>NC_072855.1:24037500-26537500 GCF_028858705.1 Grus americana
AATTCAGACATACTTGCAATTGCTGCAGTTGCAATTATTGTAGCGTTGGGCATTAATGTCCCTGATTACAAACAGTTTTACCACAAAATATGATTGGTCTTATGAATGCAGTGTTGTGGGCAGTAGCTTGTCATAAATGAAGACAAACAACAACAGAAGATTTAAGATAAATGCAAAAGTTTACTATGTGAACCCTTCTGGCCTTATCAGTCTAATTAGATCCAGTACAGAAAACTGCATCATCTTCTCTGAGTTTTGGAAATAGAAAAGAATAAGCTATTTTTGTTCTGTCATTTGTAAAAAGTTTCATCTTTGTGGAAGGCACGTGCTCATATCAGATTCTACAATGAAGACCACAATATAAAAAGAAACAATTTGATGTCTGAGATGACATATTAACAAAATTGATTTTAACAGTAAATCAAAGCAGATGCAAACATATAAAGCATTATGAAACAAAGTCTTGCCTACAAGCAACAATACATAATTCTAATTATTCTCATGCTTCTAAAAGCCTTGTTTACCAAGTAATTTCACTGATTTCAACATTATTTTCCCAGAATAATACCATCATAAATGAGGAGGATTTGACCTAAGTTTATGGAAAACTTACTACACTAGAATGTAGAAAGTAATGGAAATCTTGAGGAAAAGATGATGTGCAGCACAGATGACGAGTGAATCGAGCAGAATGCAGACTGACTTTTGAAGAAATAAAATAACCTTTAACATAACCTTTTATAAAAGGGATAAGTTTTCTAATCCTTTGTTACTTACATGAAATAAGATTTCATTTAGTCACTTGTAGGTGATGCGTTTACATTGTGTCAATCAAGATACTCAGTCAGATCTCTTATTTCCTTTCCTACCAAACAGAAGGAAATCAGATGCTACGAAAAATACACTTCCTTAAACAACCAGTCCAACTAGTGATAGACTTTCCCTTTCATTGCCTCTGTTTATTTAAAATTTATACTATTAATACTTTACACGCATGGTGTGCAGTGAGGGTGAAAAGGAACAGGGAGAGGGATGTGATTCTGTATAGTATAGTTAATCCTTTGTCATGTAACAGAGCTGTTTAACATTTAAGTCTTCTACTGCAAAGTTCTAATTTTCCTTCTCTTTCTCCGCTATGAATGCTTTCAACTTCAGCTAATATTTTCAGATGGCAAATAAAAGCAATCCAGTCACACTAGACTTGCACATGGTCACTATTGTCCCATTGCAGTCAAATCTGGGAAGGATCACAAGAAATTTCTGGCTCAGTTCCCCTAGATCGTGCTATGCTTCCTAACAACAAAGTAATTATGATATCTACTCACCTGAAGAGCTTGCCCTGCGTAAAACACTATAGGCTACCAATCATTTCTGTCTCCCCAGTCTCTGGAGTGGAGCATTACACAGCTAAATAAGAATAAAGACATATGACAATAATTTGATCAAGACCCAATTATCTTCTTAGAAAAATAGAAGGGATATATGTCAGTTTTTCTAAGCTACAAAATAATAATAAAGCAAATTTGGAGACAAACTCCTAATACCAGACAGTTCATATCTGGATATTATCTTCATAGAACATTATGGACCTTCCCTTCTTATTTATAATAAATTATCTTAGTATTCTCAAACTGGAATAAAAAATGGATTTCAAACACCTAAAAGCTCTGTAAGCCATTTAAAAAAAAATTAATAAAATGGTTCAAAAAATCTTCCATATTACCAATTGTTGTGGACAATAAACTTCACTCCATAAGCACACATACTCTCCCCCAGTCAGCAATGCAAACAGACCTTGGTGATCTAGAACATCTCTTCTGTTTCATACTGGTAAAAAATTATGTGTATAGATTATTGTATTATTGTAGAATGCGCTGTGGTGCACAGTATTAGTACTAGATGCTTCATAGCACCAACAGCAAAATCTGGATTGTTTTCATTCAGTTCCTTGTTCTCCTTCCTTCTCCACCCCACTATCCCCTGCTGGAGTTTTATTCTTGTATCTAATTCAGGGCAATGGAATATATGTGTGTATGTGTATGTATGTGTGTATTATTTTTTTTTCAGTTTAATCTTTCCTGTTGCAATGTTGCCACAGAACAAGAGAAAATTATTTTTTATTGAAGATTCAATGTTTAAATTATGCCTGAGTGATAGGGGTTTTTTAATATTCCACATTCTACATGCTCAAAAGAGTTACGCTTTTCTTTCTATAGATGATTGTTTGATGTCTTAGAAAGTGTTATTTATGATTAATTTTATACTTTTTGAATTTTTTTATTAGCTGTCTGAATTGTTTTTACAATTGTTTTTTTCTTATAGAGTTGATTAAATAAGAAATTTTTCATGTGCCATTTTTACTTTGCTCTTCCCCGTAGATGAAGCTGCTCCATAAGCCAATCTTATTAAATCAGACCCCACAATGAAAAGTAATACCTACTGTTGAACAAACTGAAGGCGTTGTACTCTTTTAGGTTCTCCAGTCTGAAATTCTTGTCTACTGCATTATTTTAGAAATGTTACTTGGAGCTCATTCAGTTCTTATATCTACATATTTTTATTCTGTGTGAATTCTAGTTGTATATATGGACTTTGCAGCACCTTGATCCCATCTAAAGGAAAGCTTAGTCTGATACAAAACAAAAATAAGTCTTCAATTCTGTTCTTGTAGTCATTCTTGAATTTGAGCAGATGTTGGGTATTTTCTGTCTCTTATTTTGTTCTTAGAAAGAATGAAAATGTCCTTAAACTTTGCGTTTTTATTTTCTATCTAGATAGACTAAGCATCACACAGTTTCTATCCTAACCAAGTACTATATTTCACTGCATCAAAGAAACAAGTTTTCAGAGGAGTCTAGGTAAGACTTCAGGTTTTCTAAAAACAAATAAAGAAAACGTGATTTATGTGTTACAGTTTTTGTTAAACAATATATACACGGAAACAAAATTGCAAAAAGGAATCATGAACAAAGTCTCCACAAAATTTTCTCACTACAGTCTATAACTGAACAGAAATACAATGACAGCTCCTAAAATTGTTTCCCACAAAATGATTTTACATCCTCTGTGGTTAGGCACATGCATATAACATGCCTATTGCTGCACAGCCACAGAGACCCAAGTCTGTATTTTTTTCCTGTCTGCTAATTGAGTTATAATTAGCATATAATCTACCTGAAGAAGTAACCTTTTCTGTCTAGGACATCAAATTATTGGCTCATTAGTTAAGTATTCTCATAAAGATGCTGGATTCTCCCCAAGCGTTTTTGTGTGGAGAAGAGTCTTTGGCCACAGAAGAACCTACTTAAGTTTCGCATGCAATCAGTGGCACATCAATTTCAAATACTATTCATTCATCCTTACATGTGGTTATTGGAAAGAAGTTCATACTTTGACTGAAATCAGGATGTGATGTTAGAACAGAGGATAACAATAATGGGTAAAGTAGGGTTTGTATGATTATCCTTTTTTAATAAGTTTTACTCTAAGTCCTGCTAGAATTGTAACAGTAGATTGTAATTTGTTAAAGTGAAAAATACATTCTTAGTGGAGGAATTCTAATTAGTTTTATTACTTAATACCAGCAGATGTTATGCAACCATAAATAATATGTCTATAAGAATTAAAGCTACTCAGTAAAATATAATAAATATTTTAAATTGACATATTATATTATATTATATTATATTATATTATATTATATTATATTATATTATATTCAGGGAAACATTTATGATAATGCAATATTGATAGCACTTCTTCCATACAGGATTTTATTTTCTTTAATGATTATTTAGTATAACTTTTAACAATCTAGTGTTTAGAAGCTATTTAAAGTACATAAAAAGAAAGTATCTAACAGAGGACAAAGGAAAAATAGGGTGGGAAAAATCTGCTTAATCTTAATCTTTGAATACATTGCCTGACATACTCCTTTTTTTCCTCTCCCACCATTATTTATTTTGTACATCCACAAAATGCTAACTTGAGGGAACTCATGCAGTTTTACGGATGCACCTGCTTTCTGACCTTTTAATGCCAGTGCTGCATTTAGCACAGGAATACTCTAAAGAGTTTTAAATACTGAAAATCCTTCAGACAAAAGGTAGCTCCTGAAAACAACATTTATTTTACTTACTTGGGTCCAGATCCTCGCAGCATGTAAACAAGTATAATTGAGAATGAACGTTTATAGCTTTCAGCTGCTATCAGAAATATGAAATAATTAGATTGATAGCTATAACCTTGTAAGTGTGTGTGCGCATAGTAACTATAATATTGTATATCTTGGAGTAATTGCATGAATATTTATGTGACAAGGCAGAGTTCATAGTAACATAATTACACACATAGTTAACTTGAAACACTGGGAACTCCTTGAGTATTTTTCAAAATTAGCTACAATTACCATAGAGTTCTACAGAGCAATTTAGTCCTGCTTTATCATTTAAAATGTTATAGTGATGCACATGTATACATTTGTCTCATAAAATGCCATTAAAGTATTAACTAAATTATTAAACCATTTGGAAAGTAGGTAAAAGCAATTGATATAATATCCTTTCAATCTATTTCAGGCTCCTTGATCCCCATTCTAAAGTCCTGAAATTGAAAACTACTCCATTCCAGGAATTTCAGCAATTAAAGCAGAAAGCTCTATCAGCCTTTTTTTTCTTTTCTGATTTTTGTTGATTTAATAGCATACATGACATTAGTGGAGATAAAATTGGAAGAGCTTCAGGAAATTTACTGCAGTACAGAAAGCTTAAAGAAAGTACCCTGGCCCCGAAACTTTATTATCTCTCTATATATCTATTAATAGTATCCCAACATTATGCTAATAGATTATGTCAAGCCAGAACAGTTACCTAAGAATTACGTGTTCCCAGAGTGAATTTTGGTATATTAAGAACATGGAACAGATTTTTGTTGGTCTGCATTCTCTGCTGTTATTTGTACTGAGTAAAATAGCTTTCATACCACCCATGCGAGGATGTGTTAAGCAGGTGTGAATGCTGTAATCTGTTGACATGAAACACTGTGTTTCTGTAAATGATAGCAAAACTGATAGGAGAAGAAAGTTGGCCTCAGTTTTTATTTTCATTTGACAAAAATACCCAGCCTTTCTAATATAGAATAATTAATTTCTTACTATCAGGTTTAGCAAAGATAGACCTGAAAATTACTTTTTTTTTTTTTCCTGTTCAGAAAAGCCCACACAAAAGCTTTCTTGACTGGTCCCTTCATAAGCAATCTATTTTTTCCTAGGTAGAAAAGGAGATTTAAGCTTGTCTTTTTTTCCTTTTTCCCCTTTTTTCCTTATTTTTCTAACTGCATGAATAGAATCTTCTTAGAATTTTCTCCTTCTCTACCTTTTTACCAGTAAATACTGCAACTAGTACTTCAGAGGGAGCACATAGGTCTCAGCTGAGTAAAGATCATCTTCTTTGCCTCATTGGCAGTACTGACAAAAGAAAAGGATCTGCAGGGAGTGAAAATTCATTCTGGCAGCTGGAATAAAATGTTGTCACTAAGCCAGAAATCATGGTGATTTGAGCATTATTTGTGGTTTGATACAATAAACTTAGCTTGATTTTTTGGAAGACTATATTTCTTCTAAATGAGGCAGGCATGATTTTATTGTAGAAATCTATCCAGGCTATAAAGTAAAACTTTATACCACAGCCTAATATCTTAAACCCTGCATGAAACATATTACTGGAAAAAAGTTCAGAAATGGTTACTTTACTTATTTAACTGTAAGTTATAGTAATATTATTAATTATTTTATGTTAGAAAATTCAGGGTTATTATCTGAGTCCCATTCTGCTCATCCAAAAGAGAAAATTACTGATTCATAAACATCACAGTTTAAAATAAGAATGTAAAAAAAAATTTCACTTTTGAACCATAAGTCCTATAAAACATGACACATAGGTATGACACCAACATTGAGTGTAAGCTTTGCCTTCAGTTTAAAAGAATATAGTCACCACATTTTTTTTCTTTTTTAATGTCAATCCAGTTTCTATAGTGCCATCACAAGAACAAGGCTTGTCTTCTGTTTCAAGACCGAAGGAGATGGTGGTGGTCCTTAAGTTACTGTGAGATAAAACCTAAACAATTGTTAAAGATATTTTTAAAAATCCACAGTGCTGATCTAAAAATATGGTTTGAAAATGTCAAACACTCTTGTTTCCTGTTGAGTATCTTGAGCTATCAGGATCTGCAACTACAGATTTGCTTCTCATTTTCTCTTGGTTTTTGTTGTTGTTGGTTTTTAACTTTATTTCTAAATTGTTATACTGGAGGCAGGAAAAAGACATTCTATGTAATTTTGGGGTTTTATCCAAAATACAACTCAATTTCTTCATTTCCCAGTTTTCCCAAGAAATAAATTTCATGTTGAGTTCAAAACCTTGCTGAAGGTAGTTTTAGCAGATTATTAAATTTAAATATCCATCCATGAATTTTTTTATAGTAAATATGGAAAAGTAAAATTTATGTTGCAAAGTTATTTTGCTCTGACATCACATGATAAAAGGTCTTGTTTGATACTTTATTTCAGTTTAAATATTATTTTAATGACAGATGTTCTATATTGGTTAGATGATCGTGTTCAACACAGTTGTGCACATTTTAAAAACTAAAGGAAATCAAAGAATAAGAAAAGAATTATGTATTAGAAATATTTTTTTCTTTTTAAATTTAACTTTAAAGCAGATTTTTCCTTGCCTTTTAAAATGAGGATGTTAGGTCAGTTCCTCTCTATCTGTAATAAACAATGTTTCAGTGTTTATCTCCTAGACCAGACTTTTTTCTATTGACTTTTACAGATTATTAATATGGTCCCTTGCCACTGTACTAATACAAATTCTAAATAATTATTTGAGTACAAAGTGGCTTATTGACCACTGCCAAGTAATACACAAAAGTGTCAGGATAAAATAAGAGTGTGACTTATATATGCTAATCTAGCATAATTTTAATTAATTCTTTGGTCAATCTGATTTTCAGGGATTTTGAGAGCTACATCTCTCAATGACTTCAAAAGAAGTTCTCACTACTTAGTATTTCAGCAAAGTAAGTCCATGCTTCCTACTTTGTTATTTCTTTCGACACATTATACTCCTTAGGGATAAGTTCTGCTACTTTTCCAGTTTTCTTGACACCTAAAGTCAGAAATTGTTTCTGGCTGCAAACAGATGGTGTTTTTACTCTTATGCAATGTCCCTAACTAAAAGACACAGAGTGAATGTGCTGCAGTTAACTCTTACTTCAGATGTCACTTCTCTCCACAGCCTGTACTAATTCTACCTGATTTCTCCTTCCAGAGAAAATTATATTCAGTTGCTATAACCTTTAAGTAAAAAGAATTTGGCAGTACATTTAGCTTCATTGTGGTGTGCAGATTATTTCTCATTGTTAATGTCTGAAGGAAATTAATGTCAGAAATTTGGCCCCAAAAATACTGTTGCTTTGTCAGTATCTATCCAGGTATGTATTTTTTCTTTCTGCCAAGGGAATAGTAATCCACTTTGAATAAAAAGTGTTGTGTTAATTCAAAAGAGCCTACAAAACATTGATTTTTGCTGCCAACTCTTAGTGATTGAAGCATATACAAATGCAAGATCAGTTTGCCAGTTTCTTCCATTTTGTATATGAAGCAGAAATGTCACACAACCTAAACTAAGGCAGGCAGGTGTAAATACTCTAATACAAATGGTTTTGAGATAATTCTGCAGTATTTAATCAGAAAAAGATAAAAGGACACATTTGGTCAATTTGTGGAAAATTTGCTGAAAGGTCATGAAGAATGGCTTTTTCTTAAGGACTACAATATATACTTAAAACACAAATATGTTCAGTGTTCCTAGACAGTGACTTTTAAATTTCACAGAACCTAAGAGCATTTATGTCCAATTTTTATTGCTTATAAAAGACTTAATGAATCTGAGCAGTTAAAGGTTCTTCACACATCTGTAATAAGTGGGCAGCAAGATTTTTCCTTCATAGAGACATTTATAGCATCAGTGCCAGTTTTAAAGAACATCCCTGTCCTTCTATTTTGACCCCACTTGAAAACAAATAACAATGTGTTGTTTTATTAGCAAATACTTTAATTTTTTTCAAATGTTTGTTGTGAACGAGAACTATTATGAACTCAATTATATATCACTGGGGGAAAAAAAAAGATAATCTTTTGGACACATAAGCACTTCTCTTGATCTAGGCCAGGAGCAATAAACCTTGAGCTGATCGTAAACTGCAAACCTTTTTTTTTTTTTTTTTTTTTTTTAAAGATATGTAATTATATAGATTAAGTAAAAGGCTTTGGGGGTTGTGTCCCATATGACTAAATTACCACATAAATAGCTGAGTTTTGTAAAAGTTGATTTTTAGATTCAAGAAGGTTAGGGCAAAAGGCTTAGGATTGCAAGTGCATGATTTCTTAGTCTGGGTTGCAATGAGTTTGAAATCCCAGATCATGCTGGAAAAACTGATCATTTCTGTGAAAAAGGAATCTTACTTTATTATTCAGTATTGACTTCAAGAACTTTATCAGTGTGATATTTACACCAAAGTAGAGTGCTAAATAGATTGAGAAGTAAGAAACTAAAACTGTTCGAAATACTGCTATGAAATGTAGCTGTCTAAAGTTTTCCTGATGAATGTCCATTTATTAAGGAACTGTATATAAAAAAAAAAAATGCAGAAAGGACCTCTTTTGAAACACCATCAATGGTTATGGAAAAAAGAACCAGCTGTAGAAAAAAGTTACTATAAACTAAACCTCTCATTTTTTAATTACTGATTTTTTTAAAGTCTGACAAGTTTTATTTGATCAGTGTTTGCAAATATCACAAGCATTTCATAGATATCTTAGTGAACAGAAATACCTTCTTTTCTTATCCTCTATAGAAGTGTGAATATACTTGCACAGAGATTTCCATGAGATATATCACTGTCTGATTTGCATCATGATTTCCTCTGCTACCTATACAGAGCTAGAAATCATTAGGTAAGCATTTTTCTTTAACTTAAGATCAACAATTACTTTTTTTTTTAAATATTTTATGTGGCATAGGTCAAACCATAAAGTTATCTTTGTCAGTCATCTAATAACTTATAATTACTTTAGAACAGCAGAATCAGCACATTTCTTTTATTCTCTGGACATAGGCAAGACTGAAAAAGGACTAAGGTGGCAGCGTCTTAAGGGATTTTTTTCTGTATATTTTATATTGGAAAGGAGATGGCTTTTTGCATTTTAAAAGGAAAAAGCTAGCAATACGCATGTGGAATTTTTTTTTTTACAAGCATAGCTATAACAACAAAGTATACAGGATTTTTTTCTTTTACTTTTCTGATTTAGGCTTAGTATTAGTATTTTTGGCTGAGAAACTTTTAAAATTACTACTTTGTTTTATTGCTGCTCTTCTAAAGCTAAGTTCAAAGAACAGGGGCATATCTCATTGCAATTTAGATAGCTGTGTAATCATTAGAGGAATATTAATTACGGAAATTATATGATGATTTCATATTGTAATTCTGGAAGATTAACATTAGTCTTTATTATTTTTGTTTCTTACAAAGTCAAACTCACAGGAAGCTTAATTTAGGAAACCATGCTTTCAGAATTATGCAAAACTCATTTCCAATATAATAGATACCCAAGCACAATCTTTAATGCAATGATTTGCCTTTTACGTGGTATCAGGGCAGACATCTGTCCCACTTATGATCTAGCACTATGCTAGCTGTGAGAAATATCAAAACAACTGGATCCATGTAATTACAGATTCATCTCCTGGGCTCACTCCTATTTTAATAACAACCTAGAAGAGATCAGCCCAGCAGGTGAATGAGCACTTCCGCACGACTGATTGCTTACATTTAAGAGTTTAAACCCTATAAGCATCCATAGTATAGAGGTTATGCATTGACCCTCGGAGCCAATCGGTTTCATTTTGTGCCTTTTCCTGCAATGTTGAACAAAATAGATACGTTATTCAGCAGACTGGAAAACAAACTTCAGGAAGGAATGAAAAAAAGTAACAAAACTTTTCGATTTTCTGAAGCAGTCTCAAATCCTCTGAAGTTAATGAGAGCTTTCTCCACTGATTTTAATAATTCCTTTCGTTCAGTATTTTCATAATAGACTACTAAAGGGCTCCTTAATTGAATAGTTAGAAAGAAAAGAAAGAACTAAAGACTGAAAGCCAAGGGTTTTATAGATTCTAAGTGTGAAAAGAAGCATCATTATTAAAAGGATGATTAACCTTTGGTGTAAATAATCAAAGTGGAGTCTCTTTCTACTAGCATAGCCTGGGTGACAGATCTTAACTGCACATTATTTTGAAACTGTCTACATGTGGAGGTTAATGAGGAGAAGGAATTTATTTATTTTACTGTTGCCATTCTTACAGTCACTCTATAAGCTCCTGTTTGGCAAAGAAAACATCCTACTAAAGAAAACTTTAATGCATTGTATCTTAATACAGTTCCAAAGCATAATAAAATCCATTTCACAGCAGCACTCTTACAGCAGAGTAGGAGTGCTCTTCTGAAGAGTTAATGAGAGAAGTTAGTGGCCTATAATTTCACGTTCTAGCTCATTCCACATTTATTTCCCCATGTGGACAAGTCCCTAGTCAAATGCAGCTTTTTTTTCTTTTATGTATGGACAACTGTTAGATTATCTCAGCCTGTGATAAATAGAAAATGAGACAAATAGTAGCTTCTAACCTTGAGTTCCCTGACTATATGCAATTCTTGGCAAAGAAACTAAATCAGTATTTTTCACTACCACTGATATTTTCCTGTGTGTTACTGAATTCCAACAGTATGCCTTGTTAATGTGGTTGCTGGAAGTACAGATTAAGCAGTGCACTTTGCAAGGCATTATAAGAAAAATGCTGCTTTGTTAACATTATTCGCATGTTTATTAACAAGTGATTCTTTTGGTAGTGACAACACATTGTAGCCACTCTCTGTTACAGTACTGTTTTTTTTTTTTTTTACAGTACTTTACAGGAGCAAGGTTTGTTGGTGGGGGAAAGTGTTGCGGGTTTTGTTTTGGTTTGTTTTTATTGTAGCCCCTCTAATACAGATCATTCTGCTACTCTGACACCTCTAGTCTGTGTTTTTGCATGATGTAGCTCAGTCTTTTAACTAATTTACTTTTGTCTGAGGTAGCAAAGGATTCTGTAGCTTTTAAACCGATACTCAGGAACTTCTGATTGGTTGAGAACATTCATCTGCAATGAATCCTTCAAAAATATACTGATACTATCTTGTAACTGCAAAATATCTTCATACCAAGCTAGTAACTAATTTAACCTCATAACTGATCTGATCACTTCTGCGTTTCATAAAACTCAGCTGCCTGAAGCCCTCTCTTTGTACAAAAATCTTGGGTTCCCAGTCTTTTTTTCCTTGAAAATCTAATTAACAGTATTCTTTTAAATAAGAAGATTACTTTCTGTGAGCAATTAACTGAAATTCGGTCTGCTTTAAACTTTTCAATATAGCAATGAATATTTATAAACTTAATACAACTTCACCCTGGTAGGCAATCCCTTTAATCTTATTTCAAGCAGCGTGGGGGCCCAAGTCTCACTGGATTAACATCATATTTTCTTTTGGCATATACACACACACAAAAATAATTTCCTTGAAATGAAATATTTGACCAAGTGATATCCAAACCTATGAGAGTTCAAAGTCTGTTTCAGTAAAACTAGAGTGTATATATCCATATTATCTGTGGCTCCACGCTGTGATTCAACAATGATCTCTCAAGCTCATGTGCACTTTTGTGCACTTTTAGCACCTGCTGGCTTGCAAATATCAGTGATGGAATAAACGGTACAGTAACTCTGGTCTTAAAATATAAGCCAAATAGGGTAAAGATCTGCTACAGAGAAAAAATAAAAAAGAATTAAAAAAGAAAAGCAGACATCCAGGAAGCAAAGTAGTAAGCTGGAATAGAACCAAAGAAATATTTTCAGTATTGAATTTCCTGTCTAATTTTGCTTTATCTCTTCCATGTGAAAAGTCATTATTATGAAATTGCTTTTGAAGTAAAATCTGGTTTACATTCTCAAAACAAATGGATACTGCAAACAATTTTCTAGTAATTTCTATATTATTGCCGCATATGCAAAATGCATGAGAGCTGGTTTTAGTGCTTTTCTTTTTTTGATTTTCCTTTCATTAACCCTGCCATCTCATTTGTGCTTGAAGAACTGTCTTGACTAATTTTACTATCTGTTTTTGATATGTTTACTAGATGAATTCCTTTTGCTATACTTCCCCTCTGTGTTTCTCACTTGTCTGAGCCTATTCCTCAAGACTTTCTTTTCATATGTCCTTTTATTCTGCAGTCTTTGTTTTGTGCTTTCACTGGGGTTAAAGACATCCTTGTGAAAAATGTGTTCTTTTTAATGAACTCTCTTGTTTTTGCAGGTGATTTGACAGTAGCTGCCTGTCAAAAAGATAGGTGGGTGGCAGCTTGATCGTCTAGCGTAAAAAAGAAAAAAGTAGGATCTAGATCTTTAGGAGCATATCATAGTTATGTTTTGTGCAAGAGGCGAGTTTGATGCAAAGGACTTTTCAAGAGTAACACAGAGCAAGCGTACAGCGCTCATTTATCTCTGTGAGAAGGGACTGCTTTAGGTGATGCATGTTCCCAATGGATCTGCACATATTCTACACGTCTGATGCATACAGAGTATGTCAGACTTGGTGCACAATCTGACCCTTTTTCAGAGCTAGAGCAGAATCAGTTATCTCGCAAACAGTTTGAAACTGAAGAAATCTCAAACGGGTAATGAGGTGATACAGCCTTGGCCAAAACCTTGTAAACTCAGACCACATAGGGAAGAGTACTGCATGAAAACATAGTTGATGAAGACAGGCTAGCCAGGCTAGAAAGGGATGGATATGAAAACAAGAATAATTCTAATAAAGGTAGAAAGAGCTGTAGAACTTACGGTCTATGGGTTCTTAGAAAACAGTCATCATGAACAGTAGACACCCCTTGACCTCAGTTAGGGACATATATGCATAACGTAGTGCTGTACACAACTGTATACTCTATATTGGCAATCACCAAAGATACCTGCTGTTATCCTTCCATTAAACCGCAGTTGTCACATGGAAGCCAAGCTGTTCTTTTGTTTCAGAGTTCTAGGGGATTTTGTGTCAAGCTCCTGTCACTGGTATATATCCTTTTACAGATAGCATTGTGCAACTATAAAGGTTGCAGTTCACACAGGAAAACAAATGAGCTGAAACCTCAGACTTTAGACCTGTACTACTGAAAAGCTGTGTTCTCTTCTGAAAAACCCAGATTCAGTAGGGTTTCAGTAATCTCTCAACAAATAATTGTTGCACGTGGAATCACGCTGTTACTACTTTTTCAAGTGTCAAATAGTAGTCAATACTAAAACCATAATGTACAAACTCTCCATTATGCAACCAGTATTCAATTTGAATTTGCAAAACAGCTGTGTGCAATACAAACTCTGAGAAGGAATTTTGCTTCCTGATACAGTCAGCATATGGAATACAAAATGCAAACCCAATCTCTAGATGTAGCTGAGTAGAGATGTTCACAAAAATGTGCAAGGACAGAAAAGCCGATGTTAATTGTGCACTGCTTCTGTAATGTTACATATAACATCATTTCTTCCAGTATCTCTACAAATTGTGTAGAGACTGTTTGGGTTTGGGTTTTTTTTTCCTTCCTTTTTCATCCTTTCCTCTTGCTGCAGGTCACAAGGAGGGAGAAAAGAAATAACATGTGGGAAAATCACACGTAACTTGAGATGTCATTTGTGACCTCTGCAGCACCTACTTTTTAGTTAATTCACAGGTAAATTCCAAAACATTATTTTTCCTGACAAAAATTAAGTATTTAAGGTAAAATATTATAATCTATTAGCTTTTTTTTCTCAGATACACAAATAAAAAGAGTGGTTAGTTAACCTCGTTATACTAGCACAACACAGATTTCTCTAATGTGTAGGGGATTTCTGTTACTGTTAATATGAAAAGCTATCAGTTCTCAGATTTTGGCAAGTAAGAAAGGAACTTCCCATCATATGAGACTTTGATTCCCATATGTCATTTTTTTCTTGGAAATGACATCTCTCTTCTAAATGGAAAAAAAAAAATTAGTTGATATGTGTTTATTTTACAACTACTTTTAAATGTATAATTTTTTCATTCTTGTTCCTGAATAAAACCAATAGCACTCACATGGAGTACCTGAATAGACTTTTGGCATAAAGGTCATTCAGGATCTTTAAATGCAAAATTTCAGGTTTAAGAAATTGGATTTTGCTAATGAAATAAAAATTCATAGGGAAAAAACCTAACCAGTGCTACCAGCAGCAGTTGCTTTCAGATGGTTTGTAGACTATGTCTTGATGCATACTGTTCCTGGTATGTTATCTTAACATGAGATCAGAACTTTGCCAAAAGTCTAACTGACATTAATTCTATACTACATGTCACCCAAACCTTAACTGAATTTCAGAAGAAAAAGTTGTGGTTTTTATTTTTTTATCTCACAGTTGTCTCCAGGCCAAATTTCAAAAACTTGCTTTAAATAGTGAAGGTATAAAGCTTTTCATAATTTAAAAAGTTCTTTAAAAATTTCAAAGGCAGACTTTCTAAGATGTGTTATTCCCACAAGCCAGCATAAACTTCTTCTGCCGTCCTCTAGGTCTAGGGTTTTGCATTTGCAGCCCTAATGAAGATGGGAGTAAGAATTATCCTTCAGTCTTCATAATATCCATAAAGTTCAGAGCTTCACTCTTAATGAGCAAATGACATGAACTGATAATTAGAGCAGTCTCAAACACTCTCAAAGAGATGTTGAGAAAAAGCTTCCTTTTGGAAAGTTTAACTGCTTGCCATTTTGTAGATAAGACTGAGTTTTGATTGATGACAAAGTGATAATTTCTGGCTTGAGTAAGAATGTATATATACATTCTTCTTTCAGATAAAAAGTAGGGAAGAGAAAATAGCCATAGTGTGATGAAATTAGTCCTAATTTACTGTGATCACAATCAAACTTTTTGATTCTAGTCTTAAAATTGTTGCTTTCCTAAGAAAGCAAATCTCCTGTTAAATCAAATCTCCTGTTACATTTCCTGATAAAGCAAAGCTCTATGTCTGGTTATTGTGTTCTGTTGTTTTCTTTTCTTTATCCCGTGTCTTCACATGCACTGGCTAACATTTCAAAACTAGGTAAATTGATAATACAATAACTTCCACTACTAATTCCAATGTTTTTTACATGCCTATGTACTTTATATGTCCTTTCAAGGACAAAGAGGATAAATGTTATTTTTTTAGTATCCTCTAATGTAATGCTTCTATTACTGAATTGTTTTAAATTGATTGCATAGCCAAAGTCCCTCGAGATCTGCATTTTTTTCACCTTTAATCCAAGTCTGTTGTTATCTTCAGTAGTCCTTGTCCAATTCCAGTCATAATTCTGACAAGACTATTACTTTGACTGATGTTTGATTTCGATAGCAACACAGTATGTCATTTTATTACCAAAAATCTGCACGTTTTATTTCCTATCATTTCTCTAGTGATGTTCACTAACTTATTTCAGACGCCACAGTGTTTTAAAACTGCCCAGAGGGATGACTGTCCTTATTTTCAATTGTCTTTTAAAAGGAAAAAGAATTCAATATGGGATAACTCTGTTAGCTGAATGCATTTCCTTTTTATTTTTTCCCTATGTAGTAGAACAAATGTATTGTTTCAAGATAATTCTGAGTCTTATAATTGCACCACTTATATTCTAGAGACATAATTCATCATTATTCTGTTTGCAGTTGCCAAGGTGTTTCAGTCAAACTCTTTTTAAATTTTACTTATGAAGTTTATTTTCATTTTCACTGTTGGTCCATGAATAAGACAAAATACACAATTTCATCTTTTTATGTGCACCACTATACAAAAAATTATTGGATTTTCTACTGATAGCTAATTATAGTACTATTGTGTCAAGAATACACTTCTTAATTAAGAATATGTTCTTAATACTAATAGTTCTCTGAAATTCTTATTTAAATTATAAGCGTTATTGTTGTTATAATGCTCTATCAGAAAACTGCCACAAAGTTTGTGTTTAAAAATCTAACCCTTTTTTTTTCGTCTGTATTTGCTAAACTAAAAATATTCATTGCTGCTCTACATGTCCTGGGCAAAAGTTCAGAGAGAAATAAGAGTGTATCAAGAACAGAACAGAGATTCAGAAAATCTGAATCCAGTTTGTGCATGATCAAAAATTCCTACAACAGCAAGCCACTTAATTGCTCTTTAAAACAGGAACCAAACCCCTCTCTCTTGTCTGACTGTGAAGTCTAGGACAAAAAGTCTGTCTCTTGTTCTGCGTATACAGCACCTAATCATCATTTGGGATTATTGTATAAAATAAGATATTCTTGACAATCTTTACAGGAAATAATAAGCAAAACCAGATACTGTTATTCCAGAATAGCACTTCCATGTGTCTTCTGATTTCTACTTTTTAAGCATTTTTATAATGTGTTGATATTTAAATACTGATTTTTTTTTAAGGGACAACTAATGGCCTATTTATGAATTTATGGTCTTTTTTGCAGTGGCCTCAAGGGAATTATAATGGAAAGCACTGGTTTAGGGTTCCTGTCAAAGGAATTCAAAGAAAATTAACTCCCATAACCAGTTTGAGGATGTAAGTACTATAATGAAGATCTTAACACAAGAAGAGTTGAAACCTCAGATATGCTACCCAGTTACGAGCCCTCTAGTACTGTAGATCCCTCCCTTGTTAAAAGAAGAATTGAAAACTCCAGCAGGATATACCTGAAAGATAGAATCATAGGATCATAGAATCATTTAGGTTGGAAAAGACCTTTAAGATCGAGTCCAACTATAAACTGCCAAGTCCACCACTAAACCATGTCCCTAAGCGCCACATCTACGTGTCTTTTAAATACCTCCAGGGATGGTAACTCAACCACTTCCCTGGGCAGCCTGTTCCAGTGCTCATATACATGATCTAACAGTTCTTAAAATTTTGCCTTACTATTACAGTCAGTAATGAGCAGGAAAATACAGTATGAGCAGGAAAACTCTGTGACTCGGGCCACGTGAGGTGTCTAATATGAAATTTACGCATCATTAGCTTTTCTTCAGCCATTTAGATTTCAATCTACTTTGAACTTGTTATTTTAGGAGTCCATTGCATGTGCTTATACCTTTTTTTTTTTTTTTCACTTCAAACAGATTACCTCTTCCAGCTTTCTACAGAACGATGTATTTTTACCTTTATTTTCCTACAGGTGAGTGAAAAGGAAATCAGTTATAATTTTAGCATAGCATTGGGTTTTTTACATTTAAAGTCAAATGACAGCATAGAAATAATGATTTTGGTTTGGCACCATTACATATTAATTTCAAACTGATATCTTAGTATTTTTCAAATTGTATTCTCTTTACTAATGCCATCGATATGCTAACAGATACATTTCTGTCTGAGAAGCATATTTAGGGGTGCAGGTTAGACTTCTATTACTCCTGGGCATAGATCCAAAAGGTAGCATAAGCCTTCCTTTCTTTAGTGCACTGACTACCATTTGCAATTGTATAGTCCAGCATTTTTTGTGGATATTGTAAGTCTTCTCACCCTTGAGCAAGTGAATCACAGAATTGCTGAGGTTGGAAGGCACCTCTGGAAGTCATCTGGCAAAACACCCTGCTTAAAACAGGATAAGCTAGAGCAGGTTGCTCAGGATCATGTCCAGTTAGGTTTTGAGTAACTCGAAGGACAGAGACTCCACAGTTGCTCTGTGCAATCTGTTCCAGTGTTCAACTACCCTCACAGTATTTTCTGTCAGAATTTCCTGTCTTCCAGTTTGTGCCCATTGCCTCTTGTCATGCCACCAGGCACCGCTAAGAGTCTGGCTTCATCTTCTTTACTCTTCCCATCGGGTATCTATACACATTGATAAGACTCCCCGTGAGCCTTCTTCAGGCTGAACAATCTCAAATATCTGGGATAGTAGGATTATATCTCTATATAAATATTTACCTCCATATTACTTTACAAACATCTGCAGCAAGTTAATCTGAATCACAGAAGTTAGAGATGACTTTGTCTCTCTGGAAGTGGTAGTTATGAAAAATTACCATGAGTAGAAGGTAAAACCGAGTTACACTTTTTGACTACAAAAAGACAGAAGACAAGTGGAAATCAAAAGAAAAGACTGAAATAGTAAAATTCACAGCTAAAAAACCTTAATAGAATTTTGGAGACACTACATTAAAAATTAACGTCTTTTTCTTATTCATCTCCTAGCATTTGCAAGTGACACAGTATTGTCATAATTAAGAGTCCCAAAGGAAAGTATGTAAAACAGTAACTATAAAATGTTGGTAAGCTAAAGTTAAGGTAAAATATAACTGTATACTTCTACAAATACTATTTTAAAAGCTCTCCATTATAAATAAGAACATTTAACTTGAAGAAATTAAGACAATAATGTGTTGAAAATCAGATCAGTCTTCCAAAATGCTTTAAAAAGTGCTGGAAAACATTTAGAAATGAAGGCAGAAAACATCCTCATGCTCTTACACATTGCACCTTTAGCTCCTTGCAATTTCATTCACTGTTTCAAACGAGACATGGTAGAATTAGAAATGTTATTAACAAGAGAGACAAGGATGATCAGAGGTATGCAGTGGTTTCCAAGTGGAAAGAAGATTCTCACATTAAAAAGCCTAATTGACTAGCAGTTTGGAGAAACAGACAAACTGAGGGAGAGAAGACACAGACTCATTAGCAGTATGGAGTGAGCAAAGCAAATGTTCACTAGTTTTTGTAATGTGCTAGGGGAACATCCTTTGAAATTACATAGAGGGAGTTTTAAAACAGGAATTCTTTGCAAAATGCATCATCGTAGTCCAGATAAAGTGCTGACTGCTAGAAGCCAAGAGGACACAGTAGGTGAAAGGTATCTTTGTACTTGTCCCGTTTCTGTTATTCTTTTCCTAAATACCTCTGTCTGTTCTGGCCTCTGTTAGAGATGGAAGAATGAGGAGAGAATCTCTGTTCCATGGCAATTCTTTTATAAGTCTGTATGTGCAGCTACTCTGGGAAATAAAAATACTGCAATGTTACAGAGGAAAGCTCGATCCATTGAAGTAAAATGGCTGGATTCTAGTTACACATTACACATTTCTGTCTTCACAAGATTTCTGAGTTTTCATCAGGAATGTGGTCTGATATTCCTAGACAATTAAAGGTATATACTAGGATTAGTACTTTTATATTGAAAATAAGTAAGTATTAAAATAAAGTAAGACATATCCATCTAAATCATTTAATGTTGTTTATGCATTCTGCCCATCATTTCAACATTTAATTTTGAATAGTATGATGGTTTTGGTCAGTGTATTCAATATTTTCAGTAGTAGTGAGGATGAAGACAAAAATGATTAAGTTTGAGAAATGCAATCAGAAAGCTTTATCTGCACCTGTCAAGTTTACAGTGTTAGCCCTGAAGTGTCGTGGATACAGGTTTTCTTTTGAAAAACAGAGAGAGAGGTAAAAAACCCTCAAATCTGTCAAATTTATCTTTTAGGATATATTTTATCCTGATCAGCATAATGAGATCATGAAACGGAAATAACTATGGTTAAGTATGAATTAACTATAAGCCAAACATCAAAACTGGTTCTGTCAAAGATCAGATGGAGAATTAGGTGAAGATGTAGATCAGTTCTTGGATCCAGATCTAACTGTACGCTTTACAGTCTTAGTGATGGGATAAATGCCTTCCATTTCAGGAAGATACTTTTATATTCCTTAATTATGTACATACATGAATAATTCGCTTCACGTGGGAAGAACTGTTCATATTGACCAAGCAGATTAATAGACGTCTGCAAGAACTGGCCTAAGTAACGAAAACATGAGAAAACCCGGCCAATAATTACATGGATGTACATGCATTTAACATATATATACTTTGTCCATGACCCCTTTTATAGCCATCTCTCACTTCATATTTGTATAAGTATGCGCCTAATGAGGAAATATATTTTTCTTACATACATATTTGACCATGCTTTACTCTGATTTATTTTACTGAATGTAATCCAACTGCCCGCCTAATTACTTCAATAAAATTTTCTAGTCAGGGATTTTTTTCCCAATAGAATAGAGCAATCAGTTGTAAGTCTTTTTTCTTTTTCCATTTAGCTACAATTCTAGAAAGGCAAATGCTTTTTTGGGCCCTTGTTATAAATTGGTGCATTATAATATATATTTCAGCAGGGTATTAAGAGATTATTGTTATTCTTTGTATCAGCATCATTTTTACAATCAGGTTTTCTGACTCATTGAATAATTTTTGTTTTTCCTAGTAAGACCTTTATAATTATTCACTGACTTTAGCCAGCATTCTTGCAAATCCACTTGTATCTTTCAGTTGCAAAACCATATTCCGTAATTTAGGAAGTATTTTAAAAGTCATTTCTTCTGTCCAGTACTAGTTGTCATCATATCATCATTCTGTCTACTAAATGTTTCTTTCAGGCATATTACAAATGCAACATTGTGCCTTTGGTGAAATGCTGCATATTTGCTATGCTGTTGAGAGTTATTTATCCAGCTAAAAGCGGTCTAATGGCCTCTGGTTACAGCTCTTTTTCACCTCAGGCTATTTCATATTTATGTGATGTTGAGAATATGCCTCTCTTTTGTAACCTGTATAATACATTTAAAGTACTATGTGTCCTTCCCACTTCAAGAACTAAAATAATCTGGGCAGTTTGCCTTGAAGTATGTTGGTCTGCCTTCAAGTTAATAACATGCACGTTTACAGTGCAAGTTCCTGAGACATTTAAAGTGGTTACTGTTATCCAGTGTCCTTGTCCTTCATGATTACATTTTGAAAGTCACATTTGTTTCATCTTTTCTGATGAAAAGTGTTATCAGCAAAATGAGATTGGTACACAACTTAAACATCTCTTTCTAGTACCCCTACAGGGATGTGGTGGATGTCATTATGTGGATCTGAAATGTGCATTCTCTGCATTTTTTCCTGATGCTTCCACAGACTGCTTTTAATAGAAAACTGTAATTTATAAATCCTGCCGGGTTTCCAATTGCTAGGTAAAGTGTAAGCTGTTTGAATTAATAACTCCACTACTTTTTAATTAAGACATTTAATCCTTCCCTGTCAACAAGTTATTTTCTTATGCGTGTTTCTTTTCTTATATATGATTTCTTTATCACTTTATTTAGCACTTTGGTCTTTTTTCTCCTTTTCCTGCTACTTATGATTTTTATTGGACTGAAGAATATTCCTGCTATGTTAATGTGTTTTTTCCATTTCTGTTTTAGTTGCTCTCAGTAAAATCAACTGTTTCAATTTGTTGTATCTCTATAAAATAGAGTGATATTACAGTATTATCTTCTTTGCAGCAAAAGTTGGTATCCAATTACTGTCATTTTCTTCAGCACGAATGTCAGATTTGTTGAGGTTGATGTGATCTTGTTACTTTCTAATAATATGTGTATTATTTTTAAAGTGACATGTAGATAAGCAGTTAACTGTGATGACCTTATTCATCACTAGCAGTACTTTATCTCATGAAGCATCACCTTTCACTTCACTAAGACTTCATATGGTATAAGCTAAGTAGGCTTAAATGCAGCAGAATTTGGCAGTCATAGGGGATTTGGCATTCTATACTGGAGCCAAAGCAGCAACTTTTTTCTTTACCAGTCCACAAAACAAAGCACAACAACAAACCCCTTATGGCATAAATTTGAGCACCATTTATAATCATGTTATCTTTAATATTTTACCACACCTCAGCTGATACACAGAAACTGGATATGTACATGATTCTAATCTGTTGTAATTCAAAGTAATTCTTCAGAAATTTCTTAAGTGAACTCATTTTATATTACATTTTAACAATTACTGACTCATCAGTGTAAGTGCGATTACTAACAGGTGCCATGGTACTTTATTAAAACAAGATGAGTTCAATTAATTGTCTGTTCCTTTATTAGTCACCTCCTATAATTCAAATTTTTGAGGGTTTGGGGTCCTTTCATGTTTATATCATCTGTGTCCCTCAGCTAGGGATCAGACTGTTCTGAGCTACGTATTTGGTTACAATCTCTAGCCAAAAGATTCAGGCTGCAAATGTTATCATACAACATGGGTATCAGCAAGATACATTTCTTGTTATTACATTGTAATAAAAAGAATACCAGAGTACATCAAACACCCAACCATAGCTTCAAGTCTTACACAGCTTTGGTGACTTGCATAAATCACTACTTGCTTTCTCTGATTTCTCTTAAAATCTGTGTCTTC
The DNA here is from genome assembly GCF_028858705.1 of Grus americana. NCBI lineage: Eukaryota > Metazoa > Chordata > Aves > Gruiformes > Gruidae > Grus > Grus americana. Next base: position 24,059,916 of record NC_072855.1, read on the forward strand.
CTCTACACTTTTTCTCCTTCTAGGAGACAGGTGTTTCTGATATTCTCAGAAAAACCAACTGATCGGATTTCTCATGTTTTTCTCTTTTCCCATCAGTATAACATCACGCTGCTTTGTTTTTCTGGTTTCTTCCAAAAATTTCCCAATGCTGCTCTTCCTCCTTATCTTCTTCCCTAGTTTTTCTTTACAACTGGAGTATGTACTTTTAAAATAATATCACGCCTTGGTATCTCTATCTCTAAAAAAGCCCCCAAACTAAACCAAGACCAACAGAAGGCAAATAATATATTCTGAAATCATCTGTCCTTCTTTCCTAAATCTCTATTTCACTATCATGTGACTCTTAGGATTGGGTTCCTTCTGCTAAACTCCTGTTCTCTTCAGCCTCTTAGAACCAAGCAGTTAATAACAATTTTTTCTGATAAACTTCCTGAATTCTTTTTAAAACTCTCTAGTCTTATCAAAAAAGTATATGAAAACCAGTTTACCCCTTCCTCATTCATGTAACTGTTAACATTCTTGAAAGATCAAGCCTTCCCTCCATCTTCCCTTCTCTACAGTAATTTTGGCGTAGATGATTATTAGGCCTTGCATCAATTTCAGGTATTTTTACAGTGCAGGGTAGAGCAAAGGAAGATCTTAAATACATTAGCCTCCTGGCATCATATACTGGAAGATTACTTATCCCATGTTTAGCTCACTAAAAGGAACTAGCTTTCTCTGACAAAAATAAACTCAAAACAAACCAAAAAGATACTTACAGTGTTTTCAGTGCACCAGATTTTCCTCAGGATTTAAAGGTTTCACCCTAGTCAGCACTAGGGCCTTCATCTTTAGCCACGCCTTCAGTATGAGGACACAGCTGCAAATAAAGTGTGCTCTATCTTCCGCAGACAAACAAAACCTCAAGTACACAGCCATTTTGTCTAGCTCCCAGCCAAAAGAAAGCATACGCTTATTTTTCTAGTAATTCAGTTTTTCCAAAGGTGTTTCACAATGGAACTGCGGTGCACAATTATGTAAATCACCGCTTTTTAACAAAAGGTGATTGAATTGGGATTCATGTTCATGAAAAAATGAACAAATTCATAGCTGCACATAGGGAAATATGCAATATATCAGGTTCAAACTTAACTAGATTCAAAAAGCTTTCCCAGCTTTATTCTAGTGACATTGACTGGTTTTAGTACTATACTTAACCCTGTGTACATTGGAGAAACAGTGTGAAAAAATACAAAATTGCTTTTACAAAATCATCTCACTTGTGAAATAGACATGCTTCTTGTGCAGTGTCCCAACAGTGTCTACATTAATCCTATAATACAAAAATGTCTAATTAGAACAAATTTTATAAGCAGTCAGTTATCTGCATTTAACATACATCTCACCATTCTTTGTATAAGTAAACCTATCATTTCTAAATGAAATCAGAGCCATTAGATCAGAAAGGCTTACTGAAATAGAAGTTTCTTCATTACTAAGCAAAATTGGGGATTTCTATTTCAGAAGGGAGCACACATATAATTTCAAAGTAAATGACAGTAATAGACATAATTAGCACTATAAAGTGTTCAGGAGTCTTGAGGAAATTAGTATGTGTTGAGTTTGAATGGACTAGATTACTTCTTAGGTATTGCAAATAGGTATTAAGTATATTAGAGTTTTAAACAGGCTTAAAGAGAAATAGATATTCTAAGAAGCAACACTCTGGAAAATGCATCTGAATAGATTGTGAAACTCTTTACATGATTAGAGACTGCTTAAAATTAGGTTTCCTCCCTGGATCTTTCCTCAGTCATAAAACATTATTCATCGGTCATGGAAAGATATGTAAAACAGGGCTCAGCGATATTGTTGTTAAATGGATTTTTATATAGCAGTCATTATGTGTGACAGAAACAGTTTAACGGTCTGAAAAAAAAAGGGGGGGACTTTATTCACCACTTTGCATTCTTCTTTGTGGCTGCTAGGTTTTGGATATCAACAAGTATTAGTGATTTCCATGGACAATAAGGAATAATGCTATTTCACCAAGACCTGTGACATCACAGTTCATGATGACTGATCCAATATTTGTCCAGCCAATTAGTGGGAATATTAACCAGCTTAACCAGATATCTGTTTCTAATCTTTGTTTGAGTAACTACAGTATCTTTGGAGTAATACTCAGATAAGGCTTTATAAAGTCAGATGATGAAGCTTGGAATTCAGAGAGGCAAACTAAGGCAAAGCAAAGGTGACTAGGAATTTTCCCAGATGCTTGGTTAGCCTTGACCAGCTACATTCCATACAGGTGACAGATCCATGTTTGATTTTCAATCACTAAGAATGCTTCTCATTTGAAGGATAATGTGTGCTGTGTGCCTTCCCCATCAGGATGAGAAAGGAACAAAGACATATTGAGCTTTACTTGCTCCTCTGTTATCCTTTAAGAGGGCAGGCAGCCCCCTACCTAAGTAGCAGAACTGGAAGCATAGTTGGTGAATGAGACTTATGATAATGTTGACTTTCAAATACATTAGCCTTCTTAATCACACTAACCAAAACTGTATTTCCAGAAGTGTGGAATTAATATACAAATGAGATACTGATTATTTGGCAGCAAAAAAAAAAAAAAAACACACCACCCAAACCCTGCCCTGTGTTTCAGTGACAGCAATAACCTCTTTCAGAGATTGAACATGGCTTGAAGTCACATAATCAGGCTGCATTTAGCTAGGATGCTATCTGTAGGCGTTCAGCCATTTTCTCATGGGTTTTTCTGACAAGCAGTTTTGCTCAGACTGAAACAGTATATTTTTTTGGCACAAAAATAATTCATTTTCCTCCCTCACTTCTTTGTTCAATAAAGTTACTGTTTTCATTCCTGGGTTCTGCTATATATTTGTGTGAATAATCTGAAAAAAAGTTTACTGCTTTACAGTGGCAGAGGGAAAAAACAACCAAACAAACCAAAGCTGAATGATTTCAGTGTGTGCTTTGGTGGAAACAATTAAACCCTAAATATCTGAAGGTATGTTTCAGTACCCATGTATGCAGATCAGAGTGGCATTTGGAAAAAAGATCCTACCCTTACCATTCATTCTATATAACTTCTATGCTGCATAAAAAAGTGAAGAGTTTTTCTCTACAGTAAGTGACCGGTATGTTTGGAAAAGCCGAAGTCTTTAAAGTTTGTGGATGTCTAGGAACAGGTTTTATGGGGTTTTGGTATAATTTTTCAGGAGGTATTTTGGACTATATGAATGTACTTATTGCTGTGAATATTTACGTCCCCAGATATTTTATCCATGCACTTTGATTTCTTAGTTCTGCCTTACTGAAAATTGACTTCCTTTTTTTGTTTCTAGGCATTTATAAACAAAACCAATTACAACACACTATGTTTGCTGCTACATATTTTCATGATTGTTTACAGTATTTTGAGCAAGAATACTTGGTGAGAAATAGCCACGCACTTTCATTTTCACACGTATTTTGCACACATTGCAAATATTTGCAGGTATGGATTTGCATTATCTCACTTTAAGGTTCTTAGTGTAATTTTGCGACTTTTTCCATTTATAGTGCCTCCTTATTTAGTTATTTTGTTCATTAATTTTGCATAGGAGAATATAGTAACAGGATTTATGGCAATTGAGGTTAGCTGTTCTGACTCCAATTTACTTTGATACAAAACAATGCACAAATTACACAGAAAAATTGTGGTTAGTGTTTAGTCCCTTAAGTTTATAGATATTAGTTTGTTCTTTTGGCAGCTCTAGACACACTGAAAACAAATGAATTATGGGCTGTTCCCATTCTACAGAATTGCCCTATTTATTCCTTCTTTATTTTTAGTAGCAGCATTTTTTTGTCTGGACTTATTTATCAGAACCTAACCACATTGGATCCACACCTCTTATTTTCATAAGTTTCTTAAAAGTATAGGGCAATAGCATCATATCTTCTCTTTATGTAAGCGTATTTTTTAACAGTACAACAAAAATCTACAGAGCCCTCACCATATAATATTATAACTGACAGAAAATTGGTTTATTCAGAAGTTAAAACCATTTTCACATTTATCTTCAACTCAGTAGAGATGAACAGTGAAATATTAATAAAGTTCTCAGAATGTTTTCCTTATAAAATGGCATAAGTTTTATTTTGCATTTTTGATCGGGGGGGGGGGGGCGGGGAAGCATTTCTGAAGTTAATCTTATGAATCAAATGAACTGACCAAAATGTTTCCTGTTGAGGTGCCCGTAAAACATAAAAGATTTCCCCTTATAATAAGCATCATTTGGGCATCAGTGTTGCAATTCTAACATTTGGGTTAAGCTGGAATATCACAAACTAACAGCAATCGTGCTGACCAGAGGTCCCAAGGCTGAGGATGCACATGCTTTCCTGGGACTGTCTGTGCCAGTGAAAACCTTCCTGCCCCTCTGACTGTCTCCAGCTACTAGTTATGATCTTTCCCCCATAGGTTACGTCTCCCTAATGCATTCTAAAAAACTGTTCCACCATAATCCATCTCAGTCTAACTGAGATGCTAACAGAGAACTGTTGTTTAAGTTAAACTAGATCACTTTGCTTGACAGTTAGGAATCATCTGTCTGCTCCCCAGGTGCATGATTTGCAGTTTATACTAGTAAGTTACATCCCATCTCCACTAGCTAGTTTAAAGTGCAAATCATCATCTTCAAGATCATTCACTTCTGACTGTGTGGATATTTTGACCCCTTTATCTACTGTGTTCTCCAATCTTCAGTAGAACTTCATACTTCTGTGCCTATCTAAAACTATTGTATGAAATTGGTGCCCAGACTGATCACTGAGAAACTCTGTTGCTAACAGCATAGTGAGAGTCTCCTGGTTTGTTTCATATTTCTCCCCCATTCATTTACTTTTTCTCTGCCAGAGTTGTAACTTTGCGTGCCTGTCTGCTTACTGGAAGGGTCACACAGTGGCAGTGCTTTCCCAGTCTTGACATACACTTGTTTTTTATTAATGAGTGCTATGTTTGTTTTGCAATGATTATTCTAATGAATAAATTAACCTGTTAATATGCCAGTTGACATTTACTTGCATTTCATACATTCATGACAGACCACCTTTTGCAATGAAACTAAGGTCAAAGATATGACTAGTGCACAGTTGCTAATGCAACAGCAATACGTAAGTGCAAGCCCTCAGAGGATCCTCTGAGGATCTAGGCTCTTGTTCCTAATTCAATCTTTAGCCAACAATTGAAAACTGTAGGATTAGAAAATGAATTTCAGAGCAATTACCTTGGAGAAACTGTTACAATCAAGAGATTGGAGAATAGAAATGTCTCAGAAGTGTCAGTGAGTTTTGCTCTTTCCACAATTTGACTGAAATGTATTAAATAATAATCTCTGCATATTGAGAGATGAACAATTGGAATAATACTCTTCTAAAATACAGTCATGTTAGAAATGAGCAGTCTTTAGAAACCCCAAGACTATGACAATTTTGGTGAACTAACATAAATGCAATAAAGCTTTAATTTAAAAATAAAGCTTTAATTTAAAGCCTTAATTTAAAAATGATTTCTTTCTATTCAGTGCTGATTAGACGAAGAAATTTACATAAGCATAGTGACTACCATTAAGACATCCTCACTAGAAGAGCTAACATTTACCAGCAGTTACTATTAGAATCTAGTAATAGCCATGAGCCAATATAAAGAGTTGCCAGATAGTATCTGAGAACATATTGTTGTTTTAGACTAATCTAGGTGTGCAGCAATTAATTTGACAAAATAATTTAAGAATATTTGTATCATTGGAAGTTTATTATTTCTTAAATGTTCTCTGAGCCTCTGTGTGTTTGAGTATACTATGTATCTGTGATACTCCAGAGCCAAATAACATATTCTGTGTTTGCATATTGGTCTGTCTGAATTATGTTTCACAGGATTGGATTTGATTTAAATCTTAAATTGAGATTTGGACTCTTTACTTGCCATTGCTCTAGCAATGATCATTCTTCACAATTATGAAAGGGAAATACAGATCCGATGCACAAACTGTGTTGGTTTTCCTGTACAGTAGGATTTTTGTCTTATATAGCAGCTTTCAAGATATTAGTATTGCTAAAGTAACAGAAGGGATACTTCAGAAAGCCCACTGTCAGGCTTCCCACATGCCTCACATGGGCTCAGCCTCCTTCAAACTGCCACTCAGTGGCTGCCTGACCTCATACCAACTTCTGCCCAGTATATCCCTGTATTTACCTCGAACCTTATTATCCAGTAGTCCTTCACGTGGGAAGAATTCCTGAGCCACATGAAATCTGTGTTTCATGTTATTTTATTAATGGACTCCAAAAACCATGAAAAAGCAAATTGCATATTTGATCCACCCTCTAATAAGACTGTCCCATTTTTAACAGCCATTTACTATTCAGCAAGATAAACTTAAATGTCCAGAATGCATTATACATGATGTTTAACATATTATCCTATAGTGTAAGAAGACTCATGTTCTTCAAGCAAACAAGAATTTGAAGTCCCATATCCTGTCTCATTGATCTAACTCCCTGAGTATTAAAGACAACTACTTCACCTACATCTTTCCTGAGGTCCAATCCAGCATGACAGTTCTAAGTACACAGGATACAGATACACAGAACAATAGCCATGAAAGGAACTTCAAGAGGACAATTCTAATCCATCTTCCTGTCCAACACAGGACCAACATAATTGTGTGTTTTCTAAGATATTATGTCAAGTCCGCTATTCTAATAAATCAGGCCTGCAAATGAGATAGACTAATTTGCGGATCATAATGTGCTAGAGACAATAGTGGCATAGCACAAAAGAGTGGAAGTCAACATCATGACACTATGAAAGTCGCCCGTCTTCAGTCTTTAGTTGTACAAAACTGTTACCTGGAGTTTCTAGTAAACAACTGATGTGCATAAATTACATTATGAAGACAACTCTCATGATCTGGAAACGTAAATGAGTTGTGAGTTGCCCTTAAATGCTAAAGAAATGCCCTGCTTGCTTGCTTCTGTCCACTAATGTTGTAGTGGCAAATAATACAGAGGCTTTAAGTAAGCAGCTTTCTAGCTACAAACAGCCTTTATGAAAAGCTTTAACCATAGCTTTATGCTTTAGTTCAGATATATGTGTCCTGGTTTCAGCTAAACCACGACAATATAGAAAGCTGCAGTGGACACAACCGATTCAGTCTGTGCATGACCTCTTTCCTAGTCATCCTGACATCACTTTGTCAATGGGTTCAAGTGATAAAATCAAGAACATGATCAAACCTTTGTTGTTAAAAGCCGTTGCATGGGTCTAAAACTGAAGTGGAGTAAAAATGTTCACACATATCGGCAACAAGTATGGGTAACCACTATTGTCGAACACGACTATTAAGCACTGTAAATGCTAAAGCAGTTCTAGAGATGCCTGGGAACAGACACTTTACCAATGAAAAGTTTAAAATCTTTGCCCTGTGTGCTATAGGTGACTCTAGAATTAAAAGACAAATGGACAAATGTTTTGAGGACCTACATTTTAAATGTATGTGCCTAATACTGGCGTTTGAGGGCTAACATCTTCTGTAGATTTAGCCATTAGTCTTGAAGCTAAATTCAACGCTGAGGTAAACAGCAACTCTATTGGAATAACAGAAGAGAAATGCATTTGCTAGATGTATTTGGCACGTAATCGTTAATGCTCAGAACTATATAGAGTACAAGTGCCTACATTTTTACTGAGAACAGTTATCCCTCTCAAAACCTATTTAAATAGACCAATGTAACAGTAAATCGCACTTCTATTTCATGAAACATATCAAAGCTTTATTTAGAAAAACTGTTGAAGTAAATCTAAATTGCCTAACCTGAAATTGTGATACAGTTGATAGCTTTCTTTCAATTTTATTCAGCCTTTTATTTTCCCCTGAATGTATTCACTAAAGAAAAACCATTAAGTATTCAGGCTCATGATTGTATGAAAAGAGTTTTTCACTGAAGATAGTATTTCTCCACTGAAATCAGTTGTTACGTGTGCTCAGATCAGTATTATTGGACCTTGCCATAAGTGGTCTGTGCTTTCAGGAAGATTTCATCCTGTTAATGAAATCATTAATGCTCTGTTATCTAAATATCAATTGACATATTTACATTTTAATGAAATTATTACCTTTTTCCTTATGTTAAGAAAAGGAAAATACCTTATGTAATTCTTTTAATCACTACTAATTATGTTAAGCAGGACTTTTTCATTAAAAAACAAACAAAACCCCCAAACAACAACAAACAAACAAAAAAACCAAACCAAAACAAAAAAACCCCCAAACCGTAAGGCCTCAGCTGACAAATGACAGGCAATGAATAGTCAGGCTCTTTTTGTTACGCAATGTAATTTCCAAGTTCCAACCCATGACTGCAAATTCTAAAATTCTTGTATTTGCCATGGCTGACTAAACTAACAGGTATAAATGTCCATCACCCATTTATAGTAACAAGTAACATCAAAAGGTTGGGAAAAGAAAAACATACAGATAGAAGTCATATTTTGGTGCTGAAAAATAGCTATGACCAGAATTTCTTCTGGATCTAAAGCTATGCAGCATATACTAAGGTGTGACAATCAAGGTGTTTTGCTTTTAAGAAAAACAGAAAAGAAAACCAGAATTGACTTTAAAAGGAATCATCTTCTACCTTTATATATTTCTCCTTGAAACAAGTAATAAGGTAATTTGAAGATTTTTGTACATCATAACACTGTCTTTCTTCCAGCTAAATTCTTATGAATGCATCCTGTAATTCTGAGAGAATTTTAAGTCTTTAGTTCCACTTCACTGAGCAACTATGGTTGAACCAATGGAAAGAGGAGCAATCTGGTCAGAGATACAGCCTGTCAAATATACAAAATACAGGATTTATGATTATTCATTTCAATTACAAAGACTGTTTACTTCTATCATATTCATATCCTATAATTTTCATAAATATAAAGTAACATTGCTGGTATTGATTAGGGAAACAGTTATGCATGTGAATAAATCCATTTATCCAGTATTCAGTTGCTGAAATGTGTTGAAATGATATGATTTTCAATTTCAGCTGATGAAATTGAAATTCAATCCCACCTTTTCTTCCTGTTTTAATAAGTTTGTTATACCCTTAGAATTAATTTAACATTATTTTGGTAACTAGTCACCAAAACACTAGCAAATAACAAAAAGTCATCAAACTGAATAGACATCATTCAAATGTGTAAATTTACACAAATCTTTTAATCAACAACATTTAACAGATACCCAACTTGATCCAGAGCCATCTTACTATTCACAATAGACTAAAAGAACACACTGACTTTTCCATGAACTTCAAAGGAATATCACTGCATTATAGACCAATGTGTAAATTACAAATGGAGTTGCTTAAGTGTTGATCTCTTCAAAATGGACCCAGATTTACAAATAAATTTTACTTTTATCATTATACTGTGAGAAATATAATTGAACAATCTTCCCTTCAGGTTAAGGGAGGGTTTCTGTTTAGTTTTTTTAGGTGGGTAGCATTAAGCTTACATAGACATTCATGCACATTCTCACCTTTTTTAATTTGCATGCGTACAAATTTAAGTATTACTCAATAGGGGAAAAGTTCTAATATTATTGCTGAAAGAATAAAAAAGTTTTACATAAACATATTGAATAGACAAGGGAATATGCCATAATTAATCACACAGGTTTACTTTCCTATGGCAATGGTTGTCCCTGTATGCTACTTATCTTTTAAGCTCTCCAATTAACAGCAACAGTATTCAGGATATGGTGTTTTGGTCAGAGGTTAAAAATGCAAAATAATTCATTGGATCTTTGATCTGTTTCCAAGCACTTGTTCTAAGTTTATTGTGCCCTTGAGGTTGAGCCATAGTATAGCACACCCAGCAATCATTCTCAAATCCTTTTCATCTTTCTGGGCTTATTTCATGAGTAAAAACCAGAACAGATGTCAGAGGGTTTTTATGTTTTCCCCCATGTTCCCCTACACATTGTTTTCCCTTTGCTGACAAAACATTTAAAAATGAGAAAGTGTATTGTTTTGGTAAACAGGGATTGTCATTAACCTTTTAATTTCCCTTGATGGAATGTATCATACGTACCCACTGTGACATTTACATGGCCGTATGTTTCAGTCTTACCTCTTCACACATCTCCTTCTACAGCTTTTGCCATGTCAGACAAGACCGCCCTGGGTAGTTGTCACTCATAAAATTACTCTTCTGTTCAGACATACAAATTGTATTTCATGAAACCAGTTGTATCAGATAAAAATTTCCCTCCCTCTCTCTCTTTTTGAATTCCAGACTAAAGGACATCTGAAACATTACTTCTTCCTCCTGCTAGAATCGTAGAATCTCAATGAATATTTGAAGGAAATTGATGGGAGAAATTGAGTAGAATAATAATATTTAATTTTTAAAAACCATGATCATTCAGTGTTGGGATCTATTCCTAGGATTTCTGTCATTGTCTGTCTGTCCTTTCTCCCTTTCATCTGTATTCTTCAATCAAATTCAGTTCTGTGATGACTGCCAGTTAAACTCAACAAAAGCTGAGAAAGTTCAACTCAGTATTTCTGAAAATCAGCTTTACAGCTCACATATTAAAAATTTCAGGATGCTTATTTTTATTATTTTTGATGATACAAGGGGTTACACTGATCTCCAGAATCTTAAACTTCATTCAAAATCAATTTATTCATATAATTTTCTTTAAAACCCTTTACCTTGAGCATGATTACTATATTTGTTTCATTTTTCATGGAAACAAAATGTTTACATTTGAGTAATGATATTGTTTTTTTAATCCTCTCCATTACCTTAACCATTATAACTGGGGAAAAAAAAACATTATTATTATATGTCATCATCATCAATAATCAGAAAAAAAGGTTTGCAGGAAGAAATACAAACTGAAAGTGAATGTTTTGTTTCTCCCTATGAACACACCTGAATGCCTTGTCTGGCATTCTTGGATGTTTTTAAGCAGTTGTCTACCCATATGTCATCATCTCTCATCCTCAGAGATAACCATGCTCCTTCCCACCCTTCGTGCACTTGCTCTTTGTCCTTCACGTACGCATTTTTTTCCATTTACTATTCCTCTGTTCAGATATCCTTTGCCTACTGATCATTTGCCAGAAAATGCACCTCTTCCATTGGCCTTCTCTCTCACACAATACTACACATGTAACATTTTTATGTGCACAGCTGGGTAACACCTCAGGTACCTGCTAGCCTTTTGAGACCTCCAAATGACAACATTCGAAATGAAGTCCTACATCAGCATAATATCCTAAACATTTGAATGTTCAAGGGTTTCCAAACTCTTAGCAATTCTCCATCCATGCTGATCTTTATTAATACAACACAAAGGTAAAAAGAAAAAAAGAAAAAACCCCAATCTTTCTCAGAACTTTAATAACTCAATATCTAGTACCCAGTAAATAATATATCTAAATTATAAAAAGGAAAAATCATTCTTAAAAAGAAAAAAAGAAATACTCTAAAAATTTAGTTAAGATGCCATTGCACATGACATATCTAAGAGTCGACATCATGGAAATACTCTTTACTTTTCTACTTTTTTAAAACCAAATTTTCTCTCTGGTTGCTAATTTACTATTCAGACATATAACACCATGCATTCTGTAAATTAAAAAAGTTTCAAGCAAGAAAATAATTTCACTTTACCCATTTATTAAAATTACGAATTTCTCTTCAGCATCCCCTTCACTGCCACTATATCCAGCCCTATTTCCTTGAATATCTTTTTACTAAATTATCTTCTTATTGCAAACCAACACTGTATGTGCTTAAGTCAACACAGAGACATTAATGGGGTCTCAGTCTCTCCATCCCTCCCTCCTTCATACTTAACACAGTGATGGTATTAGGGAGCAGGACCAACTCCACACTAACACGTGTCATGTTAGATGCAGGTCCTCAGCAGAAAGTCCTCCAGCAGTGACAAAAATGTTAATCCATGTTGATGTTGACTATCTGTGTCTGCCACACAGGAGACCACAGCAGCTACAATGGGATGTTGGAGCCACAGCAGTGCTGCAAAGAATGGAGAACCATAGAGAGAAAGGGAAAGGAAATACATCTCCCTCATCATCCCACAGAATGCGTATTTTTTGCTTATATGCTTGTTTCGAGTCTTTTTTCAATGAAGAAGTGGAAAACGGTTTACCAAGTTTTCTTACCTGATAAATTATCAGAAATTCCTTCTGTATTTAATATGCTTGATTTGTTGCCTAGTGGAGTAAGAGAAGGGACAAATAAGCAGATATGCTCTTCCTGGACATTACCCTTTCCAGTTGTTGTGGTTTTTTACCCTTTTGCCCTTACCTATAAGCCACAGTCTCTGCAGGGGTGGAGACTGTAATGTATATACCTTTAAATTGTTGTAACTCATTATTTGAGCTGCGTGTTATAGGAATTACTGTAGCAGGAACCACCTTCTGAACCAACAGAGGACAAGCCTTACAAGAAGCAGTGCAAGTGCAGCAGTGAGCCAACCTGAGCTGGTTTTGGTGCCCAGTAACTCGACGCAACACACAACCTCTCCTGCCCTGAGTGACCACCATAACAGATGGAGCCCAAAGTCATGGGCTAAATGAACTCAGTGGACGTTTCATGGACATTTGTGGACATTTTACAAGGGTGTTCCATAGACTAAGGGAATGATATCAGCATATTATATCAAAGGATGAGAAGAGGGAAGTGGTTAATGAGGTTGTATTCAATAGTGTGGGGCCTCAGCATGACGTAAATGGTATGGAGTAAGGGGTGGAGAATGTGCTGGTTTTGGCTGGGATAGAGTTAAGTTTCTTTATAGTAGCTAGTATGGGGCTGTGTTTTGGATTTGTGCTGAAAACAGTGTTGATTGATAACACAGGGATGTTTTCGTTACTGCTGAGCAGTGCTTACACAGAGCCAAGGCCTTTTCTGCTTCTCACCCCACCCCACCAGCGAGTAGGCTGGGGGAGCACAAGGAGTTGGGAGGGGACACAGCCGGGACAGCTGACCCCAACTGACCAAAGGGATATTCCATACCATATGACGTCATGCTCATCATATAAACTTGTGGGAAGAAGAAGGAAGGGAGGAGGATGTTCAGAGTGATGGCATTTGTCTTCTCAAGTCACTGTTATGCGTGATGGAGCCCTGCTTTCCTGGAGATGGCTGAACATCTGCCTGCCCATGGGAAGTGGTGAACGAATTCCTTCTTTTGCTTTGCTTGTGTGCACTGCTTTTGCTTATTAAACTGTCTTTATCTCAACCCAGGAGTTTTCCCACTTTTACTCTTCCGATTCTCTCCCCCATCACGCTGGGGAAGAGTGAGCGAGCAGCTGCCTGGTGCTTAGCTGCTGGCTGAGGTTAAACCACACCACCAGTTTAATGCTGTTAATTGATCCAGTTAAAAGAAGTGTGAAAGTCTTTAGTAACACTACGATCCTTGAGTAAAACATAAATCACATGCAGGGTTTCTATGCTGTTCTTAACCACATAAGATTATGTAATACAATAAATATTATTGATTTGAGCAAGTTAAAATTATAACATCATTTGTCCTTATAAGATTAACTGCTTATAATAGCTAGGCAGACAGACACAGGTTGGGTTTTTTTGGTTTTTTGTTTTTTTTTTTTTTGTTGTTTTGTTTTGTTTTTTTTTTTTACAAAAAGTAATTTCAATGCTAAGCTGGCTCTTATCAATGAGTTCCAGGTTTTTCCAGATTTTTCTTGGCTCCTTTTAATGTGCCTTTGTACATTGGAAAATTGTAACACATGAATTGCTGCATCTTTAAGTATACAATCAGCACTGCATATATCAAGGCAGGAACCAGCATATTCATGATCTGTTGAAAATCATAACCTGAGTATGCTTCTTTTTATTTCTTAGAGTCTCCACAGTAGTCTTCCTGAATTAACACAGAAACCAAAGAAGAAATAGCAAAGTATCTCTGTAAGACTTAATCCTTAGTTTTCCAAGGTGGCACCTGGTTAGTAAGACTGCTTGTTGGATGTGGGGGCTTTGGTTTAATTCCATGTGTAAGGTTCCAATCTAGTTTCAGAAAAGAACGAGTGTTGCTTCTGGTACGGTAGTTAAACCACGTAACTATCTAGTATGTATAGGGTTCACTGACGGCTAGTAAACATCCACACACTTTGGATTTGACTTTCAGAAATGTCAGGATATGTTTTAACACTTTCATTAAGCAATTTTTTACTACTCTGGTATTTGTACCACGAGAAAGAACTAACTTGGGGATCTTTTGTTGCTTCATTTTTTGTTTCTACTTGGAATGCTTCAAAATAGAGTGGGGAATCAGACTATACCTCTATTTTAGACAACATATTAGCTTTCCAGAAAGCTTGATAGAAAGCTGAAATCAATTTGGAAAGCCTTGTGCCATATGGTTAAAAATTCAGTAAAGCTCCTGACAAACGTGGTTCTTAAACCTCTCTTTTTTGTCAGTAGCATATTCTTAGACCTCGCTACTTTTTCCAGTAGCATAAGGAGGTAGTTGCTCAGTCTGTTGGGAGTTTTTTGTAAGCATGTATGCCTGCATATGCATAAGGCAGTAGGCAAAGTTTTCAGAATAAAAATGCCATACGACCCATTTGTATTGCATTGATGTTTTCAATATTTTTGTCTTGAAGTCATACTGTGTTGTTAAAGACCATCTACATTGACGTGTATTTCAGAACTGGTTTAGCACATCAGATTTTCCTTTGCAAATTGTTAAAACTCAAAAGCCTTCATATCCTGCCAAAAACTGCACATTAATCACCCCACTGGTGTGTTACAAAATTCTCTCAAAATAAGACAACCTTTACTCTGAACAGAGTTTGTTTACTGGTGAATAACAGCTATATTTTCAGGCTCTTAATACTGCAAAGTTCTTGTAACCTTCCAGACATTTTTTTTCTTTTGGACTCTGGCAAAGAGGCTGTCATTAACTCCCCATATGCCTGATCCATCAGCCTAACCTGCTGCCCATTCTGATCCCAATTTACTTCTCAGTTGTACCCACTGTGAGGCTTAATCCCCTCCTCAGTAGTTCCACCTCTCCTGCAGGCAGTAGCACCCTCTGTGGCGAGGTAAAAAGGCTCTGCCTCTTTGCCCAGCTCCCCAGCACTCCTGGCACACTGAGTTCACACATCCAGTGCAATGCAGACAAACTCAGTGAGGCTCTTCCCGGTGCTTTCAGCTTTTCTTTCTCTCCTTTCCCCATACAGAGAGATTTCAGCTTTGATGAACTCTGCTGAGGTACCAGATGACCAGGGAAGCCCTCCCGTATTCAGACACAGTGCTGCTGTATGCAGACCTGCCTCCTTATACCATACTGTGGCATGTTTGTGAACTGAGCTGAGACTATATATACACCGTGCACAAATTTGGACAGCTACTGTCGTAAGATTATAATGTTTAACCTTCTGAGGAACTCCAGTGACATTCACATGATTTGCTCTAGCAGCTTTGCATAATATCGTAATCAACTACTTTGCCTACAAATCAGCCTATCTCCATTTTACCAAACTAATTCATACATGCTTGGAATCTGAGTATTTCAAAATAGGAGGTGGAGATTTGGGTATTTATGAGCCTATTCATGATCATAGTGACACCTTACCATTTTTCTGTCTGACAAAGTAACTGACAGAGGTCAACTTCAGTCAGTCAAAGCGCTGCTTTTTTGTCTTGTTTTTACTGGCAGCAGTTGCTTGTAAGGATGAAATAAATTCATGATCTGTAACTCCTCCTGCTGTTAACATTTCAACAGCAGTAGGACTTTCCCACATAGGATATTTTCTTACTGGGCTTATAGTCTTGTTATTTGGTTGGGTTCAAGATTTGCTTAGAGTTGTGATGGAGGTTTTATTGATTCGGTACCTGAGTTTAAATAGTGTGACTCTCTGAATAACATAACAGTTGTAGCTCACTCATGCAAGAAATGCTTAAAAGTACAGCTCCTTTGTAGGCAAAGTAAGAATTTCTTTCAGTAAATACTGTGCACACATTCAATTAAAAGATAATCTTTGCTTCAAAGAACTTTAAAACCTCCAGAAAGCCTAAATATGAACAGTATGGTGTGCTAATGACCATTATAGAATGATTTTTTTTGTAATAAAATCCTTAACATAATTAGGAAATTAAGGAGAAAACTCGAGTCATGTCATCCCCCCCCGCCTCCAAATACCCTTATTTCAGAAACTGGTTCTCTAGTTATGCACGAAGAGAACATTTTCATAGATGTTCCAGGAACATGCTGTCTCTAAAATTATGAAAAAAATGAGTCCTTTGAAGGACTCTCCCTGTTCTTAAGGTCAAAAGATGAAGGACCTGTTTGCAGGTTAGCATTGAGCAGATGGAGACAGGACAGCCGTGGGGACGAGCTCCCCTACACCATGATTCTGCCCCACTCCACCCCATCCAGCCGGTCAGGAAACACCAGGGAGGACAGGTGCATTCCCAGATCAGCTGCCTAAGGGGGCTGCCCTAATACCATGAGTTATCAACCCATAAGATGCTCCCCTACACCATGATTCTGCCCCACTCCACCCCATCCAGCCGGTCAGGAAACACCAGGGAGGACAGGTGCATTCCCAGATCAGCTGCCTAAGGGGGCTGCCCTAATACCATGAGTTATCAACCCATAAGATCTTTTCTACATCGCTTCAGGAGCTGGTTTCTCAGCAGTTGGGGATATTAGCATCACTCCGCTGGCCATAGGTGTTCAGGTTCAGACTGCTTCAGACTTTTAGGAGCAGCAGCAGCAAAATCTAATAGGTGGATTTAGGGTATGGAAAGCTTAAGTTCTGACAGTGCTTTCTGTGATCTGACTTAAAAGATTCCTTCCTGGAAATATCTGGCCTAGAAATCTTCAGTACACTACAAGAAGCCTTACAAATATTTTATGAAGGTGAAAATGCCACAGTGTGGATGAATCGGGCTGCGAGGCCGCTGGTAGTGAGACTGCACAGCACTCCAGCCTTTTCTTAGTCACATGCACTGCACTGAGCAATACTAAAAATGCTCTATAGCCTTTTTAGTTTCTCCCTACCTCATAAATTTGTGCCCAGTAACAATGGAAATACTGAGCATTCAGAAGTTGCCAAACAACAAAATTTAATGTATTTGGAGTTACTATTAAGGGAATTGAAGTGAAGAACCGTGACTAGAATTAATCATTATGTTTCAGTACTAGCAAATATAGACATCAAAAAGGCATCAAAATATTGCCCGTTCTTCATTAAACCTAGCCACTTCACATCTTTCTCCAAGTCTGGCATCAGCATTTTGAATGTGAGCGCAGTCCAAGAATGTCTGCAGCACAGATTATTTTTTTTAATATTCAACGTTTTTGTAACATTTTTAAACTTTTTTTTTTAACTGTGGTGGGTTGACCCTGGCTGGAGGCCAGGTGCCCACCAGAGCCGCTCTCTCACTCCCCTCATTCACTAAACAGGGGAGAAAAGGCATAACGAAATGCTTGCAGGTCAAGATAAGGACAGGGAGAGATCACTCACTAATTGTTGTCACGAGCAAAACAGACCGAACTTAGAGAGGGAATTCATCTAATTTATTACTAGGCAAAACAGAGTAGAGGAATGAGAAAATAAAATCAAGTCTTAAAACACCTCCCCCCACCCCTCCCAACTTCCTGGGCTCAACTTCACTCCCAGCTTCAACCTTCCCCCCTCAGCGGCACAGGGGGACGGGGAATGGGGGTTATGGTCAGTTCATCTCATGGTGTTTCTGCCGCTTCTTCATCCTCAGGGGGAGGACTCCTCTCATCGTTCCCCTGCTCCAGCATGAAGTCCCTCTCATGGGGTGCAGACCTTCAGGAGCAAACTGCTCCAGCGTTGGGTCCCCCACAGGGTCACAAGTCCTGCCAGCAAACCTGCCCTGGCGTGGGCTCCTCTCTCCACGGGTCCACCGGTCCGGCCTGGAACTTGCTGCAGCATGGGCTTCCCACGGGCCGCAGCCTCCTTCAGGTGCCTCCACCTGCTCCAGAGTGGGGTCCTCCACAGGCTGCAGGTGGAATCTCTACACCCCCTCATCCTTCCTCCATGGGCTGCAGGGGGACAGCCTGCTTCACCATGGCCTTCACCACGGGCTGCAGGGGAATTTCTGCTCCAGCGCCTGGAGCACCTCCTCCCCCTCCTTCTGCACTGACCTTGGTGTCTGCAGAGTTTCTTACACCTTCTCACTCCTCTCTCCGGCTGCGAAAGCTCTCTCTCTTTAAGTGTTTTTCTTCTTCTTAAATATGTTATCACAGAGGCTCTGATTGGCTTGGCCTTGGCCAGCGGCGGGCCTGTCTTGGAGCCAGCTGGCATTGGCTCTGTCAGACACAGGGGAAGCTTCTAGCAGCTTCTCACAGAAGCCACCCCTGTAGCCCCCCCGCTACCAAAACCTTGCCACGCAAACCCAACACATTAACATTCTTGTCCATCCACATACTGGTTTTATGAATTATTGTGGGGAAAGATTAATTGTTTGACATTTCATTCTGATGGGTACTGAATCAACTATTTCCTAGAATAAACAGAGCAAATTATCTTTAAAAAGCTCTAAAAGAATCACCTGTTTTATAAAATTGTTCTGGAAATAAAGAATTTTGCTCCACAAACTGAATGTGACTTGGAGCACACGAACCAAACGCAGAAGAGCTGTTGCTTCTATCACAAGATAGGCACCTATGATAGCACCTCCAGGAATGCTATTCCACCCATCTGAAGATAGAAATTAATCTCATTTTCTAAGAACCCTGTCAGGAAGTCTTCCATATCTCTACAGTCTATGACTGCAAATATGAATGTAAAGTAAGTAAAGAACAGAGACAAACCTGCAAGCCCCAGGAAAACACTAGTGAAAACTGGAGTATTTTCCGATAAAAACAAGGTTATTGAGGCTGACATGAAATACAGTCACCAAAGCTACTCGAAGACAAAGCAGTGAGAGGAGCATGTACTGCTTAGCAATACATTGGCTTCTGAAACTTCTTAACTGTGTAGAGGGTGAGACCGGAGACAGGTAGACCAAACTACAGCAAAATGAACTTATAATGCAATCAAAATTTCAGTCTGAGGAGTACCTTGTAATTGTGAGATCCACTTATTAAAGAGCTAGAGTGGGAGTACTCAAAGCTATTACTGCCTTCATAAACAAATTGGAACTGGTTTTCACTGTTCCATCAAAAAAGAGAATAACAGCTGAAAAATTTTTAAACTAATTTTTGCTGCATTTCAAAATTTCTTTGACAATTAGAAAATAGATGATTTGCCTCCTTTCAACTGCTACTCAGATTTTAGTCCCATCCTGTTGAAAAGTAATGGAAGAAATCATTGTCTCAACTGTATTTGGAATCATGCATTTTTATAGCATCTTATCCAATTAAGATAGGAGAACTTTATCTTAATTCCCAGATATTACTTTTAATGAAGAAACTGACACTGCTTAACAGCAAGACTTTGATGTGTCTTAAAACAATGTTTTCTTTTTCCCTCTGTTCAAATAGTTGATGTCCAGCGTTAGTAAGGGAACCTTAGACAACTGAGACAAAGCAAAATTGTATTCCTTTCATTTAATTCTAGACATGAGTAAATATAAAAGATGTTAAGAGACTCCAGAAAAGAAAGTCTCAAGCATATGAATTTATACAGAAATATAAAATCAAGGCATTAATTTGTCCATGCTGTAGTACAGGCTGTGAAGTTTCAGTGCCCCAGAAAGTCCCACATACTTCTCACATTCAGCTACCATTTGGGAACATTTCCTGGCTAAAATGAAGACTTCTGAGATACAATTTTCAGAGGGAATCTAAATGTCGATACAGGAGTGCTCTGGGAGAACAGACTGACCTTGAGTTAGAGCAGTGCCTACTGAAATGCAGACATTTCCTTTCCTTACCGGCTGTTCAGATGAGGTTGCCAGACCCATCTTCTTGCAGTGCTTTTGCAGAACAACTTTGTTCGAGTTTGTTTTGTTAAGAGAAGAATTAACATGAAGCCTTTCTCCTGCCGTTTCATGGTGTGCTAGAATTTACATAGTAAGCCTAATAGTCAGACATTACGTTTTGATCATTTTTGTTAAAAAGATCAGAAGGGCCAGTGGCATGAGAGTTAGTGCTACAAAGTCAGAAACATAAACGTGAGTAGAGTGGCGTCACAGAGTTCAAATACATTTTCTTATCTTTATGTCTATTTAGATAATCTTCCAGGTATACTAGAAATTATATAGTGCAGCAATAATACTTGTAGCACATTTTTAAAAAAGATAAGGTGTTTTATGTAGTCCAGTTAAGAAACTTCTAGAGAACACCAAAGCACAATAGATATTAAGAAAAACATTAAAATTACACACGATATACATTCACTCCTTGAATCCTGTGTTTCACTACATATAATGACATCAAGCTACAGGTTGTTTGCCCAATTAACTAATTAACAAAAAAAACCAAAAGGGGACCACAACTGAAAGGCAGAATTATGTGATTATTTTCATGCACTTCAAAATTATTGAAATTTTTTCCATACTGGTAGTAATTCACATTTTAGAAGCACAAGCATCATACAACTGTCCCACAGAAAACAAGTTAGAAGTCATATGCACATAAAAAGATCAAAACTGAGCCTTCAGATGTTTCACAGAGTATTTTTTCTTGAAACTGAGGTGCTTTTAAAGTTCAGAGTTTCATGAAAGGCAATCTTTGGCTAAAATCAATGTACCAGCAAGATAAAAGGTGCAACAATATGACTGCAGTCATCAAAGCTTTTCAAAAGAATGATCCACTCTTTTGAAACCACATCCCAGGCAACAAGTCCTTTAAATGCAATATAGCTTATACCAAAGGTAGAAGTGATGAAACTCTGTAAATCCACAAGAAATATAGCAGTTATGTTTTACTACACTGGGTGCTTTAGAAGTGCCAATGACTTGACAAAAAATAGGTTATTTCATATACACTGTAAAAAACCCAGGCAATAACAAATACAGCTAGCAGTAAAAAATAGCTTAAGAAAACGGGTCTGTTGCAAAGTCCTCTGCATAAATTGCACAGCCTTCTGTTGTAGTAGAAAAAAACTTCAAGTAAGTAGGTTGATATGCTCACTTGTGAGAAAGAAACCTGTTTTGCCCCTTCCTCAAGTAGCAAAAACACAAGGTTGACATGCAACTGCTGGAAAAGTAGGCTGGTAAAAAACCTTATTTAAACTCATATGCTATGAACAGTAGAAAAGAGGACAGAGGATGAATGGTTAAGTACCACATTTTTTCTGTGAGTATTTTTACTACCTTTGTGCTTGCTTCACAGGTCAGTAGCAACTCAGGCTTCATCATCTCCTAGGTTCTTCTGTGCACTACATGGGATGATGTGGTGGCATCAATCCCTTTCTTTTTGGACACTTATCTGTATCTAAGAAAGCTCATCAGAATTAACATTAATTGGCCCCTTTGTCGCTAGGCTCCATAATAAGGAGAAAAATTGAATGACACAAATAAAAAAAAGAAACACTAATTCCTAGAATTTGTCTCCAAGCAAAAGGATCGAGCCATATTTGCATGGAAATGTTGGAAAACTTCATAGCTTCTAATTAAGACTTCTGCTGTTTGAGCACACTATTTTTCATAGAATAATGGAGTCATAGAATGGTTTGGGGTAGAAGGGACCTTAAAGATCATCTAGTTCCAACCCCCCTGCCATGGCAGGGACACCCTCCACTAGACCACATTGCCCAAAGCCCCATCCAACATGGCCTTGAACACTTCCAGGGAGGGGGCCTCCACAACCTCTCTGGGCAACCTGTTCCAGTGCCTCACCACTCTCACAGTAAAGCATTTCTTTCTAACATCTAATCTAAATCGACCCTCCTTCAGCTTAAACCCATCACACCTTGTCCTGTCACTACACTCCCTCATAAACAGTCCCTCACCATCTTTCCTGTAGGCCCCTTCAGGTACTGGTAAGCCGCAATTAGATCTCCCCGGAACCACCTTTCCTCCAGGCTGAACAACCCCAACTCTCTCAGCCTGTCCTCATAGGAGAAGTGCTCCATCCCTCCAATCAGCTTTGTGGCCCTCCTCTGGACTCGCTCCAACAGCTCCATGTCTCTCCTGTACTGGGGCCCCCAGAGCTGGACGCAGTACTCCAGGTGGGGTCTCACAAGAGTGGAGTAGAGGGGCAGGATCACCTCCCTCGACCTGCTGGTCACATTTTACATTGAGACATCTATTTTTCAGAGTCTAAAGTGGAATAGGCCCACCCTCACATGCTGGTCAGACTGGAGGAGAGGGGTAAGGAATGTCCCAGCCTCCTCCCATTTGCTGACTGAACGGGCAGGGTAGCTATGTTCTTCAGGGGCTAAGAGTTAGGGATTAGTAAGCCAAAGGACTTTCATGGCTGATAAGGGGTGAGGGAGAAGAAAAGGCTATCATCTTTACAAAACAAAACAAAAGTTTGATTGCTACTAACTTGGTGAAGGCATGGGACGTACCAAAATCAAAACGAGATTAACCACAGGTCATGTATCTGTTGACATACCTCCAGCTGGCTCTGGAGGAGAGACTTCAAAGACATAAGCTGCAGAATACAGCATCTCCTTAGTGAACAAAGCAAAAAGCAGACAGACTATGCTAGGATACTGCAGAATTATTTGGTTTAAAGAACAAATGGACTCTGCTGAAAGCTCCGAACTAGTACAGCAGTGCCAGGAATTGCAGGTGACAGAAATCAGAAACCAGCCCTCAGCATCAGGAAGTATTCTGAACTGCAGGGAAAGGCCAATTCTTAGGAAAGTCCATAACTATTACTTAATTCCACTGATACACTAATTGCTTGTAATGTCTTTAATATACATATTTAAATACTGGGAATACTGTATTATGGCTAGAGAAATTGTACAACTTCCCCTCAGCATGTCACTTTTAATATTAACCCCTGTTAAAGGCTCAGGGTTTAGATGAAAGTTTTGATTCATTTTAAGAGCACTGATACGGCATCAAACATTCCTGGATTTGCTTACTGCTTCTCCAGGGGGTGTTAGTACAGGACAAGAACATGATAAATTTGTGAACAGTTCCTCAAATCTGCTGAAAACTTCATAGTCAACTCTTCTCAAAGATTTTGAAAGGAGAAAAAAAGAGTTGTTTCACTTAAGATTATTGGCACCTGTTCAAGGTAAATGAATGACAGCTTTCTGAGAGCAATGCCATTGTGCTTCTGTTGTTTTCCTTCCCCCCCCACCCCCAGCAACCTGATAAAAACATAACCTTGAGACCAATCAAGGGGCATTTACAGTTCTGTCCACAGGTTACTGTAGGAAATAGCAAAATCTTACATTGAAATGAATCCACAGAAGTCTGAAATCACATGTACGCAGCCCTCAGTGAAAAAACCACCCAACAGTGATCATAGAATTCAATCATTTTATCAAGAAGGTTAGAAAAGGACTCAGTTAGAAACCTTTAAAAGATCTGTTCATGGAGCATTATCGGTATAATACAATATCTTTCATCAAATAATGGACTTCAACATAATTGTGTTCCCTTCAGTTTATTAAGATGTAATAATTGCTTAAACTTATTATTTCTCATTAATTTTGTGCTCTTCATTTGTATCTTGCATACTTCTAAGAAAAAACCTATGAAGAAAGAAGATTGAAAATTTATAGACTTAATGATGCAATCAGTGAGTGAATCAATTGATTTTGTATCTCTGAACCTTGCTATGAAGATAAAGGCTAATACAAGATGTTACTCACAGAACAAGTTGTAAGATTATTTTAGAGAACCAATCAGCAAGCCGTGCACTACTCAGGATCAGTTCACTCCTCTCTCTGAGGGCACCTGATCCAGCATCTCCTCAAAGAACACTCTTCCAACTTCCTTCAACTTCTCTTCCTGAAGCTTCAGCATACAGCAAAGAACTATTCCATATGCCAAACAAAGTGAGAATGTCTGTATATATTAGAGTTACAACATGGTCTCCCTAGAAAATCTGGCAGTCTGGATGTGAAGAGAAAGCAAAAGGACACTCTCGCACTTTTGCAATAAAGCAGTTATCAGGACATTTCAGATCAAGAAAGTGGACCCATGGGACGAGATAATAGATAGGTAGAGTAATGGGTCTAGCCATCATTACAGGCTCACTTGAGCTTATTACCTCTAGAGTATGCAGTTGGAGAGAACACCAACTGTGCAATAGTACTCCCTGTTATAAGTAAGAACTCACTGTTTTATTAGGGAAGAAAGACACAGAAGAAATGAAGTTTCCTTTGCAACCGCTGTTAATTTCTGCCTGCCTGGATTCCAGTCAATGCACTGTGGTTCACTCCAGCTTACATCTTTAAGATTTCAGTCTGTATAAACAGAAAAAACAGTCTAAGGAATAAGAAAGGCAAGTTAACTACTAACAAAATATCTCATAAAGAGAAAAATGTTTGATTTTGATGAATTGTGAAGAACAAAAAGCTCACAAAATCTAGGCTTTTTTGAAACTTAGGAAATTTATACAAAATTGATACTGCTCTAAGATTATTTTTTTTAATTAGTAATTATAAGATGAAAGCTTTTTAATGTACTATTTTGGCCGAGAGAAGCATAGATTTGATTTCTGGTCTAAAAAAAAAATCAGAAAGATATCTTTTTAAAGTATATCCTCTGAGGACAGATTTTTGTTGCAAACATTCTTTCTTTCTCCTTGGGATGAGCTACTTTACTTTTTCTTTCCTCTTTCACATCACCTTTGAGGAGGCCTAATTTCTTCAGCCTGCAGGGATTTTCACTAATACCCCTGTGAGATTATCAGGAAGCCTACATTCCTTTCCTGCCCTGTGAAGGTTGTACGTGGATTTATTCTTCAGAAACACTTATCATATATTTCTCCCGCCCTAAAAATAAAGGCTGCCAATCCTATTTTGAGCAGATAAGAGCTTATTCTATTTTATTGCATTTTTACCTGGACATTTTGTTACCTTCGTGTAGTTTCATCATATCTCAAAAAAAGGTATCTGTCTATTGCTACCAGCCCTTACTTAATAAATGTACTCCTACATTGAGAAATGTAAAGGACTTCTATGATTTCAATATTATACAGTATATTTTTCAGATCTATATCTATCAGTATATATTTTCAGAAAAATATAAATTCTTTAATCTATGGAGGGTACCTTTCCAACATAGGATTTGACTATGATGCATTATTCCTTTCTAATTCCCAGTCGAAAATGCAAACTTGAACGCACTTTGGGTGTTTTGGTTTTTTATAACTTGTTGGCATTGGTTATGCTGAAATATGAATCTTTGTGTCTATGAAGTTTTGTGTGTTCAAAGAATCAATCTCAAGACTTCTATGTCATTTTATTGTGTCTTTTGATATGTGCCTCTGTCATACATATTCAGTGTTCCTCACACAACTTCAGTGTTAGGCACCTGGGTCTTGGAGAAGTGAGTATTGTGGTTTGAATGTTTTCCTCCCACTCAGTGAAGTTACTACTTATTTTCATTCTTAAAATTTATGGGTTTTGTTATCAAAACTACCCATCAAAATTTAAACCTTACTAGAACACTTCTATTACCCTCAAGGATGGGTAAAAAAGAAAAAGTTCACTGAAGATTGTTTTAAATTAAGAATTCTTTTTTTTTTTTTTTAAAGATCTTCAGTTTTAGCTCTGAAAACAGTCAAAAAATAATACTGTTCAACAAAATCCGGTCCAACACATCTTTTAAATATAAGGGCATCAATGGGAGAAATAGCAACCTGTAGAAGTTTCCAGGTAATATACAATTAATTAATTCAACATGTAATGCTTTTATACGCATAGCTTATTTGGATCCATGATTCAGCATTTCTGATATTACAAATCTGTATCAAACTGATAGTTCTTTTTATTTCTCATAAACACTTTTTAAGGGCAGGATGATAGTGAAACAGAGTTAAGTGTATGCAGAATGATAGAGTGCTCTCATGACATTACTTCAAGCTGCTATGGTTTATCACTTTGCCTCAGAAAGCTTGCAAAATACAGCAAATCAAATCTGTTTTTAAATGCCTGTCTACCTCTGATTTGTTCCACAACTCAGGGAAAAATTCTTCTTGACACGTTATATTGCAGGCATGGTGCCAAAGACAAAAACAATGATACATATGACAGGCGACACTTTGTGGTAGATAGTCAGGATCTTCTAGATGAAACTAAAAGTGAACAGTTATGTTATTCATGTGACTTCTCCAAATTTGGAATATGCACTGTACAAAAGACTTATTTTCTTAAATGATGGTATTCTTGAGAAGCCTGTCTGTCTAGTGTGTATCCATTGTATAAAAAAGGTGAACCACATACGTTCAATTTAGCTTGACAAAAAGTATGAATGACACTTTCAGGGTAAATTTTTTTTTTTTATGCAGACAAATAGAATACCTACCTAAAAACAAAGATTTATTTGCAGTTTGGGAAAAAAAGCATAATCAGATCCATGCTTATATTGTTAATTTCTACATTGAAATTGAATTAATATTTTATTCCTTTTTCAATATGGGTGTAATAACTTCTTAAATCCATTTAATAGCAATCTTCAAGTACTTAAAAGGAAGTAATCAAGAAGACAGAGCCAGACTCCTCACAGTAATGCAAGCCAGGAGGTTGAGACACAGTGGACATTGAAGCAAGAGAGACTGTGGCTGGATACAAGAAAAAACTTGGAGACTGGATGCAAGGGAAAACTGGGCAGTGGAAAAGGCTGCCCAGAAAGGCTGTGGAGTTTCCAGCATCAGAGGTTTTCAAGACCCAACTGGATCAAGCCCAAAGGAACTAACCTAGGTGAATTCACAGCTGGCCTTGCTCTGAGCAGGAAGCTGGGCTACAGCCCTTCTGAGATCCAATCCAATCTGAGTTATCCCATGAAGTTTTTGGAAGGACTCACTGTCTTTGATGAAGTCTAGGTCATAGCCTCAAATGTATCATAGACTATTCACGCATTCTAAACCATACCTGTTTCCATTGAAAATTCCCATAACTTTCAACTGAATCAAGAAACTGAAATGGACCAGAAACCACATTTCAGTTGAGGTACCTCTGTGGCCTCTGAAAAGCACAGGATTTTTTCAGGGACATCACTCAGCTTCATGTTGGCAGTCTCCTTCACCAAACTACACTGATCAGGATTAAATATCTGAGTGCCAGTACCAGAGACGTCCCTCACTGCTACCTGCTCTCCCTAACAGATTTCTGGTGCAAGGCCATAGCAGAAATGCTGCTGGACAAATGAAATCTCATCAAGAGGTGGACAAGCCAGAATTTGATGACTGCACTGCAAGTCACAGTTAAAGAGTATTTAAGGCTCTGGTGGAAGAACAAAGTAAAGGTATCTGGTTGCTTAGATTTTTCTAACATACATGCAATCCAATTTTAAAATAGTTGCAACACTTTAAAATTTCTCATGTATAAAGATAACATGTTTGTGTACATATTTAATCCAAAAGAAGTACAAGGATGTGTAAGAATGGAGTGGAGAAGTAACAATAAGAAACAAACAAAAATCAAGACTAGTTCACATTGTTAGAATAATTGAGTATTAACCATATGATCTTCAGTGAATCTAATTTTGATCAGATTCTTCCAAAATTAAGTCTTTTAATTTTGAAAGAGAAATTAGAAATTAAGTGTTAAGGTGGTAACCCTGCAGCCCAGAAGCACAGTAATAGGCTAAAGGCTGCTGAGCCTACATGGCCTCATGACTAAGACTTGTCAGGGTTGCTGTGCCTGAACTTGTTTTCACCTGTCTGGAGCTTTGTTTTTACTTGGCTTAACTACCAGACTTTTTTTTTTTTCCTTCCCTTTAATGACCAGGTGACTATAACTACTTCTATTTACACTAAACTTTTCATGGTACAACCGTAGTTTTTATACGGATAGTAAAAAGTAGCCATTCTGTGTAAAATGAGGTATTTATGATTCCAACATAATAACGGAGTGAGCAGAAGTAGAGGCCTGGTAGAGGCCTTGAGAAGTGGGAACACTGGTCATGGTGTGCAGGACTGCTGACATGGGATAAGAGATGGAAACCAGCTAACGCTGGAGACCTCAAGGATGGGGGTCTCATTGGTGGTCAGTTAAAGACATGGAGTTCAGGTGAGAAAAAAACCACAATTTTAGGTATAATAAAGAGAAAAAAGAATAAGTTAACAAGCATAAAAAAATAACCGCAAGTGGATCCTAGAATAAAAAAAAGAAACCATCAACATCACATTCCTCCCAGCAAAGGACTGTAGACACCATACTCCCCCTCCACCAACATACACACAGCAGGCTGAAACTGTTGAGCTTAGGACCCAGAAGGGCAGTGGCAGGACAAGTACAACACCAGGACAAGGGGTAGGTACCAGCAAGCCTATAGGTAATAGTTTTAACTGGATTGCTATTACTAAGACTTTTCCATTCTACTTTTCTTTCCTTTTTTTGTAATAATTAGATGTGGAATAATAATGATTTCTTGATTAGACCGTTAAGATTTCAATTATACTAATAATAAATTCTTGCCTTTATATATGTAAGTTCCTTCTTGCTCATAACATGATTTTGAGCATAACAAGTCATATGAGTATCTATAGAGTTCTTAGTAGTCGTAAAACCAGAAGCAGCTTAGTTATTCTGTATGCAAAGCAAATTCAGCACGATTAGTACAGCTTTCATCTTATTCCAATAACTATGAATTAGAGATAAAAAAAGCGTATCCCAGTTGAAAGAATAATGTTTTGTTCCTCTAGTTCCTCTGCAGATAAATATGATTTTATTCAGTTGACCTCCAATGTTTCTGCAATGAAGTTGTGATTAATATGCTGTGCATATCATTTTAACTTGCTGTGAAAACGAACCAGCATATAGTTAAACAGCCTTCATCACTGCTGGTGAAACTTTAGTCAGTTACTAGAAATAACATGGAACCCATAGCTGTATTTTATGAATGTGAACAGATATTAGTCTACTTCTCACTGCATCTCCAATGAAAATGAACGATGCTAAATAATACTTTACCCACTTTTTACTTTGGATTATGAATACAATTTGAATAAAATATAACACAGATATAGTCATTTTTCAACAGTGAAATTATAATCAAGAGGAATAATATATAACTCGTAACCACAAGGATTATTTTTTTCAGATGTACTCATAAACAAAACCATAAACTGAGAAAGTGTTAAACTGGTTTCCTGAACCTATGATTTTAATTTGTTGCACTGAATTTCTCCTACTTAACATTCTGTTTCTGCAATAGGTAAGAAGAAATACAACTTTTCCCACAAACATTTAAGATTTAATGCACAGAATTTACTGGGAAGAAAACAGCTTAGGAATTCTTCCTTCAGATATCAAATAGCTTGTCAATGTGCTCATGGGTCTTTCTCAAAGGTCGCCTTATAGAACTGCTCTGGTCTATTTTGCTGCATTAGGATTCTGAATGAGGAAAGCAGCAGATACAGCATGGAAGTAAACAAGAAAGCATTTTCTTCATAGTGTTCTGAAAACCAGTATTGGCATCCTGAGGCTGTTCCACAGTTCGTTCTTCACAAGTTTTATTTCCCAGCTAGCATTCAGCAGCAGCATAGGCTTGTATCTCTGATAGCTCTTGTGGACATTCTGCCATAATCACAAGCTTATTGAAGAGACACTTCGGAAATTGTGTATTGATACGTAGTGTCTTCCAAAATAATGAAGTGGAAGAGCACAAATGCCAGTGCCTACACAGTTACTCCTCCATAAATGCAGTGGTAGTGGTGACTAGGGGAAGAGTTAATAATTTTATTCAAAAAAGTATGAACCGAAAGAAGTTTCCGTAGACAGAATATATACAACTCTTCAAGCACATAGTCTTGTATATAAAATTGTAGAATCGTTTAGGTTGGAAAAGACCTTTAAGATCATCAAGTCCAACCATTAACCCAGCACTGCCAAGTCCACCACTAAACCATGTCCCTAAGCACCACATCTACACATCTTTTAAATACCTCCAAGGATGGTGACTCAACCACTTCCCTGGGCAGCTTGTTCCAGTGCTTGGCAACCCTTTTGGTGAAGAAATTTTTCCTAATATCCAGTCTAAACCTCCCCGGTACAATACAGAAATACAGAACTGAAAGTTCAACTTTTCTTTCCAAATTTTAGGTTATAATTAAATGACCTACTACCAAAACAAGTTGAAACCTGCATTAAAATAGTACAAGTTTCTAAAAGATACATGTCAATATAAATCCTCCATCTGGCATTACATACAGCATGCAAACAATGATAATCATAGTCTCAGCCATGAAGTCTCTGATGCTCATCACAGAATCATAGAATGGTTTGGGTTGGAAGGGACCTCAAAGATTATCTAGATCCAACCCCCCTGCTGCAGGCAGGGACACCCTCCACTAGACCACATTGCCCAAAGTCCCCTCCAACCTGGTCTTAAACACTTCCAGGGAGGGGGCATCCACAACCTCTTTGGGCAACCTGTTCCAGTACCTCAGCACTCTAACAGTAAAGAAATCATGTTCTAAATTAAATATCTTTCACCAACCTCCAAAAGATTAACCTCTTTATTCACTGAAAATATCATCTAAGAACATAAGAAAAGCTCTATTGGCTTAGATCAATGCTCTTTATGCTGTCTCTGATAGCAGCAACAGACACTCCATTTAAGGACAATACAAGTGCCTAACCTCTATTATTTCCCTCACATCCCCTAAGCAGTCACAATCATTTGAGATGTTAGAAGGCACATTCCTGTATATTCACTTTAGTAACCCCGATAATGGATCTCTTGTCCATGAATGGGCAATCCCATTCTGAACTTGATGATATGCTTTGGTATCCAGATGCAACTCTAGAAATAATTTCCCCTTCTGCGAGATGCTAAATATTATTCCCTTTCCTGACACCTCTAGAATTTTTTCTTACTTTTCTTCTGCTTAGTGTTCAAACTTCTTCTTCAAAAGGGTCTTAGAATGCAGCCCTACATTTCTACTTATCCATATTCTGTGGAAAACAGAGAATCATGAAATCTACAGTGAAGGTACCAATCCACAAAAGGATGACTATAAATATCTGGCAGACTTTTGGCAAAATGATCTTCAAAGACCCCTCACACAGATCACGACAAGAGCAGATATTCTTAGATTCCACCACAACTTATTCCTGGTCTCAATAAAAAAAAAAAAAAAAAAAATCTATATTTTATTGTCACCCCTATTTTAAGTACTAGAATTTTTTGAAACATACATGTTTCCTTTTTTAAAAGGAAAATAATTTGAAATGTTAGATCTCCTCTGAGCATGTCATTCTCAGCAAAGGGAAATTCATAATGAATGTTCATTAATGTTCTTTATCAGTTCATTAAAGCTGCTTGTGCACTATGTTTATGAACATCTTTGATAAACATTTGGATTTGTTGTGCATGAACTGCTTATGAATAGTCATTAAACTGTCCCTAAGTTTATTCATTATGACTGCTTATTAATTTCTCATGAATTATTATAAAATTCAAGCTGCTCTAGCAGTCATCCATAAACAAAGAACAATCATTCACAGTATGTATTACTTATTAGCAATAAATTTAAAATATAAGTTTATTTCTAATGATTAATGCATAGAAAGTGTACTTTGTTCTGGCAGTAACTTAATCAAATTTAAGGCATTTCAGAGAAAACTACTGAAAGTTATATTATAATTGGGAGACACACTTTCACTTACAAATCATCTGACAGCCAAATTCGATCCATATTGCTGCAGAGTAGCACTTCTTCACTATGTGTGTAGATCTGTCTAGCTTGAACACCTCTCTTCTCTATAGTACTAATATTAGGGGAATACATTCTGCTGGGAGTATAGGTAGCTAACACATACTCTTCACACACTTATATTAACTAAATGTTAAGTAATGCAAAAAACTTGTGCTCAAAAAAAAATCCAAACACATCAGAATTACAGCCACCTATGTAACTAATTTCCTTGTCCTGTGCACAGATGTCATTACTCAGTCACATAAGTTTTTCCCTGTCAAATTCCATAGTCTCCAGTGCCAAGTGGCTCTATATTACTTTGACTGTAGGACAGTGCAGAAATTTCTGAACTTGATTTATATTATTTAGACTGTATACTGGTAAAAGTTTAGGCCTTACTGTGTCTATGCCATGACAGACACATCAGTGCTTAGCATCTGGATAGCTCAGCTATAGAAAGCTTAAAGCTAGTTCAGATATGTCTACCCTATACTTACAGGGTATTTGTAATCATCTCCACTGTACTCACACCCATTATAAAGCTGTTCTCATTAATATTTTATGTTATTAACCAATGATAATTTAAGGTTTGTCCAGTTTTGATTAATAAACTATCTTCCACCTGGACTCTAGTTTTTGGGTTTGATTGGTTATCGTAATAGAGACTATTTTTCACAAACATCACAAAGATACACTTCCCATCCTGTTTCAATTCAAGGGAAGTAATGAAAACAAAGTGCAAGTAAAAGACTGTAGTAAGTCACTGTATCACAGTCTCACAGCAATTGCTGCAATTGGAAAAAAGTCAGATAGGCTAGTCATGATAAATGCTATAAAAAGGTCAGAAAGGTCAAAAAGAAGCTAGCAAATGCTAAAGTGTTCACACAGCGTAGTTTCTGAAAACCCGGACAGTAGCAAAAGAGGACTTCCAGCACAAAGAACACAATCACCACAAAGGGCTCACGGAACAAACAGATAACGTGGTTTTGTTTTTAATAAGCTCAAGCTTGATGAAATTCCCTGTAACAGAATTCAAATTGAGATGAGATCCTTTGGGCCTCATCATCAGTATATTACTTTCACAGTAGGGTATTTCCACAGACTTCAATCGTAACTTCTAATCTCCAGCAATACATTTGTATAAGTACGTGCTGTCTACACTAATGAATATTCAGCCATTCAGTAACGTCATTGTTTTCTATTCCTCAATAGACTACTCAGAAGTAATTTAAAACAAATTAGACAGAAAACATGTACTCTTCTTATTTCTATTTTATAAAAACGGTACTTAGTACTCCCTTTCCTCCTTTTAAGGACCTGATTTATTCACATAGAAATGAGGTACAGGATTTCAGGCTTTAGGCTTTCCTCTCCCACGGCCCATCCAGGGCCGTACACATCTCAAATCTGATGCACAGAATGTGTGTTACTCACACAACCATTCAAAATCACTTGTAAATAAGAACATCCATTGGAGTTCTAGTACATTTCCATTAATGTAAATGAGAAGAAAATCTATATTGGGGAGGGTTCAATCTAATTGCTTCTCTTTCCTTTGTTTTCTCTTTTATAGCCCTTTTTAAATTATCTTTTCTCTTCTTACTGGAGTCCCAATTTTATTCTTTGTTTTCCCCACACAGTCATTTTTCTGCTTCCCTTTTCTTTTTCCAAAGTCTAAACCAGAAAGCAACTCAGTGTCTTGTTTGAACCCACTCCTTCACATCAAACAAGACTAATAACTTTAATAAAAACCCTGTAACATTAATATTGTAAAACTAAGACCACACTAAGAAATTTAGGTGGGCATATGAAAACTAGTAAGCTCATCAGCAATAATTGATTTGTAAAGAAAGAACTTCTGACTTCTCATTTTGCAAAAGCTATGAGCAGGGAGAGAAAGGCAAGGACCTGCCAAGCAACAGAGCAGTTAGGAGGCAGCACCCATCAGCATTCTACCTCAGCACCAGAGACATCAGACTCTAGGACTCCTACCTTATGGGGAGCTTGCAAACATTTCATGAAAGGGACGGTCCCAGCTCACATCTCCCCAACAACATAATGAAACAAAAAGACAATTATAACAATTTTATTGAAAAGTTCACTTTTAATACCTAAGTATATTTATGTCAGCATATATTTGATTTAAAAGAAAAGCTAAAAATGTGCTGCTTGCAAAATCTCATTTAATTATCTAAAAGCTTTATACCATTTTAGCATCTAGTCCATAATACAGAAATAAAACCAGGTATTTGCTTTCAGTATTTGAGGCAAAAGCTGTGTTAACGGGAGTTAAGATCGTACAGCAAAAGGCAGTATGAGCTGAAGCTACCAAATTTAATAAATTAAGAGCTTTTGCCATTAATTATCTAAGAGTAATCAAAAATGGTAACTGCGTTTTCATAGATAAGGAAGTAATTCAAGAAACAAGGCTGATTGAGCAAGACTGCCTCATGGATTCTTTTTCTGGAATAACTAATTTGGTAAGTATCATTTGGAATAGCAAATCATTAAAATGTACACATGTGGAAATGGCAGCTGTAAATTAAAGTAAAAAAGTAATCAGAAGATATACTTGGAAAGATTTTTTTTAACCATTGAAGAGCTGTGTAGAAAGATGTCCCTTCACATGTGTTGGTACTTTTTTTTCTTGTATTATAACCTAACCTTTGCTTTGTTTGCTGCTTACATGGTTAAAGACAGAACAGACAGTAGCTCTTCCATATTTATCCAACACTTACGTAAAATGCTTTTTCAGGTGCTGAGAGTTTTTCCAAAGACTAGACTTACTGGAGGGAGGGAGATTTGTCTGATGCCAATTGGAAATTAGAATTGTTCCAACACCTTCCACACTGGTTCAGGTGGGAGAAAATACTGGGATTTAGAGACATGTTAGATTTTAAACCCTGAATTCATGCATGGTTTATCTACACTAAAAATGGAGCATTTGTGTTTGTGAAAGCACATCCTTATTCGGGCCAATTTCAAAAGGTGACAAAACATTGCTTCCATTTGCTTGTGTCAGAAGTATGCATTGTCTACCAGGAATTTAAACTTAAGTCAATACACTTCCATGACACAGACATTTTAGTTTCAGTATGTTTCTTTAAAAAAAAAAGTAAAAAAAGTTACACTTAGAAAAAGTTGCTGAGACATACTCCAACATCTGAAAACATCAAAAATACTTTCTACACACTAAGAACTGATGCTTGCTTAACTGAATTAGTGGCTATTCAGTTTGCCCTTGCCTTTTCATTAAGCATTAGAAGCTGAACATTCTTCAAATACTGTTGAAATTTTAGAATTACTTCATTTTCCATGCTGTCCCGTCCCACTCAGTGGGTAAGGGTGAGGTTAACTTTGTAATTCTCTGCCCAGTAGTCAGGAGTAACGACAATTACTCCAGAGGTTCAAACTAATCACAAATTTACTTAAAACTCAGTGGAACTACAAAAGATAGCAGCTTGGCAAAACTTGTAACAATATTACTCTAATGTGCTGAAAATGAAGTTAGAGACAAAGACGGTGGCAGAGAGGAAGAGAAAGAGAGAGAGGAAAAGAGAAAAGATACCACCACCCCTGGATCCAGCAATGTTCTCTACTCATAGCTGTAGTCCTCAGGTGGCAGGCATGCCAAAAGCCTATGCTTCCCCTTTTTATAACCTAATGTGCCTCAGAGGCAGGGGTTCATCATCACTGAGCAGGCACAGTACGTGCTCAGGAACGTTCTAGAAATGAGTTGGTGGGTTGTGGGGGTCTTGGGGGTCTCACAGTCATCCCCCCCGCTTCAGGGTGGACCAAGTGATGATCTTTCCCAGGGACACATGCACAGAAGCGAGATGGTCTTTGCATGTTTCAGGAATAGGGAAGTTGGCTCACAACACAGTATCTTGCCTCTGCAAGTTCTGTTCATTTGTCCCTGCTTGTGTCAAGACGTATTTGTGACACTCACTCGTTATCAGAGCTCTACACATGCTACATCTAATTCTCCATCCCGAGGGACACTGTGCTCTACACACACTCTCTATAACATGTAATGCTAAACTAAGGTTTAGGAGAAAAGCCTGCTAGGAGACTGCCCAACTGAGAGGATTCTAGGAGTAACGAAGCTTTGGAATTTCAGAGATGGGCATTTTGGTGGAAGGCACTGGGTGCAATAAGACACCTACTTCAGACTACAGCTAAGGAGCAGAGAGGCACTGCTCAACAAGTGTTTCTTTACCCTCCCTGCCACCACTCAGAAACATCCAGAGCTCTGCATCTAGTCACGTTTCTCACCCTCTGCTCTGGAGTTCATAAAGCATGGTTGCATTATGCAGGACTTTGCACAAACAGATAAAGGAGAACCATTCTTGACCTCAGAGTACAATTACCTCCACTCTTACTAATATATTTAGGTAATTTCTAGTCTGAAATTAGTTTTTTCTCTCCCTTGATGTTTGCCTTCCAAGTTTTAGAAGCCTTCTCCTGAGGACTGAATGACAGTTTTGGCCTTATCCCAGCAACCGACAGCACTATAAGAAGGGAAATGCCCAGATAATTCTCTGGGTGGTAGAAATGACAATTCTTTTGTCCTTTTCTTTCTGAACAGATTATCTGAGTGTCCAAAGACAGATATCATCATCTACTCTGGTAAGAATATGAGTTCAGACACTTCTGTAACTTCCTTTAAAAAACTGTTGAATCACCTCATACAGCAGGTCATCCAGCTGAGACAAGAATAGATAGTAGTTGATGGCTAACCTCTATCTCAAGCATGAGTGGATTCATGCATAGTGAGTGAAGTCTCCCTTTTCCCCCCCCATCCTCAGTGTTGCTTTGATTTATAAAAAAATACAACTATGAACTCAGATAACCTTAGTTCCTGAGCACTGAACGAATTCCTATAGAAACTTAACAAAACAGCTTATGAGATACTAGTTTAAAATTGCTATTTTCTAAGGTTTAGCATCTACCATCAGTAGGGGGTTTTTTTTGTCCTAATTGTTCTTTATAATGAAATATTGAGCACTCCTCAAACTCTCTATGTAGTCTAAGGTAACTGACAATCTGTCAACCATCTGAACTAAATTAGTAATAAAGTAACTGTTGCACAAGTCCATTGTTTAGAGTAAGAGAAAGAGAATACTAATTCTGAGAATACCAATTCCTCAGAAACTGGCAAGAAAAGTCTTTGTATTACTACTGCTTCCAGACCTGGAATATGTCTAGTTCCAGGAATACGTATTAATTCTGGTTCAGCACACAGCAAGTTCACATCGAGAGTAATATACTCAAACTTTCGTGCTGCATTCTCCTTCGGGAGTCTAAATATAGGACTTCAGACTCTTCAGATGGACTTTTAAAGATGCCCTCTCACTGGTCCAAATCAACCAGAATTTCTCTCTGCCACTGTGCTGCTACTTAAGGTTAACTGAGCACTAAGTAATCACAGAGAACAGTTTCCAGAACAAAAAGGGAGTCCCAGACTATGTCTAATTTACCATCCTACAACTGGAAACCTGGGATATCTAAACTTCCCACAAATAGTATCAGCTTAACTACCCACTTTCTAAAGTAGCTACAAAGACCTGCATTCCTTTGTCTACTCCAACAATATTGTGTTATCTGCTACCCAATTTTACATCTGACAGTCATTTACATGTGGGGAAAAGAGAAAGGATTTCAACATGGAGAAGAAACAATAGGAGGATGCCCTGAAGGTGCTCAACTTGTGGCTTTTGTCTCTCATATTTGTAAGGGGACTTCGGAGAGCAGAGAATGCTGAGAATAAGATGAAAGGATGCAACTTACTGGTGGTCTGTTACAAAAACTAGTGGCATGGAGACAGATAGGCACTAGAAGGCTAAGTGAACTCAGGCTTCTAAAAACATGCACTGGTGAATCAGAGAAACCAGTCTTTAAAAATCAGTTTTTAAAAATACCAGGATCTCCTGATTCAGATCCTTGTTCCAGATACTTTGGGTGGTAAGCTCTGTGAAAGGAGGTAAAACCAAATACAACTTCAAAATATTTTGTGTTTGTTAATATACAAAAATAGTCTTCTGGTATCAGTACTACTGATTGTGTCCACAGTAAAGCCAATATGGCCCTAAAGGAAGGAGGACTCACATCAAGAACACAGGCTGTAATAACAGCAACTTCTCTAGCATGCTTTGGTACCCTAGGGTCTCTCTCCATCCTTTAATCTCAGCAAAATGAGTGAAGTTTCTTCAATAAATGAAAATATTTAAATCAATACCCTGATTTCTGTGGACCCATAAGATGGGATCTAATTTCAGTGGAGAAACTATATAGTTTGTGAAAGTCAGGAGGAGACAGGGAGGATAGGACAATCACCTCAGTTCTTAGTAACTGCCCAGTTTTCAATTAAATGCATAATTGTACAATAAAATGAAAGTCCTCTTCTGTCTCACTATCCTGATGCTTGCCATAGTAGCAAAGACACTGCTCTCATCTCTAGATTCAAGTCCAATTTTCAAGTGATTCCTTCTTCAACTAGATATTATTTAAGCAAGGTAGGAAACAAAGATTTCTACTAGAAGACTCCTAACTTGAGGAACCAATCCTTCTGCTGATGCCAAGGAGTTATGCAGATCTATAAGCACTGGGCAAGAAAGAATGGATCATTTTGGCACTGATCCCTTCACAAACCTTGGGATGGTTACAGAAAGCTAATATTCAGAAGTGCCTTTGGAAGTTAGGAACCCGAATTTCATTAAAAGATGAAAGAACTTCTAAAGCCCAGAGTTTTAGAGTTTTGGGGTTTTTTTTAAAAAGCAAAGGACAGAGACATCTAGACTTTCAGAACAAGTTGCTCTTTAAACTACTAAATGCATCTGTCTAATGACTGTCACATCTGGGCACACATTAGTCCGCACTGAGAAAGTTAAGTTAAAAAAGACATTTCTTTTTTAAACTCTGAGCCATAAAGACAGAGAGACAAAGCAATTAGCACAAGGTCATCCTATACCTGAACTCAGAACCAAAGCTATCATTAAAGTTCCTAGCTCTTATCTCAGCCAGTAACCTATTTTTCTCTGTCTTTTAAATAAACACAAACTTCTATCTCCACCCCAACAGAGGCTTACACATTTAGAAGAGAGGGGATTCATTCCTCAGCCAATGGACTCTCTTAGCAATTAACTGATATTCCAACCAGGCTCTTTGGATTAGGGGCTGCCTTTTTTTTTTTTCTCCTTTTTTCTGCTTTGCCACTCTTAGGTATTACCTGCACATAACTTTACGGTACACCCAATGAATAAAAATGTTTAGAGGCTTGGTGGGATATAGATATAGAGAGGAATTGCTTCTTCCTTATGCCTGTGGTTCCAGTTTGCTGAGGCACAGAGGACCACACTGAAGACACATGTGCGCAATCCCAGGTGAGCCACCAGCTCTGAAGCCCTACTGAAATGCTGACTACATTGTGTGCACACAAAGGGCTTCTCCCTGTGGAGACATGGAGACTGAGGCTGGAGCTGTGCATGAAACAGTCAGCACAACCTGTACACTCAAACATGTGTTCTCCACAGTGTACCGCCTGGTGCTGGATAAGGTTTGAGCTGCAGCTGAAACTTTTCCTGCACAGAGTGCACCGGTATCTTTTATCTTCAGCTTTCAAAATATAATTTACAGTTGCAGTGACAGAAATGGTTCTGAGGAGCAGAACTATTTTGGGTACAGAGGAACATGGACAGGAAGATCAGAAAGAGCCAGAAGAGGTTTTGGGGAGGCACAAACTGCTGATTGGTTTAACTATTCCTACTGAAGTAGCAATTTAAATATGCTTACACATATCACAACCTGAACAGAATCCAAGTT
This sequence comes from Grus americana, assembly GCF_028858705.1. Classification (NCBI taxonomy): domain Eukaryota; kingdom Metazoa; phylum Chordata; class Aves; order Gruiformes; family Gruidae; genus Grus; species Grus americana. The sequence continues at coordinate 24,099,551 of NC_072855.1, forward strand.
GTACAACAAAGATCAAGGCTTTCACTGTGCTCAGTACTACAAAAGGGGTAGAAATCATTGTGTTTGATGTTTTCTAAGACATTGGTACTATTTTCTGTTATCAAACAATGAATAGCAGTCTTCACCAAGTTTTAAAGTCACAGGAGAACATTATGACCATTAAATTTGACCTCTTGCAAAGGACAGGCTTAGAAGGCTTAAAATCCACTCTGACATGGGCTGATTCACCTAATAGTTAAAAATTCAACACAGGAATAACCAAGTTATGCCTATACCTGCATACCTTAGGTATGCGGCAAGCGAGATTGCCTTGTACATTCTATTCTATAAAAACATTGAGTTACAATCATTAGGCTTGTCCCCCAAAAAAATCTCGCCTGATAATGCCTTAGGACAAACACAAATGAGTAAGACCCATTTTTTTTCCTTATGTACTCACATCTCCAGATTAATTCAAGCTTCTCTCTTTCATCCTCCTCATTTAAACCAAAAGCCTCTCACTTTAAAGACCAAGAAGGAAAATTGAATCCATAATTTGTTTTCATGTTGTTCTTTACTGAGGTGTCAGATGTGATAGTGGATTTGCTAGTATGGATACCTGATCAAGGGTTACTAGAACTGCCAGCCAAACGTGAAAGAAGATCCACCTCATCGGGCCATATTATTGCTGAGTCCTGCACCTGAAGCATCTCCTGCTTTCTGTCCTGTCCTCAGCATTTTTCTCCCTGTTCTCCCATACACAAACCTATGTGCTCCCATCACTTATAGCTTATTAGCCATTTCTTGGGGGACCTTCAGTTCTTCAACAACTGAAAGCAGCTTGTATTTGAGTTCTCATTGCATGCTTTACCCTGCATCTTTCTGGGTTGGTTGTTCAAAATCAGGCTGTGACCAAATTAAGCTGAGAGCTGGAAGACTCCTGTAATTTCACAGGAGCTGCCATCTTCACCAAGGCCACTGCAGAGCCTTTAAAGGCTCTGTAAACCTGGAAAGAAACCAATCACAGTAGAGGTATGGCCTTAAAATCACTGGAAGTCAGATCAGGTATCCTTGAGAAATAAGCACACTTCTCACCCTGATTCTTCACACTGCTGCGGTGCTACAGAATGGATCCAAGAGCACCACTGGTCATATATATTCTTACTCCAATTTCATGCAGGCACACGTTTGCCTATGGAGTTGGAATAAAAAAAACTTTAAAATGCCACATGGAAGGAGTATTCTTTCATCCCAGCACAAAGGAATACACACTGCTTTTCTTCAGCTGAATCTACACTGGAATATAGGTCTTTTCTCAGTCTGCTGCATCGAATTTGAATTCAATTTTTATTAACAGTGCACTTACAATCCTGGTAGTAGCTCTTAGACCTACTGAGAGTAACTTTGACTAGTTTTAGAGAGTCCAAATAAAGGTTCCTAAGCCAGTACTTCCCATCTCAATCACTTCCTCCCATGTGCACTCTTGGGTGAATCACTTTGGGACTTGAAAGCATTTGGAAATAAACTCTCAATTAAAGTTACTTTTTAACATGTCCTTAGTCTTTTTGAGCTTCCATTTGTGTAAGGGAGGTAACAATCCTTTTACACTTAGAACAACATTGATGTTGAAATGCATGAGTGTTCACCAAGAATATAGATATGACAGAAATAGATAACTAATCCGCCATCTGTGCATGTATTCCCTTAATGCAGAAGACTTACTGTAGAAGATCTAGTTGTAACAAATTTGTAAGCAGGAATGGTCATAAAGTTTTGTGCAAAGTACTTAACAGAAACTGCAATTTGGTCAGGACAGCCTCAGTATAATACTCAAACTAGCACAAATAATCCTTTGTTTTCCACATTAATTTTAGAAAAAAGTTTCATTTCTATTTTTTCCTTCAGACTTTCAGTTCTTCAGTTGATGAAGTAGAATTAATCATATTATATTTAACTTTTCATCAAAGTGCACTCATAGATTTGAGTTACCTAGCTTGCTACTTTGTGACAACTGGTATGCCTGAGCCTTAAGCCTCTCTTCTATTCTGTGAGGCTTTTTCCATGTTTCAGCATAATTCATGGCATGTTCAAGCCTCCAGTTCCCACCTGGCAGGTAAGAGGAAAACAGCCCTCTTGTAGGTACTAAGGCTGACTGACTTCACTTTGTATAACAGTCATAGGAATCTCATGGGTTCCTGATACTTTCATAGCTCGTCATCCCTCCCCAAAATCCCTCAGTGGACTATCATTCCCTGAAGCTCTGAGCTGTCCCCATGAAAAACCGCAGGTGACTACAATTTAGGAAAAACTAAGATGGCAAAATTTTCAAAGCCTACTATAGACAAATTATTATAATTGCAATAAGGAGTCAAGGGCCTGACATTTCTACAGTTTCCTTCCTGCCTTAGGGATAAAAACTTCACGTCCAGCCTCCGAGTGGTCCTAGATGGAAAACTTATGCTGAAACATAAGACAACCCTGGGTGCAGCTACCTGGACCATGTTCCCGGACCCAGCTCTTCTGGCAAGATATGCAGGAACTGTTACAGGATATGTATGCCCTTATTCTGCTCCTCTGTATGTCTCTCTGCCTTCAACTTATAACTCCAGTTGCATATAAGCCTCACAGGTATTCCCATCCTACTGGAAGCAGAGTTATCTGAACTGCTGGTGCTGCTTCTCCACGCTGACACTTTTCTCTTGCAGAATTACTGCCTTCACTCTGCTATGATCTCCACTGTCCACAGTGTTCAGGTTCCTAGAGAACTATCAGCTATTTCTGGGTGACAAGCAAGCTTTACCCATTCAACATTACCCAAACAACCATCACTGAACTTGAGCTGTGGCAGCTACAGATTTTCCCAGGCTGAGAAAAAAGAGGAATGCAAGGTCTGAAAAACCTGCTGGCACTGAGTATCTTGACATTTTGCCATGCCTATACAGCATGGCTAATTGATCCACTGACACGGATCCTACTATTCTCAGAAATTAGTGACAGTATCTTGCCAATCCACCAGTTTCCCAGTTTATGCCAGTCTCCTCCCACATTTCAGAGCTAACCCTGCCTCTGTTCTTCACCATTATATTAAAACATATCCTAACTAACTTTACAGCCACAGTATTCTAGTTCTAGCACTACAGTCCATGTCTCATAGGTAGCCTTTTCTTTCCCACATTCAATTTGCACAGAAATTGCTGGGCCTTAGTATTTAACACCTGGTGAAGATCGATCAAATCTATCTTAGATCTCTGAGTCAGCAGCAGGAAGAGAGTATCAATGGACTGGCAAGAGCAAAAAACATGTGCACATCAAGAAACATCACCTGAATGGGTCACAAGAAAGAAGGATTAAAATTAAAAACCCAAAAACACCCACACAAAAAACCCCCAAACATACTTTACTGCTATCTACCACAAGCTTTAAAAAAAAAAAAAAGGCAGAAACAAAACAGGAATTCCCCCATACACCAATCACCACAAGGCCCTGAAACAACCAATTTTCACTGAAATCTCATTATCACTTATCTACAATTTCTGTCTGCTTTGGATGTAATCCAAGCACAAAGCAGGCGATAATTCTGCAATTTATGAAACACCATTTACAAGTTGTTAAACTTACACCACATGAATTTTCATTTTAAAACCTGAATGACATACAGTCTTTACAACTCATGTAATATTTAGTGTATTTTGAAGAGCAGTTCACCATAGAATTCCACAAATATGTATTTTCACTAATTAAAATTCAGCCCTGATTATTTCAGATAAAAGCTTTTAAGTGGAATTTAAATACATGTTAATAGAAAAGGACAACAAATTGAAGTATAGCACCTGTTTTAGTATCTCATTAACAATAATCTAGTTTTACAGTATTTGAACTACTCTTTCATGGGGACCTGTGAAGTTCTGTAATGCTGTTTACCTTCTCATACTACATTGCTGTAACTTTAAATGTAATATATTAAGAGTAATAAAATTAAAAATACGTATTTTCTCCTCACTGCTATTTAGCATTTGCATTTTCAAAAAGCTGAGTGCTTTTCCAGCTGTCACAGCTGGAACCCTATTAATACTGAACTGTCAGAGTCAAGAAACTGAGTGTGTCTTCAGTCTCTGCCAGAGTAGTAGCTCTTATGAGCTCAACTTTGGAAAGTATATAAAAACTGCTGAACAGCAATTACTGTCACTTGCACTAGCTATAGATTCCTCTGTTACAAACTGCAAGTTGTATTCAAAAATGCAGTATGTTATGCTATCCCAGCCTTTAGAAGGAAGGCACGCTTAGTACACTACTGCAAGAGCCATTTCAAGGCAGGCCCATGCAAGTCCTGCAGCAGAGGGAAGGACACGCAGGTGCCCTGGCAGAACACAGACAGAAAACTTTGAAGGCTTCAAAATAATTTTGACTCGAAGAAGGAACTACTTTCTACCTGATTTTACCATTCATTTATTATTCTTTTCTGGGCACTGTAACTTACACACATAGTATGTCCTCATCATAATTTCTTACAGCACATTGTAAGTACCATAGCATTAAGAACAGTCTTTAAAAATCAAGCAGACAGATCAGGAGCCACTTGGACTTGCCCCAACATCCCCTCACCTGCCGCCTGCCTGTGGTGAGGGGAGGTGGGGAGCTGCTCCCAGCCCATCCTACCATTGGCGTTTGTGGTGCCGCCAGGGAAAACCGCCTCCACCTCGGGCTTTGGCTGACCCCGGGTTCCTCAGGCTAGGAATGCGGGTGCTGCTCCTCAGACACTCACTAAAGCGCCAAGCGGTGGATGCGACAGAAAAACTGGAGGCGCCAAATCCCCCTTCGTGGTATCTGTCTGGGCCTAAGAATTATTAGCACTGCTAAGTGCTGACCCAGGCGCTTCAGTCACATTTTGGTTCTGCAGGGGTTCCCACCTTGAGGAACCATTTTGTGTGCCAGGCAGAGAACGCAAGGCCGCGGCAGAGCTTTCAACAGCTCCGGAGGACTAATAACCCGCTCAGCAAGAGGTCGGAGTGTGGGGCCTTCCTGGAAATTTTTCTAAGTTTTGTACCATGTTACTGCATCTCCTCTCCCCAGGCACTTTGGGAAGGCTGACCTGATACTTTGACAAAAATGGCTGAAAAACAGAATCCTGTGTCTAAGCCCAGTCAAGCTCCTCCGTCCCCTCTTCGTGTTGTGCTGCTGCCTGGACAAATCCTTCATTCTCAGTTCACCACGAGATTTCACCTCAGTAAAGAGGGAAATGCAGGCGTTGATGACAAACACTCCTCCAACCAGGTAAAACAATAAAGGGCTACTTAAACTAACAAAATGCTCTTAGCTCGTTTCCCCCCCGCCCCAAGGCTGATTAGTCCATCCTGACATTCAACATCCTCATTGCAGGATTTTTCTTTACAGTGGACAAAGCTTAGGCTGCAGTAGAAAGATTGTAGGATATGACAATACATTCACAAGAGCTTTCGAGAGATTTAACTCTGACAGAAGAGCTATAAATGGGAAAATAAAAAAAAGCTGACTACCACCGACTGAGTACTCTCTAAGAGTTCAAATAAACATATGTAGCACTTATGAAAAACATAAACATCCTCAATTCTGTAACGCCATCACTTGGAGCTCTATTCACACATCCTCAAAATGTTATGAATCCTTCCACATTTTGCGCAACAGTTGGCAAAGCTTTCTGCAGCTGTTGCTTACCTGTCTTGGCCATAGGCGCTGTTCACACACAGAACTACGTACAGGATTCCCTCTGAGCCCCACGTCATTCTGTCATAGCCGAAAAGTGAAGCATAGCAGTAGTTTGCTGACCGGGTGAAGTATACAGAAAGAGCGAGACAAACAGATACAACTGCCTACAAAGCATCTGTGTTAGAACACATAAAATGTTCCTGCACATGAATATATAGTCATATACATATGTCAGTTATATTAAAAAAAATATTAGTGTGCCAAATGAGGACACTTTTAAACTTTCAAACTAAGCCTTACAAAGTTCTTTCACGACGAGCACACTTACTGCTGACGACTAACTCCTACACAACACTAAGCACCACCACTGCAAACACAAATCTCTCTCTTCACCCGCTCTGTGAGCGCACCGTCCCTGGCTGCGGCCGGGGCGGCTGGCGGCGGTGGGGGTGAGCTGGCGGGAGCGGAGGTCCCCCCTCTCCTCTCCCCCTCTAGGTTTCCTCGCTAATGCCCTCTGTTTCTCGGCTGCTGCCCCCTCCCCTGCCCCAGATGCCGCTTACGTGGCTCCCCATTGTCTTGGCTGTGCCCCGGGCCAGTCCCTCCCTCCCACCCGCTGCCCCCCTGCTTGTGCCGGCCCCAGCCCCGGCCCTGCCGCCTCCCGGGAGCGGCAGCGCCCGCCCCCTTTTGCACTTTGGCCACCACATTGCCCCCGTGTATGCCACTACAAGTTATAAAATAAATAGTCACAGGGTCAAAGCATTACACAGCCTCTCACACTATGAAGCACTAAGAGCAGTTTTTGCAGAGCCCAACACCCTCTGGGCCTGGCTCTCTTTGGTATTCCAGGTGAGGAGGGTGTAACATTTAATATCAAATTTACTTATTTCAAGACAGTTGATGTTGCACAGGATGCCCGATTTAGCAGAGTAATACAAAACATGCTGAAATCACGATTACAAATCTAAGTTACACTTAACAAAATGTATAGCAATCACAATACTGATGCAATTAGTCTCTGTAATAACCTCACCATCATGACACTGGGTACCACCAGGAAGGAATACGTACGCTGAAACCAGCGCAAGCTCCTTACTTGCTTCAAAATACTTTTGCTAGTTGTTTGATCTTTATGCTCTATGCTAGGCAGAGCCACACACTTACTCCCCCAACCCCCATATACTCGTCTGCCTAACTCAGGGTCAGGGTCACACTCACACCCTTTAATGAACTCAGGGAGAAACATTGGCACCACCTGTTGATCCACTCCACTGCTGATAGCCGCTCAGTGGAAACAAAGCTCACCGCCCTCCGGTCCCCTTTGTGTTGAGATAGTCAGCCTCTTTGCAACAGCTGTGGGCAGGCACAGCCTGCGTTATTCCCTGGGCTTCATGGGCTCATCTCCCTTGCCCATCTCCTCTGAGCGTTCTTCCTTTGTAGGGGTTTATTGGTCAGTCACAGTCTTGGATGCTTGCGTGAAGAAAGTATAGCAGGCTCTATAGATAAATTATTTATTTTGGGTTTACAGTGGTTATATTGCTTCCAAATTAACATAAAATTTGCTTCCTGTTAATTGAGAGAGACTTCTGAGTCCAATATGCATTTGGAATTTCATCAGACTTCAGTTTGACATGCTTTTTAAGGAATACTGGTGTGAATAACCTATCATGGCAAATTTATAGTGATGTTTTCTGTAGAGCTATAGACACAGCAAAATTATCATTGGAACCAAAAATAATACACAGTAAAGAAAGATATACTCTGTGCAGATTAATTAAGGCAGAGAACTGTTAACCTGTAAAGGTAGTAGTGGGTTTTTCTGAATAGGTAAATACTGGTCTTTATTTGTCAAAAACTGCAAAGCCAAAAAGTATCTAATTATTATTCCCTTGAGATCCTGCCCATTTTTTTAGATATCTATTTTCTGTATTGAATGGCAGCAAGTGTCATTATCTTCCATTAACATTCATACCATCTCTCCTCTATCAAATGTTGCATGTATATGTATTTTCTCTCAGTTCATAAGGACTGTTCCTCCCCTGCTCAATGTTTCTATTTCTCTTGTATTGCCTAACAAGGTTGGAATCACAATTACATTCTTTCCATAAGTGTCCACTGAATTCTTAATCTACAGTATTCAGAATTTTTTTGAAGGTCAGAGAATCTATAGGAATATTGGCTTTATGAATATATTCATGAGGTTTTTGTGACAAACTTTCATTTAAAAATCATCTCTTTCCTTACTCTATACTACAGTAGAATATCTGTTTTGAACGAATGTGCCTCCAATTGTACCCACATGGACAAAGAGCAAAGAAAAATGTGGACTATGCCTAAAACGCGAAAGGTGAGAAAATTGCATATGGATATAGCTTTTGACAACAGAACTGCAAAATATAGCATGGGGTTTAACCATCCCATCCCACTGGAATTTCTGTTGCTAAAAAATTCTGGTATCTTCTAGGCAAGTAAAGATACCTCATTTGTGATGCACTGAAAGAGCAAGGTTTTTGTTGTTGTTTTGGGTTTTTTTTTGAGGGCATGAAATTCATCATTTATTTTTATTTCTGTTAAGCACAGAGCTCTGCTAGTTTGGGGAGCAAAACAGATGCAAGCTTGTTTTCTGTGTTTTAGAAAGAATAGCTTCCCTGCTGTCATTTCCAAGTTAAAGACTAATTAGACTTACGGAGATATTTCCAGGAAGATGAACATAAAATGTAAGATCCTGATCCTGAGAAACACTGAAAACTTGCAATGTCAGTAAAACCAATGCCAATAATATGGGATTTGCTTATTTATTTTCCCCCCTCTGGGCCCAATTTCATCTTCCCTATAATGGGGCCCATGCTGAGACAAAAAAATAAGAATTCAAATATAATCTGTTAAATATTGGCAATTTCAAGGCAGGTTACATATTTTGCCTTGCAAGCATATGGACTTTTTTTCCTTCCCAAAACACAAGGAATTGTTCCATACCCTGCGAACAGTTCTTTTATGCTTTATGAATTAAGATTGAGATATTGCATTATTACAAAATAGAAACTATCAGACTGTGATATATTTCTTGCAAAAAGAATTTGCAACCTTTTTTTTTTTTCTTCTGTTCCTAGTAGAAAGCTAGTGTTTGAGGTAGTATTGATATCGCTAAAGTCTTAAAAGACTTTTCAGAAAATTGAAAATCAAACTTGGAATACACCAAGGCATTTCAGAGAATAAGTATAGCATAGGTTAATTATCATATAAAGTTGGAAGGGACCATTAGATAATCTAATCTAATCTGACCTCCAGCATACCAAAATGTATATATTTCCTGTACTTACATATTGTGTCTTTGCTGAGGTGAACCTTCCCCAAAACACATCTTTCAGAAAGATCTCTGCCTCAAATCTCGATGTGGGCTTTTGCTATTTTGCCTCGGTGGTTAATATCTTGTTAACACCTTGGCATTATTTCCAGTTCTGTCTAGCTTCTAGCCAGTGATTTTTTTTGTTATATTTCTCTACCTACCTAAGGATGGTTTCAGAATTAGCATTTTCTCTACAAATATTTTTCAACTTCAACAGAATATTCAAGATAGTTTTCAACTTCACTTTGGAAAAGTAGCCTAAGCTCTTTTAAATGTTTTATTAAATCACGACTTTTTCAACAGAAATTTTTCAACTTTTCTTTCTTTCTCCTATATTTCAACATCCTATCAAAACTATATGTTTTATTCACATAATTGTAAAATTCATGGTATTAATACAAAATCGGGCTGGGAAGATACTAGGCAAAGTCGTCCAGTTCATCCACTACTCCAGGGCAGGATCAGCTGTACATATTCTTGATCCAGGTTTATCTAATTTGTTCTTAAAAACTTCCACCACTGGAGAGTCTATAACCTCTCTAGGCAATCCATTGCAACGCTTAACTATCCTTACCACTAGAAAGTGAATCTTCTAACTAAAATGGGGCAAAATACTCCAGATAAGACCTTCCTAATGCTGAACAGAGCATAAGGATTACTCTACAGTCTTGTTATCCCTTACGGTAACATATTTGATTTTTACAACACTGGAGCCCTTCACTCAATTTCAGCTTAAAATTCACAGTAGGCTCTGAAGCTCTTTTCTGTAAAATTAATATCCAGACAGTAGTTTCCCTCCTTGTATTTGTTCAGATGACTACGCTAATATTGTTCTCTCCAGCCTTGTATAAAGAGGTAAAATTACTCCATTCATATTCACTACCGCCTTTTCTGTACATTTCTAGGTCTCATCAGCTCCTTTAGGTTACAACACAGCACTAAAACTGAGTTAGTTTTTTTGCCTTATGACTCTTCAACTCTCCCCAGTGGTTCAGCTTTTCAGGAATGTATGTAATCTTTCAAAAAGGCATTTATTATTCCTCGGGATGCAAGCCAGTACTCTGCAGTGGGGAGCTGTCAAAACTAGTCAATAGTAATGTGTCTTAAATTCTACCCCTCTGTAGTATTTAGGTGATTATTCAGAATTATCATGTATGTGCCTTGCTCAGACTTATCACATACTCAGATTTCTCACATTTGTGTGCCTTACTGAGAGCTTAAAATCTTTGCCAGATGATAGGTGCCTACAGTCTTCCTTTAGAAAATCAAAGAGAGAGATTGCACTTAGCAAGACATTTGCATACATGCTGTAGATGGTTTTTTTATACTGACAGAGCAATGTATTTGGGAATGAGTTATGACTTAGCAAAAACATTGAAGTCTGATGCTACAGATAAATTGATGTGGAGAATCTACTCTGACGTCTTCATAGGGTAATTTGCGATGTCAGGAGCCAAGTTAACTACTGGAAAGAATCATATCTGGTGTCTGTATACTATAGCTTGGTTCCTTGAACAGTATCAGATAACTGTGTCATTCTCCCCACCCTCCTGAAATTTAAAATAAAACTATTTTAAATTAGATAAATTAATCTGCAAGTATATTGAAAAGTCTGTTGATAAACTAGTTGAATTGCTATTATCACATACTTTGCATATTTAGTGCACATTCTATTTACTAGACATAAATTATAAATAATGTCCATCAGATGTCCTGTGACACGATGGACATGGTGCATCTAAAAAATTTAGCAACCTGTCAAACAGAAATAGTGAGAATATGACAAAAATGCACATAGTAGAAGGTAGTGTTGGAGCACGAAGTCATGAACAGACTCATATCCTGCTAAATTGCAGGAATAATAAAATACTGATCAGTAACAAAGACTGGTATTTTGGAAAGGTTACCTTTGAGAAACCAAAATGTTGTTGAGGCCAACAACACTTGAATTAAAGACAATGCAGAGGAGGCATGGATTAATTTTATTTAAAAGTACAAAAACTATCTGGGACTTTCATTCCTGATAAGAAGGGGGAAATGGTCAGGAATGATTTCCTTGGATCTGTAAGTCCCTTCCATAAACAGGATATTCAATCTTAGAAAAGAAACCAAGAAGGATGGAAACAAAATTGGTATATTCTGTGTGTTAAAGATTAGGCAGTGTAGAAAAATTAGAGCACCAAAGAGATTTAATTTAGACTTTATAAAGAAAATTAAAATGAATAGCAAAAAGGGTTTTTTACCCCAAAAGACAAATGTGCTGTTACAGACCTGCTGGTGTAACACATTGAAGGCAAATCTTTTGCTTCAATTTAGCTTGAAGACTGATAAGAAGTTAATGGCACAGTACCTAATGAAAATGATAGGAGAAAAGAAATTTGTAACATTAGATTCCTGGGTGCAAGCAAAACTTTTATTGCTTACTATGAAAACAGTTAGGGACCCTTAAACCTTTTATACTTTTATACTGAAGTAATTAATGCATGGAACTCTGAGATGAATGGAAAGTACCATTAATAAATAGAAACATAAGCTTTTATAAATGCAGTTTTCTACATTCACCTAAATGCTTGTTTATAGCTTTACAATTATTACAATGGAAATACTTTACATTTCCAAATGATGATGATGAATAAAATAAAAATACGAAAGTAGTGTGCGCTTTTTTGGTAGTGGACACTACTTTTTTGCGGGAACCATTATATGTATACATTATCTTATCCATCATCACTTAAAGGCAATATTGCTCACTATTAGAATATGTGACAACAACATTTCACTATGTCCTTGCTTCAGAAGACCTCATTGGAAGCTCCTGCTGTGGATTCTAAAAATTCACACGGACTGGATGTGTCCATAGAAAAAGGAGTGTCTGAGGTTTTCTGAACTCAAAGTGTGCCTGAGTCTCCGGGGTTTCCTGAGCCTGAAACAACTGGTAGCTAGAAGAGACCTTTGGGGACGCTTTGTATATCCTTCCTCCTCTCTATATACCCTTCTCTGAACGTCCACTTTTGGTCATATCAGGAACAGGGTGTTGGACTAGCTGGACCTGTGACTTTACCCAGCACTATCTTCTGGTGCTCTTATATATATCGTACGTACAATAACAGCTTGTCAAGAGGGCCAAATTTTTGTTGGTTGGTGTTGCCAGCCATATCAAGGAGATGATTTTTTGTATGCCTACCAGCCATCTTTCTTAGTGTCATCTATATTCCAGCTATATTACACCTGAATAGTTAGGGACTCTCTCCTTCTAGAAAATTCTGCAGGGTTTTTTTGGTTTTCTTTTTTTTTTTTCCCCTAAAGCTAAAGTTTCTTAAAAAACCAGCTTGAGCAGAATCACTGCTGAAGTATCTTTTCCCTTGAGAAACTGGCAGAGATTAAACAATCTTTTGTTCAAGTAGAGTCTGCGTGAGAAAGCTTTGTTTTACTGTAAGGGGAAACTTTGTTGAACATGTAGGTTTGGGCTAGTTTTTGAGTTTGAAAGAACATTTCTGGAAGTGTAGAATTCTTTTCTTTAGCTCTTAAAAAGAGCCAAAAAAATACCTTTTCATTATTTGGGTTGTAACTTCAGAAAGGTTTTCTATGAAAAAGCCCTCTCAAATATTCATACATATACATTTTACTGATAAATCTGCATTTTTTTATCAAAAAAAGTCTTTGAATGCTTTTGTAATACTTTTAAGTTCTACTGCATGAGTGTTATTCAATGTCACGCGTTTTCAATAGTGAACCCAAAGGTTGGTTCTTCAGTATGTATTACCAGATCAACATTAACCATTTCATGTTTCTAGCCCATGCTAAATGATAGTTTATATCACGGTGGCAGCAAACACATTTATACCTGTGAACAAATATTTCAAGGGAATGAATAGGCATTATTACTCTGCATTGTAGTTCACCATGCTGTAACTTGTGAATGTAGCCATAACTTTAGCTCCAATATTGACATAGACACTGAAATTAATACTTCATGAGTTACTCACTGGACTCAAAAAGACTACTCACAGTGAAAAAGCTGAAGGCTCCAATCGTGTAACAGGTTTTCCACCTGGTTATAAATGCACCAATGATGATTCCCGCATGACAAAATAGAACTGATGAAAAATGAGAATTCATCCCTCCCCTCCAAAATTAAAAATCTTTTGGACAAATTTTGAAAGAGCAAAAGAAAAATTGGTTGGCTAGTTACAAATTATATCACCTATGAAAAAGTCCATAATATGAACACTTTTAATTTTGGGAGAAGCAGGTATCTGTCTCAGACCTAAAGGAGTAATTTTGCAGTGCCTGATTAACATAATAGGATCATAGGCGTTACACTGATTAGAGAAAATAGTGTGTCTGAGGTAAGGACAAAATGAAGTAAAAAGCAAACCCTACTGCAATAAGATTTTTTGTTCATTTTGGCAAAATAATGGCTGAAAGAAAAAAAGTGTATAGGCAGATTTTTAGGCCAGCACATTCAGATTTTAAAATGTAACAGTATTTTTTCAGTAAATTTCATAGTCTACTTAGGCTCTGAAGACTGAATTTCAGAGAATTATTACACGAAAAAGTGAAGAACTACCTAGTAATTTCCATCAGCGGTAGAACAAGAAAGCCTGGAATTGCATCAGTCAGAGAAGTAGTAAGGGCGTACAAATGTATGTTAGCTAGAGAGAAATATTTTATTATTCCTCTTACCACTTAAAAACTAAAGAAAACAACTTTTGTATAAATTTCAAAAGTGGCATAGGTTTAAGAGGAAATGCTTCAAGTCAGTGAGTATCGAAATATGTCCCTGACTTTCTAACCCTTCTTGCTTTGCTGCTGCTAAACAGCCCACTCTCCTGTGAACTCCAGAGTTGATATTCTAGGCTGTGACATGATAGTGCAAGTGTTAGAAAAGTAGAGACAGTAGTGGTTTGATTTAACACAACAATGAAAGTGAGGCATCCAACAATGCATTTTCCCCCTGATTAGTATGAGTTCAATCAGAAGACTGTTGAAGTCTGTTGTGATTTAACCTCAACTAAGCACCACTCAGCTGCTCTCACTCGCTCTCCCCCCAGGGGGATGGGGGAGAGAATCAGAAGAGTAAAAGTGAGAAAACTCCTGGGTTGAGATAAAGACAGTTTAATAAGTAAAGCAAAAGCCATGAACACAAGCAAAGCAAAGCAAGGAATTCATTCACCACTTCCCATGGGCAGGCAGGTGTTCAGCCATCTCCAGGAAAGCAGGGCTCCATCACTCGTGACAGTTACTTTGGAAGACAAATACCATCACTCCAAATGTCCGTTCCATTCCTCTTTCTTTCCCCAGCTTTATATGCTGAGCATGACATCATATGGTATGGGATATCCCTTTGGTCAGTTGGGGTCAGCTGTCCCGGCTGTGTCCCCTCCCAACTCCTTGTGCTCCCCCAGCCTCCTCGCTGGTGGGGTGGGGTGAGAAGCAGAAAAGGCCTTGGCTCTGTGTAAGCACTGCTCAGCAGTAACGAAAACATCCCTGTGGTATCAATCAACACTGTTTTCCAGCACAAATCCAAAACACAGCCCCATACTAGCTACTATGAGGAAAATTAACTCTATCCCAGCCAAAACCAGCACAAAGACTAATTTTAAAAATACATATATGTAGACAATACTTCTGGTGAAGTCAATAAGAACAATCATATTACATTATGTTACATAATATTGGCTTTCCAACTAATGTACAGATATTACATTGGATATTACATTCTTTGATATTACATTAATTGGCTTTTGAATTCATGCACAGATTTGAAATTACTAAGAAAAGTATATAACAGTCTACATGTTACTTCATTTTTTCTGTAAATATTTATTATTATTAACAAAAACAATTGTAACAGAGCGCAAGTGGTCTAATTTACATTTAGATCCAGTCTCCGAGAAAAATGAATTTTTAAATCAACAGTATTTATGATAGAGCAATGTAATAATACTGTCTCTAATTGGTGTCTCACTAATGGTCTTGTTAAATTAGTTGCATTCAGAATGTCCAATTTACAGCATTCATCATTTTTCATCTCACATCTTGTTCAGCAGATATTTGTGAATTTTCTTCTAGTTAAAAGTTATTTTTATAAACACTGAAAACAAAATAAAAACCCCCTCTTGTTCTTATTTTAGTCTTGTTCTACTTAAAAACTATTTTCTTGGAGAACCATTAAATTGGATAGTTTCTTTTCCCCTTTCGTATGTAATCATCACTGATACTAACAAGCACACAAGCAATGCAACTCAATATACAGTTGATCACCATTGCAATCTTTACCATTGCCATTAGTTAATTAACATTATTTTGTGATTGCTCCAACATAGAAAAGGAATTTACTTATAGATCTTAAAATAAACAGCTTGAAGAGGGTTTTCACTCTGACATGTGTGGATTTGAAAACCAGTGGAAATTTTTCTTAGTGAATGACAGTCCTTGTCAGAAGCCCACTGAAGAAACTGGCTGCTAAAAAAGCAGCCTTTCTTACTCAAACATTGCAAAGAAATCAGAGAACCAAGCAGTTGTAAAATTCCAGGATAGGGACCCTTTCAGTAATATAAGCCTCTATGATTTAAAGTCACACATAAAGGTTACAGCAGTACTCAGATTTCTCTAACTTGACCACAGGCTAGAGCAAACATCTGCTCCTGTGAATGGACTACACACAGTAGAAAATCTCCGGATCCTGGGATCATGTCTATCCAAAGTTATGTCCACAGTCCTCTGGCTTCTCTATCTATAGACTTTATGCTCCAAGGGAAGGATATTCTGCAGGGCACAGTCAGTGTTGATTTGATGTGTACGGATTCTCTGGGACCATGGGCTGATAGAAGAAAAAAGTTTGGGATTCATGATCCATGGTAACACTGTGGTAACTCTACCATAAGCATGTATAATAAGCACCATTAGTTAGAAATGCTAAAGTTGGTTTTCAGAGAACATTTTAATTAGCAGACTGTCATCTGGCCATTTGTCAGATAACTTAGGCTACAGAAGCAAAAGCTGTTCTCATCCAGCAGATGCACAGTAACAGCTCCCATTGCCCACACTTGCTGGCCCTTTCTCACCCTGCAAGTTTTCCGCAGCGATCGCAGCAGTGCAGATCCCAGTCCTGTCTCTATGCCCAGTAACACAGCCACTTTCTGATAATTGTTTTGCACTGTTGTCCTGAGCACTTCCATCAGTAATATTCCAGATTACAAGAATGATCCATCATGAGAGGAACTAGCAGGTTCAAAACACATGGAGGGACATACTTTTTCTTGCAGTTGTTAAATTGCAGAACTCGTTGCATCAGGATGCACACTTCAAAGCCTGTACGCCAGTTCGATAAAGAATAATGCAGGTGGTTCTTCAGCACTGAAAATTCTGTACGTACTGCTGGTGGACAACAGTGGAATTCCACTGGCAGATCACATCCCTCCAGAAGTGGTTCCCCTGAAGAGGAGAGGAAGAAGACTCAGCTGCAATACTGCCTGCAATGTTGTAAGCACATTTGTAGGTGGTCTTCCAAAGAGGATGGCAGCAGCATGAGGAACTTCTCAGTTCTTCAGGTTATGGAGTACCTTGATCTGTCACTGAAGAGTCTGATAAAGGCAACCAAGAAACCAATGAGTCCTGCAGTTAGTAGTTTGTGTGATCAACTTGGAAGATCGTTTATCAGCACTACCTTTTCAGATTTTTTTACAAGCACAGGAAGATATTACTGCACTAGTTGCATTCAGGTCACAGCTTTAAGTTTGATAGCGTTTTGTGGAGCGGGGAGGAGGGAAGATGGATTGGGATCTTTTTAAATTCAATTATAGATTCTGATGTAGTCACATCATTTCAAGGTGCAAACTGTAGAGCTAGATACACAGATGGTAAATTTAGCATTGTCATGTCAAAATTCCCTCTCATCCAAGTTGCAACTTTCCAGTTACACACTAGGCTTCCTTTTTGAACAAGTCTGAACTGTTCTGACCAATCTTGGTTTTGTTAGAAAATTTTCAGTTCATGGAACCTGGCACAAATCAGTGCTTGTATTTTTCCAAAGCCTAAGCAGGGTTTTATTTGGCTAATAGAATGCCAGGTACATCTGCACAAGTACTCCTTAGACAGACTAGGAAGTGACCTTGTGGACAGAAGGTGGGAGGGATCAGGGTTCTATGCTTGCTGTACTCTGGAGCAGACTGTTCCTGAAAAACTTGGAGATTATTTTAAGGTTGCATGAGACTTTCAATGTTTTTTTGTAGCCCCAGGAACAGACTAAAGGTTTTGAGAATTTAAATTGCAGACTTAGGAGATTATCTTTTTGTGGATCTAGACCTTATTTGGATAGTTTTAGAAAGATACCTCATTAACTGATTTCAAGTGCAACCAGTTAGCAATTTACATTATTTCATTTTTGTGTTTGAGATTGACTTTACAAAAATTTAAATCCATGTTTCAGAAAAAATTCCAACTGTGTTGTGGAATACATTAGTAAAAACGTAGCCAGCATGTCCAGGAAAGTCATCCTTCCCATTTCTCACACTTGTGAGATTTCATCTGGAGTACTGTGTCCAGTTTTGAGCTTCCCAATATAAGAAAGTTATTAAGATGCTTAAGAAAGACGACCAACATGGTCAGGGTCTAGAGTACATAACTTATGAAAAGAAGTTGAGGAAACTTGGTCTGTTCAGTATAGAGAAGGGAAAGCTCAAAGGAGACCTTGGTCCATACACTACCTTGATCAAAGAATATGGAGAAGACAGAGCCAGGCTTTTCTTTTCTCAGAGGTGCATGATGATATGGTTAGACACAATAGACAGAAGTTGGAAAAGGCAAACTTACAATTAGATGTAAGGATGACATATTTTATAATTCCGTAAAATAGAATTCTATAACATATGTAAATAAAACTGTATGGAGCGAGCAGGTTTCAGTTTCCATATCCATAGTCTTCTAGATACATGTGAACTGAAATACACAAAAATACCTCTAGCTCATTTTCTCTCAGTCATGCTTGGTGTTAGTATAAAGAAAGGATATATTATTTTCATTAGTGTTCTTGTGAAGAGCATTTCATGAAGGAGCTTCTTTTATGTTCTGTTCAATGCTGTTCATTACCTTCAATTCAATCAAGTGGCTGATAAAACAAGACAGATGAGTGGATTTTTTAATTTATTCCTGACCTAGGGGGTGTCAAGTGTGGGAATCTAACTTATCCGTTTCATTGTTCCAGGGAGTTACAGAATGGATTAAAATGAGGAAACCAGAGCAGGAAGAGTTAAAGGGGAGAAAAAGCTTTTTTTCTCATCACTGAAAAGAGCTGTCGGTATATGAGCTACATAATGAAAACCTCTTGGCAATTTTCTTATTATTAAAGACAATAGACACAATGATTCTGGCTGCATGTGCTGTCTTTCAGAGACAGATTTTGTAGACAGTACGTAGAGAGCTTTAAAAAAGCTTGGAGTCTATCACAGATAGATGATGGCAGTACAAAATCCAACAAAACCCTCTCTTGTATAACATGTTGTGGAATGATCATGTCTTTGCTGTTAAACATGTGATGTATATTCTTGTTGCGGTGTGAGCTGAAACTTGAAATGTCGTGTTAGATAAATGTTGGGAGCTTTGCTGGTCCTGATTCTGATCTGTAGAATTTCTGATATCCCCCAAGTTTGCCCATGCCAGTTTGTCTAATAAATTACATTCTTTACATAAATGTTGGTTTATTTTGGGGTTTTTTTAAATGGAATAAAATTATACAAGTAATCATAAAAGCCTCTGATAAACTCTAGAACAGACATTCTCAGAGAGGTGAGCTCCTCAATGGCCAGCTGAGAACAGTATTTTCTATTGGTCATGCCACAACTTTATCAAGATGGGAGAACAATCCTGCTAGAAGGTAAGATCATCAGGTGAATGGGTTGTTGCGACCTGGAGGATATGCATTTGATCCCATGGGTCTGAGAAGGAGAATAAATTAGAAACTATTCAAGCCATTATTCAGGTGTTTTCATGGCAGAACAATTTCTGAAACTTTCATAGACTGGAACCTGTTCCAGATTTTCATAGAAGGGCTGTACATGTTAATGCTCAGAACTCAAATTGTAAAAATTGGCACCCAAGTAGGTGAAGCTATTTCCCAACACAGATGTCTAAATAACCAACAGTAATTTTTATTCATGCAGTTTCTTTTTGACGAAATCCCTGTTCGCCTTCTACTTGTTCTGAAAACATTTCTGAGACTTGTATTTCTAGATACCTAAAAGAAGGATGTTTTGTCACCTCTTTTAAAGGAGTACAAGT
Source organism: Grus americana (assembly GCF_028858705.1). NCBI lineage: Eukaryota > Metazoa > Chordata > Aves > Gruiformes > Gruidae > Grus > Grus americana. The sequence goes on from NC_072855.1 coordinate 24,118,836, forward strand.
CCTTTACAACATTGTTTTTTATTGTAATTCAGTAATGAACAATTGAGAGCACTGACATACAGTGATCTACCTTATTCATGTAGTTGAACAAGTTTTATCAGGATTTATCCCACAGTCCTTTTTTAAGCAAAACCATAGTGGTTTGAAATACAGTTTTGCCCCAGGTTGGACAAAAGATTTAACAATTTAAATGTAATTAAATGACCAAAAGCATTATTTAAACTGAAACATTTGGTTAGATGTTAGAAAGAAATTCTTTACTGTGAGGGCGGTGAGGCACTGGAACAGGTTGCCCAGAGAGGTTGTGGATGCCCCATCCCTGGAAGTGTTTGAGCCCAGGTTGGATGGGGCTTTGGGCAACGTGGTCTAGTGGAGGGTGTCCCTGCCCATGGCAGGGGGGTTGGAACTACATGATCTTTAAGGTCCTCTCCAGCCCAAACCATTCCATGATTCTATGATTATCACACAGTATAAGGATCCAGTGGTCATCAGTGACAGTTACTATCATTCAGCAATTATTCATTTCTATTCTAGTGAACATCTTTACTCTCTTGAGCATTTTTGTATGGTAATTTAATAAGTACTGATTTTCTAATGGTTCACATTGTGCTACTCATCCAGCATTCAAGAGAGACCCTTAGTATTCAATCATTTCAATTCCTGCTCCCTCACCATTTTTTTTATGTTAAGCTGATATAAAGTTGATATCCTCCCTGTATGCTAATACATCTCCTTCTCCTTGAAATCTTTTAACTTGCGTAATGCCTTTCCCCCACTGTTTGAAGATAATTCATTACTTTCTGACTTTAAAAATCTAAGAACTGAAACAAGCTTATAGACTTTACCTTTGAGGTCTGATTCATTTCCCCTTTTATCCTTTTTTTTTTTTTTTTTTTTTTAAATGGCCTTTTCAGCAATATGGTAATCTTTCCAGATATTTTGGCCTTATAATCCTTTTTATACTCATATTCTTTTTGTATTTAGTGGACTAGTTCAGGTAAAAGATTTTTTTTGTTTTATTAAAATGTAGAATCAAAGTATTAATCTCAAAATCCTTACTATCTAACTTCATCAAAACACATAATTTAACCTGTTCAAGAAGTCTTTTGGATTGCCTATATTTTTATATTTACCAACTGCATAGTTTATTGTCCTTAGAGCTTAATTACATCCTCCCTTTGCCTATTTTCATTAGCAGGGAAAGTATGAGCAGTGATAATCAAGCACGGACCAAACATTTATGGATATAACATCACACCTTACTTTGGAGGGTGGGATTAGGAGTAGTAATCCCTAATTTACTATGTATCTTGTATATATTCCTGTCTCTACAGTTCTACCCACTATTCCTCCCACATTTGGAACAGAAATAGGACATATAAAATGGATTGGGTAACAAGTACCCCAGAGGTCTGCTTCAAACATGTTTTCCCTAACACAGGAGTGAAAGGAAAGCCTCTATGACCTTCTGGAAATAGGAGGTTGTAAGTTTTAGAACTGTTGTCTGTAACCATGCTGTTTACAATATTCAGATAAAATGAGTGTCGACTAACAGTTGTTACTGTTCAGTTTGTTTCTCTCAAGTCTCACTAAAATTATTACAAGATGTCTCAAGTTTGTTTAACCATTATTTGAAAAGTAAAGGTATTGCTTTTATTTTTAAAATCAAAGCATGCTCTACAGTTCCTTGGAAGCAAGGCAAAAGAGAAACATTGGGAATATTTCTAAGAGTTACTTCCCAAAATGAAGTTTATATCTCATCTGTTTATGTATTTATTTTCTAAGTGTATTAATCTTATTAGTTACTACACGAAAACATTCTTTTCTGTATCAGACCACTTTTAAAAAATTACTTTGATACATATTGTCATTATGTTAACCTTGTATTTCATCACTAACCGTGATTTTTGAGAAATACTCTAACAAACAAAAAAATCACATCTTTTTCACAAATAAGCAAGATAGTTATAAACTTTTTGGATAATAATGATGTATAAGCAGGCAATTTGCTATTATCAATCCCACCCTCACTAGTATTTTACTAGTGTCAACCTCACCCTGACACAGATAGGCTGATATAACTTAATAGATAAACTGACTTTTAATTCCTTACTTAGATTCAGCTCCCAGATTCACATGAGAGGTTTGTTTTGGAAAGGGAAATAGTATCAGGGGAATATATGTTCGTACTTTGCCTCATAGTGATAAGATGAACTAACATATGTTGTGACTCATTCAGATTTTATTATTCTGTTCTGTCTTGCACATTTGTCTCTATTTACTCTGAAGATCACTGGAAAGCTTGCCCTGAAAATAGTTATCTTACATAGCAAGGGTCACCATAGAAAGTAGCTCCAAAAGACATGATCAAGGCTCTATGGACAGGAAATCTCCTCTGAGCTCATTAGTCTGTGACACAAATAGGAAAGATAATAGGCTGTAGTCTCTCAGCTTTGCTGAGAGGACGCGACATAAGGTCTCACTTTTCATTGCTAGCCAATGACACCAAGTAGTTTCATATGGACTCTACATCAGAAGTATAATTCAGCACATTAATTATATCTCAACATATAAAATTAGCTTACAGCTAGTGTGCCTAATATAACCAGAGTTCGTATTATAATATATAGGGTTTTTTATACTGTTATTGCTCTTTTCTGTGGCATGAATTACTGTGCCATGAGTCAACAGTCATTGTGATATGTGCACTTGCAGCACAGAAAGCCAACCGTATCCTGGCTGGTATCAAAAGAGGTGTGACCAGCAGGTCGAGGGAGGTAATTCTCCTCCCCTACTCCATTCTCATGAGACCCCACCCGCAGTACTGTGTCTGGGGTCCCCAGCACAAGACAGACGTGGAGCTGTTGGAGCGAGTCCAGAGGAGGGCCATGAAGCTGATCAGAGGGCTGGAGCATGTCTCCTATGAGGACAGGCTGAGAGAGTTGGGATTGTTCAGCCTGGAGAAGAGAAGGCTCCGGGGAGATCTAATTGCGGCTTACCAGTACCTGAAGGGGCCTACAGGAAAGATGGTGAGGGACTGTTTATCAGGGAGTGTAGTGACAGGACAAGGGGTAATGGGTTTAAGCTGAAGGAGGGTCGATTTAGATTAGATGTTAGAAAGAAATTCTTTACTGTTAAGAGTGGTGAGGCACTGGAACAGGTTGCCCAGAGAGGTTGTGGATGCCCCATCCCTGGAAGTGTTTAAGACCAGGTTGGATGGGGCTTTGGGCAACGTGGTCTAGTGGAGGGTGTCCCTGCCCGCAGTAGGGGGGTTGGAACTAGATGATCTTTAAGGTCCCTTCCAACCCAAACCACTCTATGATTCTATATTAAAGGGAAGAAAATGTGTTTATGTGCATTCTGTCTTTCTCTCCAACCCATTTATTACACATCCGACCCTGAAGATGTTTTTAATTAGTTGATAAGAATGGCAAATAATAAACTTCATGAACATTTTATTGCAGTGTGCGTGAGTATTAATTGTTGCCAATTCATCAACCCTAAAGCACATTACTTCTGGAAAGATTTATTTTATCTGTTCTATATTTATGAGTACAATCTTGTCTTTAAAATATTAGCAAACAAAAATATCTTTTGAATATAAATTTTTGCACTGGTATTCTATCTCAAGCTGGCCTTAAATGCTATCCTAGGAAATATTTTGTTCATTAGTAGTTGAGTTAAAACTATATCCATGTGATTTAGCTTGCTTTTGGCCTTTCTGATTACTGTACTGGTAATTCCTTGGACTCCCATCTATACTTCAGCTGAGGTTCCATTAGTTAACAATTTCCTCCTTATCTGGTTCATTTACCAATGCTATAGACACTAGTTTGTGCCCAGTTTGTGATGAAAATCTAGACATCTACAGCAGCCTGAAAAGTGAGTCTCAGTGACATTTACAGAAGGAATTAGAAACAGGTATAAATGCACAGCAGGACTTAAACACTGCCTGGAATGAATTAATGAATATGTTAATTCAAGAGAAATAGATTGTTACAGTAAGCGATAATGCTGAAGGAAGTTTTTTCTTTTAACTTGAATCTTTCAACATGCAAAGGATTTTTGTATATAGCAGAAACCTTTTATAAAGTATAATCCACTTCACCTTCTCTTACTCCCCAAGCCACAGATACCAGTATTCTATCCCTCTTGATGGCACAGCAGAGGATCAGTTCAACAGAGACAATAGTCCTACAACTCTTGTTCATGTCATGCCAAGAGAAAGGAGGGACTGTCTGCAGTCTTCATACACACATGAGATGTTACAAGGGAATTTTCTGGAAAAGAAGTCAGTAGTCTCATTTTTCAGAGTTCCTGATTCTTCTATGGCATATGTTCTTGTGCAGCATGTATAAAGTGCCAAGGTCAATTATTCTCTATAATGATGAGTTCTAGGAACTCTCCTTAGATAATAAAGAAAAACCACTCAACCATATGCTACTGGAAGTTGCAGATAATATGCAATTCATAATAATATTGCAAAGTACAACAAAAAAGGTAAAAGAAATATCTATTAAAATAAGCAGCCTAAGCTGGTCTCTCCTGGATGCACTGGCCCTTTAGTTTCACCCAGTTACCTCTCTGGTGACCCAGTAACTACTATGACAAAACTTCTCTTCAGTTTGTTTTTTGTTTTCCTGGGAAGCAACATTTCTCAGCCTATTGGCTGTCATAAGCTTCTGACAGGACATCTGCTGCCAAACGGGAACACAATACTTTTCAGCAGTAGATTAGAAAGCAAGTGAACTTGCAACCTGTCATGTAAACCAGCATTTAACCCCTTGCTACAAAGCTACGAGAAGAGCACTAGTCCTGGGAGTGCAATAAAATTGAAATAGCGAGGGCATAGAGATCAATGCTCTAAGGCTGACTGAACAAAATTTGAGGAAATTTTTTTAAAAGAGAAAACAGGTTGTCTGTTTTACAGAATCAAGGATGATATTCCAAAATACAGAAAAGTATGAGGGAAAAGCAAAGTCTTTGCAAATGGTGATTTTAAAACATGTGATAAGCTGAAAGGATAAGGGATGTGATCTACAGCTCTAACGAGATTAAACCTAGAACACACCAGTTCCCCCAAATGTTCTGCTTCCCAAAGTAATCTACATGGACTGCACAGGAGTCATGCTGTACTTCAATTTGTTTGTGATCGGATGGGGATTGGGATCTTGCAGAATGTCATGCTTATCCCTATCCATAAGTCTAGATGCAGAAATATTTGTTCTGGACATAGAACCAAGCCTTGCAGAACGAGAGGGCACTTGCAAAAAGCAGGCTGTACAAAGCAAGCTGCACATCTAGAGAGACAAGGAGTGAGAAGATTGCTCTAGTTCTGTGTAGGCCTGAAATCTATGTCTGACAGTAATTAAACATGTCAGAAGTTCTGGACCACTACAGATCTGTGCCACGCTGTCTAAAAGAATATTTAATTGCAACAGTGGCTGTTCTTGGCAAAGAAGTAATTGGGATTGTCTTACCACTGAGACTGACATTTCCATGCTTCTAAATGTGTGATGACCCCAAATGTTCTGGTTTTGCTACTATTTTAATTTACTGTTTTCTAATATGTTCAAATAAGTTGTTGCTCATAGAATTGCTCAGGAGAATTGTCAGGTATTTGGGGCCTTGGGGCTTTACAGGAAAGAACGAACATGGAAAGCACCTCACATGATTTTATTTGCATTCCAGAGGATGTTGAATAACAGTTTCTAAACAAACAAAATAATTTTTTTTTTCTTTCTGCATGAACATTTAGGTGCACTTATACAAAACTCAGCTCTAAAGTATTATTTTATTTTTCCTTGTAGTGTTTTCAAACCCCCCCACACTGTGCATAGGCAGAACTCCAGAACAGATGCTTAGTCACCCGATCGTAGATTATGCTGTGTTCCTCCCAGATGGTTTCTCAGCTCAGTTTTTATAATGGCAAAGACTTTCTGACTTCTAACCAGACCTTTACAGTGCTTCTTCAAGCAGCAGGAAAAGTTAGCAACACAAATATTTGCTGTCCTGTTATATGAAAAGCATCACAGTATTGTTCCATAAGGCAATAATCCTTTCTCAATAAGGTAATTGTCTTCAAGTTTACTCACTAAGGAGCTGGGTTACTGCCTGACAAAGCAATACTGTTTTATTGAATATGCATGGTGTTTCCAAAATAACTTTCAGGCGTTCCCTGAAATAGCTTCATTAGAAATATAACCAATCCCTTTTTGATAGCCTTGCTGTTTTAACTGCTTATACAGCTGCTATTAATGCTACATCTACCTTTGAAATACCTAAGTAATGCAATTTTTAAACATTTGCAGTCTCATGATTCTACTTGGGTGAATGGTACTTGCAAACCAGTTCTATGACTCAGTGCTCTTTGAAAGACATGTTTTTCAATTGCACCAGTGCAACAGGCTGGGAGCAGAAAGGCCTGATGTCTCCTTGCCACTCTTTAGCAGTGGAAGCAGAAGCTCTGTGGAAGCTATTCTCCCTGTTGTGCTGAGACACAACTAAGCTACAAAGAGTGATAAAAGGTTATCATGGGTCCTTCCTTCTCTAATCTCATTCATATGCCACTATAAGGGCAGGTCATGGTCTTTCCATTTACACCCTATACTCAGTTCTAGAGAATGCCTGACGATAATTTATTACATCGAAGTATTGTTTGATACTAAGCCCACTGAGGCTGTTCATAGGCTTCTCTATCACTATATATCAGTCCTAGCACTGGCTTATGTTCCAGTTAGCAATTCCTCTGGTGAGCTATACAAATGCACAAAAATATTCTTCCGAGAGAATACTTTCTTCTGCATAATTCTAAGTAATATATAAAATGTCTGGTAACTAATGTTACAAACACATAAGTATCTTTGCACATAGCCATTTGGATTAAAAGGTATTTAAAAGTCATCAGCATCAGTGCCCATTAAATGCTCTTTTATGTTTGAATTTAAAAATAGGTTAGAACAATGAACAGCTTTTTAAGACAGCCATGATCCTTCTATTTTGTGCACAGGCCATTTAATGACTCTCACATATCTTCCTTTGTGTTAACAGCGTATAACTTCAATTATACCAACATATTAATATGTTTTCCAATAAATATTGTAACCAGTTCTTATAATGAAAATCCATCACAGATCACAAAAGAGTGAACAGGGATGTTTCAAAGTGCATTACTTCATCTGCATAACTGTAGATAGGTTACATATTAACAAGGTTGTTGAAGGCTGGGGTAACGATTTTGCATACTAAACGGCAATGCCTTGTGTACACTGCTATCTCATTCTTGTTAGTTATGTCATGAACTATCTAAGCCTAATCTAAGGTAGGTGAAGTTTCTGTAGCTTAAAAGACTTACTATTCAGAAAAGAAAAATAAATAGAATCTCTAGTTTGAACAATTCTTTTGCATAAAGGTCATCCTATTGAGTACAGAAGCTGGCAGAGTGCCTTAGCCTCAGTACAATAAAAAGTACAAGGGAGATATGAATTCTTGCATGCAAAGTGACTAGCAATCACTTACAAATCTCTTTGGTTAATAAGCAGTCAGCCTTTTAATTTTTTTAAGGAGAAGTGGTATAATTTATTGGACCAGCTGGTATACTTGGCAAAAAGGAATGAACTCTTAGCAGAGGTCTGAAATACACTCAAATAATTCCAACCAAAGTACATTGGAACAAACACTTTCAATTGCATTTGGTTAAGTAACCAGACAGTTTTAGAAAATAGGATAGTTCTTGGAGGAGATTAGTAGCAGGAGAAGAGGTGATAAAATTCTTGGCCTTGTGAGAAAGAGGGAGAAACAGGCAGTTAGTCATTCTGAGACCAAAGCATTGTATGGCTTTTTTCCCAAAAAAATCTATTTCCCCATCATTCTATTAAAGATATTATCTCCCTCTGGAAACTTACCTCACTTATATCCCTAGACTATTACAGCTTCAACAACACTACACTTCTGATTGATGGCTTAGTGCACAGAAGACGCATCTGTCATTTGCTCTTTGGCAGATATTAAAAACCAGTAAAGCTGTAGAAATATCCTTCTGAAGGTGGGCACCAGATAAAACCTAATATAAATCAGAGCTCAGAACCTGAGATATTCCCAAGCATTATGATCTCCTACCAGAATAATCCTACTCTTCTTCAGCTTTGGGGAAAATAAAACATGCCCAGATATAAAACAGGGAGTTAATATTATCTCAGAACAAAATATGTTAACCAGCAGTTTTGGCATACGTTGTATGAGTATATGAAATTAGGCCCTAAAGAATTGAGTCAGTAAAGGAGTTCATTACCTAAATTGGTGCTGAAATAAAAAATAGATACGGAAATCCAAAACTGAGATCCCAAATCCTTTTGCATAAGTTGCTTAACCCTGGAAGTCCTTCTTTTCCAATCACTTCATTAGTCAGGGTTTTTATCAAGAAAGCAGGGCTTGTCTGTTTTGAACTCCTTTCTGCTAGAATGGGAGCTGAACCTGGATTTTCCATTTCTAGGTGAGTTTTCCAGTCACTGGGCCATTGTGTAAAATAGACTACCACTATCATAGGCTTTATATCTCTACCTTCAGGATAAGTTTCCTACTTGTAGTTGTCTCCCAGACAACTCCTACTAAAGCCTTGGAAGAAGACAGTATTTTAGATACATTCCTGTACTTGACGTTTCTTTCTGCTTCGATCTAAACCATTGCTAATTAGTGCTATGAAATCTTGCCCTCTTACTCCCGTCTTATAAATTGACTTTCATTGGTACAATTTTCTGAAGACCTACAGAAGAGTACCAGTCTATAAAAAGTAGCATGCTTTATTCTTTCAGTACATATTTTAAAATACAGCTTCTGTAAAAAAGGTTAAAGGGGTTTTTTAAGCCTTTAGAGATATTCATTGCAGACTTGATGCTTTGCTCATTCAAGTCAGCAAGTTACTATTGATTTTGGTACAGCCCAAGAATAATATGCTAACTCACTATCTACATCTCCAGTACTGGTATAGATTTTGAATATGATGTTAGCAGCAGAGAAGAGAGAACGGTTCACTAATGTGAGAGGTTTAGGTTACATTCCTATTAATTAGGCTTCCATTTGTCCCATTGAAGACCACACCAAAAATCTATGCATGGTGTCTGGGGACTTAAATGTAAGTTATGGCCACTTTTATTCATGGCCCCTGGACAGTGTGCAAACAAGAAAGAACTCGGAGATAAAACTATATGAAGAAAAGAAGGATTTAAGTAAACACCACAAATAACTGAGAAGAAATACAGCTATGCTAAGAAATTTCAGGACCAAATGCGATATTACTTTGTTTTACTAGATGCAATATTACAAGCCGTAGAACTCTCTCCAGTTTACCCCTGTATTGTGCCAAAAGCACATTATTCAAATGATACACAGCTTTGATTTCCTGAGAATCTCCTCATCTCTAAATGCTTGGTTCTAAAGGCAATTCACATTTCTCAAAAGCAAGCAAGCAAACAAGAACAGGAACAACAAAAACACATCAAAGTTTTAGGTTTTTTATTTCATCTTAACGCACCTATATACCTCATATTATGAATATCACCCTCCCTATTTAAACCTTCAAAATCTTCAGATTCTCAGTCATGAAGCAGCTGAGCTCTGCAGAAACCAAATGAATATTGGAATTTCAGCTGGTGTTGATTCTGTAGATTATTCCAGACTTGTGATATATGATACAGTCAATCAGTCAAGCTGCCTGAGCAATCTGCTCCACTCCATCAGTGCCATATTTTGTCTATTCCACTGTCATCACTGAAGACATTTGTCGTCTTCTCAGTGCAGCCCAAAATTATAATGACTGTCATGATTCATTTTAAAAATACTTACCATATTTTGCACAGTTTGAGTACATATGTCAGTCCTGAATATTTAATAATGTGATAGACATAATCTAATCAAAGGGTTTATGATAAGCTATAAGTGAGTTTTACTTCAGCTGTTTTCCATGAAGATTCGTACAACAAACTTCAAACTATACAAAAGCATATATGGAAATTTGTAACTAGATAACATTTAGTAAACACAACAAATAAAATCTGTTTTCTGAATTCCCTATATTCCTAGACATTTCTGTACTGTGGTCAAATTCAGAATGAGAGATGTATTTAATGTATTGTCTTCATCTACCCAACTACACTGCAGAGAGGAACATAATCTTTCATAGAATCATAGAATCATAGAGTGGTTTGGGTTGGAAGAGACCTCAAAGATCATCTAGTTCCAACCTCCCTGCTGCGGGCAGGGACACCCTCCACTAGACCACATTGTTCAAAGCCTCATCCAACCTGGTCTTAAACACTTCCAGGGATGGGGCATCCATCTCTGGGCAACCTATTCCAGTGCCTCACCACCGTCACAGTGAAGAATTTCTTCCTAATATCTAATCTAAATCGACCCTCCTTCAGCTTAAACCCATCTCCCCTTGTCCTGTCACTACACTCCCTGATAAACAGTCCCTCACCATCTTTCCTGTAGGCCCCTTCAGGTACTGGTAAGCCGCAATTAGATCTCCCCGGAGCCTTCTCTTCTCCAGGCTGAACAATCCCAACTCTCTCAGCCTGTCCTCATAGGACTTTCTTACATCCTGTTCCTATGACAGTACTCAGCTTTTTATTATAAAGTTGGTGAATGAATAGTTAGGAAATGAAGATTAGAAATCTGATGAGTAGCCTAGTTCAATAAGAAACGTTGCACCCTGAAGAAATAAGAGCAGTGGAATCAGGCTTTTCATGTCAGAACATCATGTCCCCAAAATACTTTGACTTACGTGTCATAAAAAAGCGACCCTCAAATAACCCAGACAATCTGATTACATAGAAGAGCAGGTGACAGTGCACAATTAGGTTCATAACCTTGTGTTTATATACTGATTTCATGTAGATTAAGGAATAAAATAAATGAGAATGCAGAAACCCTTTGTTGTGATTTCAAAAAATAATTTCTATCCGTACAACCTTCAAAAAAAGCCACATAGTGTGAATAGCACTGCTTTTTTTTTTTTTGCCTTTTTTTTTCTTTTGGTCACTGGCATGATTAGAATACATCATAATAAAAATTCAAAGCACAAATAAAAAACTACAGAGAATTTTCCTTTCCAATTACTGCATGTAACCAACTACTTTAAGTTGGATCTTAGTTCATATATTAAGAATTAAAATATTAAAATATAATGCAAAGCATTCACTTATTGAATATTTTGTTGTTCAAGAGTTATTATACCTGCCTTTATTAACAAATAATTAATAAACAGAATAAGATTTAAACCAATCTTTTAAATGTGTTACCGAATAGACTGAATGCTTTTCTAAAGCAAGGTCTTGCAGGTGTTGATAGGAGAAAATTTACTTGTCAATTCCATTTTTCATAAATCTGACATCAATTCTATATGATACGTTCCAGCATTATTAGCTGCAGCTTTGCTGATTAAGAATTACTATCTACTATTTCCATAAATTACACATCATTAACAGTGACAGGCAGGCACAAGGAGCTGCTCGGTTAAAGCACAGGTCTCACATAGGTCTTGTGCTATAAGCCAGTAAAGAACTTACTTTGTAAGAAGCTGTATGGCCTTCGATCCCTCTGACATCAAGAGTCTAAGGAAATGATAATACATAATTGCCACATCCAAATTTTCAGAAGAGGTGCTAAGGTGAGAGTAATTTAGAGATGCACCACACTATTTAAAAAAAAAAAAAAGACTTTTTGTAATATATGCCTAAAACTCTCCTCATTTCACCCATCCAAGAAATCCTACTGATGACCTTGGATTCAATAAGATGAGTATAACAGAACCAACTCCTATATTTTGCATCAGATAAACCATTTCTATTTATTTTTAAATGAAGCAGCCAAAGTTAGTAAAGATGATGTGTCATAACATATATTTCTAGAATTATCCTACTTGTTTGGCATAGCTTATCATCTATTACGTTATAGACCTATAGCCCAAACTACCCAATTACAGCTCATTTTGACTAAGCCTAATAAAACCTGCTATATACAAGCCATCTCATAGCTGCCCCTTTTGCTAATATGTGGAACTCATGACAGAATTGGGCATGATCAAACTCTTAAATATCCCGCAAGGTTGCTCTGCGGTCTAAAAGATTCCTCTGACAGGAGATGCAGTGTAATCCTACAGCTCTTTTTCTGAAACAGGGAGATGTTGGTCTCTATTTTCTGTAAAATTCAGTTTTGTTACTGACACTGACTGTGCTATGTTCACCCCTACCAAATCAAACTCATTAGAGAATTTATATGAAAAGCACTTGGTTTAAAGCAACTTGTAATACATATCAAAGCCAAAATGGTTATCGAGTTGAAACAGATCTTTGGGATCTGAAAGACTCATGGATTTAAAATGAAGTTTTAAGTTACTTAGAAGTTCTTAGAAGAATAGAGAAAAGTTATGGAATTGGATTCTTGGATATTGCTGCCTAAATGAAGACTAAGTGTCACTTTGAGAATTCAGTCTTCTGTTTGGACTTTGTAACATTTTACATTTACTTTCTACTCACTGTCGTAAAAGGGCAAATAACAAACACTTCTATTCCCCTTGGACCATTTCATCGGTGTAATTTACTGCTCTTGTATCTCAATTAAAACTGAAATATAATTTCTTTCTATTTCTAACTAATTTTGCAAGACTGCCTCTACAATGATAAAATTAAGATATGAAGGTCATGTTCTTTCCCACGGTACCAAATTATGTTGGCTTAATTTTAGAATTTTGTTTTTGAACCATGTGTTTGAAAAAGTAAACATATCTGGAACCTGGAAGGATACTTCTGTACTCGTAACATGAAAGGTATGAGCTTTATCAATGATTTGTACAGGTAAACAATCTAGTATGAACATAGCTCTCATTCATGATTCTGTCATTTCCTCTCTTTTTGCCTCCTACTGCTTCCAGTTTGGAATGGGATTGATAGTTTTCTACCTTAATTTCTAAATTTCTCCCTGTAATAACCAGATCAATATATACTTGTGTTTCTTACTTTCCCTTTGACAAAATAAAAATACAAGACTAATATACATAAAAATATAAAAAAAATCACTACCATTTTAATTAATTGGGAGGGCTTAATAGAGTAATAGTGATTTATGGTCCTGAAAAGGAAAAGTATGGATAAGAACTAGCTGAATTGAAACTTACCTTACAGTTATACCTATTCAATATCTTTCATTTTTTGCATTCAATTCAGATATAGAGTAGAAATTTGGGGAGTTTTATGTGGGAGGAAATAAAACTGTTTTCACCATCAAAATACACTCAATGGCTTTATACCTCAGAGTAAAATTTAGTTAATATACAAAAATTTGCATTAATTTGAAATTTTTCTTTTTGCACTTCAATTTTAAATGAAATGGTTTATGTTTTTTCATTGTTGACGTGTCTCTAAGATAAACAAAACTGTCCTGAAAAACATTTTATGTTGTTTATATGTTACATACTCTTTTTGATCCTTGGCTAAAGCATGAACAGTATGGTATGGCAATCTGCCTCATCAGCCAATTTTCTGCATTACAAGTATTTTTTTTTAATTGAGTTATGGTTGTTGAGGACCCAAGTACACTGTAATAAAAGTTGAAAGTTGCTTCTTGTCAGGAGATTAATGTGTGTGGTCATTGGTCTCTCTGGACATTACTTCTTAATAAAAAGCAATTTATTTTTCTCACTACTTTTGTTAATATTGCAAAATTACAAGCAAGTAAAGGGAAAGCTTTTAACTGTGCTTCACAGGAAGTAGTATCAAATCTGTTCATTTAGGATCTAGAGTAATTGATTGACCCATGTAGAACCTGACCAGACTGACTGTACCACAAAGAAGAGTTGGCCAATTACAGTTTTGTACATTCTTCAAAGATCTTATCTGAAATATAAAGGGAGCTATATGTGATAATGAATCATTACAATACCATAGCAAATGAGATACAGAAGATATATAGTTATGCTCTGCTCTAGCAAAGACATATCAGTCTAACGTTCACAGTTTCCACACAGGCATTACTTCAGGAAAAAAGTTGTTCTTCTCAATCAGGCACCAGAATTAATTTAAATATAATTTTTACTTCTCAAAGAACAGTGAAAGAATTTTGTGGATTTATGTGAAGGATTAATCAGTGACTAAGTAGCCTCCAAAGAGGTGTGTCTGAATCAATGGTAAGTCAAAGCTTGTCAGAATAACAGGCTGATATTTTTCCTGTAAACAACTTTTATTTTGTTCAGTTCAAAACAAAACATCCAGTTTTATTCTAAAGACAACTTTGCATTTGAAGATTTAAACTGATTATATTTTAACAATCAAATGTAAATAACTAAAACCGAAACAAAACTTTTAAACAATATCTGAAGAAACACGTCAGTGACTGGGTTGGGGTTTTTTTTACTCTTAATTGACTTCTCATATAGACTTCACATGAGAAAACATTTCCATATCTTGAAAACTTCTGCCAGTTAGAAATAGCGTTTCCATGCTGACCACTTACTCTTTGCTTTATGCCACTATTCTGTGACAAGGTAACTGGCACAATCAGGAATAACGCTTCATGTATTTTACATCCACTGTATGATTACCTTTCTTCCAGAAAAGTTTGATAGCGCTCTAAATTAGAAAAAAATTAGTTTCACAATGGTTTATCCCAAGATAGCAAGACAATGAAAGATTAGGTTTATTACAGTTTTCTGTGTATATAGTCCCTGCAAGAGTTAGGATGAAAATAGTTCTTCTCCCTCTATAATTCAAAAGTGTGCACAAAACCTTATCTCAGTCACAGGAAGCTCTGCAGCTAAGTGCAGGAAAAACAGCAATGTGGGTAAGAATTTCACTTACAGCTGACCTTGTGTAAATACATTATTATTGATTAGAAGTATTCTGACTGGAAATCTTATGTCATGCAAAACATTTCCCATTTTTCTAAGAGCTCAGTACATAGGGAAAGAAAAAATTCAGAAAGTTAAGATCATGATGCAGCTGGATTTCTCTGAAGACATCACAAAAACACTTCCTTCGCTAACTGTGAAGGATTTAATGGTTTCTTATGACATGGTGAAACATTGGGACATCATTATCTGGAAAAGGTCACAGACAATTTTTCTGACTTGTAAAACATGAAAATACTGTGATGGCTGGGAATACAATTTTCCTGCTATAATTTTTGACTAGTGGATGCTAAAAGCTATTTGTTTTGCAAGCCACAATAGCTGCTCTCAATGCAGTACCACGAAACTGATCTTAACTGTACAAACTGGCATGAACACTGAAAATGTAGTTGTTTACTTGGCTCTGGAGAGTGATAAACTAACAATTAAATGTTAATTATCTCGTATCACACTGTGTGTGACTCAAAATAATGCATATAGTGCACTAAATACCTTTTCAACTACTCTGTCTAGATCTGACCTTAACTTCTAATGAAATTGTGATTAATATACAACATTAGAAGTATACCTGTGCAACAGAATATTCATCCATATTCTATTCATATTCTACCTTTTGAATTTCTTAATAGATCTTCTCAGTGTGGAATCTTTCCAGCTAACAGATATATAAACTTACAGAGCTGAAACAAATGCTGTTAAAATAAGAATTTGAACAGCCATGATTAATGACATGACCAGGAAATATAAGTCAGCAGAGATATATTAGTTTAACAATTATAGCCATTTTTTGTAACAGAGCTAAACCTGTGGATGTCATCAACATGGCTTCATTTTTAATTACTTTGACTATTTATGCCTGCCATTGAAGACCCTTTTTATCTCTTTAGACAGCTAGCAAAGGTACAAGCTAACTTTAATGTGTTTGCACAATGTTTTAGACCTTCGAACACTCTAGGCATAACTAACTGTGCTGTTATGCTCAGTGGTGAGGAATCATCTCATACAACATGAAAAGAAGCAGATTCTATGATGCTGATGCAAAGCTCACTGAAATCAGTAAGATCTTTCCATTAATGACAATGAGTTTGACCAGTTTCTAGGGCCCTGATTCTGTAACACCAGGCACTTTCTGGTGCTCATCACTTGCACTTGTCCAAAACTTGTACAAATAAGAATGGTAGCTATTCCTGTTTAAGATCAAAGGAAATGTAGATCATTGTGGCTCTGATGCATCTGATGTGTTATAACAATTCTGGTAGTAACAACAGAATTTTGTTCAGTTTTATTAAATTTCTTCATACTCTCTGTATATGCATTTATTAAGAAATAATTAAGATAGAACATTTAGGCAGAACAATTAAGACATGCAACTTGTGCATGATTGTTTCAACAATTCCAATCATGGACTAGTTGTTTGTCCTCAGGATACTTTATGTTGAGCATTTTCTTGAAAAAGGCCAGCATATGTAATATTGAAAACATCTCTGTAACAAATATGTTAATAGTACTAACTGAAAATAAAAATGTAATTTGTCTGTGAGGAATGTCGCAATAAATTTCCACGTGAGGCCTCAAAGATATATGTGCTCATTCTTGACTTTTTACTTGTCTGCGCACTTGTTTTTCAATTGTTTAATTAAATTGCTTTATTTAATCCGATAAAAACTCCTATGCAGCTCTCTTGCTTGTGACTGGAGCAATTTAAGACATTCAGAGCAGTTCAACAGGTTTCCCGCTAGATTTCTGGTTTCCAACTAGACTTTACCAGCTGTCAGTTTATTGTAGAAAATGTGTGCATCCTCCTAGTTTCTTTTAATGTGAAGTAGAATAGGTTCCTTTAAAGTTGTCATGACTTAAGGAAAGCTACTTCATCCATCATAAGAATTGAAAAGGAGCATTCTTTTATTAGGAAAATGCACCTTGACGAAGGGTGTGGACATCTCCCACTAAAAGAGTTGACTTAACCAAATCAAATACAATGAAAAATAACCATTTGAACACATCCTTCTTCAGTTTAACACAGTACTACACAGGCATATTCCTAATACATGTAGCTGAATGGAAGTAAACATTCTTCAAACTACATTGCTCAGCTGTTTGTTTGTTTGTTCTCTTTGTGTCCCTGGTTAATGAAATTAGTTTACAGGTATCACCTAAAAAAAGTTAGACGGTGCAGATACCAAATGCCCCCATTCTCTGCTATCAAGACATACTATATTTCATATGATCTAAAGAATTCTGGCTAAAAAGTATAATGCTTCATAGTAGTCATAAATAAAGCAAGATTTTTTGCAGTGTTTTTGTTTCATCACCTTGTTAATAGTTCAACATTTTCTCCCGATTTGAAGAAAAAAAAAAAAAATCATGTAGAAATTCCAATTTCTACTTAGCTTTACTGAATTAACTTTGTTCCAGGTGACTGAAAGGTGTTTTTTTCTTACAGATGTTTCATTCATCAGAACAGACTTAGATGAACTGCCCTAAATACAACCATTTTGTTTATTCTGGGTTTTGGAAAAGAGTGAACAAATGAGCTTTAAAGTAATGTTTGCCATGCCTTGGGGAACCAGTGAGTTTCCTGTTTAAAGAAACGTATCTGCTTTACATATATTTCTTTTTCTTTTTTTTGTTTTTCTCTGTGAACCTTCTGGTTTCTGTATTTTCAAGGAATTGTTTGTGAATTCATCCATACAACTACCACTCAAATCAGGAGAAGATTTATTTAAACCCTGAACAATGCTTTGCCAAATTAAAGGTATGAATTTTGAGAAGATTCTCTTTAAAATACACTTTCAGGCAGGAATGTTTATTACTTTAGCTGATGGCACTGAAACTCAGAATTACAGATGAGATGAAAACTAACTACAGGCTGTTTTTTGAAGACAAAATACAAAAAGAAATTATTTTTATTCAAGGAAAATACAGATACTCTGAAAAGAAGTTGTGCAGTACATAAATATTAGGTGCATATAAAATATACACTTTTTCTATCCTACTCGGTGTCATTGCTGACAATTATTTTTCCAGCTTGGAACACCAGTAATGCTGATTCCTTTGAAACTGACGAAGCCTGCTGTTTTTCCCATTTTTATGTATCACTCGTTGCAGTAATCACTGTGTTTCAGAGGGGGAATAAGCTAATATGAAATTAGAGAACTCTCTTAGGAAATTCTTTATTTTGGTATAGTAATAAGATCCTTCATGCTGCTTCATTGGGCATATCTATGATAGAAAGTTAAATATAAAGACTTTTTTCCCCCCATCATTTCTCAATATAGGCTTTTTTCTATGCATTCTGCATTCATGAAGTCTGATGACAGGTATTTAAATAGGGAAAGCATTTTTGAAGGAGATTTCCTCTACAGACTATAAATATGCCAGTACTATTGTCAATTTAATTTAGATTATTAACGATATAAAGTGTAAATGTGACCTACAAGCCAATATGTTTTCTGAAGGACCCTTACTAATAACAGATATGAAGGGTTCAGTAGCCATCTTGCAGAAAAAAAAAGTGAGCATGAGTCCCATCCTTCCTAGGACAAAGATTCCAGGGAAAGGTTCCATTTCCAAAAGCTTTTTATGTATTTTGACTTGCAGTAATGTTGATTAATCATATAAATTTTCCACTGGATAGGCTGTGCACCCTAGCTCTGACAGTCAGATTGCTGATTTCATGAGGCTGGGGCCTTGCAGGTAAGATATTTGATTCAGCAGTATCATGTCTCCCACCTTAAGACAAGTGCTCTGTGTAGAAGCTGTTTTCTCGATCCTCTGTGTATAGTGCAGAAAGAGCACAAAGGAGTCTCTAGGGCCAGTCAAAATTCAAGACACTTTCTGCCTATAACTTTTCTCTGGGAGCTTTTGCAATTGGCTTCTTGCTTGGAGTGTCAGTCCTGCGCGCTCTAAGCATTTAATATTCCCTAAGCACTGCATTGTCAATGAATTCAGGGGCTATAGATTCTGTTTCATGCAGCCTTTATTGATTGGCACTGAAACACTTTACTTTTGATTGCAACATGAATTACAATGCTTAATTTATCCTAAGAATGGTCTTGTGAGCTAAGCAGAGAAGTGTTACTTTCTGTTTTACAGATGGGAACTGAATTGGAGTACATATGAAGTCCAGCTCTACAAATGTACGTGGGGGAATTCACCCACCACGTGTGGACTGAAGATCAGCCTAGGTTGCCACCTTAGGCCGTTGGCATCTTGGTCTCATGCAGCACTGAAAGTTTTGCTGGTTGGTATTTGCAGAAAATGCTGAACAGCCAGCTGCGTGCGATGGTGCAGAAGTCTGTCAGGATGTCTCCTCTGTAGCAATTGACAAAGAAATAGTCAAAGTTCCTTCTCCAAATCAAGCATAGCTTGGCTTTGAAGGTAAATCCCACATATTACAGCTGTTCAGGGAATAGCACACCTGCTCTGGCTTCACACATGGTAGAGACAAGTAGAGACTCAGAAAACCAGGATGGTACACAGATTTAAGCTCCTGACTGGCCATAAGCAGATGCCTTCCTCTCTCCAGTCACTCTCTTAAATCTGCCCGATTCTTTTCTTTTTAATGAACGCTTTGCTAACTTACACAGCTTCCTATCAGCCTGAGGAGTACGCTTCCCTTTGGTGGAGCATTAACTATGAATTATGTGGAACCTGGACACTCAACTCAGGATGGAGGATTCCAGTAGATCATTTTCCTTTCCCTTCTGCCATGGGTCTCCCTTCAGTTCTCAGCAATAAAAACAGCAACAAATGCTTCTTGGATCTGTATCTTTTCTATTTTAGATACAAAGAACATCTTTATTTTTTACTACACGAAATGACAGGAATTGAGAAAGAGGAGGTAAAGGGGAGCACTATCCATGTATATTTTCTTCAAAGGTTTGTAAAATTTGAGTTAGCCCATGCCTTTTCAGACATACTGGGATTTCTGTGCATATTCATAAAGATATCTAATAGACAAAACAAGAATTTTAAAATAAACACTCCTTATTCTGATCAAAAAATCCTGTTCTAATCATGACATTCTCACTAATTTCACAATCGGCCAGTCTATGTAAAATATTCGTTGAGATACATATAATACAGGTTAGCAGGTTGTAGAAAGTCTGGTTAGTTCTCCATATTTTTAATGTCTGTTTCCAAAGAAGCCTGGAAGAGAGATGCCAAAGCCCTTGTAAGATTTTTTTACCTTCTAAATAGCAAAAGTGTTGTGAAGCATACAAGACAAATTGATGTTTCAAAAGGACAAGAACCAAACTATTGGGTTAACCTAGTGCAAATGGTTTAGAATTCACTAATTAAATTCTGAATTTATCGAAACACCAGTTCACAAAATAATATCTTTCCTGTCTCTTTCAATTTCAGATATCGTTGCAGTGACTATAGTGACTACATTCACTGCAATAAGCAGAACTTAAGCTTCTCTGATCAGTTTTCAGGTGGTAATGTTTTAAAAACATAAAATTATTAATTCCATTTGATTTGTTAAATTTAATATTATGTCACTTGGGAGAAAAAGCAACATGGTAAGTAATATCTGAAGAACTGTGCATTCAGAAATAACATTTATTATTTTAACTGGTATGATTTAAAAGCAAAACAAACAGTTTGTATGCATAATAGAGTAAATAGACCTTACTTCTTTCAAACAACATATTGACATCTTAAAATTTGCAGTTTAGTTCTAAAAGTAATACTGTTTCTAACACTTTCTCCGGCACATTATTATTTCTGCAGTGAAAGCAATTTTCATCATTTATTGCGCCTCTTAGATATCTACCATGAGCTTATTTGATCTAGAAGAAGCTACATTAATTTACATCTTGCAATCAGCACTCTGAAGTACTGACTTTGAATGACATTTTCTTCAGCTCCTTTCAGAGATGACAAACACTGGCACTATTAGAAGAAGCCTTAGTACGTTGTCTAAGAGTAAGTCTTAGGTCCACAGGTCATTCAGCAATTCTGCTGTTGCAAATTATGATATCTCTTGTATTAGACAATTTCCTTGCTTGTCAGAAATTATTCTTGTCACTGGGCTAAGATGCAGTTTGGAATGAAAGTGATAGTGTAACATATGGCCTTTGCTGTAGGATGGCAGACACGTATTCACTCACTCAGAGGCTATTAATCAGCCCTTGATGCAGTGCCCTTAACTCGCTAACCTCACTTCTGCATTTTGCAGTAGAAAAACCACTCAACCAAAGTCTTCAAAGAAAGCTGTGCTTTGTATTGTACATTTCAGGGAAGCAGACTATCCAACAGTTTCTAATTTCAGCTTCTTTTTGGGGGCTAACTATCATCTGGTGACCACAACAATGTATTACTACAACAGAAGTGATGATATCATGGAAGGATAATTCGGTAATAATAACAGATTTTGTATAATGAACTTTAATAAAAGCAGTTTTGGTAGATATATTCTGCATAAGGAAAAGGAACCAACAATATGCAGCACATATTTTCCTTCCATTTAATTATTTCTCTTTTTAGTTATTTGTTCAGTATAGTTTATTAAAGATCTTAGAAGGGCATTTCGGCAGATGGAGCTATTAGTTGGACACAGATATTCTATGTATTTGACATATCAAATAAATATATATTACAAATGTACTAAAATAAATATAAATTATTCCAAGCCAATATTTTTTACTTCATTTGTCTAAAAAATAAATTCAGAGGCTGTTTAAGTTTTCAGGAAAAAAAAAAGAACAAGAGCTAACAATGAGATTTACTGTGTCCATAATGAAAGAATAAAAACATGCTGTCCAATCAGTACACAAATAAATTACGGCCACCCTTTTACAGCCTGATTAAAAGTTTAACCAAATCAAATGGAATCCTATGGGAGGATATGCATTCAGAAAATCACAGTATGATAGCCAGATTTCTATAGCTTCATTACTTTATAAAACAACCCCAGCTAACAACAGTCACCTTACAAAACTGGTCTGCTTTAAGGAATGTGCAAAATTATTTGTTCTTAAAGAAGTTTTATAGTGTGTACAGCCTCTGGTTTTGATCTGGTACGGCACTGGAGCGTGTGTAGTACGTCTGCAAGAAGTAAAGTATGTAATGGGAACAGCAAAGCATGTTTTACTTTGTATACATACAATGTATATATTACAGTGAAGTAACTCCTTCACTGCCTTTGAGGTCCAGCTGTCTTTCCTTGAGTTATCTCTGACTTTTGTCAGCAATTTCTTGTGTCACGTCTAGCAATTTTCCACAGTTAGCTTAACCTCAAGCCAGGGTATAGTTAATGGCCCACTCATTTGCCTGTGTCCCTAACATTAACCACAAAGATCAGGAAGGTACCTTTCCCACTGAAGATTCACTATTAAAATTTTTCCTCAAATGAGTTGCAAAGGCCAGCCCTTTTCCTTAAAATAGCGGAATAGGAAAAGAAGCGGCAGCAGCACCCCAGTAGCACAGTGATTGCTATATCTTCTGTGCTGGGATGACCCTGGCTGGAGGCCAGGTGCCCACCACAGCCGCTCTGTCACTGCCCTCCTCAGCTGGACAGGGGAGAGAAAATATAACGAAAGGCTCCTGGGTCGAGATAAGACAGGGAGAGATCACTCACCAATTCCTGTCGTGGGCAAAACAGACTCACTTGGGAAAATTAATTTAATTTATTACCAATCAAATCAGAGTAGGATAATAAGAAATAAAACCAAATCTTAAAACCACCTTCCTCCCACCCCTCCCTTCTTCCCAGCCTTAACTTTACTCTTGTTTTTCTCTGCCTCCTCCCCCCAAGTGGCACGGGGGGACAGGGAATGGGGGTTGTGGTCAGCTCATCACACGTTGTCTCTGCTGCTCCTTCCTCCTCAGGGGGAGGACTCCTCACACTCTTCCCCTCCTCCAGCATGGAGTCCCTCTCATGGGAGAGTCCTCCACCAACTTCTCCAACATGAGTCCTTCCCACGGGCTGCAGTTCTTCATGAACTGCTCCAGCGTGGGTCTCTTCCGCAGGGTGCAAACCTTCAGGACCAGACTGCTCCAGCATGGGGTCCCCCACAGGGTCACAAGTCCTGCCAGCAAACCTGCTCTGGCGTGGGCTCCCCTCTGCACGGGTCCACCGGTCCGGCCAGGAACTTGCTCCAGTGTGGGCTTCCCACGGGCCACAGCCTCCTTCAGGTGCCTCCACCTGCTCCAGTGTGGGGTTCTCCACGGGCTGCAGGTGGAATCTCTACACCCCCTCATCCTTCCTCCATGGGCTGCAGGGGGACAGCCTGCCTCACCATGGTCCTCTCCATGAGCTGCAGGGGAATCTCTGCTTGGGTGCCTGGAGCACCGCCTCATCCTCCTTCTTCATTGACCTTGGTGTCTGCAGCGTTGTTCCTCTCACATCTTTTCACTCCTCTCTCCGGCTGCAGTTTCTGTTGTGCGTGTGGGCAGTTCTCCTTCTTAACTATGTTATCCCAGAGGCACTACAACTGTGGCTGATGGGCTCGGCCTTGGCCAGTGGTGGGTCCATCTTCGATCCAGCTAGCATTGGCTCTGTTGGACATGGGGGAAGCTTCTGGCAACTTCTCACAGAAACCACCCCTGTAGCCCTTGGCTACCAAAACTTTGCCACACAAACCCAATATATCTTCTCAGTATATGGAAGTTTTGCCTGAAGACACTTAACCATGCAAGATCCATCTTCCCCTGTCATGCTTTCACTACAAAACTATATTGTATTCTGCTGTCCTTAATCTTTTCTGTTGAGTCACTTGACTTTTTATAAATGGTACTTAAATTTTCATTGGAGCAATTACTGGAGCCCAAGTCTCCCTAAAGGGTAAATGAATTAACACTGGAGGTTTTTTTTCTCTTTCTTTTCAGGGTGAAATATAACTTGTGAATCTCCCTGGGTTTGTTCTGAACAAAGCATCTTGTCAGTCAGTTTTCTCAGGTCTTTTTATGGACCTTCTAACAGGACCAGTGATGCACTGATACAAGATTTTAGCAGCCAAAAAGACATTTTGCAGTAAGCGTAAGATATATTTCTCATTATTGGGTGGTTATATAGTTAAAAGCTGCAGCACAGAAAGGGCTTACACTGGATTAAAGATGAAAAGACAAGTGTTGTTGAAGATATTCAGAATACTTATGGAACTTCAGACATTTTCTAATTCAACCTTTTTTTCTTTTTCCTCTTAAATATTTCACTTTAAGATCCTCAGTTGACAGTAATTAGGCTTCTCAGGTTAGTTAATCTCAGAAACTTTAGTAGCATAATCCAGATGACCATAGGAGTTGACCTAAGCTTAATCAAGTCCATTGTCAAATTGCTCTAGCATGACACACAATGAACTGTAAACACTATATACTTTCATTTGCTGAGTTATGATTTGATTCATACTTTACATGTATTAATATGTAAATCACACCTATGAACAGCATTTTATCTTTTTAATGATATTACATTATGGAAGGAAGGTTTAGAATGCAATAATCATTTGCATACCTTTTTGAAGAAAAGCACTACTAATGATGCCTTACAGAAAAGTTTAAAAATAAGTCTTTTACATATTTCTTTTGTGTTTCTTTTCCCTTATTCTTTATTTCTAAGCCAGTTAATCTTTGTTTCCTACACTGTTCATAGCTTTCTGAAGTTTTAGTACTTTACTACTCTATTCTCCCTACAAGATACCAATTACGGTGAAATAAAGAATGGTTTCTCTTAAAATTAAATTAAATATTGACATGAATGAAATCATACATCACTGACTTGAATCCAGTGTACTATGGATGAAGGACTAGGCGGTATTCCCTACATAACTTGATTGTTTCCTGCATTACCTCTGCTATTTCGTTTTTGGCTTTATATATTTGTATATGTTTTGTTATATAAACATATGTATACACACACACACACATATATATGTATCTCCAGTATGCATCACAGGATGAGAATGCTCTTCTAATCCTGAAGATATAAGGTGACCATTGGTCTAGAGAAGATGGGAGTTGATTACATTAACCCACCAACATTGCAGGGAAAAACAATTGCAGCTACACACTTAAGAACAAAATATATCAAAATATAAGAAAAGGAGAGCCTGATTTCAAATGCATCTATAATGATAAAGACTAGGCAAAGAGAAATACAGGTAGGTTTTATAACAGCTCAAATGGTATTTTCTCCAACTTCTATAGTAAAAAAAAAAGTGAAAACTACAGACTAGATGGCCCTTCATTAAACTAGAAGCATACCACAAAAGTAAATTTCAAGTTTTTCCTTGAATGTAACTATATTGTAGCTGTCTGTACTTGAATTACTGAAACAAGACCAAGAATATAAATTAGTAATCATGAGGATCTATAGTTATTATAGATTACTAAAGTCCATACCAGAAAGTATCTGTTTATTCTGCATTCTTTAACCAAAACAGGACCATCTTGCCACCTTAAGACTCCCTCCTTCTGCTACTTCTCCCGCAGACCTTGCGGATATCCATCCACAATGTTGGCATGAGAGATAAGCAGAAACCAGCATTTTTAACCTCTTATGTGCAATTCTCATAACATATATAACCAATTTATGTATTTCATTTTAAAACACAAAATAATAAACTCATTCATTTCCCATATTATATCACTGGGTTTGTTTTGGTTTTGGTTTTGTTTTGGGGTTTTTTTTGTGTCATAAAAATCAGATACTGCCTCTTTACAGGATAATGAAAAATCTGAGTGTTTGACTTTCCAAGGTACTTAATAATGAAAATAAGTGTGAATCTGAAGAGCGCACTAAAATACAGTTGATATTTGTCTGTCTTATTTGTTCAGTATAGTTTAACTCGTGACTAACCTGTCAGGAGAAAACCTTCACAATACCAGTACTGATGAAAAGACATGATTTATCTTCCTACTGATATTTATACAGTGAAGGTATTTTTACAGAAGATTGTATGAGAAAGATGACACTTCAAGAAAATCAATCACTTACATTACTACAAGAAATATGATCTCTCAAATACTTACAATAAAACCTCATTGGGAGACATTGCTTTCACATTACAAACTTTCAGTTATAGGTAGTGATTGATACTAAAGCAATTAATTACAGCAGAGAAGCTGACATTTTCTGTTATAGAAATTAGAAGCAGTGAAATGAATTCACTGTTATGTGTGCTAATTTGTAAAAAATATAAATTAAATGCATTCCCCTGTAATGCCTGAAATTAGAAAAAAATCTGGGTTTTTTTAATTAAAAATGTGAAGGTAGTATGGCCATTTTGAATATAGATTTACTAAACTGAAAAACAAAATTCTGGTTAGAAGTATTGTCATTCCCGTACACGTGCGTGTTGTTTAAATACACACGTGAGTGTGCAAAGCACATGCACAGAGTTCAGCTAGGAGAAAATAGAAGATTGGAAGAGAGTTGTATTTGAATGTCATTCATAGAAGAGAGATGGCCATTCTGAAAAGCTGCATAACATTGTCGCTATTTATTGTCTCTTGATCTTGCCAGGGTGCATAAGAGACAGTATTTCCTTTCTCTGTAAAATCCTGGCAAAGTTAGAAAAGAGAAGAGAAAAAATGAAATTCAGAAAGACAACAACAGCAACAAGAGATGACTTACATGGAAGGTGCAAGACTGATTGCATACCTCTGCACAAGAGCAGTTATCATTAGCTTACTGCCAACAGTAAAGGATATTTTGAGATATATCTTCAAAAATTTTTCCAGGGTCAAGTTCTAATCAGTATTTTCATTAATGACCTGGGTAATAAATAGGCTAATTTTATTTGTGTGTAACAAAAAGATAAGCAGACATGCTAGAATATTAAAGGAAAAGAATTAAAAATTATTCTTTTCTGTCAGCTTGAAGAAAAGTTTTAAAATAATAATGAAGATGAATTTCAAAACAGACTACTACGCATAAGTGGAAATAATCAATTTTGCAATCAGAGGACAAAAATCTGAATTGGTCACAGTTTTTAGAAAAGAAGGAGATTAGAGTGTTTCAGTGTTTGTCAATCCACATAGTAAATAAGTTTTTCTTATGTTCAGGCAGAATTTCCTGTATTTCAACTTGACAGGGCACAAAGTCTTGGTAGTCGAACCCCCCCCTGCTCAAGCAGAGTCACCTACAGCAGGTTGCCCAGGGCCATACCCAGTTGGGTTTTGAATATCTCCAAGGATGGAGACAACACAGCCTCTCTGGGAAACCTCTGCCAGTGTTCAACCACTGTTATAATAAAGAAGTTTTTCTTGTGTTCACATGGAATTTCCTGTATTTCAACTTGTACCCAATTCCTCTTATGCCACTGAGCACCACTGAGAAGAGCCTAGCTCCATCTTCTTTGCATCCTCCCAGCAGGCATTTATGCACATTAATAAGATCCCCTCTGAGCATTTTCTTCTCCGGGCTGAACCGTCTCATCTCTCTCAGCCTTTTCTCATAAGAAAGATGCTCCAGTAACTTGATCATCTTTGTGGTTCTTCACTGGACTTTCTCCACTACATCCATGTCTCTCTTGTACTAGGGAGCCCAGCTCCGGATGCAGCACTCTAGGCGTGTCCCACCAGGACTGAGCAGAGAGGAAGGATCACTTCCCTTGACCTGCTGGCAATGCTCTGCCTAATGCAGCCCAGGATTTTGTTGGCCTTCTTTGAGACAAGGACACATTGCTGACCCATGTTCAACTTGCTGTCTGGCAGAACCTCAGGTCCTTTTCTGCCAAGCTGCTTTCCAGCCAGTCCGCTCCCACTCATGCATGGGTTTATTCCTCTGCAAACGCAGGACTTGGCATTTCTCTTTTTTCAGCTTCATGTGTTTCCCGTCAGCCCATTTCCCCAGCCTGTCGAGGTCCCTCAGAATAGGAGCAAAACCATCTGGTGCATCAAGCACTTCTCCCAGTTTTGTATCATCAGCAAACTTGCTGACAGTGCACTCTGCTCCATCATCCAGGTCATTAATAAGGAGGTTAAACATTACTGGACCCAGTGTTGACCCGTGGGGTATACTACTGGCGACTGGCCTCCAGGTGGACTTTGTCCTGTTGATCACAACATTTGAGCCTGTCAGTTCATTCAGTATTTGATCCACCTAACTGTCCACTAGCCTGTTTTTAATCAGCTTGTCTATGAGGATGTTATGGGAGACAGCATCAAAAGCTATAGTCAGGATAGGCAACATCTACTGCTTTCCCCTCATTCACCAAGCCACTCAGCTCTGCAGAGAAGGCTGTATCCTTGCATTCCAATATTTTTTATTCATTTTATGATAACCATCCAGGGGATGAAAACAATAATAAATCTGATAAATGGTAGAAGACCTAGCTTAAAAACATGGCTGCTAATTCATGCATCATCTGGTATTCTTTTTATCTCCTCCCTGAATCTCATATTCTGTGTCTTCAGGTTTCAGAGGCAAATTGCAACATCCTGAGTCAGAACCAAATCAAATAATCCAGAGCTATTGTTTTGTCATGCTATCTTGGATACGTGGATATGACAACAAGATGAGCTCATCATTTAAATGGGTGACTGTGTATTTTTAAGTGCTTAACAGACCCTAAAACAAAGTGAGACGTATTGCCTCAGTCCCATTCTTACACTGCCAACTGTTCTAACAAAAGATAATACTTTACTACACAAAAGTCTAGATAGTTAAAAATTATTTTCAAAATTGTAATATGAAGATGCTGAGTTTAACACATACTTTGATAATTCCTTCCTTCCTGACACATTTGGAAACAGATATGCAAATAATGTTTGTTGGTTTGTTTGTTTCAGGAAAAAATATGGCTTGTCAAGTTGAAATGTTATTTCACAGTTATTTATTTTTCAGAAAGGGGATACATTTTTTAAATTACTAAACTCAGAATAAGGCTTAACTACCATTGATAAGAATAGAGATTTCTCTATATACCTTAGAGTTTAATGATTAGGCACTTGGCCGTGCTGCTGGCACCTCAGATTCAAATTTTACTATTATCTGGTTCAGAACTGTGACTGAGCTGGAGACTCTCAGCTTCATAAAGAGTAGCCTAATCAGTAGCTGTTACAGCTATTATAAGCTAGGGCTTTTCCTTCCTTGGAAGGCCTACACCCCAGGTGTGCTTCTCAAATAAAAGCCATGCCACCAACCTGCGTAAGGTTATTCTTACATACTAGCTAAGTCCACGAGCAGTCACTTATAAAAAAATGGAACGGCTACCTGAGGAGAGACGGTTTTCCCTTAAATTTAGAAGCCACAGCATGACTGCGGAGCTGAACGCATTTGGATGATGGGAGGTATTTTCATGTGAGGTGGTGGGATGGGGATGGGAATACTTTAAGGAAAGAAAACAGACACATTTTAAGATAAGCATCTTTTCTCCTGGTACCTCTAGCACTCAGCATTCAGTTACGGGATGCCAATCAGTTTCACATTATGCCGGCGCTTAGCTGCTACGTAGCTGCAGGTGGCTCATATGAGCTGAAGTTTCTTTGAAGAGAAACTGTTCTGTCGCAAAACCAGAGACCTGTGACACCTGTATAATTAATAATGGCTTGCCGTCAACCAGAATATAAAAGGTTAAACTTGTAACTAGGCAGAGCGCGTAAGCACTCTGCAACAGAGCGACTGCGAAGCCAGCACATGGGGGCAACGTGGTGGCCAAGGGGCGAACGGGGGCCAGGGCTGGCACAAGCAGGGGGGCCGCAGGCGGGAGGGACTGGCCCAGGGCACAGCCAAGACAGTGGGGAGCCAGGTAAGCGGCATCTGGGGCAGGGGAGGGGGCAGCAGCCGAGAAACATCGGGCTTCCCTTGAAAGTTCGAGTTGTCAGTCTCCTAAACGCTCCCATCACATCAGTCTCTATTGCCTGATGCGCATATATATGTGTGTATATATATATTTATGTACATATGCATTCACCTCTAGCAATTTTAAAAAGCTTCAGATTCATTCACCCTGCTGTATTTCGGGTTTTTTTCCTGCTTTCTGAAAAGCTTTTGATGCCTCCCATTCCTCGGTCTAGTAAAACGCATGATGATCCATCTGAGTATAGACCTGATAAATCTTGTGTGAGATTATATCTTAGATGAAAAAGACAATTTTCTATTAAAAATATTAGCATTTTGGAGTTACACTTGGCAAATATCCAGAATGAGTATGAACTTTAATATTGTTTAACATCTTCCTTTTATTATATTTGATCTCCTTTGAAGAGTCACTGTAAAATCAATACGAATGAGGAATGTGAACTGAGTACCTTGCATACTATTATGAAATTGTTCATGTTGATCTATCTGTTAAAAATAAAACTGGGGCCATCATCAAAATGGCAAACTTTAATATCTCAAAATATAATTGTCAGCTTGGAGTAACTGCAATTTTATACTGTGCTGCTATATAATGAATTTGTTCCCTTTAGGTACAATATACCCAAGAGCATTTTCCAGTGCAATAACTGAAGAACATCCCTTCTATTTTGGTGTAAAGAAAACTGGGAATATTGAATCACTAGCTAATGAAAAATTACAGATCCATGCCAGCAACATAATGTATCAGTAGTTAGAAAGCTATGCTGCAAATTGTGCCAACAGAAGCTCTATAGAAGAAAATTAAGTTCACAGAATCCATTTGAGGACTTTTAAAGTTGCAAATATTGATTGATATGCTTTAGATTGTCTCCAAGGTCCTGATTTTTCCTCCAGTATACACCAAGAGAACACAAATTTAGTTACAGTGAATTAAATCTGAGTGCTAGGACGTGATATTCAAGTGCAGAATATCTGAAGAATTGCTGTCAGAGTATTTTTTCCACTATATTGTTCAATTTAATTTCATTTTTTCCTTTACCATCGTATGGCCCCAATTTCAAATGAAAAATCAAACAAAAAAGTGTTCACGGTTCTATCAGGAAAAAAGCAAATAAAAAAAATAATTGAATGGTTGTGACACAAAGAATATATGCAGTGTAGCATGCACTCTTTGACTGCAATTCTGTGGAGAAGCTATTCAAAGTGCAAATTACATGGTTACAATAGTGTCAGTGAGTGTGGGTGTTAGCTTGTGGAACTCCATATCTAGGCTGCGCAAGGACAAGTCAGTATCAGGAAAAACAATCTATAAAAAGGTGGCATTATCTACACAGTGTCTTTTTGCCAGGGCTAAACTCAACCATTAATACCAGATATTGCTGTGTAATCCACCTTCTTCAGCCTTCCGTGTTTAGTTCATAGAGTTCATCTGGTAATTCAAAGGAATAAGTCTGGATGAAAGGAAACTGCTTTTCCTTCGATTTCAGAGCTTTTCTCGGTTATTTTGAGTTTTAAATGTGTGGATAGTAAGTGCTTAGTTTCCAAGGATGTATTTCTCAATAGTAATTGTTACAACACCAGTATACAACATTCACAACCTGGCTGTGAAAATTCCACTATTTATATAAAGGCACACACTTATATGTATGGATGTATATATTCAAACAATATAGCATCACAAGACACCAGTAAGTGAAAGGTAGAAGAAAGGATTTTTATGATGCTGAATATCTGTATACAAAATTATGTAAAAGAACTGTTAAAAATCGTATTCTATCATCTCCACCTTACTGTTTATTCTTAGAGTTTAATTCTTCCAAACAGATAATAAATGTTCTGCACTGAATTTGTCCAATGTCTGATATACGATTTCTTTACTGGACCCTCTAATACCTGTGGCTTTTTATGGAAACTGAACCTAGTTTAGGGGTTTGTCTTCATGCTTTGGAATCCAGTGCATCAGTTTTTTCCAGTTCTAAAGAGCCAGTCCCCCTCAGTATTTTGCTACTCGCTGAAAGTTGATATTAATGTTATCTATTGGCTTGGTCCACACTCCTCTGTCAACTACATGTCATTTATAGCCTGCAACGGATGTTGCTACCATGAGACTCACAACTGTGGTATTTAGGAAGAGCCTAACTGGTTGAAAAGTTCTTCAGAATGGTCCTTCTAAAGACATATGTGTGTCCTAAGAGAGATCTTTCAGAATTCTGTTTCTCTAGAAGTTAATTTCTTGCATAACAGATGCTAAAATATATGGGACTAGGTGTTCTATTTACCCTTACTAAATTTTAGTAAGTGTATTTTATGATGTAATCTTTTTCCACCCATTATTCTGAGTTATTTTTTCTGAGGAAGGGTTAATAGATTTATTTTTTCTCTACCTAGTCTCATGGCTTACAGAAACTTAGTCTGCCATTCAAGCTAGCCAGGAAATGGGAGGTTCACGTATTGGACTGAATCACAGAGTAGAAAATAATTCAATGCATTAGCTTTTCTGTCTTTCTTCCTTCATGCCTTTAGTTAGGTAACTGGCTAGAGGCTTTTGAAATACAGTATACAGGTTCATTGAACCGGTTGATCCCATTAAAATGTGCTAAGCACAGATGGCTCAGTGATCTTTAGTTACCTATAACCCTGTAAAATATCGGTAAACCCCAACTGGCTACATGAGTCATAAAAACGTCTGTTGTTCAAATAGGTAGACCCAGCTGGAAATCTAGGCTTTAAAAAATGCAGCTTGTTTCCTGCAAAGCAACACAGTCAAAACACCTCTTACCTGATATGAGAGTCAAACTCCTCTGCGTCCACTTAGCAGTACAGACCTCTCTGGATGGACTGACACCCTGGGCAGCTTCGCCTTCATACTTTTATGACTTACCAAGCCAGGCATAGGTTTCCAGCAGCCCCCACAGTTACGGTAACTCGTGCTCACTGAACCAGCTCGTTCCATCTGTGCTTGAAAGAGTTCAAACCATGAAGAACAATCCATGTCACATTCATTTAAACATCTGGGAATCGTGATGCCTTTTGCAGCAGTGCCGGGGATGACCTCCTGCACTTTGAAGGGACAGTGCAATTCTATGGCAGTGCGGCATCCAAACACTGTTTGTTGCTTTTATGTCTGATGGAAACAATATTCTTCTGTTATTAAAGGTCAGCTCGTGACGTCAAACCAAATAGTATTATCATGCTGTACCTGGAAAATGCAAGTGGAGTGCAGGATGTAAATATTAATATCTAAAAGAATTATCAAAGACATAGTAAAATACAAGAAAAAGTTATATTTGTGTTGGTACCTTAATTAATTCATCTTGGAATTTATGTGAAAAGAATCCCTAGCGGGGATTGTGCTATGTAGAAGTTGGATCATGATAAATTCTCTGTGGCATCCTTTTGGTTGTACTCCATAGTACATGTCAGGTGTGTACAGGAGGAGATAATAAGCCTGTCCCTTCAGGGTTGGCAGTTCAGCATCTATATTCAGAGAGGCAAGGAATAATAAGGAACTGCAAGGGAAAAAATGTTTTCTAGTATCTACATTTTCTCTCAAGGTAGGCCCAACCTGACCTTCAGCAGAAATATTATCCCAAAACATATAGAAACACAAAGAAATTTTACAAATGTATGCATACAGGAGTTGACATTTCTTGAATCAATTTTAACTGAACTTTAATTATTTTAATAATTATTTTATTTTATTTTAAACACTTCTGTTTGATTTACAAAAAATATGTTTGTTATCTGTCTATTGATTTTTGTAATTACTTGGAAATCTTTCTGAATTTTACTTTGCTGCAAATGTCCATTCCTATAGCTTGCTGTTGCATAGTACGCTACCATCTATTTCACATAAATGGAATGACAGAATGATGTACTGAATCAGCATGCAAGTGTGTTATGAAGCAATTATGTTTGATGGTGCAGATGTGTTCAAATTAACTTTCTTCCCTGACTTCAGAAAATCTGCATCAGAGACTGAAGGGAGCATTTCTTGTATTATTAAAAATAAATTACTAGCAAAACAGGGCAGAGATTGATCCCACTCTAACAGTTTAGAGCACTGAAAAGGAAAACAAGCCTGTTTTGCACAGTTAACAATTTATTGCACCCTAGTTTTGGCCCTGGATTGCATTTTATAAGCAGAAGTATTTTAAAGTAATACATGCCAGTCCTTCAAAGGCTCACTATTTTCAGAATTAATTAGATGAGGTATTTTTCCTCCTCCCAAATGTCTGTAATGATTAGTTTGAAAAGTTTGAGCCATGTGCAATAAGGCATCATGTGCTAAAGTGATCATCTTAAAACAGAATGTTGACTAACAAGTACTAGCAAAAATTATGTCATGACTGCTTTTTAAAAAGAAAACTAATTAAAAGCTGTGCTAAAGAAGAGAAGAAACATTAAAGATAGCTTGCCTCTTAGAAGACATCCATATACTCTTTGAAAATCGTTTAACAGGACCAGTAGTCTTGTTAGATCTGCTATTATTTATTTTTCTGTGACATGAATCGGAGGAAATTTAGCTCTTCAGTGTATTTTCATTCAAACAGAATATGTGGTATAAAGACCTATTGCATAGTTTGTTCAAGCAGACTCAAAACAATATGTGTAAGGTCATAAGCAGAGTCACCTCAATCCAAATGCCCTAGTCTTCAAACATATAAAGAAATAATAACTCCCAATCTGAGTTTGGAATATATTCCCTTTGAGATGTACTGATCACAAAGCACCTAAGCTTACTTCTAATGAAATCAATGTGAAATCTTCTACTGCACTCACTGCAGTCAGAAGTGTTACATTTTCTTTGGGTAATTATTTTTTTTTAAAGTTTGAGTTGGCTGTTAGGTCACTTTATTTTATTGCCTAAAGCAAAAGCTTTTATAAGTGACTGGAGATTAATTTTGCAAGCGTGATCCTTAAGGAAGGATAATTCCGATATATTAAATTCACTGCTTACCTGCAAGTAAGTACCCTACATTAACTTCCTGAAGGATATATACGTGCATGCCATCAAAGACAAGCTGTCAAAACAAGATCAAGTGCTGCTTAAGTTCACTTAAAAGTCAACTTTCATTCCAAGGTGATGTGCTTCTTCAAGGTGAAGTGTGTGGAATCACATACATCCTTGTTGCAATTCTGATTTTGCTTGTTAGTAAATGTCACGAATGTTCCTATAATTTGCTAAGGCTAGCTAGACTTCACAAGTTGAAAGTACATCTTAAAGGAATCCTTGGGGACTGTATATTCTTGAAGGGTTGATTAGGTATGGTCAAATATAAAGCAGACAAACAAACAAGTGTGTATAACAAATCATTAAGAATAATGTCAGTGCTCTAGGTGAAAATACATCATTATCCCCATAGTGCTCTCATCTTTCAAATCTTTATATCAAATGTATTTCTTATATTTAAAGATATTCTTGAATGTCTCAACAATTAAAAACATTACTAGGAAAAAAGTCAAGAAGAGAATCAGATACATAATTAAACATACTTAAAAGATAGATTTTCTTTGTCAATCGCACTTTTTTGAAGCAGCATATTCTATGGATAGTCCCGGTGAAATTAGTGGAGCATTTATATTCAATGAATGGAAATTCTTGTTTTCCAGAATCTGTTTTATAATGAAAAGGTACTTTTGAAGTAAGAAACATGTCATTTTTGATTGAAAAAAAAGTAGTTTTTAACAATAAGTTTACTTTTTAAATTTCAGAACTGAGAACTGAGAAAGATTTTTTTAATTCCTTCATGTGCTGACAGACCTTGTTCCAGAGAGCTTTTATTATGAACATAAGTTTTTGGCTGGATAATGAATAATTTTTATTCCTTTGCTCTGCCTTTTCTAACAGATGTGTTACCTGTGATTAGCCCATGATTACCTATAGCTAGTTTTGTCAGTAAATTGTATATCTGCTTCAATGTACACACCTTGCTTGCTTTGCATAGTGTGGTTTTCATACAATCACTGGGAAATATTCGTTCCGACACAGTCAAGGTGAGTTTTGCTCTTGACTTCAAAAGAGCAGGATTTTACCTTTTCTGCTCCTTTTTTCTATGTCAGTTTATTAATGGAGAATTGCAGCTGTTTCTGATGGGATGCATGAGATTTCTTCTTTAAAGACTAAAAAAACCTCAGATATTTATTCTCAAACTACCTCAATTATTTTTCAGGTATTCAGTTCAGATTTTTGTGGACTCATGTGTGTTTTCACAGATATCTGTTACCAGCAAGGACATTTATGAAGAATGAGCTATTTAATTCTTTATGAATGGAAGCAAATGGAGTCACGTATTTGTAACAATTTTGGACAGTGGCTGGTTTTCAAACTATGTAAAATGGACTAGCATCTTCCTCTAGGTGTCTCAGCATGGCATCCACTTTGCCTACACAAATTTAGACAAATTCTTAATCCTTGGTTAAATAGGGATAAGTTTTATTATAGTCTCTTTTCTCCCCTCCCAGTACAGATTTCATCATCTTACAGTATTACAGTATTCCACACTTTTCTCTTGTTGAGGACATTGTAAGGATTTTCTAAACTTGGTGGCCAAAGTGTGGTTTTATGGCTTTTTTATTTTTTTCAGGTATTGAAGCCTGCCTGTGTTTACCAGTACGCTTACTGCTATATCTGTATTCCTAATTCTTCTAAAAACTGAAATGACGAGTATCAACTTACTGAAGCTTTACTTTCCCTTTAAAAGAGTATACATCAGGCATTTGCTCAATGTCTGACTTGAAACCCAGTGCTATCCATATTAGAGAAAAACAATTATGCAATGGTATGATTATCTTCCTTCTTCAGCACCTCATGTGTAATCATGCTAATAAGTCTGACACCAGCTAGTACATTTTCTGAGTGATAACTGGGGATTTAGCCATGCGGTTGCAATGACGTTACTGGAGGTAGCGTAGCCAAATCCTAGGACTTTGTTTTGAAAACCCTCACCCTGCAGCGGGTTTAATGAATTTCATTTGGTTACTTACCTAGTTATGATGAATGGGAAGAGAAAGACAGGCTTCATTTTTAGAAAACAGCAGTGTAACAATAGCGTCATCTGTGAAAACAGTAATTTGCACCTAATGCAATTTACGCTAGTCAGGCACTTTTACAAAAATAGCAGCATCTCTGTCTCATTAACAGCTGCAGCATCATTTATTTTTAAACACTAAATAAAAGGGGTGCCTGTGCTCAATCCGTATGCTCCTGAAAATAATATCTGTTGTTTACTCTGTATCCTTGCCGTTAAGACTATGAAAAATTGGCCTGCAGTTCCCTTTTTTCGACTGCAGGGGACAAAGCGTACTGGAGAATCACATTATAGATTTTTTTGGTTTGATTTGTTTTGCTTTTCGCTATTGCTTCTCTTGCTGGACTGTAGGGATAGAGCTAATCTGTGACTTGCCCCTTCTCCACCACTGAGAATGTTTTCTCTGAAGAAGCATCAAACTGATTCACCAAAAGAACCAAATTTCACAAGAAAGAAAAGCCCCTTGAGGGAGAAGAAACTGGAATATGTATTAATAGGAGAATGAAAATGCGGTGGGGAAATGCTATGTGAAAGGAAAGAAGAAAAAGACAGAAAGAGAAGTGAGTTTAATACAAAAAAATGATGGTCAGAGGTGATAGAGAGCCAGTCACAGCATTTCAATTCTCAAGTTGATGAGGCAAAGGCAGAGTAATGTAAATGCTGCAGTGAAAGTCAAAGGCAGTCGAGAATAGGGTGTAATGTAGTCACCTCCCATTGCATCCCTCACCATCTGCTATATCTTGACATACAATATATCACAGAATGAAGTGTAAAGTGCAAGGTCAAGAGCCAAGATATTTCTTTCATCAGGGAACTCCAGATAGAAAGTCTTTATTGATCAGTCACGGTTACCTAACAGCACCTCTGCAACTCTGTAATTGGTGCTGAATGATTTTTTTGCTTTTATAACATAAAGACTGTGATGCTATCCGGCACGGCAAGGACATGCAAATGGTATAGTGGCTTACAGGCTGATTTAATATCAGAAGGCAAGGTATAGATCAAGGAAAGGAGTTAGGTGATACCTCAGCATGATTTAATCTTGAACCAGGGAGATGAAATGGCTGAGCAGGTAGAAAATGGTTTCAGTTATGAGATTGATAATAAGGAAGTGAATGTGTTAAAAAATAATTTGCTTCATAAAAATGGCTTTTCAAATAATGGCAATTATACCAAACACAAATTGCTTCCTTGGGTGTCATACTTTCAGACAGAATTAACGAGTGACTTAATAACTCCTGTATTAACATAATAGGCTAGTTAGACTAATTCACTGGAAAAAAAGAAGTATCATTATATGTTTTAACATAGTATTGTTATTCGTGAGGGTATTTTATTAAGTGAAAGGAAAATGAGTTAAATCACAGGTTAAAAGGATTAATCGTGTAATCCACCTCTAGAGAGGTGGATTTAGCCCTTATCAATCCAAAGGGATACAAACGATTAATAACTAAATATGGATCTGTCATCACAAAATCATGCATTTTGGCAAATAGAAGGACACATTTTGCCCTAAGCGTATACCAATCTGCAAAGAAGCATAAAGTTTTATACCAGCTGCAGCATTCACTCCGTCATCATTAAGCTTCTCTTACAATTTTTATAAAGGGATTTATTACTTGGCCATTTCACCTTAAAATAAGATTTGCCATGCATTTGCTACACTACTTAAGACACACACAGGTCTATGGGGCTGGATGGGATCCACCCAAAGGGACAGAGGGAGCTTTCAGAAGTGCTCATGAAGCCACTTTCCATCATTTATCAGCAGTCCTGGCTAACCAGGGAGGTCCCAGTTGACTGGAGGTTAGCAAATGTGACACCCATCTACAGGAAGGACCAGAAGTACGAAGTGGGGAACTACGGGCCTGTCAGTTTGACCTCGATGCTGGGGAAGGTTATGGAGCAGATCGTCTTGAGCGCCATCACATGGCATGTACAGTATAACGAGGTGATTGGGCCCAGTCAGCTTGGGTTCACATAAGGCAGGTCCTGTTTGACAAACCTGATCTCCTTTTGTGACAAGGTGACTGACTTAGTGGATGAGGGAAAGGCTGTGGATGTTGTCTACCTGGACTTTAGTAAAGCCTTTGACACCATTTCCCACAGCATTCTTCTGGAGAAACTGGGTGCTCATGGTTTGGATGGGCATACTCTTCGCTGGGTAAAATACTAGCTGGATGACTGGGCCCAAAAAGTTGTGGTGAGTTAAATGAATGGAGTTAAATCCAGTTGGTGGCTCGTCTTAAGTGGCATTCCCCAGGACTCAGTATTGGGGCCAGTTCTGTTTAATATGTTTATCAATGATCTGAATGAGGGGATTGAGTGCATGCTCAGTAAGTTTGCAGATGACACCAAATTGGGCAGGAGTGTTGATCTGCTTGAGGGTAGGAATGCTCTACAGAGGGATCTGGACAGGCTGGATCGATGAGCCAAGGCCAATTGTATGAGATTCAACAAGGCTCAATGTCGGGTCCTGCACTTGGGTCACAACAACCCCATGCAATGCTACAGGCTTGGGGAAGAGTGGCTGGAAAGGTGCCCGGCAGAAAAGGACGTGGGGGTATTCATTGACAGCTGAATATGAGCCAGCAGTGTGCCCAGGTGGCCAAGAAGGCCAACAGCATCCTGGCTTGTATCAGAAATAGTGTGGCCAGC
This sequence comes from Grus americana, assembly GCF_028858705.1. Taxonomy (NCBI): domain Eukaryota; kingdom Metazoa; phylum Chordata; class Aves; order Gruiformes; family Gruidae; genus Grus; species Grus americana. The sequence goes on from NC_072855.1 coordinate 24,158,179, forward strand.
AGGACTAGGGAAGTGATCATCCCCATGTACTCAGCACTGGTGAGGCCGCACCTCGAGTGCTGTGTTCAGTTTTGGGCCCCTCACAACAACAAAGACATTGAGGTGCTGGAGCGTGTCCAGAGAAGGGCAGTGAAGCTGGTGAAGGGACTGGAGCACAAGTCTTATGAGGAGAGGCTGAGGGAACTGGGGTTGCTTAGTCTGGAGAAAAGGAGGCTGAGGGAAGACCTTCTTGCTCTCTACATCTGCCTGAAAGGAGGTTGTAGCCAGCTGGGTGTTGGTCTCTTCTCCCAAGTAACAAGGGATAGGACAAGAGGAAATGGCCTCAAGTTGTGCCAGGGTAGGTTTAGATTGGATATTAAGAAAAATTGCTTCACTGAAAGGATTATCAATCATTGGAACAGGCTGCCCAGGGAAGTGGTTGAGTCCCCATCCCTGGAGGTTTTCAAAAGACATGTAGATGTGGTGCTTAGGGGCATGGTTTAGTGGTTGGATTGGCAGTGTTAGGTTAATGGTTGGACTTGATGATCGTAAAGGTCTTTTCCAACCTAAACGATTCTATGATTCTATTCTATGTTCTTAGTGACTAATCCAAATTGGTGCTGGGCACCTGCAACCTCTGTCGAATTCTTCAGTGAAAGTTACAGGTGCTGTCACCAGCCCAGAAGTTAATTTTATTGCCTCTCACCGAGTCTTTGAAATAATTTCCACTGTGTTTTTGGAACACCACAGACCAAAGCTAGGCAAACAAGTAAACACAGAAGTAAAATGCTCCCTAAGCACCATGCAAATTAATATTCATTTACTCATTTCCATTCTTTCAGTTTGCTGAAAATAAGGTCTATTTGAAAAGAAATACAGATTTTTCCAAAATGTACAAAGTAGTACCCACATTAGATATACATCAGGGAAGATTTACATGTCAAAATATGATAATTTTTCATCTCCTTGTAGTCACTGGTTCTGAATGGAGTGTGTTATTGGTTGCTGCTATCACAGATGGTGCCTTTAGGCCCAGGCAAGGCTAAAAGCCTACCACAGATAGTTCTTGCTACCAAAAGTTTACAGTCTAAATAAACAAGATCTGACAAACATTACAAAGAGGAGTCAAGATTGTTGTTACTTTCGAGCAAATTGCATCCCATATAGGAATGGGACCTGAATGCCTTGTTTATTTGTATAGGGATTTTGCATGTAAGATTGTGTATTCATAACTACAATGTTCATAACTACAGAACAGACATGCACCAAAGTCTACTCTAAACTGCTGCTCTTCTCAGATATCTCCAATTCTTAATAGCTTGAGGTTGATATTATTATATTTATGTCCTGTGTCAGCTTGAACAAGACATTTTTTTCCTGTATTTCAATCTTTTTTCTTTAACTGAATAAGAATAATACAAGTCCTGCCTCATAGCATCATAATTCTTTCTAATGACTTAGGCACAAGTCATTGGAATGCTCAGTTGTGATGGACTGACTTAGTGAAATCTAGATTTACTTCAGGAGATGTAAAAAGAATTTTCCCAGGGATATAACCTGATCTGAAACAAAGGTCTAAAATCATAAAGCATCTGGTTCAGTCTTAAGCTCTATCCCAGAGGATAATCCTCTGTCCTAGGGAAAGTCCATTTGAGGGCTAAGCTGGAGCACATGCTGTAGGACTGCACATGAAATGTGTTAAAAATTCTTCCCTAAAGACAGAAACAAATTCAGATATGCATGTGATTATGATAACTGAAAGCTTCACTTACGATGCTACCTTTTCATAGCGAATGACAATTGTGACATTATTAAGTTAAGGTGATCTTTTCTCATCCCACAAAAAACCCAAGCAGATCTGATTTCTTTTGCCAAAAATGTAATTACTATTTGCAGTTGTCCTGTCCCTGCATTCTGTGTTTCTCATGAGAACAAAAAACTGATGTAGTCTTAAAATGCAAAACAAACAAAACACAGATCAAGTTTCAATAAAGCTGCAATAGTGCATCATATGCATCAAAACATACTGTAAGAAACAGTGCCTATAAATATCAAATAGCTGGAAAAATCACTCAGCTGCGGAAGCTTGGAAACAGGACTGTTGCACTATGGTGTTTTCTCTTGATTCCAGCAATTGTTCTGTTTATCTAAGGCAGCTGCTGACCCATATTACTTTTTGTACTGTTCCAAATGGCTTTTGCATAGGTCCAAGTTGCCTAGAGAATACAAATAAGTGGTATCAAGCATTATGCTATTCTGTGTCCTTATCCCCAGAAAAGTTATGAACCAGTGGTCAATGACATTTTCCTCTAGTATAAGTACTAGCTCAAATGACACAAGTCCAGTATGAATGTTCAGTCTGACCACCTATGAAAAGAGTAACTGAATCATCAGAGAATATTCAGACTAAGAAACAGTCTGAATAACAACACACGCAAAATCTGAAATAAGAAGAATTAATTTTAGTGGGAAACTAACAATCACAACTGGTACGAAAGGTAACATGATTTTCACTAGTGACTTCAGGATCTTTACTGCATGCTTCCTATACTTCAAGTGGTTTCTCTTTCATTCCCTGGAAAAAGTTTTCCACAACCATTCAAGCTGAATGAAATTTGGGGTAATGCATGGTAGCTGATGTTTCACGTATAATGCTCAATAACACTTAATACCATTTCTTCCCAGTCTCTCTAGTCTACTTGGTCATATGACAATAAAGAAGGTGCCTTAAATTCTTTGTCAGAAAGAGAAGCAGTCTGCCAGAGAAGATTCTCAATTCACTTGTGGAAGAAAATATTTCAAAATGTAGGTTCCTCAGATCTAATGCTCTATTACACATTTATACTGGATACATTAAAATAAGCTTTTATGTCCCCATGACATGGTATTTTGAGATACATGTGCTCTTAGGTTTTGCAAACCTAAGGTAGCAGGGATGAAAAACTTTATTCAAGCACTAGTTTTTTCTCCATGGAGGTTTAGGCAGGCTTCTTTCTCCGTATGAACCCATCTATCTGCCTGTTACTGCAAAGACTGGTCATGTCACACATTAAGAATGGTTGATGTATAAGCCTAGGATTAATTTTTCTTCAAATTCAGATTGTTACAGGCAGCTATTTGGGATAAAGTACCTTTTGTCTGTACGATCAGATCTTACTCAGCTGGTCATATTCTATTGTAGAATTTCTGCAAAAATAGATAAGCAACCTTGCATGACAACAGAATGTAAGTGGAGGTGTCTTTTAGAACAAGATGCTCAAATGGAAACCCAGGCCTAGAAGGGTCAGCGTTAGCCCAGAGTAGAAGAGCTAAATAAGAAAATGTCTTAACTGAAAAAGAAAAAAAGAATAGTTGAAGTTGGAAGGGACCTCTTGAGATCATCCAGTCCAGCCCCCCTGCTCAGGCAGTCACTCACAGAAGGTTGCCCAGGGCTGTGCCCAGATGGCTTTTGAATATCTACAAGGATGGAGACAACACAGGGGCTCTCTGGGCAACCATGTGGTGCATCAGCCACTTCTCCTGGTTTGTATCATCAGCAAACTCCTCCATTGAGGGTAAGTCTTCCTTGCTCTAGACTTTACCTCTGGTTTCAGGGGCCTGAAGACCAGTCTTACTGATAAAGACTGAGGAAAAGAAGGCATTGGGTACCTCCTCCTTTTCCATCTCTTTTGTCATCAGATCCCCTGTCCCATTCAACAGCACCCCTACATTCTTCATAGCATTTCTTGCTGCTGATACACTTGTAGAAGTTTTTTTTGTTGCCTTTCACATCACCATTATCAACTCCATCTAGGCTTTGACTTTCCTAATCCCATCCTTCCATGTTTTGACAGTATCTTTATATTGTTCCCATGTCACTTGTTGCTGCTTCCACCCCTTTTATGCTTCCTTTTCAAGTCTGAGTTTAGACAGGAGCTCCCTGTTTAGCTGAGCTTGCAGGAGGTGATCCTTGAAAATCATCCAGCTCTTCTGGATCTCCCTTCTTTCCAAGGCTATATCCTATAGAGATATTGGAGATCCCATATCACCAAAACTGTATTCCAAGCAGGTCCCTAAACAGGCCAAAGTCTGCTCTCCTGAAGTCCGGAGTTTTGAATCTGCTTTAAGCCCTGCTCCTTCCTCTTGGGATCCTGAACTCCACCATCTTATGGTCACTACAGACAATGCTGCCCCCAACATTCTCATCCCACTCAATCCTTCCTTGTTTGTTGGTATGAGGTCCAGCAGAGCACCACTCCTCACTGACTCCTTGATCAGCTGTGTTAAGTTGTCCTCAATGCACCCCAAAAGCTTCCTGGATTACTTGTGCCCTGCTATCTTGTCCCTCCAGCAGGTATTTGGGTGGTTGAAGTTCCCCATGAGGCTTCTTTCAGCTGTCTGAAGAAGGTCTCATCAACTTCTTCCTGATTAGGTGGTTGCTGGCAGATACCGACAAGAACATTGCCCATGTTGCTCTACCCACTAATTCTGACCCGTGAGCTCTCAGCAGACTCATCACCCACCCATAGGCAAAACTCCAGGCATCCCCACTGCTCTGTCACATCAAGGGCAGATGCCCCTCCTCACCATCCTGCTTGATCCTTCCTAAAGAGCTTGTATCTGTCCATCACAGCACTGCAGTCATTTGAATTATCCCACCACATCTCCATGATCCCAATGAAATCATAGCCCTGTTTGTTCCCCATGCCGCGTGCATTTGTATACAAGAACTGTGTGTCTTATCTGAGGAAATACATGGTTGGCTTTAATACTGAGGAAAAAACTGTCTCTGCCTTGACTCCCTCAGGATGCCATTGGGAAGAACATTGCTCACGTTTTTACAGAAATACACATATTTTGAAGGGAAGATATAGCCAGACACATAGTGGCACACTTTGTGCTGTTTAATAAATGCTATTAATAATGAAAATGAAAATTTCCTTTCCAAGAAATCCATCTTCCCTCCTTTTAGATCTTCTGAACAACTATTTGTGTCAGTTTCTGTAACAGCTAGATGACATAACATTTCATGGAACATGTTTATTGAACTCCATTTCAAATCAAATAAATTAAAAATAGAATATACTTTAACAGGAAAATTGGAAGTCTCCTGACTTCATTTTGCATGCAGATGCTGAGTTGCATTAAAATGAGATTAATTTCTAATTCTGTTTTCAATTTACGATTATGGTCAAGATACTCCCTCCCTACCTCCCCACCCCAAATGGCCACCGTTCCTTTAAATTACAGCCAATGATGACAGTGTCTTTTGTATTATCTTCTAGTAAGACTTCTAAGATTTCATGACAGGAAACTGGTCTAGTTAATTTGATTGCAGCCTATTTCACCAACTATATGAATAATTTCAATCTCCTAATTCGCACTCAAACCAAGGTGTTAACTAATGTAGATAGTTTGCCAATGCAGCTATATAATTTACTTTAAAACCATAACACGTGGCTCAAGTTAATAGACTTAGAATTACATTGCTAACATTTTTCTTGGCCAGGCCTCTCAGCATCCTCTAGTAAGATATCCATTCACAATCAGAATTTATGTAAAAGAAAATGGTCCAGATTAATTTCCCATAGAACATTAATAAAGCTAATGGAAATACACAGGGGGCAATTTGGCCCAACAGCACAAATGTAACTGCAATTCAAATATTACTCCAACTTATGCTCCAGTATGAGCTAATCTGCAAAGACTTTTTTCTTTGTAACTGTTATTGAAATCAACAATAAAACTATAGACACACCAATTTGCTCTGTGCAGAATCAGAGATAACTGTTATAAGAACAGTTATGCTGCTAGCAATCTAGAGCTGAAGAACTTTAAAATCTGTAATGTGATTTCCTTAAAAAAGAAAAAAAAAAGATTTGTTCATAACAAAAGTTCCTTTACGACTTCTATGGCAGTGTGATGTACTCTGTGTCTCCTTAGACACTTCCGCACTTTAAGGGGATTACAACACATCTGGTTAGTGTGTTTAAATCTATGCGTGTAACTTAAAAACAACAGTATTTATACAGAATGATAGAATGTTTTGGGTTGGAAGGGACCTTAAAGATCACCTAGTCCAACCACCCTGCCATGGGCAAGGACATCTTTCAGTAGATCAGGTTGCTCAAAGCCCCATCCAACCTGGCCTTGAACACAGTTCATGGCTTAGCTACGTGAACAATTTATCACATGCCAGTTTATGAATCGTAAATTTTAATATACATAGTATCAGTCCATCACAAAAAACAAAGTAATTGGAGTTACGTCAATCTACAGTGAAAGATTAAAAGAAACCTGAATCGCTTGCACTTACCATTGCACAGTAGCGCAAATCAATATCATCATGGCCCAGCTGCTGTGCCACAGCCTTTTATCCACAATAACTTAATTGTTTTTCTAATCTTTCAAAACCTTAGAAACATTGGAAAAGGTGTCTGTTTATTCAGCTGAGAAACTATGGAAAAGCTTTTTCATACTTCTGGACATTTTGTATTGCTTATTAGGTATTGAGTGGGGTCTCGCCTATATAGTGTTTCAGAAACAACAAAACAATGACTTTATCTAACTGTCAGCAAGAAAGGAGGAGTTAGACTGGTGTATTTAAAAGCTTTTATTAAAAAATACCTTAGCAATTCTGTATTTTAGTGAGTCATTGATTCCTTTTAAGATATGAATATAGACCATTCACGGTGTTGCTATAACTAATTTTACTGTGTCCATTCCTACTAAGAAATATTTAAAACCAGATACTTTGAAAAGTTTCTGAGTATTTGCAAGATGAAATTAACTTCTAGAGTGAAGTATTCATCATCTGGGAGTTTTTGATTGGAGTTTCTAGTTGCCAGTGCATAGAGTAATAATTCCCCACAAAATCCAGGTATAAAGTTTTAAATTATTCTGAAACATAGAGACACAATTGCTCCTCAAATCTGATTTTTTTTTTCCTATCAAGTTGTTTTATCACTACATAATCTCTGTATTGCAAATTTGTACTATTTTGTGAAGGTGCCCTTGGACATCCTGATCCACTTATACCTAACAAAGACAGACCAGCTATAAAAATATAAGGGAACTCTGGAGGAATTTATTAGAAGCCAATAAAAGAATGAAAAAGCCAGCAATGGTCCCAGTCATGGGATCAATAGTAACATATATTTGGTGATTTTTAAGCCACTTAAACAACGAAGTGTATATTTTAAAGAGGTTTTCTTTTCCCCAGAATCTGTTGTGTGAGGTAGCATAATTATTGTAAATTTAGAGTAATTTTAGCTGACTAAGAGTAGCTAAAACCTTGTTTTGCTCATTTAGGAATAAATAGCAAGAGTCCTATTAGTAGGATGAGGGTCCAAGCTGGAAAACAAAATACAATCCTATCCTTTCCTCCCTTTGCAAAACATTTTACATGTAGATAACAAAGGTGTATATAATATTCAGATAAGTGCACTACAAATTCAGAAACACCATAACACCATAGTTAGCGATTCAATTTCTTTGCTTTGCTTTGAATTCCCTGTTGTCATACGGGGCATTCAACATACAGGGCATCCCTTTTTCTCCCTCCATTCCTTCCCCTCTTTAAAGTATATATGCAGTATAAATAAAATTTATAAATATAATAATACAATATATGCATTGCATACATATAGTAAAATAATAAAGCTCAGTGAAGACAAATAATACAATCATTAACCTTACTTACAAGCATTTAGAGAAAGCTGCTACTTAAAAAGTCCAGAATCAACCCATTGATAATATTTTATCCCTGGAAATTATAATAAGATGTCATGGATCAGTCAGTACCACTGGACCAGAATTTTGTATAAAACAGATTGCATCTTCTATTTCTTACTCCTTAAATCACATTATTTCCTCAGGGAGTAATGCCTTTCATCACATACACAATGGACTTTGTGCATAACATGGGTTAATTTCCTTGGTGATTTGTTCCAGCTTGTGGGGATAATTAAACACTGAATCAAATTACTTTGGGGTATGATGGTTGTCCTTCAGTTTAAGTCTTCAGAACCAAAGTTGTTGTCTTGTTAAAGGATATGTCTTAACACAATGTGCCAAGTAACGAATTTTGGTGAGGTGTCATAGTCCAGAAAGGAACCAGGCTAGATCAGTACAACCTTCTGAAACATTGACAGGCATCAGTTACTGCTTTAAAATTTCTTGAAGACTAGCATGCACAGAATAATACAGACTATTTATTATGGCCTCACAGACTACTCACCAGCACACAGACCGCATTTTCAGAGTCATCAGTAAGGGTAACATTAGCCCTCTGCATCACAAAATCTGTCTATGCCAATGGCAGCAGACAGATCAAGGCAAACGCCCTGCCTGTTTGCCAGATTAAATTGTATGCATCTGTGCGGATAATTTTTAGCTATATTTGCAGTATGTAACAGCATAGCTCCTTTGGAATCAGCTATTTAATGCTCAACACCTGGACTTTCTTGTTAATTTATATTGTTTAAGATTTTTTTACCCTGATTTACATAAAAACATAAAGATTAAAGTGTATATAATTATTGATTTTTCCTCTGGGCATGCATTTTTTATTAAAAAAATACATATTTGATTGTCTTTTTATCTTTCTTCTTATTTAAATCTCCTGATTGTTCTGTTTATTATTAAGATAGCTTTTCTGATATTAATGAAGATATAATTAGCTTTGGATCCTCTACAGTGATTTTGCTTCACACATAAAAATGAAACAAGACAGGAAAGGGAGTAAGATATGCTATGAAAGCAAAGAGAAAGAAAGGCAGCCCACAATGAAGGTGAAACAATAGCTCCCCTCAAGCTAATATGTGACAATGACAGAACATGAATCACCATTATTTAAATCATATTAATAATTAATAGACTTATATGTTACAAGATACTCTCCCACCATGTCTCTCCCCCCCCCCCCCCTTTGGATTCTGAAGAGTTTCTACTTTTTTCAACTGACATAAAATACAGCAGACTAAGGCCAGTATTATTTTACCTACAATCTGCTTGCCATTTTGTTATATTTATGTTTGAAAACATAATATCACTTTTTGTGGATGTAATACTTTACACATTAGAAAAAAGTTAAAGGAGGAATTTTCTGTGCAGCTTATACCATGATATAGTGTAGCTGAGAACCACATCTCTTCCTGACAGCAATGGAAGTTGCAAGTTTTATTAGATACCGAACATTCTGGTAAGTTTATCTTGGTTGCTAGGCTATTGTGAACATATGCATGTTAAAAACAACCAAAAGAAAAGCCTGCAGCGTTTGATGCCCCACTGGGGTAAATCAGTACAACTTCACCATTTGAAATTCTAATCTGAGGCTTTTTCTGCCCTTTAACTTTAAATATGTGTTCAGAATACATCTTTAAAACAATTTTTCATGGACAGCAATGCTACTCATCAACAGCTTGCAGTGCTCCATATGGCAAATGATATTGCCAAGCTATTATATCACACGAGCAGTTGTGGAGTATAGGAAACAACACCTACTATAGGCTATATTTAAGAGCATGAGTCTGTGGGAGCAGCAGTCAAAGGGGTATAACAGCTGCAAGAGAATCAGGATGCCTTGTGGAGCTGTCACATTCAAAGGAAGTGGAGAGTTAACAGAGGAATACCAGTATTTTGCAAACTGCAGCTGCATCAGGCGGAAGAAGTTATGAGCGACAGCAAGCAATGCAGAGATGCAAAGCCCAGCCAGCTGCACCAGGTGAGTACGTTATTGGTACAAGTGGCTGCTTTGGTGAAAGAGAAGAAGAAATAAGCATAGAAATGGGAGATCATTGTCAAACTAATAATTATTTTTAAAGCAGTTTTGTGGAAACAAGAAAAGGTACTATTTGTCAAATAGCGTTTCCCCCTTTTTTTTTCTATAGAGAAGGCAGAATTAAAACCCTTATTTTTTATTAAAGTCATGACAGAAGTTTTCCCATCTGCTTTTAACATGTGTGTGGAATACCAGCTTCACATGTTCCCGGCATTCATCACTGTCATATCAAGAGGCACATAGACACTTTCTATTGGAATTGCTAGTGGAAGCATAGCCTTTACATAAATAAAAGTCACCTAATCTAAAATCAGTAGCATCAAGGAAAACCTCTGCATATGCCATTACAAAGTACAGTCAGTTCTAGGCTGTTAATGGTGCAAAACAGATTAAGCTGAAGGATCTTGATCCACAGCCAACATCTAGTTAATGTCAGGAATTATCACTACCCTGTAGTTTTCATTTATCCATGAACTGCAACTATGACATGTCTCTTGAGATGTGAAGATGACTAGTCACTTTTGTCTGGCAGAAAAATACTGAAATCATCACCTGGTGGAATCGAGGTAAATATGAAGTTTCACAGAGTAATTGTACTGTCTTTGACCAGAGTACTCGGTCAAAGCTCAGGGCACTGTGTATTGATTCGGTTAGGAGGAAGGTGGGGATGGAGTCAGATGTCTTTGGTGTAATCTATTTACTCACAAAGAATGAGCAAGCTTCTGAACTGCTACAGAAAGCAAACAACAGTTTCCTTGATCATTCCTCCAAAAATCATTCAAGCTGGCATCCAGAACAAATTTTCTTTCTTAGATTTTAGAGAAACATTTATCAGGTGGAAGAGGATAAACAGCTCAAGATCCTTTCTGGCTCTAATTTCTGTGATTTTTATGACTCTCAGAGCCATTCTCCTCTGTTCCAGTACCCTGCTAACTGTGTATCATATTTCCTATCTTAGGCACTTGTTTGTCCCAGGCATACATTTCTACATTCAAAGCTTTGTATGAATGAATGAGTATGAATTCTCTAGCCCATGAATGTCCGGTCAAACACAGAGGGTGGAAGCCCGTATTGTTTCATCTAAATAGTTTGGCAGAGAAGCTTGAATAATTTCTCATAAGTAGTGTAATGGAGGATGAAGGTTATATCTCCTGGTTTCTGAAAGACTACGTTGAACTCCTAACATCCGCTACTACTGCTAGTACACAGGAAATGACTGTGTTTAAATGCTGAGGGAATACACACATAAATCAATATCAGTTTTCAGTTCTGATGTTGAATCAAAAAGTTAGAGGGTTGTAATTAGTCTGGGATCAGAGATGGCACTCCCCTCCATTTGGTACTATCTAGCATCCAGTAAGCATTCATGCTCTTTGCTCTAAGTGTAGGTGTACGCCAGCAGACGCTCTGAGATTGACCTTTTTGATTTGTGCTTGGTGAGATGGTATGACTATGGAACCAGGGTTACGTATCTCTCTATTCTTGGCACTACCTCAATGGGGAGCAGTGTTTCACACAGAAGATTAGCCTTCGCTAGGCAGTGAAGCTGCAAAATTAAATCAGACAATCCAAAAGCTGACATACTGGCAGTGCATTTAGGGAGCAGAAGACAAGTAAAGGGAAAGCAGGTTGGATGAAATTCAGATTTTTATTTTAATCTGTGCTGTTACGTACCAGTAATCTTATACATTTTGAGTCCATTTCACTTTACTAACCTGAATAAAGAAGTTTACACAGAGCTGCTTGAAAGCCATGAGTGTTTAACATCCATTCCTTGCAACAGAGTGTGTTTGAACAAACCATGAAAATATCTGAATCAGATCAAATCCTGAGTGGAATATGCCGCGTTGTAAGTCCACTGCATAAGTTGCATCCTACAGCTGTGAGGCAAACTTAGAAGAAAATAAAGACAGCTGGTGTTAAGGAAAAAGGGGGGGGGAGAGAGAGAGAAAACATCTCCAGAAATTCTGTATCCTTATAATCCCCTACTTCTTTTGTGATCACCAGGAAATATGCAATGCTATTTGTCAAATGTATAAATGCACCATGTTATTTGGAAGGACAAAATATCTGGAACAGCAATTTATTTTCAGGAGTGTGATCACAAGTGGTTTGCAAGTACACCACTTATTTATGAGGCAGAAATTCAACAAAACGTTTTTTTTAAAAAAGGTTATACTATAGCAGTTTCTTTGTCAATCACACTAATTCAGCTACTGCGCAGTATTTCCTTTTTACATTAACAGTGTCTTAAGATAGAAAGAAACACAAATGATAAACTCAATCAAGTGGCACTATATGAAAAGATATTATTTTGTGCTTTCTTCAGAAAAGACTGCAGTCCATGCCACAATGAAATACAACAAATTTAAAAAAAAAATAAACCAAGATATAAATACAGACAAAGCCAATTTTAGTCTTTGTTCTGTGGTTCCAGAAAAGCTTGCACCATTTAATGCAAGCCATGACAGTAGCTACAGTAAAAGTCTTGAATTTATTTCTACCTCTTAAATTAGAGCAAGCATCAGCGACGTGAGGACAAGAAAGCTATAATAAGCTGGAAAGCTGATTCTTGAAAAATAAAGATTTTAGAGTGCATTTTTTTTCAAGCTCCTGGCATTATGGTGTAAGAAATCAAGTGGGCTGGGTGCCCGTATATTAAAGGAGCAGAAAGCCAGTAAGGGCTGACAGGCACGCTGCGCTCTGGGGAGCAGCACGGTTAGGTCCGTGGCGGCGGGAGGGCGGGCAGGCAGCCGGCAGCGCCGCGGCCGCGCACATTTGCAGTGCTGCAGCGACGCCTATAGCCCCCATACGGCTCGGGAGGACTCCTCTGCTCGGGCTTGCTTCGGGGAAAAGGAGGGGGTCATGGTATTTTGTCAGGCTTTTTTTTTTTTTTTTTTTCCCCTCCCTTCACCCGCAAGCAGAGTCTAAAGCCTTTTGAAAAGGATAAAGTTAAGCTGCTCAGATAATTTTAATTGCTGTTTTTATTATTTAAAAAAGGGAGCTGGATTTCTTAAATGCATGCTTTTGAGCCATGAACTTGTCTCCCTGATCTTCATCTGCATGGATTTTCGTGATAGCTGATTAGCTCCTGTGGATGGTCCAATTATGAGCTTTAGAAAGTCATCCAAAGCAGCAAATTAATGCTTTAGGGGGCACTGAGGAAAAGAAAAACTTTTAATCTTTCAGAAGCTGGGAATGAACAAACTGCTGCCAATTTTGCAGGAAGGATGTTAACAAAAATATTTTTTTAATATCCCAACCCTTTTACAGAGCTCAACAAATCTGTAAATATATTAAATATATATCAGATGCTTAGAGGGAGAGTAAAATTGTTTGATTGCTGTCCCTGGCAGAAATGTCAGGAAATAATTTCTTAGAAATTTCAAATGTTAAACTGCCACACACTGTTTATTCAGTTTCTGTAAACCATCCTGTTTCTGCAACAAAATTATTTGCTCTGGTTCTTATTTTAAACCTAAATTGACACTTCAGCCACTTCACTTTAAATCTAAGATACCACTTTTGAAAATTCAAAGGAATATTTTATCTGTCTTGAAAAGTACTGTCCTGAGACTTAAAAAATCTGGGTTTTTTTATCTTAAACATAAGATGAAAGAGACAGTCTTTTTTCTCTCCACCTGGAATTCTGGATGTATACTTTGCTGGTTTTTCATTTGATCTCCTTCCTGCCCACCCTCTGGCCCTGTGTTAGGCTAATAGGCTCAAACCAAGCTTGGTGGGTTCTGTCTAAAATGAAATGTTTCACTGATGCTTACATCAATTTCATTGATTTATATGAGCCATATTGTTATGAATGATATATTATGAACCATATTATTGCCAGCTATAATATTATTACTGCATTAAATGAGAAGTGAAGTGTGACCAAAGCAGTATCCAGGCTGGATGGGACCCCAGGAGGTCTCTAGTCCAATCTCCTGCTCACAGCAAGGCCAGCTCTGAGGTCAGACCAGATTGCTCAGGGCAAACTCAAAAACTGCCAAGGATGGAGAGTGTGCAACCTCCTTGGGCAGCTTGTTCCACAGCTTGGCTGTCCTCTTGGAGGACGAGGTTTTCCTTGCATCTGACCTGAATATCTCTCGTTTCAATTTGTGCCTGTTGTCTTTCAGCCTTCCATTATGTGCTGCTGTGAAGAGCCTCTCTCTGTCTTCTTGATGATCATGTGTAGACGCTGAAGGGCTGCTGTTAGGTCCCTCCAAAACTCTCTTCAAGGCTGAACAAGCCCATCTCACTCAGCCACTGCTGGTAGGACAACTCCTCCAGCCCCTGGCCAGCTTGGAGTCCTGCTGAACTCAGTTCAATGAGCATTAACCCTGTAGTGGAGGCCCCAAGACAGGATGCAGTATTTCCAGAATCCCTAACAGTTCAGGTACATGTGGCCACTGCCTCTTCAACCAATATCTCCATTCCCATATTTTTTTATTTGTTCTTTCTTTAAAGAGGTGACCTCTCAGGTCTTATGAAATCAGCATGTATAATATTCACACAGCAACTTTCCTATGCTGGAGTTTTGCATCAAGAATTCACATCATAATTTGATATATCACAGCATAAACTCAGACAATATTCTGTGGTTCTTGAAGGTAGTCCCAAGAAGAGTTTACTTGCCTTGCTAAAGAATGATTATAGTTCTACTGCAAAAATCAGCATCTTTTCTTTAAAGTTCGCTATTTGGAAACTTCCTGGACTTCTGTATTTTGTACAAATCTGGAAGTGGGACAGCCAATGCAAAATTAACTCCACCTCTTAAAAAAAAAATGCTGTCTCACAAAATCCAGGGCCAGGTGCCCACCAAAGCTGCTCTATCACTCCCCCTTCTCAGTTGGACAGGGGAGAGAAAATATAATGAAAGGCTTGTGGGTTGAGATAATGATAGGGAGAGATCACTCACCAATTACCATCATGGGCAAAACAGACTCAACTTAGAAAAAATTAATCCAATTTATTACCAAGCAAAACAGAGTAGACCAATGAGAAATAAACCCAAATCTTAAAACACCTCTCTCCAACTCTCCCTTCTTCCTGGGCTCAACATCACTCCCAATTTTCGCTATCTCCTCCCCCTGAGCGGCACAGGGGACAGGGAATGGGGGTTGTGGTCAGTTCATCACACATTGTCTCTGCCGCTCCTTCCTCCTCAGGGGGAGGATTCCTCACACTCTGCCCCTGCTCCAGCGTGGGGTCCCTCCCACAGGAGACAGTCCTCCACCAACTTCTCCAACGTGAGTCCTTCCCACAGGCTGCAGTTCTTCATGAACTGCTCCAGCGTGGGTCTCTCCCACGGGGTGCAGACCTTCAGGACCAGACTGCTCCAGCATGGGTCCCCCACAGGGTCACAAGTCCTGCCAGCAAACCTGCTCCGGCGTGGGCTCCTCTCTCCATGGGGCCAGAGGTCCTGGCAAGAGCCTGCTCCAGCACAGGCTTCCCACAGGGTCACCGCTTCCTGCGAGTGCCTCCACCTGCTCTGGCATGGGGTCCTCCACAGGCTGCAGGTGGAATCTGTGCATCCCCATCATCCTGCATGGGCTGCAGGGGGACAGCCTGCCTCACCATGGTCCTCTCCATGAGCTGCAGGGGAATCTCTGCTTGGGCACCTGGAGCACCTCCTCATCCTCCTTCTTCACTGACCTTGGTGTCTGCAAAGTTTCTCACATCTTCTGACTCCTCTCTCTGGCTGCAAAAGCTCCCACTATTTGGTTTTTTTTTTTTTTTTTTTTCCCTTCTGAACTCTGTTATCCCAGAGGCGCTACCACCATTGCTGATGGGCTCTGGTTGGCTGGTGGTGGGTCCGTCTTGGAGCCGGCTGGCATTGGCTCTGTCAGACAAAGGGGAAGCTTCTTGGCAGCTTCTTGCAGAAGCCACCCCTGTAGCCCCCTCACTACCAAAACCTTGCCACGCAAATCCAAAACAATACTACTGTGTTTAATTCCAAGTAGCTACAAAAGGCACTGAAGGATGGGAATATAGCAGATATTTTATGTAGTCTTCTCTGATATTAAAAGCATCCTCTACTTAACTTGAAATGAGGTAAATTCAACACCACAGCAGAGCAGAGCATCAGACTATTGCTTTCCACACATCTCTCTGTCATGCCTAAAATTTTGCCAGGGAGCAGCAGGAGTGGGGCTGCTCCACAAGGGAGGACAAGCCAGCAGCCAGTCCAGGCAGGGGCAGTGCTCCTCCCGACCAGGGCACAGCCCCGTGGTGTTGTGGGGTGCGGGCAGGGTGGGCAGGGCAGGGTGCCGACAGCAAGGTCCCCTGACAGTCCCAGACTGTCCCAGGCAAAACAGGGCCAGGTCCGGGGTCCTTCCAAGGACTCCAGTCCAGGACCAGCAGGAGACAGGACGACCCCAGAGGTCTGAGGACAGGACGGGGGCAGAGGCAGGGCTGGAGGCTGAGCGAGGCACAGGAATGCCTGTGGCAGAGCTCCGGCCCGGAGCGGGTGCCCGGGGGTGTGGATGGGGATCCCAGGCGGGGTTGCTCAGGTTACAACCTCTTAGCAGACTCAGGGCTCCAACAGCGTTTTTCATAACTACACGAGTTAACTGCTGTTTTGTTTTTGAGTTGAGAAAAATTAGATAGAAAAGGTGATCAAAGGGAATATGATGCAGCTGAAAGAAAAAAGGTATAATGTGTGCTGACTTGCATCTTTTTTCACAAGTAGAGTAATTCAAAGATTTTTAGTTTTTGTTTTTATATATGGGAATAAAAGTGGATTAAAACATTAAAAAATATACATTGAAAAGGTACAAATACCTTTACTAGGACAACTTTGATGTTATGTCAGGAACCTGGAAAACTTAAATAAAAACTTCTCCTTCTCTAGGCTGCTGGAAAAATTCCCAGTGTTCATTAAAGATTGATGCTTCAAATAAGTTCTTCAACTACCTCCAGAGTCATACTCAGGGATGTATCAAAAAACACACACCTGTCAATTCACTGAGATACCGAGAGTGATGCAAGCTCTGGGACTCCTTTACATAGACCTGTGGCCATTGTCATCATCACTGATCAACCTGACAGCTATCAGTTTCTGCCACAAAGAAATAGGATTCACCAGTATAATTCGTTCTTTACTGCCCATTTTTCACTGCTGCATCTTTCTGTTGAGTTAACCATTTTCATATAGAGCCCTCTACCCTCCCAAAGGATATGTACTTCTTCCTAATAGTACAAAAGAAAGTCGGGGTTTTGACAGGACTGTAAATATCTTAGTCATAAAGTCAAATCCTATCCGTCCAGCTAATGCATTCAGAGATACAGGGATGTCTGCAGGAACTGTGCTGAATCACAGAGAGAGGCGGCTGGGGAGAGGTGCATTCCTACCGCCAGGCCCGTCTTTCTACAACCAGCTGCTGATAAAGGGTCGCTGATAAAGCCCAGTTCAGACAGCGCTGATGCCTTCCCTTTGTCTACCTGCTGGCTACAGCCAAAACATAGGTTTCTCCTGGCAGTGCTCTGCCAGGCTCTGATCTAACTCACACCGTTGTATTTCAGTGACCTCGCATCCTTGTACCAGGACAATGGTATTATGATTGGAACCACTCCATAAAAATTACACATTTCTTTTTGTGCTCTCCACCTTCGATTCTTTAGCTAGCCATTTGATTATTTTGAAGTATTTAACTGGTTAGCAGTTATCTGGCCATACCTTTGAGAATGTGCAAATGTTTGCCTTGCTGCAGTGATGTATGCACCCTTTGTGTTTAAGTCTGAGTCCTCATTCTGGAAGAGACAGATTCCTGACAATATCCTACTCTCTGCTGTGTCCTGAGGTATTTTTTTTCTGTTATCTACTCTCTTTTTATCTCACGCTATGCTGTTTTGCACAGATTTTCTGCCAGGAAAGAAGGAAAAGGTAGGATTTTGTATTCTATCCAGCTCTGCTCTTTCTCTCTCTTTGCAACTCTGTTTTTCTAGCATCTCCCTCATTCAAAATCCACCTGCTGTCCAAGTGGGGGGAACGAATGCCACCAGTGCAGAACTGGGAGGTAAGCAGTTCTGCCTACGAGCTCTTCAGGGTTAGTGTGCTCTTGTAAACATCCCGGTAGCTGTGTATCTTCATGTCCAGACACAAATATTTTAAAAACCTGATTCCAAATGCCATGGTGGCAGAAAAGGGAAGTTATTCAAATTGCTCTATCAACTTGTAACCTTCTACATCTGTGTCTGACTGTAGGAAAAGGAGGTAAGTGCTCCTGAGAGAACAACCTAGCAAATAAGCTGTGCCTTTTTGGGAATATTTCCAGTGAATCACTATTATGATGTCCTGTCTCCTCACCTTTTCCACCAGTTGATCTGGCACTATGGCATTACTCCATCCACGGAAGGTCTGTAATCAAACCTGGAAGACGCTACTACCAAACTTGAAAAATACAGTAATGTTTCATGAGTTTTTTCCAGTGTCGCTGTCCCTAAAATGTCAGAATTTATGCACAGTTAAATCATATTTATTTGACATACCATCCACACAGAATAAAGAATAAATGAAACATTTCAGATTCAATTATGTGGTCACTATCAAAATATACTGAATTTTAAGAGCTGACCAGTGTGCCTAGGTACTCAGCTTTCCAAAACTGAATTAATGTTAATGTTCCCAGAAGAATGATTGCATTTGTTGAATTTTATGGCCTAAGGCTCAAAATCTCTACCAGCTCCTATTATAGTTTATTCTAAATGTAGCCAATATATATTATATTTTTGTACAGAATTTTCTACATAATGACCTCAGCTGCTTATAGAAATAGACTTTCAATGAGACGCAGCATCATAGTTATGAATTTTCTGGGTAAAATATATTTAATAAATATGCAAATATCCTATCTTCTTCAGTGGAAAATTATATTTGAAAATAACAAAGATTGGCTTGAGAGATTCTGTTTTGTAAAAAAAAAAATAAAATAAAGGTGTGCTTGTATTACACACATATTCACATACACAAAGATGAGTTATAAAATTTTCATATTAAATAAACTTCTGTATCACTAGCATGATATGTTTTCCTTCAGAAGTTCACACATGCAGATCTTCATAAAGATGTATGTATTCACCAGGAAAGATATATATGTGTATATATATAAAAAAGTATATGTACATATACACACAATTTGCAGTGTAGCCTAGTTAACCTTTTAAGGAAAAAGAGATTAAAATTTTGCCCATCAAATTGTACTTTAAGACACTGAGTGCATTATTTTTGGTTCAGACCTTAGTTAAGACTCTAAAAGAGGACAGGTTCAAACAAAGCCATTACCTCTGTCGTTGCACCGAATGTGTTAAACGGGGAGGCTCTGTCTCTCCATACTTCAGTGACAGTCTCCTTCAAGTCCTCCCTATATCCTCATTAAATACTGTTACATTAGTGATTACATCATCTATATAACATGAAGCAGAAAGAAATGTTTATGAACTGGACTGAGAGTTGGGGATCAGGAGTCAGTCCTTGCTTTCCCAAATGACCTTAGGTGAGTAATTTTCTATTTTCCAAATAATGGAATTAATAATATTCTTCTCCTCACAAGAAGTATATTTTAAGGTGATATATATTAAGTATTCATATGTATTCAGTTACAAGAGTAATTTTTGCAACTTACAAAAAAATGTTTCCTTATAACTCACTACTCAGATGTAGTTAAAGCGATGGGTCCATAGATATGCATAGAAACACACAGCAAAAAAGTGGGTTGCATATTTTATATTATGGAAAATCCAAGACATGCATATTAGAAAAGAAGTTAACAAACGTAAATGAAAAATGAAGAAATAGAGGAAATCTAATTATATGGCAAAGTCAAGTCATCAGTCTATTCATGATTGTACAACGTCCACCAACAATTCACATTTCAGGAGAAAATAAATTACATTTTTCAGTCACTGATAGAATTATACTCTGAGGAATCACCCATTTTTCTTAAAAGATTACTAACTTACTTCAAAATACATCTTAAAAGTTTTTATCTTTTAGTTCCTTAGAGAAGTACTTTCTAGGTGAGTATAGCAAGCTGAAAATTAGCTCCTGAAAAGGCTTTATCTGCTGAAGTTGAGTGTGCAAGAGAATGTTACCTGTGAATGAGAAGTGCACAAGAGCAAGATACTTACAGACTGCTGGAGGAACATGAGGAAAATACATTACGGCCTGGTGTATCCTTCTTGTACATCTAAAGCATACTAAACACGCTGGGGGATTTGCTGTTTTTCTCAGGTAGCAGCTGTCATTCACTGGCATCACTACTCTGTCTTATTACATGCTTCAGAATATCTCATTATTTTATTTTAAATGAGACATCTGTAGTTTGTTCCAAGGGTTACTCAATATTGTAGAGTTTTCAAAAGCAATGTGAGGAAAAAACCTCTTTGAAATCAATATTTTTTGTTGAAATTCTGCACAGTATATTAAAAAATAGAGTAAAAATTAAGAAGTAGGCACCAGTATTTTTTCGTTTGAACTGTGTATTGGTTATACAATAATCAGTTCCAAAGAACGTTTAGCTACCTGAACATTACCACAAGAAGTTACTAGTTCACAATACATTTTAAGCATTTTGTTTTCTCTGATGAAAATAAGTCCAAAGTTATTAAATATTTACAGGCAAGACCAACACATGCAGAAGCAAAGGGAAAGGTTAGGTATCTGGTACGTGGTGGAGGAGAGGAAGAGTCTCTTACCATGACCTCAAGAACAGAAAGAGATTCACCTAAATATCAAATCCTATATGTACTGGCAGTCCCAAGAAGCCATGCGGTCTTTTAATTCTAAAGAATTTTCCAGGGAAACCCTTTGGTTGGTTGGTTAGTAGCTTAATGCCACTTTATGGTGTCTAAAATCCCTATTTAATGTTCTTACTTTTTTTTTTTTTGACTCATGGGCAAACTAAAGTCACCACTTTCCAGGACAGAATGTCAGTAAATACTATAGTATTATTTATCTGTCAGGTTGATATTTCAGTATTAAGCTCACTTTGCTATAATCATTTAAGCAAAATGCCTTTTTGTAACTTTCTGTCACTCAAAGACTCTAATGTTAAGATTTTGTATGGGAGAAGAGACACCATCCATTTTATTAGTCTTCCATTTGACAAGCGTTATTCTACTGCATTCAGTTGGACCAAATAACCAAAACCCAGCTCTCATCTGTTATATACCTTTTGTCCCTTTGGCTGCCTAACACTGGAAAAAAGCTAAATCCCTCACCTTCCTTTTCAGAAAAACTACCATCTCACTCATCATATCAAACATTTGCAGGACTATTGGTCTATATACTGCGTTCCTACTAACAATTTCACATTTTTTCTATAGCCTGAAGATAGAAGCCATCATTTCAAACCACCCTGAGCTACTGCTAACTAATAAAAAGTTGTGTAATGTGTGGTGAATACGTATGTCAAGACCCTGCCAGCTGACCCAGAAGAGATCTAGTAATTGCTCTTGCCTTTCATGCCAAAGGAATTCCAAAAACTTACAGTGATGTATCATTGTGCATTATGGAAAGTCTGCATGACTATATGCAGTTCAGATAGTGAAAAAGACATATTTACATAGATGTTCGGTTAAATTACAATCCTCTTTAAACTTTAATTTGAATAAGTAAAATATATTTTTTTTTTGCAACATTGTGCTAGTATTGACTAAAGTAAGTGTGTGGGGGAGAGAGAGAGATATGTCCCATTGCCTGTTTAACCCGCAGAGAATCAATTCAGTTGCAGGAGAGTCTAATCTGACTTTGTCAGTTTTAAGGCAGAAATAGTTTTCTAAATGTATGGAATAGTGATAGATATGCTGATGTAATAGTATAACTGATAACAAAGCATGAAGTGAGTACAAGGCTGATAAAGCATGAAATGCTTTTTATTATCTGCTTCTGATATTCTCCTCTAGCCTGAATTCAAAGCCTATGGTGTTTGGGAACATCAACAGTAAGCAATACAGTGGCTGCAAGGAATATGTAAATCTTGTTCCTCAACACCTTATTCCATGCTCTATAGCTTTTGGGTGCTCCGTATCTTTCAGTTTCTGTTCCACCTCACACTTCTCTCTTGCTGCATCTCAGCTTCAGAGGTCCTTTCTGCTACTCTGGGACCACACACATCTGGCAGTTATCCACAATAAAAATAAATAGCATACCAATTCAAAGAGTCTTCCTCATCATACCCTTGATTTGGGAGGTCACCAGCAGGTCCATCCCATACACTTCCCCCTGTTCTCCTTAAGTGAATATAAGCATTACACACTGGGACACAAAGAAGTCTATAACATCAGTGAAATAATCTGTGCTTTAGGACATAAATTGGGCACATACAGAATGGAGCGATTTTTAATTTTTTTAATCTGGCAGTAACAAAGTAAAGTTCTTTGCACAGAGGCAGAATCTTTCTCAGAGTGGCTGATGTGATGCATCATTGTTATGGCATGTTTAAAGCAAGCTCTTCTAGCAGCTTTTCCCGATTTTACAAGCTCGTGTGGGCAGGTTTCTGAAGCAAATACAATGTCTAATGAAGTTCCCCATGCTATATCCTGTACTTATGAAATAGCTGTGCTACCTGTCATAACCTAAGAGAGATGTAGAATTTGTGGGTTTAATTACAATCCGTTTTGAAATTCAAGAGGAGGATTTGAAGTTTTTATTTCTTTCTTGATTTGCTATTTTTTCCTGATGAATTGTATTGCCTTGAGCATGAATATGAGCTAGGAAAAGTGCTTTCAAAGCAAAATTAGTAAAGCTAATCAATTTATCTTTTATTTTATTTTTTTAAAACAAGTTTGCTTATGGACTTTTCTCAAAGTTAGAATTTTTCACAAAAATGTCATTACATCTGCTTTTTTACTATCACCCATGTTTTTATTTTATAATTGGTACCATATTTAAAAAAAAAAAAAACCACAACAAAACCCAAAACCAAATAAAAGTAGCAAATCAAGAAAGAAAGTGACAATGCTTTAAATACAAAGATCATCGGAAATGTTGTGGAAAATGCATAGTTCAGAATCTCATGCCTAGCCATACAGCGCAAGTGGCAAAGGCATGCTCGGGTAAAGCTTGTAATTGGGAAAGCATTACAATTGCACTCCTGTGAGCCTGACAGGTGACATGAGCCACGCCAGCGTGTGCTGCATAAGGGCAGAGTTAAGCATGTTCAACCTCTTCCAATACTGCCAGACCTCCTCTCCTGCACAAAAACTTCCTTTTTTTAACCCTGATGTAGAACATGAAGATTGCATTTGCTGTTGTGGTAATCATCGCTCATTTAAGGGTCTGCCCTGCAAGTACTGAAGGAGTTAAAAGAATTTTATTCCAAGGTAATGTGTAAGGAATTCTTCTTGACTGTAACCCCATTCCGGTCCATCAGACTACCTGAGTACCTTAAGTTTTTTTTCACATGTTTAAGTAGCACATCATGAGACTAAAATAACAGCATGAAGTGGAGACATTTTCAGCAGCCTGTCAGGATTTGTGTGCAGATATTATAAAGGATTCCACGGTTCGGGTCTCAGAGGAGATATCGGTTTCAAAAACTGCAAGACGCAGGATAACGACAAAGTGCAAAAACAAGCGAAGGAACAAGGTGAAGCTGAGAATGGAAACAAACACTATTGTGTTAATTTGGCTTTGGAGGATTTTGACTTCCAATTTATCCAATTAATACTTGAGTTGGAGTATAAAAATTCTTACTGCATTGAAAATATTTGTTTTGGAAAAAAAGAAAAGATTTCGTGTGCTAGCAAAGATTCCTAAACCTAGGAGAAATAGATAACAAATTGGTGACAGCAGGTTACAAATTGGTGACAGCAGGTATGCTATCCTAACAGTGTAGATTTAACAAATCACATTTTATGTTCACTTT
Organism: Grus americana; assembly: GCF_028858705.1. Taxonomy (NCBI): domain Eukaryota; kingdom Metazoa; phylum Chordata; class Aves; order Gruiformes; family Gruidae; genus Grus; species Grus americana. The sequence goes on from NC_072855.1 coordinate 24,181,783, forward strand.
TCTGAAGTAAGTGCTACCACTATAAAAGAAATAAGTGAACCTTGCTCTTGTCCCGTAGATTTTAAATTGTGTTGTGTAACTTGGAAATAATCCACCTTCAGTGTGTATTTCTTTCTGGTCAGTGGCACTCAAATCATGTTTCATCTTGTCTCTCACAATTCTAACATGAACACTGGCGTGTAAGTTTACAAGCTATTTGCCTTATAAAAATAGTTAATATGAAAACATGATTACATCATTTACTAGGAAGCAAGATACAAACCATGTTGCTTTGAAAAATCATTTAAATTAAGAACACAAGCATTATTTGATGCATATCTTAATTCATAAGTATTATAAGGGTCACTTTGATGCTTGTGAAGATAAATAGGCAGGAAGCAATTGAAAATTAAATCTTATTTACAGGCCACATATAGCTCAAGTTCCCTCAGAATTATTCTTCTGACTATAGAGCTAGAAAAAAAGAACTTTAATAAGGTGACATGCAATTTTGTCTTGTTTACGTAATAAAATTTTTTGTTTCAATATACTTTACCATTTGCAAAAATTAAGGAACGATACTGCACCTTGTACTAAGTGATTAACCTTTATACACCTAATGAGTTCTACTCCCAATTAGATAATGACTAGTATAATCTTACCGATGAATCATTCCATGTTTTTACCCTTTATATATATTATATGAATAAAACTTTCAATAAGGTTTTTTTTAGCAGGTAGTATCATAAAATGCTAGATGCTGGATCATCTCTCTTCTCTGGAAATAGAACAATGCGTTCAAAATAAACAAAAAAGTCAATGCAGGATTCAGCTCTGGATGAAAAAAATATCTCTGATAAGCCACTTCTTATCCTTCTATAACGGAACATTGGGTCAACCTAACATGGGTTGTTACTGCTGTTTCAGACTACAGGACAGATTTGTTTGAGGCATGTTTTCTCTCATCTTTTTCTTAGGGTAAGATGCAGAGTGTTCCTCAGATGGGATCTCAGTGAAGGTTATTCTACCAGGCACAACGTGAGGCCAGCACACCGATGGAGCATCTCGATGAGCAGAGTGTCTTGCTGTTAGAACAGCGTTCAAACTGGTTTTTGTTTGGGAACAGCCATGCAGACCTTCCTGTAAAATGCCAATTATCTGGGGACAGAATTTCTTCTTTCCCTCTTGCGTATTTACACTGAGCACAGCAAGGTCTTGATATAATTTGGGACCACAGTGAAGTAGAACTGACAAATATTTGCGGTTGAGCTGATGCATTTACCTAAGTATTTCTGTTTCAGATTTGTCTTCACACTGGTGTCAAAGAAGATAAAGAAAAGGGAAATTTTATGTAACTTTCCCCTCCATTACATCATCACTGCCAGACCCATCAAACTTTCGGAGACTTCAGGACTTACAAAGGGATCTTATAGTGCAGGAAAAAATTATGAAATCAACTTTTCTTTGTAGGGGTTGCTAAGATTCTTTATTCTTTATGCACTTTTCAAGAGAATTACAAGCTGGCTTAAATGCAGCTGTTTGTTGCAATGCATTTAATCAGTTCACCACCACTAGCCTTGGAAACATAAGGTGATTTAATTCTAATGGTCTTAGGAGCAAGTACAATGGAGAATTGCATTGTTATGCTGTGACTGGTCTGATCTTAGCTTCCATAATAATTTTAAACTTTCAGTCTGCCTTTCAAATAGTACACATGGTAGCTCTTAAATTATGAGCTAGGGGGTTTTTTGTTTACCAGTTTTCAAGGTATTTCAAAAATGGATTCCAGAGGGAAAAATACTCATTTTTGTACATATGATACACCTACTATTCACTATATTTGGCACCTATCTACTTGGCAGGCCAAACAAATCTTATTCCCTAATGCACATGTGAAAAGTTGTCTAAGTGATTTGTAATATTTTTTAAAGCATCATTAAAGTTAATCTATATCTGTACTCCTACTGTCACATGAATCATGCTAAAAATTGACTTCTTATTCTGCAATTTCATGCTAACATATGCTAGTGTCTATGTAAGACTAGTTGTGAGAGATGTCAAAACTTCTGGTAAAAATACTTCCCCGTAGCATTGAATTTAGCCTCCCCTTTGACATTCCCAAGGGTTGTTCTCCCAGGCACAACATGACCATATTTTGTATTCTTACCGTGTATTAACATCTTGAATGTTTATGTTAAAAAAATGCACCTTCAAAACATTTCTAAGAATTTGTACTGAAAGAAAACTGTCATTGTGTATTCAAGCCTTCTGTGCCTAGTTTCATATATGTTTACGAACATAACTTGGGCCTGTTCTACAAAAGGCTTCTGAATCAATCACCTGGAGACAGAAGGATTTCAGTCCTCAGCTGCCTGATCACCCAGAAAGCAATTATTTCCAAAAGCACCATAGCTATATTTGCAAAAGTAAGTCTGACTATGCTCTGACACTTAAAATTTTTGTAAAGAGTGCATGAAATAACTAGCAGGGAAACAGAAAGTGCAAGAAATTGTCAATATGTGAGGTTTCTGAGTTTATGAATCCAATAACTGCATTTCTGAAAAGTTCCATACATAAACTGTATAATAAGATAAGATGGAGGTAATTTCTGCTTTTCCTTTTTTCTTTTTTTTTTTTCCCCCAATCTGTTATAATTCTTGTTGATAAAACAAGAGAGATCGGAAAAATTTAACGTCTCTTAAACTCAAAAGAAATTCCCTTACTCTTTCTTATTTACAGATTTGATTAGCAGTGCCTGTCACACAGAGGGAAGAGGAAGAGAAGAGTTCGTTTTCAACCTTTCAAAAAGATCTAATACTCAGGAAACACTAATGATAGTGAAATGTGACACGGCAAAATTGTAGAGTAATACATAACAATTTTCAGTTTTGACAATAAGAAATTCCAACCAGTGGTTATAAAAATAGGTAACTGAAGAGCAAGATGACAGATTTAAGTTAATGTAGACAACTGCACTGCAAAACACATTTGAAAGATTTCGCCCTTCAAATCATGTCTTTCTGAAGTTATTCCATTCCATTCCATAGAGATTGTTGACAACACCTTGAAAAAATACATTGAAAATGCATTAGCTGTACAAATAAAGCAAAATTATTGAAAATTAAATCCTGAAAATATTAAGCTAAATATGAAAAATATGATATTCTAAAGTTCTTTTATCTGTGTTAAATTCATTCATACTTGTCTGTTGATGGCCACCATCTGAAAAAAACCAAAACAATAAAACATAGAAATATATATTTTTGGGGGACAAGTAATTGTTACAAGCATTGAGTACCAGAATCTCTAGAAGACATAACAAAAATAAAAATGTCTTTTGTTTAGTTTGTATTAGTCTCGTGTGCTCCTAAGCTAATAAATATTTAGAATATGAACAGACAATCTTGTTTACTGTTTTTCCCTAATGAATACAGTTAGTAAAATCGACAAGATACCAATTACAACTGATGAAAATAAGTTATCTTTTACACACAAACCCATGTTGTGGACACTGTTGTTACAAGGGATCAGAAAGATGAGATGCTCAGTATGATTCTCAGGAAGAAAACATTTCTGTACGGGTAATAGAGAGGACTGTGGAAAGTCCCCAGGAGCTGAGAGTGAAAGTTGAGATTGTGAAGGCATTAGGACACAATTATAACACAGTGAATCAATGGCCCTATCTATCTTCTCACACTGAAGGGGGGTGAAGGGGTAAGCAAAATTGATGGTGCCTTTGCCACTGTTGGCCTTGGTAATAAAAGCACATCCACACATTAATAAACCAGTATTAAACTAATGACTTTCCTCTTCGAGCCAGAAACTATTTTAGACCTCTAACTCAAGAGTTCGTAGGAAAACTGATGAAGTGATACAATACCTAGCACAAATTCTGAGCAAAATGGGCTGCAGTTGTCAGGCCTTTACTCTTGTCTCTCAGCTGAAGGGGAAAAAACCCCAAACAAACCCACCTACCTTCCAGTTGCCTGTGAAGTCATATGACCATCAGGTAATAATTCATTTCTTTCTGACTGTTGCAGCATGTGTCTTTCCTAACCACTCCTCTCCGTCACTTGTTTTTCTAAAGAAAGATTTGGGACTCCTCATTACGCAGCTTCTGCAAAAAACCTGACACAACGTCTAGATTGGAGGTACCTGCCAAGACGCGCTCAGAGCCAAAACCGGGAGCTACTTCACCTCTGCAAGGATCCACCTGACCCTGATCTAATGGCTTTTTAGAAAATAATGTATCTTTCAGAATATTTTTGTGTACAAACCAAATTATGAGGGAAACTGTATTAACTCATTTTGAAGAGTAACAATGCAAAGCTTTTTTTAATACTACATGAAAGACAAACCCAGACATTTTAAACTGAAACTGGGATTTCTACTAGATCCTCACTGGATTATGTAAGATTTATTGCAATATTCTGTCTGTACAGAGGTTATCTTTGTTCAATAATGTTCCATCAAACAAGACGTGGCTTCAGCTGGTTATTTTTTTGGTATCTCTGACCATTTGAGACATTGTCCTAGGTCTTATCAACTCAGTTTGAGGTAGTAAGATACCCATAAACATTTTGCGATGGCGTGTTTATTTTCCACCAACTTCTGTCTAAACAATAAAAGAAAGAATGGATTTGGGGGATATTAAAAAGTATGTATTCAAAATTGTATTGGATAAAAATATTTAAGTGTTGTAGGACTATACCCCTTTATATAATTTAGCCTTTTTCCTGTAATAATCCAGGTAAATCTTTGTTCCCATCCTCCTATTCCAGTAATCACATTGTGACATCATAACATCATCCCTTTGTCATGCTTGCCAAATTAAAAAAAGCTCTTTTTAATCTTTGTTTTAATGGATTATTTTTCTATTCCAATTATACAATTAATTTCTTCATGCTAAAAACATCATCTCTATATGGATCTAGTTTTAGTCAAGCCTTTTCTTTCTTCACTCATCAAGCTCTACTTTCAGTTAAATCATTATTTGGTTATCCAGCAGTCAAAACCACTTTCATAATGGATTCATGTGATAAAACCCAGATTTGTTTTCATGTCATACCTTCTCTTCCATGTCCTGCCTCGCTAATGACTGGGAACTGCAGTGCCATCATAACATTTACGCACTGTAGACACCCAGCAAAAAAATTTCATACATTTTAAAAAATAAAATTAAACTTTTGGAAACTGACTCTAACTGCATTTTAAGACCATTGTAGGAAGTCTACTGAATTGTGGGAAATACAAGACCTACAGCAGAATTTCACCATGGTTTTAACATACGTTGCTTGTCCATTTAGAGCCATATTCAGCTTACTGGTGCATTTACCAGCAGATTTTAGAACGACTAACTGTTATGACAATTATTTTTTGTGAGATTGCAAAATCGCAAAAAAAAAAAGAAAAAAAAAGAAGACAACCTTATAGACCTGCAAACTTGTTCAATATTTATATCGGGGTGTGTGTGTGTGTGTGTGTGTGTGTGTAATCCAAGCCTTGGTTTAGATTTTCAGTTCCACTAATGCTCTATAAAACAAGAAAGGAGTGTGGCTTTTTACTTTATGTCATTTAATGTCTATTTCTTGATGCTTGCATTTGTTCCATTTCAACTCTAATTTTGCAATGAGGAACAAAAATATCACCTATTGAAAAGAACATCAGAATACATAATGTGTTAATGGTACACTAGAGAGACACTGAAGATGGACACATTCGATGGTGTGTCTTTATTTTTCCCCTTCAGCTGATGAACTAATAGCCAAATGTCTCTGTCACCTTTTGCTGTGAGAAAGAACAAAGCATACAGTAAATTGGCAGAGGGAATATTGTCACAGCCGCCTAACGCTGTTTTGCCCTTGCTGCTTTTATAGAGATACAGTGCTAACTGCGCTGTTCATTGTCATCACAGCTGCATCTGGGTGTCTAAACACTATGCATGCCTTCCGCATCGTACTTGGTGAAGGGCAAGGATCAAATGTTATTCAATACGTTTCTCTGTTTTGACAGTGACCCCCCAGTAGCTAGTCAATGTCTGTTGGTATCCAATCAGTTTTACCCTCTCTTAGCAGTTACCATGTTGCGCTAGATGGCTAGTGAGGATAGCCTTGTGATTGTGACAAAGCCTTAGTTAAATCGTGATATATGCCATCTCATTCTTCTCCTCTGTCATAAAGGACTTATTTAGGCATTTTGTATGTGCAAAGTATAATTGGGCCAGTGTCTCACCTATGCTTTGCACAGTTCTACTGACACAAAGGTAGGACCCAGTGAAGGGTTAGACACATCAAAATTCATTCTGTGGAAAGATGCACATACTTGCATAGCTGCTATGCCACTTCTGCAAGCATCAATATTCTACATCTCTGCATCCCACTGCCATCTCTACTTGAATTCTCCATATTCTCCTGATAGGTATCATTTTACTGCTCTTTCAGTCTTTCAAGGGAACCTTTCTCTGATTCATACTACTGGCAAAATGCCTTTTCTTTCACCGCTCATACATGCTTTACATTGCGTATCAACATTTTGCTCCGCATATCAGCATCCTAGTTAGCATCCCCAGAAGCTCTGCTGATACAGAGACATATTAAGTGGTTACCATACTCCTACCAAGATGATCAGCTATTCTGGCCAACAAACAGCAGGTAAAGTCAGGACTCCACCTGATGTTGACTGCATTCATGTGACTAGCAACGCTTGCCACATGTGGTCATTGTCCTCAAGTGAGTCAAAGAGCAAGCACAGGCAGGATCCAGGGCAAGTGGCTCAGAAGGAAGAGCTGTAGGTATTACTAACTGTGAGCAGGAAGGACTGCCTTACGAGGAGGGATTCTAATGAAAGGGCACTTTGTGGTTGCATACAAAGAACTCAAAAGCCAGACAAAAAAAGGATAAGCGTGTAAAAAAGAGGTCAGATGGAAATAAGAGAAAAGGAAGGTATAACGGAAAGCAGATAAAGACATGAAAGTGAAGAAGTATGGTTTATCACAGAAGTAACATGGAATGATTTCAGTGACAGATGTTTTTACAGTATTTTTGTCCACTTGTGATTACAGTCACAGAAATTCAGTAGTTTACTAATTTCCTTAGCTTGCAGCTTGTGTTTTACAGTATCTGTAATTTACTGATTCACAGACATTAATTAGCTGTTTAAAACTTGCCTCCTCAATAAACCCATCAAACAAAATTCTCCAATCTCATCTTTGAGTATCTATATACCTAATACCTGTGTAGTAGGTCGATCTCTTTGCCACACAATTTTTCTCTTTTTATTAATATTTTTCCCTAACTGTACTATTTGTTCAGTTCGATAAGCCAAATTATGGCTCCTAACCTTTCTTTGTAACCTTACCTCCCAATTCTTGCTATCCCTCTTTTTACGTATGCAGAGCAGTAGTATATTTGTCAGGGTGAGTACCATATGTAGTAGAAGACTTATTGTACGGCACTGAGCTATGTGGGATATTTAACAGGAACAAAGAAAAGCAAGGAGACAACAGATGGTAATGGAGAAGGGAAAAAAATGCTGAAGCACAAACACAATGTTATAAGACTGCGTTGAACAGTGAAGAAAGTAATATCATGACTGAAAAGGGAAAGAAATAGCTAGGAAGTCCACAAGAAAGCTGAGATAATTGGTAAAAAAAAATATAAAATAGGTGACTGATTATTATAAAAAAAGAAATTAAGTTCCATCTTCCTAACCAGTCATTCACTGGTCTCTCCAGCAAATCTCCTGTGAAGGGTGTTAACCTCACATAGATAGCTCGATTTATCAATTATTATATGTTTTGTTTGGAAGGTGAGTCAAATTATACATTTCATAAAACCTTAAGCTCTGTAGCAATTGATGAGTCATTGACCATTCCCATGTTTTAGCTTTATGTTCTCTATTTCTTTGATAATAAAAAGGTGTGAAAGTTGTCCTAGTAAAAAAAATTGAGAGATTACCTTTTTATCAGGTGGTAGCATGGAACTTTGTACCATCTTTTGAAGGATAAGCTTTTGTGCCTGCTTTATCAGTGCAGCAAGACAGTATCATTTTATGTATATTATTGGTCTTTGCAGTTTATACACATATTGCACTAAAAAATAAATTTGCACTTACTGTAAATATGCATTTTCAAATCCAAAATTTATTTAATTTAATCTTGGTTGATCAGCAAAATGCAAGAAAAACATGCAAGTGAAAATACAATTCAGAAATCAAACCATATGAAATTCAGTGGAAGAAAACTTGGCAGCATGTCTAGATCTCTCCATTCCTCTGAGATAATTACTATAAACTTTGCTTATTAGAAATATTTATTCCTATTGCTACTAATTCTGCCTTGAGTCATCTCTTTATGTGTAAGATACTATATGAATAAAAAAAAAGGTGCAGATACGCTCCTTTTCTTTCACTCACTTTCATTGTTTCTTATCTTCGGTACAAGTTGAGATTGTCTCTAGATATCACTTTTTCCACTCCTGTAAGGTAATTTTGTAATCACATCGAAATGCAGAAATAAAAGTGTCCTTTTCATTAATAATAGACAATGTTTTCCAGACATCTGAATCATTCTTGTTTCTGCATCTCTCCTCTCTCCATGCAATGACAGCCACCTGTGATGAAGTAGATTGTGAAGAGGTTATGAATAGTCTCTCCCTACCAGAGAACAATAACAGAGAAGAAGAAAAATAGGCTCTGCTTAGATGCAGGGGTCTTATTGTGTATCTATCTGAGATAAAGTCAGCATCTTAAACTGTTATGCACTCAACTATCACTTTTATTTTTACTTAGAAGTCAGCAATTTTAATAAGAAATTTATGGTATATAAAACTTCCGAGATTTAAATAGGACATGAGCAATGCATAGGCTTCGTGCTGCACCGTGCTCAAGGATGAGAGAACAGGAAGGGCACCGAACAGATCCTGAAGAATCCTGAATTACCAAATCTAACTGATATTAGGTGTCTGCCAGCATCACCTCAGATCTCAACAGAAATGTGAGATAAAAAATGTGTTCCCCTTCTTTATTTTCTCTGAAAGACAGAGAAATATATGTATATATTTTATATATATGTGTATATATATATAGATATAATACTCTCTAAATCTAGATGTGGATCAGAAAGCTGACGAGTCATTTTTCCTATAATAATAGTGACCACAAAAATGTTTTGTTCTGGATTTTCCCTTCTGTTTATTTCTGTGTTGGCCCTAAGCATCTATCAGGACACCAAGTTATTTCACCATTCCTAAGGGGAAAACGATTCAGGAGGTGATTGATGGAGTTAATGGAATCTCACTTCTCCTCAGATGCCTGAAAACAAGTTAACCTCAAAATTGATTTGCTGTTTCTTGTAGCCATAGATCACACACTGAAAGTATCACCAAAACAGAGCATTACACAAATTCTTAAACTAGTAAAAATCTGAAATGGTAAATCCACTCAGATGCATGTAGATGTTGCCATCACAGTTTAAATTCAGTCTAACCATGTTAGTGAAAGAAAGGTACTTAAGTCTGTCTAAAGTCAGTCTAGAAAGGCAAATTATGTCTGGGGGTGAGCTGAAAATTGCTGCATAGTATTTGCTCAGGTCTTGGCTGGTTCAGTTATTTCTGCATCACATCCTATTCCAGACTGGAGGTATATCCAGTGTGAGCAGTGGCTGCAGGGGAAATCAAATCATACTTGTTAGGGACAAAATTCTCTGGATGTCAGTAGTGTGAGGAAGGAAGAAGGAGCAACTGTGTGGGAAACTGCTTGCATAAGAATCAGAGAATCATAGAATCATAGAGTGGTTTGGGTTGGAAGGGACCTCAAAGATCATCTAGTTCCAACCCCCCTACTGTGGGCAGGGACACCCTCCACTAGACCACGTTGCCCAAAGCCTCATCTATAGAAGAAAGCCTCATCTAGAAGAAGAGCTATAAGTACTTTTGGAGTATTTGATGATCCAAGAATATTCTTGAACTCATAAACCAGCTGGAGATCCTTCATTGTTTTAAGTCAGTCAAAAACATCATACTAATATTGCTTGTTCAACCGCTCTTCTGGGTTCCTAGAGTGTCACCTTTTGGAAGCTTGTTCTAAAGCTGCTGCCTGGTGCCTTCAAGCTGCTTTAAAACTTCTGTCTCTAAACTGCCCTACACTCCTTTGCTCTTCTTCCTCAAATGTAAGATAACCAAAAAAGAGAGAAAGAAATGGCACATGGTCATTCTGATGTGGTGTCTAATGTCTTATCTTTGCCTTGCTGGTCATGAAAACGTGTGTTAGAATTTTTCACATTATTATACCTATTTAAAAAATCAATAGATCTATTAGACCTATTACCTACATTCTGTCTGACAGTAATATCCTGTAATTAAATAGAGGATTTTCTGAAACAATATTATGAATTTACATCATGTCTTTTCCCCCCCTTTATTTCTATCCTTTCTGTGTTCCATTTTCTTTGTGAAGATGCAAGATATCCATGAAGCCTTTTAGCTTGGATTTAGTCCACCCAGTTCATAAATGAGGGATGGAACTTTGAGTAATCTCCAAATTTTGATAAATAGATAATCAGAGACTGATTTGGAATCATGCGGTTCCTAGTACACGCAGAGAGTTTCTCTCACTTCCTGTTGACTAGACAGTGAGTTATCACACATGACAGTGACTTATCACACACTCCTATTTTAGGTTCATGGAGTTATTAGAACAAATCTGACACATAAGCAAGAAAAAGAAATGGCATTACATATGCAGAATAAACTGTCTCATTAACTAGCTAATGAGGAATGAATTCTACATATACCGTGACAACTGTTCTTTCCTCCTTTCCATTTTCTGCACTCTTTACTAGCCATTTTCATGAATACTTCCTTCTGACTTCAAGTCTTCTATTAATAGAGCTACTCCTCAGAATGCTGCCTCTAAGACCCAGCCAAGCGTATTCTATGGTGGTGTGCACATTTTGCTTAGCAACTCTTTTAACCACACCTTATGCCCACTCTTTCAGTAATAAATGTAAAGTCATTCTACTTTGCACCAGTATCAAAGTTTTGGCTAGTAGCAATACTGTTCTGCATCAAGTTGTTTCTCAGAAACAGCTTTATAAGAAAAGACATTATGAATGTTTGATGTTATCAGTTTGGAATGGAAATTCAAACAAATGGAAGAATTGAAAACTAAGCTGTATAGGAAAAAGTGCTAAACAACACCAGAAGGAAACCAAAATGAAGATTTATTGGCTAAGGAATCTGAGAAAAAAAAAAAGTATAGCAGTTTGGGCATGGCCGAGCCTCTTTGAAATGTTTCTGTCTGTGAAGGAGATAGGGAAAAATGACTCAGCAATCTGCAGGTATTTTTATAAAAACGTGATATGTATCTGCATAAATGCAGCTTTTTACCACATGTGTCACAGTACTAAGCAAGAATGTTGTTCAGAACTTAACACCTTGACTATCTTTGATAGATATGTGAATGCTAAGGGACTGGCTTCTTCAAAGTATTAATAAAGCAGACTTCAAGAATTCCCAAATCAAAGAGGATAGTTAGTCACTCAGTGGGGAAAAAAGTGCTTGAATAAGAGCAAATTGGGACATAAATATCTGAGCCACTGAATCCTCAGTGGAAAACTGTGTATGAAGAAGTCGTTATGAATGCTATATCATGGCAGCAGGCATTTATCAATGATACTGCTTTTCATTTGGGAGTATGAGACTAGATGCTACTCTCACCTCTGCGATCCAGCTATGGAAAATTTATCCTTAATTAGCACAACTCACTAACTGAAAGGAATCCTGTATAAAATTCCGAGAATCCTTTCCATACCCTCCCCTCTGGGTTTATTGTATTGGGGGACGGGGTGGGTGGCAGTGGGGCGTGTGTGGTGTGCTGTTTTTTGTTTTGTTTTTCCAGAAGGCTCCCTTTGAACTACCAGCAGCCACTACAGCAGCACAGCTTGAAATGAAATCAACAGCCAGAGGACTTCAGCATCAGAGCAATAGATATCACCGAAGTGTCAATGCTTCCAGATACAAACCTAACCCACCCTTCACCCCCCCGTTTACATGTGAAAGTGTTCTTTTTTTGGGTTTTTTGGGGGTTTTGGGGGTTTTTTGTTTTCAGGGTGGGAGTTAGGCAAGTAGAGCAACACAGGATCAGACCCCTTCCTCAGCTTTCTTATTCTTCAGAAATTTGTATAAAAAAATGGTATTATTCTTAGTAAAAAGATGCTTGACGTTTAATGCTTTCCATTCATTAGACTGAAGTACTGTCTCCTGTACCCTACAGGGAAACCAATTCATTAGTGGAGCTTTAAGAAACATGCATTCATATCACAAGTTTGCTCTCTTTAACTGCACCTCCAGGCACCTTACAAATAATTTATGAGGTAGTGAGATGTTTGACAATCAAAAAGAATGAAATTTCACTAGGCAGACTCCTAGAAAAAGAAATCTTAGTCAATGTATTTTAAATTCTATTAAGCTTTAAAAACAATGTCAAAATTCCTCACTCAGAAATGAAGCAGTTTTTTGGTAATACTTGGCTTCACTAAGTCAGATTAATCTCACTCTTACTGCTTGGTATCACAGCTAGACAAGTATGATGGTCCATAGATAACTTGGAAGTATTAATTTTATTTTTTACTGTTCTACATTAGAACTCCAGAAGCATTTCTTTACACTTTGATAAACAGAAACTTTAGATCCTTTCTTGAGAGAACCACAATGCTCAGTTTCCAAAATTCTGAAATACCAAAGAGCCTGAGTGAAGTATGTGAAAATCTTAAAAAATTAAAATAGGATATCCAGCATACAAATAACATCTTTAGTTTTCGGCAAGTTTTCAGCATGTTTACACCTCTCAGAGATACTGAAGTCAGCTTTGATAAGCAAATTAGAGAGCAGGAAATCTTGTCATTTTGGAGCTGAAACTGAACAAATTAACAGCAAGTTTATTATAACCAATCTGCAGTGAGGAGTATTTAGTACCATATGGAGGAAGCTCTGCTCAGTGAATGGACTGGCAAGGTAAGCAAGATAACCAAACACAAAGTTATTTGGACTAATCTTAAACAGAAGCAGTTCTGAAGCCAGTTTTGAACTGGATTATTAATTGCAGAGAGCACACAAAAGATGAAGGGACACAAAAGATGAAACAGAAGTCTTTCTCGTTATGCTCTAACTTTTTGGGAAATCAATTTCTTTAGTGTCTGGGGAAAAGGATTTCATATGGGTGGGTGAGGCAGATTTCAGTAAATCTCCTCCCACCAGTCCAGGCAGAAGAGCTAGATATGCAGAAAGAGCAATATGTTCCAGCTCAATAGCTGGAGATTTTTTTTTTTTTTTTTTTTTTCCCATGGATCTTTCTCTACATAGCACCTCCAGAAAGACTATCTCTTTCTGAGGCACAATTTTAATAACCTTCCTCTTTGGGAAAAGACACCTGCATGCTGCCCTCTTTAGAGGGCGGCAACGACATTGTCAAAGTGTAGCTCCAAGTGAGATAAAACTATAGGTGACAATGGAAGAAAAGGAAATGATTCTTGTTGTTCAGACTTTTCGTCATGTTCTCAGAAACTATTAGGAAATTAAACTTTGGAACAAACATGGACACAGGTTATCAAGGAAACAATATTCTCTCTCATGAATTTAATAAAGTATCAAAAGGAGATAGGAGAACCTTTACCTTCCAATAATTCTTATCAAATCTTGAAAGAATATTAAATTCTTTTATGAGGTGCTGTATATGTGCCATTGCACAAAGCAGAACATATTGTTTACAATCAGGAAGCTTTTCTGATGTGGCAACAACCACCTTACATTACCAGTTGAAAAACCTACCCTGAGTGTTTAAAAACTATGGCTGCATGTATCAACCAAATCAAAGAACTTGCAGATGTTATACATGGATACGAGAATGACAGACTTTTCATTCTGGAGACCCTTAGTTACGTTGGGAGAGAAAAATCTCACAAAAATTTCTTCAGAGAGAGAGAACTGTAGTCTGCTACTTCTGAGTCACTATTCAAGCTTAAACAAGAAAGGAGAAAGAGGTTCAGACAGGGCTGCGTAGTGGCTCCACGAGTCCCGCTGACCAGCAGGATGTGTAGAAGTAACTGTCACGTGCAATAAAAGTTTTGGAGGTTAGTTGAAGGACATGTAGCTGAACCAAGTCATTGACTTTCATTCTTCCTTCCAGTGTCTCCTTTTCCAATGTTTACTCTGATTTGATCAAATAAATCAAATCAAAAGATCAAATGTACTAATTTTCCTATTTCCAGTCACCAGGACAGGAATGTGTTTTCCTTTCCATAAAGTACATCCATAAAGAAAATACCAAATAGCTGTAGTAATGACTGCAGGCATACTTGCTAGATTTAATGGATCAGTACATTTCCTTCCATACTTAATTTGGATGTTTCTGATTAGGAACAGGAACACCTATACTCTAACCTTCAGCGAGACAAACAATCTTTATCTTTTTATTTAGTGATTACTCATAAATACAAGTGAGATTTAATTAATGCTAAAACATGCAAGCGTGTGGCAATCAACTGTGGCTAGAGAAAGAGAGGCTTTCTTATTATATCTCTCTGCTTTGTTCTGTGGTTTTGGTTTTTTTTTTCTGATTAGTTTTTCATATTCTGTTATACTAAATACTCATTAGCTTTTAAAAATTATCTAGCATTTAGAAGCCGTGAGCCTTAGATCAGCCCAGGGGTTCCTGCAGATATCAGGAGATGGAAAGCAGCACTTATTTTTTCTACTTTATATTACCTACTTAAAAAAAAAATAAAATCATATTTCTTGAGTATAATGGATGGACTGCAATGATTTACAAGGAAATAATTTCACTGAGGGATTTTGGGTTGGTGGTATCATATAACATGAGAAAAAAAGTCTGATTGGTTTATGATTTCTCTGGGAAGCTGAGAGGAAATTAATTCTATTTAACTCACTACTTGTCAGCTCCTTTGTTGTTGTTGTTGTTTGTAATATATGGACCTAACATTGGATTTTAAGTCTGGAGATATTTCAAGCTACTAAAACATTTATTAGTTTAATAATAATGTTAGAAATGATTGAAGTGCTATAAATGTTTAAATTTGAATATAGAAACTCCTGGTTTTGGTGTTCAAACCAAAGCCATTTTGACTGCAGTTCCCAGAACAGGCACGTAACCTCGGTGTTTAAGCACGTTAATCAAGAAAAGCTGCCATGCTAAGGTTTGGTTGATAGGTTTGGACTTTTGGAAATCAGAAAGATGGGTTAAACACACAATATTAAACAAAGCTTATCATAAAATTGGTGTACTATCCCTGTCCAGATATTACACTTCTTCTGCATGTTTGCACAAAACAGAAACCTGGTAACCGGAGAGGAACAGCTTCAGGGAGCTTAGGACGAGAAAACACTGAAAGCTCTGTGGCTACACCAAGTAATTGCCTACTGTATCTATACATCACATAACTCTGGTGGGTCAAGTATTTCTGATTACTTTCTTAACCTAATGCCCTCAAAATCTGAGAGGGAATAAGATTTAATGACTTACACAAGCGTGCCTTGTTCCCTGAGCAGCATCGCCATTCCCAGGTGAGTAGCTACTGTTTCTCTCGCCCGCCCTTATGCTGAAAGCTGACCTCCTCTCCAGGTAGCTCAGCTTAGTTAGTACTTGTGCTCCCCATCAAGACACATACAGTTTCCTTAGATCAAAGCGTTAGTTGATAACCAGATTTTAGTGCTATTGTTGTCACGAACAGGAAGGAGGAGTAAACTGCTGTGGTCACAGCTGAAATCTTTCATTTGAGTGAGGATGTGCATCCCAACAGCTTAACTGGAACCTTTGGGAAGGGTATTAATCAAGGTGTGTGCACATATCTAGCGGCTGATAAACCTCCAGGTTATAGTAAATTTATGAATGACCACAACACTCGTGTCATGGTATCACTTTTTATTTTCTCAGAAACCTGCCTGCTGACCAAAAGCCACCACTGTCTTCCATGATTTTCTGCTTTTTCACAAGGCTTTTTTTGATCGGCAGTCTTGTATTTCTGACTTGTCTCTGACATACCAGCTAACTATTCACCTCCTGACTGTAAGCATATTAATATAGTAAAGACTGAGGCAGCGACTATTTTAACTTTTGTGCTTGTGAGAAGACACCACTGTTTTGTGTTAAATATGAGTGGGGACTCATTGCTGTCACTGGTTTAAAATGATAGTAACATTTTGGTATTTCTTTTAGGTTCCCAAACAGATCTGCTTCACCACTTCTACTTCTTGACTAAAGCTGGAACAATTCACTCCTCTGTAGCTGGATCCCTCCCTGGCCCATGTAGAGGGAAGGGGATTTTGGTGGCTGGAAAGGCAGGCAGGCTGGCAATTACCGTGCCCAGCCAGCTACCTGCTTAATTACAACGTCTCCTCCTCCAACTTGGACATTCGACAAAGTTATGGAGACAAATACAGGGGAGGCAACAGATGGGGAAAGGGAGAGAACTTTCCACTGACTGCAGCAGGAATTGCATTTTCAGTGTTGCTGTCTGATTCTGGTGTACCAGAAAAGGGGAAAAGGTTTAGGCATAAGCTGAAGTACGCTGGAAAGAGGTATCCCCTCTCAGCATTCGAACTGGGAAAAGAAAAAAAGGAAATCCCAGGTAAAGTTAATTTTAATCTTAAAGCAAAACAAAAAAGATCATCTCAAAGGTTTTTAATTTTACCCGCTCCAGTTCACCCTTCTCACTTCTCTTATTAATTAATTGTTTCTTCATATTAAAATAAAGATTACAAGAAACAGAAGAAAAAGAGTAAATAAGACATATTTTTGTCTCCATCAGACAAAACTATTTTCAAAATTCTGAAGATTTTGGAAATGTTATTTCATTCAATGTTTGTCACCAAATGATGCATCTTTCAAACTTCTCTAGGGCTTAAAGTAAATGATATTTTCATATTCTGATGGCATTTTGTGGTGCTATTTCAATCACACTTGATGGCAATGAGGCAAACGGGTACACTTAACTTCACATGCAGTGAAGTCACATAAATGTTTTATGGCTCACTGCACCTCCAGTCACTGGAGAAAGGAGCATCCATTCTTCTGAGACAGGTTTTAAAATGTTTTACATGAAAAAAATTCCTGCAAATTTCTTTCCACTCTGTGAGAATGGTCACCTTTTCACACTATTAAAAGTCTGGTTTATCCAATACGTGTTTAAATCCTATCACTCTAAATACTTAAAATACCATTACTGCAAAGCCATCTTGTGGGAACTCTGCAAGCTTTATCATCTTAAAATTGCTTCTCCAAAAATAGTACTAAAATGAAGTAATATTATAGTCCAGAATGTGTGTTACTTTAAAGTTCTAAATGTTTCTTCACTTATTTAAGAAAAAATGAGATTAAAAAACATATTTTCACTACTGAGTTTACATTCTGAACTATTCATTTGCACTATTTCAGTTTCAGCCAGACTGAGATTCTGCCAGCTCTTCATCCAGTGATAGTTATCAATAAACTAGGCAGAGATGGAAGAGAGCACTGCTCTGAACTGGGAAAAACTGCCATCCAGAGTGATTTATCATATGCATAAAAGTCATAAAAAGACTGAATGATCTGTCTGAGTGGCACAATACATTATATCAGTATTGAATAACAGAGAAGCTGAGATAAGAACCTTGTGATATGGCAAAAAGTACTTAGATACAACCTATGCACACAGCAAAAAACCCCAAATTCTGATACTGAAGTAAAAAAAATAATTATAGATTCATTTCAAAGACAGAGGGAATGGCCTCAGAAGCAGGAAAAAAAAACTATTTATGAAGTGAAAAGTAATTTCTTTCTTAGACATCTTTGATTGCCAGGTCTGATTGCCCAGATGTTTCAGTGGTGAGAATGATGGACAGTAAATTTTCTTCATTTTCACTGAATTCTGGCACTGGTATACTACTGGGTTTTTACCACTTCCCCGCCCCCCCCCCCCCCCCCCCAAAAAAAAAAAACCCCAAAAAACCAAACCCCATATCTATCTTTATTTTTAACTTATTTTCTTATTATTGATAAGAAATTAATAAAACTACTTCTAGGGTAGTATCTTTTCACCTTAGAAGACAACATAGAGAGAAACACTATTACAGATATTCTAAATGTTTTTATCATGCATATGATATATTTCAGTCACTGTGACTGCCGATACTAGAAGGAATATTTATTTCTGTGCTGACTTCTGTACTGACCCCACTCCCTGTTCTTGGATTATCCAGCATTTCTCTGATCATTATGACTAAGCAGATCACCATGGAAGGAATTGTAGAGCAGGTTAGTAGTGACTTTATGAGCTGAGGGGCATTCATCACGATCAATAGATCCAATCTCTCATTGCAGATTTCCAGTCAAAATTCACAAAGTTTCTAGGTAAAGGTGCATAGAAGGAGGAGAATGCTGTGAAAGTGATTTGATGACAGTTAATGATTAGCTGATTAATTAAGCTATCACTGTGTAGTCCAGCCTATGGAGGAAAAATGCATGATGTGTATCTACATTTAACAACTCCAATAAAGCTGCCTTGCAGATGACAATAATTCAATATAATTAAAAATAAAGCATTCTGGTTTTCAGCTGGAATACTTCCCCAAAACACTGTTTGAAAGACATATAAAAGCACAGTTTCAAATAAATTCTACGCAGGATCTTTTTCTTCCTCAGATCTCAGGACATACCTTTCCAGAGACTCTGGTAAGCACTCTATTTTTACCCTCCATCAATAATCAAATTCCATCAGTCCATTGTCTTATCTAGGAAAGCTAATTTCAAAGGTAATTGAATCCTTTTGTGATGGTGCAAAAAATTGTAGCTGGTCCTTTTAAGATGGCAGCAACATCTTTAATCTGGGCTAAAATATGCAAATACAGTATGTTTGGGGCAATTTTATACTTTCCTGTCTCTCTAGTGTCCCCTTTCTGAAGGTTCCTATTTTATAAGTGATTCATGTTCCAGAGTATTGGAAAATTTTTCCTTATAATCTACACTTTGCAGAACTAAAGCTTTTTAAAATCAAACATAGACCTCCTTTGTAAATCTTTACATTTTGAATCCAATTCTAGGCAAGAAAATCTAGATAGGCTTAGGGCAATCGATATTTTTATTAATCAGTATTTATTTTTCATGGAAAACTTGTGAAAACATTTTTTAATAATATCTGATAGTTTCAGGTTTGTTTTGACAGTATAAGTTGGCTCAATCTAAATGTAACTGAAGGGGGCTGAAGGACAGTCACTCTCATGAAAGCCCCGTAGAGCTGCTCCCACAAACTCTTCTGGAACAAACTGTTCAGATTTTTCAGTGTTGTATGCCGTAACAGCAAAATAAAATGACCAGAAATGAGCAGTGCAGGATAAGAGCAGAGCAAAGTTGATATGGAAAAATGCTCACCTAAAGATAAATAGCAGAACAAAAGTTATTTTTTTCACTGGCTGGCCAAATTCCTTAGGGAAGTTGATTTGTTGCATAGAATGAAAAAAAAGCAGAGAGGGCAAAACAGAGCTGATAAACTGCTGCTTTCAACAAAAGATAAATGACCACAATGCTCTGGCTTCCACATTTATGAGTGGAGAGTCTTTTTTATCTTAATGAGGAATGCAGTTTTTACATTTCTGCTTTCAGTTTTATTTTTATAGAATCTGATTTTCCCTTTGAACAATTAAGACTTAGAAGAAAGTCAACATACAAAAAGGATTCATTTACAGATTTTCTATTTTTTCCCCAGTACTCCACAGAACATCATATTGTGTGATATTTAATTTGAACAGTCATATTCATTGCGATGTAATGCAATTCCATGGGGTAAAAGATTTAAATTTATGTTTTACTTGTGGCCTGCTATAGTACATCTTGATTTGTAGGACAACTTTCAGAAAAGATGATCCAGAAACGTATATAATGTTTCCCAGCAAGGAATCATAACAAGAGAGAAGTTTAGAGTGAATTAGAAGAGTTAAACACTACTTCAGCTCTCCAGGCCCACGTTGAGTAATTAACAGCCACTTCCATTCCTGTAGTAGCTTCCACTTCAGCGGATTAACAGGGCATTCTCTGATACCCCAGGCTCCATTTCACACACATTAACACCTCCCTCCAGTCATCATTAGGATTCATTACAGAAGCCTTTAAACCTATTCAGAAATTTTCTGTGTTAAAATGATGCACTTTGACTTTGTGGCTTCATTCTAGAGCTGACTCCAGATTTGTGTGGACAGCCCCAAGGCAGACCCAGAGCAACTTATAAGAAAGTGAAAGGAAATATCTGAATTTGCTCTTCATGGTCTTCTCTGACCACAGGTAGACTCCCTCTTTTTTTTTATTTTTTCTTCTTTTTTTATTTTTTCTTTTTTTCTTTTTTCTTTTTTTTTTTTTTCAAACCAGACCTCATTTACCATATGCCTGAAAACCTTTTCTCAACTGCTGCCAAACGTATGATGTACTTTGGTTCTGTTGTTTCCTTGGGTTTTGTTCCAGTAAGTCCTGCTCCTCAGTCAGGTAAGCACTGGGGGATGTCTCCCTACGTCACTTGATGATCTTCTGGTCACAACTTCTGTCTCTGAGAAGTCCTGTGTCTGAATTGCAAGCTTCCCTTCCCTTCCCTTCCCTTCCCTTCCCTTCCCTTCCCTTCCCTTCCCTTCCCTTCCCTTCCCTTCCCTTCCCTTCCCTTCCCTCCCCTTCCCTTCCCTCCCCTTCCCCTTCCCCTTCCCCTTCCCCTTCCCCTTCCCCTTCCCCCCCCCCAGGCTGAACTCACACGTGTTGCAGTTCTTTCTCTCTAATCTCACTTACCAAACTGTCTATTAGCCTGAAATAGATTAGGCTGAAATGCAACTCTGTCTCGATGAGCCAAGATCAGATTCATGCATGATTGGGTTGCTAGTTTTTGAAAAAAATGCCTACAGGATAATTGCTCTTTTTCAGTTTCCAAAGGAAACCCAGTCATCTGGATTTCTCTTATGTACTGACCACTTCTATTATTTTTAAACATGTATATCAAGAAACCAGTTAATTATACAAGGTGAAATATTTACTGAGTTAACAAAGTGTAAAACTGAATTTGCAGTTTTCTAAGTAGGAAAAGAATCCCATTTTTATTGTTATTACTACTGGGTCACTGAATGTATTGTGTTTTAGAGAAACAACTGTTCATATTTAGTGCCTAATTTGATACTAATATGATTATAGTTCAGACCACTTTGTTGTAGTAATGTGAACAAGGTCTCCTCAGGGCAGAACAGCCCTTCTCAGCTTAAAATTCTCTGTTGTCAAAATATAGGAATAGTATTACTACCAAAATAAAAAAGAGAATCCTATGTGTGAACTGCACCACACCTCCCTGCCTTTCAGACAAAATTATTTGGATGTCTAGAGCCATCAAAAGGGGGCAAAAAATGGTAATTTGGGAAATTAAGTCAATAAGTACCTGAATTCCCGCCCCACTGGACTAATTAAAAAAGTCCAGAGTTGCTTTGTCATCAATCACTATTCTACTATAGCTACAGTTCAAGGAATTATTGTACTGCAGTGAGAATTCAAGTGGATTATAATAGATAATTATAGTATTTGTAAGTATCATTGTTATAAAATGTTATGATACTTTCTACCTATCATACTCTGCCCATGCATTGCTTTAGGTAGTAGATACCGGCAAAACAAATAATGGAGAAGAGAAAAATGTTGTCCATGAAAAGCACACACATCTGCACAGAGAATTTCAGCTAAGATGGAAGCAGGAGAGAGGATTTTTTTCAGCTTAGTACCCTCTCCCACTAGCCTTCCTTCCTCCCTAAACAGAATAAAAAAGAATAGATAACAAAAGTTAGTGTGCTTCTCCCAGAGAGAAAAATAAACGTTGACTTAGAAAGATTACATTTGTGTGTGTAAGCAAGGCTGTTTGCAAATGAAACTTTGCTCTTCAGGCTGGATCCAAGGCTTTCATGTTTCTCTTTCTAGGTGGTGCGGCATAAGAGTACATACAATACTCCTTGTGGGATCACTAAGCTCAAAAACTTCATGTACTTCTCCAAGATAGAATAGTTGCTCTTTCTTCTCACTTTTAGGTCTTCTGTAATTGAATGCAGATCTCACCAAAACCACTTCTATCTAGTAGGACACTGCAGCGAATTGTTCTCTAGTCCTGTTCTTCTTCAGTAAAAATGGCTTGAAATAAGGATGTGATTTATCTGCAGTAGATACCTGTAGGCATCTTCCAACTACTTGCCTTCACATAGAAGATGTCGTTATATCAATCATGGTGACAAAACCATTACGAAGTAACCCCCTTCAGTTAGTGTACCAAAGGGGCTACCCACACGACCTGATACTTGCTGATGTACTGTCTTCAGGGTACTCTTAGAAAAGATGCTTGTCAGGACAGTAAGCAATCCATATACTGTCTCAGAAGCAGAATGAATAGGGAAGAAGTACTTGACTTACCCACAGGCTTCTGTACATTACCTTGTTTGGGAAATCTTTCTTTGTCAGTAGTATGGTGTCCCTAAGCAACTTGCCACCAAAAAAAAAAAAAAAAAAAAAGGAAAACAGATAGGTATGATCCATCTAGCACAGAATGCTTTTAATGAAAGTGTTGTGCCTCTAAACGAGTGCTATCCATTTTCTACTTTTTAAAATGGATGAAAAATCATGTTGCTCTCGCCAAGTATGTGCCAAACAAAAGGCACAATAAAAATGGCATTGAAATATATGAGCTCTTTGACAATAGTATTAGTCACATCTTATAACCTGACCTTTCTGCTGGCAGGGATGTTCAGTAAGGTGTTATAAGAGGGCAGCATTTTCAGTAGTAAGAAAATTCATTATATCGGTCATGCACTAAACAAGCATCATTACCTCGTAACTGACAATTTTTCTTCTCCCCATGTTATCTTCAGTGTTCATGTTTGCTCCCAAATGTTAAAGAATATTCCAAAAAGTTTCTACCGTGCCAGAAGAATTGCTAAGATGAATACAAACTGGTAATTATACCACCACGGCCACTGGTGATATACCACCATGGGTCTGTACTTACGGACAGTGCTTTTAAGTACAGCCCTAAACAAGATGAAATTTAAAAGCTCTATCATGCAGGTCATAGCTTTAGGAGCCCTTGGATTTAAGAAATATACTTCAGAAACACAGACCTACCTCTCTTGCTGAGATGACTGCAGCAGCTGCAGTTTGTTATTGACCTGTGTTACTTCTAGATAATATTTCCTAAATTAACTTGATGTGTTTGTTGCTGCAAACAATCCAGCCAATCTAGCCAAGCCAAGGTGATCCACAAAAGACGAAAAAATGTAGTATTGCAGTGTCCACTTCTCCTTGCATCTTTAGTAGGAAGCTAATATAGCTTCTGCAAACCCTCACACTAGGTGCTGGACGTTGGCATTGTGTTTGCACATGTGTGCATGTGAATTTGTAAAACAGAAAGAGGAAACTGAAGAGTGGGGGTGTATCCTGCTACATGAAATACAGAAAAGATGTCCTTAACGATCAGAGGTAGTAATTGAAAACAATGTTCCAGATTGTGTTTTCTGTCATCAGAGTCGCTATGGTCAGTACAATTTTTTTTCCACAACACACAAAAACCTAAATTGCACATGGGTTAGATTCTTTCCACCTGGTTCTCAAAATGTACCTTGACATGTTCTTGATTTTGTAACTCCAGTTTGTTTGAGTTGGCACGCTAGTCAAATCACATTTTGCTATTTAACTTCGGTTTGGTCTACTGACCATGTATCATAATGGTCACTCTCTAAAGAATGAAGTTGAAGAGGGATTAGACTAGTTTTTGCCCAGGAACCGAAAATCCTCTCCTGGTTGCATTAAATACGGATAAAGAGAACAGAGTCCTACACAATGCTGGTATTTCAAAGAGCTGATTTTTCAAGAATAAAGAAAATCACTTGTGAAATTCATTGTAAAGTAAACATAAATGTGAATAGAAGTGGGAGTTTTAACACTTTTATTACAAAGAAAGATAATAACTGTGAGTAAAAGCCCAGTCTGAGGAAGAAATGAAAGCAACAATATATATTTTTAACAAACAGACAAAAAAATAAGTAGGAAGTACCAAAAAGAAAACAGAAGTTGCCAAGTGTAGGAAATTTATGTGGAAGGAAAAGACAGCTGTGAAAAAAAGAAAATCAATGACTGACAGTATTAACAATACACAAAGGAGTCTATGCATGAGGAACTAAAATGTCTTAAAATAATTCTGGAGAAATGAATAATAAAATTGTTCATAATCATACAGAAAAAAGGTTTTCAGTAAATGGTTTTTATTTGTGTCACATGACTATTACCTTTTCTAAACCATACCCAGATAAGACATTAAGCAGTATAAAGGGCATCCCAATTCATATAGCAGCCTTTCACTACTTAAACCTCATAGTTTCTGTATACTAATTCACTGGAGTCAGTTTTTAGTATATTAAAGATGTCAATGAAATTCTGGAATAATTGAAGGATACAGAAGTTGCAGGCATAGATTTATGCAAAGGAAAAGGAGAGGGCAAAGGAACAGAAGATAAGGATACAGAGGGAATATATTTTCAACTCTGTTCCCAATCATAGCAGCACTTGTGATGGCCCATGACTTGTATCAAGCGAACCAAACCAGCCACATCATAGCAATATTAAGGGTTGAGTTGCTTTTCTTGAATATTGTACCAGTATTCAGAAGGAATATAAATAAAGGAAAAACTAAATTAGCCTGACATTAGTTCTGAGTAACACACAGTCACCGATTCAAAGTACTGTTTCTCTGTCAGCTGACAATCAACTACTACACCGAAAATAAGCCTTGTCAAAAAAAGCCCAATTTTCTTCTTAGAGGATATTAAGAGGGCTTGAGCTGTGCAGTGGGTAATTTCAACATCAGTCATGGTATTCTATGACAGTATATTTTATAGGTAGCAAATCTCTGCATAAACATGAATATTGTTCGTCATAATTACCAGCTGGATGTGCAGGTGGGTAGAATACTTCATAAATAGGCTACTATATAAAACTCAAATAATTTGCTACATGAACAACTTGATTAATGAAAATCAGAATGACAGAGATCTATTGAGACACAAATGTCAGCAATTGGTAAATTTTGCAGGTTACTCAAGCCAGGCAATGTTCTTCAGTTCTTCCAGACGTTCAGTGTTAACGCCACTGGCATAAGTGGATAAACAATTCATTTAAACGTGTTTGAAACAACACATTTAAAATAAACTTCCGTTAAACTACAAAGGAGGCTGGTACAAGTGCGCAGCGTAAGATTCAAAGAATTTGAAACATTTCTACAGAATTAGATTAGATGTCCTATTAAGGTAGGTAGGCACCAAAGAGTGGTGGTCAGTATGCAGATACTTCCCCTGTGTACTCAAAAAGTGGGGTCTTTCTGTCCACCCATAGAGCATAGTTCTTTTGTTTATAGGTGCACTGAGCCTCCCAGAGAGGGGTGGTCATGATGTCAGGCTGCAAAACCAGGAGAGAAACACACTTACATTTTCTCCTCTTATGAAAGACCCAGGTGAACCAGTTAAGCTTGAGTGTGTCCCCAGTGTGATGCAGATGGCTTTGCTTTGAAGAAGTTCATCAGTGTTCCTAGCAGTTGCTTATAACTATTCTATAGGAGATATCACTATATGCTATTACAATTCGTAACGCGATCAAGGTTGCTTATTCCTCTTCACTATGATTTGGGTTTTTTTCTCTTTTTCTCTCCATTTGTCTTATTACCTAATTCAGATTTGACTGGCATCAGTGTATCTGTACACATCGCGTATACTGGTAGATATGCATGTTAAAATTATCTCATACACTAATCACAGATGTGAGATTAATTGAGAAATACTGAGTCTTTTGAGAAAGACTGAAAAATCACCTAATAAAGTGATTTGAGTGCAAGCCCTTTACGACTTCCTCAAACATGAGTTGTAAATAACATCAAGCACTGTTTTATGCTACTTATTTTAAATCCTTATAGTTTTGTCTTTTACCTACCTAACCACCCAATGACAGAAAATGCTGACGTATTATGTGACATTTTTAAACTAAAGGGAGATCTCCCAGCCATCATAAAATATGAGCTTAAAATCACCATACTTGTGGCCTAAAATCTAAGCAATTGATCTCAAAACTATTATCTTCCAGCAGCAGTGGAATTACAGCTGCTCTGAGGTAAGGATAGCATCTAATTCTCCAGCATTAATCCACACATTCTTTATACTACACAGATTACAGAGGGCTGTCGGGACTGCAACAAAACTACAGCAGGCCAGATTTATGCCATGCTAAGTGGTAAACAGAGTGTATGAACTTTCCTATATCTCTTTGAATGCCCACCTGTGCACTGGTTTTGGCTGCAGATAAGTCCCTTTATAAAGGAAATAAATGTTCCAGGTGGTATTTCCATCACTTAAATCAACAGTCCTACAATGTAAGTCGGAAAAGTTGCATTAACTTTTGTCAGGTTGTTCAGAAATTAATCATCCCAAACTGAAAAGACGTTAACTGCTGAACATACCATGCTTCACATCTTAAAGGCCAGCAAAGGATCAGAAATTCCAGCCAGAAAGCTGTGAGTTCCCGAAAGGATGATTTTGCTTTTACAGTGTATTCTCCCTTCCTGTCTGCAGTTCAAGCTCTGATGGATGTGTCTGCAAGTTTTGGACCAGGTGGAGCATTAGTTGATATAAGCTAATTTGTGTGTTTATAATACTGCTTACAGGTATATGCATATAGACACGTGTATGAAAATAAACTACTTACAAATTTGCCATCAAAAGAAAAGAGAAAAAAAAAAGGTTTCTTCAAAATGTGCAGTGAATTGTGGTCTTTATTATGAGAAATAATTAATAACATTTCTAATCTACCGTGAAATGTTTTTTTACTATTAGAACCTTAAGATGAAATGAATTAACATAGAAGACAGTAAAACCAAAAATATACGATGCATGCTGCTAGCACTATTATTTACTGATCAGCTTCTAGATTCCTTCCATGAGATAACTCCACACAATGCTCTTTAGTTGCTTTGAGAGCAAGAGAAATATGAATATGGGAATGCTCTTTTTTCCCTCACACAGCACATTCTTCCTATAATTATTAATAATTAAAGCAACTTGGGACTGTGACACTGTATCAGATAAAATCCATAGAAAGTATTTTGTAGATATTTCTAGAAATAGGAATAAATTTCTTAAGAATCTTAAATATGTGCTGGTGCTTAAAGCTAGCATTCAAGAATTTATTTCCATTTGCAATCACATACATGCAAATATGGCATATGTACATAATTTTCAGAAACCATAGGGAGTATTAGAAAAAAAAAATCTTATAAAAGGGATGGGTGGTCAAAGTTATTTCAATGAACGCTAGAATAATGTATTACAGAATATATTTCTCAGTGGTGTTTTTATTCTCACTTCTCTTTACATGAAGCAATAGAGATCTGTTCATGAGATATTATAAACATACTAGGAACTGCAGGGGCCTAAAGTAAAAAAACAAGGGTCTTGATTTATTAATAGATTTGTTGGAAAAGGTGGTGAACCCCAGGAATAGGAATAGGATTTCCATAAGTTCCTCCTTCAGCAGCCATACGGACTCTCATTATCTTAATCAAGATCTCCAGTTCTTACATGCCTGTCTTCTTGCATCAATGCCTCTACAAAAACCTAAGAGAAAAAAAGAAAACTTCTGAGCCTTCACAGAATGGCATAATATTTAAAATGAGGTCTCCCTGACATAGCTGCAGAGTTGCTGGTTTAAAATTCTTACAATTTTGAAATAATATAATGAGCATCCAAGCTCTACAATCTATGAAAGCTTACACCATGGTACTATCTCTGAGATCGTGCAGTCAGCACCAAGTATCACATATGAGCAAAATCTTCCAATATTAAAGGCCACAGTAAGAAGAAAGGCAGAAAATTTCAATTTATTGGTAGAGAATATACCCATGAAGTGTTCAATATAGCTAAATAATATTAACTATTTGAGAATTTGGAAAAAAAAGAAAGTATTTTTTAAAGAGTGAAAACTGAATTTCCCTTTAAAGTAACATTACTTAGGGAAAAAATATTTGTGATTGCCTGAAAGTTATGTGTGAAAGAAAAACAACAGAAGGTGTAATGACAATAGCAGTATGAATGAGAAATTCATAGAGTATCAGTTGACATGAATTAAACAGAGTATTGGGTGGCATGAATTAAAAGTTTAAGATGCTTACTAACAATCAATCAAAAAAATCAGATAAATAATAACCCGACTGCAGGAAAATTCTCCAAAAGCAGTCCTGTTTGAAGACACTGATTGTCATAATTCATCCTCATACAAGATTGCTCATTTATAATTCAACATTTAACCTAGCGTGGCTTTCTCTGTGAAAGACTACACAATTTTTATCCAGCTTTTTAGCTATCTCAGTAACTTGACTAAATCATCTCTCTCGGAAAAGAAATCCATCTCTGTTCTTGAAGACTTCAAGGGAACCGAGAATTCACTAGCTCAGATTATTCCACTGATTAATCAGTATTATATTTTTAACTTCTCAGCTAAAGGAAATAGTAGCTATCTGCTGGCTGAAATATACATTCTCTCAGCATAGGCTTAGAATTATGGAGTAGAAATATGTGTCAGTCACTATTTGCTAAGGACATCTATGCAATGAAACAAAGGGACCTGTTGGAGTTCAGTTCAAAAGAAGAAAGTTAAGCCTATGTGAAAGGACAAAGGTTTAATGTGTGATTTAGAAAAAAAGAAGCTCATTTCTATTCAAACCTTTGACAAATTCATTCTTGCACAAAGCTCTACCCCCAACAAACAAAAGGCCACTATTTTATCCAATCATCTATGTATTATCAAATTCACTTTCTGAAACTTATATAGGTAAGGCAGCTGGGTCACTTTGGTACTGATACCAGAGGAAAAAAAAAAGACTTGGCTTTCATACTCGCAGCAGCTTGATGTCCAAGGGATAAGTACGGTTAGCAAGCTGCCATTAGTAGTCCCTCTGCTAACTCTGAAGCACAACTATCAGCCCAAGAACATAACGAAGTACACTGCTTATGATGAGATATCATGAAAATTTCACACAAAAACTTCTGCACCAAGATTTGTGCTACTCAGATTCTATTTTTATTACAGAATGCTTTGTCTTTTCCCTCTTTTGCTGAAGAAAGTAACAGCATCTCCAGAGATGAATAATCTGGAGGACTCTATGAATGACAGAAAAGAAAGGGATGGTAAAGAAAGGGAAAGAAGAGTAGGATTCCTTAAAAAGTTATTTAAGTATAATTTATAGCAAATATCCGGAGAGATGTTCTGGAGGTTCCAAACCCCGACAAAGTCATATATTTAGTTGTCTTCTACCAAAGTAAAATAACTACCTGATATCTGGAGGTAATTTAAACTTGGAAAAGGAAAATCCAATTGATTAAGGACAATTAATTTTAATTAGAGTATTGGCTCTTAATAAAATCAAGTTCAAATAAAGTTCAAAATATAAATGTAAATGTCAATTGCAGAAAACTAATTTATTTCTGTAATAGGAATTTTCAAAAGAGGTGTAATTTGTGATTTGGGCATTAGTTTTTTAACTATTCAGATTCTTCCTTTTACTTTATAATATGAAAAACATTCAGTATATATCTCTCTTTATTCTGTATTTGCATTTCTCTTCATGTAACTGTTAGATATGTGTAGGAGGATCTTCCTCTAAAGGAAAGTTTTCACTAAAAAAATTTCTTCATAGTCTTAAAATGACTGCCAGGAAATAGAACTGTTTTAGAGCCTAGCAAATTCCATGGGATACTCTCACAGCAGTCTTTCACACATTTGTCATACAGAACATCCAGTTTCTTTAATACTTTTATATTGCCTGAAATTGTACTGGCTTACTTTTTTATATATATATATATGTAGTCTTGCTTGGTGGTAATGCAAGAATCTAACTTGCAAAGGCCAGACATGCCATGAACATTTTACCTGCAGACTGCATGTGTTCCCACACCATGATTTCTCTGTAGCTCTTGGTAAAATATTTGGTTTCACATTGCTTCCTTCTTCCAATGCCTATCACCTCGCCTGTTATGAGATTCCCGCAGAATTAATCCAGGAAATTCATAGAATCCTTTTTGTCTTTTCCAGCATTTATTGTCATGTTCCAATAATCAGACTCAGTATCCACCTGGTATTGTCTCTAAATTGCTGCTTCAGAGAGGACTTTCCACTACATTACAGATTTTTGTCACACACTGAGTTAAAAGCCTCTATCGGAGGCTTCTTTACTTCCAGCTTCAGCAGTTCTGTAAAATAATTTAAGTTTCTTGTCAATATGCTTATTCAGCCAGGGTCGTGCTGAATGCCTGTCTAGCCCCAGGAAGCCCTCAAATTTATTAGGTTTGAAACTGCGTGATCATCAGCGTTCTTAATGCACTTTTTAATTTAAGATAGAGTAGGCAAGACTCAGCTAACAGATTTGGTATTGCTTTGCGTTAATTGAAGCACAATTACAACTTACAACCCAAAAAAGGAAACCATAAAAGCCAGCTGATGTTTAAAAAGGACAATGACAAACACCGGGCACACCCAGTCACACTCATCACGGGCACCTGAAAGAGCACGACCTTAAAACCCTTTGAAAGCAAAAGTGAAAAAGAGGGATTTGTGCTCTAATGATTATACTTCTCGTTTAACCAAATCTGTCCGAAAGTGAATAAAATAAGAGTGATAGTATAGCAATATTTTTCCATTAAAAGAAAACACTCCGAGCCTCTTTCCTTATCAGGTAATTTGCTGAGATTGTATGTATGTATGTATGTATGTATGCATGCATCTATGTAACGGGGACACAATTAGTGCTTTAGACTGATCTCAGTCAGGCTCACAGAGTTTTAACAATGACAGAACAGAAAAACATGTCTTCCTCAAATATTTCATCTATGTTTTGTATTCACTGTTCTGCAGGGAAATCATTTTGACCTTTCCTTTGCACATTTCATTCTAGAGTTTATACCAGTTATGGTCTGTACTTCTGCAGCATCGCTGAGAGTTTTATTCCGCCATCACGTATACGATGTTTGCCTCTCACATTTTCTCAAATGAGAAACTTGTGCAAAACCTCTCTGCTGCATTTAAACAACTCTGTGACAGCTTTTTCTTAACGCTGGCTGAAGGATAACAGCCATAACATCAGACACAGGAAAGGTCAGATCCAGATAGCCAGAAGGGCCTCCTGAATCTACATCAGTGACTTTATTCTCCCAGTCAGAATTTCAGGATCACCAAAGGCCACGTCCAAACAATTTCACTGTCCAAGACTAGAGCTGCATAACTAAATTTGGACAAAGTTCAGTGGATAAGCTTAAGGGTCCCTTATCAGCTCCCACTAATACTAAGGGCTGAACTCCATACTAACAGCCTGTTTCATCCTTGGGCGGGGGGAAGTCTCTGTCCCTTTTTTCAGACAAATCTTTGTATTAAGTAGTGACGTCACTCCACTGGCTGCACCTATGTCACACAAACGATTAAATCTAGTAGATATTTTCAGAGCTTGCCTACCAATAGGAGTTCTCTACAAAATGCAGTGACAGCCACCATTTTCTGTTCAATCCAGCAAAAAGTGAGTGGTGACAAGACAGTGATGTCAGTCGTGCTTCAGATCAGCTAATAGCAATTTAGTGATGTTGGCATGAGTTAAATTTAATATGAGTCTAGTACAAAATCTAATATAAGGTTTTGTAAGTTTCAGTATTGACAAGAAAACAGTGAAGCTTTTCCCAGAATTACTTTTTTTTTTTCCTTCACAATTTTAAGAAAGGGTGAAATTGTGACACTTAAAAAAACCCCCAAAAACCTGAACACAGTGTGCTAGACTTTTTGGGTACCATTTCATTTTTATAATAATTTATGTATACACTACTATTCATAAAGAGATTAACTTATTTGCAGAACTACCATACAGCACCTAATCTGGCACATCTGGCCCTGGCAAGTTAGATCCTTGCACTACATCTGAGCAAGGTCACATGCAGCCAGCCATACGGCGCAGCTTCAGGCATACGAGGCAGTATATGTGTATTAAAGCAATACTACATCCAATCTGATTAGTATTCCTCCCAGCAGCTATTTTGCACAGTAATGTCATCACAGCACCCTTTACAAAAGAGAACATTACTATCGTGTGCTCTGTTACACAGTACAGAAAAACTCAAAAAGTCTCTTACCCTTGTGACAATGAACACATTTCTGTAGCAAATATAGATATACTCAAAACATTTACATGAAGCATGAGGTACAGTGGGACAGAACATTTAACAGATTTTCCCTAATGCTGAAAATAACATACAGGGCGAAGTGAAATAAGTAACTGTGAGCCATACGTTTGGCAGATCTCTGCATACGCTGAGACCTTCCTGTCACACAAGGAAAGACTGTGCATTTCAAAATGCTCACTAACTTCAAAGCAGAAGTGATGGCCAAATATAGTTGACACCGACTCTTCCTAAATGATGAGTAGGAAACTGAAAAGATTTCTTCATATATTTAAGTCCCGCAGGAAGAAATGAAGTGTCTGAGAAATGTTGCCGTTCTGTTTGCATAGCTACAAGAAAGAAAGGGCATTACAGTTACAGACATGTAATGTCACAACTTGATTGACAGATCCTCAGATTTAGTCATTATTTAATCCAATCTAATATATAAACTTTATACTTACAATCTAGAGACATTTCAGAAAACCTCTGAAGTCTGTTGTAACAAACTGAGGGTAGGTTACCACATTATACTCAAAACTTTATTTGCAAAGCTTGCAGAAAACCTAGCAGCCTTCAAAATATATTTACTGGCATAGCTTCAATGCTAAGAGAAAATTAAAATACAGCATACTAGTTTAATTACCTTATCTGGATGCATTTTAAGCAATTATATCTGCCCAAGTTAAGTAATGAAAGCGATGCTTATGCTAAACTAGAGACCTATACTGTCATAGTTCTTAATATGACTACCTGTATTTCATTGACTCATATATGCCACAACAGAAAACTTATCTGAATTGAAACCCCAAAGTCTAGACATCTTCCATGTCTTGTTTAGCTATGTATCAAACTTAACAACTATTTTGAAAAAATAGCGTAGCCAACCCTAGCATTTGTTTCTGTTAAACATGAGGGTGTTAAGAACAATGAGGGTTTTGTCAAACTACTTCAGTGTAGGAGCCTTGAGAAAACTTACATGTGAAGGCATTGTTTTTCAGCTTGACAATAGAATTTCTGTCAGTCTAGACAATGGGGATAGAATTTCTTGTCAAGCAATAGAAAGTAGCTGAGATCAGAACACTCAAAAGCCATGCAAAAGATATTTATCTGAGGTCTGTTCAGATTCTCACCATCTGGGTGTCCTAATTCAACAATTGGCTACTACAGGTCAGAGTTCTACCAAACCTTTTAAAATCTAGGTAGTAACTATGTACCAGATAATGGAATTTAACCTAGATTTTACTAGCTCAGTTATATGCCATTATCAAACTATGCAGAGTATTCACTGGACCGAAAAGACTGTATAGAGAAGAACTCTCAACACTCACACATATCAAAATATTCAACAGCCTGTCTGTGTGTTCTCTTAGGGTTTACGAGACCAAATTCAAGTCTGTATCAAACAAACAGGAATAATCAATTTGAAATTCTAAGACATCTTCTACATGCCAGAGGAATACCCCAAATCAGAATATTTGCTCTCATAAAGTCTCTCTCTTTTTCTTGAAAATGCCTTCAGTCTACCTCCGTTCAGCAGAAGAGCAGTTTTGCAGGCTCTGACTGTTTCTCAGTACTTGGGAACACCCTTCTGCTGCCCTCCCTCTTCTGAGGAAGATTCTACATGAGCAATAAAATGCCATCTCATTCTCCTAGCTACTTCTAACTACTCATATCAGTCTGCTTGCAATCTATTGATTAGGATATTTATTTATACACACTTTTTTTCTGAGGGGATTGACCTCTGG
The DNA here is from genome assembly GCF_028858705.1 of Grus americana. Taxonomy (NCBI): domain Eukaryota; kingdom Metazoa; phylum Chordata; class Aves; order Gruiformes; family Gruidae; genus Grus; species Grus americana. The sequence continues at coordinate 24,215,783 of NC_072855.1, forward strand.
AACTCTTCCTACCTAGAATTTTCTGGGGTAGAAAAGAAAATAACACTACACTGTTCATCTCTACCCTCTAATTCTGAGACATATGGGAAAGATGATGAGCAAGAGGATTATTTTGCATTTATTCCTATCTACTGATATACATCTCCATGTTCTCATTTTTATTTATCGTAAACCTTTCCAATAGTCCCCTTGAGAGATACTGTTTCTGTTTTCTTCAACTTGAACGTGTTTACAGAGTTATAACAATATATTTCAGTAGAATAACTCTTGATTTACGCAAGTGTGAGAAGATACTCAAGTCTATAAAATAAGCATTACCACCAAAAAATAAATTACCTATCACTTTCTAATGCTAATGTGGAAGTATCTTGCAGCACTCTAAAATATGATCAATTCATCCTGTTATGGTTTAGTATTGCTATCACTTATACCTTGAGTTCTATAGCTGTATTGATTATAGCTAAACAGAGAATTATTTTCTTTAGAATCACTTATTCACTTTTAGTTATTTTAAATTGGTCTTGGATCCAAAAGGATGCCTAAGATTATGAGTACTTTAAAAATAGTCTAAATAAAAATTACTCTTCCCAGTTAAAAACTACTAAAATATAGTTTCTGCATGGTATATATCCTGTTGTATGCTTTCAGTTATTGTATATTCATTGCTATCATCAATGACGTTAGATGATTTCTGCAAGTCCCAGACCTTGAATTAAGAAGTTTCTGTGCAATATAGGTTTTTCAACAAAATAGTCACTGTCAGATTTTTACTAGACATTCATGAAAAAACTCAAAAAAGTTTGCTTTACATAGATAATTTTTTCTGAACCTAAATACAGACAATATTATTGAAGCACCCTTAATATTACTTTGTTTTAGTAATAGACTAACCTTGCAAGCTACAAGTTAGGCAAGTTGGGTTTTAATGTCCTGTAGAGTATTCCAATCTAGACAGGTTACAATTCAGGTTAATGTGTGTCAAAAAATGGATCACTTGCAGGTCTACTAAAAGCTATTATGGGGACATAGAAATTACCTAAATCAGGCAACATAAACAGATGAAACTATGTAAAGAATGAGCGTAATTGTTCATGTTCTTCTCTGCAACAAGCTATAGATGGTTCTAATATATTTCAGGCTTTAAATTTGTTCTTCAGTCATTTTTTATCATTAAGATGCTTAAATGGGACTATTGGAGTATAGATTTCTGTGCGTCAACACAATTATATCTACAAGGGGTTTTTTTTTTGCTTGGTTTTGTTTTGTTTTGTGGTTTGTTGTTTTTACTTTTAACACTCAAAGGGAGAAAATAGAGACAAACAACAGACTTTTAAGTACTATGAATAGATTACATGTTGATTCCAAATATCTACATTGTTTTGAACTTAGACAACATATAACTCTTAAACATTTACCTAAAAATTTACCAATATTACTTGCTGTGCAGAATAATCTCCATAGAAGAACTAAGCAGTTTGCAATAACTAACTCACACAGTAAAAGTGAAGCGATCTTAAAATTTCTGATCTCTGTCCAACTTGACTAACTAGTCAACTTCTACCAGTATCAATGACACTCACTTGTATTGCATAATGGAACATTATGTAGGGATGAAAAATCTAGTGAAGACCATCAGAATTTAAAAAATTCCATTGATATGGTACTGGACTCAAATAAGCACGAATGATCACAGTCTGAATGTAAATTTGGCTATGTTGTTTTCAGGACAGCAGCTAATGTGTCCTGCTGCATTTGCAAAATGACCGTCTTTGCTCAGCATTGCTTCTGATAACTTAATATAGCTCCTGTATGCAGTATTCCAGCATGCTGCGGATGGGATGTTCATAGGTGAATCATTTCTCAAAAGTAGCCTTGTATTATCACATTACACATATGTTTGGGGGAATTCTACAGAGGAACTGGATAATCATAGAATCATGTAACACTATGATTATCCAGTTCCTTTGTATCATTCCCCCATGTGATAGGGCAGACCTTAAATTATCAATAGCCCGTCACTCTTCAGGCAATGAAGGTTCACTACCTTGTAGTTAAGAAAAAAACGCCACCACCTCTAATACATGACAAGTGTATTACCAATGTGGGTCCTACCTTCTAAAATTAATAATTTTCTTTTGTGCGAAGGTTCTTCATCTCAGTTCAGACACATTCTCTCTGAATTTTTTCCAAGGTCACTATAGTAGGTAACAAATGTTATTCTTCCCAATCCCTTCTATTTGCCTTGTTTGTCCAGCTTGCTTCACCATGTATTTCAACACTCTCCTAGGAGAAACGACACACTTTTCATCTGGTATTATCATTTTGCATGCACTACAGTCCTTTAAAATACCAACTTTTACAATTTACAGCTTTGTCACAGCTGAGAGACCCTTACTATTTCTCTTTCATCTGATGGCACTCTTCTGACGGTTTACACAACCTATCGAATATGTTACTCATCATAGTAAAATGAGAATGATTTAGACATGATGTCACCTGGTGAAATCATTGTAGTTATTGCCAGTGAAAGCCATGAACAAATGTTTCCATCTCCATATTCAACAGTCTCTGAAATGTGATTTTATGTCTCACAGTCAGTTTTCTGTCAGAAATTAAAAAGGAATGTAATGAGTTGTTTTATGCTACTGTGAGTCACTTTTGGGTAGTAGTACTGGACTTTAGAGATCTCATTTTTTCTTTCTTTACCTGGACTGGTCTGAGTGGAATCTGTTTTAAAACACTTTTAGATTGCACAAATCTGATACAAATAGAGGAGAGAAAGAAAGCCAGAATCTTATTGTTTCATTTAAGATATATGTACATCTTTTTTTTTTTAAATAAAAGTCACATTCTCAACAAAGTATTTTAAAAATGCCAATGCACTGATAATATTTTCATGGAATAATGCCAAATAAAGATGTTTAAGATGCTTGCAATGTCTCCAACAGAAATTTTTTTTGAGTTTTATTTCCTTTTAGTTACTGTTATGACTATCTTTACATGAAAATATGCTATGCCTTTCCAGTGACAGGTTTCTGAAATTGTAAGGTTGCAAATTACTCTCCCATTTGACCTCTTTGACTGACACAACACCAGAAAATACCTTATAATATCCGGTCATTAGATGGGTCATCAAGGTAATAGCTCAACATTGCAGGAACTGATTGGTTATTGTGTTGTGGGCCAGTTTCGGGAGCAATCTGTGACCAATTTCTATAGCGGCCGAGGTTTCAAATTTTGAACTCGGCTGGTTAAACAGAGTTACTGCTGTGAGTCTTTATGAAGGTTGAGCAAGTAGAATCTGCTGATCTGCCAGTTGTTCCAAAAGATTGTGCTCCTGTTGTGAGAATACTTCTCCTCTTGATGCATGACTGACCTTCTAGTGTGATCCTGCTGTGAGGTGTGAATGTGGCCGTCGTGAATAGATTGCCAGTGTACCTCCAAGCAATGGATATAGTAGCCAAGCTTTCACAATTATGGGCAGTGATGTTGAATTATGTAGTCCATTTTAAAATTACCCATACTGTTTCAAAAAAACCACATGACTGATTACCTGGTTTCCTAACTAACTGCTGTTATCGTAGACATCAAAGAGCCATCATTAGCCAAATCTATTTATGGAAAGGGGTTTTATACATTTCAGACAAAATTCCTATCTAGCTGTTGCACTAATGTTTTTCTTCTAGATATTTTTTCTGTGAAACATGTAGATGAGAATGAGAATGCTCTATTACAAACACTTTTCCTTGCAGTGTATCACATGAAATATGTACACCTGGCCAGTTCTTTCTCTTTGAGATAGTGATAAAAAATTTCTGTTTGATAATTTTTATTGCAGCTAACTCTCAAAAAATCACCACAAAATTTGAGTAAGAATTAGTACTTTAATGCATTCCTTCAATGATACCTCCTTTGTTATAGTCCCTAGGTACCGTATTTTTGTTTCTGGAAGCCCTGAATGTCTCTGGTTGTACAGAATGCAGGAACACCCTCCAGCTCCTTCCTTGGCAGAGTGAATGATGGTCACGGTTTACACTTGTGGAGTGTTCTTGCATGGAAAATTATATTCTCAATTATATGTATCTGAACTTTTCATTCCTGTTGCAAAATGCAGGTAGCTTTAGGACAATTACTGAATATGACAAATTATGCATGTTTTTCAAAATTATAAAGTACAATTATGTTTGTGACAAAAAAGAACTTTTATTTACTTGGTTGTTTGGGGTTTTTTGTTTCATTCTCATGTTTTTTCTTCTGTTTACAGCAGAAAAATGCATCTTAAAGATGTATATATAATTCCTTAGCTAAAATGAGAAATAGAATCCCTCTGTAGAAATAAGACAGAAGACTGAAAAACAAGTTTGTAAAGGATAAGAAATACCGGCATAACTTTATGAAGTAATGAACACATTTCTGCTTGTGTATCCCTCATGAATGCAACGTGTTAACTGATTTCCAGGGAAGGAAGGCGCATGATGAACAACTTAATTACTTAAGGGGTGAATCCACAGATCTAAATCTGCTTTTAACACTTCTAAGTAAGAGACATAAAATCAGATTAATCAGGCTCAGGGTCTGTTGGATGTAGAAACTCTGAAATGAATAACTTCCTATGAATGCAGGAGATGTGGTGATGGTCAGCCTGAAACAAAAGGTGTAATGACAGTCTTTCACACCAAACCCTGGTGCTGAAGAACAGAATCAGAGACCCTAGGTGAATTATAATAGAAGAATGAGAGAATATTTTGGAGAAACTATGTAAAAGATCAGAAACCTACATTTTGTCCCAGCCTGTGACGCCATCCTATACTATTTAACACACGTAGATCCTGTGAGAGCGCTGTTTCTTTAGAGACAGTGTAAAAAATGTTGTTACTGTATTTGTATCTTCAGTTTTTAGTATAGGACTTTCTGCAGCTCCCAAAGATATGATTTTATAGGGTTGCACCTTTACATACTTACTACAGGGAACTGGTGGATGTAGTATTCCTGGCTTGTTGGGAGAGGGATACAACCCAATATAGTCCAACATCATTCCTTTATCTTCTACTTAAATACAAGAATCACATTTTTTTGGTCCTGTGATGTCTTAACTGCTCCCTTCTGCAAGGAGATCAGAAGTACTGTGGTCAGTTTTATTTCATATCTGCACACTGTAAAGCTTGTGTATCCAGCAATGAATATGTCAACCTTTAGGAGAAGTTGGAGAACTTTGAATGCATTTGTGTCACTCAGCAGATTGATATCTATATGAAATTTATTTGTCCTAAGGAAGTGACAGTTGTGGTTTAACCCTAGTCAGCAGCTAAGGACCACGCAGCCGCTTGCTCACTCTTTCCCCCTCTGTGGGACGGGGAGGAGAATAGGAAGAAAAAGGTAAAACCTGTGGGTTAGGATAAGGACAGTTTACTAGGACAGCAAAGGGAGAGGAAAATAACAGCAATACTTAGAACGGAATATACAAAGCGGGTGATACACAATGCAATTTGCTCACCCCTAGAGCCCATATGCCCCCTGCCTGTCCCTGAGCAGTGGCTTCTCTTCCTGGCCGTCCCCCTTCATATCTGAGCATGATGGCCTATGGCATGGAAGGCACCTTTGGCTAGTTTGGCTCAGCATCCAGGCTGTATCCTCTCCCAGCTTCTTGTGAAAATTAACTCTATCCCAGCTGAAAACTAGGACAGCCACCAAGTACTATGACTTACTTGGAGATTTTGACTCGGCCTTTTGGACCTGTCTCTGGCATGTGAGCAAGTTTTTCCAGAAAAGCACCAGAGAATTTTTCTTCTTTGTTGCGACTGAACTTCTCGTCTAAGATGAGGAATTAGAGACATTCGTACCTGCTTTACTCCAACCATAAACTTGCAATGTCATTGAAATAGTCATAAAATCATAACTGATTGTACTGGGAACTTTGACTTGATAACTATGTCCCTGTAATATATATCTCAAATGTCCCCATTTGTGGAAGGAAATTTTGACATACAGAATGGAGATTTAAATGTAAATCATGACATGACTATTTAGCTGACCTCTCTCATCTCATCTCATTTCATTATGGATCTTTATTTCATGACCTTTCCAGTTTTAAACCATGTGTGTGTTCTCTTTACTTTTTTATCTTTCTCTGTTTTTTACAATATGTCAAATTTCAGGTTGGTCCTTATCTGAGTTATCTTATAGTTTATCATTAAGTCACCAGTAAAAGCTTAATGCAACTATCTATTTCTCTCTGCTTCAGATTCTTTTTATATGAAGATCTTTCTTTATGCTGATAACATGACTGTGCTTATTTCTCATGCATGTGATATCTAAATCCCTGAGAAGAATTAAAGGGCCTTCTTGTCTCTCAGTTTGGCTGTGAGCTGTAGAACGCAATTGAAATGGCTCTTAGGTGTTGGAAGTTTTGCTGAAACTGCATGGAGCTTAAGGTCAGAATTAAAAAGGAATTTCAGAAGAGCTGGAGGGAAGATCTCACCTTCTTTCTCATTTTCTCAGGTATAATGAAATTTTATCAATTTAATCAATTTTAACTGTTTCACATAGATATCTGCACTTATCACCTTCTGTACTCATTTGCCGAGCCCTGTTCACATTCTGTTTACCAGACCCTCACTTTCTAGGAACATTGTGGTGAGTTTGGGCACTTGATTTCTGAAATAAGCTATCCCTGATTTAAATAACATCTATGATCTAAAGTATTGAAAAGGTTGGCAATTTTATTTTCATGAATAGATTTTTTGGGGGTATTTTTCATGGCTTAATAGTTATTTTATTTTTTCTGACTCATTTCATGCTCTTACCAGATGTCAGGATTCATTCTGAAGACAGCAGTTTGTGGTAGCAAATTTTATACATGTAACATAATTTGATTGTGAGATCATTAACTAAGTTATTTGCGGGGTTGTTGATAAAAATGTGTTTATGTTTCCCTCTCTTCTGGCCTGTTAAAATTAGGAAAATGACCATCATTTTCAGCAAGGAGTGTCTGAGAATACATGAGACTAATGAGTGTCTTTTTGACATATTTTGATAGTTTGCCTTATGTTTCCAAATGTTGTATATTCTGTTTATTGTTGCCTTGTGAATCCTAAATAACAAAACTTCAAATTTTGTCATTAATTCTCCTGAATCGGGTTAAACTACTTCAGATTGTAAGTCATCAGGGTGGTACTGACACCTTTGATTTTCATTGCCCACTTACTCCAGCTGAATTAATAAAATAGGTATGGTCCTTCCAGGTCCCATGGTAGAGTTCTGAGCTTTGATAATGAGAACCGGTATAATGACATCTTTTAAAGAGCAAAATTACAGCTAAGTAATTTTCTCTTTCAGGCATATTATTGAGTTTGGGCAACACAGTCGTTAAATATGCAGATATGTTACTATGCTGCCACATTTCCCTTCAAATTTAGTTTCAGGGATAACTGAAAAACTTTTAAAACTTCAATACTGTGTCATTCAATTTCAGAAGTGAAAATTTCAAAGGAGTTAAAAAATAAATGTCAAAATCTTATGAACCTAAATAGAAGAGTTTTAATTTTATTAAAATACATTAAATTCAAGATTTTTATACATATATTTTTTTTTTTAAATAAAGCCTATTTTCTTCCCTTAATTCATAGTTTATCACTGTCATTCCTTACATATACATCTCTGTGCTAGGAGTTGCTCCTTTAATTAATTCAATGCATCTATCTTTAGTTATTTCTCTTACAAAGCCAAGGACTGTGTTAATGACTCTTTTAGAGCAATGTGTCAGTTTTTAAAGTCCATTAACTTTCTATGACTTTCTGCATACTAACACTCATTATTACATTATTTCCCCTGATCTTGAAATCCAATTTAAATTCCAACCATGAAATTTCAGTGATGGAACATGTTTTTTAATTGCTCTATCTTTCTACACTCAGTACAGAACTGAGATAAGAAGTTGCAAGTTATATTTTTAAGGTCTCTTTCACACATTTTCAATGACAAATGATCAACATGAGACTAATTTGATAGTTATGAAACTCAAAGCTTTCAGTAAATAAAGGTTCTTATAGAATTTGTTATTATTTCAGATATATTGCTACTGACATCTTCATACAATTATTTCTTTAACATCTCTCCCAGTTCCAAAGGCTATGGGTTGGAAGCCCAACAGATCTACCAAAATTATTCCCTTATGTCATATTTTGTCTCTGGTCCACAGAGAATAAATGTCATCTTCCTTTGCAAGCTTTCATGAAGAATGCCACTTTTACTCTTGTCACGTCAAGACTGCATGTGCACATCATGAAATTTACCATGCAAAGGGAAGAAGGAAAATCTAAATTAGCTTTAGATCCTTATTTCAAGGTCTAGCTGGTGATGGCTTTGATAGGCTTCAGTCTCTATATGAAGACCTGATCTGGCCACAGAAGAGCTCTCTTCTAGGTTTTGACCAGAAAGAAAATCAAAGAATGTGATCTAGATAAGAGCTGAAGTGTGACAGTGTGTCCTCCAGTCTATTTTAACTGAGAATCAGAATGACAGGGTACACACAACATATACTTGCAGGTGAGTTTAGATGTAACTCATGAAGTGCATTAATTGGCACTTAAATTCCATGTAAGTTCTAGTTTTCAACAGAGACAGCCTACACAACTATAGAAATTGCACAGAAAATTTAAGTAAAGCACTGAACAATACTGATGTAAAATACCTTGCAGGAAATACCCAGGCCATGTGGAAGTCTTAGTCCCAGTGGTTTTAATTATAGTAGGACTGAATGAAGTATTCGTGGAGTTTTGAGCAACAAATTTGCTCAAATTTATCTTCATTTTCTGATGAACAGTCACTACAATCTAACAAGATTTCAAAGCTTAGCAGCAATTGCTTTGTTTTAACCTGAGGAATTGTTGAACTGAAACCATTTCCATACTGAAACCATATTTTAACATGAAAAAGTAGTTTGATGAAATATGCATAATTTTTTTGCTTGTTTTTAGTAAAAAGCAATCATTTTCAGTTACTTTAAAAATAAAGCTTAACTGAAGTGGATGTGGATCTAATTGTAGGGAGGTACCTACAGGCTGCTGATTTCACTATGTTCAGGACCTTTATTTTATTTTTTTAAAAAGTGAACCTTAGCCAATGATAGATACAACTTTGATGTTAACAGAAGAAGCCCAAGCTCCCCCTTTGAGTTATGCTACATCAAATTTTCCCTTTGGGTCACATAATGGTGGCAGTTTATTCCTTTCTGCTCTGCTTTAAATCATGTGACCATCACTACAAAGAGATGTCACACACCTCAGTGTACCAGTAAGAAGTGCTACATCTTTTTCTGTCATGGAAGGAATCAGACAGAATCTGCACCATTGCGCCACATCAAGGAAAGTGCTAGTGCCCATAGAAAGAGAGTTAAAATCATAAGATAATGGAAATGGGTAAGTTCCCGACATTTCCCTAGTAAAACTGGTTTTGTTACGTTCACTTTCAAACCATCTCTAAATCAAGTGCAGAGCCACTGCCCAAGTTGTCTCCAGTTTCATTAAGATTTAGTTTTATTACACTGATGTGCCAGGAGCAATAGTATCTGCCAAAATAGTGCTCTTAGTTAAATCTATGCTTGAACTACAATTGCCCTGAAATTAAAACTGGAAAACAAAAACAACTCTGTAATTAATATGTCAGATCTTATTAGGTCTTGAAAACTGGCTGTACTTCATTTCAAGGCTGGCAAAAATGACGAGCTTATCTGTATGCAGTTAAATACCCATGACACTTTTGTTTCTCATATGGTTTCAGTATAATGATACAGTTCACTTTTTGCCAGGGATATAAGCAGGGCAACTAATCAGATTTGGCATCAGTATTTAACTGGTCTTGTACAAACTTTTTTTAAAATAAACCCCTCCATTCCATTTAAATCATTGCAGCTTATACTGTTTTTCTCTGTTTAGAAGGTATAAATTTAGATTTCCCTTTGATTGTACACTAAATCTACAGCTTCTATAATAAAAGTAAAAGCAGCAGTGAAAACTGCTTAGTCCAAGGTGCAGTACTAACCTTTGATTGACTACTACTTGAATGGCCATAAACTACCAACTGACTTTATTTGCTGTCAAATGGACAATTGGCTTATCTTCTGGATACCAGTTTAGTGTATTGGTTCTACTTCCTCCTTAAAAACATGTCATCACTTTTTAAAAATTGCAATAGGTTCACGTTTCATGGTGCATTAATTATAAAAACGTCTTTATAAGAGTCTGAAGAGGGCCTCTGCACTCATTTTGCTGCTCCATGTTGAGTCTGTGAGGGACACTAGCAGAACATCTCAGTGCATCCTGTTGATATCCTGAATAAAACTGTTCATCTGGTCTTCAACTCAGGCATCCCTTAGTTATAATCAGTTTCTGGTTTTCTTTTAAAAAACATTCTATGCTAAATCAAGTAAACTTTTGCAATTTAATGGACTTCTGAGGAAATTCTGAAAGCCATGGGGTCAGTACAGAAGAGGGAAAGTTATTCACCTATCACGAAATACAAAACCGCTTTGAATATATGGTAACAATTCTACTAAAATTTGCATAAAACTCTAGTCTCATGCAAGGAATCCTTTACAAAGAGGGGAAACCTACATGACAGTATGGTGCTTATATACTATACATTAAAACAGATAATGTTATCTTGGATCAAATGCCTTGCTAACTTGATATGTGTTAAACTGTTATACAAGTTGAGCTAGTTTATTTATTATTACCTTCAGGATTTTCTGAAAATGGAGCAATATCTTATACTAATAAAATATTTTTTTTCATGTTCACTTTTCAAAGGTCATCTGACTTCCCAAATTAGTAAACTGGTCTAGTGTATGATTGCTAAAGTTACTCTGATTTATATATTTTGTTAAGTAACACAAGTTAACCTTTTTCAATTTTCAAATTTTCTTCTGTCTGAAGACCACTTCTTCTATATCATATCTATTTCTAACTATAGTCTGATATTCAAGACACATTTTTATTTCTACAGGACAACAGCAAGACAGTGCTTTGCTAGTTTTTCAGGTTATCTTTTCAGTGACTATCATGATCCCCTGGCTTGTCAGAGACATATATGGAAAACTTTTCTTCCTCTTTGCCCAAAACATAATTCCCCAAAAACATACCAGTAATGCTAATAAAATTTAAGTAACCTTTAAGCCACTTGCTTGTCAGTTTTGAGGACATTTGCTTGAGGAATCTTCCAAGAATCGCCCCATTGTACATGTACATTGATACTACCATGACTGAGAGACGAGCGGTGCTTTCAGGACACTCCGTTGTTTCTCAGTAGATAAAGCTAAAAACTTTGACAAGAGAGTTGATGTTTGAAGAAGGCACTTGGAAGATCTATCCACCATTTCCTCATTTCATTCTAATGAAGCATTCTGATCCCACAGTATTAATGCAATCCATTGCTGTAACTATACGCAGCCACCTTTCTGATGAACTCATAAAAATATCACAAACCCATTTACTCATCTATGGCTAATTGGGAGACTGTTCCCCGTTTTATTAAATCCGGGCAGACAATACCACAATAGCTTCCAAGCAAAACTATTTCAATAGACTGCAATCAGGTAAGACGACTGCCACACCAATAACACTCCTCTTCATCCAGAACTCAGCAGCCTGTCTCCTTAACCAGAGCACAACAGATAGAAATCAATAGTAAATGTTTCAAGTGTGCCAAAATTTTTATCTTATCTTTTTAGCGCTGTTTTACATGATCCTTCAGGACTACCTAGTCCCTAACTAGCCAGTGGCCTGGATATTTCATGTGATTAAATTAGAAGATCTGGATGATGTTTGAAATTCACTAGCTAGCATCTTCCACAAGCTTACAAATAATCAGACTTTTTATTTTCTGAGAATGAAAATTTACTTTCTCATGTGAGTCACAAACAGCAAACAGGTGATTTCTTTTCACTTGCTTTGGGAAATCCATCAAATCTCTGGAAGGTCAGACAAGAACCCAGCCTATTTTTTCCAATAATAGTAAACTTATCTATCTCATCTATTTGAAATCACCCTTCTGAATGAAAGCTCTTGTCACTTACATAATATCAGGACAACTAGACCTTTATGAAATTACTTTCATCTTGAACAATTTCTCTCAGGAAGTGCTATATTTTGTTAAGATCTAGGGCCTCATAATTCAAAGGCTAGACTTTCTGTCAAGTCATACTTTCCCTTAACAGGAGGTTAGTTTCCAAAAACAGCTGTGTTACTTGAGACGTGTAACTTGCAGATCAGTGAAGTGAAAGGCTCACCTCAGCTGGAAATGATATTTCACTCCCAAAAAGTCATTATGGGATACGATGTGACAAGGCATGCCCTTCACTTCACTGACATGTATACCATATGGCACAAAATGCCACAACCTGTTCAAGTTTAGGATATACAACTCATGCAGCCACATAGACTTTTTTTTTTTTTTTTTTTACATAAGCGTTAATGTGAAACTGCTAAGCAGGAGGGAACTGATAGGAAAGTGTTTCAATGGCACTTGCATTCTCTCATGACTGTTTCCTACCTATAAACATAATTAAAAGATCCAAACCAAAATACTTATACATGTTCCTCCCCGAGAGCCTGCAATGGTGTGAACAGAAAGATGAACTGTACTAAAGAAGAAAATATCTCTATATGTACTTTCCTGGGGTAGAAATTAATTCGAATTAGCTAAAAAAATATTTCAGGCATCTCACTGCTGTCTGCAAGTCAGAGATGGTACACATTGTTATGTATTCTGCCTTCCACTGGGTAGAACAATTTCTACCAGGCAGTCCATAGTTCACATAGCCTTTTGAGTAGTAAAATATATTAGTTGAGAGTGATAGGCAGAGAGTATATGCAGTACTTATTTGTTGAATTTAAAGACAATTCTATGCGAGAGAGGGGTTGCATTTACTAAATCAACCGAAAGATTAGTTTCAGTTAAGGTGAACTAGGCACAGTCAAGAATTTATATTTAGATAAATGGAATGATCACATGACTGCATATATTTCAAACTGTTATACATTTTTACATTGATATGCAATGTAGTTTTTCAATGTTTTAAAAGTAACAAAAATTGACAGCATCTGTTTGTGCCATTTTACTGATTAAGTGTGGTGATTCTGAAGGATTTAATTATTTCATTAATTTTATAAGTATACTCTTACAGTTTTCTAAGTTAATATATATACAAATGAAACAAACAAAAAGAACCCCCGATCAGTGAAGTATACAATGCATATCCTCCATGTTCGAATTCTGAGAGAATTAATGTAACAGCTGTAAATTAATCGAATGATGGAGACTGAGTTTACTAATTCAGGCTTTAAATAAAGTAGCTATTTCAACTCTTTTGGCCTGTAAATGTTACCAAGAAATTTCAGAAAAACAGGTTTTCTTGAAGGAGTGCTTATCATTCCCGCTTTCTGATTGCCAAAAGTATTATGACATTCATTCTGAAAATCCTAATGTCTGCAAAACTTTTATGAGCTTCAATGGAAACCATGCAGGTATGAGTGTGGGACTCACTTCCCATAGGGCATCTGTCGTGGTTTAACCCCAGCCAGCAACTAAGCACCACGCAGCTCCTGGCTCACTTCCCCCTGGTGGGATGGAGGAGAGAATTGTAAGCATGAAAGTGAGAAAACTCATAGCTTAAGATAAGAACAGTTTAATAATTGAAATAAAATAATAATAATAATAATAATAAAAAGGATAATAAAAATTGTAATGAAAAGGAAAATAGCAAAAAGAAAGAAAGATAAACCCCAAGGAAGACAAGTGATGCAAATGAAAAACAATTCCTCACCACCAACCAACCAATGCCCCATCTGTCCCCAAGCAGCGGCCCCCCTGGCCAGCTTTTCTCCTAGTTTATATACTGAGCATGACATGGTATAGAATACCCCTTTGGCCAGTTGGGGTCAGCTGTCCTGGCTTTGCCCCCTCCCAGCTTCTTGTGCACCCCCAGCCTCCTCGCTGGCAGGGCAGTATGAGAAGTGAAAAGTCCTTCGCTTAGTGTAAACACTGCTTAGCAACAACTAAACCATCAGTGTGTTACCAACATTATTCTCATCCTAAATCCAAAGCACAGTACTATACCAGGTACCAGGAAGAACATTAACTCGATCCCAGCTGAAACGAGGACAGATATGAGTGTGGGACTCACATCTATCATAGCATTGTTTGATACCTTTACACATATCCCTAATAAAAAATGTGTTACACATTTTCTGTGTGTGAGAGGGAAGCCACCAGAATTTTCCTCTGTTTTTCATTTATTTTGATATTTTTAAGAGCAGAATTATTTTCTCTGAGCGTAGGCAAGAATATTCGCCTATAATCCTGTGCACCACAGCTGTGCTATAATGCCGAAACTCTGCTACAGTCAAAGTTGCAATGTCTCTGGATTTTTCAGAGTTCATAACTCTGAAATCTCCTCCATCCCCAGTGAAGGTTTATCAGACCAACTGGCCTTAGAATAAACATATAAAGTACTAAATACACTTGTATTTTTCACTTGGACATCAGCTTTCTTGTACCAAATCTTTTCAGAAGAAAGGGAATGTGTTTTAAAGAAATTCACACTTCTTTACAGCAGTCTCATTAAAAAAGAAGAAAAAAGAGGTGGTTTCTGTAATGGTACTTAAGTCTGGGGTAAAACTATCAATTATTGAAATTCATTAATTAAGCAAAATATTTGCTGAAAGTTGCTGCACACCTCTCTCAGTTTGAAGATTTTTCTATCAAAACACAGTCTCATTAAAATTTTACATGCTAATCAGTATGTTTACAATTTCATTTTATGAGACTATAATTTTGCATCGAGGTTTTGAATCCTTTTCATTATAATTTTATGCCAATTAACTCAGAGGGGAAAAATGTAATTTACAGGTTTGCATAATTGCCCAGATGTTAAGATGTAGCACAAGTTGAGAACAGAAACAAAGACTTTTTAAGCTCACATTTTTAAAAAGAAAATAGCTCACTTTAGTTTCTTCTTGGCTGCTAATTTTGCAAATCTATTTTGGAGGTAATATACAGTATTCTGACTTTGATTAAAATCTCGAAATTGTTTTAATGTTCTAGTTTTCAGTACAACAGCTTTAAAAGGAAGACTTGATACAAGGACAAGAATATGGGGTTTTAAAAACACACATCAAATATTGACCTTTCTACCAAAGGTAGGTAAACAGAATTATGTTCAGTGGGGAATCTTGAAGGATAAGAAATTTCTCCATTCACAAACTTTTGATTACTTCTGTATCCTATATAATTGACTATGCCTGTTAAAATGCATTTGGATCTATTTATCATGTATTTTTTCCTCCCCTTTTCTAGCAGCTTCTCTTTTCTGACAAAAAGTTTCTAGAAAAATTCTGGTTCACTGTATTCACTATGCATCATATGTGCTTTCTGGGCTTCATGGTGGTGAAGATAGCTCATATTGTGCACAAGGGTGACTCATGAACACCTGTGAAATGTTACCTTAAAACAATGGATACATACAATCTGAAGAAGCACAGACTCCATTTAGTTAGCACAGAAGCTGATCCGTACTGGTAAAGACATCTGTTTCGATCACCCATCATTTAAGAAATTTCCAAACTTAATATCAGTTTTGTAGATTATTTCTCCATCTATGTCATAAAAAATAAATATGGTAGAAATTTAAAGTAGAATTATATGGATTTTTTTTCTCTCAGCTGGCTGGACAGTACAAGTTATTATTACTACGTGTTATGCAGGTATTGTGTGCTGTTGGTTATTTATAAAATCAATACAAAAATAAATTATAGAATGGTAAAAAAATCTCATGTTTCAGGCTTCAAAAAAAATTTGTGAGAAATCTATGAGGAACTAGGACTTTTTCTAGGGTATGTTTTGGGGAAGAGGCAGCAGATCACTTAAAAGCTGGTATGTTTTTATTAAACACCAAATGTTCACCATTCTTGAAGACATTCATTGGAATACATGGACCACCATCATCGAGGCTCTATGGTAAGTGGCAGAAGACTGAGAAAAATTACTTTAGAGAACAGATAAGATTGGAAGAAATAGAATGACAAAAGTATTTTCCAAAAAGAAGCCACAGCACCTTATATGCAACTGGTATAAAAGGGAAGTCACTATTTATACCAGAAAAAAATGAGATCTAGGGGAAAAGAGTCTTTAAGAATCAATCCCCAAATAAGTGTATTTTCTTCTAAAAGAGATCTTTCTCTTACTTGGGCTAATACAGTAACCAAAATCTTTGTAAGATGAGGTAGGCAATTTTCCATTTTTTAAATTTCCTCTGCATCACTCACAGAAAAAAAACCAGTCCCATAATGGGTTTCTCTAATTTCCCTTACTTCAGCTTTTATATAAAAGCTAAACTACATGTATGGATTGTTGAGCTTTTTCTTCTAGATTATTAGATCTGCTATTACATCTCCTGCTGATGCACTCTCAACTTTGGAAGTGGACAGCCTGCAATCATAATTGAAAGCATCGCTACTGTTACTGTATCACTAAAGTACCAGCATTACTTATGGCACTTTTAAAAATACATGTGCATTCAATGAAAATTTTATCAATGCAATAAAGAGGTTCAGCTGACTCTTTGATGAAGCTCATAAAATCCAGTAGAAACACGGAAACATACTAAGGGATTTAGCTGGATTTCCCCACATGTTCTTTCTCTTTTAATAGTTTTCGTTCTGATCCTTCTTGCTATTCTCAAATTGGATGCTTTCATAATGAGACTATAACAAACGTTGCCCTGTGCAATGGGCACATTTCTGAGAATTATTCTCAGCTGCAGAAATGTTGGGGCTTACAATTTGACAATGTGTTAGAATAAGGGAAGAAATATAATGAAGACATGGAAGTGTGCATTTTTAAACATAATGAGATATTATCTCTATAGTGTAATAATAGAAATCATAAGGGTTCTAATTCTTAATTATTAATATCAGTATGTGTGGGGAAAGGTGATAGTGAAAGGGTTTTCTAACACGAAAATATACATTTGCATGTCACCTTTGAGAAGGCCCTTTTGAATGTTTGAAAACAAAATCTGCAATGTCATAATCCTGGAAAATTTTTATCAGCTTCTCTAATATGCTCTATGATGTTAGCCTGTTAAGGACATTATATACAGACTTCTTTTAAAGAGCAATATAAACACACCCACTAAAGGGTAGTTCTTAGCAGCAGCTAAAAATCTCTTGAAGTACTTCAGGGAGACAAGCAGAAGATTTTAGTTTGTATCTGGATTTTTGTGTTCAAATTCCAGACTGAACAAAAAAATGGGCGTTGTAAGCAACGACTGTTCATGTCAAGGTAAATATGTGGTAAAAATAAGGGCACATATTTCAATAATAATGCTCAATTTAAAAGAAAATAGTAATAAAAATATTAGAAGCATGGACTTCAGTGTGCAATTTATTTTGTTGTAAAAGCATGTCTACGCACTGTTGAAGTCATACAGTTTACATCAAAAAGAATATAATCTGCTTGCAAATCACATTTGTTTGTATTTTTTACCTAACATTATCACATACAAAAGCACAGATTACTACAGATAAGAAAAAAAAACAAAACCCAACCATTTTTTCAGCTTTCTATTTTCATTCATCTGGCAGCACCCTGCTGGCGTTTGTTTCTTTGGTTTCTGTCGTGCAGTCAAATCTCCTCTCCCCCACTGTTTATGTAATTCTTTCACACACGAAAAGGAAAAACTGAAGAAGGAACATTTTAAGCTAAATCATTAGTCTACACTTTTTATTTCAGAGGAAAGCATTCAAGTTGATTGATTCACTAGGATACATATATAATCATATAGACTATTCTCCTTGGATCTTTGTGTATGCAGTAAAAGATAGCTGGGGGAGTGATAGATTTGCAGTGGGAGGATGAAGTTAGGCAATGTGTCAGAGTCTCCAGAGAGGCTGGATTTGAACAGAAGTAATGAATTGATGCAAAGGACCAGCAAGGATAAGAAGAGAAGATCAGGAAAACAATGGAGAATGTAACAGTGAGACAGAAACGGTGGAAGCAGTGAGCTGGGACAAGAGAAGAAAAATCCAGTGGGTAAAGAGTAAGGAAGAAAATGTGAGTCAGAGATGGCAGAAAAAGGAACCCAGCTGAACTCAGCTGAGTTGGAATTTAGATTCAGCCAGCAAGGCAGCAGGGAAAAGGAGGGGTTGTGAAAAATGATGGTGAATGCAAAGTTCACCCATACCAGAAACGTAGGAACAAAATAAGCCTAATAGAACACGTGATTGGCAGAGAGTCTCAGGCAATAACATGTGAAAATGAAATAGCTCTGCACGTGCTTAAGTCTATCTACATTCATGGCACATGTGGATGTTTCTCTGAAAGGGGCTCAGGACTCCTGTAAACACTGATTAGACAGAGAATCCAATTGGGTAGCATATGCCCAAACTAATCCTTCACATGTGTATGAGTTGAGATGAGAGGATGCATTTTTGCTATGCAGAGAGGATGAAACCCATCTAGGAAAGTCATAACTGTAATGTAGTGGAGTATTCCATTTTGAGAGGGGAATAAGGTGGGAAATATTTTGTAAACAGAGTTGAGGGGAAAAAAAGTAGACAAATTAGACTGGCTGCCATTCTTCCAAGTTAAAGAAGTTGAAAAACCAAGCACAAACAACTTTAATCCAGGTCTCCCAGCATCAGCCCTGACTTTTTCCAATGATTCTCGTTACTGCATGGATATTTGGTCCATGGTGACTATGTCTAGAATTTGCAATGCAAGCAAACCCCAGCCGCTGCAGATTTTATTCCACCTACACACTCTTTTTTTTTTTTTTTTCCTTCACAAAATGGTAGATTATGAAAACTTTTTCTTTCCCTGAAGAAACTTTTTAAGGTGATTGTCACTGTGGTTTTTATTCTCAGTGGTTCATAAGCCAAAATGGACTATCTCTACAGATATACCTAGGGTTGGATGTGTCATAAACATATGAGTAAGGTTCCTGCTTCTCAGTCTTACTACTATCTCACAGATAAAGCTCACTGAAAAATTCTTTGGATTTGTGATATCGACATGAAAAAAGGAAATGAGATGGAAAACATTAATAAAACAACAGCTCTAGAAGACTCATCCAATGATGAACTGCCAACACAGACAGCTCCCACTCTTGAAGTCTATATGACAGTTTTAGTATGATGAAACATGGTAAAGAGGCAAAGCAACCAAAGGAGGTAATTTAATCCAAAAATATGACTTGAAATTAATTCCTCCTGATATGTCATCCATCTATAAACAATATAGGTTTTTTTATTGCCCTTCATAGTAGCAATGCAGGTATCCAATTTAACTCAATGAGTTTCCCCATCTTTCTGAAAACCTATCTTCCCTGTCTTTCAGCACACTCAACTGTTTTTTTCCTCCTTCCAAGTTAGTATTTTTTTCCTAATGTCTTAGAGAAAAGTTACATTTGGGACCTTATCACAGATTCTGAGAAAATTCAGGTTATTTTAGATTTAAAACTTATTCAGGTAAAAGCAATCTGCCACAGATATGGAGGTAATATTTCAGGATGGGTACTGGGAAATGCAAAATAGATGCTTCAGACTTGTAATTGTATTTGTTTTATCTGATGTCTAGGTTACTCTCCTCTTACTGTAACACAGGAATATATTTTGAGAGCCTTCTTGCAGAAATGTTAAAGTTAAATGTTAATTAAAGTTAAATGTTAAAGACTAAGCTTTTGCAGTTCAAAAGAGTATATCTAAAGTTATACACTAATTTTTAACTTGTTTATACAATTTTTTAAAAAAAATTAAAAAATATTCAAACCCCATTCTGAAAGATTTTTTTTTGGTTCTACTAAAAGTAATAACAATTTATTGCAAGTATTTTAAAAAAGACTTTGTTTCTTAATATGGGGTCAATTTCTAAAAGTCATTCCCCAAAAACATGCACAAACAAAATTAAAATAGTACCTTTAGAAGGAAATCTGCAACTACCTGTGTAGAAATCACACATTTCTCCCTCCTTAAGAGAAAATATGGGACATAGACCATATACAATAGTGGCTGGACAAATAAAATGCAGTTTAGGCCATCCGTTTTGTAGCTAGATTCTTATATTTTCTTAGATTTTGATAAGATTTGATTCCATGAACTTCAGTGACCACTGAACAAGATGTTTTCCTACAGATAAAATGAACAACATCTTAATAAAATAATTGCTTCAGGAATTGTTCCCTTTTCAATAGGAGAACACTACTTTACATAAACAAATTTAGTTATATAAAAATAAAAATATACTGCACATAGCTAAGGTATCTGTTTCTGCATTACTAATATTCAGGTGTCACTCATCTTCTAATTTAAATGTTTGTACATTGGTAATTAAAGTGTAATTTTTACTTCTGAAGTGAAGTGAAGACATGCTGCAGTAAACAATGGCAGTTCCTGCTATTGCCGAAGTGACAGAGGGGGTTTTGGGGTTTTTTTTTTGCTTCAGAAGGTAACTAAGTGGAGTGGCACAAAAGAAGTCAGAACACATCAATTGATTTGACATCAGCTGCAAGGTATAAACAAATTGATTGAATCTCTGGTATTTTGGTTTTCAAATTCTGTTGAAGAAGATTAAATTAGACTATTATTCAGATAAATCTCCTGTTTGACCTCTGACTTAGAATCAAGTACAATCAGTAAATACCTCTGCAGTGAAGGAAAACCAAGGAATTTTATTAGCAAAATTTGTACTTTTGGGTCATTTTTACTTCATATTTATTCCAAAACAACAGACAAATATGCTTTTTGTCTAACACTCTTGTCTGATGAAAGACTTTTATTTTATTGGTTTTTTTTTTTTTTAACTTACAGGACACCAACTGAACTTTACTGTGGATAAGTCATTGCATAAATGACTTTTAAGTACACTGAAATATATAAGGAATATTTATTCTTCTATTATTACATGAAATGTCAAATTTATTAACAATTGCAGGATTATAATCATCACAGAGCTAAACAGATACAGTGAGATCCACCTAATTTGCTTTTACAATAAACATTTCCTTAATGAAGATTTCAGTAAACTATTTAATAGAAGTATTGAACTGTAACCTCCAATCCTTTATTTATGAGTTGTGTAACTACTGTATAACTAAAACAACAGAAGTGCTTTCTTCTGAGGTATGAATAATTTTGTTAGATCTATCCAAATATTTGAAAACATTCACATTAACAAAAACCCAGATGTGTCTGAAGACAGATGGGTCTAAAACTAAATTACAGTCTGGATCCATTTTAACAGTCAGAACTCACCAACAATTAAAGAACATTGCTTGATGTCTTGTTTGAAAAAAAGTTGGTGATTTCAGCTTAATTTTAGTAAATGACAGACTACATCATAAGGTTACTAACAAAACAAGGCTTCTCAGTTAAAGCTATGAAACAACAGGACTAGAAAGAGGTGTCCATTTCAGCCCTGGAAATGATCCTTCTAACAGACATGGAGTGGTTGTAGTCTTATTGCTTCTTTTAACCTAATTTGTCACCAAGAATGCATTTTATTCTAAGCCTCTCAAATACTGACTGTTAGACCCCATCTAACAATCTTAACCCTTTTTTTCCCAGTTTATCTTCCTGAAGATTTTGACTCCCTTTTAATCTTGTTTTACCTTTGTACTTTTATCTCTCTTCATGTTAACAGAAGATACCATTGCTTCATCTGAAATAGAGAACTAAGATGAGTTTATAAGCTCCTTTATCTAGAAAATGTGCCCTAGTTTATCCCAACTCTATGTCAGAATAAGAACAAGGCACAGGACATACACTAAACTCTATCTTCTTTGGAAAGAAAACTTGAGTGCACAACCTAGACAGGAATCAGGGCATGCTCTATCAAAGCCTTTAATTTCTTGATTGCAAATATATGATATCATGGTACTTTACAGTATGGACCTGCTATTTGCACAGCTGATAGTGTTCTCAGTAATTATCTAACTGTGAAGCAGGGCAGTGAGAATATTTACCTCAATAATGACATTATCTTTAAACATTTGAAAAATCATAAAAAGAGTGTACTATATGGTGGTTTAGATATTTTTCCTTCAAAAAGCTATTAAATACAATATTTTTTCCATACAGTAAGTAATTTTAAATATATTTGCTGTATTTCAATTAGTTATTCAAGAATATCATGGTCTCACAATAAAGAAGTTGACCTACATAATATCCTAATGTATTTGATGGTAAGGATAGTTTAATTCCAGATCCTTATCAATTAGTTCACTTCTCTCATCTATTTCAATGTGCACCTATAATAAATTACTGATACCAGGTAGCTAGCAGAAATTTACCTTTTGAAGAGTATTAACTCCACCTTCTGATATATATTTTCCAGTTGCAATCTTATAGATTTTATTTTGTTCCAAGAAACTGAGCAGTAATACAATATATAAATGATTTAAAGATTATAAGTGCACCAGGTTATTTCAGATCATTCTAATAAAAGATGTAAGATAGGCCATTGTATATGAAACATATCAAATTAATGAAAGACTTCAATAAACTGTGTGATATTCTGCTGACATGGAATTGGAAAAAAATAATTTAAAATGCTTGCAAGCCCCCAAGCCTTGTATTAAGTCAAGGATCCATGGAATTACAGCCTTAAACACCATCTTACTTAAATTTTTAGCAGAAAAAAATAGAAAAATAAACAAGCTTGTAAGCACATGTATGATAATAAACTAGGCGGTTATCAGCACCTTTAAAGTATTAAAGTGTCAAACTAACTTCATTTATGACAGCAGAACAACAGACTTAGGATTGGAAGAAGCAGTCAAAAGGTAGATTTTGACTAAGACAATAAAAATGAGCTGCTTATGAGGTTGTCATGTGATACACCAAAACATGGTAAGACAATATAAGAATAATTGACAAGTCATGCGCAAAGAACTGTTATTTAATACATTGCCAGCCAGGAAGAATGCATCAAATGAGGTTTGGAAGATTTTCATTAATACGTTCAGCAATGAAATACTCACTGAAAAAATGCTGAAAAGAGAATTATTTTCTATGTCCAAACAGGTTAAACTAAAAGGAAAGGATTGAATAGGAGGAAGAAACACTTTGACTAAATAATGGCAAAAAAAGAAGAATTAGAACTGTAAAGATGATTAATCATGAGACTAAATTAGAAGAGGATATAGTACATGTAACATCAAAGAAACAACTGCCAGTAGTGGTGAAGGTATGTTTTCTTGTATTAGGCAGAGAAAATAGACTAGATGACCTGCTGAGAATTCTTTTAGTCCCTTATTTTATTGAAGGATTCCAGACGAAATCTGGGAAAATAATTAATAATGTTCATATTTTTATACACAAGCATAGTGTTACTAAATCTAGCTGGAATGACTTTTGTGCCACCAGTCAATGCATGTTCTTGCTATTGCAGGGCTTATATCTCACTGGATAAATTAATTGCTGATTTTCTAACATTATGCTCCTCTTGGTTAGACCAATGGCCTGCCTGGCCTGCCTCTCGTAACAGCAGGAAGAGATGCTGTTTGGAGAAAGTCTGCAAACTAACCACTTTCTGCAATCTGTTCCCTCTTCTTTCCCCAGCAACCAAAGTTAACATACAAGAGAGTACATCCTCAATATTCCTTTTAGCTCCCATCTGTGAACCTTTTATCCTGGAACATGTCTAATCTCTTTTTTGAGCCTGCTAATATTTTCTGTCTCCACAGCCTTCTGTGGCAGCACATTTCAGATGGTCATTACCTGCTATGTAAAGAAGTACATCGTTAAGCCTGTTTTGAACTAATCTCCTATGAGTTTCATTGCATGCCCGTGCTTCTGGTATTGTAGTATTTAGTGAACCTTTAGTGATCCTTCCTCTAGTTAAGGATCTGTCTTCAGCTGACCCTCTACCTGCATGATTTTGCAAATCCCAGTCATACCCTGTCAACCTTTTTCTTACCAAATGGAAGAATCCCAGTGTGCTTAACCTCACTTCATCAGGCAGCCACTCCTTCGCCTCAACCATTTCAACTGTCCATGTCTGCAGCTTCCTTCGCTCCCCTGCATACTGCTGAGATGTGGGTACCATGACTGCAGACATTACCCAGGAGCTGGTGCACCATGGTTACACACAGTCACAAAATGACATCCTATGTCTTCCTCTCAGTCTCTTTTCTGGTGATGTCCAGGAATTTGTTTTGTTTTGTTTTGTTTTGTTTTGTTTTGTTTTGTTTTGTTTTGTTTTTCTTTCTGGGCTGCTCTGACACATCAAGCCAGTGATTTCAGAGCTATGAATGAAGATTTCCAGATCTCCTTCCTAATTGTACAGGTCAGTTCCAAGTTCAGCGTGGTTGAAGCTGAGGTGGTTTTCCCTAGAGATTCCTTTATGTTTGCCTTTATAAGCTCTTCTGCCACCTTTCTACCTGCTGTCTCAGTTCTTCTGCAGTTCTTTGACATTGACACATTTGACAACCTAAAAGAGCCCAGTTTACTGCTGAAGTCATTGAACAAAGTGTGTACTCACAGTCAACCTTATAGAATCATCCTGGAGAGATACCATCATATCCTAACCATTTGCATCCCATCCTTTAACCAACTTGAACCCACTGAAGGATCTCTCCCCAATCCCGTGGCAGATTTGTCCCTTTCATAACTTTTACTATGGAATCTTCTCAAATGCTCTGAAAATCCAAATACTTTATGCCCACTGAATCCCCCTCATAAACCTTTCACTGATACCTTCTGTTGGCACCACACACTCTAGCAGAAGCCATACTGATTCTAAAGCTTTTTTCATTACAGATTCTTCTGTCATAACAGTGACAAAAATCAGTCACCAACCTCTAGTTTCCAGAATCCTGTTCTTGGCAGGTTTTTTTTTCAGTTAATGTTGTCAATCTCAAAGTCCTCTGGTGGTGACTGTTTGTAATGTTAGGTCATGCACTTTGACTAGCAGACCAGCAGCTTCATATTTGAGACATTTCAAGACTCTCGACTGAATTTCATCTGGTTGTGATGATTTCTTGACTCACCTAGGTGATGTAATAGTTCCTGTGTATTTAATTCAGTCTGATCCAGCTTCTTTGACCTCTCTGCTACAGAGAAAGAACAGGTTGTTAGTCCTTGTCCCAGACCTTCAGCCAGGATCAAGTCTGAAACAAAGCATTTAATGATATTTTTAGATATGGTCTGATCACATGATGTAAGCTCTTAACACAAACATTCCCACCAATTCCCTAGCTGGCTTCCTGCTTTTGATGTGCTTAAAGTACTGTTTTGCTGTCACTTCGAGCATGCTTTGCAAGGTTTCAGGTCTGACCTTTCTGGTGTAAGTCTCTAAATTTCCTCTTTACATTTGACCTGCCATTTTTATCTGTACCCTTTTTCTTCCTATTTGAGCAAGCTTTCCATTTTTTAGAGGTCAAATTATTAGCTGCAACAGTCTCCTTAACTTTCCCAGGAAGATGTGCAAGAGACTTTTGGACGACTTTGGGTTCTTTTTGAGTTATGGCACATACTCTAACTGGACTTCTAATATGGCGTTACAGTAGCCTTCATGCTGCATGCAGGCTTTTTGAACAACTCCATTTTGTCTTTGAAAATTTCTCTTTCTTTACAATTCCCTTTCTTGAAATCAAGTATCAATTTGCTTGATTTATTTTTCTTGCTCTCTCTCACCGCACTCTTAAAAATAATTGCACTGTGGTTTCTATTACAGAGGAGCTCTCCCACTGATCCTTCTTGGCTCAGGTCCTTTGCATCTCTCTCAGGCCAAATATTCCAAATAGTCTCTTTTTCTATGAGCTCTAAAATAAGTTGTTGCAGTAAACAGACATTTACTGAGTCTGAATTTATCTCATAAGGCATTGATCGAGTCTACTGAAATAGCTGAAATCTCTAACTATCACTCTTTCTCTGATACTTGTAGCTTGTCCAATCTCATTTCACATTTTCTGATCATTATTTCCATGTTGATAGGAAGCAAATGGTGTAACCCTCAGACAATTTTTACTGTTAGGATATGGGGCGTCCACTCAAAAAGTCGCCTGAGTGCTTCTCCCTTCTTCTAACACCATGCCACAGCTCATATAATCTTTGGCTGACGGTGCCACTCTTGCACCAGTATGTCCCACTTGATTCTTAAAAAGTGGGTATTCTGGTACCCCTGTACCTGATTGACTGTCCTGCTTCCACCAGGTCTCTCAGTCGTCTGTTATTATTGGATTGTCTTTTGGTGCATGTATTGTGTGTAGGTGGCAAGGTGTTTGGGGGGGGGCTGCAGGGCAGCCAGGGGTTGCCCATGCTAGACATAGACGGTTCCAGCCATCTCCAATGGACCCAACGCAAGACATGGCTGAGCCCAACAGCAAAAATGGTGGTGTCTCATGGAAACATATTTAAGAAAGGGCAAAGCACTGCACAACAGAGAGGAAAAAAGTGTGAGAAACAGCCATATGAACACCAAGGGGAGAGAAGAAGCATGGGAGGAGGTGGCACTGAAGCAGATTCTCCTGAAACCCATGGAAGAGACCATGCTGTAGAGCAGGCATCCACACTGCAGCTTGTAGATGGAAAGTCTGCACAGCTGCCTTCTGCCTAAGTCCTGATGAAGTAAGGAAACAAATAATTAGCATCTGGCAGAATATGCAAGATTTGGAGTATTTTTCTGTGAGTTTGGAGTACTTTTCTGAATTTGGGAAACCCAAGTTGTTTTGAAAAAAGAATGCAATCTGGATTTTTCACATTGCGTGTGAGTAGCCTAATCATCTTTTTCGAGACAGAATCTTTCTTTTTTCTTACAGTGAGGAGGGAAAGCAAGAGGGAGAGTTTTAAAGGTCCAACCTGCGAAAAGAAATAAACTATCAACAAGCCCTAGAGGCTGGAAAATATTCACACACAGCTCTACCAGTCAGCCAGTAGCCACAGCAACAACATATGTAACAGTCAAGAAAAGACTAAAGTAAAAAAATAGCATTATCATTATTCACTAGCCACAGACATATTGAGAGAGGCAGGAACAAAAACCCAGAATCTACAAGTTTCACTACCGTTAGACAGACCTTGGTGGTTCTTGACCCACCGAAGGGTTGCTATTCAAACTTCTAACTTGCACGTTATACTTTACAGAGTACTAGTTACTAGTATGAAGCAATACAAATTTTGCAAAGAAACAAATCAAAAATTTGAGCAATATTTGGAAGAGGCAGTCTGAGGTAGAATGGATGTTGTCTGACCGGATTGGAAGTCACTTCCAGTCAGTTTCAATGGAAATTCAGGGCTTTTTTTTCATAGAACTTAAATACCACTAGGGTCTATAAACAAAATGAAAGCAAATATAAATATAAAGAATTTTGTAATCTATGTAAAGTAAAAGTAGATCTACAGCATATGTTATGGGGGATGGAAGGAGAATGGGAGAATTTGTGGGTTGTACTGCACACTCCAAAACTGTGCTGAAAAGATAAACTCTCAGATCAGAAAATTCACTTTGTTAGATTTTCTCAGAAAACAGCAATAACTTCTTCAAAGGACTATCTTTAGCACTAACCACATATTACAATGGAGTGAAATACCCCAAATTTTCATTGCCAAGTGAGAAAAGCTTTACCAGTAGCTATAAATTAGGCAAACTCTTCAGTGCAACCAGCTATTTATTTAAGAAAACATATATGCAGACCAATCCAGAACTGGATTACATCCAGAATTGTAAGATAATGTGTTATGCTTTAAAAAAAGATAGGTAGGGTAAGAATAGTGTTCAAAGATATGTGCAGCTTGAGCATTTTTGAGTCTTCCTCTTCTAAGTGATAAGTGAAGACACATTTAATTATAAAAAGTAATGATTTTAAGAAAGTAAAAACTAAGAAGATAATTTTTCAAGGTGTCTGAAAAAGATTTTTTTTAAGGTCTAGATCAATACTGCCCTTCTCTTGATGCCAACTTTATTACTCTTTTTCACTTTATAACTTCTGTTTATACTGAATCCTTTGAGTCCTAAACTGCTTTTTCTGCATGTCTAGCTGCTTGTTATAAAACCTTTCTCTCTCAGTACTTTGACAGCACCTCAACCAACAAATCTCACTTGTGTCAAACTCTAATGATTGAAGCACATATCTTGATTCCTCTCAGTACCTCAATACATTTCTGATTCAATACAGACTTTACTGTTATTAGCTCATCTTGCCTTTTACTGTCTCTTTTCATCCATCAGGCATAAAATACATGTCACTCTTACAATCATCAGATTTGAAAAGCTGGGGGGGCGGGGGGAGGGGCTGGGCAAGAATAGCAATATTAGCTTTAGTTTCTAGACTACCTTTTCAGTATGCTGGCTTGGAAAACACTATTTTGTTTCAAATTGGTCAGTCTTCCACCAGAAAATCTTTATGATATTTTTATTATCACTTGAGAAAACTATGAGACAATAATTTGCTTATAAAATGGCCTATAATTAGAGCTGCGCCTTATCCAAATATTGGAACAACTAGCATAACGATTCTGTATTGACAAATGTGCTTATACACCTATTGTGGTAGGTTTTACAGCTCACTGGGGCTTTGACAGTACAGTTGCATCAAACATGACAGTTATCACAGCCCCAACTTAAAGCAGGTCATATTCAGAATGTTTCAGTGCAAGTAATTGCATTGGATATTTAACCATTGTATTCTTTGGGGGTTTTTTTGGTTGTTGGTTTGGTTGGGGTTTTGGGGGTTTTTTTTTTCTGTTTTAGTATTATATTGACACTGAAATATATGTAGTCATGTTCTGTACTGCCATATAAGCACTGAACTAGCATTGAACAGGTTTTGGATGGACAGAATATTTCCACATGAATGTTTTATTTTTCAAGGAAGGAATAGATGCTGAAGAATGGTTGACAGTTTAAGCTTTTAATAGCGATTGTCAATGTCTATTTGATTTTAATAGTTGAGCTTGACAAAAGTCAGTAGTAGTGAGTCTACCAGGACAAACCTAGTAAACGATAAATATTTTTGTCAGAAATTGAACCTAAGATAAAAGGTGAGGGACACATTGTTTTGAGTTTATGGCTTACAGACCAAGGGAGAACTGGACAGATGGATGGAAACCATGACCCATCTCAACAAATTATATGAAGAAATTAATGAACATTGTACACTCATTCTTTGTAGATTAATTATTCACAGTAAATCCAAACTGAGAAATATTCATTTTATGTTTAGACACAAAGAATTTAATTACATTAGTTAAAAATTAACTTTGTCTTGTTCTGCTTTGTTTCAAGCAACAGTTAAAAAGAAGTAGTCTTCATTCACAGTTTTAGATTTTTTTTAACTATAGTGATGTTTTGTTAACAATGTGCCCCTGCGACAAAGCAGGCCACCAGCCTCATAGGCTGTATTAGGAGAAGCGTTGCAGCAGGTTGAGGGAGACATTCCTTCCCTCTACTCAGTACTGGTGACACATGTCTGGAGGGCTGCATCCAGGTCTGGGCTGCCCAGTAGAAGACAGAGGGTCCAGGAGGATCTTCTCGGTGTGTATAAATAACTGAGCAACCTGCCCTACCTGACCTGTCTTCAAGCAGGGAAGTTGGGCTAGGTGATCTCCAGGGGTCCCTTCCAAACTCAGCCGTTCTGTGATTCTGTATAGACACCATCTTCCAAATACAGTTGTGAGTTGAAAATACATTTCTAATTGTCTTATAATGTGAATTTGAAACAAGCTTTTCTCTATACATCTGTGAGATGATAGTGGACATGAAAAAGTTTAGGTCTACCATAGAATTCTTCAAATATAATTACTTCTCAAAAGACCCAAAAGATATTAATTGTATATATATCTATATATGTATATGTATGTAATTATATATATGTATTAATTGAATGAGTAGAAAACAAAAAAAATAGAAATGTCAATCTATTTTCCTCATCAGACCTCCTGTGTACAAAACAAATGGGCAATCAGATAATGTTAGTGCCAATAAGCTTCACATTCAAAGGAAAAGCAAAGTGAATAACATACTTTGTAGAGCAGAGCAGGTCACTAAAAGACCACAGATGAATTTTATCTTTTGCTTGTGAAGTTCAAGATCAACACCATCATTTATTTGTGTGACATCCTAATAGAGCTTTTGTCGGGGGAATTCTTCAAAATAATGCATCATGTGCACTCTGAAGCAGTAAGTCTGCAATACAGTTTTTTAAGATAGACCTCTGTACCCTGCAAAATAGTAGTGATCCGTTAACATCAGTCACATGCTGCACACATGCAGGGTTCTACACTGAAGAATGCAATACTGGACAGTGCCATGAGATTTCTTATTCTACAGTTTTCAGAGGAGACATTGTTTACATATTTTAAATGTGGCCTATATTTAATCTGCTTTTCTGGAAAAAAAACCAATATTTATGATTTTTGGCAAAATAAATGATCCAAATCTCATATGAAGACAACAAGATATAGGGGAAATTTCCTGAAGGAAATACCACTCAACTTGCAGAAAGAACCTCAAATGCAGAAGAACTTCAGACATCCTAAACATGGTAATTCTGTTGTTAAAAGTGCACTATACTTGTTATTTAGACTCTCCTCTCCATTCTTAAGCTAGTAGCAGATTAATCCTGTTTTGTGCATATATATACACTAACTGCACTTTTTTCTTTTAGCTTCTTTTATCATTGTGCCCTCCATTGGGCCATTGAAACCTGCAAGCTGGGACTGGAACATGATGGTGGTATGAACTCATGCACGGATTCTTCCTGAAGTTTGGATACATACTATGAAGACCAAGGAGCTTATACTGGAAGACAGTGACATTTTGTATATTAACACCCCCCACCCCCCAAATCCTATGTATAAACAGTGTATGGTTTGTATCCACATCATCATACCTACTAAATTGCTAATAAATTAATGACTCTTCGATTTACCTCAATAAAATAATGGTTGCAAACATGAATACTCTGCAACAATATTGCTGATTTTCTTTTAGGCATTTAGCTTGGATGAATTTCAAAACCAATATTCACATAATTTCTAGTCAGTAAAAGCCTGTCAGCCAAATTTCTAATACATTAATACGGCTTGCCAGAGGTTCACCCTATTGTCTCCACCTCTTAGTTGTTCTTACTATAATTCTGCTTTCATGAGGGTCTAGCTGCAAAGAGAGCTGCATTTCTAAGCTAGCTTACACACTGGTATAGATAATTTGAAAAAAGCTTTTTGGTCCCTTCAGGGTGAAATCTGCAACATAATAAGTTGGGTTTGTTTTTTGATATTTATGACAGCCGCACTGTTGGCTTGATAATTTAATACTAATTTTAACAAAATATGTTGATATATAGGTCCCAGAGAGACTTGAATAACATTAAAAAAGTTGTTCCAACTTTATTGTTCCAACAATATATTGTATGCATCTTACAGTATTCCATTGAAGATTTACAAATTGCCTATGAAAACAGATGTGGAAAAATTATATTTAGGTAACATGAAACTTCTATTTTATGCTGGAAAAGCTAAGGATGGAGCTATGTTGCACATTTAACTTTACATTGTAGTGTAGTGCTTTTGTGGGGTTTTTTTAATAATTTAAACCATAGATCAAGTATGTGGCTTTTACTGGTTCATACCCAAACCTTTAAAGCTGTTACACATTTATAATACATATGCAGAAGATTAGAAAGTGTTTAGAGTCTAGGTTCATAGGCTTTGTAGTACTAAAGAAGGGTAACATTCTATCTGTAGTGACATAACAGTCTGCCACAGCATAATTTTTCTATTCTGCTTCAATGAACCAAAAGGTATTGATCTACCTGGAAACAAACCACTGCCTTTCCAGCAGTCTCCCTCTGCTAGAACTGTCCTTCATTCAAATTGTCATTTATTTTTTTTTTTTATCCATTTATCAGGATCAGGCTGAAAATGCATACAAGAAAGCATCTTCACATACATACTCTGGTTTGTATCTACACCTCTGAATGACCTCTAGAATATACTTTAGGGTTGATGTTGCCTCAAGGTGTAAGTTACAGGCTGTCAAGCGCAAGCTCACAGGCCAGCACATTGTAGAAGAGGATGGAAATGTGGCTATTGTGAAGTTGTTCAGAATTTCCATCAACATCAGGAAAGTTTCAGGCTTATGACCTGAAAGCAGTATTCCCTCAGAGAAAGTAACAGATAAATGCCAAAAGCAGATGAAGCCTACTCAGGAGGAAGCATACTGAAAAAGAAAGGCATGCTTCACCATTTTCACTGAGTCATTGCAAGACCAAAAGCCATACGCCGGAGCGCACAGCCAAACATCATCTAGGCAGCAGCAGGCCGGGAAGAATCTATTATTAGTTCCCAAACAGGGTGCAGATGATAATTAAGCACTCCTGAAATCAACTGACTGTTCTATACCATTGCAAGAGGATTTTCAGTGAGGATGTCTAAAAAAAATTGTGCGGACAGGTATAAAAATAAGATTCTGTCCTGCAGTAGTAGCTTGTATCATGAAGGTTATCTCAAACTGTATCAGAAAGTGGGACTCTCTTTTTGTCTGTTGCCCTGGATGCATTTGTCCCTGAGGTGAAACAGGAAGGCATTCATGCCAAATGTTGAAGCAAAGCATGCTTGTGAATAAAACATGAGCCAAACTATTCAATGAGAGGACAACCTTTTTGCCAGGTTTTTCAAGTCATGTTGGCAGGGTCAAGATCTGCAGAATGTAAGTTACTGCTTTTATTTTATTTTGAGTTATTAACCTGTGGGTGGATTTAAAATATATCAAATACCTTCTCAAATGTTCCATAGCAACATTTTTATATTAAAAAAAAGCAAGAGAGACTATTTGATTTGTGATATCAACACTGTCATCTTTATCTTATTTTCTTCCCAATATAAATATAAGCTATAAAAAGAAATAGTTTTATTTTTTTATGTATCTACTGATTCCATTCTAATGTGCTTATCTAAGCCTTTGGTCCAAAAGCTCTCAAATCATCACAGAAAGCAGATAGATGTATCATTTAAAGAAAGTTGCTCAAGAAGTAATTGCAGTAAGGTGCTGGGGAACAACAGAGGAGATTAATAATTTGATTTATTTTTATGCTATGAGATAATTTACTTTTTTTTTTTCCTATCACAGGGAGATGTTGGTTCTCTTCTATTTCATATAAATACTAACATTTTAAATAGCACCTATACATCCAGAAACACCTTTTGTTATACATAAAAAATCAGATGTTTGTGTGTGTGTATTTATATATGGGTAAATGGGAGAAAGACCCCTCATACTTCTACTAAACTATATGGAAATCAGTATGATCAGCCTGTTCCATATTCACACAAGAAGCTTAATGATCTTGAAGTGTGTGCCTTTACTAGATAAGAGAGGAAAGAAGGATCAGATTGCTGCTGTTGTTTTTATGGTTGTTTCAATGGATGGCCTGGAGCTTATTTGTTAATGACCATGCAAATATTCCACACATTTGTAAAGATTTAAATTATTTTTCCTCATGCATATTTATGTATGCATGTGTATTTTGGAACTCATTAAAGCAGTTCACAAAAGATTCTGTAACAAGCATCCCACTTCCAGCATTGTCCTGGAAATATATTTAGTAAGGACAAACTTCATGAAGATACTTATACATCCCTATCTTTAAACATATAAACAATCACTTTTATTTCCTACCACACACCTGGATTAACATCCTCAAAATCAGACTTGGAGTTGGGTGCATTTCTGGATTCTTGCACTGTGAGGGCTAAGTTCTACCACTTCATAAAACTGAAGCTTCATATTACAAAATAGTAGATAAAGCATTGTGGGTTAACCCTTAGCTAAGCACCCACACCCTGCTCACTCACCCACTGCCACCCCAGTGCAATAAGGGATAGAACAAGAAAAGCAAACGTGAGAAAAGTTGAGGGTTGAGATAAAGACAGTTTAATAAATGGAGGAAAGAGAAAAAAACAAGTAATGCAAAGGCAATCACTCACCACCAGCAATCACAAGCAGACTGATGCCCACCCAGTCTCTGAACAAGGTCCACCTTGGAAGTCAAAACCCTTCACCCTTTCTTCCTCTACCCATTTTTATTCCTGAGCATGACACTATATGGTGTGGAATATCCCTTCATACAGTTTGGGTCAGCTGCCCCAGCTATGTGCACTCCCAACTTCCTGCCTACTCCCAGTCTACTCACACTGTGAGAAAGGGGGTGCAGAGTGAGAAAAAGACATACATCGGTGTGTTATCGACACTGTTTTAGCCACAGATCCAAAGCACAGCACCATATGGGCAGCTATGAAGAAAGTTATCTCCATTCCAGCCAAACCCAGTACATATAGTAGCAGTTTATATCTTATTTTTCTGGAAAGATTTGCCTGCAAAAAACAATTATTGGGTGCATTTCTGTGTAAGAATTTCTCATAAATCCATTGATAACCAACCTCTGCAGCTAAGTATAGTTTTAGCTACTTCCTCTGAAACCAAAATTTTCCACAATTTCACTAACATGATCTGCTTACAGCAAAACCACCCTTTTCTTGACTGACTTTGCTCAGAAATAGGATAAAGTGGGTTGGGTTTAAGTTTTTTAATGTAAAACTTAGTCTGTAGTGAGGCTAAGCGGTGGCTGAAAAAATCATTGTCAACTGGGAAACATAAGAATGTAGAAGAAATTATACTGCCTACAGGAAAGATGGTGAGGGACTGTTTATCAGGGAGTGTAGTGACAGGACAAGGGGTAATGGGTTTAAGCTGAAGGAGGGTCGATTTAGATGAGATGTTAGAAAGAAATTCTTTACTGTGAGGGTGGTGAGGCACTGGAACAGGTTGCCCAGAGAGGTTGTGGATGCCCCCTCCCTGGAAGTGTTTAAGACCAGGTTGGAACTAGATGATCTTTAAAGTCCCTTCCAACCCAAACCATTCCATGATTCTATGATATTAAGAAACACTCAATGATATCTAAACTAAATATGTAG
Source organism: Grus americana (assembly GCF_028858705.1). Taxonomy (NCBI): domain Eukaryota; kingdom Metazoa; phylum Chordata; class Aves; order Gruiformes; family Gruidae; genus Grus; species Grus americana. Next base: position 24,250,747 of record NC_072855.1, read on the forward strand.
TCCTTCCATGTCAGTTACGTATGGAGAGAATCAGATATAAGAACTGTCGCTTCCAATCGTGTTGCAGAGTTTATGTTCCTGCAAAGTCCAGTAGATTAATCATATACTGTTAGACATTGGAGAGCCTTCTAGTTCATGTGTGTGTGCCTGTGAGCACATCTACCTGGCAACCATGTTAGGGTGACATATAGGAACTGGTTTCTATGGACAGTCAGGGAACAAAAACTCCATTCTTTCTCCCAGCATGCTCCATCCAATAAGTATAAACCCATGCAGAGAGCAATTTCTTATGTATTCCCTTACCCGCCCCCCCCCCCCAAAAAAAAAAAAAAGATACAAGCTATCCCATTATGAATAAGCACAGGAAAAACTGAATCCATCCTGTGTTGTAGGAAGGAAAGAATACAGGCTTGTATTAAGCCATTAGGACATAACTGTCTACTGTTTCTAGTTACAGAAATTTTATAAAGTCAAACATCTCATACAAAAGTGACAAGGAATTCAACAAGGGCATGACAGCAACAAAGTGTGGGGAAGAGAAAGGATACTGAAGCAGGAGAAAACTGGATGAAAGGTGGAGGAGAAAGTTACAAAGATACCATCTGGTACTTTTTTTTAGCACAAGCAGCACTTCAGGGCGCTCTCAACAGTTGTGGCTCGTTCTCTGGGCACAATCACATTCCCTACACTTGGGAGGACTTCACAGTGAAAGCACGTTTGATGCACCCAAGCAACATGTCTTCCAGTTGCATTTCCTCCAAAAGGAGGATTGTTTGCATGTGCCAAATATTTGCGGTGGCCAAACCAGTATATGGTAAATGGGAATGATCTGGGAGTCCACTCCAGGAGTGTGTTAATCTTTGCAAAGCACAAATGTAGACACAACCCAGACTCTGTCTATGACTTTTGAAATACTGTCTTAGGTGGATAGTATTCAAATATTGAGTAAAGACTAAAAAAAGGGTAAAAAAGGCCACTCGGCTACTCAGATTGAATCTGTAAATGATATACATGTACATCATTATTTTAGATATGCATGACTTAATCATCAATTAATCAGATCAATGGATGAAAAACTGGTTTGTGGGTTGTTTTTCTGTTTGGGGTTTGGTTTGGTTTTTTTTCTTTTGGGGGGGGGGGTTGGTCACCATTCTGCTTCTAAATCCTTCATAAAAGTAGGTGAAAAAAGATTCATGGGGGAGGAGTACTCTGAAAACCTCCCCTTCATTGATGCTTTTTTTAAAGTTTTGTGTTAACTTTTTAAATAAATCTGGATAAATATCTTTATCTATTATGCCAGTTCTGCAAATACATATTTAAGGCTTATTTCTGGGAGGTATAGAATTTCTGAATAGCAGTGTGTCTATAATACAAGAGAAAATGAAGAAAAAATGTAATATCCCTTCAGATTTAGTAAAAAAAATTAATTTTGCTTTTATTTATATTTGTATAAATTAATTAATTGTATTAATTGTAATCTTTTGCAGTTATTAAATGTAACATTAAGGTAATTTAATCAAAACACATCAATGAAATTATGAAATGCAAAAAGTAATTAAGATGAAAGGTATTTTGATATTTAGGCCTATATTTATGTATGTGAATATAGAAGTTTGTTCTGGTCATAGGTGAAAATACCTCACTTAAGAACACATAATACCTATCTTCTTTTAGTATAAAAAAAAAAAAGAAAGAAAAAGTAAAAAATTGATAAAGTCTAGCAAAGCTGAAGAGAAAAGAAAGAGAAGAGAAATTATAAATTATATAAAGAAATTGGGAGGACTAAAATACACATCAGAATTCAGTCTGTAAGAAACAAGCTGCTTAAAAGTAGAGGATGCCAATGCCAACTGAGGAATGAAATGAGATACTAAATCTACATTGGATAACGTCTCAAACACTGGATAGTCTTATAGAAGACCACATGACTAACTCAAAAATAAAGTGTTATGCAGCATGATCACAAGGTAGTGATAAATTACACATAAGAGACAGCATTGAAAAATTTAGTACATTTCAAAGGTCAGCTTTCAGCACTATTCTCTACAAAATCCCTGCTAAATTGCAGAAGCATTTGCAGAACAAGTTGTGTGATTCCCAGCACCCCTAGGAAGGAATGCACACTAAACTTACATTTTCCTAACAAAGTATTTAGGCACAAAGGAATCTCTACACGGTGTAGAGATCTAACATGGTGTCTCAGATACTCCACAGTAATACAATACTGCAGTTGAATCTCAAGTCCTTTTCCAAAGCATTTTAAGAAAATCATAAACTCTTGAGTTTAATAGTCTTGTGAGTCTTTGAATAAATGATATGTAGTTCCTTAGTAGATCTACCAAGTCTCATCTTAAAAAAAAAAAAAAGTGCAATCGTACCAGCAAAGAAATAAATCATCTTTCACAAATTATGAATTAGAATTCCATTACTTTCTTCAGTGATGAGTTATAATGGTGTCTCAGTTACTTGGTGATCAAAACATTTTCTTTTGTTCTTTTCAAATGAGCACCTGAATTAGAGCAGACATTTATATGATTTTTTTCTAAATTTAATACTTATTTCTTATACTAGTACTTTTTTCTTTCACCTCCTAAATAATATTCTTATGTCCTCTATGTTGCTAAAATGCCACACAGTTTTACATCATCAACAGATTTCATCATCACATTCCTGCTTTTAATACTGATGTGACAATGCTGGAAAGATTCACATTGATTTTAACATGCTTTGGCTCATTCTCCAAAGATACAAAAATTATACAGTGAATGTGATGCAGTACTTTTTACTGCTATTTGTTTCTCATTACCATTGTTCATTCCCCATCCACTTTGACTTCTCTTGATCAAAGAAAACACACAAAATCTTCTTTAACAAAAAAATCACAATTCAGTAAAGTGCATGCAGTGCAAGGCCATGTTTAGTTAAATGATGCTTTGTTGTTACCAGTATAAATGATTTTTTTAAAAAAATATTTTTGTTATATTGCCTGCAGACCATCATATTACACTTGAAAACTCATTTTCAAGGTTCAAGTAATATTTTGCATTATTGTAAAAATTGAATAAGAGTGATTAAATGCCTCATATTGATCCTTAAATATTCTAAAACATTCTTTTCTCATAAATCAATGTTAAAATATAAAATGAAGAAAAGTGTTAATGGAAATAGATAGTCTCTCTTAAGTTCCTGATAAATTCAAAAGGAACAAAAAATACTTCTAATTAATATTCAACTACTACTTAAGCAGAAATCTGAATTATGGTACAGCTAGTCTCAAAGGAGCAGCCTAGTTTGCTCACACTATTGCAACTCTCAAACAAACAAACAAACAAACAAACAAACAAATGAAGTGGAGCAGCCTTGTTAACTTAGACAACTTCTTCCTCCAACCTATTTAAATACAAATAATATGCATAAAGAGAAAGATAAGTAAGATAAAACACCCTAAAGATAACAACACCATCCAGCTGTTTAAACTTTGGATTACCTTTGAAACAAACAATGTAATTGATTGGATCCTTTAGAACTGCTCTAATTAAAAGACTCATGAAATATACTGTATTTCCAATAAAATACTTGTAATAGCAAAGGGACACGAGAAATATGATGCACAGTTAATCTTTCAGGTTGTCTTTTTTTTTGGAACATCTTGTTGTAAAACATTTTTTCTTCTTACTTTTCAGCTCATTTGGAAACATGATCCAAAACCTACTGCAAAATCGAAGTACTGAATTTTTCATGATAGCAATGTATGATAAAAGTGCCAAAATCAGAAATACACCAAATTTTTCAGAAGTGTGACATTCAGTGGCAGTGGGATTGTCAGTATTTTGTCTGACCAAAAGAAAGGCAGCTCAGATCTCAGGTAAGTTTCATACTCCAAATATCCCACGCTGAGCATCAGTTCATTTTGTGCAAGCACTTTCTGCTTAGATCAATACTGCTCCTCTTGCCCTACTTATTGTTTCAGTTTATGCCTATTGTTTCTCTCCCTTCCACCACGCACCACTATGAAAAGCCTTGCTCTACCTTCTTGATAACCACCTGCGGGTTCTGGGGGGCTGCTGTTCAGTTCCCCTGAAGCCATTTCTTCTCCAGGCTGAACAAGCCTAGCTTCTTCAGCCTCTCTTCACAAGACTCCAGTCCTCATTAGCCTGGGGACCCTTCCCTGAACTTGCTGCAGTTTATAAGCTTCTTTTCTCTGTCAGGGGACACAAAAATGGATGCAGGACTCTAGACGGAGTTTCACAAGTGCTGAGGATAGGGGGACAATCACTCCTCCAGACATCCTACATGTGCTCCTGTTATTACACATCAGGAGGTTCTTGGCTTGCTTTGCTGTCAGGACACAGTGCTGGCTTATGTCCGGCTTGCCATCTACCCACTCCCCTAGGTCCTTTTCAGCAGAGATGCTCCCCTGCCAGTCAGGTCCCAGCCTCTGTCATTATTCCAGAGATGTTTCAGTGCTGTGACCACATGCAGAGCCCTAGTTCCTCCTGTTTGTTTCCCAGGCTGCGTGTATTTTTGGGCATATATTTGGGGTGGGTGTTCTTTCACACTGTTTTATAATTCTTGTGTTCTTATTCCCACCAATGTGCTTTGGCTGTCCACCCTACCTCCCACTCATTTTACTGTGGGTTGCAGTATCTCTCCCTTGATGTTACTGGTTTAGAGCTCTCCTCAACAGCTTGTCCACCTTGTTGCTGGAAAATATGCTTTTGTCCCACTTTGTCAATTGGATCCCATCGCTTCTCAGCAACCTTCGGTCCTCAGAGATCTTGTGACCACAAAAAACAAATCCCTTCCAATGACATCAGTTGTGTAACCACGTATTGACCTCCAGGATATACCCACTCCTAGTCCAACTTTTCTCCTTCAGCAGCAGAATGCAGAGGGTAATAGTCCGAAGACTAGACAACCCTTGGCAGCGTCCCTACAACTTCTTGGATCTGAGTGCCTGGCAAGCGGCAGACCTTCCTAGACAGCAAGTTGGTTGACGGGCCATCCATCTTCCTGAGAAGGGAACCTCTCTGTGCCATCACTTGCCACCTCTTCTTGGTGCTGATACAGCTCAGTATCAGCTGTGATGTACAGAATTTTCTCTCCATCATCTGCTACCAGGTCACTGAACTTGTTCTGCAGTGGCAGATCTGCAGGGTAGAAGAAGAAGAAGTTGCAAGAAGTCGCAAGACTGCAGCCTTCCCCAGCATGGGACTCTCTATTTGCCATTGCATCAAGGACAGGCTCTGGCTGTTCCTCTGTCTTCTTTTCAGGCTTTTGCCTCTGCAGGGTCTCTGTGAACATCCTGAACACCTTTTTTGCCATTTTCCCTGATGCTGTGCAGTCTGCTGACCTCCTCCCACAGCTCCTACAAATCTGCCACCAGTGCACACCTCCTGCAGGCAAGGAACTCATCTCCCCTGACCCCAGCCCCAGCGAGGGGCCCCAGGTGCCCTCCTGCAGCCCCAGACCCGGACAGCTGCCTTCCCCCTCCTCAGCTCTATCTGAAACGAGGCTTCTGCTGTACCAGGGGTAGCTGCTCTGGTCAGTGCCAGAAACCCTGCCCTGTGCCACGTCACACACACTCGCACGCTGCCTTCATTAGGGTTTCCAGCCCTCTTCTGTGCACCTGTGCTCCAGGCCTGCACTTCTATAACTTGCTCTTGCTCTCTACCACCAGCTGAATGGATGTTTGACACTTCCTTATCAGGTGTCAGCTGAAGGCAAAAGGTCAAACTACCTTTTTTTTCAGGAATAGCTGAAAGAGGTCATTCAAAACTGCCAGAAATTTTGAGAAGTAAAAGCCTCTGCTAGCTCCCCTTCTGCAGCAGCAGCAGGCCTCCGCCCCACACCCACCCAAGCTTCCTAGAAGAGCAATTCCCTGTCTGCCCTGCCATTGTACATCTTATCTTGCTCTGTGATTTTTCTTAGGTGAAACTTTTCTTTTGCCTAGGTTTTAGGATCTAAATACAGATTCTCTGATCTTTGCTTCTCTCTACTTGAAAGGAAACCTACTGGGTGACAAAAACACCCACTCTAAAATTTAGAGTACCATCTATTTGTGGTTAACGTAGGCCCAGCAGGATTTTCGCCACCAGATATTTATCCCACTGCGTATTCTTTTGATGTGGCTTTCGCTGCAAACTGATATTTGCTGGAAGAAGAAATGCCTTTTAAAATTGAATTAAAAGGCCCTGAAAGTATACATTTAAAAAGACAACTATGCCAATTTTTGTAGAAAACTAACAGTTAAAAGACAGTGAAAAATAAGACTTAATTAAGTTACAGAGCCATATTACTGAAGGAAAAACAAAGTGGCAGAGGTTCTCAGCAAAGCATAGCGATAATACAGCACTTGGAGACTTTCACCAAAGGACCCCTAAACCCGCCCATTTCCATCTTTGTTTCAGTCTCTCACTATCGTAGCAAAACTCTGAAACAGACTGAAAGGATGTGGGGGAAGTAGGAAGGAGGCCTCAGAAATTTAGCCTAAATTGCAAAATCCTAAGTACGGAGAGCTAGTTCCATAAAATAAGCACATGTTTCTATGTAACATGAATAACATGAAATGCGAGGTAGTAGTTCATTTCAGGAAATGCACTTCACAGGAATGAATGCAATTACAGGTAAGCAAAACAGCATCAACAACCAGGCAAATAGGCAAAACTAAGGGTCTCAATGGAAAAATTGAAAACTCACCAGAGTGGACTTAAACCAGTATGAAATCATGAAAAACCATATAGGCCTGTTCAGAGTTTGGAAAATAAATGTAAGTAAATGAAGACACAATTCCTACAATCTCATTAGGAAAAAAAGGTAAAAATAAATTAGGCATTGTTAGCAGAAATAATGCGTGAAATATTAGAACAGGGACAAAAGCATTAATTAATGTACTTCCAGAGAAAAGTAACTGTAGAGAGATTTAATCCAAGAGTAAATAACTAAGTTAAGTATCTGGCACCCAACGCACCTTCAGAGATATTCAAAAATACTTTGATAAAGTCATGCATATTCGTTAAGATGGATGAATTTGAGACTTTGGTCTGGAAACCATGTTAGATGTACTAGGAAACTTTGATTTCTGAGGAGTTCTACCCAGATCCTGAGAAAGCAAGATGTTAAAGAAATGTTTTATATAAAGTTGAAAAAAAATAAAGGAAAATAAGGTAAGTCGATAAAATAATGATAGAAGTTATAAGTATAACATATTAAAAATAGTGTGTTCCATTAGGGTGAACTAAACAGTAGTGAAACTGAGGCTGGGATAGGATTATAATATGAAAGTGGTAAACAGATCTGAGAAAATGAAGAAAATCAAATATATGATCATATCTCTTTTCAGCAATGATGTATAGGCCTGATTTGGGGGAATAAAAAAGAAAAAAAAAAAAGCATTAAATATATCAGGTAATATATCCCACATCTGAGGATAGCAATAAGCTCTGGATCCTAAAGAAATTATTAGGATAAAAGTTAAATTAAAAGTCAAGGAAGTTTGTTTTCAACTGATTTGAGACCATGACCTAAAGTGCTCTCCTGAGGATAAAAATGTGTAAAGATTCATTAAATAGCGTTCAGAACCTCATGAATAAAACAGTATAACATGGCATAATGGTCAATAATACATATTTTGGCACAAAAGGGGAACCTACAAAGTAAAATAATAAGTAAGTAGTTGTCTTTCAAGAGGATTCATCATGAAATAATATTAGGGGATCATGTTATAAACCACTTTTCAGAACAAACATTTACTTAAAATACAATGGAAGAAATACACTTTATACTCCATTGTCAGAAAGTTTTGACATTGTTGAGTATATACATGAAATATTTGAAAAATAATAATCTTGATAAATATTTTTTCTTACAAAACCTCAATGAAACTAATTTTCAGTAGTAAATTTGCTAAAATTGCGCTTTTCTTAAGTATTAAGCCAAATACTTATTTTCATCCATTCTGTGGTATTTTAGTGACAAAATCAGAAGTGCTTAGTCACGTATCCAACATGATTTTTGTATATTATTCCCTTTTTAAATTTATGGCCATTTGATAATGACTCATGTAGAAAAATACATGGTCCATTTATTGTATGAAATACTTCCTTGCAGAGGAAAATGCAATATCATAAAAAGAAATGAACAAATACAGTAAGAGCAGCAAGTCAGACAGACTGGAACTGCAGTTTTAATTTTCAGTGTTCTCAATACCAGTAAACAGGTTTTCAAAGCAGTAGCTAGATCATTTAAAATGGTTTGATTTTTTTCCAACGTCTTGAAGCAAGATTTTATGAGAAACCAAGCTTTCTAAACAACACATAACCCTGAGAATATATTTATTTAAGAAGTTACGGAATCTCATAATACCAATTACCTTTTAAGAAGACTTTCATTAAATGTTCTTAAATCAAATCACTATTAGATAATAAGTCTTTTCGAAATTGTACTGAAATGTGTTTGCAGCTGAGTTAAACTCAAAAAGATCCACAGAGATTTATAAGTTTATAAATCAAAACATTTGAGAAACTGATATTTAAATGGTTTGATTTTAATTTAGACTCATCTGAAAACTTACACGAAAATCAAAGATAGGAGTGATAAAGGGTATGGTCTGGGATAATTTGTACTCATGATATCTCTTACAGTTAAAATCACTGAAACAAAATGAAAATACATACATCTTCAAAGACAAAAGTTTTTATCTCAAGAGGGACTCTCATTACAAAATAATGGCTTAGTCAGTCTTTCAGGCAGCTACACCCTCGGCACCCACCCCCACCCAATCTGATATCTCAGGACAAGCCCCATGGTGCTGCTATCGTGGAGACAAGTGCAGTGACTCGGGTGTCAGGCACTCTGGCCGCACCTGGGCCATCTGCTGCCAGAGTGGTACGTCGGGATGCATGCATGCTTTGAGAGAAAGAAACTCCCATTCTGCTGTTATCTTGGTGGCAAGTGCCGTAGCCTGGGGCCAGGGTGGCTGGGCACCCCCGGCCACACTCCACACTCGGGCCACCTGCTGCCTGAATTATCCACCAGAATGACTGAGCATGAACTGTGGCCAGAAAGGACAATCCTGACCAAAGCCAACTATCTCGAGATCCTGTAAACAGCAATCCAATAGTGAGACCCTTTGAGCTCTCCAGGACCGCAGCAGGCTGTGTGACCCAGCATCTCCCCTGAGCTGGGAGGCATCTCAGGGCACACTTTGCAAGGATTAAAAGATCGTCCATCAACAATTTCACGAGGACTCAAAGGCCTGATTTTGTGAGGTTCACCAACCGCTCATTGATGAATGCCAGCACGTAAAAGCGAGTAGTTCACGAAACGGGAAATTTTAATTGTAGATTAAACTCTGTGTGCATCGTGTGCAATTTGGTTCAGAACTCTTTGCCTGTCTGTCTGTGTGTAGTTTGATCCAAGATTGTTTGTTTGCCGGTCTGTACGTGTGATTTGATATAACCTGTGCGCGTAACTCGGCTGCAAGTTTCAGGTGACCCTTGCTATTCTTGAATCGTTAACTAAGTTGCTATTTTGATTGTAACAAATTCCATTGAATAGCTCTGTTAAGCAGGCTAATGATTAAGTGCTGTTAATAATTATACAACCTAATATTGTGATCTATCTCAAAAATATTAATAAATCTTAAATTACTGCTAAACCAAAGCCATGTAACAAAATCTCATTCACGACACATTTAAACAGAAATGGTTCTAGGTCTAATGAGATGGAATCTAGACTAAAATTATTTATCTTTTTTCAAAACATATATTTTCTATTGTCTCTAGACAAAGACCAAAAAAAGATTTTCAAATCACAAAAATGAGGGAAAAGGCTCATATTTAATCATCTAATTTCAGTTTTTATCTAAATTTGGTATCTTCCCCCACCATTTATTAAAATGCAAGATTAAAGCCATTGGGATAGAAAAAGAAAAATTATCATACTCTTTTTGTTTTAAATCTATGTTCTTCATAGTTGGGCTATATCAGATATCTAACTCAGTTATTTTTCATAGATTTTTATCTCACTATAGGAAAAAAAGTCTCTGTAAGAGGAGATACTAGCAAACATCATTCCTGTAACAACTCATTCCATTATTTGTCAGAGAATGAAAGTATGCAAATTAAAAAGTCATGGAAATGGTATTGTAAGGTACAAATCAGGTTCTCAAACTAGAAGAAATGTACCAAAAACAAATTCTGAAAATTAGAGAGAAATAAGACAAGGCAAACAAAATGATTTGTCACTACTGTGAACTACTTCTATCAGTGTGTCAGAATAGAGTACTGAAGAAAAAACAAGGGGGGGAAAAAAGCATAAACGTGAGGTTTATATTATTGCTTCATGGTTACTAAACAATTTTTTTAAAACCTCTATGTTGGTAAGAATTGGGAAATTCTCTTTGGACTTCTGCATATATAAGTATGCAGTATACAGACTTAAAACATTTCCCAGCCACAGGTGTTCCAGAATTTATATTATATGCTGGAATTTGTTGACTCAGGCATGATTTGCCACTCTATTTAATATTTATAGATTAGTACACATAAAATCTGCTCGGGTATTTCCATTATTGATATCTGATGGAAAGTGAGGTATAGTCATTTATCAACTGTATAATTTACTCTAAAACATAAAATGACAGTGTCTTCTATGTGTATTCTAAATAATAGCATGCATCAAGAGCTATCGCTGGATCAATTTCTAAATCATGGGGTGCTGCAATGGCCAGAACCTTCTTAAAACTGGGGCTTTTAGGCTGCTTAATGAATTCAGAACACAGGGAGATAAGGGTTCAGGAGGCACTCGCCATAGCAACTTCAGAAACCACACCATGGTGTCAGCTGATGATGAGGGTAGATGAAGAGAGACTCCTACCACAACATGCTGTCATTGTGATTCGGTAAGGGCTAAAGTACTGCTAGGTAGAAACCATCTCCTGTCATACATTGAACTGTGGTGTAAAGTGTTGAATTACTGATGCTTTCATCATTTCCTCTCTTGTGTATTCTCATATGGCAGTTGCTCTCTGGGAATGCAGACTATATATATCAGTCTGTAGTGTATTTCCTAATAACTGGTTAGTAGGAGCAAACAGATTTACACTCTGGACTCTATCAATCCTATCTGGAATCTATCTGGAATCTATCAATCTTTCTCAATAATTTATAGTCACACTTTTTTGAACAGGGTTATCCAAGCAGTTCAGTGTTAGTATTTGTGGAGTATCTTACCTTTAAAAGCTAATCTGTTGTTAAATATATGACATTTATAACTATTGAAAGCATATTATAAATTATATAATGTGCATAAACCCCTAATGTTTTCATATGGTGATTTTTACTGCTAATATTTTCCAATAAGCTTCAAGAATTTAGTTTTATGTGAGAGCATCTTCATGTCTCTCACAGATATTGGCACATAATACCTTTGCTCAGCATATTTGGCAACTACTGCAAGCACCCTTGTGCTGAAAAGCTGTTTGATATCTGACAGTACAGAATATGTATAATGGTTCCTTGTTTGGCACATAAACAGCAAAAGTTTCTTACTTGATTAGATGCCTCTAGTGCAGTACTCACCTAATTAATGGACACAAGCAGCTGGATACACCCACATTTAAACAGGGAGAGCAGTCAATCCGTTATACATGTCAAAGTATAAGATGCTTTCTTGTTTTCTTGAAACACAGAAGTGGAAAGCTATAAAAAATAAGAATCACACATTTAGTGCTTTTATAAAATTTATGTGACTACATATAATATTTTAGTTACAGTACATAACAGTTATACTGTGTGTATATATTAACAATCAGAAAAAAATTCAAATTATTGCAATGTATGCACTATATTTCTGCATCATAACTATCTAGTTTTCTTTTTTAAAAAATCTGTAATTATAACTCATTGTTATACTGAAAAATTCTTAGTATCTTAAGATAAATTTAGATATTTAACAATGCTTAGAAAGAGGCATTTTTCATGTGTTCTGATACCTGCATATAATTCAAAATAGGGATTTTTCTCCTAATTCCACCCTCAAAGTTAGAACTTCCAGTTGAGTTCAAATGTATCTTTCATAAAAACATCAAAAGGGAATTTTTACATTCTCACTCTCCAAAGTTAATGGAAGCTTTGGAAGCTGCCTCTAAGGAAAAAAATATTCTTCCTTCTTTTTGGTATAGTTTAACCCTATTAAATAAATCTTCTGATGCTGACTTACTTTTATTCATGCTAGAATAAATCTAGTGTCACTCCAATTAAGTTGATCTAAATTAGACTAAATTTGTGAAGGGATGAAAAATAGTCTCTCACATTTAACATCTCTTAAATAACAGTAGAAGGTCTGTATCTCCTATCTATTGAAGGTTTTCCGTGAAATTGGATTTAAACCAGGTCTATCTCCATCAGCTTTAGTGCAGTTGTCTGGAGAGAAGTTAACCTAACTGAATTCAGTGTGGGATTAAACATCAAGTGAAGATTAAGGGTGTGAATATATGCTTTGTAGGATGAAATTCGAATGAGGAACAATCAGAAAGTCCCATGTGGTTGAGCATTTATTTCTTAAAAATGAGTATGAAGAGGAAGTGCCAGTAACCCCATTCATGCAGAATTATCTAACCAAACGTGAAGCTTTCAATTCTGATGTTACTGTAAGGTCATTTTTCATTTGACAAAAAAACAGCTGCACAGGGCCAAAGCCATTTTTTTCATCTTATACTTTAACATACATGACCTTTTCACAAGACTGTACAGAGGCATCACTATAATCCCAAAGATGAATTTACCCAACGATTTTTAGGACTGCTCAGGGCACGAGGGTGACTGGTAGGTCCTAAAATCTGAAATATTATAATTAAAAATATATTTAAACCCCCCTAATCATTAAAAAGCCAATTTTATTTTTGTGGAAGAAATGGATTACCTGAGTAATGATATCATTTTTCATACCACAGATAGCTAAGAAAGAATTTTCAACAATGGACAACAGATATATTGTACATTGTTCCTTCTTTGCAATAAGACAGGAGAACTTCAGAAACAAGATTCTGAAATATAACACAGACCTTTGTCATTTTATCCATCAGAGGAGAATTAAGTCCCCAGAGGAGTTTGCCAAACTTCTTACCAAAAATATCCATACAATTTATGCTTCAATCATGATCAAATTCTTTCAATTACATGAGGACTAACTGGAACCTCAGCAATCTCTCCAGTGGACTCATCCAATTTCATTCATTTTATGCCAGTAGATGACAGGTTGTTGTTGAAATTGATCTCTTTTACGAGGATCATAACATACTCTTCAAATTACTGTGCAACTTCACATTTTCTTCTTTTCTCAAAGGTCTTCAGAAAGGTTAATAACATCAACAGTATAGTCTTGGTTAAGGTAGTACTACTTAAATGAATAGCTTTCACTAAATTTGGTTTGGGTCTTAAGCAATTGGCAAGGCCAGATTCTGTCAGCCTTACTTTTCTGCTTATTTTCTTACATGAGCAGTGATTCCAATAATTTTTTAGAAACGTCTCAAGAAACAAGGTGCTTCTTCACTGTAAATAAGCAAAATCGGACCTCCAAAACTCTGAACAACTGCATTTCTAAATTATCAGAATTTCTCAAGATCTATCCATAAAAAAGAGAAAGGGTATATTCTGTCCTACTGCTCCAATAAGATGGTCTGAAGAGATCAGTTCAGATTCAGCTTTTCAGTGATTTTTTTTTGTGCTTTCCCACCAGGTTACCCTTTCTTTCATTTAGACATTTTGAATAAAGACTTTCCACTAGTGTTATTTCATTAGAAGCTTCTCTTATCATCCATAGTAATTTATTTGGTAAATTAGCTGGTGCTATCACTTGGACTGCTGCTGGTCCTTTAGCTAATATACTTTAAATCTAGTTTGGATTTTTCTCCACTATAGCTGCAATCACTACAGATGTACTTTGCGCACTTCAAAATTCTTTTAAAATATACAGACTTATAAGTATGTTCACACCTCCAAATAAAACTTCTTGGTCTATAAAACCTTGTTATAATATCTTCACAGGTAGAGTGAATGTAAAATTTTAAACTGCAGTAAAGTTTCTGAAAAGCAGAATCTTCATCAATACTAATTGGAAGCAAGCTAGTAGTCAAATCTATTTAGAACTCACTTTTAAGCTGCTTCAAACATTGCCAATCTTTAGCACTTGTGCTGGTTTTTTTTCATGACTGGTGTTGGCCTAGGGTGTGTTTTGAGAAAGTTTCAATGAAAATTGTTCAACTCTCTCTGACATGTGAATCGAGGAAAAAGGCATCATTTGGCCAATGTAATAAAGTTGGCAACTTTTTCATTGTATAACTGCAATGCCTCCAAGCTTTGGAGCAGAAAGTTGACATTTGGCATGGTAGCTTCTATAATATATATCTTCCTTCTTTCATCTTCATGAACTTGTTCAAAATATGGCCAAATTATAAGAACTCAAAATATTGAAGATTGTATGGTCATGAGTTGTTTCATTGATTTTATCTACTGATGTGCCTACAAAATCATTTAACAAGTCCAAGCTTCTCACAGATCATGGCACTTACTAAAATGTCATTTACTAAACTGTGCTTCCACTTTCTTCAAAAAGCAATTGAGTATTCTCCAGCCCTAAGCTGAAAGTGCTAAGAATCTGATTTGTGTTTAAGAGGTATTCAAGTGCCCTGGGTTGGAAAAGGGCACAAGAACTGAGTATGTGACACCTAATTAGCCTTTCTTCTTAATGATGCAAAGGAAACTTCATAGTGATACAGAGGAGACAAACAGACGAATAGAAGACAAAATTTTGGGTGTGGACCAGCTAAGAGAGAATGTGAATATGAGAAACAACATCTGTTGAAGCAAGAAAATAGGATCAGAAAAAAAGGAGGGACATGCTGGACAAGAAAACTGAAATGAACTGCTGGGAGAAAGACCACAAACTAGGAAAAGCACAAAGTCCAGACACCGATCAGTAAAGGACATATTCTAAGAATGCCTGGATGAGGGGAAAGGAACTATGAATACAGGAATACACTCATGACAGCACCTTAACTTTCAACTAAAATTTAGAAAGTGACCTTGCGTTAACTCATAGAAGCTGTAAGGATTTGGACACCTGCCTTTAAAGTCACAAATTGTTATTTAGCATTCTATTGCCTCTTTAATGATTTGGGGTTTTGGGGGTTTTTTTTCCCCCCCATTCTTTGAGAAACAGAAGTGGCCCCTTTACAGGCAGGTTATCAGATACATTAATGGTTTCAAATCATACCAGCTGGGAAAAATACAGAATGGCTTCTATCATGGTTGGATCCTCTACTTTCCAGATAATGAAGATATCCTTTAGCCAATTACAGAATCTCTTTGATGCTTTGCACTTTCCTGTATTTGTTACCCAACAGATGTCCAGTTCATTGTAATCCCTCTTGAGCAAATTATCTTGTTGTCCTGAGATCTTTAATACTTGGCCCAGTATTTTTGTTTGTTTGTTTTCCTTTTGCTTTCTTCAGTCCTCAGGGTCTGTAGCAGATGTTTATCATAGTTTCTCTTTCGTCTTCACTATTATTCTGTCTGTATGTGGAATATTTTGCTGACATTTCACACTTGTGGAACTTTTGAAGAATAGTGGGTGAAAAACATTAGGATGAGAGATCTGGGAAAAAGTAGACATTAGCATCTGCACAGTGAGAGGAGACCAGAAAAGACACACAAACTGCACTGAAGAGAGAGAGAATACTACTTCCTTCAGCTTGGAAGGCATCACTGGCATACTTTCCTCACCAGTCATTTTCTCTTCATTGCCTAAAAATAGCCTACTTGAAGTTTATTTTAAACCTGATTCTTCTGTATTTATTCTTATCAACTACTAAGCAATGGTATCATGCCCATAGCAGCTATTAAGCTATGGGAATGGTATCTGTGAGATTGCAAACCTGATGCTCCGTAAATGAAAATGTCTCATGGGTAGTTCTCTTGTATATACCAAAACTCACCTGAAGTTTGAATAACTATAAAGATAAGACAAGACTTTTGCTCCTGGGTCATCTTCAGTCCTTAGAAACCAGCTTTTCCTAATCTAGCCCCCTAAAAAAATCTAATTGCATTATAACAATTTTATTGACAAACTTAATCAAGTAATGTGATACTTCATTCTCTTACTGTTCAGTATAACAGATATACTAGGAGACACTTCAATCTGCAATGAATCTTGTAACAAAAAAAGAATCAAGCACAGTAGTATCCTTCATTGAAACACTTGTTCTAGCAACAACACCCTTCCTCCCCTTTTTTCTGGGCATCCACTATCCGACCACACAGTCTTACTGCAGTCTCTTGGGTTTTGACTGAGGAAGCACAGTTTGACCTTCAGGTGATCCCCATAATAGAGAGCATGAATACAACACTCTTCTGTGGGTCTTCTGGCACAGTTCAAACCGAAACTCAACAGGCATTTTCAAAAGAATGTAATGCTGTTGAGCACATATGTTGAACTAAGTACTTTTGTTCTTTTCTCAGTCCATAGATCCCTTTCATCAACGATATGAAGGCAATATTCTTAATCTTGTAATTAAGTGAGAATACAGATTGACAATCTTTTAATTTGACTTCTTTCATTTTGCATTCCTAAATCAAGCAACCTTAGTCATCATGCAAAAGGTTTCTTGTATTACAAATGCAAAATTTGCTGCACCCAGTCTGTCAGTGTAGATATGTTGTACAAAATGATCCAAATTCAAAAGGTGATCCTCATTTCAGAATTGTACATCTAGACTTCAGAATGCCTTAGACATTTCATAATAAGAAGAGTGCAATATATTCTTTACACATCCAGGTAGCGCTGCTGGTCAGAAAACATGTAGTCATGTTCTTGGTTAATCTCTACTTAACCTCTCAGAACTGCTGTACTTCTTCAAAGGACAAAAAGAAGCATGCCTGCTAAAATCATTCTTTATTATCCCGCCTTATCTTTAGTGGGGACATAGGTACAGTAGTGAAAACGTAATCCTTAGTCCATCATGTTGATGTACCATTAAGAAACTGACAGGCTATTTACACTGTGACTAGCTCTTCAGTATTTTGTCTCTATTTTTGTAAATTTTTAAAAGGAAATCTAAATTGAACCTTCAAGAATGATGTCAGTATTTTGGCCATACCTGCACCATACAACAGAATAAGGTCCACAGATTCCTCAAAAAGCATGCCCTTGAATTGGTAAGATCGCCCAGTGGTGTATGACCTTGTTACCTTCACAGTGTAACCAAGTTTGTGCAACCTTCTCTGTGTGATAATAAACCTTACTAGCTCATACAGAGAAATTCTAGTTGTTCCTGCACCCACAGTTTATGCATGCTTTTAAAAACCACCGGACATTCAGTGACATCTAGCCTCTTTAGTACAGAGCGCAACCATGAGAACACGGCTTTGATTTCTGAATCACTAATGGGTGATTTATCTCATGTAACTTTAGCTATTTAAAAGTTAGGCCTTTCACTTAGAGATACTTAAAATCAGCAGAAGAAGGGAGATAGGCACCTCAAAAGGGAAATTAATCCCATTTATCAATCTTTTTCAAGATGGGTGATTACGTAGCTGCCTGTTTCTCTTCACTTGTCACTAGATGACAATTTACTCTAGTCACCTACCTTCTAAATGGCTGGTTAGGTTAAACGCATCAACACACCCATAACCCCACTGAAAACCTGAAATGTAGCACACAGACTTTGTACATACTGAGAAATGGTTAAGCATGGCAATTTCTATACGTTTTTTTTCTTTTTTTTTTTTTTCCCTAGACTAGTCTTTTTAAATGGTATCTCTCTTTACTCTCCTAGGAAAAATCTATGCAAAGAAACTACAGTAAATACTGGTTTTGATGAACAAGCTTTTCCACTACAAAGACAAAAAAAAAAAAAAAAAGTAGGAGCATATTTCACTCCTTGAAAAGGTTAGCAAACTATTTTGTACAGTGGTTTCCTTGGGGCTCTCCAAAACAACTGGGCCAGTTCTATGCAGAAACAATGCACAGAAGATATAAGGGGACTGGAGTCTTTTGAACCAGCAGCTGTGCTACCTGCGGCTCTCCATAACAAGCAGACCAATTCCATGTGGAAACAGAATGAGCACAAGATATAAAAAGATCAAAATTGTTTGAACCAGCAGCTGTGCTACCTGCAGCAGTTAATCTTTCCTGGCAATCTGTTAGAGACACACATTCCTCAGGCTAAGAGGACTAAGAGGCTTTTGCTGACTGCTGTTCCTCTGAGAGAAGCCAAGTCCAATTCTCCCTTCATATTACTGGAACACTTAAATTGTGGACTCATAAATATTGGGGGGGAAAATGTCACTTTCATTTGCTTTGTTGGAAAGGACATTTCTGATTAGTTGCTTTGAATAAGAACATATTGGCAGCTCATTTCTTACCTGAATTTTAGTTTAACTAAATGCCAAAATTTTTACTATGAAGAAGCTGACATTGCATAAGTCAAAATGTATTTAATAATAATAATGTCAGGCATAGGCAAAAAAGTATATTCTCATACAGATCCAATGTCTGCAGTAAAGACAAAATACATTTTTGTACTATTATCAATTAAAAATGAAGTTTATTTTCCCTTTAAAATAATCGTATTTTTTCTCTTTAAAGAACTGTTTCTCTGTTACTCTCATTGGACAAGTAATTTTAATAAAACAGTATTTTGGGCCTTCAATACTTGCCCTCTTCCCTTCTAAGACTTGTATTTCTAAGTATATTCTCTCTCACACTGTAAGGGGCATCTTTTACTTTATGGACAATGATCTA
Organism: Grus americana; assembly: GCF_028858705.1. Lineage (NCBI taxonomy): Eukaryota > Metazoa > Chordata > Aves > Gruiformes > Gruidae > Grus > Grus americana. The sequence goes on from NC_072855.1 coordinate 24,269,551, forward strand.
ATACCTCAGAAGAGTTTCCATTTATAGCTTTGCTTTTTCACAGTTGCACTATTTTATCAAATATTTTATAAGTTAGGAAAGGAATATTTTGTATTTGATTTATATACCAGAAGTTATTTGTTCAGTGGAAGTATGAAGTAGCTCTTTGGCCACGCTTCTTTCAACAATTTTGAGAAATGGAATAGGGAAAAAGAGATCATTTCCACCCCCACCCCCCCAATGTTAAAAAAATCAGATAATTTTGCATATGTAATTCTCCAAACACGCAAAAAAACCTCCAGGGCTTTGGGAGCAAACACAGAATTACTTAGGCTTCTATAACCAGGCTTTCAATCTTCAGTGCACCCTCAGATGCACTGGGAAGCTCTGCTGCCGTTTGCCTTTTCTGTTTCTCCCAACAGAGGTGGAGTAAATGAGTCAGGAAACGGTGTAACAGTGAGCAACACACTTTGGTGTGCCAACAAAACATCCTGTCTGTTTTGTACCTACCTTTATGATTCTGACCAAGTATAAGGATGTACGGATGTCTGCAGGCATCAGGGAGGCCGCGTATGGTGTGTGTTAGACTGCCTGAGCAGGTTTCCTGTAGAGTGTGCAGGCAAAAAGGTAAAAAGAAAGGCAGTTTTTGGTTTTCGTAATAAAAGATGTGAAGGCTGTTCTGGAAAAGTAATGCTTGGAAAGGCTGAAAAGAAAGAGCACATTCTATTCCAATGATGGCATATTAATTTGCTTTCAAGTTCAAAAACAATTTTTTAAGAATAATCACCCTGAACTTTACACAACAGCTCTGCCAGCTAAACTTTGAAGACAAAATGGCTCCTTCTGTATTTCCTAAATGATAATTTTGAGTAGTCTATCAAGTTAAATGGAAGTCTAGTAATAACAAATTCTTTATTTCTGATTACCTCTGTATCCCATACTTCACTTTCTTCACACACCAATCTCAAGGGCTTTCCCAGTGCTACAAAAGCAAACAACTTTACTGATGTAACACCAAAAAACCTCCCTTGCCCTAGGTTCTCTTCTCCTAACTTTGTAAATGCACATCTTCCATAATGTTTCAATCTTCAAAGAGTACACAGCTGTAGTAGCTAGTATCTCTGAACAAGAGCTGTGTCGTGGCTTAATCCCAGCCGGCGACTAAGCACCTCACAGCTGCTCACTCACTGTGCCCCCTCAGCGGGATGGGGAAAGAGAATTGGAAGGGTGAAAGTGAGAAAATCATGGGTTGAGATAAAGACAGTTTAATAATTGAAATAAAATAAACTAATATTAACAATGATAATAGTAATAATAATAAATTTTAATGAAAAGGAAAACAATAAAGAGAAATAAAACCCAAGAAAGAGAAGTGATGCAAATGAAAATAATTGCTCACCAAGAACTGACTGATGCCCAGTCAGTCCCTGAGCAGCAGCCCCCCTGCCAATCTTCCCCCCAGCTTTATATGCCAAGCATGACATCGTATGGTATGGAATATCCCTTTGGTCAATTGGTGTCAGCTGTCCCGGCTGTGTCCCCTCCCAACTCCTTGTGCACCCCCAGCCTACTCACTGGTGGTTGGGGGGGGGGGGGGGTGAGAAGCAGAAAAGACCTTGGCTCTGTGTAAGCACTGCTCAGCAGTAACAAAAGCATCCCTGTGTTATCGTTTTCAGCACAAATCCAAAACACAGCCCCATGCTAGCTACTATAAAGAAAATTAACTCTACCCCAGCCAAAACCAGCACAAGCTGTTAGAAAATTAATTTATATAATGTATATAATAAGGACTATGAGCAAATATATATGACTTTTTCTAATTACAGGTGAAGAAAACTCAGAAGTTATAAGCTAAAAGCCTGTCTAAGCTTTGTTCAAGGAAAGAACTTGATTAATGGAGAGATGGCTTTCAACCCTTTCAACCTGATGAAATCTGTGTTCATTTAGGTCTTAACAGTGTTCTAAATTATTCTAGTCTAAATTAAAACTATTACACAGCCTGTATTTGCTGGAGCATGAGGTTCAGACATGCTCTATATACTGAAAAAAGCCAGAAGAAATGCTAAAGGTCTGTGCCATATGGAAGTATACCAAAGGCTGTTTCAGGTCACTTTTATCTCTTGTGCTGAAAACAGTGATCTGTGTTTGGTATTTAGAAGTTAAGTTCTGTATGGATAATAACTTTATCATTGAAGGGCTTTTGGGATATTTTCACTGAGGTGGATTAAAGGATAAAAATGGAATAAATTTATTTGTAGGATTTGAAGGAAAAAACATACATTTTCAGACCACCATCCAATTCTCAAGAATTGAGATGAATTCTCACATCCTGTGAGAGCTCTTCTTGTGATTCATTGTACTGAATATCTCAGGTTCTTCATCTTTCAGAAGATTGTGTCTCCCATTTCTCAGTGTACATTAACATTCCCTGCAAATACACTAAATCCACAGTAATTACCCCTCTCGAAACTAACAAACTAACACATACTAAAAAGATACTGTGTAATTCATGTCTCAAATCAGTTTCAAAAAGAGACACTAATGAACATAATTGTTCTTTGTTGAGAAGAATCTGACATTTTTATACCCAAGAACTTGGTTTAAAACTCCAAATTATCACTGTCTTAGTCTCTTGAAGAAACTGACTATGAATGAAGATTAACTAAATGCTTTAGTGATATATTCCTTCTGGATATTGCATATTGTATTGGAGATTATGTACAGGGAAAGACTGAGTAATGTAATGTAGGATGCTTCAGCCTAAAGAAGAGATGACTGGGTTTCAGGAGAGAGTGGGATGTGACAAACATCTGTAAAATATGAACTGCTAAAACCTTACTCATTCACTGTCTCATTGGAGAGATCTTGAATGAAACACGGCAGATTCCAAACCAAAACAAACACAAAAAGAAGGTGACTCTCATACAGCTTCTAGCTATGCTGTGGAATTCCACTTCAGAGCATATTGTGGATGATAAAACTTCAAATGTATTCAAAGGAAGATTAGTGGAAGGGAAATTCATTGAGGGTTACTAAACACACAGGACACACTAGATCAGGAAGTCTCTGGCTAACCAATGGTTACAGATTGGAACAATGTATTTCTCAAAAAACATCATTTCCTAATAAGCCTTTGATCAGAGTGGTTGTGGAGTCTCAACCCCTATACATATTCAAAATGCAACCAGACACAGTCCTGAGCAGTCTGTTTTAGCTGAGCTTTATTTGAGCAGGGGGGCTGGACTAAACAATCTCCAGAGCTGCCATCCAACTTCAACCATTCTGTGAATCTGAGGCTACAGTCTATAAATAAAAGCAATTCGGTGCTTAAGAAATTTCATTAAAACACACAGAGAAGATCCAAAGGTCAAGAACAAAAGTATTAACAAACTCTTGATCAGCAGAGTTCTTTCTGCATTAATGGTAGGACAGGTACCACCAGTTAGACACTATTTCAGTTCATAAATAAGGCCATCTGAGAAATTAAATATGGGAAGAAGGTAAACAACACGTGGGATCAACTGAGACAATTATGTCAAACTATTTTTTTTTTTCCCCCCTTAGGGAAAGGAAATTACAGAAAACTTACCTATGCAAACCAAAGAACAATGAGATAAATGAGAAAAATATACAGCTTTATTTTTAAGAAAATAATTTCTCTACAGCTTGTATGTAAGCCTGTTATATCTTGTATTTAATATAAATCCACAATATTCTGATGAAAAATATCTTGATGTTTGCAATCTTTTATGTTAAGTCTGACTGTAATGATAATTAAAGATTCACAGATCTAAACAAGTCCCTCATTGCTGATGCAGGATCAAACCTTAGTTCTGTCCACAGGCAGCAAAGGAACTGTACTTGCTCTGACAGCTTTCTCCAGTCATAAGTTTTTTCTGTTGCCCAAATGCCAAGAATGCTCAATATGCTCAGTACATGATATTTTGTGAATTTACAAAGCTCTAATCTTTATGTTGTTGGATCAGACATCAAACCAGCATTTAGATGAAACATTAAACATTTTCTTAAGAAAGCATAAGCATTTGTTGTGTGTACTCACTGTCCTGGGAATGGAGAGTGGTCTGTTTTGGAGTCAATTTGTTCTACATCTGCAGTAAATAAATGTTATCAATGTAGCTTTGCAAGCTTAGCATGCTAAAAGAAAAGTTACAATTTCTTTACAACAAAGTAAGCACCAATACTCCAGAGGAAGCCCAAACTGAGAGTGTTTACTGAGCTCAGTGTTTTATTTTATTTAATCATAGAATCACAGAATCGTTGAGGTAGGTACCTCTGTAGGTCATCTTTTCCAACTGCCCTGCAGAAGCAGAGCTACCTAGAGCTGGTTTCCCAAGACCACATCCAGATGGTTTTTGAATCTCTCCAAAGACAGAGACTCCACAACCTCCCTGGGCAACCTGTTCCTGTGCTTGACCACCCTTTCAGTAAAAAGTTGTTTTCCTTCATTTAATTTTAATTTCCTGTAATTTCTTTACTACTTCCCATCAGGTGTCTATACACATTGACGAGATTCCCCTGAGCCTTCCTTCTCCAAGCTAAACAAGCCCAGATCTCTCAGCCTCTTCCCATACGTCAAATGCTTCAAGCCCTTAACCATCTTCAGATCTGGAAGTATGGTAGATTTGGTCTACATTTATACCTACTGAGCTGAAGATGAAATAGTTTTGCTCAGGTCTCCCACATACTAAATAAAGCTATTAATGTAGGAATTAAATAATACAGCAATGCTATCACTACCATCACTGTCACCGGACACATTACAAAGGCAGAGGGAACTTTCTCATTTATTTGAAATAAGAGATAGAGCCATCTACTCTGAGAAGATCATTTCAGGCCATTTGTCTCAGTCTTACCAACCAGATAATTTCATCTAGATGATAATTAGGTATCTAAACTGTAATGGGGCTTGAAATTTCAGACAGACTTCTTTTTCAGGGTTCCTAGTATTTAGTTCTACACAGTTCTCTGCTCTGCTTGCTCAAAGAGCTAAGCACCATTGCTCTTGATTCTGTACTAACTCTCCTCACATGCTGTGCAGGGAATCCAATTTCTGCCACAAGCATCTGAATTCTACTTTAGGGATGAGACATCCAGAATCTAACTGCTACATTGGCCAACTAATAGATAATTAACTCATTTTGGTTGAGACTACTAACACCCTTAGAGTCTAAAATATCTGAAGAAAAAAGCAAAGTGACCATTTTACTGAAAAGATGAACACTTCACCAATAGGTGAATTCGTGGACGATGAACAAGTATATTTACAATACGGGGGGGGGGGGGGGGGGGGGGAGGAAAAAAAAAGAAACATGAAACAGTCCAATAATGTTACCTCATAGGAGTATTGACTAAAAAAATAAATTTCATTTTTACTTGGGATGAATAAGACTGAATTTTATTTACAGTTCATATTCAATATTTTCAGTGAAAAAATCAATTTTTTATATAAATTGTTTATCAATCAATATTCCTATACATTAGGAATTTATTTTATTAATCTGTTTGCAAAAGGCAGACATTTCAATAGGCAGAATATATTAAGTTCAAAAGAATAAGCTTTCTTTAGTATGAGAACAAAGCCTTCATCCTGACAGCTTAGAGATACTCGCTAGAGATACATGTATTTGCCTCAGCATTTTGTTTTACAAAAGCATGCTTTCTCCTTTGCTGTAGATTCACTTAAAATTTTCAATACACAAAGTCCTTTATCTTTCACTTACTTTTATGTTTTCATTAGCTTTATAAGTTCTTTATTTGGGGTGGAGAAAAGAAAGCGAAACACAGTTATGGGATGAGACCCAACAATCAGCTAAGCTGGGTCTTATATTCTTTCAGATAATCTCTTTATCTCTCACGTACAGCAGCTAAACTAGTCTCTGCTGCAGCTTTTACCTTCTGCTGAACAAGGTGCTTAAAGTTTTCAGACTCGATGGAACTTGCTGTGCAAGGAGGAGTGTCAGGGGTTTTTTACAGAAACTTTTCAAGGTATACAATGAACAACTACTTTGAGGCATAACTGAACCACCAGCATTTAGGAAAAGCTATTAAAAAACTTTGTTTCAAAAAATGAATTGTAACTTTATTTTTCCCTTATTTCTTACTTCTACCTGGGATTAAAAGTGAGAAAGCAGAATAACAGGCAGGCAATATGATTTTCCCATGACAATGCAGTAAAAATATTATGATATTAAAATTAACTTTGTAAATATATAAGATTGAATTCTGGAGCAATGATATCTAAATATATTTTTTCAAAATCTGAAAGACAGTGTATCCAATAATGGCTAGATCTATACTACACATCGGTCTTGAAGATTATCAGTCATTGCTGTTACTGTGAATGGGCAAAAGGCAAAAAATTCCATACAGGAGAATATATGTTTGGTTCTTCGAGGGTATTAATTTACCAAAAATTATAACCTGACTGGGAGGGGGAAAAGAGTGCTAGGAAAGCCAAAATGGATATTAAGATCTTTTTTATCCACAGGATCATTGGTTGCTGGAATAAACTATAAAGTCAGATGAACAGTGCAAGTCTTTCCAAAAGATTTGTCTCAGCCAAAGTGTAAGTTATTGAGTTCAGTAGAGGGAAATGCAAGTAAAATGCAATGATGTGATAAGTAAGGAAATAAAAAGGGAGACTTTATAGCTTATTTCTTTATTTCAGGCCTTTTAAATTATAAAGTTATTTTACCATAGGGTTGGAGAACAACATATGAAAAAAAGGAACACATTTAATGGAAAGATTTCCAAAGGCATTCAAAACCTAATTTCTACTGATTTCAATAGTGCGATAAATAAAATCATAAGTGATAGATACTCCAGTTTTTGGATGTCTAAAAGATTAATTGAGTCAAAAGCTTACTATAATGGTGTATGTTTGAGTAGATAGACAAATTCATTTATCACTAAGAAATAATAATTACTCATGTAGTTTAAATAAACCTATATGGTATTTTCTTAGTTGTAAAAAAGCTAAAGACCACCAGCATGATGGTTGATATCAGTTGATATTCATATCTATAGCGATAGAATATTCATATCCATGGTGATAAGGTACTTTCTATTCATGGGAGCAGACCCTAGCATGGTGTCTCAGAAACAATGTCTGCAAAAGGCCTGACAATGTTTGAGTGGGATCTGAACAGAAAGACTTAGATGGCTATGACTACAAAAGTCTCACTCCGAAGGACTAGTTCTATGCTCTTATGAGGAGTAAAATGAAGATCTACTTAGTCTAATATATAAATAATACAAAAAAATGAAAAAGAAAAAAGTTATGACAAAGTATTTTGTTCAAAGGGAGAAGTTGTTATGACAATATGAAATACAACAATATATTGGCATATTCAACTCTAGAGAGTCTAAATCCACCAAAGTAAATCATATTCTATGATTCTATATGAGTAATAAAAGCTCTTCAGTACCTCAGTTTATTTCTATCTTGCTCCCCCATCTCCAATTGCAATACTCTCTTGCATATGATGCAGCAATATAACCTTTTTGGAAAAATGTTGACAATTTGGTAGAAGAGAGAAGAGTAGAACAGATAGTAAAAAGCTGAGTTATTACTTTGGGTAATTTAATTTCTGAATGGTACTGCTGTGTTTTAAGGATCCATTAAAATCCTTTTAAAAGGGATTTAAGAATTCCTCTATCATTTACTTTGATTAACACTCATTACTTCTTTAATTACTACCATTGAATTGCTACCATTACTATTGAACTAAAGCCTGTATTAGCATACCGTACATTATTATAATAAAATCATAATATACACTATTTCAAGAAAAGGATGCATTTTAATTCAGTCTCTTTAAAATACTCATGTGGTTATACTCATGCTGATTAAAAAATTAATGTATTTAATTTACAAATAATTTCACACTTACACATAGAAAGGAATACACAGTTACTTCAAAAACTGCTATGAAAAATCTTTACTATTCCACGGTTCTACAAGATGAAGTTGCACAATATGCCAGGATCTTTCAAATTTTTAGGTATATATATATAGGTGTGTATATATATATTATTTGAATCAGTGAAATCAGACATTCAAGACTTTTCTGTTTTGGAATTCCTAATGCCTCATAATCTATTCCTCAGTTTTTACATCATTCTTATAATAAGCAAATATCCTACAGAAACAGATAGTATTCATCGTGCAGGCTCTCAAGCCTTGTCTACGCTAGAAACTCAATAACTATGCGTATGGCCTGCAGTTATAGGCTGCCGTTATAGCCTGCAGTTGTTGAGTTAGACAAAACAGAGGTATTTATTGGGGGAAGGAGCTATTTGAACAATAATTCAGAGTCACTTCTCTTGAATGAAAATATGCCCTACAATTATTTTATCACTAAAACCATGCAGATATTCCAGGTTTTAATTATAACTAACTTTAAACTTTGCAGAGTTTTGAAATCATATCCATGCCTGATATTGTGTGCTACAAAAAGTGTTGTTAAATATTGCCATAAAATAATGCAAGTGATAACTTAGATTTTCAGTGTTCTCTGTGTACTAATTGACTTAAAAATAAATCAGTAACTGTGATTTACTTGGCATTAACCAAGTTTTGAGTAAAATGCTGAAAATCTAATGCAATAGAAACTCCAGGTAATAGTTTAAAATACATGTATAATTAAGCAAATAATTAAAAATATGCAAATAAAACATAACATGATTCCTGTAGATTTTAGATATAAGGCATTACTCCTCTGCTTTGAGATATAGTTACTCATACACAGATTTTAAGAAAAAAAATAAAAATCACTTGGGCTATAACTGGGTTACCTCTCTTCTAGGGGTAAAATGTGCATTCTTTCAGATGCTCCTGTTTTGCCTTTCTTTTGCTGACAGCATGTATCAATGGGACACATCTGCAGTGATAAAAGCCCATTAGCCACAAGAAGAGACAGATGGGAAGATAGAATTATAATTAATAATGAAATAAATGCCACCTAGCTTTTCTAAGCACTGTTCACTTTTTTAATGAAAGTTTTGAATTAATCTCCAGCTTATAGAATACTGAATTTTACTCTGAGCTGCCAATACATGGCTGACATTTTCAATTCATCATGCTAATATGTGGTCTTCTCTAGATCTCTGTGAAAAAAGGGGGAAAAAAGAAGATCTGAGGTTTCCAAACACAGTTCAAAATTATGTAGCTGATGCTAATATAGCAGTATTCTTTTGTACTTCTGGATTATTTTTTCTGAGCCATTTAAGTTCAGCAAGAGGTTTCTTAGGATAGAATAAAACTATTCTCATACTCATGGGAACAAATACACAAGTGCTGTCTCAGGTGTTATCCTTTCTTTTTTACAAGGTGAGGCACACGAAGGAGTTGAGAGAATTATTAACCTTAGCAATGAGGCAAAGAAGAATAAATCAGAGGACAACTGTGGGGAAAATGTCCAAGGAAACAATGAAGGAAATGAAGGCATCTGTGAAAGAACACATATCCTATGAATGAGAAGTTTATTTTTTAAGGTAATTGTCTAACATAAGGCACATGGCAGGAGCTTAAAGCTGAGCAAGAGCATAAAGTATATGTTATGAGATTGGTACTACCCCGTTATGTGGGATGACACAACGCATATAGCATTCAATATATGTTAAAGAAGCGTCTATGTGGTAAAATCATTTAAGTGTGAGCCATTGCATTTCTCCCCAGATAAAAACATTTTTTTCTTGTAATTTTAACCATCAATAATTTTCCTTATGATTGAGGGTAATGTGTTCCATATGTTGTCTATTACAATTATCAGTCTAGAATACTCCAAAGATAGGTAAAACTATGACCTTGATGTTATTGCACGTTATGATGATGAACCCATAGGACTAACTCTTTTTCCTATTGACATAGTATATGTTTAAAATTGAACTGCAACGCAAGCAGAGAAGAATGGCCAAAGTTCAGTAAAACAGATGGTAAGTATCAATTTTGCCATGACCATAAGAAGTTTTAGAGATAGAGAAACAGGAATCCATCATATGGGCAAATAAAATGCCATTCACATTACTCCTGGATCAACAACATTGGTGATTCCTTTTCTTTTCGGAATGTATTATCTAAATCAGTATCAGCCACTTTGCTGCAAGCACATTAGTAATAATAATGGCATCTAATCTGGTTCTTAGCACAATGATTTAGGCATGTTAACTTTCCTTTATTGTGCAAACTATTATCCTCCCAAATAATTTGTCGCAGCTCGTGATGACTGATGTGTAAGCTATTATTTAAACTGGAATAATATACTCTTGTCATATTCTGAAATCTTTATTAATAAACTCATAAAACATGCAGTAGCTGGCATCAGTAGCTTTCTGTTTTGAAAGAGAGTACGGTGTTATATAAACCTAGAGGGAAGGATTTAATAGCAGGATCTGTTCATAAATTGTGCATTCCAGTCTCCTAATCCTAAAACAAGATATCTACAAAACTAAAACAGATTCTTCAGATCTGATCCGCCTGTTATGGAACAGCTTCTTAAAAACTTAATGTGCAAATAGACGTTCTACCTGTATCTTCTTATACATTAAGTGCTATATAAAAAAGAGTCTGCAGAATATGGCTGCAGTGGTGAGCAGGTAATTTCAGTTTATCTATCCTTATGAGAAAAACAAGTTGAAATGAATGATAGCTGTCTTACTGTTAAGCTGATTTTTCAGGCTGGCAGTCATCATGTCCTGTTTGCAAGGACAAATTTTATTGCCTTTGTTCCAGATTATACTTAACAATTATGATGACTGTTACTATTTCCTGAAATTGTCTTAGGTTCTGAAATCTCTTTTAGGTTCTTTTATGTCACATACTTTGCTATTTACCTACTTTTTTTTTTTTACTACTGAAAAACCTAAATAATCCAAATATTGCAAGGCCCATTATTTCAGCTGATGCACAAAGATTATAAAAACAGCCTTTTTTCCAAATTTTTGACACAAGACAAAGCCATTAGAAGAGCTGAACATGCACATTAGGACAAAGAATAAGGACACATGACAACAGACATAATGAGATAAACCAGAATCAGAAATGAGTGTAGGTTGTTTACCAAACATTTTTACATTGAAACATGTTGATTCATTAAACCTGTAATTGTTATCAGAACAAGATAGTTTTAGATGAATACAGAAACTCAATAATTTTTAATTGAAAATAACTGAATTGAAATTATGGTAATGAAACTTTTTGATAACATTTCGATATACAAGACACACAAAAAACCTGAAAATATTTTTTCACCCAGCATCATTCAGTACCAATGACCACAGTGCATTGTGTGCTTGTGAATTATTGGGTTGGATTTTCTGCATGTGCTAAGGAAGAGTTGTATCTTGAAAAAGTACGTGAAACAGAAGGCTGTCACAAAAGGATAAGACATAAAAGTTAAAGAAACCTGGAATAAGATTAAGGTCAGCATCATTTGGCAGAGTGGCTCTCAGAAATGTCCTTTCAGTATGATCAGATGGAAAGGGTACAGATCAAATGTAATGCCTCTGAAAGTAAAAAGAAATAGCCAAGGAATGGATGTCAATTGTCTATTTGTCACTGTGTAAATAGGCAGGCAGCACAGTTCAGTGTGGAAGATGATTCTAATACAGTCAGATTTTTAACACAATAATTGTATATAATGTAGATAGTTTTACGTGAGACATCAGGAAAAGATGTACTGCCTGTTACTACTGCCATTGTTGTGAAGTTATTGTGGTAGTTTCTAACAGCTGAAAATTAAAAAAAAATTAGAGACTAATTCAGTCAATTTTTACTTATTTCCTTTTGTATTCTTTTTTTGTTTCATTAAGAGAGCACATGACTAAAAGTTGTGTAATGCTTTGAAAGTCTTGTTGGGTTTTTTACAGCTTTCAGAGGTGTTATATGACATAAAAAAAAAAAAAAAGAGAGATATCCAGCTCCGCCTTGAAGGATGGTATAAATTTCCAAAGAAAAATATTGAAAGGGAAAATGAGATAAAAGACAAAAGAAAATATTTGCAAACCTGTTGTCCATTATCCACAGAGGACATTAGCATACAGCAGAGCATTTCTGCTTATAAATGCTGTTGCAAATTAATGTCACGGATTTATTAGGATAGTTATTGAAAATGACTTACACATCAAATCAATACTGAACTCTCTCATGAAACTTAATGAATACGAATCAGACCTGATGTTTAAGGACTAAAGTTTTAAAAGAAAGGATTTTTTATGTTAGCATTAATGACAATTAATTTTGTGTATAATTAAAAGTTTTATTTGATTACTGTTACAACACAGAATTGAAGATCTGAGGAACGAGCAGTAAATATTGCTACAGTGGAGCTGAAGAAGAAATGCAATTTTTCTATAATGAGATCTGTCCTCCTGAAAATGTAAAATCACTACCTGCAGTCCATTTGCTGAATATTCAGAAATCCTCTAGTTTTCATTTTTTCCTTTGATGGCATATTCTATACAAAAGCAGAAACAAAATGCAAGTGAGATGAAAAGCCAGCCACACTTATTAGGCAGGTAAAGTTTTGCTGGTTTGGTTTTGGGGTTTGTTTTTAATCTTACGAAGTTTCATAGTCTCAAAACAAAACAAATAAGCAAACAACAAACACAATAAAAAAAAATGATATTTAGAAAAGTCAGAGAGATTCAGGTTCCTCTCCTCCAAGAACCAAGACTCTACAATCTCTCTGGGCACATTGTTGGTTCATGTTCAACGCAGTGTCTACCAGGACCCCAAGGACTGGTGCCTTGCAGCCGGGAAAAAGCACTGCATTGTATTTGATACAAAGTTGAAAGTCCCTTTTTATGATGCTTTTCTTTCATGATTATGATGTATCCATACTCCTTCTTAGCAGCCACAGATAAAAATCTTTCTAAGAGAGAGTATGAGGAACAAGAATAAAAAGTTACTAAACCCCCCCCCAAAAAAACAAACCTAAAAAAAGTTACTAGACAAATGGTGCCTTACTTAAAAGCTTGAATATCACTGTCTGACTCCTTATTAACTGCAACATAGACATATCACCCGTGAAGTCATAACACTACAGCAGCTCAAAAAGCAGAGAACAAAAGAGAAAATGTCTTCATTTCTTTCCATTTGCAAAGGACAGGTATATCTTCCAACTGCTAGATTCTCTGACCTAGAAAAATATAGTATCAATTGAAATTAATTGTGCATGCCATCATCCAACACCTTTTCTGACACTTCAATGGTGAAAGTTCCAGAGGATCAAGAAAGAGGTCATGATGCATATTTAGGAAAGTCCTGGAAATTCTTCACTATTCCCCTGCATTATAAATGAAATCAAGGTTCATATTAAAATTTATTGAAGGTGATATCAAGGAAGATATTGATTTAAAACATTTCAAGAACTTGCTAAAAATTAACTAAATGGAGTTGGAATACTGATAGTGTCCAACTGGCAAAGGAGAGTCTGACAGACAGTTAGAGCCATAAATGTCACACCATCTGTTGTCCAATATAATGTCTTTCAACAGTTCAGAAGTTAACAGAGAATCTGTCATATTCTTATCTCCAAGACCATTATGTAAAGAAATGGACTATCATGAAAAAATTCCAGTACAATGTTAGTGTCCCAAACAAGCAAACCATTATTAGCTTTGTCAAAGAATTTCCAAAAGTCATTCTAGTCGAGAAACAATTTATTTCAGGTTATCATACATGAGATGCGATGATTCTTAGATCTTCAGAAGATGAGGAAAATAATCCACTTGGAAACCTGAAGATTTTCTTGTAAATCAATGACTCTAATGATCTTTAGCTGGGATTAATTCAGATTTCTGAATTAATTTGTGATTAATTGCAATTTTCCACTTCTCAGTGCTTTTAATCACAAAAAAATGCAACCCAAACCCAGGACTTGATAGAAAGTCATAGAAATTTGTATGAACTTTTACTGTCTTCAAAATTTAAGACTGAAAGAACATGGAGCAGGACAACTGAAGGCAGTGTCTTGCTAGCAAAAAAGAAAAAAAAAATAATCACATAATAGAATTTGGTTTATGCATTCATCAGGTTTCATACTAAGACAATTAAGGATCTTTTTCCCTACAGTATGACTGTTCCAGAATCTGACATCTCTGATTTGGGATGAAATACTTCACCTGAATTATAAGAAAACTTCCTTTAATATTCAATCTTAGTATTCACAACCACCTAATATCCATTTCTTCATGTGTCAGCATTGCCCTTTGAGTCATCCATATTAATGAAAGCCAGAATGATATTGATACATGAATATTCTCTTTTTATTACTTCTGGGCATTTTGTAGTAGATTTGATCTGACCTTATTCTGAATGCTAAAAAACTTCCCAAAACCTTGAATTCTGTGATCTGTCATACTACCAAACTAACCTTCCCTTACTAAAACTTTTTTTTTTCCTGACTGTATGATCAAAAGGCCTTGAGGTGTGCCTTGCATTCCATCTTTCTTTCAGAGACTTTCTCCTTAAATGAAATGTAGAGTTCTTAGTTTCACCTGCGGTGCAATTTTTTCGTAAATCAAGTAATGTAAATTTATACCAGGGTTTTTATGCAATCAATTGATCAATCAATCATGAGCAAATCTGTAGCAAAATCTATTTTAGCAAAGTCTCTTTGAAGTTCAGATAAATTTTCTTCTTTTATAAAAGTAAACAATTACTAGGATGAAAGAAAGAAATCTACAAATTTTTTTTTTTTTTTTGCTTATCATAGTAGATAGTGTAAGATACTGTCATTTATTTATGCAGACAAAAGGACTTCTGAGGGAAATACAGCATGTGAGAAAAATGAGTGAAGCATCTTAAAAACCCTTTCTCCTCATTCATATGATTTAAAATATTGGCAACTCTGAATGTAAAGACTGTAAAAATAAATGTATGACATTTTCAGATTCAGATTACAAAACATGATCCAACATCCAATTTAAATTATTAAGATAGAGCTTCTCTTTCATAGAAGAGTAGTTGGAATCACACAAAACAAAACACTTGTAAATATATTTCAGTTAATGATACATATATTGTAAATTCAAAGTTCACCTGAAAGGGCATTAAAGAAAATTTTTCATTGACTTCAGCATTTTTGCCTCAGCCCAATAAATTCTGTGGAACAGGTGAGAATTGTTTAGGTCATTGACTTATGACATGAATTTCAGAGTTCTTTAGAAAGAAATAAATAATTCAGAAATCATCCTTGATTTAGGGTGGCTTGCTTTATGTCAATTCTATTCTTTAATAGACTCATGAACTTAATGAATAGAATTTAATTTAATTTAAAACATAGACTGTACCTGCTAAATTAATGGAAATAATTATTTACATAATTATTTAGATTTAGAATTTATATTAGCAAAATGAAAAGGTACTGAAATTCTTCCAAGTTCACGTTGTGATAAAAATGTTTTATTTGCAAATCTCAGCATTACTAATATAATCTTTAGGGCTGTTTTTAGTCTCAAACAGAAAATTAACTTAGTACTTACACATCTCATCACAATCAAAGTGGAAAAGAATATTTTTTAAAAAAAAAACATGAAGTTATATTGATGAAGAATACCATATTCATGAAAACTAAAGTGCTCAGAAAACATTGTTTTCTAATGAATACATCATTAACAAGTTAAAAGTTTTCATAATATCAAAATAACTTCTTTTGACAATGGAACATATAAAAAATTTATTCTTTCTTTTAAAATAAATAATCTATTTAAAATGTTTATCAAAACCATGTAAAAGTTTGATAACTCTTCACAAATGCTTCTGATTGGTGGGGGTTTTTTTAATATTGTTTCACAGAAGAAAAATAAAGCAATTTCATTTCTGAAGAACAAACAACATGAAAACAGATTAACTTCCTGCAAGATGCAAATATTGCTCTTAAAATGATCTTTTAGCATAGGAAACTGTAGTGGGTTTGGCTAGGATAGAGTTAATTTTCTTCATGGCAGCTCAAATGGTGCTGTGGTTTAGATTTTTGACCAAAACAGTACTGATAGCACACCTTTTAGCTTTTGCTGAACAGCATCAAGGTCTTCTGTTTCTCACTTTGCCCCCATAGTGAGTAGATCGAGGGGGGCACACAATAGGTCACAAGGGGACACAACTGGATAGATCACTTAAAACCAAAAAAGTGATATTCCATGAAATATAACATCATGATCAGCAAGAAAAGGGAAAACAGGGCTTTAGGAAGGTTAGCCACCTTCTGCCTGGGCATCAATCTAATGATGGGAGTTGGCGAGTGATTACTTGTGATCACTTGGGTTTTTCTGTTTTTCTTCTCTCTTCTTCCACTTATCCTTCACTTGTTAAACAATTTCTCAATATTGACTCCAAACTTGTCTTGCTTTTATTCTTTCTTACCTCTTCCCCCATCCCACTGGGAGGAAGAAGAGTGAGTAAACGCTGTGTGGTGCTTAGCTGCCCACTGGGGTTAACCCACAACAGAAACAAAAAATTACATGTTAAAGTTATCTTAGGGGCAAAGGAAGAATATCTATTAAATCTATATGCAATCTTAAATAAAAAATATTTTAAAGTTAAATTTATGGTACTCATGCCATAAGAAAATAATTTTGAGATTGTTCACACTTTTTGTAATTATTCTGGTAAAAATACAGACAAAAATTGTATGTCATTTGGACTGTATCCTATAGCACTACTCTATTAAGAGTTAATTCAATACAACAGTTTGTGATAGAATTTCTCAGGATTAACTTCTCTATCTGCCTGTGTATTTCACTTTTTTTCCCCTGTGCTCTTGCTGTCTCCTTTAGTTCACATCACTTCTTTTGACATTTAAAGCTTAAATGGTGAAAGTTAAAGAGCATGGAAACTAGAGAAACAGGTTTGAAACCTAAACCGTTGCTTCATGCTTTCAAAGATCCCCATAGGTACAACTCTAGAAACCCTCAATGGAGAAAATCTTCAAAAAAGCACCACCGCCTAGAATTTTTCTACCAACAGAAATTATCTAAAATGTTATTATTCCCTTAAAGTTACAGAGGAAAGTAAAACTACTTCAAGGAAAGGAAAGAGAGAAAGAACTACGTAGGACATTGTTAAGGAAAATAAATTATAAATAAATAGTTGTCTTTTGGCTGTAAAAGAAAGATGTTTTTATGGACATGAATGTTCAGAAGAAGTATGTCTTTGCATATATTTTCCTTCCTTTGACAAAGATTAATTAAAAAAAGCTATGCAAATAAAATTAATATTTAAACATTTAGGGAAGATGTAAACCTAACTAAAAACTTTTTTTTTCAAGTGCAAGTAGAGGAAATTATAGCTGAAACATTGAGTGAACCTGTGATGGGTGGAGAGCTGATGTTTAATTTTGTCTGTGAGGTCTTTGGTCTGCATATATATTGAGCTAGTCTGAATAAAAACTGTAAGAAAGAATAAGCATTAAAAAAAAAAAAAAAAAAGACCAGTGTGAGACAAACCACTTCTCAGAAAATGTTTAATGTTTGTTAAATGACCAATGGTCTTCTTGTTTGCATCATCTTAGAACCTCCTATAATGGACTACATACACCATGGAGGAGACAGCTGTGCTAAGGTGTTACATATACACAAAACTAAAGAAGAAAGCCACAGTCTCAGTGATCTTACAAATGAATTACAGGCAACATGCAACATAGTGATATGTAATAGAGAAAAAAGTAATTACATTGGTCAGAATGACAGAGACTAGCACAGTATGCCAGTTGATAGCTTGACCTTAGAATAAAGGATCAGACTGGATGACAACCTGAAGTCCCTTTCATTGCTATACGATTGATCAAAACCAGGAGATGCCTTCCTGACCCTGACTTTCAATAGTTAGAGGGGCAATAAGGCCGTTAACAGCTTATGCACCTGAGGACAGGGTGGATAGTTTGGACAGCACTATACAGGGGATGACTAAGACTTTGGGGGGCGGGGGCAAGACCTTAATGATTATTGCAAAAATAAAACATATATTTCCTAAGATATCTGAGGATATAAATCCTGATAAAGGGAACCAAAACTATTTGAATTCAGTCAGATACAGTGAGCAAGAGTGGGAGAACTACAATTAAGCAAAATCAAAGTGTAGCATCTAGGTGAGAACACGCAAGAGATTATGAAACATGCAGTAGTACTGGGATAGAACTGAAAAAAATTAAGATTATACCACATAATAGAGATGGAAGTCTGTTCCAAATAGTTTAGAAAAAGAGCTCCATGGCTGAGACAGGAGGATGACAACTATATAAGCGAAGTGAACGGTAGGAAGATCTAGAAATGTGAGGGACAACATGGGACAAAGAGAGGAAAAGTAACTTGGACTTGGTGTATTTGAAGATCAAGAAAAGTAACGATTCATAAGATTGAAAGAAGAGATTAGGAATGTTACCAGATAGCTGAGAAGGAGACCTGTGCTACACTTAAAGCAGAACACAAGCAAAGCATGTTTGCCAAGCTGGGGAAGAAAAAATAAACTTCTGAAGTGCTTTAAAGGAATAACCAGCACAGTTGTGCACTGGTGAAGGTTTACAGCATATAGAGACAGAGATAAAGAGAACCTGAAAAGAGAGAATAAGAAAGAGGAGACCTAAACACATTGACTGGGATTGCAATAAAAAACTTGCATACAGGCTTACCATTGAATCGTAGAATCACGCTTCTTTGCTTTCTCTCTGGTTCAGTGACTAGTGGCACATTTTCACTTATCTGAATATGAGTTGAAATTCCCAAGGTGATTTCAAATGCCTTTTATTACAATGATGGCATAAAATCAGAGTTTGTACCTTAAATTACCACTGCTTCAGGGTATGGTTTTAAGTTCTGTTTGTCCTCTAAAGAAAAACAGTGAGTCCCATGCCTCACCTAAATTAAGAAATTAAATTCAGAGTTTGAATTTTAACTTGAACGGGCACTTAAATCAAAGCTGATGTTCTAGTGTAAGAAAGGAACGTGATTTCAGTCTTTCTGTACTCTTCCACTGAACTTGAAAACACAGACACTTCACTCATCATTATGGATTCTCTATCAAATGACAGCTACCCAGATATTAGGCACGGCAGTGTCAAACCTTGAGATGATGTGGTGCCTCTGCAAATGTTATGCTGTGCCACAATGTGCAAATTAAAGGGAATCATTCATTTCTATATTGCTATACACTTTGAATGGGACAAGAAAAAGATGGAAAAAAAGCAGAGGAAGAAAAAGATAATAAAGTATAACAAGAAAAGTCAAAAGATCATCCCTATATGAGTTTTAATTTAATTATACCTGTCTCAATTTTCTAAAAGAAAATCAAGAGGTAAAAGTACAGGAAAAAATAATAAAAGAAAGATTAGGAATATGTTATGCTCTAAGTAGTATGATATAATTAAAAAGAGGGTTTTTTATAAACATTGGTTGATTCCATGGAATTCTGTAAAAGGAATCTGAATATGCAGTTTAATGAAACATTGTGAACCTATCTGGAACCACGTGTTCAAAGGAAATTTAAGTAAAAGATATTTGCAATTAACGTTACCTAAACAAAAGTCTGGGTGAACAATTTTGAGCTATATTGGATTTTAATGAATATTTTTAAATACATTTTCTAAAAGAACTGAGCTTACCTTGCCTTACAAAATGCACACACCCATAAATCCATATATATTTATTATAATAACCACATATTTCTTTGATCAACTATCTTAAATTACAATTTTGTTCAACCTCTCCGGAAAGAAAACAAAAACCCCCACCTCCCACCCTAAACACACATAGTGCACCTCATGTGCACACCTGATTGTTTTCTGTCAGAGACCACGATCGGAGTCAGTAAATATTTTCTATTATTTTGAATTATGAGGCCAGCCTGAAGACCATTTCTCCACTACCTGGAACACATTCAGGTCCAAGGCTTGGACCACTCTAGGGTCATCAGAAGGTTGTATGCAACAGCATCTGTGCAAAGACCTAAGATTTTGGTTGTGTCTTTTATCTTACTCTAGGTCTTTTGAACCAAAGGTTTATTATTACATATACAGAAGAAGAAAGAGGTTATTAAGGAGGTACCAAAGACACAGAGCTCTATATTCTGCAGAGCTTTTTGATTTAAACATTTATTTCCTGGTTTTCTCACAATGTCTGAAAGTGAAATTGCCAAACCAGACAGTCCTTCCTGATTCTCTGTTCCCAAGTGCTGCCTTTTATTTAGTAATGGCTTTATTTCCTGTACAAGCCTTACCCTTACTCTTAATGACCACAATATACCAAATCCCTCTTTTTTAACTTTGTCCCATATATAAAACTAGGTATTCAAAATCAGGCTTATTCATTAACTGTAAAGACATAGTGACAAAAATTAGTTCTGCCAGACTGCATTTATTGTTCCACACTCCTTACAGTAATGAAAAGTCCAAACTCTTGAATTACACTTCTTTATGCTAAATCGATAAACCAAGTTGACTGAAATTCTGTGAAAAATATTCTTCCCTAACACATGCCAGGTTTCAAGCTGGAGCACAGTTTTACAGCTTGGTTATGAACCTCTATAAAAGAGTTATTTAACATGGAAGTCCTGGCAGACGTAAGGCTAGCAGAGCTGCTTGGACCTACTATATTATAGTTTTAAATTAAAATGCTGTTACTAGAGATGCACCAGCTGGACACACGCAAACACACAGGCACATTTGGGGCATTAGTCAGAAACACAGAAGTTGTAAATTGATTGTATTTATTGAGCTCTGAATTATGAGAAATAGCAATACTGCTGTTTCCTTAAAACTCCTATTGCAATTTATATAGTCATTATCAAGCAATTAATGTCACTTAATATAAAGTTCTACTGCAGGGATACAGCATAACAACCCTTTTTTCATGAATGTTTCTTTTTATGTGTTTTAAAAGTAACTCCTGTAAGAAATTCTGGCTGCTAAATTAAGTAAATCAATGAAGAGATTATAAAATATGACCTTCTAAAACCTTTGAAAAATAATTATTCAATTAGAATCCTTTAACACACTAAATAATTTTGAATTATTATTTAATTCTGATTTTTTTAATTGCTAGAGGACTTATTTGTTGGAAAGTCTAAATATTAACTGGAATAGCACTTTCTGTTCATTGAAATGGATACTGTGAAGTGGATTTTAAAGGATTCACAGATCTGATTTGTAACCTTCTGAAAATATGCTTCAGCTTTGCCTCAGTTACATAGTTTTCTCCTCATTTACAAATCTTGGGCCTTGGACCTTTTTAAGTCCCAACACTAATTACACTACTCTGGAACCCTAAGCCAGGCCTAAGGGTATAGTTCTCTATGCATTCATTGTGCTGATCCTGTAAAACTGACTGGCTCTAGAAGTTTTGTTATTTGTGACCAGATGAAACAATCCTCTTAAAGAGGATTTTAACAGGAAGAACAGCATACTTACTGTGCTGGGTTGACCCCGGCTGGAGGCCAGGTGCCCACCACAGCCGCTCTGTCACTGCCCTCCTCAGCTGGACAGGGGAGAGAAAATATAACGAAAGGCTCCCGGGTCAAGATAAGGACAGGGAGAGATCACCAATTACTGTCACGGGCAAAACAGATTCAACTTGGGGAAATTAGTTGTCCTGGTTTCAGCAGGGATAGAGTTAATTTTCCTCCTAGCAGCTGGTATAGTGTTGTTTTGGGTTTAGGATGAGAATAACGTTGATAACACACTGATATTTTAGTTGTTGCCAAGCAGTCAAGGACTTTTCAGCTTCTCATACTGCCCTGCCAACAAGAAGGCTTGGGGCGCCCAAGAAGTTGGGAGGGGACACAGCCAGGACAGCTGACCCAAACTGGCCAAAGGGATATTCCATACCATATGATGTCATGCTTTGTATATAACTGGGAGACTTGGCCAGGAGGTATGTGGCTCAGGAACTAGTTGAGCATCATTTCCAGGTGGTGAGCATTTATATTTTGCATCACTTTATTATTATTATTATTATCATCACCACCACCATTTTCCTTTTCTGTCCTGCTAAACTGTCTTTTTCTCAACCCATAGTTTTACCTTTTTCTTTTTGATTCCCTGCCCCATCCCATTGAGTGGGGGGGGGGGATGAGCAACTGGCTGTGTGGCCGGTTTAGCTGCCCGCTGGGTTAAACCACAGCATTAGTTTAATTTATTACCAATCAAATCAGAGAAGGGTAATGAGAAATAAACCCAAATCTTAAAAACACCTTTCCCCCCACCCCTCCCTTCTTTCCGGGCTTAACTTTACTCCTGATTTTCTCCTCCTCCTCCTCCAGCAGCACAGGGGGATGGGGAATGGGGGTTGTGGTTAGTTCATCACACCTTGTCTCTGCTGCTCCTTCCTCCTCAGGGGGAGGACTCCTCACACTCTGCCCCTGCTCCAGCTGGCATTGGCTCTGTCAGACACAGGGGAAGCTTCTGGCAGCTTCTCACAGAAGCCACCCCTGTAGCCCCCCCCACTACCAAAACCTTGTCACACAAACCCAATACACTTAGAGCTATGGGTTTTAAAGCCATAAAGCAGTCCGTATACCTGTATCTTACCTCAAGGCTTAGTATCTGCTGATACTAATGTAGAAACAGCAGGCATCTCAGTCTGTTTCTCTTCAACAATTACACTCTTTTACCTCCTATGTTCAAGGACCCTTTTCTATCCTTACTTTTAATAAATCTCAAATACTTTCTGAAGGGTGATTTATGCTAAACCATTTTTTTCTGTCAGCTTCCTATTAAACTTAAGCAATTTATTCACACAATACAACATCTCAGTCACCAGACTAACAGTATTCATAAATTACAAAACAGTTGCAAATCTATTACAGATTACTTGATATACCTGGCTTTTAAACATTGCAATTAAAATAAATAATCAGTGTAATGTGTCCATGCTGCATTAGTGCTAAGAGTTTTGTACTGTCAGTTCTACCACTCAAATAATAAATGCTCAATTTTGAAATAAGAAAGACACAGAACACCACTAAAACAGAGAAGCTCTGGGTTTCTGGATGTTTAGTCCTCTTTGTCCTGTTGTTTTTCTTATTTGGATACAATCTTACCGAGGTCACTACCTTTGTAATTACAATAGGCTTTTCTCTTGATAAATTCTTGAACTAATCACATTAGCTCTTTTTCCTTACCGTTGTTTCTGGAATTATATTCCATAAGAGAAAAAGCTTCAATAGAAGACATTGACTACAACCTTACCAAACCAGTCCTCATTAAATCTTCCTTTAATGCTGAGGACATTTTACTATCTTCCCTATTCACTGACAAGTTCAGGGCTACAGGTTTGAACTCATGTTAGGAGAACAGGGAAATGAAATTCAGCATAGGGAAAGGTTATATATTATAGGCTATAGTATCAGAAATGTTGAAAGACAATTTAAATTTTTAAAGAAAAATGACCTTTACTGAATTTTTGCTAGAAAGAAATCAGATACTTCTCGACCAAGATGGTTTCCAAATTGCAAAAAGGAGAAAGGGATGGTGGCAGTAGTTCACAGTGCTGACTAAAGCACTTAAGTAGCTTGGAAATACAAAAATTAAGATACAACTCATTCTCAGTTTAGTTATTTAGTCTAGCAAAATGAATACTGGTGGCACTGGTACCTGACCAGTATCAAAACCAACTATAGAATTTTCACATTATGCCAAAGTTCACTATTCCCTTAGCTACAGGCACAAAAAACCAGTACTGTGAGAATTATTTTTATGCTTTCAATTAGCTACGCTATTCCATGCCTGGAAACCAACAATCAACATCTTTCTTGTTTTGGGGCACCCAAAACTAGTTACAGGACTCCAGATAGGATCTGACAAGTACAGTGGAGAGGGGGATGATCACTCACCTGGACGTCCTAGACATGCTCCTGCTAATACAGCCCTGGTTGCTCTTGGTCTTTGCTGCCAGGGCACACTTCTGTGTCATGCCCAGCTTGCTACCTGCCAGCACCTCCCCAGGTCCATCTCAGCACAGCTGCTCCCCAGTCAGTCAGGCCGCAGCCTCAGTCATTTTAGGGGGCCCTTCCTTCCCAGGTGCAAGATTTGGTGTTTATCCTTGCTGAATTTTGGGAGATTCCTGTTGATCCATTCACTCAGTCTCCCACACCCTTCCGAATGGCAGAGATTATCAAGTGGTCCTCCCACTTTGATCTCACCTGCAAACTTGATGAGGGTGCACCTGCTCCAGCTCAGCTTCCTGCAATCTGAGTTGAGGTGCCTTATTCCCTTTCCTGACCAAGCCATACAGACTTAGAAGATGTGGCCTTGTTTTTTCTCTTCTTTAAAACCAACAAAAAAACAAACAAAAAATAAAATCTGAGTGCATTTCCATCAAGTATAAAAGCTCAGTTTCTTATTTTTCTTTTCCTAGTTTCTACTGGCAGCATCAATACTCCTACTGTCATTTTAAATACCAAAGAGGCCATCTGCTCTCTAAATACACACAAAGTATCTGCTTTTTAAAAATATAAATGAAACAACAGAGGTAATAATTGTTCTGCACATTTATAATAGTAATGAGCATAATCCGTCAGATTTTAGGACACCACTCTTACACAAGGCAGAAAAAAATATTATTATGGAGGGACTGTCCTTGTGCTACATTCCTGTTAGCGTAAAATGACATCCTAGGAGATTTTCTTCATTCATTAAATGCAATTTTCCCGAAGTTTAAAATTATGCCAAAAACTCATGGCACCCTGTTCTTATTCAACCAGAGCAGATCCTTTCAAAATATACTAACGTGCTGATATTTTAAAAAATAAGGGGGATGATAATTTGAGGGTCCTTTTAATAAACATATGCTGTTTGGCAGTTTTTAGTCATGATTCTGAATCTGGCTCTGACTGATCTATTGAGGGCGTGATAAACTCATACATTTCCAGACAAAATTCAACATTCTTCAACCTATAATGATTCCAACTCAGTTCCAATGGCAGTAGCTACTGTTCGCATGACATGCAAGCAACCACATGATCTTGAAGCTTTAATCTACATTTGACCAGCGCTCTTGACGCTCCTCAATTGTAATGACACTGTCTTTGCCAACCATGCACCATAATTTACATAAAACCTGTGTCATTGCATGAAGCATAAGCAGCATCTTTCATTGACCTACCTTTTCTGTCCTTAAAAACCGTGGCAAAATTATAATTAACTTAAATGAGAGTGGAAGAGGTCCTTGGTTATGTGAGTCTGAGTACGATTCCGGTTTAACACATTCCTTGAGGCGTAGATCTGCTGTATCTAGCCCTGTTGCTTCATTGTTTCAGACTAGCTATGCAAGTAACTAAACAGACAGTATGTCCAGGAGCACAAGCAAACAGAGCGCATCTCTGTGTCACTGTTACAAACCGTTGCTATGGGCAGATAGTTTTGAACTGTGAGTCACATAAAATGAAGTGTGGTAAATTGCAGTCTGCCTAATAAACCGTGACTCGGCAGTCTTGGCTCATGATTCTTACAGTTAGCATTCCTGAACTAGTCTTACCAGATTTTAAAAACAAGCAAAACAAAACAAAACAAAGAAAACCCAAACAAACAAACAAAAAACCCATAAACCAAACAAACATATAAAACTTCTTGGAAAATTAGCAGAGATTTACAAGATGTTCATTTCTGCAGAGACAACAACATCTATTACACAAAATGAATTCCGTGGAATTTATTTCATTTTCCAAAAAGGTTTTAGAATACTTAGTCTCTAGTTTTTCTTGAATTCAGCTGCGTCCTTGATCTATTTTCAAGTGGTTGTGATTTTTCTGGAGTAGGGCTTGCTATGTCAATTTACTGGAACAAATGGTCCTTCTGTTTCCCTGTGAGATTTCTATACCTCAAAGCAATTTGTCCCCCAACTTATTTTGAACTCTCTCGTATTTTTCTACTATGTTGTCACTGATTTGTGTCTCAAGCTTCATGAAGAACTATTTGCTTTTTCTTGTAGAAACCTCATTCTTTAGAGTTCTTTTGTAGCTTTGCTCTCCTGCTGGGTATTTTTAAGTATTTTCTTTTTCTCAAAGAAGAGTAGTGGAAAAAGTTTTGGTTTCCAGTTGATAAGCTTTGGTCTATCGTCACACAAGTTTTATATTCTTTTTACCTTCTAGCTGTGTACTAGTGGCATTCTGCTAAGTCAGTATTTTACCTTACCACTTACATCTTCCTGAAATGCATTCATTTCAGGATTTGAAACCATGCTGTCTCTTTTGCTTTACTCAAAATGTTCATTAGATTCTTATTAGAACATGTTTTCAAAATTGTTTTGATTTTTTATACACCAGAAGTTGTTATGATAAGTACATTAATTGATGGTGCACAAAGACAAATGGCCATGCCCTTAACAGACTCAAATATATTTCACTTTCATAGTCTGAGCTTTGCAAAAGCAGGGATTGTGATTTTCAGTAATGGATAACGATAAAAAAATATTATTTGCTCTGCTTATCTAAGTATCTCAAAAAGGCATTTCAAACTAATTGAACAATAGAGAAAGTTTTCAGTTGTTCTCACTGAGCCAGCTGTATATTTTCCCCGACATTTTGTTTCCCTTAGTAAAACCACAAGTTTCATGCAACTTGTGAGCCTTTTTTTCACACGTGATACACCTGCTTTCTCTAGCTAAAATCAGGAAGAAGTTGTAACTCTGGCTTACAACAGTGAAAGACGAATTGTGATTAATGAACAGGCAACCAATCAACCTTTGGATCCCAGCGAGAAGGCAAGGAACCGAGGGAAGCGGCCAAGTGGCTGGGAGAAGGGTAACAGAAAAGGAGGGGATCCTGGGCTGCCTCACCCACCACCCGACAGAAAACTGAGGTTAGAGCCTCACCCCAGGTTCAGCTTTCCCAGCTTGAAAACAGCATCCACCATGCCACCCATTTCCAGCGACTTTCAGGTCCTGTAAACCTAGTTTTGTCAGAAAAAAATTGAAGATGAACACCATCATCATGACAGTTTAAAATTTATAGGAAGAAGGAGTCCTGAAAGCCAAAGTCCAGAGTCACAAGGAAGCCAACCTTGGAGGAAGCAATGAATGGCTTCCTAAAAATTACACCTTGCAAGTGTAAAATGCTACACAGGTAAAGTCAGTGAAAATACCATCACAGTCCAGAGGAATTTTTAATGGGATAAAGTTGCGTAAGATGACAAATGAACTGTTGGCTTAAAAGCAAATGGGACACAGCTTAAATTTTGGCAATGCTGGTGCACAAACTAGAGTAATGCTACATATAGGAATATTACTACTGAACAACATAAAATAATACAAAGGCCAGGGTTTGCAAGATAAAGACGTAAAACATAGATCTGACTGCAGTCAATGAATTTATGTCCAAAGGCAGAGCATGTCTGGATTCATCTAAGCTTATGTTAGACACTCTACCAAGGCACTTAAGTTAGACATACAGCTGCCCAAAGCATTCTCTGTAGTTGCTGAGGAGATGTAAATGTTTTTAGAGGGCATTTACAAACTCCTGAGATCTGACTTTCCTTTCAGAATACTCATCTCTTTGCCATGGAAATAGAAACAGCCTTGGGCAAGTTAGCTCCTAATTTCATCATCATGATTATCTGCCTAAAATAGGGAGATCTAAAATCAGTCAAGGACTATATTTGTTAAATGTTTGTTGATGTAACTTGGGGAAAAAAAGCAGTTTATAACTGCATTGTGTTATGCACCGTCTTCCAATCCTGAGTGGTCTTTTGAGGAAAAAGGAATCAAAATAATTGAGGAAGGAAACAAAAATGTTTTCTAAGGGATGGAGTAATTCTTACCAATATGGTAAGAACAGATTCTGCTATGGTGAAAGAGTAAACTAAATAAATTTATATCAAGTTGAGGAAACAACAGGATGTATACATTACTTGGTCCAAAGTAGGAAAGGAAAGATAGATTTTTCTATTTATACAAAAAGCCCCCAAATTAGCCAACTATCTCAATAAAAAGAGCTTTTTCTAAGTCTTAAAAGGAGAACAATTTTAAGAAGCGGTTGAAAGACAAAAATTTTAAAAAGAATATCTATGATATGTTAGTAAAGATTAGAATCATTAGAAAAACAGGGCATATTTTGTGCACATTCATAACATCAGACTGCTAATTGGGCTGTGTTCAGTAACACCAATAAAAATGGAAGAATATAACTTTGTTTTGATGCTGTGGAGAAAAAAAATTCTAAAACTTCTCAAAAGGTAAATAACTCAGTCCTCAAATTTCTTTGGCCATTAGACTCACCTTATGGAATTGGAGAGCTGATAAATTTTACTTCCTGTAATGGTTCCCCTCAAAACAATTTGAGAACAACTGGCCAAGACAGTGCTAAGATCTACAAAGAAGTGGTTTTGCTCCATGGAGAGCAAAATACAGAATACATGCAATGAGGCATTAACACAATTGCACAGAATACTTCCAGTTAGAAGGCATCCTTGGAGGTCATCTGGTCCAATGTTCCTGCTCAAGCAGGGCTACCTAGAGCCGGTTGCCCAGGACCATGTCCAGACAGCTCTTGAATATCTCCAAGGATGGAGACTCCACAACCTCCCTGGGCAACCTGTGCCAGTGCTCAGTGACGCTCAGAGTTAAAAAGTGTTTCCTGATGTTCAGACAGAACCTCCTGTGTTCCAGTTTGTACCTGTTGTCTCTTGCCCTGCCACTGGGCACCACTGGAAAGAGCCTGGCTCCATCTTTTAGTTTGCCTTCTTTGCTGTAAAGGCAAATAGCAGGCAGAGTGAGTTGAATAGAAAAGCCACAATAACGCTTACATTTTTCTTCACTTATGGGGGGCAAATGGAATCTGAAACTGACCATGAACCACTTATCACTGTTTTTTTAAAGACCTTTACAATTTACTTCCTCCACTCAGAAATACAGAACCGAGTTTCCTCAAAATATTTTCCAGTATTTGCAGATTGAGTAAAGGAAAATACTAGATGATGCAGATATAATCTCCTGAGCATTCAACAAAAATCATCAAAGTGAAGTCCAGAACACAATGATGGCTATATTAATTATTATTTCCAAAAGTCTATCCAGAGAGGAAATACAGACTATGATTAGCAGAAGTATTTCTCAGGAAAAGGCAAATGAGTATTACTATTAGTGCTGGTATTAGCATTAGTATTATTAGGACAACAAAAAGGAAAATTAGTTGAGCTTGTCAGCGTAGTAGCAGAACTATTCCTAAGTGCTATTTCTGACTTAATACAAATGTTATTATCAAATCAAGTCTTGTTTAAATCAATGAGAGGGTGATAAAGGCTTACAGATATATTTTAAAGTAATATTTAATTTATGGAATTAAAATAAAAAGAACAGGTCAGAGATTTTAAATCCTCACCCAAAGTGAACAGTATCATTTTTGAAGCTGCGACATAGTTTATTGCACATGTCAGAAATGCAGATCAAATCAAGCATATCAAACACCCACAG
The DNA here is from genome assembly GCF_028858705.1 of Grus americana. Taxonomy (NCBI): domain Eukaryota; kingdom Metazoa; phylum Chordata; class Aves; order Gruiformes; family Gruidae; genus Grus; species Grus americana. The sequence continues at coordinate 24,298,948 of NC_072855.1, forward strand.
AAGAGAGAACATTGGACCTTAGAGAATAGACCTTACAGACAGAGAATTGTTCATCTTGGCTGGGAAAAAAGCAACTGATTAAGCCTAGACTGGAATTCTCACTTCCTTGAACTAGTCTTCCTGTAAGATAGTAAGATGAGTAAGTAATCACAACTGTCAAATCCATTTTCACTAGATATGGCATAACCATCATGGTAACATTTGACAATAGAATATATTTTCTTGAACATTGATTGTAAGAGCTGTGTTTTAAACACAACACAGTTAGTAACAGAACACCAGTAATCTCCGTAACCTGTGTGTGGAGAAAAACAATGATGTCGAAGAGAGGACCAGATGTGAAGAGGACCAGATGTGAAAAAGACCAGAGCATAACTCTGATGCATATTTGACATTACGACACCATGTAAGAGCTCTGACGAAGAATGAGTTGCCACCTTCTGAAAATACATTCACTGTAAATTAGAGAATACTAGCCCTTCAGAAACAATGGACAGAGATGCTGAGCCCTGCTTAACTGATTGCGGTATGTGGAAATTACCACCAACTCCTGAAATGGAATTTGCAATGGAAAGCCACAGATCCAAACCGGATATTAGAATCATAGAATAGTTTGGGTTGGAAGGGATCTTTAAGGGTCATTTAGTCCAATCCACCGAAGATCATCTAGTCCAATCCCCCCTCCCATGGGCAGAGACATCTTTCAGTAGACCAGGGTGCTCAAAGCCCCATCTGCCCTGACCTTGAACACTTCCAGGGATGAGCAAACTACAACTTCTCTGAGCAACCTATTCCAGTGTCTCACCACCCTCATCATAAAACGTTTCTTATGTTCAATCTAAATCTACCCTCTTTTAGTTTAAAACCATTACCTCTTGTCCTATCAGTACAGGCCCTGGTAAAAAGTCTTGCTCCATCTTTCCTGTAATTCCCCTTTATGTATTAAAAGGCTGCAACAAGATCTCCTCAGAGCCTTCTCTTCTCCAGGCTAAATAATCCCAACTATCCCAGCCATTCTTCATAAGAGAGGTGTTCCAGTCCTATGACTGATCCACTGATCCAGATCCACATCTTTCTTGTGCTTGGTACCCCCAGAGTTGGATGCAGTACCCCAGGTGGGATCTCATGAGAGTGGAATAGAGGGGTAGAATTACCTCCTTCAACCTGCTGGCCATGTTTCTTGTTATGTAGCCCAGGATACTGTTGGCTTTCTGTGCTGCAAGAGCATATTGATGGCTCATATCCAATTTTCACCTACCAATATCCACAAGCCCTTCTCTGCAGGGCTGCTCTCAGTCCATTCATCACCCGTTCTGTACTGATACTGAGGATTGCCCCAATCCAGCTGCAGGAACTTGCACTTGGTCTTGTTGAACTTCATGAGGTTCACGCTGGCCCACTTCTCAAACCTGTCAAGATCCCTCTGAAGGTTCCCTTTAGCATATTAACTGTACCACTCAGCTTGGTGTCATCCACAAACTTGCTGAGAGCGCACCCAATCCCACTGCCTATGTTATTAATAAGGATATTGAACACTACCAATTCCTATATGGACCACTGAGGGACACCACTTGTCACTAGTTTCCATGTGGACATTGAGCCGATGACTGCAACTCTTTGGATGCAGCCATCCAGCCAATTCTTTATGCATCAAATAGTCCATCCATCAAACCCATATCTCTGCAATTTAGCAGCAAGAATGTTGTGGAAGACCCTATCAAAGGCCTTATATAGAAGTCCAGGTATGTGACATCTGTAGCTCTTCCCTTGTCCACTGATGCAGTTGCTCTCCATTGTAGGAGGCCACTAGATAATTCAGGCATGATTTGCCCTTGATGAAGCCATGATGGTTGTCTCTAATCACCTTCTTGTCTTCCATATGTTTCAACATGTCTTTCAGGAGGATCTGTTCCGTGATCTTACCAGGCACTGAAGTGAGACTCACTGGTCGGTAGTTCCCAGGGTCCTCCTTTTTACCCTTTTTAAAAATGAGGGCAATGTTTCCTTTTCCAGTCAGATGACTTTGCCTGACTGCCATGACTTTTCAAATATGATGGAGTTTATATTATGTTTATATTATGTTATTTGGAATTTCAAATATTATGAGGTTTATAAAAGATCACTACTTTCACATATGGCAGTACATACATAAATACTCGAAAAAGACCACTCAAGTTACTTATGTTGAAAAACAAAATGGAATCCTCAGTAAAATGTGAAGGAATTCCACTGACAGATTTGTGTTTCATCTATTTCTTTGAAATATTAACTTGTAGTTTTACCTGGATGCTATGTTCTGTGACAGCACAGTCATTTTCTATTCGTAGAAGACTAAAGTCTTGTACTATCTAGGTGCAGAAGAAATTCAACAAGAAGTTTCTACAGTGAAGTGTAATTGTGGAATGGGTGATCTTTTTTTGGTAACTTCAGAAGTGCTCTGAAAGTTTATTTATTCCATATGATTGGGAGTCTTGAGTGACAAGGCTTCTGGGTTTGTGCTTTGTCAATGCTTGGCTGAACTTAAAAGTTTCAGGATGTTCAGTGCAACATTCAAAACTAGCTTTGATGCAGTTTTGGATCAGAAGCTTTGATGCTTGACTGTCAGCAGAAGATTCTTTCAAAGTTAGTCATTATTGTAAAACTTCACTAGAAAACCTTATATAAAAAATATTTTTAAAAGCTTATATATGTGTGTATAAACCTTATATATACATAAACTTTTTTATATATGTGTGTATACATTCCATATGGTTTCTTGATGCCAAGAAACCATATATACACAAATAAATATGAATATGAACATATATATATATGCGCACACACACACATATATATATATGCATGTGTGAATCAGAGTTTGGGGCCTGATAGGTCATATGGATAATCTTTCACACACTGACTGCCAAGTAATATGAAAATGTTCATCAGCGTTAATAGATGTGATACATTTTATTACATGTACAATATAGCTCTGAAAATTATCCATAAAATAAAAATCTTTGGTCTTAACCTTAGTCTTCATTGAGAGAAAATGGTACATGCAACATTCATTGGGCATAGAAGTTTTTAAGTAACACAATATTGACCAAAAAAACCAGACAAATGAGACTCTAATCACCATATGGGTTTAATATTTTTTTATGATTTAATTTCTGAAAATACCATTCCAAATAATGCAAAGTCTATGTCATTGAGATTATTCTGGAATTCTTCTCTCCAATACAGTGATGCTTGAATGACAGGACCAGGTAGCATTCCTGCCAAAATAAAAAGTCTATTTCTAGAATATAGAGAGTTGGAAATTGTAGTCATAGCCCAAAATATAGACCCAGAAACTGAGTATGGATTTCCTGAATGAACTGTTATAGTTAATGGCTAGCATTGTCTCTAAGTAGCTTTTCATTTCCTAGCCAACATCCTCTTAGCAATCCTATGCCCATTAAATTCAATTATAGTTTACTGAGCTCCAGCTAGTTTATGTCTGGACATTTTTAAAGTGGATCTGGGTTGGGGCAGATGAAAGTACAAATATAGCAGATGGTTTGGGGCAGAATACATTAAAAAAATATGTATGTTTCAGACAGCTCTAATTACTGTAACAGCATAGAGTATAGAATAAAGTATATTATTGCAAGGGGAAATTATTCCTGGCAAAAACCACGGTATGAACCCTTATTTAATTCTGGTCAAGGTCGTCTTAAAAGAATTGTTCAGATTAAAGAAATAGCAGAAAAAGAGGCAATGAAGAAATCATAGTTTGGAATTAATACGGTATTTAGGCTGCAATTATCAAGTATGAAAAAAAATGCATTTAATGAATCTGCTAGTGCCTTTACTAAAACCAAAAATGAACATTTTGTACTGATAGTGTATTGCAAATGCAATAAAAGAAATCAAATCCTAACCATTGCAGTAATTACAAAAATAGAGAATTTAAAGGGCAATTCAGAGCTGCTTTTTAAAGACAGTCACTAATGTTTGTAAATGTATGCCTCCACTACCCCTTGTACCATCAGAGCAACTCCATATCCAGCCATCATATGTCTCTTTTTCCCAAGTGCTCCTAAAAATCTTAATCAATAGATGCAATTCAATTTGTGAAACACTATACATTCATTTTTAAATATCTGTTTGTTTTCTGGGCTTAGTAAATTAACCATGTCATTCTATTTTGTAATGGAGGATTGCTGACTGTTTTTTATGGTCAGCTCAAGTTTTCCAGTGCCTCTGTCATTCAGCTAAGTCCTTACGGACAAATTGGTTGGTTTGTTCTTACTTCACCACGTGCAAGGTGAATCTTCATTACACTCCATTCAGATCTCTCAGGACCATCTTAGGGTAAACCTGCTCCTGATAACGTCCTTGAATGGATCTTCCTTTATTACTGCTCTTCACAACAACTTCTTTGTTTGGTGTCCACCAGAGGACTAAGTCTGCACCCACACCTTCTGTCTCACTGTCATGGTTTAACCCCAGCCGGCAACTAGGCACCACACAACCGATCACTCACTTCCCCCATGGCGGGATGGGGGAGAGAATCAGAAGAGTAAAAGTGGGAAAACTTGTGGGTTGAGACAGTTCAATAGCTAAAGCAAAAGCTGCACATGCAAGCAAAGCAAGACAAGGAATTCATTCACCACTTCCCATGGGCAGGCAGGTGTTCAGCCATCTCCAGGAAAGCAGGGCTCCATCACATGTAATATTTACTCAGGAAGACAAACACCATCACTCCAAATGTCCCCTCCTTCCTTCTTCTTCCCCAAGCTTTATATGCCGAGCATGACATCATATGGTATGGGATATCCCTTTGGTCAGTTGGGGTCAGCTGTCCTGGCCGTGTCCCCTCCCAACTCCTTGTGCACCCCCAGCCTCCTCGCTGGTGGGGTGGGGTGAGAAGCAGAAAAGGCCTTGGCTCTGTGTAAGCACTGCTCAGCAGTAATGAAACCATCCCGGTGTTATCAACACTGTGTCCAGCACAGAGCCAAAACATGGCCCCATACTAGCTACTATAAAGAAAATTAACTCTACCCCAGCCAAAATCAGCACACTAACTCACCAGAAAGTATTGAAAAGTCTCACTGCTGATGTTTTCCTGAAAGGATGGTTATGCCTCTCCTCCAGTTTACAAAGACTGTCTCCATAATACTTGTGCCCTCCCTGTGATCCCTTACGGATCTTGGTCATTCCAGTTAACGATAACTTCCTTGTCTGGTCACCTGCAAGACATCCATCCATTCACAATGCTTACCAACACTTAATTACACTTTATAACTTGTTTTCTCATCAAAGGTTTCAAAGGCAGTTTTAAAACATGAACAGCTACTATGATGCATTTGTGATTGTGTTCCATTGATAAGACCAAATGCTTGTGCTAAAGCCTGAGTTTTCAAAGTATTTCTTTAACATAAGCCTTCTAAAATGAGAGACGTTCTCTGCTAGTTGCTGGTTAATACTTATTTGCTCTTCATCTTAGATAAGATGAAAGAATTTGTAATCCAGCAAACTAAGGTTTAACTTCTAAGTAATTCACCTCTTGCTGTTGCTGAAACAGACATTGGCTTTATGCTCCACCAGAATGGCAGTGGGAATTGTTTTTCTGACAATTTCTAAGAAAAACCTGGCAGATGATTCTTCACTTGAGCGAGAAAAACAAAAACACATTAAAAAAATCCTCAAATATGTCTATTTCTTTTAAGTGGTTATATAGCTGGATTTGCTTTTTAACTTTCAATGAATATTTTAGAGAAAGAACAAATTGTATTTGGGTTTGAAGAAAAAATATGGTTGGGAAGCAAACTGCCACAACCCATCTTTGAGGGATATCACCTTATTTCTCCAAACACTTCTAATACTTTTGTGTATACAAGGCTTGTATGTAATTTCAGATACTGATTCTGTGTCATTATCTGATCTGGTAGATGACAGGAAATAGATCATATCTAACCTGGATTAAAGACTAGAGTTTATGGAGGACCAAGCCTTTTATGCTGATCTAGGTCACACATAATAAAGCCTGTTATTGTTTTGAGAAGTCTTTAGTTATTAGAAAGTTCAAGTTATTTACATAGTGTCTAATGCAAATCTTATAATAATTTGGGTTTTTATAATGTATGTATTGATATTTACAAAAGATTATTTTTAGACAATATTAACATGTTTCTAAAATTCTTAAGGACAGCTAAACTAATTTTACTACAGATATTATTCAAGTGTTAATTTTAATAGTTTTCCTGGAAAATTGGTATACCCTTTTGCCTGAACACTATCTCCATAAAATAATGCACCAATTTATAAATGAGCATTAACAGCATTTTAATTTTCACACACTGTACCAGAATTGAATTTTACCTTGGGGAAATTTGTTTAATAATTTGGTGAAATGGACTATAGTAAGATTTATTCAAAGCATATATGAGTCTCAGTGAATGTCAACCAAGACTACTTCAGAAAAATTCTATGTACATTAAAAGGCAACAATTTTTCCTGCTATTTCTAGAGAAAATTTTCCCTACCAAAATCTAAGCTTTTTATGAATGAACAGTATGGGAGTCTGCCACATATGAAACAACTTTAGCTCCCCCAGCTTTCAAAAGAAAAGCAAACTGACCTTTCTAACTCAAATAATAGATGATGGAAGATATCAGAATTATGAACATAGGATTGGAAGGAATTGACATGACTACTTGGTGTAGTCCTTGATAATGACAAAGAAGTTTAGTTGTAGGACAATTCCCAGCAACTTTTAACAAGCTTAAGATAACATATAAATCCAAAAATCACAATTAATAATGCCACTGAAAGATATCAGATAAGGTAATGGATATTCATTCTTTTAAATCCCTTCAACACATCCTGCCAAGGCTGCCTTTTCTGTGACATTCAGAGGAAGGTCCAAATGCAGTGCTTCAGGGAAAAAAATTCTAGAAGCAACAAGGAAGAAAAACATATTTGTGTCCCACAAGCAACAGCAGAAGCCCTATTGCATGCTTGTATAATATTTATTTCTAATCCATGACATTAATTTAATTTAACATTATAAAGAAACAAGAAATCCAGAAGCTTCAATAACAGCAAAACCAGAGGAAAGCTCTGTTAGCTTAAGAGAAAAATAACAGAGTTTTGTGATGAATCTAGAACCAATATTACTTCACAGGAAAACACAGATGAGATTTTTCAAGACAATTGAAACTAGATGTGGCCAAATACAATTTATGTCTCTGGAGTGAGCAGTTTCTTATCTAGATTGGGTGGAACTCTAAGTGTTTTATGTTGTTCCTGAGAACGCTATTGTCTCCATTGGCCAGATACATTTTTCTTATTCAAAATCATAAGTGTTTATAAAGCAGCTGCAAAGTGCAGGTTCCTGCAATTAGAGGAACCAATTAAAATATAGAGAAAAGGGGAAGCTGCCTTCTGCAGACACACAGGCCTAAAAGATTCATGGAAAACTCCACTTCCTGAGAAGATTGTTAGCCTTTTTTTTTTTTCTTTTTTTAAAATGTGGGTGGTCCTGGCTGGTTTGGGACAGTTGGCAGCTCTGAAATAACAAAGCAAACAAGTAGTCATATTAAAATGGAGCTAGGAACATAAAAAGAAACAGAAATAAATTGCCCTGAACGCATTGAACTGAAATGAAAAGAACTTGTTGAGACCCAATTCCACATCTATCGTGGAAATATTTAACTATATCCTCAACTTGAATTACATAACTAAGTCCCCTTGCATACAACTGGAATTCTTTTGGAGTTAAGCATATGCTCAAGTGTTTTGCTGACTTGAGGCCTAAAGAAGCAGAAAACTATTTTCTGTGTAAATTAATATAACTAAAGGGAGACGACAACTGCTGGGTGAAATTAATAACTAAATCCAATCTCATTTTTCCTTTGATGTCCTTTGATGTCCTTGTGTTCACAGTTTATTTTTCTGGGCACAGATGTCCTCTCAGGAAGACTATTATATGTTTTAACAAACTCATCTTATGGTATTATGATCCTGTCTGTTCCACTTTCTGTCCCCCATCACTCCTCCCAGACAGTCATTTTTTCATGCTGCCGATAGTTCTGATCTGCTCAAGCCTACTACTATCCCAGTAAATCAATATCCTCGCCAATTTCTCAAGACTGCGTGGCAATGAGAAGTAGCTTTTTATTCTCATTCAATAACTGTTCTTCCTCCAGTCATCCTTCCTACCTACCACTGAATGGGAGACTCTGGAGCCAGCGTGTGTCAAGAGTTAGCAGGGTTGTGCCAAAAAAAGCATCACGCAGGAGATGCAGGCCAGTTCTTCAATTCAACAGCCATACCAGAAAGAGTATAATGAAAGCAACATCATGGAATCAATAAAGAAGAACTGAAGTAACAGAAATATGATGAAAAGAGTTAGATGAGCCAAGAAACAGCCTGGGATTAGTAGAAAAAAGAAATGCTCTCTCACAGAGAGCACTAAAAGGACTTTTCCAGGCACCTGAGGTCGAGGAACACAACAAATGGAGAAAGCAGTCATGGTTAAAATAGATGGAGTTTGAAAGGAAAAGCAAATGAAGACAGGAATCCAGGAAGGAAACTGCATTTTTAAAAGGTGTTAGGTTTGTTAGGGTTTTTTTTCTTTTCATATTTTATATGTGTATAGGTGAATTTTAGATTATTTTTCTATGACCTTTACTCTGATACTGCTCAGAAATCATAAAAAAAATATATAAGCTAAAATCCATCAGGCTATGTATGTGAACCCTTTGTAGCAAGAAGGAGAGGCAAAGGTAACCTCCTTTGAACAGGCAGTGGCGTACAAGCCTCGTTAAAGTGTTTGAACTCGTACCTCAGCCAGAACGTCAGGGAGCCTCTTCTTGTGGATGAGAAGGTTCCCTATTCCTTAGGGAAATTTAACTGCCCTCTCAGCAAAGATTAACATTTCACAGGTCCGGTCAGTTGCTACTGTGTGGAGTGTTTTACCTTCTCTAACACGTGCAGCTGTTGGTCTGAAATATCTTATCAAAGCAAGGAAAGCAGTATGGTGGCATCGAAGAGGTGATAGTCAAACATTCATAATCTAAACGTATAAAGTTAAATTCCAATTTCTTCCTTTTGCCACTTCTACATGTAACAAATTTGGAAATAAATTTTGATATAAATTCAGGGTAATTGCAAGACTATGTTGTCAGCATGCATCATTTCTATCTGCTGTTCACAGTGCAATTAAATGCTAGCAGACTACATTTTTTCTGCAGAGTTGCTGCAAATTCTAATTATACATTGGCCTTTGTAAAAAAAAATAAATCATATGGCTTGAAGGGTTTCACAAGATATTTCAAACATCAAAGTTATAGTCTTCAATTTAAAGTATTTTAGGGCTTAAACTTTTAAAAAACAGTTAAGTAGAACTTGAGTCAGAGAACAAACAGTATTAGTCAGATTTACTGTGGATGGTAATTAATAGTGGCTATGCTACATAATATCCGGTAAATAAATTCTATGTCCTCTACACCACTTAGGGATTTAATTTATCATTTTCCAACGTAAAAGAAAAAAAAAAGAGACAGAGAGAAACATGCAAACCTAGAATAATTTAACACAGCATTTGTTTGAAGTATCATAGACATGACTTCTGGCTTTATGTTTTCATTTAAACACATCAATTGCATGTAAATTGCATTTTAAACTCTTGTATGAATGCTGAAGAACAAGCACAAATATTTAACAAAAATGTGAGATTTTTCTGAGGCATTGTTGGGAAAACCTTAGCAATGGACCGTACCAATGCCTACAAGCAATTCAGGGGTGCTGCCTGCTGGATCCTACCAGTGCTTCTGAGGACAGTCATTGCAACGAATAACCACGGAAGAACCCAGCTACTAGAACAGTTAGCTGCTTCTCAGCTTCAGACAGTGTATGTTGACACTGCCATGTGAGCATTGGAAAAGAGAAAAGTAATACCAAGGAAGTGTAAATTATTCTTTTTTATTACCACGCAGTTACTAAATCTGCTGAACCTACTCCGACGCGTAAAATATTAAAGACCTATAATTACTAATAATAGTGTTATGCCTTCCCTGATAAGAGTTCATTCAAGATTCTGAAGTTTTCATGGTTCCATTGTTATATATAGAAGACAGAAAACACGGGTCGTTAATTACTGCATTCCTTGTGGAAAGCCCAAATAATGGGATCTGAAATAGTAGAAACACTTCTTATGCATGTTCTCTTAAAATTTGATAAAATTGTTACAGGTTTTCTAGCTTATGAAATGTCTTTTAGCATTTTTTCTGCTGCAGTCCAATAAGAATACTATGAACAGCATCAATGTTCCATTTGCTAGATCAGCTTAATCCACTTGAAGGTGAACAATTACATTCAGTTAAAACTCACATTCTTTTAAGAATTCAGAATATATTAACATGGAATAAGGTATTTCAGATATTAAATGACAATTTTGATCAATCTTGATGGCAGATTACTTTTAGTACCTTCCTGTTTGGAATCTGATCTATTGCTTTTTAATTCACAGACTTCTGAGAAGAAGCCAGGATATTTACATAGTAAATCCATTGCAGTCTTGGACCTGCCAATATTGTAAGTATTCAAAGATTAATTAAGGTATGGTAGTGATTAGAAGAGATAAACACATTTTGCTAGAGATACAATTATAAGAGAAAGAGTTCCCACTCCCCTACAGATTTCTAATCTTCTTGAATTATGAGAGACCACAGATCAACTTTTAGAAAAATAAAGTGGCTTTATATGAGAAAACTGGAGTAAAGTATACCATACTGAAAATATGTCCCAATGGAAAATCCACTCTGGTAGCTAGGTTTGTTTGTCCATCTCCCCCTCGCCTCTTTTATTTTTCTTTTTTTTTTTTTTTTTTTTTGAAGGGATGTGGCACATTGCTCTGATTGTTTCTATTAGAGAAGGACAGATAAGTGAAATATTAGTAGTTGTTGTTACGTAGAAGAACAAATGGCTTTTAAAGCTCAAGTTGAGGGATCCTCAAGACTCAAAACAGACATAAAAAAGGTAGATCTCTTAGCCTTGGAAAGTTCCCAGGATCAGACCCGGTCCCTGCCAAAATCTGTCAGTGAGGTACCCTCCCCCTTACCTAACCTTTTCTTTGTCTGAGAAACAATGTTAAAAATACTGCCTTGTAACCAAAAGAAACTTAATCCAACTTGTATTTCCTGAAGCAAGTCCAAGAAACAGCTTGACTGTGATAACACACTTCGTCACTTTCTTCTTATTATGGAGTGTGAGTGTGTGACATTCAGATCCCCTTTGCTTTAATAATATATTCTGAAGACTCTTAAATATATTCTGAAGTCAAGCTAAATTAATTATCCAAATACATAATATTTGCTACATCCAGCAATTTTATACATATAAAAGTCTTCCAAAACCCGCTAACAGTAACAAAATATCTGAAATATTTTCTTCATGGTGTACAATATCCTTTAAGGGGAGCCCACAATCTTTAAATACTGGGTTCAGAGGACCACCTCCAGCCTTTGGGTAACATTTGCAGCTGGCTCAATAGAAAAAAAGATGACTTGGCCATTTGTATTCAATGTTATGGAAGCCAATATCTTTCTGGATTCAACTTCTCATTATTATTGGATAAGCATTAAGGAATGATAATAAACTAATTTACTTTAGCTGTGTTTACCTGAAATAACATTAAGGTTGTCAAAAGGGAGAAACTCCCCAAAATGGAGAGATCCTGAAAAAATAAAATTGCAGAAGACAAAGTAGTGGGTAATATTTTCTCTGAGTGTCAGAAAGATACCAAACCTGACAAAAGATTTCAGATCTGAATCATGATCCATTTCTCACTGACTGATATCTAACCGAGCTGCAGCTTAACGGCACGTACTGCTTAACCTTTTCCTTGAAGCTGTTCTATTGCCTGAAACTCTACCTATGTGCATATACATGTGGAACCATTTCATTATTGATAGAATACCAGCATCCTGAAATTAAACAATCCTCCAGCTGAATCCCAAGGAAAGTAACCTAGCAAAGGCTCTCAAAGCATGCCTACCAGTTCAGGATACCTTGAAAAGAAATTTTCTATTGGCCACCATTAGACAATCTACTTAGCTTTATTCTTCTACCTTCTGTCTGATTTGATTCCAATCTTATGCAGTTACTTCTCTATTCACGCATCTGTAGGAGGCTCAAATTGCTTCATTTTTTAAATTTTATGTGAAATAACATCATTGCAATTAGACCACTTTATGAATCCAACCACAAATATTCCACCAACTTTGCTTTCTTCCTTTCCTTATTTCTAAGCAACTTTCAAAATAGTGAGATAAAGGTAATCCAGATGCACAGTGAGATATCACAGGCCACGTAGAAATTGGTGCAAAAAAACTTTACTACGAGTTCATTGCTTGTATTTAGGCCTGTTCACACACTTGCAGCCTATAAGTCAACACATACATAACCCATTTATTCTATCCTTCCCAACCAGATTTAGCAGTATTTTACCCTGCTCAATAGCCCATGTAGCCCTGCAGCATTCAGACTGACCCAATTCAGACTATTGCTAGTTATAATGAGGAGCAATGCCTCTGCTGTACTTTGGCTGTAGACAGCAACCAAACAACTCCACAAATACAACTGTAAAAATATCTGCCAAAAACAGTTTCATTTTTTCATTAGTGACTCTAATGTGTCACAGCCAACAGAACAGGAATGTGAACAAACGGTGGCCAAATTCCTACTCTGCCTTAAGAAGCAGAAAGTAATAATGTATATTCATTTAGTATTCTCATAGTCAGCAGCTTTACAATGTGATCATGACAACAGAGCCATGAGAAAAGTCATGACATCCCTCCTTCCCTTTCCTCAAATCTACTCTCCTAACGCATCCTGTAGAGATAAAGGGTACTTGTCAGAATTCTTCTTTAGTGTCAAAGAGACTGCTGATACCACAAGACAAGCCTCTGCACAGCAAGAGAAATATTCTTAGTTCACTTTTATAAATCCAATATAACAGTGATTTTTAGAAATAAACAACACTTAACAAGCCTGTACTCTGCCTAAGTCAAGCTCATTCCTGGTGTTATACCATGACCTATTACCATCCTATGTGTAATATACTTACCTTCCTTCAATGTATTATATAAAGGAAACTGCCTGCCTCCTAACCACGTTTCTCCACATTTCCCTAATATGCATGTTTCCTACACTTCTCCTTCCTCTATTTTACTTCATTTTTGTAAGGCTTTTTGTCCTTTTATAAGCCAGCTTCCATCCATGCTGTTTAAAACGTAAAATACATGCAAGGATCCAATACATGCAAGAATTCTTGCCTGATATTTTGACATTGGAGGCCTGGCTACTGTTGACTGTAAGTGATTTACTTTCTGTATGGATACTCTCTAGATGTATCATCCAGCTATTGCAAATCTTTGCAGGCATGAAATCTAAATATGCCTGAAAGTGTCTGTCAAACTATCCTCCTACCCTTCATCCCCTTGTTCTAATGCTCAATAAATGTCTTCCCTTATCACAGAAAAGAAATTCAACGCCATTGCATGACCTTGCCACAGGCAGAATATCCTTGACTGCTTTCACGTTAAAAACAGCCTTGTAAGATCAGCCCCCCACAGACAGGCAGAAGCCGCCTTCCTAGCTAGTTGGGCACCTGTTTATAGTTGCTGCCCAGTGTGAGCTAAATCACCCCCAAAATCACTGCCAGCAAAAGCGCATTGTAAAGATGTGATACAAATCAAGCACCTTATTTTGGTCATGTCACAAATTGCTTGGAAGGGGAAAGGAAATAATTTTAAGGGTAGATATTTCCTGTAAGCAAGCCAGCAAACTCTATAAGAAAACCAGCAAAAAGCAAAACCTAGTTCCTGCCTAACAGTTTCTAATGGAGCTGGAATAGCCAGGAGTCTTAGTCATAGATTCCTCAAGTCTCAAAAAAATCCCTGTTAGACTGTTGTGTCATGAAATCCTCACTCTGGGACTGCTTTTCACCAGTGAGGTTGCATCACCAAGGCAGTACTAGCACTAGGTAATCGAGACAGCCTTACCGCAATCTCCTGCTGTAACGACAAGCCACCGCCTGTGCAGGCGCCCTGCCTGTGGCCTTCTTTCTTAGCAGGTACTGGAGATCTCTGCAGCTGAAGAATGCACTTCACTGACAAATGGAAGCTTCCAGCACTGAGCATCTTGATCACTTGCTGCCCTCAGTTCTGTCAAGTTATTGTCTAAGACCAGTAAACCAAATGTAAATAAAATTATTTGTGACTCAAGTGGATCCTTGCTTTATTATTTCTTGGGAAAAAACTGATTTGCTTAATGCATTAGATCTGCCACATCCTTCTCTAGTGTGGGTTTTAGTTTAATGTTCTATTAAATAAACTGTATGATTTTGTACCTTTGGTGTTGCTGCCATGACGAGTTTTATGATTGCTTCCAAATGAGTCAGACTCCCATCAAACTTTTCTCCCATACACATATCACTCACTTTTCTATATATTACTCATATATTCTATTATTTTTTGTGCAGCCTATGCATAGTTTATTACTAGATATGACTCAAGTGCGTCAACTACTCTGGTTTTTTACAGTAACATGATCTTACATCCCGTCTCTTTCTCTCTATACCATTACATGCTCTCACTTTTTAGTGAAGTTACTGATTCCATTTAGATGAAGGAAGAAATTTTTTTGGCATCCCATTTAAATGGTGAAGTCACAGTTCAGAAGAGGTGCAAAATATAGCAAATGTTGCAGTAATCCTCATGGCTAAATCTGCATGTAAATGAGGCATTTGCAGAAATTTAGCTCAAAATCAAGGGAGTGCTATTTGTTCTAACTTCCATGCTTTGGAATTGGCAAAGGATATAAGAGACTACTGCTTTTAAGCCAGACCAATAAAGAGAACCTAAGAGCCTCTTGCATCATTTCTGCATTTGACCTCAGTCTCCTGTTTCATAAGATCACTGCCAAAATTCAAGCAATATGAGCAGAAACATTTGTTCACAGCAGGAAGATGAATTTAGGTTTCTCTAGTTAAACAAAACATGATGAAAGAGCAAGGACTGAAAACTCATTGCTGTGGGACCCATTCACCACTTATCAGTGTTATTTCTTTACAAACGTTTAAATTTGGGAGTAAAAAAAAGACAAATATAAAAATGCCTGGAAATAAACAAATTATTGGCAAGGAACTAATCAGTACTGCCTCTAGGGATTTAAATGAGAGGTAAGGACATCAGCTGTTCCTATTCTGAGTTTCCCAAACATGGTTATGTTTATTGTTTTTAGTATTCCTAAAGCCTTTCAAGCACATAACACAGTGAGCTCCATTGAGTTAGAACCTACTGCTTCACCATGTTGTACTTCTTTTTTTCTTGTCTCCTACCACAGGACCAGTATTTTCTGGCTTTGACAAAATATACAGTGTCCACACATTTTCTATGACAAAGGTAACATTTCCATTGCTTTGCTATTATGCCAAAAAGCCACTGGTGAAAAAAGAAAGTAGTGTGTGTACAGGTGCAGCATTAGAGGAAAAAAAAAATTAACTCAAGCAGCGTGCAGGTGTGTTCTGAATGTTAATGAATGGATTTTTTTGTGTGTGTCAAGACTTCCATACAACCACTGCTGTTATGCAAATTGGCAACTACAGGTTAGAGGAAAGCCATTCCTGGCTTTGATCATGCAGATCTTCATGTGGGTCTGCATGGAAGCAAAAAGTTGCTTTGCCTCCACAAAAAATATTTTCAAAGTCTAAAAGAAGATTCCAGTTAAAAAAAAAAAAAACTAAAAAAAATGATCACATATTCCAGATGTGTTCTATGCAGTTCTCAACAGCCTGTAGCTTGCTTCTGCAAGCTATAAATGGAGAGAAAGCGGAATACAAGACACATCTGATGTATGTATCATGCTATTTGCTTCTGCTTCTGGGTTTAGGCAAGACTAATTTGGGTTTTCTGACTTCCTTACCCCATGATAGGGTTGATATTATTTTCCTAGCTCACTGCTTTCTTCCATATGTATGGTAGGAAATGATGTGTTACCACTTCCTACAAGGATGCTTTGATAGGAGAAGGAACATGGTCCTTATAAAGCATGGCCGAGATGGGATTGCAGCAAAGAAATACTAGGCACAATGTACACTGTTAGAAAGGAGCAGTCTCAGGAGGTACTGAGAGTTTCCTTCCTATAAACTGCCATCAAAGTTTAAATACATTATTTATTATAAGTCTATAGAATTCTCTAGTACAAACAGAATCTCAAAAACTAAATCAAATATAGACAATCTACATTTCATCAGATGAAATCATCACATGAGATTAAGCTGAACTCAGTACCAGAGGAAGCAGATATTGAAAAACAACTGCCTGGAAAGGATCCTACGCAGCCTCAGATTCCTTGGTTTGCTAGTCTCCATTATCAGTATTCCAGCCTCACTCCTACCATGTAATTCCGGCTACCTCCACTCATGGCATGGAGCCAGTTCTAGTGGAAGGGGAAGGAGAAGGCGGGGAGGGGGAAGGGAAGTTCCATGAGTAATCTGAAAGTTGCTCTCTTAAATTTCAGGGTCAGTCCTCTGCTACTTATTTTCTTCATTCACCTCAGCATCTTTAGCTCCACTATCTCACGGCCACTGTAGCCAATGTTGCCATTATTTATTCTATCCCTGATCAGTTCTTTCCTGTCTGTGAACGGCACATCCATCCGTGCATCACTTCTTAACCTATCCAGTACCTGTGTCAAGAAGTTATCCCTGACATCCTCCAGAAATCTTCTGGGGTCCTTATATCTTGCTCTGTTGCCCTTCCAGAAGACACCAGGGAGAGCACAGCCTCCCCTGTAAGAGCCAGAGGCTTCTGAATTGTTTAAAGAAGACTTCATCTGATTTTTCATCCTGATCAAGTGCTCTGAAGCAAACTTCCATCACAATGTCAACCTTCACATCTTGACCCAAAAGTGGAGTAGATTTTATTAGTAAATGGTACAGCACTAATAATTCCAAACTAGTGAGCTCAGCTTTGGGAAAAGGTTTACTGTGATTTATTAGGTGATATACAAGACTGCATAGCAGGAAATCTGGACTCTGTGCCCAGTTCAGCAACTTGATGTTTGACCTTGAAAAGTTATTTTGTGTACCTGTCTTTAACTTTACAATAAGAAAAAAAAATATCTCCTCTTTGCTTTCAATTTAAAATAGCACTCAGTAAATCTGACTTACTCTGTTTGTTTGAATATTATTTTGGAGGAGCAGCAGCCTTACTGAAAATTTAAAGGAGCTGTGTTCAGGGAACATTTTAAAAGCTTTATTTGTTAGAGTACATTTTGTTCCTCCGAAGCTTAAGTGAGTGCAAAATGTTTGCAAATTTGTGTTCCTGAAGTCTCTCTAGTAAATATGCTCGCATCTTTTCAGACCATAAAACTCCTTCTGGCTGCTAAATTAGCAGGATCATAGAACAGTACAAGAAAAATATTTTCTTTTAAAGACTTTCCTAGAGACAATCAAATACAGGTTTTATTCCTCTGTAGGTGACAAATGTAACAAATGTCAGTTTATTGAAGAGTGGAATAATACTTATGGAAAGCAGATGTTTCTTTGTGCTATTTTCTCATTAAAATCTGCATTAGAAAATGAATACAGGTATTTTCTGTATATCATCTTGTATATACATATAGACATTTGGATCTTCATCATGAGTCCACATAAACAACAAAGGCTATGCGATGCATTAATGAAAGAAGCTGCAGTCTCAGTTCAACAGTGTAGCAACAAGCAACAGCAAAATTCTAACTAAGTACACAAAGAAAAGTGAAAAACAGAGATTAGCCATTTTATGGCAAACAGTTACAAGAAACTGCAATGGCTAAAATATAAAATAAAATAATAAACTATTGTACATGCCATATTATTGGAAAAAATAGTATCTGAAAGTTCTTGATAACCAAATGCCAGTATATCAAGAAATTGTCACTTCATTTTGCTTTATTGCTCCTCCTGTGTACTTTGCACTTTGGTATATCCTCTAGTTTTTTCTTGCTTCTAATGGGTTTAAAGTGGATGCCTGATCAGAAACCAAATATTGTCATCACTGAATATTAACTTTTTTCTCAGTCCAAAATTCTGTCTGGATGGCTGAACTTAGTCCAATAACTCTTGAACCTGGCATCACGTTTACTTCATGTATAGAACCTATGGGAGAGGTCTATAAAAGCTAGATGTTTAAGTAGCATGTTATTTGTAGAAGATTGTGAAAATATTTTGAAGGATTCCTCTTTCACTTATCCAATAGTTACAGTCACTGTTGTGGAGACATTACTAGTTCATTTTCAAAGAAAGTCTCTTCTGAAGCACTATCAGTTTTATAAAGTCTTATCTTTCTCCACAAAGCACATTAGGACAAAATTAAGTTTGGATCAAAATACCAGCAATATTCCTAATTAAGCTTTCTGGAAAATCTTTAGGTAAAATTTAAACCAATTTTCTAACTTCTATTTCAGTTTTGAAAACCTCCTTCCAAAGAGCATTTAGAAACACCAGTGTTTAAAATAAAAAAAAAAAAAAAAAAAAAATTAAAAAATAATTAAAAAAAGGAAAGAAAACGAGGCACATCTACTCATTTAATGGTAAAAATTTTGTTTTGAACTGCAAAAAAATAAAGCTGTTCTTCATTCTCTTCTAAGTTCATTAACTAACCAGTAAATTCACAGTAAACACAGAATTTGAAGTATTGTCAAATGATATGTCTCTGATATACCTTGAAAACTGTATACGTAAATTCTATAAGGATCACTGTAGTATACCTATAGTATATTAGTGATGGATGAGGGATGGGTTCCTCAACAAACAAGGAAGGAAGTTGTGCGTGGAGGAGGCAAGCCTGGGGTGATGGGAACAGAAAGTGCAGAGTACTTCAACAAAATGGATGTACATAAATGTGCTCATGGTGTCTGAGAGGCTCCATTCACAAGTGCCGAGGGAGCTGGCTGATGACATTGTGGAGTCACTTTTGATTGTCTTTGAACACTTATGGTGACTGGGAGAGGTTCTGGAAAAGTGGAAGAGAGCAAATGTCAGCCCAATCTTCAAGAAGAGCAAGAAGGAAGAACTGGAGAACTACAGATTGGTCAGCCTCACCTCAGTACCTGGGAAGGTGATGGAGATAATCGTCCTGAAAAGCATTTCCAAACATATGAAGGACAAGGTGATCAGGAGTAGTCTGAATAGAATTATGAAGGGGAAATCATGCTTGATTAGCCTTCTACAATGAGGTGACTAACTTGGCGAATGAGAGGAGAGTAGTGGATGTTATTTACTTTGACTTTAGTAAAGCTTTTAACACTGTCTCCCATAACATTCTCTTAGACAAGCTGATGAAGTACAGTGAGTGCACGGTGGGGTCATTGAAAACTGGCTGAATGGCTGAGCCTAGAGGCTTTTAACCGTTGGCACAAAGTCCAGTTGGAGGCAGACCACTAGTGGTGTACCCCAGGGGTTGATACTGGAGCTAATACTGTTAAACCTCTTCAGTAATGACCTGGACTATGGAACACTGTACCCTCAGCAAGTTTGCAGATGATATGAAATGGGGAGGAATCAGATGATTGTGGTGGGTTGGCCTTGGCTAGTGGCCAAACACCTACCCTACCACTGGCAGCACAGAGAGAGAAAACAGAAGAGGAATTAGAAAGCTCATGGTTCAAGCTAATGACAGAGAGATTATTATTACTTCCCATTACCATCAATGACAAAACAGATTCAACTTTGGGAAAATTAACTTAATTTATTGCCAATTAAAATAGATATTTACTGATTCAGGCAGTGGAAAACAAAAAGGCAAATGTTAAAACAACACCTTTCCCCCCCCCCTTTCCTAGCCTCAACTTCACCCTGGACTCCTTCCCCACCTCAAGTGGCACAGGGGGGACGGAGGTGGGGGCATGAGGATCAGTACATACTTGTTTCTAAGTGCCGACCAGGTGAAAAGCAGCTTTGCTGAGAAGGATCTGGTGTTCCTGGTGGACAACACGCTGACCATGAACCAGTAGTGTGCCCTATCACTAAAGCAGGCCAACCGCCTCCTGGGCTGTATCAGGCAGAGCATTGCCAGTAAGTCAAGGGAGGTGATCCTTCCCCTCTACTCAGCACTGGCGAGGCTGTGTCCAGTTCTGGGCTCCTTAGTACAAGAGAGACACGGACATACTGAAAATAGTCCAACAAAGGGCCACTAAGATGGTTAAGGGACTGGAGCATCTCTCCTGTGAAGAAAGGCTGAGGGTGCTGGACTGTTTAGCCTGGAGAAGGCTCAGGAGGATCTTATCAATGTATACAAAAATCTGATGGGAGGGAATGAAGAAGACTGAGCGAGACCTTTCCCAGTAGTGCGCACTGACAGCACAAATTAAAAATACAAAAATCAGTCTGCAAGAAAACACTGTTTTACTGCGAGGGTGGTCAAACACTGGAACAGGTTGCCCAGAGAAGTTGTGAAGTCTCCATCTGTGAAGATATTAAAAAGCCATCTGGACATGTTTCTGATCAACCTGCTCCAGCTTGAGTAGGGGGTTTGCACTAAATTATTTCAGGAGGTCCCTTACAACCTCAACCATTCAGTGATTTTGTGAGTAGCCCTTTTACAAGGCAATATTTTTCAACCAGTAGGTGTTATACCTGAGCCATTTGTAGTGTAAAGATGATAACACATATCAGACCTTTTTCTGCTACTTCATAAGGATGCTTTAGTGCTCTTTTGTGAATCTCCCATGAACACTTTGAAATTTAAATACCAAAGCTCCTGTCAGTCATATGACAGCAGAAATACCCAATATTACATTTTCAGACTCGCCAAATCAAAATAATTGCTATTACTGATGTATATTTTGAAGTAGGACCAAGTTGCCAAAATAAGGATCCATTATGATAAGCTCATTCTGGAGCTTATCTTCACAGAAAAATATTCAATTTTTAGAGGCCAGTTTACTCTATTCAGGGTAAAAAAGGCCACCATGTACATCTTTCCATTAGACTACTCGTACAACGTGAAGTGTCCTGAGCACGATAAGACTGTCAACCCCTAAAACATTTTAATACAGTGACAGAATTAACACTATAAATGACGGGTTACATATTCTCCTCCTTTTATAGGTATACTGTACACCTATTGAGCTACACTTATAAAGAGTAATGTTTCAGAGGTAGCATGTTTAACCTTCATCTCGTTCATATAATATTGGCCATTGTCAAAGATGCAATTTTCAAACTAGCTACCCCATTGGTCTTTTCTGCTATGGTTATAATACCTTCATGTTCTTATATATATATATATATATATATATATATATCTCAAAAAAAGGAAAATTGGTAATAATATGGCAGCACTGGTAAATTCTTCCCTAAGTCTCTAGTGATTCAATGCTACATGGAAAGTTGTATTCATCTGGATAAATTATATAAAAATGCAACTTAACTTCCTAGGGTATTGAGAATTTGTATTTTCAGATTCCTTAACAACATTATATTTTATTTTCTTGATGATCTGAATTTCATTAACCAGGGGGTTTTTTTAATGCTGTATGAATCTTTGACTCTTGGTTTGTACTCAGCCGTATCTCTTAGTTAATTAAGTTTGTTTGTTCATGCTACAAGGACTTTGCACAGTTCTGAAGCAAGAATAGGTAAAATCAGGGGACACTCACTCAGCTGGTAAGCTGTCAGTCCATCATAACTTGAATATTGATTTTGGGGGTTGGTGACATTCCCTAGATGTATGTGTCAAGTTTGTTGACAGAGAGCTCTCTACTTAATTGAATGTGATGTCTGTATGTGAAGTGATGAAGTATGTCAGTGATGTATATGCTCTTCCTCCCCTCCCCTCCAGCCCCTTCCAATATATTCAATGGAGTGTTATGAAACTACACACCGTTCTGACAAAGCTTTCTTTAACTTCATAAATTGAAAAGCTGGGTCTGCTCTCATGTAATTTCCTCACAGGTGCATCTTCACTGGATTGTGAGACAACAAACAAGTCCTGCCTTTTTAAACACTCATTCAGTTCTCCTGAATGTTTATGTGAAGGATAAAGGTGAACTTACAGGTAACAATGCACACTGTAGCTTTAGGCAGCGTTAATAAAAACTTTGCATGTTCTGCAGACCACTAAAATTCACCCACCGGCAAATTAACAATCTTATGGCATTCTTACTCCACTCATCAATATTACGCTAACTAAACAAAACATATTGGTTGAATGTCAGGTGGCATAAAGCTTATAAGAAAATATATATTTTCTTCAATGTTCCTAAATCACAGATAATCATCTTACTATCATTGCCCATATAAAGTATGAGAAAGAAATGAGAAGTCAGGGGATTTCCTATCTTCAGTTATCACCATATTTGATCCTGCAGAGCAAATCAGAGAGGTCTTGCTGCAGCATTTTTTTCTGTCAATTATCTTGACCCCTGCTCATCTAAGTGAACTGTTGTTCTCAACCGTGAAAAGCAAAAAGAAAACAGTATCTCATACAGCTTCTGGGATATTCCTGACTTGTAACTAGTCCTCCTTGCCTCAGATAACAAATAAATGCATGTTTATAAACCCTGGTCGTCAGCTTTCGCTTTGCCTTCTTGGTTATCAGAGTTGCCTCTCACAGATTTCAGTGATTAGATTTTTTGCAAAAGGAGCTCTTGATATTAAATTTTTAAAAAGCACAAATGTGCATTTGTAGACATATGCAAGGGGAAAACAATGATGCTGTAACATCCCATTAAATAAAAGATTATATGTAGCTGGAAAATATATGCCTACCTGGAAATTCAGAGTAGGCTCAGCAGGCAGGTGCAAGGCATTGGTTGGGACAGCAATTCACGTCCTTTCACCAGCTGGGAAAATGCATTCTTGTTCCAACAGGGTGGTGGCAGAAGCAAGGACAAAGGGAACTGACTGACTGAGAGTAACGAAGGTAAGGAAAGGAAAAATATTCCCACTGGGCAGAGCAAGGCAATGATTGCGCTCTGCTTCCAAGAGAACAGGTATCGGCACAAGCCAGGAGCACTGATGAACAGCTCAGTGAGTGGGGTTAGGAAAAGGAAAAGAACAGGATAACATCTCTAAATTAACAATGAAGTTGTACAAGGTAATGGAGGCACCAGCCTAGCAACACGAATTTCCATTTTAAAAGTTCACAGGGTTGTAACAGCAAATCAACACGTCTGTCAGAGTCTTTTTTATTTTGTTGACATCTCCGAATGGGGAAGGAATTTTTCCCAAAACATGAAAAGTCACAATGTGGCTGTACCTAGCCAAAATACAGTACAAAAAGAAAAACAATAGTTCTTTAATTGTTTACTATGAATCTGATTTCTGAAACTACATGTTTGAATCATTTCAAAAGTAAATATCATCCTCTTGATCAAAATCTCCATTAGAATTAAAGTTTTTCAGCAAAGGAAGTTTGAGTCGGACCTTTTATGTTAATGTGTTTTTCTTTCTCTGTCTCTATCTACCCTAAAACATCATTATCTACACAAACATGAGAATTTTTAACCAAGTTCTTCATAAACACATGAATTTATCTTTCGGGGGGGGGCGGGGAGGGGAAGTTAAATATTTAACATAGTGAAAAGAAAAAAGCATCAAGAATTCTTCATCTGATGTGAGCTTGGAAAACCAAAACTTACCTTATTATACTCTTGCTGGCTGAAATTCTGTGGGATTACATCCA
Organism: Grus americana; assembly: GCF_028858705.1. Classification (NCBI taxonomy): domain Eukaryota; kingdom Metazoa; phylum Chordata; class Aves; order Gruiformes; family Gruidae; genus Grus; species Grus americana. Next base: position 24,322,653 of record NC_072855.1, read on the forward strand.
ACAGGCAATAACACTGGCTCAAAATTTCTGTGATGGAGGCTGCATCGACTCTATGAAGAAAAAGAAATTGTTTAAAAAAATAGGTAGGGATTGTACTAAGTTACGTATTAGGAATCCAAAGAAAGAGGCTTGGAAAATCTTTCTGCTTTAAAGACAGTTTGACATTTAAAAATTGAAGTCCTTTGCAAAGTCACATATTTTCTGATGTGTTTAAGTACTTTATGTATTCAGTAAATGTCATAATGCCATTAATTCTCTTTGCAGAGACATGCAATTTTATCCTGTTATCAAGGGGGATTGCACTGTAGTGCAACCAGTAGAGTGTTTTTCTGAACACTGGAAGTCTGGAGTGGATTTGTCTGTACAAAATTCAGAACTAATAGCTTGGAATTTGGGGTTTGGTGAATGTTTGTACTTCAAGTATCTGAGCAAAGTAAAAACAAATTTTGAGGTTATTCAAATCTAGTTTTCTTTTTACCTAGTCAGTCATTTGGCAAAGTATACCCTGTAAGTGAAAAGTACCCCCTCCTTCTTTTTTTTATAATTTTAATGTGAACTTTTTTTGGCATCCTAGTACTTTTATCACATGACTAAACCAAGAAGGTTGCTAAGCAACCTTCTGCAGCTGGGGGAAAGCACAGGCAGTCTTAACAGATTTATGTGGTGACTGTAATACTAAGAAAAAATTAACAGAATATCTAAAATCCTCCATTCTTTTTTAAAACCCTTTAGCCAAACATCAGTAATTTACTCTTATTATATTGAGAGTCATTTGAGAAACTGCTGCAGCCACATAACTTTTTCCACATAAACCTTCTGAGAAAATAAATGGGTAAATAATACTTTTATATCACACTATTGCAGCCTTGAAGTATTTCTGTTCTGGGTTGTTACGGTATTTACAGAAGCTTTTGAACACAAGGGTCCTCCTCGGTTAAATAAGGGAGTGGTCAGATGCTCCTTCTTGCAGTGGTAACTGCAAAAATGCAAACGTGCCAGGGGCCAGCCAGCGCTGTCCCGAAGACAGCCGGCGCCATGCATATAGCCCTGATGCAGAACCCACGGCCTCGTCAGAGCTGCCTGGACAAGGAAGGGGTGTCTGCAGGCAGCACAGCTCTGACCAGCTCCCAGAGAACAAGGTAACCTGGCACAAGTCCTCTTCTGCTGACAAACAGCCTCCCTGCACACACACAGTTTTTTGCTGTAGCACTAGCAGCCAAGCAACGGGATTTATGACAGGACATTAGTCTAAATTCCCATTTAAACAGCTGTCCAGGTCCATTCTCAAATCCAAATTCACCCATCATAAATATATTAATGCACCACCACACATTCAGATGTGTGGGTGTCCCATCCTCTGGAGCATGCTGGAGTAGAATCGCTGGCTCATGAAGGCTGCATGCATTAAACGAATGCATGTGCTAGTATCCCATCCACCCCCAACCTGGAGGCAGGCTTTCACAGAATCATAGAATGGTTTGGGTTGGAAGAGACCTTAAAAACCATCTAGTTCCAACCCCCCTGCCACAGGCAGCGACACCCTCCACTAGACCAGGTTGCTCAAAGCCCCATCCAACCTGGCCTTGAACACTTCCAGGGATGGGGCCTCCACAACTTCTCTGGGCAACCTGTTCCCATGCCTCACCACCCTCACAGTAAAGAATTTTTTCCTAATATATAATCTAAATATACCCTCTGTTAGTTTAAAGCCATTACCCCTTGTCCTGTCACTGCTTGCCCTTGTAAACAGTCCCTCTCCAGCAAATCAGTTACTTTACCCGGGTATTGTCCTGTACTTTGAATTAGAGCAACCTACAAGCAGTTCATACGGAAAACACAACTCATGAGATCCAAATCCTTTCACATGCTCTTCATATCGTAGCATGCGCTAGCAGGACACCATGGGGACAACCAGCCTAGATCCTGTGCAGACTTGGGTTTCCTAACACTCTAATAATGCCTCAATAGTTAGATATTAATAATAACACTCTAGGTGGGTAATTAACTGGATTGCAGTTTAACAATAGTGTGAAAGGTGAAAACCAGCAGAAACACAAAGAAACTGCCCTTCAGTGAATGGTAGATACAGATGAACCAAGCTCATGAAACAGTGGTCTGACTAGATAAAAGACATTTGAAATTTTAAACAAAAACATTTCTTCTGTTGTTTCACTCCTGCTGTGTACAGAAAACCCCAAATGTGTATGCTTTCATTGTATATGTATAGGTTTGCATCATTAATTTATCCTCTTAAATGAAACAACTAACACATCACAAATTTTGCTAATTGGCTCGAAAATATAATTACATCATGTAAATATTAGCTCCCTAGCTAATCTTTGAGATCCTTTATTTATACATTTCCATTATTTCCTCAAATTTCCATTACTTCTTGTTTTGCTGATCATTTGCTTTCCATTGGAATATGTTTTTATTTTCCATTACAATTTTTAAAATATCTAAATAGCTGCAAATTTCTCATATAAATCAGATTTTTATATAACTCATCACTATTTTAAAAACAAAGCCCATTTTTTCAAAAATGTTTGGATACATGTTCTTCTACCCTAGATATTAGCTTCATATGTACTGGGGCAGCTAATTTCCATCTATAATTTCTGAAGGAAATTTAGCATACTGTGGACCACTGTAAGAGAGCAATGATGACAAAAGAACCCTTGCCCTGCTTCTCTACTTGTACTTGTACTTCTCATCTTACTTCATAGGCCAGAGTACCTTTGCTTTGTGAGAGGCAAAAGAGAAATTTTCTCCTACTTTCAATCTCTGTAGTAGATGAACGCCTCACAACAGTTAATTAATTTGTCCTCAGAACACCATTGTTTAATATGGAACACTCCTGGAAACTAAAGCACAAGAGAAAGTGTGACTTTCTCAAACTTATCTGCGGGGTCCGTGACAAGGACAAGAACTGCTGCCTCTACATCTCCTCTGTTACCGCTGTCTCCAAGAACTGTCACTTCTCCTCCCATGTACTTCAGTGTTTCAGCCAGAACGTGTTCTGTCACAGGTCTACCTGAGGTAACCTAAGAACCAGCAGGGTTTTTTTTATAAAGAAGCATTATTCCCTTTCTACACATTGGGGAAATTATTGAGGTGAACTAATACGCCCAAGTTCACAGAGGAATTCGGTGACAGAAGAGGAAAAATAACTTTTTTCTCCCCTTCTGGGTCCAAATCTAATAGCCCCCTCTCTCAGCCACAAAGCATAACTTGTTATAATAGTATCAGCTCTGTCCAAGGAAAAATCACCTGGAGGCATACACAGAGGCTTGTTTATAATCATCAGGGACTATGAGGCAGACCGCTAAACCAGCTCTGTACACAGCAACCTGAAAGATAAGAGAGAGCACAGACAAACTTCCTGTCTGTTCCCAAGGCCGCTTGGCTCCTGAGAGGTTTAATTTTGCAGATCACCAAGAGAGCGTCTTGCAAGCTGGGGTCACTTCAGCTTAGCTCCCAGCAGCGTGGTAAATCAGATCCTGTCCATGTAACTGCAGTATAAGCTCTCGTTTGGAAGCAAAATCTACACTTGGGAATCTATCGTGGTGAAGAAAACACTGCAAAAGGAAACGCGCGCCGTGGTGCCTGTGAGAGCTGACAGTTCAGCCGGCAACAAAAGTAGATCTAGGAGTGAAGCACGCGAGTCCTCCATTCATCTCCCTGAGTGATAATTCTAAAACCTATTTTGCCACCAGCGAGTGTTATTTCACTGCTGAGCAAAAAACGAAAGAAAAAAGGATGATAACACTATAATAATCAGCAACTTGTTTCTCCCCATAAGAGGCAGAGACTGAACTTCAAGCAGAGTTTTTAAAAATGCTTCCTTTCTGCTGAGTGAAATCCTGACTTCACTGAAATCAAAAGTATTTTTGCCGCTGAATTCAGTGGGGGCCAAGATTTCATCCATGATTTACCCAGTTTAATCTGTACAACGAGCACTTCTATGTGTATTTTCAAGAGCTCAGTTCTTAATGCTGGTTATCCTTAAAATATGGCACTTTATTGCAATGCTTAAGGAGAAATTAAGCCCTTTAGAAAACTTGGCTACAATAGCCCACATAGTGCAATTTGATAAAAGCCTTTTGGCATTTGGATTTGTAATATGTTAGATTAGATTGCAGACTACTGGGATACAAAGCTAAAAATGTCAGGGTAAATTCAGTGACAAGTATCTTGTACCCCGGGTTTTGATACCTAAGTATCTGTAAACAGTAATTAAGCATTAGAGTTTCTTACTTAACAGAGTTGTACATCTACGGGCCAGTGTCAGGATGCTGAATTCCCTGCTGGTCTGTGGAATTATCTGAAGGTAAACTGATCTTCGCTAATCATCAAGTGAACTGAATAAGCATTAGGATTTCTGGCATGCAAGGCAGGGGTTACAATTAAAAAAACCAGGAGCATCAACAAATAATCATAAGTAATGTTCATAAACCTTTTAGGAAAGTTCTGCTATGCAAAGAATAACTGGTATTAGAAACAGACCCCTTATCTCTGGAAAACACATTTGTTAGGCTTATAAACAAGATATAAATTATGTATACCCTTGCTGCTGTGACAAAATACAACAAATACATTAAAAAAACATTTCATTAAATTTTAAATAAATTGCAGTTTTAACTCATGAGGAGATTGTTTATTTGAAGAGTTTAATTTTTCTAACTTTGTTTTATCCTTATATGGCAAAAGTTGTTGCCAACTCCTTCAGAAAAAAAGAAATTACCATTAATGCTGTGAAAAAGAAAAAATAATAACTAACATAGCCACCAGAAAAAAATATTTATTTTTTTTTTTCAGTGCACAAGATTAATGGCCCTGTCCCCCGGCCATTCTATGGTGTTAGAGCAGCAAATTACAATGGCAGTCACCAAAAATTTTGCCCACAAATTTGGAAAGAAAAAAAGTACTTCTCAACAGTCCTCAAAGACTTCAGGATTTCATCAGATGGTTGAAAGGTTTTTTACCCCCAAAACACTTGAGCTTTCCTCATTGCTGCTGTGGCCTCTGCTAGCATAAACAACTGTTTCTTTCTGTATCATTTCAAGCTTCTACGACAGCAACATTCAGGTAGCATTATGCTTTATGCTTGGCTTTTCTTTTGGTTGATATTTCTGCACTTCCCCTTTTCTCCCCCTGTTCATCACTTCTCATCCTCCGTATTCTGTACCACTCCCCCTGCATCAGCCAAAATTCTCCTCTCTGCCCATACCCCATAGCCTCTGGTTTTAGGTAAACAAAACTTAAGAGGAGCATTACAAAAAGTGGTAGCACAGAATGTGCTCTCTAATGACACGCTTTTTGCAAAGACACCTCAGATAGCATAGCTACCTATATCGACAGTATTACTATTAATATATCCTACCTACAAAATCTAATTTAGGAGGAAAGCAGGCAACAAGTGGGTTTTGCATGTTGCATCTGTTAACAAATCACTCTACCAATCAATTGGGTGCCTTTGTGGACAGTCGGAGTTTGCTGGGTTAGCAGCTGAGGGGATTATCAGGTTGTAGAAAAGCATGGTTGGCAGTACCAGCAAACTGAAGCCCTTTGAATCTTTTGTTCTGACAGATACTCAGAAAGACATTCTATAGCAGTGGAAGCAAAGTAAGGTAACTGGTTTTGTTAGAAAAAGCATAGCTGATCTAAACTATGCTTTCAAATATACAGGAGCTTTATCCATTTAATCTTATTCACTCCAAAACAGAACCTTTTAAAGCAGAGGGAAAAAAAAGGAAAAAAAAAAAAAAAGCAGGACCATTCAATGGAGTCAAACACTTTCTCTACATCAAAGTATAATAATGTTTAATGCTTCTCATAGTTTCAGTGGTCATGTGTACAGCTGAAGAGGGCTAAATACAGCGTTTGAAGCAGGTCCTTTGTCATAAAGCTGGATCGATCAGGTGGAATGAAATTCCCTTCAAAAGGGATTTTCAAAACCACTAAGCATTGGCCTAACACTGCTTTAAACACTGCTAACAGACACTGCAGACAGAGCAAAGGCACGTGGTCTCTCAGACAGTTTAGGCTGATAGGCTGAAGAGAAAGAAGCCCACGGGAGAATGAAGCACTTGCACTTCAGAGAAGTGGGGGGTTTAGTCTCAAGAGAAATACTGAAATGAGGTCCCGGTGATCAAATTATGAATGCTTATCTGACAGAAGCATATCGAAGCATTGTTGATATAGTTCAAAAGGAAACTGTCTTGACCTGGTTAGTGGGTGTTACTACATGTGAATAAATGAGTTATGGGTAATATAAGGTGTTCCCACATTAATTGCAGAAATCCCTGGTGATTACTACAGAGTAGTGACTGAGAGCCATTTTCTAAGGTGAGAGCCATGTTTCAGAATTCAGGAAAAGTGTCTCATTTTTACTTCCCCAGTTAAACTTTAATTTCGGGTTAAGGCGATTTGATACTTTCTGCATTTGCTTGGATTTGTTAAGAAAGATGGACTGCAATATGTCAATAGTTGAGTTTTGGACAGTTCAGTTCAATAGGTATTTTATACTAATATTCTGAATAGCTACTTTGAAAGTTTCACTGCCTAAGGTAAGGGAAGGTTTTCTGATAGTTTTCTTCAAAGCAGAATTAGATTTTAGACTGAAGGAAATTATAAATTTGGAGATTTTGAGGAAGGGGAGATTTCAGCATGATCTATATTGTGGAATAATAATTCCAACTTTCAGTTTGACCAGTGGTCTAAGAACCCTCATGCTTTGAGCCTTCATTCATTTTTGGCTAGAGTTAAAGAAAAATCTCTGTATATGAATGAGAGAGAATCTGGAATTAGTACCAATGTTGACTCCCTAATAAACTGAAATCCTATAGAAGATTGGATGTTCCATTTAATGTGAAACTCACATTAAAAATATAATTCTTCTCCTGGCCAGAAAAAAAACTTATAGAGCAATTCTAAATTTACAGAGCAGTTGAAATTTCTACCTGTGACAGTATCCAGACTGACCTCCTATCCCTCCTACATCCTTCAGGCGTTACCTCTTACAGGTCTAACCAGCAAATCTATTTCAAAGTGAGGTTGTGCAGTTCCCCTACACTCAAATGGAAGACACTGGTTTTCATCGGAGCAATCTTAACTTAAAGTCACAACATGGAACAATGAATATTGCTTAAATTATTTATAATTTGTAAACATAAGGAGAAAACAGACTTTATAACAACAGAACAGAAAGAAGCAGTTGACCAAGCGCACAACCAAATTCATAAAACAAGTCTAATATGTTTAAAGTGGAGGGATGGATCTCCTGAAAGATCTCATGTCATTTTCCTTCACATAGAAGCTATTTCAGCATCAATAAGAGAGAGAGGGAGAGAGATAACACACTCTTCAGAAACTGTGTTTTTGCTCACCCAACTTCTTCAAGGATCACAGCATTTTTTAAACTTTTCCTGACATATCGATACTAATTTTTTAGCAAAGATTTTAATCTCATTGGCGACAACAAAACAACCAAAAATCAGTGAGGCTTTCCATGGCAGGCCTATGGGTCCTCATCTGCAACCACCATTATGTCTGTACTGTGGAAATTTAATGGCATGGGGTTTTAACCATCTGAATTTATAAACTTGGATCAATATATTTGCAATGTATTCATTATGTATAAAAGCGTGGAATTTGCAAAATTCTAAGCCTACAACACAGTTAAATAGCAATTTTATATAATTCACAAGGGTCAACAAAAGATTCATACAAATTTTAAGTTGTTATATATCAACTATAGTACTAATACTGTCATGTTTTGAGAAGACACAGGCAGAAAAAATGTTGAGGTGGTTTAATAGCAAAGCAGATAAGAGCAGAATGTTTACTTTTATTTGGGATGAATTTTAAAGAGAATATCAAGAGAGCAGCAGTGCTGCAATTGTCCAGATATTTGTTCCACATGCACCTCTTCTTCCCAATCAGAAAATCCATATCTGTGCATAATAAACAACAAAAGCACAGAGAATTACACAGTCTTATCAAACTTATTTTCTACCCAAAGAAAGAGAATATTGAAAATTTTCTAACCTAGTTAGTAATTTGACAATTGTTACAGTTTTAACTTGCAGAAATACAGTAAGAAATACAGTGAGAAAAAAGATGTATCCAGTGTGTGTTTCCATGTAAGTTATATTTTCACATTCTATAAAACCTCTTTTCCTTCACATCAGGTTAGGTATAGATCTTATTTTTCATTAAGAAATAACTTCTGGGACTACTCAGATTGAAACTGCAACATTTACTTATCCCAAAGCCGCCACCCCCCCCCCCCCAATATTATCTACTTGCAGTGGCAAAATACTAAAATATTGCATCATTTAAAATTTAATTTCTTCCACCATCCAAGTAATCTGTAGGTATTCAGACAGAACATTTTTCTAGGTACCAATTTCAAGGGTTTGAAAGTTTATATCTTTTTTTTTTTTTTGTCTGCTTAATATATTTTCCTGTATTTTAGATCTTATCCTGCAATGCAAGTGGAGAGGGAACCGGTAGACAAATAGAAAAGCATTATTTATTATTTGCCATTGAAAAGAAGATAACCAAAACGTAGATTTGTACAGGATCGACTACTTGCAATTTTTGTTAATTTTTAGCATTAAGATTGTTTTTTTCCAACACCCTAATCAACTTAATATCTTTCCTAAGACCTTGCACATGTGTGTAAAGCATAAACCAAGAAACCCCGAAGTAATTAAAATCTTACAATTCCATCGCCAAATTCTAATTCGTACAGTCCAAATCCCAGTAACTTAAGTTCATATTAAATAGGAATCATATTTCTAGTTATCTGCTGTTGTCTCTCTGATATTTAAAGTTTCCAAGGAGAACAAAACAACTTTTTGCTAATTTTAGAGGCTGTTTCATTTCTTAGACCTAAGATAAGGAACATAGAATGGTTCGGGTTGGAAGGGACCTTCAAAGATCATCTAGTTCCAACCCCCCTGCCATGGGCAGGGACACCCTCCACTAGATCAGGTTGCTCAAAGCCCCATCCAACCTGGCTTTGAACACTTCCAGGGATGGAGCGTCCACAGCTTCTCTGGGCAAGCTTTTCCAGTGTCTCACTACCGTCTCTTCCTAATATTTAATCTAAATCTACCCTTTTTCAGTTTAAAAGTGTTACCCCTACACTGCCTGATAAAAAGTCCCTCCAGATCTTTCCTGTAGGCCCCCTTTAAGTACTGGAAGTCTGCTATAAGGTCTCCTCAGAGCCTTCTCTTCTCCAGGTTAAACAAAAACTTTCTCAGCCTGTCTTCGTAGGAGAGGTGCTCCAGCCCTCTGATCATCTTCATGGCTCTTGAGCAGGTCCATGTCCTTCTTATGTTAGGGGCCACAGAGCTGGACACTGTATTCCAGGCGGGGTCTCATAAGAGCTGAGTAGGGGGGGAGAATCACCTCCCTTGACGTGCTGGTCATGCTTCTTTTGATGCAGCCCAGGATACGGTTGGCTTTCTGGGCTGCAAGCACACATTGCTGGGTCATATTCAGTTTTTCATTCACCAATACCCCCAAGTCATTCTCCACAGGGCCGCTCTCAATCCACCCATTGCCCAGCCTGTATCCATGTTTGGCATTGCCCCAAACCAGGTGCAGGACCTTGCATGAGTTGAACTTTATGAGGTGTGTGTGGTCTCACCTCTCAAGCCTGTCAAGGTCCCTCTGGATGGCATCCGTCTCCTCTAGAGTATCAACCACACTGCTCAGTTTGTGTGTCTTCCACAAACTGGCTGAGGGTGCGCTCGATCCCACTGTCCATGTCACCAACAAAGATGTTAAACAGTGCCAGTCCCAATACAGACCCCTGAGGGACACCACTTGTCACTGGTCTCCGCCTGGATATTGAGCCATTGACTGCAACTCTTTGAGTGTGACTGTCCAGCCATGTCCTTAACCACCGAGTGGGCCACCCATCAATCTATGTCTCTCCATTTTAGAGACAAGAATGTTGAGCAGGACAGTATCAAAATGTGTTGGGTTTGCGTGGCAGGGTTTTGGTAGCGGGGGGGGCTACAGGGGTGGCTTCTGTGAGAAGCTGCTAGAAGCTCCCCCTGTGTCTGACAGAGCCAATGCCAGCCGGCTCCAAGATGGGCCCGCCGCTGGCCAAGGCCAAGCCAATCAGCGCCTCTGTGATGATAACATATTTAAGAAGTAGAAAAACACTTAGAGAGAGCGAGCTTTTGCAGCCGGAGAGAGGAGTGAGAAGATGTAAGAAACTCTGCAGACACCAAGGTCAGTGCAGATGGAGGGGGAGGAGGAGCTCCAGGCGCCGGAGCAGAGATCCCCCTGCAGCCCGTGGTGAAGGCCATGGTGAAGCAGGCTGTCCCCCTGCAGCCCATGGAGGAAGGATGAGGGGGTGTAGCGATTCCACCTGCAGCCCGTGGAGGACCCCACGCCGGAGCAGGTGGAGGCACCTGAAGGAGGCTGCGGCCCATGGGAAGCCCACGCTGGAGCAAGTTCCAGGCCGGACCGGTGGACCCGTGAAGAGGGGAGCCCACGCCAGGGCAGGTTTGCTGGCAGGACTTGTGGCCCCGTGGGGGACCCCACGCTGGAGCAGTTTGCTCCTGAAGGTCTGCACCCCGTGAGAGGGACTCCATGCTGGAGCAGGGGAACGATGAGAGGAGTCCTCCCCCTGAGGATGAAGAAGCGGCAGAAACACCGTGAGATGAACTGACCGTAACCCCCACTCCCCGTCCCCCTGTGCCGCTGAGGGGGGGAGGTTGAAGCCGGGAGTGAAGTTGAGCCCGGGAAGATGGGAGGGGTGGGGGCAAGTGTTTTAAGAGTTGATTTTATTTTCTCATTCCTCTACTCTGTTTTGCCTAGTAATAAATCAGATGAATTCCCTCTCTAAGTTTGGTCTGTTTTGCTCGTGCCGATAATTAGTGAGTGATCTCTCCCTGTCCTTATCTCAACCTGCAAGCATTTCGTTATGCCTTTTCTCCCCTGTTTGGTGAATGAGGGGAGTGAGAGAGCGGCTCTGGTGGGCACCTGGCCCCCAGCCAGCTCAACCCACCACAGTCTTTTTGGCGTCCCTGGGTGGGCTCGAACCACCAACCTTTCGGCTGTTAACTCTCACTCCCCCCATCGAATTTGTCAGGCACGATTTTCCCTTAGTGAAGCTGTACTGGCTGTCACCAATCACTTATTTCCTATGTGCCTTAGCAGAGTTTCCAGGAGGATCTGCTCCACGATCTTGCCAGGCACAGAGGTGAGATTGACTATCCTGTACTTTCCCAGCTGTTCCTTTTTTTCCTTTTTAAAAATGGGAGTTATGTTTCCCTTTTTCCAGTCAGTGGGAACTCCACCAGTCTGCCACAACTTTTCAAATATGATGGATAGTGGCTTAGCAACTTCATCAGCCATAAAAACAATGACAGGTTTTCATTTGGAGTTCATGGCCTGGATGAATCAATCCACTCCTTTGATTTCTGTTCTGTCCTGTTACCACACAGGAATTACCATTGCAATCTTTATTAACTTGTTGTCCTGGAAGATGTCAAGACAAGTTCTTTAGAAAATAATATAAAAAACTATGATACACAATCTAATATACAATCATATAATGCAAGGACATTTTTCTCTAATCTTATATTTTAAGATAAGGGATTATTATTTTATACTTTATCCTAAATCTTATGTGTCTTCTGTAATTTTAATAACCAATGTTTCTGTTATCCTTACACTTATAAATGCATATGAATTACTGCAAGCTAAGAGCAAGCCAATGATGTTCAATAATTTGCTCAATAACAGAATTTGATATTAAAGTTCACTTTTTCTTTTTTTAAATTACTTTCAGAAAGTAAGTTAGCCTTCTCTGGTAATTTTTCCCAGTTCTACAGTGGGTTAAATCTACTTTTTGTCATCAGCCAAATATTGCATAACTGAGTACAAATTATATTCTGCATGAAAACAATTTTACATGTTATATTTTCTGCTTTGTTGATATTGTACAACATATGACTAGAAGATAAAACTACATCTTAATGGCTGTATGTTATCTATAACTTCACAAAGTTTCTTCTTATCTGAAAAGACACACCAGCGTGTATGTTACCTTCATCACCGAAGTACCTTGTTAATTTTGCTGGAGATGCTGAAAGATACCAAAAATGAGAACTGTCCCAATTTTCTCAAGAAAGTAACTTCCCTGTATAATAACTTTTCCTTCTTTAGATATTGTTCCACATTTCTATTTGGTCTCCCTTTTCCAAACAAAACGACAACCGAGATTTAGAAACTGAGGTAGTAATAAGCAAAATAGTGATATCATATTGTTTTCTAAGATATGTAACTTCAGAAACATCTATCTTCTATTGCTTCAGGTTTCAGCAGCAGCACTACACTTCTGTTAAATCATAACTAACTCAGAAATCGTCACTTTTTCCTGAAGCTGTGAGCTCCTTTTCTTTGAGCATTGCATTGTCATAAATATGTCTATGTCTTTTTCATCTATCATCAGTTACCAATTTATCTAGCTTTAATATTTCTTTCTAATATTTCCCAAAAATCTCCTTAGTCACAGGATTTTGTATACACAATTTGTATAAATGATAATTTCAGTAAAAGTTATCAGTTCATAGTCACCTCTCTTTTAGCCCATTGGTACTGATTTCTAATCATTGTATTATTTCAGGCTTTTTCTGTGATGAAAATTCATTCATATCTTCCCAGTTTAGCTTCAGGGTTTTTTATTTTTCATATTCTTACCTCTTTGAACTCTCTCACTAGTAAATTAGTCTCCTTTTGAATCACTGCTAAACAAATATGCTGCTTGAAAAATATTTTTTTATTTACTACTTCTGTTGTTTCCTGGTGGCCCTGGTATTAAACAGTGCACTTTCAAAGAGTGGATATTAGATTTGTCAAACAGAAGAAACTATGCTGTATACAAAATAATAAGTACGTGGTCCTTTTGACACATCACAAATACCTCTACTTTTTTCAAAATATGCTAAAGACACAAAAACAATCGATGAAAACCAAACTAATGATGGATCTCCAACAAAATACTGAAGACAATTTTTGAATTGAAAGAACACTTTGACACCCTAGTTAAAGTTTAGAAATTCCACTTGGAGATACTCTACCCACAGGCTTCCTTTACGTTACATTAGTGAAACTAACAAATCTTCAGAGTGAAAGCACTGACAAAATGGGACATTTGCACGGGTATGTCACCTTGTAGGAATATTTCTCTGAAAAATAGCTCACTAAACCATGCACCATATAGAAATGGTCAGTCTTAGCTTCCTAACAGCTCATACTCTCGCATAAAGACCTATTATTATTCCTATTAAGAAGGTAGATTAATTTGTGGAGGTTGTACAGTGCTCCAATCCTCTGGCATTTCCAAAAAAATCAATGAAGAGCAAAACAGAGAGAAAGAAAAAGAATGAAAGAAAGAGAAAGAACAAAAGAAATAAATACTGTTGTTTTTAAAATCCCATTTTGAATTGTATTCTTTAGACTTTCACGTCTTTAAAAAATGACACAGAATGTAAAGCAGTAAGAAGATGTGCAAACCTGGGGTGCAGGTGGGGAATAGGAAAAAGGAAAGGAAAAAAGTGTCTTATTAAGCTGGAAAAATGTCAATTGTATTATTATTTCTTCTTAGCAGCAAGTATGCTGCAAAAGAAATGTAAGAGTTCATAAACTACCCCCAATGTGTTGTCCAGTTTAGTGCACTTTATAGTCCTGAAAGGCATAGGACATATATAAACAAGTTGCCCGTTCAAAAAGTGGATGTATACAGGTTTCTGAGATATGTCCTTCAGCATTTTTACAGTATTTAACAGTTATTTCATATAAAATCAGTCCTCTCTTCACATATGGTTTTAGTGCCTTTTTGATCTGATCAAGCTATAAGATAACTAGGTGCAAAAGATGTAAGGATATAATTTGCTTGAATTGTTCCTAAATCTCAAATCTGTTGGACATTTATAGCATTGGTTTATTGACCTGAACGTGCATCTTTTTGCTACTTGCTATGAATTCTGGGCTCATCTGGAAGATTGTGTTATGCCTTGGTGAGGATTTTAAATGGAAAGCCCGAAGTAAAGTGAATGCTACTGAATATTCAGTTGTTTGCTGTGTGTTCTTTTATGAATTTATGACATTTGAATTCTATAACAGAACCCTGAAAATCAGCCTCCCAATTCACAGGAATATAAAAATCATTAACATCTTGAGTTATGCTGAGGTCACAAACAGAAAACTTTAACCTGGAGAAAAATATGATACTTGAACAAGAAAAATTTCCCAGAAGTCTGATTAAGGAGAAAACGTCAAAGTCATTGAGAAACATCAAAATAGGAAGTATATTTGGCACCTTCCACTGAGTAACTTCACAGTCTGCATTCTGCTGTTTCTTTTGTTTTCAGTTTTAAAAAGGAACAATAATAAATAATTACTCATTCTCTTAAAAAAATCCAGACAAAAACGAAGAGTATGTTTCTCCATTTTTACATAGTACTTTATATACACAATGTTATTTCATATATGGGCAACTTCAATGTTCTCAATTTCCTCTGCTGTTTGTGTATGCCACACTTCAAACAGCAGCAGAAAAAAGTCCAGAAATATTAGGGCATGTGTTTGCAATACCATAAAACCTAGCAACCACTTCTTTTTTTAAGTGGTTTGGGTTGGAAGGGACCTTAAAAATCATCTAGTTCCAACCCCCCTGCTATGGGCAGGGACACCCTCCACTAGACCAGGTTGCCCAAAGCCCCATCCAACCTGGCCTTGAACACTTCCAGGGATGGGGCATCCACAACCTCTCTGGGCAACCTGTTCCAGTGCCTCACCACCACCCTCACAGTAAAGAATTTCTTCCTAATATCTAATCTAAATCTACCCTCTGTTAGTTTAAAGCCATTATCCCTTGTCCTATCACTCCATGCCCTTGTAAACAGTCCCTCACCATCTTACTGTAGGCCCTCTTCAGGTACTGGAAGACTGCAGTAAGGTCCCCCCGGAGCCTTCTCTTCTCCAGGGTGAACAACCCCAACTCTCTTGGCCCATCCTCACAGGAGAGGTGCTCCAGCCCTCTGATCAACTTTGTGGCCCTCCTCTGGAGTCGCTCCAACAGCTCCATGTCCCTCTTGTACTGGGGCCCCCAGAGCTGGACGCAGTACTCCAGGTGGGGTCTCATAAGTGCAGAGTAGAGGAGGAGGATCACCTCCCTCGACCTGCTGGTCATGCTGCTTTTGATACAGCCCAGGACATGGTTGGCTTTCTGGGCTGCAAGCACACATTGCCATCTCATGTTGAGCTAGCTTCTCATCAATCAATACCCCCAAGTCCTTCTCCTCACAGCTGCTCTCAATCCATTCTCTGCCCAGCCTGTCGTTGTGCTTGGCATTACCCCGACCCATGTGCAGGACCTTGCACTTGGCCTTTTTGAACTTTATGAGATTTGTGTGGTCCCACCTCTCAAGCCTGTCAAGGTCCCTCGGGATGGCATCCCTTCCCTCCAGTGTGTCAACTGCACCATATAGCTTGGTGTCATTGGAAAACTTGCTGAGGTTGCACTCAATCCCACTGTTCAAATCGCTGACAAAGATGTTAAACAGCACCAGTCTCTCATGAATGCCACTGACCACCACTCTTTGAGTGTGACCATCCAGCCAATTCCTTATCCATTGAGTGGTCTATCGGTCAAATCCATGTCTCTCCAATTTAGAGACAAGGATGTAATACAGGACAGTATCAAATGCTTTGCACAAGTCCAGGTAGATGATGTTCTCACTGTTATGATAGGGTATAATATATAAAATTTGAATATAATATATATCAAACACTGTTATCATAGAGTGTAATATATAAAAATCTCTCTCCTTTTTAGCTTTGACTCTACTAGATTTGAAATTCCACAGATCACCATCCATGCAACCTCAACACAAAACACCTAGTAACCCCAGTTTTAAATTCGGTTCCATTTTTTCATTCTTGTATATGTCTTCGGTGAGGTTAACTAACAGCAAAGGTGGGGAAGAGAGAGAGCTTTCACCAGAGAAAGAAAAGAAAAGAAAAAAAAAGAAAGAAAAAAGTCTTTTTTCATAATCAGACACTCTTCTTCTCTGTAGGGATGTTCAAACTGTTAAAAGAGCACCTGCTGTTCGTGGGACAAGAAACATTTGAACTGCCAAATGAAGTATTTTGTATAAAACTGCATGGATCAACAGTGACACCCAGTGGTAAATGCTTTTGGCACAGCGATGCGTTTCCTAAGGCTGCATTTCCCTGCTCTTTTGTCTAGCATGCTTTCTGCATGTAAGGAATAACTCTTAATCAAGTCTGGTTTAACAGCATTAAGCCAAATATTGTTTGGTGGGGTTTTTTTCTTTTACTAATATGTTTTAATATTATGAACAGTATGTAGTGTGTGATGTGTGCAAATAACAGTTTTATATAGGTTTAAGACTGACTTCTACTTGTTAATGCTAAAAGTAACATATGCAGCCAATGTGAAAGAAAAATGATGCGGTCGATGTGAAAGAAAAATGAAGGAAATTAATAAAGACAAAATGGCATCTTGGCCTAATACTGAGAAAGCCTTTAAGTTTAAGGAGTGTTTATGTGTAACACAATATTATACAAACTTTAATTAATATTATATTAATATTAATACTTTAGTAAGATTCTGTTATCTAAAACTAAGCACACACATTACTTCCAGTAAGCAATTACCTATACAGTTGCACTCACATTTCTTCTTCTTAAGCCCTGATCTTACCAGTGAATCAACACAAAATGACTGCAAATTCTTCCAGGCACAAGCTGTGTCTTCAGGTTTGTAGGCAGGATTAACTGAACTAGAAAGAAAAAAAAAGGATCTATATTTAAATTTTATACTTTTCTTTCAAAGTGTTAGGGTATGGCTAACTAAGGTGCGTTTCCCTGTGCTATCTGAAGGAAGGAATAATATCTAAATTACTCTACCTGTAATTTTCAGGGTAATCATTACTAGAATTTTTTCCTGCCTGATGCTGCAGATAGGCGTTTCACTTGCTATATAAGAACACAGTCTATTTATTTCACTGAAGATGAAGTTAATCATTTCTTCACCAGTACTAGTGATATATATACAAATTGCTATATAAGTGTATGTATAAACATGTCTTATTCTCCTTGGATCATTTATTAACCAAAGAATGTAAACACTATCCTGCTCAGACTGATAAACAGTATTTGTTGAATCACTGCCCTCATAAGCAATTAGGTAGTGTAGCACTGAATGGTAAAGCATAAAAATCGTAACTGAAAATCCAGAATGTGGAAAACCAGGACCCAAACTTTGAACTGAAACTGAAAAAACACGTAAGTCTACTACTGGAAGGATCAAAACTGCAGAGCAGGTGGTGTAATCCACAGATAAATTAGGTTTTCTAAAAAATACAGATGCATTTGAAGAATAAAAAAAAATAAATCTTGTTTTTTCTAACTGTAGCTTTGTTAATAAGCCGATGCTAAGGAAAGCTTTCCAATAGGTTTCCTAACATTTTCCTACAAATATTCTCTTCAGTCACGTAGCCTTGTTTTTTTTAGAAAACAGTATAGTATCCTTGTCTAAATGAAGTATTAACTACTTAAAAAAAGACAGTTTTGAAATATGAAGAAAATGCTGTCTGCCTTTTCCTCTCTACTTCAGCCAGTCGCGGAGGTCCCGCTGCTTTCTGTGAAGCAGATTCTAGTGTTCTGGTTGACATTCTTAAAAAGTAGGGTTGCCTGTGTATTTTGTATTCCTTCTTTTTAGATGTGGGAACATCAATACAGCAAAGCAGGCTAAGAAAATATCCAGATTCTTCTCACCAAAAAATGTCTTGCAAGAGCTCAGAATCAATTACTGTTTGACAGATAGTAAGAACCGAATTCTATGGCATGGATATAAGATTAAATTCTATATGGTTTCTTAATAAAAACATCTAACAGTCTACAAATCTCTATTAAAACATATATATTCTGAAGTACTTTCTACAAAAAGAGGCTAGTTGCTTTCATACTTAAAACTTTAAAAACAAAAGCCTTTATGATGCTACCATTCCAAGGAGACATTCTCCTCCAAGCAATCTCTCCACTGCCCTTCTACCTGCCAAGGACAGTCTGATTAACACTTCCCTCTGGGAAGCATTTCTGCTAGACCAACACTCTGCTTTATCAGCTCCTTTGTAGCTTAGTGAAACAGCATCCACAACCCTTCGAAGCCTCCTTGACCTTATATCATAGTTTTCCATGCCTGAGAAGTGTGATCATTTCTTCCAAGAGAATATTCGACAGCTATAGTCTGTCACCCCAGAAACGCCGTTGTCCCGGTTATTACTGGCAAATAAAAATCTAGCAGCTAGCTGGTATTTGATAGAAACAAAGCAGTTGTTAGTTACCCACGGCAAATTTCCTCTGCAGACTCAAAAGAAGTTTACATTTCAGTTCATAACCACTTACACAAGAAAAATAACACTTTATACAAATACAAATGGGGAACAATGAATGTGGCTCATTATTAGCTCTTAAGAGAAAGAAAGATGTAAAAGTATTAAAACAACCACAATGGGATAGAGCAGGATGGGTGGACCTGAAATCTTGCTTGCCATGTTTCAGCAAATGAAGGTCATCAGAGATTGAGGATCAGTTCAGAATTTTTTTGCATAAATTTAATGAGAAAATATTTATGAAAAAGAATACAAAAGCAGAGTCAGATCCTAAAAGTAATGAACCATTCATTATGGTACAATATTTTAATTTCAATACATTTAAATTCAATATGAAGATCAAATAAAACATTAAACAAAACAGGAGAAATTATTTTCTTCTTTTTTGCAGAGAGATTGCTTTATAACATGAGTATTTTCCTATAAATTGTTATTCATGCTATAGCTATTACATATATAACATTAGAAAGAGTTCCTTTGTACATGTTATTCCTGCGCTTCAGACAAGTTTTTCATTAACTGACAAACTTACTGCAATTAATACTGTTCCATACCAGCTGTATGGGAGGAACATACTGCATGATTTGCTGGACCAAGGAACTGCAATTCACAACCTCATTTTATAGCAAATATCATTTAATGCAATCCTCAGGGAAGCATTCTTATACACTCAGATGTTTTGGTCATCACCTAGCTGAGAAGTTTTTTTACCCACAATAGAAGATATTTTACCACTGATATTTAGTATCATTTAACTACACCATTTTGATAAAACAGAGCAAATTATATATTAGAATTTGTCTCAGAATGACATTACATTAAGTAAAAACATGCAGTTTTTAATTGAAACTTTTATTTAGTTTCCAGTAACTCAATGATCTATAGTGAAGTCTTAGTTTCTGGGCATAAACACACAACCAACCAAAAATCTGTGTTACAATAGTCCAACAAAATCTACTCTTTATAGCTTATGCTGGGGGAAGAAAATGGATGGGTTTTTTTGCTCAGGATAATGTTCTTTGTTCTCAGATACTGCAGAAGATGTTTATTTTGAGGAGGGAGGATCTATGAGTGGGGAATAGAAAGCATCTGCTCTCATTTCATAGCCCTATAGTGGTACCTCCTCCATTGTCCTGTGTAGGGAAAATATTAGAAAGTGCTATTGTAGTAATCATGGTCTTCATGCTTCTTCCCAAGGGCTTCTAAATTCTGTTCCCAGATCTTTTATCTCGTTTTATTCTGTTGCATGGATCTCAACCTCAAGTCCTTTCTCAAGGTTCAAATGATGTACACAGGTTCCTTGTCCACCACCTTTGCATATGGTAAGAGAAGGAATTCATAGTCCTCACCAAGAAGTCACAAATCCAGCTGATTTTTTGCCCTATGACTGAGTCTTTTATAAAACGCTATACACTGTCTCTTCCTTTCAGGTGGTATCTCAGGGAGCAAACACACTGGTGTTACCCAATGAGGCATACCTTTCACTGTGACCATTTCCCCCTTTGCCTGTCAGCCATTTACTGAAACCTGCAGTTCTCACACTTGCATTGCTATGAAATACAGTGTTGTACACTAAAGCCTCTTTCTGCAACAAGGGAAGTGAGCATCAAAGAGGTGGCTACAGAAGCTACTTCAAAATTTCGGTAATAACTGTGTATTCATTAGAGCAAGTACTTCCTTTCTTGGCTTCTTGGTAAGTCATACTCTTTCTCCACTTAATCCATGTCCCATAGATTAATCTATTTAAAAAAAAAGTGGCTTTATGGCTGGAAATAAAGATTTAAATATTGTTATGACATGCATCTTCTTAAGGAAGTATTCAATGCCTGGAAGGTGCTGTAATCATCACTAAATGATAAGCAAGATAGAAAAGCAAACACATACAGAATAATGAATTGCTTCCCAAATGTAATAGTCCTCATGCCCTGATAACAAGACACAAAACTCAGACCAAGTGACCTCCTGGCAAATCAGTGACAGTGCAAAGAACCCTCAGGAGTTCACAATTTTATTCTTCTAGTCTTATCCCAGAAAAACAGTAGGCTCGATATTCTTTGGCTGTCATTAAATTTCAGAATAAATTGGAAGAGGGAAATATGATATCCTTCATGGAACAATAACTTATTCAAGCATTCCAACATTTTGTTTCTACATAGGGCAAACTTTCTATGATGGCTTCAGCTCTGAATTTTTCATTTATATTTTTAATTTAGTTTTCTGTAGGCTGCTTTGCATTGTCACATTGTGATTCAATGGAGCTCAAGTTCCCAGTGTTGAATAAGCCTCCCAAGCAAGCTAAAGAATTTTTATGTCTTAGATCCAGTTGAAAAGTTTGCTGCATTAAAACCATTGATGTGTGTGAACTAAACCTTCCTTCAGTGTTGGTGTCGGAATAAAATATTCAAGACCATAAAAGCTGGCCTCAAAAACTTTGGAACCTGCTTTAACATTAAAAGTAGTATCAATACAATACCGTAAGGTCAATGACGCTTTTCTAGTTTTATTATTACTATATATGTGTATATATATATTATTTTTTTTCCATATAAATTCCTTACAAAAAAGAAATGGAATCTGACAGTCTATATCAGCAACATAAAGGCAAAATCTTCTTGAAGGTTGTTATTACATATCAGATTAAAAAAACTGCATTATGGAAGGACAAGAAATTTAAACATACAAAATGAAGGGCCATCTGACAGTACAGAAGTAAAGAACTAAGATACCTCTTTATTTTAATATCACACTAGATGAATATTTTATCTGGTATACCGGTATTAAAAAAAAAAAAAAAGTGCTTATAGAATAATTAGAATGTATAGAAAATATCTAAAGCACATCATAGCTGCTATACAATACAGTGTCATACTCTTGTTTACTTATCTCCGGCAGAAACAATAATAACATATAGGAATTACTTTGCTTTACTAGTAGCAGAGTCTTTGCTGCAATTAAAGGCCAGTATTCAGAAGGAAGACAACAAAATAGAAATATTTGAGCTCCCATAACAACACTTCTAAAATTCTTTAAAAGCTATTTTGTATACTCTGTATTTCCACTTACAGATTCCAGTTTTGTTTATTTTCTGAAAATAATAATCCCATCCAAACTAATGCTAAACAAGGTAAATGCAATGGAACTGCAAAATCAAAGCAGAAAGGATTTCTATACATAACTTTCTTAATTTTTGGAGTCTAGTGAAGTCAAAGAAAGCATCTTCTGTTGTCATTGACAAGGATGAAATCTGACCTAGGCTACTCTCAGAAGTAGAACAGCTTGATTTCTATGGGGACAGAATTTCATTCAGCTGTTAGTATTCCAAGTTGCAATGAGCTTTTTTCTGCATATTTACACAAAATATAAATGAGCATTGTGTTTTAGACTTTCAAAGCAAGCCATGACTTACAGAGAACACTCTTGCAGACACAGGAAATTTAAAAAGTTAAAATCAAGAAGGCTGAGACAGATGAGTATTTTTAGAAACAGCACAGTCCTTGTTGTGCTATGTTACCGCAAAGGTTGGAGAACACTGATTTCGGGAAGTTCAATATGTTACTGACAGCACCTGCTCTTTCCACATAAACATGTGGTTTAATCAGCCCAGGTTCATATTTAAATCTTCAGTTACATCAAGTTCGTTTGGTCTAGTGGTATAATTGGTAGCAGTTGAAATAACACCACACTTAAAAAAAAAGGAGGAAAAAAAAAAATTATTTGCATGATTACTTTGCTTGATATAACCATTAGGTTTCTGCCCTCTGGAATCATAAGGGAAGTGTTAGATTCTTTTTCTCTCAGATACGATGAATTTAAGATGCAAAACGAATTTTACTCTTCGTTCTCATATATTCTGAACGCTATTCAGCACTAGTCCCAAAGGGATCGAAAGGTGTACATTTGAAGTGTACACTTCCCAATTCCCATCTGAGCTTCATCAGCTTCATCCCTCTTCTACTACATATCAGAGATCTTCACCTGTATTTCGATGTCAATTGAGATAGTCATGACCCCAAGGATCATTTTAGAAGATGGCAGAATGGCCAGGCTGGCAAAGGATATTCCAGTTTATTCTCTTTCCTTCAAACAGCCAAGGGGCAAACTTTGGGAGAGACAGCTGGCTTCGCCTTTCCAAGTATTTCCTTTAAAAGGTTTCGGATTGCTGGGCCTGCTGATGTTGCAGCCTGTTTTACAGCACGACAGCCACTGAAAGGAACAGAAAATTGCCGATATAGTGTTTTTCCACCAAGGTGTAAACAGCTGAGCCAAACTGAAATTCTATTATTTGCAGATGAAGCGAAATCTCTAACTTGACCAGGCATATGCACCTTTAATATGCCTGGTTTTTTATTTTCCAATATACTTTGAGTTAAATATTAATTTGGGGGAAAAGGTAACGTGCACCATAAAATAGAGCTTAAAAAAAAAAAAAGAAAAAAAAGCCATCATCAACTGTGACTGAATAAAACTAAAGATTGTGCCAGAGAGCTTAATAGCAGTGCAATGGTCACAGAAGCCTGGTGTTTAAAAATTAATTTCTAGTTTGAAGCTGTTACTGGCAGTGCCAAGAGCATACAAAGTACATTTGTTCATCACCAGAGCTAGTTTCAGAGTAGAAAATTCAAGAGGAAGACAATGAGGTCTGTCCAGTTTCTAAAATAGATCTGGGAAATATTTAAAATCTCCAGGCAGTGAAAAATAGATTTCCACGAAAGAAGAGCTAAAGGGCAAATTAGAGAAATATCTCATCCCCACATTTTACCAGGCTATAAACTTGTCTACTTCACAAAGGATGGCCTCCTATTAATTTGATAAAAAGCTAAGCAGATGCAATTTAGGTTTCTCTAAAATAGATATTTAGGGAATATCATCTGCTTTCTCTGTTGCCACTTGAAAGGAAAAAGATGTTTATCAGACCATTGAATCTGACTTCTTAAACCAGAAACAAATATTACACCACTTTTCATGCTGTAAATGGAAAGAGAAACAGATTTGCAAATTCAGTCACTGAGCTGTAAATATATTCCTGCAGCTACTCACAAGCATAGCAGAAAGGCTTTATTGTACCCATCAAAGATGTCACCATGTGCACCGATATCAAATAGTTTGTACTTTCATCTGTGAACTGAAAATTCCTGAACAAGTCTGAGCACTCCTGACCAGCAGTCCTAATATTTTAACAGACGTACTGAGAATGTGTTTTATCTATCCAAGCACTATTACCTGCTCTACTTCCAGCACCTCAGTGAATGAAAGCAATGACCTGAAGAGATAAGATTGCACACTGCAGGAGCACAGAAAGCAAGCAAGTACCAAAATTTGAAAGCCAAGACTGTTCTAAAGACCAGCTTTTGATGGTTAATAGCATTCTTCCAGTATCAGAAGGGGATAAAAATAATTTTGTATTTTGGAAGAACTGAGGAAATTATTCATAGTAAACAACTTCTGTAGTGAGTTCTGTTCAGCAAACAAAGATTTAGTTCTGTGAAAATGCTTATTATTTAGACCTACTTGACGGATAGCCAAAAAATCCTGAAAAAATTCAGTTGTTTGCCATTCTATTCAGGGCATGCCAAGGGTCACCTAATAGTTAGAGTTTGTTTCTGTTCCCTGATTGGTTGGTTAAAGTGCTTTAAAATGGAAAAATACAAGGACCGAATAATCTTTTCATTGCAGAAATACTTATTTGCATGCAAATACATGTCTCTATATGTAGAGTAGCTATTCCCCAAACATCCTTGGGAACGATAATATGTTCACATGAATATTTGTAAATAGCAAATAAAAAGAGGGCAGGAATATGGTCAGAGACAACAGCTGTTCAGAATTTGAATTCATGCTTTCCAGCATCTAGAAAGAAAAAAAAAAAAAAATTCAGTGGATCTGATTTTCCACTGCATGTACTTCACTTAGTCATTTACACTTGTGCAAAGCATGAGCAATGTAGGAGTTACTCACTAGCAGACCAAACTCATCCGTTCTCATTCTAGCTGCACTTTTTGCACATCCAGTTTTCCAAGTAAATGTTGGGGGAGCGTCATGCCCCAAATGACTGGCTGCAGTGAGTAACGTTTCACATGACTTTACGGCATAGTTAGAAATGCCAGTTAAGAGTTTAATCGTGAAGCAGCAGCAAAAGATCAATTAAATTGATAATGGTATTGATAATGGGCTTTCAGCCTAGCAGCTGGCAGTATAACAAGATCCTACGGCTGGCAGCTGAAGTTAGACAAACTCAGCCTTTTAATCAGGTACACATTTTTAACTGAGGGAAAGTAATTAGAACAGGTTACACAGGTTTCTGTTGGCAATTTAAAAATCAAGACTGACTATTTTCTAAAACATATGCTTCATTTCAGGTGGAAAGTTGAGGATGACCTATGGCCTCTACTCTGAAAAGGAGAAACTAAATGATCACAGTGTGTGAATGTATCTGATCACTTATTCAGAAACTCCTTCAAATTAACTGCTACTGGTTTTGCCATCCACTGACTACCATGGCTACTGAGGTTGTAACGCTGCTAGAGTTGTGACAGCCTAAGACCTGGGAGAAAGCAAGGCTTAAAAGGAGATGAGATTTTTCTGAAAAGGTTAAATGAAAAGGGGAAACAGGAATAAGGAGACCAGATTAGGGTCACATAAGTGATTCTACAGGTTGTAACAGAAGCAACAAATTCTGAGATTGAAGTTAGGAATAGTTATTCTGAGTTTAATTTATTATGTTGTTCATTTATATAGTTTGAAAAGAAAAAGGAGGTCAAAACCTGTAAAACAGACAGGATTTTACCATGTATCAGAAGAAAAGAAAAAAACCATTAGGCCCAAGGTTATATTTCCCCTACTGTGCGTCACTATTAGATGAGCACTCTACAAAAACCAGAATCTGTTCCTGATGGGTCTTGTGCTAAGTATGCAATAATGCCGCAAATAAATAAAATAGGCATCTTCTCTATTCATTAGTTAGCAAATAGCATCTTTATCTCAGTTTTAGCTGTACAACTTTAACAGAAAGGACAAAGCAGGACAAAGAAGTGCCAATTTTATTCTACGCTGACCGCATCAAGGTTTAGTACACATGCTGAGGAGAGTGCAGATACTTATTAAAGATGCTGACACTGGCATAAAAAGTAATTACAGTATTGTGCCTCCCTTTATAACAAACAACTCTACTTCCCTATCTTAGAGGTGACTCAAAGCCTTAAATTAGAATTCTCAGGGTTTCCCACATAGGCAAACACTGCAGGATTTGAACAAGTGGATATGCTTCTCGCTCATATCGCTTACTGCTAACTATAATTATGGTATTCATGAATTTAAACCTTAATGACAACAAGCACAGTAGCTCCACTGCTCTTGTACTAGAGATGTCACTTTTAGTTTTTCCATAAGCGCTGTATTAAAAATGGGGGAACATTCAGAGGGTATTAGAGAAAAAAATTTCCCCTCCCCTTTCTCCCCTCCATTTTACTCTTTTCACCTCAGATGTAAGGGTGCTTGGAGAGACTTCCATGCAACACATGGAAATGTTGACGCAAACCCTTAATTATTTGTCAAATCTTGCCTGAAAAATAAATAAATGAAAATGAATGGTTTGCAGCAATTTTTCCTGTCTCAAGATCTGGATGGGGTTTCTGGAAACTATAAACGAGTGACTGACTACCATCTCCGGTAAAAGGGAAGAATAATAAAGAAGAGCTCTAGAGTCAGTATGGGTTTTGGGAAGGAAAACACTGTCTCTCACTAACCTCCCAGCATTTTATGATCATGTAAATACATACATGGATAAAGAGGATTCAATGGACATAAAATATTTGGGTTTTTCAGAATTGTTTTGAGAAGATTCCACACTAAAAGCTTTCACAGGAACAAAGCTGCCATGCTCATAGTCTTTGAATAGTCGTGTTATGAGCTGAAAGCTGGCTAAAAGATAGGAAACAAAGGGTTAAGACTTAACAGTTTCTGCCTGGGATAGAGAAGAGTCAGAAGTGATGTCCCCTGGGGATGACTGTGGTACTGTCTTTGTTCTCTAAATAACATCACGTTTTTGTCACTGCAAGAGGCAGGCTAGATGGGCCATTGGTCTGACTTAGGCTGGTGTCCTGTACAGCTATCTCCTTATTATCTTTTTTCCAATAATTTGGGTTTATGCATATCTTGAAAAACAAAAAAATATCTGGGGTAAAAATTAAAAAGAAACTTTATGAAACGTTGTAACAACTTAAGAACAGATGTGAATCAGCAAGCATCCTCGTGTCCAAGTGTGGGCATATGCAAGTTACGCTGCCTGACAGAGGGCATCCCATGCTTGGGATAGCTCAGCCTGCCTTACTCAGGATATCTCTGAACATCTTACAGCATTGTTCATAACCTCTGCTATTTCAAGTTGGTTTGGCTTTTGCTTTACTCCTAACATAGTGTCTGTGAGCGAGGAATATCCATTTTCTGTTTGCTTTATTTCGTTCTGGTTTTTAAGCATCATCTCTTATCCACCAGTAGCAGTTTAGTAAGGCCTATTACAGTTTGACAGTTTGAAACATGAAGCTGTGAAGATAAGGTGCTGCTATAGTGAAAAGGGCCATTTTCTAGCAATGGAACAGCAATATATTCAAATAGTGAAAGGGGAAGTATAGTAAAATCCATTTTTTCCCCTAGCTTTCGTTTCTGTGATTGTTATCTCCTTTCTAATGAATTTATTCCTTTTTTCTCTTTTCATATTTTCACACTGCTGTAGGTCCCATTGGGAAAATAACTTCAGCATACACGTTAACTCTGAGAACAGTCCCACACAGCACTAATGTCAACATGGGATGATTTGATGTGATGCGACACTACCTGAGGTCGTCCTCATAGCAGCAGCCCCTGTATTGGGAGGTGCAGATTCAGTATGCTTTAGCTAGCTTTATACCTTATTGAAAGCACCACTTGACAAGATAAATTTCCAATTTGTCTGAGATTATTACTCCAAGGACAGTACAAGTTCACACATTTAACAGTATTCATAAAATATCTCAGGTCTCTTTATCGCATAAAGCTCCCTTATCTCTTGCACTGCACTGTTTTTTAGTTAGTTTTTTTGGGGGAGAGAGAGGTTGTTTTGTTTTTCCTTTTTTTTTTTTTGTTACCAAATAAGTACATATCAGTATTACCATGAAGTGGAATTTTAAAAAGTTCTGCAAACATTTTCATGACTCCTTCTGGAGAATCTCTTTGCCATTTCTTTTCTCCTTTCCTTGCTCTACATTTGCCCAGGTATCATGGGCGGCTGTGGTCAGCCACGTACAGTAGAGGGGACATGCAATGATGTTCCCTCCCTGCACAGCTGTGCAATGAGGCCCCCTCAGAAGATCTTTTGCTCTCAGGATCAGTGAATTCAGGACTGCAGCCACAGCCTGAAGCCTACATTGAATGTGAAGTGCCTCCATACTGTGAAGGTTGTCTGGTCAGTGATGCTATCGCTCTTACATGAAACATATCCATACTTTCATGAGTTCTGGCAGGAATACTTCATCTGCAATATTTTCCAGTTGGAACAAACCTTTTTAGTTAAAAGAATATCTAATTTCCTGGAGACCGGAGATTGCTATTCTATAGCACTAAATAGGAGCATCTTCTATTCCTAAAAGCACCCAGAAATAAAGTTATACACAGTACATGAAAAATAAATAGAAAACCAGATTATTTTAGAATGTTTTAGTTATATCACTTGTATATGCAGTAGAGTTTGAAAGCAAAAATAAAGTACATGATTTATAAAGACAATTTTCCTGCATTTCCTTAGTAGTTTTATATTTCTTTATCTTTATTTTGCACTTCAATGGATTACTTTGCTTTGCCATGACTATCAATGCATCAAAACTTTCTCATCCAACTTTTGCTAAAGTAGTTTAATTAAAATGAGAGTATTTACAGTTGTTATATCATATTAATATTCCAGTAGGCATAAAAATTTCACTAAATAATATTGAATAATTAAGAAGGAATACATTATTGATCAGATAGGAACAGTTTCTTACAATATAAAATGCTATTGCGTTTTGTTTGTGTTTTTAATATCTGTTATTGAAAACTCAAGTTGATATTGGTAAATGACTTTCTAACATATAGACTAAGCAAATTTTAAACAGGCATCACCTAGTGTTGTAGAGAGATAGAGGACATTATCTAGTGTTGTAAATATGAAAATGAACATCAGTGTCTTGTTTATTTGTCCCCCAAAATAGGGGTTTAAAATACCTGAAGAGAGTAAAAATTAGACTTTCTACTTACTGTACTATTTACTAAGTTTGCTACTTACTGTATCATCTCATGATTCCCTTTGAGCCACAACCCCAAAGGGATACCTTATCAGGTAATTTATTATGTATAAATGTGATTCTTGGTTATGTACCTTGTGGTATTCTTCAGAAAAAACCTGAAACAGGTATTATGGGGGAACCTGATAGTGATTATGAAAAGGAGATCATATTCTGAAATGAGAGTACACTGAGACATTTCATCTGAAAATAGTCTGTTGATGTAGAATTTCACAGTTTGAATTTTCTGCGCAGTCTCTTGGTTTCTTTTCATAAATGTTTAAGGGATAGTCATTGAAACTGCTCTCTCACAGAAACTTTTCAGCCCTACTTCTCATTTTTGACCAGTTTCTTGAAAAGAAACCTTAGAGAACATCAAGTAAATCTAATGCAAAGGTGATGTGTGGTCTATGTTTTAACCTTGCTTCCTCAGGAAATCAAGTTCTTGTGATATCACTCTTTCTTTCCTTTCCCTCTCCTCTTCACACATTTTTGACCTTGTTTTCCAGGTCTGACTCTTTTTGACAGAGGAGTCTCAAAGGCTTTATCCAAACTAGAGGACCTACATACCTGAACACAGCCCAGCTGCCCACTTAACTGGCCACATGAGATCCAGCTGCACACCATCCTCTTCCCCGAGGGTGAAGGAAAGCTCCTGTCCTCTGCGCTGTAAGGAGCAAGGAGACAGCACATTGCCTCTGGCCCCATGCTGCGGGCACGAGGACCTGGGGACTGCCAGCTGCACCGAAGAACACAGGTCAGGGGCAGCCAAAGGTGTCAAGTTTTTACATGAAAAAGACAAAGGAAAGAAATTCAAGTTAGTGCCCTATCAAAGAAGAGGCTGCATTGTGTGTTTAGCACTATTTGTGCTATTTGGAGAATCAACAGGTCAGTCAGTACCCACAGGCTTTGCCCCAACACAGAAGGGTCCACCCAGGTGCCCGATAGGTGGAATCAAGCAAAAGATGATGGATGGATATAGCAAGTGACTGGCAATTCAATGGGATGGGCCAAAGAACACGAGCAGGATCCAGAAGTATTACCAGAGGGAATCAATGAGAAAGATTAAATATATTGTGGATGTGGAGAGAGCTGGCTATATAAGACACAAATTGCTAAGCTGGAGTTTACTAGTTTGGAATTTTTGCATTCATGGAATTATTGGTTTTGAGTCAGTTATTGTTATTGACATTGGTTATTATTGATTCATGGAATTTTTATTTAATGTCTACTGTTATTTGTTCAAAAGTTACGCTTTGAAGCATAGTTTATATGTTAACACTCACTCCTGATCATTGAAGAGGCTCAGATACGAATGGCTGTGTAGATGTACATCCAGTACGTAAAGTATTGGCTATGAGAAACTGTGACATTTAGACCTAAATAAAAACAGCCATCTTGTTTCCATCCTCCCACAGGACCAAGGGATACTTTAAGGAACCATCTTACTCACAGTTCCCAATTAAGCATTATGAAACCTAGAAAAATAATGATGTACATTTAAAAAAGAAGGTTTTTCTGAAGCATATTAGTGGCTCGACTTCCACAGGCTTACCAAAGGACAAGTACAGGGAATGGCAATTATGTCTGGTGGTATTTATATTCCTACTGACAGACCCATGCTTTATTACCCAATTACCATATGCCATAGGCCATGCTCTGGAATGTGATCCTCTCCTAAATCACCCTTTCCAAGCACAACTAACACCAAAAAAATCTTCAGTTACTAATGCAAATCTATTAGGATTGAGTGTGTAGAAAAAAAGAAGGATTATAGTTGGGATGTGCTGAATCAATTCATCAATTCATCAAGCAGGGGCACCCAGAGAACAATCACTTGACCAATACAAAATATTCTCAAAGGGTAAAAAGAAGTCCTTAGCTTGTAAAGCCTGCAGAAATCCTTTATGTTTCTATACTATCCCTTTACTATTTGCAGCATTCACCAACCTTGTTGTATTCACAGCTTATTCTAAGGTGAAAAATTTGCATTTTATATTTATTCACCTTAGATCTCCAAGTCTCTGATATACATGCGCACCACTTCTAAACTGCAACCACCTGTAGTGTATTTGCAAACTATTCAGATAAATTCTTTATATTAACCATAGTAGGAAAGTTTGGAGGATTTTTTTTTTTCATTTCACAGAGAAACAAGAACAAAAATGGAGCTGTATGCTTCTATCTCTAAGACCTAATGGCCCATAACACTTTATCCTACTAGCTCTCGTAGATAACAAAGTGGGTTTGCCTTCTCTTCCTCCTGTGCCACTTAAAAACACATGTTAGGCCAGCTGGAGTTAAGGTCTTGTAGAAAACAAACAGGACCAACGGACAAGTATGCAGTGTCATTACTGCAGAAGTTAAAGACCTGAGCTGAAAATACTAATGTTCCCTCATTGTCATTTGCTATCTCTTCTCATTGAGGCAAAAAGAGCAGCTCAGCTTTGAAAGCACCGTCAGGTGCTGTGCACTCAGCTAAGTTACAGATTAGATCAATATTTAAATGATCTGACTATACTCAGTAATGATCTTCTCAAAACTGCAGAAACTACTATGTTAGGGGCCTATTTAGAGTGTAAAAGGTACACAATGGGATGAGTGGGCTGTTTTTCATGGTTCATTATATCATTTATTATTTCAGTTTAATTAAAATTGATAGGACTCATCACCTTGGAAATCATTTGACTACTTTTATACCTCCCTAACTTTTCTTCAGCACATAAAGTTGCCATTTTTTATTTTTTTCTCTACTGGCTATGTAATTTTTCAGTCTGTAAGCCAAAATATCATGTAAGAACAGTAACTTGATTTTAGAATCGGTGGGTAATAATTTCCTCAAAATGTTATTATTTTTCCTGTAAAGATTCTCCTCTACCGGTGCTGAGCTCCCCCTCTCCTTGACTAAACAAGTATCTATTAAGAAGTGGTTACTTTACTTAACAGTAAACTCAAGTCCACCAAGCAGCAGGCTCAGAGATTTGTCATACAATTTTGCATGCACAAGGCTATATGGAGAGTTATAGGTGATTGGAGGATCTTTTGTTGGGTTTTTTTGGTTTTTAAAAAGGACACCACCACCACCACCCCGTACATGCACAAACAACACATACAAAATGGATATTTGTAGTTTGGAGTTCTTATTCTTAAAAATTCAGGTAGATATCCTAACTCTGCCATAACCTTTGATATAGTCAAGTGGCAGAGAATTAGATGTATGAAATAACATAAATGCCAAAAATTAGTCAGCACAGTATATTACCAGCAGTCCAGTTCTAGGAGGACTCTAGGATTAAAACCCTGAGATGCATAGGGGCAACCTGCAGTGCACAGGGAGACTTAGGCTGCATCTATTCTCGTCTTCCAACGAGCACTTCAACACAGCAGTTTATGGATCATGCAGACTACCACTTCCGTAGACCACGTTACTGCTCCTGCTCCTAAGGGGCTTTTTGTGCAAAAGTGGAGAAGCAAGCAGCATAACCATGCCCAGGTCTCCTTCTGACAAGGATATGTAATGAAACTACAAGACAGTAGTTGCAGCTGGGCTTAGGAGATGGGGAATGATCCTTGCTATAGCAATATTCGGCATAACCTTGGACACCGCAAATGGAACCTGAAGTGACCTGTATACTGATAAAAAGTACTTCTTGCCAGAAACAGCTGAAATCCTAATGCTCTGTGTAGCTTCAGTAGCACAAAGGTACCTCAATTTAGGTCCGGAAGAGTGGCGATACAAATAATTTTATTTGCCACTCATTTTAGCCTGAAAATAGGATAATCTGAATTGCTCTTCACTCTAGAGGGAGTCAAACCTTTTGCATAAAAATGACATCAACAACAATAACAAGTGTACAGAGGTAATTATAATTCATTACAGAAATATTAATAGATTAGAATAAAGCTTTTAGAAGAAAAGTGGACTTCCTGGGTTTTAAATCACACAAGTACTTATATACTTACTCTCTTTCCACTAAATAAAATAAATAAATAATGAAGCAAGATAGCAGATATCATATTTTAGGGCTACTAGGTTTCTCTGCTTTGATATCGATAGAATTCCATTTAAAATTGTAATACTTTCAGTAAAGTATTTGATTTAGCAAATAGCGAGAAAATGGTTTTCTACTACCTTAACTGCACACAACAAAGCATTTTTGATCTATACCTCACACAATTTTTTTTCTCTTTTTTTCCAAGTTAGTTAACCACTCATGAAATTCTGCGGTGAGACAGGTACTTTGTTTACACCATGAAACTTGTTTTAATAGGAATTACATACCTACACTAGGATTTATATTACAGAGTTTTAGAACCTAGATCGATGGAGAATGTCTGTAGAGGAAAGGAATGACATTTATGAACATGTGGGGTGTTTGGTGGTTTAGGTTTTTTTCTTCTTCCACTTCTGTTTGTTACCTTACCTTGTGGAAACCAATAGACTTTGGTTTTCTTGCATTTAGTGAAACACGAGTCAAATTTCTCAAGACAGCATCAAACATATAAAAAAATATATCAAGAATCATGCAAGTACTTGGACTATGATGGAAATAAATCTGATATAAACTATAACAAAATGTTAAACTTGATTTACAATATCAATTAAATCTATATAAATAACAGTCATGTCTCTTTTCTTATTCATCTGAATTCTTGTACTACTATAGTACCATTAAATAAAATATGCACAACCTTTTCAAAAGCACAAAAAAAGGCTCAAATAGAGCACTATTCAAAATAAATATGTTCACTCCCATTGAAAGAATTGGTGCTGTTTGTTAAATAGCACTTGGGAATATTATTTCCTGCCACACCAAAAATATAATTTTATTTTAATCCATATAGATATTTTTAAAATTACAGAAAGTGCAGGGCTATATTGTTATACAAATGGGAATATTCTAGATAGATTGGGTTACATAGTGTAAAATTGACTGCAGAGAAAATCCTGAAGGCTTTTGCAGCAAGTGAGTCTTGGTGCAAGGGTGTGGGGGAATCATGAAAGTGTTTCTAATAAGGCATTTGCAGGTGCTGAAATGTTATTACTAAGCTAGCAACTGCTTTGAGGAGTCAGATGTGAAAAATTCATTTCTGGTATCAGAGGAGCCACCACTGAAACAAGGTAAGAAAGGATTTATATGTGAGGGGCTTCAGTTTCTGCAGAAATCTTTTGCACATCACAAAACCTGAAAGGCTCCTCATTAGGATTCATTTGTAGATAAATGAACATGCTTTGCATGAAATCCAAACAGAAACTAAGAGAAAAACCTCCTTTTAAAGAGCCTGAAAGTGATTTCACAGACATTGCAATGCAGCACCTTCCAAATAATTTATTTAAATCTCTTCCTGTAGTTCACATTCTCCTCTAATTATGAATTGGAAACACTAGTTTTCAGCATGTCCTGGTAATAATGCACTGAACCAGTAAAGTATTCAGTATAAAATTATAATCAAACAATAGAATACTAAGTATAATCCTAATTCAATGGAAACGGAATAACCTCAGGTGTTGGAAAAGGACTCCACATCCTCATTTCTCAAGAGGCATTCTATGCTCAGCCAAGCTGGTAGCAAGACGTTTTAGCATGTAGCTAAGATTTGACCAGGGAACAAACCAGCAGCCTGCAAGTGAAGTAGAAATCTCACTGGTGAGGATCACAGCAGCTCTTCTCACCTCTCCATGGCATTATACAGTATTGAGCAACAGATGAAAAAAAACCAAAGGTCCCACCCTGAAATAATAAACATATTTTAACATTAAATATTTAAGCAACCCCAATGAAAACAGAGAATTACACAAGAATAAACCTGACATAATCCTGACTGAAAATATCTGTTTACCTGCCCTACATATGGACGTCAAAGGCAACTTGGGATTTGTCATTTCAGAGCTTAAGGTGAATGGGACGCACAATCATTCCTTCTTAGGAAGGATATTCTTGCAGGTGGTGGCATCTCAGCCTCGACCACAGACATTAGCCTTTGTGACCGCAGGGTACTTACCAGGTGAGGGTGCCCAGCGCTGGCAGCAGGGGCTGCAGGGGCCTCTCTGAGGAGAGGCCAGGGCTGCCCTGGGCCGGACACAGCCGGTTCCAACGAACCCACCGCAGGGCATGGCTCAGCCCCTCAGGCAAGGTGGTGGTGCCTGTGAAAACGTATTTCAGAAAGAGCAAAAAATGCTGCATGGCAGCTGTGACAGAGACAATAAGATTGAGAAAAATGAGAAACAGCCCTACAGACACCCAGGTGAAATCCTTGAAGAAGGAGGGGAAGAGGTGCGCCCAGGCATGGAGCAGAGATTCCCCTGCAGCCCCTGGAGAAGACCATGGTGAGGCAGGCTGTCCACCTGCAGCCCATGGAGGATGATGGTGAAGCAGGCTGTCCACCTGTAGCCTGTGGAGGACCTCACGCTGGAGCAGGCAGAGGCACCTGAAGGAGGCTGTGGCCCCATGGGAAACCCGCACTGGAGCAAGCTCCTGGCAGGACCTGTGGACCCATGGAGAGGGGAGCCCACGCCGGAGCAGGTTTGCTGGCAGGACTTGTGACCCCGTGGGGGACCCCACACTGGAGCAGTTTGCTCCTGAAGGTCTGCACCCCATGGAAGGGACCCACGCTGGAGCAGTTCATGAAGAACTGCAGCCCATGGGAAGGACTCACGGAAGTTGGTGGAGGACTGTCTCCTGTGGCAGGGACCCTATGCTAGAGGAGGGGAACAGTGTGAGGAGGAAGGAGCAGCAGAGACAGTTTATTTTATTTTTAGTTTCTCAATATAAACCTATGCTTAGCAGTTTTGAAGTAATACATGAGAAGATCATGACCAGAAATTAGTATGTGTTCACGAGGATCATCTGTGCAAATGGGTTAATAGTTTTACAGCTCTAATGGGAGAAATAGAAATTAGTTATACTCTGTCCATTCCCCTGGTTGTTACATGATCCTTAACTGCTGCTCTGCCTTGTGGCTTTTGGGTTTGGTTTTTTTTTAAAATTTAATCAGTAGCATCACTGAACTCGTGTCTGTTGGTTAGATCTTAAAAGGTGTGTCTATCATTTCTGATGTTTGGTGTTTGGCAGATCTATTTGCAAGCACTCAATGAGATGATAAATGTGGTATAAATATTTAGAAAAGCAGATGTAAATATAGCTCTGTTTAAATTCATTACTTTCAACAGAGTACTAATCCTTACAAAATCATGTGGATGGTGTTTTATGAATACTATTAACACAATTTTTATTGTACAAGCCAAAAACCCAAATTAAAATGAGAACTCTCTCAAAGCAATAAAGTTATTTTCTTCTACCTGAAAACCAAGTTTAATTATTTCAAGTGCAGCAAAGTTTAAAAAAAAAAAATCATATTGGCCTTTCTAAGCACCTAAAGACATATGAAAATGTTTTCCTAACAATTTTTACTGAAATATATAAAATTTCCTTTCTTGGTAGCCTCGGCCCAAATGCTCAAGTTCACAGCAGTAGTAGTTAAGGACAGGTAATTTTACACATAAAAAAATCATTGATGAGAAAAGTCTTGGTGTTGGCATGAATATTATTTGAAAATTGCATGAAAAATGCCATGAATGGCATGAAAATTGTTCTGATTCTTAAAGTTAAGCTAGCTAATTCAAAGCAAAAGAAAATATATGACTAATGTACCCCACCAATGTAATATGTAAATGAACCAAAAGTACAGGTAAATAGGCATTTTTTTCTTTTGCTGCACGTTATAGGTATGCTTCCTTTTGGATTTGAGCACCACTGAAGCCCTCCGTTCGTGTTTAGACCATGGTATAAGAGAGCAAATTATATCCATACATAGCACTAGAATGAAGCTGGAAAGATCACCTAGTGCCCCTCCGATGCAGGATCACCCTCAGCTATTTCATTCCTGACAAACCACGTTAAATGTGCTCAGAGACTCCATAAACTCCACAGGCAACGTGTTACGGTGCCTCACAAGCGTATGTTAAATTTCTGACCTCTGAACTGCATCATAGGTGCCTCAATTTAGCACAATATTTCTTCTTCTGTCATAAATGGAAATAACAGATTTTTCATTATTACTTTGCAGTAGCTGTGTTGGTATTTTGAGACAGTTAATGTCCTGCTCAGTCCTTTCTTGAAGATAAGCAGTGCCTGTATTTTTAAATCTTTCACACCAAAGTGGGAAATGACAAGCCAAAAAAAATCCTACAGAGAAGGATGGGGAATCTGCATCAGATCATAAGCTTAATATAAGTCAGTGTCACATTTTGACAATGTAATGGCCTGTAGAAAGGGAAAACACCATACTGAAATGTACAGTCCCTGTGCTATTCATATCACTCACTTGAAAGCGTAATAATAAATTTCTTTCCCTTTGTCTTCTTGGTTGACTCAATCTGCATTTTCATCTCTTAAAGCAAATATGAATGCTCGAAACAATTGTCTTGCTTTCAAAAAGCCGAAGGAAAAAAAAATCGGATTTCCTTCAGATAAAGGCCATCCTGCTTAAACAAATGTGAGATTAAGAATGACCAAATGAACAATTTAACTTTCAGTTCTTTCATGAGGGGTTTTACAATGCCAACATAACTTAACCAGCTGCTTTGCTGTACAGAGGTGGCTTTGGCACAGTAAGGGGTTTTTGGGTTGGTTGGTTGGTTGTTTTTCTTTTTTCCTGGAGGGGTATGCGTGTGTATATATATAAAACATATACATGAAGTCATTGCAAATGTACAATTGTGTTTAATGAACTTTATTTGATTCAATTTCTCATTATCAATAACTGCTGGCCAACTCATTTGCCATGCACTTCATGTGGATACTGATGAGGCTTCAGTGTCCCTACAAAGACTTTCCTTTGTTGCTAGGTATTTCCCTATGATATAGCTGAAGGAGCAATTGAAGAAGAGCTGTCTGTGGCCTTTGTTAATACTATACATTCCTGTAAACTATACCATCATTTTGCGCTGTTATGACACATGCCGCATTCATTAACTTATCCTACTGATTAGTCCTTTCACACTTTCTATTTGCAGTTTATTCCAGCCGCAGAAAATACAGTACACTTCCTGGTGGCACAGATTAAACTGAAACTACTTTTTTTACTCTTTACTGTACTCTTCCTGGAGACATATAAAGTAGAAGTCAAAACCAGGTCCCTGGTTAGGCCAATGCATAAACTTCAACCAGCTTCAGTGAAACCAGGGTTTCATCCCAAAGGACCACATTCAGACTTCAGTTGCCTTTCATCTCTGAATCAAACTGGCAGGTACACACAGAGTAAACTATACTTTTTCTTTAACTGTTTCTTGAGAGAAACACAGACAACACCTCTATTTTCTCATTATGGTGTTCTGCCTACGCGGTTGATACAATGTTGGTTACTACTCACATGCAAAGTGGCGTAGTGTTACGCCACACAGGAAAACAAAAAATATTCCTAGTTTGCATCAAATTGCCAGTACTTACCCTTTCCTCCCTCCCACAAACCCCAATGCACTGGCCAGCATAAGTATAAATTCATTTAATGTTTGAAGGACCAATTCCCTGGCACACCGACATCAACAAGACTCAGCCTTGGGAAAGACCAAGACAGGGCTCAAAAGCTATGGCCTTGGAAACCTAAGGAAATACATCCAAAAAGGCTTATAAATTAACTCACAGCATACAGAAACTAAATCAGCCAGCAAAGAACAAGACATACAAGGGATGGGGCTGTGTGTGAAATACTGCCTTTCTTGATGCTGATGATTTAGGACTGAAGGGAGACCTTGAATTCACAGCGTAAAACTCTGTCCTGGAGCAGGACACCCCCCACTGTTCTTCACACAGGAGCAAACACATCCCAGATTTTGCTTTTAAGACAATGACAGAGACTGAAGTTGAGGTGTATATTCAAATGGAGTCAAAATGGAAGGGGAAAAACAAAAAAGAAAAAAGAAAAAAGAGGAGAAAATTTTAATGAAAAATACCTAAATAGGCATGGAAATATTTAATAAGAGAGAGAAAAATGATGACACTCAATAATTAAAAAAAAAAAAAATTAAGGAAGGGAAAAAAGAAACCCAGAAGGAAAACACTGTAAGGGAAAAATAACCTTTTAAGGAAAAGTAATAGGGTCTTAACTCTTTAAATATCTCGGGAGCCCTCTAGAGGTACTTTCTGGAGCTTTTGAGGCTGTCACTCAGCACCACAACACGCACACAACCAAGGCTGTGACGCTTGCATATTTTTACCAAGCACAATAATTTGGGGACCCAGCTGTGCAATTATTGCATATTGTTGAAACACCAACTGCATGGCAGTAAGAGATAAAAATGCTGCTACTTGACAAAACCAGACTATAGATAAAAGTGCAAACATGTCAGAGAACTTGAAACAGGAATCCATTATATTTATATTGCTGAAGTTAGTTGACCTTTGTGGGTTTGGTTTTGGTTTGTTTTTTTTCAAACAACAAGGAAAAGTATCATTTCTTGAATCTCTGAACTTTTTTTTAATATAGCATGCCATTTTTAGACTGGTATGCTGTCTTAATGTCTGATAAGCGTGTGGGTTTCTGCAAGTAGAATTTGACTCGGAGAGTATAAAGCCAGCAGGTGAAAATTTCTGTTTCTCCTTTAATTGCTCTGTCACATCTGACCATCTTTGGAAAGCACAAGAAGATATTTCAGTTATCAGCACATTTTTAAACTGCCGGTTTTATTTCCACAAGCCTTTGTTGTCATTTTGTTTCAGGGATGACTTTATGCTTCTGAAATACTTTTCTTCTTCAGATTCTGTGTTCTATAATTCACCTTTCTGTTATGTTGATCTTTTACTGTTATCTGAGTGTTTAGGAAATGATCCATCAGACATTCGGGTTACTGCTAAGCTGGTGTACTAGTTAATTTTGCGTAAGTATGATTATGCATAAACTCCAGACTATAAACTCGTCAATGCATATTACACAAAAAGCAGTAGTTAAGAGAACAAGTGAATCACTTTGCCACTGCTTAGTGTACTTTGTAAAAAGCTCAAATTATAACCCTCTATATCATTTTCAAAACATGGAAACTTGAGGAATCTTACACTGATCACAGCATCAACCCTTGCACCACTAAATGTGCTGAAGCATATCAGAAAAAAATAACGATGAAGATATCGTACTCCACAGCGCAGTAGAGTTCCTGTGCTCCAGCAACGCAGTAAGCCCATACATCTTACAAACTCTCTTCTCTCCTGTGAGTTTAGTTAATAACAGAAGGAACTTTCTTTGGGTTTACCTGCCAGATGTGTGCTACATATTTCAGTGAGTGGAATTTTTCTACCTCATTCTACATTGGTGGCTTCAGAAGGAATTATTATTTCTAATTCATCAGTCTTGTGGAGACGAGTCAGAAGCAGCAAAGTGTAAATCTCTTTATAACTAAATTAACGCAATCCTTTTTCATTTGTCATCACAGTGACAAAGTTCTATTGTCAGCTGAACAGATGTACTGAATGCTTGTCACTTGTATGTGTTAAAGGAGCAACAACTAAAAAGAGATAATTTCTCCTGACTAATACATGTCAAAGCAGAAGAATTCTTTTTTTGTTTAGTAATTTGCTTGGGTGTTTTGTTTGCTTTACACCAGGTATGAACCTCTAGTGTCACTGGTATATGGAGGAAGAATCACGAATGTATTACACCTTTTCAAATTCCAGGAACCCATAGCTCCTTTTATGCCTTCATTCTATCTTTATATCAAAATGCACAGAGTTTATGATCTCATAATGAAAGAATACCTCCTAAAATATTCCTATTAAAATGCAAATGTTGACCTTCCACCAAGTCTTAAGTTAGAACTTCTTTCCCTTTAATTTTTCTGGAATAGACATACTTTGTAATAGAACAATTTTTTTTGGTAGACCATGCTTCTTTTATTTTTCTAATGATTTAACATTCTTTAGAGGTTTTGTTGTTGCTTTTTTTAGAAAAGTGGAATATAAAACTTTCTTTGAAACTGAAAAGAAAGATTACATTTTATTATCAGAAAATCAAAGATGAATAGATTAAGTCACTGTTATCATAAGAAAAATCAAATATACTTTTCCCCTGTGGAAAAATAACATAAATTACAAAATTATGTGACAACATAAAAACAATAAAGATATTCAAGGATCATCCCTGAATTCCTAGCTATAAATTATGATTTTTGTATTCTATTCTTCTATCTTAATTCATTTGCAGGCTCTTCTAATTCTGGGAGATGCACCATAAAGTACTGATTGCTGACTTAGCTTTGTTCCCATTGAAATACAGTAAGAATGAAAATTACATCATCCAAACTAAGATGCCTTAGTCTTGGAAATAATAACAATAGTTGTACTTGAGCAAAAGGAACAATATCGTGTGTTTTGCAAACACTTTTTCAGAGTTCTGGTAGAAAGAAAGGGAGCTTATCTGCCCAGAGCTGTTATACCCAAACTGCAGCTTAGGTTAAGAGGTCCTTCAAGAAGAGTTCCTAAGGTGGCATTTCCTAGTGAAGCCTTCACTAAGTCAAGAAGAAGAAGTGGGTATTAAGTCTAAATAACTGGTATTTTCGAATATCCTCTCTGAGGATCTAAAGCCAATCTTGTATCCTGTTACCTTCAAGAAAAAACTGAGCACTAATAGCGCATTTCCAGAATCTTACACAGGTTGTCTTCCTTACCTGTTGCAGGCTAGTAATCCCTGCTCTCTTCTGGAACAATAATGAATAAAGGTACTTGTGTATTCATCAAGATCTGTCTCAAAGAACAAAGCAAATACTAATAGTGTTGACAAATAATTAGCATTTGGGGCTCCAAATGAAACTGTAGCTTCTTCATTCCCAGCCTGGGCAACCAGGCCTTTTGTCTGTTTATAGCCAGAAAAAAAGGAAAAAAAAAAACCCAAATCCTATGGCAATCCTAGTTGCCACCTACATAAATAAGATGAAAAAGACATTGAACAAGAAATTAAGGCAAATCTCTGGACAAATACTGTTCCGTATTTTTTTTTCTTTTCTATTCCACAAATGAAGTACAGTTTCTGTAATTTGTATAATGATTCCTATCAGATCTAGGAAAGCAAAACCAAAGCTGTGCAAGCTGTGCTTGCAGTTTGACCACAAACCTCTGTTTCTATACTAATCTGCACACAGATGTAAATCCCTGTACATGCATATTTGAAAGGATGGGGGAAGGCTGAAATCAGCCGAGGGAAGTTGTGCTGTCTCATTTGTTTTTGCAGCATGAGGATGAATCTCTTTTCTGTGTAATGCCAGAAGATAATTGCCTGCATTGCAGCAAGGATTCCCCTCCTCTTCTTGCTCTCCTCCAAGAGAAAATCTTCTTATGAAGCACTGGAGATTGCCTATAGCTAAAGGCAGGTAAAGATGCGTGGTGCTACTGGTGGTTTTAAGATCTCTAGGTCATTACAGACTTTTCTTAGTCATTTAAAATTTTAGTCTTGAAAATTCTGTCCTCTGTCTCAGAAAAAAAGGAGTTTTAAATCTCTCTTGGCCAGACATGGTACATTATACCTCCCACGGTCAGCTCAGTATGTGACCAATTGGTAACACATTTCATTTTCTTTCCCTTCCCCATTCCCATGAAACTACTACTTTTGGTTAAGCAGCACTAGTCTTTGGTTTACCGTATAGTGTGGCCAGCGTGTGACCTCTAGTGTGAGTGCAAGAGGAGGAGAAGGTGTTTTGTTTTGAATTTTGGGGGTTTTGTTGGGTTTTTTTGAAAAAGTAATTTTAGAAGACTGGATACAGTGATGCAGGAGGCCACTTCCAGTTCTACGGTCCCATGTCAGAGGTATTTAAAAAAAAACAATGGGAGTTAACTGACAATATCGATAAAGTGACTGCATTTGAGTTGACTCGTTTTCCCTCTATTAGAGAGTAACTTTAGCATTTCTGTAATGCTGAATTCACCTTTCAATATACAGTACTGCTGATTTTTCTGCCACCACCATCAC
Source organism: Grus americana (assembly GCF_028858705.1). Classification (NCBI taxonomy): domain Eukaryota; kingdom Metazoa; phylum Chordata; class Aves; order Gruiformes; family Gruidae; genus Grus; species Grus americana. The sequence continues at coordinate 24,365,347 of NC_072855.1, forward strand.
CCCCCACCTCCATCCCACCCTGGTCACCGTGTATTTGCACATATTCTAGAATAGTAACTGACATTTCTGGGTAAAGCCACAACATAACTAACAATAAAAATAAATTCTATACTTAAGTAGAAAGACTACCCATAGATAACAAAATTAATCACTGGCTGTCAGAGGCAAACAAATGCACATTTTCAATCTTATATGGTCACTTTGGATAGACAGGAAAAAGAGAAATCAATTTTATTTGTAATCAAGTCGACAATATATTGAAATAGCTAATGCTTACATGTTCTTTTTACCACCTATTCGAAGTGAAAGCATACAACTTGGATAAAGTTTTAAACTTATTTTCATTGGGCTTAAGAGAAGGAAAACAAAAGGAACAAAATTAAATGTTACTGGCAGACCATCCATAAAGCGTGTAAGCTCATCAATTCTTCAAAAAAATATTGGGAAAATGGCCAAGTTATTTAACTTTGCAAAACTGCTGCTTAGCATTCACAATACTCAGTACTGCTAACACTATGAATGTCTCATAAAAGTTCAAAATAGTTTTATTTGGGTTAAAAGAATGTCATTTGCAAAAGCAGTTCAGAAAAGAATGCTGTCAAAACGCCTCACACCCAGCTCTGACAAACATACCTTGATTTCAGTTTTAATCCAATTCCAACTATGAGAAATGTACCTTCTAACCAGCAGATCATTTTTAGTGCAAGTTAATGAAGTTAGCGTGATGCTGGGCTATGCTCCATCGTTAATATCACCACCTCTGCTATCCCAGACTCATGGAAACAACTTAAAGCACAAAGCGAAAACTATACTCTCAATACCAGTTTTCTACCACAATTTTTGTTTTGTTTTATTTTCATTCTGTTGTTATTGAACAAGGTCCCGAGAAAACTCAGCAGCACAATAAAAGCTTGGGCTTCCAGCAGAGGCATAGGCTGAAATACCTAAATACCTAAAATACCTGGTTGCTGCCGGGTTTCTGAGAAGCACAAATGGAGTTATTCTGATGGCAGTTCTGTCACTTTGATCCAGACTAACAGAAAGAGGTGTGTAGAATGGTGCAAAATTAACCACTCACATGTGGCGGGAGCAGTGAGGAAATATTAGAGCAGATGATCTTGAATCTCCTTGAGCAAACTTAGGAGGAAGGAATAGATGTAGAGTGGTGCAAGAGGGTGGTAGTCAGCAGTAAGAAGGGCATTTGGCTGAAAATCTGAGCCTGGGAAACTTACCTGATCTCACACTTGTGACTGATTTTCATCACTGGCCCTGCAACTTTGTGACATTCTTAATCCTGCCACTAGAATCTACAATTTCCAGTAAAAACACACAAAACTATCTGTATTGTTCTCCAGAGTGACTCAGTTCTCTCTTTTGAAAACAAACGGATGTTTTCCTAGTTCATAAAAGCATTTATTCCTCCTAAAATCTTCATCAGAGCCATTCCTTTTGGCAGAGCTCTCATGTTCTTAAGAACTAGATACAAACTTTTTTGTGAAAAATAATTTCAAGACTTACTGTGTTGTATTTCCATTGAAAGACCTACTTTTCATTCCATGGGAATGAAGCTTACCTTTCTTCTCCTGTGCTGACAGACCTGCAAAGCCAGAAGAAAGGCAAAGAGCAGAGGCTGCCACAGGAACTGGCTATCGCTTGTATGGGAAACACTCTCTAACATCTAGAGCTGTCACTCTGCTGTGAAAACATGACTAATTCCTCACCACCAACACTATGAAATATAAATCTTCATATATCAAGTCTATGAAAATTCTCATGTTCCTTCACAAACACTTTCCTTCACTTCTTTCTTAACCTAGTTAGCCCAAGGCTTCTCAATATCTGTCTGATGCTTGTGAAATGCCTGTGCTCTTCCCTTAGCTCTGTTAACGACGCTTTTTTTCTCAGTATTAGTTAAGTAAGCACTAGATTCATGGAACAGCTGTCAACTTCAGTTTGTAAGTACTTCTTTTTTCCTTTTACTTTGATACATATTAATACTTTTGTCTTTTTGAGCAAGGGTGTATATTAACTAGAAGCCTACTATTCTTATTACACCACCAAACCTGTTTCTGGAGTGGCGCGGAAGGTGGCTTGCTGCAGTACCAACGAATCATTCAAACTATTCCTTTCAGTATGAATCACTGTACATTTACCCAAAACTGTGCACCTGAACTTACACTCAGCTTTTTCTAGCTTCGGTTAACCTAAGTCATCTGCAAATTTCCTTCCCTTTCCCCACTGTGCCTGCCAGTCCCAACTAAACGTGTATTTCAGAGTGACCGGTGAACAAAACTGGTCAGGACAAGTTTCACAGATTTCTTTCTCATGGCTGCTGGTCCTAAAGAGTTCTGCAGTGATTATACTTTTATAAACAAAGTCAAGACAACACATATATGGATTATTTATTTACTCCACAACACCAGGCAGAATAAGCATGGGCCACATTCATATGGACCGTATGCTGCACGGAAAAACTAGACTTCAGTCTGAAATAGCAACATAATTTCTCTAAATATCATTAAGTAGCTGGAAGTTGCTGTAGGCAAACTGTTTTCTGCATCCAGGAAATATATCTAGTTTTCTGCTCAGTAAACCTTTTCCTAAAAAAAGTCTTTTAATTGCTGGCAAACTTAAAAAAAATGCAGAAAACCACAAGGTATTGCAAGCTGCCCTGAAAAAAATAAGTGAACGCGATGTCGAATTCTTGTGCTAGTCTCAAGGAAGAACATCAAGCAGAGCCAGCCAATATGAGTAAAATGTACGTTTACAAAACAACAACTACAAAAAGACTTCCATGCCAGTGACAGGAGGTGATTCAACTAGCTGGCTGGCAGTAAAGGTTGTTTACCAGGTTCTGGATTCCTAATTGGGTGCCTAGCTTGCTAAGTAGCAGCTGGTCTTTAATTAGTTGAAAAATTATTATCACTAAAAGTTGCCATAAAAAGAAAGAGAACAATATAATTAAAGCGTTAGAATCCATATGGTGGGATATGTATCTTCACTTGTCAATAGCTGTTTTTCCTCTCTTTTCCACTCAGCATTAATAAATCAAAACTGTTCATTTGCCAAAAAAGTCTCCTTTTTTAATTTGTATTGAAAGTAATATTAAGATGGAAGTGTGCTGGAAGACTGTACATAGTGTAATGTTTCTCTTTGACTGTGAAATTATCCAAGATGCTATTTTCTACAGGGGTGAGTTACGACTGATGAGTCACCCTTGCCAGTACACCTAATGGCAGGACTTCATTATCTCACCTTCGTTCATTACTTATAAAGTAAAACTAGATGAAAACCTCTTTGCATATAAGACTTAACAAAATACAAATTCTATGCCTGTGATGTAATAAATATGACCATAGCCTGAATGCTCATTGCAACCTGTAACTGGAAATCTGTAAGCAGTTGCACTATAATTATCTGAAAGTATTTTAGGCACCACTATTTCTACAGGTTTACAGATCTTCACTTAAAGAATATTTGTCAGTGCACGTGGAATGATGATATTACATGTGAAGTAATAGAGTGCTAATATAAAAGAATAAGTCTAGGCATATTTTTTCTAAAATATTATAAATACCTGTGCTATCAATTTTAATATTTTAGAGTATTACATTATTTTTATACTTACTGTACTTCCTGATTTGGTCAAGGGGGGGAGGCAGGAGGATAATATTAGTTGGTTTTGTAACAGCTGAATCCCTTCCAGTTCAAAACCTGTCAGAATCATCTCATCCATTTACCCTTTTTGTGACAGAGAAATTCAGTAGTTGTGAAAGGTATTTACGTATAATAGTGGTGCATCTATTAAAAAAACCACACACAGAAAGAAAATATTAACTCTGTTTAGTGTCCAGATTAGCTGTGGAAAATTTATAAACTCTACGTTGCTCATATTAGCAGCAGGTGACCTCCACTCACATGCATTTGTTATTGTTTATATTCTCTTCTGCTCTACAGGAGTAGGTTGCCTGTGTTTCCAGCTAACAAAGATTTTCTAGACTTGGGTTAGAACCAGGAAATTCAGTATAAAAGAAAGGAACTGTTTAAAAGCTGAAATTACCAAGTGCCTCAATTATCCCGAACTCTACCTCTGCAGCACAAACTTGAGAAAATTGTAAAATAACCCTTCACCATAAAATCAATTGATTATTGGCAGTAACTACATACAGTGGAAACAGCCTTTCATAATTTTACAGGAATCTTCCTTTCAGGTTAGGAAGTTGCAGACAAAGAAGAAAATATTCATCTGATAAGCAGCATATAGCAATATGCATCAGCCTCAGTCCTTCACTAGAATGCCTTCCAAAGGCTAAGCAATTATTTTTTTCCCCTCGCTGAAGTGTTGTTTCCTATCTAAATCATTCTACATTCAGACCTCACTCTTATTAGGCCACTGAAAGGCACCAGAAGAGATGAATGTGCCCTAGGGCAACTATAATACAGTTTAAAAAAAAAAAAAAAGTATCAACTTCCCAGCTTAAAATACATTATCACCAGGTCTTCAAATTGCATTGCGGGGATGAAGTAAAAAAGGTTTATATAGGAATTCCATTTCATTTTTCTCTTGAACTGATTTTAATAGGATGCTACTGTAATTTTCTGTAATTTAAGATACAAACTTTTTTGTCAATATGAAAATACTTAACACTCGCATGTCTATAATGAAGATGATTTCATTTTGGTAAATGAGAATAATATTGGACTTTCATTTAGATTTAAGGTCTGATCTATGCTGATTTACCTGTTTGAGGAAAACTCCTTGAAAATGCACATTTTTAGCAAATTACTTCAATATTTGTTTCATTAAACATTAAATATTCAATTATAATTCAGAAAATATTGAAACACTCCTGTGTTCGACTACTAACTGATTAATGATTCTTCTATAATGCTTTAAGACAGGACTTAACACTCATGGAGAATTGAGACCAAATTTCTGTAGAACAAAATTTATTTTAAAGTGTTTCACAAACAGCCACTGCTTTTTGCAGGCAGGGGAATTTGCGGGGGATTTGATTTAATATATTTAGCTCTTCTCCTGTCCTTAATAACAAAATAATCCATTAATGATGTTTAACAATTTTTCTATCTCACTGTTACCCACAGGTCAGCAAAAATCTCCATGGGACTAAAAACGGTAAGTTATATCCTAAAGAAATTCAACATACTATGAAAAGAAAGTGAAGGCACTTGTAACTCATCCCTGCATTACCGTTTCAAAAATATCACTGCTGATATTTGTCCCCCATAATGTTCCCACCAACGTTTTGGTCGCTCAGCTGCGTGACCACTTTCCAGTCTGAACGGAACAGAGGGGTCCTAATTTACTCTGACAGTAGGAATGGGTCGGGGGGGCTGGAGGGACCTCTCTCCCTGTAGCCCTGCAAGGTGCAGGAAGGTGGAGCCTGGAGAAAGGGGAAAACGGGGCCAGGACGGAAGGCCAGGTTGGCATTCCACAGGAAGGCAATCCACATGGCTTGGCCAGCAAACCTGTCGTCAGGTTAACCGCAAGCTCACGACAGCAGCTTCGAAATCTATTTAAAATATACATAGATACCAACTAACAGCAGCAGAAGAGGCACCAGCATTAGAGAGATACTTGATGAACTGCAAAGGGAAGTGCAACGACTAAATATTTTCACTCACAAGTGTGCATGTACAAGCACAAAATTATGTGTCACCAGTCTGGTAGACAACCATTTTCCTCAATTGTATAATATATCTAACAGCAGATTGCCATTTATTTACACTTACAGACAGCTTTGTTGTATCAGGACTCCGTAAGTTTTCTTTCAATTAAGTTAAATCCATATTTATTTATTTGAGTTTTTCTCTAGTTTAAAAATCACTTTTATTTGAAGCACTGTGGGAAAACGTATCAAAATAAGGCATCCTAGCTGCCAGATTGTTGCACGGACATAGATTCCACCTTTATGTAATTTCCAGTGGCAGGTAATAAATGAAGAGATTGAAAAAGAGAACTGTTACAGAATTCTGATGAGTAAGCCCTAACTTCAACAAGAAAAAATGAAGACTCTCTCTGATTTCCGTGAAGCAGACTGTATATTAAAAGCAGCAGCTGGAAAAGAGCTTATTAAAAACCTAACTGTTAAAAGACACTCTTACGGTATCTATTTTCTGTGAGTGAGGGCTGAGCCATCCTGACCTGCCTCACTGAAAGTTCTTTAAACTCACTACAGCTTACAAGGAGAGCAGGATTAAATACAAAATAATAGCAACAAAATAAAAAGGTGAGATTTTTTTTCTCTTTAATCACAGTTATCAAATACAATAGTTTTAAGCCAGCATTCTGCACTGCAGAGTAAAGATTGGTAGAAGAGATGAGAAAAGAAAATTTTGATTCACTAATACACAAGAAATTCCTGGTTAGTGACCTGATATTTCATTTTCTGGAAACTCAGCCCATACTTAAAACTGAAAAGAGTGCTTCCTCTTGCTAGAGTCCCTCAGTAGAATTTCAATAAGCTAGAAAACTTTTCATTCTTTTTAATCTTACATCCTATACTTCATAATTTCATTAGATATTACTTCCATGTGTGGACAAGTTTTGCCTTGATAGGTGGCCATAAAGGCCATCTGCAAGACATTTAGATGTTAAAAACATAACCAATTTAGAGAGATATGTTTGTAAAACAGTCAAATATATCAAGGTGGAAAATTCTGCAATCTATTATTTACTAGATGGCTTTGGTATGAGAAAAACAAACACAAAGAACCTAGCTGATCTTTTTGCTCTTCAGAACTTTGTCATTGTTTCTGGGTTATATGCTTCAGCCAGGTGAGCCGTCTGGTACATTTATCCCTCACAGCTTCAAGATAATGCAAAGTTCTGAGATCAAGAAACAACAAGAGGCAAACATAAGCAACTTGTAATAGCTTGCTTACATTATTCAGCATGTGGTATATGAGTGCAAAATATTTACAAGGTTCATTTTACATGCACATTAATTATGTAAAATTAGAGACACCAAGAGAGAGCCATTAAGTGTCAATTAGACAATAAGATCAAGAATCCTGGCAGTGCTGGTAATATTAAACCTAGAGTTTACGTCCAAAGGGAAGACAGTTCATTAACATCTTAATTTGTTTCTCAACAGTTCAATTATAACACGCCTAATGTACAGGACATTAACCTTTGAGGACCTGAACCAAACTGTACACCAGAGTAAAATGACCTTACTCTTTTTGTGAAGATGCAGATGTGACTTTTTGGGGGAGCTTTTATTGCTGTCAAACCAGTCTATCACCTGCCTCTGAAACCTCTTTTAAGAGGTACGCCTCCTTCACCTGTAAATGTTTAGGGCAACATCCAATAAATAGATGAGAAATTTTTCTTTTCCACTGGAATCTGGAGTTCCGCAACTGAAAATAAAGTGCACAGAAATGTCAGGGAACACAAGAGCAAACATTAGGTCTTAAAAAGGAACATAAAAAGTGGCAACATGACACTTATTTCAACAGCATAAAATGTATGGCACACTAAATGTGCTAGGTATGTTAGACTCTCTGCGTGGTAAAGCTTTCTTATGGTTCATTAAATTGTCAATTAACTTGAGTTAATTGATTGCAAAAGAACTTGAGTTAACAATTAATTTTAAAATATAAAACTATATACCAAAGTTTGTTCCAAGAAATATATGACAAAGAGCTCTGATTCTGGGAAAGAGAATAGTTTCTGGTGTTTCCAGTTTCTAGTTCAGGAGTTGTTATTAAAAGCAGATAGCAATGTGGACTCTGGCCTCTTAATAAAACTAAAGTTACTGTCTGAAAATGGAATATATAAATAAGACTGTTAATGAGATTTTTTTTTCTCAGAGTAAAGCCTATATAATTTTGCTCGCATTCAGAGTTTTTCCTCCTGTTGGCCTAGTAGACATTTTATCTTGACAATAAAAAAAATAATAATAGAAGAAAGTGATTTTTGCAATCCAAGTAGCATATAAAATGGCCCTCCACTTAAGATCTAACCATAAATACAGCTGCACAGGTAGTATCCTTTTACTGCACAATTTCTTTTCACAGTTCATTGATTGTGAAGAGATACCTTGAAAGAAAAAAAAAGTTTGTCATTTTATGATGGTATCCTGTATGGCCATGAGGATGGGATACACTTTTATGTGTTCTTCTCACTAATAATGCATCAGGGAATAGAAACGTGGACATCAGTGGTTAAGAAGCTGAAAACATTTATAAGAATGGGCAACATACTGTACTTTGGGAGGCAACTGAACAGCTGACAACAGGCAAGCCTAAAGAAGATTCTCATCATTGGTGTCAAGTAAAAACAAGGGAGCATTAATCTTCGAAGTTCTCAGCAAGACACAGGTGCAATTTCTTGCCAATGATTCTGACCTTGATCCAAGCCATTTAAACTATTTGCTTATTTGCTTGATCACCCTAACACACCTGATGGAGAAAGAACTGTTCTAAGGCAAGTAGCATTCACCTATTGCAGAACTGATTTGTATTTCAGCATGGATGTCATCCCTCTGTTTTGTTATATGCCTTTCAAAAATCATTTAATATAGGAAACTTATGGAAACACATTAAGGAGGAGGGTTACTTTGACTGTACATTTGGAATCCTAAACTAATGCCTTTTTTTGAAACCCAAGGAGTTTGGAGAAAGAGGAAATGGCCACAAGAGACTTAACTGGAGATAAATTAACTGCTAACTGCAGAAACGTCGGATTCCCTGTAACGACTTCCTCATCATTGGCCATAACAAATCAAGGTTATATTATTCAAGTAAGCAACATAGTCATGGCTGTTGAATTTCAATAGCAATATTTTGCCTAATGCTGTCAGGTTGGTCTTGACAAATTCCAATAGTAAACGGTAAATATCCTAAATTTGCAATTTTTATGAATTCAGTCATAGATGAGAAACTTTTGAATTTTTTTCATGACTGACATTAAAAACAATGAATAATCACCACAGGATATGTATTTATCCCAGAACTACCGTTCAGAGAAAACTAAACAAGTTAATGCTACTATGATGTAGCTAGTTTGTAGGAAAGCAAACCTTTTTAAAAGGTCTTTTACAAATATTTTACATTTAGTAAATTCTATCAAGATTTAAGGCTTGGAAGATAAACTTTCTAAATGAAACTCAGTTACTAATATTGAAAATTCATAGAAAGTTCAATCTTATGAGAACTTTTCTTTAAAAGCTGGGAGGAAAAAATGAATCTGAATTTACTTCTATTTTGCTATTTAATGGGTAAAAAAAAGAAGCTTTCTTAAGCTAATGGTGGAATTTCTTGCTACTTTACAGATATTTCATGGGGTGGTTTTTTTTGTACACTAGTTCTTAGAACAGATCCTACACCAACATTTTCAAAACTCATTTACCTAAGCTGTGCTTAAAAAAGCAACAGAAAGGGGGCTAATCCTACAATCTCCAGGATATGGATAAAATGTACTGCTGCTTCACTCAGCGATTTAACCAAGACTCCAAGACATATTCTCCTACATGAAAGGTGTGTAATCTCCCATGAAACCTGGTTTCCCCTGGAAGGAAAACCTGTAAGGGTCCTCAAGTGAAAAATGTTCTACCTGTAACAGCCTGGGAATACCTTAGGATTGTTATATGTAGTTTATGATATTTATCATCCAATGAGCTTGAACAGTTCCGATGTATAAGATGAGTCAACAGTGGAAAAAAACATCCACCCTGAAAACAAAAACTTAAGTGCTGGACACCAATCACAAGTGTAAACTGCTAAAACACAATAAACTGAAGGCTAATGGCTAAAGCCTATTTGAAGAAATTATACTTCAATCATGCTGTAATTTAAATAGACATATCAAGCAAAACTAGTCAAATACAAATACATTATTAGCTTTTAAATGGAACACATTGGAAATGTAGATAGGGGAGAAAATGACAAGTTATAAAACTCATACATGCAGCAAACCTCAATTTATTCAGACCTATTAGTTCTTAAGCAATCTGCAGTACTGGACAAACCAATGCTAATTAAATTTTGAAAGAAAACGCTTTACTGTGTATGTAACCAAAGGTATAATTTGCAAGAAATTGCATTCTTTATTACCAGGCACAACACATATTATAGGATCATTAAGGCACTGAATTCAAGTAATTTAAAAAGACAAAGATAATACATTTGCTTTAGTTTGCCTTCTGTTTTGCTGAGGACTACAAATGTCAATACGTAGAAGACCTTCAGGGGCATTTACAGAAATGCATTACAGAACTTTGTAACACCTATTTGTCAACATCTAAACCTCTATCTCTTTGGCCAGTTCAGTGAAATCCCTTTCTCCATAGGGAAAAACCACAAAGATCTCTACCAGGATTTAAGATAAAGGTTAAGGCAAGCTTGATATAATAGGCTTGACTATAACACACATACTATCTGCAAACCAAGCCAAAGTCAATAGCCAGAGGTGTCACGGGATCCAAACAGACAGCATAATTAAGTTTGAGTCACAAATTAGATAAGCAGAGCAAAACCACGTCAAGGCAATGAGGAGAATGGGAGCGTGTATGGAAGACAACCCAAATATTGGGATGTTCCAGTCTATGAAACAGAATAGGATCTAGAAAAAAGCAGGAAGGGCTCAAGTAAGGTCAGGTAGGCTAAGCAAGTACTGAAGTGCCCCAAAAACCTGCACCACAGTGCAAGAGCGTAAGTACGTAGGAAGATATAATTGCAATAAATGCAACTGTGGCATTAACACCCGCATCGTTCTTTCTCCTCAATGTAACAGATTGCCATGGTTTTCTACTAAACCATGAGCAGCAAAGCATAACAGGAATAGTCTCAAAGAAATTTCAGCAAAGACAGTAACTACACAATTAAGCTACAGCAGTGGTAAGAACTAAAATAGCACGACTGTTATTCCCCTTAACTGAGCTGCAGATGGATCCTGTTTGCAGTGGAGTTGCAAGTACAGCAGTACAGCACAAATCTAGCGTGAACCACGAAGAAAACTTTGCAAGGCTTCCTGCCTTTTTTTACAGAGAACAATCTAGACTCAAAAATCACCAAGTTTGCCAAATACTTCTGACAGCACAGAGAATATTTCTGGCAGGTCAGAAGCAGGAATACTGTACAGACCATATCCAAGCATTCTGAATCTTCCCAATCTTGCAGCAATAGGCTCAATTTTGCAAGTTAGTACATATTTCTTACCACAATTCCACTTCAAATACATTCCACCCATCCACAGTAATCTGTTTCTACCCCACACATACATAGTTCAAGTTTCCTAATGTAACTTATTGAAACAGCAGATTTGCCTTAAGTAGCCCAAATCAAATGTATTTTTAGAGCATGCTATGCTCACAATGAGGACTTTAGTATTTTTTTTTTTTTTTAATTAAGTTTCCATTTGGACTCAGGCGCAACTGAAGTTGTTCTACTTTAGATGCCAGCGACAGTCTGATAACTGAATCTCTCCCACTGAAACAGCTTGCACTGGAAAACAGGATTTAAAAATCAAAAAGGTGGTATGACAGGGTAGGCTCATACCAAAGTGTCTCCGCCAGCGAGACACGTACTCCTTACCTCCTGACTCCTGCAGGCACCACCACCATCCCCAGCAGAGTGTGTAAGTTTTTTCCCCAGACTCTTTTATCTGGAACTTGAGATGTGGAGCTGGTGGCAACCTGGCAACGCTCACAGGAACACAAACTGTGCCAGCACTGAATCAGGGGAGAGAAGAATCATAGCAGTGAGATAAAATTCCTGTAACTTTTACTCTCTGATAAACCTGTGGCTGTAGGGCAGACAGAGCCAGTGGCATCCTAACGACTCACCTTAGGCACAACAGCCCAGGGCTCATCACAACAAAGAAAGAAAAAAATCAACGATATGGCTAAGCCCTCCCTGCTAACTGAAGAGATCTTTGGGGATATTGTTCCCCCACTGGACAGATTCTAGGATAACATTTGCAAAACCTTGTAATGCAGAAATTGAGTGTCAACCCAAGTCACACAGTAAACATAAGCACTGCATGAACACACTCTGGATCGCAGCTGGTCAAACTGACCCCACGCTAAAGCACTCTCTGCTGAGGCACAAAACCCATTAGTCAAACTGCTCGTTTGAACTGGTAGCCCCAAATAGTACCTTGGAAAAAGATCTGTTTCAAAGAAAAATTTCGTAACAGTAGCCAATATTCAGCTCAACTAAAGGAAAAAACCCAAATATTTCAGCTCGTATTTTTCTTTGGGTTTTGGGTTGCTTCCCTCCCCCATCCTAATAAATGCAAACACCCCCCCCCCCACACACACACACAAACAGAAAACAGGCGTTATGTTAAAACAATTAGTATAAATCATGCTTACATGCCAGCTTTACACCTACAATGGGTGCAGGTCTAACAAGGTAATAATGAACCTGAGATTTACCAAGATTTTAATCCTAGTCTTCCCACAGTTAGAAGCCCATGCCTAAAATACCTGTGCCTCATTTAACTTCATTTTGCCAATCAGAAAGTAAACACTTACCAGGCTACTCGATAGCTTTCATGTGGAAAGACATACAGAAATATTTTTTTCAACATTTTTATTGATTTAAATTTTTTTCTGAAAAAAAATAAAATAATCCATCGCCTATTTTAGAGAAATTTATTCAAGTAATTACCATTTATTCTCTGAAAATTACATTTCCTTTACCATTCCACAACATAGCACAGCAACAATAAAAGATCAGCAGCCATTAAGGTATTGCAACAAAACACATTTATTCTGCAGGTCTTAAATCAGTTTGAAATGTGTAGTGCAACAACAATATGTTAAGATAATTGGTTCAAAATTTTGATATCTATTTGAAATAATTCATTGGAAATTTAATTTATGCTTTCCCAAATAATTTTTCCTTGGGTTAACACTGTCACCATTCAGTATGTCTCTCTGGATGTGCACGTAACTGTATGTGCACATACACACATATAGGGTGACTGTCTGTGTATACACACGTACAAAACCAAATTTAAACATATTTTAGTAAACATCTTTTCTTCTTGATTTTTAGGGCCTTCTAACAGCAGCCATACAGATACTTTATCTGTGATATGCTTCTGAACTAGAACAAATGTTTCTGTAGTCCTTAGAGCCAATAAAAATACACAAAACATTTTCTTCACAGACATATTCACTTCAATGCACAAAACCCTTCCATTGCTCCATTTATTCCATTAGTGTAGGGGCTTAAATGATGCATGAGGCTTTCAGCAGAGGTAAATGTCATTTTTAAGAACCCAATAAAAAGATGAACAATACAGCAACCATAACTCAATACTGAAGAATATTTGCAAATAAAAGTAAAACTGTAAACAGTACATTCAGGTCCAGCCTCAGACAGAAAGTAAAGTAATTTCTCCTGATGGCACACAGGCCCCGATTCCAATCAGCATTTCGGAATGTGCTTATTAACATTACGCACTGGCTTTCGTCAATACAAGTTCATACGCTTTCTTGAGCCAGGGTCTCAATGATTAGAAGAGGCTCAATTACAAATTAGAAGTAGCAAAACAGTCAATAGTGCACTGGCAAAATTAAAATCTACAAACTCGTTTCGGAATTAACAATTGGTCAAATGAGGTAAGTGCAAACTCTGAAAGACTAAACTTGCTTTGTTAGTGCTATATTCCAGAAGAATAAATACAAAACACTACAAAATATTTGGGTTTGATCTCATTTTCCCTGTACTTCCTAGCAGAGTTGCCAGATACATTACTTAAGTCATTTGTCTAATTTCTTCAATCAAACAAATTATTTTTCCAATTAAGCTGCTCAATGCAATCAAGAATAGAAGTAAATGATGTGAGAAATGTTACGGCACCTGTGACTACCAAAAATAGAAGAGGGGATAAGTGAGCCTACTGCTTCTGTATGGGAAGAAATTCAGTAGCACCCTCAAAACTATGCGTTAACAAAAATCAAATGTCATTGATGCTGATTAAATCGAATTTTTCCTTTGAAATTTTAAGGAATTAAGAGACTATTTAAAACAATTTCCAATAAACAAGAACTAGTTTAAAATTCTCTCTTCTAACGTAAAAGGTCTGGCCAATTCCAATCAAACTTGAGGAACACTAAAGGCGTCAGTAAGTTCTTGAAAGGCTGGTGACAATCTGTGGCAGAGCGGCCAACCAGAACACAGAAGGGACAGCAGCAAAATGAAGCAGACGCTGATATTAATGCTTCCCCTGAAGCAAAGGTGCAGTATGAGCTCATTAGCTCTCTGCTCTGTGGTCCTGCTGCTGAACCAGACAGCATCTGCAACACCTGGAAACAGCCTCAGCACAGCAGTGCCTTTTGCCCATCCATCTGTTATGGGACAAAGTAAAAACTGGGATATGCCATGAGACAGGAAGGAGGCAATCCCATGGGATAAGTGAAGGTGAGATCCACAAAACAACTGAAGGAACCCAAATTATTTCATTGCTCACATAGGTTTTGTTTTGAAGCCAGATTCTGATTTTTAAATTTAAGGAACTCAGGGCTTAAAAAACAAAGTAGCTGCAAGGTAGCACATCATGTACATCAACTGCTACTTACATACTCGGACTACAGCAAATAAGGTAACTGAAGCTGTTGTGTCAACCTTGGGACCTCTCACACTCAGAAGAGGAGCCACCCTACACAATTGTAGCACAAGCATTTCCTAGTCCCCGCAAACAGCATTCTGTTCACCTTTGTCCTCATGGTCAAGGGAGGGGTTAATCTCCTCACCCACTTAGTAACTGGCACTTCTTGAGTGAGTTAGTACCCTTCCGGTAGATCTGGTTGTGTGTGGACCATTTTTTCTTAAGGAAATTAATTTCTCGAGTGAATATTAAATATTCATCAGATGCTAGCAACTTGGTCAGCACCAAGCAAGCTCTAGCCTAACAGTGATAGAGAAGTCTGCCTTTGTCACTCTGAGCTAACCAAGGTCTGTTTAAAAAATTACTTCACCCTGTTGAGCAAAAAGAGATGATGCTACTCTTCCAATTCATATGCCCTTTTAAAGTAGATGCTGCTTTGAAGACTTCTTTTTGTCATCCTCAGTATTCTCTCTCATTGCTTAGATGTCATTATCAGATGTACACCATATAGACACAGTTTTGAGACACAAGAACTCATACATTGTCTTATCTACTACATTCCTCTCCCTTTTGATTCTTTCACATGCCGCTCTCTCAGAGGACATATCTATGGGAGCAGATCCTAATTTTATTCTTAAATACAAAAAAACCCACCAAACCCCAACTCATGTAAAAATCACTTTTCAAAGCAGATGTTACTTGTTTTTATAGTGTTAGACAATTAAAAGTATTGCAAGCCAACAGTATGAATTTCAGTGTATATCTTGTCTTCCTTCTAAAAATATTTCTCCAGTACTTACAAGATAGTACAGAATACAAACATAGCAAAAGCTTTTGATAGTGCTTAGAATTATTATATCAACAAAAATCTGCAACAAAAAATAATAGGCAAAACCCTGGTGTCATTGCACTGCACAGGAGAACTTCCAAATTTCACGAGTTTTACATAATCAGTTCTCTCAGTTCAATCTTAAATTATAGCATGTGGCATACGCATATACAAAACCAACAGCTGCATATAAACAAATTATATTTCCTCTGCACTGTACAAACTACACACATCAAGAAAGACTACTTTTGCCCAGAAAAATATATACACACACATATACATATATATAAAAAAATAAAAACTTCAGACTCAGGAAATCAGCTGGAGGTTTCACCATGAAGTGCTTTGTTCTTCTGCAGTACTGTATTTAGTTCCTGAATCACATTTGATGGCAATTTGTTATCCAATTCCAAAGTAGTTTTGTTTGTTTTGTTCTTATTTTTCTTCAGTGCCTTATGTGGTCTTTGGTGTAGGTCAGTCATCCCTGCACCAACATCCTCAGAGATCAAGCTCCGATGTGTTTTTGCATGATTTCGCAATTTCTCCTCCTTCTGTTCCAAACATTGTGCCACAATAGATGCTTTTGCTTTCAAGTTTTTTCTTTCTTCCAGAAAGTCTTTTTCATGATGCTCACCAAATTTTGATTTCCCAGACTGCAGTTCTATATTCTGAGCAAACAAGCAAAGAGAAATAAGATCATTCACATTAACACAATATTCAATAATATTTAGATTGCAATTTTTGCTCGTTAGTTTCACATAACAGTTTAAAAGAAAAATCAATTTTACCCAAGAGCTGAGACAGCACAGTTAATAGTTTTAAATTCCCACAATTTGTGCTATTATCATTTAGTAAGCATTTTTACTAAGCATATTTTCTCAATTAGTGATACTTCTGAAAATTACATAAATATTTCAAATAAATGCACCATGACAACGAAGACATTCATTTTCATATATTCACAATTTGATTTTTCATTCTACCACAGCAGCCTAAATTTTAATGTTTTACAGCAGATCCATATACTCTTAAAAACTCAGAATTCTTAAACAAATACAACTGAGAATGTTGCAATTTCGATAACTTAATGGCTGAGCTACATGAATATACAGAAGATAATTTTACAGGATCACATAAACATTTTCAGCAGCTGTGCAGTACTACCTGATAAATTATAAAGATTGCTTTTTCAAATTTTGGCTAGCAATTTTAAGGAACATACTGGGAACTCAGATAAAACAACAAATTGATGGCAATGCAAGTGTTCCATATTGGTAGGCTGTTTTCAAGTTCTTAAGCTGCAGGAAATGACAGGTAAATCAAATACTGCATCTAAATTTGCAACTGGTGTGGCCCATTAGAAGCACATCTGTACAGTGAAAGGAAAGTGCCGAGAACCCGACATCCACACTAACACTATTTTAGGGATTTTTTTTTTGTTTGTTTGTTTGTTTTAAATACACTTCAGATTAGCTTTAGCTTTCTCCTACTGGCAGGAGGCCTATTTCTGGCTGCAGCGCATTAGACATGCTCCTGCAGAACATCTTCAACTTGAGTTTCATCTGAAAGCAATCCAAGTTCACATGCTCCAGAACCGCTCTACAATATGAAGCAAAACACAGTAAATGGGAACAACTGGAAAAATTGCTCCTAAAGTGCACTCCTGATTCTAACTAGAACACTCATGTAGATGTATCTGAACTAGGTTCTCTCTAGTGTTTGAATATTTTTTTTATGTTTGCTTTAACATATATGAGGTATCAAGATTCTAAGAGACAAATTGCTCATATGCTGTGGATGAATAACTCCACAAAAATCTAGTGAAACAGAAAGAGTGCCACACAGGAAAGACAAAAAGAAACAAAGCCTCCCTCAGCTTTGAGTATCTTCTAGTAGTCCACAAAGATGTCGTACATGAAAGAAGAATTCCAAGACCTCATTTTCTTTGAGAGCTATAAGGCTCTTCCACAAAAGGAATGATCTGCCTCCCGCCACACCAACTGAGCAGACAGAACACAATAAATTCCTCTACCATTCTTGTTTGCCTTATATGTTTTAAAGTGACATTTCTTTCTTCACGAGGACAGCAAACATAAGCCCATTACAAAAAGTGAGTGTTGATGCAGCAAATTAGTTGCTGTGTAGGAAGAAAAACAGTAAATTATTAAATGAGTTTACATTGAAGAGATCTAAGCTATAAAACAAAGTCTAAATTTGTGCAGACTCTTGAAATTTCACCTGAGCTAGCATCTGTTCAATAAGAAACAAACATTTGGATGATATAAATCACAGTTTTTAAAAGGGCAGATAAAGGGGTTATTTTATTTTATTGGTATCACTTTTAGCACTAAGAAGGCTGGTATTTCTATTTGCATTCACCAAGAATGAAAGCTACCCATTAACAATGAAGCACCAGTGGCCCTGAAATGCAAAAAATTAAATCAGTCCCAGAACAGCAATGCACACCAAGAGTTCATACTGCTACATGGGTTACCACTGCTGCACGCTATGGAGCAGATTTTAGCTTGCCTGAAGACTCTTCTAAATTCTACTGCCATCAGTAACAACTGCTATCAGTTGAAAATCTCCTGCTATCACCTAAGTCAGCAAGAAGAATCCTAATATTTAACGTGTTCAGCTATATTCAGTGAAAAAAAGTTCAAGGCAATTGATGAACTATCCCTACGTGGGGACTTCTGTTCTGCCAAATATTTGAAAAAGCTGTAATTTTCCATTTAAAATAATTTCTTTCCATTTAAAATAATGTTCTTGCATGAACAAGAGAACAGTGAGATTGTCACCAGTAATTCCGTTCAATTAACAAAATAATAATAAAAGAATGATCTGTGATAATATACACGCTGTATGTGAAATGTAAATTGTCATGCAGTACCTTTCAGAAAATACAGTAACACACTCCAAACTATCGCTGTTAACTGAGATATGAATTACTTGTGAAATTCAGTCAGGAGCAACAACCATCTATTTACAGAATTTTTTACATTTTGTTTCTATTTTGCATCTTTTGAGAAGAGAAATACCAACTACACTTGTGAAATCAGTACAGTTCTGCTAAACTGGGTTATTACCAGGAGCCCTTTATATAATGCAAGTAGAAACAGATCAAATACAGCATTCAAATTTAAAGGTTGCCTACTTCTCTGAAACAGTCTTCTTTATTGGCATGTAGCCCTTTAACACAGATTACTACTCAACATTTAGAGCTTTTAAAGTAGATTCAGTATATACAGGAGTGCTAATTCCCAGACATTTATATTGCAAGAATATTCAATTGATGGAGCCAAATTCTGGTACTCAAATTAGAGCACTAACAGTTACAAACAGTTTCCCTTATAAATTACATAACAAAATGATGTGTGAACAAAACTGTCACATCAAATTTAATAATAATATTATTTCTTAGTATTTGATCTGCTGCCCACTGTTAGTCACATGATATAAATTACACTGCCGGACTCCATACTTTTCTCCCAATAACCCCTAATGGCAAAAGCAACAATTTAATGTCAGAAGCAGCTGTTTGCCTCTAAATTTCAGCCCCTTAAATCAAGTAATTGGTGAAAAAATTCGTAATAATATGTACATCTAACTACATTTTTCCTTTTTCTGCAGATGATCAAAAAAATATGGAGCAACTCCTTCATTATCCCTATGACATACTGTTCCTTTCAAAACACTATACAGGTATAACCTATTATAAGTCAGTATGGTATTTGACCATGGCTTGAAAGAAAGTTTTTCCTCATTCCTCAATCTTCCTGTATTTTGAAATAAAATTACAGACTTATTGCAGATATACAGCAATGTATTTCTATTTCAGTTAAATGATTCTATATGAGAAACATGCGTATTTTAAATGCATTATCCATGTATGCAACAAGTGGTACAGAAATAATGCAAAACTTTGGATTCTATTTGTTATTGGAAGGATTCTTAATTATACAGTATTTCCAAACTTTCTGTATTATATATTTATCTTGTTAGCACAAAATAAAATTACTTCCAATAATGTGAAAAGAGAAGACATTCAATATAGACTTTTTAGCACACAACATTAATATTAAACTTGTTGGTTTCTGGGTGTCTTCGAGTTGTTCCCCCCCACACCACTTATCTTCACATCAAAGATGTCACTTTCTTCACCGTTTGGAAAACTTTCAGTCTCTTTTCCTGCCTACAGGAAGATAACTTTGATCACATTTCTACTACAAGTTTATGCACTGATCTGTAAACAGACCTCCATTTTTCATAAATCAGCATCTTTCAGAAAATGCTTGCTCCTCTTACTACTTTCTAATGCTTTAAAATGGAGATATTTTTGCTTGTTGAAGCACTACAAATACATGGAAAGACTGAAGGCGTGGTGTCCAAATGGATATCTGTTGCTTTACTGACTACACTGCTGTACAATATTTCTCCTTAATATTATACAATATATCATATTGTATATTTACTTTCCACCACTACTTTACTGTTCATTCCAGTTTTGGCTTTCCATGTAAAAAAAAAGTGTTAGTTTTTATTTTCCATAATATAATTTTGTGTTAACCTTCCTAAAGTATGGAAATATCCTTTAATAAAACTTCTCTAGATCTAGTCATGGCATAAATAATGAAGACTGTAATCATCTACTTTTAAATGCAGAATTCCTCTTAAGTTGCAGTGCACAAAACATTAGAGTCCTTCCTAATCAGGCACATTATCAACAAAAATAATAATAAAAAAATAATTCTAGTATTATAAGGTATTAGGAATTTTAAATAATGAAGCTCAATATCCAGTAAGACCGTTATCCTAGAGCATCTGAATTTGCAGGCATCTCAAAGAATGTATTAGAGATCTCAGCTGTACCTGCATAAATGACAGGTAGGAGACATAACTAAGAGTTATGAAGTTTTTTGAATGACAAAATCTATGATTTAATTTCATCAAAAAAGTTTAAAAAAGCAAACATTAGAAGGAATTTATCAAAGAACTGCAAAAATACTTTCTGAGAGAAGGTTAAAATGAAAGGACAAATTAAACAAAACAGGAAAACCGTAATTGCATTCACACTGTATTACACTCATTTGCCAAGGCAGAGCTGAAATGCCTGAAGAAAGCGTAACGAAAGATGGAGTTGCCTTTTAGATAAAGCACTACTTTTACCTTTGCTTTTGGTTTGCTATGGAACTGATCAGTGCCTGTGTGTGAACCGCTGTCTCTGTAAGTGGCGATAACACAGACCATATTATCTACCTCCCTTCAAAATCTTCTAAAACATGCAAAAAATAATACTGCATACAGTCAAAGGACCAAGCTGTTTTGTTTCAACATTTATTCTCTGTTGCATTCAGATTAGTTACCGTTATTTTTCCCATGCAGAACAGTGCCTCCACTACCACTGCTTCTTCTCAGCTGGAAGTAAGGCAAATAAGTGCTCCCCACAGGTATCAGTAGCTCTATGTGGATACCAGAAATTCATCTCTAGCTAATATGAGAAGGTTGAGATATATCACTAGTACACGTAATGTAGTGACACAGCTCAGTCTCTGCAAAGAGTTGTAACTAAACCCTCTTGCTCTTCATTGAGACTAATAAAATTACAACTTAAATGTATCACAGTTAGTTCCATCTGAGCTTCTCCATTACATTCACAGAGTAGATAACTAAAACAGTGCAGTTATTTTAGACAGAAGATATGGTAGAATACACACGGAAGGACAGTTTTCACGGACCTCACTAAAACACAACTGTAATAAAGTGCAATGCAATAACATGCATTATATTGCCAGGTAAAAGTCCTATTCACTTCTAATGAACAAATGCTCAAAAAACCCCCCAAACACAAATAAAAATCCACTATTGATTTACTGAACAGCCAAAGAGGTGACACAAGTTTAGGTCACAATGGTTTTTTTTTTTTTACCTGAAATTGTCCTAACTGTTCCTTTAATGACAAAACAATGAAAAGGACATTGGTAATAAGATCATCTACATTTTATATTTATCCAGCTCTAGAGAGTTCATTATTACTGGACTATTTAAAAGCATAGCATTGTGGATAGAAGTTCTACACCAAGTTAAAACCCCACTTACTTCTGTACTCCCTCTGGTTTTACAAGTGTTCTTCTCCTGTTGAATGGGAATTAGCGGTAAGCCTCCGACCTTTGGACTTTTAGTTATCGACTGTTTTCTTGCTTTTCCCACAGGTGGCCATACATCTGCATGCTAAAGAAAAAAATTATTCCTTATCTTTGGTGTGGAATTTCATAAGCACACAACGTTCTTTCGTATGTAAAAGTCTCTTGTAAAAAACTATCTACTGCACAACACTATGTCTCTTGTGGGAGAAGAGGGAAACCACTATGGTGCTTAAAATAACGTTAATATTTTATAAGTAATGCATAATATTGAGTGAAGAGAACCAAAATGTGTCTCTACAATTTTCATTTATCAAACATCTTCCCTCCATACTATTTTTCCAATTATCTTCTAAGAATACCAAATACCATCAAACAAGTCACACACATTGACTTGATACACAATTTCAACACTCCACATTAGCATGCTTTCATGAGTCCCAGCAAAACTTTCTAAAATAAAATAAAATGACCCCAATTTGCAAACATTTCAAAATTTGTATTAATAATTTAGGAGAAAATCATCACTTAACCTACAATAACAACATGTGTTATGCAAAAGGAAATGGCTTGACATTCTAAATGCTCCAAAAACACAATCTACAAATAAACAGATGTGGCATCAGTAATAGTCTTTGCTTTAGCTCTACTGAAACAGGTCAGTTTTTGGGAGAACTCTGAAGTTTGCAGCTTCATTCTGATTAAAACATGACTGGGAAGAGAAGGGAAGAAAAGAATCATTAACTGAATATTTAAAATAAAACATTCCCTTTCTGTAAGAGGTCTATAATGAACTTATTAGTAGATCATGTAGAATTCATCATGTAGGAATCAGAGTACATGTGCTTGAAGCTCAGAGGCCTGTGCTGATGTTAATGGTAACCAGAAAGACAGCTCTGAGGACAAGGTAGTGTAACAGTATTTTCCTGAAATAGCTTCAACATGAGATTCTGTGAATCAAAGAGGATGTACAAGGAGTACAGAAGAATAGTTTCTAAAGCTTGGAGATGAGCGCACGAAGATAAATAAGGACAAGTCTAAAGGAAATTGGCAAGCCAGAACTGAAAGGAACCCTAATGAAAGCCGAGAATGCTTCCTGTAAATATTGGCAAAATACTAATCCAAAGCATCATTTATAATAAATAGGAAACAAGAAGCTCTGTCTGAACGTAAGAAAAAAAACCAACCCTTTTTTACTGTAGGAGTGATTTAACACTGGAACAAATTGCCCAGAGAGGTTGTGGAGTCTCCAGTTACTCAAACCTGACTGAACACAGCCCTGAGCAACCTGCTCTAGCTGACCTTGCTTTGAACACAGGGATTTGACTAGATGATCCCCAGAGGTCCCTTCCAACCTAAACAATTATGTGACACTGTCCAAATCTGTAATAGATTTCTTTTCACAGGTGTCAGGATCTTCAGTGTCCTTAATTTTTTAAATGGTATTCAATCTTCCAAATCCATGAAGTAAGAAGTCTCTTCAAGACTGTATACAAAAATCCAGCTGAGGAGCTGTGATCATACTTGCAGATGGTTTGCAAGTAAAAACAGCGTTACTATTAAAAAGCCATCAGAATCAGTGATCAACAACTTAGAATAGCAGTCTAGAAATCAGAAACCCCAATTCCAAATTTAGGAAAAGTATTTTATAGATTCATATCTCTATGGACCAAAAAATTCTCACACATGGTGCTGACCAGGGTAATGTAAAAGTTCTTCCCAGCGAACATTAAGAACATTTTCTTCCGATGAAACACTGAGAACATATTATCTGGAATAGCAGGTCTTACCAACTCAAATCAGTTTATTGTGGACCAAGATACAAGAAACATGTGATTCAGAAAGTGACTGAGAAACTTTTAAGTCAGCTTCTGAAGGAAGCTGACTCCCTTAATTCTCAGCAAGCTTAAGGAAACTATCCCTGTCAGTTAAGCAGCCTGATTTCCCTTTTGTGTCTGTAACATTTCTTAAAATAGAACTCTGGGAAAGTACATCAGAAATACTAGCAAAGTATTAGGGCACATAATAAATGTATTTATTCATAGTTTTGACCTATCTGCTCAACTGCACCTCATGGTAATATAATATGCCTCTCTCAAAGGCAATGGAACTGGAAGAATATTGTGTCCATCTTCATATCAATTAATTACTTCTAACTGTATGCTATGTATACTATTCAGTGATTTGCACAAAACTATTCTAGAATTCAGGAATTAAGTTTCAGCCATACTTTTCAGGATGATTTTGCATAGAACTGAAAGAAACAATGGTCCTCCTTCAAACCCTCTTAGTATTTACCAGCTTGAAGTACAAGATTAATAACCTCTGGGCTAACTTGACCTTCCGTATCAAAGTACTCTGATACTAGATTACAGTGGTACCTACACTTTGATATTTATATTCTCTGCACTTTTTATACTACAAAAATAAACATTATCAGAAAACAGCGGGGGGGGGGGGAGGGGGAAAGATAACAATAGTACTACTGTCTAACTGAGATTAATTACCAATAAAGTCTTATTCTGCTCAAGCACTAAGGAGCTGAGTAACACAGATTTATCTCCCTCCTAATTGCACTGGATCATTAAATGTCAATGTCTTAACTCTTCAAGACCTACTTTACAGTATTTTTCAATTTGTAATCTAAGCTATTCCACTGACAAATAAAATATACTGCCTGCAGCCTCTCTAACATAAAGGTGTTCAAATACTGTGATAACAGATAAGGGAAAAGACAAGCTATCTTCCCTAAAGATGGCCTCAATTTGAAAATTCTAACTAGAAATAACCTCAGTTGACATTTACAGTTTTCTGGTTTAGAAATGGGATAATGTAATAATAATTGTCTGCTCCTGCATGATACAAAACATTTTGAGATCTTACAGTAAGCTTTAGCTACATGAGCCATTGCATTCTCAAGGAGATTTACTGTAAATTATATTTAAAGCAGTAGATTGTAATAAGAACAATACAGCAAATCTGCATCGTTAGCACTTAAATTTCTCATGTAACTCAAAGACTGACAACTTTACTGATGTCCAGAATGCTGATTAAAAAAAACCCAAAAGCAAACAAACCAAGAAACTCCACAAAAAAACCCCCAAATCTAAAACAAAACCAAAAAAAACCCCAAAGCCCCTCCCAATGTAGCTTATTTGTATTGCTAATTCATTGTACTGTTCATTCATTGGAATGGAGTTTTTTAAAACAATAGTATTAATTCATAGCATTTTTTTTTAAATGCACACAAAATATTTTTTGTTAGAAAAAAGTATCCTGAACATTGAGCAGTGCGTCTCAGTTTTTTTATCTATGTTGGCAGAAGAATATTTTACATACCACACTACCCGATCAGAATCTTAATAGATTGCTCTTCTTGTGATTTTACGTGAAAAGGACTTCAACAGTTACCAAGCTTGTATGAGTTATTTCTAAGTAGCCTATATCAATAACCTCTGAGCCTATTTGTTGTGACACCACTCATGTTATGCCCATGAGATGTATGCCAGGACCGGTGGCTGTTTCCATAGAAACTACAACAGTTACTTCAGTTAAGGGAGCTGAATAAGACAAAAATTTGGAAGTCTTACTTACAAGGCATGCATTACACTTCTAGCACTACTGTCTACGAAGGTCAGATTCTGTTACAGAAAGCCTCTAAGTAGTATGTATTGCAACAGTCTTGTGCCCAGTCCACTTTATGTAATACATAAAGCTCACAGGTAATCATAAATATGGTGATGTTTATATTCACAGCGATTCCTCAAAGTTCCTTGAACATCGTGGGAAAGACAAATCTGACACAAATACAAAATCCTTTTAAAACCTTAAACTATGTTCCAGTCTCCTGTCAGGTTGAATTCTTCCCATCTCTCTTACTCCCACTTCCTCCTATGTAAATATTAAACTCCATTTGCAAGGATGTGTTATATGGCACTCGAACGTACACCCTCCTTACTCATTATCTAGGAGCAAGCAGAAGATTAGTTAACTTAGGATAATGCCTATCCAACACAATTAATTGTCAGTGTTAACTAAGCTAACCAGGATACCAGAGAAATACAGCTGTATTGGCACAGCTCTTCAACAGGGCTAGTTCACACCACTATGCTTTTAAACAGGACACCCTTCTTTCATGACTACTTTGCACGCAGCATCCAAAGTAGTAAGCACAGAAATAGCACTCGGACATTGTGGCACACAGACACACCCATTAGGTCAATGGCCAGAATTTCACCCAGAAGAGTTTATTACTGCAAAGGAAATACGTTGTCTGTCTTTAACCAACTTCTCTACAACACAACAGGAGCGAAAAAAAAAAAAATAAAGATGCCGCCAGAATGTAATGTTCTCCCTTACTCTCAAAGCAGTCAGCTTTCATATGAAAGTGACATTACAAATAAAGTCTTCATAGACTGAGACCCATCTTTTTGTAGTTTTATTACATTGAGTGTTCCAGAAACTTTAATGGCATTGCAACTTTATCTGTAACATATCCACAATCCATACATATCATTGTTTAGTGGGATTTTCATAACAGCAGTAAGTTACATTTCTTTGATCAGATCAGTACCTGTGCAGTAAAAATGCTGATCATCCACTCCATCTGTGCATCTTGTCCATCACAACATATATACCTAGAACGCAATATATAATTAACAAGAAAACCAAAAAACCCTCCTGTTGCAGTTAAACATATTAAAGAATAGGCTTCTAAACAACTTCAAAGAGTGCTTACATTCCTTTATGAATGCTGTCTATATTTATTATTAACACTCCCATAAAAAGATAGGGAAATATAAATACTTCAAATTGATCACTCTACCCTACTTTGAAGACAATGCATGTACTTTATTTAAAGCATGTGCATAGGTTTAAAATCTATCATTATAAATATATAAAAATCATTTGCTTTATCAAAAGATTACCAAAACACACAAATCAAGACCATCTATTTAATTAAGAAAAACATAGCAAAAAAATACAAGCAAAATACTGCCCATTAGTTTTCAAACATTCTTATTTTGAAGTTGAACATTTCAACAAATATTAAACACTGAAGTTAAACCAATCATGTGTTTCGCATTTACCTACCACTGGTGCTTTTCAGAAAATACTGCAAGTCCCCAGCTGAAACAAATAAAATTTTCAAAAATTAGTTCCAGAAAATCATGACAGGGACATATTCCTCAAACTGCAGAGATCCATTACCTTTAAACAATGCTTTTAAGTGAAAATAAATAAATAAATAAATAAAATTACAAAGTGTAAATGTGTACTGTAGATCTAGAATGAAATTGTGGGTTTGATGACGGATTTTGCTTGTTTTCTCACAAAGGGTTATAGCCAAGCCCTGCAGATGATCGCTAACTTGCGTCATTTTGGCTGTGGCTGTACTTTCTGAAAGCTGCTGGAAATAAAACTGCTAAGATGGTGGCCAGCAGAGTGACCACTACAGTGTGGAAGTCACAGAAGAAAGAGAGGTATGTTTGCACTATAAACAGAAGGAATCACATGAGTCTACAGAGATTGAAAAATTGCTGAAAAAAAGGGAGTAAATGCACAATGAAGCCTCTGAGGTGAAAGAAACACAGACACTCCTGGAGATCCAGAAGAGGCTTTGCAAAGTCTGCTTTTGAAAGTAGACTGAAAATAAACCTCAAAGGAAGAACCTACCTGCAAAGACTCATTTACATAATCTTTTTATTCCTATTTTGGACTAATCTCCTACTCATTCGGCGCTTAACTGAAAAAGCCAAAAACCATGAACTTTTTTGCTAACAGAACTAAGCTTTGAAATTTACAGACCTTTTTGGGGCATTTTGATGTGCCAACCGTAAAGGAAAAGTTCAAGCAGATCTGTGTAAAGGCTACAGCCAACTTAGAATCCTATGTACATTGTCTCAAAGCTTTGACTGAACAAGTACTGGAAACATCTGAGAAACACAGGTGTCATTTTCCACTGCTCTTTTCCAGAGACATAATCACTGATGTTTGTAAAGGGCTAGAAGTAGTCTTCAGCTAGAAGAAGAAACATCAAAATAACAAGGATCCTGAAAAAGGAAAATCTACTGAACAACAGGGACTGTCACTAAAGGCCATGAGTAGTTGGTTTTCTGTTTTTTCTTGGTGCAAAGAAGGTGCGTCCACCAATGAAATGCAGAACACACTACAAAACTAAGTGAGCTAGCAGCAAACATATCCACAAGAGATAATACACTTAAGATTAAGAAAAGCTGATCAATAAAGTAATTTCCTAGCACAGAAGAGTTAACATGGAACACAAAAACAGGAGACAAACAGAACAAATAATATTATAGAGGGTAATTTAATTCAGCATACTTCTATTGGCTTCTTGACTTTTCCTTGTTCCACAACGTTTTATATTCCCCTTTCTTGATGATACTACAAATACCTTGCTACATAGTGTTTAACTTGTTTTCTTTTCTATTCTTACTTTGTTGGTGGCTTCATTTTCTTTTTCACTCCAAGATAAAGCTTCAGGGAATTGACAGGCAACACTTTTTCAGGTTTGTTAGCCTGCAAATAAAATAAGATTCTAATTATTTTATCAGGAATGTGCAAAAGAAAAAATGTCACATGACTGTCTTCACAGCTAGGCTTGTTTCATGGGCTATACCCCTCTTTTCTAACATACCATTTTGTTTTTCTCTTTCCCATTGACAAAGTATGTCAATCACTATTACTGGAAGCAAACTAATTAAGAACATGAAGTCACAAAACTAACATAACTGGAATAATGAAGATGTGGTGGTAAAATTCATAAAACTGGAGTGCTGTAACATATGGACACAAGCTCTTTCAGAGAGATGGTCAGGGAAGATGAGGAGTGGGGCTGCCCTCTGTTAAAGGAGCTCTTCTATGGGATGGACAATATCATGGTGAGTATTTGCTTCAGACCACCTAATCAAGATGAAAAAAAGCAGATGAAGTCTTTAAGCAACCCAAGAAGTCTCTGGATAACAGATCCTGACTCTTATGGGGCAGGGGATGGGGAAAGCAGGGCTTTCCTCCCCCTGGTATCTTCTGGAAGGGCAATACAGTGGGACACAAGCAATCCAGCTGATTTCTGGAGGGTGTCAGAGATAAATTCTTGACATCAGTACTGGATGGGTCAACAAGGGGTGATGCACAACTGGATCTGCTACTCACAGACAAGGAAGAACTTGTCAGGCATGTGATAATCAATGGCAGTATTGGGCCCAGTTACCATGAAATAGCAGAGCACAAGATCCTGAGGGTAAAAAAGATGACAAGAAGCAGAGGACAGACCATGGAGATTAGAAGAGCAATGTTTGGCTTACTCAGGGAACTGATAGGTGGATGTTCACAGGAGAAGGCAACTCTGAAGGGTAAAGGAGCTCAGGAAAGTTCATAGGTCTTTAGGGACAGCATTCTCCAAGAACAGCATTCTCCAAGAACAGCATTCTCCAAGAACAGCATTCTCCAAGAACAGCATTCTCCAAGAACAGCATTCTCCAAGAACAGCATTCTCCAAGAACAGCATTCTCCAAGAACAGCATTCTCCAAGAACAGCATTCTCCAAGAACAGCATTCTCCAAGAACAGCATTCTCCAAGAACAGCATTCTCCAAGAACAGCATTCTCCAAGAACAGCATTCTCCAAGAACAGCATTCTCCAAGAACAGCATTCTCCAAGAACAGCATTCTCCAAGAACAGCATTCTCCAAGAACAGCATTCTCCAAGAACAGCATTCTCCAAGAACAGCATTCTCCAAGAACAGCATTCTCCAAGAACAGCATTCTCCAAGAACAGCATTCTCCAAGAACAGCATTCTCCAAGAACAGCATTCTCCAAGAACAGCATTCTCCAAGAACAGCATTCTCCAAGAACAGCATTCTCCAAGAACAGCATTCTCCAAGAACAGCATTCTCCAAGAACAGCATTCTCCAAGAACAGCATTCTCCAAGAACAGCATTCTCCAAGAACAGCATTCTCCAAGAACAGCATTCTCCAAGAACAGCATTCTCCAAGAACAGCATTCTCCAAGAACAGCATTCTCCAAGAACAGCATTCTCCAAGAACAGCATTCTCCAAGAACAGCATTCTCCAAGAACAGCATTCTCCAAGAACAGCATTCTCCAAGAACAGCATTCTCCAAGAACAGCATTCTCCAAGAACAGCATTCTCCAAGAACAGCATTCTCCAAGAACAGCATTCTCCAAGAACAGCATTCTCCAAGAACAGCATTCTCCAAGAACAGGAAAACAAGTAGATTTATCAGGAGACAAGCCCAGGTAAATAGGTAGCTCATTGTGGAGCTCTAATGCAGACAAAGGCAGCATACAGGAGGTGGAAGCAGGGAGAGACTATGAAGGAAGAAATGTAGAAACACTGCCCAGAACGTGTAGATATGGTGATAAGAAAGCCAAAGCTCATTTGGAATTGAGACCTACTATGGACATTAGGGGCAAGATGAAGAGCTTCTACACTGGTAGCTTCGTAGTAAAAGGTAAATGTAGACCCAATGCTGAGCAGGGAGGGTGAATTAGCAACAGCAGACACAGGTAAAGCTAAGGTAACTCAGTATCTTCTTTGCATCAGTCTTCCGACCAGCAAGGTCTCCTAGACCTCTACACTTACAGACAGGGTTCAAGGAAGAGAGTAACGACTGCACCAGAGGAGCACTGGATTGAGTCAGGAAAGACTTGAGAGAATTTAAGTCATGTAAGTCCTTTGGATCAGAGAAGCTGCATCCGAGGGTTCTGCGTGTGCTGGCTGACATCCTTGAAAGGCTGCTCTGTGACATCTTGGAAGTGTCAGAGATCAAGAGCAACTGCTGGTAACTGGACAAAGGAAAACATCGCATCCATCCTCAATAAAGACTGAAAAGACAACTTGAAGAACTATTTGCCTGCCAGCCTCATTTCAGTCCCTGGGGAAATCCTGGAGTGACTTTTCTTAGAGCACGTTTCTGAGCACGTAGAAGAAAAGGTGCTACTGGGAACATGCAGCATGACCAACCTTATTGATTTCTACAATAAAATGACTGAATTTGTGGATGAGAGAGGAGTAGTGGATGTCATTTACCTCAGCTTTATCAAGGCTTCTAACATTGTCTTCCACAATATTCTTCTATCCAAGTTGAGATGTTACAGTCTGGATGGGTGGACATCTATATCAGTAAAACACTAGTTGCATGATCAGACTCAGAGGGTGATGGTTAATCAGACATACTCTAACTGCAGACCTATGACAAGAGGAGTACTGCAGGAGTCTATCCTGGGACCTGTCCTTTTTAACATCTTCATTAATGACCTGGAGGAGTCAATCATGAAGTTTGCACAACGACCCAGAGGACCAGTCAATAAGCTTGGGGGCAGGGCTGACTTCCAGAGAGACCTATACAGCACAAAGAAATAGGCCAACAGGAATCTTACGAAATTCAACAATGATAAATTGTTGAATTGTTGAATTGATAAAGTCCTGTACCAGGGAAGGAATAAAACCCTGCAATGAAAGACTGGGAAGCAGCTCTGTAGAGAAGGACCTGAGGGTGCTGGTAGATGGCAAGCTGGGCATGAGTCAGTAGCGTGTCCTGGCAGCAAAGAAAGCAGAAGTACAGCTGGTAGGTTGAGGAGAGTGATTTTCTTCCTCTCCTCAGCACTTTTGAGACTATATCTGCAGTTTTGCATCCAGTTTTGGACTCCTCAATAGAAAAAAGAGAATCAATCTGGAGTGAGTTCAGCAGAGGCCCACCAAACTAGCTGGGTGCTGGAGCACTTGCCCTGTGAGGAGAGGCTGACCTAAAAGCAGCCTCCCAGCACCTGTAGGGAAGTTATCAAGAAGATTGAGTGAGGCTCTTCACATTGTGAGAAAATGACTAGACAGAAGTAGAAACTTTTTCCTGTGAGGGCAGTCAGATACTGCAACAGGCTGCCCAGAGAGGTCGTGCAATGCCCATCCTCAGGGGTTTTCAAGACTTAACTGCATCAAGCCCTGAGCAAGCTGTTCTGACCTCAGTTGCTAGCCCTGCTGTGAAAAGGAAGTCGGACTTAGAGATCTGAAGTTCCTTCCTTCCTTGGTCCTTCTGGAACAAACTACCTTTAGCCAACCTACAACAGACATACACCCACACTAGGTATGAGAACTGAACATGCCTGGAGGATGAATTGCTGAAAGGAAACAATAAAATTCTCACATACACTATTATACTACAGAACACAGAACAACTGCTTAGTACTTTTAGGTCAAGTGTTTTACCTTTCTATTTAGAATAAAACCCAAACACCTTAACTAATCTTATAATCCCAGTACATAAAGCTACTCCATAGTGTTTATTGTCCTGGATTCTCAATTTCTCCCTCTACAGCTTTCAACCTCTAAAACTCCAGTGTGGGGAAAAAAAGAGACAGAATCTGAGATGGCACAAACATTTAAGAAAAAATAAAACAAAACAAAACCCACACAACAGTTTTATGGTTGGTCTTCTTGTGTAACTTCCCACTCAAAGCAACGGTACTGCCAGGATGAAAAAACACTCCTATAAAACATACTATTCAGTCAAACAACAGTATATTTCTCACAAAAATGTACTTTAAGCAGCCATTTGTCTGTGAGCTTATTTCTTAACAACAGTACATTAAAGTGGTATGCTATTTCAGCCAATTAGCACAGTATTGTAATTTAACATACAGTATCATGGAAACTTTTCACTTTCTCGATAATTGCTCTTGAACAAGAGAAACACTTAACCAAATATATCTCCACCTGCATATACAAACTTAGTTTGCTGTTAATGAGAATTTATAAATTAATTAGCACATGCAGTCATTAAATACAATTTTCCATCTGCAATGTCAAGCTTTCCTACTATTCATTTCAAAATATGACTAAAATTAAACCAAGATTATTAGTGGTAGATGAAGATCTCTCAAAAGAAAATAAAACAAACTGATATACACTATTTTGTCAGAATGGTATTTCCATTTACTTTTCTAAAAAAAAAAAAAAAGTGTAAAGCCATTTAAAAGTAACACTGTTCAAAACTCCACCTGAGTTGGAAATTTACTGTTTTATAAATCAGAATAGCTTAAAAAAGCAGATTGTAAAGTAGTACAACAATCCTATCATAAACTCTTTCCAAAATACTAATTAAGGCTTATGGGCATATTAATTTATTCTCACATATGTGCCAATTTGAGTTTTAGCACTAAATTATGAGATACTATTTTTGACATTCTGGGGTCATTCTAATTAAGATTACATCCACAGTATCACAAGATGACACAATATTTCTTTTGCATTAGCTTACTTGAGCAATGGATCTTTCTTAAAAAAAGCACTTTTATGAAGGTCAGCACGTATACATCTACATTTGCAAGATAGGCAAAACCAGCAGTCAGCAAAAATAAAAGCACTTTAAACTTTAAGACTTTTTTTTTTAAACCAGAAATTATAAAAACTAAAATGAATACATAGTTCACAACCTATGTTAGTTTTATACTTTAATACTAGCTGCGTACACCCAAAAAAACTCTTTAAAGAAAACTCCCATGAAATACTTAAAAGGAACTCACCATGGTATGTGCTTATATGCCTATATTTGCTTCTGTGGAATTGTGAGGTATATCTAATTATCAATACTAGTTTTTGGAGGACTGAAATACATCTGAAAGCTGTTGTTGGGAAGCAGGGGAAGATTTTGCTAGTGTACTGAGAGTTGTTGCTTCCTATAATCCCTTCTACCATGACACCTGTAGGCATAAGAATTCTATTGCTTGTAACTTCTAAAGGCTTTGTGTGAGATACCAAGAAAATACAGCATGCAACTCACTTAAGTTCCATATTACTTTTACTACTGCTCTCTACAGTAGGTTTTCAAAAATCTCTGTCACAGCACAAGCTGTAAGCATTCCTAAACATTGGTTCATTTTTTAAAGCTTATAGTAATGCATAATTACAATAGCTAAATGAACAACTGACAAGCTCCTTTTACTAAAGCATCTGTGAAATAGTAAAATAAAAACTTGTCCTTCAACCCCAGACTAGAAGTCTCCATTCAATATCAGAAATGTTGATCTGCTTGTCTGTCTTCTTTTCGTACGAAAAAGAAAACTTAAGTTAGTGCTTAAGAGTTTGGTGAAGAGTTTGTCTGTTGTACCTTCATATCCTTATAAAGAAGCAAGTTTCCTTCCCGTAACACAAAATAACGCTCTTGAAATTTGTTTCCAGACAGTAGCTTTGATGGTTCTTCTTTGTACTTCAGATTCCCTGCTTTAACGCTACTTTTCTCATTTTTCTCTATCAAGAAAATAAAAAAGCATTTTGTTAGATGATTTTATAACACTGGAAGCTGCTAGTTTTTGAGTGCCTCTAGTATTAATGTTTATCAAAAACTGAAATTACAACTCCATTGATTTGTTAATATGTTTATACTTATAAAATTTATAAAACAAATTTTTAATTTTCTATAATATATAAATATATAACTATGTATTATATTTAAATGCATATATAAATATATTTATATATTAATAAGAAAGGTATTCTTAAATATTGACACTATTATGATTTTAATTACTGGGGGGGGAAAGTCTTTTCTGTTTCACTTCTAAGATAACATGGAAAGAATCCACGAACATACTTTTAATTAAAAGAATCTTTTCAGAATAGAATGTGCAGTTAAGTCCAAAAGTATGACATGCATACTTTAAATGTGTTTCAGAAAGCCAACAATTTTCCATAAAGATCTGATTTTGTCATGAGTCTGTCTACATTTTTCTGTTTGAGTCAAAATACACACAGAAACACACATATATTGGGTAAAATTAATAAAAAAGCCAAATGAACTCCCCCCCAAAACACCCCAAACAACAAACCACAAAACCACAACTTTGCAGTCAGCTTTATAAAGCATTTAACTTTGTACTGAAAAAGATTTTATTTAAAAAAAATACCAGAACCATTGAAGGTTTTCAGCGTTAGAGACTAGATTTTTCAGTATGTTCTCAGCAATTTCAAATTCTAAATAAAATAAGGCAATAAAGTATTACTAGTACATATAAATAACTGCATCTACATATACATATAAACACTTCTAGATGCTTCTGGTTTTCCTATTCTGCCTAATTTATGTTTTGTCTTGTTTTTAACTAGTTTATCAGCTTTTCCCAGCAAGTCCACTTTGAAATAGCAAAAACTTCTGACCACTAATTACAGTAATTACCATGCTGATATGACTCATGCATATAAACTCAAACCAAAACAGCATTTTACAAAGTAAGGAACAACAAAAGAACAAAAATAATTCCTACTTGCATCTTATGAAGTCTTTATGAGAGAGTACAGAATTCAACAGAATTCTGAAGTATTCTTTTTTCATTGAGGTAAGAAGCGCTGGAAGCAGACTGCCAGCGTGGAGAGAGAGCAGCTAGGCAGGAGATTCACCATTTCACCTTGAAAAGGGAGCCATACTAACAAGGCTAATAATTCCTCTATCCCAAATCACTACAAGACTACTACTTAGGCCATATTTTGGCCTTCACCACCAAATTTCTTCTGCTAAATGTAGATATTTCCTGTAAGTCATTCACTTATTTAGGAAATACTAAACAAATGTGCTTAGGAGTTCCAGAATGATACCACTAGTTTTTATAATATATTAATTTCAAGATAGTAAATAAGACCGTGGTGTAAAAGGAGTATGTGATGTATGGAGAACAGCATCCTTACCCAACCACTCGGTTGGCTTTTTTCATTAAAGTTTCACTTAGGATTTCAGCATCTGATATCGAAACTCTATTATTAAGCAGCAGCACACAATATAATCTCAAAAAAAAAAGAATAAAATGTTTTAAATAAACAAAAAATAAAAAGTAATAAAAAATACATTTTCATTTTGTCAGGAAAGACCAACTTTCATTGTTTGCCTATTTTTTTTTATTTGTGAAAAGCTGTATTACACAGCCACAGCTAACTACACAAATAATCATGCTTTGGAAACGACACTTGCTGTAACATGTACTCAAAATTGTGTATTTTTTCCATTTTCATACATTCTGCTAAATAAGCAGTCAATATATTCAACTACTGCATGATGTGCACAAAGCAAGTATGAGAGGTGACAAGGGAGAATTAAGAATTTGCATGAAATATCACTAATGAGCATAAACTACAGGGTCTAATATATTGCACACTACTGTTTATAACTACCTATATTTCAGTATTTAAGTTTATTGTTGTTCTTTTAAAGAACCTTTAGACAGTTATTCCACACATGAGTATTTATGAAGAGTCCCAACGCTTTACTAGTGACATGCATTAGATGTATGGTTGTGCATGCACAAAAAGTACGAGTGATATCCAGTCTCAAACGTCCAATTACGCAAATACATTTTAAAGTGCATAAAAAAAATCAAAAACATCAAAACCAGTTAGGTCCTATTTCAAAACTCTGAATCAGATTCTACTATCATTTGTATGGTGTACAGAGACTTTGGGACTAACTTGAAAAGTTGTATCTCAATCCCATCTTACATACTGGCTGAAAAACAGCTGTTTCAAGAGTCAGAATTAAATTATTCCTCCTACTAACCCTAATTATTTGCAAAAAGAAGATAATTAAAAATTGTGAATCTAATTCCCTCTTGTTTTATATCAGTACAAACTGAAGTTATGAAAAACATATAATGGAAATTAAAAAGATAATAAACTTCTTTGATTTCATCAAAACCAACTGCATTCCAATCAGCATGCTTGCCATGAAAGGCAAATCTCAAAAGAAAGTTTCTCAGTATTTTCATCAGAGTGTAAGATAGAATCTAAAGCTAGAATCAATACATTTCACCAATTAAAATCAAAAGTTACTTGGATTGCCTCAGTTATAAGTGCAAATATACACACACAGTTTAAAAAAAAAGTGCTAACATATTCCTTCTTTGCCAATAAAAATATTTATTTCATGTTCAGAACAGAATATGAATCCTTATCCACACAATCACAAGCTTTTTTTAGGGGTTTTTTTTTTTTATTAACCAAACCAAATGAGAGTAGGAGGATACTTTCATGTCTGTACCATGTACCAAATTGGAAGACTTTATATTTCTGCACATAGCTCTTGACATGACAAAAACTCATTCTGAACTTCACAGTATTCCCACCATAGCAAATCTATCAAACACTTCATACTTACAAAAATCTTGGAAAAGCCTGAAGGAGGAAAAACAATAAACCCCTAAAAATACATTATATTCTATATTCTCTAGAAGCCAGTATTTCATAAAGTAAATCTAAAATGATCAGGATGCGTCCTAATTAGAATGATTTTTCAGATACAAGCTTTACAAAACATGCAAAACTTTCTAAAACTCTGCAACTACTAGGAACAAGATGCACGCAATACATTCAGGATTGATCCACCTATGGTTTAGAAGTTTGTGTTTCAAAGAATATCTCTGAGTAATAGCCCCTGTTCTCAGAAATCAATACTTCCCACTCAAATTATACAACTCTGTACTGGTAAAACTTCAAGGACTTATATACACACACTTTATAGAAAAATACAAGAGAATGGATTCACTAACAAATAAAACTTTAATGTGGGAAATTTTCAGGTAAGGAGAAGGAAAAGGGTCTTGAAATAGAACTAAGCTCTGCTAAGTATCTCTTATACCAAAATATAATGCACACTTCGCCCTTCTGAACAGCACTTGAAAGAGTGCTCCTGCAACAAGCATGAAAAGCTATGGATAAATTGTCGAGAGAACTGAAGATCTGGAGGGAAGTGGAAAACTCACCATGAATTTACTGAAACACACAATACAAGTAAACTAACGCTTTTTTTTTTTTCCCTTGAAGAGGAAAGTTGGTTTCTAGACAAGAGAAAATATACACCTAGACCTCAATACAATGTTTGACATTGCACAACATGAGAAATTAGTTTAAAATCAACAAAATGAGAATGAGTATAATAATTATGAAAAAGCAGAATGTACTATGTATAAGAAACATGGGAAAAGTTGCAGTGATAGGGAAGAGAACGATAAGTTGCCAAGATGAAATGAGGCTAACAGGGTTGTTCCTTTAGGCTCACTATTGAACCAACATTATTTCAAACATCATTAAAGTCTCTGGAAGAAAAAGGAGAAAAGTGCTGATGACACAAAGCTCTGAGGTAACATTACCAGAAAGAAAGGTCAGAAATATCATAATTTAGTCTGTAAGATTCTAAGATAAATCTGAGAACCAAGGGAAAATAATGGAATTCAGTTATAAACACAATATGATCACAGCCCTATTAATTTGACTGCAAAGGAGGACATCTATCCACTCAGTTGTCCATTTGTATGGGCTGAATCCACAGTTAAAAACATACTTCAAATAGTAGTGGTTGGACATCTGGCCTCAGCCCTACTACTCAGCAAGAAGTAATTATCCACATAAGAGTGTAAAAGACTGAAAAAGATTAAGGCCTCCCATTCTTCCTTCAAACCAGCAGTTATTTCTTGTGCACTTTGAAATGGAGAGCCCCAGCATAACCACAACTCCCGCCTCCTATAGACACTGGGAGCATCCCTTCCCCAATGACCTCATCCTGCATCTTTTCTCACTCTGACACTATCTAGTGATGGAAGTACAACATGTATCTAAAAAAAACCCCACATCTTTTTGTCCTGAAATAGCTGTTTACTTGTTTTAACATTGTGTACAGATGCAGGATTAGAAAGAGAAACAATAAACACGTAGATTCCTGCAACTACCAAACGTGGATGAATGATGCAGACTTTCTGTTCATCTTTGCCTACACTTAATATATACACTGTTTTGCTGAAGCTAGTGAACTTTACTCCTCAGTATTGCTAATGTTTCAGAGTAAATTTACAAGCTAAAAGTGGACTCAAACTGTAACAAGATGAAATTAATACAGAATTGTGTTTATTTTAAACATTATTTTATTATAACAAGATCCAGTTAGAAAAAGTAATATTTTAGAAGATAAAGTAAGTTCAGCATGTAAAAGTTCCTTAAAATGCCAATTCTACTCTCAAGAAAAGATTGTAATACACAAGATTGCTCTGCCATGTAGTTTACAGAGATCAACACTGAGTCTGCAATATGGCAGAGATTTTTCCCTTCAAACCACTAAGAAAACCAATATAACTTACTTAATAAGGTTTTAATTATTTTAACATCCCCTCAAAAAAAAAAAAAAGCCAGTA
This sequence comes from Grus americana, assembly GCF_028858705.1. Taxonomy (NCBI): domain Eukaryota; kingdom Metazoa; phylum Chordata; class Aves; order Gruiformes; family Gruidae; genus Grus; species Grus americana. The sequence goes on from NC_072855.1 coordinate 24,404,107, forward strand.
AATGTAAACATTCAGTCAAAAGCCAGTGTGTCTCGACTAAGTTCAAATTGAATAGAATCGATGTAAACAATTACTGTAATGGGTTGGGCGAACAAATGGATGTAGAAATTAGAAAAGAAGGAGGGCAAATGGCAGTTCTCCCCTTTAAATAGTATTACATTTTGTAAATTGACACTAGCCTAATCCTTATGTGCTTCTCAGAGCAGTGGTTCACACAATCATTATGACCCACTCCCTTTTCTGATTATACCTCAACACATACTGAGTGAGGTGATGGGAGTTCATGTATGAAGCTTTTCATGAAGTAGGCCATTTCTCTCTACTATCTGCTATGACACATTTAGAGATAGTGAAACTCAAACATAAATGTCATGAATAGCACACTTGTTAAAGTTGGTTCATAGTTGTGGAATATGCTTTTACAGGCATAAAGGATGATGAGAGAAGGCTATTAGTTTCAGAAGAATAAGCATAATAGCATAACTTCTACTTCTTGAAATCAAGACAAAAGAGATACAGAGATGGAAAGATTAAGACCTCTGTGTATGGGGATAAGAGGAAAAGAAAATATTATATATTTGAATAAGTCATTAATCAGATGGGCATTAAATAAGGCATCATGTGTCACCATCGTGTGTTTTACAGTGACAGCATACAGGACTTCAACTGCCTGAAAACAGGATAGTAATTTTTGGACACGTTTAACTTCTAAACTCCTGCTTCCCTCAAAGCAAACACTGCACATTATTACGCAGGACACTTAAATCCAGGTATTATGTAAAGAAAACCAAAATATGACTGGGTCAGCTTGTAAATCATATTTTTCCACTATTTTGAGCTATATTTCCTTTCAAGTGTCAGATCTAAATTCCTGATCCTTTTTAAAAGCCACATACTCTCCAAGTCATTTAGTTGCTCGAGTATGTCATTGAAATTAGCTTTGTAGTTTGGAGGCATCGGATTATATAATAGAAATTATGAATAGTATACAACATACTTATCTAATTATATATAAATTGTATGGTTTATATATAATGTAATCATTATATATACAAGATATACATATATACAGTCCAGAGAGAGTATAGTATATATGTGGATGGACTGTGTAGACCTGCACTATGGATAAAAGAGCAGTCTCAAGTTTCACAGCAGAAGTTCACAAACTGTGAACTAAATGCAGAGTTTCTGTATACTTTCATGTTCAAATGGGAGAGCTTATAGTTTGTATAAACAAGAACATCCACAATTTCTATGTTTTAAAAAGAAGTCAGCACAACCCTCAGTAAATCAGTAATTTTAAGTGGTAGTAATTCAGATGTTCTGGGACACTTTGCCCCAACAAAACAGCTATGAAAGAATTGCCAACCTCATGTTCCCACATGAAATATCTAAGTTTTAAACAAAGATACGTACCACTGTAGAGTTTTATCATGTCTGCTGTTAGAAATCTCTTTATTATCAGATATGCAGTGCCAGGCTCTGGTAGTGAACTCCAGTGAAGAACTTGTTCTAGTACATTCTCTGTATAATGCAGAGGACGTTCTGAAAATGTTAGAGGAAAAAAAAAACACAAAACACAATGTTGAAACACAAAAAAACCCCAACCACAAAACAACAAGATTGGAGGCCCTTAGAAGTTACACATGCCTATACAGAACACCATCTCATTCCCTTTGAGCTACAGAAGAAAAACTGCTTTCAAAATAAGACAATTAGACACTTCATTGACTTTCTGCAGCAACACTGTTGCCAGCAGGGTCTGCACAGGTAATGAATATCAAATTAAATAAGCAGTAGTCAAATGTTCAGTGACTCTTTTGTATTTAGTTATGAATATTTTCTTGCGTAAAGACACTAAAAAACTGCTTTCAAACTAAATACAAAAGTTAGGAACTATCACAGGGCATACCTAAATATGCTCAGAACTGAGACCTGCAGCTTTACTGGGCCTCACTGGCCTAGGCTCAATACAATAATCAATCATCACAGCTACCAGTTCTCTGCAATCAAAACCCAAAGAATGTGGAGCAATTATAGTGAAAACACCTCAAGCTGGTATAGATTATATTGTTTGTTAATAATCAAAAGGAGACTGAGACAGATTCTTGGTTTCATGACATTCCTTTTACTAGAAGGGAAAAGTATGTGGTCTCACTAGGTCTTCTCCCCGCTGCTGTGGTCAGGGAATTTCCAGACTTGTACTTTTATAGTCCAATCTCATACAAAGAGTACAGCAAGATTAAAATACCAATAGATGAAGGCATGACTGGACTGTATGTGTGCACTTCAACACTTTAGTTGCTCAAACATTTATTGATAGGTATCATCCATCCTAAAAGTGAAACTCTGAGACCCTTTCACACAATTGAAAAACTGCAGTGATGAGAAAGTCTAGCCAGTGCTCCATACAAACCTCAGTTCACACACCAAATGAAAGTAGGGAAGATCTTGCAAATAGTCCCTAAATCTGCATTACCAGATCCAGCAGAAATCTGAGTGTGCCACGTACTGCTACCCAACCTGAGGTATCACACAAGGCAACATGGATGTGGATGGAGGGAGACTGTACAGTTCCCCTCTCCATTAATCCTTCCTCCACACAAGCACTCCCCTGAAGGCTTTCATCTGCTCAGCAGTAAGCACCTACTGTAATTCATGAAAGCACAAAAACCTTAATGATGGCTTTGCGGGCTACAACTTAACAGTAGTGGATCCAAGTGTCACTTTACTTCCAAAGAGAGATTTTTCTAGAAGTTCTGAGTCCCCATTTGCACACCAACTTATGTGGGTCAGGCCTTGAGCAGAGCTGGGTGCAGCTCCTGGGAAGTCACACCTGTGTGACACTGTCACGTTGGGTCAGGCAGTCTAGCCCTGTGTCTCTAGAGTACTGAAGGGAAAAGTATGCCACCATAATCTCATTTTTCATTTCTGCTAGGGTAGATGAATATGAAATGTCAACAGCTGCTCTGGGACTGTCCAGCACTACACTCTAGCAGAACATATTTTCCTGAACTGAACACCAGAGCTTCAGAAAGCAGCAGACACAAATAACAGACTTAAGTGACAGAAAAAACCACCGCTGTTTTGGGATGCAAAAAACCTACCTTACCTGTAGACCTGTTATACCACTTATATAAAGATTTTATTATTCAGACATGACAACAAAGCAGCCTAACAAAAATACCATTCTGTAAACAGCAGCTCAGTCCCTACTTTGTAACCCCATTTCTTCTGGCCTTTTTGTTTTAAATGGTCAAACTTTTAAAATTTCTTTTCAACTTTTGGGAAACTGTGGATTTTGATGTGATAAAGTTAAAACAATTTGTTGTCTTTGTACAAGAAAGAAAAATCCATTTTAAGGAGAAGAACTTTACAAATCAAAGGCAGGAAACACTGGCAAATCACCACATCTTCCTAGAACACCAGCACTCCCAGAGTAAACACCTACTGTTTTATTTATAGTTACATTTAAGACCATCTGTCATCATGGATTACATGGTACATAAATCATCATGCTGAAAGGCATTAGCTATTTTACTGGCAACACACCTCATTTACAAACTATCCATCAAGCACAAATTACCAAAAAAAAAAAATACACCCTATTTTATAAAAGCATATGGTATTGCACGTTCTGCATTAGGTTAGATAAAATTATCAATTATTTCAACTTTTCTATATGCAAATAATTTAGCTGTTTTTTAATATTGCAATTTTAGTATTTTGAACAGCAAGCAGTCAACACATATGTCCAATTACCCTTTTACTTCGGTCATCATATGCTGGTAAATATCCAAAACCAGTCATTTTCAGCTTAAACAACATTAACTATCAGGAGAAAATTACTTTTTAGAAAATATAAGATTCTAATTTTCTTGGCTTCTCAGGGTTCATTTTCAGGGCAGTATATCTTAAAAAGTAAAATAACTCTTATAAAACTTCAGGTCTGAGTGTAAAACTGAATACCACCATGCACTGGACAGGTACCAGATCATGGCAGGAACACAAGCAGAAAATTAATTTCTGTCAGAAAGACACTGCGATCATTGACATATGTTTGAAACAAATTTCTGTCATGACATGTCAGAATCTCAACTTATTTGTAAATGCCTTAGATTACGCAATGTTCAATGGTGTTTCTTAAATGATGCTAGTAAGATCAACTTCTAGCAGCAAAGAATCAAGTAGGTTTTTTTAGTTCTTTAGTGTCACATTTGGATCAAGGACTACACAGGACTGTTTTTCTCTGTGTTTCAGCCTTTTGAAAATCTGCCAGATTCAGCCATAGCACTACAGGAGCCTTCCTAAATGTATTACATTACTACATGCATTATTTTTATTTTTCAACATTATTAATTCAGTTTGCCTGTTCTGATGCACAGAGTCTTCCAGAAAGTGGTCCATGAAGAAGACATTTCACCAACACAGTCTCTACTGATTGGAATCAGGTGCTGAATTACACTTTATGTAGGTTGCTTTTTGCTTGATTGTTTTAGTTTTAAAACACAGGTATGCCATTTCTACCTTGCATTGTAAACTCTTGTTTCAATGAGATATGCTCTAATCCCTTGCTAGTATTTATTGTCCTATACATTGTCCTTTGTATTTACTTTTATGTTCTCTTGGCCAATTCTAGATTAGTTTTCATTTGTCTGTAAGTGTTACATATTAAATTTAAGAAAATAAAATTCCCTCTTGAAATTTTTCCATTACTCAGTCAAAAGAAATAGGATTTCTAGAGTACTTGCACGAGTTATCAGGACTCTTCTAAAGATAATAGATGCTAGCATTCTTTGTCAGTTGACACCCGCATCTATGAATCTGGAAATGAACTCTATGTTACAACTCTACACATCACCACAAGGCTGCAAGATGCAAAGAGGAATCAGGATCATTTATTTTAAGTCAAAAGGGAGTATGCACTTCCATTCTTGTTACTGATACTGCCAAGGTAAAGATTGAGTATATAAGGAGTATTAGTGAATCTGAAGAGATTATTGTAAGCACATCTGAAAGTCAAGTACAACAAAACTATTCAAACAATCTTGGAACATTTAGCAATCTTAGTTATCTCCATTTTTTTATACTTTTTTTTTTTTAAACTTGAAAATAGGTATCTTCGGTACAGAAATAAACTAGTCTGTAACATGAAAATAGTAAAAGCAGCAACTTACTATGAAGTGCAAACAGATGTTGCTTTTTACTGAAAGCATTTCTGTCCCCCCGTATTCTTCAAAAATCAGATGACATTAGTGAATATTCATCAAAATACAATGTTTTAATTAAAAAACCCTCTATTACTCTATGTAATTTTAAGTGTCTCTAACAATAAAGTGCAAGCTCCAGCATGCGTAAAGCACTCCCAATGTTAAAACCTCTTTACAGTTCATGAATATTGCGACCATGTGACATTTGCTCTTGTTGGCGGCAGCAGAACCATATTTAAAACAAATCTTTCAAGATTCTACTAGATGCACCATAATGCCACTTGCCATAAACACAGGATTACACACTTTATGCCTCCTTTTTTATCCACACAGATAAAGTAATTGACTAAATAATAAAAAAGATCCTTGCCCCTAAGTATTACATGTTTTTTCTCATTTCATTTTCTGAAAAACATTATTCCTTATAAAATCAACTGCTGACATTCTAATGAAAATAAGTTTCTTCTTTGAGACTTATTGGTAAGATCTACTTTTCTATAGCTGATGACTACTGAACCGCAAAGCAGAGTAACATAAAGAACTTTTTTTCAGCCCCCAATTTATAAGCATTTTAAAACAATTCATCACATTATTTCTCGTGAAGTGTAGAAAGAAATCATGCAGATGCCCCAGTAACCAAATGTAAAATAACAGCATGGAGGCTAATTTTTGTTTTGTTTCTATAAACTTTTTAGTATCTCTTTAACTAAGCTTTTGATTATGTTAAATATTTAAAAATAAAAATAATGAAATGTGATGAACATGCATAAACTTGTCACTAACCTAGTTCTCCATTTTCAAGTACTTCAAAAGCAGCCCAGATATCATCTTTGTTGGGAATGATGTTTTTGATTCCTAAAACATCATTAGTTAATTCTTCTGCTTCCATCAAAGGTGATACCTGTAATACAAACTGAGTCAGTTTATAATACATTACAATTACAATTACTGTTTTCTGATTTCTTTTTTCAAAATCTTCCTCCTTGCAATTGACTTTAAAAAAAAAAAAGGGCAAAAAAAGCAGATATAATGAGTTGGAAACCCATACATTATTTGTCAGTCTCCAGCACGCTTTCCTTATTTTGTTCCATGAAATTGAAGTTATAATTTTTAGCTGACTGATAACTTGGTAACTTGAAATTCCTTCTCTCTACCCTGAAAAATTAGGAAGAAAAAAAAAAAGCACCATGTGACATAGTTTAGCCCCAGCCGGTAGCTGGGTGCCACGCACCACTCACTCACCCCTCCCCCGGCGGGCTGGGGAGGAGAACGGAAAAACAACGGCAAAGCCTCGAGGGCTGGGATAAGGGCAGTTTACTGGGACAGCAAGGGAGAGGGAAACAATCAACAACAGTGCTGATAACAGATATTCACAATGGGTGATAACAAAGAACAATTTACCGATCCGACGACCGACCGACCGGACGCTCAGCCTGTCCCGGAGCCACACCGCACCCGCCCCTGCCCGACCGGCCCCCTTTTATGGTGAGCATGACGTCACATGGTATGGAATAGCCCCCGGCCAGCTTGGCTCACCTGTCCTGGCTCCGAGTGAAATTAACTCTGTCCTCGCCAGAACCAGGACACATGATATGTTTTCTTGGGTATGGGAAGGTAAATATTACAGAAGTACCATTTTTTTATCTTAGCAATGCATATTCCCATTTTTATTCCTATTAAAAAAAGCATGTCTTATGTGCACGTATCTACGTATATGTACAAACACGAGTGTTTGAGACACATATGCTGAACAAAACAAAAAGGAAACTGAAACAGGTGTAAGATTTAAAAAAACAAAAGCAAAAAATTATTGCCCTAAATTTTCTGCCTACTGCATAACAATATCTGTCCTTTGCCATTACAGAAATGAAATCTGTTTTCCTCAGCATCCAAACAATAGAGCACTACTACATGGAGATGAGTGTGTTTAAAATACACTCAGATATAAGGCTGAAAAATCTCAGTTATAGTAAGGAACAAGCTTCGGTTTCTTAGCGCTCAAGGAAAGCAGATAGCCACTGGCAAAAAGAAAAACCAGGAGGAAAGTCATTTAAATGGCCTTGTACTATTGAATAAAAGCAGCATTCACTGTGTACTTCTTAACGTTCTTGTGTGTTGCACCCGTACAGCTGCAAAAACTTATACCACTGTATATTGCAGTAGAACTGACGGAGGATGTCTCCCCTTTAAAATCGTATCATAACATTCTCCTTAACAATGCATAATAATCAGTCTTTACAAACTTTAGGCAACACAGAAAAATTTTTTTTAAAAATTATTTAAAAAACAGGATTAGATATAAATTCATACTTTCATTACGTAATTACATAAAAACATGTATGAAAATAAATTTGATACACTTCGTGAGAAAGTGCTTAGTAAAAACACTTCATCACTTTTATACACTAACCCTGATTATAATACTACAGTCTGGCTCCTTTCTTTCCACATAAACTTCAATAAGCAGATCTCCAGCCTGGGAAACCTAAAACAAAACAATTAAAACAAAATTAGACTGTCTTAAAAATATTTTAAACATCCATTTAAATAGGGAAAGTACAATTACCATCTAGTAGATGTGCTAGAACCTACTGAACTCAAACTTTTTTTCCACCCACTTACCTACAAAAATAGTCCAAATGTTGACTCTAATGGGAAAACCCACGCTACGTTCACTTTTGACTAATTAAGCTAAAAAAACCCAAAACTATTCACAGATTCAAGGGGAAAATTCAAACCCTGACTCATCCAATAGAATCATATCAAACAAAATGAACACACTTTACAAATATCCATTCCAGAGCAGGAAAACTAGGGGAGATGTGAAATAAGTGGAAATTTTAAATATATATTTAAGACTGCAAAGTCTAAAGACATGAGTGTACCTCAGTATCTTTAAACTGCCAGAACTGTAACTCTGATTTAGAGGTTAGCCAGGCTCACTTCAGAGCCCAAACAGATGAATAGAATTTAAAACCATGAAAAAAGACTGGACAGGAACCCCAAACTGAAATGAGTTAGTTGGAAATGAGAGGAAGAATTACAAATAAGAGAATATTTCTGTCACACAGTCATATGTACATATCCAGATAATCAGAATTAATTACTAGGAAGACTACATTTATAATTATTAATCACAATGAAAACTTGTCAGTACATATTTAAAAAAGGAATCAAAACAAATGCTCTTGCTATCAACCTCTTAAGTACAGCTCTTCAAATTTGTTGGAGAGATATCTAAACTTTATGTACAATGCTAATGTGGAATAATTAGATAATAAAGCAAATTTATTACGTAATAGTTTTGTATACTCAATGCCAACAAACATAACTTAAGAATGCCTAACAATATGAAATTTACAAAGAAATTGGAAAATCAGTAAATCCAACCATTTTATGAACACGGAGAAAAATCTGATTCATGAGAAGGAATTTCATATTTTCCATCATTAGTAGGTTTGCTCATCTATGGCAATAAAATTATCTTAGTGGATGAGAATTTACTTTATACTTTTCTACCGTTAAAAATGTCTCGTGTTCTGCCTGCTCTACTTCCCTTGCAGTACAGTCATGAGCATCTTCAAGAGATTGTAATTCATGCCAATACTAAAAATATTTTCCAAAACTAAATACATGGTGATGATCAGAGCATAGGAAGAAAAAAATAATGCAGAAAACTGGACCTTTCAGGAGGTGTACCCTTTTATTAATAAGCCAATATAAAGAATTAATAATTAAATTAACATTAGAAATAACAATTTGTGTCTTAATTTTGAGAACAGTGTTCATAGTGATGCTTATTATTTATATATTACTACAAACAAAGAGGTTAACAAAAGTAAAAAACTGCATCATATACAGAATAAGATACAGAGAAAAAGATAGAAACAGGCAAGCTTTGGGATACAATTTGACTAATTTACAGAACCTAAAACTACATTTCTATAGAAAAATAAATGGCAGCACTCAATTTTAAAGAACGCTAACATTCTGAAAAACAGTGACTTTAAAGTTAGCTTAGCCTCTGAGAATAGAAAACTAATGGAAACATTTGTGAGGAAAAACATTACAAAGCTACTTTGAAGAAAGCTGCTTAATTATAGTGGCACAGACTCAAAAAAGCTCGTTTAGTTGTAAAATTTGCTTTTCAGATGATATTACAGAAAAAAGGTTGGAAATAAGAATGAAGCTGACATTTGATTTCCACTGGGCTCATGTAAACAACCGTATGGAGAGAAAATGTGATGTAAATTACAGCAGCAAACAGAAACAACTGGCATAAGTATATGGTGGACAGAAAATGAAGAACAGCTAATGAAGTGCCACCTGGAATGGAACTTCAGTGACATTTCAGACACGAGAACTTCCAGGCCTTCAGCAGAAATTTGGTTCAGTTGTTCTCTGAATACACTGCATCACCAGTCTGGAGATAATACTACTGCAGCAACCTATATACTCAAATATAGTAAGTATCCGCATTTTCCCACAAATATGCATACATTTTGATGCAATGATGTCAGACAGTCAGATGTTAAATGGAAAGGATTCTTACACAAAATTCTTAATTGTAGCTGCTTGAGACATAACTTGCCAATCACCCATGCTGTTACATCACTCGGTCTGCATCATGTCATCAGTTCTAAATGGAAGCCCATCCAAAAACGTTCCCAAAGAGCTACCTCTCCTGCATGAGCCTGAAGGCCAATCTCCATGCTACATGGTCTGCATACGCAAGCCTTCCCCACGCATGGTTCTGCAAACTGCTTACAGGCTGGAATGAATGACGGTAGCTACTGACAGAGAAACTAGAGCAGCTGAAAAAGAATATGTTTCGGCATACCCCCTTCTTCCACTGAAATAATGAAAGATATCAAGTTAAAGCTACACCATTACAACTAACCACTGGTTCTAGTCTGAAAATGTTTATCCTATTTCAGGTCTGTACTGGCAAATACAGCTCATGACAATCGGCTGGGGTCTGGCCAGTCTTTGTATAATGTTAATGAAAGCATCAAATGTTAAGTTAGACTTAACAACAGCAGTTTAAAAGAAGTTTATGTGGCCAAGCCTGGTAAAATACAAAGTGTAGGCATCCATATAATCTAGTCTTCCGAAATTACGAGTAATACGCACTTCACACTCATGACAGGTTATAAATGTAAGATATAACAAAGAGGAAGGTCAATTGTTTTCAAAAGCACTTGGTGTTAGTCCAGGTCTGCCTATAATGTATTCCCCCAGCAAACCCTACTGACAACACCATGCATAGTTAGGGAAATCTTGAATTCTTCTAGAGAAAAAGCTATATATAAAATCTCAAAACATCCTTGTAACCACTTAGAAGAAGCTTCTTTAATCAGCGGGCTTCAGAAATATAGAATAATAGAATTAAATAATAGAAAGTGCACCATCTTTGATCAGAATTCTGCATTGAAGTGGTCCCAGGCATAAGACATCCATGCACTTCACACATTATCTGCACATGGCGTTTCAGAAAAATCTGTTTTTAAATTGAAACACTAGTTACATTAATCATGTCTACCACAGAAAAATGGCAACTGGCAAAAAATGTTCCACAGCTTCATTCAGAGGGGAAAAAAGTTCATAGTCACAATCAAATTGCCACAAATGACAGTCAGGCTCTTGAGGACTCCATTCCTCAGTTGTTACATTCAAGGGGTAACAGGCTGACATAACGGAGAGAACGCAGTCCCTATCCTTAAAAGCAGTTCAAACTTCAATTTACCAACCAGTAAAAAGTAGACGTTTTATTCTAATGTCCATTGCTTATTCAGAAAGCTAAAAAGAAAAAGGCTGTTCTCTGGAATAAGTGCTTCCAAACAACTAAGGTCTCCTAAGTTCATGTTTGCTATCTTGACTTCCCGTGGGTCTTATTCCAGGAAATGCCATACAGAGTAAAGATACCAATGATTTGGTAAGATCCAAAATCATTTTCTAACTCAAACTCAGCATTTCATGATGTCTTCAGATACAATATTGACAGAGATTAATGAATAAAATCCAGCAGCTCAGTTACTATTTTCCTCATAACAGATTGTGAAAATGTGTGCTGAATATTAAGAATTCATGTTTTCCAAGTAGGAATCTGGAATCACGTCAGATACACAATTTTAAAATGCCCCAGTGACCAAGTCTGTTCTAGGAATTTTGCATTACTTATTTTATTTATAGGGAGAAGAACATCAATCAAAGTTTTAAGTTGAGATCATTGTCCTGTTTGGGAAACAGGGAAGTCGATCATTCTGTATACTATTTTCCATTTTATGCCATTCAAGTCTATATTAAAGAATAAAGCCATGAAACAATGTACACAATTTATAGTGCAAATCCATTTTTCCTATACAATACAAACAATATAGCATAAAATATTTAAGTCTTAATAGTAAAATATTTCTAGAATACAGTGAAAAAGGTAGTACTTTACTACAATATCTTTTCGTTAATAATAAATTTTTCTGTCGTCTTCTCACATTGAGATTTTCTAGCATATAGATATTTCTGATATATTTTTCCTCTGTTTATGCAACAGTTCATATGGAAATCCAAAGTGTTTGGTCATAAAGTCTTGAGCAATGCAAGAAGAGATTAAACAGATTTTTCTGCCTTTAATTTCACAATAGCAATCCTGAAAACCATCACTTATGTACACGGGTACTCAACAAATTAGCCTTTTCTATTACAATGTTCTTGGTACCTAAAGTTTCTTTTCTTACTTCTCCCTTCCCTACCCATTTCGGAAATAACTTAAGTGCTTAATCTAGGACAGAAGGGTACATCTGGCATCTAGGAGCTTTGCACTAAATTCTTAAAATAGAAATACTGCTTCTTGCATGACACAATGCCTGAGTTCATGCCACCAGAAACCTAACAGCGTGGGAAGAACCAGGGGCGCACTCTGGTCAGGCATCTGCCCTGAGCAACTGGGGTCCCAAAATCACAAGAGCAAGCCAGGGAGTGCTTCTGCACCTCAGGTAAGGTTAGTCCTCATGCACCTAAGACTTTTGGACTTCCACAACTCTGTGGTATGCAAACACAAGAGCTCTTGCCAGGCAAAAAAATCCCAACAAACCACCACCACCAAAAAAAAAAAAACCCCAACGCTGAGATGGAAATCATAGGTGTGGTATAATAACTTACTCTAGAAATTCTCTGAGAAAGCACTTCATGAATACAGCAAAAATTTAAAGATAAACCCAGGTGGTAACACAATTCAGTGAAATTTAATACCAGTGTCGTCATGTCTAGGACACCTAGTAGGCAGACTCCATTGTTCAGCTGAGACACTCTCATACGTCATATCTAAGTATTTAGCACTTATTTACCACATTCTTTGGAGAACCTTTTTTCCCCATTGGATGAAAACACAGATTTTCAAATGTATACATTTAAATACAATTCCTAATGCATTTCTTTTTAGCCCTTTCTCTCCCTTTAAACTAAAGTAGGAAGTGCCATTTTCTTCAATTTTCTAAGTTCTACTTGTACAAGTGTTCGCTATGAAACTAAAAGTAGTCATTTCTAGCAATGAGTTAAGAATGAACGAGAAAAAATTTGACAGTTGCATACCACTAATAAAATAAGAAGCCCTTTCACTGCTGCCTTCCAAATTTTAAGTGCTATAAAGCACTGCAAATCATCCCTTTCTATTTAGGAGGTATGGATGGATGACCAAAGAGCTCCTGACTGAACTCAGATGTACAAATGAGGTGTAGAAGAGATGGAAGCAGGGGCAGGTGACCCAAGAAAAGCGCAGAGCTACTGTCCCATTGTGCAGGGATAAGGTTAGAAAAACCAAGGCTGACCCCAACTTGAAGCTTGCAAGGGATGCAAAGGACAACAGAAAAGGATTCTCCAAGTAAATAAACAGCAAAAGGGAGACGAGGGAAAACGTGGGCCTGCTGCTGAATAGGGCAGGGGACCAAGCGACAAATCACACAGAAGAGGCCAAGGTACTCAATGCCTTTTTTGCATCAGTCATTACCAGGCCCTTGAAAACAAAGGGGAGGTCTGGAGCAAGGAAGATTACCCTCAGTGGAGGAGGACCAGGTTAAGGAGCACTTAAAGAAACTAGATGTACTAAGTCCATGGGGTCTGACAAGTAGGACGCACAAGTGCTGAAGAATCTCACTGATGTCACTGTAAAGTTACTCTCATTGTCTTTGAAGAGTCATGACGACTGGGAGAGATTCTCAAAGACTGGAAGAGCACAAGTATCGATCCCATCTCCAAGGGCAAGAAGGAAGATGTGGGGAGGTACAGGCTGGTCAACCTCACCTCAGTCCCTGGGAAGGTGATGGGGAAAAGCCTCCTGGAAAGCATTTCCAAACACATGAATGAGAACAAGGTGGTTGGGATTAGTCAGCATGGACTTACAGAGGGGAAATCATGTTTAACCAAACTGATAGTCCTCTACAATGAGGATACTACTGGATGAAAGGATAGAAGTGGATATTTTTTACCTTCGTTTTAGTAAAGTCTTTGATAATGTCTCCCATATCATCATCAGCAAGCTGACAAAATACAGGCTAGATAAGTAGACAGTAACGTGGACTGAAAACTGGCTGAACAGCCAGGAGACCATTAATCTTCATTAATGACCTGGATAATGCAACAGAACATATCCTCAACAAGTTTGCAGATGGTACTAAGCCGGGAGGAGTAGCTGATGTATTCAGAAGGACCTTGACAGGCTGGAGAACTGGGCAGAGAGGAACCTCATGAAGTTCAACAAGGGGAAATGCAAGTCTTGCACCTTGGGAGGAGTAATCCCAGGTATCAGTACACACTGGGGGACAACCAGCTGGAAAGCAGCTTTGCTGAGAAGGACCTTGATGTCCTAGTATACAAGCTGATCATGAGCCAACAGTGCATGCTCACAGAAAAGAATGCCAATGGCCTACTGGACTACATTAGCCAAAACACTGCCAGCAGGTCAAGAGAGGTAATTCTTCCCTCCTATTTAGCACTGGTGAGGCCACATCTGGAGTACAGTGTCCAGTGCTGGGCTCCTCTGTACAAGATAGATATGGAACTACTGGAGAGAGTCCAGTGAAGAATCACCATGACAATGAAGGGACTGTAGCATCTTTCTCCAAGAGGCTGAAAGAGTTGAGACTGTTCAGCCCACAGAACAGAAGGCTTGGAGGGAATCTTACCAACATGTATAAATACTTGATGGGAGGGAATGAAGAACACTGAGGTAACCCTTCTCAGAGACATCCAGTGACAGGACCAGAGGCAATGGGCACAAATTAAAAGCACACAAAATTCAATCTGAACACAAGAAAACAATTAATTATACTATGAGGGTGGGCAAACACTGAAAGAGGTTGCCCAGAAAGGCTCTATCCCTGGAGATATTAAAAATCTGACAGGACAGTCCTAGACAACCTGCTCTAAGAGGCCATGCTTGAATAGCAGTTGTAATTAGACTAAACGATCTCAACAGTTTCCTTCCAACCTAGACAACTGGAATAAAGCTGCTTTAGAGGAAGTTCAGATTGGATATTAGGAAAAGGTGCTTCACTAAGAGGGTGGCTGGTCACTGGAATAGGCTCCCCAGGGAAGTGGTCACAGCACTACAACTGTCAGAATTCAAGAAGCATCTGGGCGATGTTCTTAGTCATGTGGTTTAGTTTTAGGTAGTCCTGCAAGGAGCAGGGAGCTGGGACTGGATGATCCTTTCAGGTCCCTTCCAACTTATTATTCTATCATTCTATGACAATTCTGTGATGAGGTAGCAGTTTTTAAGGTTAAAGTGGTATTACTATTTTTTGTAAAGAATTTAAAGCTTAGCCATGTGTGTTATGAGAATCAAGCCAGAGTCTATTAACACAGTAGGTGTAACCAGCAATTCAGAAAGCTGATTATTAATGCTAGAGGCTTTGCTGAGAGCAAAATAAGAACAGTTAAAATCCCAGTTCAATCTTTCTGTAACTCCACCTCCCAACAACCTGAAGAGTTCCAGGGAAACCAGTCCAAACAGTCCCAATTATTCATGAAGGTTCCAATTTGATTATTAAGTTTAAAATTTGGAAGACTAGCTTTTCAGGTGCTGGAAGCTTTTTAATAAAAACCTTACCAATTTTAGAAAGCCTAGACTTTTATTAAAAATTAAAAAAAAGCAAGTCTCTCTTTCTTCAGCCTTCTAAAGACAATACACCTTATAAAGGTGATTTTGCAGCGGTATGGGGTGGAAAAAACACAGAACAAAACCACTTTATTTGGGTCTTCTCTATACTCCTCACAGCTTCAGTTTTAGACAAACCCACCTAGCCATCAGTTGCTATCATAGTATTCAATCCGTCAACAGCCTTTCAGTTTCCTTTCTACTTTTTTCTCCCTAACTAATCAGAATGTCTCCACTATCTCCTTCTCTACTCATGCAACTCCTCTCACATCTCCCTAATTTTTCCAGAAGGTATTACAAATATTTAACCATTATGGCTTCCCAGAGTTGCCTGGAAAATGTTACTAGTGTGACAAGCTGTAACAAGCATTTTTTTTGCTTCTAAAATCACAGAAAATAATGTATTTAAAAATATATGTGTTTTCACTATCTTAGGCTTCAAAATTTTATTCTCTAATCTCAAGAAGATCCTTTTCATGGACTCCAGAAAAGGTACTTCAACCCCTGCCTTGCAGAATGCTCTTAAGGATATAAAATTTGGGTGTTTTTTGCCATTACCAAGGCAGATGTTTCCATTCTGCAAGACAGACACCAGAAATACACTTGAAATTGTTTCCCAGTGACTTGGTCACTCCCCACTGGGCACCAAGAGAAGGAAACAGGCAGTCTACCTTCTGTATGTACATTCACAGTAGGTCATTATGGTCAGAAAGCTTCATGCTACTCTGACCCAGACAATAAGGGAATATGAGACAAAAATAAAACTCCAAATAGCAACTCACAGAACATGCAATTTCAACGTGTATTTGCAAGACCCTGTCTTCTTAATTATGGCTTACAAGGTACCACAAAACTGTTGCTGAAAGGGGGAAGGCAGCCAACAGACAAAGCATTATAGATTTTTTTTTTCTGCTAGCTTTCTAGTAGTTTCTAAAGCCCTATAAGGTCCAAAACCACCAAAAGTTTCTCCTCCACTACTTTAGATTTCTGAAAAAGCTTTTAAGCTCCCTACATTTCCTTTTACCTCTCTTAATTCAGCCACATTGGCAGTGTTATGAAACTTTCTAATTTTTGCTTTAATTAGGACTGTACACAAATACCATTCAGACAGTGAAACATGCTATCGCTTTGTTTCTCACCATGCTGAAGTTATTCAAAAATTGTTATAGGTAAGACTGGAACTCAAGATGATAAGTGACATAAGACCTCCCATTTTCCTATACTGTATCCTGAAGTTCAGTTTGACTTTTAGTATGTGTCTGAAGCTTCCCCAAATACTATTTGTGCTTTGGGGTACTACAAATGATCACAAAACAGGATGTAGCTAAAGATTCAGATGCTTTAAATTCTAAAAAGGATGGTGAAACTCTAATGAAGAGAGACTAGATATATCCAAAGCTCATGAAATAAAAGTATTCATATACTCGACAGTATTTAATATGCACGTTGAAAATAAAAACAAAACAAAAAAAACCAACCCCAAAATCAAAACCAAATAAGAACAGGTCATCACTTTCACACTTGCAGATGTTGACCATTTCTTTCTAGTACATTTTATGAAGCATGGTAAAAGCACATAACAACCTTAAATTATCCCGTTGCTCAGGTCAGAACATAATTCCACAATATGCTTTACACAGAACTATTTTGCTTTATCAGTTTATGCCTTCTCTTTTATTTTATTTCTCTCAGCTCTGTAGTTAATAACACTGGGCACTATACAAACTTAGATAATTACATTTAGAAATCTAGGTATAAAAACCTGTAAACAACAAAACAGTCTTTGTTAAAATTGTTTTCGTACCAGTTGATATTTGCTGCTTACCTGAGTGTCTTTCCACCTGGTAATAAAGCTGTTCTCTATATCCATTTGTTTGACCTGGTCTTCATTTATCTGTTAAAATGGACAATTTTCATCGATTAACAACTACAATGGAGCTAGTATAAAAATTACAGCATAAACTAGCAAATACTAATTTAATATAATAAACTAAGATAAATATAAATATGGAGGAATACTTACATCTAACAATAGTAAGTAATAATTATGTAACAATAATAAATATTATTTCAATTAACAATACTCTTGATCATGTTCTTATAGAAGCAGCTGTACAAAATATTATATCAGTCAGAAACAGCACTTCACGGATGGGATTTGTTACTATAAACTTCACCAAATACATGTTAGAAGAGAGAGGACTCCATGAAAAACTGCCAAACAATGTTATAGTGGCACAGTAAACTCCAGACCAAAATGGCTAATACAAATTGCTCCTAGTAGTATCTTTCCTATCCAGCTGGATTTAATGGTCTTTCTAGGCCTAGGGAACCAAACACTTTCTCTAGTCTTTATTGTAACCACAACTCAGAGATTAAGAACACAGAATTCTTCCATGCTTCCATTCTGATCAGGTCCATAAAATCTGAATAGAATTGGTATGCTGGTGTCAGCAAGAAGAATGTGCACCATTTTAGAAAACAGTAGCTCACAGCAATTCTATAAATACTGTCTTTCCTACACAGGCTAAGCTAGCTGGGAAATAAAATTTAAAGCAGACAAAGAACAACGGCCACCAAATTAAGAGTTCAAAAGCCCTGCAAATCCTCAGACAGTGTAACTAATAGAAAGATCATCTTTAAGAAAATTTCGATATTTTAGCATGTCTAACAGCTGAGCAATTAGGACACTTTTATAGAAAAGATACCTACATCAAAAAGTTGCACATAATTTTTAATTAGATCTTCAATTACATTGACCTCTTCACTAGTTTGGCCTTTAGTTTGAAATAAGCACGAGGAAAACACCATGGCTAGGTTGTGAGGGTTCATATGATTGATTTCAGAACACTTCTGCACCCTGTTGAAGGAAAAATAAACATATTTAGAAGGCTCCATTGTTCCTTTATTCGTATGATGCTCCTCTACAGAATATGGAGTGCATTTCAAAATTAACTACATTAAATGCAGTGAAAAAAGTCTAATTTTTTAAAAAATTTTTCTAAAATATTTATTTCTTTTATATTCTTTATCTCACATCTCGTTACAGAAATGAAAACTTATACTTTCTATCGCATCTTAATGGATATAAAAATTATTTTAGAATGGAGTAAAAATAGAATAGTTCAGTTGAAGGGACCTACAACAATCATCTAGTCTGCCTGCCTGATCACTTAAGGGCTGACCAAAACTGAAAGCATGTTAAGGGCATTGTCCAACTGCCTCAAACACTGACAGGCATGGGGCATCGACCACCTCCTAGGAATCCTGTTCCAGTATTTGGCCAACCTCTCGGTTAAGAAATGTTTCCTAATGTCAAGTGTGAACTTCCCTGGATACAGCTTTGAAGTGTTCGCATGCTCCCTATCACTGGATCCCAGTGAGAAGAGCTCAGCACCTCCCTCTCCACTTCCCCTCCTCAGGAAGCTGTAGAGACCCATGAGGTTGTCCCTCAGCCTCCTCTTCTCCAAACTAGACAAGCCCAAAGTCCTTAGCCACTCCTCATAGGACATGTCTTCCAGCCCTTTCACCAGCTTTGTTGAGCTCTTCTGGATGCATTCAAGGGCCTTCCCATCCTTCTTAAAGTCTGGGGGCCCAGAACTGCACACAAGACTCAAGGTGAGGCTGTACCAACGCTGAATACATATGCACTATGTTACATAAGTACAACCTGTAAACTTATGATCTAAGATCAACCAAATGTGGAAAGAAATTAGATCCTTCTTAGTTTCTATACTTATGGTGAAGTTTTCATATCAGTTCTGTTGTTTATATAATGTGTCCTCTTTCAGAAGCACTTTAAAGTATCACAGAATTTTGGCCATTATACACATGAATTCAAAATACTTTCAGAAAGATATAACAGCATATTAATATATCTGAACTGGATATGCTTAGAAACATCGTTAAACACAATACTTACTATAATATTTATCCCAATAATAGCACCAATTGATTTAATAATCGTATAAAGAGTTCTTAAAGGCCATCTGCTATGTACCTGGCCATGTAATGTAATTTCTGAAGACAATATCCTGTAAAGAAAATGTTCTACACATTCTCTACCCACTACAATTAATCAGGAATATAATTTGACTTGTTCAATACATAATACAATAATATAAACCATTACTATTTAACCATGACACTGCAGAATCATCCACATCACAATTTTTATACATTTGCTGCTGCTTATTTGATCTAGGACTAAGACATGACCTTTGTTGCTTAAACAAGTTTATGTTTTGGATATTCTCTACTGCTACTTCGGTTGCAAAGTGAAGCACTGCTGATAAACAGAAATGGTAGCTAATTCTCAAAGTTATTATATGCAATATAGATTGTGGAGAAAGTCACTTTCCCTGAAAAAATCTTTTAATTTCAAGAACCATTTGGAACAATCCACTGGAAGACTAGCAGACTGGGGTAAAATGAGTTCTTATAAAGAAGCTACATCAAAAATTACCCTACTTGGACACAGATATTGGCAGCCCCGTCTTGCTGTAAGGCTGTTCCATCCCATTGATATTTATAGATACTGCTAAAAATACAACCAATGAAAAAAACACATTAGAAATTAAAGAGAATCAAATATAATTAACTGTCACAACTAGGTAAGCTTTTGATGCTTACTAGTTAATGAAACAAGCCACATTTCATTTATGGTAGAGTTATACTGAGAACACTTTACAAGAATTTCTCTGCTACAGTGCATCATTTGCATTGACCTGTAAAGATGTTCAATTAAAGCAGCCAAAGTTGCCCTATTGACTGGTGGAAGCGTCCGAATAAAAGCTCCGTATTTCCTCACTCGTTCCTTTTCATTCTGTGTATCTGCCAGAAAATAATAATAATTGAGCATTAATAACAATGCACAGCAAAAATCAACAGCAGTTCTCATTAACTATATTGGCATCGTCTAGTCATTTAAAATTACAATTTAGCCAGTCAACGTCTTCTTCATAAAGGCAATACTGACAGTCTACTATTAACAAAGTCTATTATTGTACACCACTTCAGGGAAACAGTATCAGCAATAAATAGCGCCAATTCTATATTCAAGTTGCATTTACTATAGTTTAAGACTAAATGCCAAGATAGCAATTGCTTTTCCTCTCAAAGGCTACTTAACCCGTAGTTTGTGTGTGTGCATGTGTGAGTGCATGTGTGAATGCACAAGTGCAAATGTACTTCTGAGAGTTCCCAGACGTAAGAAAGGAAAAGACCTTTTAACCTTTTTTATTTTTATTGGAAAAATGTCTCAAGGCCCAAAGTAGTTTAAATATCCAAATACATGACAATGGTAAGAGAAGAGCAAATGGGTTGTGAATAAATTGTACAAAGTTACATAGCTTGAACAGTGGCAGAGCCAATGACAGGAATTCCAGTCTTGGGAATTACAATATCTGAGACACAGCCATAGCTCTCTACCTTCAAGTTAAGTCTGCCTCCCTGTGCCGCATAGATACTACAGAGCATAATCCTGCTCAGGGCATGAGCAAAGTTAATGTAAATTTTATTTATTTATTTAGCTTTTTCTTCTCAGTCCCTTGCTTCTCTCAAGTTTCTGAAATGAAAATGCACAGAAGAACTCTCATCTATCCCAGGTGACTGCTAGTACTCTCCACTAACTACTACATCATGTTTTGATTTCTTCGGTAACTGGAAGAAAAAATAAACAAACAAAAACCAGTGTAAAGGCCTTCTACTCTATTTTCCTAAGTGTTTTAGTCTTCCTACAAGTACTTTCAGTGTCACTTTATTATAACATGACAGAATTCTCTGCTGTAAAGCTGAGGCAGAATTTTAGCCCCAGGGTCAAATTAGGAAGTTAAATCACTGTAACACCATTATGTACTTCCACAAAAGAGCTAACTTAAGTCTAAACTACTACAGACACAAATTTTTCTGATTTCTGATGAGAGCAATCTTGTAGTAAGTGAATTAATTCTTAATATTCTTTCCTCCAGTTTGTTCAAATCAAGGTTAAAGGTCAAAGATGTGTAATATTCATACTTGAATTCCCCAAACTTCTAGTGATTCATATCAAAGCAACGTCCATATGTTTGAACTTAAGCAAAATCAGAGAAGAATATGCTTTTAATATCTTTTTCTAAAGACAAAACTCAACACATAGTAAACAGACCTATATGATTTCAAAGCATTCATGCAGAAATTAATGTTCCTAGCTTTTCCTATGCATCTCTTATTGCTACGCATCATCTGCAATTCTATAGCACAGTTTGGGAGAAAAAAAGTTTGTTTCTTACAGTCTGTAAATACTACAATATAGAAAAAAATAGAAATATAGTTGGTTTGTAAGAACACTATAAAAATCATCACAATTTATGTAATGAATAACTAATTAATGTATCAGTAATCTCATGGTTCTGTTTTCAACCATACAGAGACACACAGCCTCATGTTTTAAACACATCACAAGTTACGGCTTGGGTTGCAGTTACTTAAATTTTCTTTCAAATTAAATTAATATTTCTAAGGAAACAAAAAACAAGTAACAGTTGTTAACAAGTTTACATTACTAATACATAACTTTGTGTGAACATTCATAAAAGATATCTGAAGAATTTAAGCAGCAAGACTGTCATTTAACTATCATGCAAGATGATAGCATCAACATTTTGCCACTTTGGAACTAAACTTCTACACGTGGTCAAAAGATGGAGGACACACTTTTTTCCTACTCTAATGTTTATTTCTTGACTTCTACTGTCAATGCTTCCATAAAATATTAATCATCACTTCTTTCTTTGGCTGATCCAACTACAACAGTGCAATATTGGTCTACTGTTTACAGATACATTGTCAAAGAAACATTGCTATTTGTTAGTATTATTCTGGTTCGCTTAAAGGCAATAAAATCTTCTCTGATTAACATAAGTCTGCTGCAGCCAAGCTTCAAACATTTTTCTTCCTCACTGCAATTGTTTTGCCAGTTATCAAATAACATAGGTTGACACAGGGAACTAATTAACAACTCCCTCAAATCTGATACTGAAAAGGTACATACAACCTTTCTTGTATTGTTACTGAATACATTACCTAATGCAGAGATCCAGAATGGATAAAGTTCTTTAGTGAGAAGTGCATCATCTATTTGAGAAAGAAAACTTTTCAATACATCAGTCACATCTTCAAGCTGATGTTTTCCTGCTCTTAGTTTAACACTCCTTGCATCTTTTTTGAAGCTTTCCAGCAGTTCAGCCACATTGGAAGAATCGCCATTCTTAAGGTAGATCTGCTTGCTACCTAAACCTAAGTTACAGAAATACAGGACAGAAAAATAAATAAATGTAAAATCAAGTATTCTTTTAAAAATTTCAAACATTATTATATGAAAAGCATATCTGGCTGTCAAACACATTGTATTTTCTATTAAAATCTCTCTGACTTTTTGCACATACTCCTTTATTAGTAAAAACAATGCCAAGTCTGCTTACACCCAACCAGACCTCTTTGCAAAAATACATGTCATAATATTAAGCAAGCCTGAGATCACAATTTCAGGAATACTTTACAGGCAATTCAAATCCCCAAATTTCTTCAGGGCTTCCTAAACCAATAGTTTCAAAAGGTACAGTAAAGGAAAGAGGTTTTGATGACTGGTATTGTATTATATATAAAACACAGCTGCTTTCATGAGCAAAACTCCCACTATTTTATTACCCTGCTGATCAACCCAACTTAGGACTCAGTAAAGTGTTATTGTATTAATCCAACCTGAAACATATCACTCTTAAAAGCCTCAAGATTAGTAGAAAACACTCCTTTTTTCTGATTTTTTTCCTCACATTCAGGAAGACATCAGGCAACCACTATTCTTGTATTTAACAACTAAAAACACTAAAGCCCAAAGCCAACTTAAAAGAAAGTTCACAGTCTAAAACACAGTCAAGACTACCTTCAATTACTGCATATGGGAGTAGCCAAAACTTTTTTTTTTTTTAAACACTTGTGAACTTTTGGCATAGATGCACAGTCCTGTTGTTTCTCTTTCTAGAGGTGTTTCCTGCATTCCCCACATTTCTTGAAAGAGAATTGTATTTTATACAAAAATCTGCTTTTCTTATGTACCTGTCGAATTAAGTACTTTGTCAAAACCTATGAATGCATGTCTTACATTCTTGCAATTCATCTCTCCTGTAATGCCCACGAGTACTACTCATTTGATACTGCCTTTGTGTTGTTACTGTCAGGAACGGCTGTGGGACCTGATAGTGTCTGTCATCTGTAGACCACAACTAAAGACAGAACCTAACCATGATAACACAAAAACATGACGCATACAAGTAACGCATACAAATAATTCCTTCAGGTTTCAAATGAGTATTTTAAACACCTAGTAACGCTGATCCTGAACAAACCCCCATATTTTTCAATAAAGATCTAACTTATTTTAAAGACATTAGGAAACTGAATTTTAATTTAGAACACACACGAGCGATTGTTCTAAGTGGTGGACATAATTACCCCACTTTAACAACACACCAGTGCATGAAACAGTTTAAACTATACTTAGAATAATTCCTATTGCTAATGATTAAAAAATAATTTAGCAAAAAAAATTTTTTCTTGGTTTTAGGCAATAGTTGTAACCCAGACGCACCTATTTACCATAATGCAGCGTTGCCATATTCAAAAGTTATTTAGTTAAACTTCAATCACTGAAATATAAATTAGGCACTCTCAAACTGACAGAGGTTACAGACACATTTATCCAGAAGACAGATTTGTACAGGGCTGATACGTATTTAGCATTTCACAAGAAAACTGATGAATTTGCAGTAGTAAAAAGGACCCAGACATCATCTGCATATGATCTAATGCTACGGAAAGTTAGGCTGGCAAAATTTACTTAAATGGTAACTAACCCTTAAGCTATCATGCTGAAAAACCAGCAGCCTTAAGACTGAAATCAGCTCCACAGTTAGTATCAGTTTCCTGGAAGACATACTGACCAGTCCGGGCCATAGCCTTTCCTGGTTCACATAGCTTATTTTCATGGCTGAGGCGTTCTGTACTGAGGCACTGGATCCCAAGGCTGAGCTACATCAGGCAAACAAGTCAATTTTTAAAATAGGAAGGTATCTATAAAGGGCATCCACCAAGTAGTATTTCCCTCAAACTGCCTGTTCTCAGATGCATGGCATCATATCAAAGAGCAGCAAGGCTAATGAGGGGTATGTATTACTAAAGTAAAAACATAAACTCATTCAATAACATCTGATGGTGTGGGGGCTTAAGAATTATACAAATGATCTTAGGTTGAATAAAATCCACTATACTTACCATACTGTGTAACAAATGCTATACAGCTGTTCACTATAATAGGAACATCATTTTTGCTGAGCTGCTGATCTTGTAATGCATTACCATCTGTACCTGCTGCTTTTTCGATTGCAGTATACCAGACCATGAAATCCAGCTTCGTATGCCCATGGACGTATAGTGTTCTGGAAAGTATAAAAATATTTTGAATGCAGGAAAGAAATAAAAAACTGTTGTTATTGTACTACAGCAACATAGCAGACATCTGGAAAAAATAAGAAATACTTAAAATAAGACATCAAGGCACCTTCCATCACATAAAGCTGTGGTGGTGGCATATTGTTACAGCATTTTTTCCCCCCAACTACATTTGTACTAGCCGTGTCACAATAAACGAAAGAAGATCCACAAACACTGTCACAGGCCTTTGAAAGAACCTGACTGACATTTTAATTACTCTTCTTCAGTCCTGCTCCTACACTGCGCATTTGTAAGTCCATGTTAAGCGGGAAACAGAGATTTAGAGACAACTCTGAATACTGGAAAAGGCTTTCCTTCTTTTCTATCCCACCCCCACTTCTGTAGAGGAGCTGAGACATATTGAACTTCCCTCCTTCACATTTATCAAAATGATCACCCTCAGGAAAACCACAGAACTAAGGAACTTGTATGAAAAAACTAAGAGTTGAGGTAGAATAAGTTAATGCAACACTTTAATTACCTGTTTATCTCAAAGCATGGCCCTGTTCTAATTTTAGTATTTAAATATGCTACCAAAATCTCTGTTTTACCCCTGACAGGCTAGCTTTTAAGAGACAATTCCATAATTGAAAAGTTTAAGGGTGTATGTCCATCCATATGCATGTATGTAATAAACAATGAGTTTAAGTGTTAAAATAGCAAGTAAACTTTTCTACATACATTTCCTTAGTGGGAGACAAAGGGTATGTAAGGGATTCACTTTAATGACAATTTATTTGGTAATTAGGAAAAGTTAAAACGTTCTACTGAACTTCTATGAAAATACTTTCATCAAAATATAAACAAAAATTCATTTTGATTATTTTATTTAGGAAAAAGCCCAAAACACTTTACATAATGATGGAATATTTAATTTCAGATTTTTTTTATTAGCATATTTCAATTTTGCCTTTATAAACATTTCCATTCTGGCATTCCTATCTTGATAGGAAGTGAGGATGCAGTCAATGTACACACACAGACCCAGGATCTGAAGTATTCTCAGGATCTACAGACTTAGTCATTCAGCAGCAGAGTAGAAGACACTAAAATATTTCATCTTACTGAAGCCCCTTTTTAAAAAGTCTCTACTTCATGACTTCAAAAGTCATATTAACCACCACACATGCCTGGCTAGTACAAACACTCAGCCTCTCTCTTATATTAAAAAAAAAAATAATGATTTGTGTAAAGCGCTCAAATTTTTACAGCAAAATGAGTGTGCCTAATTCAATACTTTCAAACATTTTCTGAAGACCTGTCAGACCAGATATCCTACATGGGTGGTTCTCAACCAATGCCTTCCAAACAACACATCACCCTGACATCCACTGGTATTGCTGTAGCCGTATATAAGAGGAAGTGAAAAAGTTTGAACTGAGTGGAAAAGAGTCCGACAGTGCATGTTACACTATTCCTTTAGTACTGTTATTCACAGATCAGCAGAGGTTAGGACTATGATTTATAAAAGATTTATGGTGCTTCCCAACACAAGAGATGCACATATATATGCATATTACTGTGTTGCTGTTTTCCCTGCAGAACAGCAGGATTCGCATTACGGTATTATGCAAAAGAATGGAAGTCTCAACAGATTATTTTTTGTTATCTAAAGAATTATGATATGTACAGGAAGCAGCATACTGTAAAGTGAAAATATTATTATTTCTAAACAAGAAAAGGGCAACTCTGCTGTATATCAATGAATCAGTACCAGAGGAGGAAAAAGGAAATACAGTAGTGGATTGAGCTTCAAAGGTAATTTAAACTTATCCATATTTTTTCACGGAGATATGAAAGTCTAAATCATGTGTCTGTCAATCAACTGTCGTGATATATGAACTACCTAAACTATGTGAAAAAGACCATCTTGTATTCTATGGATTTTCCCTTAATGCATCCCATTAGAAAAAAATGTATCAGAACTACCAAGAGATGATGCTCTTATTGTTTTCTAAAATTTGGAAAGCTGTTGAGTTAAATTCAAATTACAGAGGAGGAGGTTACTTAACACGTAACAAAGAAAATGGGGTATCAGTTTAAATAGCAGTCCTATAGCACCAACACAGTCATGAAAGAAGCTGCTGGTAAAAAATATAAACGTGAAAAATCTTGCTGCTGTTGTGAAGCTTGGATTGTTCATGGAAGGCAACTAATTATTTTCCAAAAAATTATTAACTGTGCCCAGTCAAAAATCTCCAGAGTGGTCACCTAAGAAGCAATTTCAGCTTTTATTACAACACCATGAAAGAGAAGAAGGAAGAAAAGGAAGTGAAACCAGTACCAGACACAGTTCAGAATTCAGTCAATTTAATGAAGAAGCGGCTTAGAAAGCTCATCTCAAACCGCAGTATTTTTGGCAGAGAAAGCGCACACCTAGGATACATTTAAATCATAAAAACATACGACGATGTATGAAGAAAAAGTTTAAGTACTCCTTCTATTTTAACATTTCAGCAAAACTTAGCAACATTTTTTTCCTACTTGGAAACCATTTGTTGATCTCCATGAACCTGGAAGGTGGTATGAAAAGGTGAAATAGTTACCAGCAGAACTTTCCTCAAAGTACAACAGTCTTCTACAGCATTTCATGAAATAACAAAGACAGCTTTGTAGATCTAGCTTCTGCTTTTCATGTCAATGTCATCATCTCTTCCTCACAGTTTTCAGAGACAGTAGCAATAACAAATACATGTATTTCTCACTGAACTAATCGCTATTATCAAAACATAAAGTTATATTAAATGCACAGCTTAGTCTAAACAGAGGCTGAAATGTACTGATGTCCTATGTACCATGAAACAGAGCAACTTGATATTAAGAATACTTCTAAGCTTAATGAAGCAATTGTGTTTGAAAGAATTTTTACTGTAATGTTTACAAAGATCTACCTATCATGCAGACTAACTACTTTGCACAGACTGAACCAAAATGCATCCCTACAATATAAATTGCCTTCTACAGTATGTTTACGTATGTGCTACTTCTTTGAGTTCAAAAGAACACACACTTCATAACAAATAGTTAGCAATAGTGACTACACGGTGAATAACGGCAGAGGGTTTGCCCTGTTAAGTGTGGAGCACATACAGTCCATACCCAAGAAATTAATAATTTAAGTACTCAAACAAACAAGAAGGCCTGCCAATGTAGAGCTCTGCCTCAGGGAACTGAGGCAACTGAATTGGCACAAATGACTGCAGCAGTCCAAGATCACCTAGTCTCAACATCAAGGAAGCTACTGTTAGCTTTTCAACTTTATTGTGGACTACCATCATATCCTTCTGCACCCATAGTCTGACAAGCAACATACGTGAGCACACTTCATCCACAACAGCGCAAAGGTTCATCTTTAACCCATCTTGCAAAGTCCACTAACTTTAGCAATGTCTGTGTGCTTTGTTGCACAACTCTGCACTGGGAAAGCAGTGATACTAAGTGATTTTGGGTAAGGGTTGTGGGGAGGAAGGGTCAGAAACAGACATCAGCATAACTCAGTGCCCTCCGGCAATTTTCAAGTGATTCCACTAATCTATGTATACGAAAAGGTACTAGGAACATAGCATTGGTATGAAATTATATCAGAATAATCAAATTGCAAGTAAAGCAAGGAAATTCTGCTAATAATTACAGATACATAGCAAAGGTCAGCAATATTTCTTCAAAGGATATTAAGGGTCTTACATCCAGCATATCACACTGGAAGCAGAACTCCTGTCACTCATCTGAGTCTTATGTTTAGACTATTTCTGGATTCTAGAATTTTGTGCTCATAACTGCATTTTACAAGAAATCTTACTGCTTTCATCAAAGGGTTAAGAAGAAAGCATTGTAATTAATGAACCATCAGCATAAAGAAATTGTGCCAGTATGTAGGGAAGGTTTATTATCTATAATAAGAAAGAGCCAACTACAAGAGATGTGTAACACAAAAAAAAGCACCATCTGGATTACATTATGGTCTGAAAACATGCACTGACACCTAAGAGAGAGCTTAAATGATTACAGAAAAAAAGAAGAAACATTTGAAATTGAATTGTCTGCATAACTGTTTTTCCTTAAACTATGACATTAGAGAATTTCCATTATTTTTTACATATAGAAGATATATTTAAAACATTACTGTATACAGTTGTTTTCAGACACTCTTCCTCTCTTCAGTGCACAGATCTCTCTGTTGACCTCTGCCGCGCTACACAGGAGTAGATTCTTCACCTACCTACTATGCAACTTCTGTTCAGATGGCAACAAGAGATTACGACCAGTCACTTCATGAATTTTACAAATAGACAGGAGAGAGTGGGAAAAAACCCAACCGACTATGGAGCAAAGCAGAGGACATCCTTGTGTGACAGAGGGAAGTGTCAGACACAGCAAGCAAGAAGTTAGGAAGTGTTTTAACTATGAAAGAACAACATAAAAGGAAGAGAATTGCATAAGAAAATAGTGTTAGGAGAAGTCAGGATTTTCCAGCTGGGTTGGAGATAGTTCTAGCAAGTTGGACAAAATGTTCCAACAGAGATCAGAGTGCAATAAAATTTCAATAGGTGTTACAAAAGGGAGTGTGTTCCTCTCCAATTTACTTAGCAAAGATACCCAAAGACAAACATAAAACACCTTTGGAATCTGAAAAAAAATGATCTAAATTTAGAAAAAGTCTAGGATTATTGTTAAAATTTAGTAAGTCCACTGAGTTTCAAAAAAACCCCCAACAATCTTCAAAAGAGAAACAGTCTTGTTGCTTTGAAAATGTTTTAGCCTGGTTCAGCCTCTCATGATATGCTATTACTCTGCAACGTATAGTACGATCATCACATCTTATTTCTGAGCTGCTGGTTTTCTTTTGCTGAACATGTTAGAGAATAAATGATCAGCAACATGCTAAGTAGAAAACAGGGTAGAGGAAGAGGGGGAAAAAAAAAAGGAGGGCGGGAGTGGAGTGTATTCATGCCTAAGACACTTCAGAAGAAATCTCACATGCCTTTTGGTAGTATTCTCTCTGAATTCTTGTATTTTATACAAGCTGGAAAGCATTATGCACCTTGCAGCCCAAAATCAATTGTAAACTCTTCCACTGAGCAGTTATGGATCAGATGAAGATTAAATTTATGTACCCCATGACTTTTAAAAAATACTTAGTAAATTTATGTGTATGTTAAAGTCCAGAATTCATAGATTTATTACATTATAATTATTTCAGCAGTAAGACTTGAAGTTTTTATAGTTCTGAAACTATTTGCATATGCAATCACTCTTGAGAAGTCCATTTATAACAACTTAAGTCATTCTTTTACCTACAGCAGCCAATGGGAAAAAAAAGTCAAAGAAAAAGGTATATGATACATGTAATGTATGGGGTTTCCCTAATTAATCAACTCAGTGACTGAGACTTGGGGAAAAAAAAAAAGGCCTAAGTATTTGTAAGTAATGGGAAGTTAGCTTGAAGTCAGTAACAAAACCAACAGAAGAACAATATGAACTTCTGTAGGAAAATATTCAAGGTATTTTCACAGTTTCTTCTAATAAAATTTAGCAAGATGTTATACAAAAACCACCACATTTATTTCTTTATGCCAAAAAGACTGGGGTTTTGTTTTTGTTGTGCTTGTTTGGTTTGGGTTCCCCCCCCAAAAACTTTTCTTAATTCTGGAAAAACCGTAGTTGTTTTGTTTCAGTCTTGGCAATACTGGTTTTTAGGATTTTATCATTTATGCTGCACTTAAGAGACTAACAAATTAACATGAAAGTTGTCAATAGATCAGTATATAGGGTCTCTTCCCAGTGATCAATCTATGCCAAAGCTGGCATTAGACAAGCACTGCTATAAAATAACATACAAAATAGGAAAAACATAGAAATTATGACATATCATAGAAGGGCAGAAGGAGGATTGCTGGTTTTGTGTCCATTTACAATAACTGAGTCTAAAGATAAAAGTGTTTTTATATTTAATCATTTTCCCCACACACACACATCAAATTTCTTCTCACTGCAAGGTGTAATATCATGCAACTGTGCTGAACACCTGGATACTGTCAGAGTAACATCCTAAGCAAGAATCACTATGCCAAAGCTTATCTACCCATATGGCTTTTAGTGGTTAAGATAATGTGAACGCTATGCATTTAAACTCTTTATGGCAGACTTCAGTGAAGAAAAATTAAACATACTCATGGCCACCATAAATCAGCCAGTGCCCCTGTTGAAATTATTTTCAAACAGTTCAGAATTTCCAATAAACTATTAAAGCAGTTCAGGGAAAACCTACCCTCACTTGACAGAAATATTGTAATGAAAGAAATAATAAAAGCTGACTTGGAGCTAGAAGTTTTGCTCAGCACTGATATCCATGAAATTAGATGCACACTTTGTATTCATCTACTGGACTGCACCTTGAACAGGATACCTCTTGTTCCCTGGTTGGTCTATGCAGATTACTTAATGCTGAATCTTTCAATATGCTTCTTCAAAAAAAAAACCAAAAAACCAAAAAACCAAAAAAAGCAACAGGAAAAAGTGTTTGTTTCTGATCTGCATCACCTTACTGAATTCTGGAACTTAAACAGTATCTTAGGAGGAGTTAAAATTCAGAACACACAAGCTACAATGAGTTTCTCCAACTCTGAATAGGTGACAAAAGTACATGTGGTTTGCTTTTTTTGTTTTGTTCCCCCAAAGAGAAAAACAATCTTCCTTTATTAACCTATTACTGTGTGTTCAGAAGACTGTGTAAACATTGCACCACTTCTTACACAGATGTTTTCCAATAACCTATCATTGAAATAAAAAAATCCCAACCTATTACAAAATAAGAATTATTTTCAGTAATTTTACTTTCCTCTTCAAATTTGTACCCATATATGATGCAGAAATGCCTCAACTCACTTCAAGTTTCAACCTCCCATATCACTAGATTTGACAGAGTCATCTCAGCAGAATATTACCTACTTGGAAACAGATAAGGATCATGTTTCCTTCAAAAGTATGTTTGTTTCCCTAGCTAGTAGTTGTTAACTGAGATCAGACATTACAGTAAGACTAACCAGGGGACGCATACATACCTCTCAATCCTGACCTACACAAATTGAGACACAGAATACTGAGACATAAGAGTGATAAAAAAAAAAAAACAACTGAGAAATGGTAAATGCTCCAAAGATGTACTCTTTCTTTACAGGGTAAAAGAAGTTAGGTTCTTTTGAAGAAGCCGTTATTGGCAGACTAATCTGACTGGGAATAATTTTCTCAGTGGGAAAACTGCTTTTAATTAAGCAGTACTTGTTAGCATTTCCTGACACAGACATAAAATGTAATTAATACACAAAGACTTTCCCTCTTTTAAAAAGTTTGCAAATTTGCTCTCTCTCTCTCTCTAGCAATCGCCAGTGAAAAAGCTCCATGACTGATCAGCAAGAATTCTAAGACATCAATATAAAAGCAGATCAAAACTTTATTCAGATGGGAACCTTACCTTCCTTTTTCAACGAGCAGCAGAACATCTATTTTCTCTCCATTTTGCATCACACTACTGATTGCTGAAAACAAAACATATACACATTCATATGATCTACACAAACACATATGTATAGACAAACACATACATGCATGCACATATAGACACATTTTTTTCAAAGTGGTCCTCAGCAACAAAAGGAGCATGGAATTCTTGATCATTTCAAAGAATGCTGCTGCTAATAGAAATAAAACTCCACAAAGTATCACAATACACTCATATTTGCAAGACAAAATAATTCAGAAAATTATAAAGAAAGGTTAAACAGGTACTTTTTAATGGGTAAACATGCTACAGTGTTTTATTATATTAAAATTAAATTTGTAAATACAAGTTTTAGAAGACGATTCACAAGTAAACTGGATTTTTTAATCTATTAATTTACTTGCAGCCTAATGGCTGCAGGTATTTGCAATAACATCATGTGAGTTACACTGTGAAGATCACTGCCACCCTTCTTTATGTTACCTTATGCTACTCCTGCTAAAAAAAGCACCCTCAAAACACCTGCATACAGGAAATACATCTGGATAGTTTCCGATAACAGTGCTATAAATAATATAATATAAAAAATACAAAATATAATAAAACCATACTAAAACCAGTAAATTAAATGTAACCTGTTTATTAATTCAAAATTCTGAAAAGTTAATTCTTTCAAAGTTTAGGTCTTCTACATAATCCACATCTTATCTCAACTAATTCCTAGAGACAGTAAAGTCCTGAATATCAATGGAGCTCAATAAACATATTCTGATACATGTTACATGATGGTTTTGTTTCACACATACTCCTGGCCTCATTTAGATTTACTGAGTCAAACATGAAGAAGGTAAGTGACTACACTACCGCTGATGATTCACTATTTGGCAAGCTTCAGTTACACAATTCAGTCTTAATAGTGGAGTAGATTTATTCTGGGGAAAACAGAAATCAAAGAAAAGACAGAAGTATGGATATACAATAGTTCCAAGAAATACAACTCTGTTATACAACTAATATTTAAAAGTCAAACCCCAAGCAAAAACAGTTTTCAACCGAAAGCTAAATGTGTGTTTCATTTCTATACTTGAGATATACACAGATTTTGGATGCCTACATGAGTATGGTAGGAGCAATTACAGTTGCATTATCAAAACTAATAGCAGAAACAGTTCTCCTACTGCCTAACCTCTTAATTCTGAATCAAGATTAAAAAGTAGCCAAGTTAATACATGGCTAGAGGCATAAAAATATTCCTGATTAAAAACCACCTTCACGGTATTATTCACAGAAAATCTAAGGTGGCAGTAAATAAAGAGTAGAAAGCCCAATGGCATTTAGGCAAGTTCCTGCAAAACAGTCCACAATCTGACAGCATTTACAAGGAGGATCATCAATAAAGTGCTAAATTATCTTCTCTATGTTACATTAATATAAAATCTCAAATTATTTTTACTTTCCTACATACCATATTGCCTTGTTCAATATAAAAACAAGTAGGGCAGATATGCTTAAAGAGCATTCAGAGCATAATTACAGACAACGACATAAAATTGGTCATAGAAGACCATTTGTATAAATATTCTTATCTTTCCATGTCATGATATTGAGCAAAGAATATTTTTAGTATCAGAAAAAAAGAAAAGTCTATTAGTCTGTGAAATAGTTTTGCAAGAGAATTATAATTTTTCCAGTACATTTGAGTATTTTAAAACCAGGCCTGTCAATCATCTCAAGAACACGTTCTACAGTGAGTATTTCTGCCCTGTCAAAAATATGAGACAATAATCCCAAAAGGCCATTTATTATTATTCAATTCTGTACTCTTGTAAGAAAGATACTGCTGCAACTGGAACAAAAATTGTCTCCATTCATTATGAAGCTGTGAAAAATCTCTCTAGCGTGTGCCACTAAGTAGGGAAAAGAATCCCAAGACAGAACTTTACCAACTCCATATTTAGATGAGAGTTTGAAGAGCATCTGGCTCATGCAAAGGAGTAGTTACTGAGCTCCCTAATGTTTATGACTTCAAAATGTAATAGAAATGTCCTTAATAGTGAATTAATTCCATAGAGTATTTCCTGAATTCTAGATGTTAGGTAAAATTCTTACTTAGTTCTTGCAATCTCCTCAGATATATGGAATCTTCTTCTGCATTCTCCATTTCAAGACAAAAATAAAGGCTCGACTTCTCTATAGCAAACCAGCCTTTTCTCCACTGATCCAGGTTATGGCAATCTTTGTAGTACAGCTGGCCAATCAGGTCACAGTCTCTCTCTAATAAGCATTCAGCCACAGGGGAAACAAAATGCTACCAAAGAAAATGGGGTGAGTCAGATGAAGAAAAAAAACCCTCTTCCCCTAAAAAAAAACAAATCAAGATATTGCAAATCTATAAGATTCAAGGATGAAAGCCAAAGTAAAAAATAAGACTTTCAGATTTATGGTTCATAAAACCATATATACACTGAATTTAAATTATAAAATCAAATATAACATTTTTTCCATTCACACTCTATGATTCAAACATTTTTGCTTCTTAAACTACGATTGATTTAATTAGTGATGGGACTACTAGCAATTGGCACTATATAAAATACAGTACTGCTTTATGAATTCTGTTTCAGCAAATAAAAGAATTGCAACCATAAACAACTTAGCTGAACTAAATTCATATAGTATATGTCTTTATACCACAGCACCTTTAATATATTCTTAAGGTTGGCATTAAAATGTTGCTTCAATTCCTTTTCCATCTTATTATCTTGTTTCAAACATTAAATCACAGAAGTTATTTTTACCTGCTGTACAAGAAACCTTTACACACGAGATAGATCAGTATTCATCAAGAATGGCTTCTCAGAGGATTTTAAGCTAACAATGACACTTTATTGTTTGTGCAAAGGCTCCTGGCCTAACTAGAAAAGATAATTATCAGTATTACCTTAGCTATTGCCAAAGTCCATTTTCTTTGTGAATATGCAGTTTCAGCTCCAAATAGAAAAACACGTTCTGACATTAAGTAGATTTCAAAGGTAAAGATGTCCCTAAAGCAAGCAAGAGGAAAAAGGC
Source organism: Grus americana (assembly GCF_028858705.1). NCBI lineage: Eukaryota > Metazoa > Chordata > Aves > Gruiformes > Gruidae > Grus > Grus americana. Next base: position 24,439,562 of record NC_072855.1, read on the forward strand.
AGCTGTATTTAGTCTTCATAACAGTAGACCCAAGTCCCATTTCTCTATTTTTTCATTATTTCATACTTATGGAATGGAATCAACCTGCATTTCTCCTCCCATCTTACAAGTACAAGCTGACTAATAAAAAAGTATTTTATAACACAACACTATCAAAGTGCTTTTCAGGTCAATAATACATGTTTAGAGACTACTGAAAAATAGTTTTTTCAGCAATTCTGAAAGTAATAAAAATGTTTATATACAATCATTAAAATTCACAGGAAATTTTTTGCTTTTGCAAGTTCATGTGATTTCAGCAAGTATATTTTTGTGATACATTCAAAACATTTTGTTTAGGTTTAATATAAGCAGACCAACTCATCGAACGGGAAGTTGCAAACAAGTTACCACAGAATCATAAATATGTTGTTTCATAAGGGACGTTTAGATGCCACCTGGTCTGATGTCCTGCTCAGAGCTGGACTATCACTTAACCGTAGATGAGAACAGCAATGAAAAGCCTTGAAAACCTTCAAGGATGGAGACAACTGTTTCTCTCAGGAACCTGTTCCTGTTCTCCACCACCCTTTCAACGAAGAGGCTTTTCCTGTCATCCAGTCTGAACCTCCCAGGGTGAAATGTTTGGTCACTGCCACTCCTTGTATCACCTGCCACCACCAAGAGGAGTTTGGTTCCACCCTGTTTACGGACACCCTTTGAAGTTGCTGTAACTCAAGAAGTTCTTAATTTTTTTTTGGGGGGGGGGGATTTTTGTTTTTCTTTTAAAAAAGTCTGTCATATTTAAACAGACCTTGTTTATCCATTTTTAACTGACAAATAACAAGGGTAGCAAAAGAAGAAAAAGTAAATCAGTTGAAACTGGGGTGGAATTTCGAAAGCATCCTGTTGGACTTAGGGTCAGTCTTATAAATGATGATACACCAATTTATAGTATGATTTGGTCTGTGACCTCTCCCTAGAATCCAAATAGATGGAGTATACTTTTTCCTTTCAATGCTGAAGACTGAGATTTGTCTAAATCTGGACAACTGAATATGAGTCAGCTGTCTCATTTTCAACAGCCACTTCGAAAATTATATTTAAATACTTAATTCTGACTAATAGAATAGACATTTTAAGGATCTACTGTTTCACTACAAGAAATATCAAATTTAGGGAAGTTTCTCATAAAACTACCCAACTGCAGGTAAAGCACAGCAGGAAGTCTGTCATTGCCTAGAAGTGAAGTATTCAACCAACACGTTTTTAATTCAGGTATTATCCTGAAGTGGAACTATTTGGAGATGTAGCAAGCAATAGGTTACAGTCAATGATAGACAAAGAAAGTAATATTTTTTCTCTTTTCTGGATACCACAAAGCTATGCTACTGCAGAATAGTGATGGCCATCTCCACTATATTTTATAGCATGTTGAGGCATCACCATGCTTCAGGATTTCTCCCCTCTGAATGCCCTTTATCTCTGTAGTACCTAAAGACCTTTCTCTCTGTTATCTTTTCCAGAAGCTTACTGTATAGACTGTGCTTAATTTGCAAACACTTTTGCCTTGTAACTGCAAGCATTAAAGTATTATACTGTAGAAAGATGTTATTTTACATACACAGACACAATAAAAAAAAATTTAAAAGGAAGTGTTATGGAGTTTGTTAGACAGATCCAAAGTATAAACAAAAATGTTGCCCTGCAGAAATCAAATATCACTGGGATGCAACTAAGATCTAGGTAAATCTGCATGTGATGTTTTTAATGTATAAATGGGATGTGAAAGAGTTAGAAAAGAAAAATAAGACCACATACACCAAAAAAAAAAATCTTCAACCTAACACAATGTTCAACAGTTACACTGTTGTCCTCAGCTGCAGAACAAAAAATGGATTTCAAAGACCGATGGATCTGTGACCAAAACCAAAAGCATTGTGGAGAACTCTTATCTGCTGCACAGTCAGGAAGAAACAAAGCCAGAGTTTTGGCTCGAGGCAGAGGTCAATCCCAGAAAGAAAAATGAGTATTAATTGTTCAATTTATCATCATGTAACCTTTTAAGCACTGAGAATATGCATTACAGTTTTAATAAGAAACAGATGTATCTAATTTTTGCTGCCCTTTTAAAGTACCCTAACATTTTCATTGTATCACTATAAAAAACCAAATAAATCCCCATTTAGCACATTTCTTGAAGTCAACATAAACCAATTCATCTTTTTTCTTAAATTGAATGTTCAAAATTCTGGAACAAATTAACAGCTCTGAAAACTCAGAATAAAAATCTCTGAAACACCTGACTTTGTTTATTGAAATATTAATTTGGGAACCTACCCTCGATTTGAAAAGAAGTCTGACTTGTGCACTGCAAGACAGATAACTTCACTGATGTCAATCATACCATTAGGAGTGGTAGTTTTATCATTTTCATAGTAGCTCAGAAAGCCACTTTCCAAAGTGCACCATCTTTTGTTGCAATCTGTAATTAAAGAAATAACAGAAAAGTCAGTTGGCATAATAATAAAAATTACCTCTTGCTATAGAAGTTGCCTCACAGGATGCATAGCCCTGTTGTAACAGTAATACATTTATGATGAAATCTCAGTCTCATTGACTTCAGTGAGCCAGGAATTCAATGTCTGTGTTGATACCACTTAAACTACAGAAACTCTAGCACATGGTAATTTAAGAAAAGCGTATCTCGAATATAACACACTTATTTTTACTTTATGAGTATATTAAATCACTTCATAGGTTAACTTTACCATTGTATTGGGCTTGTACTTCACTTGCTGTGCAACTTGATGGGGGAAGAGAGTTAAGGAAGCAAAAAGAAAACACACTGCAAAGTTAGAAACACTGAAAGCTACAAGAACAATATCTTCTGACAAGAAGCGATAGCAAAATGAGTGACAATCATGGTATAAGGTAGCAAAAAAGGGCTACTCTTTCTTTCATGTTACTGGAACTAGAGGCCAAAACCAAGTCAATCTGTCTTCCATTGTTTGGTAATGCTTGGGTGTCCACTCACTGTTGCAAGATCAAAGAAAACAATTTCAGCCTTTCAAATAATCTAGAAAAAACAATGTCATACATGCCAGAACTTGTATCCATTGCACATTACTAGAAAACACAAGGAAAACACGATCAGAAGTTTTGTTATTTAACATGATTAAATCTAAAAAAAAAAAAAAAAAGCGCTACCAAAATAGTGGAGGATGACAAGCTGAAGAACAGAAAAACTAATAGAACACCACTTTCTCAGTACTCCTACTGCAGGCTCAAGTGTCAGATAGTAATGAAATTGTACAGAATTTATTCCTGTATGCTGGCGGAGATAAATGGATACATCGCAGACAGGCGGTAGCTATAGCCATTTCAGGATGGCATGTTCACATTAGAATGAGCTGGAGATCTCTCTTGTTGCTATTCACATATATACCTGGCAAGGGTAAACTCATTTAGCAACACTGTAGTTTACAGAATACTAATGTTTGTAGAGTGCTTTCAATGTGTAACAATTTACAGAGCATAGTTTAATTACCTAGTTCAGAATTCTATCTTCAAATAACTTTGAATTAGATATATTGCAGTATCTAGTAATTGCCATCTGTACTTTTTAACCAAAAAAACCCCACCAAGCCAAACAACAAGGTGGAGGAAAAAAAAAAAATCTGAAGAGCAACTTAGAAGTATTATCTGGCATATTTAACTAAGATCAAATGTCTACTCCCTGTTATGAACCTAAAATATGAATACAGCACATGACATAGCATATTAATGACAATTTGCTACACAAAATATTCATGCATTGGTTCTATCTTACATCTAGTTCTTGGAATATAATTTGAGGTGCATCTATTCCCACCACTGCAGAGCAGCAGGGCCTAATAGAAAATATTCTGTTTACAGTCTTAAAATTCCTAAACAGCTGCAAATATTCTGGCAAAATATTTGTGAGAATTTGGTAAAACAGCTCTGGAATAAAAAAAACAAAAACAAACACATAACAAAATCCAAAAATCAAACAAAAAAACAAACTGCAGTTGTAGTTAGCCAATACATACTTAGTATGTTATCTTATATTTCATCTAATTAGTTTTTCTGTTATTTGCTGTATCATAGAATCCTAGAATGGTTTGGGTTGGAAGGGACCTCAAAGATCATCTAGTTCCAACCCTCCTGCCATGGGCAGGGACACCCTCCACTAGACCACGTTTCCCAAAGCCCCATCCAACCTGGTCTTAAACACTTCCAGGGATGGGGCCTCCACAACCTCTCTGGGCAACCTGTTCCAGTGCCTCACCACTCTCACAGTAAAGAATTTCTTTCTAACATCTAATCTAAATCGACCCTCCTTCAGCTTAAACCCATTACCCCTTGTCCTGTCACTACACTCCCTCATAAACAGTCCCTCTCCATCTTTCCTGTAGGCCCCTTCAGGTACTGGTAAGCTGCAATTAGATCTCCCCGGAGCCACTTTTTCTCCAGGCTGAACAACCCCAACTCTCTCAGCCTGTCCTCACAGGAGACATGCTCCAGCCCTCCAATCAGCTTCGTGGCCCTCCTCTGGACTCCCTCCAACAGCTCCATGTCTCTCCTCTACTGGGGCCCCCAGAGCTGGACGCAGTACTCCAGGTGGGGTCTCACAAGAGCAGAGTAGAGGGGCAGGATCACCTCCCTCGACCTGCTGGTCACGCCTCTTTTGATGCAGCCCAGGACATGGTTGGCTTTCTGGGCTGCAAGCACACACTGCTGGCTCATGTTGAGCCTTCTCATGAATCAATACCCCCAAGTCCTTCTCCTCGGGGCTGCTTTCAATCCATTCCTTGCCCAGCCTATAGTCGTGCTTGGGATTGCGCTGACCCACATGCAGGACCTTGCACTTGGCCTTGTTGAACTTCATGCGGTTCGCATGGGCCCACCTCTCCAGCCTGTCAAGGTCCCTCTGGATGGCATCCCTTCCCTCCAGTGTGTCGACCCCACCACACAGCTTGGTGTCATTGGCAAACTTGCTGAGGGTGCACTCAATCCCACTGTCCATGTCGCCGAGAAACATGTTGAACAGTGCCGGTCCCAGTACCGACCCCTGAGGAACACCACTCATCACCGTTCTCCACTTGGACATTGAGCCGTTGACCACCACTCTTTGAGTGCAACCATCCAGCCAATTCCTTATCCACTGCGTGGTCCATCCGTCAAATCCATGTCTCTCCAATTTAGAGACAAGGATGTCATGCGGGACAGCGTCAAATGCCTTGCACAAGTCCAGGTAGATGACGTCAGTTGCCCTTCCCTTACCCACCAACGCTGTAACCCCATCATATATGTTTTATGCATGCGTTATAAATATCTCTGTATTATTTTAGTAGTATTTATTTGTATCATGCTACTTGCTATCTAGTTCTATCTATATTCTGTCCAAATACACATTTTAAATACTAAAATAAACCTAAGATAAAGGGGTTGAAAATGTATAGGTTTACAGGAGCTGGGCAGCAAACCTGGAGGTTTTGACTGTTTGGGGGTTTTTGTCCCCCAGCTTTCCCCCCTGCCATCTCCCAAAGCCTTTTCTACAAAATAGCTCACTGCTTCAATATTCATTAAATTGTTACAACGCTCAAGGATGATTTTGGAACAGTAAGGTTTTTAACAAGGCTCCACAAAGCCTTTTACGCTAAAAATAGAAGGAAAAAAAAAAATTCAAACCTGAGCCACTAAACCTTTAACCTTTACTTTTTGATCCACTGCATTGGAATAGCACCAATGTTTGAGAGCTCTTACAACCCTCCTCCAAAGTTATGCACCCCTGCTGAAACCACTGGTGCTGCTATAACGAGAAGTACATACAATGTTGGCTTACTCTCTGCTGCACTATCTAAAACTCATATAATGAAAAACTGGACTGTATTTCCAGGTGTTCCACCTGGTTGTTATAAAACCTGGGTTCAATTCACAGCACTGAAGGAATTCTTGAGTGTCCTTTTACCATTAGGGCTCAGCCCACAAAGGGATAAGAGTTTTCTATGACAGCAAACATGGTGCCTGAATTTTCAGACGTTAGCACTAAAGGCAAGGCTGACAACTGCCTCAGAGACTCATAAAGCTAAGGAAGAACTTAACTCTAGTTTAACGGTTAGACAGCCTAACAGGATTCTGGCCTGCAGCCCTTTCCACAAACAGCATTAAAAAAATAAATAAATAAATCAGTAGATCAAAAGCCCAATGTACTTTGGGACAGGGCCCAAAATTTAGACAAGTGCTGTTAATCCCTAGAATGGTGCTCCCTCTCTGGCCCAGTGAGAACTCTTTTAGTTCGTACCAAGTCAGAACTGCTTCAACAGAAACTAGTTCTTTTCTCTAGAATTAAACAGCAAGGTCACCTTTTTCTGTAACGCGAACTTCTTATTTGAATCTTTAAAGGCAGAGGAGGGAACTGAAAGCATATCTCCCACACATTAGTACTCTAACCATCAAATTATTTTCTAAAGACAGTAAGAAGGAAAAAAAAATTACAACCTATTCCCAACAATCTGCAATATGCATATCCCATATTACTTCATGTTAATGAGATTTTATAAAGGTAGAAACAGTTCTTGATGTAGGCAAAAAAACCAATACAGAAGGGAAAAAAAAACAAAACGTGTTTTATGTTTTAAATAGCAAAAAAACCAAAAAACTTTTGTCATAATACTTCTCACACATGGCTGAGATATATTAGTGCCCTCAGGCAAGAGTAGTTTCTAATTCAAAATTGCAGGGTTTGTTGTTGTTGAAACAATGTTGTTATTACATCCTCCTCCCTTGTCCCGCTTGTCATTTGTTGCCTTGAACTGCAAATGGCCAGGGAAACCTATCTTCCTATGTATCTGTACAGCACCCATCCCAGAAACATCAGACCTGACTAACACACGAGTAATTCAACATTAATGCAAAACCAAAACGAACACACAGCCCCAAAAAAGAAATCTCAAAAAAACCCAAACTGCAGAACACCTACCATCTAGAAGACACTATCACAATTGCAGAGGCCAAAACTTGAGCTGAGGGAAATCTGGTTCCTTTCCATTTACTGCATGTTCCTCCAAGCAGTAAGTGCAATGCTAAGCAATAGACTACAAGCTTTCAAAGCAGTTTCATTTCCATCCACTAAAAACTTATGATGCAAGACAGCCAAATTCAGTTGATTCTCGTCTGAGGGCTTTCTTCATAAATATTTTAAGGCATCCTACTAATGATGCTCCCACCGCATCTCCCCAAAAAATACTACAGAAGACACATTCTGTGAGCATTTATAGCTAAATACTCAACCTGTACAGGTATTTACAAACATATACTGCACTTCTAACACACCATTGTGTTAAACAAGACCGGTAGTATTGCCTTGTATCTGCTCTCTACTTCTCTTAGTGGAGTCTTTTTTTTTTTTAATAATTTTTTTAATTAATATAGAGATATATACCCACAGCACAGAAGACAACGTCTGCACTTACAGCAAGTACTAGTGAGGTTTGCAATTATTCCTTTCTTTCCTGAACAAGCTAGGTGCAGTTTCCGAACAATCCTCAAAAATCTTCAAGAAATCCTGTCCGGCAGCGGTCCTCTGCCACAACAGGTGTCTTTGTTAACAACTGCAAAGTTCCTGTGAAATGCCTGTGATCACACAATGATTTCAAGGATTTGGACCCACACTAACATATAGATTCTTCAAAAGCATATTTAAAAAGGAGTTATGTGCTTTAACATGCTTTAATCTCCACTAAGGATCTTAAAGGCACACACCACAAGAATATGGACATAATCATACAAAAATATGTATACATCTACACAGGATGCCATGTCAAGATTTTAGAAGCAATAAACTCAACCATATAAACCAGTCCAGATTTGAAAAATGCACATAATTTGTTCATTTAAATGGAAGAAAAATACAGGAACATAACTAGGGAGAAAAAGGAAAAAAAACCTAAGAAAATTATCTGATAACATCTCTCAAAAAAAAAAAAAATCACAGAAGACCGACATACACAGAAGACCCTGTGTATCTACTGTGATATATACACACATTTACAACAAATTGAGCTATGTGGGGTGAAAAGTTGTTGGAAGTGCTCACTTCCACTTAGAATACTTTTCAAGTTTGTGAGCTTGAGAAATATCCTAGTGTTAGCCGTTTGGACTCTTACTAAAAAGTTCAGTGATACTTTTAAATGATTTCTGCAATATTATCATTTTACATGGAAACTACTTTTGGCAGTTAGTAGCATCTATCAAAATATAATTAGAGAGAGAAGTGTTTCTAAGTGTTTTCTATTTACCCATAACGGTTGTTAACTGAATAATTTTTCAGTAGTTCAGTCTCCTTCCTCTGTCAACCACTGACTAGAGATCAAGACAATCAGTATTTTCTTTATGTGAAAGATGTCTACCGAATCAAAAGAGGATATGTCATCTCAAGGACATTTTATCTTTTAAAAAGTAATGCAAGAAGTTAAAAAGAACCAGATTCATCTAAACCATACATATTCACGTATTACTGAAATGCATAAAGTAAAAGTGAAATACCTTCTTTTAATTTCTTCTCTGTAAGAAGCTTAGCAGTATTAGAAGAAACTTTGTATAAGAATTCACAAAGAAAGGTGGAATGTGAAGAATCTTCAGAGAGGCCACTTTGAAAACATGTATCATAGTTTGGGAAATCTATTAAAAGACAAAGGAGTAAGTAACATACGGAACTTCAGTTATATCAATTAAAACTATTTCTCAACAGGTCTTTCTAACTGTGTATCCATAGATATGCAAATCTCTTTACTACAACACAGATACATCTTACAGATTTATTTTTACAATTAACGTAAAATTCTTACATATTCATCAAAAAACCCCACTGGTTTACATTTGTTACTCCCTTGGCAAGCAGTGGTAGACGATGGCAATGTAATACAAAATACGGTTTTCTGGTGTACTGAGCTTTTATTTTCATCCCTTATGTAACATACCTCAACAGAAGGGAATTGTTTCTCTTGAGGGCTTATCTAGAAGTTTACCAGCAACTCTGGCAGCAGATAATGACTTGGAAAATCACTGTCAACCTGCAATGACCTCCCTTTGTCTGAAGAGAAGAACAAACACTAGCACCAGCACATGATGTTGCTGCCTGGGCTGGAAGGCTAAAAGTAAAAAAGACAGAGCCAAGACAAGCAAACTTCTCTGTAGCCTTAGGACCACTTGCCCAGCACTAGTGACAAAGCAATGCTTGGGCAGAACTTAAGGCACTGTGTTTGCTCTAGGAAGCTCTAAATCATTCCTGCGTTCCCATGAAAACATTTGTTGTTCAGCCTGTGCAGTGTTACTTTGCAGAGTGGCACAGGACAATGGAAAATTGGTCCAGGAGTATGTCCACACTGCTGGCTGCAGTATAGCATAGCTAATTTTTTCCAGTGTAAATCTGCGTGTGAACTTTCATTCCCAGACTGCTTCAGATACTGTACAGCCCTTTTAAAAGGTAAGGTCAGACACATCCATGCTCTACAATTTATTTACTTATTTATTTTTAAGAATAGGTTTCTGTTTTCAAGAGCCTCATAACAGTTACACACCGCAACCAGAACTGTGGACTTTCAAGGCCGAAGTTTATCACATGCTCCAAGCTTTAACACAAGTTGTCATCGGAAAAAAAGATAGTTTGCTGGGATAGCTCATACTACAGGTTCAAGAGGCGAGTTTTATTTTGTGAGAAGAGTTTGTTAAAAAACAGTAGGTCTGTGTGCAATCGGGGTAGGTATCAATTTAAAAAATTTTTAAGAAAAAACAAAGCTCCAGACAACTACTTTAGATACACGTGAACTGTATATAATCATTTTTTCTGGTAAAAGCCTGATAATATTGGCAGGACAGATGATGTTTTTCTTCTGTGTTATAAATAAGGGGATGAGATCTATGAGTTATCACTGGCTTTTTTACTAATTTTAAGTCCTAAACTTGATGTCTGAGCAAAATAAATGTAACTTGTACACAATTACATATATTGTCTGTTGAAATACAGTTAAAGCCATCACAGCTTCCTCTCTGCTATACTACTGTTGTTCCAACTCAATGCCAATTTTTCTTCTGAATTCCTTCCTTCCTTCCCTTTTGCTCAATATAAAATTACAAGATCAAAACAAAGAAGAATATATCCTACCTGAGAACTTATTATGGTACAGGAATTCCATTTGCAGTCTTTGTCCAGCTTTCTTGGCTAATAAGTATGGAGTACTGTAAACAGGGTCTCCAGTGGCACACATAGCATCAGCCCCACTAAACAGCAGCATCAGAGTTTCTAGCACATCTGGTTTAACTACGGCAGCACACAGGGCCTTACCATGGAGAGGGAAAATAAGTGTGCTTAAATGAGAAAGTTATTGGCAACAAGTACACGTAATTTAGACGCAAATCCTTTCACCTCCAATATAGTTCCCCTGCACTTTCAAAGACTGTAAACATTGAGAAGTAGCAGGAATCATGAAGTATGGTCTGAATCTAGAAAAAAGCAGCAGCAACAAAAAAAGAAAACCCAAAACCATCATCAACCCAACCCTGCAAGACATTGCTGACACAAGTTTCACTTGGGAAGGATAACATGAATACATACAACTGGAGAAGCCTGTTGTTTACATACGTGAAAAATTCTGCCTCATTTTCCTTCATACACCAAACTACTAACAAAAAAAATCTTACTATTTCAGACCTCAAAATTTCAATGAAAGAGACAAGATTCAATCCTTAAACTCTACCACTAGGGAGCAGACTGCAATTCATAGGTAGTTTTTCAAAACTACGGTCACAGTCAATAAGGCAACTATTCTTTAGGGTATCTTCATACTTGATCATCTTCCTTGAGATTTAAGGATCTCACCACATCCTAAAACATCAGTCTCCTTTCATCTTTGTATACATGAAGACAGACAAACATAAACTTTGTTTCTTTCAAAATTTTGGTCTAACACCATAAAACCAGGAGGAGCTACACAATTACAGCAATCCATTCCATAACAATTTCTATGATTTAATATGTAAATTATTTAGTTAATTAATGAGTTTTTCTGAAATGATTAAGGCAGAAGTCACTCAACATAAGAAGAGTACTACTCTAAAATTCAGCTGCTCTAATAAACATGTAAGCATCCAGTAGGCACGAGATGACAGGGCAGACACTTCAGTAAAAGTTCTAGAATAACTTGGCAATGACCACCTTATTACACGGTAATTTCATGTCTCTGTGGAGAATTTGACCATTACATCTGATATTTTTACCCAGTAGTTAAATGATCGACAGACACCCTTCCCCCTCGCCAACAAAAACCACAGACTTCAGAAAAATCAGCCTGTAAAACACAGAGCTATTTTCTGTGGTCTGCAGTTACAATATTAAATAAAGTCTCTTGCACCGCTGCTACCAATAAATAGAAAACAATCCAAATGTTTTATTTTTCAAAAACATAAAGAGTTTCCCTTGAAGCCCAAAAGTGTTACCCAATTTCAATGAAATGCAGAAAACCTAAATTCAAGCTATACAGCCAGATGGTTCTAGAGTTTGGCTGGAAGTGTTTTAATGACAACTATTCTTGTATGCCTTATTTTAACTTCGTATGTGTATAACTAACATACAACTTATAAAATGTATGGAAAATAACACCTCCTTTTTGACACAATAACCACTGAACAAATGAGACCTCTCTCATTCAAACCGCAGTAACTTTTAAATGTTACTGCCTCCCCACAGTCTCTGCATACCCTTTGAGACAATTTCACTCATGTAATTGAATGCATTAGCACCGCAATATATATGCATTTAAACTCCTCTATATTCATAAACCCTAAACAATCATGACTGAAATCAACAAATATTAGAAGTCAGTCAAATGGACATCAAAAATTACACAGAAATTGATAATTATAATTAGCATTTTCCACTTTATAGTGTAAATAATTTATTTGTGTAAAGGAAACACTGAGAACACACATTTTTCATCATTAATTTTAACTTGTTTCATTTCCAATTAGCTACAAGCTACTATGTAAGTGTGCATGAGCTACTTTCACCATTGATAACACTGAATCATCTAATGTACTGGAAGGTTAGATGTCTGACATATAAGATATCAAAAACACATGAAAAAGGAATCTGAAGAAGTGAAGTGGGAATTTGCACCCCTAGGGTGTGCATTTGATGAAAAATAAAGATCCATACTCATTGATGGCTCTGGAAGACATATTACAGGCACCACATTGGTACCATAACCTCCTAGAAACAAACTAATTGGAAAAACTAGGAAGTAAGAAATCATAAAATGGCCCCTGTAAAGGCTCCAAAAGAACCCTTATTCAGCTCTATGAGAATGTCACTCAGGATTCCGAATTTATTTCTCACCAGTTTAATAAGATGGCCAAATTGTACAATACAATACAAAAGGTATGGCATGGACTTACCCATTCTAGTATTACCTTATTTAACTGTTCCTTAGTTTTGTAGGGAAAAGGTGCTTTCCTGAATTTTCCCTCTTTGTATTTTTGTGTAATGAATGCTATCCTTTTTTCTGCAGGGGCATCCATATGCAGCTCTTCATCCAAAGGAAGATTTCCTGCCCAAAAACTGTTTGCCCTTTTATTTCCAATGATGATAAAGAGCTGGATGAGGTGCAAGAAAAACAATAAGCAAAATAGCATGAAGGATATGAAGCTAACCTCTAAATAGCTTTCAGCTGCTAAAGGCTGAAAAAGAAAGTTACTAAAGAAAAGAAAATTGCGTGTACGAGACAGGCAGAGGCCTCTTAGACACTACCTATGGTCATCTATAAATGAATAAAGCCTGTAGTCTTCATTTACCATCAATAGCAACTAAGTTTTACAGGGCTAACCAGTTATAATATTTCAATACATATTAGAAAATATGAGTAAAAGGTCAGAAAAGACTAGCATATGTTTTAAAGAAAACACTGATGACTCAACCCTCTCTACGAGCACCACTTTTTAACACCCAAAGCAACTAAGCTGGCAGTGAGAAGTTTCCCTTCTTTTCGCTTTCCCAATATTGTCCATCGTGATTGCTATCCAAAAGCGTTTTATTTATTCCCCCCTCAAAAAAAAATAGATGCTTGGAGAAATATTAAGAGAAATTGTACAGATGGTTATCAAAACAAAGGACCATTTTCAATGACACAAAGGTACATTATTCCCGGAAACATCAAATTTACTATAACAGCACGTTGTTTAGCAGCTATATGTTCAGTTTTCTTGTGAGTAAAGCGATAACTAACTCCTATTCATACAGTAGTTTTTAAGATAGAACAAAGAGTTAGAATATCACAACATACCTCAATAAGTTCATTGCTCCAAATGCTGGCATCCATTTTTAGGCTTCGCACCTTTGAATCTCTTGGTCCTAAAGATCTGTGCTGTCCTGAAAATCCAAGAGTATTTTTACTTAACTAAAGCACTTAAACTGGGTTTCTCTTCCGCTAAGGTAACAAAAAAATTTCACAAAGACAGATTTATTCCAACTGCTATTTTTAAAAAAGGCTAGGTTTGACATTTCAATATAAAATGAAAGCACCAAAAAACCCCCAAACTAGGAGGAAAAAAAAAAAAAAAGGCAGATTGCATTTGATAGTAATGAATAAACAAAGTAAGCTGTCTGATACTTTTGGGAGGGTTTGTTTTGAAAGACAGCCTAGAGTTAGAAATGACTTCCCTCAATCTACTGCTTAAGCACATATTTAAATATAAAACATGATAGAACTAGATTTTTAGTAGTATCTGAAAAAGCTATCCCTATTGGCAGTAAAATATGCCCCGATGTAATAGGATTAATACCCCAAATTTATATTCTGAAAATTGTTATCCTTTGGCATTGAGCCTTGCAAAAGCCAGCCACTTCCCACAAAGTGCTAGTGTGTCTTAATTTTCACTAATTTTGAAGGATTATTCCTCTGAGGGAAACCAATCACCTTACAGACCTGTCATTTACACATGGAAGTGCTTTAGAATAAGGATGACTTCAGTACAGAAAAAAAACCCCACAAAAACTTATGTTCACTTTTTGTTTGTCAAAACTTTCACAAGGATGGCACTGTAAAAATGAAAAAAGCCAATTCAAGGACATACACAGATATATGCAAATATGACATTTTGTAGAACCCACACAGCCTGTCATTAATTACTCTACCTGCGCACTTCTTACAAATGACAACACAGAGATTGATGGATGCCCAGTCAGGACTGGGAGCTTTACAGTCAGCACAGCTCCTGTTGGACTCATTGAACCAAATCTTCTCAGCTACTTCATAATCAGACAGAGTTTCTGCTATCGATTGCTGCAGTGCTTCAATCCAGTCTTGTTTCTCTCTTTCCGACTCTGCTGTAAAGCTGAAACAATTGACTTTTCTGTGTTATTGATCTTTATTTTAAAGCCCAATTAAGCATAGGCTGTAGTCTCTTATTTATTACATTTACACCTGAAATCACAGTCAAAAAATCTTCCTCTACACAGATATAAATACTAAGATAGAATGTATTATTTTGTATTTTTAGTCAATGAAAACTCCCTCTGTTTTTCTGTTCAGTTTTCAACAAAACCATTATTAGCATGAGATACATAGCTTTTGTAACAGGCAAGTTACGTCCCTGAGTTACTTTCAATCTTTTTATGTTACCACATACCAAACTTAAAGCCTGAACTTTAACAAAAGCATAGGTTGACCTAAGGAATCACAGAGACTTACTGAAGAATAAACAGCCCAAAACTGCTTTTCATTTAAATTGATCTTTTTGAAAAATATAAATAATAATAAGCAAACACCAACACGGTGGTGGCTTAGAGAGAAAGTCAAAGATCTAGCTATCTAACAACTAGCCACAGATTCAAATCATTGATCAAGACTAATCTACCTGCTACTCTAGTTGACTGAGAACGAAAGGAAATTCTTTGCTAACATTTAGCAAGCCCAGGAGAACAAAGCAATTTCTTCTTCTCCTGCATTACTGAGGTTTCATTTAAGAAACACTACAGCACTTAACAAAAGGCTTTTATTAGCATATACTTTTATTTTCTTAAAAACCATTACAAGCCACAGGATCAGCCAAAGTGAAACTTTCTACTGATTTCAGTGGAGGATATCTACAAGGGATGGCACATGAATCGTTCTTATTTTTGAATAAAATGCTTAATATTAAGTGGATGCAGCATTATTTCACTACTGCAGTTTACTATTCTTTTCAGATAAGAGTCAAGTTGTTGAAGTGACTTTTTTTTTCCTTCTTCCCTTGCACAGAATGAACAAAGAAGGCTACATAAAAATACAAATCTGTGGGCACAGGATGTCTAGACAGTGAGGTAACAGACGAAGCACACAGCTAAACAAAAGAAAGAAAATCCTTTTTTTAAAATGCTGAGCATTTTAACAAAAACATTACCTTTTCATCCAAACTTTATACGTCACTGTAGTATGAAGCAGGTATTTCTTTAGTACATTACTTAGTTGCATATTTTGTAATGTAAATATTAAAGTTCTCACCTAAAGCTTTTATAAGGAGTAATTATCTCAAAAGATTGCTTTGCAGTCCGATCCACTTGTTTTACATTTGCCACATTCATAGGGATTAAAGTGATACCAAATCCTGTCTTAAAATCCTAGGAAAAAGACAGTAACAGTTCAGGGTTTTATCATTCAAGAATCAAACATGTTTAGAACAATTAAATCCAGCATGGTCCAAAAATCCAAGGTCAGTATTACACATTTTGGCCACAACATGCAAGCTTCTCCTAATTCATCAACGGATAAATAAACCTATGCTAAATTTTGTCCAAACTCTACGCTTCTAATTGCTAGAATGACCTTACTTGATTGTTAGTAGGAGAAAACATGCATACTGTAACTATTAATAAAGGAAAAGGAAAAAAAAAGGTTAACTAACAGATTGCATTAAAACGTGGATCCAAAACTATGCAAGTATCTAGCTTAAATGATGCTTTAGTGACTAAGTAAAGTTAACACATCTAAATTCTTCTCATTAACAGCAGTTTTGCCTGCTTTTAAAGAGACTTTTAACAAAATAGAATATATTATGTACAAAATTCTGCCTTAAATGTATGGTTGCTCACGCTTCTGAACTAAGCATGTGAAACCTGTCTTTGAAAAAAAGTCCTATACAGCAGCTAAAATAGACAAAGGGCTATCTGTGACTCAATTATTAGAAAAATTATTAGAAATGCTAAGTATTTTTGCCTTAAACCAAATTATTTTTCCCCCCACATGGACATTAACACAGTTGGGAAATAAAATGTTCAGGGAGCTCTTGTGAGGCTCTCTCAAATGCATGCATTTTGGAAACACTGATAGGCACATATGTTATTTCTGATTTATTCGGATCACCATCAGTATATCCTTCTTACACTGATTTAGATGTTCATCTAATGGTAGTCACTTTCGCAAGTTTAATTTCTGGAAATATTAGCATACTTCTTGGAAACAGTAACTGCATCAGAAACAAAAACAGACTACATCACCCAAACAAATGCCAAATCCTTGTCTTTTACCATCTGCAAGATGTTCACTAAGTTACATCTCACATAACAAGTAGTTGGGTATGGGCTGATAAAAAAAACAAGCACTGGAGGGGAAAACCTTCAGAGTTACCTGCCTGTGCTGAGAGGACTGTTTTTCTAGTAAATACATATTTAAACCTACATAATTGACAAGTCTGTCTTCATAAGATTTTCAAATTTTGTGAGCATTAAAGCTCACATGGAGAAGATACTTCACAAAACTCTTCACTCGCCTATTTAAGGTATGAGCAAATAAAACTATCATTTTAGCCACGATTGATAAGGCTAAATCTGACATAAAACACACATACAGGTCTATGCACAGGTGGAAGTGCTGATTTTATCACATTAGGGTAACGAAGGGCATTGAAGAGAATTATGCCCCCAAAGGCATTATTGGTGTCCATTTTAAGCCAAGATTTTTTAAATGCCATCATTTCCACTAATTAAACACAGTGCAGGATAAGTCAGCTAATGTTTCCTTGCCAGACTACTACTAATTCTTTTTAACCTTCTGTTACCTTTGACAGTAACAGTGTGGAACCCAGGTGTGGTTTTCAGCACAAACCTTTATGAAAAGTAATAACGTTTCAGCAAGTACCCTGGCTTAGCCACTCCTCATATAATGTATTTTTTAATATTTGTACCTTTCTTCTACTCTCTTATCCTGTAACTTAGACATTTTTATTCTCCCCCTCACCTTTAGCCCCTAACCCCATTTTCCTATAAATCAATCGTTTTCATACTGACACATCTACCTTAAAACAGAGCAGAGAGTTCTGTGAAGCCTACACAGTCCCTAATTCATCCTCAAAGATCAGTTCTATGAGAAAGGAGTGGGCAGAATAATCTCTTTTCGAGTATGAACTTGACAGCATTCTCTGTAGCAATGAAGCATTCTTAAAGTCAGACATCACCAGTGAGAAAAACAGAAGCATGAAATATAGGGCAAAAAAAAGTACTGAGGATAGAAAAATACCAAATTTTTATTTGTATTGGCAGCAATGTCTTAAATCAAATGAGTAAAATGAAAAAAATAACCTTTAGCTTTCTAGAATTAAATGGTTTGCGCTTCTGAGATGTAAATTGGATGCAAGTTTCATCTGCTGGTTTCAATTAGTTCAAATAACTGGCCTTAAGAAGTCCTGATATTTGAAGGACAAGTAACAAGACTATACTTGTACCTGAATAACAGTGCAATGCATTCTTTGTTTAGTAAGTAGCAGCTGAATGACTGCCAGAAGCCATGGTTAATAAGAGTTCAATATGCTCAGGTCCAGGTTAGAGTTTACTGAAGGTAAATGATGAGTAATGAAGACAACTGAAATAATAACTACCATAGTGAGCCAGATCAGAAGTTCATCTAGTACAGGATCTTTCCTTTAAGCGCTTGCTACTGGCAATTGTCATAAAAAGAATGCAAATAAGAAAAGGTACATTCTCATCTTCCCAAATAAGCTTCCACCAATCTAAGGACTTCCAGCTCAGGAAGTTCCTGGACAAACAGTTGCAGGCAAGCCATCATACTAGCCACTGACAGCCACATCCTCAAGGAATTTAAACAAATTCATGCTTTGAGGCCTCCAAAGCATTCTACTTCATAAATTTCCCAAACACTAATTGTGCAAGTAGATCCTTCTGTGCATGTATGTTGGTGATTTTTTTTTTCCTGATAACCAAGAATTTCATTACACGATGTTAGAGAAAAGAAATGGTAACTAAATTTTATTCATCTACCTGTTCCATATCATTCCTTCTTGAAAATGTCTATCCTATATTTCTTTCAGTTTCTTCTTTTTTATGCCTTCAAACAGCTAGCAGAGCCCACTTTCCTCAGAGCAAAAAAGGGAACAGGCTGCACGGAAACACCCTGCAGGGCAAAGACAGCACACATTTCACAGAATCACAGAACGGCAGGGATTGGAAGGGACCTCTGGAGATCATCTAGTCCAACCCCCCTGCTAGAGCAGGATTACCTACAGCAGGTTGCACAGGATCGCGTCCAGGTGGGTTTTGAATATCTCCAGAGAAGGAGACTCCACAGCCTCTCTGGGCAGCCTGTTCCAGTGCTCGTTCACCCTCAAAGTGAGCAAGTTTTTCCTCATGTTCAGATGGAACTTCCTGTGTTCCAGTTTGTGCCTGTTGCCCCTTGTCCTGTTGCTTGGCACCACTGAAAAAAGTCTGGCCCCATCCTCTAGACATCCACCCTTTTAATATTTATAAGCGTTGATCAGATCCCCTCTCAGTCTTCTCTTCTCCAGGATAAACAGACCCAGCTCTCAGCCTTTCCTCACGAGAGAGATGCTCCAGTCCCTCATCACCCTTGTAGCCCTCCGCTGGACTCTCTCCAGTAGTTCCTTGGCTTTCTTGAACTGGGGAGCCCAGAACTGGACACAGTACTCCAGATGTGTCCTCATTAGGGCAGAGTAGAGGGAGAGGTTAACCTCCCTTGACCTGCTGGCCACACTTTTCCTGATGCACCCCAGGTACCATTGGCCTTCTTGGTCACAAGGGCACTTTTGCTGGCTCATGGATAACTCGTTGTCCACCAGGACTCCCAGGTCCTTCTCCACAGAACTGCTTCCCAACAGATCAGCCCCTAACCTCTACTGGTGCTTGGGGTTATTCCTCCCTAAGTGCAGGACCCTACACTTGCCTTTGTTGAACTTCATTTGGTTCCTCTCCGCCTAACTCTCTAGGCTGTCCAGATCTCCCTGAATGGCAGCACAGTCTTCTGGTCTATCAGTGACTCCTCCCAGTTTTGCATCATCACTAAATTTGCTGAGGGTACACTGACCCTTCATCCAGGTCATTGATGAATGTGTTGAACAAGACTGGACCCAGTAATGACCCCTGCGGCACACCGCTAGCTACAGGCCTCCAACAAGACTCTGCGCTGCTTATCACAGCCCTCTGAGCTCTGCCATTCAGCCGGTTCTCAATCCACCTGGTGTCTGTGAGGACAAACACCAAACTTTGTTATACTGAACTTAAGAACACAGAACTAGGAAAGCACTCTAGAAATGAACTGCGTTAATATGAAAGTCTACCTTTAGCTGGAGCACCAATCCTCCAAAATTTGCACATGTACCCAGTGTATGAACTATCCCACTGAAGAAAAAATAAATATTATCATGTTTTAAATTCAGCAAGTGCATAAGAACTTACAGTGAATTTCAGCGTGACGAATGTCAGAAAGGTTAAGAAATCAGAAGTAAGGAGTATACTTTTTAGAACTGAAGGTGGTGGCAAATTAACCAATTTCACTGGTACATTAGAGTGAAGTTATTCCCATAGCTTGTCCAAACAAACTCTTTACGGTAACTGTACACCACTTGGCATAAACCAGGCTTTGTGAGCGACAGGTACACTGGAATCTAATTTTCAAGGTTCAGGATTATATGCTTTCAGGAATGCAGTCTTGTTCTCTTCTTCAGAAACAGAAGTGGGAATTGGTACAGGGAAGAAAGAAATGCTCCACTTCGAAAGATAAATTCATTCACTTTGAGTGCAGAAGAGGACAATAGGGCCATTCAAGCACTACGCAAAATGTACTGACAGCAAGACCAAGCAGTATCTTTTCAGAATAAGAATTGTCTTACCTCTACAGACTGAAAGCTCATTGTTTCAGATAGTTTAATCTGAATTAAACTCTTTTTCATTTGTCAAAGTCTAAGAAAATTCAAAAATGCACAGAGAAAGCTGAGGGCTGTTGGGTTTTTGTTTCTGGTTTTGGTGTGGGGTTTTTTTTAAATTATAGATATGTCTTAAATGTCTACATTTACATTACCTTTATGAATTTGAAAAGAAGTGGAAAAATGCGTTGACAATAAGAGCTTTTAAAAAAGCCCAAATTCTTTACAGATATAATAATACATCAAAAGTATTCACTAAACAACACAGTTAACTGAAGGCCAAAAATACTAATAGGGCAAAGTAGTTAACTATGAGATGAGTATAGGCTTTGTGGTAAGCTGCCCTTCCTTCCTGAAGGAGGAATTACTATAATGTGCCAGTCCTGCTGTCATTATCACCCGTCTGAAAAAGACATAACCTATGAAAACCTGTCATCTATATATAAACTGTGAAATTATATAGATCTTTTTAAACATACTTTTAATGAATATCTATAAAGTGCATATGAGTGTACAAAACTGCTTTCTCTGTTATGTATTATCTTTTCAGGGGCAAAAGCTACCCTGAGACAGACTTTACTACCCTTTCTTTGATTCTATTCTGGATGACATTCAAGGAGCTTCAAGATTAGTCTCATACCTTTTCTAATGTATCACCACTGTTCTACAGACACAGAAGTAAACACCAACGTTAAGGAAAAGTTAGGTACATGTATGAATAAAATCATGCAGCTACATCTAAAGAAGTTTAATTTGCAGAGTTGCTGAACACACAACTTTTGCTATCCTGTCTTAAAAAGACAGGCCTAGGCATCTTTCTCTATGGAATTCTTACACAAATCTGTAATCAGAGGCTGAATCTTGTGGCGCTCGGTTAATGAACAGACCTCCAAACCCACAAAACTACTACTCTTCTCCCTGGAAACTATAATTTTTCTTTGGTGGTTTTTTTTTATTTTCTCCCTTCCACTCAATTTTGCACTAGTAACACTCAGTCTGGCATTCTTGTTTAGTCAAACCAAAATTCATCTGAACACAGGAGTTCTAGAGCTGCTGCTTGTGTTCCTCAAGTTTTACTGGTTTAGCAGTTATAATGTCTTTGGATGTGCTGCCTTTAGTGATTCTAACATTACTTCCACTATATATCATGTACAAAGCTGATTAAAAAATCCAAACTTGCCTCAGGAAAACATCTCAGACAAAGTCAACAAAAAACCCAACCACAATTATAAGTTTACTCTTATCCCTCACATAAAAATTCTTGGAAATAAATCCCAAGTTTTATTTTAAAGGTTAACTAACTCTACTATTTTCACATTAGAAATATCAGTCTATATTTTTATCTCAGTTTTTTGCTGGAGGACTATGGGGATAACAGCAACAGCAGAGAAAGGAAAATTGCTGCCATGATTTCAAGAGAATATATTTCTACATACACACACATACATATCTAAATATATATTTGTAGCATATTTTTAAGTACAGAAAGTACAGAAGTACAAAACTCCGAAGTACAGAAATAGTACTGGTATGTGGTGGGAGTATAGCACTTTTGGAAATTGCTACATCAACTGAGTATTCTCACTGCACATCAGTTTCCTTCCTGTGAATTAAGAGATCACGGTCCCTTTGCTTTCTTTTTGTCTTTGGCTGTCAGATCTTGAAGTCATGCAATATTTAAGGGTGTGTGCACGCACACGCACACACAATAAGGCCCCAATAGTGGTAAGATGTACTAGATAATAGAACAAGAAAAATATACTACGTATAAACATATATATACACACACACATATGTATGTGTCTTTATATATGCACACATATTTTTTTTTTAAACATCCATTTTTCTTACCATCCTACCACTAATTTACAAAAGGCCCATCCATATTTCTGACACTACTCTCGTCCTACTGCCCATACACAGAAGATTCTTGACCTTTAATCATAGTATTTCTGATCAGAGTTCCAAAATACAAGCTGACACGTTTCCTTGAATTTACCTTTGTTATTTGCAATAGCTGTTTAGGTTTACTTTGGGGAAGCTACCACGAAGTTTGTGACAATTAGACTAAGACTTATTCCTGAAAGATCTGAGAGTTCCCTTAACAATTTAATATGATTTAGACTTTTCCTTCATTCTAACCCCATGACATTTGATTCCCTTCAAACAACCAAATTATTCCCAACAGATTAAAAGCCAGTAACTAGAATCCTTCAGATAAAGTAAGCATAGTTTCTCTCCTCTCCTCCTTAATTGGAGGTATATATTTCAGCCTTTAGCCTTTCCAGCTAATAAGGAAGGCTAATTTCTGCAACAAAAAGGTGGGAAAATTTTTTTCCATGTTAATGAAAAATTAAGACATATTTATGTATTAGAGTTTGAGAAACAATGATTAGTAATGCAGAAATTGCTTTGATGATATTAATTCTTCTCCACAAGTTTATATTGATTTCCTCTCCTTTTAAACTATACTTAGGCTTAGCCTCCCCAGTTACCTTTCATCATCTTTAGAGACTTACATCCCTCATCACAGCCTAAAATCTTTTAATATAGATTTTAGGTGAGTTACATATCATGGATTGGAATAAAAAACGCCATGAGTACAGACATATGTACGCTCTCTTTCATTTTTTCCTAATGAGGTCTCAAAATAAAACTGCACTGAAGCATATAGTATATAATTAGATACACACACAAAAAATGATGTTGAAAGAACATAAAGTTTGCCAACTCAAGCCCTGATGAGCAAAGAGATGCTAGAATTCAAATTGTCTGTGCATGTTAATTCTGTAGCTTCATGCTCATCTGTTATGATGTGTGAGGTAGTCACATCATCAATTTTAGGTTCTTTATTTAGCTAAGCAACATTCCTGCATCCCATAATAGAAGCACTTGAAAACAATTCAAGCTATTATTGCAAAAGATTTTGTAATGACAACCTGACATCTTTAATTTTGGAAGTTAAAAAGAAGGTATTGAGGTGCTGGAGTGCATCCAAAGAAGGGCAAGGAAGCTGGTGAAGGGTCTGGAGCACAAGTCTTACGAGGAGCGGCTGAGGGAACTGGGGTTGTTTAGCCTGGAGAAAAGGAGGCTGAGGGGAGACCTTCTTGCTCTCTACAACTACCTGAAAGGAGGTTGTAGCCAGCTGGGTGTTGGTCTCTTCTCCCAAGTGATAAGCAAGAGGACAAGAGGAAATGGCCTCGAGTTGTGCCAGGGGAGGTTTAGATTGGATACTAGGAAAAAATTCTTCACTGAAAGGGTTGTCAATCATTGGAACAGGCTGCCCAAGGAAGTGGTTAAGTCACCATCCCTGGAGGTACTTAAAAGACATGTAGATGTGGTGCTTAGGGACATGGTTTAGTGGTGGACTTGGCAGTGCTAGGTTGGACTTGATGATCTTAAAGGTTTTTTGCAACCTAAACGATTCTGTGATTCTAAGGAAGAGAGCAAAAGGTGAGAAGGGCCACTTAGATTAGCTCTAGTCAGTGCCATGCAGTAGGCTTGTTTGCAGTGGAGTGTATTTGATATGCTACTGGTACACATCCTGCTCCACATCATCACATTATAAAAAAAATCCAGTACATGTACTTTGAGATGGCTCTATTATGAAAGCCAACACATAAGTGGGGACAACTACAATATTTGTTTTAAAAAATGCATTCCTGACTAACACTCTAAGGTAGTTACAACCTTAGATGTTGGTTACAAATCTCGCTATTCACTTACTACAGAAGTAATTCAGAATCCTCACTTCAGCAGCTATGTGTGTGTATTTTGCAGTATCAATACAATTTTAAATCACTTGATTATGCACCATCAGGCCCATGCCTTGCTTGTTGTATGGGATGGATCTAGGACACATGAAGATGAAAGCCCCTTTCCTGTATAGGCTCCAAAATAATAAAAAAAAAAGGATCACATAATTAAAGTGACTGAATACTATCCTGGAGAGTTAGCTCTTATCTTTGCCTTTGCCAATTTCCACTCAGTGTAAATCAAAAGCCTTAGCATACAGTCATTTCAATGTACATTTTTCATTTCCTAGTACCTGACTTTATGCTCTAGGGTTTGATTTGCAGAACTGCTGAGCAACTGGAACGTCACCTGAAACCTATGAAAGCAGTATTTTGAGCAGGTATAGTTTGACAGAAAACTATTCCCTCCCAATCCCCCATAAAAGACAGAGAAAACAGAGAATGCAAAATATATGGATATTTGAATCATTCATTCTGTTTCTCAGAACTGTATGGTCATATGGAGGAGGCAATCATGTTTCTTTACCTAACAGGAACTGATGAAAAATAAATTAATTTTTGTTCCTCAAATAGCCAAACACAGCAATTACTGATCATTTCCTCACAGCATATTCCTTCACCAGCAAAGGATTCTTTCTGTAAGGCACTTTTCAACAGTGTGCAATAAAAAAAAGGCACAGGTTACTCCATGAAAAGAAATTAAAATTATTAAACAGTTAATAAGTAAACAATGCACTGAATGAGGTAGTGATCCTTTGGTAGAAAATAGTATATTATAGTATCTACTGCACAATATTAAATTGTATAGATATAATTGGATTAAATTAAGGTATTAGAAATAAGCCTAGTTTTCTCATGTTTAGAGTGGGTGCACAAATCTGTAATCGTGGTAGTATTATTTCACACAGATCTTCTTTGACTTTTCACAGGTTTTCAGCAAAGTTCTCCCCAAAAATGAAGTTTACATAACCACAGGAGCATCCATCTCCCCTCCTAACCCCAACTAAGTTTTTACTCTCATAGATGTTTGCCTTCAATCAAATTAAACCTAATAGCAGCCACTGAATACCTCAGGTCTTAACAAGATATAAGGATTCTAAGTCAGAGCAGAGGACATAGACTCTAAGTTTCCTCACCCCCTTCCTCTCTAGTCCCAGAAGGAAAAGCTTTAGTGTATGGTCACAGTGAATTAAGACACGATGATACAATCTGGAAAGAGATATTCAAAGACAACAGCTACAAATACATACATAAATTAAAAGCTTCCATTTCTTAGTCCTCAAAAACAGAACAAGATGACGACAACACAGAGGAGAGGAAAAGTTGTAATTCCAAATATTCACAAGTTTCTCAGTTGTGCAGAAACATGCTGAAAGGGAAAGGGGGGAAAGAAATCCATGCTGCAACCATGCCTTGCCATTACAAATAATTTGTATGCATGCCATTTAGTGATGGTTCAATAACCTTTCCATTGTTTCTGAAACAATTTGTGTGAGCTGTTGCATCAACGTAAGGAACTGAATTCTATGTAAAGCTGTACATTTTAACAGAAAGCAATTTAAAGCTATTACTGGAGAGTTCATGACTTAAAGGTACCATAGTCATTTGCATTGCTGCTTTAGAAAAATACTGAAAGGACTGAATTCAAGTATTCTACAGTTCAGAGTTCAGCTGAGGTACAGAAAGTGTGATTCAGACCATACTCCATTCTGCATGCACATGCTTTCTTTTCCTTGTCACTCAACATACTAGGAAAGCAACAGTCTCACATCTGAGGCACAGAAGACAAAATCAAGCATCAAAAGCAAGCTGGTAACATTGCAAACAAAACCTGCCTTGCTATCTTCCAAAATACCCTGACAGATATCAGCCAAGAGAGACAAAACCACTCTCTTTGTTGCCAACCCCACACCCGATGTGAAAGACAAGAGCAGACAAAGCTCCAATTTGAACAATTATGGTAACTCCCTTCCAGCAGGGCTCCCCTGCAGCATGGAGCTCATTCAGAAATCAGCATCTTATTAGCTGCCTGGGCTACGATCTTTACTTTTCCTGCTTCATGAAACATCATGAGATGACATAAAGATAGTGCAGCCAAATAAACACGTAAATAAAATTCAAAGCCTGTCATGAGCAAGTACAGCCTATATTCAAGGCTTTCACCTTTATTTCTATTCCAATGGCCATTTATAACATTGCCTCATATTAAAAGAGACTATAGTGTTCCTTAAGATACACAATTCATAACACATGGAAATTCATTTCATTTCAGAGTTCATTTCTTGCTACTCGCTTCACACATTTCTCATGCCAAAGGGATGCTAGTTTAACATACGTGAAACCTATTACTACCTGGAAATTCCTCAATTTTCCTCACTTCTGTTGTTAAACCCCTTCACCTGCCTTTTTTTTTTTTTTTCATTTAGCTGAAACAGGTATCCCTATAGCCACCATCTCGAACACACACAGAGTTTTAAACACTTCCCCTGTAATGAGCACCCAGAGTACCTTGTGTTGATACAAGGACATTTTTAAACATAGCTATTAGTATTAAAATTTTAAGTAGCCATCTGGACTGTTCTTTGGAAGTGCTTCACAACTGGAAACCTTCTTGGAAGATTTATCAACACTCTTCTCTGGAGACCAGAAGGATCTGCGTATTTTAAAAGTACCACGTACAGTTATGGTTTTCTGAATTCACATCTTTATAATTTTCTTGCTGAAGTTTTACATACACACCAAAGACCTTGTTTAAGTATTCATAGTCCAGACAAACTGCTAACAAAGTGTTTGAACTCCTAGAGGAAGGACAGATTGTGAACATTTTTGTGATATTTTAAAATCTAGAACGGTGGTCATGTAAAATTGATGAACCTCTTTATAGACCTTTTTGTACAGTTGTCACTGGACAATAGAGAAAACTGGTACCATACCCCCACCGGCAAAGATCCCCTAATCAACCAAGAAAACCTCCGTATAATGGTGTTACTGCTTTTCTCCAAATTTACCTGTGGAGATAAGTAAACATGACATTGACCTATAAAAAGTATTGTTGACTAAGCACAATGCTTTTACTTATCGACTGCAAACAGTAAGGTGCTAAGACAATTAGGCCTCACTGCATATATAAAAACTTATTTTATTCACTACCTCCTACTTTGATAAAATAAAATTTAATTCTCTGATATCATATTTCACAAGTAAAAATAATTTATAATTTCTCCTTCAGTAAGTATTAGCAAAAGTGACATTTCCTGATGAAGAAAGTTTTCCAAAGCTTTCTGGATGAATCTAATCGCCAAGTAATCCACAAAATTCAAAGTATTTACAAAGGACAATTAATTAAAAAAAGAGTTTCAACGCTTTTTAAAGTGCCATCCAAATAGAATTAACTACGATGGACATTTTCACATTTAAAAAAATAAATAACTATGGCTTTCTGAATACCATATATTCCAAACATACCCCATTTTATCATAATTGGATCACTATGGGATTTCTCTGTTGATGTTAAAACTAACAGTTCAGATTTCTTATCCTATCAAACTGAATGGCCCTTCTGAGATGACGCAAATTGCAACAAAATACACAAAAAATCCCTTATTAGGAGTTTTTCAATGAAATATGGAGAGCTCTGGATTGCCTTAACTACTTTTTCCAGCTAGGGAGATTTTAGACACCTGCTGCTCACAGAGCCATGAAGAGAAAAGTTTCACTTCAACAACTGACATTATGATCTTCAATTTAAGAGGAAAAAATAAGCTAAGGAAAGCACAGACCCACACAAAACCTTTTGGCCAGATGGTCTAAGTTCTCACCTGTAAGAAATATTCACCCTATCAAAAAGGAGACATTAAACCCCATCAAATTTCAGATTTTCTTAAAATTTGAAATTCAGAAACTTTTGAAACATTTGAACCAACATAGCAAAATAAAGTTTCTTCTTATGACAGACATAAATACATATTTAATAGAACTCTATTTTGAGTGTGTGCATGCATACACAGTAACTTGAAGAACGTGCCTCAGACTCCACGGAGATACAGACATTTTCTAGAGGCCAATGTAAAGCAGCAAGTTCCCACTAACGGCTAGTATCAGAAACCTAAGGAGACCAAACTATGATTTGTGAATTCTTCCTGCTTCTGTAATATTTACTCTAAAACAGTGAAGAGACAGCAGCACCAACAGTTTTGCCACACATTCTTCTGTGCCTGGACCAAGAGAGGGCTGATGCCATGACAACAGCAACGCTGCACAAGGGCTTTTGATAAGCAGGAATTTTCCTAACCCAGTCAGTCATTTCAGCATTTTCTCTCCTGGGAAGACATCCTCCTTACATTTAGTTCAACCAAAAATAGTGTGGGGGTTTTTGTTAGGTTTTTTGTTTGGTTTTTGTTTGGTTTCCTTTTTAAAGAAAATATTTTCTTCTGCTGGCTTTAGATTCACACATACTAATCTGTCTTTAGGAGACAAAGAAAGATGAAAATAGCTGATGTATGCACAGAAAGTATTTTGATTTTTCATAAAGCAAAGTCACTAATGCACACATATACAGCTACTGCTTAGCAGCTATTCCCTTTCATATTTGCCTAGACTTCTTGTCACGACAGTCATGATTCCACATAAAGAAAATGCTTTAGTATAAAAGTAAATATGTAAAAGAGTTTCACAAATCAATGAAGTTTACAAATAAGCAATCTACTTTTCACTACTTAAATACTGTAATGACTGGAGTCTTAAATGCTTATAGAGTTTACCGAACTAGTAAATCCATGACATGTAAGTTTTATTATGAGTTCATATAAAAGCCATTGCCATTTGTTTCAGTGATTAATTTTTTTTTAGTTTTGATTTTACAATGATTAAAGCTAAGAAGGGCAACCATCACAGCTACACAATTTAACCAAAGAAATTCACAACCCAAAGAATAACCCCATACAATTACGGAGAAGCTATTCAAATATTTTTATGATTGTCAAAAATAAAACAAAGGTCCAGCTCTAAAACATCTGCATACTCATTTTTCAGCACTGGGTCTAGAAACATAGCCTTACTGAATCAAAATGCCTTTGTTTTAATTAACGTAACAGTCTAAATTTTTTATGAATATCAGTGTTCCTAAACTCAAAAATTATGAGCTAGAAGCATGTTATGTAAAAATCAAGTAAATTCAAGCTTGTAATGAAATTATTTTCTGTTAATGAGAAGCAAAGGCTAACACCAAACAGAAAAATACAAACTGTTTGTACAAATACGGAATAACCATACTCTAAAGAAAATACTACGGCAAATGAAAAGTTAAAAAAAACCAAAACAACAAATCCCAATCTTTAAAAAACTCCACAACATACTCCTTTCAAATAGCTTTCATACTCTGCGCTCTTAACTAGAGACCTAGTTGGTAGAAAGAACACTACAAATTACATGATCTTTAACAAATTATCTCCATTTACCACTTCTACATTTCCCTTCTGTTTGTTTCACTGAGCTTCCCGTTGTCAAAGTGAACAATACAGGAAGGTCTCATCAGACCCAGAATAAGCTACAGACACACGGCTCCCTTGTAGCGTAATGATTCCACCTGTCTCCTGCATTCTTTTCACTTAGGTCTCTCACTTCCATCCGTCTCCTCATGCAGTGAGGAAACAGATCTTGCTTACCCGAATTTAACGAGAGACTGCAAAAGCAAAACTTGCCAACAGCAGTGTTAGCTCTGTTTCAGAGCACATTCTTTGGGTGGGGCAACAGGCCTTGATCGCTACTGAAACTGTTCTTCTAAAACCATTAATGAACTCTGAGTAACATAGCAAATAGAAGCTTATCTAACTTTCACATTTTGCAAGTTTACAAATTTGTTTCCTCAATGCTGCGTTAGAACAGCCTTCATAAATCATGCAATAATAAAAAATAAGAATTATTTTGAAACATACAGATATTGCTATGTTCAGTTAAGGAAAGATACCTTACAAATCAGAGCCTAGTAAAGCACAGCACCTACAGCAGCAATTTGTTCATGGAAAATGATGAAAAGTGAAGTACTGATTTACAGTCTGACCTAGACACCAACAAACTGAACCCACTTCAAGTCATGGTGAAGTACAGCTATAAAAAAAAGCTGTTCTGGCTCATAACTGAAGGTATGCAGGTGTATCTCATCACACAGATGTTGCAGCAAAATTCCAAAGGCTTGATCAAGATAACACTGTAAAAAGAGAATCTCACAAACAGTAAAATACAACTAGAATTAGAATTATAAAAATTGCTCCGTTTCAGGATATTCAGAAACTCAGCAGCAGCATTTTACCCATCGTGGGTGGGGATGCTTGTAACATGCTACAATGATTTTTGAGAACAGAAAATCTTCCAGAAATCTTTCTATATTAGCAAGAATGGACAACTGCAATCTGCAAACACACTGAAGTTAGAAGAAGGTATATTTTCCCAGCATGACCATGCCATTTAAGAAACTAGGACAAACAAGAATTCAGTAATGAAACAAAATACTGGACTAAAATGAAAAACTGGCAACTCTGACATTAACAGCAAAGCTCCAACTGACATTCACAGAGCTAGAGATTCACCCCAGGTATCCGTGTTAGATCCCGCAAACAACAGTTTTCCTTAAACTGTCCTGTACATACTGAAAATGCATCTTTAACTTTCCCATTTAGACAGACAAGCAGCTAGAACACAATCTGCACAGGCCTCTTAAGGTTAATTTTAAAATACATCTGCATGCAGCGTAGGAGAACGAAATTTAGGTCTGCAGATGAAAGACCTGCACAATTAGAAGACCTGAACAGCCAGCATCACAGAATCATGCAGAACTGTGACGAGATAACATCTTCTGGTTTTGTACCTACAGTGCACTCTATTAACCTTTATTTTTTCTTCTCCCTGTAAA
Source organism: Grus americana (assembly GCF_028858705.1). NCBI lineage: Eukaryota > Metazoa > Chordata > Aves > Gruiformes > Gruidae > Grus > Grus americana. The sequence goes on from NC_072855.1 coordinate 24,470,429, forward strand.
ATTCCAGTACAGCTCCACCTGCATATATTAAGAGATATTTTTCTGATATTCCAGACCTCATCAGTGAGAGAAGGATGAAGAAATAAAGCCTCCAAAACAGAGCTTTATGTAGATGTAACCCTTTTATTTCCATATTAGCATTTATCGGTGAGAACACAAATAGAGACACACAAGTTTCACATCTAAACTGCTAATTGTACGCATTTACCACAAGCAAGTGCAAATGCCTTAGATCATCCTCAAACCAGGCTTCTAAGCTTTACCAACTGTACATTGTCATTAAATAAAACAGAAAAGATAAAGCAAAGTTGTGTATCATCCTTTTTTAGCTGTAGAAGGAAAGTTAGAAACCTGTAAATACTTAACGCACAGGAATGATTACAGAGCACACAGAAAACACACAGAGAAATAGCCGATGTATTTATGCAGGGTGAAATAAGATCTGTCTGGATAAGTCACGTAAAATGGCAGGTACCTCTGATGTGTGGTTGGTTTGTTTTAAACAAATTAAGACAAAAGATGCCAAAACCCCCCTCGCTTCTTTTTGTGAAAAAAGAAGTGCAAGGTGAAACAAACCAACCTGGAAGTCTGAATCCATCTCCCACCTGGGCATCAGTGATGACCAGTCAGCACTGTCTCCTTCTCTTCTCTTATGGCTACTCAGGACTAATGAATTTTGCCTTGATCAGTTTCTCAACTTTCATTATGACCCCCATCTCCTGGCTCATCAGTTTTCTTGCAGCCCAGTAAATTGGCAGCTGCTCAGTTCCTTCAGGGGAGAGAAGCGAGAGTCAATTGTAATAATGGGCTGCAATTACTCCTGTGTTGCAGGAACTGAGCTGCTGTTGCTGACTGCTGTCATTTTATCTGCCTTTGAACTTCTTTATGACCCCACGGCAAGGAATTACAGCCCTCGGCTGGAAAAAACATCACACCTCTCATCGTCACACAACGTCCTGCAGAGCCTCTCAAACAAGTGCCAGACAGGCTGATTGTGGAACAGGAAGCAGTACACAAAGCAATATTAATTATACTAATGCAGCCACACTGCTTCAAGACCTTTTTCAAACCTCACTCATGACTCTCTAACACAGCTCTGCATACTGGACTTAGACTGTAGACATGTGTAAACATGGACAAATGCAGTATAGTGGATATAGACTCCTCTCTGCCTAGATGCAAATTATAGAAACCTGTATAATTTGAAAATATTGGACAGTACAAGACAGACAATTTTCCCATAATCAAAATGGAGTCATATCCAATGGACAGCAGTATTTTTTTTTTTAATAGCCTAAGTCATCATAAAGAAATGGACAGGAGCTGTAATACTCCCCAAAAGGATTGGCAATTGTCAATAATTAAAGTGTTTATCTCCATAAGTAAAACAGACTCATCAGCCATTGCATTCTGTGGCTCAACTTCCCCCCCCCCCCCAAAGCAACTTTTATTGGAAGTACTGCAGAAATACAACGCAAAGGTCTCCAAAAGACACACACACACAAAAAAAAACCCCCAAACAAATAAAACTTGTTTGAAATGCTCAAAACATACTAATGTCACAAGGCATCACTTAAAATACAAACATGATTATTTCCACCTTTTATTTCCTGAATCATTTGTTTCCATCTTCTCTGTTATTAAGCTGAATGTATTTTCCTTCTCAATCACTGTCCAGGCCTGTTCACATGGTCCTCCCGCTGCCCAGTGCCAATTGTTTTGGCAACTTTCCACCTTAAGTGAAGGTCGCAAAGCTTGATTTTTGCTACAGTTCAGTGCATGTAACGGTTTTCAAACATTTCTTTAAAAGTGTTAGATATCAAATCAATCATTCTGGCGGATTTCAGGAGAGGTGGTGGGCAGGGTGGGGGTGGCCCTGACCCACATGCTGAGATGGAAGTAACTTTTAAGTGATGTTTTCTGGAAATACCTCTAAGATATTGACTTTTAATGAATGAGTCTTAAAACATGCCATCGCTAACAAGGTATTATTTTGCATGCAAACTATTTAAGAAGGATAATTTCAGTTAACAACAATGGCATTGAATGTGTTTCATGAGGCAATAATTCAGTTTGAGTTGATTAAGTTCAAATTTGTTGGCCTAGTAATTTATTAACCAGGGACAGAAATTATTGCTGAGAAAGCACACTGGGGTATTCCCCACATTCTTACTATGTTATAAATCATAAATTCCCTTCCTTTTGCTGTAAGGATGGTGCATTTATTTAGAATAAAGTTTGTAGATATAAGATACTGGAGTAAAGAAAATAATGCTTTGTTATTATCTGAACAATGTCATACTGCTCCAAACAATATAAACTCGCACAAATGAAAAACAATTTAAGGTCCAAAAGATTAAAATGTCACTAAAGCTACAATGATATTCTCATTATTTTAAGGATCATCTTTATAATGCTTATTTTACACTATCCACTTTACATAACTGATGAAAACTCAAATGACCTAGTTATTTAGTAGTCCAATAGCAACTCCAACCTGCTCTCCCTCCACTGCCAGCAAAGACACTGTTCACAATTCCAGTATACACTGTGCAGAAAACAGTTCTGGAGCAAGTGTTCACTGTTTGATTAATTGTTAAAAAAAAGGGTGGGTGGTGTGAAAGAATATGAAGGGGGGGAAAAAAAAAAGAGAGGGAGGATGACTACAAATTCTGGGCATCTTAAATTCCAGTGGTCCTTACTCTGATGAACTCCAACAGAGACTGTAGTGAGACCACCCAATCTTGAAAATCACCATGAAGTAAAACACAGAAATCCATGATTCTCAAAACAGTTTTCTTTATGAACACTGTGCTCTTCCTGCTTGTTCAGCTACTGCAAGTTAAATGCATTATGATCAATCACCTGCTTTTAAGTGCTTGGGGTTCTAGACCTTACAGTGCCAGTTAAAAGGCACATTAATGAATTGCAGGCATACTCTTTGGTCTCTTGCTGCTGCATGCTAATCCATTTTATTTAGTATTGAAACCAAGGAGAACCTTTTAATCATCATAATGCAACTGCTAGTGCTTATCTGATCATACTCATAGAGTAGGCAAATCCCAAGGTCTTCAAGAATATTGCTTTTCCACTTCAGACTGGACAAAAGAATAGTCTCACCTTTCTGTTAAAGTTTAGCTTTTGCAGAAGGATATCCATACAACTTCGCTCTTTGTCATACAGACAATGTACCAAAAAAAAATAATAATCCTTTTGTGATATTACTTGCCTGAGCTCTGCCACACCAATTAAAGATTAAATTCATAAACTGCATTAGTTAATTGAGTTGTAATAGATTTCTGAAATGGTAAGTTGATAACAGAAGATATAAGTTAAATAATTAAAATTTGCAATGGCATATCATAGTATTTTTAACCAATCAGAAAATGGATTTCGCATACACTATCATAACATATGTTTGTACCTATGTAAGTTTGTGGAATGAACACTTCAGTGAGAAGATGTTGTCTACACTGCCTCAGAAATGCTCTGCTCTTCACTGTGGTAACGGCTTTGTAACTTTACATAAATATTAATATTTCAGCTATACTAATTAGTTTAATACCTGAAGTAAAGGATGTAGGCTGAGATTAAAAAAAAGTAATCAGTGTTGCCACTGTTAAAGTTACTTCTGTCCCAAACACAGCAAACGTATAGAAGTAACAGATGGATAAGAAAAATGTGTTTTACGTTGCCCTCAGTTTAAAGGAGAAAAAGCAAACCAAAGCTACTGAGTAGTTCTTCAGCATGTCTCCTATGAGAACTGATATGTTTACAATTAAACAGGAATCAACTAGGTACACAATGACATTTTAGCTGCATTTAATTCCACAGCATATAGAGCAACTGAAAAAAGAGAGATCTAACTATTTTCAAAAGCACTGCTTTTTTTCAGTTTCATTATCTTCTCAGACCTTCTTGGTGCACACACAGAAAAAAGAAAACTCAATTATTGGAGTGTATATATACATATAGATGCACACACAGATTATACAATCTTTCATGTCCATTGAATGCAGAAATAACTTGTTCATGTGATTTAAAATAAATAAATGCAGGCTTGGTCTACTATTATAAGTGAAAGTACACACAATGATGCTCTGCCTCCTTTATTTAGGGCTTTTGATCCAATAGATTATTTTACCATGGGATTTGAAGCCAGGCTAGTCGTTCTTAAATGCAAGTAACATGTATACTGATGGATAATGCTCTCGGGTAATTGCAGTACTCAGAGGAAAACGATTTCCCCAATACTGCATTAATAGTGTTATAACCCTATGACAAGTAGATCTAAAACCTTCTTCAATTGTTTACAGATGTACTGTGCCACTCTAAGATCTTTTTTCTTTGTAATATTTAAACAAATCCTACTTTTCTTCACTGTTAATTTTCACATGATCAAGGTAGCTGGCTGTATACATATTAGTCATCCAGAAAGCTTGACTGAACATTACTGAGAAGCTGCTAATTTTGTCATTTTCCTTCCTCCTTCCCTATCTTCCACCCCAAACCAAATTAATCACAAAGCTTTTGATCATTGTGGAAGCTTTAGGCTTTCTACCATGTTTCATAATTGCTTTAGGTATAGTTCCATCTCAATGAGATTTTAATAGCATAAAAACAAATGAACAAGAAAAATAAAATCCTCATAGAGCCAAAGTTTCACTACATACAGAAGACAGTAACATTAACTTTTTAATTTTTCTTTGATAGAATTCCTGTTTATGTCCTTCTTCATGTTCTTTAATAATCTCTTCAACAACCTAGAACAACATACCACAAAATTATTTTTGAATCTGAAATGCAAATGTTCTCTGTAAAGGTGGTCACTGACACTTTTTTCACATCTGATTCAATCACCTTACTTTAATAGCATATTATTTTAAATCCATTTTTTAAATCTTTTTGGAGTAGGGGTGCAATTAGTTTAAAACTGAAATAGTAATGGTCAGAACAACAACAAACCTTTCTGCCACTCAACATAACTTCCTGTAATCACTCATTTTGTATTGCACAACAAGCAATAAAGGACATTTTTAAGCTTTCTTACAGAATTCAAGTTATTTCCTGTTTAGTTGTTTCTGATCTCATACACAGCAATTGATCTCTGCCATGGTTTTGAGTGAAGAAGATTGGAATTAATTTCTTGCCAATGAACTGCTGGAAAATTAGGAATATGCATTAATCTATCATCCCAGCTACAGCTTGATGCAAACAACTGTATTTAAAAGAGGCTGGATCATTTGCTTCCACTTCAAGTCACGAATGTATCAGCGTATTTGATCTCTAAAACAAAAACTTTTTCTGTCACCTCCACCTATTTAAGGCATTCCGGGCCACGCTCATTCAAATATTTGTAAACATGTTTGATCATAGTCTACACCATCAATCAAGTAGAAAACACTTTCTTTAGAGACTTCCCTGTTATTATTACAAATAACAGCTTATCACCACAAAATCTCCAAAAGGACACATGTTCTTGGGGCAAGAGCAACAAGGAGGAAGAGCAGGGGAAACACAACAATACAAACAACACTGTTCCTTGTTTTCTTATTCGCAATAATTCCACCTTTCACTGCCCCACCCCAGTGCCTATCAGGCACTTCCCTCTCCTCTTACCACCTATCAACTATCTGAAATGTCTTCCCAATCCTCCTCCTGCTTTATTTTGTTGCTTTTAATCCCCTACCTCTTTCCTAGCTTCCTTTCCAAAACTGTCAGTTGCTTTGCTCAGGGTTCCTCATTAGATTTCAAAATCTTTAAGCAACTATTTTGCTTTCCACTCAACTTACATTGAACTCCTCTCCCCAACTCTTCTTTCATATTGCTGTTGCCATCACCTTGGACTCATTTCGTATTCACAAATATTATCACAAAGATACAAAGAAGAATCTAAATACATTAAAAAGGCTTTCTCATGCTGCTTTAGCATGACAAAATTATTATTGACCATTTCAAGGACTTCATTTAACTACTCTTCTCTGTTCACCTTCCATTGTTAGATACTTTCTACTGTACTTAACAGATGCTTTACTTAATTTTTTTAAGGCTTTCTCTTTCTCATTATGTTCATGATTAATAATCAAGAATACATTTTCTCCAGGGAAAACCAGAACATTTCCTAATGAACAATCCCCTTGCAGAGGATCATTATAAATTCCCATTGCTATATACTAAAAAGTCACAGACTTCTAAGTCTGCCCCTGAATCCCAACCACATCGTCTCTGGTACTGCATTTCACAGAAGCATAGAATGGTTTGGGTTGGAAGCGACCTTTAAATATCATCTAGTCCAACCATTCCTGCATGGACAGGGACATCTTTCACTGGATCAGGTGCTCAAAGCATTCCCCTTTAAGCCTGTGTTTCTTAACAGAGATAAGAACACATCTGTTCTCATGCACAGAGATACACATGCACACATCCCTTCCACTTCACTGACATTCACATCGCTTCCTCTCTTTCAGAACGCCAGTCTCAAGCACCATCTTTGACTTGCCCTTCCATCTATTCCCTTATCGGTTCTCTACGTTAACATACCCTTTGCCATCTTCTACCTGATTAATACAATTTCCTGCAATACATCTTTTGATGTTGTCCAGGTTTGCTTTAAATGCACCATTAGCAGTAGAGAGGAAATGAAAATTACTAGGCAATCTCTTACTGGTTCACTCAACATGAATAAACATTTCCATCTGCCACAGAGCAAATCATTTCTATCTTCGACAAAACAAAAAAACCCTCTGAAATCAATAAGAGCATTGAGCCAAAATGAAACAAGAAGAAATGGATACTATTGCTTGTACATAACAGAGAGAATACTCATCACTATTCAAGCTTTAACTTGGAGTCATGCATGGAGGAAAAAAGTCACAAATAACTGTGGCACACAGCCATACATACCATTTCCCAATCTTTATATTTTCCTCAAATATCCCAGGTAAATACAACTATTTCAGAACTACCCAAAGCAATAATGAAGAGGATCCTCAGTTCTCTTTATCAAAGCCAAATTCTAGTGCAAACACCATGACACCTAGACCCTCCCTGACTTTAGATCCCAGTGAATCTTAAATACACCCTAATGAAGGGGGTATATTCTAGCAGACCAGGCAAGCATCTGTCAGAGCCCTTCTGATGGTCACAGAGAAGAGGTTATCACTGGCACCACCACAGCAGGCTGACATTTCAAGCCAATGTTTGAGCTGTCATGAAGGATCAGATGACATGTTTTTATTTAAGCACGAATGATTTTGAAATAGAAATGGGAATTTCAGCAAGTTGCAGGTTGAACAAATTGATTCTGTACGATCTATTTTTCACCTGCTCCAGAGAGGAAGTTTAAGAAATTCACACTATGTGGAGAGTCAAAGAAATTGATGGTTTCATACTAGCAGTATATCACTGCCAGAAGCTCAAGCTAAACCAATCACTTTTTAACTAGAAATAGGCCTGAGACATGATGTTCTGATCTCAATCTGAACTTCACAAAGTTCACAGTGGTTATGTTAGGATTTGGCATTTGGCTTAGGATCTTCTCCACTTTTAACAAAGAAGAAAAATCTTTTAAAGTAACAGTGGACTCTCCTCTATCAAGTTTAATAGAAATCAATGAATCAGCTTGATCCGATCTCATTTCAACACTGTAAGAAGTCTAAATAGGTGTCTTTTAGCACTGCAGTTATAATAAACCCCTCTAAGTCTCTCTGGGAGTCATTCTAGTATGGATGTGAATTCCAATATGAACAGGATTTGAGGACATCCCTGGACATATTTGCCTGGTAATTGCTGGCTAAAGCACAAACTTGAGACAGGGAAAGGATTTTTAGAACAACAGAGCCCTCTAATGGATTAATGTTGTATTACCGGGTTTTTCATCAGTGCTGCAGTAAAAATAATTCGGTTTTCAACTTGAAAATAAAACACAAGAGGTACCAAGAGAAGAATTACAGACTATGAAAGCTTAAAGACAGAAGCAATTTCTTCTGATTCTCAAGCAGCCAGGAATTGCATAAAGAAAGAGATGTTGTTCAAATGGAGGATCTAAAAAGAAACCTCTTAGGACCACTTGATATTTTTGGTTTTAAGTAAATAAGGTTTGGGAAGAAGCTGGTTTTGCACCATTGTTTATAATATTCACATGCACAGGAAGAGCTGACAGGCTGGCAGCAAGTCTAACCTTCATTCTGTTTCAGGGCTTGATTTTGGTTTGCCTTCTGCTGCACTGCAGTCAGTGATCTCTGCAGAGCACCCATGTAGTAGAAGGGAATAAACATCCAGTAGAAAGGCTGTATAAGGGTGTGCTTTCATGATCAGCTAAAGCAAATCTGAAATCAATGATATTGAAAGGGCAGAGCTGATACAAGTTACCACACAGTCACACAAGCAATATAACCAACACACACGTGCACACACAAAATAATAATTTTAAAAAAACTGTAAGAAAGGAAATTGATCTGGGGAGTGGGTGGAGATTAGTCCTAGATTATTTTAGATAGTCATAATCTGCACCCTAAAAATGTATAACAGAGCAATAAAGAACCCTTCAACAGTTAATGGCTCTGGAACAGTTTTGTATCAACATACGCAAGTCAGAAAAACTGACTCAGCATAGTGGGCAGAGCTAGGAGTACCCCATATCAACAGAGAAAGATCAAAGGATTGCTTGAGGCAGGAAAGATGCTCCCAACAGTTATATGCAGGTAAAGTAAGAAAGAGGGAAGAAAGCAAAAATTGGATGCCTGGTACAGGGACTCTCAAGAGGGACACAGCTAGTTTCAAATGACCTATCACTCCGGAAGAGAAATTCCTCCACAGGTCTGTATACCTCTTTGAAGGAGCATCCGTCCCTTAATGAAAAAGTTCAGAACATCCATATAAGGGAGCACTCAAAAGTATTCAGGGGCATAAGATGAATACGGTATCGATTCTGAAGGTAAAAAAAGGCTCATTACATTGAACATCCACAAAGAGAGGACTCTCATTGATGAGAATGCATTCCAGGGACTCTCACTGATGAAATATCTGGAAACCCCCTACAACGGAACAGCAACATTGAGCATCGCAGCACAACGTGGGTCATCCCACAGGCAGAGACTGTAAAGTTAGTCAACTTCATTTTTCTACTGGAATAACATAAAAGAACTTCAGTGAAGTACAGGGTTTCAGGGTGGGGAGGTGCCGTTTGCATTTTGGTTTTATTTCTCCTTAAAGACCTCCAGCTGTAAACTTTACTTAAACAAACAAACTAACTGGCAGGTCACCTACTCATTACAATAATCAAGACTGAATAGCTAAAGAACAGCTAGAGAGTACTGCGATCAGCTATGAGGACCAATTCCTCTCCATGGTGCTCATTCAGTAAGACACGTGGTGCAGGCGTATACTCAAATGACATGTAGCCAATACAGTTTTGGTAAAATATTACCTCTAAGTAATTTGTGGAGTTTTGTAACAGCTATAGAACAGTATAAATCCATAAATTGCATCATGTTTTTGATTAGTTGGGTGTTGACTGACCTCAAAGAATGTACCTGACAAGTTAAACTTCCTTGAAGCACAGTAAGTAGAAAGAAAGAAAAAAAAAAGGAAAAACAAACAAACAAAAAAGGTCTTTCTCAGCCTCAAATTTCCTGCCATTCCCTGGGAAAGAACAGAAAGACATAATATTGAACATTATGTGGTCCCTCAAGCCATCTAAATAATTTCACACGTAGAGGATAATAGGAGAGGAAGTGAGATCAAATCCAAAATGACAAGTCTTACTAAGAGACCATCCACATTTCAAACAGGAGTTTGCCTGTACACAAATTTGAGAGAAAATGAGAACATGGCAAGCAAGTAACCGCACCTCCCCCAAATGCCCTCCCAGGTTCCAGCTACTTGTGGGTCCTCAGTTTCCTCACACAGAAAGAATACCTTCCATTTCATGTCCTGCAATAGACTGTTCTTCCACTAATTCACACAGTCATTCATTGAACCCAGTTATCCCCAGTTATCCCCATTTATCCCCTATCTACATTACCCTAAAGAGGTCCACGGCTAACTACTTTATATCATAATATATTCATGCTCAAACCGAAACCAAACCCACTAGATTTTGGAAGCTGAAATGACAGGCCTACTTCATGTTTTTTTAATACTGGATTTGTTTAAAATATTACAGTGCACAACAGAAACTGGACAATCTAGGTTGTTAAAAACACAAAGAACATCAGTTTTGAACATTTAGCTGAAGTATCACTTAAATACCACAATCTACTTCTGTACAACACACTTTCCAGAGCACTGTATTATAGGACAGTGAAACCAGTGCACAAAATAAGCCTTCTGATTTAGTAGAGTGCTTATGGCACACATTTTAAGAGTGAATTAATCCCAGCCCTGCCACTAACCTGTTGTGACACTCACGGCTTTTCACTTCACCTCACTATATATTCGTTTTTTCCACTGTACAATAGACATAATGATACTTCGCCTGCTTTTTGAAGCCTTCTGAGAATTGCAGCAATAAAGTACTACATAAAAAGAGATATGCATTTATATTGAAATGCGCCTATTCACAAAAAGCCATCAATTTCCAACTCACTAGTTAAATCATCTTTATAAGCATTCATTCACAAAAAGCATATGAAAAATTTACCTGCTCATTTTTGCAGATCCACACAGTATTCCCCTGAAGTAGAATAAAGATTTTGGCTTTGTATCCTTTCAGCTCAAGATACCCGCTTTTCTCAGGGGTGACAGAAGTTCGAAACTGAGAGTTATTATCAGACTGCGATTTCAAGGCATTGAGCATCGTATTAACCCAGTCATTCCTTTCTTCTAAACAAGAAAAAAAATTAGACAAAGACATGGTTAAGCAGCAGCTCCATTCTTCTCTACACATTAGTTTTCTTCCTGCTATGCTATGCTGGTTGATGGCTATACCACGTGAGAGAGAACATCCACCTGGCAAAGGAGGTGTAAATAAAAACAACATGAGAGTCCGTATCAGCGGAGATGTTGCCAGACACAGCCATTCAATTAATTCCCAACAATTAATACACAAACTGAAAGTTATAAAAACTGATTATTAAGATTCTTAAAATCACAACTACTAGTTCTAATATGCTTAATTCCGCACAGCTTAAAGACTGAGGTGGCAGACAGGTGACATGTTCACCTTCTGGAAGCCAGATCAATGGGAAAGAACTACAGAAGTTATGCAGGCAAAAGCCAGGGAGCCTACATATCATCTGCCACTAAAGAGGCAAGCCATCGCCAATGCTAGTCTACGTTTGGCCATGCTTTTAAGCAAAAACATTTGGCAATTTACAGTTTATGCCATTAAGGTGTAGTGGTTAACCTTGATATTGTCAAGGGTATTGAGTAATCAAGAAAATGCATGTTTGAATATCTTTCGATGCATTATTAATTTAACATCTTACAAATACATGAACACAAGTAGGTGAAGTAATAAAGTTCCACTTAGTCTCATTCACTATGTTCATATATTTCACCAGACTAAGATCAATATACTTTAATGCTGAATACTCCGACTTGCCCCATGCGATTGCAACATCATGAAGTATTTCAACTCTTTGCTCTGAAAGATTCAGGTCATAAAAATGTATTGGGGGGAGGGGAGGGCAGGGAGGGAAGGAAAGTTCTATCCACAGTACATATAAAGTTGATACAATCAGTGCCGAACACTGCAAAGAACAGTTAAAACAGTAATGTGCTTACTTCATAAATGTCACGTGTGCAACAGGAAGGAACAAATTACTAATTAAAGCATCAGAAGGTAGTTTGAAGAAGAGGAAGACAGCAGCCCGACAGACTAGCACAGGGAAGGTGATCCAAGTGCTCTTCCTAGAAGTTCTGTTTTATTACACACTTTTTTAAAGTACTTTGAAAAGATCACTGGAATATCTCAGTATAGTTGAGAGCATCAAACATCAAATTACTCTAAAAGTGTTTTGTTGGGGTTTTTTTTAAATGGTATTTCACTCCAATTAAACAAAATCTCATTGCATCTTAGCAGATTATGCTTTAATTCATTGCTGTCACATAACTACTTAATTTTTTGCCCCCAAATGCCCCTAAACTTTCCAAAGCATTACATATATAGTTTTTTCCCTCTAGAAGTTTAAAATCAATCCAAAAATAGTGTATTTTTGATATACCAAAAAATAATAAATCAGAGCACTGAAAGCAAACAAAATATATATATATATATATATATATATATATAAAAAACCCACTGACTGCAGACCAACATTGGTACCAAGGGACACAGGTCAATGAAGACAACAATAGCATTCTTTATTTTGATATTCCAGCAGAAAGAAAGGAAATTTAATAAATAAGGTCCACAGGATGAAATATGTATAAGACTCCATTCCAAAATCTTTGAAAAGAAGTTAAGTACCCTTCGAATAGTCCCAGAACGATTCCCAACCACAAATCCACAGAAGGAATAGCATCAAGTAACAGTTTGTGCACATAACAGAAAGCAAGCAGAGTTATTTACATATTTTACTGTGAATATATCATCCAGTGCTGGATACAGTAAGGACCAAATTACTTGTACAACACACATTTCTAACCTTAAGTCAACAGCTTTACAGACTGGCCACTACGTCCAAAGACGGTTATATACTAAATCAAAACGCAATTTCATGTATAACAAGTGGTTGCTCTGAATATATTTTTTTAAGTCAGTGTAAGTTGTTAACGTTTTTATAGCATTCAAAGGCAACGGTCCATAAAGAAAATTGTGGCCCTACAAAATATATTGCACTAAGATGGTTATGTTCCAATTTATAAAAAAAAGTAAAAAAAAAAATTTGGAAGAGAAAGGCAAAAATAGTAAAAATAGACATACTTTTTAACTCAGCTAAGAGCATAAAAATGTCTGAAATTATTTGAGCCAAACCTGATAAGAAGGATTTGCTCACTGATGCTGCACTCCTGTTACAGCCTGCAGCAAATGTTTACAACCAAGCTATAACCCGTAAAAATGGGATTTGATAATGGAAATGCTGAGAGACCCTTAGCTATAATGGGTCTGGCATGTACTGCTGTAAATACATATTGCATATCTTTTTTTTTTCCTTAGGTATCCCATTTTATTTGATTGTTTCCATAAATAAGTCATACATGCACTGACATTGATTCCACATATTACAGCTGTAGGTTGATAAAACATTAAATTAGAAGGCATACTAACTTCCTTAGTACAATTTGCATTTGTATTCTCTATCAATACATGGCTGAAAATACTGTGTAAGGCAGTAAATAAAAGACGCACAGAAAAACTCAGATTTCCTTGGATCACAGCATCACATTTGAGCCATCAACTTCATTGTTGCTCTTTGTCAATTTTCTATCAAGTGGTGACTCGGAGCAGATGGCTGAGAGCACACAGGCTGTAAGAGCTGCTAGTGAGACCTGAGGAACATCCAGAAAAATTCATCTTTGGGAAGGATGGGGGAGGAGGCAGAAGAGTCAGAAAAGAGTATTCTCATTTTGATATTCTTAAAAGCCATTCCCCAACAATTTCAGTTGTTCTTACAAAGCTTACAGTTATCTCCAGTTTCACTTTATGAGGCCAACACAGTTGGATTCCAGAAGTATTTCTGGTAATATAACGAGTTATATTTCACAAACATAATTATTCAGCAGCAATTACATGGCTTTTTGGTAATCATTAGAGTTACACATGTTCTACTTACCTTCTTTATCCGCACGGAAGACAAAAGTCCTATGGGATGTGACAACTTCGAATTTATTCTCCCCGTGAACTCTTACTGTTGCTACAGCAGAAAGCAGTATTATTCCCTTTGAGAACACTTCCTATAATAAAAATGCAATAGAAAGAGTTAATAACTCTCATGGAATATTAAATACGTCTCAGGTAATATTACTTGCCATGGTGTGTAGGAAGTTCACATACACAGACTGTGCTCCTAAAAGTTCACCACACTATTAATAAAACTGCATCAATAAGTAAACCACTTCATTACCTACACATCGCCAACTTCACTGTTCTGGGTCTATGCGCACCTACTGCCTTCTAAAATAGAGTAAAATCCCACGGTGAGATAGAATGCATATATTTGAGATACCACTTCATAAATTGTCTCATGCCACTAATATTGCAAAATATCACACTCTCTTAAATTTACAATTTTATGCCAAAGTCAGTCACATTGACTATCTTACTGAACCATAATTAAAAAAAATATAATTATTATACTTGTAGAATAGAGTCAGACAGGGGAAAAGAATTGTTCCCTTCTCCAGGCAGTAAATTCCAAAGAATTTTCCTGTTACTTCCCCACTCCTTCAGTGGCTAGCCAATAAGAAAAGGAAATTCACTTATTTTATCCCTAATTTTGAATTCAAAAGGGGTGATCACTCTCTGTAGGAATCCATTGCCCTGTCATTACAAACAAGAATCCTCTAGCTTAGATCAGCTATGTACTTTTCTGCTGCATGAGGCAGGAGAACAATCCCTCAAAAATATTTTGGTGTCGGAGCAAATTTTCCCAATATTTGCTAATTTCCAACTACGAATCGGGACCACCAAACTGAACACAAAAGCAAGATAGGAAAAAGGAATTGCTACAACTACTTTCTCTAAGTGGCTCATCTTTTAACCCAATTAACCTAAGTATTCCATTGGGGGGGGGGGGGGACGACAACTTAAGCAGATGCGCAACACTTTGGAAATACTTCTGCACAATTCCTGGACTCCAGAGTTAACACTGCTGCTCCTGTCCCCACTATGCTTTGATCAATTGGTCTTCTGACTAAGACAATTCAGATATACTGCTAAGATTTATGATCCAGATGCAGTAATAGTCCAAGAGTCAGCTCCCCATAAAGAATTTTGTACTGCAATAACTTTCCTCCCAAAGCATAAATTATTATAATAGACTTTATACAAGGGCTTAAGGAACCACTGTGAATGCTAAGCATGAAGGATACACAAGATCATTTTTTTGTTTACTGAGTTTAACATACGACTGATTTTCACCAAATTCACACTCTTACATTGTTTCACTTCTAGGTTCTAATATACATCATTAAATGCAGTTTAACAACGAAAAAAGAAATATCAAAATACAGCCAAAGTGAACATGTTACCATCGTTACACACCAGAACTACTCTGTCATTCAGAATGATCTTTGTATTGCACATCTTTTTTCATTATGGCTGTATTTTAGAAGAGACATTTTAACGTATTTGTTAATAAGGTTGGATATTACGTTAATCACTGATCCTTCACCATGGCAAAGCAAACTTATTGCATATGCTATTTCTAAAGGTGTTCAGATATAATTATATTACGGTGTTTGCAGGCATCTACTGGCTGTACTTGGTACTGTAAGAGAATAATTCATACTGCTGGAAGTCACAGCTATTTTATTTGATTTGCTTAAAAAAAAAAAAGCTGAGCACAGTTTTGGTTTTGCTATGTAAACAATCATCCTTTTTAAAGCTTTGTTCTCCAAGACATACATATTTTCATATACAGTTTAAACCACAATAATTTATCAATCTTTTCTGCAGCAGCTTCTCTTTCATGTGCAAGAAATAACGTTAAGCTCTTGTTGATCAAGATACAATTTCTCTCTTTGAAATACTCCAGAATAGAAATTAGGCAAATTATTTAAGACTACAAAAAACAAAAACAAACACAGCCAAGAACCTCACAGATATTTCTTCTATTACTGAAAGGTGTACACTAGTTCTAGGGCTGCTAAAAAATTCTCTGACAGAACAATTTGCTAGTGGAGAAAGAATTTTTTTTTTTTTTTTTAATATCAACTCCTTTAATGAAAACTTTCATTTTCAAATACAGCCCAATGGAGTCATCCTTGACAGCTGTGTTTCAGAGCTGTGCTAAAAGATCCTGGAAAACACCGTTGTGCACTGATTTGGCTTTCTGTCTACAACAGATTAAACATGACCTATTTCAAGAATGACAATGATTCACCTGTTTTGCAGTGAATTTTGTTCTTCATTATGCTCACATGCAATAACATGACAAAATATTACAGTTCTTCACAGGAAAAGCCAAGACTTTTGCCTAAATCAATAATATATTTGTCAGGGACCCTAAGATGTTTTAAATAAAAACTTTCAAGATAACCAGCAGTTTTTGCCTTACTATAAAATGCACCCGAATTCTCTTGCCAAAAGTAGGAAGAAATTTGAAACAAAAACTCTGCATACTGGGTAGCTGAAAAGAATTTTCAAATTCTATCTTCCCCTCTTCAGTTTGTTCTCACTTCAGTTAACCACATTCTGTTAAGATGAAACCACACGGGATGTTGCTCTGACCACATCAACTTGCTCAGGACCATGAGCGTAGAAGAAATGAGCAGCATCACAGATTCAAACAAAAACTGTTCCTAGGTCAGATGATGTTTCTAGAAAACTTTTTTTTCATATATGCAGATATAAAGTAAAGAACAGATCTCTATTAGAAGCTGATGCACAACTAGATCCAGGTTAGAAGATTATTTAGATAATTAAAGTTTAAATCATTCAGAGAAGCATTTAGATGGGCTAAGTACACATTTTCAGGAATATTACCCTCTGTGTTTTCCCTCCCCACCCTCCACTTGTTTCACTCTTCATTAGCCATGTAGCACACTTCCCCTTCTTGAGAACCTCACTCTTCTCAAGTTCCTAATTTGAATGACAAATAGAGCTATTTAATATTGCTAGTGTTTCTGGGTAAAAATAAACAGTTTCATTCCACTGAGTCTACCCTTCTCTGCTTGTAATAATCAGAAAAATATCCGAGTATGGATTGGTTTCCTTTTGAGAACTACTTTTAATTGCTATGTGAAACCAAAGATATAACAATTCCATTATAACATGCTTGTCTGTGTAGGAATGTTCTAGGACAAACACACATTAGAAAAGACAGATCTTGCTATTAAAATCTAAAGTTATAACAACTACTTCCCCATTTAAATATATGCATAGCACTAGCGGGAGACACCTGCTGCCTTGCAATGAACTGTATAACTATCCCTGTCTTTTACCAGAACCAACTCCTGGGCTGCATGCAGGTCTCGATGGGTCTGCAAATAGTTGCTTACAAGGTAACAACACACGAGCAACAGCAGGAACACACTGGTATCCATCTAGCAAGCAATATGAATACTCTGGGTATGGGAGTGGCTATACAGCAGAGACCACTGTACCAAAAACTCATGTTCCCCAGTGACACCACTGCTCACCCAACACAATCCCACTGCGCACCAAGAACTATTGGCAGCCAACTATGTTTTCCTCCTATCTACAAGCTTGTCCGCAGGCTTCACCAAATCCTCAGTTCCCAGAATATGCTTCAGGCCATGTTCTCAGATATACCAAGTTCTTGGCATGCGTGACTCATCAAGTTACAAGTCAGACACTCAGATTTGTTCAAATTGTATACATACACAGATCAACTAGGGTCTCTTTCAATCCCAGGAGCGAGGTTTTATACTCTGATTCCTGGAAAAGTGAGACAAAGAAGCTTCAGACCAAAACTTCTGCAAGCTCCTGATAGTCTAACCAATCACAGAGACCTTGCAAATAGAGGATGCAGAGTTTGTAGCTTTCTATGCTTTGTGTGACAGACTACACGTTCCACTGAGCAGAAGGGAAGATTTCTGGAATCTCACATGACATACAAAAGTGTAAGAAGTACTATTCTAGAGTAATTGACCTCCAACTTTTTCAGTGACCTTCAAAAAAAAAAATCCCCAGTGCAGATACAAGATTTAAAATTCTGTATTAGCATTTCTTTCCCTAATTATGCTACATACAGTGTTAAGCAAATCCCAACGCTGTATTTTTCAAGTCTTTCTTAATGACTAACCCTGCTTTTCTGCTCCTCTGAAGCCCTGGGATGAATACCACAAAGGGATAACATTTTTTGTCACAGTAATCCAAATGTTATTCTATTGTTTCCTTCATCTACAAAATCATGTCTTCTACTGTCAGTGAAGCAAAGTAAGCAAGTAAAACCAGATTGTTTCATGTTCCTAATCAGCAGGCATAAAGATCAATGTCAATAATTTTTTGAGCTTGTTCTTAATTTCTCTGGGCCCTCAGGAAATAAGCAGTCTTTTCCTACTTCAGTTCTACCCCCTCATAACCTGCTAAAACAGGTCTAAGAGCGTGCATATTATGAAGCATGTATTTTGTTCCAAATTTAATATGCATCTTCTACAGGAAATGCTTTCCAGCATTTCAGATAACACACATGCATATAAACTCATCTCCACCAAACACACATATTATACAATCGTCTATCACTTTTGAGTTTAAAGAAGTTCTTCATTTCTTCCAAGAGGAGAAATTAATTAATCACAGGGTGGAAAAAAAAAATTTTGTAGTGGTCTAAAGTATATTAAGAGAAAAAATAATCTCTTAAAAAAAAAAGGTCAGTCATGTTTAGACAGGTCTCAAAAAAAAAAGAGGAGTTTCTATTGTGAAAAAGTAGTATCAAAAAGTCAAATAAGTCTTTTGTAAATCTTGATTTCACAGAAGGAACACACATTTTTTTTGAAAACCATGATTTACAAATCCATTTTTGTATCACATATCAGAAGTGAATTATTTTAATCCAAGCAACTCATGAGTCTGCAACCATTTCAGTAAGATTCAAACCTTAGGTACAGAACCAAAGAACAGCCACTCTGACATCACAGTACTATGCTGATGTTAGAGAGACCCACTCAAACATAACCTAGTCCAATGATATGTCATTATTCCTAGAAGACAAATAGGAAAGACATTTTTAATTAAAGAGTAAGCAAGCATATGGGGTTTTGGTTTTTAAAAGGTATTCCATGACGAATTTAATTCTCTCCCAAAATCTCCAGCATGCTGGGTTCCCATGACAAGACATTTTGCGACCAATATCAAAATAACGTTGGATCTCTTAAATGCATTTTAAATTCTGTTCTGCAGAATGCAGTAGTGTCAGTCTTTCAATAAAGTAAGAAGTTCTGAGTATATCTACCCGAAAAAGTCAGGAATACAAGCCCTTCCAGAAAACAAGAGGATGAACAATACATGAAGATCTCAAGGACACCTTAAAATATTTAATAATGTCTCATTCTAGTACTTTGCAATTTAAAGTGAATTTAAGATTAATATTCATTTGTAATTATTTCTGAATTTTTTCATGGTAACATGTGCATTACATAGATGCATTTTGTCCCAAACATGACCAAAACATGTCGCTTACCTTTTCATTATTGTAATAAGAAATGCTGTCTCCATCAAACTTAACCCAGCGCTTCTGAAACATACGTTTGCTGTGAATCAAAAATTAATACACTTAAAATTATAAATACAACTTAACACTGGCTTTTAAGAATGTCTCAAGCATAAACTATAAAAAGTTCAAGTCATGTTAAGCTTCCTGTGCTTCAGCCTAAACATTCTGAAAATTAAAATAAATAGCCCAATCATATCTTTTCAAAAGGAGAATGCTGATTTCAACTATAATAATAATATCTGGAAACAAGAAGTGCAGTATTACTTGACTACTTTTATAAATCAGTGTCTTCATGTTTTTAATCAATTCAGTTTCCTCTCTCTGTATTTCCTCTCCATGTTCTCTATATCACATCTGAAGTGACAGAGGAAAAAGAACTTTCAATAATGTAATTTTGCTTGAAACTAACAACGAGAAATGACTATTTTTATTGGAGGCAAAGGAATATTCTGAACACAGAGCATACCTTTAAGTGTTACAAGCTCTGTAAGATACTTTCCAAAAAGTAAAGCTGAGAACCTAAAATGACCATGTCATTCCCATCTTTACAAGAAGGACATCTCTGTTTACAGACTATGGTATCTTCAGTCATCAACGTCTCCTGAACACTCTCTTCCCCGGCCAATGACTGAATAGTGGTCACACCAAATCACTCAACAAGTACAACACAGCATTTTCATTTTCAATCTGTGTTATCAACTGGACATCACTAATGAGAAGCTCATTTGATTATTTCAGTTTGCTGTTAATTCACGCTCTATAAGGACCTCCTAAAAAAATATTTTTACATGAACCTGAAGTAATCTGTTATGCTCATTTAAAATGTTGACAGCCTATTAGTTATCATCTATAAAAGTTTCAATTTTAAAATCTATTAAACAAGTTAATTAAGCAAGAATAAGACCCCACTCTAACATCTCTCTTACCAACGTTATTTCCTTTCTCACTAAATGAGTGCTCTGCTTTAGGATTAGTAGACTGTGATAGTTTATCAAAACTTTAATCAAATAGCAGCTCTGGCTTAATTAACTTGTATTATATGACTACAATAAATCATCATTTTTCATAACCTGGAAAGGCCAATGTAAAATCTATTTTCCATTAAAATGTCAATAAACTTCAAGATGATGCAGGGAAGAAAAAGTGAACCTAAGTACCACATGCAATGGGAGTAAACTGAATGGCTTTACAATTTATAGTGAGTTAACTAAAAAGAGAAGCTGTAGTTTTAATGCACAATTTGTAGCAAATTAAGAAAACAGTATATATGCATTCGCCTGAAGAGACACAAAATGCCAGGTGTAATTGGGAGCTCTATAAAAAGAAGGGAGGTGGCAGATGAAAACAGAAAGAAACATTCAGTTGGCAGAGACTGAAATAAAATATGACAGTGCTTTTTTTTTTTTTCCCCTTTGGTTGGTTTCTTTAAGTCTTCAGATATTTGAGAAATGGTATTGTAGGGAAGAGAACCAAAAAACATAGCATTCATTAAACCATGCTTAAGAAAAAGTCCTTGAAATGTAGTCAAGGAATATCACTGGCTCAAGGCTAACGACCCTGCAATTGCTCTACTCAGTCCTAACCAGTACTAGTTTTGCGGTTAACTCATTATCTTTTTCAAATAAGATATTCTCACACAGTACTTTGGATAAAGCCTTCACACTTTGTTCACAACTCTCTTCCTTCAAATAGCACAAGATGAGTCAACTGGAACTAAGAACTCTACTTTCTATCACTCTATTAGCTAACTGCCAAAAGTGTTACTAAAAAAAGTACTTTAAAGTGAAATAAAACAAAAGTTAAAGCTAACTGCAGCTTTCAGAGAAGTCAATACACTAACAACTCTGAAAAAATGTGCAAATGCATACTATACTGAGAAAACGTCTTTTGACTCTGTATATAATTACTCTTTGATTCTTTAACAAATGTAAACAATGACAATCCATAAATGTGAATGAAACTTTTGAAACAATTCAAAAAAAAGTTTGAGCAGATTGAAATTCCATAATGGTAAATAGGTTTATTAAACAAGGTTTATTCCTTCTTGTTATTCAGCTTGAACAATGTATCACTGTATCAACACAAATAAAGCCAAAATCAAAGAAATTAAAAACTTGCTAAATCACAACTCTTAAAAAGGAACAAAAAACCCCAACCAAACAACCTAGAAATTGCTCATTCCAGTGGGTTCAAACCAGATTGTATTCTCCACCAATTTAATAACTTTGTTACTAAATCAAAAAATACCTAATTGCTGTACTAGTTTATGAGTAGTGATGATTATTATAGCCACAAATAGTGAAAGGAAAGGCCAAACAGTTTAATATCACCTTTCTGTGTAACTACACATACAGTTCTAAGAACAAAGAATGCAGAACTACTAACGCTTGAGTAGTACAGTAAAATAGACGTATTACAGCACTAACAAAGACAACACCTTTAATTTCTAGACGCTAAGTACTAGTGAAGAGTAGAAATACACTTAAAAAGTAGAACTGTGCCACTTTCAATACAAAAAGGAGTTCAGAAGAAAGTCATAAGAACAAGTGGAGAACTGGAAACTACAATTTAAAACAATGAATAGTCTATTCAGTTTAGTAAGGAGGAGATTAGAAGAATCTCATCAGGGTTTGCAAGCTTTTATGAAGGGAAGATCTGATAATGGAGTGCTCTAATGTAAAACAATCTAAGAAGAGCTGGAATTTTAAGTCTATTAAAACAATTAAACTTTTAAAAATAACAGAAATTAAACATAAGATTTTTTTCAGCTACAAATGGAGCAAAGAGTCTATTCTCTATTGTGTTCCTCTCTCCTCCTCTGAAATTTTAAAGCAAGACTTGGGCTCAGATTCCTCCCATTAAACTTTACGCAGATCAATAAACTAAACTAGGGAGACAATTTACCCTAGAAGCATTTCTAAACTCAAAGCTCAACTTACACACATAGTTCTGAAACCAAGAGGATCGCCAGTCACAGTAATTACTAATTTATATATCCATGTCCAAATTAGTAAAGTAGTATTTCAGAATCAGAGTCTGTTTTCACTTACTTGGTGGCCAACAGAAAATCAGTAAAAATGTACAGATTGGAAACATTGCTACAAATCAATTCTGTATTTTTTCTGCTACAGTTCATGAGTGGTGATCAACTTTTTTAATAAAAATATTTTTCCTGAGTGCACCTCCTAAATAAACCTTAAAATAGGTAACATCATTAAAAACTAAGAATTCAGAAGAGCCCTATGCTCTTGCAAAAAAAAAAAAAAAGTTCCCTTTCCTTTCCCACCACAATAGTAAGCAGCGACCAAATACAAACTTAACATCTCTCATGCAAACATACATCTTCACAATTATACAGTAATTACTGCAGATACCATACCCTTGAGGGGATAATTTATCCAGCCATCCTGCTTTAACCTTCTTTACTGATGGTCCATAAAAACAAGCATACGGTGTTATCGATTCATTTCCAGTCGAAGTTTGATCTCCATCAAATTGCCGAAAATGCATTTGTTCACTGGCCAAGCAATCTGAATCTCCACTTTGTATCTTACTACAAGATGGTGAGTGTGTTTTAGCTTTACTTTTCTTTTTCTTTAAAGGCAAAGAACATTGTTCCACAACAGAATATACAGATTCACTTTCAGATTCTGCTGGTGCTAATGATTTGTTTTCCTGAGACAGGGATTCATTTTTTGCAAATTCCATTGTGTTCCCTTCCTGATTATTAAACGAACTAGAAAGAAAAAGTGCATTTTAGTCTTAATGTATTGGTACAATGCACAAATACATAAAATTAATTAGAACAAATATTGATAAGACATCTTTAAATACGTTTATAAAACTCGTTTAACCATTGCAATAAGCACAGACACGCTAAACACAATGTATCTTAAAACTATGACCATACTGAATCCTCATTTCTCCACCCAACAGGACTAGTAGCAAGGTAACACTTGCTGGTTCCTTTAGAAGCCTGAACAGAAATTTAAAGTGAATTCTCCTTCCTCAGAAAACTAGCCTGATTTATTTTAATATTTTGGACAACGTGCAATATCACCTCTCTCTTTGCTCTCCCACCTCAACAGAAGCCAGGTACAGACTGGGGATTTAAGGACCACGTTAGTTCCTATTTCATCAAACTGGCCACTGCCTCATGATAGAAGTAGAGAATGTTTTTTAGTTTTGTGTGTGTTTGGGTTTGGTTTGGTTTGTTTTTTGGGTTTGGTTTTTTTTGGGGGGGGGGTGGGGGGTTGTTTTGTTGGGGTTTTTTTCCTAATGAGGAGGTTGAGTATGAGAGTACTCAGACTTGGTTAGCTAGGAGACATACAAAAACAAAACTTGTATGTTCCTTGTTCTGACTGGGGAAAAGAGGGACATCTTCCAAATCCACAAGATTCTGAAATCTGGGTTAGACTGTTTCAGGATAGCCACAGAGGAGCCAAACTTCACCTCATATAGCACGGGGTAAAGGCTCAAATAATTAAAAAAAAAATAAATACAGTCATGGTTGTGCCTTTAGAGGTAGAGATCTACTTGTGAAATCAGTAAATAATTCTCCTCCTTATGCTTTGACACTGTGAATTTCTCTATAATTCTTGTTTAATACCATAAATTCTTGTAAGAAGAATACTCTTCATTCATTCCTAGATCCAATTTATTTTCACAAGCCACGAATTCATCTCCATGAAGTTCCTAGAAAAGAAATATATTGTAACCAACATTTGTACTGAAGTAGTGATGTTTAAATTTCCGTAGACATAAATCACACACAAACAGTCTAACTAGCAAAGCTAGTCTTTGCCACATTTTCAAATATGCATTTGAAAGATGCTTTTAAAAGTATTTCAAGAAATGTTATTTTCAGTATTTTCATTTTAAATAATAATACTCCGATAAAACATTCTAGCATAGTCCAAAATACCCGATACAAATTAGGTAAAGAAATTCAGTGCATAGAAATATCAGTGCTCTGATTTTTCTTGAGGCACAACCAAATATTATTTTTACCCTGTAATTTTGTAACCTCAAGAGCCACGTGTTGCATGCATGTTAAATATACCACTTATGATTTGCCACTGCTAACCTATCTTTTATATCAATACTTCATCTCTGAATTAAATGCACAGCCTTCACAGTACAATAAAGATAAAATAATGGTGAATTCAAATTCCTACAGTAAGACTGAACTAAGTCATATTGAATATAACTCGCACTTTCTTGCCAAGCTCTTCTTACTAAAAGGCACATTTATTAATATTTGTTTAGAAATCTTGATCACAAACTGCTTGCAGTGTACAAAATGTCAAGGTTAACACTGTTCAGGAACACTACATTACACACTTCCTAAACTTGATCTGACAATCATATTGCATTACTAAACTTCTCAATACTTGTCGTTCTTCCTTTGAAAACTAAACAAACTAAAATGAACATCTTTGTGCCTTCTGAATGAAGCATTTTAATTTTCTCATTTAAGCTTTGCTGTGTATGTCATAAAGCTGAAGGGTGGCAGAAAAAAGTGGGTAAGCTTTCACAACAGTTGCCATTTATTTTCTGAGCAGCAGTACCTCATCTTGTACTTGAGGGCTGTACCTTGGCAACATGAAAAGGCAAGCTTAAAAAAGCACATAGCCCAAAGCAGAGTATGTGTACACTGCAGCAAAAATTGCAGAAATCACAGCCTGCTGCTAGGATAAACCTAGGTGAAGAGTCTGCTTTCCTCTGCAAGCCAGATCCATTCTAAAAAAACCGTCCACCAAAAAACAACCACCACCCACCACTACCACCCACACACCACACTATTAACTATGTTGTAACACCAAGGATTAGACCAAAAAAATTAAAACACCCATACACCTTGCAAACAAACTCAATGGAAAACTCAAAAGCAATCTGTCCACTGCTTATCAAATGCTTGGATTGACTGGAACATCACAAAAGGAGGGGAAATGGCAGTGTCCCACTTCTGTGCAATCATCAAGAGGCTAATATACATCACTCAGGAAGCATCTGCAGAGTAAAAATGGTTAGCGCCTTTTATCTTCATTTGCTTATCAGGATGCAACCACAAATCATACCCACTGAAGCTATGTGGTAGCACCTCCTCCTCTCTCACACGAGCCATTAATATAACACTTGTATGTCCTGCTTGTGCCCACTCTACAATCTCCAGCACTTGGGCAAGTGAATTCAGGGAGCCTGAGAACTTCCAAGCAATAATCAAGAAATGTGTATCTATTGCTAGGAGATTTTAAAATGCAGAAGTCCACAAACGAAGAGGGGTTGTGGGGACAGGGAGTTCTGTTTGCTCACAAAGACACATGTTTCACCCAAACTAAATCCCAAACATTTCCAATGTGGTGTTTACAGAATTACTCTGCAAGATGCTCAGACTCAAGACGACACAAAACTCCCAACTCCTGCAAATCTCTGAGGTATTATACAAAGGTAGTTAGCAGCAGCATTTTCTCCTGTAGACACCTTTGTAAGAGAAGGATTTCTTAAGAGATAGGTATATACTCTACACAGAAACTGCGTCTAAATAAGTACTGTTCTTATGCACCTATCCTTAAGGAAGAAATCTGACTTCTGGATCCCAGACAGATGGAACTGCCTGCTTGCAGCCCTGTATAAAAATCTTGTATTTTCTATTGGGAAGTAATTCAGATGCATTTTTGGTTTCAGCGGTTTTTTTTTTTAAGATGTAGTCTTGATCACAACAGCAAGTCAGGAAAGTTGAATGCTAAAACATGGACTGCATGAAGAGCATTGGGACTGAGGGAATACTAAACAAAGACTCAACACCACTCAGGACAGGCATCTTCCTTAACAGACACTGCCCTAGTCTTCTATTAATGGCACAAAGCTCTCCTCAGGCTGATTCTTGAATCATGGTTTAGCAATACAATTTTATAACAGGGCCATAAAGACAAATTCCTCCTTTCAAAATATTAAGGGTTCTTATTTTAAAGTGCTAAGATTTGCAATCTGGCCAGCATTCCACAGTATCACAATGCTTTGGAGCTCATCTAGTTTACTGAACTCAATATGCATGTTTAATTTAGTCTGACAGGCTACAGCAAGAAATAAAGCCAATACTTCACTCTAGAGGCCTGAACTCATTAGAATTCAGTTTTTCTGTGAAGGAATTCTAAAATACTTGACTCTTCAGTTGGACACAACAATAAATCAGCTCTAAAACATTTGGATTTTTAGTTATGTTGTTTTTAAATCAATATTAAAAAAAGTTCTTTCTTCGGGTTGCCCTTTAGAGGTTTCTGCTTCTAGCTGGCTGTCTTCCTGACCTAAGTCAAAGGCATATTTTCTTTATAACCTTAATTCCTTGTTCTCTCATGCTCACTTACCTCTAGTCTGCAGTGACTCATTACCTATTTCTACAGACACTCCCTTTATAAAAGCCTATCAAAGCCTTTTCTTCTTTACACCAATGAAACAGGAAGAAGGGTAATGGCCAACTTACAAGCCCTTAGAACAAACTTCAGTCAGTATAACAATTTGCTATGTTTTCTTGTATATAGAAAAACTACATTCTCATGTGAGGTTATCTTTTAAAATGAAGCAGCAGTTACAAGCCCTAAAATCTCAGATACTTTACAGTGTTATTCAGACTTTCTTATTTGTTTCTAGGATACTAGATGTCTACTGAAAAAAAATCTGAAAGTGAAATCTATCTTAAGACCTTTGTTTTATAGTTCCTCATGACCTTTGTCTGCAATTAAGTTCTAACGGAACCAAAATTAACTATGAAGTTTCCAACAGGTATGTGATAAATATAACTCAAAAAACTGTTCACTCTCATGTAAGTGATAATTAAAATCCAAATCTTCAGATCAGGGAAAGCATAATATACTGCATTAATCATGATTCTACAACCAGCAGAAATAGCAATTTTATTTAAAGCAGTTAATCCAGTTTAACAGCATGGTATTTTTGTATTTGGTGCCTTTATAAGATAAGAAAGACTGCTGATAACCTTCCTGGGTATGCTTTTTTTATGACCATTTCAATGAAACATGCAGAATAATGCTACAAAGTAACAAGGCGGCTAGGGAACTTTTTCTGGAAAACCTTCTTATGCCATTGAACTAATTACAAAAAAAGTTAAATTCTGAATTTTTAAAGACATTGGCACAGACAAGACACTGTACACAAGGAAAGAAAACAAAAGCTCAAAAGTCACTTTTGTGTACAGATAAGAATTAGAAGGAGAAACAAGACAGGAATTTATGCGTACCTCCTTAAAAAGTCAACAAAAAAAAGCATAACATATTTCTAAAGAAAAGAAAGTACACACCAAAAGTAGAGATCATTTTTATGCCTCTAAATCCACATCCATTAGAGGATGGAATCTGAACCACTTATTCTCACTGATCAATTCTTAAAAAATTAAATTTGGAAAAAAATATCGTAGGCTCCATTTGAGTAGCTTTCATTTTAGTCAATAGTTTACGATAGTTTAAAAAGTGAAACATTAGAGTGAAGACCAGGACAGAAACTAAGAATAATTTGCTGTTTTCTCTAACTCGGTGGCTTGAGATCGGCTGGGACAAGTATAAGCAATCACAGAACCAACAGTTTCTGGTCTGCATCCAGCTGAGACAGAAGAAGGAGCTGGGATTCACGGCATTTGGCGGATGCCTCACTAAGATAATTTGCCTCCCAGACCTACACATGATTCAGAAGCCTGTCCACATGTCACCTACAGCATTCACACCATTAATTACTGACCCCAACAAAAACGTTCACTTCAGAGAATCCTACAAAAGAAGTGACTTTCTGGGTATACAGCAAGTTTAGGGGGTGCATGAAAAATATCAGAAGTCCTAAGAACTTTCATACACAGGAATTAAAAAAGGCTAAGGCTGAAAGTGACCATCTAAGCTAACATTTAAGCTGCTGTCACAGGACATACACAAGCCTGTGTAGAAACGCCCAGTCTTGATCTGCAATTATCGAAGACAGAAAAGCCACTTTTACCTTTACTAGTTAATTCTAATGGTTAACCTCACTTATGCACAAAATATTACAGTATTCCACTGTACCTAAGAGGGTAAAAGGAAGGCATCAAAGTAGTCTGCAATTACCTGTAACTGATTGTTTTGCATTTGATATGGCAGATTTGGGCATTAAAAAAAGTCAGTCATCTGTACTGTTGTTTAAAAAAACGAAACAAAAAAACCCTAACCAACACACATCACAGCTTCCTATTACTATTGAACAGTACAAAGTTTATCTCAATATTAAGAAAAGCCAGCAGCCCACAAATATTTACACTATAAACCTTTTGCATGTACCTAAAACGACAGAAAAGGTACTGGGAACTGAAAAAGAAGAGGGGAAAAAGAATTAAAGGCAATATAAAACACTTCACATGAACATTAAAGTGAAGATAGACTATTTATATCCAGATTCTCAACTTACTTTAGCACCTTTAGGGTTGTCACAAATGAAGGTTTCCCCATATGGCGAGATGATGGGTGGCTTTTCTTCTGTGAAAGTTTCTTTAAGCAAAAAATAAAAAAAAAAAAAAAAAAAGTCATACAGTGCAATGCTCTACTAAAGTGCTAATAAAATTAACAAGGGATATCATTTTTTTGCTTGTGATTTCTCTGTCCTTCTCAGAAAAATATGAAGAACAAGAAACAGTTTCCCATCTCTAACTGAACTCTAGACACATTTTTCCCCTCAGACACTACCTACTCAGATACTACCACAATTACTACGTAACTTGGATATATCCTGCATACAGGCATTTTCTTCTTTCCTACCCTGCATCAAGTTAAAAAAAAAACCCACACAAAACCCACAACTTATGTTGCATACTTTTAGGAGAAATAACTCCAAAGCGTCCTTTATTCTGACTTCAAAAACCACAAAAACTCATTTGTGCACAATCTTCAGTTTGTCACCAAGTATTTGCTTGAAATTAATACGCATCACTTCAAACAAGACATACCACGAGAGTATGAAAGAACTTTTGTTTACAACTGACCGCACAAGACTTAAATTCTTCCAGTAAACTATGTAATACAATTATTTTCCTGTTATTTCCTGCAGCTACAAGCACTAACAAATAAAGCTACATTAGTCAGGAATACAGTCCTTATATCTTTCAAGAAAAAGCTAACTCTGCTTAAAAAAATCTGGATCTAATCTTAGAAACTCAAAATACTGTAGTCTAAAAAAGTATATTAAAATAAATGAGGCTTAAAGACTGGATTTTCTAATTTTCTTTCTATCAGTTCACAAACAAAAACTAAGTAAAAATGCAGAAGTGGTTAAATGCTCTGCTATTACATAATCACTTTTTCCAGACCTTCCAGATACCCAATATTTCTTAAAATAAGCAATACTCATTTTAGACAACTTTCGTCTGAGGTTTCTTTTTTCCTCAATCTTCAAAATGTGAATATCAACAAGTTTAACTCACTGTTTTGTGAAATTTGCCTTCCAGTGCAAGATATATTTGCAAGATCCAGATTTCTTCTTTTCTGAAGGGAACTTGAACAAAACAAAGCACAAAATGAAAACATTAAGTGAAATTTCCCAGAAATGGAGCAAAAAACATCTTATGCAGTTAAACTACTAAAATTATATACTAATACAGAAATAGTCAATTTTAAGTTTTGAGAATATTTCTGATCTAGAAGTCAACAATGTCTTTTCCTCCCTTTATGACAATGAATACTTCTCTGATCCTAGCACACATCTTGAGTTTGGGTTTTGGTTTTTTTGTTTGTTTGTTTTGAATTGACCTTATGATACATTTAGATTGCTGGGAAGCATGGAGATCTCCCACTCTTCCCCCATCCTTTACCTTCTCTTCTCCCTCACACTGATTACCAATGACTATATTCGAAGAAGGAGGTACTATGAAAATATAATTTAATGTTAAGCTGAAAGGGAGCCTGGGCATAGAAATCCAGACAAAACATACCCTTAACCACTGAAAAAAAAAAAAAAAAAAAAAATTATTCACTTTCCTAAAATGAACTTCTTCCCAGAAAGTTTTCTGAGACATAAACAACATTGCATTGCAAATGCCTGTGACCACCACTGCAGATTTTGTAGATCGGTAAGAACGTATTCCCATACGCAACAAAAGAATTATTTTATTATTGGTCTATGTGCTGGCCCCTAAGGATTTCAGCAATTTCATGTATAGTGGCACTCATAATGCTGCTAAAGCATTTTTTTAATTATTATTTTTTATTATTTTTATTATTATTATTACTACTATTAATATTATTGAGATTTCAGGCTGAGACGGCAGCTTTAGAACAACAATGCAGGAAAAAATCTGCCTGAAGTAGTACATTTCTAACCCACCTTCACTACTCAAGCAGTCTGTATTAGAGCTGTTTTCAGCTAAGCTGTGATTTCCCGTTAACCTGAAATATTAGTATTTTTTCCTCTTACTACTTTTTCTCTGCTTGAAATAAGTGATACAGATCCTTGTGCATCCTTATAGAATATTCATTGATTGATAAATCCCATACAAGATCCTTGAAGTTCTAACATTTTGCAGGTCCTCTATCTTCAAAGCAAACTATGTTTTACTAAAAATACCAATATTCCTAATTTTTGTTTCCTCAGACATATTGAGACATTTTATTCTTTTAAGATTAGCTATCTTCAAAATTTCAGAAATACTGTCCCATGAAGTCCAAGTTGAATTACTCTATATTACAGGTTGATGTTTCTCTATGACAGAAGGCATACACTGATGAACTACTATTTCATATCTTTTTTAATCCGCGCTGTAATCTGCCCCAAACAAATTACTGGATTAAATTTAAAACAGAAGGCGCACCTTATAAAGTTACTTGACATTTCAAGTGTTATCCAGGTTATATCAATTAAGTTTCTCAATGGCATTTTGTGAAACCTGGTTTTAGAAAACAGGGTGAGTTTGGCCAGTTAAGGCATATCACGGCCTAACTCCCATAGATAGTTGTTTATTCTCCCAAGTTATAATTACAAAAAAATTTAAAGCAAAGTTTTAAAGCAAATACTTTAAAAGTCTGTGTTTCTTCATACGTTTTACTAAAATTGATATAGTTACATCTTTTGAAGCTACATTAGCAAACTAACTTTGTACGAACCTCATTTTAAAGAGCCTGGAATGCGTACAAAAAACCCTCAACTTTTTCACCACAGACCAGATTTCTTGTTGTTAGGTTGGGGGTTTCTAAGGGTATTAATAGCATTAAAATAAATTAGAGATACAGATAAGCAGCTTTGACTCAAAGAGCTTTTAAGATGGTTTTCTTCCTCATGTAAAACAGTGAGTCATTGGCTTAGTTTCAGGGTGGATAGATTTAAAAGTGGGTAATAGTAATGAGTAAAGATAAAATAGGAAATAAAAAAATAATAAATCAGCTTACAAAGATCTGCATTTTTTTTAATTCATATATTTTTCAGGACTTGTGTATTCTTTTTTGGTTATGTACCTACATGAATGTATATACATGGCAAGAAAACCTGCTAATAAGCAAACTGTAGTCTTTTTTTCCAGCAATCAAAAATAAAACCTTTTTGTCATTTTTAGAAAAGAGAGTTTTAACCTATGTCAAGTAAAAACTATCTCAAGATGTAAAATAAATGGAACAAGCTACTTTGAAAGATTATATATAACACACAACATACAGCATAAGATATAAAATGATAATAATTTGTCGATGCTCAATAGAATAGTTATTGTACAAATTCAATAAAGAGACAGAAAAATACTGAAGACTGAGGCAAATAAGATTGAAAAAAATCTTGTATTTACACAAATCTGTGATTTTTCTTAACCATTTCCAAAATTTAATACTTCTTCAGATCATTAATCTTCTTTATTTTGCTCTTTATAGGAAGGTTGGTGCACACAGTCCACCAATCACAAGGTGTGCCCATTTTACAAGGATGTAATAATAATTTCAATTAAATTATCACTTTGTTACAACCGTGGAGATTAAGACCCACTATTTTCATATATTAAGAGGGGCTGGAAGCAGATCAGGCTGCATACTCTTCCCCACAGCCCTGTCCTTATGCACAAACAGGATGAAAGGGTGTGATGAGGCAGTGACTGGTCTTGCTAAAGGCTGAGAGACTGGAAAGGTGAGAGCTTAGCACTGGGCTGAGCTGTTTTGTTCAATACACTCCTGTCACCTCGCAAATACAGTGAGGGAGGGAAGTCTAGTCAGTGCTTCAGAGTCTTTACTGGCATTCATCTGCTGAGTGTTTCAAATGAATGGACCTTTTGTTTTCAAACTCATTCAAAACATGTTTTCATTTCTATCTATCTCAAGATCTAACCCTCCCATAATGCAAATATGTCAAAAGTGCTCTAGCACGCTGTGTTAGAGCTTTGGGGTTCACAGACAGATTGCATAGGTTAATTAATGGCGATGCTTGTCCATGGGAAAAGAGAGAGAACAACTCTCTCCTTAAAAATTTGCTTTGTGTGCCAGAACACGGAGTAGAGAGACAGCAGCTCTAGCCTGGGTACCTCGTTAGCAATCTCGACCATCAATATATTAAGAAATGGAATCTAAAGAATATCAGCATCAAGCAAGAAGTTTCAACCATAGGATTGCGGTTGCAGAAAATGAACTGTGCCTGCTCAGGCCAAGTACCATAATCTATTTTGTTTATTTATATTTTCCCCCAAACAGCTTACTTCCAGAACTATTTTTGGTCTATTTCTTCTTATTTCTTTTAATAAACAATCAGAGCAATCCCACTACTGAACAATACAAGTAACAAAGTTGGGGGATATGAAAAAATCTAAAAGTATATAGACTTCATCAGCCTGAAATTTTATCTGTGCAGCATTCTGTATAACAAACGGGTCTACCATGTTATACATCTGCTTAAGCTTTTCTTTGAACAGATTGCTGCTCTGAATGATGCAACAGTAGCTATTTCATCTAAGAGCGACTACTAAATGACATGGTCCAAAGCATCCAAAGCCTCTAAAACTACCCCTATACTTAGTGTCTTTAATCTGGTGCTAAAGGCATGTCAGTGGTTAGCTCCATCCATTGCATTCCTTTCATTATTTTGTCTTACGAAAGCCTCAATTTTTCACTCATGTCTGTATGGAAGAAGTAACTTAGGCCAAAAGTATCAAGAGGGACCACGAAACTTCCAATCCGCTCTGTTTAACCCTTTGCTCTGTTCCACAACGTAACTGGGGAACCACACTAAAAATTTAAGACTGCTCACAAATACAGAATTCAGGGCCTCAGAAAGGGTGATGACTTTGAAATAATCTGCATCCGTAACATCTTTATTAGACAATTTTAGAAAATTATTTGCAATCCCCTTAACAATTCCAGTGCTTTCAAATACAGAATTAGTAAAGATCACTCTAAAGGTATCAACAGAGAGCTCACAATACCATAAAGCGGCAAAGTCTAGCTGACAAGAACCTAGCATAACTACACATCAGTTCAATATTGATCAACCAAAAACACTACTAAAATCTGCACAATAACCTATCAAGAACACTGTGTAAGGGTCACTTTTTGTTTTTTTTAACTCTGCACCCCTCAGTACTACAGTGATGACACATATACTTCAAAGAAGAAAGAAAACCAAAATATTTCCAACCTCTAAAATGGTACAGTGTCTTACCAGCCGACAGGCAAGAGCCAGGAGCCCAAGTGGGGCACAGGGAAGCAGATATAATTGCAACAGAGGCAAGCACATTGTTAGTAATATGAAGTGACACGGTCACCACCGTATGAACTTTTTGTGACAGAAGGCACATAGGAGATCATGAGAAAAGCATTTCCTTGCATAAATATTTAATGACTAATATCCAGGCATGACTAGAAGGAAATGCTGAGTTTCCCAGAAGACTTCACCAGGATTTCTCTCACACAGTGTAGTATGGATGAAAGCAGTGCCTATCAATGAAAGTCAGTTGAGAATGTTTGTCTATGCAATTCTGTAAGACAGACACAATCTTTCCTGAGGTTAAAGATGCTGCAAGATGCCATTTTAAAGTTCTGTATTAATTCTTTGCCTCTAAAAAACGAAACCAAACACCCGGCAAGGTTATCAAGAACATTTCTGTGAAGTTTAAGTTCTGTTTTGAAGTTCCGGTTTAGCCGTGATCTTCCTCAGACAGACTGCTGCTTGTCCTTCAAGATTTCCATATTGTTATAACTGGAGCATAAAGATGAAGAAAATAAGCTGGAGCTCACAAATCAAAATGGTGGGTAATGAAGTTAGTGACCCAGTCACATATCAATCACTAATAGACTAGGATTTGGAGGATTTACTTCAATGGTGGGAAGACTACAAATATAGCATATTCTCTCTGCTGGATGATTGTTTCTCTAAAGACATTAAGAGCACTCTTTTAGTAGCTAGTCATTGTTATCTTTTAGGATGAGATTCCCATTTCAGCTCAGCAGGAATAGCTTTATTATATGATAATCACTCTACAAAAGTTAATGTAAAGCTACTCCCTACTGAAAGAGGTTTATACTTAAGTTTCAATAAGTACAATTTTTTGGTGATTTAGAAGGCACTGATGAAACATTTTTTTAAGGTACACAAAAATCTCTTAATTGTTGCAAAGAATCTTTGCTTCCCTATCTGTTCAATCAAACAATTGTATTACAACATTTAATATCGACTTCTTTCAATAATCTAAAAGAAACTTATAAGTGCTGGGAAAACTCTGCGTTTAGGGCCTGTATAAACTCGCTAATGATGTTTCTAACTGCTGAGATATGCAGATGAAAAAGACAAGATAAATACAAAACAGTCTCAGACATGTCCCTTCCAGGCATAGCTAGTGGTTTAATAAAAAAAAAAAAAAAGACAAGACTAAAAAGAGTGCAATCTAATAATTTGGAAATGGCTACACTGACAAAACTTTGCATGTCTTTGCATTAATTTTTCTTCTCTGTTTAAGACGCTTAACCAGTGTGACCAGTAAAACCTTAGAAAACCTTATCGTTAACAGAACCAAAAATATCACAAATTAATCTGTGGGGAGATATTCTTCATTTACATAGTCTGTAATACTGTGATCAACTGCACATTCAGTGCCTACTATTTTTAACATTCAAATACTATAACTTTTATTAAGATAGACCTGGAGTTAAGTTCTAACATCAGACCTTTTCCTCTACATTCCATCATATTTTTGCAAGACAAGCTACAACTAATGCTTATTCAAGACAATAAATGCTGCTCATTAATTTGTGGATTCAAATTATGAACTCAACCATTTTGAAGGAAGAAAAATCCACACCCACATCACATGAATATTTTGAAACACATTCAAACTCTTCTATGCAATTTACCATAACAAACTTTATTGGACTCTATCCAATACTATTCTCACCAGTGCTGCACAGGACTATCCTTACAAAGATTCCATAAACTGTGAAAACCTTACACATCTGTCCTTTCTTTCTTTCCCCTTTTCTCCACCTCTTTTTATGTGCGGGAATGCC
The DNA here is from genome assembly GCF_028858705.1 of Grus americana. Lineage (NCBI taxonomy): Eukaryota > Metazoa > Chordata > Aves > Gruiformes > Gruidae > Grus > Grus americana. The sequence goes on from NC_072855.1 coordinate 24,506,205, forward strand.
CGTGGCCCGCCCCCCCCCCCCCCTTTTTATTCTACAAGCATCATTAAAGTCTAAGTTTTTGTTACTATGAGAACATCTGCAAAAGCCAACATCTACTATGACAAACTAGTTGCATTCATTCTCTGAGTTAACAGTTAAATGACCATCAGTTTAGAAAAATCTAAGAGCCATTTTGAAGTAAGTCCCTGCTTTAGACCCACAGTATAATGTAATTTCTTCCTCCAAAAAATATCTTATTCTAATTTAAAACAAACAAACAAAAAACGTATTTATATTACACATAAAATTCATGTGCTTTAAGGCTAAGTCTTAAAGATTCTCATGTAATCGTCTTGTTATGCCCATGCGTGCAATGATCTCAGACATATCTTGCTTTGTTTACAAGGAGGCTACACTATACAATGCACAAAACAGACAAGAAGGTTTTTCTAAATTTTGCCCCACTTTTTAGATTACACCACATTAATATGTGTAGTAGTTTAAAACTTCCTAGATCTTTCTTGTAAGTTACATATATAAAAATAATAAACTTGTATTTTCTAAGTATCTCTTGAAAGGTACAATCTTAAAAGTTACTAAGATACAACCTGAATACTTGTGTTTCACAGTAACATTTGTCTCATCATAAAAACAGATTTTTATACTTATCAGTGAATTTTTAGCCCTCTTGAAATCACCATTTTGTCATCATTTTCCTGTGATGGATCTGAGTTTCATCAGACACAGGAGCTAAGGGCTAATAAATATTATTAGCAATGTTTTGGTTGGGAATAGATTCAACAGCTTTTTCTGCTATTTTTCAGTATTGGCTTTGTTACACTTGTGCATTTTCATTCTTCCCCATCTTAACAGCATACAGATTAAGTTAACAAACAACTATATCAAGCATTTTTAAACAAGGGTTATATCTGAAGCAATAAAGATTTCTTTCTTTGAAAATAAGTACACACAGAGATGATTGGGGAGGTTATTTCTAAAATTTCCCTTTATACTATCATTTGAACTTTTAATTTGCACCAAAGCTTAATCCTCCTTCAGTTAATTTGGCAACATTCATTCCAGATCCAGTGTATTTACAGTACATATAAAAAAAATAAAAATCACAAAATATTACATAAACAACCACGAGAAAGCCCAAACCATAATTTCTACAATGACAGTGATTTTTCATTAGAAAAAAAAAAAAATCAGCAGTTACCTTGATAAAGCTTGATCTTTACTTGATTTAGGAACTTCTGGTACAGGTCGATGCCTTAATATAAAAGACCGGCTTGCTCTTGGAAATTCTTTCAGGCAGTTTTGCATATAAGAATCATATAAGTCATTGTCTATCATTTCTCCTTTAAACTTAAAGAATGGAGAATTTGGCTCACTATCAGATAAATCATCCTCATCTGCAAACATCAGATGTTTGTTTTCACTGTATTTTGTCTCACATGAATGTGCAAATGAAGAAGGAGGATCATGAAATGCCAAAGAGCCAACAAAGTGCTCATCAGCTTGGTATGCAGCAGCTTCTTCCAGTGATGTGTCTGGCTGAGTATTCGTCTTAATACTTCCACTTAGATTGATAGCTTTTAGTATGCTGTCTGTATTCTGGTATAAACTAGGAAAATCCAAATTCGTAAAGTTATCGTCATTTGCCTCTGGTAAGTTTTGCTCTGCAAGTTTGAACTTTTCTTTATCAATGTAAGCTTTATTAAGTTGTTCTGACAATGTTGCTGGTATCGAGCTAGTCCCATCTACGCTTGAATTGCTTACTGGAGACTCCTGATCTGAGGACGAATATTGCTTCTCTTCTAAACCTTTCAAGTCTTTGAGTTTTAGATTTTCATGGAAAAGAGAATTTCCTTGTATTTTTGAAAGAGCGATGTCTAATTGCTTAAGAATCCTTCTACGGTGCCCAGTAGGCAACACTCCCATTTGCTGAAGCACACTGTTATTTATTCCCACACAATCTGTCACGACGTTATAGCCATATTCTTTAAAGTTAGGAAGATACTGCCCCAAGTTAATGTTGACCAAGAATTCTTCAATATCAGTGCCATTGCCCGTGGATGACATGATGGCAGCTTCATTCCAAATATTGTCCCCACACAGTCATGTAGAAATATAGTCAGGATGCTTGCATATTCACTAGCAACAAAGCACTCTAAATTTGTTGTCAGACAGCCAGTGGAGAATATCAGTTTCTTCAAGACACTTCTTCAAGTTTCTTCAGTTCAAACTGATTTTTTTTTTTAAAGACTACAAACCTACAGAAAAAAAAAACATTTAAAAAATCCCATTAATCTTGGATAAAATTCTGAAAGGCTTCCTGTCATTTATACAGTAATATTTTTAAATTGCTTATATACGAAAATTTCAAAGAGGGTAAACAGCATAACCTCTCCCTCCTTTTATCTTGGCCTGTATAAAGAGAACAGAGAAATCAAAGTCTTAACTCAGCACAAGTAATACAGTCTTAAAATGTATAATCCTAGTAGTTAGCATTAAGATGAACAGTTAAGAGATGAACGACTTATCTACATACACACACTCTTATTACACAGTACTTGGATATAAGGGGGAGAAGAAGTGATCTAAGACCAGAGCTGGAACCCAAAGCTTTCCCATTCCCATGCGAGCATCAATTAACTACAGCATAGGGCTTCTACTCCCTTATCTTCTGAGCCTTAAACTCTTTTTAGCACAGAAACAGACTTTTAATGGGAAAAAGGAAAAATGACTGGCTAGTGCATTCTATGTGAACTGTGGCTTCAAGCCCTCTTCAACTGAGAATCCAACTGAACAAGTACCATAACAAATAAAATAGTTTACAAAGGTGGAATCATTTCTGAGCACGTTGAGGGAGGCAGGGAGGGAAGTGCCTTAATTGTTCAAATAACTACAGTCAGAAAGCTATGGAGGTGATCAAAATAAGTCTTGCAGATCAGGCCCTTCAAAGAACTGTTGCTCTGGAAAACCGGAAACGGGTAACTACCAGCTTTTCAGCTCTGTCAAGGAAGCAGTCTTCCCTCAGCCACAAACAGTAGCAGAGGCATAACCCCACTGGCAATTGTTGGCCTCCACACTAGGGACATTTGGTATCTCAAGTACCTGTGACAGTTTTTCCTCAGTATTTTCCAACTCAGCTTTTGCACTCTCCAGATTCCACCTATGTGAGCTCTTCTTTCTGAAGGGCCCCTGAAGGGCCACATCTAAATTCACGATTTACAGAATCCAGAAGCTACCATTCTGAAGGTGTTTGAGACAGCGTGAAATCACATCTCTTTAAAGAAGGTTTAAGATCAGCAGCAGTCAACAGGTTTTTTCACCTCCCTCTTCCTGCATGAAGAGTAATTTGGCCTTAGGGAAACCTGCTGACTGTAGCAGCTGTCCTGGCACGCAGGTACTAGCCTTAAGCAGCCTGGAGAAGAAAGAACAGCTTCGGTAGAACAGCGTAAGACTTAAGTAGCAATTAGAAAGAAAAGAAATCACATGCCCAGATTATATTGATGGTAGTAGGTATTGATACCTTATTCTTCAAAATATTTCCTGACAAAAAGGGAACTCCTTATAATCTAGAATTGAGGCTTAAAAGATTGCCTAATTTTGTACTGCATAAATTCCTCCAATAAAGGATAAAACCTCTTCCTGTAACACTTCCCCAATATCATTATTCAGAAAAGCAGTCATAAATAAATCTTTATGCCCCCCCTCATTCCCCAAAGCTGCATTCAAATAAATACAAATTTAAAATCATGTACTAAATGAAGCACAACTGTTATCACTGTTATTACTGATTGTACTTTATTATGATTATGAAATAAATTATTAAATAACTAATTCAATCACTAGAAGTCTTTTCTTGCAAAATTTTGTAAATTACTCCCACACTTGCAAAAAGCAGTAATCAAAAACAGGGGAAAAAACAAACCTCTTTTTACTTACACCATATATATACACAAATGTAAATGACATAATAACAGGAAAAAAAGATCAACAAATCTACATTTTTTCTGGAAGATGTAAAAATCAACACAGCACACTTACTATAAATGTTGCATTATTTAGAAGTTTTTGGATTCTTGCTAATCTCTTTAACTTCATTTTTGGGGCAATATTTTTTTTTTTATCAGCTTTGGTCACTGTCTACAAGTTTGAGAAGTAACTTACTATCTTGAATATGAAACTCACACAACTAAAACCCTTTAGAGGGAGAACTCTATAGGCCAATCAGATATCAACCTCCCAACAGAGATGAAGTTTGTTAGGGAGTTAACCCTCACTAAAAGATTCCCAAGTCATTTAAATTCAAAAAAGCCTTGCATTGAGCTAAGCAGATTAACAATCAGCTTTTAGATTTAACTTTGTCCTTTCCCAACCTGAGCACTTATCTAAACACTCATCATTCCTCTAAAAATTTCAGACATCAGCATTTCCTGAAGCTCTTCACGTAAGCCTCTAACCATAAAAGATAAAATTCAACAAACAGTATGGCCCCCACCCATCTCTAAACCCAGAAAAATACAATTACACAGTCTCTTAAGTTGAATATATATTCTGAGAACAAATGAGAAATAATTAGTACAGAAATTACTAAAGTGGGTAAAAAGTATCAGGCAGACGCTGTTTGTGCCAGACAACAGTGTCTTTCATGTATCTATTAATGAAAAAAACCCCACCGAAACACCAGAGAACCTACACATGCGCAGGTATATAAAAACTGTGCAATGTTAGCATATCGGTCTAAGTGCTTTAAAGTTGGAGTTGCAATTGGTTATCTCAGCTATTTCTACCCCCTTGGCAGTTCTGGGTTTCATGGTGGCGTTTGGGTATTTTTTCCCCTGAGGTGACAGTGGGTTTTTTCAGACACTATCATTCTCTCAATCCCCTCATCTTCAGCAGTAACAAAAATGACACTTAGGAAAGTAGCTTTTAGTTATATGTTTATAAATAAATAAATACATATATTTATACCCCCACACACTCTTGTCAGTACCTAAATACTGTTTTTTCTACACACAATAGCTTTGCGCACACTTTATTCTGGAACACCTCCAGCGTTGCTACTTCAGGAACTCAAATACCCACGTATTATCAGTTATCTGGATCCTAACCCATCTCTGTATAAACCACATAACACTGCAGAGGATTACCTAGCATAGAACAAACTTTGTTTCCAAATTTGCATGAACCATTACTTTTTGTGGCATATTTTGTAAATGAAATATATAGCAGAGAACAGAAGAAACTGCTCGCTGAGAAGACATTTTGACCACGAAATGCTAGCACTGCGAGAAGCTGAAGCCCAAGCCATTTTTTTGTTTCTGCAGAAATCTACGGCAGAAGCTGCCAGTGCATCCATCAAGATTCATAAAGACGTGCTATAGATCTGGCCTACCTCTACAGCTGGTTAGATACTGGTAAGTTCAGCGTCTCACGTATTTTGTGGGTCTGAGCAAAGGGTCATACTGACACCTGTTTTGGTTTGACTACTCAGAGGAAGATTCAAGTAACAAACAGCTAAACAAATCTACGCACATGGGTGAATGTTTGTATCGCAGGCTAGAAGACAAATACTAAAACATTTCTTACATTACAGTGTTTTATCCACACTAAAGGCTTAAGCTCAAGAAGTATACAGAAAAGCAGAACTCAAGGACCACCTTATCCAATATATTAATCTATTGCAATGTAATTAATATCAATTAAAAAAAGAATTCAATCTCTTCCATAGCTTTAACTGCAGAATAAGTCATAACACACTCTAAAGAATGTTTGTACAGCATTAGATATGTAGTGCATATACACGATATACACACATTTACACGCATACATTCACTTTCACATCCATATTTGTACCACTACAAGTTTAAGTAAATAAGTCTTTAATACTAGTTCACATGGTTCCACACATCCTGTAAACCAAAACTTTTACTCTCAGCAGAAAGGCAAAACAGATTTTCCCCACAATATTTGCTAGAAATAAATATTAAAAAAAAAAGAAAAAACAAACCATTAGGGGAATTCGTCTTGCTTAGATAAAACTGATTCTTGCTGTACTAGCATACTCTCCAATATAGAGTAACCAAGAGAAAAGTTGTCATTCAACATGGTTACTAAAAATGGGAAAATGCTATAGCAGTTACAAAAATCAAGATTCTTGGAAAACACTTGACCATTCAATTTTATAGAAATAAGAGTAAAACATCTGAATTGCTATATGGAAAAAACAAGTCAGGGGAAACCATCTAGGCTTTCCTTCCAACAAAATATGTTTTGACAGGTGATGAACAGCAATTTGTGTTGCACATCCCAAGCCTTATATAAGATCATCCAACATTCTTCCATAGAAGATTATGTTTCTCACACTTCTTTTCAAACTGATTTTCACGTCTAAGCCCCTTCCATAAGATGTGAAAAGGAAGGACAAGGAGGTACAACAACTCTGAGCAACATATCAGTTTCTTGTTTTACTAAAAGTGACAGCTAAATAGCACACTAAAAGAAAAATGACAACACTGGCACAGAAAAAAATACGTAACTTTCAAGACCTTTCCTCACATGGAGAGTAAGTTCCTGCATCTAATGTTCTCAAAAGCCGTATCAGTTGATTCTATGATTCTTCCATTCTATGATTTTCAAGTTGACAACATTGATTGAAAGATAGAGGACAAATCTACCCTGAAACAAGCAAGCAATCTAACTTTTAATAATGAAATATGTGAACAGTAGGATATAGCTGAATACAGAAATACTCAAGTGAGGCTCTCTTTTCCCCTATTTTAAGATCACTACTGATACTAGCATGAAGAAAGTGTCGAACCTTTAGAAGTGCACAGCAACATAATCACACTTTAAGCAATCAGTTCAACAAATACAAGCAAGTTCAGGCTTGCTCCCAGCTTCTGCTAAACCACATACTAGATTAAGATCCAAACAAACAGGGGAAAAAAAACAAACCAAAACAAAAAACCACTACAACAGGACTTACCATGGAGTAGGATGAAATCTGCCAGTAATGAATTTCATCTTCCCGCTGTACTTGACTGCATACAAACTGACTAGACTAACAGGCCTAGAAGACGTTGTAGATCATTAAAGATCTTTCAAAAAAAAAAAAAAATCTACATAATGCAATCAGCACAGTGACTGCATCCTCGAAAAAAAAGAATTCTTTCAAAAGACCTTTTTAAATTGGTTACTTCATGAATTAACATTTGGGTCAACTCAAGAGCAAGATAACTGATTGCAACAACTCCGACAGAGCTGTTCCCCTTCCAAATGCAAGGAAGTTACTAAGTGTAGTTCAACATAGTGGATAATTACGAAATACCTTTAAGCACATCCTCTGTCAAGATGTTCTTGGGGGTTTTTTGTTTGCTTTTTGTTTGTTTATTTCAGAACACCTCTCTTCCAGAGAAAAATTCAGCCACCTTCACTACCTCAGAGTCAAATCTCATACTGCAAGAAATTCCAGTGGAACAACCTGCAGACAGTCTCTGGAGTAAGGCACCGCATGGTAGGAATAAGCAAACTAAAGGTGGAATTGGTTGAGTACACTTTAGCAAGTTGTTGTGGCAACACGTGGGCGCTGTATCATTCACTCTTGTCTTTTCTATCTAGCACATCCTAGTGGCTCTTTAACTTTCTCAAAGTGAACTTCATGCATTTTTTTTTGATAAAATTTCCAGCAATACACTGGCAACTAACAAGAAGCCTGTGTCTAACTTCATAAAAACAACTCATAAATAAAGAATAATAACATGGTGTTCCTTAGTATGATATTTACATACAGACCGTTAAAATAATTTAAGCTAAAAAGAAAACAGGAAGGAAAAAAAATACACGCCTTATTTTCTACCTGCCTACGAGCTATTCCTTGTCAGATTCCAACCTTGGTATCTGACACTCATCTGAGACATGCCCTGTACCAAACCACTCAGCCTCGCCCCTCAACTCCCCGGTAACTCTAAAGTTACTCCCCAGCAGTGCGGTTTTCGCTGGCCGCTGCGCTGCCGGCGGGACCGGGACTGCAGCACCACAGCAGCGGCCCGCGGAGAACCTCCGTACCCGCAGCGGCCCGGGGAGCCGCCCGCGCAGGCCGCCGCGCCGCGCGCAGGGCAGAAGGCGGGCAGCCCTCGTCCTCTGCCTCGCAAACTCCTCACCCCGCGGAGGCTGGCTTACCTCTGGCAAACAGCACCGGGGCACGGGGGGGGAAGGAAGAGCAGGGCTTCAGATAGCTCCAGCTTTCTTTTCTCTCTCCGGCTCTCCGCTCGCTTTCTTGCTTTCTCTTTCCTTCCTTCCTGCCTGCCTGCCTCCACACCCCACCCCCGCGCTGCTTCCCCGGCAAGCCGCGCCCGCGGCGCGCAGCTCGCTCCCTCCCTCCCTCCCCTCCCTCCCTCCAGAGGAGGCGGCCGCACCTGGGCGCGGGCGAGCAGCGCCGCCGCTCCGCGCGTGGGCAGCCGGGGCGGGTTCTCAGGGTGTGCTCGCCGGACAGCATATTTTTTGAGGAGTCAGGAGGAAAGCCGCTTGCAGCGGCGGGCTTGGGCTCCGGGAGCACGGCTGCCCCAGCGCATCGCTCCACAGGCGCCCGCGTCCCGTCTCTTTCCGCAGCCCGGGGTCGGGTGGCGGTGGGGCTCGCTGCCTGCCTGGGAGCCGCGGACTGGGAGGCAGCCGGCAGCCTGGCCAGCGAGCGAAGGGCTTCCCTCTGTCACCGCTGGCAGCAAACGGAGCCGCGCTCAGGGCGGGTGCCCAAGGTGCGAGGAACACTGTTGCCTTACAGTAGTGGCACAGGTGTTGAGTAATCACTTGCTTTAAAAAAATAAGTAATAAAATTACCAAGTTTTCAGTAATGCATGTAACTTCCCCACTTCTAGGAACTCGCCCACATCTGTGAATGACTATCACTCAGCTTCCACAAAATGACACAGAAAAAGTACTTTCATATACTTCATCAGTGTACATAATCAACTTCCTCTTGATGCATCAGTTCTGATTTTTTCTAATTAAATCCAAGGACGTACCAGAAGGTTCACCCTGTTGTAGGTGAAGTTTGAGGTCTGCCACGCTGTTGAAGCAAAAAAGAAGCAAAAGATTTACAGAGAAAAAGAGGCTGGTAATTAAAGTGCTTATTTAGGAGCAAGTAAACCTGGGTTCTTTTTCCTGTTTCAAAGACTCTGTACTACATGCTAAATACAGCCTTACTAAATAGCCTTACTAATAGTAAGGCTGTTAAAAGCTGTTGGTGCCATGGTAGTAAAATGAGGTTTCAGGATCACAATTTTGAATGTAAACAACTTTTTCACTCCAACTCCCAGTGCAACAATTAGAAGTTTGAAGTGGAGCATTACAGAATCAGTTCTGCCAGTTCCCAAGCACTTCTGAAAATCCTTCTGCAAGTCCTAATTATTAGATGCCTAATACCAGTGTACCAAAAAAAATGCAGTTAATTTTGCCTCCTAAACTTGCATTATGCAAGCAAATCCTGTGGCAAGAACGTCCTGCTCCAGTGCAAACTTTTGGGTTTGCCTTTTTAGGTAACCTAAAGAAATTCAATACATTCTTGCTTGACTTTTTATTAATACTTTTGCTGAGTCCAGCTCAGTGTCATTCCCAATTATTTGCAAAGGGACCCATATGTTTCCAAACCAAGTTAATGCATAGTTGTGATTCAGGTAAGTATACTAACACCCTTTTTGGTCATAGCCTTTCTGGATTGTAACCTAATGACTCACAGAGTCATCCGATCACAGGTTTGCCTAAGATTTCCAGCCAAGCCTAACTTCCTTTCAGAACAGTAAGAATGCCAATGAATGCTGACTTAGAAAAGGAATTTTAACCACAGTAACTTAAAATATTTGAAAGATTCAGGTCTCGTAAACAACAAAAGAGACCTGCCTCCTTTGGAAGGCTTACCTTGCCATGCAAAACCCCAATTAATTAGCAGTATATGCTGGGCTGAATTTCTTTTTCCTGCAAGTCTTAAGGTACGGTCATTGATTAATACCCTATAGCTCTTCTCTCTTTTCTGTCACGAAATTCCCAAGTCCTTCTATAAAGTCCACCTTTCTTTTTCTTCCAGGAGACCCATGCAATTTGCCCATGTAAGTGGGCCGGCATCAGAGACCACAGTTAATGGTCCCTTCAGTGTTTGTCATAAAACAGATGTCATAAAACAGGTATTTTATCTCTAAAAGAGATTCATACTTGTGTCGTAATAGCATCTTCCCTCAGAGCATAACATGACACTGCACCGGACACACTGTGTCTCAACCAGAATTATACTTATCTACTTTTCTTGACCACAATATGAGACCACAAGATCTGAGATTTCTTTTTCAGTTGGTTGGGTTGGGGTTTTTTTTGGGGGGGTAAAGAATGGAAGAAATAAGCATTAAATGCCTGAAACACCTACTCAATTGTGTTTATATATTTCTGTTTGTATTATGTCCAGAAAACTGCAGTATACACAAGTTCATTTTAAGCCACGTTGTGCTTTTGGGGGCTTAGGGTTTTTTCTTATCATTTTGTCTATGTCTAAACAACATATTATCAGTATTGGGCAAAACTATATGCTGTTTTACTCTTTGTTAGAAATAAAAAGTAGCATAATTTACCAGATTCTAAGAAAGCTCTCAAGTCTCTGGTTTATCTACAGCATATAGTTCTCCATCAGAGCATGAAATGACGGATTTCTACCACTATATTAAAAAAAAAAAATCTTACAAAAATCTAAAAGGAAATTGCATCTTATTAATTCTGATGTAATTCAGATATGACATAAGGCACAGTACTATTCTATGGCTTATTCATATTCTTGAGTTTTGAAAATCTGCTGACAGGCTTGAGAACTGCAGAGATTTTATTATTTGATAATTTTCTCTTTCCTTGAGTTTCTATGTTGCTATCATGAAAAAGTGTTAGGTAGGTAATGTTTGTTTTAGTAGGTAAAGATAAAATTTCAGTTTAGAAATTAGTTATAAAAGGAAGTTGCAAGAAATCTGGAGCGGGACTGTTTACAAGGACATGTAGTGATAGGACAAGGGGTAATGGGTTTAAGCCGAAGGAGGGTAGATTTAGATTAGATATTAGGAAGAAATTCTTTACTGTGAGGATGGTGAGGTACTGGAACAGGTTGTCCAGAGAGTTTGTGGATGCCCCATCCCTGGAAGTGTTCAAGGCCAGGTTGGATGGGGCTTTGGGCAACCTGGTCTGGTGGAGGGTGTCCCTGCCCATGGCAGGGGGGTTGGAACTAGATGATCTTTAAGGTCCCTTGCAACCCAAACCATTCTATGATTCTATGATTCTATGACTTTTGCTATATGCTCTGAAAGACATTAGGGCCTTTTGTATCCTAAATTACATTTGACTGTAAAAGAAGATCATTCATAGTGAGCATGCTAAGTTTGCCTTCCAGCTCAGATTTATGGTTGCAAAAACCTTTAAAATAACCTTGTTTTCCAGTAATTGAGATTGGCTTGATTCTTTTTAATATTATCAGTCCATAGGAGTAACCATGTAAGTCTCTGTTTAACTGAAGAAGGAGTGCTGTAATCTAAAGAGTACAGGAACTAATCCTTAGAATATGAATCTACCCCAGATTTCCACACTCTATTTCTGTAGTTTGTCATAAGTCAACGTAGATGTTTGCCACATTTTTTATTGTTCTTTAAGCTAGTAATGTAACTGATTCAAACTAGTCAGCAATTTTCCAATTTTCAAATATCGTAATTTTTTAACGTGTCTATATTTAAAACTATGGATCAGTTCTGCTTGCTGCATATTCATTGTATTTAAGAACTCCAAAACTAGCTGCACAAACAGCAAATTGCTAAGATAAACTGGGGGAAACAACAGCTACTCCTTCCTTTATGGATGGCCTGATACTGTACACAAAGTTTGTCAGCTATCTAAAATTATACAGAACAACTGAGTTTATTTGTGAACTTTTAATGAGATTATTTCTCTCTCTGCTGTAAAAATAGCACAAATTCCCATTGAACACAGTCCAAGCTAAGTAGCAAGGTCTAAGTTCTAAACTTGGTCTTCTGCAATCTTTTTCAGTCTCATTTGCTCCTCTTTAAAGAAGAGGCAATAAAATTCATCCACCAGTCTCCTCAGTGTGTTTAGAAGGTTAAATGTATTTAGTTTTTGGAGTTTATGAAGCATAATAAGAAATGAAATGTTAGCTACATCTCAAACAACCAGCAGGTGAATATCTAGGCCTTTTATGATTTGAGCTTCACAATCATTGTTATAGTATAGCTTTGATATTATTGTTAATAAAACATCAGGAAAACTAACCTTGGAAATTAAATCATGCAGTACAATTTTCACAAGTAGAGTTTTAGCATGAGATCACATATTTCACTCAGGGTAAGACAAAAATGCTGCAAATGTTCAGAAAAATGATAGGACTGTAGTTAAGAAAAAGCACAAGAGTTGAGATATCTAAGTTCAATTTTTTGCATGTGCTATCAACTATTTATGTGACCTTGGGATTCCTCACAGCCAGTTATTCAGTGCATTATAACACAGTTACCTTTGTATGTCTCACTGGACACCAACCTACATTTTTACTCAGACCTGTAAGCCAGTTAGACCCATACCCTATAGTTTAATGTAATTGTATAAATCAATCTGATTTCCAAAAAAGACCATAAGATGATTCCCTGTACCATATGATGGATTTGTATTTTCAGACTATCACTTTATAAACTAGGTAATGTTCTTCTTTACAGGTATGACAACACAATTGTGGCTTTCGCTGTCATATTTCCTTCAACGGCTATATGTTTGACCTGAATGCAGTCTCTGTTTTCTTAAAACTGTTGATAGACTCATCAGGTACTCCCTATTTAGTACTTAAATACTTAAATATGACTTTTGAAACAAATGACATAAAGCTGGCGTAATAGGGTGATATACTGTTTACCGATTACTTTTACAATATACTGATTTTTTTTTTTCTTTCCCTTACCAGTTCTGGTGACAGTTAAGTCAGAGTGAGTTTTCTGGCTTATGTACTGTATATTGCACTCAACAGCACATGCAAAATCCTCTAAAGGCAAGAAATTATTCAGATTAACCAAAATAGTCTTTCTGAGAACAAAAACACTTATAAATTGTAACATTTGCTCTAAAAGCACTTCTCATATAGTGGTGATGGGTGAGTCAGAAACATTGAATTTCACCTCACTCTCAATGGGAGTCTGCAAAGATGGCAGTTCAAAATACATCCTTGGGACAACTTGAGGTTTGCGGAAGTTAAGAAGGGTCTATCTACTGCCTTTTGCCAAAGCACACAACACTACTTCCCTGGACTAACCCTCTCCATGATGTCTGTCTTGAGCCAGCACCCAAACCTGTTGATACAACCCTATGGGCTGGTGATCCCCCGCTTTCATATACGTTGGTATATGTTTCGATCTGGAGACAACCTGAGAATTTTTTCTGCAGTACTGCTTTATTTGAATTCATTGCTTATGGGGAAGTAAAAATACCTCCTATGTACAAGATTCACCTGAGTTAACAAGCCTAAAAATTAAAACAGCAAATTTATTCTAGCAAGGCAGGGGGATTAAGTTCTTAGTTCAAATGAAAGGCATCTCACAGAATCACAGAATGGTAAGGGTTGGAAGGGACCTCTGGAGATCATCTAGTCCAATACCCCTGCTAAAGCCGGTTCACCCAGAGCAGGTTGCACAGGATCGCATCCAGGTGGGTTTTGAATATCTCCAGAGAAGGAGACTCTACAGCCTCTCTGGGCAACTTGTTCCAGTGCTCTGTCACCCTAAAACTAAAGAATTTTTTTCGCATATTCAGGTGAAACTTCCTGTGTTCCAGTTTGTGCCCGTTGCCCCTTGTCCTATCACTGGGTACCACTGAAAAGAGTCTGTTGAGAGAGTCTGAAAAGTGTCTAACAAGAAAAAAAAAATTACAAAATACCTGGCTTCAGTCTCTCATTCTAGCTGCTACTTAGGGTTTCTCCAAGAAATCTGTCACTAGAAAAGCAAGAGGAGTGGTTTCAATACTTTCTTTTCAGAGTACCTGCGTTCAGTGTGGGACCTTATCCCAGGAGTTCTGTCTCTTATATTTAAAGGTTTTCAAGTTGCTTTTGAATACAAATGCAGCTTCAAAGCATGTGGTAAGTTCCTTTTTATTTCTTTGCTATTGCTCTCATTTAGGGAACCTAGTTATCTTGACATAACTTCCTGTCATCTTTGAGAAGTCCAGTGGAGCATTCTTAAAATTACTTGAAAATAAATTCCTCTGAGGAACTTTCCTGCACATCAAAGTGCCAAATTTTTCCCATATTCGTCTTTTGCACAGTTCATTGAATTGTAATGAATCACATATCATTAAGGTTTTATCTACACAGCATTGGCCTGCTCGCATTCTACAGAAACCACATATGACACATTTAAAGATGCTATTAGTTTTAAAGGTCACTGTCTCAGATACCTCCTTCTCTCTTTCATTTTATTTGTTGCTTGAGCAAATTTGGCATGGAAAGTAATGAAACATAATAGACATCACAGAACTATTCTTAGAGGAAAAAAATTCCAAAGCACAATCACAGTTAAAATTGTATATAGTTCAACATAATTTCACATTATTATTTAGGTCTGGTGAAACACAGTATCTCTCTTCCATTTTCTCTTTTCCTCACTGCTTTCAGCCCAACCAAAGAAACCAACTCGTAATAGTTGGCTCACTCCCCAGGATTCTGATGCTATTAAGGGACTAAACTGGAAGCTTACTGTATATACAAATAATACTTAATAGAAAACTCATAATGAAGATACCCCATCTGTCCATGAATAATTTCTTGTGAATTTATTAGGTTATGTTAGAAGCTGAGAAGTATCAAGTCTTTGAAGTTTTACTATGTACATACCATTTCACGTGGTTTCCTTCATTTTCAGTCTCTTTTGGAAACAACAAATTGAGAAACAGCCTCAAACGTAAAATGCTAAAAGAAAAGTTAAAAGTAGCTGAGCCACCTGGGGACTACCAAGTGGTACTGGGAGTACCAGTAACCTTAGTTATTTTAGGTAAACACAGGATGGCATAAGTATTCTGCCTACAATTTAGAATTAGATTGCTGTTTAAGAAATCTCAAATGCTCAGCTGATGTTACAAGCTCTGCTGAAATTAGTCACACCATACCATTCTATATCCAGATAGTTATAGTTCTTGCTATCTTTTTCACCTTCTTTTACTGAGAAAATTTCATGCTTCCTTCAAGGGCTGTTTTGCATCAAGGGTATCTCTTAAGAGCAAGGTTTAACTTCATCATTGAGGACAGCTGTGTAACTGAGACTAGGACTTCATCATTAGGAGAAGAAATAACATCAAGTGAAACCAACACTTTCATGTAATGCTTCTACAGCCCCGCCCTTTCTAAAGTTTTAATTAAAATTGCAATTAACTGTCACTTCAATATTGGATAGAAAAACCTACAGTTTTTCTTATATAATTAAACACTAACATTAAAACAACATCAATCATGTTTAATAAGTACAAAATACTATTACTGATCACATCAAAAGACATTTTTCTTTCAAGAATTAGTTTTTCCCAAAGGTTATAATTAGGTTATTACTTAATCTTATAAAATGAGACAAACAGCAAAGGATGTGGAAATTATGATCTTCTCCAGGTAAAGAGTTAATCAAGCTTCTGACCTTTCAGAGACACTGTGGTAATCTTGTCCTTTCCTTACAAAATAATTGGAAAGCCAATGTATCTCACCAAGGCTTGATTCCAGATAATTCAATTTTGTATGCACAGAGGAAAAAAACCTATGCAAGACCAAATCTTTGACTAAATCTTTTTGCTTTATGCACACTGGTATGAAATTCAAATTACATACTCTGTTCAGCTGCTGCAATACAAAACTTATCACTTGTTTATGAATGCTCAGCATCCTGGAGGCCTTCACAGTTCTTGCATACAGAACAAAATTTAAAGGAAATTTTAAAATAAGGAAATTCTAGTTTAAATGAATGCACTAAACCTATTCATTGTTATTTCTATAGTGCACCAAGGGTCTAAGTGAGCATGAAAATATGTCATTAAAACTGGCTAGGGTATTTCACTGGCTAGGGAAAGACCACTTCTTCTTCGTATCTGTCATCAAAGCTCACCTCCCTTGGGCCTGCAAGGAATTGTCCATTGTAAGAGAAGCATCAGTAAAAGTGATTCGTATTTCTTTCACATAAGAGACGTATAGGAAATGCATGTTAGAGTTCAAGTGGGATTTCAGGCAGAGTAGGTTTTCAGCTAAGTCAAGATTATCTCCTGTAGAAGAGTGTAAATAGAATAATATAGGATATGAATTTGAGAATATATATTGCTATTTTTGTTTTCCCCTACATTCTTGCTATATTTCGTAGGTCTATACTCAAGTAGTAAAGGACTGATTAGATGGGCGAGAAGTTCCTCTTGCCATTCCAAAGATGAGGACCTTGCCTACCAAAGATGAGGAGTCATGAAGTCCCAGTCTGCAATCTCTTTGTCTTTGATCAGTACATAGATGATTATTTGTTCCCATGGAATATTATTCAAACTACTTACAAATAATTATCAACAATTAACTAAAAGAGAACACATAAAGAATATAATTTGCCTTTTTTTTTCCCAGATCACAAAGCTAACCAAAGGCTGTGACCATGCAGTTTGGCACAGATCAGGCTCAGAAATGAGAAAAACATGGTTAGCACCCTGATCACATGTTCGGTGTGTTAGCTCTACCCTAGCACAGCTGAGCATGGCTTGTTTTCTCAACATTGGTTACCTGAAAGCTCCACAGAGGCTAACTAACTTGAATATAATGGCAAATTCAGGCCAAGAACACCATGCTGCATTTAAGTAAATATAGGTTTATAGGTGGCCCCACACTGAATTTAGCACAAGCTCAGACTTTCTTCCCTCCCACGCTGTGGAGCTTTGCCTCTCCTAACGTGAGGCTCACGCACACTGATTCATAGTTAAGAGGGTTTAATGTCAAGTACTGTGACTATGCTCCGAGAGATATACCATTTCTAACCATGTTGTTTCATAATTATGTATTTCAAGGGTATTATGACGTTCTACAAAACATCCAGCACTGGTCACTATGGTACAGTGCTGAATGAACCATTCAAATGAGCATATAACATAATTTCTATGACACGGTACATCTATAGCACTTTCTTTGTTTTTCTTACATTATTATTATTTTCTCACTTGGGTCTTAGAATACCAGAGACTGGAAGCAAAATCATTACACATATTTTCAAATATGAATAGATCAATAAACGCACCAAAATGCATTTGTTGTCACATACTGAACTTTGCATTATACACAGAGTAAAAAGATAGAACTTACTGGGTCTGCAACATACAGTCTAATCTCTTTCCCTAGCAGGGCAAAGTCCACTTCCTTTGTTATCAGCTCTGCAACAGTGTGAAGGTATTCTGAAAAGAACACGTATATCTGCTAAATGATAACATAATTTAAATGTATACTTTGATCCCTATTTTTCTAAAGTTGTTATTTGGTTCCTACTGCAGTCAAGGCCACTATTTAATATGGATGTGAAAGCTCTTTTTTAAGGACTCTTCGAATAGTTACAGAATATAGTTAAAAGTGAAAGTAACCCAGGAATAGGAATTGTTTTAAAACAAATTCAAGCAAAGACCCAATTTTCTGCTTTGTTTTTTTTTTGCTGATGTAGTTTTGCTGAAGAGTAGTATCTCTTTTCAAAAAGGCAAAATTAAATGGAGAACTAAGCTCTGAGGATGAATGCACAGCTCTTTTGTTATTAGTCCTTTCACACAAAATACGTCAAAAAACCCAACCCAAGACCTGAGACGATACAATCTAGTAAAAATTATACATCTATCACAATTGTTCTTGCATTTTTATTTCTTGCACATTGTCTCTTAATTATTTTCATTTTTTCCCCTCTATATTATATTACCTACCCACGCATAGGGCCCTGTTTTGACAGTCGGGTTGCAGGACACTCATGTCTTTTTTCCTGTGACACTGTATTTGTAAGACTAATTCACTGGTGTCCCTATGTAATGGTAAACACGTTAGCTTGTGTCTTCATCCTACCCCTATGGGCCTGATTCCTTCTCAGTTAAAGGATATATTTTAGGCAGGGATTTCTAGTGAGGCTAGGGATCCACAATGGCCAAATTTGTGAGTTTCTTCTGATACAATATCGCAGAACTGGTTTTCTTTGTGTCTCTTTTTTTTTTTTTTTTTGTGCGTCTTTTTTTCTTCAGGATTTTGTAGTAAAAGCTGAAAGATCAAACTATAATTTCACTGTTAAAGTTGACACTGCTGGAGAATGGAGGAGTAATATTGTCCTTATCAAGTCTGCTTATTCCTACTGTCTCAATCTCCTCTTTGTAGCTGGTGTGCTGCATAGTAAACCATCTCAGATAACTAATCCAGGCTGAATTTAACTTCACAAAAGTACGAGCTTAAAGTGATTGTGAAACTCCAGTGTTAACTATATGATATAAATTCTGTTTACATAACCTTTGTACTAGATTCTTTATCATTTACATTGAAAGGACTTCCTCTTTCATGTATGTCATCTAATATAGTATCTTATTTTCTTCAGTATGCCCTATACTATGTATTAATATAGGGAGTCATGTATTTTCAGAGAATATACACTCACTCTTCTGTAATACTTCTGAATGACTCATGTTCTCTGCTTTCTTTACCCATCACGTTTTCTGGTTAGATTTCACTCTTTTCAGCAACATTTACTTTTACAATGTGCAGTATTGAGAAAGATTCAAACATGGCCCAGCTAACCCTCTGCACCCACCAGGTGAGGCTGGTCTGGGCCATGAAGGCCTATGGCTGCATGCAGGGCCCTGAAAGCTACTACTGCAATTGGATCTCTTTGGGCAAGAGCTTGTGTCAAGTGAAAAATGTCTGATTGTTCCTAAAGACTTTATAGTTATCATAAAACTATCCACTAAATAGCATCAAAGATTAATAAATTCCACTTACATTTTTTATCACCATTCTTCAAGTAAGGAGAAACTGGAGAATTAGTAGCAAAATATCACAAATAACAGGTTTTCATAGTCCAACACTGGGACTGAAATTAAAATAGGGTGTGGGACCTATTTTTGTTTAACTGAAATTATGTTTTTTCTATATGAATAGCTGAATTTAAAGACCTTCAAATGTTGATCATTAGACGATCTAAATAGATATTCCCTTTACCATTGCTGAAGAGTAAAAAAGCTGGAAGAGCCAACTGTAATTTGAGTGGCCATTACTGCCTCATTTTCTGTCATGAGATCTGATATATAATCATGTGTTTAAAATTCAAATGTCTCCCAACAGCAGTGCTTGTGCAGTTACTGTTGCAGTAAGAATGTAGCTTACCTAATTGCCTCTGCAATAAATTCTTATACAGACCACTCTATAATTACAGACACTAATACCATGTAGTACTTATATTTTTACAAAAGCTTGGTTTTTGCATGTTTCACTCATATTTACGGAGAAAACCAATATAATTTTTTAAAATTGTTTCAACTACCCATTGAAAGATCAGAATAGTTGCTTTTCTCCTATTGAATATGCTTTAGACAAATGTGTTTTCTAAACTAATGTTTTCTTTCGAATATGCATAGACAATTCATACAGATAGCATGTATTAACTGATGCAGGAGTCAGATATATAATTTTTTGACTCATCAAAACAGTTTGCTTACGGCAAAGAACATGACTATAGATCAGTCGTTGTCATACTTTCTAAAACTGTTTATAACAGTGTGTTGTAGTAGCTTCTCATAAGCTCTGCAACATTCAGTGAATAGCCTATTCTGATAACAAGTACATTTATTATTATCTATTTCACACACAAAGTTTACTTTTTAAAAATCAGATTTTCTTTTACCTTTATTCAAATCAATGTCTTTTTTTCATAACTCACATCTGCACATCACTAATTTAGTCTGAACTAAGATAAGCAAATACATATATTGAAAAAATCAGAGCTGATGAATCCAGCTATACTATTGTTAGGGGAACAATATGGATTCTCACCAAGAAGTTGGTCTATGCAATACTATACAGTGAATATATAATAGTACATTTTTGCCCATCTTCTTTTTTTTTTTCCTTACACATCCCAAAAATTTTGGGTAGAAAGATGACATTTTTCACTTCCTGTAGATGAAAGTATATGATCTTTTCAGAGTTCCCTTTTTATTAGGAATAATTTGGAAAAATGCAGAGATGCTGGACCATCAGAAATGGTAAATAGGTTAATGATTCACATACCTGTTTGTGTTAGCTGTGCAGTACACTTTCAACGTGATCAAGCAAACTATAATGAGTCAAAAGGAACTTTCCTTTTGAATTTAATAATTACAGCTGGTTTCAGCTTGTATGTTTGATTAAAGACACTTTCTATCTTTCATTGTTATTTTTAACATTTATACAGTGCTTTACATCTTCAAAGCACTCTGCTGACATTACCTTATTAGTTCTTGCAGTGCTTAGATGCAATTTTCAGTGTGCTTTTATATCACAGTCCCATTTTAATTGCAATTTAAAGCTGCATTAATTATATTTATAATGGGCCATAAAAAGGAATGCTTAGTAGGAAAGCCACTGTACCAACAATTTGTGTAGTACATTTCTTAAACTATAAAATATTTTGCTGTATGTGATACTTCAGATTTAGCCCAGTACTGAAGTCTGCTAATGAGGGTTTTAGGCCTGTCCTCCCCTAGCACAGCACGAAGCTAACTACATCAGTGAGAGAATGTCAATGCCGTTCTTCCACTTGTTTTCATTGCTGTCTCGATGAGACTTCTTTTCCTGAACTTGCTGGGTGAAATGGAAGTCGTTGCAAATACTACCATTGAGGTATCGGTGCTCAAATTTCACCCACTGAAGACAATGCACAGCACAGGAGCCCTGCAGGCATTGGCCCTGCTTCCTCCCAGGTTGCCTCCAGGAGCACATGGCTGTGAGTCCCTGCGGAAGCAGTGCTGCTCGTTTTCATGGCGGTACTCTTGAGGACAGTGCTTTTTCCCTGTGAATCCCAGACAGTCAATTCTTGACGCTGCAGTTAAATTCAGTGAGTTCATGTTTTTTTTCATAAGTTTGCTTCTCAACTTCCAAAGTATCAAAATTTCACTCATCAGTTATTTGAACTTTTAACTGTTACTGCTTTTTCTTTACATTTCTTCCTCTGTTGTATAAACACACTCCAGAAAAAGTTGCAAGTTTCTTTCAGTGTCTATTGCTAATAAATATTTTTGCTAATCACAGATTTGTAGATTCTTGTATTGCTGAAACCTCCATATAATTCAAATACATCATCCAGACTGCGTAGCAGCTGAGACCTGTCCCGCCTATTTGATGTCTCTGAACAACAAGTGAAATATGATTGTCAGAAAATGGTGTCAATTGACCTACAACATTTAATGTTAGCTTGCAATGAAAACACGTCCTCATGTTGGTGACTATATAATTCTGAATTCACAATTAGGCTTGATTTCGTAAGTACTGATCATTTACAGCCACAAAAGTGAGAAATTGCTCAGAGCTCCTGAAATTTACGTCACTGCTGCAGAACCAATTTACATAATCTCCCTTAAAGGTGCATGGTGTACATTGGCATCTCTTGGCAATCCTTGTCTGTAGTTACAGAAGAGCCACTCCTTTCTGTCACCTAGGAACTTTTTAATAGTCAACATCAACTCAGAGTTTCTGAGTTAGAGTTTGATTTTTGTGCATGTGCATAATACAGTACTTTTTAAAGTGCTGTTTAGGCTACTAAACAGCGTAGCCATCTGAACCAAGGACAAAACCTTGTGGAAGTGTTTGAGCAGAAGAAAATTGTAATAGTATATTCTGAACATAAAATGGAAATGGCTGAAGGTAAGATTACACCTGCAGGCAAATCAGGCCAACTCCTGGAGAAAATCTGGCACCTAAACTTCCCAGCGAGAGATGCGCTTCTGAAAAGTGATCTGGATAATGAAGGTACAGCAGAGTATGTGCTTAGACTGATCTCTTTAACAAAAGAGCTGAGCAGATCTCTCAGCCAGCAGCTGGAGAATGTTACAGAAAGTATCCAAGACACCTGCCATTTGCTGAGTGCTCTCCATGACAAACACAAGGAATTGACTGCAAGTCCAGGCAAGTATGGAGGGACTTACCTGTAAACAGAATGGACAGGGTATATTGGATGCTAAGTTCTGCCGTGTGATGATGTTGGGGGACCTTTTCATTTGTTAGTATTTCAGTATTTGGTCATTCATTAGACCAAATGAATTAATATTTAAACAGTCATATCACAGTGTTTTTGAGCCTATTACATGAGATTCAATAGGAGACTCATAATGCTCATTATGTGAGGGGAAAAAAAAAAACCTAAACAGAATTGTTCCAAAGTTTTATGTATATTATACTTTCGTGGGTTTATCTTGGCTACACACCAGATGCCCACCCAGGTCCCCCTCCTCAACAGGACGGGGGGAGAAAATAAGATGGAAAAGCTCATGGGTCAATATAAAGACAGGCAAATCAATTGCTACTTACCATCATGGGCAAAATGGCCTCGACTTAAAGAAAAAAATTAATTTAATTTATTGCCAATTGAAACAGATTTGGTGAGAAACAAAGGCAAAAATTAAAACATCGCCTTTCCCTCTCTCTCCTTTTTTTCCAGGCTCACCTTCACTCCCTCATTCCCAACTCCTCTACCTCCTCCTGTCCCAAGGAGCACAGGGGGATGGGGAATGGGGGTAGTAGTCAGTCCATAAAAGTTGCCCTCTGCCACTCCTTCCTCCTCACACTCTTCCATGCTCCACCATGGGTCCTTCCCACAGCCCACAGTTCCTGTCAGGAAAAGCTGGGCTCTCCACAGGCTGCAGTGCCTTCAGGGAATATCTACCTGCTCCAGCATGGGGTCCTCCACAGGCTGCAGAGTGGATATCTGCTCCAGCCTGGTCTCCCATGGGCTGCAAGGGAATCTCCGCTCCATGCCTGGAGCACCTCCTCCCCTCCTTCTTCTCCGGCCTTTGTGTTGGCAGGGCTGTTTCTCACACTTTTTTATTCACTCCTCACTGCTCTCTGGTGTTCTTGCCCTTTCTTAAATATGTTTTCACGGAGGGAGCACCAGCTTCGCTGACAGGCTCAGCTCAGTCCAGCAGTTGGTCTGTTGCGGAGCTGGTTGGAACTGGACAGAACTGGCCAGAACCAGCTGTCTGGCCTCCTCCTCCTCAGGGAGGCCCCTGCAGCCCCCGCCGCCAGCACTTCAACAAATAAACCCAATATATATAGTCTACAGTTCTCTACAAGTAACAACAAAGTTAAAAAGATGACAGTAAAAGTAAGAAAGACTTCTGCCATCTTAGGGCACAGGTAAACACATGGAATTTAATTTCTTGCGTTTATAATAATGATGTGGATATAATAATGGTGTTGTTTATTGTGAGGACCAAATCCAGATTTTTATTCCTGAAAAAATGCAGGATCATTTTGTGACAAATGAAACAACTCCCTTTCCTCAGAAACAACATCTTAGCAAACATTCATCAAAGCAGAAAAGAGAACTAACATTTCTGCATGTAATAATGGTCTAACAGCATGATGCATAGATAGAGAGAGAGACTCCAGGCAGAAATCTTTAGCTCTGCCTGTGTTTATGAGTCTTTGTTCTACAGGTTTACAAAGTGTCTGCAATAATAAAAGAACATTTTTTGTAAAAAAAGGGACCTACTTCCAGGGTCCAACATAAAGCTAACTTTGCCCTGTTGGCCTCATGGCCTATGTGATTATTTTATTTTATTTTTTTTCAGATTTCTAAGAATTCACTATCATTTTCCTTCCAAAAAGCTACTTTTCCTCATCTGACACTTTCCCATAAAACAGTCAGCAAAAAGGTTTGAAGACAGTTACATAAAAAACTGCCACTGTATTCTAAAGCCATGTTATCGAATATCAAAAAAACACAGCAAAGTGTTAGAAAAGCGGTGGTGACGGGGGGGGTAACACAAAAGGCGGCTTATTTTGAGGTTAACCTTGTAACAGAATGCAAAAAAGTGTCTTTTCATGCAACACAATTGGGTAGGGTAAAGTTAGAAGGCCATATCTTTGCTTGGCTTTAAGCACTGCAGGATTAGAAAAGTGACATTCACAGCATAGGAAAATGCCACTGTTTCAGATGACTCTGTTATCTTCAAATTTGATTTTAGTGAAGTTTAAAGAGCTGCACAATTTGTTTTGGGGTTTTTTATTTTTTTTTAGAGAATGCAAAATTCAGGGAGGAAATAGGTTAATTTTGTCAACTTTGCCTTACAGTGAGACTGGGAAGTGATCTTTTACAACCTCTTATGCAAACAAAGCTATGTTATTTCAAATCTTTTTTTTTTATTTCTCAGCCCTGTTAAACTATTTAGAAGTTCTTCACTATTGTAAAAGTGCTCCTGGAAAAACAGCAGTACCTTAGAACAAATATTTTGTTTCTTTGAACTACCAGTGGAAAAAAATATATTAAAAATGTGTTTGCACTTTTTTTCTTCTTTTTCTCTTTCTTCACAAAATATAGTCAAAATCCAATAACAAGTCATTTGGGAATTGAGAAAGTATTGCAAAGGAATAATTTTTAGACTGAGTTCAACAAGAAAAACCTTTATTCTGAACTGTACTCTTTGTAGGTTTAAAATAATCAGATGCAAATAAAGATGAAAGGCCTGTCTAGATCATATAATATCACACATTGATGTGTGATGACATTCTTGCTCAATAAAATTATTTTCCAAGTTTAAAACCTTGATATATTGATTTACCTCATAAGATATTATTGAAAAAAGTGAATGTAAACCAGTGGTTTCCTGTAAGACTTTTATGAGCTCTTTCTATTGTCCTTCCCCTGTGTGTCTCTGTCCGTTGTAAGTGGAGAGCACACCATACTGTGTTTCATTCTGTACAGTTTTCTTATTTGTATCAACTTTCACTGGATTTAACCTGGAAAACAAAGCTTTGCAGGATCTCATGCAGCAAACAGAAATAAGCAAGAAATTTTCTGAGAGGTTTGCAATATACCTAACTGAGGAAAACACAGTTCCCGTTATAGAGATTGACAGCATAAGGCGAGGGGAGAAAAAGTAATACATCTGAAATCCTTGGTGAGAATATCTGGAAGGATTTCTAAGAAAAAGTGTAAGATAAGAAAAATGAGGGATCATAAAATAAATAGGTTAAAGATAAAACCTTACATGAATGGCACATAGTGATTTTGTGCATTTTGTGTGTCCTTCTTCACCAAGTGTTTTAAGTTATATGCAAGAGCAACCTCCACCATTCCTATAAGTGGATGCTACAAACTGCTGAACTTCGATACTGTATATGTGCTGGTGGTTTTGTGTTATCCTCTATTCTCCATAGCAAAAATTCAAAGCTGCTAAGCATGTTTAATATTGAGCTCATGTATAACAGTTTTATCAGAGACCCATGCGTTAGAACCTTGCAGGATTCAATTTTAGGAAATATATATAATTAATGTTTAGTTTTAAAGCTATTCCCAAATTGATTTGAATATTATTTACCAATTCCATGCTTTAGATTGATTGTCATTATGAATTTAGCTAGTGTCTGATCATTAGAAAGGTGTTCATTAGAGTTGCCACAGTAGTACTTTGACAAATACACAGTTGTACTTGGACAAGTATACAAATGTACTTGTCTGTATTCAATTCTTCAGAAATTCACTGAAACTGAATAGCAATAAATGCAGAAAATATTAAATGGAAGCGAGGAAATACATTGTGCTTCATGTATTGAATGGCATTATGGAATTAGGTGGAATTCATTAGGTATGTCTATTGAGTTTTCACATTTTTGGCTAGCTTTCATAGCAAAATTCAATTGGTTACCTATTTTTTCCCTCAGAGTACAATGGAATTATAGATTGTCTGCAGAAAGTGAAGGATTTTATGATAAATACAGTCTCACACCTTCAAGAGGCAGAAAATAAACTTTATGCTGCCAGCTGCACACAAGGTGATGATTCTGAGATCCAGACTGCTCAAAATGCTTCTAGAGAGACAGATGTGTGTTTTTCTGAAGGAGAAGCAATAGCGTCTGTGCAAGCATCTTGTAGTCCCACTCAGAAATCTCAAAGAAGTCCTTCCCTGAACAGGACTGAAAGTCAGAATATGAATCAAATCCAGCCAAGCGAAACTAAAACTGTGGAAAAAGACATTGTTGCATCATCAGCTGAAAACGTATCTGCTGGAGAACAGGATGTTAGCAGAGAACCTCCAATGAAAAAGGAGAATGGTGAACACAGACTGCTATTGAACTCTGTTACAGAGAAAAAAGATTGCAATGGAAAAGATAAACCTCATGGAGGTAGCTCTGTTACTGAAAAGTCTCCAGAACTGGCTTTTCAAGATGCTACGAGCAGTAGTGAAGGCATTGTACCTGGGACATTGAAAGAGATTTATGACATAACTGTCACAAATATTTTTGAACATAAAAAAAAGGCAGTAGTCAAAGAATCTTCAAAAGGGGTAGAAAGTGAAGAACATAGACTGATAGAACAAATGGAAGACAGTAAAATGGAGACAAATCATGAGATTTGTAGGAATGACCTAATAACCTTCACATCTTCAGCACAAACATGTGATCTCACTACTGTGAATCCTTCTACGAATGATTCAGAAGAAATAAAAAAATCTAGGCACTGGATGTACAAAGAGTAAGCACGTATTCTTTTTAGGAACAGATATACATTAATACTGCTTATTAGCATACATATAAACATCTGTGGGCCAAGAACTCAATATGCATGTATTGAACAGCTGCCATGGCCATGCACATAATAACAATTTACAACTTAAACATGTACAGTGAAGATCTTCCATTTCATCTAAACTGTAACTTTCTATTTGATCGCTTTTTTTTTTTCCCCCAGAGAGGAACTGAGTCATGGCCAGTAAAGTCAATAATTCCCAAATTGTTGGAAATCAGTAGGAAAGGATCCCATTAGTCAGTTTTATAATAATTCTTAAGTTGTTCTGAAACAAGCTAAACATAAAAAATTTCATTATTTTTCCCATCTATTAAAAAAATTCTATTTTTATGAATGATCTGTTTATGCTGCAGTGTAGCACATCATTATAGTAAAGTATTTAATTAAAAATGCAAGACACCTCCCCACCCAAAATACAAAGACTAATATTTTATATTCTTTTTCTCCAGATTTCTAGTGGGAAAGAGTAGTAAGAATGAATGTGAAGTAGCTTGTTTTATTAAAGCCCCTGCAACTGCTCTGGAGAATCTGAAGTGTAAGATAGTCAATGACGCTAGTTCCTTGGTGGTGGATGATTCTGAGGAGCTGGTCAGCAATGTCATCTGTATTGAATGCTCTGATTATGAGAAAACAATCCCTTTCCCTATCAACATTGCAATCCCGTTTACTTCGTGCTTCAGAGGAAATTATCGGGAGATTATGGTGAAGGTGACTGATAGGAACTTTCAATCAAACTACTTAACTCCTATTTCTTTGGAGGGATTCCAAGGAAACCATAAGGTTGGTAACCTGTCCTCTAAGCATTGTAAAAACATCATTCCAGGTTCCCAGTTAAGCCCTTGTGGAGTTATACAAGTAAAGTTGTCATTATTAAGACATATTGGCCACTATGTGGGGTTAAATTGAACTTTTCTTCCTACTTTCTCAAGAACTAATTCTATTTGAAACCTAGTATTTAACAAGGTCATTTTTTTCACTTGTAATGTCAAGGCAAGTGCTTGATCCCACAATACTAATGATTGAGTAATGGTTCATGATTTTTGTAAATAAGTGTAATACATTTAATTATTTAATAAAAGTAAAAACTTAAGGGAAATTATTTTGCAATAAGATCACAGAGAAGTAACACAATGATGTATGTATGAGTCCAAACTCCATCTCAAAGACAGACGATGGTTCTTTTTTATAACTGCAGAAGAATTGCATTGGGCCATATTCGTCACCCAGTTTACAAGCTTATTTCATTTCACCGCAGTCATACACTGGAAAATTAATGACATCTCATGATGATTAGAGATCACCAGATAACTGGGCATCCAGGTGGCAGTAATATTTAATTTGTTTTCATTTCACACCTTGTTCTATACATAATGTTGTCTTCTCAAAATGCTAATCCGCTGTGGAACACAGCTTCCTTTCCCTCCAAAGTACTCTAACACCACATTCTCTTCATGCAGGAAACCTTTGCGGAAGTGAAAATTTATCAGCTGGGTTTTTTTTCTGTGTTGTCCTGCTTAAAGAAAGAAACATTTACTGTTCCAAAGGTAGGACTCTCACAAAAGCTGAGCATGGATTCTAGAATCTCTTTCTATTACCATCCAGAAACATTCAGTTCTCCAGCACCCATGCAGTTAAAGGTGAGCTTGAAATACAAAATACTTGTTCCATAAGTCTGTTATCTGATTACTTCTGAAGCAATGATGCCAATAATGTTAAAGGGCAACGTGTTCCATTATTAGAAGTGAAAAGGGAGTGCAGCTCCACATCCTGTATGCACAGGAAGTGGTTTCCTGTCAACCTTGCTAAAACCACATAATATAGTTAGTAGTCAATATGTCTAGCTAAAAAGAAGAACCATCTATGTTTGTTTGATATACTTTAGAAAATACAGTTGTTTTCAACTCCAAACTTCAACTGCTTGGCCCAGTGTTTAAGCTAATGAAACAATTTTTCTCACCTGACCTTCATCATTTGTACCAGGCGGTGAAACAGAAGGTTTTGTCACCTCTTAGTCTTAGGCTGAGAATAATCTCAAAATTGGCTTCAATTATAATGTGTTTCTCCATTCCCCCATAAAAAACATTGATTCTGAAGTACAGAGAAGCTAAAATTAATAGTGAAAAAATTACAGATTTGGAAAAAATCTTAGAAAATTATCAAACTATGAGGGAGCTCAGGAGTCTCAAACCTTGAACTTAAAGCAGGAACAAAACAATCAAAATGTTTTAGTCAGTAAAGGTTCTGGGGTTTGAAGACTTTCAAGCACTTGGTTGTGCATTGTATAAAGTGCTGATACATCGGTAGGGTTGTTCCTGGGTTATAAGAGGACCCTAAAGGTTCTGTGATAGTCTAATCCAATTACAAAAGATAAATCAATTTGTAAAAACTCAGGCATGAAACAGAAGATTTATTAATTTGTAAATTAATTGTACAAATGATTTCCATATTTAGGTTCAGCCAATTGAACCATCATTGGTTTCGACACTGAAAGCAAGACATGATATGTACTACTCAGTGGTATCTACTAGTGCACTGGTTTATGTCCAGCATCCTTCAGCCCAACCATTTCACAGCTCATTCACTATTACTCTACCCTGTCCTCCGAACCCAGAAAAAAAGAGGCAAGGAGATGAGAGAGAACATGCGAGAGCCCTTAGTGCTACTGTAAAGAGGGTTGCTACAGCGTACCATCCTTGGTAAGAACAACTTCACTACAAATTCAGTATTTTCAAAATATCAAAATGAATTAGTTTTAACAGTTACTGATTAATAATTTTTGGTATTAAAAATGTGTTAGTTCCTTAATACAGTCTGCTATACTTAGAAAAATTGTTAGAAACACTAGAGCAAATCCCCACAATTCTCATGTTATAGCTCCACCAGGAAAATTCATATTTCCAAAGCATTTGATGTATAATCTTTAAATATGCTTACCACAGAATTTCTAGCAGGAGTCTGGATGAAAAATGTGTGGGTTTTTTCAGGAAGAAATGTTCAGCCATTTTCACCAAAGGCAAACATTTAACATAGAGAATAACCATGTCTCAAAGCTGCCGTGCTCATTATTTTACCGTTCAGGGGTTTGGCTACCCTGGCCTTTGAATTTTGTGGTCTCTTCTTCTACACGTTCCAATGGCTACCTGAGTCTAAATTTCTGACACAATGATTTGGCATAGGTCAGTTTTGTGGTAACTGCTATGTTAGACAAAGGCCCAGACTTTTCCAAAGCACTCACTACAAAATTTCTAAAACTTAGACCATTTGGAATATCTTAAAAAGGCATTAAAACATGGGGACTCCTAAAAAAAACCCCTGTAAGTTTCAGTTGTTAACTGGCAGTTCAATAAAATTTATCCATCATGCAAACTTACTGGTGCAAAAAAGGCCAAAGTTGACCTAATCTGTTTTGACAGTCAGCAAAATAAATAGTATTTTTACCATCTCCTGCAGGTAAAAAAAATCAATCTGAACTGACCATTTGATTGTTGTCCTTACAGTTCTGCTACCGTGGGCAACTCCAGGTTCAGAAAGGCTTTCTGGGATTTCTTGGTAGGGACTAGCTTGGGAGAAGAGTCAGCTTTGAAGTACTTCTATTTGAGGTCATTAAAGAGTTAGCTTATTCATACTGTGCTAAATATTATCTTTTACATAATTCATCTATATGCGAAGATTATGATTATCTTGAAAATAAGCAAGCTACAGATGGAGAAGGCAGGCAATATTCTAGCCTTTCTTTTCTGAAAAACTTCTCAGATCATGTTTTAAAGAACTTGCCTTCACACTGGTCTCTTAGACTATACATCAATCTTTATCACAAACTTCAGATTTGGGCAGGGTGCCCATGTCAGTTTACAGGAGATTTAAATTTCATTTCCTGTACCAGAAGCGTTTCATTGTGTGGCAATACCCTCGTGGCATCTGTCTGTTCTTAATACCAGTCTAAGTGGCACTTTAGATCCCCAGTCAAAGCATATCCATGAAAAGACGATGGCTTGATTGCTTATTTCTATACAAATTCCTTAGAAAATGATACCAACATTTTCCTGTATTTGTACATAGGCTGAGGCTGCATGCTTGAGAAATGCTTAGGCTGTCCTGTCTGCAGTATTTTCTTGTTTGGATTGTACATAGGGTGTGCATTTGAGGTGAACGGGTTATTCACATCCAGTTTTAAAAAATAGATAAGGAGGGGTGTGCATGAGAGAAGAGTTATGGGCTTCTGTAAAAAAAAACTTCATGTTTCATTCATGAGGATAAATTAGCTAGACCACGTCATGTCACAGTTTCTTCATTCTGAGTGTGATATCAAAGTAATCACCTGATTTGAAGAGAAGCTACTTTTATTTTCTCTGTTGAAAGAGATAATGGGTAGCAGTCATTCTCTGAATTCCTTTGTGGTTACTGAGTAATATTTGATTCTGGAAGAAAAGGTGGGTTGTTGGGGGTGGTTTTTTCTTTGTTTTGTTTTTTTTCAGATACCTGCTTTTAGAGAATCTAAATCTTGATGACTGACTCAAAAAACAATCCATAATAATTACTGTGCATGATATTAAATGACAGATTAAACTGTATTCATTTAGATAGAAACCTTTCTTTTTCTTTTTTTTTTTTTTAACCTTTTTATGGAGAATTGAAAAAAATAAAAATCTCTCTTAGCAATTATATCACTTATGTACTCTGGAGTATAGTTCCAGATGTAGATTTTCATCTACAAGGTGGGAAAAACAGTTGTAGTCATCAAGGAAAGCAGAAGGGAAAGCAAAGCTACAAATACAAGGTTAGTCTTTCTGTAGGATCTGTTTTTCATTATATTTTTTCCTGTAATTCCTTGGCTTTCCAGGGCTGCGAGTGCTTCTGTGAGAAAAAATGGGGAAAATCTCAGTGATACTTTGAAATTATTAGGTTGCAGAAACAAAGAAGAGGGGTGGAAGGTGTTTGATGATGTTATTATCCAGAATGCACGGAATGGGCTTGTATCATTTGAATTAAATGAGCATTTAGAAAGGTAATGTATGAATAATTTTATAAAATTCCATTTACTAAAATATTTACTTTCAAGTGTACAGATCAATAGAAATTAGTATAGTTAAGAAATCATTCACCATTAAGTATTAACTTGCCAGCATCTCTTTATTCCACTTTTCAGTATAAGATCACTTAGATTCGTTACTCATAATTACAGAAAATATAAATTTGTTTAAATATTTTTTCATCCATAGACTGTACACATCGTAATATATACAAATATTGAAGCAGATATTAATCTTTATTTGAAAATGCGATTTAGCTCTCTAACTACAAAACCATAATATTTTTTGGAATTTCTTATTAAGAAATACTATCTTACTTTCATCTAAAAGTTGCATGTATTTGAATTCATGGATACAGAGTCAATATACTCTACAGAAGCAGGCAAATTTCCACCCTTTCATGTGTTGGAAACAAGAATGAAAAGGAGGTAGCAAAAGGTATTATTTTGCATATTAAATTGTTAGAAGTTGTTAAAATGATTTAAGATAGAGCTATTTATTTTCTTGCCTTTTTTTTTTTTTTTTTTTAATACAGCTTTGTTGTCATTCGCCTTTCGTTCCTCTTGGAAAACACGTATCTTCTCCTCTTTGCTCATGCTCTGGAAGAAGCTGTCTGTAGCACAATGGCTAATGTGATACTGTATCGGAAAAGAGAAAACCCATATGAAATAGTAGTTTTGCTATCTGCATCCAAAGATCTGACCTGGGAACTTCAAAATCTCCATGAGGAGGGCTACTTTGGTCCCCCAGAACCTACACAGCAGTTCTCATTAAGAGAAGGAGAGCAGATTCATTTTAGATTTAGAGGCAATATTTTTGCTTCAGGTAAAGTAATTAATTCATGCATTTGGATGAACATTATCAATCACTTCAGCTGTTCAGAAATACTGTATGTGAACATTAGTAGATTGTGCTTAGTCACAGCACATTTAGTTATTTCAGTGTTTTATTTCTTGTAAATGATAGGTACATGGAACCACACGGGAAACTGCTCTAACTGAAAAATCAAATGTACTAGATGAACAAGATCCTGAGCAACCTGCTCTAGATGACCCTGCTTTGAGCAGGGGGGGGAGTTGAACAAGGTGATCTTCAGAGATCTCTTCCAACCTCTGCCATTCTGTGAAACCTGGTCCCTCGGAAACTGCTGGCATTTTATCTTTTATTTCAAAAGGACAGGATTCCATCAATGGCTTTTCAATATAGAGAATATTTGATAGGAATTAAACAGATTCCAAACAAAAAGAAATAGTCTGCTATTTTATCCATGCAAATTCATTTAAAGTGAGCAAGATTAAAAACTGAAACCCAGGGCAAAATGTTGCTTTTTGTGAGTTGCACTGTGAATCGAGGTGATGAGAGAGAGTTGTTAATGCTGTTTCCATTAGGAGCCTCAAAAATTCCATACAGTGGCTGCCACCATTCAGAGATTTGCTTAAAGGGAGAAGAGATGAGAATCCTAAAAAAAATTTTCACCCAAAATTACCTATAGTCTCTTCTGTCAGTTTTGGAAAGAATGGATAAATATATATTTGGCCCTCTGAACATTTTGTACATGAACTCTCCCATTGAAAACTCCGTTTACCATAAAGAAAGGATTATTCTTCAAAAAGAGAAGTCTCCAGCCCCCAAGGAATGCCCACTTAGCTATGCGAAGGATAGTGTTATAGATGTATCAATTAAAATGGAATTACAAATCCTAGAACTACACCTACCTCTCTGCCCCTGTTGATTTTCTTGTTACAGATAGACATCCATCCATCCTGAATAACGAGAAAGCATATACTTCTAATTCCATTCACACCACCATTTTATTTCTCTCTGTGTTATGTACTTTATCTCCTTCTGTGTTCTTTACTTTTCAACTTGTATCACAGCCTTCACCACTTATTCCTTATACCAAAAATTCAGGTGCTAAGACAGCTAACTATGAAGACATTTCAACTACTGAAGCAGGCTGGCAGGAACGTTTGAACTTCAAATGTTCAAGTAAAAATAATGATAAAGAACAACCAAATGTTAGGTGATTAGCCCTATTTGACTCACCCTAATGAATTATTTTAGATGTCATACATCTAAATACAGTGTAAAAAATATTTTTTTTCTTTTTTTTGTATGAACTGCAGAGAATGGAAAAGATTTTGGAAAAGTCTACAGGCTGGTTTTTCATTCACAAAGACGACCCAGGCTGGAGCTCCAAATTAAAGAAGTGGATGAATTTGGTAACCACAGCTCACCACATTACAAAGGAACAGCAGTGTTTTATAAAATTAGCAGAGAGATGATAACCAAGGAATGGGAACAACCCTTGCCATTTGGTGAATATCAACACCAATCGCCACTGTGTAAATTAGCACTAACGTTGCCAAAGGTGGGTTTCTCACTTGATAATGTTAGAGATCTTTCCCTTTTTCCCTTACCACATATTTATTAGGTAAAAAGGATCTTGGTATGATTTTTGCTTTACAGACACACACAGGAGTCACTGATGGAGCTGTTCAGATCCATCAGCAATATACAAACACTCTCATAATTTCTTTTAGCAGGTGGAAGGGACCCTCATCCAAGCACGAGCATGGAAAAAAATGTTTAGCAAAAGTTTTTCACACATTTGCTCTCCCCAAATGGTATGGCCCTAAGAAGTTATTACTTAAGTTTCAGTTACATAATTCTCATATCCTTGTCTCGGGAGTGCAGAACTGCAAATTATAGGAGTATTAAATGGTTCATGTAACCTGTCTTTCTCCTGTCACCTGATTCTCCTATTATGCCTGATAAGCCTCTGCAATACAGCCATGCGGGCAATTATCTCCATCTGTGGTGAAAGCTATTGCTACATAAATTAATCTTTAATATTGCTGTAATGAAATATCATTGTAGTCTTTTCAAGGAGCCTACATATCATCACGCTATATTGTACAAAATGCTGTCGCTAGACTACTGCTATCAAATTTGCATACATTTTAATACCAAACTATGTACAGTAACACTTGGTCTAAATCTCTAGTGACAAGCAATAGCATCTCTCTCTTTTTGAATTTAATTGACTTCACTCTTCCTTAAGCTATCACCTGCAAAATCATCTTTTATTTCCTAAGCATACCTCTTGATTTCTCTCTCATCTCCACTGTCTCAAGTAAAAATTAAGAACAGTTAAGTGCAGAAGATTTTAAAAGGAGATCTCTTTCAGTGACAAACTCCATATAAAATGTAAGTTTTCTTTTCAGAATCACATGCTTTCAAGCATTTTGCTTTTCCACAGGGCTAGCATTCCATATGCAGTATTCACAGAGAGGGAAATACAAACTCTTGAGGTCCAGTGGGATGATTAAAAAAATAATAATTAAAAAAAAATATCTGTGGCACACCCTAGGCATCAGTTAGTTTTCTTCCATCCACCTGCCTAGCTTCTATCCCACTGTTCTACTTTATTTTATCTTACTGTGTCATAAGAATAAGATTTAGAGGATTTAACAGCATTTATTAAACCACAAAGATAATTATCAAGTATCTTAGATTTGGATTGGCATACATGGTCTACTGCTGTAAATATTAATCCATATGTGTTCTATTTGGACTTTTCAAAGTAATTATTTCTGAGTACCCCTTTTCTCCACTAAATTTAAGGCCACATTTCCTCTTTCCCAGCGTGGCTGAGATCTTGAAGTCTGGTCAGTCTGTATAAGTCTGTGAGAATATATAATATATGTGGCTACACAGTAGCACCCAGGTAGCCTATGCATTTAAATGGAAATAAACAGAGAAGCTGTATAACATGATCATTGCTGGTAACTTAGAAATTAGAAATGAACTAAAACCTCAGGAATGGTGATCGCCTTTGGGAGTATTTTCTCTACATCTGTTTTTTGACTAGTAGCTCTACTTTCAAGTGAATCAGTTCAAGCACAGATGATCCAAGTTTGATGCACAAAAAGTCTGCTTAGAGAGACAGAGTTATTGTATCATTTCAGAAAAATCAGTGTTTCAGCTTCTTGTAAATAATTTTTCTTTTGCTTCTTGTAACTATATTTTAAGAGGTGCATTTCAAAGGAGCCAGAATCTTCATTAAACACAAATATTAGGCCAAAAAAAATTGATCAAAATTATTGAAAACATTTGCATATTGATATCTTTTTCATTATGTGATTTGTATTTTCTGTCTTACACAGAATAAAATTCCTCTCTAGAGAAGGTAGAAAAACTTCAAAATAACATCTTCCCTTGTGTTGTAAGTCATCGTAATACACAAAATGTTATACTTATAGTTAGTGAACCCTCTGACTTTTTGATCTATCTTCTATGCTGGATGGGTAGAATAATAATTTAAAATGGATAATGCCTAACGTCAGGGTTTTTTAATAGAGAGGAAATATTTCTTAATGATTTAGCTATTTTAGTTATCATCTTTTTGAAGAATTGTAAAACATCAGTGAAGCTGGTTATTTGACTTCAGTGAATAATTAGTAAATTAAATACAACATACCTTACTATTGGTATATAAATACGGAAGGAATCTCTCCCACACCACTATCTAGTGGTATGTAACATTCATTAAGACAAAGTTATAATGTTGTTCGCTCTTTTGCTCTTCTTTGGCTCATTGTCAGCCAACTAAATCTTGAATTCCATACTGAACAAACTGACAGAAATTTTAAGAACAAAAAATATTCTCTTTTGGCTTTTTTGCTGGCTGAAAGAGGAAAAAAGAGTAGGAAAAAACAATTGGTTTTCTCAAGGGGAGATGATTACTAGTAAAGTCCCACACAGATCCATACTAACATATGCATCAGAAACTTTTGAATAATTAAGTGAAAAGTCTGATGACAGGACAAAATATTCAGAATACTAAAGTTGTGTGTGAAGAATCACAGAATATGGTGATACTGAGTGACTAGAAAATAAACTAGATAATTTAGATGTCAATAAGTGGCTCATACCTAATTTTATACTGATAGACCCCAAATTACCTATTACGACTCAAAAAAAAAGAAAAAAAAGAAAGATCTTTGGTCATTTTGCTTTCTGAAAACTTCCAGAACATTCAGCAGCAAATACAAAGGTAAGCAAAATGTTCCAGATAAGTAGAGAACAAAACTGACAACAAGATCATGCCATATATCTATGAGGCATCCACATCATGACTGCACTCTGCAGTTCTGGTCACAGAACTCAGAAAGAGGATTTGGAAGAGGAAAGAAAGAAGTTATCAGAAACATGGAGTGGTTCTAGGTAGAGAGACAATACATTGGTAACAACACTTCAGGCAGTTTCGACAGAAATTGAAATATTGTATTCACTGATGAAAATTAAGGAGGAACTGAAAAATGAATTATTATTATCCCCTTTCACGAGATATAAGAATAACAATATTGGTAAGTGGCAGGTATAACCAGTAATATAAAAGAACATACTTTTTACATACAAAAATAGTCAAAAGTTGAACCCATTTGAACAGGATATTTGAGCAGTTAAAAATGTGTTTGAGCTAGAAATGGAATTGAGTGGAAGAGAGACAGAACCATATATTAAACATAATGATCCAGATGCAATTAAATGCCAGAGCAATGAAAAGGAAATTCTAATTACTTACCGTATCTTATTCTGTGTTCTAAAATTATTAACAGTGATGAAAGCACTGACAGTAAAAATTAACATAAGAACTTTTATCCTGTTTTTACTATCCATGATCTGAACAATGTATTTGAATCAGATATATCTTCACATTTAGGTGTGTTTTCTAATGAATAAAAGAAATAGAAAGAAATAGTTAAAATTGTATGAGAAAACACAGTTAGGGAGGAATTTAATGAACTAATTATACAAACAACTACACCGGCCATCTGTCAAATGCAACTGCTATTTACCACTTCATTAAAGTACAAGTCTTGTGTTAATATTCATATGATATGAACCAAGACTAGCACTGTCCATAATTAGTCATGTGCTGACGCTATTAATATATATCGCCAAAGTGCCTAGAACTGTCTGACCACATTCATCTGTGTAGACATACAATCAAGCAATGATCCTTCAGTTTTGCTAGTTTCTATCACATGTATACTACTACAGTACAGCAATTAAGCTGCCCCAAAGGCTCCAGGGAGATCTTATAGCAGCCTTCCTGTAGGACCTAAAGGGGGCCTACAGGAAAGCTGGAGAGGAACTGTTTACAAGGGCATGGAGTGATAGGACAAGGGGTAATGGCTTTAAACTAACAGAGGGTAGATTTAGATTAGATATTAGGAAGAAATTCTTCACTGTGAGGGTGGTGGTGAGGCACTGGGACAGGTTGCCCAGAGAGGTTGTGGATGCCCCCTCCCTGGAAGTGTTCAAGGCCAGGTTGGATGTGGCTTTGGGCAACTTGGTCTAGTGGAGGGTGTCCCTGCCCATGGCAGGGGGGTTGGACTAGATGATCTTTAAGGTCCCCTCCAGCCCACACCATTCTATGATTCTGTTTGTTTTTGGGGGGTTTTGGGGGGTTGTTTGTTTGTTGTGGGGTTTTTTTTTCCCCCCAGATGATTGAGTTAGAACCACCCAGAGTGCCTGATTTTTGGTTGTTACAAAGACAGATGGAATCTTTTCAAGGCAACCATTCTGACTACATTTTCACTTATTTCTGTAAAATTCCCACCTAAATTTCTGTTGAATTGTGCAGAGAAGACAGTAACTACATAGATTGTAAGCCATTTTTATGTATGTGCCCACATTATCCACTCTCTTACAAATATATTTCTAACAGTGGTGAAAGCAGTGGTTATTTACTTTGTATGCAACCATTCACATCAGTTTTTAGTTTAAACATGCTATACTTGTACAGAAGTAAGCTGATCTTCAATAACAATTCCTATTTATGGAGCTTTCATTTCTTCAGCATTAGAAAGCACTGTTTGGTCACACCTGTTATTTTCAACACAAGTTAAATACGGTGGATTAGGTTCTGATGTCAAGTATGTATGTGCATATCAGTAATATTTCTACTGATTTCAAAGCAGTTGTATCTATGTGAAACTGGGCTAAATTGTTTAAAATATTAATTTCTCCTTTTCTGTCTGTCCTGTTTAATATGCTGCTGGAGTCTGGTCACATCTGAGAGGTCCATTTGACAGAGCACTTCAGTATTACTGGCTGAAATCAGAATGCTTTGCAAAAAGAGATTGTTGTAATACATACAAGCATTATCAAATTACTATTCTGCTGAAGTTTTATGTCTAATGACTGTCTAACAGCAAAATTGCATGTGATCCTCTTCTTCAGAAAGGCTTAGCTAATTGAAGGGCCTTCCAGACTAGAAAACTGCTTTGACCGCTAAGAGTATTTTACTTACGCTGCCAACAAGAAGAGCAGGGCCACATGCCAGTGCAGCTGAACCATGGGTGAATTTAGCGCTTCACCACAGATATTTAATCTTTAAAGGCAGATTTAATGTTTTAGATCTAATGCATTGTATATTATTACACTATTTCTAGACAATACTCATTTTCAATTCTTATCATTTTTACTACTATTTTAACATTAAGTAGCATAAAGTGGTTCAGATTAAAGTCAATGCATGGGTAATTGAGTTCATCTACAATAACTTTGAAAATCTCATATAGACCTTTGAGGTGCTAAATTCTCATTAATGAATGAAAATAAGTTTAAATATAAATGCATAATTAAACAAAGCCAAGGAAAGCCGAGTCTTGGAAGAAAAACAATGCCCCCTTCTGGAAGAGCTTTCTATTCCCTTTATTTTGATGGGGTTTTTTAGCCATGTTATGCTATCTTCACACTAGGGCACATCCACTGACAGCATTGCTGCAGAAGCATGCAAGACAAGGCAGATTCAGATCTCAAGATGAGTATGGCACAGGATGGTTTTGCACCACCAAGCAGTACATGCTCTGGGCATCCTGCGCACACTGAAACCCCCTGCCAGGATGACTGAGTACAATATATAAAGTCTGTATTATAAAAGTATTTAAGATAAGCTCAATAAGGCTCTGGCTCAGTCTGCCCAGCAGGAAAAGGTGAGTAGTTTATCCAGTCAGAGTTTCATGCTCTTAATTCACAAATGGAAAAAAAGAAACTCAGTGAATAAACCTGGAACAAGTCTCACAGGGAAAGCTGTGCATAAACAGCCAGGAAACACAACTGAATGTGTGTGGAAAATGTAACACGGACACTTAAAGAGGACAATTACAGCTTTTAACAAAAAAAGAGCTGAAATTCACTTGATAGAAATTAATCTCTTCTTGTGCTCAGTGCTTATGTAAGTGATTTCTTGTTCCATACAGCGTAGGAAACAACAGTGAAGCCCACATGATTTTCCTCTTTCTCAGTCAAAGGGGAGAAGGACAGAGTACTGTTTTCTTTCTCTCCAGTGTTCAGAAGAAAGAGGAAGAACTCTGTACTTTCAATGGAATTTGTCTTTTGAGTTCTGATGATTATTAGTGATTTATAATTAAAAGCTGAACCATGTAAAATGAATCACTCTTGCTACAAACATAGTATGATTTGTAGACCTAACAACAGTTACTACGTACCTAGAAACTGTTATTTTCCTGGAAACAGTATGGTATGCACACAGTTCTAAAAAGACGACAGAGACAGCAAGACAAAGTTAGTGCAATATTCAAAATTAGAACCCATTTCATGTAGAAAGGTTCCATACAGATTTTCTATACACCCAGTTTCAATGCACCAGTCATGACATAATGCTACCGATCAAACATTTATAAAATTGCATAAATTATAAACTTTTTTATAAGATGCAATAAACATTCATTTGGTGTAAACAGACTTAGTGTCATTATTTTAATAGCTGTATACTGATTTTTACCTGCTGATGATGTTAAGTGGTTTTTAATAATGACACAAATCCTCTGTGTAGGTAGGACCAATATTAAATGCTGATTTACTTCAATCCACCTCCATATCCTACACCTCATTCCTTAATCATTCAGTCATTTCTCTTTCCTCAATGTATTTTCTTTGATAGCATGAAAAGTTGATCAACCGTCCACGAAGCACAAACAGAATTTCTTCTGATTCATCAGGTAAGAACACATACATAATATATTAATATCAATATAAATAATAGATATATTTGCTACTTACTTTTTTTAAATGCCAAGATTTGTTTCAGCTGTAACTGACATTTTAAAATGCCATGTTCATGAACCAAAGTAGCTAATGTGTAAAAAGATATTCAAAGAAAGAAAAAGTCATCTGTTTACCAGGTAATGCAAAAGCTCTGGTAAGATAATGTTGTGGTGGAGTACTTGAGCAGCATGTAATTTTCTGTATGAGAAGGTTCAGTTTGTACTGGAAAGCTCCAGAGTAAGTTATGTATCAGTTATAGGAAATGCCCAGAACCTTTTATCTTATTGCTCGCTTTCCCCACGCAATTCCAAAAGTTATAGATCATTGCTGAATCTGCTCTTGACTAAATTCACTTCATGTCTAATGTAGTTTTGGTAACTGCACTGAGGAGTAAGAAGTGATGATGTTTCCATTAAAGTAAAACCCAAACCATATTTAGTTGAGGAGTTCACTCACTGAGCTTCCAGCTTTAGAAAGCTTTTCAAAAGAAAGAAAGATTTACATAGCAGAAGAATAACACTCTTAATTTACTAATTTTTGCCCTTCAGAGGCCCTGTGGGACAACTTGCTATACTGGCTTGCAGAAGAGCTTGCAGAAGATAATACATCATTGCTTGCTTTATGCTTACCTGTTCGGCGGAGCGTACTTCAGCTTGTTAGGCTGAAGTGCCCTGATAATTTAACACACCAGATCTATGAGCTGCTTTGCTGCTGGAAAAAGTCCCTTCCAAGGTCGGCCGATAAACAGCAGCTCCTGTCTCGCTATTTGCGGAAGAGTGGCAGAAGTGATCTTTCAGAAGAACTTCGTTTTAAGTGGCAAAATAAAGCGTTTGCTTGACAGAATCACTGGCAACTAACAGCCCTATATCTATTCTTTCTTGTTGAAAGGTGTGAATATTTCCGTGATGTGTGGTATGAACAAGTGACAAGGATACCGGTTGGGGAATCAGGCTGCTTACTTATTTACTTTGCAACCTCTTTACTAAAGCAAAGTATAATAGCAATGTCCTTGCTTGCTAAAAGTGAACATTTCTCCTGTGGAAAAGAGATATTGAAAATACAGGTATGAAGGATTATACACTGGTCTGCATAGGTTTCTAAGGACTTGCAGGTACCATACTCAATTGACACAGAACCATATTTCTACATACTTTAAATACTAGGAATTATTCACTATATCAAAATCTCAGGAATCATTCCATGATATATGGATTACTCTACAACCAGTAATAATAGTTACCAGGTTCTTTAGAGGAAAGCATAATAAATCATTGCAATTCACAGACAGAGGAAATTTCTTCTTACTTTCAGGTATTGTTAGTAATTAATCCTGACTTTTATATTCTCAGTAAATGTTTTTATCCTTGTGAATGTCATAGCAGATTTCAGTGCTACCGCATGTGAATATCTAATCTGTAATACCAGAATTTACTAGATTTGTTGCCTCACTTTTATCTATCACAGTAGTGGGGGTTTTTCAGGTTAACATTAAGTTTGGAAAAATTATTCCTTCATTTAAGTTTTAAAACATAGTGTTTTGAAATTTCATTCATTATACTGGGTTCTTGTATTGAAGGTACTGTTAATAAACGAGTCTAAAAACTCATTTCTTTCTTAGAATGCTAAGTAAGACTAACCTAATTTTTAAAAGTAAGAGCAATAGCATGGTTGGACTTTTTAAACTGTGTTTCTACTGAAATAATATTCTAATTGACAGTCTTCTGTTGCTGTTGTATTGCAATCCACCTTGTACAACACACCACAAATTTCTTGAAACGCTAAACTTCTGCATTTCTGTTTAAGGTTCAACATAGCTAGCAAGTGCCAATGAATCATTCAATTCTGGGAGAAAGCCGACCGCTTGGTATTTTCACATACAAATATACAAGTATCAATTTGTGACTACACAGGTTCTGACATCTGTGTGGCTTCTCTATTGCTCTAGCAATGTGCAGTAGATGCAGCTCTTTCTTCAGGTCCACCTGCGTATAGTTATTTGTTAGTTACTGCTATTCTTCTGGATTCAATGCACCAATTATTTTCTTCTTTCAACCCCCTCCTCCCCTCCCTTTAGTAATATAATATAAACTTTAAATATTAGTCTAAATCTAAAAGTTTATTAATAATTTAGACTATTTAGAATCCCTGTATGTCTTGCTGACAAATCTTAATTGTGATACACATTGCCAGTCTGCATATTTTTTCTTCAGAGGTAATATATTTGCAGCACTTCCAAATCACTACTATCAATGAGAAAATTGCATTGCAAAAGAAAAGATAAATAGAAATAGTATTAATTTGTTTAATTCATCTATTCAGTAATGTCTCGTCCTGTAGGATTATCATTTTTTAATTGTAAAACAGAATATATGAGGACCTTAATCCCTTCACTGTGACATAACTATCCTTTCCTTTTTTAATTTTTTCTATAAATAAAGATATTTTTTAAATGTACACTGGCTTCTTATTAGCAGAAAACTTTATCACACTTTTCTCAGTGCCTTAATGCATTTTGTCATCAGATCTTTTGTCTTCAGTGCCTTCTCTTTAGTATTGAATATTCTGCTGCAGGTTCAGCAGATACTGTCAGAATGTATGTATATTATGATCATTGTAGTGATTTAACCCCTGCCGGCAACTAAGCACCACAGAGCTGCTCGCTCACTCCCCCCCGGTGGGATGGGGGAAGAGAATTGGAAGGGTAAAAGTGAGAAAACTCATTGGCTGAGATAAGAACAGTTTAGTAATTGACATATATAATAATCATAATCGAAAAGTAAAATAACAAAGAGAGAGAAATAAAACCCAAGAAAGACAAGTGATGCAAATGAAAACAATTGCTTACCACCAGCCGACTGATGCCCAGCCAGTCTCTGAGGAGTGCCTCCCCACCAACCTTCCTCCTCATTTTATTGCTGAGCATGACACCATATGGTATGGGATATCCCTTTGGTCAGTTGGGGTCAGCTGTCCTGGCTGTGTCCCCTCCCAACTCCTTGTGCATCCCAAGCCTACTCGCTGGTGGGGTGGGGTGAGAAGCAGAAAAGACCTTGGCTCTGTGTAAGCACTGCTCAGCAGTAGCAAAAACATCCCTGTGGTATCAACGCTATTTTCAGCACAAATCCAAAACATAGATGTGAAGAAAAATTAACTGTACACCAGCCAAAATCAGCACAATCATGCTTCAATGTATGATGGTACTACAAAAAATACAGGAAATATTGCAATAAATGGGACTTCATTTTTCCATCTAAATTAGTATTTTAATACAACTACCATCATTCTGCCACAAGATGGCCTCTGTGTCTAAGAAAAACATAATGCCTGTACTTCACATGCTGGAAAATATGTGAATAAAACACTGCTACAAACTAAAAGCCATCTATACAGGCCTGGATACTCCACTCTACAGTATCATTAACATTAGGGCAAAGCAGCAAGAATTGTCAGCATTTCGGTAGCA
Organism: Grus americana; assembly: GCF_028858705.1. Lineage (NCBI taxonomy): Eukaryota > Metazoa > Chordata > Aves > Gruiformes > Gruidae > Grus > Grus americana. The sequence continues at coordinate 24,550,577 of NC_072855.1, forward strand.
TCTACACAATGGGAATAACTGCATTCAGCCTCTTTCTAGGAATTTGAGATCATTTTTTACATTAATTAAATGGTAAAATTATATTAAATTTGCTCATGTTAAAAGCTCGTTTTTATTATTGGCAAACACTAATCAAGTGACTAAACAAACCATATATTTTATTAAAGAGTGGGAAAAGCCTAATAAGGTAGATTTAAAAAAAAAAAAACAACAAATTTTTTTATAACTGTAATAATTCATGTTCTTCTTCTCTAAGGAGGTAACCATTAGGCCTATTAGTTACTTTTCTCTTCTTGCAGTAACACAGTCTAAAACTAGTAACTAGTCTTGCTGTGGCCCAGCAAAGCTGAGCAGGCTGGTGACGTGCTTTTCCTCTGTTCCTCTCCCTCCTCAGCTCTGACTTGTGCTGGGCCTTTGCCTGTTAGCTGTTCTTGGTAACCTCCATAGCTTTTGTTTCCTTCTTGTTAGATCTCAGTCAACAGGTTTATATACAGGTATATATTTTATTCCAGTTTTTTTGTCAGAGAAGAGATTCTTCCCATTCTAAAGTTCATAGTCTGTAAACAAAACGGGTTTCAAACCAAGGCCAAGTGTGGCCTTCTGTGCAACAGAACAATGACATCGGCAGCAATTAGACCCCAAAATGTAGCTCTTTCTGTCTAAAGTAAATTAAAATCAAGCTGTAGCAGAATCCAAAGAGAACTTCTTGAAAAAGCAGCAGCAATGGAACATCAACTGAGACAGCTCTCAGTCCTTATGGAAGGGTGAATATCTGACTATTCTGCTTCTGTCCAAATAGCAAATGCCAGTCACAGGCTGATATGACTGGGCTATTGCTGTGGGAAATCCAATTTCATATCTAGCATCAAAGCTGTCATTTGCTTTTCATTCAATCAAATATTGTCTCCTAAATGAAAGGGTTCCCTCAGTGAGATTTAGACTCACTGAACTGAAATAAGATGTAGGAAAGAATGCAGTTTATATGGGACAAATCTGCTCTGTGCTGTTTTTATTGGCTGTAAAAAAATATGCAGGACAGAGCAAAATCTGAGCTTTATTGCTTAGAATGGGTATGTTTTCTATCTCCAAGTAAAAGGCGATGCTGCATATTTCTGCTAAACAGTGAAGGCAACTGAACAGAAAATAAGCTAAGATAGGAAGCCAGTTGCTCATAAAGAAGCCACCTAGATAACTATAATTGGACTGACTGAATACAGAAGCTAATTATTTAAATACTGAACAGTTAAGCAGAAAAGAAAGGAACATGTGTATTCCTTTTGTGGCATTGTTACAGGAAAGGTTGCTGTCTGTATCTGATGAAGCACAAAGGTATAAAGCAGACTTTGCATATTCAACATTTAAAATACAAATTCTCTTTACTTAGTGAAACAGGGCTCAATAAGCAGGATCAGTAAGCTGTTGAATACAACAGATGGGTTTAATTAAAAAAAAGTTAAGATAGCATTTAATCAATATCCCATCCAAGCCCCTTGCAAAAATGCGTTATTTTATCCTTTCAATAGTCCTGGGAGAAGTACTGTTTTAATAGAAATAACTATCTGTAGCAAAGTCATCTTCAAGCACAAGAGTCTCAGCTTAAAAGCTGATCCCAAGCAAAGTGGGAGGGAGGTCACATGCAGAGCTGTTTGGTGGGGGAGGCTCCTTCCAGCTCTTCTCAACAACTCATTTCAGTGAGCTGGTCAAGTGCAGTGAACTAAACCCCTGAAAAAGCAGGGACTTTCAGGAACCCGGCATAAAATAGCCGAGTTGAAACCACTCCTTTATTTCCATATAATCTGTACTCTAAGACACAACAAAAAGTCCTTGAGGATCTGTGATGCATCTCAGAAAAGGTGTGAACCAAAGAAATGCATTATCTGCAGTTCCTCTGGTCCCAAGCAGTAGAGGAGCTTGAACGTATGTCTGAATACTGAATACCAGGTACCAGCCTGTTCCAAGACTCCTTCAAAAGTCTTTTTTCATGATGATGCTAAAATATTTTCTCTAATGACTCTGCCTACCCATTAATAATGCAATCATTATTAATATATCAGTAGAAGCAAGGTATTTGCATGATGCTCTGAAAATATACTTTGGAGGTCTCCTAATAATTCTAGATAGTGTAGACATTTGGAAAAGCGCAAGCACACCTATTTCAGCTGATCTGAAATTGAATCATATCGTACACAATGAATGTTATGGACCTGAAAGAATTTAATGGCAAATTTCCTTGTGAATAGACATATTTTTTTCTTCAGAAAAGAAGAATCATTAATATGATTACCAGATAAACTCTAAATCAGAAAGTGCAACCTTAAGGTTGATTCCTCATATTGTATTTCATGTTCTCCCAGGAAACACCCAACAGTCTTTCTCAGTCATCACAACAACATAATCTACAGAAAAAAAAATAATTCCCAAACACGCCCCCTCCCAATACCCAACTCAGTTTTTGCAACAGCCTGCATCATTACAAAATTCTGATAAACTGAAAAACATTGCCTTAGTACTTTATTAATGTTTTATTTTAACAAAAATCCATTTATAATCTGGCAATTTGTAGACAGATTGATATGAAAACAATTTCGCATATACTATTAGAGGTTAACAAAAGGCTTGTTATGAAGTAGTAATCTACTGTAGTATTGCAATAAATCATAGTAAAGCATGCAAGAATAGATCAGCAGAGTCCATGTTTCATCCTTTCTCCCTGAACAATGAAAGTATCATAAATATAAGAAAAACTATTCTATAATACAAGATGTAAATGTAAGACTTTGTCCTTATTTATAGTCTAAGTGAAAGACAACCCTTTGTCATTACTATTGTAACCTTAGTCTTTCAAAAAAATTTGTATGCTTTTGAACTGCCCATTACATATATAAATTCTTTATGTCACAGTGGGTAGATCCCCTTGATGGAAGGTTTTCCAAAGCCATATATGGTGTGCCCATATATGACATGGGCATAATTAAGGATCTCACTGACTTTTTTTCCATTGAGCACCTACCACATCATTGGTCCAATTAAGACCTTGTGTGCTGTAGCTTCCCAAACAAAAAAACAGTGGTTCTTCAACTTGTTAAAATACTTTAAAATCCATACATAACCTTTGTCAACACTGCAGTCTATTTAGGAGTCCAATGTTGATAGTATGACTTCCAGAAATGTTATCACCCATTTTAATTTTGGCCTTTGGTCAGATTATGGCCAGAGCAGACTAATTACATATCAGAAGCTGAAAGGGCTTAATGGAACTGGAAGGATCCCAGCTGGGATTATTATTATTACATGCCAGCTTTATACTGCAAGTGCCAATTTAGCCAGCTGATGTCGCAGAAGAGCTTCTACAAAGATACTATTGCTAGTATTTTCAAACCTAAACTCAATATATAAAAAGTCACTTTAGTAAGATAATGGAAGAGAAATTCCCAAAAGCTTGTGCATTATTCACTTGTCTCCTAATGAGTTACCCCCTTTTAGAGTCTTTTGTGGTGAAGGGATAAAAATAATTTAAGATGCAGGTATTATGCAATCAGAAATAGTAATGCTTTCTTTCTAAGTGTTAACAGTAATATTTTGTTAAGATCCATGTCCGTGCCTGAGGAATTAAGGAAAGGAATAAAAAAAGGTTGAAGTGGTATGGAATCAAATGTGTAAAAATATTTTGGAGTATTTTATTTCTAGAAAGAAAGAAGAAATTATTCTGTACTGAAGAAACTCATAACAATATCAGAAGAGTACACTTCCAAACATTTTAAAAAACTAGCAAGCTTTTTGGGGTAAATGAATAATTACTGATGGAGATAGCCAATTTATGTTCTCTCTTTTTTTTTTTAATGGAGTTTTGATGAAATGTCATTCCTCAGAGAAAACAAGATGCTACAAAAAATCTGGAAGTTTTTCTGAGAACGTCTGTCAAGCATTAAATTAAGTTGCTACAATAACAGATTTTATGGTACTTATAAAACTAAATCCAAATGGTTTCAAGAATACTTTAGCTCGTATCTCTGTTTACACACACAGAAACTCCTAAAATTTTTAAATTCTTGTCAGTCTGCAAGTAAGATAGTGAAAGCCTTCTGCTATTTTTTTAACTACGTGGACATCTTCCGAAATCTTCCAGAAACAAATACTACCAAGAGCTGTACATTGAACTGAATGGTTTAGAACAAAACAAGGAGAGAGACAAGGTAAAACTGCATCAACTCAGCATGCAACATCAGCAAAGCTACTGCGGGTCTACTGAACCATTTCTACTCAACTCATTCTGCCCCTCGGCTTTGCTTGGGAGTCTTTTTGATTCACTCGTTACATACTGTATAAGCACTGTGACTTTGAATCAAGAGCTTCACATTTTTCTCATCATCGCCATGCCAAATGTCAGTACGATCCCAGTATATACTGAGAAAATATTTCTAAGAGGGGCAGCAAACTGTCAATGCCAGCCTAGAAGAGGTTGAGGAGGCCTCCTCTGCAGCACGGTGTATAGTTCTGCTCATGTACGCTCAAAAACAATGACCTGAAAGTGCTGAATCTCTTTGCTGAGCCCTTCTGCAAAGAAGGAATAGTTGAAAGATCACAAAAAAGGGGAAGGGATCTCAAAAGGAAACTAAAAAAAACTTTGCCTAGCCAGAAAAAAAGGAAAACTGCAGATGACTTTGAAAAATTATTTTCAGTTAGATAAACACAGTACTGGTTCCTGAACATATCCATAAATATAGATTTGGAATTAGAAGTACTTTCCTAGCCATCACAACCTTCCAGCAGGATGAATAGGAGAGAAATCCTGAAACATTTTAAAACCCGATTTTTAAAGTTCATAGAAGATTTTATAAGACCAGTCTTCAACAGTGGAGAACTGAAGTCACAAGGAGAGGAATTCTCTGTCTATTTTTGTGTTCCTAGATTATACAGACAGGTATAGACTGAGGAGGAATTATCAACATATCCTTTATACCACTTGCTCAATCCACCTCATCCTGCAACTCCTCGTCACGATACACACTGTTTACACACACAGACACACATATACATACCTAAACCTGGCAAGCAACTAGTAGCTCCAGTTCATGTCTAAAAAGATATGAAATCAATCTGATTTATGGTTTCATGGCTGACAATAAACTGCTGTCAAGTCTTTGTCTCTTTTCTTTTTCAGTGACTGGTAACCATGGCTACACTATGTAATAAAGTTAAGTGATCCACAATGCTGTCATACAGGGTGTGTTTACTGTAGCTGATTTTGTTATGAAACCCCAAGAAGATAAAACTAGTAATTCAGGGTGAAATGGAAATTAGCTACTAGTTAAAATTTTGCTTGTATTTTAATTAAAAATGCATGCTTTGTTGAATAGCATAATTACTTTTCCTGAATAATTTATGACAGCCAGTCTGTCCCATTGAAATGTTCATATTAATTTTAATGAGCTTGTCAAAGCCATTCTAGCTATTTTATGTTTCACAGATTTAGCTGGGGTAATATTTTAACCCCTTGCTTCTTTTAACTGACATAAAAATCTGGTTTACACAAAATACCCTTTTTTTTTTTTTTAATTTATAGATTAGCACCTATAGCTCATTGAAATAGTAGTAACATTATGATTCTCTACACAACGTTTTATATTTCCATATCAATTTAAATTTTGGGTACAAAGGGTTTCAAATGCAAGTTTTTGGAGGTAGTATTTGCATTTATGTTACTGGTTCTTTCCATAGTTTAAAGTCAAGGTAGCTAAATGTTTTCATCTTTCCCTTGAATGCTGCCTTCACTCTCTTCATGCTGGGCCTCTTGGAACATTAGTATTTACCTGCAAACCTTTTGTTATCTCCACTTACCTGAGCTGGCCCTACCTGGACCAAACTCTGGTGTAAAAGACGGAAAAACTCTGTTTAATAACTAACCATAACAGTTTTGTGTAGAAATGTAAGTAGCAGAAAACAAAAGTACTATTACTGGTACATCCGAAGGGACAGGAACATGCATCCTTTGGCTGAAACATGATCCAGTTCGGATTAGGTGACTCAGTTCTTTTCTGTGAGAATTGGTCCATTTCTGTCAACTATTTCTGAACTACAGAAACATTGTAACAACTTATTTCTGTATTCATCACTCTGATCATGAATGGAAATAATCTTCTTCAAAAGCCCACAAACTCACTAGCTATTTCTATATGGCTTGACTGAGTTAAATTTCCATATCTAACAAACACCCTAAAAAAAAGGGCAAGGAGCTAATTTCTACTAATTCCTATTTTATCCATAAGAAATTAGTTCAAAGTTCTCCATCAGCACTAGCCTTAGAACTGCAGTCTTAAAACCTGAAGCCAAGTTTTGTAGACAATATCCACCTCTAGCTTATTCTTCTACCACTACCTTTTCATTTTTTTTTTAAACTCAACACAAAAATTTATGATGGTAGTCTATGATGATGGTAAACAAATATGCCTGGCATATGAAGACTCATTCAGCAAATAGATGTTCTGTTACCTAAAAATAGACAAGTGAACAAGACCTACATTTAAAAATTATATTATGTAGAATATTAGTCTGAAGATTTTAAAGATTAAAAAAAAAGTAAGAACATGAAATTAAGTACAAGGAATGAGTACATTTTTAGATGAATTAATATTGGAAACTGATTGTATAATTGATTAATGCCACTTCAATTTTAACAAGTTTGGTAATACTTTAGTACAGGCTCAAATATCAGAAGTGAAAAAAACCTCCAAATCTTTCTTACATTAGTGGTCCAATGTTGTGCTTAGCAGTGGAATGTGTTCAATAAGGGAAGATTCTTAAGATGAAGAGAAGACCTTCTATCACCCATGGTCAGAGAAAATAATATAGAAATATCTGTGGTAGAGCGAGGACAGGATGTGGTTATACTACTATACACCTACAATGCCCCAGTAGCCACAAGGACGGTTGTTGTTGTTACAATACAAGCCATAAGTACTTGCTTTTCTAATTTTTTAAAATTTATGTAATAGTGAGAATAACTCTCAGAACCTCCTTCCACTTGTGTTAAAGTTCAGCTGTTCTGACTGTGAAACAGTACAGAATCTCTCAGTGACACCAAATAAAGTGCTGATTCTTTGGCAGATAATTTATAACAGTCTTCTAGACGCTTGAGGCAGGGAGAATAGAGAATACATGTAACAGAAAAAAATGCCTTGAGAACATGCTTTCATGAGATGCTTCAAATATGCACGTTATAATTATTTTAAGATAAAAAAGTATGATAGCATGCAATGGGACAGCAAGTATATTTTTTTTTTCCTCTTTGCCACCATACTATACCCTATACACTGCAATAAGGAGTTTAAAAATATTGTGTCTCCACAGTCCTCTAAGTCCACTCCTGGGCTACAGGAGGGTTTCTTATTATAAAATGAAATACAAGAGAAGAAAACATAGACGTACAATATGTTACCATAAAAGTCTGTATGATATGATAGAAGGTGAATTTATATTCCACAAGAATTTTAAACTTTGAATCAAGGAAAAAAAAATTCAATTAAAGCATGCAGTTCTCCCCTTTATTTCTGAAAAAAAATAGTATGTCTTAGCATGTAACCTCTAAGACAAAAAAGTTTAAGTGAAATCTTTCAAATGAGCTTGTAAACCATAGCGGAAAGCTTATTCTGGCAATTTTTACACTTGTGCTATTTTTTGTAGTCTGCTAAAGTACCATTCTGACTTATTTTTTTGTGCTTATAATTGATGCTGCTGGGGCTTCAAAATCTGTTGCAGACTTCCTTCTTTTACTATACTCAAAATTGTGATGGGATTGCAGCTGTATTTATTTTCTGCCATGGGTTTCTCTTTGTAAGCTCCATTTGCAATTTAGGCACCAGTGTTTGATGGATCTCAAATACTACAAAACCTCTTTAAGTCTTACTGAGATAGCCAGAATTACAGCAACTCTGAAGCTGGGGGGGCGGAGGAAGAAAAAAAAAAAGAAAAGAGCAGTTTTGTAACTTGCCTTAAAACAAAAAACCCACTATCATTTGAGAAAATTGAGATTTAGAGATTCTGGAATTTTATTTTCCTATGCACTGAAGACACTTGGTTACTAAGAGACCAAGTGCTCATTTCTGTTCACTCTTTGTCCATCCAAGCCTCGTGTTCACAGGAGAGTGGTAGTGCTGTGGAGCACAATCGCAGTCTGTAATAATAACTGGGACCCCGGGCAAAATCCATGTGCCTATACAAGTTGGAATCGTATTTATTTGCACTCCCTTGGTATTGCTTAGAAGCTTGAAAAATTTAGTGTCTGCAAGAAGTAAACCAACTTTCTTTTTGTACTCATGGCACTAGTGATAGTAAGAAGGGGGCATTTTAGGACAGATATTTTTTGTTAAGGGGAAGATAGGAAAAAAATGAAGAAAACCCCTAAACTATAATTGCCACAGTAAGACTCTGCCAGAGACAACACTGAAGCTTTACAGGCCTAAGATGCCCACATGAATAAGAACATCACCCAGGGTTACATCAGGGTAAAATAAAATTGCCTAGAACATGACTAGGCCATGCTTCAGAGCATAAACTATATTGCTAACGGATTTGCATTAGCAAAATATGACATCACAGCATGCCATAGCAATTCTTTCCTGGAGCAACAGATTACGGCCACTGTCAAATTAGACCAGAGAGACATTGGTCCTATGTTGCATGCCTGACATTCCCGAGTTCCAGAAAACACCTAGCGAACCTGTAGGTTTAAAGACTTTAAAACCAAAGCTGAACTACACTATGTTTTGTACATCTTCTTACATAGCCAGGCAAATACTATTATTCAATTCAACATTTCCCTCAGGGAAGTGGGATACTACTCATGGAATAAACTGATGTATGGTATCTGCTATGACAGCAGGTCTGTCTTCTAGCTTTGGGTTTGTAACATCTGCACTTAACAATTCTTTTCTTTACTGAACATTTTGCCCACATTGCACTTCACAGAACCAGCACATAAACAGCAGTATGGTTTTGCACATCAGGAGTGCTTAATACTGGATATGCATTAAAACAACAGAGTAAAGGCTGACAGTAAAACCTTGTCATATAGCATACAAAAAATAACTGTAATTAAAAAAAAGTAGAGCAAGGAGCATCCACTGTAGAGTATTAATGTAAAGCTAGCCAGTCAGTTAATGTTTAAGAGGGCTCAGAAAAAGAGAAGGAGAGTCCCCAGGAGAAAAAGAACTGCCTAAGGGATAATAATTGACTTGGAAAAAATCCCTAAGGCAAGAAGGAAACTACAGGAGCATAAATACAAATTAAGATGATGAAGCAAATGGAATGTGACAGGCAGCAAGAGGAGAAAACAATCAAGGATCAAATTCTATTAAACACATTCACTAATGTTGTAAAATACATAATAAAGAGTACACTCTAAAAATAGTACATGACACCAAGACAGGAAAGGTTATAAGCACAGCATCAGAATAAAAAGATGACCTTAGAAAAAGTATGGTGGAATTCAATGCACAAGTATTCTATTTGGGAAAAAGAAATAAAATGCAAAACTTTAAGAAGGGGGGGATTAGGCATAAGAATTTAAAATAGTTTTTTATTACTATTTTAATTTTTGAATGTTGAAAGGAAGCCATTTAAATTTCAAATCTTATCTGGGGCAAGCAATTCTATTGCATTTTTATTCTGAACAACTGAAAAAAAGTCTTCTCTTTTGAGAGAAATGAACAAAGCAGTTAAAGGTAATGTTTCCTTGTTCATGCAGAAAAGAACTTGCTTTATGGAAAATTCCATAAGCAAATCTAATTCTGCCTCTTTCTGATGGTAACAATCACTTTAACCTTATTTTGCATATCTTCAAATTCTCTTGTTCAAGCCATTCACAAAAACTAGCCAAAAGCTTCATTTAAACATATATGTTTACATGGTGGACAGTCGTAAGCAGGTCATCATATGACACTCCTGTAGATTACAAATGTTGTGCCTCTGAAACAAATTCCTTCGTCCTGGAATTTTCTCTTTGAAAACACAGCATCTTTACTGAAAACCGCAGTGAAAAAGGCTTGTCCAGATGGCAGTCCTATCCATGTACACTATCTCTTCCTACAGTGTTGCTCTTAACTTCCTACCACTGCTATTTAAGGGTATAAACTAAAGCTTGTGTCTGGAGAACTGATTACCCACTATTCTGAAGTATAAACACAGAACAGTTCCATTTTGAACACTCCTCATCTCCCAGCACTGTCCCAAGTACCCTGGATGCCAGGATTGGCATTGGAAAATATTCACTGAGCAGCTCAACCTTCTGCTACTTCTTAAGAGTGATACGCCCTAGAAGCCCTACTTCTACACATAGGAAAGTTTAACATCATCGTTGCAATACAGATATTTTTCCATGGCAGGATGCTGTCACTTGGCCAGTTCAACCCACTTTATACACCAGTTGAATTTAATAAGATACATGAACCACTATGACTCAGCAGCAGTTGCCTTGCATCTTTATACAGTGTTCAAACACTTGGTATGGGAATGAATCTTCCCCGTACACCAAATTCTGCCATGCTACTAAAGGGATGTTCAAGGTACATAAGAAGGATGATTCGAGATGATTCATGGGTTATTCAATGACATACAGTTCAGCTTGAACTGAAGTATTGGATTTTAACAGCCATTGCAAAAGTTCAATAAATATTTTCTTTCTTACTACCAGTCATTTTCCCTTTAGAAGTTTTGCAGGGAAAAAATAAGAAAAATAATGTTTTAACCACTATATAGCTCTTTTTCTATACAAAATATTCTAGTAGGCATAGATGTTTTTATTTCCCCTTTGGAAACATCCCAGACAGATGTGCTACTCTGGATTCAGAATTTAGAAAGATTAACACCCATCCCCACCATCTTCTGAAAACAATTACACGAAAAATAAAAACTTTCCAAATAACATTTGAGAGAACAGAAAACCACTCAGTTATCAGATTTACATCTAGGACTATGTACCTAACTGATATCAATCACTGTGCTCCACTAGAGCTAAGGATCTAACCCACAGCACTTTTTCTTTGTAATATACTCTACATTTTGCTTCCTACATATAATTTTAGGTCTTTTGCATCTACAACCAGACAGGAGTTCTACCTTTGCATGTGAGAAACAGCTATCAACTTAATTTCTTATGTCACCAAACCACTAAAGATCAAGGAAGGTTAAACATTAAAACATGAACATATGTCATTCTCAGTTCAAAATCATTAAGCATCATTATCTTAGAGCACTCACATATTTGTCACCTTTATCCCAAGCTCCTGTTCCCATGTATCTCTCAAAGATTTCACTGAAATACAGAATACTAAAAAGAGTTCTTAGTGAATAAGAAGGTGATATAATATATTACATTTATATCTTCCAGATAAAATCCAGCAAATCATTCCCCAGATAGCAGTACCAAAAAAAAAAAAAAACCAAAAAAAAACCAACCGAAAACCAAAACCACCAAAAAAAACCCCAAACGACCCCAACCACTTATTTCCTTCATCTGCGAAAATCGTCATTAAAACAGTAGCAGCTTGGCCAGTGATAACCACATGGCAAAAGTATAGATATCCTTCATTCTTTTAATCAAATACTTAAGACTTATCTCAGAAAAAAAGATTGGTTTTCAAGAGAATCTTCCAAAGGAAATAAACTACTTAGAAAAGGATATTAAATATTCAGTGATCTTTAAACAAAAAACTTTAAACTAAGTTGTTCAGAAAAAGAAACAAGTATTCCAGAAACAGTAACAAAGTTCCTGATAAGCTGATATACATTTAAGTAAATTTAGATTCTCTTTTCAAAAAGTCAGGTGACATCAATCTATAGGCTCAGTATTAAGTGTTTTACATTTATTTTAGCCTTTCAGATCTTATAAATCATGTATAAAATCCAATATCACTTAGGGAAAGAGATGTATTAGATTCAATCTTCTAAGTAGAGCCTCTGAACTTTGCAAAGACTTCTATTTATCCCATAGGTGCTTGTTTTCCACTGTGTTCAAAGGCTTCTTACTATTAAAAATGCTATTACTTCATTAATTAAAATTAATGAAAGAATGAGATAAACAAAGCAAAATTGATCATATGGTATTATTAAAATAAAATCATAGCAAAACAAAATCAGAAGCATAATCATAAATTCACTTGAATATGAGTTCTTCAGTGATCTGAGGACCTTGGCTATTGCAAACTATTTTAATAATTAGAAAACCAATTGGAAACAAAATAACACAATTGTTGGATCAAATTAATCACAATAAGTACATAAGGATTAAAAACGTTGAGTTGACTTTGTTCTTTAATTTATGAATTTGTTCTTCATTGTGTTAATTACACAAGTGTGCCTTTGGTATTTTGAATGCCAGAAATGGATGTCTGCTTCCAAAAAGATACAGAAAAATACTTTCGTGTCTACTGTCGGTGTGAAAATATAGGTAATTCTTGTTTTTAAACATACAGCTGGTGCAACTATGTTCACTGAACTATATCTTGTAGGCAAAACGTACCAGGGATCTGACACTTTTTAGACAAATAAAATAAATTTGTCAAAGTATGTTCTAGGTACCGAATGCATGAAGTTATTAAACTATGTATGAAGTCCAATGGTGAATGTTCATTAAACCTTAAATTCTTCGAAAAAAAAGAAGAAAGGAGATGATAGGTAACCAAGATTCCCTCCATCCCCACTCCCCTTACCCTCCTGCTTTAAAGCCAGTTGCTTTTTCTGGGAGGTGCATCTGAAAAACATTCACAAAGGGTCAGTTTGATTTGTAGTCCTTGCAGTAAGTGGGGCTCTCTTGCTCCTTATGTAATGTGTGCTTGCATAAAGGCTACATAAAATCTAGTCTTACATAAAATCAACTATTTCAGTTTGTAACTTCTAATACAGCAGTCTAAGAATCCCCAGGAATAAAGAATAAGGCCTGGAATTTATTCCTTTGTTAGGAAAAAAATGTTTAATGTACTGAAATCTTGTAGAAAGATATTTTAATATGAAAAGCCCCAAGTTTCTAGGGAAGCAACAACTCAGACTAAAATAATTCTGAACCTTCTGGTCAAATCTTTCACCAAATAAAACATGAGACAGGGTATTATTCAGTTCATTATTATGTTCACACTTTCATAACTTTCATAACAGGATAAATAGATATTTAGGCATCTATCCGGAATATTTAGAGGGGGAAAAAAACCCCTACCTTGCATTATCATGGGGAAGATAATCTAAGTGTCATCAGTGAAAGGTCTCATGCTGCCAGTATTAAGAGATTGTTGTAATTATGTAAAGCCTGATATGGGATTCAAGTAATAAGCAACTAAAGGAGGATAATATAATTACTGCTAATCAACATGGGTACATGGAAAATAGATCTTGTCAAATTAAGTTGGTATCATTTTTATGAAATTATAAATTCAGTTGATAAAAATCATCAAGGCACATACTAATGGGATTAAAAGCTGAGTAACAAATAGATCTCAACATGCAATGTAAAGAGGGAATGTCACCAAGCGTCTATTTTTCTTTCATCACACTTTTCCAGGACTGATCTTACATTTATTTATATTTTTACAGAGCTGAGGACAAAAATAATTCAGTCATTGCTGATAAACTTAGTTGTTGACTCAATGGGTGATCAAGGAAGGCACGTTCAATCAATGAAGGGAAAATTCAATATGGTAATATATGCATTCAGGAGCAGCGGCTGGAGGCCATTCTTATATTATGAAAGAAAGTTGGAGATTTTCCAGGCAGGACTCAGATAAAGGACACAAAACTCAGTCTCTTCTCCTCTGCTATCAGCCTGAATATCAAAATATTTCCCCAGAACTCTCTAACAAAGTGCACAAAAGCACTTCACAGAAACAGGCCTGGACTCTAGTCTCAACGATAATAACACAAGGGGTGCAATGGTGAGTGCCGAGGAAAAGAGGTGACCCATCGGTGCTGCGGGACAGTTCTGTGGGGCTGAGAGGCTGGAAACGTGCAATTGTAGTGCTCCCATAGCTAGTGGGAGAAGCTGCTAATAGTACTAAGCTGAGCTCAAAGTCCTGATTCTGAGTAAGCTACAGTTATAAGGATGATGGATGAAAGAAGAACTAAAAGAATTACTCAAAGTAGTAGAATACATAAAATGTATTAGAGAAAAAAAGAACAAAACTCAAGAAGCTCTGTCTGTTTATCTTAAAGGATGGAGATGAGATGAGCAGCTAGAAGAGTGCTTATACGGCTCTTGAGTTTAATTCACTACAGATGAACACAGAGAAATTCAGAGAAAAAACCCTAATGTCTTCACAAGTGAGGATGATTAACCACTGGAACAACTACTGGGAACACTGCAGGGGAACATCATGGTTGGTTCTGCATGTTGCATATACAAAGAAAACTGTGATTTAACTCTGAGTTAACTATTGTACCTGAAGGAGTATGTTCTGGAATCCTAATTCCAGCACTACATAGAAAGTCATGAAGCCACAGTCTCCTGGCTAGAAGCCTTTTTGAGCCAAAAGAGCTTTTCTGTCAGCCAAAGAAATACCTTGCTCTATATGCATTTTTTAGGTATATTTGTCATATTCTAGATCAGAAAATACCTTATCCTTTCCATACTATCACAGCTCATTTATGTGAGGTGATCCCATCCGAAATTGTCAGAACCTACTTTAACCTTTACGCATGCGAATTAGCAGAATAATATTTATGTCCACAAAAATCTTTTCTAAACTGTTTCATCACAAGTCACCCAACACAATCTGAATGTATTGTGTTAGACTACATAAAGTGTGTTTGCTTCAGCATATAATCTGGATTTAACATGATTCCAGGCTTTCCCAGTTCTTGGGAATAGTCAGTATAAAAATATTTTTTGTCTTATTTCTCTATGTAGATTGTAGAGCTACTTGTCGCAGAAATAACAAACTCAGAGTAACTTACAGATTTATAGAGTATTTCCAAGTTACAAAGTAATGCCAGATCCTAGGAGGTAAATGTCCCACTATTGATTAAAAATGGAGTTTTAAAATAACTTTTTCAATATTTCATTTTCAGTTTTAAATAGTTATCTTCCATTGACTTTGAAAGGGAGTAAAACTTCCTCAAGGAAATAGGACTAGAAGGACCTTCTGAAAGTGTGATGTGCATCCTGTTGCCTGCAAGCACTCCTAAAGGGCTGAAACATCTCAGTGGAAAAGAGATAATTTGCAGTTCTACACCCACATCTGTATTTTTGAGGAATAGGAGATGGAAACATATGGTGCAAATTCACTTCTTCAAGGAAGGGAATATTAATTTTATTTTGTAGAAGAAACAGCTTTAAAATTCTCTGTGAAACTACTGTTTCCTTTTTTAAAATGAAACAATAGTTTCATAGATAATTTTCCCTGTACAATTGAATTTTACTTCTCCTTTCTGTTTTGTCACAACTCAGTCCCTAGAACAGAGCAGAGCTAACAGTTTATTTTTCTCTGTAAAGGCACTTCCCAGACGTTCCTCCTCCAGTGGGACATGTCCTTGAGGATGTCCACAAGCTGTACCCACAAGTACCATCTGGATCTATTTTTAAGGGGAAGTAGGCAAATACACTCTTTCATATAAACACTTTGGCTTTCCTTAAATCATTAGAATTATTATCTGTGAATTAGGAAATATAATCACAGTACAAGGCACTGTGTGGAGTGGAAGACAACAACATCAAAAGATGGACGTACTAGCATAGGATTTGTGAAATTTCCAGCCAGTACAAATACCACAGAAACAAATTTATCAAGAGCACGGAAACACGCAAGAAAGTGACTATCACCAGGCAGAGGTTGAGCCACGAGGTGCTAAAACCGAAGTTGTACATCTTCCACAATTTTGGGAGAGGTTCAGCAATATATACCACCAATAATTTTGCAGCAGTGAGTTAATCTGTTATTATTATTGAAATTGATATAATAGAAATACCTAAAGGAACTGGAGCAAAAATCTTACTTTCAAGTGTGCTTGGAAAGCACAGCTTGCTTAGCACAAGATACCATAGTATGATTTCTGAACTGTGAAGGAAAATAAGAACTGAAAAGAGCTCAATCACTGAGATTGAGCATCCACAGTGTTAAAGGCTTTTCTGGAAAACTACAAACACCCCTCTCACCCTACACTTTCCCCCAAAGATGGCTACACACATGCGGAGCAGCGCTTACAGGGCCTGTCCCACAGCCCCCAGTGAGGGAGCAGGGCCAGGGCGGGCAGCCCACAGCCCTTGTCATCAGGGATGCTTGCGGTGACAGAGCAGGGCCAAGCGCCAGCTGGGAGACCAAGTAGGTGGGCCAGGATCTGGACCAACACGGCACAGGCACAACATGGCTGCAGCATAGGTCAGGCATGGGTCAACCACGAGAGCCTCAGCAGCCCCAAGCAAAGGAGGAGGGAGCCCCAGCTCAGCATTCCTAGCAGACCTGCTTGTAGCAAGCCTCCAAGAATGCATCTGCTTGCTCATTCTTTCCAGGCCCTCAGCTGTACTATTTCTAGGTTGGCCCTGAGCTCAGGCAGCCAAACCCCCAGGAAGGCCAGGGGAAAATCACTCAGGGCCCTGACACCGATCTCCTGAAGTGACTCATGACTCAGTACAAATGTTGTCTTAGGCTTTACAAAGGGGTGAGCAGCTCTACTGCCATTTTGCAAAATCTTTACCTCAGGCAGCTTGCCTGAGTAAGGATTGTGTGAGAATTGTAGCATGCAGCTCTACCTGTCTCCTGTAAAGGATTTTCATTAGATTTCTTAACTCCTACCTTTTTATCTTATTTTCTGGGCAATAGTATTTTCCTGAGGTCATGAGACTGATAACAGCAGCAAGAAGTTGAAAGTTTAGGGCCACACACAGGAGGCTGAGTTCATTTATCAGCTGTCATTTTCTTGTCATCAAAGGTCCTGGTTTAGAAAGTGTTTCCATTAGCAGGTGGGATCTGAATACCAGAGGTAACATTGAATAGTTACAGTTGGGACTGATACCCCTGTTTGTCATTAAGATTCTCTTGTATCTGTTCGTTATAAGAGCTCATCTTCTCAGTTGCCAAGCTTCAAATATGAGCTTGAGCTGATATTTTCTTGTTAGATTTCTGCCACTGACAAGTACTATTTAAAGGCACGCTATGTTGTCTGGCTAAGTTATTTGAGAGGGGTTTTTTTGCTATTGCAAAAATAACTGTAATTTTGAAGAATATAGAGAATAAAACAAATTCTGATGACCCTTTCTTTGAAGTCTGGAATGACTATGCTTTGGAGGAGGGAAGTCAAATGTTTGGACTTCTGTCTTAGACACAAAAAAGTAAATTTCTGTTCCAACAAAAATGGTAATGTGGTATGAAATTCCATGTGGTATAAGATGTGTGAGAAATGAAATCACAAAGGGAAAAGCATGTGGTTAACTGGCAACTGGAATCAATGTTTAAAGCTGTGAGAAGCCCAAGAGCAGCCCCAAATCACCCAGTTTATGTGAGTGTGCTTAGCTGGTTCTTAGCTGATATAGTATTATCACATTAAAACTTAAAGAGGGGAATTGTGAACATCAACACAGTGAGATGGGTTGTCAAAGTTGTTCGGGAGAAGAAATAGGCTGGAGCCTAGACTGGAGCTTTTCTGGCAATGAAGTAAATTCTTTTGCTGCAGTATTAGGTATAGGGGATCCCCTATGAGGTGGGAGTTTGCTGGAAAAGAACAATAAACCCATTGGTTAAAATATTTTACTGGCAATTTTGCAATCTGTTTGCATCTGAGAGTGGTTCTCACATGATACTAGGCAGTTTATTTAGACTACACCGTTGTAGGTTGTGTCCATTCTATGTTGCCCGAATAACACAATAGTTAAGTTTGCAGGATTGCTCTAAAGCCAGAAATCCACCTGAAACTAAAGAGATTTCCATTTCAAACTTACAGAATACACTTACTCAGAAAAAAATTACATCCTAGCATCTCAAGTTAAATATTCCTTCACCAAGTAGGTTTGACAGTAATGACTTTGCGTCTTTGATCCACAGCCATAAAATACTTTCTTCCTTTACCATTGTATGTGATCATTCAATAAATACACATTCTCTAGTGAAGTCATTCACTGAAAAGGAAACTAATAATAGCTGCGTTAGAGGCAGATGTTGAATAATGTATGATAAATAAAGCATGGGATCATGGTCTGTAGAATGCATAAACTGAACTATAGAATAGCTGCTTGTTAAGAAACAACTGAACTTTGAACAAGTACATTGCAAAAATAGCAAGCATTATTTTAAAATAATATTGTAATGCACACTTTTAGTTGGCTTGTGCTAAGGTCTTAATGCTGGACCTTGCCAATGTTGGCAGGGCTTTACTTTGCAACCTCCTCTTCCAGCATTTTGTTTAACGCAAATGCTATTTGAACAAGCAGCAGTACACTTACAGCTTTATTCTAGCTGTTGTGATTATTTTAATTAAGTTAATACACTGGGGGAGGAGGAGATGAAGCAATCAGTGGATCTTGATCACATTTCTGTTTGTTTTGACAGACAGCTCAGCTGTTGACAGCTCTGTTGACTTGGGCTCAAATAGTCCAGCATTACTTAAGGCACTCTTTGGGCCAGATTAATAACAAACAGGGTATGCTCAAGTGTAATAATTAGGAAATTACAAGGAACTAAAAGATTAAGATACAGAGAAGATACTACCAAGCACCAGAAAAATTCCTTCTCTGTTTAGCTGGATATTATCAGCAACTTATTGCTGGATTTTGAGTTTCACTGTACTCTTCCTTCCTCCCCACCCCATTTTACAGTAATTACACTTAAAACTACTAATGCATGCACATTTGCCAATATTTTTTTTAAAAAGATCTTTATGATACTCTTGTCTAAAAATCAGATTTGAAAAAGAATTGTTTATAAATGCTCTGAACAGCACCTTGGGGAAGAACTTTTAGAGCCATGTGCACGCTGTTTTATATAGCAGCCAAAACCTCCAAGAGCAAAAGCACAAAGAAGTAGAAAGTGTCTTGCAACAGAAGAAGTTAAATACATTTAATCCAAACTTTCCAATGTTCTTTTCTCTCACATGACTAACCACATTCATTTGAAGATGCTGGAAATCATGCAAAAGATGAGACCCAGACTGATCTACCAGTATCTTGAGCTTCGAACCTACACATATACCAGCTGCCTGAACCCCATACATAGATGGAGAATTTTTCCCAGGAGCAAGTACAAATGTGATATTTGAAGACTATTTCTAACTTTAATCTCATAGCAGAACAACATATAACAGCACCTCTAAAGGTCTAAACAAGACTATTTCTAACTCTAACCTTGTAGCAGAACAACATATAACGGCACACCTCTAAGGGTCTAAACAAGCATCTGCTATGCTTTATGAACAAACAGTACACAGGTGCTGGAAATCATCTAGGAGGCATGATTCACAGTTGATAAACTAAACCAGAAATCAGCCCACAGGGAAAAACAGAAAAGTGCTTTCCCCAGAGAAATCTCTTAGAAACAGTGAAAAGGGTTTGTCTTCTGAGCTCCAAAGAGCACTGATGCCTAACTCAAGATTATTAGTTTTTTTAAGGTGGAATATCTAGTTACTTCTATTCAAGAAGAAAAAAATATAGTTTGACAAATTGTTAAGGGCTGCCAAAGCCAGATTTGTTACCTGGACTAGAAAATAACCAAAAGACACTCAATTCAGTTATCAGTAAACCTGTTAGCCTAACACAAAAAGTAGCTAGATTGTCATAACTTATATCTGAAAAGTAGCATGGATCTGTTACCTACAGAATTCTTGAGGCTTATACATTTTGGTTATTTTGTTGTTTTTCAACAGCTAGAATCCAAACTCCATCCCTCTTTCTTCTACCCAACAGCAACCACACTCACTTTTTAAAGAGGACAGGGCTTCTCCAGTCTTTGATACATTTCCCAACCTGCATGGATATCCACTAACTGCATTCAAAGCACTTAATCCATTCTCTAAGCATCCTGCAGCAAATTTCATCAGGCCTAGATTACTTAAAACTGTCTGACTTTAATTAGATTTTTCCTGGCACTGCTAAATACTTCACCTGTTTGAAATATCTGAGCCTTCTTTTTTGCAGCTGCATCTCAGCAGTAGTCACTCCATGACTAATTAGTGCACAGAGATGCTTCCAGCTGCTGTGCTTAGCTGGGAGGTTTTGATGGCAAGGCTGCTCCTCACTGATCTGCCAGTGCATCACCTTGTACTTTGAAACTCTATGCTCATTTCTCAATTGTATTATTTCTGTCTTCTGCAGTTCTTCTTGACAGTGCTGTTTTATTAGTGGTATTTGTCATTAGTCCACTTCTAATTTTTCTATTCTATTCTGGAGCCATCAGTAGCAATGTTAAGTAAGATCATCATTCAGAATGGATATGGGTGACTGCTCTTGTGATAGTGACAGAATAGTTTAAGAAGTGCCTGCATTCTCAGGAATTTACATTTGTTTGATTTGTGTGTAAGTGTGTGCGTGTGTGTTAGCCTTTGCTATTGTCCACAGCACAACCAGTCTATTTGGTTTCCTGCCTGCCAGCTGCAGAGTTGGCCAGGCGTGATGTGAGATAGTCACTGAATCAAACGGTGAAATGATTAAAGTCAATACAAAATGTGCCTTAAGACCTGCCTCACGACAGTGCTATATTACTATTTACTTACTGACCTTCAAAGAGGTCAAGATTTGACGCTGCTTTGCTCCTCCGCTCCCATGGCAGCAGCCACTAGGAGTTCTTGTAAATTATGCCATTTACTCAGTTTCTTTCTTGTATTGGATCAGAGAAGTCTTTCTGAAATGGACTGGGAGTTCATATAAGCAAAGGTCAGTAGCAGGTGTGCAGACTATTCCTTTTGTGGATGTGCTGGCTCTCCTATAAATGTGTAGCTGGATTTTTTTCTTTGAAAAGTAGATTTGAGGCACTAAGTCCGTTTACTGGAGAAAGAGAAGATGATAACAGCCTTGAACCCTACCCCCTATCCTGGATTTTACAACTTCACAATGAGATTGATGCTCCACTATCCCTACCTGCTGGGAAGTTGACTTGACTTATTTAGTTTTGCCCTACACAACACCTGCCAGTTTTGACACTCCTTGGGTAGCAGGAATAGGACTCTGGCACTGAGTGTGAACAGCTTATATTTATTTTAATATAAAATAGAAAAGCCTTTTCTTACTTTATTTTAGTATCTTGGCAAGATGTAATTTTTGAATCTTGGCAATTCTCATATTACCCTTACATATGACCTCTGAGAGTTAGTATTTTTTCTCTGATCATACGATTTTTCTGTTCCATGTAGGTTATCATCTTGTTTGGCACTTCACAGATGGTAATTCATCAGGTTAGACCCCAATTATATGAGTTCTTTCCACACCGCTTTTGCTTGAGATGCTGACTCCTCATAGTTTTATCAATTTTTATAGTCTTGTACAGCTTCTTTAACTAGTTGATTCTATTAATTAGTTCCCTCAATGAATGAAATATTGTCTTTTGAAAATGAGAACCTCATGGAATGGGTATACAAATAATTATAAATTATGCACTGAAATCCAGCATGTCAGCTGCTCTACAGTAACCACCTGTACAGTCCTTTGTACCTGCCTAATCCCTCACTGAAAGAAGAGTAAACTGATCTGACTTTACAAACAGTGTGACCATACGTACAATTGACTACTTTGCAAGTTTTCACTTCATTCCACCATAATTTGTATGTCACAGATTTAAAGATCTTCTTTCATTTACTGTTCCACTGTAATTAATTCATATCATCTCATATTCATATCATCCTGTGATGTTGTCCGCTCATTGGATTAAGTGATATTTAATGTTGAATTTTGCTAGAACTGTCATCAGTATCTACACCTACTAGAGCATTACTTATTCTATTTTATATGCAATGCTGCAACATAAAAATTCTTGATAATATTTCTCAAATAGAACTACAGAATCATTTATTATAACCAAATGAGGCACTGGAATACCACAAAATATCCTTAGGTTTAAGTAAAATTCTTATTGATCCTTTCATAAAATTATATTAACTTTAAAAGATCTTTCCTTGTCCCTTTCCATCTTATTTTTTCAGTAGGATGTTACAGTGATCTTAACATCACCTTTATTTTTCATCTTTCCTTCCAGTGGAACAAAGACTTCAAAAGAAGAACCATGATTGCCATTCCGCCACATTTTAGTTACTCCTTTAATAAATTGTTTGATGTCATCCAATATTTCAAATTCTTCCATTTGTTTCCAGGGTGAAACATTTCATTAAGATAAAATCCATTTAACTACTGCTTTCACCAATATTAATATATTTTTGGCTGATATCTGGCCTCCTACTCAGGGAAATTCATCACCCATTTGTTAAATATTTTTTACCAACTTTTCTCTCACACTAGTCCTCAACTTCTTTAATCTCTGAGCCTAACGAGGGGAAGCCAGTTGGAATATGCTTCTTAGGTAATACCTCTGATAAATTATGCAGTGCAGTGAACATGGATCTAATGGTAAATATGATCTCAACATATCATTTGAGTACACTGCTAAGACTGAAGGCAATAAGAAAAACTTTACTTGGAACTTACATGATCACTCCTGCCCGCTCACACCAGGATTAGAGACGTCATCGGTTCAGGCTCAGCACTGTGTGGTTGTAATCATCAAGCTGCTAGGAGACCAGCATTAAACATGCAATAATTTGGCTACCCCTCTTCCCAGCATCATTTAAGACCGCTGAATTATCCTTTTAGCCTGCGCATAGACAAAAAAGGAAGGTGGCAGGCACACGGATACGACTGTACAGCCCTTGGGCATGCTGCAGGTGTAGTTACATGACCTGTGCTCTGTATTGCTTTGAGAGGCATGTTTGTGCACATGGTATCTATATGGAGAAGATGCAATTAATCTGATTCTCAGGTTTTCTGTGCTTTCTCTGTTCACCTAAATCAAGAGCAAATGTAACATTCAGCTGAACCTGAGGCGCAGTGTTTAAATCCACTTAGTACTGTAAAGATGTAAAATTATTACAAAAGACACAGAGCAAGGTTAAAATAACAAGTCAAAGTGAAGATTGCTTAATTTATTTTTTTTTAAATTAAGACACTTTGAATCTAAAACAGTATTAATGTCATGTATAATAGGTATCTTTCAGAGATAAATATTACTAGCCAAATCTGTGATTCAGTTCTAACATTGTATATTTAAAAAAGGCAGTTTAAAACACCCTTTCCATGGCCAGTGAATACTGAAGCAATATTCTTTATTACCACACGGTGTCACCTTCATAACTCTTGAACAAACAACAAATTTAACAGTAAGTTTAAAAGGAAACTATTCAATAGTATCATTCCTTACTTTTTCCTGAAATTTCTGTGTTAATTTCTGTAGTTAATTTATTTAATTCAGTATGAAAATTGAATTAGCTACGTATTAGATCTGAGCAGACATCTCATAAAGAATAATCTATTTAGTTTAGCTGCTGTTTCTGCTTTTGAAATTTTAGGAGCAAACTACAATTTCCTTCAATCTGCTAATTTTTAAATTTGTGCAATAGCTGTCATATACAAATTTGGAATAATTACAATGACTCAGTTTAAATATTGCTTACTGGATATTGAGTAGGTAATACTGCTAATATTTTTTCTCTTTGGCTGAGCACCTGTGCATTTATAGAAATAGAATATTTTTAGACATAGCTTTGAATACAGTTTAGGGTTTTGTTGGGGTTTTGTGTTTTGTTTTGTTTTTTAATTAAAATTTCAGCAGTAATCTTTTTTTCCAATACACTCACTATACAAATTCACACACTTACATGCTCAGACTCATTGTAAGCTGGGCCAGGGAACACAGAGCTGCAGCATCCTCACCCTGTAAGGCTACTGAAAACTATAAAGACAGGTATATCAGCTATTGTTGTTGTTAGAAAACTGTTAAAGGAAATGTGAAATATGCAGACCTATTTTTAGGGAAGGCCTTGATCTTAAGTGGTCCCATTACTACAACTTTAATGGAAAAATACAGCTTAATTGTAAGTTCTTCCATGTGATTTCTCACTCAAAAAAATGCAAGCAAGAAATATTTTGAAGAATTTAAATGTTCCTGTTTTTACTATAAGCATAACGTGTTAATTTTCTCACTGCATACTTTGTAAAATTATCAGCTACAGTGATACTTTTAACAAATCACGTATAGGTATAACATTTCTCATCAATTTTAATAAGCTGGTGTGATTTTATAATTGCCTTGTAATCACTGATGTGGTAAATATCACTGCTGCAGTGCATTTCTACCTGTTAAATGAAGTTCAATTACTTATGAAAACATTTACTGTGATTTCCTCTTTTCTAAACCAGAAAGGATTGTCTTTTCACATCTATAGAAGTAAAATCAGATCATTACACTGGAACATTTAGCTTTAAAAAATCCCACCATCATTTGTCTCAGGAGGTGCCACTTCATAAAAATTTGCCCCTGAATTTGGCTGAAGTTTCTGAGAGAAAATGCAGACTAAACAGTACCTATCATAAAATAATTATGCATTAATAGTGCATAGTTTTAAGTAAAACAAGTCAAGGAACAACTCTCAAACAAAAAGAGGCAACAAAGACCGTGAAAAAGGAAACTAGTCAAGTTTGCTTTGTTAATCACATGTCGTCAATGCATGATAGCTTTTTTTTTTTTTTTAAAACAACTACTTCAAAATATTCAAGTACAAACTCTCCTTAATTATTCGTGTACCTTGGGTAACACTGCAGGGTGGCTGAGATCCTTAAATGCACTGACAAAGACTTTGGGGAAATTAAATGAAGCTGACAGTTTTTCCTTAAGTGATCATCTAAATTTAACCACAAAGGTCATTTAGCAATATGCATATTTGCATAGTGATACATAGCCTCAGACAACAGGCAGCTAATTCGTAAATTAGTACCCAGTTTTAAAATTTGGCTGACAAAGTAAATATTTCTAATTGATAAAGCTATGCCTTCTAGAAGAAAAATAACTGCTCTTATTCTGATATTGTTATTTCTCTGCTGTTTAATAGAAAAGTTAAAATTCAGTGCACAGGAAGACCCTTTTTTTTAAAGCATGATGGTTTGTATGGAGGTGCGGCTGGTAAGAAACTGCTGGTAAGTCTCAGACTGCACTGTGTGAAACTCTGTCTTTAAAAAGACACAATCTTTTAATTTTCCCCCTATACGTATGCACTGTGTTCCTGTAGGCTTCAATGTGCACTGTTGATAGGTTATACATTACCAATCAATGCAAAAAGAGCAGATTGGTGGATTAAACCAGTGTGCTGAAGTTCCTCACATTTGTATTTTACATATTTCACAGGGTTGTTTTGGAATAGTTGCAGTCTGGTTCTTGGACCACATAGCATTTCCAATAGCTGATACATTTTAATCACAGATCAACACATCACACTGATGTCTCCTTAGGGCTCAAAAGCCCTCCTCCCCCCACCCTCACAACTGAACATGGAACTCTGTTGTAAACCAGAGATTAAGATCTTTTATGGGTTAAGTAAGGGAAGATGTAAATAAAATTTTTATTTTTTTTCTCACAACATACATTGACTGGAAAGGTTTTGTTGGATTTTTAATTAGATTGTGAATGATTAATTTCAATTCAGACTATAAGTAATGACAGTAGCAACTGATGGACTCACACTTCTAGTCAGATAAAACATATCTGCCATTATACAGAGTACTTGTTGGATTAGGGGAGTGGTTGGGTCTTTTAATCTTAAACTTTGTATGGAGAGCTAACATACAGAGCAATCAGAGGACCGACTCTGTGACTGAGATACTAATTCAGGCATCTTGCATCTTTTCTATCTGCGATACGCATCTGCATTCAGCAAAGTGCTTATATAGATGTATAAGTGTATTCTCAAATCCCACTACAGCCGATGGGACTTCAGTGTGCAATGGCAAGTGCCTACTTAATAAGGGCTACCAGGTTCACCGTCCCCTTGAAATACGTAGAAGTCTCTGTACTCATGTCAATTAGATTTTGTCAACATCTGCTCTGGCTAGCAACACTTTTATTTGTATTTCACAGAGATATTATGAGCATAAACTTGCTGCTTTTATGAGGAATTCATAGAGAATGGTAATAAACACATCAGAAGAACCTCTGGAAGAATAATTCCTAAAGAGAGAAAATATGGTCACCCGATGGTAGTTATATCTAATCTACCATGAGATAGTAATAGATAAAAATGGATTTTTGAATGCTATGCTCTCATGACTCTACTATGCATGTGGATAGGAAAACAAACATGATGGGCAACTAGAACACCAGATTGTGTCTGTGTGTACCCAAGTCTAGTGTGTGCTTTCTGTTCCCTATGTGTTACTGATTGCAACGAGCACCTTTGCTCTGGAAATGTGTGTGTGTGTGTTTGCATTTATTTTGTTCTACCCCATGCAGCTTTCCTTCTGCAAAGAAAGATTTTCTTCTCCATGGGGGTAGGGAAGGGAGGGGGATAGGGGGAGAGATAGAAGGACTGAGTTAAATGGTTGTGGTAACACCATATGTGTAAACATTTTTTTATTTTGTAAATTGTTTCATTGTATAATTTCTGCTAATCTCATTGATATTGTTAAAATAGTTTTTTGTACCAATTTGGTCATCTGACTGTAAGAGTATCCATTTATTAGGCTGAGGATGGGATTCGTCTGTCAAAAATCAAACCCTCTGAAAGTTACACATCTAGTCTAAATTCAACATCTGGATACTCTAAAATCAATGGAAAGAGCCAGGCACACTCAGGACATTTACAACAATTATGTTGGCCTTTGGAAGATACCTAATTGTTCTTTGGGACCACTGAGTTCTGTCCACTGACTACAGAAGAAGCTTCATCTAGATATCTAATATACCTATTTAAAAGATAGGTGAAATTAAATTGATCACATAAAAGCTTTTTCTTTTTCCCTTAATTATCTGATCTTTGAAAAAATATTATGGAGAAAACACAGACAAAATAAGTAGATTTTCCATGCAGTATACTATCAGTATCAACTGTTAAATTATTAAAAGAAAATTATGTTCACTGTTAAGTAAGGAATCTTTTTGTTTTCACATGTTGGCAAAATCAGGTCCTCTTACCTTTGAAGACAACACATAATGTGTAATTCTAGAACTATGAAGCCACTGGGCATTAAGGTGCCAAGCACCACTGAAATTATCACAAATTGTCTTAGCTTATTAAAATTTGGAAAAGTGCTGGTTGTATCTTAGCTTTGAGGAAGCTCACTGGAGAAATATAGGACATATGCATTAAAATTCAAGCATACCTGACAACTTTTCACAGGCTGAAACTTTTCAGATCCTTGGTTGTAATTCAGACCCATTTACACTACCAATAATGGACAGCTGTCAGGCAAGGAAGAGAAAATTGAATACTTTCATGTAAAATATTTGTATATTAAAATTTCCAATTTTTTTATTATTGTGTTCTACCTTTGTGAATAGAACTGTCCAACAAATCCTTTTTCTTTTAAATGAAAGTGGGGGGAATGAAAAAAAAAGCAACAACCTCCTCTCTTAACAGGTAGCAGTGGAAATTGCTACTGTATAAAAAAAATCATGAAGGATTTTGGATTCGTTTCTGTATCGTTTGCTAAGTGCAAACTTGAATAGGACTATATCATTCAGATTGCCATTTTTAACTTTCAATAGCAAACAAAATAAAATCAGAAGATCTTGGAAGGATACTGGATCATGAAATACATACCAATTTCAGTTCTTTCAAGTGTGAAGAAAGGGCAGCCTGTATTTGAACACTGAGGTTTTCTGTAGCTTTACATCAAGTGTGTATGTGTGGGAAAAAGGGGGCATGGCACTAAGTCTAAATTGTGGAGGGAATTCAGGAAAAGGAGGCAAACCATTAAAGAGGTGAAGGATTTTATCTGAATATTTAAGAACAAGCAATAAGCATGTGTCTTTGCTTAACAATTACAAAGGACAAGGTAGGAAAGATTGCATTTAATATCTTCAAAGCTCAGGACCTCAAGAAGTTTTATTATTACTTAGGGTATATCACCAGGTTTAGATATAACAGCTCAAAACTTCAGAGCTAAGTTTTGATTTACTATATATGTAAAAATAATCTGTCAACAAAATATCCAATAAATGACTTCATAGGCCCAAGTATCGACTCACATTGTCAGCTGGAAGGCTGGCAGCTAATATTTGCTTATATTTCCTAGTGAACACCATATCCATTATCTAAGACATTTTTATACCATGATTTACTACTGACACTGGGAGCTATGCTTTGGGGCAGTCTCTTGCCCTTCTAAGGATGAATTCATGCCAGGCCTCTCTATCACTTACTTTTAATATTTGTGAAGTCTATCCTTTTTCCTTTCTTAGGATAAGTTCTACCCACGCTATTGCCAGCAAAGATTAAAAGGAGTCCATAGTGGCTTGTTACTTTCTCAAGCAAATGTGTCCATCCAATAAAGCTCTCTGCATCTGTACTCCTGTCGAACAGTGGAGTTAGATAGAAGCCAAGTACAGGCTGGTGGTTCACTCCTCTATTACTTTGTCTAAATAGCAACTCAATACTATCGTCCGCTGTTTCTCTTCTTCCCTTCATGCACAGAAATCAGTCAGGCATTGTTGTGCTTCATGGATGAAAGAGTATTTTTTTTTTATTGTAATGCCTATAAATTAAAATAGTCTCTTTAAAATCCATTTGTGAATTTAGCTGCATTTGTTCTTAAATGATTCTTGAAATAGAGGTTACAACTTCAATGAATCGATGTTAGCACAGGCAAAGCATGCCAGCATTTCTAACATACAGAACAGTCACTCATATTCAGCTTCCTGCGGTAAGGAGAGGGTTCTCTTACGTTCAGGCACACAAGCTATGCAGACCCTACACAGGGAAGCATATAGAAGGAGGCATAATGCCTAAATCTGTATCAAGACAACTTAGGTTACATTTTCCCTTCAAATGTAAACTTAGATACTCACCCCCTCCCATAATTTGTTTCTCACAGCAGGCATCAAGAGCATTCCAAATATAAAATATTATCCACTAAACCATAATGATTGTTCATCTGTAGGACATAAACACTTCCAACTAAATGATGAATTCAGCCTCAAGATCTTTCCATGCTCATCCAACAAATGATTTACACAGGCTTTTACACACTAGTCTGTGGCTTTATTGGCACTGCTGAAATAATGCGCTTCTAAAAGCCGTTATACTGGCATGGAAACACTGCAAACAGGGATCAGCTGATTGAAAAATGTGTGAATTAGAAGGACCTGAGAGCAGTTTTTCATGAGTCTTTTCTTTTCTCAGTAATTCTTATTTTAGAATAGGTTCTAATAGGATGAACATTTTTCTGGAAATTAGGATGGTAGCAGGTGCTTTCCTTTCAGGCTTACTGAGTGTCACAGCATAGAGACAGATTCCTGGTTATGAGCAAACTGGAACATCTGAACTTAAGCAAGCAAAACAGTTTTATATAACAAATCTGTTGATTCCATCAAATGTGGAAATAATTTTAGTGTATGCTAAAAATAAAATTACAAAGTATAAATGCTGGTTTTATTCCATTAAATTCTACAAAGGCAGACCTATATGCATTTACTCTTGTGGAGGCAACACGAAAAAACAAACATGAGCTTTAAAACAAAATATGAGGCTTTCACAATTAGTAAATCTCTTAAAGAATTTTAGAAGCATCCATGTATTTGTATTGCAAAAAACCTTTAAAATCACAAGATAAGAAAATGCTCTTTTGAAATACAATAAAAAGCTATTATAAGAATAGAGCATATGCATAGGCAGGCAGAAAACTCTACCTTGAAAAATATAAAATAGCTCAAAATTTATATTATGGGGTAAATTATATCTATTTAATTCTAAAGAACAAGCAAGAGATCTTTCCAGCCTCCTACCTCATCTTTTAAAAACAATTTAGGTAAAACTATTTTATATCATCCCAAAATTCTTTTGTATGTTTGAATACAGAAAACATTTCATCATAGTATTATGAGACTAAATTCACTGATGATGTATTCGTAATATAAAATATGCACTTATATTGTGTAATGTGGCATTCAGTGTTAAGTGAACGAAATAGCAGCCATGAGAAGAACACAGAGGGGTATAATGCGACTTGTTCTGTTTCAAACCTAAGTGTGTCTGTTGCATTCACTGAAGTCAACAGCAACACTCAGATGTTCATTTGTAACTCATAGTATCTTTGAATTTGACTGCTATCTTGCTTGCTCGTCTTGTGATTCTGCCATCAGTAAAATTAAACTTGTGAAGTTTTCATGTTTTCATGATAAATATTTCTGTTCATCTTCTGCTTCACTCTTGAAGGTAACATTTCCATCTGCCTCCTTCTAGAGGCAACAGAAAAAAACATCTTTTTTCCACAGATGGTCAAGAAGTAATGCAATTTGCTTCTTAAATCCTGGAATTCTGCATCTTCATTACTTCAAATAAAGAGTCTTCAAAGCTCTCATTAGCTTAAAACCATTCAGACTCCTCCCCTACTATTTAATTTCCAGCTGAGCGTCCTGTCACCAGTGGTGCTGCTACTTCAAGGCTCCTGTCCAGTTTAGAACATGAGTTTGGTCCCCCAATCTTGTTGAGGTTATGGATATTTTTCAGCTTTGGTCCATCTAATAAACTAATTGCACTTAATAATTTTTCATCTGGTACCCCTTTTGGCCAGCTGATCATCCCAATCATCTTGTTCATAAGCATTCAAACCATGTTATTGAACTCAAGCTTGTAGATCCTCAATAGCAAGACCAAATGAACCCTTTTCTTGTAGCTTTGGCATATGTTTCATTCCAAAATAAGCATGGCTGATTTATAATAGCTGAAGATTTGTTCTGTAGCATCTATTAAAAGCTGTGCATTAATTCAGACTCCTTACAGTCTGCTGGGTTTTATGACTACTGAATTTGTCTGTAAACTTTGATGTCCTGCATTTCACATCCAAGTCTCAGATACCAATTGATTACTGGAATTACATTCCCCAGGATTCACACCCAAAACCTCAAAATCCTAGACTCACAGAAATTATTTCACTTTGGTATTTGGTCTCTTAGGTTTTAGATTTTCTAGTCTCTTTACAAAGAAGAAAATATTTACAAACTGATGACCAATTATTTCCAGTGAAAGTGCAAGATAGGTAATTGAGTGCAAGTTATTTATGCTTTTTACAATAAGCGATATTTAGATAAGATGTAGAAACAGTCCTTGGAAAACAGATTTCAGATTGTAGACTTGAAGTCAGGAGTAACCTATCCACTAGGCTACTAGTGGGAGCTCCTTTGTCCAAGCTCTCATTTCGGCCCCATTTCTTTGCTGCACCATGTTATATTGACTGCTACAGGTCTGTCACCACCGTACTTCAAGCAAGAAACAAGTCCACTATTTGCAAGTCCAACACAGACAGAATATTTAACAAAAGAAAGGGTAAAAGTATAACTTGTTCTCCACCTCCAGCCAGAGCCCCCACCATCCTTTTTCCATACTAATGTTTCCCTAAGTTTTAGACATTAGACAGGGGGAATAAAGAAAAAAGTAAAAACACATTTGTTTCCCATAGAAACAGACTGTTCCCACTTTCAAAGGATGAATGAATAGTAAAATGAACAAAGTACATTTTAAAAAAACATAAGCCAGAGCTCCTACAAGCAGTTTTGCATTTCTCCTTTACAGTAACTTCAGTTACATGTCTTTCATGTTTAATTTAGTAATATAGATGTTTTTGTTTTAATCCTCTACAGATAGAATTCTTATTGTGTATTGGAAATGCTTCATCACTATGCATTTCAGCCATTGTTCTCTTCTGTCTATGATTCCACAAAAGAGTTAGAATTTTTTAAAAATATTTTTTTCTCTCTTCTATCACTCTATCTTTTATCACTGTTTCTATAATTCATTTTCTTCCTGTTCATTTACCTGGATTTTGTACCAAGGAACTTACTTACATCAATTATTTTAAACTGAAATTATTTACTATCGCTGGAGTAGGATGTCAACCACTTCCGCACTTTGTGGTTGTGATTCTGGATCTTCCGACCCTTTGTAAGTGCAACTGACGGAACCTATAATTCTTTCATTTTTTTTGCTCAGATGTGTAAACTGAAACATTCTGGATGAAAAGAAGACAATGTGTAGTGAATACTTTGGAGCTCAGGTGGGGGAGAGAGGAAATTGGAAATATGTGTGATAAAGCAGCAAAATGACACAGAGAAGAGAAAGCAAGAGAAAGTCTTCCAGAGAGAAGGAAAGTTTAACTGTTTCCTACATATCAATCAGCATAAATGTTTCTGATACCTCACTGAAAGACTGCTGGCAAATAGTTCAAAGAAGTCAGAACGTCGTCTTCTGTGTGGAGTCCTCTATATGTATTGAAAAGAAGACTCCAAACCCCAGCTACGAAGCAAAACTGAAAATCATTGAGAACCATGTAGATGCAGAGAAAAAGGCTTAGAGAAAGGGACAGTAAATTATCTTGGTTTACATTGCTTTCACAAATAATCAAAATTCACATAATCAAAAATGAAAGTTGCATTGGAAGATGTGGTTTTCTGATTAAAAGCCATTTTATTTGTAGGTATATTGAGATTATTTCTGACAAGATTGATTAAGAGAACAGTTCTACCTACTGACTTACAGAAGATTAGATGGGACCATTAGGATCATCTAATCTCATTTTATGTAAAAGAAGCCAAAGAATGTCTATCTATTAGTGGGTAGATTAATGATTAGTCAAATAGCTTTTGACCAAGAAGAATTAATTACTGTTATGGTTGGAGAACTGTTTTCATTGACCCGTTTATTAAGTAACTTCCACCTTTCATCTATTCAAATTACTAAAAGGGAAACTCACTTCTGAAGTTGATCAAAACATGCAATCAGCCCTGGAAACCTAGTTTAACATTATTTCAGCCTAGATTAATACTTGGTTTTGAACTGTAACACCAAATTTAACAGATTCTGTGCAGCTGGAACTGAATATGAACACAGCGATTCCTCCAGCCTTAGACTAGGAAAGCTTCCAAAAGCAGGAGGAAGGGGAACGTGTTGCCTAAGTGTGCGAGACAACTTTGAAATGCATTATACATTTTGTGTCACAATATGCTTATATCAGTGTAAATTTATTAAAGGTAATAGATTTATGCTGTATTGAAACAGAGCTGGAGTTTCAGCAATATCTCTCATTTGAAGAGTTAACATACTTGGAACTAAACTACGTCATCTACTCTATCGAAACACTGAGGCAGTACAAGCATTAGTGATTAAATATAATCACATATATGAGTTGCTTAAAGCCTCTGATAGAGACTAGCAACTGTGTGTTTCAGGTGTCTAAGACATCTGAAAATTATTCTAATGCTGCGTTTCCTGGGACCTGACTAAAACCCAATTGAAGTCAATGGCAAAATGTGACATTTCTGGATTTACCCAGAGCTACTTTTAGAAGTTTTTCCTTGAAGAAAATATTAGCACCTACCAGAAGCAACACTTTCCCAAAGCTTACCACATGGCTATATCCGCCCTCATACCTGATTGTTTAAAGCACTGTTAGTTAGAACACCATCATTTTAATCTCTAAGGCACAGCTTCCATGGGGTGCCTGACCTGGATTCACCTATAGAGAAACCTTCAGCTGACCAATTCAAGATCTACTTTTCCTTCAGCTACAGCTAAGATTAGCAGCTGAACACAGAAAAGATGTATTTAGTGGCATTCAAAGGCTAGCATTCCAGTTAAACACTGTTTTTCTGAAAAGTTTTCCAAATAGAAAAAAACAATATGATTTAACTCAAGCAGAGCCTTTCACTGGAAACCTGTCCCAGAAGTCAGCAACAGATCCAGAATTTCAGGACAGATAGAGCCCTCAGCTATGCTGCAAGTTCTAAAACTGGTATTTCTTCCCAAGGCACGTGTCAGCTTTCAGATCCCATGACCTAATTTCTGTGGATCAGTTCTGCTGTACCCACTACCTGTTCCTAAGTGACTTTCATCTCTTCCTGATCCCGCTTCTTTGTTTTCAGTGCTGGGACCACCAAATGTCCTTGATGTCTTTTTCTGCATTTAGGTGCTCTTCATGCTTAAATGCCATTCATTTATCGTCCTGTTTCACATCTAATCAGTGATCATCAAATATCTTTGATGAATGCCACTGATGGACACACCTTGTATTCTTACTCCTTTTATTCTTTGTTGGGCCTGCTTCTCATCAAATCAAATACATTCAACATAAAGCTGTTAAATATCACAAATGTATTCTATTGAACTTGATTCCTGATGTATTACTAGGTCTCTAGAGAAACTACACACAGGCTGCATTGCTCATAAAGATAAGAGGCTCTGCAATTTTCTATGTCTACATCCGAAATCAGATGCTGAACCAATATAATAGCTTGCTGGTAACCAAAAGAACATTGCACTCCTTCGTCTTTGCCAGGTACTCTGCCCTGGTGTTCATCCACCCTCAAGCTGATCTGATGCTGTTACCTACTAATTTATCTGGGTGCCCGAAAACTGCCTCCAGCTTGAAGAAATAGGTCCAGGTAGCTGATAGTGGGATGGGAGGAGACTGGCATGAGCTTGGCTTTTTTGTGTCAGTGAACTCTTATACCAGTTTGGCCAATCTTAATTACTCACACGAAGAAAACAAGAGTTTCTTTTTCAGCTTCTCCTTGGCTCCTGTATTTCAATCTGTGCCCATTGTCTCTTGTCCTGGCACTGGGCACCACCGAGAATTTACATCTTCCCATTAGGTATTTATACACATTGATAGAATCCAGTTTGTTGATTACAAGGTCTGTCTTGCCCGCATCATCCTGCACACTTTTCTTGCCAACTCAGTCCACCTATATTTCTTTTTACTCTTAAATTTTAATTCTCCGAAGTCTTACCCCTAAAATTCATTATTTCATTTTACTCTGGAAAAAATTACAATGGATTTGTATTCTTGCTTCTTAAATGCTTGTTCGTAATGGATATCAGTAAAAGGCTTGTGCCTTTTGGGACTAAAATAACACTGTTGTCAAAGGCATAGGCCATTTGAGTTTGATAGAAATACCTTACAAGCTTGAATAAAACAAATTCACTTTTGCATGCTTAGTTTAACACCTCCTTTACGTGTTTTTCTCCTATGTGTTCCCATTATAGCCAGCTGTTTATCAAAACTTTCTATACCTTTGTTTTGTCCTATGATCACTCTTCTAGTATGAAGTATTTTATTTTCATAACAATTGAATTTGATCAGAAGATATTTTTGATTATGTCACTTTTTTTTTTTGGTACTATGCACGTGACTGCATCTACACTTCATGAAATGTTTGCTCTGTACAAGGGGTCATATGCTTATTTTCATAGAATCATGGAATGGTTTGGGTTGGAAGGGACCTTAAAGATCATCTAGTTCCAACCCCCCTGCCATGGGCAGGGACACCCTCTACTAGACCAGGTTGCCCAAAGCCCCATCCAACCTGGCCTTGAACACTTCCAGGGAGGGGGCATCCACAACTTCTCCGGGCAACCTGTTCCAGTGCCTCACCACTCTCATAGAGAAGAATTTGTTCCTAATATCTAATGTAAATCTACCCTCCTTCAGCTTAAGGACATTACCCTTGTCCTATCACTAGTGCCCTTGTAAAAAGTCCCTCTCCACCAATCACCTCCTAATTTTCCATGTGTCTTAGCATAGCTTCCAGGAGGATCTGCTGCATGGTCTTGCCAGGCAAAGGGGTGAAACTGACCAGCCTGTAGTTCCCCAGTCTTCCTTTTTCCTCTTTTTAGAAACAGGGGTTATGTTTCCCCTTTTCCAGTCAGTGGGAACTTCACTAGACTGCCAGGACTTCTCAAATATGATGGATAGTGGCCTAGCAACCTTATCCACTGGTTCCCTCAGGACCGGCAGATGCATCTCATCATGTCCCATGGACTTGTGC
Organism: Grus americana; assembly: GCF_028858705.1. Taxonomy (NCBI): domain Eukaryota; kingdom Metazoa; phylum Chordata; class Aves; order Gruiformes; family Gruidae; genus Grus; species Grus americana. Next base: position 24,586,549 of record NC_072855.1, read on the forward strand.
ACTTTCAGGTTCCTTACAAACCTGATCTTCTCCTACAGTGGGTGGTTCTTCATTCCCCGCCTTTGCCTTCTGCAACTTGGGTGGTATGGCTCAAGCACCTGTGGGTGAAGACTGAGATAAAAAAGTCATTGAGTACCTCAGCCTTCTCCATATCCCAGCAAACCAGGTCTCCTTGTTTCCTTCTGACTGGAGCGCACATTTTCCCTAATCTTCCTTTTATCATTGATGTACCTTTTCTCGTTGCCCTGGACGTCCCTGGCCAGATTTAATTCTATCAGGGCTTTATCTTTCCTAACCTGATCCCTGGCTGCTCGGACAGTTTCTCTGTATTCCTCCCAGGCTACCTGTCCTTTCTTCTACCCTCTGTAGGCTTCCTGTTTGTGTTTGAGTTTGCCCAGGAGCTCCTTGTTCATCCATGCAGGCCTCGTGGTGTTTTTGCCTGACTTCCTCTTTGTTGGGATGAGAGCTTGGAGGAGGTGACCCTTGAATACTAACCAGCTTTCTTGAACCCCTCTTCCAGGGCTTTGTCCCATGGTACTTTACCAAGCAGACCCCTGAAGAGGCCAAAGTCTGCTCTCCTGAAGTCCAGGGTAGTGAGCTTGTTGTGTGTCCTCCTCACTGCTGTGAGGATCTTGAAATCCACTATTTCATGGTCACTGCAGCCAAGGCTGCCCGTGAGCTTCACATTCCCCACTAGCCCCTCTTTATTGGTGAGAACAAGGTCCAGCATGGCACCTCTCCTTGTTGGCTCCTCTATCGCTTGGAGAAGAAAGTTATCACGAATGCATTCCAGGAACTTCCTGGATTGCTTATGCCCTGCTGTGCTGTCCCTCCAACAGCTATCAGGGTGGTTTAAGTCCCCGATGAGGAACAGGGCTTGGGAATGTGAGGCTGCTTCTATCTGTCTACAGAGGGCCTCATATGCTTGGTCTTCCTGGTCGAGTGGCCTGTAGCAGATCCCCACTATAGTGTCACCTGTCCCTGCCCTCCCTTTAATCCTAACCCATAAGCTCTTGGTTGGCTCCTCATCCATCCCCAGGTGGAGCTCCATGCACTCTAGCTGGTCATTGACATAGAGGGTGACACCCCCTCCTCATCTCCCCTGCCTGTCCTTCCTAAAGAGCCTGTATCCTTCCGTTCCAACACTCCAGTCATAGGAGCCATCCCACCAGATCTCCGTGATGCCAATAAGATCACAGCCCTGCAGGTGTGCGCATGTCTCTGACTCCTCTTGTTTATTCCCCATGCTATGTGCGTATGCATAGAGGCATTTAAGTTGGGCCCCAATGAAGCTGGATTACTGGCTGGAGTGGCTGGAATTCCTTTGTGCTGCACAGGTGCTCTCCTGCTGATCTGTGATCCTTCTCCCGGCTTTGGCCATCTACTGCTGGCACTGGCATCAAACTGGTTGGAATGGGATGGATTGAAGTTCCCCTTTCCTGGCAACTTTAGTTTAAAGCCCTCTTTACCAGCTTGGCAAGCCTATGACCAAAGATGCTCTTCCCCTTCTCTGACAGATGGACCTCATCAGCCCCCAGGAGACCTGGTTTCTCAAAGATGGAAACTAAGTAGCCAAACCCCTGGCTAGGCACCAGTCCTGTAACCATGTGTTGATTTGCCAGATTTGACAGACCCTTTCAAATCCCTTCCCTTTGACAAGGAGGACTGATGAAAAAACTACCTGTGCTCCAGAGTCCCCTACCACCGCTCCCAGGGCTCTGTAATCCTTCTTGATACTCCTCAGACTGCTCCTGGTTGTATCATTGGTGCTCATGTGAAACAGCAGCAGCGGATAATGGTCAGTGGACTGTATGAGGTTTGGCAGTCTCTCGGTGACATCACTGATGCAAGCCCCCAGTGAGCAGCACAACTCTCCAGAGAGTGCATCAGGTTGGCAGATGAGTGCCTCTGTACCTCCCAGAAGAGAGTCACCTACTACTATCACCCGTCGCCTTTTCTTAGTTGCGCTGGTTGTTATACAGGGAGCAGATCGGGCTGCCTTAGCTCCAGCATCTCTCCTGACGTGGCGAGTCTTTCCTTTTCAGTCTGCAGAGCAGTGAAGCGGTTCTGCAAGGGCACCTCAGGCTTTGGGGGAAGTGTCTTCCTCCTGCTGGTCCTTGCTGTCACAAGCTTCCATTCTTCTCCATTATTGCTCCCTTCCCTTCTGTGTGTGCCACTGGGGGAGTTTTTGGCTGTTTGGTTGCAGACTCTGTGGGTCCAGTGCAGACTGTGCTTGGAACCAGCTATCTAACTCCTCCTCAGCCTCCCTGATGCTACGCAGCCTTCTCGCCTCCGCCTGCAGCTCAGCCACCCGCTGCAGAAGGTCCTCCACCTGGGCACACCTATTGCAGGCAGGTCTGCTGCCTGTCCCTGCCCTGGGAGCAAGACGTATCAACACAGTTTGGCAATTGTATGAATGCTGTTCATGAATCAGTCACGCCATTCTGTAACAGAACAGAAAATCAAAAGGTCTTCACGGTAACGGTAATCGGTCAAAGGGACAGTTTTAGACTGAGATGAAGTGGGCCAGATGCCAGACATGAAAATAGTGCTGTAAATTACACAGGGGCATGGGGTTTTAAGCTGCCTGGATCTCACACTCAAAAGAGATCAGTCCTCTAAACAAATTCAGCTTCTCTTATGCGTATTTACAATGAAAAAATGAAAATTTTGCACTGATGCATACACATCAGGAAAAAAAAAGAAAAAGAAAAAATTGTAATAACAGCACTTAGCTTAACGACATAGAGACTGAGCAATTTGTTTTGTTTACTGTGTATCTTTGATCATTATTCTTCACTGACACAGCTCCCTAGCAAAATGTTTGATCTCCAGATGACATTCTGAAGTCCAAAGCCATGAACTGACAGAACCTGTAACAGTAATAGAAAACAGTGATAAGATACCAGAGGGTCAGATAATAATGGAAAATCATCTAAGGTACCATCTAATGGTAATTCCTTTTCCTAGGAGTCACAGAAGCAATGTATTTGCTGGAAAGGCAAAATCAAGTTTTTGCATACAAAAGGATAAGAGTAAAATAATTTTTATATTAATGCAATACATGAACCTAACCTGTAAGGGTTACTGATAATACATGATCTTAGACTCTTGAAATTTTAATTACCCATATAAGTGATGATCTCATTCTGGCTGCACAAAGTGAGATTCAACTTCGTTCACTCTGCTTTCCCCTTTCTCCTTAAGATACACTTTGGTTTACAATTCTGAGATATCACCTTTCTTCTCCCCCTCTTGCCGTAACACAGCTGCTACCCAGGACAAAGAATATTTGTATGGAATACATAAAAGAAACACAATCTCACCCTGTTGGTTAAGATAATGAATATGAATGCACAACCAGCAACAATGATGTTAATTCAAAACAAAACAAACTGCACCTGGCACTTTGCATGTTACCCCAATGATATCAGGAATTAAAAGAGTTTGTACTTCTTATCAGCAAAGAAATGAAGAACAATTATTTCATCCAGTGACATTTACATCCCAAAGCTACTCTAGTTTTAGATTTTAATCAGAAGAATTTCTTCTCATGCTTGTAGTTTTCTCAAGCTCAAACTAAATTATGATTATCATGTTACCCATTCTATGCAAGCATAGTCAAAATTTTCCAGCTAGGAAGGGAAACAAAGCGTGGACTCCGGCTTCTTTGTAAACCTAGTAAATGGCAATATTTGAACTCTAAGATCCGTTTTCTAGGCTTTTTCTAGACAACACAGTGGCACTAATAGATAACGTATCGAGAATACCTTAAATTTTTAGCTACGTGCACAATTGTGCTTTTCATGCAAACATACATATATAACCTTTTGCAAAGCAATAATAAACCTCTTCAACTAGAATGCTCAAACACCTGAGCAACTTTGCATTTCAGAGTCTTTACTGAATTAACGGTAGTCATATACACACTATCAATTGCTCAGTTTCTAACAAATTGGTCTGTGCCTTGCCGAACTGGTTAGAAAACCACGCACGTATGTGCCAACCACACATGTACCGCCCAATTTGCTAAATTAAAGAGATGATGTGAAATAACCTCGGGACTCCTAGTGCATAATAACACGAGTACAATTTAAATAGGCCAGACAGAAGGAAGCTTTGTTAGCTGTGATCGTAGGGAGAGATCCTTCGGGCAGGGTTCCCTCCTCTGCACCCCTGTTCTCTGCCAAGTGGTTGCAGAGACCCCGCTCACACACTGTTTCAAAGAAAGGAAAGAGGGAAGGAAAATAATTCTAATGTTAATAAAGCCAGGTGTGAGCTCATGGGGAAGATGGACTCCAGACAATCATTTATATATTAATAAGGCCAAGTACCCATGCCTGGGAGCGACGGGCTCCTTCGGGAGCTTGTTAACTGCCACAACCGACACTATGGAGAGATGGCTCGTGGAGGAGCCTGCGGGAGTGGTACATCCAGCCTGACCTTAGCTCATAGTGGGGTTGGAAAACATCACAGACTGCTAGCTTTTAGACGAAAGGAATTTTCCTTTCATTAGGATATACTTAGCCACATCTCTCAAAGAAATATTAATAATTTTTCACTGTACCTGTAAAGTTAGTTTTTATTGGAAGATTCCTGACAAATTGCAAGGGTGATTTTATTATGAAAAAGAGATAAATGTAAGGAAAAAGACATCTAATTGCACAAAAAAAAAAAGGTTTACAAATTTGAACCCGCTGGTCTCACTAGCCCTTCCTGAATATATTAAGTGAAAATTAATTTTTAAAAATCTCGAATATTTTATCTTACTTGAAAAAAACTATTTAAATGTGGAATTAATTTGGTTGTTAAGTATTGAAGCTTGAAAATTGTTGTATTCTATGTTTGATTTATGCTGACTGTGGAATAAATCTTGATACTATGATAACTAATATTAATATTAATTGACCCTAAGAGATCAACTGCAATTTCCATTGCATGAATGATGGCAATATTTGGTACCAGCTTGTTTCATTTTCAAACACAGTTCCTTGCTCTCTCGACAGCTGTTTTAGGTAACTACAATGAAGACATGAAAAAGTGAAACACTGAAGAAAATCCCTTTGGAAATTCCTGCCATTCCAGGTGCATACAAGGAGGCAGAATTAAGTCTCTCTTAACTTTACTTCTAAACAATCCATGCAGTTCTGCTAACAAGTTTACATATGTCTGTTGTAACAGGAATATATATGAAGAGTTCATAGGCATGTTTATGCACTAAGCTTGTTTTTTTGGGTGGGGTATTTTTTTGCATTAGTGACGGAATAACTGCTTATAACTGTGTTTTGTAAAACCAGGCTCAGGGCTATTAGTAGAATATATATGTGCATACAAACCTCTGCCCTTTAAGACTTTTATAATTATTATTTGGTCTGTTGGAACATGTATTAACAATACTTTAAAAAATTTATTTATTTAGTCAGATAACAAGCTGGTGGCTTTTTACTTAAAAATGAGCAGGTTTAGTTTGTTCTGCATTATGGTACTAGACCGGATCCTGTTTGAAAACCAATGTGGCACTCTGCCCAGACTGAGGTAGAATTGGTTGGAGTTTAGAGATTACTCAGTCAGAACATTTTATTTAAAGTTTACATAAAAATTTACTAATGTAATTTTCTGCATAGCTTCACATACACATTTTGACTGTTGCAAACATAAGATTTGGACTACTTTGAAACCCCAAGTACAAGCTGATGAATGCTTAGTTATTGCTATACTCCAGTCAGTGTTCCAAGACAGACAGACTGAAATATGTGAATATACTTTTCAGTTCTTTTCTGTGTGTCTGTGACAAGAACTCTTTCATCAAGTTTCTGTGAAATACCATATTCCCACCTCATTATCCTCGTGAAAGTATAGACAAAATGGGCTCATGGTTGAGGGGAAATCATTGTCTGCAAATGACATATTTTGGATTTTATCACCGGTCTTCTTCCCTGCCTCACTTCCAGCCTTTTTTACGATTGGGAAAGTTATGAGGCTTTTCTTTGTTTTTCACCAGCTTGGAGCCTACAGATCTATTGCTTTCCTTGTGTTCAGAACAAGTAGCTGCAGTGATTTTTATTCCATATTCATTATAGTCTTCTCCAAAGGAGTAACAGCTTCACCTGTGACACAGAGCTGTAAAGCAACTACAATTTCTGTCCTGCACAAGATTTTTACTTATAATGATCTAAGTAAAGGAGTGAAGAGAGAGAAAAGCAGTGTCAAGAAAAATGGAAATCCTTAGAAAAATTCCTTTCAAAACTGGCATTAAATGATTGGGAGAAGGAATCTGTTGCCAGAACAAGATTGGGAATTTGAGGAAGGGGGACTGTTGAGAGCTATCATCACAGATGACTGGTCTGACTGGTCCAAGGAACCAAATAACCTGAATCAAGTCTTTTTATTAGATGGTGGAATTTATACTGACTTCTTTGAGAACACAGAAAAAATCTGCTGTATTCAAATTTGATTCTCCCAGAAGAGGCTAAGGGTGCAACTATGTTGAGTTTGCATTAGCGTTGTACTTTTGAATGTACTAACCACCTGCACTTATTGTGTTTTTAATTTACATACTAGAGTGATCTTGGAGCAAATAGATATTTTTCTGTCAGATGAAACTGGACAAGAAGATATGATCCAGGAGCTTACTTACTGCATTCCAACCATTCAGTCCATGAAATCAGATTAAAGCTAGTCCAAAATAAACACCTTTGTCTGAATATGAGGCCCTCAGTACCAACTGTTGTTTCATTCTGCAAATCTTCTCTTGTAGGCAAAATTATTGCAAATGCAGACATAACTGCATACTTACATAAGGTAAGAAAAGTCAGCTCAACTTAGCAACAAATTCTCCAAAAAAGGTTTGTTAGTCACATGTGCTTTTGGAAAAAAGCAATTCCAAATCTCATGGCATTTAAAAATTGCTATTGAATCTGAGATGGGCAGTTAATAATACCCTATTTTACAAATTAGAAACTGGAGCTCAGTAAGTTAACTGGCTCATTAACATCATACAGGCATTTCTGTGTCTGAGCTGAGAATTAACCTACTTCTTCCAACTCCCACTTGTATAGACAAGGAAAAAGCTGTAGGTGGTTTTACCACAACATTAGAGAATCAAAACTCTGGTATGCAAAATTAGTAAGGTAAACGCATTTCTACTCCACATACAGAAGGCAGAAAGATGTGATAGATGTTCTGCCTCAAATACATGTACAGACCTCCAAAAATTAGAAAAAAGACCACTAAGTATCATGACATAGTCATATCTTAATACTCCAGGAAGGGAGCAAGACACAAGTAGAGCTCTTACTTTTGCAGCCCCAGAGACATTTGGCTTGTTTTAAAGAGTCTGTTTTAAAAAGTCTGATTCAGACTGGTTTAATATAGATCCAAAATATTAACTTCTGTCCCAAATAGTGAAGAAGAATGAAAGGGAGTAGGAATGAGGAAAACATTATCACCTGAAAAGATCCACAAAGCCCAGTCAAAATACTCATGTGAACAGATTTTAGCCTGTTTTAAATATTTACTCTATAAAGAGATGATTTCTATGTACTGTATTCTATGCAATGGAATTGTTAGCAGCTTTCAATTCCTGAAAATACGACTACATGAGAGCAGCAACTGCTATACTACAATAAAAAGATCTTTGATTCACCTGTAACACCAAAGTTGATGCCCTTTTGACTTTAGCTAGGAGGCTATCAAATGAAGAAAGATTTGCTCTGAGAAAGAATGCAGTGATCACACATACCTGAATGTATCCTTCAGACAGCGAACAGGTATTTTAACATTTCAACTAATGTTGAAAAATCCTATTCAGAACACAGGTTAATAATGTAGTTTACCTAGAAATAATGACCCATGATAAAAAGACTGATGTTAGAACTTCCTAAAGAATGTAATTTCCTCCACTAAAAGAAAACGTAACCCAAACCTAAAAATGCATAATATGCCCATTTCATAAATTATGCTATAAAGTACTGACTAAATATAGGAGAGCAGCATGAACAGTCAGCAATACTCAAAGCAACACAGGCTACAGCATTTCTGCTTGTAACCTAGTGATATGTAATAGACCACTGGGTCTAATTCATGCAAGCACACAAATTCCTTAAATTCTACCCAAGTAAGATTGTCTACACAAGATTTGAAACTGAATAAAGATGATACACAAGGAGAAAAACAAGTGACACTTCAGGAATTACTATATAGGTAAGTCCCACTTTTAAGCAACCTTCAGAAAGTTCCCTCTGGCTCAGCTGGTTGTCTGAAAAATAGAGTGGCAAAAATAACAAAATCAGTAGCTACATATGAAAAGAATTTTGCAGCAGAGACAAAGACAGGCTCCTGTTCTGTGGGCAAATCATAAGTTTCTTCAATCTGACATGCTTCTTCCTTTTCTGTACTTTTCCAAGTTTTCTAAATATCTTTCAGGATCTATAGTTAGTTGTGATGATTTTGGCTGGGATAGAGTTAATTTTCCACATAGTAGCTAGTATGAGGCTATGTTTTGGATTTGTGCTGGAAACAGTGTTGATAACACCGGGATGTTTTCGTTACTGCTGAGCAGTGCTTACACAGAGCCAAGGCCTTTTCTGCTTCTCACCCCACCCCACCAGTGAGGAGGCTGGGGGTGCACAAGGAGTTGGGAGGGGACACAGCCAGGACAGCTGACCCCAACTGACCAAAGGGATATTCCATACCATATGATGTCATGCTCAGCATATAAAGCTGGGGGAAGAAGAAGGAAGGGGGGGACATTCAGAGTGATGGCATTTGCCTTCCCAAGTAACTGTTATGCATGACGGAGCCCTGCTTTCCTGGAGATGGCTGAACACCTGCCTGCCCACGGGAAGTGGGGAATGAATTCCTTGGTTTGCTTTGCTTGCGTGCACGGCTTTTGCTTTAGCTACTAAACTGTCTTTATCTCAACCCATGAGTTTTCTCACTTCTACTCTTCTGATTCTCTCCCGCATCCCACCAGGGTGGGGGTGGGGTAGTGAGCGAGCAGCATCGTGGTGCTTAGTTGCTGGCTGGGTTTAAACCCCAACATTAGTAAAACAATAGGAAGAACCTCTTTCATTACCAGTCCCCATGACCATTTCTTCCTGCCTTTAAACCTGCTTTGAGCAGTGAACAGTAAGTGAGGAATGGGGACTCATGCTAATAATATATTAAAATAGAAGGCTGAAAAGCATCTCCATGAGAGAGCACCATCTCTCCTGTACATTGAAAAAGGGGTCCTGTCAAAGAAAAGGTATGTCATCATGTAACAAAGGATCCATATCATGGGAGCTCACACCACACAACAAAGAAGAAAACTGTTGTATCCCCTCCTCACTGAAGGTCTTGAGGAACAGGTATGTCTACAGAGAGTGCTCAGAAGAGAGGAGCAATCTAGAAGATGAGGGATAACTGCTTGAGTACACTCTGTAAGAAAGGAAAGGAAAGGAGAAGAATCAGGAAACTGGAAGAATGAACATCATCTCACTATCAGAGCCATGGGACCAAGCATGGCTTCTAGGGTAAATGTAATCGAGGTGCAGCACACCTGAAGGAGTACTTAGATCCATCCACATTCACAGGAGCTATTTTTCTTCTACACCAGCTTATTGGCTAAAAGCAAGAGTCAGCTATTCCCTTGTAGTTTACTGCATTGCAGCACAACTGATACTTGATCACAAAGGATTAAATGAAGGTCATATCATCTTTATCATATGACTTTGAAATCATACTAACATTCTTTTCAAAAACAGGAAAAAAAATTCATTCATTTTCTTTTTGCAAGCATTTTGTATTTAAGTAGGTGGAACTTGATTTTAGCTATTCATTCCATGGCATTCAAATAGTTTATAGTTATTTCAATGCATTGCAAAAGTTCCTGATTTTTCCTGTTCAGGCCTCCCATTCAAAGAAAGAGAGGAGTCTATCCAGAAGGCATCCACTCCATTTCCATACTCCCAGATACTTCTGTGTCTGTATTAATGTCATAAAGAAAACAAAATTGAATTCCTGAGATTGCATTTGAAACTACTTTCTAATAACATTCTTTTACATATACTTAACCAAATATTGTGATGTTCAGCATTGAGTCTAAGCTGAAAAATCAATTTATTCTAGGCTCAGGGCTCCCCCAAGAAAACACATGATCATAATGGAAAGATACTAACCCTGACGTTCCTGAACTGTGCCTGTAGAATTCAAACTTGTAGAATTCAAAGTGATAGCTAGGAAAAAATGTATCTTAGGTGTCAAAATACACAAGCAAAAAAGGTAGGAAAATTATTAGCTGCTAACAGATAATTTACCCTTTTTTGAAGTCAACTACAAAAGATATAGGTATGGGTCTTCAAAGACAATAAAGTCTTTGCTGTCTATGTTTAATTTCAAATACAAGTTATTCACCAGAGATGAGGTTCTCTCCAGGCAGCTGCATGAATTATTTATTGTAGCATTTGAATTCTGACAAACTGTGAGGCACTGCAATCTCAGTATCAGAGGCAGAGTATCAGAGACAACATGCTATCCATCAGTTCATCAGTAATACCATGTGAAAACAAACCCTCTGAGTCAGTAGAGACACAGAAAAAAGAGGGCAGTAAGAAACAACCATTTTGGAATCAGCCTTCAAAGACACTAGAGTTGTCAAACTACATTCTTTATCTCCACAAGAACATGACTGCAGGTGCAAGAGCAAAAAGTTCCTAGAACTTTGTTGTTTAATTCAGTTCACTGTTTTATGAATTTCTATAGATGGCTTCCTGATACGGAAATGTTGGAAGTTATAAGCCTTACAACAATAGCTGTAAGCCTTCAAAAAGACTATCAAAATATTCTTACACAGAAAGAATGTGTTAATATTAATCTCATACTGACATACGTTAAGCCTAGGGAATATTGCCTTAATGCTGTGCTGTAGTCACATCTGCAGGATAAATAAATAGATGATCCTCTGTACCCACTGAGAAATCTATGTAAAGTGAACTGGTTTAAGACAATTTCATGGAGTCATTTATTTCTGAACCAGTCTGTAGGTACACCATAAGTATTAGCTCCAGCTTGGAGTACTAAATTATTGTTTTGGCCTTCTTTTCAAAATAAGTTCAGAAAAGCTTTTCCCTCACTCCTTGCCTTCCCCTGACAACTCTAAAACATTAGCCCACCAGCACAGATGGCAAAACATTTTGCTTCCTAAGCTACAGTTTTAGCTTAGGTTATCAGCATTCAGTCAAACAGATAGTCAAGCATCTAGATTGAGGAGAAGAAATAACAATATCCACAAGTACCTGATGAATACCTTCAGTGTACTACCAACCCTCTTCTCTGCTCTTCAGTTTAATGCCAGGTTAACAGTCTGCTTAATGAGTTCAAGTGATCAGCACGATTGGTTGTGGCTGAGTCATCCATGTGGAGGAAGGAGAGAAAAGTGACTTGTGAGTTTTTCAACCAGCCTTTGTTAAAAAGAAAGGTCTTTTGCTACACAGCCAGCACTTTACCATCAATTCTATATAAAGGTCATTTGATGTTTAAGGAGATTGCTTTTTTAGTGCTTTTATAGACATTTGAAGGTATGTGAAGAGATAGACAAGTACTGGGAGATTGAAAACTCTTTGTTACCGTGTAAATGAGTTTGGTAGGAAATAGGAAAAAATTCACAGCAAAAGTAGCTAGTAACTGTCTGAGAACAAAAGCACCTAGATTAAATAGCCCTTGGACTAGCTTGTTCATGGATATTTGTGTTGCTGTAGGACCAATCTTCAGAACCCACCTGAATTTTGATGGGTTGGTGGTTTTCAGGGCTTATATGCTCAAGCCTAGGCTTCAGTTAAAAGATGTGAAAAGCAACAACTTCAAGCTTGAGCAGAGGTTCAGTCTGAGGTTTAACATGCAAATATAAACCCTGGTTCTTTTCACAGTGTTTAGTCAGTGCAGCACCTCCTGTTTAAATTCTTGATTTTTACTTGCTTCATTTAGTATCCTGGTCTCTGCTGCCAGCTTTTATATTCTATAACATCTTTTATTTCTGATGTTTTCCAGCATTATTAGGTATTTCTTGCTAGCTAGGATTTCAACAGCCAAATACCACTAAAATATATTTTAGCATGCAGATTTAATTCCAATATATACTGCTTTTAGTTAACATTCAACAGTTATCACAGAGGAGAAGTACAGGTATGCAGAAAGTATCTTCTTTTTTTCTCCTAAATCTTGACCTTTCATTTTTTGTTCTCCCTCAGCACCCAACAAGTAAGTACATTGTAAAAAGTAGTTGCAGTCACTAACTTTCCGAAAGACCTCGCCCCAATAAAGTGTCACCTACAAAGTGTTGGTCTTAGGTTCTCCACAGCCTGAGGAGATTAACATCCATCCATTACCAAGTAGATGTCTTACCTTCAGAGCTGCATGCTAAGCAGTTTCATCCAAGAGTGAAGAAAGGGAACGTAGGAACTAATTTTACCTCATCTGACAAGGCTTTACTCACAAAAACAACAGCACCGCCACTGCTCTTTCCATGTTTTAAAACAAAACAGTAAGCCATGTTCATCTGTCTGTAAGAATGGCTGGCAGATGCCTACGCTAAGGAGTGATTTTGGTACCTCAAAGGGGTGGAGGTGCTTTCTCAAAAGCCTTTCTGCTCTGCAGAGAATGGTAGGGTTTCAAATGCACATTTTTGTGCTTTTTGTTTTGACTAGCTGTAAGAGAGTTGGCATGTAGGTTTTCTCTTCTGCTCAGAGCCCATCTCTAGGTACCTAGCTCACCACATTTGAGAGCCTCATCGGTTAACAAAGGGAATAAAGAATTCTAGAGGGCAAGAGTCTGATAGGTCTACCTTGTAATCTAAATTATAGCTAAGGCTTTCCTTCAGGATTTTCAGGAATCAGATCAGTTACATTTTCAGCGCTACTTTATGTGTTGAAATGATGACAAAAGGATTTCAAACAGCAATTACCCACTGGGAATTTACTCTCTTTTGGTATAATACAGAAAAACTGACATTATGGCTTCACATATAAATAATAAGCTCGTTTCACTTACAATTGGTGTCAGAGATGAAATAAAAATTACCCAAGGCAATGATGTACTACAATTTACTGAGTCATTGTCTCCACTAGATTTCCGAAACCATGCCAGTCTTTTCACAAAATACATTTTTCTTCTGTACTAAAAGATTGTTTATATAAATGTCCATTCACTAATTTACAGATTTATTTGAACATGCTGTGTTATAAGATCTGCTAGTATGATGTTGGGGTAACAACATTTCACATGAGTCACTTCTTCATATTTCTTTCAGAAATTATTAGAAGAGAAAACCTGACTGGTTAAAATTCCCTAGTGTTTCCTAAAAGTCACAGGACCTTCAACAGCATAAAATGAAGTTCAGAAGTAGAAAAAAGAGACTTTAATTTCTCTGAATCTGTTAATATTATTTTCATTATTTTAATGAAGATAAATGGGACATATATTTTCAAGCTTAGTACACTGACATTGGTATAATGAAGCCAGACCAATTACAAGATGATATTAGAAAAGAAAGTGATCTTTCTCAAATTGGAACAGAGAGGAATAAAATCTCAACAGCAGCCCTGGGTACAGTATAGCACAGCTGTTAGAGACACACATTTTATACAGCATAGGAACCTCACTTCACAGTATTTAAACTTAATTAATTCAAAAATTTTGTTTAGAACTTGCTTTTTAGATGGTGTCAAATAAATGTAATGAATGAAATTACCTTTCTGAATTGCATCTCGTTTGCACTAAGATCAGGTCTGCTTGATTCCTCTTGATCTTTTAACATTTCCTTTAAAGTTACAACTCTAGGTCACTACCTGTTTGAAATAAAAAAATATGATATGTCTACTCCACTTATATCATCTACTGTGCCAAAAAGACAGTGCGGTACACTCATCTTCATACCATAATATCTAGCATATGAAAATACTCCATTAGAAACAGATACATGCTAAAAATCCTCAACCTTTTCATTAAATCTTATTTACAGTATTAAGTTATACAAAATCACTCAGCCACAAACAGCTTAAGTATAAATTTGTGGCTGGCTGAAAATATTAATTTGTGTATATTTATTGTGGATTATTGTTGTGTATACTTACATTGTATAGTCATACTTATTACGTTAAGTACCAGAGCAATTCAGATGTAATATAGTACTATTATCCAGGGATTTTTCTACTTGTCAGATACTATCCCTATAAGCACATACAAATCTCTTATATTTTTAGAACATATTTTGAATAGCATTTAACTGTAGAATCATAGTAAATAGGGCTACAAAGGACCTTAGGCAATCATAAAATGTGTCCCAAAGAGGAAAAACTATACACAGATTCTTAAAAATCACCACTGATATTCTCTAACTCATCACGTTCCCTGTAATTATTGTAGCATCTATCAACTTGATTTTGAATGTTAATGCACATATATATATATAAGAAGAGTGTAAACAAGCATATGTGCCTGTGCACAGCTGGTGGAGAAAGATTCTGTTGGAAATGCTCTTGATTTAATGAAGAGTTCCCAGTTCCTCTATCTACTGGAGAGAGAATCCTCTTTCCCAGCCCATGGGATGATGGTTTGAATTCCCTGTGAGGAGTCTGCTGGGATTCATTCATATGAAATTTATTTCACAAACACAGACATGTCCCATCATACCTTACTTGTCCTCTGCTATTTGCTTCTTTCAGGTATTCAGTCATATCAGTTAAATCTGGAAACAAGTGACCAGGATTTCAAAACTTAAAGAAACCTCTTTTTGTGTGTGTGTGTTTTAATATGTTTCTCCAACCAAAATCAAAATAAGGATGAAAAACAGCTACATTGATCAACTGTATAAGCTGTTATGTCATTTCTGCATAGGTCACTTAGGAGTCACAAACAGAGTAGTTACCTGTCCGCAGGACTGAAGGCAGTTCAGGTTATTTTGGCATCTAATGCTTTGTCATTTCACAAAAGAATTCTAAGAAAATACCCTAAAAGGTAGTTGGTACCCTTCAGGATTGAAATTCGGCTTTTCTGTATTCAATGATCTAGACAGAATACCAAAGCAGAACTCTATTTATTTATTTATTTTTAAATTAAATTTCACTAGGAGTCCAAAGTTCTACTTCTGTACATCCCCAGGTCTATCTCAGTCATCACAGGCATTTAGATGCACATGGCTCTCTTAGGTCAATCCAACAGGTTCTCTGAACGTGAACCCTACAAAAATACCACCAGGTATTTTCTTCTAATTAAATGGTGATAGTGTAGCTCCCTTCATATAAAGTCACTTATCAACATTTTAATAAGCCAAATACAATTTCCCTCCTGCCTAGAGGTATACAAACCCATAACTCTCACATCTCAAAAAAAGTGCAGGGGTAATGGTCTGGGACTCTTCTGTACTTGACAGATAAGGCATTGAAAAATCTGACCATTTATTTTTGATGCCTAAATAACAGACCTATTTTAGTAGCTTGACTGAGATCATTTTAATCTACTTTTATAAATTTGGTTTTAGATCCACGTCTAGAGAAAGAATTATGCATTTAAGTTTTAGTGTTTAGTCAGTATAAGCATTTCATCCCCCAGAAGAAATTCCACATTCCCTGGAAGAAGCTTTCTTGAGTCAATGTACAGTATTTCGGCACTGTATAATACTTCATTGCAGGAGATCTTGGAAGTGTCTCTAAAAGTTCGGTTTCATCCCCAAAACCCATTCTTTACACAGAAATCTTATGACAAATATTGCATTCAGCGTTGCCTAGCTAATGATTTTTAAAGAATGAGGAAGTTCACAATAACTTTATCCTGAAGGAATACCTTATCATTGTTAAATTTTGCTTAACAGCAACAACAAAAAATAATTTTGCCTATTAAAAAATGGAATTATTGAGTACTTTGTACAGGATTTTCTACAAAGACACAGGCTTGTAGACTCCAACACCTAAAACATATCTGAGTTAAAACTATAATCATTAAAGTCTTCCACTCTGTTAATAGAAAGAGAGAAGCATTTCTGGATCACCTTCATTTAGTGATCCAGAATTTATGGAACCTAAAGTGTTTGTGCTCTTAACTTTGAATTCTAATTTAGTGGGGTGAGTTTGGTTTCTGGTTCTTCGCGTGCACCCCATAACCCGAAGTGCCCTATGCATATACCTTAAAATACATCGTATATCAGCTGAGGCAGCCAATATCGATGCTGAGGACACGTCTTAAATTTTGCCATTTTCTGGGCATGTCTTGGTTATGTCTATCTCTGTGAAGGTCTTAAAGCCCTTTTTCCCAGCTAAATAAAAAGCAATGGACAGATTTTTCAGAATATGGTCTTTCACAGAAATCAATGACAGTGTAGGTAGAGCATTCACCTAAGATGAAGATTGTCCAACTTCAACTACTTACATTAAATTTTTTCAGAGAATGAAACATAATTTCTAGCCTTCCTGTAAGGTTTTCTAAGTATCTTGGTTCAATCTCAATGACAAAATGCAGATTTTGGGGCTGAAGCGGGAGGCAGGTTTAAACACAATCTGCATAAACAGCAGCTGACATGAAAACTAAAATCCAGCCTCTCTGCCCAAGACTGGGGCAGCTCTTACCTTGGGACCAACTCAACAGAACTGTTCAAACCTCACTAACATTTCTGTCATTTTGTGCTACTAGTGTCATGAACAACACAGCAAAGGTAACTTGTAATATGAGCGTAAGATGTAGAAGCAGGAGCAATGTGCGATGTGTAGCGACTTGTGACATGTAAGAGGTTTCCATACCCCTCTTTCCATTAATGGTCACGTTAATACAGCTTTCACTAATGCATTACAGAGCTTTTGTGCAGAGTCAGCCTTACTGGGAATTTGTCTGGCAATACAAGCTAAACAACAACAGCAAAAAGGCAGGGGGACATGCAGGAAAATATTACAGAGACTTTCAGTTTTCTAAAGTACAGCAAGATTTTTTTGTTTTCTTAGTAGTGTCTTGATAGCAAATACCCTAAACTGTTCATGTTTTCTATGATATTGTTCTCCCAAATCTCTGGTGTGTTATACACTGACATGCATAAACACAAGCTTACTGCAAAATACTCCATGGAGATCCCCAGAAACTAAGCGGCATTAGAGCTGCTGCTGGTTTAGTCCCTGGATGGAGCAGGGAATTTGACCAATGGCTCAGCCTACAGTTAGGTGATGAAAGAAAGAAAAAAATCCCCAGCTACAGATGTAATATAGCCAGAGAGGGGCTGTGAGAGGAAAATGAAGTACACAAGAATGGCTTTTCTCTGTGAGGAAGTGAGGAAGAGAAAGGGTGCTTGTCTAGGTCTCAGCTTAGGGTTGAGAAAGGGAAAGCCCAGAGATACAAAGGAAATAATGATAGAGAAGAGCTGTCAAAGGAAATTGAGGATTTTTAAATAATTAGTATTTTGTTTCTGGATGAATCAAAGGGCCCTGGCTCCCTGTGGCTCAGCCTAGGGTGAGGATGAAGATTAAAGAGAGGGAATGCTGGGAGGTACATAAATGGCTGGGGACCAGAAAGAATTGTCTGCAAACAGGGCTGATGCTAGAACTCTCCGGTGGAGAATATTCAGTTCCTGGAGGGAGAGGGATCCCCTGGGGAATTATAACCTGCATATGGTTAGAGATGGAGTTCAGAGCAAGAGAGCACACAGAAGAATTGAAGAGACTCCGGAAAGGGGCTGCCAGAGGAGATGGAGAGCTGACAGAAGCAATATCCCTGAGGAATTTTTAGTCTTCAGAAGGGCAAATGTACCTTGCCCAAAGCTCAGCATAGCATTTGGGTTGAGGGAAAGAATAAGCCCAGAGCTACATTTGCAGGGGGGTTGTAGAGTGCCTTTGAACATAAACTAAGAGTTAATTCTCATGTTCTTTTGTGACTATATCTTCTCTAGACA
The DNA here is from genome assembly GCF_028858705.1 of Grus americana. Taxonomy (NCBI): domain Eukaryota; kingdom Metazoa; phylum Chordata; class Aves; order Gruiformes; family Gruidae; genus Grus; species Grus americana. Next base: position 24,604,451 of record NC_072855.1, read on the forward strand.
AGATAACATAACAATGACATATTGATGCTGTGCCACTGGGGCAAGGGAACTGCCACAAATATCTGGAAACTTTCATAATAGCAGATGATGTACATCCTACTAAGATCAGAGATGAAATTAAGGAGGCAGATTTTGCACTTAACAACTTTAGGAGAATGTTATTTCAGTTGAAAGTAGAGTTAACATTAAGAGAAAAAAATTCATATATATAATTGATGTTTCCTTCCTGGTTAAACTGTTGGACTGTCAAGTCTCCAGCAGATGTTTCTGGACCTTCAAATTCTGCTTCTGTAGATGCACAGTAAGATTGGGAAGCAAGAAGACAAAGCAACAAAATAACATCAGTAACTGAAGAACACCTTGTCAATATAGTGGCCTGAAAGGAAGAGCCACTTTGTAGTCACATCATAGCAGGATCCTACAGGCTTATTCCGTTACCCCTGGCAGTAAGATGGTCGGGGACACATTTAAAGGAAGGAGAAATGATATGGGCTTCCTCTGTGGTAGAGTGCAGTGGTGAAAATAACACAGTGGATCTGACCGTTACCTGATTAATCTACAACCATTTCTGGGAAATAAGAAACTCTTGAACTAACCGTACATTTTGTCAATGAAGAGACTATTTACCTTAACTAAATAGTACACTGTGTCTGGAATTGATCCGATTTAAGCTTTTTCTTGAACTATAATATAATTTGTAGTACTGCAGATTAATCACCATTTTAAATCCTTTATCCCTAGTGATTTAAGATAAACCACAGAAAAATCAAAGGTTTTTTTCCCTGTTATCAACATATCTTCTTCCTATACATTGCATTATTTCAAAGAGCTTTGCTATTGCCATCTGAACATCACTGGATTTCTAATTAATTTTCTTCTGCCTTTCAAAAGCAATGTTTTGCTACATAAAGACAGTGATAAATTTTACACCACGATTGCTAGGATTTTAGGAAATTACTTTATTGGTAGCAACTTGGCAGTCCCAATCCTTGAATCAATAGTAAAGTGACTCATGCGTCTGACTTCCTCTTTGAAAAAGCAGTGCAGACTATTAATTTGTTGGTGCTGCAAGTTGTGAGGACTCATGCATATGGAAAGGACATTCAGATGCACATGAGCAATTATATTCCTGGGGAAAGCATAACATTTTACCCTTATTCAGAGCATAGAAGTGATCTGAATTAAATTTAGCTCATAAAAACATCTACATATTCTTTTGATAGTAAATAAGTCAATAAATGAGTAGGAAGGACTACTCTTTATTACTCTTTCTGTACCTGATTTCAAAATATATTGAGTTTGTGCATTGTTTTGACTTGCAGGTCAACTGAAGAATGGAAATCTATGAGAAAAATTTTTAAGCGTTTTTCTGCTGCTTATCAGGAATACCAGCTGAGTACTAGTATTCAGAAATGCACAGAGAAAAACTATAATCCTTTGTATTCGCAAAATGGCTAGAGCTTAACTTTTCCTACAATTTCAGAGGTCAAATATTTGGATTCAATGGTTTTGGGATAAAAATACAAAGCTCTATTATAGGCATTTTTAACATACTTTGACTGACTACTAAAAGCAGTTGTGAATCTCTAACTCTGGAAGACACCAATGGATGTAGATAAATAAAATTACATAAAACAAATTCATGATTCTTAGCATCTATTATACTCATCTACTTACAATGATTTGCACTTTCAATAATTTTAATAAAAATGGAGCAGATTCTAAAATTTTACCATTGAAGTCAAAACAGATTCAGGCAGATACAGGAAATTCCACTTCAGGATCAAGCTATGTACTAGAAAAATACTAAATTAGACTATGGATTCTTAGGTGAATTAGTTAGATCATTCACCTGTTTGGAATTCATTTTTGAAACTTTGATAGTATGGATAACCTACAACTGATATTTTCTAAAGGGGCAAAGATCTGTCTGTAATTCAATGAAAGAACTCCTTTCAGACTGAAGACTGAGAACAGAGAAATTAATCTGTTCTCGTTCATTACATTTTGACTTTTCACCTGGAAGAATATTTCTAAAAGCTTTTGCATCTGCATCTTCTGGTTTCCAACTGAATTTTCTTCAAGTCACGAAGGTGGAGGTTGGTAGAACTTTGTAATGTATTTGGTTAGTACTTGCAGACCTTCCAATTTGATGAAAGTGCAGACAATGTTTGGTTAAAATAATCTACAAATACCAGGTATTTTTCAAACACAGTCAAAGTGACAGTGCAAGAGCAAGTGGGGAAAAAAATGATCTAAGTTAAAAAAAAGTACCTGGTAACTTTAGTTGGATGATTAATAGGGCATCACAGAACTTGAACAACAGACATTTATTAATGATGAGAGAAATGGAAATGCCAAACAGAAAAGTGAAAGGAATACTAACTCTTGAAAGTAGAGCTGTGCCAAAAGACAGGGGGGACATAAGGGAGCCCTGCCAGGAGAGAGGAAGGACATATGGAAGCTGCTGAAGTAGTGGCACATCTGTCATTATAAATGTTAGAGGACATTTTGAGTTATGAGTAAGAAGAGATTAATGCTCAGAACAGAAAAAGCTGTTGGAGTAATGTAAGACAGGGCAACCTGGGAACTGTGTATTCAGAGGAGTTTGGCCCATGAACTATAACAAAAAACATGTTCTAAGACAGAAATGCCCTTGGGCTGGATCCTGCCTTTTATTTCTCAATCAGTAAGGCCTAAGGTAATCCACTTAGAGATGCGGTAAGCAGGGCCAAACTTAAGTTAGGCAAAGGCAGAAAGTACAATCTTCCCTCCTTTTTTGGACTGGAATACCTGTTCTCTCCCCAGTGTTCTCCTCCCTTGTCACACTTCATCTCAATCACTGATCAGAAGGAAGAAATAAGTTTCACTGAAAGATACAAACCTGTAAAAGAAAAGTGCAAGATTTGCTCATGCTGCACCGTGGTTCCTGGCAGCACAGGGTAGAACTGCAGGATTCAGAGAGGAAAGGTGCCTGTGTCCCGAAAGCATTTAGCTCATCCACACAGTTCCAAAATTCACTATCAATGGATGAAAGCTGGGCTTGACACAGGACTTTCTACCATAGCTTTCCTGGCATACCATCTATCAACAGCTCTTTCTTCAGGTGTCTCACACTGATTACCTTGAGGAAGGAATTGTGTCTTTTTTATGTGACTGACTCCTAGAATAATTTTGATTGCTTAACAAACACACAAATAATCAAAATAAAAGGAAAAGTACTATTTGGACTTTTCTATAATTACGATGCAAAGAATGCACCAAATGACTCTCAATACAGAATAGAAAATTTAAGAGAAAGGAACAAATAAACTACTGAGGTGAGCTGGAAAATGAGAGCTATGTCTGCAGGATGTTTTGGTTACCAGAGCTAAATAATCCTACATCTAAAGAACAGGGCCAAATGGGAACAACGGTATCATAAAGCATGATGTGATGGTCAGAGCTGCACTAGATCCAGCTGCTTAGATCCAACTGCCTTAGAAGCACCTTGGGTCCAGGAAGGAGTCAGCTTTCATTCCAAAAATCAGGTGGGCGGTAACATAAAGAACAGGTCTGGAAAACCTATTCTACAAAAGCTGACATACCAAAATGCTGTATGGTATCACTGTGTCATTATAGTGGTCCAAATCCATCCATTAGAATTATGAAATCCCATATGGTTGAACATCAAGGCTTCTCTGCCTTTCCCCCCACTTCTTAAGAGTAACATTTATTAAAATGTTTTTTATTTACTGAGCATCCCAACAGCTGAGTTTATTTGAATAATAGCACATAATGAGACCCTGAGCTGAAGGTTTCAGTTTATTTGACCTCTCTCATTAGGGAATGTATAACATGTTTTCTAGCACGGATGTTGCTGTAGACTTCACTTGCACATATAATTCTAATGACCTTTGGGGAGCTTGACAGAAGATGGAGCTGGGTAAACTAAGCCTCACTACAGTTACAAATATCAAAGAGGATAAAAAGATCCTTAAAAATTGCTAAAGTGTTATCCTCAATATATAAATTTATAGTAAATTCTCTAAGAGCTAAATCATATCAGCTAAGATCTACCAGTATTTTAATAATACATTGCCAATTTAACATTTACCTTTCCAGCAATCTGCATGTGCCGGTTGTCGTGGTTTAACCCAGCTGGCAACTAAAACAACCGCACAGTCATTCACTCACTCCCCACCCCAGTGGGATGGGGGAGAGAATTGGAAAGAAAAAAAAAAAGGTAAAACTCATGGGTTGAGATAAAGACAGTTTAATAGAACAGAAAAGGAAGATAATGGTGGTGGTGGTGGTGGTGGTAATAGTAGTAGTAGTAATAATAATAATAATAATAAAAATAAAAATAAAATATACAAAAGAAGTGATGTACAGCACTACTGCTTACCACCTGAAGGTGATGCTCAGCTAGTTCCCAAGCTATGCCGCCTCCTGGCCAAACCCCAGTTACATAATGAGCATGACATCATGTGGTATGGAATATCTATCCCTGTGGCCAGTTTGGGTCAGCTGTCCTGCTTCTGTCCCCTCCTGACTTCTTGGGTGCCCCAAGCCTTCTCGTTGGCAGGGCAGTATGAGAAGCTGAAAAGCCCTTGACTGCTTGGTAACAACTAAAACATCGTTGTGTTGTCAATGTTATTCTCATCCTAAACCCAAAATAGCTGCTAGGAAGAAAATTAACTCTATCCCTGTTGAAATCAGGACAACAGTACTTTGTGCACTAATGTTAGATCAATCCTGCAGTCCTCTATCAGAGATGCTGTATGAATCCTTGGTGGGAGGAGACAGTTTTCCTGAGTGAAACCAACTGTACTAACAGATGCATGGATGCATTCACTGTAGGAGTTCTTTGCTGATATTGTTTTATGAAAATGCCTGCAGCAAGAAAGCGCTCTTAATAGATACACACCTCAAGGCTTCAGGGATAGTGATTCTGTTATAATCACAACTCAAATACTTTACTATTCAGTTAGAAAATATTAAGAAAAACTGTACCAGTGTTTTTCCTTCAGGAGAGAATTACTGATAATATAACTTCTTTCTTGGTGACTGTTTAGTACAAATACTGACATTTCAGAGTTCTTGGCATTTCAAACTACAGCTCATATCACTTGCACTGATTAAAGATCCCATTACCCTTTCATAATAGAATATTTTTTTCCTTAAGAGACTGTTTGCCAACAATAGAATCTTTCCAGGTCTCATATATAAGTTTGGGTGTGATCCAAGACCAGCTGAAGCTGACCAAATATTTTCTTTTCTCAATGGATTTTAATTTGGATCCTATGTTTCTCAATGTCTCAGTTCTGCTTTTGCATAATAAAGTTAATCATACTACTATATCTCAATGGTATTGTGAAGTTAAATCCGTTAACGTCCAGTGAAGCACTCAGATATTACAGAGTGGTAGGAACAAATTAAGCATATGGCTGAATGGCCCTAGCTAAAACTTAAAGTGGGTAATTACACTTTACCTACCTGAAAAATCACATTGGCATTTGCATTTGATGCAATACACTACAGTGTCTGCCTCAAGCATTTACAGAGTTGTTCTACATGGATAAGCACTCTATTTCACTACAAAGAAGCTGCGTATCAATGGAGTAAAAGTGTATGATTTGTAAAGTAGTCTGCAAATTTTCTGGATGGGGAGAACTAAAGTCATGACAGATTCTCTTTTTCTTTCTAATTAATGTTTTAATTGTGGAAGCAAATAAAACAAATACATATAACAAGAAAAGGATAGTCAATTGTTTTACATTGTTATTACCCAATTTTTCAAGGTAAAGTCCAATATCTTTACAAAGAGTGTAGGAGGAGTTTTATGGCTTCCTATCACTTCATTTTCCATATTATTTTTATGGATTATATGTCATAACCATAACTAAAGATACTAATGCCTATTAAGCCGTAAATGAAGTAAGACAGTAATGTAAATTCAATGATTTCTTTTTCCTGTGAATGTGAGAATATATGATACTGAATATTTTGTCAAGTTTCTTTCTCTGGGATACATCTGTGCCATTATGTAGTACCAGTCATTTTTGCAGAGATAGCTTCCCAGACCCTTTGACTTACTTTTTCTTTCACTAGAAAACAGTCTTACTATGCAGCATGAAGAAAAATATCAGCGTAACACCAGAAGCAAAATACCTTGTTAATGAGAAATGCACTACCTGTCAGGTTCACAGTTGCAGAAGCAAAGAGTTTGAACAATTAATTCAGAAGACCATGATGGCCAGAAGAAAAAGAAAGGAAATCTCCTGCTTCATTCAGGAGACTAGGCAGGTTTGAATATGAGGTTTGACAGGCTCATGCAAATGTGAGTGATTTTATGCAAGCTAATAGAATAACATACTGAAACAGAGTTTGCTTTTAATTAGAGCTGGCAAGCTGGAAGGAAAGCCCATTAAGCCTGGAAGCTTGTAAGGTTCATGGTGTGTTAGACCACCCCAGAGAGAATTAAATTTTCAAAGACTTTCTAGTCGTCTAGGAGCTCTTCCACATCAAGAACAAAATTGTTCAATTATCAACTATTTAGAATCTAATTGAAAAAAATTATAAATTCACTTTGTATCATGATTGATTAATTCTCCGGAGAAGAGCACAATCTTTCATTGTCATTCATTGTCCCTGACCATCCACAGGAAAAAAAGTGTGCCCCATAGAGCTATGCTTAAGTTGCCCATCAGTAGCCTTCAGGACCACAGGAATATCAAATCAGACCATAGAAGTAATCAGCAACAATTTAGAAAGGAATAGCACAAACTTATAGACAGACCACTCCTTCACGGTGGAACTACACAAATGCAAGTGAATCACATCTGAAAGTCATTCTGTGAAGACTGAGAATTTGAAGGCAAATCTTAGAAATCTGTGCTTAACTCCTTTATACGAAATAGCGAAAATAGAAAAACTGTGAAAAATAAATGGAACAGATGGTTAAAGAGCAGATAGCATATCTCTCCAAAGATAAGGGGATAGATAGTGTTTCCATTAAGCTTAGCAGTTTTCAGTTCAGAAACTGGAAAAGGAAGGAGGAATATAGACACTCTCTGTAGCCTAGCTAGACTATTTTGCTGTTCAGTAAACAAAAGGAAGACTATTCTAGCACTCAAAATTCAGCTGTCCAGCAAAGCCCAGCCCTCCAGTAATGCCAGAAACTCTATACAATGTATGCGTTTCACAAGAACTAAGACATCCCTAAGCATCCATAGATGACTCGTGTAAATAGCCACAGATCCTGTGTCATGGCATCAGTTTAAAAATGACCTTGGTTTGCTCCACATGGAAAACAAACTGAAATCTCGTAAGTTATTTTTCTGGCAGGACTGCTGCTTTCTGTGGCTTTGTGTAGATAGCAAATTGATTATGGATGTGGTTTACTGAGGGACTTCTCTCTTCTGATTCTCCCTCCTCCCATGCCTGCCTGAAGTCACAGGCTCTGGACATCACACAGATGACCTCTCCTACACCCCAAGGTTATACTGCACCCATTGTTCAAGCACACTCTGGGACACCCCTCAGACCATAGACAGGGATGGGACTGGTAGAGTGAATAAAGAGCTGGAGGTCCAGCAAGGGAAATGACAGCTTCAACTTACCATCAGCAGAGAGGAACAAGACAAGGACTGGTGAGTAGGCACAGAACAGGCTCCATCAGGACTGTTAGCAGATCAGCCATGGTCAGAAGTTAGGGATCACATTATCAGCATCTGCCACTGCTGCTCAGGACTTCAAGCTCCTGCTCTTACACTGCCGACCAGAAGCAAAGCCATTCAAGATGGGAGCTGTAAGCAAATGTCATGTACAAAAGTCACTCTGGGCAGTTCTGGAGATGTCAAAATGACAGTTTGTAGTCACCATTATGCACCTGCTGTCTATGATGTAAGACTATTATTGAGTAAGACCAGCCAAGAGCATGGCATAAGGCAGCTGTACTGCAAAAACAGCTAGTATAGCCTCGATGATTATTTCCCTTTTCCTGAAACACCCAGAGTTTCTAAAACCTCTTGCAACTTATGGGAGACTACTAGAGAAACCAGGCCACCTCCACTGCTCCCTCCTCGTATACATCCTTCTGTAGTCTGACTTACAAAGTTGAGAAGTGCAGAAACCACTACAGCCCAACTCAGAGCCTTCCTATGATTCCTTAAACATTTGAAGAGTTCCCAGTGCCAGCCAGTCACTCTTCCTCAGGCAATGCTTCAGAGATGCTGTCTATAAAAGAATTAGCCTGGCCTAGTTACCTATACACAGGGTTATTGCTTAGGACTCAGGAATCTCAGTATGATAAAAGAAGAAAAGGCTAGAAGAGGCATGTGACTAGAAGCTCCACTGGTTCTTGGGGCACTCATGCTGGCAACAGATGAAGAACTGAGTCTCACTGTTTTACTTAGTATCTTGCTTCTCTCCCGGTCACAGACCTCATCTGAATCACTGACAACAGCAACAGCAGCAACAGGCGGCACAGGGGTTGTGCACACTCAGAATGGAGGTTGTGCGTGAAGGGTGCCCCTTTTATAGAAGGCAGTGGGTGCATAAGGCACTGTTCCCCTTTTAGTGAAAAAAGGGTTGATTTGCTGAGGTGCAAAGGTACCTGACAGAGCGTAAGGCACCTAATACACTCTGGGTATAACTGTTGCACTTGCTTCGTGGAGGATCTGAACCTGAGCACATCGCCTGGGTAGGAGCTCAACCAGCACCGGGACCTGGCACCAGAGACGTTCCTTGCTGGCACATCCTCAGATCATCCAGTCCCTCTGTTACCTCTTGAACAGGTGAATGCAAATGACAAGCTGTTATTAATCACTTTTAATGAATTGTGAAGCATTAAAAAACAATATCATTGCATCAATCAACTACAGAATTTACATTTAAATATACCTATTTGGGGAGATAATTTTCCATGCACCTTGAGAAATTAAACCAGCAACCAAACATTTTGCTATTAAAAGAAAGGCAATATTAAATAACATAGTTCCACTGCAAAAAGTAACTGTTTTCTTTGATGACCCACACTCAATATCACTGTGTCATAATTTTCATTGAACATTAATTAACACTTTCAATTTTATGTCTTGCACCACCATACGTGGTTTTAGGGCAACATAGTAGATGCACAGAAGATATCCATAACAACATACATTTATATTATATATTTATATGTATATATGTATATTTATGCACAACACAGTATATTATACATATACTCCAGCTACAAAAAGAAATAAAATAAAATCAGTTATATGGAGTATTAAAGGAACAATTGTGAAACCATGAAAATAGAATCTATTGTCAGATTACATATCAGGCAGAGAAAAAAAAATCAAAGTAAAACATATATATATGCCATGACTTTAAATCAAAACTAGCATGAAAATATAAATAAAGAAACATTTGCAGGGAAAATATCAGACTGGAATCATGTGTTGAAAGTCATTGCAAGGCTTGTTACCTGGTTTGTGGCAGAGTGTGTTCATCAGTACCAGAACAAAATCTGAATTCCTGGGAATTTATGCTCTTAGGTGAATATTAAGAAATTCACTATTTGAAAATGATGACAATTAAAGGGGGGGGGGGAATCAGCTGTGATCTTTGCTTGAGAAAAAAAGCAAATTTAATCCCTCTCCATCACATGGCTGGCTAAACACTTAGATTTAAAGAATGTAACCCCTCATCTAGGTAATATAAAGCCCCATGGAAAGGTTTGGTTAATAGGAGAACATATTCAAAAACTCAATTTATGGAAAATTAAAAGGAATAAATAGATTTCTTATCTGAGAAAATTACCTTATGAGTCCCAGAATGCCTAATTTCAGAGAGAGCTTTCTGTATTCATCTCAGAATATGAAATGCTAATTTGTTAGTAAAGGAAAACATAAAGACTTTATTTAAGTCAAGAAATGCTTAAAATATTTTAAATACATTCTGGTTTACATAGAATTATTTTTTAATCCATCTGGCTGGCCTTCCTCATGTTGAGGTCTTATTAAATGGAAATTATTATGAAGTTTATATGTGAAAAATCACAAGCATTTGGTCCTCTGCAATAACAATTTTGGTTAAATAGACTGGATCATACAGCAGAGAGACGGCTAGTATTCCTTATGTTTTCATTTATGACATGGGTACAAAATGTTTATTAAAACAAAAAAAAATTTCTCATTTCGGCTTGAAGAAACTCAGTAATTCACATCATGTTCATGGAAAAATATGATTATTTTATAGCTAAGGTTCTAAGTAATTAATATGCTCCAGAACATTTACCTAAATTAGATTAACCAGAGTCAATTACACAAAGTAACTAACAGGCAATCTACCTGTGAGAAACCAAATGCTATTCATTGTCAGAAGCAGCTGCGAGAACAGAGGCTGGGAGGAGTTGGGACTCAGAAGTTCTAGGGATATTTAGAAGAGAAAAAATCTGTGCTTTCACCTTCTCTTTCAAAAAATAGCTTAACCTGTCTGTTTGGGGACAATTCCTCTGTGGCTGGGATCCCTAGAACACTAATATCCCTAAGTCACTTTGAAAATATTCCTTAAGAACGCTCTGGTGGTTGCATTAAATTTGCTTGTTTTCAGTGTATCATAAGCTGCATGCTTTGACTAAAAAGGTGTAGGTGAGGTCCTTTGCCTTGCTTGTTTTGCCCTGTGTCAGGTGAGAATCTCTAGAAGAAGAGTTTCTCTTCCTGGAAGAAGTCATGGATGCTTGTTGGGAGCAGCTTCAATAATACAATAAATTGGGAGAGGATAGATAAAAGCTGAGAAGGGAGAAGAATACGGTCTGGGTAGACAGGGGAAAAGAGAATAAGCAGTAGCCTATGGGAGGGCAGGCTGCAACGGTGGGGAGCTCATTTACAGCAAGATGCAGATCCAAAACCAGGCCTCAGAAGTGATGGAAAAGATGACTTTCAAAGGGATCCCAGTAAGACCGCGTGGAGTTGGTGCAGCTAGGAAAGCCTTTTAAATTTGACTTGAAAGAAACAGATGAAGAAGATGCTGCCCTAGAAAAGGCACAGGTGGCAAGTGCTAATATAGTTTTCATGCCTTTTCTTACTGTTTGCCTTTCTTACCTTCTTGTCACATTAGAATCAGTGCAACGTTAGGCCCTGGGACACCTGATCTAACTTTGGAGTTGGTCCTGCCTTGGAGCAAAGACTAGAGGATCTCCAAAGGTCCCTTCCAGCCTAACTTATTCTGCAGTCCTATGACTTTTGAGGGGAAGATTTGTATTTTCATTAATAGCGACAATGTAGCACAACAAATTGTAGTGGAAATAAAGAAATAGGTGCTGTGAATTTGATATGTGGAAGCTTTTTCATGGATGTGAAGAGCACAGGACTCTGTCAGCCCATGGCTGATGCCTACCATCTCCTACCGCCTGCCTCTATCAGTGTGGATCTCATAACACCTGCAAATACAGATTACATTCCCTACCACTGAAAGGATGGACTCAATCTTCTTAACAGAATAATGTTGGAAAAAATCCCACCGAAACCTTTACAAACTTTATTATATTGATATACTACAACCTTTTGTGCAATACTTTGTGTCCACAGATGCACAGATGAAATCTCTTAAAGTCATTGGAACAAAAAAAGGAAAGCGAGAATCTGTTAGACAGATTTCCCCAATTAATTTCACTAAAAATGCCTGTGAAATTTCACATACTGAATATATGCTTCTATTATTAGAAATATAATTAAGACATTCAAGACTCTCTATTTTTAATCTGAAGAACAGTCATGCTCTGAAGCCTATTACACAAAAGTTTCTCAGAAAACAGGAAGAACAGACAAATTAAGCAAAATTGTTACAGAAACTGTCCATTCAGTAATGGAATATTTTGCCTAGTATCATTTTAAGTTACTCAAGATAACAGAGATTTTTTTTCTTCCATTAAAAGACTATTCTAACCTGCTTGATCTGATTGTAAGGACTTTTTTCCTGGTGCCAAGTTAAATTCAGATAGTTTCTTCCCATATCAGAAGTTATATCATTGAAATAATCGGGTAGAAGTACTGGAATAGCAAGCAGTGAAACATTAACTTACTTCTCAAGGAAACATAGGTGTTTTGAGGAAAATTAGAAAGGAAAGCTTGTGAAGTTTTAATAATATGCGTGTGAAATAAGCGTAGCTTTGTCTGAGGTTTACTTCCTCTGTATTTTTCCCCAGAGGAGAACAATCTTGCTAACTAGCTCTCAGGAACATGCTGGAAGGGAGGATGAGGTCGATTATTTCCAGAGGCAGCCTATGATCTTGGTAAATGCTCACCTGTAGGGAGCTGAGAAGTGCCACTGAAATGTCTACACAGAGAAGCAATGGAAATTACATGGAAAGTAAAGCATTTAAAACAAGCCCATCAGCTGTGGACTGTGAGCTGTATCCATAAAAATCAGCGACACTGACAGTGTTGAGTACGTATTGCCTAAGCTCTTAGATGCCCGGCCTCCACAGTAGACTCCGGATCTCTGGGCCAAGTCCATTGGCTCCCTACTTTGTTTATGTAGCTAGGCCTCTCAGAGAGGGAAACATTACAAGTATGTTCAGTGACGACTTGCCAAGATGTAGACACAGAACAGAAAAACAATCTGAGCAGAAGTATTATATCTTAAGTCTGTCTTATTGTAAAACTTTCTGACTTTGTGCTTCAGAATGAAAATAAGCATTAGCTTATTTTATTGGGTAGCACTGGGTCAGGCACTTCTGCAGAGAAATTACATTTAAAATATATTTCTGTCCTCAGTTCTTCACTAATCAATGTTTCCTGCCCTTGAAACACACACAGGAATATAGAATTCCCCCAACCGCTCAAGAAAGTCAGGATTTTTTTTCCTTCCCCACTCTGCTGAAGAGCAGAAGTACTTCAAAAGGGAGGCTTGAGAGTAAGCACTGCTTAAGAGTAGTGTGTGATCTGGAAATTACAGCATCATCTAGGGAGGCAGAGATGCGGGTTTGAAGCCTTTCAGAGGCAAATGGTGTTCTACCCAGGTATCCTGCAAGCTAAGGGGCTATTTGGAGTACAAGTATAACAGTTTGCAATCTCCACGTTTTTAACATAGTTGTGGACTGTCTGAGCAGCAAGGTAAACTGCCTGCACAAAATCCCTTATTCTGCAACTGCTTTGCCAATGGTGGTTTAGACCAGCTTTAACTCACAGCTTGCTCACGCATCTCTCTATCAGAATGCAGTTACTCGTATGCCTGTACCGTTGCTGCCTGCACAGTTGCGTAACTTTGGGGCACACACGCGTGATGATCTTACGGTTCTTCAGAAACTCTCCCGTGTGGTCCTCAAGAGCACTATGGTGTTTACATGTCTGCAGGACTTGGCAGCTATTAATCAGGATTTTCAGGCTCTCCGCTTGGGATTGAGAGATCTCGGTTCTGTTATCTAACCTTTAGCAAAGTCCTTTCTGGGGATCTGGCTCTGTGTAATACTGAGGCTGAGTAAATGTCAGATACTCTCAGTAAATCATAGAATAATAGAAATTTTTAATAATAGAGTTGAAAGGGAATGGGAAAGATCATACAGTCCATCCTATTCTTTCAAACCAGGATCAAGTCTAAATACACCATTCCAAACATTTGTCATGTGTGGTTTTGAACCACATCTGTTGCTGAAATTTCACAATATTTCTACGGAGACCTATTTCAGTACTTGGCTGTTCTCACCATAAGAAAATGTTCATTATGCTAAACCTAAATCCTTAATGTGATGAGAGACCATACTAAATAAATTATATAATTCATATACTTTTTCATGCAGATAATTGGTTTTTCAGGATAAGATTTGTTTCTTTAAAAAAACCTTCAGTTACTTTAATTTTTGTGTTTCTTTCATACAGGCTTTTTAGATGTGATCTAGATTATTTCTTCCAAAAAGTTGCTTTAAAGATTTATTTTCTGCTACATCATTTTATTACTGAAATGTTCTCAATAAAAATTATTATTTTATGCCAGTCTATTGTCATAATGCCCAGTGCGGATTTGCATAAGAAAAATAACAATCCTTGTCCTAAAATAGACAAATGCCTAGCAGGGGTTTCAAGAATGTTTTGGTATATTTCTGAAAGCCTGATTTAACATTTCCATTTCTTTTAGGATTAGCTGTTATCTAATAGCTGTCATAAGGGATCAAAACTAAGGTCTGATTTACTCATTGTGCCATCTTTTACAGTAGCAGGTGAAAAACATATTTTTCCTATATCATTGGCATTACACGTGTGTATGAATTTCACTCCCATCATCTCCCTAGTTGACAGAATCATCTTCCTAGTTGAAGGAACCTAGCCCTGTAATCTCTCTTTGAAAACTTCTTAAGTTTGGACAGGCACTTCTATTTTCTTATTTCCCAGGTAGTCCAACAACTGTAATGATAGATCCAAATGTTCCCGTATCTTGTTTCCAAAGGAAGCCAGTAGCGAACAATTGCGAGTATATGAAATGGGAAAAATACAGAAAGATTTTTTTCACCTCTGTGTCCTTTCAGGTTCCAGAAATAAGACTATGGCTGTGCCTGGCCTGCCCTAGTTAATTAATTTGCTTACCCCCACTACTATTCTTATTTATCCTTTTAACCACCACAGCTTTACAAACAAGTTCCACAGTATAAGTATACATTTTACAAAAATAGTTTCTACTGTTTACTTAAAATCTTCTACCTGGCACTATCCTTGGTCACAAATAGCTTTTCCATTTTGAGAAGCAATAACTAAATATTCTGTGTAAACTCTTCTCCACAACATTTTTTTGAGTTCTTTATTATATCTCCTCTCAATCATCTCTTTCCAAGCTGAAGTGCCTTAGTTCTTGTACTACGACAATTAGTAATTAGAAGACCTAATTAGCAGAATGCATAGACAGATAATTTCACTTTCAGCATGTATCTTATCATCTTGTTATTGTAATGTCCTTTTTGTAGTGTCACAGTTTGTTGAAGTGAATTCATACTTGCTTTTTCTAGTTTTGTTTTCTGGTTGTTGTTTTTTTTATTTTAGTTGGGAATCAAAATAAGTAAGGGAATAAATAATTTCTGCTGTTGCTGTGCTAATGAAACTTTTGTAAATGAAAGTATTTTACAGTGTTTCTAGATTTTTTGCCATCTTAAAAAATGTTACTGAAGTAACTAATTGAAAACTTTAAATGTGAAAATTGATCCTGTAGCAAAAAGATAATATACGTATTGTGGCTGATATTTGCATTAGCTGCTGAACTAAAACCAGTTATTTCCTTGAATAAAGGATAGCATGGCTTGGCAAAACAACAAGTTTCAACAAAAACATCGGGTTTTGGTCATTTGAAAACTATCTATTTCCCTTTTATCTATAATGGTTTCTTATAGTTCTAACTGTATGCTATAACTTACCTATTAGCTATAACTACATTTAAAATGTTACCCACATTGAATAAACTCAATTTCCCACAAAGTGAAGAAAATTTGAAAGTGCACTGAGTCTTCAGGAGAACGGATTTGGTATTCTCACGAGTTTGTTTTAAAAGTGTATGTTTAACTTCCCTTGAAAAAGCTTACGGCAGCGTGTGGTTAAGCCAATGGTTCTACATCCAATCAAGTGTACATCGGTTTGCGTGTGTGAATATATGCAAATGCGATACACCTTCGGGCAGAAGCTCTAGTGAATTCATAAATCATTCTAATTCTGAGCATATGAGGACACATTAACTGGGCACCAGATAAAACCCTACACGCAAGGGACTACCAATGCCCTTGACTCCAGCAGTGTCCACTTTTCATGGTTTTGGAGAAGGGCAGGAAAAACGGAACCATAGAGGGCACTTACTTTTTTTCAGGAAATGTTATTCCTAAATCAACGAAAATCATTTTTTACAGTATTTGTTATTGCACAGCATGTCCTTCCCAGCTACTTTCCTTCACATGAGAGTGTGGTACAGGCCTTCAGAGGACTTTCTAAAGCTCTTGGGGTAATTTAGATGACCAGATCAGATGCTTACATTTAAATGGCTAAATTTAGCAGAAACAAATCTGGGCCATTCAGATGCAATATAGCAACAAGAAATAAAAAGGCAGTCTCTGATCACGTCAAACATAATGAAATCTAGTTGAGGGTTAGTAAGTTCTGGGTAGAGAAAATGAGATGTTTAGTCCATTTTATCTAGAATGTTGATGGTTTTTTTCCTAATGTAAAGATGAAACTTGGCTTCAGAAATCCACCAGCAGCCTCCAGATTCTGTTTCTCTCCTTCCTGTCATTTCACTCTTCACTTGGCTTCAGTCCAGGTACACAGGAAAGCTTGTACAATGGGACTTCATACTATTCATGTCATAAATGGTACAAGAAACTAATTCAGAACAGTATATCTCTTCTAAAGAAATATTTATCATTATTTATATATCAAAAAGACAAGTGTCTGTCTCAGTGGGGGTGTAGTTTGTCTAGTCAGGTGTTACAGCAAGTTTGGAAGACTGGGTATAAATTAACTCTACAGAATTATTTTCATAAGTGCCAGGATATGTATTTAATGTTAGGACAAGTGCTAGTATAGAATAAGTTCAGATACTGGTCCATTTTAATCATGACTTATCATGGAATGTTTATATATAGGGATCTATTTTTAAAAAATAATGCTTCAGAGAATACGATAATCTCTGTTTTATCTAGCTCAGTATTATCTTGAAGGCTTAATTTTAACAATCTCAAAAAGAAAAAGCTTTTTTTCTAAGATTACACAAGTAGAAAAATATGAATCCTGATTTTTTTTATCTCAATAAGTCTTTTCTCCAAATCTAGTTAAAAATACAGAATGCACTAGACATGTTCAAAGAAAACAACTCTCTAAAGGCAGCAGGTAATGAGAGGATTCCATCTACATTTTCCACCGTTCACATTTCGTTGGGTATGCTGAAAAAAATGATCTCATCAAATATGAGGAGGTGTATTAGAGTTTAACAGCATCTTTTTAAAACAATCATGAACTAATAGATAAGTTTTTTTCTAAACATTTGCACAAAGGACTAAATCACGAGAGTACCTCTGGTCAATTATTTTGCATCCTGCTATCCACAAAACAGTAAGTAATTTTGAGGAATAGGGCATATATTAATGTTTTCATAGGAAACTGATAAGAAGAAAAACTATTTTTAGAATTTTTTCTAGGCTAATTAATCTGGTTTGAGAAATCTTCTCACATAAATTGGAGGCAGCTAATCATACTTCTCAAGCAGAAAGTGCAAGTTTAGTAACAGGCATCCACTTGTCAAAGGCAACCACTCACCTTTGAAGCAGGGCCTTATTTTTAAAGCTGACAAGATGGACAGTCCAGAGCTCTCTAAGTGAAATACATGAAATTGAAAATAAATCCAAACATAGTTCACCTAAATAAAGTGTTCAAACCTCTGGAACCCCACTCTCATCGCTTTCTACATCTCTACTATTCTGAAAACTTCCAATTTAAGGAGACCAAAACAGAAATATTTGCTGTTTTATTAAGGAATGGAAATGTGCATAGATCATTGTTTAATTTACCATATAACAGGATTAATGTATCCTTTTGTGCTGCATAATATCGACACAGACAAAAATAGTACACAGATGTGTTTATTAGGATTTGAGGGATATCTCTGAAAATACAAGCAGCATCTGCCTTCAAGGGGTGGGTGGATTATATTCACAAAAAATTACATATGTTCCAGTAAACCAGGTTTCACACAATCTTCTGACTTAAAAGTTTTGCTTTTTTAGCTTTCCTGAATTTCTGTACAAAATCCTGTTACCATTATGAAAAGAAACACCAACACTATCTTCATTTAGAAGGTTTCACATGTCCTGTGTAAGGAGAGTGAGTACATACACACCTACAACAAGGAAACCATTAAAGATAATGTGCAACTGACCACATAGATATGGAAAGTAGTATGAATTTTAGAATCTGAAAAGCAGAAAGAAATGCTCAGCTACCATATACTTTTAAATGTGATCTCCTACATTACAGCTATAATTTATTGTTTATCAAATAACTGATCCATAACTACAGCTGAAATGTAAGAAAGATTAGGGTATTGCAGTTTTGCGAAGGGATATTGAGACAAATGAACCCATGCATCTGACCTCTCAGCTACCCGCAACTCACACTGCAGTACCTTTTGCAAATTTGAAATGGTAGAAGAGAGTAATTACTCAATACCCAAGTGTTTCAGTAAAAAGAGTGTCTGCCATCTTACACAGATTAAATGGCAGAGAAGAAAGATTGAAAATACTGACTAGAACAGCTGATTCTCCATCCTGTTAGAGCTTTGCAAATACTGAATAAGGGAGATGATTCCTGTAATGACAACATGGCACGTTTCCTATCCATTTTTCATTAAAAAGTGGTATATGGAACAATTTCAGGAGTACCGTATACTGCAATCCCTGTAGCCACAAAGTGCTAAACAATAGCAAGGGAGATTTTTATCTAAACGGATGACTTAGGTTGTTTGCCTTAGTGGTCATATCCGATGACTCCACTGGTACCTGTCTTAAAGTAGTTATTTCAGTCGTCTTAACACTGCAGAATTGTTCAGACACTAAGGTGTGATATTCAAAATATGATGCAAGCTTAGTCATACCAATGAACTCCAGGCAGGAAATGCCTGGAAAATTTACTAAAGAAACCTACCAATTATTTGTTCTTGATTTTATTGGTTTTATTCTTCTTTGATTTTGAAAGGGTTTGTTTATAAATCATTTTTACACCCTGCCACAAAACACTTCATTTTCTTCAGACTGGATTTTCTTCTGTCATACACTAAGTGGCATTTGAGCAAGTTGTGCATACCAATCTTAAACTTCAATCTCCTTTGTTACTATGATTGCAGATTAAATTTTGAGGGTTTGGGGATGAGTGGCAACTAATTAACTAGTGTAAGTATTGTATTTGGATGCACTGCAAAATAATATCTGTCAATGACAGACTGATTTGTTGGTCCCATGGTGGCATATTTTGCATCAATAAAAGCTTCAGTTCAATAAAGTCCCGCAATGTTCCAGAAATACAAATTAGTGAAAATACACATTTTCAAAATGAATCAATCCTCATAAATTCATTTTTTCAACACACGCTGAATGCCTAAAATTTCCCTACCCTGTGATATCACTGTATGCCTTTGTTGGCTTTTTAATTTAGTAATGTTGGAGGCCTCTTTATTATAAAAATAATAACTGATTGAACTAGGAGAACTTGAAAAATTTGATATCAATATTGGAGTGTGGAAAGGCAATCATGCTGAAACAAATGTAAGTAGGATATAGTGAAATGATATGGAAAAAAAGGGCAAGAGAGCTCAAACATCAGAAGAATATTTCAGACTATCATATAATTCTTTTAGTTAAATAATATAGCATTAAATAACAATCAGTTTAAAGATTTCTGTTCCTTAGTTATGGAAAAAAATCAACTAAAAAAAAATCTGAAAATTTCTTCCCCTTTCTTCTAAACATGAGTAATGACAATTTCCTAAAATTGTGAGGAAATATATAGCTGAATGAAGAACAATGAAATTCTGATAGGTTCCCCACTTGAGTCATAGTTGTTTGTGAGTAAAATATCAATTAATTTTTTTCCCAAAGGGGAAATGTAGGTTAATATTATGATATTTGAATTTGTACCAAAAACCCCCTCAGAATTTCTATCAGGAGAAAAAAATAAAATCCTTTCAAAAAAATTAAAACCAATCTGATATGACTTGTTAATGCAAATCAAAGCACTTTTTCATCCAATTCAATTTTTACCTCTGTGTTCTGTCAGGATGAGTTTCATTTACATGTGCTGCAACACAGCCTGGAAGTGCTATCATCATACATCCTGTACTAGATGCTTAATGCTGGAGCAGGTACAACACCCAGGGAGATCATGTACAACACCCTGTAACATAATCTTCTTCTGCCCCTTTCCCAGCAGAAAGGATGGTGCTCACTTCTCTTGTAGCTGCTTTTATTTATCAGAAATGGCTGATTATGCAATTAATAGGTTTTCCCAGTGTATTTTCCCTAGAAGCAGGACCAGATATGATCTATGTAAGCAATTGCCCCTTATATGAGCTAATCATAGCAGCTAGGACGTTTTTCCTTACTGTAATATAAATGATCCATACTGAAGTCTCATTATGTATATTTATAGAGAATAATCTCCAAATGCCACCAAGCTAAGCTGCAATGTTCTTGTGCACTGTTTCCTTAAGGCAAGTTCTATCCCACTGTCTTCTAAATAAGCAGGGATGCATGGACCGCAGAGATTTTCAATTCATTATTGCCTATTTCCTTTTTCAACAGCTAAGAGTAATGCCTAAAGTAAAAAATTAAAAGAAGCTGATAAAAAGAAGGCTTCTTTATGTTTTATTTTCAAACAAGAAATTTAATCACTACAACCTATGTATCAAGCTTGCATTATGGTTTTACTCACATGAGGAAGACTGAAACAGCTGTCCTGTCTCAATCAATGGATCACAGTAATTTCAAAAATACAGTTATTTAAACATCAAAAATTACCAATAAACTGAAGTAAATTCAATGTATAGGAAAGGGATCAAATGTACTTTAATGTCTAGCTGTCCCTTTTTCTCTCCTTGTCTAGTTATTTAAGGAAGAAAGGGAAAATATTTCTATTGCATCCATCTGCATTGATGAAGTAGGGATACTACCAAGAAAGTTGGATGGTCAAACAAAACGTCTGTTCTTTTCAACATACTAAAAAGTAAGGATCTGTGATGCTTTGCAACTTAAAAAGTCAAACTTACTGAAGGAAAAAAAATCTTGTGTTTTCATGCAAAAGCTCCACAACAGAAAGGCACCAAACTGGGAAGTCTCACCTGTCTATTGAAACTCATTCCGGATCATTGGCTTAATTTTTTGGTTCGCAAGAGCTGTTCTTCAAAGGCACTGTAAAGCAAAACAAGGTATATAAAAGATTAAGTGATCTAACTTAAAAAAATAATATTTTCTGAAGTATAAGCACATTGACCAATTATGCAGTTTAATGAATCTGCCACCTTGCATCAGCAGTATTTTCTAAATTAAGTCATGTTCAGTATAAAGGCCTTATTGTTATTCAGAACACTTCTCAGCTACAGCTGTACGATTTGATTAAATCAGTATGTGCCTACTAGGAACAGCTTGTTGAAGGAAAGCAGTGTGAAAATACATGCAATGTTCACAGTGCAAGAGGAACAAAATGACAGGCTAAATTCCACTGATAAAGTAAGAGTATGCATTAAACTCTACCTTTCTGAGACTTTGCCTCTATTACAGCAGTTTTTTATGACTATAAACTGACAAAGCTAGAAAAATGAAGCAAAACATTTGAGATTATTGCGTGTATAGTCTTGCGATAGTGTCTCTGGCAGGTTTTGCATTTTGCATACCAAAGCATGTAAGGTGATATAAAATTAAAACAACATGATACGCAACAAATCAGAGGTCATAGAATTACAGAATGGTTAAGGTTGGAAGAGACCTCTGAAGGTCATCTTGCCCAAATCCCCTGCTCAAGCGGGGCCATTTGGAACAAGTTGCTTAGGACCACATCCAGACAGCTCTTGAATATCCCCAAGGAGGGAGACTCCACAGCCTCCCTGGGCAACCTGTGACAGTGCTCAGTCATTCTTACTGTGAAAAAGTGTTTCATGATGTTCAGAGGGAACCTCCTGGGTTACAGCTGGTGCCCATTGCCTCTGGTCCTGTCACTGGGCACCACTGAAAAAAGACTGACTCCGTCCTCTTTGCACCCTCCCTTCTGATAATTGTACATATTGATGAGACTCCCTCCAATCCTTCTCTAGGCTAAACGGTCCCAGCAGTCTCAGTCTTCCCTCATATGAGAGATGCTCCAGGCCATTCATCATCTTTGTGGCCCTTTGCTGCACTGTGTCCAGTATGTCCATGTCTCTCTTGTACTGGAGAGCCCAGAAATGGACACAGAACTCCAGGTGTGGCCTCACCAGTGCTGAGAAGAGGGGAATGATCACCTTCTTCGACTTGGCAACACTCCTAATGCAGCCCAGGATACCATTAGCCTTCCTTGTCACAAGGGCACATTGCTGGCTCATGTTCAACTTCTAGGCCCACCAGAATGCCCAGATTCTCTTCTGCAAAGCTGCTTCCCAGCTGGTCAGCCACCAGCACATGCGGGTGCCTGGGGCTGTTCCTCCCCAGGTGCAGAACTTTGCACTTCCCCTTGCTGAACTTCATGAGTTTCCTGTCAGCCCATTTCTCCAGCCTGTCACGGTCCCTCTGGATGGCAGCATGACCCTGTGATGTATCAGCCACTCCACCCCATTTTGTTTCTTCTGCAAAAGTTCAGTGCTCATTCATGATAGTAAAAGGACATGAAATGAGCATGGACTTAGTATGAAGGGGCAATAGTTTCAATAAGCACCGTTAGAATTTTCTTTTGATCTGCAGAATTTTTCTTCTTATTTATGTCACACATGTTGGGAAGGTATAGTATCTGACATTTGCTATTCTAGACTTTCAGGAACGGCCAATAGTAATTAAAAATACCTACTACTAGCTGCAGGTCAACAGGAATCACAACATGCATTCCTAAAAGTTCGGCATCCACAAAATGTTTGTTGTAGTTTATTGTAACAATTATGATTACTGAAGATACTTTACGGTTAGCTTTGAGAAGCATTCTGGAGGGTGAGAGAAAATAGTGGAAGAGTTGAGATTTTGCTAAGAATAGGTTATTGAAGTACTATTCTCATAAGCCTTAGAATCTCTTCCAAAATTAGTATGTATTTTTCCAATCATCATGGAGTTGTAATTATGAAATTAAAGTATATACTTTTCATGTTCAGTATGCAGGATTCAGTTTTCTACACCACTTTGATGACTCCTCTATTTTACTGTTAAGTTGCTCTCCGCACTAGAAATTGAAGTCGAACACAAAAGAAACATGAGATGGACATTATATATGTCACATGATAAAGCTGCATCAAATTAGCTATAACCTTGAAAGAAATTCATATATGTAGATAGGTATGTATCTGGAAAAATATTGTTGTGCAGACAAAAAAACCCCAAAAAACCCCAAAAAAGGGCATGATTCGATATTAACATAAATTATACATCACATCATCCCTTTTTGCTTAGTACTTCCAAAGATCTGGTGAAATCCAAAAGGGATTACAACAACAAATGTTTTATAGTGTTTCTAAAGAGCAGAGGTTGCTGAGCTCTGGGAAGTTAGCCACAGTAACAGCAGAAATATTAATGCGATAGATGTTTATCACTTTCCTGCCCCAGCACTAGAGCAAGAGGGTTCTGCTTCAGGAAAAGGAGGTCTTTGGAAATCAGTTCATGATGCAGGACGACACTTCGGCATGGTCTGCTGGTACAATGAGAGGAGCAGGGGAACTCGGATGCACGAATAGAAACCACTACACACACCGTTTAACGTCACAATTCTATAAATGCTTCACCCTGTTCCTCAGGACATAATATCTGGAGCATTATAAATTCAATGAAGTCAATTAATGTGAACTATTTCTAGGTAGACTGCTCTTAAAAATCATGGATTTAAGTCTTACATGAACTAACGTCTACTTTTCCAGATCATGATCTCTTTTGTATCAGAATAACAGAATATGACGCAAACCAGGGACTTAGTATTCTATTTTTAAATTCAAGTCTAATTTAAAAAATATAACCTCCAGCAACTCTACTGTCACTACAATCAATGAAAGTGGTAGCCTTGGAACTGCAAACCGCTTCCTCAGTCACATCTGCTACTGCAATATTTATGAATTGCTTTCCTCATCATCATAATTTAACGGCTACTGTTATTACAGAGACAATAGGGCAAGAGCATGTCTAATATCAGTTATCATAATTAATACACAAAACTGTTAATCAAATCCACTGTACACATGTGAAAACTATAGTGAACATAAGTAATCACTGTCTGAAAAAAAAGCTATTATCAAAACATTTTAATTGCATTTGAATTAGAAAACTTATGGGCTATTTTTAAGTATATTGCCACAATAGATTAGATGTATGTATTTCTTCTATCAGCTAAAGGTCCACACCATTTTCAAGCTAAAAAATGTTCCACAGTCTTCTCTAATTAAGGAGGACATGTGCAATGTTGTCCCTCCATTTACATGTTAGAAGAGATGAGAAGGAAAGCAATATTCTGTGTCATAAACACGACATTCGTACTAACTCCACGATACCATCCAGCAGTTAGGGCTACCTTCCAGGAAGGGCTCAATTGCCTCCAAGCCGAGGGATGCAAATCCTAAATTCTTCATGTCTGGTCCTTGGAGAGGGTTTCAAAGCCTGAACAGAGCCGCCTTCTAAAATGCACAACAGGCCACAAGGACTGGGACCCACCTACAGGGCTGGTCCCAGGCTCCATCCTTGCGTACGTGCCTGCCAAAAGCTGTAAACTAAAGATATGACCAGAAGACATTCTGACCTCAGCATCCACTCCTGGGATATGCACTTGAAAGCTTGGATGTTTTGAGTCTAGTAATATAAATTCTATCTAGGTTTAATGTTAGATATATCCTTTTTATATTTCTTGAATCTGTCTATCATTTATTTGCAGGTCTCAGAAAAAAACTGACAGAAATCCCACACTGATCTTAGAGCCATTTATGATTTCCAGTGAATACAATTTGCATTATTTATAAGTCATCTGTGGAAGTATTTACATGCAGTTAGCAGAATTTCACTAGAGCTGCCTCCTGTATCTTCTTGTTGGATGTTATTATTTAAACACAAGTAAAACAAAGACTGATCTGTAGCTTAGGCTTCAATGGAATAATAAATCATGATTAATTTGCAGTGTCATTGCAGTTGTCGGACATCTCAGAAAGAACCCAGACAAAGAATGGGGATTGCAACTCTCTCGTGATTGATTTCACTTCTGTAAAATATTACATCAGGATTCTATACCTGGATTGAACATGGTCATAAGTTCTCACAAGATAGTACAGCCTTCAGGCATCATTTTTTCCTTTTTTTTCATTTAATCTTATTTCTTTGGAATTGCTTATAGATACACAGACAGCTTGAGTGAAATCCAAAAAGGTCAGTAATCCAAAATGGCTTGGGAAAATACATAAGTGTTTCTGGCTCTCTAAAAATTTTATTCCAGTGCTTTAGCTCTAGCCTAACACAAGCAATAGTGTTGTTTGATTTCAAACAAGAGCCAGGATGTGACTCCAAAACTGGGGCACCTCCTGGTTATGCTCTGTTCACATGAGTAACATACAGGCAGAGAAACAAGGCTCCCTGTCAGATTGGCTGCTGCTCCTGAAGTTTAAACCTGAAAGCCTAAATTTAAGTAGGTTGCAACAGTTCCACTCTTCCTTCTGGGGCTAAGCATATTTAGATACTGATGACCGTCCCTTTGAGAGCAGCCCCTGAAGTACCAGTCTTTTTTCATTTGCCATAAGTAATATGATACGTAATGTGATGCACAAATACTGCCCTAGTATAACCATTTAGTTATTAAAGTTGATTTGTATTATCTGCTTGTACATTGGCAAGATCCCCCTACCCCCAACTTCACATTCTCTTGATTTTTTTGCGATAGATGTTGAAAAGATGGCAGCTTTAAAATCTCATTAGTGCACTATTGATGGAGCCTGAAGGGAGCCATCTGACAGATTTACCAGATCCTTTGCCTCCCAAGACATTGTTAAAATGAGGAGAAGAGCAGTCCACTTTTTGAAACTATACACCTTACAGTTCAACCAACACGGTAGCTCCTACTTTGCTTTTATAAACTAGAGAATATTATTTAGCCTAGTCTTGGTTCATAAAAAATCATGAACAGTCATAAGCAGAAAACTATCTCCTTGCTTTCTTCAAGTAGGAAATATTAGCTTATGGTTATTACAAAAATTAAGTTATGAATTCAGAATGATCTATTTTATCAATGACATCAAGTTCACGAGGAATATCTCATATAATTACAACTTTACCATGGAATTGTAAGTTATTTTTTCTAGTCTTTGGGAACAATAAAAGGAAGTTGATATATTTTAAAATTTGCTCCTGGAAAAATATTTACTGCTTTTTGAAAGAAAGGGAAATGCATTAAGCATTATTGCTGGAGAACAACTAGTTCTCTGTATAACATAGTGGTCAAGACATAGGCTGGAATTTTTTAAGAAACCTTAGGGAGTTAACTATACAAATTGCCTTGGATCTTGTATTTCCATGAATTTTCTACAGTCAAAATGCTTAATGCATTTCCTATTAATCAGTCTTTCCCATCAGAGACATTCAGATTTTTATTGAAAATTTTTTTTTTACTACATTTAATTTGTTATTGATTCTAAAGGTGATAACAGAAGAGTCCTCTGATATATGTTCTTTCCAGAATCCTGTAATTAGTTAGAATGTGGTTCAAAGTCAAATTTATATAAATAAGCCTGAAAATGGTTCAAATTCTGCTGTAGTTTAAAGACCCTTCTCAATTTCTTTATGCCAGCTGCAACAATCTGATCTCTTCCGGATGTACTACTTGCTGATTTGCAATTGCAGGATTCTGTGAAATTTTCTACAATATTTCAATTTCACTTTTTCTTATGTTCCTCTATTTCAAGAACATTCTTATGGGGCCTGCACAAAAGAAGCAAAATTGATCATTTAACTTCTGGAAGAAAAGTATACGTTTTAAGTGGTTAGTGCTGTAAAGCCAACACTGATGTTTCACTACCAAGCATTTACCTTTACTCGTCATTCTATTGGTGGCAATTTTTATGAGAAGATATAATTTTCTAATCTCTAGAGGCAGATAAGCTTCCTGGAAAGCTTTGGAAATCTGTTCTTCATATACTGTGTAGTCATATCGCACAGCAGAGAGAACACAGAAAAGAATCATTTCTCCTCACTTCTGCTTCAGTGCTCCACAAGTCTATTTGCTGTAGACTCATAATAATAACCTTTAGTTCAACTCATTTGACAGAACATTTGTTATCACTGTTGCTAAGTTTCAGCCCTTGAAGAAAGTGATGCCCTAAGTCTCTTTTGAAAAAAACCCACCAAAACCACAAAAAACCTCAACAAAACCAAACAAAGGAATGTTAAGTATAATTTAGGGGAAGAAAAATATCAATTGTTATAGACAGAAACATCCTTGACTATCACTTAAACATCCAACCTTCAAACACTTTTATTATCAGAATTTCCAGTGAAGTAGCTAGCTGTTCTGCCCATGAATGAATTAGTTATTTGTTCTTTTGATAGTTCAAAATTATGTTGATCATTTGTACTTAATGAAAAGGGGGTTTGTTGACATACCTGCCATTTTGCATGTGCTCAGTTTGATTACGATTTGGCAAAGCACTTCAGCACTTGTTTGTGAATATATCCTTATAGTTCAATATGATCTTTGGCATTGCGTCAAATATCTCTTATTTTTAATCTTGTTCTGTAAAACAGTTATGAAGTGATACTTGACAGACAGGCTATTCTAATTTATTGTCATTTTTTTGTAGTAATCATAAGCTAATATTAATTTCCTACGTACTTTCAAAAGGGTTAAATTCAGGGTTCTCGTATTTCTAACTCTCAGCTATTTTGTCCATCTTGAAGTATAAATCTATCAGGAGTCCCAAAAACATCAGTGACCATGCTAGATTTACTAATGTATTTCCCATACTGCTAAATATGGTATAATAAAGTCAGATAAATGTGATGGGTCATCTAAAATACATGCTGAAAATAGAAAATAAATCATCAATGCAAATAAGCTTTTGCTTTCTGTCACATATATCTCAATGGGGGGGGAATTAGTTTTATAAAAGAAAGAGGTTATTTGTGTTACAGGAAGATAGAAAATATCTGAAACAATCAATGGAGGAGTCAAGGAAAAAATAAAATTTAATTCCATTTCTATTTTATGTTCATCACTTTTTCAGTTCTTAGATTCCATAGTTTCTCCTCAGTGTGCAGGTGTCTACCACCACTGCTGTCTCGGAGAGCACTGTGACATGCTGTTCTGAGCGTTGTCTTCTCAGTATCACAGCCCATTCAAAGAAGCAATTCTGACAGTTTTGGTAGCTCCAGAAAAAGAAATATAATTTTTTTGTAGGCACAGGTAAAAGCAAAAAGTTCTGGTACTTCATCCTTACTCTTTACTGTTTGTTATGTAGACATAAGTAGATAACTGCAAGAAAACAAAACAGAAATATGGAAGAATGAAATATATGACTTTTTGCTTTCACTATGCAACTTGTATCTCTTTGCAATGTGGAATATCATATACCTGTGCACATACATGCATGTAAAAGAAGGAACAAAGAATTACAGTGAAATCAGGAAGTTTCAGTTCTGCCAAGGAGAGACAAGATATTCTGTGTCACTAGAGGATTTCTGAACATCCATCCTTCAACTCTTTTGTATAGTATTCCCAGAAAATTTACTGCCAGAAAAGTTAACACAATACAGACTTAGGGTTGAATCCAAAGATACTTTTCCTTTTTTCAGTGTTTATAGGGCACCTAACAAAACACAGACATGGTCAGGTCCACCAGATGCTGCCATAATATTAAACAGAAACAACTGTTTGTACTGTACAATGCAATACCTACTAACAGACAAGCTGTGAAGCAATTTAGAAAATTATGCAGTGCTATTCCCACCTCATTTATTTTTTTAAAGGAAATTTAAAAAACACTGACATTTTCTAATAATCTTCATCTAGCCATATTTTTTAGTTCCCTTTGTCTAGTAAATGTTAAAATGGGAATGTTAAATTTTCAGCTTTGGGCTATTCCATGTGACTTGAAATACAGTTATATACCTGCCTGAAAAAAAATGAGTCATTGTGCTAAATTTGTATATCTGCTTTCCCCCTGGGTTCCGAGTTCCCAAAACTTGAGTGCTCCCTTTCAGCAATATCTAAATTTAAATGAGTTTAATTCTAAGAGATATGTAAATTATGAAACATGGAGGTTATTCGTAGTTTTTTAGCCTTTTTAAATTTTTCTTTACTGTGAAAGACTAGTTTGAATGGCCATTATTGAATTTACAGTGATAAAACATTATCTCAGTCTTGGAAAATCTGTGGTCTTTTCAGCTTCCTTGTTGTGCTGCTTTCTGCCAAAACTTGGCAATAAAGTCTAGGATACTTTCTTTATCTTCCAGAATTAACCTATATAGTGAGTACACTGAACTTGAATCATACAGCCTTCAATCGTGAGATGCCTTTTCCACCAATGTAAAAGCTTGCATATACCATCAGCAGCTTAAGATTCATTTACCTACCAAGCATAAGGCAAATTTCAGTCCCACTTCATGTACCAGTGCTTACATATTAAGTGCCACCTGTCATAACAAGACACAGATACGTGAACGAGATGCCTGTGAGTTACAGCTTTTTCCACAAAATAGAAACATGTTTTTCTGCCTTCCATGCAGACTGCTTAGAGAAGTATCGAAATTTATTCCTGGTAGATAAATGAGTGAAGTTAATAGACAATACTAATAAAATGCAACAGAGCCCAGAAGAAGACACCTTCTTTAGCATCAGGACATCTAATTGGAAATCACACAATAAAATAGAGATGTCAAGTCAATTATGTTTGTAATAATTTGAAAATTATTATTACCTATCGATTCTTGACAGACAGTAAGTACTGAATGGAAGTATCAGTATCTAGCATATTATTTTTAAAATATATCACACATTATAGTATGGAATTTTAATGAAATTTAATTACAATTTTCATTACTATTTTTGTGGAAATTTGTAATTCTTCAATGCAATTAATACTAAAAATGAAATCCCTTATATTTATTTACTTTTTGCACTCTAATTAAAAAACATAAACATGTGAAAATATTTCCTTCCTGAATTAAGGCATACAAAGTATGTATTAGCCTGGTAAGAATCCTATTTGGGCGGTTCACTAATTGCATTTGAAATAAAAAGCAGATGTGTTGGTTACCAGAGAAGTTAGTCTTTAAATTGTGGTTTGGCTATCCAAATGCCAAAATTACGCTCCTTTTTGAAAGGTATAGGGGAAAAATTAATCAGTCATGGTAGGTAGACAATTCATCTCAGCAGCAGATTCTTCTTTACTTACTAAATTCTGTCATAAATCACTGGAAAGAATTTCCCTTTCTTCCCAGAAAATCAAGAAACTACGACTACATCTAAAAATTAGGGTATGCTTGTCTTTTCAGAAAACTATCACTCTGTTTTATTTGTCTTACAATCTGAAGTGAAGCAGGAGGGATTTGTGTGTTTTCCCAACTATAAAGTATTTCTACATGCTACTTTACCACAGGCTTTGCCACAGGGGAAATAGACATGAACATCAAAGAAATCCCAACAATAAAACACCTGCTTAAACAAGTAAATCATTGAATGCTTTTTTAACCTTTCACAACATTACACAACTTCTACAAAGATTACTCCTTAGTAGCCCAGATCCATCATTTGGCCTCCAGTGAGTGACAGGAACAGAAATGACAGAGTTTTAGCTAAACAAACACGGAGTTGATTGATAATGGAAATAGGCGATTTGATCGATTTATGAGAAGATGGAGTGTTTGAGGCATCACAAGAAATATTTTGTGCAAGAAATCTCCAAGAGGCTTACAAAACTGTGAAGACTGGGAGTTTTCTTTCCTACTGTATCATACAATGGACTTTACAGGCATTTTACTTGAAATGGGAAAAGTATGGAGCTGGAGCAGAAGCCAGTAAAGAAGGATGCCTTGGAAGAGCGCATATGAGGGGTTTAAAGCTCCTTTCCTTTGTTTTCATATATACACCATTGAGTAAAATAATAAAAATTATCTGTTTAAAACTACACCTTCAGGAAAACTATACAACCATTTTCCCTATCTCAACACTTCCTTTATATGTCTATTATCATCTATTCTTTATACAGCTCCTTACTCATTTAATCATTTTTGAGCTAGATCCCACTTTCTCTAGCTTCAGAGTAATTTCCTCATGTGTCATTACAGTATATATTTTACTACTCAGACATAGTACTATCTACCACATAAACTCTGCCTGGCTCCTTACCAAAGAAAGTGATTATGTTAGATGTTTTATCATGTCCATTTTCCATTTCCACATTTCTTGAAGTGTTTTTCTTCCAAAGTTAGTTATACCACCTGTTGAGCTGACCTTTCAAACTCCCCAAAAAATACTTGGGAATAGCTCCTTCCAACACAACACATCAATGAATATCTGAAAGAAATGATTGTTTTAAAACTCATCCTTATGTTTTCTTCATTTTCCTTCATTCTCAGTTACGGCTACAACTATAGAGTGGGGACACTGCTAAATGACTAGACCTATGCTGTGGTTCTTGACTGTCCTAAGGCAGCAGACGGTCTTCTGTATCTCCACCTTTGGCCATTGTACAATTCCTATTTCTGTTCTAGCTTTGAAGGACTTCATTGGAAATAAATGGAAAGATAATAAAAACTAAGCAAAGATATTATAAAAGCAAAACCAAAAATCTAACACAAATGTTTCCTTGCATATCAAATTCTTATTTTACCCAGCCTAGCTGAAATGCAATTTCATTAATAGATTTGAGGTGTTGTGCTGGTTTTTGCTGGAATAGAGATAATTTTCTTCATAGTAGCTAGTATGAGGCTATGTTTTGGATTTGTGCTGGAAACAGCGTTGATACCACAGGGATGTTTTCATTACTGCTGAGCAGTGCTTACACAGAGCCAAGGCCTTTTCTGCTTCTCACACCACCCCACCAGCGAGGAGGCTGGGGGTGCACAAGGAGTTGGGAGGGGACACAGCCGGGACAGCTGACCCCAACTGACCAAAGGGATATTCCATACCATATGACGTTACGCTCAGCATATAAAGCTGGAGGAAAGAAGGAGGAAGGGGGTTTTTCAGAGGGATGAGGTTTGTTTTCCCAAGTCATCGTTACGAGTGATGGAGCCCTGCTTTCCTGGAGATGGCTGAACACCTGCCTGCCCATGGGAAGTGGGGAATGAATTCCTTGCTTTGCTTTGCTTTGTGTGTGTAGCTTTTGCTTTAGCTATTGAACTGTCTTTACCTCAACCCATGAGTTTTCTCACTTTTACTCTTCTGATTCTCTCCCCTGTCCCACCAGGGGATAGTAAGTGAGCAGCTGCGTTTGATGTATCTCCTTTTACCTTTTTGACATTATTTTGGTTGGCTGTTTGAAGTTAAATCAAAGAGGGCTGTTAGCCATAACAAGCAGAAAATATAGTAATGTCATCATTAGAGTCTCTTCAGTCAGAATACTAGAAGTCCTTGGGGGAAATAACTGGTGAACCAGTCAGTAAGAAATATCTTTCACCAGCCCATTTCTCAAGATTAGAAAGACCACTGAACTGTTAAGTACCTTGGCCTAGAGGAAAATAGAGGGGAAGAGTCACAGTATTCAGGGGGAGGAAAGTCTGTCTCTCTGTGCCAAGTTAGACAAAAGCTGTTGCAAGGCTGTAGAATGGAGCTAAGGTCATTTCCGAAGACTTCAGATCTCAACTAAGTGTTGCAATAAGTGAGCCCCAGGCTGTATGCTTCCTATGTACTTTTGGTTGAATAAACAGTACATTGATTTAAAAGCTGTTATTCTGTCTCTGTAATTAGTCACATGCCCAGGGCTCCTGAAGAAAGGCATCTTCTAACATTAACTGCATTGCACTCTCTTGCAATCAAAGCATTTCAAACACATGAAAGAGCTCCATATTAAGACAGAAAGATTTGTGAGGATCTCCACAGAAAGGTTTGAATACAGTAAAGATTGATATCTACAGATTATAACATTTCTTAACAAACCACAAAAAAAGAGTACAAAGCTCTTTTCACCCCTAATCAGACTCTGAGGACAAGCAGTGTTATCATCAGGTCATCTACCTGGGTTAGAAAGCTAACCCTGGTAAGAGAACCCACAGGACAGAGTCTAGGAGAGATCTCACAGGTACAATTTACCCATAAGCAGTCATAGCAAAAAGAGTGAGAAATGAATGGTTTGACATGAAATATTTTGACACCACTGAAATGAAATAAAAAGGTAAAACAATTAATTTTGACACATTCCTGTCAAAAATAGTGTTAGAATTGATGCAGTCCTACAAGACGGTTCAGTTTTCTTTAGAAAAATGCAGTTTTGTCAAAATTGTTCAGTGTGATACTTTTCATCCAGATGTACTGCTGTGGCAGTAACTCCCTCTTGATATTAATTTCATTCTTCCATAGCATCTATCGATCTCAAGATGCTTCACTGAGATAGTGAATATCATCACTAAATACTGTCATTGTTGCTCTTGTTTTACAGATGGAAAAAGAGATGTATAGGTGGGGACACAGGATAACTTACTCAACACCAGGGTACTTCATCACTGGAAACAGGTATGGAAACATAATGTATGTGCCATATCTGGAGGACCAGACCATGGAGGACTGCCACAGCTGCCCTTTGGTCAAGCCACCTACACTACCTTGCTCTGCATGCACCTACATACTAATGTGGCTTCAATACTCACCAGGAACTTAAAGACCTCTGGCTACAACCGTTGTTACACCAGCCAACTACTTCCTCACTCCTTAGGTGAGAATATAAATATAAACTATTAGTAAGTTTTGGTTTACAAAAGAAACAACCTGTTTTCACAATGAGGAAAAGGAAGAAGGCATCCTTACCAATAATAGCAAAGGTCACCTAGAGCCATATATCATTCCCCTTGGTCCTATAAATTTAACACAGTAGTATTGTCAGGACACATAAAACACAGCATCTCCTACTAGCCATCTTCCCATCCATTGAACCCTACAATACCCCAAGGGTGAAAGCTCCAAGTTGCACTTGAGGAGTTCATGCAAGTGCTGGTGGTCAGAGGCTGGAACCACATTAAATCTCTAACAATTTAAGTGTGTGGAAAACCATACAGCAGATCCAGGTGACATATCCTGACACTATTTGCTAGTGCAAAGTACAAGCAGCACGAGTTTATTTCCATACTTATTTTCTGTTAGAAAAATTCTCCAAAGCTCTTACTTTTCTAAAAGACAGTTTATTTGTGGATATCTGAGCTTTCCATGCTGAAAATCCCAAGATGGGCATAATATATCACTGCTTTTATTCCATGTTTTTTGGTTTAGACTGAGCTACGGTATGCACTTAATGGTTCATTGAGCTATGTAGCCCCAAACTCAGCAAAACCCAACAGAGTTACTTATAATACTGATAGCTATTACTTTGATGATATTGTGTCTTAATAGACTGTATTAAATTAGAGATTTCATTCTTTATAGAAAAAAATATTTTTGTGAGCTTTCTCCAAAGGCCGAAGAGATACCTTTAACTATTCCACAAATTTTATGTCTACTATCCAAACGAGATCAAGAAACTGTTTTAGTAACTCCAAATTTGTTTGCCTCATGATACCACTGTTTGTTTTACCTGTAAATAAATGTGCTAGCACAGGTCTCCTCTTTGGAAGAAAACAAGCTAAAGTTTAAACCACATCAGAAGCTTAAAAAATTAAAATTAAGAATATTACATTACAGTAGCTGAGAATTCTATTAAAATCAATAATATGTTTCAAATTGTTCTAGAACATACAAATTTTTTTTTCACTTCTCACTGAGAAAAGGCTGATATGCCATTACTGGAGACAGCAGGAAGTACCACATACTGCAGAGTAAAAAATGTGAAACAGCAAATAGTGATCCTTCAAATAGCGCAGGGTAAACGTGTATAGAAGTGTGAAATGAAACCCCAGGGAATACCGTATTGAATTCTGAAGTCTTTAATAGCATACTACCTATAAGACAACATAAAAAAACATAGGAAACTTAGACAAGCTAAAACCTTCTGGGGCATAAGGGAATAAGACAAGAGGAGCTGGAGACGTGCGTGTGCCTGCAAGGCTATGACCTTATTGACATTACAGAGACGTGGTGGGATAGCTCCTATGACTGGAGTGTTGGGATGGAAGGGTACAGGCTCTTTAGGAAGGACAGGCAGGGCAGGCAAGGAGGGAGCATCACCCTCTATGTCAACAACCAGCTGGAGTGCATGGAGCTCCACCTGGGGATGGATGAGAAGCTGACCAAGAGCCTATGGGTCAGAATTAAAGGGCAGGGACAGGTGACACTATAGTGGGGGTCTGCTACAGGCCATCTGACCAGGGGGACCGAGCAGATGAAGCCCTCTATAGGCAGATAGGAGCAGCCTCACGCTCACAAGCCCTGGTCCTTATGGGGGACTTCAACCACCCTGACATCTGCTGGAGGGACAGCGCAGCTGACACAAGCAACCCAGGAAGTTCCTGGAACGTATCGATGACAACTTTCTCCTCCAAGTGACAGAGGAGCCCACGAGGAGAGGTGCCATGCTGGACCTTATTCTCACCAGTAAGGAGGGCCTGGTAGGGGATGTGAAGCTCAAGGGTAGCCTTAGCTGCAGTGACCACGAAATAGTGGAATTCAGGATCCTCAGAGCAGCGAGGAGGACACACAACAAGCTCACTACCCTGGACTTCAGGAGAGCAGACTTTGGCCTCTTCAGGGATCTGCTTGGTAGAATACCATGGGACAAAGCCCTGGAAGGAAGAGGGGCCCAAAACAGCTGGCTAATATTCAAGGGTCACCTCCTCCAAGCTCAGGAGCGATGCATCCCAACAAAGAGGAAGTCAAGCAAAACCACCAAGAGGCCCCCATGGATGAACAAGAAGCTCCTGGGCAAAGTCAAACAAAAAAAGGAAGCCTACAGAGGGTGGAAGCAAGGGCAGGTAGCCTGGGAAGAATACAGAGAAACTGTCCGAGCAGACAGGGAGCAGGTTAGGAAAGCCAAAGCCCTGATAGAAGTTAGTCTGGCCAGGGATGTCAAGGACAACAAGAAAAGCTTCTATAGGTATGTTAGTGATAAAAGGAGAACAAGGGAAAATGTGAGTCCCCTCTGGAATGAAATGGGTGAACTGGTTACCCAGGATATGGAGAAGGCTGAGGTACTCAATGACTTCTTTGCCTCAGTCTTCACTGGCAAATCCTTGAGCCACACTGCCCAGGTCACAGAAGGCAGGGACTGGGAGAATGCAGAACCGCCCACTGTAGGAGAAGATCAGGTTCGAGAATATCTAAGGAACCTGAAGGTGCACAAGTCCATGGGACCTGATGAGATGCATCCGCAGGTCTTGAGAGAACTGGTGGATGAAGTGGCCAGGCCACTCACCATCATATTTGAGAAGTCCTGGCAGTCTGGTGAAGTTCCCGCTGACTGGAAGAGGGGGAACATAACCCCCATTTTTAAGAAGGGTAAAAAGGAAGACCCAGGGAACCACAGGCCGGTCAGTCTCACCTCCGTGCCTGGCAAGATTATGGAGCAGACCCTCCTGGAGACTATGCTCAGGCACATGGAAAACAAGGGGGTGATTGGTGGCAGCCAACACGGCTTCACTAGGGGCAAATTGTGCCTGACAAACTTGGTGGCCTTCTATGATGGGGTGACAGCATCGGTAGATAAGGGAAGGGCAACAGATGTCATCTACCTGGACTTGTGCAAGGCATTTGACACTGTCCCGCACGACATCCTTGTCTCTAAATTGGAGAGACATGGATTCGATGGATGGACCCCTCGGTGGATAAGGAATTGGCTGGATGGTCACACTCAAAGAGTTGTGGTCAACGGCTCAATGTCCAAGTGGAGAATGGTGATGAGTGGTGTTCCTCAGGGGTCGGTACTGTGGAACATCTTTGTCGGCAACATGGACAGTGGGATCGAGTGCACCCTCAGCAAGTTTGCCGACGACACCAAGCTGTGTGGTGGGGTCGACACACTGGAGGGAAGGGATGCCATCCAGAGGGACCTGGACAGGCTGGAGAGGTGGGCCCGTGCGAACCACATGAAGTTCAACAAGGCCAAGTGCAAGGTCCTGCACGTGGGTTGGCGCAATCCCAAGCACGACTATAGGCTGGGCAAGGAATGGATTGAAAGCAGCCCCAAGGAGAAGGACTTGGGGGTATTGATTGATGAGAAGCTCAACATGAGCCAGTAGTGTGCGCTTGCAGCCCGGAAAGCCAACCATGTCCTGGGCTGCATCAAAAGAAGTGTGACCAGCAGGTCGAGGGAGGTGATCCTGCTCCTCTATTCCACTCTTGTGAGACCCCACCTGGAGTACTGCGTCCAGCTCTGGGGGCCCCAGTACAGGAGAGACATGGAGCTGTTGGAGCGAGTCCAGAGGAGTGCCACAAAGCTGATTGGAGGGCTGGAGCATGTCTCCTGTGAGGACAGGCTGAGGGAGTTGGGATTGTTCAGCCTGGAGAAAAGGCGGCTCTGGGGAGATCTAATTGTGGCTTACCAGTACCTGAAGGGGCCTACAGGAAAGATGGTGAGGGACTGTTTATGAGGGAGTGTAGTGACAGGACAAGGGGTAATGGGTTTAAGCTGAAGGAGAGTCGATTTAGATTAGATATTAGGAAGAAATTCTTCACTGTGAGGGTGGTGAGGCACTGGAACAGGTTGTCCAGAGAGGCTGTGGATGCCCCCTCCCTGGAAGTGTTTAAGGCCAGGTTGGATGGGGCTTTGGGCAACGTGGTCTAGTTGAGGGTGTCCCTGCCCATGGCAGGGGGGTTGGAACTAAATGATCTTTGAGGTCCCTTCCAACCCAAACCATTCTATGATTCTATGATTCTAAGACAGATCAGACACTAGATATATTTGACTACTCTTTTCATCATCTTGATAATATTCATATCTCACAGCCTTGTAATTATTTTCATTTTATGCAATCATAAATAAAATCTATTGCAGTAATCATCTTCAGTGAGGACTCTGAATCAT
Organism: Grus americana; assembly: GCF_028858705.1. NCBI lineage: Eukaryota > Metazoa > Chordata > Aves > Gruiformes > Gruidae > Grus > Grus americana. The sequence goes on from NC_072855.1 coordinate 24,642,230, forward strand.
TGTTGCTTTGGATGGTGCCGTTAGTGTTGGTCTCCTTTGTATCTAGCAATGTTTTAGTTGCTAAGGAATACAATGTATTAATTAGAAACTACACTCCCAATTACAGTGGAAAAGATCTGGTCTTTACTACAATAATTCACAAAAGAACTTGAAAAAACCCAAAAGCAATTAAAAATTAAGAACAATCCAGCATTTCTCAAATTGCAGTTCCTTAAGATCTACTTTACTAAACTGACTGCTTTATTTTGAAAGTCTAGAAGGGCTCAGTGCCACATACAGCAAGGAAGGTGGTGCCAGTTCAGTCATCATGCTGTCATTGGCTTCTCCCTTGCAAGAGTCAGCTGCCTCACTCAGAGAAGGCACTGAATATTCATCCTCCACACATGTGGCAGTTATGGAGCTAAAATCGAAAAGTGAGCTCTCGTCAGTTATTTGCAAAATGAGTAGAGTCCATCCTAGTACTAACTCTTCAGGGTCCCATTCTGAGAAGCCTGGGAATCTGCCTACAGCTTTGGCTGCATCCTGAGCGCCTCAGACATTGCTCGATTCAGTAAAGCTGCATTATTCCAGTGCTGTGCTGTCTTTACATTACTAGGGCTGAATCATTACCCACATCAATCACTGAAAGGTTTCAGTAGAGTCAGACTCAAAGATAGCATGCCCTTTCTTCACCTCTTACCACTGTGTGTAAACTCAAGGCACATTCAAACCATCTAGGGGTAGGCAGCACTATTCCATATTCCATTAAAGGATGCTACCTTTCCATTTAATTAAAGAAATGGAGGAATATATTGCAGTCAGGCTTACTAATCAGTCACTGTAAAAATATCTTGGCTGAAGTCCCATTGTTTAACAACGGTAATAGCCTTGCTTTCTGCATAGCTTCTAGGTTAATTGACAAAGCAAATCTAATAATGTTAATCAAGAAAAAAAATACTTTGTTGAAAGTAGTAACTAAAGAGTTGCTATGGTCGCCATTTCACAAATAATTGAAATATTTTCTTTTTTTTTCACCGTCTTCTTAAGGAAGTAAGGTTTCTATTTCATTCCTATGCATATGCACAACCAAGTGGGAATATTCATCTCTTTGTCTGTTGGTCCCTCATAAACTATTTCACAAACTGGGCAAACAGTAATAGACTGAAGAGTTACTGGAATTTTACAATCAGCAATGCAGTGGAAGACAGCAAGCCTCAGGGGAGATAAGCACAGCATGAAATCACCTCCTCTTAACACTACATAACCTCTGTACAGGCAGAGACATTCTGAGTGTCCCAAACACAAGGAGGGCTTTTATTAACTGTAACAGAATGCTAAGAGTCTGACTGCAAGACACACATCTGTAGCAAACTATACCTTGTTTGTTCCATTGCTGATGAAGACACAAGCAAACATGAAGACATAGAAGACATGACTGCATGACTGGTTTCTCTCTCTTTCTCTCTCTTCCCCACCCCGCCAAGGCATAGGCATTGAATGTTATGTCATCAGTACATCACCTGTAGTCTCTTAGCTGAGAAGGATTGATGTGAGACAGGGTTATCTGGCTTACTGGGATTTCTGGGGGATTTCCATAGTCACTGGATCAGGTTTCTTGGTGGGATTTCTCAGCCTGGACATAGCATTGAGCTATTCACCAGTTAGTGAAAGCGGACTGAAAGATATCGGATCTGCTTTCTCATAGATGCTTTGGCAGAAAAAGCAGGAAATATGACAAATAAGGTCTTCTGATATCCACGTCTTGTAGCAAGAAGACAGAGAACGAGGTTTCTAATGTACTATCTACCTCAGCAGTTCAGAAAATGCAAAATTCTGAAAATATATCTAGTTTACCAGGATAATAACTCATTTTTTATTAAAAAAAATTGTAAATAGTTTTTTTAAAAAATACATATTCTAGCAACATCATTTTAAGGGGTGTAAGGAATATGTGGCTTTCCTTCCCCTTCCTGTCACCTGTCACCACTTGCTTCGAGCAGCAGAAATTTAAACAATGCTGAAGGGTGAAGCCTACAAGCCATACTTGCACAGAGTGCCTTTTGGTATGGTTCAATACTTTCCAGTCACAAACCATCTCCAATGAGAAATTCAGCTGCTTACTGTAAAGAACTCCAAGAACATAATTACAGTTAGAGTAAAAAATTGGGTTTTAACATGAAAACTCAAGTTGTTTAATTGCAGTAGAAAACTTCAGAACAGAAAACATAGAAGAGAAATTAAAAAATGAAGGATTAGTATTTTCTTCCTGGCAGAGTCGATTTCAAGCATTGCCTCTGTGGTTGGAAATGGGCAATTACAGTAGTGTTAGAGAAAAATATAATTGTTACTGCCTTCTCATGGAATACTTACAACTGCTCAAAATGGACCATGAAACATCCTCACTCATAACTGAGCAATAATTGCTGTTTCAATGTTAACCACTGATATTGTAACAAGCAACTGTACAACATAAACAAAAAACCTCCAGTGTTTCAAAGACCATTTATGGCCAACTCTAAGATTGTTCTTATTGAAGAAAAATCCTAAAAGATGAAAGTGACTTCACTCTCACATCTGCTTGAGGATATCTGATCAGTTTTTCCAGCAGGGCAACTACTTCTGTCATCTTATCCATCAGACCTGAATGTCCTTTGCATTCTTAAGGGAACTCTTTGTCTTCAGTAGGTAGATATTTGATATCTACCCATTTGCACAAATCTTACTCTGAAATTTGTGGGGATTTGGTCATGATTTCACAAAAATAACAACTAGGCCAAGTAGACTTTAAACGACCATTCCATTATTCCCTTCCTGCTCTCACTTGGATGTTTTCCCCCAGTCTAAGCCATTTCTCCACACATTCTGTATCATTGATTCTCGTGTAAATTTTTTAATAAACTTGCTCAGGGTCACATCCAGCACTGTCTGCATCTTAATAATATCCTGGACATCTCCCTTTTTGGCTGCTGTTCAACAATAAATGTCACTAATGGTTTTAGTACTATTATCTAAAGGCCTAAGCTGCATAGTCCATGGCAGGAAGTTCTGCACAATTTGGTCCAGGAAGAGAGTAGTTGTCTGTTTGAGGATTAGCTAAAGTTTATTATCTTACACTTAGGAAGAATTGCTAAGTCAATGAGTCCTTCTCAGCAAAAATGAAATATTCCTCCAGGGCATCTTCTAAACATGTTTGTTTCACATCCTATGTGCTAAGAGGTAGCTAAGCTTGTTAGAGATGACATCAGACTTTTCAATTTAGCTGAGGTAACAGCCTGCTGCCTCTGAGAGAGAAGTTCTGCTCCTCTTTCTTCAACTTCCTCACATACTCTTTCTTCCAGATTAGTTTCAGGAAAACAGTAAAAATCTCACAAACTAATCTGGTAGTTAAAAAGAGAAAATGAATAGCTTAGCTGAATTGCCAAACAATCAGCACAAGAGAAGTAGGGAAATCCGCACATGGAAGTTGGAGGGGAAGAGGAGACAGCATCCTGGCTTCTATCAGAAAGAGTGTGGCCAGCAGAAGTAGGGAAGTGATCGTCCCCCTGTACTCAGCGCTGGTGAGGCTGCACCTCGAGTGCTGGGTTCAGTTTTGGGCCCCTCACTACAACAAAGACATTGAGGTGCTGGAGCGTGTCCAGAGAAGGGCAAGGAAGCTGGTGAAGGGTCTGGAGCACAAGTCTTAATGAGGAGTGCTGGGTTCAGTTTTGGGCCCCTCACTACAACAAAGACATTGAGGTGCTGGAGCGTGTCCAGAGAAGGGCAAGGAAGCTGGTGAAGGGTCTGGAGCACAAGTCTTATGAGGAGTGGCTGAGGGAACTGGGGTTGTTCAGCCTGGAGAAAAGGAGGCTGAGGGGAGACCTTCTTGCTCTCTACATCTGCCTGAAAGGAGGTTGTAGCCAGGTGGGGGTTGGTCTCTTCTCCCAAGTAACAAGTGATAAGACAAGAGGAAATGGCCTCGAGTTGTGCCAGGGGAGGTTTAGATTGGGTATTAGGAAAAATTTCCTCACCAAAAGGGCTGAAAGGGTTGTCAAGCACTCGAACAGGCTGCCTAGGGAAGCGGTTGAGTCCCCATCCCTGGAGGTATTTAAAATAGGTGTAGATGTGGTGCTTAGGGACATGGTTTAGTGGTGGACTTGGCAGCGCTAGGTTAACAGTTGGACTTGATGATCATAAAAGTCTTTTCCAACCTAAATGATTCTTTGATTCTAAGGGAAAGAAGACTGAAAATTCTCATAAGCTGTTAACTCAGCCTATGCCAAGAACTTATGTTGCACTTCGTTCTAAAACAGCAAAAGTTATTTTACTTGGACCATATTGAATGTGGCATAGTGGGCAGTTGCTGCTCTTTTTCCTGAAATTCTGAATTAATCTGTCTTACCTTTCATATCATTCCATTTATAAAGCCTGTAGAGAAGACTGTAAAATGGCACGAACTCACAATCTAAGGTCCCTTATATCAGAAAAGAACACTAGCAAAAGCCACAAAAACTTCATAAACATGTAACTTTTTCCTTCCATTTCACTTTAGATTTTCAAAAAATTATATTTGCAGTGATCAACACAATGTATATTGCAAACTATAGCTGCATTTTCACAAGTCTAAATCAGATGGGGTGAACCTTGAAATAGCAGAATCTTTTTTGATCTCTCAAACAATCAAAAAAACCCCAAATTAATCAGTGACATTATTACTGTTCTCTGATATATCCTGAGATTGATTTTCAGAATGGTAAATGATTATCTGGAAATTTTTTTTCTGCTTGTAAACAACGCTCTGTCAGAAAGCCTGCACAGTAAAAAAATGCACAAGCAGCAAAGAATCATGAATTAAGCAACACATTTTAATTTCTGTAGTCTGAGGAAAGTATGTTATGTTGCACATTTTCAGTTATAACTCTAGGTCATTTTCCTGTAACCCGGACATTAAGTATATCAGTATTTTATATTTTTATATATATATATATATATATATATGTGAGAGAAAATAATAGATTGATGGTACCATGGCTAAAAAAACAGAATAATGCATGACAGAGAAAAGGCTTGGAAACTCTTATGCACTGAATCACAGCCACTGAATGCAGTAAAATATAGATATCAAGCTTTAGAAAAATACTGCTGTGCATTTGGAATAACTGCTGTCCTTTAATTAACAAGTGATGACCTTTGTTGCTTTTACAAGCAATGTACGCCTTAGTAGTTTCCATGGGCTGATTAAATGCAAGAACAGAACACATTTGTTTTTGACACACAACTTGACTAAAAAGGATGGTAGGGACAGTTAAAATTTCAGCAATGTGTTGCTTCGCTCCATGTCCAAATTATACTTTAGTTGAATTACAGCAAAGATGCCACTTGTTGCCATGACAACAGCTGAGGCGAGAGGTATCGACAAAAGAGAATTCTGCATTCCACATAAAGGATGAGTTATGTGTTAGAACAGACAAAAGAGTAGTAAATGGTCTCTGTCTTCTGAGCTTCATGAATACAAACACCTCAGAACCAGACTAGAAAGGATATTTCTTCTGTTCAGAAAAGAGAACAATATCTTCGACAAGTCTTTGACATTGCAGATCTCCTGTTCTTGAATAGCTCACCCCTCACATTAGATCTATAAACACCATCTGTGTACGCCGAAGAAACATTTCCAGAAATAAATGAGTCATAGACCGGATCTCTTGTCAGTAACACAGGAGACATTTGTAGCAAATGATAAATAAAACAAAAATAAGCTAATATCCTAGAAACTATCCCAAGATTTATAAAGTGATTGCTTACATGAAATGGATAAAACACATTACAAGTTTATTTTCATGCTGACAACCAGTACATCTAGGTTTTTAATATGCCCTGCTTGTTTCTTACTTTGCTACTAACCATGGTTAAATTGACAACTGTCAGCATACACCGTTCTTGGATTTCACTCAAAGTCTCAGCATTTGAACATATATTAGAAGACCTGAAACCGACTTATTAATAAATTATCTGCCATGCCTTTCAAACTGAACAGAGGAAGAAACAGGACAGGGAACACCAAATAAACCATGCTGAATTGGAGATTTTTCTAGTTTGCATAGGTCAAGAAGTTTCAGGATCTAGTGAACGCAAGTGACTCCCAACAGTACATATAGCTCTTAAGGTTCACGGTATCGCCTATGACAAAATCACAGCTGAGATAGAAACAACATTGGCAAAGCCCTGTGCACGCACATACTACGAGACAAATGCTGTCCAAAAGACCTTACAAAGGCATGAACAAGACAGATAAAAGGTGGCATGACAAAGAGACCCAGAGGAGTAATTTGCCTGACTGAACCCATCATTCCTTAAACAGGTCAATCACTTCCTAGGCCCTAAGTAAATGGTCGAATGCTCAAAGGACCTTTCTGCAAGGAAGCAGTTTGAGCCCTGTGTCCTGGCTAAATCTCAGATGACGTGTTCTTTCACACCCTGAATTTGCTGAGCTGAGGTCAGTTGAAATCTGAGCTTAATATATTTATTTTGGTTTGATTATTTTCTGTAATTGTTTTCTTTGCATGAGAGGTTTTTTTTTTCTAACAAATATTTCCATGAATAACTGACATGCAAGGAATTACATATCATTAATAAAATGCTACTTTCCATGATACAGAATGTCATGGCTATTTAAGATTGTGCTACTTAGAGCGTACTTTCCAAATATTAAAGTAAGACCAGCTTCTGTCTCTAAACAGACGTATGCTGAATAAGAGAGCTGGAGAAAAGAGTACAAGTTGATCAAAGAGTACAAGAGCTGCTCTCTGCTTCTGAGAGTCATAGATGTGTTGTAAAATTCCTGAATAGGGAGTGGCCTTATGAACCAACTCAGAAAAAGGTTTTGAAACATGGAGACAGAAGAATGCATGGAGATGACTGTATCACAAACAAAGAATTAATTGATGAGAAAGACATCTTTTGTAAATGATGTACAGTAGCAATATGAAGAAAAAGAACTGGGTAGAAAATTGGAGGTGCAAAGTTATGCAAGACTTTTAGGAAGAAAGATTAACAAAGGATAGCACTTTCTGCAGTCTGAGAAAGAGGAAGGGAAGGTGCAGGGGGCATTGATCAGGTGGCATGGGGAGCTGGTCCATGAATCTTTGTGCCATTATACGCCTATCAATACAAATACAATCTGCAAAAACAACAGTCCTTTGCATGGAAGATTCAACTCACCTTTCACCCCCAAGGACAATGTGCTGCTTTCCAGGATAAAGGCTATTGTAGGACAAGTAAAAGTGGGGAGAGAACTGTGATTCTGTTTGCTGTGTTAGCAGAATTCACCTGGAATCAGAAAGTTTTGACTTTGGGATGTGAAGGGAAGTGAAGTCAGAGAGAGAGAACTGAACTCAGGGAGAAATAAACATTCTCGGTAATCGTGATGGCAAGAGCCAAGTGATCAGCAGAAGTAAGTAAAACAAATTTAGACATGGTTTGAACAGCATAAAAGTAGAGAAGATAGATATCTGGAACACAAGTCACAGCCTCAAGTGAATGAGAAAGGCTTCTTTTGTTGCTATTCTGGTAAGGCATGACAAATGCTTCAAGAGGAAAATATGAGCAGAACTAAATAAATGACCCAAGAGTGAAAATATGTTCCTCCACAAGATACCATAAAAGATTAGGCAATCACAAGATACTTTTAAAGACCGGACTTCAGTATTCAAGTCAAAGACTGCCCTCATCAAATTCAAAAGTTTATCTTCATCAAACAGAAAGCATTGTACTCAGAAAGTGGAATGTTGGAGTGAGAAACAGTATTCTGTAACTTTAAAATATAAGGTTTCATTAATGCAATCTCTTTCACTCTGTGCATAATTACATCTTTCATTGGTTCATATGATGTTGAGCTTTTAGACCCTGCTTTTACTATTTTTAGCTTTGATCAAGAAATGTTATTTTCTGTGCTTCAATTTGATTTTTGTAATTTTTATTACCAGCCTATCAAAATGGAGCGTTCACATTTTTCTGACCGAGTACTTAAAAGGAAACCCATTAGTGACATGTTGAATTTGTATTTAGTCTTTATGAAGAAAATAGAGATCTAAAATATCATCCTTACCTTCCAGTTTTATCCTTTAGCAAGAACCACCCTTCTACTTTTGAAATTTCAACAACTTAAATTGGAAAAATGGGAAACCCCTAAGTTAGAACATACAATATTCATCACATGGAAGATTTAAAGAGTCTAGTATTTTCTCTCTTGAATGATCACTTAACACCTTAAATTCTTACTCTGTCCTCTCCTAGTATCCTTCAGCCTTTGTTATCTCCACCTATTTTTGTATCATTAGAAAGCTTAATTTAAGAAGACTTCCGCAAGACTGTGAAGTATATAGCACCATTAGAACATGTTATACAAACCACATAGAAATTAATATTTTGTGGTAATAGTCATAGTTGTCTTCCTGCTTTCCGCATTCCAACATGTCTCATTGTGATGTGGACTGCTCTAATCAGCCAGCCTGAGGCTAATCTACGGGAGCATGTCAAAGTGTTTTTTTAAAAAATGGGGGGAAAAATTTGAATATAGATGAGTTGTGATTGCCAGTCCCTCTTCAAATAATTGCTTATACTTTAATTAATGGCTTGCTAATATCAATTAAAAACCCCTAAAACATAAATTATGGAAATATCTTGCAAGGCCTGAAGCCTAAACTTTTTTTAATCAGGTGGATGTTCTCAGCACTTTGCCTTATTCTTTCTCTTCATGATGAATGTTTCAAAATTTGATGGTAAACATCACCCTGAAGATAAAAGATATGGGTCTGAGTCCCCCTCAGGGAAAGGGACTTAGTCTTCTATACCTCTCTCTCAAGTGCTTGATAAGAAATAAGATACTGTCCCTCCTGTAGCTGTGTTTTGTGATACCCTGACCTGCTGGGCTCTATGCATAACGTTGCATTTTGAATCCCAAGATAGGTTAGGTGTGGAGCAGAGGTTTAACTCTGTCAAAATGGACATGTTTCTCAACATGTCCAGAAAAAAACCCAAACACCTCAGTTACTAAGGAACTCCACACTGAAACTGAGCACCTGCAGACTCGCTAGCAACTAACCGGTAACGGTGATCCTGAGGGTCACAGTTTTGCATACAGGCACTAGAATGATCATTGATGGCATAGCCACTTGGAACCACTTACCACTCCAGAAACATGTTCTGTTTTTAAAAACAGCTGTAAAGTATATATGTATTATAATGAAAAATATATATTTACGGCTATGAAAACTATGGCTTACAAGTCTTCGTTTTCTCATTTGTTTCTTAATTCAGCATATGTAGAATAGACAAAAACAACCCTAAGTCACTGTACGGCGTTGTTACTCTTTGTCTAGCCAAAAGAAAACTGTTTTGGCTCACCTCATGGAAATGCTGCCTAGGAGTCATAGGCATCCTAGTTCAATTCCTGATTAATAATGTTCAGTCTGTGCACACACACCAGAGTTAAATCTCCAGATGGGAAGGATGGAGGCTTTACTAATTAGTTAAGTCTGCTCTCGTATCAGTCCATCACTTGGCAGATGTACAATGCTCTGCTCTAAGCTATTCTGTGGTTTCTCAGCTCCTGCAGAATTTACTGATTCTGCAGTTGGCTATTTCCCAGATACTCTTCATTATCTTTATCTGGTGGATCCAGGAACATTTTCAGGCTCTATCCTCTGAGGCAATCATCACATAGATTAATTACATTGATCAGTCATCTCAGACCTGGAGAATTTAAGCTGATGAATCTGTCTTTAGCCCTCAAAAAAGTATCTTGTAATTCATGTAACAATATCAATTACATAAACCTCATTATTGCATATATCAAAGTAATTTAATCCTGTGCTATTGTAACCAATCAGTTCACCTTCAGATCAAGCCACTTCTATTATCACTATTCTTTGACTTCACCTAGATAAAAAAATTCGCAGCTTTATTCTGTCAAAAATGAAACAATCCTTTCTTTAGTTCAACAGAAGCATTTGTGTTGTTTGGTAGTAGTGCTGTTAAGTAAAGTCTGGATTTAGGTCTCATATATGCAGCTATCTGTAATTGTGTTTAGATTTTTCCAGTTGTTTTTTAATATCCATAGTAAACGTTTACTCAATCAGCAACTGAGATTGTCATCACAGAACTTTAGTCTTCAGCTTGTAGAAACAGGAACAAACTGTCAGTATTCATGCTATCCTGTCTTTATATATTTTAAGAAGTTTCAAACTGCATATCTGAAAAAGTAAAACAACAAAGATAAAAATGCTATTTTATGTTTTTCTCTTTGGATTTGGCCATTGGCAAAAAAAATCTTTTAGACTCTGAACCTCTAACATCACATAAACTTTTACACTAACCTTATCAGACACTATTCCATAGAGTATGGATTTCTATATCGCATCATTCTCTTGTTCACATGACAAAATACATTTTTTAGCTTAGAAAACAGTACTGCCTGGAAGGACTAAGACTTGTGGTGTAATTAGAACATGACTGGATGCAGCAATAGCCCTTATAGCTAGTGTCAGCACTTGCCAGAAAATATAGCACACAGTAGTATATCAGATGGTAGAGCTTCCCCTGTATAAACTAAAAAAGTGTGAGATGTTGAATGCCACTCTTAGCAGGCCTTGGAAAATATTTACTTTCATTGCTCTAAGTGCACTAATAAATACAAACACACTCTGGCTCTGAATCTTCTGTTAAAAAGTTCTCAGACACTGGATTCTAAAGGATACCATCCTGATTACACAAATCCCCATCCACTTAAACTGGAAATGTTTACCACCATTATGTCTTTTATAAAACTATGTGTTTTATGAAAGCAGAAATGAATGCTGATTATGAAGAATTTCAGCAGTTAAGTTCAATCCTCAATAAACAATCATAATTTGTACAAAATGAACCTATTCAGGTATTCTACAGAACTGTCTGTCTGTATGTATTTATTTCACTGTTATTTCATTACTTCCTTTTACTTCAGATACTTTTTTTTGTCTTGTCTCCTCTTCAGTTACAATAAAGTTCATAGCTACAACATGGGGTAAAGCACCACTGGTGACAGATGGTTGATTAAAATCATGGACACAGATTAAGCAAGAAAAAAGTTGGAGGGCTGAAAGAGGCAATTAACATGGCAGCTTGCTCAAGAAAGCAGAAGAGAGGTCATTTTTGCCCTTAAGAAATGTATTAAGCTATGCTACAATAATCAAGATTACCAACTGCTCAATGGTTAGTGACAGAAAATCCACTCTATATGTGGGTATTTCTCATCAAAATCAGTTCTTAAATTTGATTCCAGATATGCACTGTTCTTTTTTCCAGACTTAGAGCAGCTCAGCCAGCTCTTCCAGAAAGGCCATACAAGTCCTAAAGTGCTTGCAGCAGCTGTGGTAATCCATTTTAAGTACAGGGATCATCGCCACAATTCGCCATTTTAAGCATTCAAAGGGCACTGTAGTGATCCTGTTTTCTATTTTATATAGACCAAAATACCAACTTAATAAGCATCTTCAGAAGCAGCCTTAGATGGCTATACTTCTAATGATCACATGTTGGGAATATATCAACAAAATGTCTTTGAATGTAACTATTTTGCTTTTTAGAAACAAACAATTTGAAGTCTCCACCAGAAACCAAAACATAATATATTTTACTTGCTTACAAAATTAGGAAAAAAAATAGCAAGAGGAAGAACTAGGGCCAACCTAGGTATATTGCTGCTCATGAATATTCTCATTTCTTTTATTATTACATTAATTTTTACAATTATTTTCACAGAATTGCACAGAATGATTGAGGGTTGGAAGGCACCCCTGGAGGTCCTCTAGTCCAATGCCCCTGCTCAGGAAGGGCCACCTAGAGCTGCTTGCACAGGACCACGTCCAGACAGTTCTTGAATATCTCCAAGGAGGGAGACTCCACAACCTCCCTGGGCAACCTATGCCAGTGCTCCATCACCCTCACAGTGAAAAAGGGTTTCCTGATGTTCAGAGGGAACCTCCTGTGGTTCGGTTTGTGCTCATTACTGTCCCATCACTGGGAACCACTGAAAAGAGCCTGACTCTGTCCTCTTTGCATCCCCCCTTCAGATATTTGTAGATATTGATGAGACTTCCCCAGACCCTTCTCTTTTCTAGACTCTCTTCTCTCAGACTTTTCTCATATGAGAGATGCTACAAAGCCTTCATCATCTTAGCAGCTCTTTGCTGGACACTCTCCCCACTATGTCCATGTCTCCCCTGTACTTGGGAGCCCAGAACTGGACACAGTACTCAAGGTGTGGCCTCATCAGTGCTGAGCAGAGGAGAAGGGTCACCTCCCTGGACTTCCTGGCAACTGTCTCCAAACGCAGCCCAAGATGCTTTCCTTGCCATAAGGGCATATTGATGGCTCATGTCCAACTTGTAGGATCACCATGTCCAACTTGTAGGATCACCATGTCCTTTTTTGCAAAGCTGCTTTCCAGACGCTTGGACCCCAGCATGTTCTGATGCATGGGGGTTGTTCCTCCCCAGGTGTACTTCCCTTAAATAAGAGTCCCTTAAATAAAATTCACTTAAATAAAATACACTAGCCTTAAACTTTAAATAATTATTTTTGTTCAGTTACAAACGTACAATTTCTTTATCATTCATACAGTGGGTGGCAGAGGAGTTTGTGAAACTATGTCATTTTAACTGGAAAGGCAAAGACATGTATGGATTTAACCATCCATTCAAGTTGGATTCCACCATGAGCATGTTTTTCCTGAACTTAGATGATCTGCTTACACCTTTTCTTGGCTTATCACTTCCTAAGTTTTGCAGTGCAAGAAGAAAACCAACAGCTCATTTTCACTTGAAGAAGATGCAAAGTAGGATATTTGGTGAATAGAGCTTCTAAAATTTGAATTTTACTTTTACTGTTTTACTTATTGCACAGTAAAGTCCCATGTATTTAAAAAAAAAAAAAAAATCACTGAAACCTGCATGGTGCTGCCAGATTGATTCAGTTAGTGAAACAAAATTAATGAGTACTTTTGGGTTAAATATATTCCAGAAATCTCAATAAAAAATAATTTTCATTTGCATTCCAGCTAATTCAAGAAACCAATCACTCAGACTCCATCCAATCAACTCTTCTCATCCTGGACATCTGGTGATTTCAGTATTCAATGTCCCTTGTCATTCATGTAGGTAAGCAAATTCTTTCCTTTCCCAGATTCTATTTCAGGACTTAAATTTAGGTCTGTATTCAGTCTTCCTGAGTCCAACAAATGTTCTAGCAGTACCCACATCTACAGAAAAAAACTTTTGAAAACTGTGAAAAGAAACAACACATCTGCTTTCAGGGACCAATTTCCACACCACCAAAATCATTATTTCCACTTATAAGACAAGGTGTCCTTTATTTCATGGGTCTTTTTAACTTAAATATTTCACCCTTTTAACTATGCTTGTTGCACTGTGCCTGGGCTCAGGTGGAGCAAATTGACATGACCCAGTTCAAATATGTTTCTAGTTAGAGTACAAAAATGAAACTGCTCTCCTGTGTGCATTTCCATCAATCTTTATCCAAAATATTGATTGGATAAAAGATTGCAGAAAAGTGTGTGTGAACACACAGGTAAGTTCAGATGTGGTTGAAAAAAGATTCTTCTGTACCACAAAAAATGAGGAATAGGGAGGATAGAAAGGCTGTGAAAAAGGTATCAAATTCAGCTTCCCAATCAGAAAGGTGAGCTGGTATTAATCACCAATTTTTTTTGCAAAATTCAGCAAACATTTAAACAAGCATAACAGCTCAACTACAGTTCATCACTTTTAAGTGGCTTTCCCTAACGATGCTCTGTGCTGCGCTACCATAGCACAGCAGTAGGCACTTCAATGCAAAATACTTTCACTCACCATTTTAACACCAGGAAAAGATCAAGACAGGTAGATTTCAAATATGATGGACCTACCTATATTCTTATCATTGGTTGCTGAGAGTTTATGTAAAGCTCTCTCTTACGAGGAAATCAAGATAGAATTAAGGCACTCCTCAAAACAGATTAAGGACAATAGAAGCTGATTATATCAAGCCAAGCATGTAAAGCTAGCACCTGTTCCCCAAACTAATACAGGTAGGGACTAATCTAACAGATTTGGGGACAGAAACAGCACCAACTCCAGTGATGTAATGTGTTGGCATTTATTGGCAGGATCTGTTGCCATTCTTTCAACACCTCATTATTAATATGCTGCCATTTGAAATTAAGTATGGGAAAAAAGCAGCCCTGTACTTCAAAAGTGAAAGTATACAGCCTGTGCGAAACACCAGCTCGATGTTATAATTAGAGACATTGCCAGGTGTCACCTAGCAATCTGTGCACAATGTAGGCTAGCTGTCAAGATACGCACAACACCAGGGTTTGAATTGATCCCTGGTTTCAACAGAAAGAATGACTCACCAGCCGTACAAAAATTTTAAGTTAGAATATTTTCATAGCCTGAAACACAGTAATTATAGAGAGTGCATGAAAAATCAGGTTCCACGCCACTTGCCTGGGACCCCCCCTACAGTGCATGTGGGAAGGCAGGTGAAAGGCAGAGGACTCCTCTCTCTTTTTGGACATAAAAGGTGGTGCTGTGAGTGTGCCCACTGCACCTTTTATACAGCAGGAGAAATATCACAGTTTGAAACATTTCTTCAGTGTTCACTCTTCCTCTATTGCCTCTTGCTCCTTGGAATAAACCAGACAAAGAAAGAGCAGATGCCCATGCCTCATGTCTGTATCTTTCACCTCTCTAGGTCTTTATTGTATGTTTTAGAGCACTTCCAATAAAATCCAATAGATTTTAGAGCACTTTTAAGCAATATTTGATCACCATGGCAACCATGGCTGCTGACTCTCTATAAGGATAGGGCTGGAGAGTCTGTTTGAAGTGTCCGTAAAAGTGACTTCAAGGAAGGCACACACTGCATCTTTGTAACACAGGTCTAAGGAAGGCCTGTTAAAATAGCGGTGTTCACGTAAAAAAAAAAAAAACCCAAACCAAACCAAATCCTTTAAAACTTTCGGTTTTATTTACACAGCTACCCCTCCTCAATGTGTTACAGAAAGACCAAATCCCCCAATGATTGCACCTCATGTGACCAGCAGGATGTTTGCTTGACGATGAACAAAAATACAGTCTGGTCACACAAGTAACAAGCCACATTCTGGAGTATGTTCCACACTTATCTTTTTGTGAACGTATTTTTATTAAATACAATATTGTAAGTAGAAATGCATAGAAATTATTTAGCTCTGACCCAGTCAAGACTGTTGAAGGGAACAAGTGATAATTGTAAAAACAGAGGGAAGCGGCTCATACAAAAATTACAAAAGATAGGAAAGCAAATAGAATGATACAAAATTAGAAAGGATGACAAAATTATTCAAAAGTCTGATATCTATTACATTGATTTTGATCTGAATTCAAAATTCCTCTTGGAAAATGTTCATGTTATCCAAAATAAGATAGCATTAAAAAGATGAAATTTTGGAGACACTCAACTTTAGATTCTGTCTTTTGTAAATCTTGCTTTTTTGAGGCAGGATACAGCACAGACATCATCTCTTAAAGATTTTCAGCAAAAAATTGCTGAATTTAAATTATAGAATCATGAAATCATAGAATCATTTAGGTTGGAAAAGACCTTTAAGATCATCAAGTCCAACCATTAACCTAACACTGCCAA
Organism: Grus americana; assembly: GCF_028858705.1. Lineage (NCBI taxonomy): Eukaryota > Metazoa > Chordata > Aves > Gruiformes > Gruidae > Grus > Grus americana. The sequence continues at coordinate 24,657,908 of NC_072855.1, forward strand.
TCCAACCACTAAACCATGCCCCTAAGCACCACATCTACACCTATTTTAAATACCTCCAGGGATGGGGACTCAACCGCTTCCCTGGGCAGCCTGTTCCAGCGTTTGATAACCCTTCCAGTGAAGAAATTTTTCCTAATACCCAATCTAAACCTCCCCTGGCACAACTTGAAGCCTTTTCCTCTTCTCTTATCACTTGTTAGTTGGGAGAAGAGGCCAACCCCCATCTGGCTACAACCTCCTTTCAGGTGGTTGTAGAGAGCAAGAAGGTCTCCCCTCAGCCTCCTTTTCTCCAGACTAAACAACCCCAGTTCCCTCAGCCGTTCCTCATAAGACTTGTGCTCCAGACCCTTCACCAGCTTCCTTGCCCTTCTCTGGACACGCTCCAGCACCTCAATGTCTTTGTTGTAGTGAGGGGCCCAAAACTGAACACAGCACTCAAGGTGCGGCCTCACCAGTGCTGAGTACAGGGGGGCGATCACTTCCCTAGTCCTGCTGGCCACACTGTTTCTGATACAAGTCAATGTAATGGCTTCCTTATTTGTTTCGAGTTAAATGTTGGTATGACATTTCTTAATTTTTCAGCATCTTTATCGCACATATATTGCCCTCTGTCAATGATTCATTCATTTGCCTCTGCTGTATTGCACCACACATTTATATTTCATGTTAGCACATTTTTCTCTTTTTTCTGTGGTTAAGTTTAATGAATAATTTGTTTAGAATGGCTGATTTTTTTCTTCAATATATATAAAGAGGACTCATATAATTCATAATTTTTAAGATATCTGCTTTAATTTTTTTTCTCTCTGTCAATTTTTGAAAAGTTACAAATGTGCTATGTGTACTTTTTTGGAGTTTAAATTAACTAGGTTTTTTTTTCATTAGTTTTGATATTTTTTACTACTGAAGTTTATTAGTCTTTTTTCTCCCTCCGTATGATAGTTCTAAAGTCTACAGATTGCTGAGCAATTTCTGGGAGATAAATTATGTTTAATTTCTTTTTTATTTATGCAGTTTGTGATACCCATTAGGTCATTCAATGTTTCATTCAAATTAAGTTAATGTAAACAATGATCAAGTTTTTAAAGCAATGTCCAAGCTTCTAACTTCCATTACAGTTATTACTTTGGCAAACACATTAAAAGCTGCGTTAGTAAAATGTTTGCTCTGTCTTGCAATTAATTTTTTAGTGCCCCAAATGCATGAATTGGTATCCCATAGACAGCTCCAGTGTGATTGATTGAGCAGTATGATAGTTGGGTTTAATGCACTATGCTTTAAATACTTGGTTTTAAATGATTGCAAAGGCATCAGAGTGATCAGTTTAGGTATGGCAGCTTCTAATAAATACACTCAGCAGAATGGATTGTCTGCATGACTCAGCTAATTCAGGACTCCTATTGATTATAAGATGCTAAAACACCAATGCAAGGGTTTTTTAAAATAATTACTTATTCTGTTTCCTTTGTGAAGTTTAACAGATTTTTCTTAATGTACTGTCCCTTGCTTGGCTGAGAACCATAATGCAGGTCAGCTGAGTGACTGGAAGGGTCTGATTCTGCCATTTTGCCCTTGTTGGGATCATACCACCTGCCAAGCAATCACTCTGCTATCAGCTGAGTACGGTCCGAACAACTCACCAAACAACAAAAGAATGATATGGTACTTTGTTTAGAAACACAAGGTGAGAAAAAATTTTTGGTGCCTTTTCTGCACTCCCCTGCAAAAGGCCAACTATAGACTATAAAATCCCTGAAGCAGAAGCCCTGTTTTACAGACTGTGAAGCAGCTAGCACATTTTTGTCAGTATATCAATAATAAATAAGAATTGTGACCTAATTCATGATCATAGTTACTGTAAGTTGTGCAGTGTGCTGGGAATAGGTTTGGGAAAATTAGGAAATGGTTGACCCTGGAATAAACTGTGTGGTCAGAACAGAAGTACGGTACAAGAAACCCATTTCCATCTCAAGAGAAATGCTTCAGACATCTCGCTTGGCACTGCCCAGAAGACATCTACTGCCGTACACCCGACATGCTTTATTGGCAAATCTTTCCCAACAAGACCTAATTAACCAAAGTCACCACTGAAAAATATATTCAACTCATTTTTAGGTTGTCCAGTGTCTCTGGCAAACAATTTGATGCTTGAATTTCAGTCCCCTTTCTATACTGTCCTCATCAATGATACTGAAAGACATTACAGCATGCTTAGAAATTGTTGACCATGCCCAAGATGGCCACATGGTTGCTGCCTAGGCTATGCAAACATAACAAGCTTAAATGACTGGTCAGGAGCTCTCCCCCCATTATATCACAAGGATTACATCCATCCTCATTTTATTCACAGTTAGAAACTGAAAGGGGAAACAAGACACTGGAATACTGAAATTGCCAATGTTTGGTTCTGGAAGACTCGAAGGTTTGAAAAAGAAAGTTGCTAGGCAGTGAGGTGAACTGAAGTCTCAAGACCAGGTCAAGGTCTAAGCTAGGTGCTTCCACAGGAAGCTTCCCTTACTTACAGACGTTACTCTTTGAAAACATCCAGCACTTACTCTGTGATTCTTCGAGGAAAAAAAAGACCAGGATTTGTCAGTAAAAAAAAAAAGAATATTTCACAAAAGTCTGAAATAACACAATAGCCCAATCAGCTTTTTTTTTTTTTTTTTCTTAATGGGCATAAGGATTGATTCCAATTGAAATTGAGTAACAGCAATCATGCTAGATATTTTGCAGGTAAAATTTAAATAGCTATATTTCAATGGTGAGCTTGTGGCATTCTGGCTATTCAGTGATGACGTTAAACATTAGATCCTAACACAATGCAATGGACAGAACGTTAAATGAGACTAAACAAATTGAGACAAAATTCAAGGTGGAATAGTTAATGCAATTCAAAGTGCAAACTACAGTACTGAAATGGTATTGAATATCAGTGAAGAGTTTAAAATGATATAAGGTATGAATCTAGTTTAAGTTAAACTTTCAGGAAACCCTACTTCTATCTGACTTGAGTTTAGTTACATCAGATTTGAATTTTTAAAATCCTTTTATTTGCCACACAAGGTATGTCACACTATGACAAAGATAGGAAAGGATCTTAATTGTGTGAAAGTAGCCAGTCTCACTGTTTATTTTGATGTGAAAGTAACTGCCATTATTTTCATTATCTGAACGTTCTTGACCAAAGCAAAAGCACGGAGGAGTGTTTTTATGTTAGGTCAGGATAGCAGCCCTGAAACTGTGGGCTAAATCCTGCCACAGCATTGAAATGTGATTCTAAAGGTGGGAACGCTTGCAATGGTTAATATGATTGTTAACATTTACCAGTGCAGAAACATCAGTGTACACAGTACTGTGGTCGAGGAAAGGATAGGATTCCATGCGCTGTCAACGTAATGATTGAACTTAAATAAACATGAGAAAATTTGAGAAAAGGGGATGCAAAATAAAACATTAGATTCAGGAAGTTGATTTCAAAGCATTTTTTAAGAGCTTTATATTGAATGCTCTTTCTTTGTAAACCTTTTTGCTCTCTTTCAAAAGGAAGTAGAGGAGAAGAGAACCAAGAAAGGAGATCCGTGCCTGGGGACAACAATGCATGTAAGTTTTGAGATTGATATAGGAAAACAGATCCCCTTGGATGCATGTAAAGAAGGTTTTGGGAGGAAAGATAATAGCAGAGCTGGGAGACAGGTGAGGGGTGCTTTGTGGATTCTTAAAGCGATCAAGAAAAAGAATTATTTATTTAGGAGTCAGTGGAGACTCAAAGGTTGAAGATGGAGCTACATGCAATGACTAGCATTTTTTCCAACAGATTTTGGCAAGGAATTAAAAAAGAACAAGGAACTGCCATATCAAAAGTGATAGTACAAGCTACACAAGTAAGCTAGAAACTAGTTTTCTAGAAGAAAATAATGAACATATTTCATATATATTACATTATATATAATATATTCTAGAATAATAAGTATTCTAATTATTGTTAATAATACATTAATTGTAATATTCTAATATAGAGTATTCTATTTCATTTTATTCTAATAGGATTCTAACTCATATTCTTCTCTGAATAATCATTTGTCCCTTTAAATTAATTTTAAAACATTTAAAATAATTTTTAGTTTGGATGAAAAGTCTTTCTCATGTTTTCTTTGTTCAGACTTAAACTACTTTTCACTTACAATGCTCTTGCTTCTTTTCAGTCCTCAAGGTCCATATGACGTCCTTAGACTTAAGTAAAGAGTTTTTCATTTACTTCAGTAAGGAATTAGGGAATAGAAAGATTTATAAAGGATTTAAAGTGTTTTTCCTTCTTCCCACCATTTTGAGTCTCCTGAGAAAGGGCACTGTACTATAAAAAAAAAAAAAGCACACCTAATACACCTAATATTTCCTAACTAGTTTCAATATTTGACACTAAATATAAAATTGTCTATAGGGAAATTCATAAAAACTGTGTGAAGCTTCAGACTTGTAAATTTATTTACCAGGTAAGCCTTTGCTTGTTATTTTATTACTGGGAGTTCCTGTTTTATAGTTCTATTGAAGGTTCAGAAATTTAAACAAATTTTACTTTTTCCCTTCTATGACCATATAATTTATCAAGCCAGGGCCTTGCTGAGTTTATTACATTATTTTTCCATGCATGAAAATCCATTTGCTGCTGTGCTTCTTATTGAAAATGGTAATTTCCTGGGTGGATGCACATCTGTTATCATATCAGAGTCCAGTATGATGAGCCTGAGTGCAAAACAGTAACACACCCACCTCTTTTCAATGACACTAGAGCAACGGTAATACCTTCTTTGTTTGTTGCTAGATTAATGAAACAAAACCAAGAAAATAAATAATAAAAAAAAGACCTTTCAATGCTGGATGACATTGAGAATAATTTCCACTCTTTTCATATCTTTAAGTCTCTTTTCTAAGTCCTATAGTCCTCAAAAGTTATTTTTACTTCTATATAGGAAAATACCTGATAAAATCTTGTTAACAAGTACTTGTAACAGTACGAATACCATGGGGAATGGATTCTGTTGGCTAACACAATCACAGAGTGATTTAGGTTGCAAGGGACCTCTGGAGATCATCCTGTCCAACCTCCTGCTCAAACAGTACCAACTCAAGCAGGCTGCCCAGGGCCTTCTCCTGTTGCGTTTTGAACGTGCGCGAGAACAGAGATTTCACTACCTCTCCTGGCAACATTTTGTCATGTCTAACAAAATCATTAAACAAAATATATAATGCACTTTAGAAGAAAGTTCTAAATATCTAGAGAAAATAAAAATGGCAACACTTAGAAAAAGATTCATTTCTCCTAAGTGCAATCATCTAAAAGAAATTAACTGTACTGTGATAATTGTCTAGACTACTTTAATAGCAAAGAAAAGGAAAGGAGAATGGTACTGAATAGATAGTTCATCCTGCCTGCATTTTAGCTGGATTCAAGGACAATATGGCATAGAGTGTTTCTGTCCATATTCCTATCACCTCGCTTACCAAGTAAACAAAAAACCCTGCCCTTAAGTTCCTTTTTTCTCTCTGCCGTCATAACACGTTGTCACAATACTGTTTCAGAGTCATCAGAGATTCTTTAACAGAGAGAGCTCTATGAACAGGAACCTTGACTCTCAAAAATGGAAAAAATAAATTTATGAGCCAGATATATACACGCAAATAGCAGGATAATACACCAACAAAATACCAGACACTCAATCAAATTTTGTTGTTGACTTCATGGGTAGAAACTCCTGAGCACAAGGGAGAACATGAAAAGAAAATTAAGATCTTTTTGCTTTGAAAATTTGTGTCTGCGTATGTACGTTAGGTGAACAAGCTCAAACAAAACATTTAAAAGAAATTATACCTTTAATGAAACATTTGTGTCAGCACCTTTCAGAGCAGAAATATTTTTAAAAAATTTAAAAAATATTTTTTAAATATTTTAAGAAAAAGTTTATTCTTTCTGAATTCAAGAACTTCCAGATTATTGAAAATAAATGCATTTATATTTGTAGCATTGCATGAAGTGCTAATCCAATTTAAAGTTCATTCTCACAAACTTCATTATTTTGTGAGAAACAATACATTCAAAAGCAAAGTCACCTTCAGTAACTTCCAGGGATTTTTTTTAAAGGAGAACACTGACACCAAAAAGGGCTTTCATTCTGTCGAATTTCCTTCCATTCCTTCAGAAAGCCAGAATGACAGGAGCGCCATTTCAAGAGGTTTCTGTACAAAGCCATATTTTATATGGAACATGGAGCTCACAAGTATGTAAGAAGTCATGGGGATGGATGAAAATGTCTAGAAAACGTAAGGTTAACTATCTTAGCTCAAGATTTTGAAGCCCTGCAGTTGCTTTCAGCAACTCACCAATTAGTCTTAATAAGACAGCAAGCGTCCCATGGGGAAATGTAGACAAGAATAATTGACAGCATGCACCTGCTTCTATAGGGAAGAGGAACACCTACCCATATCAAGAACATTAGAAAGTGTACAAGCTGGACTACTGTATCCCCAGAGGCCATACATAGGCTTTTGCAGTTTTTTAATCTGCACTACCTTTAATGGCTCTTTTGTGCAAATGAGCATCTTTCATTTTTTGTTTGATATCAGTAGCAGTAATTTCCTATGTGAATGTAGACTACATTACTGCAAACATTGTTTAAACTAGGCTAAAAAGCATTAACTCGCTAACAAGTGCAGTTTTGTCAATAGTTTTGAACCTAGCATGTATTCTAATCCTGATCTCTTAAACAGTTTTATTCAGAATAAGGTAAACTTGTTCTATGTGATAACACTGTTTTTCTTCTGACAGGAGAAATACAGGGAATCCATAAAGAACATTGGAAAAGTTTGTTTTAGACTATATTAGGAAACTATGAACAACCTCTTCCAAAGTGTGCAAATGTGCAAACCAACTGCTCCACAAGAAACCAAGAAACATCAAGTTACTCTGGGGATTGTAATGCTAACATGACAGAGCATTCTCTGAGAAGTTAACTGCTTCTAGTTTGATCAAGGTTGGTATCTGAAAAGCTACTTCCAATACATATTCTGTGTCCTTTGTGAGAGGGACTCATGTTCTCAGATCAGATTCTTCATAAGAAGTAACCCTACCAAGAGAACCACAATACCTCTTACATCCTGTGACAATTATTTCAGTTATGCTAAAAAATACATTCTTCAACATAGTGTTTCCAAGTAGAGACAGAATATTATCTACTATTCAACACTTGGAAACACACGATTTTGTTCTTTATATGTTCTCTGGTTGAAATCATAATTTTATTCTGACAGACTGATGGGTCTTTAGCTTACACTGAAGAGGTGTAAAGTAAAACCTGGCAACAAAAAAGTATTTTGATAGTATGCTTGAAAAGGTTTTAAATTGTGTAAGTAGCCAGGGCAGCAAGTCTTTCTTCTTCTTTTATTGGTATTTATTTCCTCATACCCCTACAATTCACTTTCATTTCACTGCCTGTAAATATACTTCTGTAAATCCTTAGACCTTTCTACTAAAAGAAATGAATTCAGGTCATTTTTATTGTAATATCTGTTATTGCTCTTATTGTAGCTCAGAAAAGCACAGAACTTAGCACAGCTTCTTTTATGCTGTTTTTCAACCCTTCGTCAAACAAAGTACAGATGACAATAGTATCTGAAGACTTTATTGAAAGATTAATGGACCCATCTGTCAGTACACTTGTTCCCTAGTCACATGCTACCCTGAGTATTGGTATCTACAAAGCATCTCAATACATTGAAGTTTATCTCCACTGTATACCAAAAACTGTCAAACTGAGGGTCCTAAAACTTCAGAGGTGTAAGGAAGGGAATCCTGCCATCATGCAACCAGTACATATATAAAAATATTAATTTCCAGCAATGTTTATTAAATCCAGAAGAAAATAGCAGAATAAATCTGAGCAAATTAAAACATACTATTAAGACCACCTCCTTCAGGAGTGTTTGAATTGCAGGAATGGACTTTAAGGAAGAGAGAGAAGAAACTAGAAAAGCTGATGCAGTGACGTCTCTGCCACATAGACATGTATGGCTGCACAGCCCCTCACGCCCAGCCCCATGGACAGAGAAGGTCAGCAAGGACCTGCCCTGTCCTGTTCAGCAGGGGCCAGAGGCAGCGGGAAGACAGAGAGCATTTTCGAAATCAGCATCTTCAAACAAAGCTGAGGCAACAAACAGCATTTTCTCTGCTGCCACGTGATTGTTCAGTGATATCCCTGCTGATCCTCTGCAAGTTAGTGGGAACTGGGTGCCTAATTCTTCTTTTGCCCTCCAAAAGCTCCCTGTCTTGGGCCATTGCTGTGCGATTACTACACAAAAAATCCATTTCAAGTCTTTTGCTACAAATAGGACAGACTAAAAAATTAAAGATTGGGGTTTTTTGCTACTAGGATTAGAAAAGAATTTTATTCTGCTCCATTATGCCATAATTCAATGATGTACTATCACACCTAACAACAAAGTCAGACAGCTTTGCATATATTGCTTGAATTTCCTTTATGGTAGGAAATACTCTAAGAAAAATCCCTTAAGCACAATTAGTCAAAAAAGATTTATAATTAAAACAAATATCTGTAGAGAGAGAACACTTTTAGTACAGGAAAAACAAACTAAAAAACTGCATTAGGTAAGGTTCACATTGCTGCAGAATTTGCTGAAAAATAAACTTTTGAAGGTCTGACCTTTCATTATGAAAATGCAACAGCTATAACCCCCAGTTACATATGACCTTCCATTGCTCTTAAGCCAATATTTTCAGAAGTGATTGGATTTAGATATCTATTTTGATTTCCTTTGTTAAATCCAATATTATTAGGTATTCATGATCTAAAATGCATACACTTTAATATCTGATGCTGGATATTTAAATATCTAGCTGCATTTCATAAAATTATAGGGCTAAAGAAAATACCAAGAGGTCAAAGTCCATTCCTCACTAGGTGGCGGGATCACAACACTCACATGAACCTTAACCAATGCTTTTCTAATTTGCTCTTAAAGACTATCAGCTCTTAAGATTCCTCTGTCTCCCCAGTCAGTCTCTTCCAGTTTCTCATCAACTGGAAAAGGTGACGGGGTGAGAAACCCTTGGAGATTTTCAAAATCTGCCTGGACAGCTACTTGAACAACTGTAATTAAACTAATCAAAGATTTCTGTGTAACTATGTAAATCATTTCAGGATAAAAAGCTATACATTTTTGTAATTATGTTCAGGTATGTGTATCATGCTAATCATCTGAATGCTTCATGAGATTCAGGATGGGGAGAGGTATTATTTAGAAGTTAAACACTTTTTTTTTTTCCTTATGAAAAATTCTTTTAGTGATATCTCTGTGCAGGAAAGGAAAAAAATTTTAGGAAGTCCATATGACCAGAAGACAAGAACAATCAAGCAAATTTAACATGTTTAACTGGTGCGGCATCCTGAAGAGGTAATTAACAACACTCTAATACTTAAATGCCACATAATTTCAAGGCAAAAACAGTGAAGAAAATAATATAGAATGATTATCAACAAGTTGTTTCTACCATTGGGGATTTCTGAAATCTGAATCTGCCTTTCAAAAGTCTGATTCCATATCATTTCTAATGGAAATAGCCAGAAAATTGCATCTTTCAACATAAGACTATGATATATTAAATACTGAGTTAAAGCTGGGAAAGCATGGATACCATAATTATGTAAAAGCAAGTTTTATAAGTCAAAGAAATATAGAACTCTTTCAATGTACAACCACAATGATAACAATAAATGTGAAGATGCAAAGAACTTGAGTATGTAAAGTCTAATCTAATCCTGATATTGGTGTTACAAATATGTATACTATGTAATTTACAAGGTATACATTTTAACATGCAAGGTCCAGTTAGAGGAAATTATTTTTTAAAGCCTTTCAATAAGGGGGGAGGGGAAAGTAAAGAGTTATTTTACATTTTCTCTTATAATGCACATGCTGCCCTTTGAATGTAATACCCCTAATCTCCAGTCCCTCTTCAGGCCAAGTCATTTATGATTAAAAAGACCAGACAGAGTTCTTACTGAATCAACAGGTCCATAGATCATAGAATCATCTAGGTTGAAAAAGACCTTTAAGATCATCAAGTCCAACCCTTAACCTAGCACTGCCAAGTCCACCACTAAACCATGTCCCTAAGCACCACATCTACACCTATTTTAAATACCTTCAGGGATGGGGACTCAACCGCTTCCCTGGGCAGCCTGTTCGAGTGCTTGACAACCCTTTTGGTGAAGAAATTTTTCTAACATCCAATCTAAACCTCCTCCCATTTACTCTCATCCTATTGCTTGTTACTTGGGAGAAGAGACTGACAACCACTCCACTACAACCTCCTTTCAGGTGGTTGTAGAGAGCAAGAAGGTCTCCCCTCAGCCTCCTTTTCTCCAAGCTAAACCACCCCAGTTCCCTCAGCCGCTCCCCATAAGACTTGTGCTTCAGACTCTTCACCAGCTTCATTGCTCCTCTTTGGACATAAAGATTGCCCATTGCCCAACTCCTGACACATGAGTCTGATCAGCTCCTCTTGATCAAATAATTGCATGCAAACAGGCAACCGAGAAAGGTCAATGGCTGACTGAATTACCTGTTAATGGCAAAAAAATCTCCAATAAATAGTATACAACACAGCTGAGACAAAGAGGAAGATATCTATCATCCCAGTGTTCGATTTGGGCTATTAATTTATATACTCCATCTCCATAACTTTTCATTTCAGTGGTCAGTGGAAAGCAGTAGGGTTCCCGAGAGACATATTCAGGGTTTGTAAGTCTGGCTGCTGCTCCAACATGCTTCCTGAAGGAGCCTCTCTCTCTTCATTGACAGTAGGGGGAAATGAGACAACCTAACCTCTAAGCTTAGGTGCCTACAATAGATACTGAAAAAAATTCCTCAAAACCATAAAAATGAAAAATTAAGTTACTTTAGTTCAAAGGGGGAGAATGTTCATTGATGGTAAGAGTGAAAAATATCTACAGGTAGGAGAAACTAACTTCCTTCCAAAGTTCTACTGTCACAATATTTTTTCCATAAAATGTCCTGCCCGGAGAAAGTTGTTTATGGGAACACTGCCGGCAGAAATACCTTTACAATTTGGCTAGCAGCAGAGCATGTTTTGGAAAACTATGCAGGAAAATTCCTTCGTATCCACAAGACGTATATACTGAAAATTATCTAGGTGTAATACCTAAATCTTGGAAATGTAGACAGACTGATTACTTTTGTTTAGGCAGCTACAAACTCTTTTAACATCTTTACCTATTCTGTGTTATAATTCTTAGCTAATTCCAGATGCCTGGATAAAATCTATGATAACAAGAAACACCAGTCCTCAATACATTAGTTTAATTACCGCCATACTTCCTTGATATATCCTATGCATGAGAAATAAATGAGTTTTTCTTCACTGTTCAGATTTACAACAAATAACTGCCCGGCAGCTTATCATCAAATGAAATCCAGAAGTTTTCAGCTAGCCACTCAGCTCCCCACAGACATCATGAGAGCAGCAGTAGCTAAACAAAGATGCTCACAAGCTGATCATTTCACACACAAAATATATGAAATATCAAAGACAGACTCTAAGAAAGGACTGGGGTTTGAGCACCTAAATCCTGGTGTGCCTGTCTGACAAAGCAGCTACACACCAGAGCTACAAATCTCTCCACCTCTCCCTGTTCAAGACCCTCTCCTTGAGTAATATTTGTTTCTTATTTAGGAATCTTAATTTGGGAGTCTCAGGGGCTGGGGACCCATGGACTTTCATATAAATAGTGGGAACTGAAACCAGGGTTTTCTGAGCTTCTGCAAGGCAACTTAAAAGAAGTACCTAAAAGACATCTCCAAGGTTTCACCAACAGAGGAACACCGGCTTTAGAGTATTAGAAGTGTTTAACTGATGTAGACAGCAGAATGCTTCTGAGCAGTGGTCTCCATGATATAGCTTGTTCCGCTCTGAGACAAGGATGTTACATGTGTGATATGGAAACTTCTCTTTCCAGTTTTTAAATAAGCAATTTAGTATATCCGGTAAGTCACCTAGCAACATTAGTTTGTCATACAGTAACAAAATGAAAACAAGTAACACAGCTGTGGACCCTATGACAGAAGCTGTATCCAGAACACAGATTTTTAAAAAGATTTTTTTTTTTATTTTTTTTTTTTTTTTTTGGGTAACAGCAGTTCCAGAATCTAAATAAAATTGGTGTCTCTCATGGAAAGAAAATGGCAGTCATGAGCAAATCTGTTGTGGTTCTTGGCTCAGCCAAGATGGTACAGCAAAATGTTCCTCAGAAAGTATTTCCATGAAATCTCTGAAAAGTCATTCTAGAATCAAAAGTAAGGTCATTGTATCTTTCACATATAACTATTGTGGTGAATTATTGTTTTGAGGTCAAAACTCAGCATTGCTGTAGAATAAATGACGCAATGAACTTTAGAAAACATTAATTCAGGGGTATTCTATTAGAGAAGTAGATTTATAAAATAGTCAATTTTGAAAGAAAAGCATGTTCACAGTGTCTCTCTAATATGACTTGTTAATCCTCAAACAGTGCAAGTTATAAAGCAAAAATAACTAATTAACATGGTTCTTGTGAGGGGAAGTTGCATTAAGCTATTGGACAGCTTGCAAACACCAGACCACGCTAATCGTGCCATTAGCTAAAGATAAGAAAAATAGAAGCAGCAAAGTTCTTGGAAAAGCTGCTGGACATATATACAAGAGATGTTAATAATATCACTAGTTATCAGTTCATACAGAGAAAGTCCAAGCGGTATTTACCTGAGGGTCACTTGTTACTCTGATAAGTGTGTCAGATAAAACATAACATGCCTTTATTTACTACTTCACCACAGTTGTAATATTTATGATGCTACTTTTCAGCTTCAATTTTATAAACTGCAAAAGACCCAAGGCTTCAAAAAGTGTTTTTTTTTTCATCATTGTGCTTATTATAAAGGCTTAAACTTCAAAGTCATATCATCACAAGCATTTAATTTTGATCATGTACTCTTGGGTATGGTTTTCTCTTTCACTCAACTGTTTAGCATCAAAAATACAGTGACTTTGCAAGTTAAGAATCTAATTCCAGTGAGGTTTATGTAAGGCATAGGTATAAAAACTGAGTCCAGTTTAGACTGCAAATGAACAGGTTTTGGTGAAATACTTTGTCTTTAAAGAAACTGAATTGCTTGAAATACAAATGATTTTATGCATTACTTCCCCAGATTCTCGTCTTTTTCTAGCATGTTTTTGTGGATTCAAGAAAGTTCACCATTTAAAAGATTTGTCATTACTAGGTTGGACCTTTTAAGGTAATTTTGGGACTATGTGCCCTGGGCTCCTGTATGGCATAATACCTTTGGGTATTTATTAAGATTGTGTTCAAGACTCTGCCCAAGAGACTGAAGGAATTCATAGAGGTGTTATTTTCATGCTGCCAGCATTTATCATTTGTCACACAACTAGCGCAGTAGCCCACCTCCAAAACTAGCTCTCTCCTACGTTTCACAGAAATCAAACAGTTTTTCAATATCTTACATTAAAATTTCATCAAAGATCCTGCAAAACCAGATTGGGATTTTCCAATCAAAATATTATGAAACCCCAGAACAGCAAGTTTGCTAATTATATGATATATTACTATGAAAGAAGCAAGAATCGTTGAGAATAAATCGGATCACATTTTGTTTCTTTGCTCTGTTGGAATTCTCTTGGGGTTCATTAGTAGATACTTACAGAAAACAGGCATCCCAGAGAATGTACTGGAGAATATAATTTTCCTTAATTATTCCCTAACTAGCCTGCACAGGTCGATCTTGAGGGGAAGGCAGTAGACTTCCACAGCCTGATACTTAAGTAGTTTTTTTTACTAGCTTTCAATTGTACTTATGTCCTGCTGGCACTAATAAGTATAGTGTATTATTCATAAAATGCATTTGAATTTTGTATTAGGATGCAACAAGCCCTTTCAGACTGTCTGGGATTTCCAAATATTCCTTTAAGCTCTGTTCATTTGCATTTCCAGGAAGCAGCAGGTAACGAATTGAGAAAATTACAAAAGAAATAAGAGAGGACCTCAAACCTGCCTATCTGTTCTTCTGAGAAAGAGTTGGGTCTAACCATTATGAAAGAGCTTGAGTGTTCACGTATTAAAACAACAGCAATAACAACTTTCCTAGGGTAGTACAAGGAATCCATGATAGCTCTTCGAACTAGTAAAAAAAAGTAAAAGCTTTTAAGCTTACAGCTCAGCATGATGAAAAAATTGTAAAGAGAAAAAAATACAAGATTAAAATAATTTTTATGACTGAACTATTTTTTTTAATGAGGCAATTTTATCACATAAGAAGTGTTTTCAATATCAAAATCTGTTGAGCAAGGACCTTAGCTGTGAACAGGCTGCTCCTATGAAATGGAAAAGTTATTTAAGAGTTATAAATTAAATATAGAACTGCTTTTGTTTTCACTGATGATGCTGTTCTTTTCAGTGATGATGAATGAAGCTGAAACGGACACCATTCTTTTGCTTCAACAACAACATCTAACTCCATAATGTCCATTATGCCAAACCAAGGGCAGCAGTACCCACTAATGTGCTCAACATATGTCAAGGAACATGTCGCAAACAGTTTTTACACAGGCAACAGATGGAGAACACCTTTATTTCCTTACAGTTCATCTGCCTCCTCTTTTTGTCCATGAACTCACAGTTTTGACTCCATTAGCTGATATTGTAGCCTTTTGAAATTAATCTATTTGGCATTGTTGCTAAAAGTCTGAGAAAATTTTCATTTGGATGCAGTTCAGTATCAATCATAGGAAAATAATTTTACTTACCCTGGTGTTACCATGAAGGTAATTTTCTTAAGTTTTGATCTTGCATGGCAGCATTATAATAGTTTGACCATAGAATTACAATTTAATGGCAAGTTCCACTAGAAGATAGAGCTCTGTGATAGACAATCTCAATGCAACAAGTACTATACAAGCCCTTTCCATCAGCTCTGGGTGTTGTATCCAGGTGGGAATTAACTGTGCCATGGTACAGACTATGAGTTGCTTCCATGGAAAGCCATCCTGCATCTCCTAACTTCTTTTGCATGGCATCCTAGCATTCTTCATTGTAGCTTCTTTTGCGTGGCATGTATAATCCTGAACTAACTCAAAGTGGTAAGACAAAGCCATCTCCAGAGCCCCTGTGCTATTACCTCATGCAAGTTACCTCAATCTTAAATAAATGCGGTTCCAAAGTACACTTAGTCAAAATCACATGTGAAATGGAAGGGATCAGTTCAGAAAGCAGATGAATAGTTGACTCATCTTTACGCTTACAAAACATTGGCACAAGTGTTTAAAGCAGAGCTATAAGGCGGGGAAAGGCAGGTTTTTGCTGGGAGACAGAGGGCTGCTGTGGTAGCTTGTGAAACTGCAATCCAGGCTACACACATCTGGTTTTTTGCATGTCCTGCAGCACAAGAAATAGCACTAGTACTCTTCCTTCAGTGGCCCTTGTGCAAGGGTGGGCTACGCTAAGTATCCTGTTGCAGCAGCAGAATTAAATGTACTGCAGAAGTATTGCCCAGAGTACCCTGGCTATTATACAGCTGCCATATAACCAGCATACGGGTCAACAGTGGAGAGTCCAACTTTTAACATTTGCTCTGGCAATTTCACGGACAAAAACTATTGGGCTTACACGAGTGGCCTGGGGCTGCAAAGCTTCACATTATGGTGCAGTGGTTAATCTGCCCTGCTCAGAGCATTCGAAATGATGCAAAGGTCATTCCGAACTACAGGGAAAGTAAGTTGATCAGAAAAGCTGTAAAAAATAAGAGAGGCACACAGTAACTCAGATTCATATCTCTTCTGCTGATAAAGGCAGAAAGGGAAGTGATGCTTCTAGTCTCCTCAGCATTCATTGCATCCCTGCTCTTCCTCACCAGTCTCAAGTCTCCTATTCAAGACACATCGGTGAAATAGCAGCACTGAAAAAGGCTTACACAGATGAAACTATAAACGAGAACTAAAATAGTTCTACGCTTTGCACATAACTATTAAGTAAATTGCTTTTCATAATTTTGTTCATACAAAAGATCGGAAGAATATATGCCAAAATACCAGCACTGTTATATTATGTTTAAAGTTCAACATTTTACCTCTCATACCTTTGTAAGCACAATAGTTGAAGACAGAGAAGAAAGGCATATTGTATGCCTGACAATTATATTGTCCTACTCATATCAAGTCACAATGATTTATTTAAATTAACATTTAGTTAGAGAGCCCATCTACTACAGAGAGAGAGAAATCGGAGTTTCCTGAACACAGGTTTGCAAAGCTTCCTCCTCTCGAAACCTTTCATTCAGGATCAGTCAGCCAAACGCCTCGCTTCTCTGGGCCTGCATGGCAGCACCCTCTCCTGCCAATACGCACGAGAAAGACGCTAATTAAGGCCTGTCCATTTTGGTCTACAGAGATTACTTCATTTTCTGTTGTATCTCTGTAAATGGTGACAAACCTGGATGGTTACACAGATACTGGAAATAACTGATTAATCTATTGATCAGTGTTTACTTTCAAAGCAGGCAAAGAACGCCTGAAACATTAGCTGTGAAATCCTTTATTGTGAGTTAACAAAAGGTTTGATCACTCTGAGAATGGTAATTTTGGTATGAAGTATGATCTAATGGGCAAAACAAAACTAATAACAAATAATGAGGCTCACTTCCAACGATTTAAACAATTATCTGAATGCCTTCAAGAGAAAACATCTGGAAAAGAAAAATGTTTTTGGTAGCAAATAAGTATACATCCTTACAAAAACAAACAAACAAACAAAAAAACCCCCACCCAACCTAAAACCAACCAGAGTTGTGTTTCTTTATTTAAAGGAAAAGTATGTCAGCAGAACAGAAACTGGAGAACTTCTGATATTTAGAAAATTACCAACAGCATTTCTTAGGAACTATGCTATTTGGATGTTACTGTACCTCTTTCCACAATGTACAATGTGGACACTCTCTACTCAGTGCTATGTCCGTCCTAAATTCTGCTTTCCCAGATCTCAGACTAGAATGCTATGAACATTGATGTCCTTAGAGGTGCCAGTGCTTTTCCATTTCTTCTTTCATTGCTTTGCTGTGCCACCTGCCCCAGCCAATCACTCCTGCGTCACTCCCTCAGTAAGGGCAGAGCAGCTTTATTACCACCAATAAGCAAGACACAACAGATCCAGAATTAAAATAACCACACAAAACCAGAATGAACAAACAAATCCCAAACCACCACCAAAAAGAATATCAAGAAAACCCCAACTTTAGGTCTCCAGCACCCACTCTCTTTATCCCTTTCTCCACTGCCCTTTTCCTGTTGTATTTCAGTCTAGCTGTCTTTCTCCCTTAATATGCCTTGTCCAGAATATCATAATATAAATAAAACAAGACATTATAATATTGAGAGCCATATCTCTCTCAGTGTGCTTGAAGTCTACAAGGTTTTCTTCCCATGTTCACTGTGGGGTAAAATATCCTGTCTCTTACACAAGACGACACGAGGTCTTCAGGTCAGGAGCCTTCTCTTATCTGTTTTGCCACCTCTAACCTCCTGAATAAGCACCAGGTTTGAAAACCCCACAATCTGAGCATCAACCTGTCAGGTAGGAGAGAATAGTAAATAACAGCACAGACATGATACGCTATCTTTTTCTTTATTCTCTGAGCAACCCATAGCACCTGTCCCCTTCACAGAGCACTTCATGGGTGACCCTCACTCCTTTTAGGACAGTCATTAGTTCCATCTGCATTTTCTTGCTGGAAGGATATCGGACTGTTATTAAGGACCTTATTACCAGTTACTGCTATTCTAAAGTGGGCTCCATTTGAGGCAATATTTTATCTTTCATCAGGTCTACTTATCCTATGAAATGTATGGTTGAATATGCTCATTAATATTAAAGCCATCACAATCATTAGCTGGAGACAATACTCAAAGTCCCAATGTTGGTATTACCAAGCCATGATTTGGGCTAGGTAAGGATATAGAAAATGTGCTCCTTGATTAATTCATAAATGAAGATGGATAACTGAAGAGAAGTTGACATTAAACAAAGCAATCTTCAGGGAACATCCTGAGCTCTTGTATGATCTACTGGGAAATATTCTGCAGGACTCAAAAAAACTTGTTTATCAAGGTAAATATATCAAGAAGGAGTTATTCAGACATAGCCTGAAAACAATACAGCTGTTAAAAACATCCTACTTAAGGTATTGTGAGGACTCTTCCCCAGAGAAAAGCATTCAGGATGTCATGCAAACCACAAATAGAAGTAATCAAGTTGTAAAATGATAGAACAAACCACAAAAAAAAATAAAAACCAAACCCAAAGGAAAAAAAAAGAAAAATGCCAAGGACATTTATGCAAAAAAGTCAATAAAGACTGGGTCCAGCTGTCCTACCCTGGGACTTTCCTACCTACCTTCCTACCACCTTTCTGTCTTGGCAATTCCATCCCTACCTCTACCATAATTTTTTAGCTCTGGCCTCTCCTCCTCCCCATCCCCAAACATAAAGCGTCTTCCTTTCTTTGCGCCAGTCTTACACCTCCTCCTACACCGTGGCTGCTGTCATCTGAGGAGGGAGAGGAGGAACAATCTGAGAACAGAAATAGTCTAGAAAGTCAGGGAGGGATTTGGAAGGGTCTGGAAAGTGATGCTTGCTTCTGCCAGCCTCGGGGCTGGTGAAGGTGAGAGAGCTGATGCTGGCAGCAATCACAGGCCCACTTATTCCTCTGTGGCAGCAGCACTTAAACATGCCCATCCACGTGCATACTGTCTGATAGGTAGCAAGGGCTCTCAGACACTCTCTGACTCAGCCAACCTAAACCAGAGGCGAGTCAATCATTTCCAGCAACATCTCTTCGATTTTTAAGCAGTAGCCTATTTCACCTAATAGCTAAAGCTACATCCGTTACCTGGATGTCGTAAATTCCTGGGTGAACTTCAACATGCACGGGCTCGTACTTGTTACCTTACCAGGAAACCACAACATCGAAGATACTATTTCTTCTTTCTTTTTAGTTAGAATACACCATTTTAAGTTTTATGTCAACAGCTGTACAAAGTTAACAACACATTCGTCAAGATTGAACAGACACAATGTACAAGCACATGCAGAGATCCTTGCGTCTGATTTGATATGCAGCAAGTCTAGAAAATCAAAGCACTAGCATTTGATTCAGTAGTGAGAGTAAAAAAAATGCTTTCAATTCAGTATTAATTTCCCTAGTTTTGATATAAGACAAACTGAAACAAACATAGGTCATGCCAGAACCTTAAACTGAAACTAACAGGCTTTTACTCAAACTTATGTCAATTGTCCTATTACTTTCCTTGTTCAACCCAGCAGCTAACACTTTCCCAAAGCAGATTTTTGGCTAGTCAGAGCTGAGTGTTTTTTAAATACCTGCTGCTTAATAGTTTCATCTTCCTCACTTTACATAGTCCTATTAGGCCAGCTCAGAAGTTTTAGATAAGTAATGCAGGGTAATCAGGCACAACATATATAAAGCACATACTTCTATTAGTGATTACATTCATCAGTCAAATGCTGATAAAATCTTTGAACACAACCCCTCAGATATCAGCACTTTTAATTCCAACAATAAGAGAGAGAATATGCTGTGCACATCCCTAGATTTAGTACTATGATAGGATTATCCTCCAGGAAAATCTTTGCAGAAAGATTATTGGCATAGAAAACCCTCTACAGACAGCTTGAGAACTAATTGATTGTAACCAGGACAATGCAATATGCCCCACTACTTTTTCAGAGAATGGACAGAAATTGGGACAACTTGGAGTAGAATCTGATTCAGAACGGCTGTGAATTTCAAAGCTACACAGAGGACACACATCTGTGCAGTGCTTCATTACTCTTTTTGCAGTGATAAGAAACATGCTTTGGATTTGGCGAGAAGGAAGTGTGGGAGCTTTAATGCAAGGCTCCTCCAACTCGTCCGCTCAAATAAAAGGATCATTAGGGCTACACAAAGACAAACCAGATTTTCAAGCTGCAGAACAATTCTTACTTCTGCTACATGAGCTCTAATATAGGAATGAAGATGGCTTCCTTGCATCATCACTTCTCCTGTAGTTCAGATTTAGACTTGTAAGAATGATCTTCCAGAGTGTTTCTTTGTCTTTGAGTTCTTCCCTTGCACGCAGATATCACATTTTAGAAGCAGTCCCATCATCTCAAATCCAATCTGTCCAAACGTGACCTCTTCTAGCTTAACAATTCCTCTCTTCTGTTTACCTTTTCTAAAGCATTTAACAACTTCACTGACCTTTCTGTCTCAAGATTTCCCATAAAAACAAGCAAGTAAAAACTATACTAAAAATTCTCAAGGAAACCATTTGGAAACATGACAAAACAGAATTATTTTGGTTTTCCACCACTGTCAGAATAACATGCCATGCTTTACTGCAGCCCCTTATGTCCTTAAGACAGAGTTACATATTCTGGAATTTTGAAAGGTTTGCACCAAGAAGCTAATATTAGATTAGCACTTACCCTAATTTAGCAAGCCAAAAGGATCAGGTCATATAGAAATTTTGCCATTCTTCAGGAAAAAAAAAAAAAGCAAAACTCATTCTGCTAATTAAAAAGCATTTCTCATTCACAATAGTTTCAATTCAGAAAAACTGTTTCTTCTTCATCAGGACTTAAGGGAGTACCTGCCCCCCACCCACAAATATAGAACAGTAATAGCTATTGAAAAAAAAGCTGTATTTGGTCGTTACTATGGAGATTTCCACAACTTGCAGCTCCCAGTGGAATCAAATGGATAGATATGATTGCTATTATACTTTAGAAAGTAAGATGTTGGCCTTTACTTCACTGGTCATTAAGTTTTTTCCATTTTGTCATTTTTCCTCCAATTCTCAGCTTCTAAATGAAGTTACTAGTTTATGATAATACTAGTTTCTATCAAGTTACCCTCTCTTCTGCCTCTTCTTCTTCCTCTTCTCTGGGATTTGGTTTATAAATAAGGTTTTTCCTTATATAAGCCAGGGTTTGTTTTAAACAGAATGGCTTTCCCTTCTGATTATGGAATTGGGGCTTTGGGGACATCTAATTAAATGTTCTTAAACTGCTCCCAATTAATATCACCCTATTTCAGTTTAAATTGTCTTCCACCTGAATGAACTTATAATTGCTTTCTAATTGCTGTTAGTCCTTTCAAAATACAGAGTAGATATCCATTAATGATCTGAACTATAGAGTATGTAACTCAAGTTAAAACATTGCCTTCATACCTTAGGTTTTGCATGTTTCATACATTATGTAAAGCTGATTAATTTATTTTCTAGTTTGCTCCAGTGTTTTGCTGCAGAAATCAGCTTGCACACTGCATTCATTGTACTATAGTTTTCATAATACCGATCAATGAACATTAATGTAAATAAACACAGCGAGTGTTATTTTCCTACTTATTTTAAATACTTGTGAAACTGTGGGTTCAGTAGCGATATAGTCTGTGCTAGTAAGAAAGGAGAAATTACAGTTGTTACCAGTTTGTTTTCCAGCTATTTTAGAAGGAGAAAGGGAATTTAATAGCATATTGTGACACAGGAAAAGTACCGTTTTAGGGCCATTCAATCTCTGTTCTGACATTTTCATTTCAGAATAGACGCTGGCTCTTCAAATCCTGACTTTATTACTATTCTTTTTTGTGTGAGTGACTTTGAAATTGAATGACACGCAAAACCATATCATGTATTTTTATCTGCAAGTGAGCAACATACCTGGAATGCTTACTGCCCAGAATGATTTTGGTTACTTTTTTTCTGCAGAAGAGGACTGCATTTGAAGCTCTCTTTAGAATTGACAGCAAGAAGTCATCCTGTACTTTGCACAGTTTTCACAGATGATGTGGAGAGAAAAATCTAATTTCTTTCTTTGCTTCCATGACAAAATTCTAATGGAGAGGTATGAAAAGGTAGTGCAGAAGGGTTCTTCAGTCCTCCTCCACTTAAGAAGCTTACTAAGAGTTCAAATTATTTAATACACTCTTACTAGTAATTCTTGACACTGAAATTATTCATTATTTCAACTAATATTAGAAATGGGCAAACTTCAAAGGAATAGAAGATTAGTTCAGATAAGCACACAAAATCTGAAAGCTCAAGAAGCCATTTTAGTGCTGGAAAACCCTCAAATATGCTGCCTGATGCTAAAAAACAGGCGTAACAGTGATACTGAAATGTCTTAGCAGGACGAGGCACCACTCTCATAAGAGAATGCAGACTATGACAAAGAACAGTCCTGGTCCCCAGATGCTTAAAATTTAAAATAGATGGGAAATCTCAAGAAAAAATGGAGGAGTTAAAGGAAGAAAATGCAAAGCTGAAATGCAAGTGAACAACCCCAGCTGAGCTCAATATTGCTATGGCTAGCTTCCTTTCAATACCACAGGTAACTCAGGTATTTAACTTTGCATCATACGTGTATCGACTGATTTATTTTGTATTAGGCTCTTAGCTGGCCAGTAGCAATAAACTTAGTCAACAGCAGCAGCAGTTTTCTAGGACCATTGTGGGTGAATTTAATCATGAAGGAGGGTACCTGTACATGTACAGTGAAAACATACAAATCGAAGATATGGAACTACTGGAGAAATTTTAGCAAAGGGTCACTAAGATGTTGGAGGTACTGCAGCATCTCTCGTATGAGGAAAAGCTGAGAAAGCTGGGACTGTTTAGCATGGAGAAAAGAAGGATTGAGGGAGTCTTATCAATGTATATAAATACCTGAAGGGAGGGTGCAAAGAGGGCAGAGCCAGGCTCTTTCCACTGGTGCCCAGTGACAGGACCAGAGACAACGGGCACCAACTGAAACACAGGAGGTTCCCTCTGAACCTCAGGAGACATGCTGTGTCACTGAGCACTGGCTCATGTTGCCCAGTGAGATTGTGGAGTCTCCCTCCTTGGAGATACTCAAAAGCCTTCTGGACATGGTCCTGTGCAACCAGCTCTAGGTGGCCCTGCCTGATTAGGGGGTGTTGGACAGGATGACCTCTAGAAATCCCTTCCAACCCTTAACCATGTGATTCTGTAATATCATCTAAATGCACAGCAGGGAGAGAGTCAGTCAGGTGAGAAGGAAGGTTAGGGGTAAGTGGTGGAACGCAAATTTCAAATTAAAAGCATAGCTTCTGCCATTTCAATATTGAGCTGTTTAAAAACCAAGAGCACTTTTATGACTATGTGGTTACTTCAATTTTTCTAAAATGCATCCTTCATACTCCATTTATGTACACTTCATAATTTGAAAATAGGAATCTATAAATCAAGAGAAAATTAAACTTCTTGTTCATTACATAAGCTATTATCAGTTCCTAATTTAATATAGTAATGCTCTCAGTGTAGATGTTGTTTACAGAAAAGGCTAAAAAACTATTTTTTGCTTAAAATAAAAAGTAAAAAAACCCTCTCAAAATTAAGTGTCTCAGTCCAGACTTGCAAACTGAAGAGGCAGTTTTGTTTTCAGCAATAACATTTGCATGTCTAACACTAAGCATGTGCCTATGTGCTTTCAGAACTACATGGTTTCCGCCTTATGGTTAGCACAAAAGCTTCCATTACCTGTGATACAGAATTTCAGTTTGCATCTCTTTTCTGATAACTGTGCTAATTTCCTGAAGCACCAAGAAATTCTTGATGCTCTCAGCATTTGAAAATGCATCTGTCAGCACTGCAGTTAGCTGCAGAATTGATATCAAAGGTGTACCTTGCATGCTGTTGAGCAAGACCACATAAATCTAATCTGGCATTACACAATTTCTTTAACCTTCTCTCTGACAAGACAAACATAAAAAGAATGACTGTTATAGCCAAAGATGCAAAAGTAGAATTGCGATCCCAAAGTTCAGCAGAAATTTAGGTGGTTATTCACTTCTGTGGAAGGTATTAGGCCAAGACTGATCTGAGGAATGTTTCTTTAGTTATTTTCACTTCACATAGTACAGCAGCTGATTTTACTCCTTATTCAAGAAATCTTTCTCCCATTAAGCACAAGAACATAAACCCTGTTTAAATTGAAGTATGTCCTAAGGCTTCTCTTTTGGATTGACTTGTAGTTCAGCATCTTACTAATATTTCTTCTGTTTGTTTGGGGGTTTTTTGGTTTTCTGATCAAGAGCTTTCCTTCACCCAAATGTTATTAGCTTGTGAACTACATCTCCCTAACAATGTTTCAGATAAATTATTGTGTAAAGGAAAAAAGAATGGTTGAGTCTTAATAAATAATGCTTACATATTTGTGTTAATTTCCAATTTCATTTGAGATAGGTCTATATATCTGAACACAAGTAGGATTTTCCAGTAACTGACTGGCACTTCCAAAAACTTTGGCATTTATCAACAAATTCTTCTTACTATAGAAATACTTTAAAACTAATTTCTACAGAATTATTTCTTTTACATTTTTGTTTCAGTCTTCATCTTCCCAAATACTGTACGCTGCTATACCTGTGTGTATATTCCTTTGGAGACTGCTAATTTGACAGAAAAATATGTTCTTTAAATACAACAGAAAAAAATAATAAATCTGTGTATTAGAAAAGTTCTAAGTATGTTCATTTGTTATCTAAATTCTGACCTGTATTCAAGAAATATACATTTTCTCTGTTATGCACTGGTTTGAACAAAATTCTGATAGTAAAAATTTGCAAGTTTTGAGTTATCTTAATCAGCTTTATTTCCAGTCTATTTAACAATAATATCCATTTTCTTCATGTTGATTCATTTGCATTATTCATTGTTTTTAATAAGAATTTTAAAATACAGAAAACGCCAAACCAGATTAACAGAATCCTGTCCCAAGCCTTAAAACATCACACTTATGTATGGAACAAAGTAAACCTATTGCAAGTATTTTTCACCTTTAGAATCTGTCTCTAAATAATGAAACTGTACTGTTAATTTGACTTACACATTTGCACAAACACACCTACGTGATGGAGTATATACAAGAACAACAATTGACTGGAACAGATCAGAACAGAAGATGGTAAGCCATCTCTACTATTTCTAACATCTTCTCTCAAAGATGAACATTATTCCTCAGGGATCAAGAGGCAGACAAAAACAGGGTCACTGGAGACTGGTTTTTCCATCCTCCTTTGTTATGGGTTTCTTAGCTATTCTTTTGTATCATTAGATGATAGAAGGCAGCAGAGATTTCTGTTGGCCATGTGCAGCAGGTTGCAGGTGGCATC
Organism: Grus americana; assembly: GCF_028858705.1. Taxonomy (NCBI): domain Eukaryota; kingdom Metazoa; phylum Chordata; class Aves; order Gruiformes; family Gruidae; genus Grus; species Grus americana. Next base: position 24,683,239 of record NC_072855.1, read on the forward strand.
TGGGAGAGGAAGGTGGAGCCAGGAACATCTTGGGGTTCCCACCTCCATCCCCCAGCTCTCTACCACTATCCTGAAGGCAGAAACTCCTCCCCAAGAATAAGTGGGAGAGAGTCCTTGCTCTGCTCCACTGCCATTACTCCCAAAAGCAAAGTACACCAGTCAGGCTAATGGAACTCATATAACCCTTTTCTAAGGAGGAAAGGAGAAAGAGATGGGTGCCATACTGCTGACTCAGGATGGCAAGGAATGGCTTCTTCCAGTAAAGGAAGATATCTGAGTCAAGAAGATTGCAATGGTGGATTCAAAAGCAAGTAAGTATAGGATTTCTCCAGAACATTTCCCTTCCTGTTACTCACAAAAAAAAAAAATTGACACTTTGCATTCAGTTGCAGTGAATATTCAACAAATAGACTTTAAATGTTAAGAAACTTTGGTGTAAAGAATTCTCCCAGGAAGAGAGAAACCCATGCACTGACTAGTGAGTCCATCCCAAAAGCGAGGTTTTCAGATATTGGATACAAACAAGTTTTTTACATGTAATTTGTAGCCTGATTGACAGGATGATGCAGGAAACAACTTGAGATAGCCCATCTATTTCAAAAACCAAACAAACAGCCATCTCACAGACAAATAAAATTACAATATAAATGAATATGAATTTTATGTCCAGACCCTTCAAGGACATACTTAGGCCATTAACTGGTTCACTTTCAGTGCTAATAAATGCTACTTTTACTGTGAAACTAAGTATTAATTTTTACAGACAGAAATTAAGCATATGCTTAAATAAAAATTACTAAATTGACAGCTACGGAGGAAAGCTTGAATTACCTTAGCCTTCATCTATCAAAATCTATGATGTCAAAATATACTGCTAGAATTGAATGTAAGAATTGATCAAAAAAAACTTTTTAAAGCCTTACAGACCAGTACAGAATATAGTCTACAGTTACGTGCAAACATTATGTTATAAATGTTAAAAGCTTTTAAAAGTTACATTCAATTTGAATGTATTTTTCAGTGAAACTTCAAATTTGAAATTTTGAAGTTTCATTGAAAACTCTAAACCAAAGATTTCCACTGAAAAATCTGAAGTTCCCAAAGTAAAAATACAGGTTTGTAGAATTACCTTACTAATTCTAGCTTTACAAATTGTAGTTAGTTACTACATGAACTACGATTTTCTCAATAAAATTTTGTAATCTCCTCTTCAGGAAGAACAAAGTGAAAAGGTTATGTGGGAACAAAAACTACATTTCTAGTCAAAACATTTTTGGTTTACAGCTAAAATATTTGAATCAAACAACCTGTTGAAGTAAACAAACAACAACAAAAACCCCAGTTCACAATACCTTTACAACATCCCCACCACAAAGATGGAAAAAACCAGTTTCAACAAAAAATCTGTATCACTCCTAAATGATACACATTGTATGTAATTATTTTACGCAACTTGCAATCTTGATGTGTAGCTGAAGGGATATTTGAGCATTCTAAATAGTTAAACTTAAGGATTACTGGTCCATGAATTACTCCAAATCACACTCTGCCAGCTCATGTTGATAGCTCTTGGTGACAATCATTTGCTCATATCATGCACAGGAGACGACACTAGCCATTCCAATAGCATGCATTACGGAAAATAAAAAGGAAAGTATCTTACCTCATTTTTCATGAAATTATCTTTCATACATTTTTACATAACTACATTGTCTTTGAAAAAAACCACACAACTGTTTTATTGTGGGATTCTGCAAAATTTTAGAGTTTCCTACAAACTACTTAAGAAGAGTGATTGCATAGTTTTGCATCTTATTACATATTGGCTCATAATTTCCAATGAAAAATATTCATATGCACTTGATATACAAACATATGAAGTACATTTAATATCAGAAAGAACAATTGTGACTTTAAAGAAGGATCCATTAGAAATCTAACTACTACTTCTTTAATTAGACATACTTTGATGTATTAACTATGACCTGATCACAAGAACACAAAATTATGGGAAGGCAAATTAATCATGTGCACAGGGCACTTGATAATTAAACATTTAATAACTATTTGCAAAGATTCCAACAGTAGCATGCCAAATTTGTCAACCCTAGCTATTAATTGTAAATTAACTCCTTAACCTGCAGGATGGTGAGAGCCATGTGTTTGGGATTAAGTCATACTTGTGAGATCCTAAGCCTGATCTCCTCAGGTTTGAGTCTCAGTATGAAGCTGGGGCTCTGGGCTGGAAGGGGTTTGGTTTTACTGAGGGCCTCCTCTAACTGTTTGACGGTATTAACACACCTTGCGCTTCAATGAAAATCTATTCTTTGTGATATACAGAATACTCATCCCCACTGTTTTAAAATGCATTGAAGTTATACAGATTTACTTAGAGGGAAAAACTCATTAACATGGTTCATGTCCACTTCAGCACAGTGATATAGTAGCATATTTTAAAGATAAGAAATGTCTTCATTCAGGTCTATGCAATAATTTCAAAAATAGATTAAAAACATTCCAAAGATATTTCTAGCAACCACTTTTATCTGTGGATGGTAAACAATGCGAGAAAATAAACACTAACCAGAACTGCAACATCTTCTGTATACAGAGAAGTATGAAGTTTATCTTCTGTGTAAGTAGACAGTTATGAAGTAGACTAAATTTATGTTAATATCAAGGTTTCAACATAGTTCCTGGCATTTCTGACAAGTGTATCTGCAGGATCATGAATGTTTTTATGTTGGGGGGGGTGGGGGGGTGGGGTGGGGTGAGTGGTGTCCAAAGTAACAATTTTCCTTTGCACAGATTCGTTTCATATATGTATATACATATACTCACAAAATGAAGAATCATAAGGCTAGTTCTAGAGCATTTCTCCCTTATGGTGTTGAAGGATAAATAGAAAACCTCAGACAACGCAACAAAGTAGAAGATGAGTAACTGCAATATTTGTAAATGGTGAGGCTGGTATTTACTCGTTACTTTTTGTCAACAACCCAGCCTGACAAGCAAATTAATTCCAGGGTAAACTCCAATTCTTGCTAATGACCACCTGAAATGATAAGCAGAATAGACTTTCTTTTATTCATTTTTCTGAGGAACTGATTTCTCCTGCTTGGTTATTTTGAGAGACTATAAATAGCTTTGGTTGTTTGAGAGACTATACTGTTTGGGCTTTCTTGACCTAATATTTCTGCTCCCACTTCTTAAGCTATAGAGGCTACTTGTACGCTCATGTCACGTGAGCTTTTCACACAAAATTGGTTTATATCAGACATCTAACTATTTGTGGTCTTTGTCACAACACACTCCTGAGCTGAAGTTAAACATTTCTATTTAACTAAGTGCTCCTCAATGTTAAATGAATGTTATTTTTTTGTTTATTTTGCTCTCTGTCGCCAGAATCACTTTGCATAATGAGATGTGGCACTACTACAAGTTCAAATCCCAGCTTATGGACTGCATGAAAGAAATTGTCACTTGTGATCATTATCAGTAAGGTTTGGGTTTTTTCTGTGTTATGTGTAATGATAGCATTTTATTTGCCTGCTTCTATTATTTGCAGAGCTGGTAACTTAAGGTTGTGATAGTGCAATTCATGATAATGCCTAGAGGCTTTTAGAGAATTCCATTCAAGGAAAACTCCATGATTATTTATTTGTCACTATTTCACTCATGAACCAAGGCAAAGAGAATGCTCAAGGAGAAAAAGAATAATTGCCTCTTTTTTTTGGGGGGGTAATGTGTCTCTTACATGAAATACTATCCCCATAACCATCTAACTTAGGCTTTATTTTGCTAACTAAACCATAACTTGAGATCATTAGGATATTGAAGAGGTAATAAAAAGAGGAAATATACAGCTTTCAGCTCATCGTGAAGTTTCTCAATATCCTGGCTTTGTCTAGGACAATTGCTTAAGTATGCATTTAGGACTGGCAGCAAGCCAGCTATTCGTCCCTTAAGCTGAATAGGCACTTTGGCAAACTCCACCCCTCATAGCAAATGAGTTTTCAGCAACAGCCGTTCTCCTTTGAGCAGACCAACTGGAACAGCACCAAACTTTCTATGACCCGAAAGAGGCTGGGGGCAGTGGGGAGGGGAAGTGCGGAGACGAGAAAACCAGCAAGGAAGTTATATAAAAGAGAGCAAGCATTAAAAAAAAAAAATCTTCAGAGAAAGTCAGAAGATAACACGACAGATAAAGGAGGCAGCAAGATGGTAGAATAGTGTAGTGTAGTGCAGTGTACCGTAGCGTAGCACAGAAAATGCTCAGTTTATTTGTTGTGTATCAGGTAGAGTGCTTGCACCACAATGCCTGTCTACTTCTACTTCACGATTGGGGTTGCAGTTCCTTATACCTCTGGCAACTTCTTACTCTCCAGACTGAAATACTCCACTTTGAACTCTTCTTTTTGAGTCTATATCCATACTTTCACTGGGCCTCTTTCTTCTATCCCTTCGACTATCAGAAAAATAACAGGAAGACAATATAACAGTAAGAGCCTTATTACATTCAGAAACTGGGTTAAAATTAGGATTTGAATAAAATAAGCTTCTAACTTCTTTGCTTTGAAGATTTTAGCTTTCCACTGAGTGGACAAAAAGCCAGACGTTTTGCAAGTAGGGAACGGAGATACATTTGTGCCTTTGTCCCTCCTTATAAGACATCAGCAGCTTACAAGTAGCTTATAAGAAGGTTTACACTCACACATGCACAGCACACACTTCTTAAAATTAAGACACCTCTGATTTTATTCCTACACAGTGTGCTCCAGCTCATCTACATATTACTAGAGTGTGCCCACTTCATCTTATGAATGTTCCAGCCCAGGCTTGTGGAGACCAGAGAGGCCCTTGTCAATGGCCTGCCTTAGGTCCGCGTAGACCCTTGTCAATGGTCTCTCTCTGCTCATGCCAAGCATTGAAGTCTAGCACTGGACATCAGAAAAAGGATGCACCTTCCATAGTTTGCCTTCGTGCTGCTCAGGCTGCACACAAGAGCAGCCTGTGTAAAAGGTGAGAATGAAGAATGTAGAAGGATTAAGAGCTGAAGGTATTTAAAAGCAAGGGCTATAGAGACAGCGACTAGTGAACTAGGAGAGAAGGAAAAGAGAGAAAATGAGGCACGTACAAAAGAGTGGAAGGAAGATGAGACAAATGAGTGCACAATAGTAAAACCATCTCTAAAGTTTGCATTCAAAATTCCTGAGAAGGCCTATTTGTCAACTGATAGTGAACAACTAAAGAATATGTTACATCTGCTCTAGGGGCTTGCTCTTTTTTTTTTTTCTTCTCTAAATGAAAGTAGCATCTGTGTGCCATAGATCTAAATATCTGACTTTGTTATGCATTATATAATTCCATGGAAAAATTTCTCCTTTTAAGTCTCTCTACTCTTTTCTGCCACCTCATACATTATTTTTAAAGCAGCCTAGAGATGAAATCCTAAAACCTATGTCTAGCAGGAAAAAATACTGCATCATTTAGTAGCTTTTGCAAAGACATTGCAATGAATCTTATTTGGCCCTTCTTAGCAACTAGACCAAAAGAAGTTTGCATAAACAAATTTTTCCTGTCATTTTCCAAAGTTTGGCTGCCTAAGTTTTTGATCTTAACAATTTGCATATGTCATTTCTTAGACTATGAAGGTGAACCGAGCGATTTGGCTACAGATTCCTTTTCAACTTTCTGTTTAGTGTCCACGAAGCACAATGTCTTTGGCTCAGAGTCAAACAGGCAGTCTGGAAATTGCATTAAATACCCAGCTTTCTGAAATCTGGGTTCATCCAAATTCAATTTCTGAAATCTAATACGGCCTTGTCTCTCAGTTTCTTTAAAAAAAAAACTAATGAAACCTTACAGTAGAAGCAGTAGAGTGCTGTAGAATGAAGTCATTACAATATTCAGGCTAAGATGCAGATTAGAAAGATTAATTCATAATGCAGATTAAATCCCCACCTCATTTTTACACTACACTTAGAGATTATTACACATAAAAAAAATGTAATACATTAACTGCTGTTTTTTCTTATTTTTTTTCTCTAAGGACATAGAGGAAGTGGACCTGTACTTGATGCCCAATCCTGTATATTTTTACTGTTCAGTGGATCAATATTCCTACTCTGCTTTCATCTCTTCCTTTCTTCCCTCACTAGCAAAACAGACTTTAAAAGTTGTCCAATACTTATGCAAATTATTTGGTCTAGAAGGAAGGAAGCATAAAAAAAGCTACCTACAAATTCACATTGCTGGAATAGCGAAGTAGGGTTACCAATCTCAAGAGCAACATGGCAGCAGAAAGGAAGTAGGTGGTCTGGATCACTGCTGGTCCACGGCAGGGTAGACACAAGGCAGGCTCCCACTGTGCTGCGGAGAAATCAGAACCAGCCCTGGGAGACATCTGTTGCAGAAGGACGAATGAAACTGCGCATTTCCCCAGTGAATGAGAAAGTGAATGGTAAAGCCGATGGCCATGTCCTTTCCCTTCCATAGGTCTATACTTAGACCTCAGCAATTTCCCTCTATGATAAAACACACAAAATCCCCAGAGAACTATGCTGGACAATTACACACATGATCAAAAGTCTTATGGATGGCCCTCCAAATTAATGAAAGGTAGGGAAGAGTCCCTGTGGATGACTGAAACAGACAATTATTTAAGTTAAGCAGAGCACTGAGGCTAATTAGGAAGAAACTCAAAGGGATAGAAGGTCAGTTGAGCTTGATAGACTGACAGTGGGTTTCATTGGCTTACGTCTTTCAATCACAGTCTTAAGGTTTCTAGGCAGCAAAATCTGGTCACATGTAGTAGCCATTTCCCTAGCGTCTAGTCAGCCAGAAAAGACAGGTAACAGGTATAGCCAGAGATTTGCTTATGAAAGGCAATTTCAGCTGCAATGCAGAACTGGTATAGTTTATAGTTTTAAATCTGTGTCTGTTCAGGCTGGTAATCTGTTAGTTTTTCATACAATATCCTTTATTTTGTTCCATTACTGCTATAACTTTCTTTCAAAATGCTTTAAACAATCATTTAACAACAACAAGGTATATTTATCAGCCTACCAGCTTACCTGCAGAGCTTCTCCCAAATTTGTAGACGAATTTCATGTCATTGAATTGTCTGAATAACTAGTAATAACATGCCATAACTAGTAATAACATGCCAATCTACAGGGTAGCCAGAAAGAAACCACTGAAATTACATGTTCTAAATATAGTCTTTAATAAAAAAGTAGAAAGTCAAATAGCTAAAGACATAAAGAATAGACTGAGATGTGACTGGCAGCACAGTGCAAATATTAGAGGATATGCTGCAAAACAAAACAAAATTAAAAATAAAAATACTGTAACAGCAGAAAAAGAAATCATTGCCATAATAAAATTTGCATGTATATAAAATTCATATTCAATCTGAGCACAAGAAGGTGCTTTTTAGGCTCCTGCTCTTTCTGGTACCATAGGGCAAAGATCTCCACAGGTAGCAACTGTGATCAGGGGCAAATCAGGAGAGTAAAGCTGTTTTGCTTTCAGATAGTAACAAGGTTTACTAAACATGGTTGGCTAATTTTATTCTAAAACATACCATTCCTCAGAGTCCCAGAGAAAAGTACAGAATTTAACAATGATGACTCAGAGGCAGGGACAGGAGTGGTGCTGGTTCAGGTATAATGATTGCTGAGAGCCCTGCTAGTGCCAGTGGATGTGCTCCATCTTTAGAAAACAACACAAACTTAGCAGCAGCAACTGGGGCACTCAGCAAGCAATCAAACCATTCAAGAGACTAACTCTTCTGCAAAGCACTGTGGAGAAAGTCTGAATTCAGCAATGATATTTTTCATCCTGCAGAAATCCAAATCCAGAAGCAGTGATGTGGCTTAAACAGCAATTTCATTTTTCATTAAGATGATCAGCTTTTGGTGGTTGTTATTGTTTTGTCATTTGTGTTGGTGTATTCAGAGTTTTCTCCCCAAGAAAGGGAAACAAGTTTCTCCCTTCTTCCGCAGAGCCCTGGCTGTTAGTAATAGTCCAGAGCAGAATGAGGTGCAGCTCACACCTAATGCTACTCTGCAAAAGAGTAACAGAACAGCATCCAGTCTATTGCTTTACCTTCAGTGTAAAGTGAATCTAGCTATACCCTTTGCATAGTCACAGTTCTCAATCATACCTCAAAAACATTAAAATGTTTCTTAAGTTCAACCTATTAATAGAACAGCTAATGAAGATTCAGATTTTGATTCTGTAATTCCCTAATAAAGGCCAGTATCCTGTTTAGAACAGGACGGCACATCAAGCACTGTAGACTAAAAACTAGATTGGTACAACATGATAGGGTATAATCCACAAAACATCATACTGCTGAAGAGAACTCACCTCCCAGTGCCCTTCGCAACACACACCACACAAAGCAGTCACTACTGGAGTACAGCCAGGTCACCTTCTACTAGGCATCAAAACACACATATAAACAGCATCCACAATTAAAAACTCCAGTGTGACACCTAATCATTCCAAATGATAATGAAAAGATGCAGAATAAGCATTGCCAAAGTTTGCATTATAAACTGCTGAATGAAATACAGATGGAGGGATGAATAACTTGGCAGCTTTTTTATAAAATCCAGCAATATTTTGGGAGAAGTTGTTGCAGGAATATATTTCTTAAACTGAATTTTAGAGATACTAACTATATCTCCAGTGACCTAACTGACAGAAGTTATTTTACAATAGCTATAATACATTGAGTATTGGGATTCATTTCTCTTCCCTTCTCTACTTAGAACCATTACAAATCTGCACTATCAGCAAGACCCAGCCATTAAAATCTACCTGAGGAAAAAGTGAAAAAACCACTAATTTTTTATTCTGCTATCAACATTGAATCTAGAGAATGAATAGTAGACGTGTCACATGCATTTTTAACTCATCTGCCTCACAATAGCATCTCTACTAGCTACCAGGATGAGGACATTTTAAGATGCGGTTTTAGGATAGTACCAATAGCTTGCCAGGCAGTATACTGAGAACCCTTTTTATCAGGTAAGGTGTCCCTGATACGCACCGTAAACACCTACTTCTACAGCCTTTGCTCTTTTCACTCTGCTAAATTTGTATAAGGATCAGCACCCATGACAAGCTGTGGGCTTCCTCTGTCTGAGATCCAATGTGGTGCTCTGGTCTCGGAGTATTTATACGGTAAATGGAAATAGGATCTTAATGTTGATAAGAAAGAATCATCATTAAAGTTGTGTAACAATAAGTATGCATAGTATAGCAATATGTGTAAATAGACTTTATATATATAAAAAAAAAAAGAACAAGAACATTTTTTTCTTAGTCCCCAGAATAAAAAATTTAGGCAACAGATCAGATGTTTTTGTTGATGTCTCAAGAATCATTTGGAGGAAGATTTTCAGAAAAACAACTTTCTTCAGAACCCATCGTTCAAAATCTATAAACAAAAATGTTGACAGTTATAAAGGTCAAAATGTTTTCTATGAGAACAGTTAGAAAGGAAAAATACAACTGATGAAGACAGAAGATTAAATTGCAGAGACATCCTAGTGCAAGCAGAGATCAATCCACCCTTTCAGATCACATTGCCAAATTTCTGCTTTTCATATTTGAGAGCCAAAAATCCAGCCTATTTTAATTAAATTTCATTTAGGCTCAGAAAGGGAGTAAAATAAATGCAATAACAGCTCCAAAGGATCAGCTTTATATATGTGAAAATTTTCACAAACAAGTAGACTGAGGTGGACAAGAAGTTGGAAGGGGACATAGCCGGGACAGCTCACCTGTTTTAGCCAAAGGGATAATCCATACCACGTAACATCGTGCTCAAAAATAACATTATGCTCAACTGGTGTAGAGGAAGAAGGGGATGAAGGGGTTGGGCTTCCAAAGTGGCCGCTGCTCAGCAACTTGCAGGGCATTGCTTGTTTTATAGGAGGTGGTGAGCTATTGCCCTTGCATCGTTTGGTTTCCTTTGAACCATTTTCAGATTTCCTTTGCTTTATTAAACCATCTTATCTCAACCCAGAGATTTTCTCACTTTTGCTGCTCCTATTCTCTTCACTGTCCTGCTAGAGAGATGGGGTAGAGAAGAGCAAATGGCTCTGTGGGTGCTTAGCTGCTGGCTGTGGTCAACCCACAACATTGGTGAACACAGATACACCTTGTCTCCATACACACCATACTAAAGGTCATTGAAATAACGTTTTTACTGTGTAGTCATGCAGGAAACACAAATATCCCAAACATCTTTTACTATTTGTCTATGTTTTCATCTTTTATTTGGGGGGTAGGGGCAGGTGGTGTTGTTTAGTTTTAAAAGTTCTTGTACAATTCTATACAGTCATTATTAAATATGTACACATGATATATTTAGGGTAAAAAAAAGTATGATGAAAATACAAATGAAACAAAAGTTTCACCAGAAAATGCTGTTTTCAGCCATAACGGGTGAATTATCTGTTGTACTCTCAAAGGTAGGGTCTCAGGGGATTCCTGAATCTCATCTCCACTGGGCCCAGCCATATTCTGTACCACAGCCCAGACATTAGAGTTTCCAGACTGGAAACTCACAGGCAGCTGATCAGTTAAATTGATTTTTTTTCTGTTCTAATCTGTGCTAGTAGCAGAAAGTTGAAATTTAGTTAAGCAGCTGTGGGATTTTTTGCGACATTTTATTTTGAAACAGTAAATATTTACATTGCCCCAATGAGACTGTCAAAATTTTCAATTTACATGAGTAGGTAGAAATTATGTATAAATGAGTTAGAATTGAAACTAAGATTTCATTTTTAAAAAAAAAATTCCCACAAACTACAAAAATAGTTTTATTCACTCCTCTTTATAATTAACGTGCCAAAATTCAAAATTCAGGACCCTTTTGTGTATATAGCACAATATAATGTTTACTTATATGTGCTTACAGCAGTCTCAAATAAGAATCAGGCTTAATTTCCATACGAAGAATGAACAGCTTTACAGTTCCTATACCTTTTTTGAAATCAGGATTAAAAAAAAATCTGAGATTGGATCTGAGCTTGGAAGAAACTGCTTTTCCTTAAGGAAGCAGCTAACAACTCATGCAGCCTTTGCATCTATTTTGTGTAGTGTAACGGGGGCTAACTGTTACTCTGCTGACTTCATTAGGAGCATAAAACGTTCTCCTGCAGCATCAGAGAGAGCATTGTGTGGCAAATGGCCAAAAATACAAGCCCTGGTCATCAGCCTTTTCACTAAAAAAGGAGAAACAGAAAAACTTTCAGGAGTACAATAACATCGTTTCAGCTTGAACCACGCTGTAAGAACTGACTTAAACACTCTTTTTTATATATGTATCCTCACTAAATTGAAAGTGTTAATTCTGCACATTTTAGCTCATAATACCAATCATTTCATTGGCAGGCTTTTTTATTCTCACAGAAAGTGAAGAAGTCCCCAGGTGCTAACTGTATTCATAGGTTAAAATGCAGTAATTTAAAAGGTAATCTTTTGTACCTTATCAGTGCTCTACAATAGACACTTAATAACATGCCTGATCAGAAATGCATTTTAACCTCAGAATTAGTAAGGTTCTAAAATTCTTCTGTGAATAATTTAGGATTTTCAGTTCCCTTCTTAAAGCGTAACAGCTATTCATTAAATAGTTGCATTTTTTGCAGATAGACATAGTACATAATGGGGTTAGGGACTCAGGGACCAAGCAAGAAAAACATTTGGGAGGCTAAATCTCACTGAACTCACTTTTGAAACCAAAACTGCAGTCTTCCACTATCTTAGTTGTTTCCTAACCCCAAAGGCATCCCATCCTCATACACATTTATTATTTTCAGCATGAAATTTCCACCAGTTTGGCTGACGGGCAGTCCAGAATCACCTTCATCTTGCAAGCACCAAGCAGCTTGGTACTCAACTGTTGGCTCAGCTCTGTCAGGACCCTGGTGGGTGTTTGCTTGTACAAGTGATAAATTGGTCTGCTGATGGGAAGAATGATTGTCTTTACATCATTTGTGGGGTTTTTTTCTTCACTTATTAAACTTAGTCTTCACCCATGAGTATTTCTTACTTGTGCCCTTCCGATTCTCTTCCCCACCCCACTGGGGGGAGCGAACAAGTGACTGAGTGGAGGCTTAGCTGCCGGCTGGGTTCAACCCATTACAGCAAGGGATGTTTAACATTTTAAAGTGTAATACCACAATTGTCACCAAAGCAAAAGACAGAGGACTTATTCTGACTTCAGAACCTCTGACTGGTAGGTAACAGAGTAAATTTCTTCAGTTCTTACCCCCAGTGCCTATAGTATAGCAAAATGGCATTAAAAAAAAATAAAAAAATTCACCAACACTGAAGCTGCCTCACATCACAGTTATTCCATCTGTCCTTAGGATATGATTTCCAATAACACATCTGACTGCAGCATTTGAAGCTCAGATGCTCACAAATAATAAGCCATCTACACCAGGGTCCATGAAACATGCCAGACCTTAAACCAAAAAGTGCAGTCCTCACACTACTGCCAAGCTTGTCGCCACATGCTTTTTTGCCATCTAAATTGTGCTTCAGGGCAAGTCCACAACTGCTGCCCCGCAGGAAAGCCAAACAACTTGGTTGCCATCTAGGGCTGAGGACTAAAAGACACTATTCACAGCCAGCAGTTACCCAGCCCGTGTGTCCCAAGGTGTCCATTCTGAGCATCTTTAATCATGCTGGGCAGAGCGTGCTTGGCACAAAACACGGCAGCTGCAGTGATCTTCACAGAAAAACTCAGCCTGAAGACATTGAAAGACTCTCTTCCAGCCTTTTGGAAGAGCACCTTACCCACCCTGAGCTCCTTGGGCAAAAGAAAAACCTCACCTCCTGCACTGCCCTGCAGCAGAGAACTCTTTTGGCCTCACATATTGGCTATGCTCAGTTCTGTGCTACTCACTGATGTCATCATCACAGGGTTCTGACAGCTCAGGACATGGGCACAGCAGTTCTTCCTGCTACAAAATACTTTACTGATGCACATGATGGTTTTAAAGATCCATGCTCTGGTCTGTCACCAAATACTAAACTGTGTTTAATGCACAGCCTAAGCTTTTCAAGCAAGCATAGTACTAAATTTTGCATATTGCTGTCGGGTTTTCTCTCCCAAGTTAGTAGTATTTGTAATAAATGTCACTAACAGGATTAGTTCAGTTGGAAAGTCCTATTGTTTTAGTCAGGACCCAAAAAATTCTGCAGCAATGAGTATTCAAAATCACCACTCAGTTACATGACTACCGAATAATTTAAGTCTACGAAAGCAACTTTGCATTGGGTATAACTTGGGGTCGTACACAATGACTTCTTCTAACACTTGCAGGACATGAAAAGCCATACACTTCAATTGCTATAATTGAGCATTCACTGTTCCCACATCCGTGTTCTATAAGGACAGACAACAATATTTTACTCTAAATTGCATGGTTTTCAATTCTATGATATTGTTTCCTACTGACAATAGCAAAGCCCCAGCTGCAATTTGATAACTGTGTCACACTGGTTTTGAAATCTATTTAGTCTAATGTTTTGTTTACAGTAGGATCACATTCTCACAATTAATAAAAGACAAACATTTTTATCAGGAATCTTTAAATGCATTCTAGAAAGTCATAGTCACTAGGGATTAAAGCTGACCTCTGGAGTTACCATTTGCATGATTTATGTTTCTGAAACAAAAATCTCGACAACAGAGTGATATCTGCAAAAAGAAACATACTGAAAAAATGCTAGGAAGTTCAGTTATGCTCATAAATAAACATAACAATCATTTTTAGACTGATGCTGTCCAAAAAGACTTGAATCTGAACGTTACGTCCAACTTTACACAAGTAACTTTCAGTTCCTGAAATAGTTTCCACCTGGGGACACTATAGTAGGTGCTATTTTCCTTTCTCATAGTTTCACTTCATCCTCATAAATAAAATTCTGGAATAACAGTAAGACAGTTTAAATGACTGGGATTTATTCTGTTGTAGTGACATTGTGCATGGACTAGAGATGTAGGAGCTGTCTATTTGTAGTTTTGTATAATGAAAGAGATTGTCAAAGACATCTAGAGCTGTAAGTTATTTTAGGCTGATACTAAAATAAGCTCAGAGGCAAAATGAAAAATGTGTCTTGTATTACATCCTCTAAGGTCTTCAGAGGTGTAACTGCACGTTTGTTTACTGCAGCCAATTTGTTAGACTATCTCTAGCAAAGTCATCTGGTGATTCCCAGCATCACTATCCAAAGATAAAAGAAAAGCAGAGTAGTTTTCAGCAGTTCCTATAAGAAATCTTTACTGTGAATCATGTGATTGGAGATTTTCAGCTAAAGAAATTCCTGAACTCCACTAATTCCCAAAGTACTCACTGTGCTATCTGCTTTAACTGCTGCTGAAGCTTGCAAATATGATATTCTGAAAACATTGATACAAAATCAGGTCAAATATATGTGACTCATGATGTTTACACTTTAATTACTTCCTTGCAGACTGAAATGCACTGGGGAAACTTACAGCTTCTTGAAGCTGGTAGACAACAAACAGAAAGTAAGAAACAATGAAGTCATATGACAACCAAAGCACCTGATTAAGAGATATTTCTGCCACTCTAAAGAACCAGGTACAAAGCAAGAGAGCAGTTTTCTAAATATGTATATCATATATTATAGTAACCACACAACGCATAGTAAGTAAGAATAGATACAGTGATCTCCCTTCCAGCTGAGTTTTCAGACAGTCATTTAATTCTGCAACAGTTGAAACACTAGAAAACCATATACATAATTATCCTTATCCTTTGTATCAGGAAACAAAATGCCAACAAGCAAGTTCAGACTTGACTGCCATGAGCTTTATTACAATCAAAGTAAATATGGAAAAACATCGTTAATCCATGTGTTTTATGCGTGACAGTTCAGTCCTTTTATTTGATGGGGGCATTATGATAATCATGCAACAAATATTTAATTGCTAACTCATAACTAAATACAGAGTTTAAAAGGGCAAAGTTTAATAATATATTTGGTATGTGTAACAAGATGTCTAAGGCTGTAAGGATACATCAACATGCATACAGTGTCAACTGAATTTTATCATAGATTAACAGGTATCTTAATTAGAGTTGTAATCTGAGCAAGTCTAGCATTAAATGAGACTTTTTTTTGGAAGGTGGTGCATATTTAAGATTAAGAGGCCAAGAACAAGGGGCAATGCATGACTGAAATTGTTGTTCATTCCATAGAGGACCTCTAAATAACTCCAAGGGTGATAAAAACCAAGAATAAGAGTTTAAGAATTTGACATCACATTTTTTAATTTGTCTCAGATTTTTTTGCATTTGTATTTCAGTTTATCTAATGTTTTTAGCACATCTTATAAGATAAACCGAGGATGCCGAAACAGTTTCTCAAATATGAAGGAAGTGCTCTAACCTTAGAGCTATTGTATAAAAGGCAAGTATCACCATCATTTACAGACAGTAGTAACTTCTAATCAACTCCTGAAAGCTGAACTGGAGGGGTGCCACACTGCAGTTTTTGAATGGGCTTGATTCAGGGCTGCAAGCAGGTGCCTAAGCTCTCAGAAGTGGTGGAACATCAGCGATATCCTGTTCTTCAGATTCAACTCCAGATGGGCCTTAACTTTCCTAACCCTGTCCCCATGCACGTTTGGACAGTGACTCCATATTCCTCCCAGGTCTTCTACCTCTTCTATGCTTCCTTTTATGTTTCAATTTTTATTTTTAATAATTTAATAATTTATTTTTAATTTTTAAAAGTCTCCATATGAATATACATATATATGTACGATGGAATTAAAACAAATGACTTTGTTTACAATTACATGTGTGTGTATAGCTTCAGTGCCACAAAAAACTCCCAGTGTTAATCAGCCCAGAACTGATAATCCATATACATCCTTTTTTATGCTCCTGTAGCAGTATTCAATCACTAACGTCAAATTAATCATGTTCTGTGGTGAAGCAATTATTCAGTTTCCCATTTAATCAATAATCAGTGCAATCATTTGCAATCCTAACTTCTGAGGTAGTTCAGATTCCCCTAGCAGAAAAATCCACACTGCAAAAACTAGCCTGGCTTGTATGCCAGGGCCTTCACTTGCAACTTTAGAATTGCTGGTTGTCTCACTGAGGTTATATGACCACATACATGTTTGAACATGCACAGAAAGAACACTAGAACATCTAAAAGGTGCAAACCCAGTTATTTTTAGAGAAGAGCCCCAGGGTTCAGCACTTGTGATGATTTTTCCTTGCTCATTTTAGGTAACTTTTACTTAGCACTATTCAGAAACGTTCTCAAACATTATCCTGTCAAAGCAGCTATTGCATCTTTTTCTTAGACAACGGTTGTAATAACTCTGTTCGTAGAATTGCAGATAGGTCCCAGAAGGGACCTCTGGAGAGCATCTACTCCAATCCTTGATTCATATCAGTTCCAGTTAGATCAGTTTCTTCAGAGACTTGTCTATTTTAGTTTTAAGTATCTCCAGGGGGGGAGATTCCATATGGAGCCTCTCTGGGAAACATGTTCCTACATTTGATCACTGTCATGGTGAAAAAATATTTAATATCTAATCAGATTTTCTGTTGTTGCACCTTGTGTCCTCTTCTTTCTGTTAACAGTGCACCTCCAGGAAGCTCCTAGCTGCACCTTCTCTATAGCTTTCCATTAGGTAGCTGACAACACCAGTATGATCCCCATTTAAGTTTTCTTCTGACTGAACAAACCCATCTCTCCCTGTTCACCCTTGTACATTATACACTCCATCCATTTTAGTGCCATCTGGTAGACTCGCTCCACTACATTAACATCTTCCTTGCACTGGAATCCAAAACTGGACACAGTACTCCAGATGCAGCCCTACAAATGATGAATCTGCAGCCTCACAAATGATGAATCAAGGGGATGAAGCACTTTCTTACCCTGCTAGTTACACTCATGCTACATGCTAATTAGTCATCTTTGCCTAAGTGGCACTGGACTGAGCCTACCTGCTTCATTTGTCCTTAAAAGTGCTCCCCTCTCTACACCTTAGATGGGCACACAATGGGATGTAAAGCTACCTCAGTAACCTTAAATTCTATTGTCTGAGGACAGGAGGACTATTTGTTGCAGGATTTGTTTATTGTTGGGGGGGTGGTTAAAGATGGGCAGGGAGAGGAATTGTTTTTTTTAATTCTGTACTTGCTATAGAGCAATCAGGGTATTTAGACTCATACCACAATCTAGACTACTTTCCAGATCTAAACATTTAAATTATCAAGTCTCTTTGGCTTAATTTATTTTTATTACATAATATTTTCCACTATTAGCAAAGACCTGCAAGAGGTTTGAGACAGCTACAATGGCAGACACCCTGTAAAACATACGTCATGCGGATTGCCAAAAGATGAAATGGTAAATGAGTTTGCTTTTCTTGGCACCTAGCTGAAGAGTAACTAATGTCACTATTTTGATAATAAAAGCTGCAGAAGAATAATAATTTATAGCAAAAGTCTGTGTTTGGTAGTTGTAGTCAGAAGCCCCAATTTTGCGGAATACCCACACAGCAGAAGACGTGGACTAGAACAAGCATGCTCAATTCAATATATAGTCTAGTATGAGGTGGAGCAACCTGAGACAAGTATAAAGCATGTGTCATACAAATAGCCTAATTTACCTTTGATTAAAGTTGAAGGATTCTTTGAATGGTTTGGTGTCTTAATTTTAAAAATTTCAACAGTCTATCACAGACTTTCTGAATGTTCCCTGAGGTGTCTCAGACTCAATGGAGGAAGATCAGGTGGCAAGAGGTTCAAGACAAACCTCCTGGAAAGCCACTACAGTAGTATGAGGTTGATTAAGAAATTTTTTGTCTATTGCCTCAGTGCATCCACCACACTCAACTTCTTTTTTAGTCTCAGTGAAACATTGTATGACTTAAACAGAAAAGCAGCAGTCACCAGAAATGGAAAAAAGAAGTTTATGGAATACATATTGGATGCTAGCAGTTGAACTCAAAAGCTTGCAAGCACTGTTTCACACTTCTGGAATGCCCTACTTCAGTAAATCTATTGGTGAAAGAAAGCAGCAGTATGTTCTGTCACTAAGTAGAACAGGATACGCTGGACTACGTAAATAACTCTCACACTGTAGTATATTATTTTTCAGTTGAAAGGAACTAACCCCTCAACTAGCTTTTACCCTGAAGAAATAAAAACTACCCAAGGAAGAGCCATTCATTTTGGCCTACATCTAGCACAGGCCTAGGTGAGGCACGAGAGAGAACCAGGGCACTACACCTGCAAGCGGGCAGGACATGGTGCTGAAGGCCAGGAGTGTGATCCTGAGCATTATCCCTGTTCCTACCCTCCAATCAGTTACTGCCTGGCCATAAGGAAATTAAATTCACGAAGGGCTTTGATGTCCAAAAGGCACAGAGAGTTGCAGTTATGGACCAAGCCAGCTGTCCCCCAGTCAGACATGGCTGCATGCTTATCACTCCCCTATGCATCAGCACCTCTCACATCTTCAAACCTGGGCTTTCCACCATGTCTGGCTCCAGAGGACCTCCGCTTCAGAGCTCCACGCCATGTGAATTGCATTGCTGATGACCACTTTCTTGTAAAAGGTGGGTGCCAACAGCCTATTCCCTCCGTTCTGTCAAAAATATACTGCACTGGGACTTGGCCCTTCCCCATCCTCCACTGCACAGTGCTGACATGACTGCCTGCAGGGCTGTCTACAGGAGGCTGATGCTTCCCTCCAGCCGCAGCAGTCAGTCCATGCTTGCATGTCATATAACCTGAAATGGAGAGCAGCTGGAGGGAGAGGGAAGGTGGGCAATTCTTGCCCCCTCTCACTGGCTCAGGGTCTGTCTCCATGACACAGCCAGTGTCACTCAGTGTAAAATACAGCCCTAGGCTTTAGAAAGCTCACCAGGAAGAAGCAGAAATCCCCTCTGCCCAAGGAACTGCTCCAGCTGCTACCATACTGCATGTGAAAAGGCACTTTTCTCACTCTTACAATCCTCTCTTTCACGCTGTTTAAAAAAAAAAAAAAAAAAAAGAGTTTTTGAGGGAAAAAGAGGTGGGGAGAGAGGGATGCACTCCTGCCTTCACAAGCATTTCTGGCTCCATTTTTTAGTGTTTACAAAACCCCAGTGACTCCGGGCACCTGACTGAGCAGAGGGTAACGGGATGCTGGCTGCCCTCGTCTGTCTCAGCACAGTAGTAATCTTGGACTCCATTCCCTTTGCTTTATCACCTCTTACTGAAACTGTGTCAGGAGATTAATTGCTGCATACTTCTACATTGCAGTCCCAAAATGTCAGTAATTCTGCACCAAATATGCAGGAACCAAGCTTTCTGTCCCTGTTCTACATGCTTAATATAGTCCTTCCAGAATGGGATAAACATTTGTTTGCTTAGGAACAGCAGTTAGCAAAACATTTATACCTATTCAATTTTCAGCAAAAACCCAGGAGAAATAATTCATCTTTCCTTTTTTTTTGATTCCTGTTTTATTCTTCTGTATTGTCTATCAATGTGTTTATCAATAGCTATTCAGAAATCTTTAAAACTAAGTCAGACTATCAAAATTCTTAGACACTGTCATAATGGAAATGCTAATAGAAAAGGATTTATCATTTCCAGCAGTGCTATGTGGGAGTGGCTTCTGCTGCTTATGACAGAGAGCCCTGAAATATTTAACACAATCTTAAGTAACATGGTCTCAAAGCCTTTGTTATATGAGAGAAATGACTGCAAGCAGAGTTCAGCTATTCAGAAAAATCAGTACAAGAAGAATATCACTTTTTTCCTTGCTATTTTGACCCATCTGCAAGATAAAATCTTTGTTGTTCTAAATATTTTGTACGGAGAGTAACTGTGCAGTTAGAGTAATATATTGGAAGCTAGTAATATCTGCTAGTTTATATGCATCAGTATCAGCATGAACCAATTTGGGGAGTTTGAGCATTCTATAAGTCAGGTAATGAGTAATTTTGTGCTGCTGATAAATATTTTTGTTATCTGTCATTTGTGTCTGTATCTTTCTGCAAAATTCGTGGGTTTAGAGTAGTAAGTGGGTATATTTTGACAGTCTCTTTACTTTTATTAAACTCTCATTACTAGAAATTGCTATTCCTGTCACAAAAAGCATTAGTATTTCTTCTTAAGACCTGTATGAATCATTACACTTACAGATGGGACAGTCATAGTATTCTAGCTCTGACAATCTCTAAATATTCTGTATATCTTTCTCGAAATGTTGAAGTGTTTGCTCGCATTTATTAAAAAAACCTTCACAGAAAAAGGCTTTGCTACACAAATAGTCAGTAGATAAGTCAGCTATCATGTGTGACCTTTCAGTACATGCTTCATTTAACCCAGTGAATCTAGCCTGGCTGGGGGATTCAAAATGGTAACCATATCTGTTAAGGATCCAAAGCACAAATACGTGCTTTGATTCTGCAAAATTCAAAAGAGAAATAAAGGTAAATATGCCACAGGTATGGCAATCTGACTAAAAGCATCTGACTGGATTGCTTTTTCTAAAAATCCAGAGGGGATAATAAATAAAAATCGGTATTGATGCACATGTCAGAATACCAAATGAGGCCCAGTTTTTGAAAACAGAAACAGATTTAGGTATAAGGATCTATCTGCAGGGATCATATTCCTACAGATTAAGTTAGACAGCATAAATGCTGCTTTTACTGCAGACTCAATAGTTTTTAAGATTTACAGAATTTTTCCCACTAGCAGAAATTGCTTCTTGGTTTATCTCAGAAACACATGCATTGAAATTTCTGCAGAACTTTACTTAATAAGTAAATTACTTTTTTCCTTTCAGAATTTCTATACCAACTCAAAAACATGAACTAGAATATTCTTAGCCCCTGCAAGGAAGCATACACTATGGGTTAAACCTAAGTCAAAAAAAAAGTCCTCAAAAACATGCTAAAGTTTTATTCTTTGCTTAAGGTTAAGTTCCAGCTGGTAGAAAAAAAAAAGCATTAGCAGTAGGAAAAGTGTACTGAGCATTTATCACTTGCCAGCCAAAATTCAGCATCAGCTGGCATTTCTGAAAACATTTTGCATTTATGAGAACATACACACCAAAGAAATTATAGCACTCCCCACTCTCTGTAATACTTCCTCACCAGATACACACACAATTTGAGTTATAATACCTATTTTCTAATTATTCTGTAACTCCGTTTCTATTTAGAGCGGTCTGAGAGGCTTTGCTCTTGCTATGAAAAACATACTCAAGCCATCTCATCACATTTACTGAGAGCTACTGTTGCCAAGAACTAGGCACATAAAGCTCTTTCCTACACAGTCAAGAAGAGGGATCTACGTTTTTAGGACTCGTATCTCTCAGTGTGCCTGAGGCTATGGAAAAAGGAAATGAGGAAACACAACCGTAGCAAAAGATAAGAAATTAAAGTGACTCAAGATGATGATGGCTAAAATAGTAATTACTGCTCAGAAGGTCTATGGATGATTTCCTAAATGTTAGAACTTCAGATTGAAAAAAAAAATATAAAAGTTAAACATTTTCTAGGAAGATGGTGATTCAGTCCTTAAAGTACCTTTCACAAAGAGCAGTCGAAGCCCCTGAGGTATACATCTGGGAGAGCAAGACACATACAATGTTTGAGAGAAGGAGAGGGACTCAGGTGAATAGGCTGGGCATTGTTTCCCTGGGATGTAACACCTCTGAGTGAATAAACAGGGGGTTTTAATATGCTGTTTTGAATTAGCAATTGGTCCCAGCACCCCAGAGAGAGGCTTCTACCAGATATCTCATTTTGTTTCCAGGCTCCAGCATAGGAGCAAGTCAGGGGTCCCCAAAAGTTCAAGTGCAGGATGGTAACAGGGTTTAGGCATAACACTCCAGTTTGCAGATGGGGTGAAAGGCTGCTTATTTACATAGAGTGTTTGCAGCTGAAGATAAAGGTCATCACTGTGCGTTAAATAATTAGGAGTCTTAAAGGTACAGCACAAACTGGAGGCAGAAGCTGATGTAGCTAATGACATGGTTTGTTGTCATCAGAAAAGGCAGTAGAAAAAGAAAAATCAGCAAGAGACACTGCAACAGATATGTTTTCCAGAAACACAAGTTATCAAGCATACATGTACGTAAGTGTGAGAAAGAAGCTCAAAGTGAAAAAAGACAGATAAAAAGCTAATGGGGGCGGGAGGGGGGAAGTAATGGGGTGAAAAAATGAAGCATTGATAGACAAGTGAACTAAAACAATGTGTGTGTGTATATATACATACATACACAGACACACACACAATGTATATATAAAGTGATCAGCAAAAAAACCTACTAGAAATGAAAGAAATTTTGCACATAACTAAGACCACTCATGAAAGATTTGCAAGTAGATGTCAAAGATGGAGACAGCATGGCAAATCCCTAGGAGGTTTGTAAGGTGACGTAAGAGGTCAGAGCTGACTGTCTTCCCTATGTTAGTATTTATCGATGTAAGAAAAATGGAAAAGAAATGCACTACAAGTTGAGAGTGAAATAAGAAAAACAGGAGCAAATGAGAAGAAATCCTTAATAAAAGACTGGAAATAGGCCTAAAAAGTAGAAATAGATTGAACAGAAAAAGAAATATGAACCCAAATATAGTAATGTGCTGATATGCTGATAATAATACAGAAAAGAGAGAAGATATATTCTTAAGTGTATGTATATATATACACACATATATCATACATATATATATGATCGATCTGAAATAGAAACATGCTGTTTATTTATTTGAAATATAAACCCATAAAAGTAGAAGAATTTGTAAGTATTACTTCATGTTTATTGTTAGGTATTACTTAGGATACTTGAGCAAGACTTCTGAAAGACTTAATTTTACTACACATTTCAGAGAAACCACAGAAGTCCAAGCACTCTGAACAAAACTTATTTCCTTAACAGAAGACAAAGTAATAAATACTTCGATTTGAGATTGACAGTGCTTCCTGCAACAAGGTTTTGCTTGCATAAACGTATGAATTTAACAAACTTGTAATAATTTACAAGCACAGTCCTGGATTCAGCAGTTCACAATCATGCTCTAAGCAGCAGATATTTGCAGTTAATAATGTTGCCCGTACTGTTCTTAGTAGCAATTTTAAGATGTAGCTTTCATCTTGCCCTCCATGAGATAAAGATCTCAGTCCTTCTAATGAGAAAATCCTTAAGAGGTTAGAGAACACAGAAAAAAATGCACGTCTGCTCACAGTACCAAAGTCAGCCTAACAAAACACACCTGAGATTGAACATTGTTTGGAAACACTTGTCTGTGAAGGTGCATCCCAGCCTCACAAAGATCTACCATACTGATCACCACAGGGAAATTTCTGTTAGTTGTAAGGTGCTGAATGCTGTTAAAAATATGTTGAATATCGAGCACGACTGCCCTCGGGGATTTTTCCCTTCACTGGCATGATGAGCAAGAATATTTGCAATAATTGGTGGGATTTTTCTGGCCAGAAGTAGCTATATATCTCTGATACAATCAACTTTCACCACTTCTATAGCCAAAAGAGAAAAAGGTTAATTATAGTAATGTACTAACCTCTTCTTAAAGTCAACAACTGAAACAGATTAGAAGAATCACGCCCTAAAGTAAAAATGCCTCTAAAAGAGCAACTGACACAGTTGCAGAGGTCTGCACTGCAAACATCCAAATTCAAATAAAGATGAAGATGTGCATGGCTGTTTCTTTAGATCTGGAGTACACTGCAGAAAGTCCCACAGACTAATTGTCTACATTAAGTAATTTAATTAATTACTTTTTCTGGAGCTCATATCACATGAAATATGGCTAATTCCTATGCAGTCCTAGCTTTCCTCCCTGGCTTCTTTTTACATGAAAATCTTTTCACGCCTCCCATTATTTTTCCTATCCAATTCGGATTTGTATTACAAACCATTTGGCTTTATATTTCACCTACATGATTAATTCCCTACAGTAGAGCTAAAAGTCTAGGCAGAGATAAATAGGTGAATATAATTCACCTCTGTTGGTTTGACAGGAAAAAGATTTATTTTGCATACATATTTATGTGTGAGTGGATTAAAATAAGTTGTTTTGGTAAGTTTATTGATTTCACAGTTTCCAACAACCTGTACTTTAAAATGCAACTAGTAATTTTCAGAACCTAATTTTAGGCTTCATAAATGGCCAAAATTTCAGTCTATATGTTCCCCCCCCTAACAAAACAATCAAGCTATTTTTGGATTTCCTAGACAAAGTATTCAGAATGTACATTTAAATTTCAACTTAAATTACAGAAACATAGGTTGCAGCAAACTTGATAACTCATTGTAAGATAAGGTTCAGAGCAAATCAGCAAGCATGAGTAGTACAAACTATTATTGTGAGGACATACTGAGGCAATCAAGGAACTGAGGCCAGTGAGCTGTCACTGCCTGCCCACCACCGCTACCTGTCGTGGCTCATGCTTTCCTTTGCCACACAACCAGGTGGCACCAGTGCCCCTAGCCAACCCCACACTGGAGCAGGACTCCATCCACCCTTGAGAGAAGATCTAAGTCCCAGTAATTTCAGCTGGCTTTCACAAATCTGCAACTCACTTCTTAGCTTCATTTTGCAATTGTGCTTTCTTCTCTCTCAGTTCTCCCTGTTATATAAAAGCATCCGACTGAGATAGTTTTAGAAAACTTTAAGAGACAGACAAAATTTGTATTTTTCACAAGAATTTTCCTGTTCAAGTAAAACAGCACAGAAATGGGGGGAAAAAAAAATCCCCAAACCCTACAAAGAAATAAATGTTTATCTTGAGAAAAGGCAAGGGATGTATGCCATGGAACAAGGAACATTTTGCTCTCAAGCAAAACGTAGGTAAAAAACGTGCAGGGGGCATGGAGGAGGAATCAGTGGCAGAAATGTTTGCAGGGAACAAAAGTTCTCCAGAACAGCTTGCTATAAAGTAAAATATCACTTAAAGATCTTCTGTTTCCAAACACTATAATTTCCCCAGATACTCTAGCAAGCTTAGATTATCTTTCTTATTATGTAAAATCTGCCATCACCATCTTTCTCTCATATTTTAAGTTGTAATACAGAAAGACACATTGAATTGTCACCATGACTCACCCAAGAGCCCTTTGACTCATTCTTTTATTAATATCACTTTTTCATCCCATGAAGCATACAGAAAAGGCAACATGCAGGCTGCAGGAATATTTTCCCTCTATCTGCATTTAAGTCTTAGTAGCATTCCTATTTTTTCAGGGCTGTATATATTTTTGGGGGGGTCACCATTTAATGACTTTCTTAAATGTTCAGCTGAAAATATCTTTGAAGTTTGCTTTCTTTTACTTTATTTGCCTCATTTTCAGCATTTCCCAATGGTCAAAATCAAGCTTGGCTGAGCATGTTTCCTGCAGTCTTCTGGCTTTGGAGACTGTTTTCTGATGGATGTGAGAATCCTTTGACCTTTTAGCTTTAGAATGCTTCATGATGAATGATTCAAACATTTTTTTCTAACCTTCCTTATACAAATACATCAAAGTTACTACTTGATGGTGAGAGTTTTATCTACAATAAAAATAAATCATTTATTCTATTTATTGCTATTTCAAGTTTGCTATACTATTCTTTATGGGGAAAAAAAGAAAAGATCGGCTATGATCTCATTGCCAGTAGCTACCTATCTACAATACACCTGTAAAAAAAGCTCTAGCTGTTCCTGACAAGCAGGGTTTCTGAAAGTTTAAGTAAAAAAGAATATTAAAAAAAATGAGAACAATTTAGTAAGCCAGTTCTGCTCTGATTTACACCAGAAGGAGAGCTACCATAATATATAATGCTAGAAGATGAGGGCATATGGGTCCCCTTAGACCCATGACCCAAGCTGAACGGAGTCTCTTTCAGCAATTCACAGGCACGTTTAGAAGGCTTCATTGAGGCCAGATAGCAATTTTTTGATGAGGCAGCAAGTCTATTGCAATGATTCTCCCATGATATTTTCTGTAGAGTCACGCTCTGCCTTGGGATAAATCTCTGGCCTTCTTGGAGTGTATTTAGAGCTTGTTTTGGATAGGACTTTGCATATGTTTGGTTAAAGAAACAATGGATTCAAGGCAGCACAAACAGACAAGCTGAAGATACGAAGACTGAATTTACTTTCCTTATTTTTGCACAGTGCCTCAAAGGAACTCATACATTAGCCAGTTAAATTTTTTTGCCCTTAATCCATAGCAGTGTTCCTTTGAACTAGTCCAGAAGAGAATAATTTTTCAGATTTTTCATCTACAGGCAGTCTTCCCACACAGTGCTTCATCTTGCAGTTCATGGATGATCCTGCATTTCCAGAAGCTTCATCCTGTCACCTGTGCACCAGCTAAATACTGAAAAAGAGACGGTGCTCTTTTTTTTTTTTTTATGTCTTCATGGACTACTGGGAATCACTTTGATTCTTTACCAAGACTTAGCAAAACAAGAATTGTCCTAACTCCATCTTTTGTTAATGATAGCCCCTAAGGACCATTAAAGTGGTACAGAATTAGTGGACTGCAAAATCATCAAAGTAGGGTGTTACAGCTGAAGTACAAAGTCAGTAGGCAGTTGTGGCTTTGCAGCCATCAGTCACCATGGAGAAAACACTGAGGCTCCCATACAGGTTGTCTCTCACTCTTGCTGCTTTGGTGTAGCACACAAAAGGAGAGGTGGAATAAGGGAGGTGCTAGCATAGTTTAGTCTCTTTCCTCTTCTAGAATGTTTATCTACTATTCTAACAAATATCCACGCATAGTCTAAGACAGGAAAATTTTCAGGTTTTGACACAGAATAGAGAACTGATATGAAGAAACTGGCAGCTGCAGCCTATAATAATTCTAACTGTATGAATTGTTAAAACCATCATGTTAGCTTCATGAGGTTTACAAGTCAGAAGATTCTACATATTTTACTTGTCTGATGGTTGCAGTACAAACAGCTCCTGCTGGATGTTGAAGGAAGTTTATAGAGCAGATGCAAAACACATTGCAAATAATACAATCATAGAAAAAGTTTAGGTTGGAAAACAGCTCTGGAGGTCAAGTTGTTCAACTTCCTGCTCAAAGTAGGGCTAACTTCAAAGCAAAATCTGGTTGCTTAGACCTTGCCTACAGAGCCTTTGTACCGACACACAGTTGGTAGATACCATTTGATTCAGGTCTGAAAGCCTTCAAGGATGGAGAACCCACAACCTCAGAAACCTATTTCATTGCTTAACCCGCTTTTGTTGTAAAATTCAGTCTCATTAGATGAAGCAGCAGTGTTTTCTCTGCACATTATTTGCATTGTTACAGTAATAAAGGAACACAAAAAATATCAGAGCAAATTATAGTGAGGAAAAATAAATTAATATTGCTAATGATTAAAATACTATGTACCTTGGGGCTAGTGTGCAAGGCCAAAATTGTTGCCCAATGTACTATTAAGTTTGCCTGATAATGGAACATAGACACCATATAAATGCCAGTAGAATTGTGTGCCAGCCGCTTTGTGGTGAGAAAGCAGACAGATAACTTGAAATTTCCTGAAGAAAAAAAGTCTAATGATTTTGGAAACATTATCAGTGGAAACCTCCACTACAGCTGATCAGCCTTTCCTCGGATGTTTTTTGGGGCTGAAGGAAGTCTTTCTTATTTACATTCTTTCATTTTATAGACAGAAGATTCTCTGAATAGCAATGAAAGGAAAGCCTCTTTCTCTAATCAATTCCTCTGGTTCACTCCAGAAACAAGGTATATACATCCAGTGTCTATTGCTACATTTCCCTTTGCATTCTATTTTCTTCCAACAATTTCTTAATATCTTACAGCCTTTTGACTGTCTCGTAGTTGTTATATTCAGCAAAGTACCCCCAGGATCTGATCTTTAGCAATCATAAATGATCTGGGGAAGACAGTAAGTAAAGTTTTTAAAAAAACTTGCAAATAATAAAATATATTTTAATATGATGCCTGGAAAGAGCTGTAATAGCATCTGATGGCAATCCTGAGTACCCACATAAGAAATGGCACACAGAAAATCTCATATCAAGGAAAAAAAAAATCCCTAACTATACCTATTATTATCTCTCAAAAAGGAGAGATAGAAAACATTGGTGATAAATAATTCTCTGAAAGCATTAGCTCAAGGTCCAGCAGTAATCAATAAACATTTCTAATGTACTAACTACTTATGTATAGGAAGATGTGTTAAGAATCATACTCTTACACTTCCCCCCCCGCCCCCCCCACATGCATTATCAGCCACTTCAAGACAAGATGATTTCTAATTGGGTTTTGGCCTGGTCCAGCTCTTTGGGGAAGATGCAAACCCAGATTACATGGGACATGCAAGTGAAGAGGAAGTGGGGCTGTTTGACAAGGCAGGAATGGCAATAGCACCAACAAATATTATTGGGAAAAGACAACATAAACCATCTTTATCTCCTCAGTAGAAATTGCAATGTTGTGATGTTCTGCCTGCTTCCTCAAGGGATGTTTAACAACCATCCCAATAGTTCCTGCTGTACCTCTTCTAAGAAATAAAAAAGGAAAGAAAACTGAGAGAAGCAAGTGAATCTGATTTCTCTTTCTGTCAAGACAGCTTATCTTCTTTCCCTCCATACCTCTCAACTTCAACCTCTACCTATAACACAGTCCTTCAAAGGTGGCAAAGTGATCCAGGCAAGGCAG
This sequence comes from Grus americana, assembly GCF_028858705.1. NCBI lineage: Eukaryota > Metazoa > Chordata > Aves > Gruiformes > Gruidae > Grus > Grus americana. The sequence continues at coordinate 24,711,985 of NC_072855.1, forward strand.
GTGACCTTGGGTAGGTCACAGGAGCAGGCCACAGAGGTTACCTACACTATAGGGTTGGTGCAGTCTACAGCAGGTCCCACAGTCTGGTCTTCTGATTATCCTGAGTAGAGACTGTACTAAGTCTTTGAGCTTCTTCCCAGACTGTGTAACTCCCTTCCCTTTGCATGGAGTAGCCTAACAGGGTGTTAGAACACAGAAAAGATAAAACTCCATTATGATCTCCTCCCTGGGTTTAGAACAAAACAGGACAAGCAGAAACCATGCAGGTGACATTCTTGGCAATAAATTCAATGGCTAAACCATTGTGGTGTTCAGGCAAAAAAAATTAGGCTTGATTAGCTAAGGCAATCACTCAGCTTCCTGGCCTTCTTTTTTTACCTGAAGAAATATGAGAGAAATAGTCTTTCACAGGCTGACAACTGACCTTTACATTTCCTTGCCCTATTTAATTACCTCATGTCCCATTTATGTCCATGTCAAAGCCATGTACCTGAACAAGAAGCTGCAGAAATAAAGTAAAAAGGCAGGGCACCAAATAAGTGTGGCTGAATTAAAAATTAATTCAGAAAGATTCCTGCTTCTTATAACCTTTATATTGCAAATTGCACTGAAGCTTCAGCTGCATAAAGGTTATTGACAATTCTTCCACTGGTAATATTGAAAAAGAGTTAAACTTCAGACTCCTGGCTGCAACTGCCATTTTATGGGTTTGGTGCTTTTAATCTATTTTAAGTGTATTACATGATGTGCAACTCAAGGCACTCCACAAAATTTGTCTGGAATTTGATTTGCATTGTTTTGTATCATTTAAAAGTTGAAAGAATTAAATGCTTGCAGCTTATATTTAGAACTAAAGGTCCTTTATTGTAAAATGTTTAATTAAATTGCTTCCATTGCTTCCTCTGTATTCATTGGTTACTATTTTTCTACAGCATAATCCATCAGGTAACACCATTATTCTTTTTCAGTGACTTTTCTGTTACATTAGAGCTGTTATGCTATCTTTTTCTCGGTATATTTCTTACATGTACAGTGCTTAGCTTTGCTTCACTGTGCCGAAATATGAAAGTCAAGAGAATAATTAAATGCGCAGTAAGCGTGTTAGATCTTTCTAGGTCCCAAATTTAGCTGGTTTAAATTAATACAGTTCTATCTGTAATTATTTAAATTAACTCATAGATTTCATAAATATTTTCTTAAAAATCCAAAATATTTTACAGTCTAAAAATAAAGGCTAAAATTCTAGTCTCCTTCCAGAATTACACTTGTCAAGTCTCATCAGACTCTTGCAGAAGCGCTCAGAGCACAATTCCGACAAGCAGAGCGGGCTGTTTCTTACAGATGATGGACCATGCTGCACTTTTCAGTCAGTTTTCTAGTTTCCTTGCAAGTATGGAGTTTTGTTCCACTAAGTCCCTGCTTAAATCTCTGTGAAGGTCACCTTCAAAATTAGGATACTAGAAAGCTGAAAGGTGATCTTCCCCACAGGACTGCAGAGACTTCCAAATGATGTTTTTCATGTGAATGGGTTCTGTCTGACCACAATTTTTGTTCCACATTTATTTAATGAAAGCATACAAGTGCCCAAGGAAAATAAACTGTGGACCAATGGCCAAAATCCTGACAATACAAATTAGTAATCAGATGAAAGTTCTTTAAACTCTGGCAATTACATCAAATTGGGTGGCTGCAGATACGCCTATTTTCTCAAATAAATTTAACAGATTATCATATTATTCATAAATCTGAGTTCACTGATTTACAGAAGCAATTTTCTCCTGAGCACTAGTAATTTTTGAGGAAGTGCTATTAAGTAATTATTCAAAGATATTTTAGGAAAATAAAATATACAGAAGTAACTTGGGTAATTTTTTTTAACGAAGCTAGAATATTCTTAAGGAAGCATGATCTAACAATTCTAAATGCTATTTAATATAAGTCAACTACTTTGAATACTGCTCTTGTACTAACTTCCACAGAAGAATAAAAGATACAATGACTTTTGAAAATACTGGGGAGAGAATTACAATTATTCATTAAATATTCCTATACTAGGGAAGCCCTAGTTTTAATCATAATGAGCAAAGAAGTTGGATCTACAGGCTTGATTCTTCAACAAAGAACTTGCAGGTCTTCTATCAAGGTATGGATATAAGCGTAAAATAAAACTAATGCACTGTACAATTCTGTGAGCAAGAAAAGTTCTATAAGCTTTGAATTATACTTTCTAGAACCGTGGCTGCAAGGAGTCATTCTGTGGGTGTGTGCCTCTAAATATATGCTTCATTGAAAGCTGAGACAAGGAAAAGGCTGATTAATAACAAAAGCTTCCAGAACTCTTCAGCATGCAAGTTATACCCAAGATACTATGACTTCCTCTATACTTATCTGAGTACAAAGTCAGTAAATCCTAGGCACAAGATAATACATTTTACACAACAGGTAGTATATGATTCTGCCAATATACAATCAGTGTAGTTAAACTGAAAATAAGCAAACGTAACAGTATAAGGTTATATCCAGACAATATAAAGTCTATCCACATTTCCGCATTTCACTCCCATGCTTCAATCAGGTGAGTTTACTACCTTTTATTTACACAAACATAGAGTTTATTTTATTCCTTTTTTTTGTAATTCACTACTGTCTTGTGCTGGGGTATCAATACAGATAAAGCAGAGCAATAGCTTTCTGCAGAAGGGCAGTGAGGAAGTAAACAGATTGTCTACCACACAGAACTTCCTTGTCTACTTCAGAGGCACAGAAATGTGCAACAGTACCTGCTTGCAGGAGGTCAAAGAAAGATGAAGCTGGCACAAATAGCTGTGCATCTCCTAAAGTTTCCTCTGTAAAAACAGGTACTACAGCTATAATTAGGGCTGGTATGTTATTTAACTCTGAGTTTCCCTGCTACATCACTTTGAATGAAATAAACAGAAAACACCAAAATCAGATGATCAATCACATTTGCAATGCACATTGGCACCTTTACAAAGCCAAGCGTTCTCTTGGTGGATGACCATCTCTCAAGAAATCAGGTGGCAACTAGTAGCAATGTCCAATCATATTCAAAAAGACAGATCCTATGCTATTATAACATTTATTGGGTAGTAACCAAGATGTAGGTTCTTACCTGACTTTAAGACTACCCTACTCAACTGCTTAGTCCCCCCAAAAAACATCTTCCCCAGGTAAAGGTGGATTTTCTTCATAAAGCTTATTTAAATATACCACAGGTGATTGTAATATCTCTTGGTGTCCCCCACATCTCTATTTCTGTAACATTTACAGAACTGCACCATCACATCTATTGCAAACCAGTTTCTCAGAGACAGGCCCTACCTGGCTTCTAGACAGAAGAGGGAAAACAAAAAAAAAAAAAAAAAAAAAAGACCCAGACTGACACTGTATTCCTTCCCTACCACCTCAAGTCTTACAACTTCCCAAACAACCCTTAACAGATCATCGTCATCCAAGTTGTTAAAATTTTTTGCTGTTATTCTTCCTGCTAGGTTTAATAAGCAATCAACAACACTACTTAAAAATATATGTTTCCCATCTATATTAAAAGAAAACAGAACATGTCTAGGAGCCAATACCTAAACTACTCAGATGACAGTACTCCTTCACAAAATGACCCTCTCTTCATTCCCCCTTTTTGTCTACTGAGAAGCTCCAAAAATGCCATTGACAACATAAAGTCTTCCATCAGGACTGAGAGGACATAGATAACTGCTTGTGCTGAGACACCCTGTCCCCCTCACCCACTACAGGCAATGGCAGCCATCATGGCTGGCAAGAAACAAGAGGAGAACAGAAGAAATAGGGTTTACCGTTCTGTCGTGGGGTTCCTTCCCCCCATCCCCACCCCCAACACACAGTTAACAAGATAAAGTTTTAGGCCTCTGAATGTGACATATTGCTGCTGCTGTTGTAACTCTTCTTCCGTTTTTGCGCTACAACTAACAAATAGTTTAGGGGGAAGATACCTAGTCTGACTCATGCAGCCAGAGATTGTGTAAATTTTCTTTCTGTGTTTCCTTACAAAGGAAAGAAACATTCCACAGTGGGGGTGGAAAGTACAATTTCTATATCTAGATTTAGCCATTAAAAAAAATCTGCAATATTGGAATTTAACAGCTTATGAAACATAAGAAAAAAAACCCAACAAAAACAAACCTCCCCCCAAAACCCATAGAAAAGCTTATGAACACCCTTCAGCAACGTGTCTTTACTGTGCATAATTTAGTTCCTTCCAGCAAAGCTCTTTTTCATGTATGTTTTAGATACCATTCTGTATGTGTTAGACATGTACAGATGTGTCCCATTCTGTTTTAAACCTTTCTGATTTAAAAAAAAAAAAGAAGAGAGGCTAAAAATCCCATAACTGAACAAAACTGGTAACACACAAAAAAGAAAAGCTAAAACAATAAAGAAAGTTTTGTAGGCAGAAATCCAAGATTAGATGAGACCGCACCTTCAGGTATATGAATAGGACATGTGGTAAGATTGTGTATTTTGTTAAGAAATGGTATTTCCAACATTTCTATCCCTAAAGAAAAAATGCATCCTTTGAGCTGATGCTACAATATCAGCAGCCATCTAAAAGACATTAACCCTTGTAAAAGAGTAAGGGGATAGAGCACATGAACTAAAAAGCTTCTCAGAGACTAAAATGCACCACTGGTGCAGAAATTTCCAGAGGAAGGCGGCTTTTTTAAAATAACTTTAAATGGAGACCTCAGTAAGTCATTTGCAAAGTGTAGTGCTCTGCACAACTGAAAGCAACACAGAGATAAGCAACACAATGGAGAGTTCACAGAATGCATCATGGCATAAAACTTGAAGCTCAGTTCTGGACGCAGTCTAATCCTGTTAATTCAGCTCTATAACTCACAGCTAATGAGTCATAACTAATCACAGCTTGTTAACTCAGGTGCAGGATCAGGGAATGCAGGTGGACCAAGACTGGCTTGCACCTAGGTACCTCCAGCAGCTCTGCACCTGCTGCATGGATGCTCCAGCAGAACAACTGCAGCTGTGACTGCACTTGCCAGGATATATTAACTCCCTGTGCTCCTTAGAACAAATGATTTCTCGTTACATGAAAGCAGACAGCCTGATGCAATGAGGTTCTCTGAAACACTAATTTAATTCAGACAAAATACTATCATTTCCCTGAACACCATATCTAAGCTTACTAACGCCTTCCTCTTCAATTTGTCTCATGGGTCTTGATACTTAAATCTGCCTCTGCAAAGCAGCTGAGTAAAATGAGGAGTATAAGATAACCACTCAAAGAGAGTAATAGAACAGAAAAGTACATTTTCTTTGAATCTGGAGAAAGAGGTTATAGAATCATAGACTTGTTTGGGTTGGAAGGCACCTTTAAATATTACCTAGTCCAAACTCCCCTGCTATGGGCAGGGACATCTTCCACTCTCAGGTTGCTCAAAGCTCCACCCAACTTGACCTTGAACACTTTCAAAGATGGGGCATCCACAACTTCTCTGGGCAACCTGTTCCAGTGCCTCACCACCCTCACAGTAAAGAATTTGTTCCTTATGTCCAATCTAAATCTCCTCTTTTCCTTGTCACTACATGCCCTGGTAAAAAGTCTTGCTCCTTCTTTCTTATAAGCCTCCTTTATATATTGAAAAGATGCAATAAGGTCTCTTCTCCAGGCTGAACAAACCCCAACTCTCTCAGGTTTTGTTCACAGGAGAGGTATTCCAGCCCTCTGATCATCTTTGTGGCCCTCCTCTGGACGTGCTCTTACAGGTCCATGTCCATCTTGTACTGGGGGTCCAGGAGCTGGATGCAGTACTCCATATAGGGTCCCACAAGAGCAGAGTAGAGGGGGAGAATCACCTCCCTGGACCTGCCGGCCACGCTTCTTTTTATGCAGCTGAGGATACGACTGGTTTTCCGGGCTGCAAATACATCATTGCCAGCTCACGTCCAATTTTTCATGTACCAATATCCCCAAGCTCTCCTCTGCAGGGCTACTCTCAATTCATTCATCACCCAGTCTTTACTGGTACTGGGAATTGCCCTGACACAGGCACAGGACCTTGTACTTGGTCTTGTTGAACTTGATGAATTTTTCTCATAGGTCTACTTCTCCAACCTGTCAATGTCCCTCTGGATGGCATCCCTTCCCTCTAGCATATCAACTGCACCACTCAGCTTACTGTCAGGCTATGTATTAATGCTCTGAGAAATACATAAGTTACACTAAACATTGCTTTTGTACGTGTGTGGTTCCAAATTGGTCTGGCTATGCCTTCAGCAGGTGCAAGCAGGCTATTTTATAAGCTTACAGGTATAGATGCAATTAAGGGGACTGCAGACTAAGCCTAGTCATCAGGCCTCAGCAGCAGTTATGCATGCATTGTCAACCTTAATTTAATGTCCTGGGGGAATAAGAGAACACTGATTGCTCTCCTATGTGAGCAGCCCAGGTAGCTCATTAATGGAGCTGCACTGCCTGTTTTGTCACACTGCTCACAGTACCTTAGGCAACAGTGACAAGAATAAAACTTAAAAACAAACAATTCAGAGAACCTGCCAAAAAACATTACTGTGACTCGTGCAGGGCTGTATCCCATCACTATCAACCATCAGAGCTCACATCTGACATAAAAAAGGCCAGTAAGTTGGCATGTATCTCAGCCTGGTGAGCAGTCAAGGGCATCAAAATCTTTCTGATGTCTCACAATGCAGGTGACCCTGAGAGGAGAAAAAGGGAAGTTGGGTAACTAATGGTAAAGGAATAAATCTTAAAAAATAAAACAAAAATAGATGTAAAACAGTAGGTGAAATTGAGGGGATACTTCTTGAATCTTAATTCCTATGTTTCCCACACAGCCATATTTATTATAGCTGAACTGTGAGAAAAATCCATGAGACCACACTGCTAGCAGCTGCTGTTAAGCTGCTGCACCAAGTCTATAATCATAATCCATCAAGTAATATAAGGTAATTTATTGTACACTCAGTGCTTAGTGTTGCTACATTTTCTTCTAGAAATAGCTTTGGCTCATTTGGGCAACATATTCTACTTTTGATTAAATTAGCTGCTTGGGACCTGATTAATGTGAGAGTTTGAAAAGACAGCAATTGCCAACCTGGGTTGCTCATCAAAAGCTGGCATTTAGAAAAAAGTTCATTCGTTGTATGAGAACGTTTTTGCTCTGTGAAGAGCTGTGGTACATAGCACTGTGGCTTGCCACGCTTGTCATTCAGTAAAGACACAAAGATAATGTGCTAAGATGGAGGAATTTTAATTACACCAAACTCAGCTCTAAGGTATCTGTTTCTTGTATTTTCATCCAGGAGAAACAGAAAGAGCAAGCACTGTAAACAATGACAAAACTTTCATAATAAGACTTCTGAGGAACTTCGAAGGCCAACATTTTGTAAATTATAGCTGCTGAGAAGCAGGCCACCCCTTGACATTAATCATTTCATTTTATTGTTCACTGATACACTTGGAGGATGATTAGACCTTCTAATCAATTTGGTAATCACTAGGATTAATTTCCTCTCTTGCCCCATGAACTGCTTTTGTAGAAATATTAATGACTGCCAGTGGTGGAAGCATTCTGCTCTCATATTAAAAACTCAGGTTATAGGGTAGCGGCTGAGGTAGACCAGAACAGGCACATGTAATTTCATAATAATTACAGATTATAATTACAGCACTATTATTGCCCTGTTCTATAAATTTCCACATAGCTAAATATAACTGCAGATTACACTACAATCTCTGTAGGTACGCTTGTGGCAGTAACTTTATTCATTCAAGTATTTCAATGTGAGCAGTTAGAGAACTTAAATACATGCAAGCCTTTGCAGGACTGAGACCCAAGAGTCTCAATCCATACATACTATGAGCTTGGAAAAGAATCTTTTCCTGGAGATTAGGGAATAGCAATAGGTCTGTAAAAAAATAAACAGGCTGTCCTTTTAAAAAGTGTGAATACGACAACTATAAACTGAAAGTCAAAACAATGAGAGAAATGAACTTCTAAATGTGCTGTGGCAAAGGTTACTTCATCATTTTACTTCTGTGTGTTCTGATCTGATAGTGTTTGTTACGTATGCATAATTTAAGTTAGAATAAGACAATATTGCAAGTATCTACTGCAACTAAATTAAGATAAGAATTTAAGTCAAATTTCACCACCATTTACACAAAGATCTAGCATATCAAATGAAGCCATCTAAGTTGTGGGGGTTGATCACTGGATTTTGGTTTTTATCTCTTCTAAGAAGGGTGATGAACTTATTCAGAATCCCCTGTACAATATTCTGATCTGTTACCTGTGTTAACCCCATTAAGTGAAACTTGCTAACTTCATCAATTAGGATACTTACAAAGGTTTAAATCAGATGAGAGTATTGATTTCTAATTTTTCCACTAAGGGTTCACTAAAAAAAAGTGTTATCTATGTTTACAGAAATAAATGTTTGGAGCAAGTCCTTATATGTCAGGAAGGTAACATATGCCCTCCTATAGGGGGAATCTCTTAGCAAGAAGCAATTACAAATTACTGAAATACACATACAAAAGAAGCTCAATGTCGTGTTGCTGTTCTTACAACAGCTACAAATGCAGCCGATAGAAACAGGTACAGCTCAGCCTGCTTCAAATGCAGCACTTGCTTTAGGACCTATTAACAAAAGAGCTAGAAAACTAACAAAAAAGAAACCACTCCTGGCTTAGTGCCATGTATGTCAATGACTTTTACAGAAACCAGCAGCTGTGAGAAAAAGAATCCCATATCCGATTCATCACCAGGAAGAAATGCAAGAGAACAGAATACATTTTAAAAGAGTCATTTGACCAACATCATGTTTTAATTAAAGAAAATAAGACAGACTGTAGCAACGTACAGCACTCCTTACAAACCTCATTGCTCAGAGGAATTACTGAATGTGCAAATCAATACCTGTCTGCCTTCACAGAACAATGCGGGTGGTTTGACAGGGAGTTAAAGTGCTTTCCATAATGAGCACAGTAGAGCCATTGACACTTTACTTAGAGTTAAAGCTATTTCAGGAGTTGCGACCAGAAACTTCTTTGCAGCAGTAAAGAAAAAAAAAAAAAGAAAAAATTGTTCATCTCTCCATTCAATAAGGATGAGGTGTAAAATTTTCCTTATCAGCCCTACAACCCCCTAACTTTCCCAACAAAATCTGGGAGCAGAACTAATTCTGTACAGTTTAGCTTTCCATACTCATCTCTGGCAACCTGACACAATCAAGATGCATTGGATTACTGAGCAAAATTTCTAACTCATAAGCCATGACTCCAGTGCATCTGTGCTGATCCTCCACCTACACGCCCTATGCACTCAGAACAGATCCAACCCCATTCCAAGACCAGCTGGATTCACTGTCCAGTCACACTACTCAGATTTAGTGCTCTGTTGCAGAGGTCATTGTATCAGATAATCAGACAAATGTGCCATGCTATCACATTAAAAGGTACAAATCTGAGGCAAAATCTCCCTGTAAAAGCATAAAAACCTCTTTCTGGACAGGCTTCTACTACTGGTTATCTAAGGCCTGAACTCAGAGCTTACGCACAAGTCCAAGAACTTAGACTATATTTCTGAATTAATAGGATATAAATAGGAAATAGGATATACTCTTCTATAAGTAAATAGGATATACTCTTCTAAATCACACTATTTAAAAAAAAAGCAAGCAAACTAGCAAACCACTGCCCTCCAAATAGAAAATAATTCCTCTTTTCCACAACTGGTAACAGTAGAAACTGGGAGAACTGGACAATACAGATAAGTGAATGATATAATGGAGAGGGTAGTTTTTATTCTTAAACCGTTGCTTATAATGTAAACTAGAATTTCAGTAAATGATAATCCATGACACTTAGATTCATAATTTGTTTCCTCCCAAGTCTCTTATATTCCCCTCTTTAAGTAATTAAGGAGGTCTAGCACAAATCCAAGCAAGCTACAGATAATTATTTCAATAAAACATACAACTGGGACTGTCAAGGACTGAGATTAGGAAAAACAAACTATGTCCCCCACAGTCATAATGACTATTCAGTCATCTGTTAAATATCTGCCATCCAAAGGGACCTTGACAGGCTTGAGAGGTGGGCCCATGCAAACCTCACAAAGTTGCCAAGTGCAAGGTCCTGCACATGGGTTGGGGCAATTCCAAACACAAGAATAGATTGAGAGCAGCACTGAGGAGAAGGACTCTGGGGTGTTGGTGGATAAAAAGCTCAACATGAGCTGGCAATGTGCACTTGAAGCCCAGAAAGCCAACTGTGTCCTGGGCTGCATCAAAAGAAGTGTGATCAGCAGGTCAAGGAAGGTGATTCTGCCCCTCTACTCTGCTCTTGTGAGACCCCACATAGGGTACTGCATCCAGCTCTGGGGTCCCCAGTACAAGAGGGACATGGAGCTGTTGGAGCAACTCCAGAGGAGGGCCACAAAGATGATCAGAGGGCTGGAGCACCTCTCCTGTGAAGACAGGCTGAGAGAGTTGGGATTGTTGAGCTTGGAGAAGAGGAGGCTCTGGGGAGACCTTATAGCAGCCTTCCAGTAGGACCTAAAGGGGCCTACAGGAAAGCTGCAGAGGGCCTGTTTACAAGGGCATGGAGTGATAGGACAAGGAATAATGGCTTTAAACTGAGAAAGAGTAGATTTAGATTAGATGTTAGAAAGAAATTCTTTACTGTGAGGGTGGTGAGGCACTGGAACAGGTTGTCCAGAGAGGTCATGGATGCCCCATCCCTGGAAGTGTTCAAGGCCAGGTTGGATGGGGCTTTGGGCAACCTGGTCTAGTGGAGGGTGTCCCTGCCTGTAGCAGAGGGGTTGGAACTAGATGATCTTTAAGACCCCTTCCAATCCAAACCATTCTGTGATTCTATGATTCTGTATTGTCAAGTTCTGCCATCTTTAAACCTCAGTGACAGTTGAATGATAAGGACATGTCAACAGGGTGACTTGTAGAAAGACTTACATCCTTTCTGTCCAGTCCTTCAGCCCATCAGATACAAGTCAGCTCTAACCCAGAAGCTACATAACCATGCCAACACAGCACTAAGGTGAACATAGCAGACCCTTCTTCTTAACAAGGTGCATTATTTCTACCTCTGGCCTTCCCTCATGTTAAGATACCCTTTGGCTGCCTGGTTTGTCTTTTTTTCATTTTGCAGGAGAGGATGCATAACTGCTGGTCTCAGATTGAAACACGCTAAGACATTTCTTGTTCTTGAGTAGTTTCTTCCAGTCATTAACTAGCCTAGATTCACTGCCTCTGAACAATATTTGTTGTTTATGGTGTCTACCGATTTGATTATCAGCAGTTCCAGGAACAAATTTTAATAACATTTTGAGCATTCTCCCTGGTACGAAGACCCAACCCTGTACAAGTTTTCTTGACAAGACTACCAGATACCCATGTAAAGAGAGAAAAAGAACATATGTGTAATCTTACCAAGATACTGTTAATTAGAAAATTTCCATAAGCAATATTTTAATATAGCAAACCCCATCTAATTTCACAATTTAATTTCCCCTAAAAAGGAAGAGTAACCATGAGATTTCTGAAATGTGCCTGGTGAAGTACAGTACAGAATTTAGTTAGGATCGAACACAGCACACACTGTCAATATTAACACAGAAATGCTTCAGAGTCAGCACATTGTTAAGCCTGAAAGAACGCTGTTTGCCAAAGTTATTGTCAACTGTAGTTTCAAAACGAGTGCATTTAAAAGTCAGACCACAGAATCATCAGTGAATGGCTGAGGTTGGAAGATACTACTGAAAGTCATCTGGTCTAAACCCCCGCTCAAGCACGGCCACCTACAGCTGGTTGCCCAGGACCATGTCCAGATGGCTTTTGAATGTCTTCAAACAGGGAGACTCCACAACCTCCCTGGGCAACCTGTGCCAGCGGTCGCTCACCCTCACAGACAGCGAACCACGACTCACACAGATAAATAATACTTCCTTGCCCCAACATTTACAGCTGTGGTTGACAGATGAAAAAAAAATAGCACCCTTGTAAGATGTATTATTTACTTCAAATATTCCATCTTACCACAAGTCCCTGTTCATCCAGTTTAATCATGTTACCACTGTGGACAACATGTAATCCTTTGGGAGGCATTAGTGGGCATGCATTTGATGCTGTCACTGACCTGTGCCATTCTGTTGCATGCTTCTGGTTTGCCTCTGTTTCTCTTGGTCCTAACTTATACCATTTAGATTTTCCTTGTTTGTCTCTTGGATATATTGAAGCTTTCAGGACTCCAGTACCGATCTTTGACATGAAGGTAGGATTCATCTTCCAAAATTCCGTCTTATAAAACACTGGTATCTGAGTAATTTCTTTAATGGCTCATCAGTTAGTAGCTAAAAAATTTTGGTCTTTATTATTTTCTCTATTATCATCTATTTGTCAGATTCCTGTATATGTATGTTTATTACTTGTTATTCTTTTTATATTCCATAGTCTTTAACCAGATAATTTAATGAAGCAGATGCTCTCATGTTCCAAATATCATTACAGATTTCATCAGAAACACACCCAGCTTAAAAACAATTTCCTTAACTTTCCATCTGTAGCGAACCTAAGAGACATGAGAATTGGAGCCAAAAAAACCCGAAAAATGCAAAAGTAATCAAAAAGTAACCAAATCTAGAGAGTACAACATTTTTAAACTAGCAAACAGAATGGGAAGGAGGGTAAGATACTTGAAACCTGAAGTAACTTATAATGCTATTTCAGTTAGAGTACCCTTTATAAAACTGTTTTATTGCTGAATTGTAACTGAATTGTGTTTAGTTTGATGAATCAAGGTAAAAAGTGTCAGACATCTCCAAAACAAGGAAACAAATTTGTCAGCAAAAATTCTATTCAGAACTAGAATAATGTAATAAGCAATAAAATCCAACACACTAATTTTTGCAGAAGTAAGAAACTGAGAGTAGCTCAGCACTTACTATGCAACAGCTTGAAAGGAATTTGGGTTACTAGGAAATTTAGTTGCTAAAAATGCAAATCAACTTCTCATTTTCCCAAAACAGATAGTTGAAATTTGTGCAAATTTTATACATGGCTGATTTAGATGAGATCTCAAAAGCATTTTATCTGTTATCCATTTATGATAAAAATACACTGTTTCCATAGAATATAGCCATTTTTCCACACTGTTGCTCTCATTAACACCTGACTGTGAAACAGTTTTCATATCAAATTGCAAGAGACATAATTATTTTCTGCCATCTTCTTTTATATGACCAGAAAACACCTTCTGTTAAATATATGGAGCATTCTTCTCTATCCAGAGGAGAACAGTACTGCTTTTCTGTGAATACTCTGTTAATCACATGAATTAATTTGGGAGGAGTTGATTAACAGCCTCTAACATGTGAGCTGCCACCATGTTAAGGTACCAGCTCACATGTTAACATACCAGTTCATACCTGTCTGAGCTGATAAGCCACCAATTACTGGTTCTTTTCCATGATTAGCTTTTTGACACTATTTTTGCCATCTTTGTCTATTCTACAATAGATGGGATTGATAAATCATCTATGATCAGGGAAAATTTTAGTTAAGTATAAATTCTTTCTAAAGATTAAGACAAAGATTTACTGCTTATTTTGAAAGAAAAATTATGAAAACTATTCCACTGATGCTAAGAAATTAAAAAAATAGCATGGGTTTCACAAATGTATGGAGTTCCAGGTATGTGGAGTTCCTCATCTACTTGGAGCTTTAATAGGGTAAAGGTTTCTCTTTTCGCTGTCTACCAAACCACTTTTAAATACTGTAACACTTAGTAAAAATGATTTTTTTTTTTTTTTGTAAAATCATCAAGAGAAAAAATGCTTAAAAGGATCTGGAGGACATCCAATCTACCATTACTCTGTTGTAGCTGAACAATGACTTTGAAAGTTAATTTACATTCAAATAGTTTTAACTTGGTACCAGAAAAGAGCTGCGTTTACAAGAGCATGCTCTTATTACTCCCTTCTATTGATTTATAACCTTTCTTCAGAGGACAAAAGTGTGCCAGATACGATTATTTCACTGACCACGTTCCAAGAACCTAAAACTGCTAAGCAGTCCAAAAGATACAAGTTGAGATGCATGACCGAGTTCACAAGCCAGCTCCACCTAATAAAATGCTTCCAGATGTTTGTGTAATTTGTAGAAAAATATTCCAAACGCTCCTCCAAATTTTAGCAAATTAATCATTTCTATACTAGGATAGGAATAATTGTGATGGCCAAGAGGCCTTATGCCAAAGAAAAGCTCGGATTCAAACAGAGAAAATCACAACTCTTTAAAAGGTAATTACCAGCTACTGTGCAGTGCTAACGCACTTCCCTGCTATTAATATCCAGAAAAGCTTCACTTTCCCGGAAGTCTACCACAATTGCATCTTCTATATGCTCAGTATTGAGTTCAGCCTCTCTGAAATCAAACACTCCTAACAACAACAGTGTCAACACATCATAAGGATGAAACAAATTGAAGAACACGGTAGTACCAATAAAGATAAGAAAAATACATGAGTGCTTTTACCCCCTTAACGTTCTGTGAAAGGCCAACCCTTAACATTTCTTAAAATAGTAAACCCTTTCATAAGCTGAGAGGAGAGAGAGAAGCTGTTCATAATCTAAGCAGAACATGTAGGTAAAAGTGCAATTTTCATTGGTTATTGCTGACTGGATTTGCATTATTTGAATCATTTGGGATTCTTGGATTTTTTTTTCCCCACTACCAAATTTAAAAATAAGTTTGCATTTTTTACTTGGACAATACAAAAGCCAAATTATACTCTTCTATGTGGTCGTCAATATTCTTAATCTCATGTGCAAATCACTAGTCTTTTCTTTCCAGTTTTGTTTTGGGGGGTTTGGGTATTTGGCATTTTTTTTTATAAATATTTTCCATTCCAACTAGAAGACTTCTAGAAGTCTTGATCTTTTCTCTCCATATGTTTATTTCTTGACATCCTTATCTTACCGATCTTCAGTAAAATTTAAAAATAATAAATAACAAGCCTACAGTAGAAAAATCCCTTTTTTTTTTTTCTAACAGGTAAACAATGTTTCACCAACTTTTAAAAGAGCAAGCACAGGTTTCATGAGAAACTGTGATGGACCTGCATTCATCATTTCCTTCATCATCCCCAAAATACCAAAAGATCTGGCTTCAAAATTTGCTGCTGCTGTCCTTGCTTCTAGCTGGCCCTGTCTTCCTCTGTCCAAGCTGCACTGACACTGTGCCCATTTGCTCATGGTATAGGACTGATCCTCTGTTTTCAGAGGTTTCATTTGATGCAGCATGCCATAACCAGGGCAAGATAATCAAAGAAATTACTAAAAAAGATATCACAGCAGTCAAAATAACAAAAAAGTCAGCTATTTTTCATCATTAATGATTTTCTATTTTTTATCTTTTAATACCAAAACCTCTTTGCAAGTCAAACAAAAATCCAACCCAGTTCTCTTGCAAGCTGCTTTCCACTTTTGTAGTTTTCTCCAAATTTAAAGAAAAAACATGACTCATGCATTTGTTCTTAAAAACTAAAGCTTGAAAACTGTTATCCCTACCTTGTGATCAATGCAAGTACATACCTACCATCTCTCAATCTAAATTTCAAGATTAGATTATAATCACGTTTACAGGCATCTAGATTTATCTGACCATCCTGATAGGAAAATAGTATTTTCCTATGTAATTACAATACTTCTCTTATCTCAAAGAAACTTTTAGTTGCTAAGTATTTTTACTGGCCTTTCCTTTTAAGGTAGCAAGATTTTGTATTTTTCTTTTTCTTCATTACTGTAATTTTATGGAAATTGATTTAGTTCTTTTGTCTAGATCTTTGAGGAAACTTTGAGTTACTCTCTGGCATTCTGATTTACCTGAAAAACAAAGACACATTCAATTTTTACTAAAGTGGGTTGCCTTTATACACCACTGCTTCCTCTAAGATTTTCCAGATTATGGAAACTAAAATCACTGCTTTGAAAACTAACCCAGGAAAACATATCATAAAATCTCCTGTTATCTATTGTCTAATGTTTAATATTATTATCTGTTGGTGTGTGGCGTTTAGAAGCTCCAAACAGAGATGACAGCCGTGCACAAGAGACAATCTGTTTTCCAAACAGCTTAAAATGCATATTTTGAATTTAATCAATTTTGGTATTTTAAACTCTTAGCACAGACTGTCACAAAAGCCAGAAATAAAAACACATCCCAGCAGGAGAAGAAAAGCAAACAAAAGGGGAGAAGCAAGGGAGCCTGAAGGTGTATTCACTGGAAAGTTAAGAGACTGGGCTGTTAAAGGGAAGATAAGACCAAGAAATCAAATTAAATGAAACAGAGAAGGAAGAATGCACAAGGCAGTGACAACTTCCATAACTCTGAGAAGCATTCAAACTCAATACACCTGCTGTAACATTTTTATATGAGGACAGATAGGTAAATCTTGAAGAAATAGAAAGTTTACTGCATATCATTATTTTCATTGTCCCCTGCTCACCTGGACTGGGAGACCTGTCAAAATATGTTTTGGCTCCCTTATTACTACACCATATTTTAATAGACACAGTGAAGGGGAGAGGAGAAGACTGCTGAAGGGTGAGTAGAAATCTACGCCTTGTCCTGAAATGGATCAGGCTCCTAGGTTCCCTAATGCATACTGCTAAATTCAAACAGGTCTTTATCCTTATAGATTTAAATGGTCTCATCTAATTTATATCTGTCAATTTATGCCTGCTTCTAAGTTTTTCCAGGATCAGCAGCTTGGCTGTTGAGGATAGAGTGTGGAGTTATTACAGATTGGTTACTCAGATGACCTGCACAGCTTACAGAGACTGTGGTTTTGGGGGTGCAAGAGTTGAGACACCAACCCATGCATCACCATGCTCTGTTTCAAGTACTGGGCTACAGCACAACCCGAGTAAGCTCACTGTGCACAGTGGCTCACTGTGCATGGGTTTCTGAAACACCCTGGTGTGATGAGCTGTCATTTCAAAAAGAGTCCTCCAGCAGTACCTCAAAGACTGTTGTATCTTTCTTAAAATGGATACACCCCCCCAGTGACATGCTATTTTAGTTCTGTGTGCTATAACTTGAATTTCATCTTCAAAGTTACTTCCAAGAAGCAAAGTATAACCTCAAGTCAGGAGCAGAGATTTGACACTGTACAAGCAGCAGCAGTAGACATGGTAATACGCCTCCCACAATAGCATGAATAATTGAAATTGCCCTATGACACATCATGTGCCACTTGACTTCAGGCAACCAGTTCCTTGATTATCAAATCATGATAATCAGTGCAAGGCCCATTCTTTTATCTGGTAGAGTTTTACATTCTTTCAGACTCTTTTACTGTTGCATAAAAAGATCAGAGCTATAAAGATGAAATATACTTTTGAGACTTGGCCACTGCTGGCTTTGGCATTGCCACGTAACCAGCACGACTCATGTGAAAGGAATGATCCATTAGGAACTAATGATAAATGTATGATACCTAGAGGAAAAATGCAGTGCAATCTTTTTCACACAGTTATACACACAGAGAAACCTTTCAATACCTTAAAAAGAAAAGACTACATCAATAATCCTTTCAAGTGGGGGAAAAAATATGTTTTAAAGTCTAAATTCCGTCTCTCTGCTATCACGAGACTGCAAAATAATCACAGCAAGTAGAATTTCCCCCCGTCTTGCTTCTTTGTTTGTTTATTTCTGGCTACATCTATATTCCTGTTCCTACTACTTGGCTTTGCTTCCTGCATCAGCTTGAGAGAAAAAGGAAAGAAAGGCACTGTGAACAGTATTTAGATAACCCTCAGGCATTCAAAGGCCTGATAAAGTTAACATACTATATATTGGCTACTCTGTAAAAAAGGCAAACTCGCCATGACCTGTAAGGCATTTGATGGGAAAAAAAGAACCACAAAGATAACTTCGATTTCAAACACAGTTTTCAGTCTATATCTGGGGATAACTGGCAGATTTCTTATTTCAGATGCTGCAAAATAATACTTACAGAAGAGAGAAAACCTTATAGACAGACATCTGTGAAAGACAGAAAACCTTTAGAAAACACCACTAGCAAAATTAATTTTGAGTTAGTAACAACAGAAGTTTCAAATTTATGGCCCTAGATTTCCCCTAGTTCCCTTAAAATACTCTCTAGACTGAATATTGTTTACTTAAAAATATAGGACACATTCTCAAAAATCTGGAACTTGCGTTTAACTACTATTCACCTATTTTTCTGGCTGGCCACTAAACAGTAAGGATACCTCACTTGCCAAAATGGGTTCTGTAACTGTTCAACTTGATACAAGCACAAGTCTACAAGGTCTTATCTTTAAATAATAACCCCAAGCATTATGGTAAAATTATGAAATCTGTCATTTAGTCATGACTTATTTATAGAAATAACATATTAGATTTTTATTAGGAAACATTTTTGTCTCCCTGTAGGCCAAATGGCTCAACCAGCTTTGGGAGAAAACACATACAAGGGCATGTTTGCAAAGACAGAGTAACACATGCTCCATATCCAAACAAAAAGCAGGTCTAAAACATTCTGCCTGTACAGGCTTGCCTTAATATATACACCTTCTTCTACCTCTTTCTCTACCTCAGTCTTGAAGAACACTGAAATTCCTCCTTCCTTCACCTTCTCCCTCCATGCACAGACACACACATCAGCTTCCCTGTTGTGAACAAAAAAAATTGAGAAAATCCTTCTATGTCTATGAACCTTTAATATTACCTTAATACAAACTAGCAGCCCAAGTTTCTGCATTGTGATAGAACTATAATATGATAGATCAAAAATTACACTTCCAAGATAACTGTTCCCTTTACGATGCATCTGCATTGATGCAAATGCAGTGCAGTCTTCCTATGGAAATTATTTTGTACTTCCAAGAATAACCCAAATACTTTTGAAGTCTGGTCTAATTATTCTTTACAATATCTCTCAGAGTTTAGGATTTAATATCATGCTTTGCGTTGATTACAGGGAACCCGCATCCCAACATGTGTTTCTAAATTCTTTTCTTCATTCATTCTACAGCCAACAGAACGTTTTCTTTCTGTGTTTTCCCTAATGATTTGAAACATTAGAGTCGAAAATGAACTGTTTTCACTGAGGAAGGCTTTCATCTACTTGAGGATCATAAGAAAGGCCATACAAGGAGACAAAGTCTTTACTGATATACCTTCTTTGATGCTCCCCAAAATATCTGCTTATAGAACATTACAACAGTGTCATGTTTTTGCCCCAGCTGGCAGCTAAGCACCCTGCAGCCACTCGCTCACCACTCCCCCCACAGGGGAATAGGGAGGAGAAGGGGGGGGGGGACGGGACAGACAATACAAAAACGAAGCAAAGCAAAACAAAACAAAAACACCACCTTTGTGTGTTGAGATAAAGACAGTTTAACAGGATAAGGAAGATAAAAACAAAAACAAGTGATGCACAAATGCAATTGCTCACCACAATGGAAGGAAAAAACCTAACAACCCAATGCCCAGTCTGTTTCTAAGAAGTCATCCCACCTCCCAGCTAGCTTCCCAGTTCTATACAGAGCATGATGTTATATATGGTATGGAATATCCCTTTGGCCAGTCTGGGTCAGCTGTCCTGTCCTCTCCCAGCTCCTTGTGCACCCGGCAGGGCGTGGGAAGCTGAAAAGCCCTTGACTTAGTGTAAACATTACAATTACCCAGCAACAACTAAAAACACCAGTGTGTTATCAACATTATTCTCATATTAAATCCAAAACACAGCACTGTACCAGCCCCTAGAAAGAAAATTTACTCTATCTCAGCTGAAACCAGGACAAACAGCTCAAGAAGTCGATTTTAATTTTGGCAAAGGAATTATCCCTATATCAAGAGTGTGTATTTCCCATTATTCTAATGAGTTCACATAACAGTAAAAAGCTAATATTCATCCAAGCAGAATTATCTTTTTTAAACTTTATTATTATTATTAGATCTTGACTTCTAAAAGGCATGCATATAAGCTGTATCTTCTGATATCATTTACATTAGCATAGCCAATTAATAGCGAATGTACTCCATCCCCTGCCAAGAAGAATAACAGATTAGCAATTAGATAAAAAGGAATTTGGAACAGTCCAACACGCAAGGAATGATGACAATTCAGATGATCATTTTAGCTATTTCCTGGAAAAAGGCTTCATAAAAGTTAATTGTGTGACATACTAAGCTGTATCATTTAGAAACACCTTTGGAACATCAGCTGTTGTAACTAAAACCCAAGTTCATTTACATGTTGGTAAATCAGCCTTTGAAATCTCTTTTCTCTGTAGGGAGAGCCTACTGGGTAGGAAACACAAAGAATGAGAATTTAAGGACCACGTTCAATAATTTGTGTCTAAACAAGAGAATCCTTTCATTTTTACTCCATGCCTTATTATGATCAGCAAAGTTATCAGTATGATACAATATAAAACCTTTAAGACTGATCTTCAGTTCCCAAGATTTCAGCCTAGTGGGTTTTTTTATTCCGATAATAAAAATGTTTCCCCTTATCTCTTTTGCAGCCAAATAGACTCCCCTGAGGCCATTCTTAAGGCTTTATAGCAAGACGACAATAGTCTTTGAGGAATCTAAATATCTGCAGAAGTTCCACCACAGTCCAAAACTTCAATTAGTGTCCACTTTGACTAAACTTATGCAAAATGCTGGTGACTTTTAGGTCAAACAGGCAAACCCCCTTTCTCTTCCTCAAACCAAGGAAAACGCATTATTCCTTAAGTTTAGATGGGATGAGAAAACAAGCAAGAACAGAGGGAACAGAATGAGTCTTTAAAACATAGGTTCTTCAGTTCCACCTAACTCCAGCTGTATACATCCAAATTTGAATTCATTACGAGTATATCTGAGGACTTCTTGTGATCCATTTTTTGCCATCAGCTTCTGTAACCCCATACTTTAAATTCAATTCCTTGTTGACATAACCACATGACCCAGGATCTGCCATTCTGAGGAACGTTTATTTTTCTTTACTTGACTCTTATTAACTCTTTACTAGAATTTTCTAGCTCTTATTATTTTCATTTTTTTTTAAACAAGCAATGGGTATATTAAAAAAATACCTTTTTTCTAAGAGGAAGAAAAGGACATAGGAGCAACAAAAAATTATATATGTGTTATATACACACACATATATAGCACTGTATGTGCACATACACATATAAACTACAGCGTAAATTATAAGCTGTTTGATTATGAACACAAGTTACAAGAAAATCTCAGCTTGCTGAGGGAAGAGTGGGTTGTCCACAGAATGAGAATGCACAATACTTCTGTCAATCCCAGTAGTCAGTATTTTTTACCAGAACACAAAAGTTAATAATTTACCACGTTCATATCCCATTCGCATTCTGATCTGCAGGTAAGTAATAGTTTCAGAATCCAACTAAGCTTTTAAACAGAAAAAGTTGCCAATTAATAATTTACTCATTATTTAAGCAACACAGACAAACACTGAAGTGTTCAAGCTGCAATTCTGCAGTCTTGGACACCAGATTCGTGCACTGTCACAGCATAAGTTTGACCCATGTCAGACACACATACATTGCATTGCTAATCATCAAGAGTGTACAACACTCTTGTCAGAACCTCAACTCTTTATATCATCTGCACTCATAGCAGTGAAATAACCAACTCCCCCATCCAGCAAAAGGACCACCAGTGTAAAGTTAATCTGCTGGTATTTTTTGGAGGTGTTTGAAACAGCAGCATATAGTTATACTAGATCAGTTTCCTATCATTTTTTTCTGTGTAAGGAACCCTATAGCTGCAGGTGCGCTATAATCAGCCTGCAGATTCATGGTGTTGCAATCTACTTCACCATACCCAGAAGCTAGGCTAAACTGAACTTGACCTATCAAAAATAGACATGTAGGTTAAAGGAAATTAACCTTTTTTCCTCTCCCATGATTTTTTAGTACTGAGGTAACTTCTCTGCAGGTATCACACTGTTAAACAATTTGTGTAATAATGTGATTTTTCACATCAACTATGGGACAGTTTGTGGGATTTCTTTCTGAAGAAGATAGAAGCATAGCGACTAAAAGTCATGCCAAAAGTTTAGAAGAGAGATAATACAAATAGCTCCAACCCTTGATACAACAAAAGGCTATATGAATGGTACACTCTTCAGGTTGTTTGGGGGTTTGTTTTTTTGTTTGTTTTAAACTAAGAACTTTCCATTTCAGCTCAAGCCATGGCACCATTATGTAAACTCTGTTAGTGAACTGATTTGGACTGCTTTCATGAAAGTCAGCAATTTAAAAAATAGCTTCTGTTCATTTAAGGTTACAAATTAGATATATAAGGCAGCACTTCATCCACCACTGAAGTACAGCCATCTGTTTTATAGTAGGCATTTATACAGAACAGTTTGAAAAATGAAGAAAAATATTATAGCAAACTGAGAAGAAAAATACAGACGTCTTGAACAGAATGCTGAGACTGCTTCCCTCCAGCAGTCAAGAACTGCACTTACCACAGCCCAAAGGCCAATACCTACAAACCGTGGAGCCCAAAAACTGAACACGCAAATCCGTATTGAGACAACTAAATACATCACTGTATTTTTAAAGCTGTTGAGCATCTTTTTTTTTTTTTTTTTTTTTTTAAGATAAGACTGTATATGTCAGTTCTTAAGCACAGACTGAAATCTGTTAACAGTTTCCCCCACTCTTTAAAGCTGCAACCTTGGCCTGCACTGGCTTTCACTGGGAGTACACGAGTGTCTATGGCATGATGTATGTTGCCCTACCATTTAGTAGCCCACAGAAGTGCATTGCTTATAGTGAATGACACTTCCAGGTGGTCTGTCTGCATCTTATATGTGTTATCTAAAATTATGTCAGCCATTACAGCAGACATAAACAGACATTGTTTGTTGTGAAAACCAAGTATGTGGAAAACCTGCTTTTTTACATACTAGTCTATGAGAAAAGAAGGTTTTAAACAGTTTTCAATGTAATTTTCCATCTAAAAAGGCATTTTGCTTGCTCTAGCTATATTAAATAACTTCTGAGCAGCTTGCCTCAGAAACAGATGCTTAGTGTAAAGCCTGATTGAAAATATTCATAAATATACCAAATATTTTTATGAGTAACTAGAATATATTTAATAGCATATTAAAAATTGCAACCCCAAAGGAAGACAGTGGGAGTTTAATTATGGACTTGTTAATCAGGAATTTAGTCTCAGTACTTTATTTCTCTGTAATTTACCCTTTCTGTCTGTTCAATATTACTGTGACATATCAAAATGCCTTCGGATAGGACAACATCTCCCAGTTTTTTAAAAAAGAAATAACTATACTCTTTCAGCAGATGAAGGGAATAGTTAATCAAAGTAATAGTTTGGCTTCCCTCCATCCAATGATACAATGCTTTCCAAAAAGCAAGTTATCCTCTCAAAATGACTTGATAAATGCCTGAGTGGTCACTGAGAGATTTTGCTGTTTTAGCCAATGGGAAGAAACACACATCCCAGTAAAAAGAATTAAGGACCAAGTATGATGCAGGGTATACTTGCTGTATTTTCAATAATAGCATATGTATTGGGTTAACACACTGAGTAACAGTAACAGACTTGTTTATATCTCTAAATTAGTTCCCAAAGAAAATTTAGAAAGACTCTTCAAAGAGATCATAGTAAGCCTAAAGGTATGGTTAAATGTAAATACTTTGTTATAAAGTGTCTACATTTTCCTGCAATTACACCTTTCTATATCAGTCTACTTCTTTTGGCATGAACACTTGAGTTCACAGATATAAGTGCGCTGTACATATGTCAAACTAATTCTTTCAGTGTCTCATCTAACGTTAAACATTTTCAGATAGTACCCTTATGTCAGGTCAGACCCATTTAAAGACAGATATATTAGTTTAGTGCTGAGAAATTATAGTCAAGTATAAATGCCTGCTCTAGATTCACCTAGAAAATGACTGCATGTTTAAGGAAGCTTAATAAAGAAGTTTAGTATCTTAATTTGCTTGCTCCTGTCTGTATAAGCAAGGAATCCCAGATTTATTGAGAAGTGTTAAATGTATTTTAAGTGACCTAAAGAGGATAAACTGTTTTTCTCTCTCTTAGAATAGAGCACTAAGGAGTATAAAAATGTATGATGCACATATTTTTCTATCTTTTTGAGATGTCTTTTTTGCTCAGGACTAGAAGAGTGTTCAGCTTTGATGACACTGACATTATTGTTTTTCCTTTACTTGATACAGATTAATATCATCTGAAGCTTAACATTATGACTCCAATCTTATTTCCAGAGTCCAAGATCAGGACTCAGCTCATATCTTCAGCTGTCTAAAAGACAGTCATCAAGGTTAAGCAAGTCATCTAGGTTTCACCTGTAGTTACTAGACAATCCATTTTTACACCTGTATTAGGATCAATTCATCCTGTCTGAAATGAGAAATCTCTAGAGGGCAATCATTTCACATTGGTATTCCAATGACTATGAAGAAGCTTAAAAAGCTTTCATCCAACTTTTAGGTGAGATGAATCTGCTCTTGGGATCCCATATGAGACCCACATAGACAAGTTCTCATGATATCATCAGTATCATAATTCATCAAATTTCAGCTTGTTCTAATCCCCAATGTCCTAGTAGTCTGCCTTATTTTCTATTCTAAAAGAAATCACAAAATACTGTATGTAATGAATATAAAAGGTACTGTGAAATATAGTCAGCCACCCCAGAAAACAAATCTGGGATTTTAATTGTGGAGATTAACTTCTTTATTACACAACTGTAATAAAAGTTACTAGTATAGAAACTATTATTGTTCCAAGTTCAGTTTCAGAATAAGATCAAGCTTATACGCAAGTCTGATCTAAGTCAGGCATAGAAAGGCCTATATAGTATCATCTTGGTAAAGAGAATAGGAATAAATTCCTTTGACTGTTTTCCTAAGCACTAAATACCTAGAAACTGGCTAAAAAGAAAGGTAATATTAGCTATGTAAAATAACTGAACAAGGCACTTCCATCACAATCAATAGTAACATGGAAAAAACCAGCATTAAATTATACTCATCTAAATCTACAGAATTGGGCCAAAAGCAGAAGATTGCCTGTTTGTTTTGTTTTGGGCTTTTTAACTGATTTGCAACTGTTGGCTTGATCTACTAATTAAAAACTAGCTTTTCATCATTTTCTTAAATTTTATAAATTTACTACAAAAGAATATAGTTGGCTGCTCACCAGGTCTAAAAATATCCAATATTAACATCTTGCTGCATTAGGGCCATAGATGCTGGAAGGGTGTGGTCGGTTCTCCCATTCTTTGGCAAACTTCCTTTGTTCAATCTTTTACTATTAGAATATTGGCTTAATTCAAAAGAACCTCTTCTGTAGCTCCTTTGCTTCCTGCAGCTATGAATAAAGTTTAGTTAGTGCCGTGAGTCAAATGATACTCATCCAGATGCTATAATAGCTTTTGGCCCTCATTGGATTTATCTTAAAGATAGTTATTATGCGTTTGTTATTTATTTAGATTTTTTTTTACTCATTATCAAAAGTTCAGTGGACATAATAGATGTGAAAGCAAAAACTTTTAATAAAACATGAAGGTATGCTTTGAAAAGAACAGATGTTTTTAAGAACTTCATGGTGTGAAGAAAACTTATCCATCATGAAAACCTCTGCTCAACCCAAAAGCTCCACGAAATTTCAGGTAAGACTTATGCCATTAAATCCTAGATTTAGAAATTTAAGCAAATTCCTGAACTAAAGATCTATTACCAAGTATGACAAGGTACTAATCAATTTACCTTTATGCAAACTTGATGCTTAAAAAAACCCCAGAGTAACAAAAATCCAGCTCAGGTAATCACAACTGCTGTTATAATGATATATATACCTTTACATATATATGTAAGTGACCAGAATCCTGTAGTTGTTTCTAGAGGCTCTAAACTGCAAATAGAAATTAACACATAGCTATAGAAAAATGACAAAATTTAAAAATAATGGTTGCATTTTCTAGGATTGAAGTTGGAAGCTCACAAAATTCAGTCCTAGCATCAATTTCTGAATGACAACAAAGCATAACACTACAAAGAATGTATTATGATGATGTAACATCAAGCAATTCAAACCTACTTGAATGTACAGAATGGAAACCTGACAGCCAAGCATACTGACCTATGGTAAATGGAACTGATTCAACCACAGACCAAGAAAGGCCACCATTTTTCAGTCTTAAGTTGTCTTTACAGTGTTTTTCAGATCTTTCCACACTCATACTGGCTGCAAACCATGTTGTCATTGGCAACCACTTCCAGAATAGAAGTTGTGTAACCACATGGTTGTGATATTTTGCTTGACTGAATAAGCTCACTGTCAAAAGCATTGATTGGCTCAGCCAAAATATTATTATAACATAGCTACAATATTCCTTACTAAAAGGCATGACTCAAGATGACCTGCCTGAGTACGGCCAGCTGTAAAGTTAAGTCTGTCTACAAAAGAAGGGTATAAATGTAGCTTCAGAAACATTGGTTAACTCACTCTGGATATATCTTTGTGCTGTTTGGGAAATTACTCTACCCATTGTCCAAACAGATTGGAAGTATCGTAGCGCCCACTAACAGAGTGGTGATGTTGCTATTTGAGAATGTTATTAGCTAAGGAATGAAAAAGGCTTTATATATATAGCTGGTGGATTTTAGCTGGTCTCTCCCACTTTCCATGGAAAGAGTTTCTGGTTGGGCATGCATATCAATCAACAATGTTTCCTTTTTGCAATACCTGAAAGCAAGGGAACTACACAAGTTTAGATCTGTTAAAAAAATTATCAAATTAAAGTTACAGTCTTTAATTTCTTGAAGTTTTATTTAACCTAATTCAAACAGGCAGGAAACGGAAATCGGAAACTTCATTTTCTCCACTGGGCCTTGTAGTCCTTGGAAAGACTCCCAGCACCACTGAGAGCTCTCCACCCCCAGCTCCCTGCACAGCGCTCCTGGGCTTGGTCCCCTGTGCGCCCCGTTAAAGATGGGCCTATACTCTTCTTGACCAGGAGCTGATATCACTGTAACTGTGCCCTCACCTTTGCAAGACAGGGAAGTGTGTTTCTGGCTATGATTAATTGGCAAGAAGACACACAACATCAAAAAATATACAGGCCACAAAGTGTCACCTTCACATAGGAGGAATTCCCTGCAGTGAAACTGGCAAAGCTCAGTCTGGTCATGAGTCATGCTAAAGATTCATTTAAATTATTGGAGGGCATCCAGCCTATTTAAAAGTCTGGCTACAGGGAATAACATGTTGCATTTCTGTCTTACTCCTGCTGCATTTGAACATAACTAGATCATCTCTTAATTTATTTTCTTTTTTAGTTTCCCTCCGAAGTACACTTAAGTTGTATTCCACTTACCAATCAATTCCACTCCTTCACTCATTGTTTTGGCTCTTACATCCATTTAATATGCATTCCCCTGAAGATGCTTCTTCTTGGAAGGCTAATGACCCTTACCACTTTGTATCAATTTTTTGAAGTGCCTTCGGATTTATGAAGATACCAGTATCTTTCAGGAACATTCAATATTTCCTGGACATGTGTTTGAAAGAAACGGCAAGAACAACAAAACCAACAACCAACATTCTCAAGGAGGCTGTTATCACAACTCAGCAGTACAATAAGAATCTTTTGGGCAAGAGTGTCAGTAAAGAGATTATCTGCTGATTGCTATGCAATGTAAAACTGTTTTCTCTGGAGGAAAACAGAAACCATGCTATGAACTACAATAACAAGACTACTGCGGCTTGTTATCTTTACGCTATATCTTTGAAAAGATTTTGTAGTTTGACTTGATGTTAGCTTGTTGTAGCTATTAATTTGCGTGTGCTAAAAGCAGCAAAACCTTGCTTACATACCCATGATTTCTCACAGCTAAAAAAGGATGGAGCTTCTGTGTTGAACAGAACAGGTCTATCTCAAAATTTCCTATTCCATAGCCGTAGTTTAACAAAGTCTTTCCCCATGCCTCAAAAAATTCCCCCCCCCCCCCCCCCCCCAAAAAAAAAATAAAGAGCTGTTGCAAAAACTGAAGAAAAGCAGCATGCTCTGCTCCCACAGGGAGAGTAAGACAGACACATTCAAAGTGTGAAGTGGGAGAAAAATCAGCCGAGTGATACCATCATCTGATACTATTGCCCAAAACACACAGAGGCTACAGGTTGCAAAATGCATATTAAATTCCATGATATTTTACCTCTAGTATTTTTTCTGTCCTCCCTTTCAGCATCTCTGGAAAGATGATAGACAAGTTTCATCTTACAGCAAGAAAAATTAACAGGACAGAGTGCAAAAGCAAGTGTATATTTCTTAATTAACAGCATAAAATTGTTACCAGGAATTCAGTTTCTGGAAATTATTTCCCCAGGGTTACTGAAGTATTATTCTTAAGAAACAAATGAAAATAATTATGGTAGAACCTTCCTTACCTAAGTTTAATCATCTAAAAGTTAGGTGCCTGGAGTCTAGTATCTAGATTAAGCAATCAATAGAAAACTATAGATTTATCCCCACTGATTCATCCCGTTGTCTCCGGTGGAAATACTTGCCTCTAAGCTAGCTACACCAGACACCCAGTTTGTAGGTAGCTTAAATTTGCTGGGCTAAATCCAAAACAAAGCTTTATCAAGTTTTAAAAATTGGAGACAGGAAAACTGACCCCATACCTAGAATTCAGCTCTCTCAGAAGCGTTGATTTGCACCAATATTGTGGGGGGTAAAACACAATATTCAGAATACTTATTAAAATAATATGATTAAGCTAGGGAAGTACCTTTTAATAGTTTAAACGACTGATCATTTTTTATGTTCCGACTCACTGTTCTTGGCTCTGACCCACGCATTACTTTCAAAAGGCAAAGAGTTTTGCTATAATGTAGCAACACCATGCAGTATTCTGACTAGGTCGACATCATGGTGTGCCCAACTCTGAACAGTCATGAAAATATCACTGAAAAGTCACTTGACATCAGACTACTAAAGGAATAATAACATTCTTATATACTTTATCAGTAGTCCCTTTTGTACTCAGTTGCACAGTCTTACCAGTTCATTTAGTAGATTTATAATACTTGTACTTGAATCATCTCTCTATCGACGAATTGAAATAATTTTGCAGCTCCAGCAGGTTGGACAAGTAAGCTTCTTGTGGTGTTCTATTTATAAGGGTTTATACTCTGAAGTATAACGTATCAGCACATTTTGAGAAGAGCACTCAAAACTGTCTTTTGTTATATACTCAGTGCCATACATCTGAAAACCCTCTGTTTACGCATGTGCAAAGGCACTGTTGGAAGGTTGAGAAAATGTGTACTTATTTTCAGAAAAAATGGATTTAGACTATAGTCAAACAATGAGTCATCCTAGATAAATCACAGAATTCTCATTTACTTGACAATTCAGTATTTAATACTTATTCTAGGGCTAATAGAAGTAGTCATAAATCCTAGTAATCCCTTGGGACTTATTAATGCAGGCTTTTCACCCACGCAGTCTTTCTCTGTTGTTCATTTGATTCCCTACATGATCAGAGACATACAACAGACAATGCAATATAAATGCATATCCTAAGAGAGAGAAAATTAAAACCAAGCATAACAGATGAAGATAATAAAGAAGTAGAATGGAAGTGTATTAAAACCAGAGAACCAAAGGCAAAAGCCCATTTAAGTAGGCCACCCACACTGTTAATGTAGACAAGTGAATAATATTAAGGAGCAGCATAAGTGTTAGCATGTTTGTGTTACAAACTGGTAAATGCTCCAGTTACTGCTTCCCAAAATAGCAAGAAAGTGGCACATCTCTCCTCATGAGATCTCAGCATCACACTCTAAGCTATGAAGTAAACTAGGTTACACAGGTTTATTGGAAAGTCTGCTTATTGCCCTTGGGAAAAGAGTATTTAATGGACTTGGATAAGAAAGAGGCTGTAATACTTAAACAGGTCATGTGAATGCACATAAGACATACCTCTCAGTGTATTTCCACCTTCAGTATAATTAAAAGGGTAAAAATTCTCAGTGTTCCAGGGGTGGTCAAACAAAAATTATAACCAACAAAACTTCAAAACATCAGTCTTTCAGAGATTTGTTTTAAATGTGTAATATTCAATGTACATTAACTACACCAGGCAACTTAAGGTATCGCACTCTACTGTCCTCAAGCAGAAATATTTTTTAAATTTTCCTGCTGTAGAACAGTTGAATACATCTGTATTTTGATTGTGGAACAGCCACTGTAAAAAAATCAAGTGGTTAAGAATGTAACAACCACTTTTACTTAGGGCTCATTTGACGAATGTCAATCATTTGGATGTTCTGAGGAAAACTAAGACAAAACCACACAACAGGTTTTCATCTTCAATGTCCCTGGCTATACAGCTATAATTTCACCATCCTCAGTTTTACCCACCTTGAATAAAATATAGTTCCAGCTGTGCTCTTTCAGCACTTGCTTCACAGTCCTTTATTGTGGTCAGATAGACTGACACTCTCCTTGACAAAGGGGGCCTACTCCTAAAGCCAGATGATCATGTGAAGGCTAATTGGATCTCCAGAATCCCTTAATCCTTCCTCTAATCAGTTGTAATTATTTTCTTCCTTTCTTAATGTAACACAGACACCATCTTCTCTGCTTCCATTGAAACGTGGAGAAAGATGTCATTATTTAGAAGTCTTATAAGCTGCTCACATAAATCAGACAGAAATGCAAGGTGAATCTTCAGAGACAAAACCTGAGCCCAGCTTCTATGCTTGTTTAAGAGACAAGAGTGAAATCTTTGTGTCATCTTGATTTTTAGGTCATTTAATTTCTATTGCTTTTGTCTTCTGGCCTTCAGTAATCTTTCTTGTCCATTATTTTATGAAAAGTTAAAGAATAAAATTTATCTGGAGTCACTATATCCTAGGATACATTCAGGGGAGACACCTACCTTATTCAGATACAGTAAATTCCCTGACATTAGTGTTGAAAATCCAAGAAATATTCAAGAAACAAATTCTTTTCTACCTTCTCCTTGCTACATTAATCTGATGAGACTAACAAACTGTAAAGAAGGAAAACTCGTAGTTACATCAGATTAATGTCACTGTTTGAAACTATTGCAAGCCAATCAAAAGTATTAAATATCTAAACCCATTTTATAACTATTAGGATTATCAGTCTAGTAAGAGGTTGACAATCTTCAACTTCTTTCAGATTGAATGTCAGAACATTTCTGCTATTAAAGCTGATTAAATCAGTGTCATCATCTTCCAAATTGGAAGTGTTTACAGTAGAAATGGCTAGCTCCACACAATTCAAGCATAATCCTAAAAATCCAGAATACGGATTTATGAGCACAACATTCGGTTCTCCTCTTCATTTTGCAGCACTGTTGCAATTCTGTTGACTTGAGCTGAATCTCTTTGATGTACCTGAGAGGAATCCCAAGCTCTGTGGAAGTTTATTCTAAAAATGGTCTTGAAATATTACAGAGCAACTGAAAGTCAATTCTTTCAGCTGCTGTCAGATCTCTTCAGGAAGATGTTACTGAGTATTATAGCATGGATGATTCACTTGAACACTTTGATGAAAGACACTTTTGTATGCCTAAGACAGAACCTGAGCAACCTTAGCTGCAACTCTAAATGAAAAATTAAATTTCACTAGAACTCCTTCCTGCTAATTTATTAAATAATGCCAAACCCCAGAGGAGATTACATACCTGGAGCTCATTTGCACTCGGACTTTGTACATACATGCATTGTCTGTTCTGGAATAAAATACCAACACTACCTGTTCACACTGAAATTATTCATGAAAGAGCAAATAGCCTAATTTTACTGACTTAGGTAGCAATATTGATATCTACCTACTAAACTCAAGAGCCCGCAGTTTGGGAGGGGTTGGGTTTGGGGGTTGTTTTTTTTCTTTCCTCTCCTCCTCTGTAGGCTGGAGTAAACCATTCATCATGGAGCCCAAGACTGTTTACATTCCTACAGCTAGCAGTATAACAAAAGCCAAACTCAGATGTCTGCAGTCTCTAATTAAAAGAAGGAAAACAGTATTTAAAAGAAGGAAAATGGTATTTAACTAAAACTGTTTTTAAACATAGTCCTGTTTTCCAGTTGAATGAAAACAAAGCTTAGCATGAAGCAAATGCACCTTCACAGAGGTATTTCACCTCCCCTTGTATTTCACTGTCTGCATGAAGCAGAAGAGAGGAGTGTGGGAGCCTGACACCACCTTCTTCCATCTTTGCTCGCATAGCTTTATACACACACCAAAACAGATACTACCTAGATATCCTGGAGCAAAAAACTTCAGGTCATTCACCTCTGCTGTTTCCAGAAGCATTTGCCAACTCAGGCATAGTAGGCTAAAGAAACAAATTGTCTCACAGATATTGTATATATATTGTGGTTAGGAGGATACACCATATTGGATCAAATACATCTGTCTTGTCCAATTTAGGAGGACAGTCTTTCTGTCTTGTTCTGTACATATAAAGATTCCCTGGAAATCCTATATATAAACCTGTTTAATAAAAAAAAAAACCTCAAACACCTACCCTCGAACAGAACAAGGTTAAAAAATCCTAGCTAGCTAATCACTTCTGAGGCAGCAAGCAGGAAACTCACCCTGACTCAACCTTGAAGCAATAACAGGACTTGCAGTATTTCTGGTTTTCTACCTATTTCCCACCCCCAACTGAAAATGACAGTTCAGTAATAGAAAATGTATAACCCAAGGCTGCTGTAAGTTAGAGACAGGGAAAGATTATTGTCTACAACTGTGAGCCAGTAAGGTACCATTTTCAACACCTGTGAGGTATAGCCCTGCAACTGAAGAGGGGGACCACAAAATTCTTACTACTTCAGTAATTTTGCAAGTATGCTCTGCTAATATAAACAATTATGATTACAGGTGATATGTTAATTTATCATAGAGCATAAGGGAAAAAGCACATCACTTTGTTGCCCGAAGCCTGAAGTTGGCTTATATGAGAAAAGGCAATGGTGACAGCTTCTTACTTAAGCAGGATCTGAAACACAGTATAAAATAGATTCATGACATGAAAAGACATTAGGTGGAGAAAACACGTGCTCTGCAAGTCATGGATGGATGCACAGATATTCACATGGGAAATTAATGAGTGTTTTTATTGGCCCCCTGAAATTTGTCAACCAATAACTGATAAAATCAACATCAGAAAGGTTACAAATGATGATGTTCCTTGGTGCTGTAAAGGTCTTCAAGGGCTTCTGAAGGAAAAAATCTTTGTTCCTTATCTGGTGTGTTTCTTTTCTGGCATTTTTGACTCAAGAGCTGTCCCAAGAAATTGTCTGATAAGTTTATTATCCTCTGCATTTATTAACATGAGAAAATAGCCTTGTACTTAGTAGAAACTCCCTTGAAACATGAAGAAAGTGATTCAGTATACAAACAGCACAAGCCCACACCTGAGAAGACACACACTTCATTTCACATAAACTTCAGAAAAGTCATCTATATCACGTGACCCAATTTCCCAAATGCAAAAAGTCATTCCTGCCAACATACTAAATAAGCTACTGCACAGACATACATATCACACAGAGATACTGTACAAAAATCTGCTTTCATGACCAAAAGGGCCTCCTACAGGTATCTTCAGACTAAAGTAACAGTACATATCCAGTGAAAAGCAAAGCTTTCAAAGTACTATATATATATATAAGAAAGAAACCTGAGAAGAGTTAGAAAAAGCTAGAGGATTTCTCCATTCATACTTCCTCTGTTTCTTTCTACTCACTTGATATAACGTTCCAGATTGTGAAAAGTCCTTATGATGACCAATCCAAAAATAACTGTGTGTACTATTATGAGATCACTACAGCAGAAGGCAGCAATTCTTGAGATGGGTAAACTTAATTTGATTCGATAGTAATTTCATCTGGGCTGCTGCCAATATTGATAGCCCTGTCATTAGCTCAGCTGTTGTGGCACTAACAATGACATTTGCAGAGCATGGCAAGCCTGTCAAAATGCCCTGCCAGCTGTCTGTGCCTATTGCAGCTACTTCAGGCACATCTAGTAGTCACCCTATCCCAGTCTTTCATCGGATAGCATTTACAGAAGTAAAGTGAGAAGAGAGGTTTACACCCTCCATCATCATCAACATAGATTTTCTTTATTTTTTTGTAGTTCAAAATAAATCTGAGGGACATTCCTCAGTGATTTACCACAAGTTTTCCCTCTTTCAACAGCCTCTTACAGGAAGTTAGCAGAAGGAAGGTGTAGTTGACAACATTAAAGATGCTTATTCAGACACCAGAAGCCTCTCAGACTCCTTCAGGTTCAGCTTTTGCTACTGTTAATTTAAAAGCTGAGAAAGGGTAGGTGTTCTTAAACAGTGAAGAAGCCAGGTGCATCAAAAACCTCTGAATGCAGAGAATATTTTGGCTGCTACTCAGAAGCTGCTACCATAATTCAATTCTTTTAGCTCCAGCTAGGCTTCAGCATTTTGAAAGAAAGGCTGGCACAGTGGGGAAAAACATGAAGTGCTAGAATCCGAAAACTCAGATCCAGATTACAGAAGAAGAATATGTCTCCAATAAAATAAAAAGGAGTTTCATAGCTAATTTCAATAAAGCAGAGGTTTTACAACTCGAACTCTTGCCTTACTTGAAAATTTTTCCAATACCTAAGTCATTAGGATCCAATAGATCATAGAACAGAATTAACTTCTGGATATACAGTCCTTGAGATTCTGAGTTATAATTTCCCTTTCATATTCTGAATTTTTTCTGGACCACATTTCTTATGATTTATACAAATGTAAATCACAACACGGTGTTTGTGAATTACACATAAATACTATATCAAGCCTCTATATCTACAAAATAAAATAGAAACCCTCACTGTCTTATTTTGAAGCACACAATTGCAAGTACCTAGGGAAAAAAATGATAGGGGATAATAAAGATTGGAAACAGAGTATTTTTGTTTAAAAATTTACAATAGAATTAGCTACTAATTCCATTTTTTCCTCTTCCCTATTTCTCAGGTGCTATTTTGATAGTTGATAGCACAGTTTGATAGTGAAACACATGGGCAGAAGAAATAAAGACAAAAGTATTTTCCTTTTAATGTCTTCCTCTAATAAATAACTAGATTCAGCTATTTAAGATTTTTTTTACAGGATAAAGGTTTTTTTGGTCAATCCTTATTAATACTATGTAAGGACTAGGTTCTCTTACAGACTTATGCAATACTCTTCTATACTACTTTTCTTGTCACTTCCTTGGAAGTGCCTCATTAATGCTGAGGCAAAACCTGGCCAGTTGGACTAGCAGAGCCTTGCATTTTTCCCTGTGTATCCAGTTGGGTTTTTGCCACACATTACTGCTAAGTTATGCTGTCCTAACTTTCTAGTGACATCACATCTTTTGAGACCCTCCCTGTAAGGGAGTCACTTCATTTTCTGCTTACCTTCCAAGAAGTTTCAAGTCAAAGTACTTCGAGTTTTTCTACTTAAACTGCTAGAATTTCCACTCTGTAAAAATCAAAAAATTTCAGACTCTTGTTGTGGGTTGGTATGAAAAATCAAACAAACAGTGGAAGATCAGAATTTCCCACAAGTTTGACATTACAGATTTCATTCATCTGTCCTGCACGAGGTATATGCTGCTGGCCATAAGCTAGTGGATTATTGCCTGCTTGGGGAAGACCTTTTCCTCATGCTGCTAATATCTTTCTAAAAAGGTCAGTTGTTCCAGACAGGTAGACTCAAACCCATGTCTGTACCACAACATATTTGGCCATTTGCATCTGTTAATACAACCACAGGTAACCAAAACCAGTGAGATTTTTTTAATAGAAAGACAGAAAACAAGCAGCCAGGCCGTTATTTCCAGCTAATCTCATTCTGAAATAGGTAGAAACAATATTTTTTTAAAACTAAATAGAAACACTACAATATTTGCTAGAGCTGATAAAGTCAGGAAATTGTTCCAGTTTTTATATATATTTTATCCCTCTCACTAATGAAAGTATTTGCAACCTTTTCCTTATACTTTTCTGTTGAGCACTATGTTCATACACACGTAAAAAAAACATCTGGAACTTTCTTAAACTGTAAGCACTTTACACTAAAGACGTATTTCAAAACCATTTTCACGCATTTTATTCACTGTGTTGTCTACCCTTGGGGTTCTAGATGAAAGATGAACGAGCCCAGAAAAATAATAAGCAACAAGGGAAAAAGCAGAAGCCAATGTATACGCACACAAAAGATGGCTCTCCACTTTCATATAACACCTGCAGTCACAGCATCAGATATTTGCTAAATACTCGAAGCATCTGTGTTCCTTGGAACAGCTGGTCCCACTGTCAAACTGAGGTGTGGAGCTGTGGGTGGCGGTAGGAGATTAGCACAGGGTCTTCTCACATGCACAGAAGAGTCCACATGCATAAATAAGTTACAGACATTGCCCCCTGGTCCCTTTCATTCTGAAGATTTTTTTAATTTTTTTAAGTATAGGTCAAGTTCACACAAAGCATTTACAGGATCCAGGTCATGCTACATATACAACTGGAATAGTCCAATGATCTTTCTGTACCACCTGAAGCAACTTGATTCAAGATATTAAAATAGTATTATCTTGCCATTATTTTTAATGCCTATTTTAGTGCAATTCAATTACGGGGCGGGGGGGAGCATTTTAAAATGGCTTAAAGAATGCAAGCATATTAAGCTGGATAAATATAAGCAAAGGTGAAGAAGTCGTTACAAGCCTTCATTTTTGCTCCTGCTGATGGCAAAATGTCGGCAAAAGGTTCCTAACAACACTGCTAAAAGAGTATATTCATGGGATTAATTCTTGAATGAGTGGAAAATTTGGGATCATGTCCAGCCTAAGCAGAAGAAAATCATTGCCCTTTCTGCATCTGTATGGAAAATACCAAGCTTTCCTGCCATGCTTAAAACACTGAAAGGTGCTGGCATCACACACACATCTTTGAGAATTGAAATGTCATGTTCGCTCTGGGAGAGAAAAGAATCCTCAGGTGCTCATTACTACTAAAAAGTGTTCCCACAGAAACCAAACCCCAGGCTTTCTCTACACGATCAGCTTTTAAAGGTTAATTAACAATAGTGAGTGATAAAAATTTATAACCTACTGCTTATAATTTTTTTATGGTGTGATTTCCAATCTTTTATCATTGGGCTTATGCTTGAAATCCAAGTCCCATCTGCTCACATCTCAGAAAACCCTGGTGAAAAAAAATACTTAGTATTCTAAACCTTTTGCCCCATATTGGAGATACAGAACTTATTCATTCTCCATCCCCATGCCCCCAAGACACAGATTCTAAGAAAGTTTGAAATAAGTATCTTCAAAAGCATTCCGTCATAATCATGCTACAATATTTTAGCAAAAACATCTGGAAATAGCAATTCAAAGAACATCTATTACTAGCTTGTTTTTGTAACTTGAGGCAGATTTTTCTGTAGAATTTCTGTAGACCCTTCTACCTCACCATTGTGCCATAAAACGAAGATAAGTAATGCTTTGTGCTTTTTTGTTTTGCTGTTTGTTGGTTTGTTTTCCCCTAGTAACTGAGAACTCGGAATTTGGGGGCTTGCATTTGTGTTATTTTTAAGGCAAGTATATTTTCTCAGTAGTTCTTCACTTCAAATTTCTTAGTGAAATTTTCTAGCATCTTACAAACTCCACAGTTCTCCTATTATCTGGTGTTCTTAAATGTATGTATACATTCTCTCACCCTGGACACTCTGTCCACCATATATAGAAGTGGTAGCTAGACAAACTTCAGGAAAATTTCCAGTTAGCCAAGCTCAAGGAAGACGTGCAACCTTGACGGAAAATAACTATGTCTGGATCTCTGCAACATCCCTACTACTCAGCTCCGCTGAAGAGAAATTTGCCAAGGAAAGCAAGAAAACCGTGAGAAGATCAGGACAAACAGTGAATACAGGAAGATACACAACCTTCCTTAGTCTTCCCTATTATGTCTGTGTGACTCAGATGAGGTTGTGATGATATAAGAAAGACCGTCTTTCGTAGGATGATTGAGTGTGAATGTTTTCAGAGTTCAAAATTACTTGCAGTTAAACATGATTGTGAAGGCAGTATTTATTAGTAGCTGATCACTTGTGGCCTTAAAAACAGTCAAATTTTATTTCCTTGTGCAGTTTTGTAGAATTCAATAATAGTTTTAAATGGAATTGTAGGAAACTGAATTGGAAGATGAAAAATGAAATAGAAATATAAGGTTAAAACTCTATTTAGAAGACTAATGCTGGAGCTTAAAGATAAGATACATTGCTGATATAGAAAAATTCACGACTACCTGGATTTTAAGAATTCAGATTGTTCATTCAACCCAGGACAAGATCAAGTTCCCAACTGTTCCAGCATCTGCTTTCTACAGACTGACTATCAGCTTACCATACCCATGTTGGTCCTACAGCACCCTGAGCATTTACTTTCCACATTTCATATTACCAACAAAAAAGCCAAATACTGAGCTGCCCATCAAGCAATTATACACTGCACTGGACTTGTCTGCAGCTGAAATAGTTATTCAATAGGAATTATTATATGCTGTGAAGATTGACAAAAAACATCATTTGGTCTAGCGATCCTCTAAAACAGGATAAGACATTACAATGTATAAGCAATTATGACATTAAATTCTGACTTTCACACCTTGAAAGTCTTACCACCTGTTATTTTAAGTGCATATCTCACTGTCAGTACTTTCAAAACAATTTGAGGGAGCAGTTTGGGGGCACACAAGTACACATATACACAATAAGACAGTTGACCATTAACTTGAAGCAGTACAACTAGAATCATAAGCAAGAGTCTACCTTATTGATCTCAAGGCCAATATCACAATGCTTTAATAAAAAAATATTTTGTTTTTAAAATTCTTTTTTAATATATGTACAAAAGACTAAAAGTTATCCACCTATTCACTCTGTTCAATTTAGCTAGAGGCTAGTTAATTCCTCAATGCCAAATCAGGTGGTATGCCAATATCATTATTTTTGTGGTGATATAGGTGGCAATAGTACTATGACCATTGTTTTGTGGCTTAGTAGGTTATTTTCCTTTAGCTCTCATTCTTTTTTTTTTTTTTAATTTGAAGTCCTTTCAACACAACAGATTACAATTCTTACTATCAATATATATTTATGTTGGGAGAAAGAGGTGGGGGGAATGACAGCAGGAAAGAGATTATGAAAGAAGAAGCCATTGTATCATAAGTCACATGCAGAACAATAGATTCTACTATACCAACACGAAAAGTTGCATTAAGCTAGTGGGCTCAGCACTTGTTCCTCTAGCTTTCAAAACCAAATCTCTGAAATAAGCTAATTAAGGTTTCCAGGGAATTATACCATTGACGCACAACTTTGTCATACAAATAAACTCTTACATAAATGATCTCATGTTGTGAGGTAATTAGAACTTTAACCTTAACAGTCAGAACTGCACTTTGATTCTTTGGGAAATCTACTTTGACTCAATCTGGAAATAAAATCTGGGTTTAAAATATATAGACACATATTGCACAAACATGTAAGACATTGTAAGTGTACACAACAGAAAAGCATCCACATTTCCTCAGCCCTGAGACAACGGGTCTATTCTTCTAGTTCATTGCATCTACTCGTGGCTTGAAAATGTTCATCTGCTTTATAACATCTGACTTGCACAATGACCCAACGAGCATCATCTACAAGCTATTAGGAAGGGCGGGGGGGGTGGTTTATGGCCACAATGCAGTTATAATGCACTAGCAGTGTTTGAACACTCACCACAGGAGGGCAATCCTGATACGACAACAGGAAGGTGCGTACCTGTGTGGGGTCTCATGGCCATCCTCCCCCCCCCCCCCCGCTGTCAACGGACTGGATACATTTTGCATACTGGAGCTGTCTCTATTACCAAAGCATTGATCATGAAAAAGAACGCTTTTTAACTGAGGATCACTGTTATAGCAGACTTCCCTTTGGCTTCCAGACTGAAAGGGATTTGTTTCTAGACAGTTCAGGGCATGGGCAGAATAAGCACTGCTGGAAGTGGTAGTGCTGCTTCAGCAAGTATCAGCTTAAACTGTATGCATCGTTACCCAAAGACATTGGAAACCATCCATTTGGCCAAGTTAAAGTGGACATTTTTAAATATTCAATGGCAAAACATTCCTGGTGTCAATCCAAACAATAATTAGAATATTGCCAGAGGGTTAACAATCACCAAAAAAAGGAATTCAGAAAAAAGAATCCAGAAAATTGCGTTCTTTTTCTAATACTACTATAATTGTAAGTACTCAACTTTTTTTATTCTCCCATTTCCAAAACACATACAGGAATATCTCTATGAAATACTGTGAATAGTTCTTATACACTGAGAGTACTTATTAAAGTACTTTGACATATAAGTACCTCTCAGTGATTTCCCCATTTTTAATCTAGATGCTTTCATAATCAGTAGTGACTTACTCCAAGATTAGTGCCAGTAATTTCTTCAGCTCAAAGTTAGTTCGTTTGATATCAGCATTAGATATTTTTGAAAGGTCTCATCTTACAGAGAAAAATCT
The DNA here is from genome assembly GCF_028858705.1 of Grus americana. Taxonomy (NCBI): domain Eukaryota; kingdom Metazoa; phylum Chordata; class Aves; order Gruiformes; family Gruidae; genus Grus; species Grus americana. The sequence goes on from NC_072855.1 coordinate 24,752,717, forward strand.
CTGTCTTCACAAATATAAGCGGAGGAATTAAATTCCTTCACTGTATTCTGATGGGTTTGTGAACTTTCATTGATAGCAGAACATATCTTTCTCATATTTATTTCGGATAAAAAATAACTCTTCCACCACAAAGGAAGTCTAATGATTCACTGTCGTAAGTCAGCTCATTGTTTTCATTTACATAAAATCTGTAGTTTACTGATCTGTAGATGCAAACAGCTTAGTATCTGAAAAAGGACAGTGAAGCAGTTTAACTCTGGAAAACACAAGGAGTTACATACAGCGGAGCTTGGCCTGACATTCTCTCTGCCATTTCTGAATTTGTATCTATCTTTATTGTATGTTTTCTGCTGTTCTTACTACTATAGGCATAGTCACACTAACAGTGCTAATAACCAGGTTTGTTCTGGTTTCACTTTCAATAGGGAAAAGACCAGTTTTCCTTATAAACTCAAAGATCAGCTTCTAGGATTTATGATGGTTATTTCCTAAGGTTTTTCCTCACTTCTTTTCCACTTTTCTCCCTCTTCAGAAAGGCACTAAATCACCCCAAATGACTCTGCTGTATATTACAAAGTTTATGATGCAGCAAGCATCTGCTGGAGTGAATGGTTCAATTTCATAGACAGAGACATACACATACATGACACTGAGTATATGCACAAAGTGAACACAGTGGAGATTTTCTCAATTATAGCATTTTGATCGCTCTTGAATTTAACCTTTTTCTAATTGATACCCGTCTTTTCTCTTCAAGCCTTTATGTCACAGCTCTAAATGAACACGTACCCATTTTACACATTGTCATAGGGATGGATCCCTGACTGAGCATAAATCGATTAATCCTAGCACCTCAGCTAGTGTAAAAAATCTGAGGAACAGAATTTTACACAGAGACAACACTGACATTACAGATTTTGCAAGCAATTTTTTCAATACAGAAAAGTACATTTCTTGTACAAAGGCCCATTAAAGAAATTAAAATAGGAAAGTTCCAAATATCCGACTGAGTAGTTTGTAAAACTGTGGGAGGGAGGGAAAATTCAGCACCATTAAATATTTCATTTATTATGTACTGAGTCTCTTGAACATTATGTTGGGGGTTTTTTTCTAGAATACCATTGTTTTCCCTACATTTTTTTCTTTTGCAGATGGAATAAAAGTTAAGACTCACTAAAAATCCAAATACCATGTTCTGAACTTCATCACAGTAACCAACATACTTCAATACCAAAAGGGAAATCTGCAACAAGTGTCATAATATAGCAAACAGAGGAGATAGCTTTTTTCCCTCTTTATCACTACCACCACCTGATCAGCAACCTCCCAAAAGTTTAATCTCAAGAGGTAGAGGTGGCATGTTCATTTTAGGGACAATGATTTCTGTGTTGGGTTTTGTGTGGCAAGGTTTTGGCAGCGGGAGGGGCTACAGGGGTGGCTTCTGTGAGAAGCTGCTAGAAGCTTCCCCTGTGTCTGATGGAGCCAATGCCAGCTGGCTCCAAGATGGACCCGCCCCTGGCCAAGGCCAAGCCAATCAGCGCCTCTGTGATAACATATTTAAGAAGGAAAACAAAGGAGTTAAAGGAAGTTTTTGCAACCAGAGAGAGGAGTGAGAAGATGTAAGAAACTCTGCAGACACTAAGGTCAGTGAGGAAGGAGGGGGAGGAGGTGCTCCAGACACCAGAGCAAAGATCCCCCTGCAGCCCGTGGTGAAAACCATGGTGAGGCAGGCTGTCCCCTGCAGCCCATGGAGGAAGGATGAGGGGGTGTAGAGATTCTACCTGCAGCCCATGGAGGACCCCATGCCGGAGCAGGTGGAGGCACCTGAAGGAGGCTGTGGCCCGTGGGAAGCCCACGCTGGAGCAAGTCCGGGCCGGACCGGTAGACCCGTGAAGAGGGGAGCCCACGCCAGGGCAGGTTTGCTGGCAGGACGTGTGACCCTGTGGGAGGGACCCAACGCTGGAGCAGTTTGCTCCTGAAGGTCTGCACCCTGTGGGAGAGACCCCACGCTGGAGCAGTCTGCTCCTGAAGGTCTGCACCCTGTGGGAGAGACTACGCTGGAGCGGTTTGTGAAGGACTGTAGCCCGTGGGAGAGACTCCATGTTGGAGCAGGGGAATGTTGAGAGGAGTCCTCCCCCTGAGGACAAAGAAGTGGCAGAGACAATGTGTGCTGAACTGACCGCAACCCCCATTCCCTGCCTCCTTGTGCCGCTGAGGGGGGAGGAGGTTGAAGCCGGGAGTGAAGTTGAGCCCGAGAAGATGGGAGGGGTGGGGGGAGGTGTTTTAAGACTTGATTGTATTTTCTCATTGCTCTACTCTGTTTTGCCTAGTAATAAATTAGATGAATCTCCTCTCTACATTCAGTCTGTTTTGCTCCTGACGGTAATTAGCGAGTGATCTCCCCCTGTCCTTATCTCGACCCAAGCCTTTTGTTAGACTTCTCCTCTTCCATCCCGCTGGGGGAGGGGTGAGTGAGCGGCCGCGTGGCACCCAGCTACCGGCTGGGCCTAAACCACGACAATTTCTTAAACAAAACATTATGCTTTTCTGTCTGACAAGTAGACTGGAATGCATTGTAAACGGTGTTTTAGAGCAAATGGGGTTCAGAGCATTGGGTTCTGCTTCTCTTGTGTGTGCATTAAGAGATCATCAGTTTTATCTAAAGTTATGTGCAGCTACAACATTTTATTCCCCAAACCCTTTCTTGATTCACTGGGAGAAGTGATCGGATAAGTCTTCCAACCTGCTGCTTGAAGATATCCTCATGTGTTTTTCCTGGACAGAAAGATAAGCAAGAACATGCAACATGCTTCCTATATGCAATAACAGGCTTTTCAGAGTGTGAATATAACGAACACTAAAACAAGCTTTCATTATTGTAGACAGTTCCTGATGTGTTTTAGAGCTTCTACCGATAAATACATCTTTTTCAGGGAACAGCAGCACATGCTTTGAATTACTGAAGAGTACATTTATTTCCAAATTTTGGGAACCAGATTATGAGAACAGTAACAGAAATTGCTGTCAACCACAGCTGCTTATTTGGTGACTTACATTATTGGTGACTTACATTATTATTGACTTATACTATTTAACACTGCTGACCAGCAAATCATTATGATTTTTTTCAGCTACAGGTTTTTGTCTTTTTTTGGTTTTGTTTTCTCTCCCATCTTTGAAGACAGACATCCTCTTAATAGCATACAGAATTTATAAATGCATTATGTTAAATTAATATCTGTCAAACAGGTTCATTTGACTAAAAGCTCTTCATAATACATTTTTCCTTCATAATCACAGCTCTTACGTCTACAGGGAGCAATAAAGCAAGTGTTAGCTTTAATATTGGTACAAGGAAGTAATATACATGTTTTATTAGAGATGTTTTCCTACAAGTGATATAAGCAGGACAGGTCCCTCGTTTAAGAGGGTCAGAAGTTCATATACTCTGCATGAAATGAAAGCCTGCCTGAAGTTGACTCTGGCAAGGGACGTCAGAAGCAATAAGAAGGGCTTCTATAAGTGTGTAAGTACAGCAGGAGCCCTGGTGACCCAGGACAGGGGGAATGCTGAGGTACTGGATGCTGCCTTCTCCTCAGCCTCAGAAGGCATGACTGGCCTTCAGAAATCCCAGGCCCTAGAGACCACAGGGAGAGTCTGGAGCAAGGAACACCTACCCTTGGTGGAAGAGGATCAGATTAGAGAATACTTATGCAAATTGGACATTCATAATTCTACAGGCCCTGATGGGACACACCCATGAGTGTTAAGGGAGCTAGCTGATGTCATTGTGAGACCACTTTCAATAATCCTTGAATAATCATGGCAATTGGGAGAGGTGCCTCAGGACTGGAGGTAAGCAAATGTCACTCCTGTCTTCAAGAAGGAGGAATCAAAGAACTGCAGGCCAGTCACCCTCGCCTCAATACCCAGGAATGTGATAGAGCAACTAATCCCAGGAACCATTTTCCAGGTGCACAAAGGGCAAGAAGATGATTAGAAATAGTCAGTATGGATTCACAAAGGGAAAGCAATGCTTGACCAACTTGATAGCCTTCTATAATTAAATGACTGGCCTGGTAGAGGAGGGTGCTCTCTCCTATCCACCACCAAAGAACACCGGACATTGTCTACCTTGACTTCAGTAAGGTTTTTGACACTGTCTCCCATGAGGTCCTCAGAGAAGCTGGGCTGGATGAACAAACAGTGAAGTGGACTGAAAACTGGCTAAATAACTGGTCTCAGAGGATGGCAATGAAGTCTAGTGGGATGCCAGTAACTAGCAATATACTCCAGGGGTCAATACTAGGTCCAATTCTCTTCAACATCTTCATTAAGAATCTGGATGATGGGGTAGAGGTTACCTTCAGCAAGTTTACTGATGACAGAACTGGGGGGAGTTGATAATACACCAGAGGGTTGTGCTGCCATTCAGAGAGACCTCAACAGTCTGGAAAAAATGGACTGATGGAAACCTCATGAAGTTCAAAAAAAGGGAAATGCCAAATCCTGAACCTGGGTAGGAATAATCCCAGTCCCCCAGTACTCACTGAGGGCTGACCAGCTAGAAAACAGCTCAGCAGAAAAGAACCTTGGTGGACACAAAGTTGAACATGAGCCAGCAGCGTGCCCTTGCTGCAAAGGCGGCTAATTGTATCGTGGGCTGTGTTAGGAGCATTGCCATCACTAGAAAGCCCAAACTGGGCGTGCTGGGTCCAGTTCTGGGTTCCCCACCATAAGACAGACATGGACTTAATGGGATGATTCTTGTGAAGAGCTATGAAAACGATGAAGAGACTGGAGCATGAGGAAAGTCTGAGAGCGCTGCACTGTTTAGCCTAGAGAAGAGAAGGCTCAGGGGGCATCTCATTAATGTATAGGTGTTACATATGATTCAAAGTTTCTTATCTTCGAGTTAAGTCATACAGCAATAATTTTGGAAGTGCAGTGTTGTTTTCTGTCATCTTGATTGGAAGAGCACATTTCTATTAACTTTTGGTTTTTTTTTTTTTTAGACTTCATACTTACACTTACTAGGAAATTTAGACATTGGCAAATATCTGTCCAAACACCTGCAAGTAACTGGAAAGTTTAATTAAATGTAAATCAGAACCACTGTTCAAAAGTCAAAAGCGTGGAATCCTCAGTTCTTCCCATTCAGCTCTTCCCTAAGGGCATGAATGAGCAGATTAATAATGTGATCAGTCATCTGAAAATCCAGACTTGGGCAAAACAGTGAACTGAATGAATTCTAACATCTTTAGCACAGTGCAGTGAAAGTGAAAAGAATGAGCAAAATCTCTAAGATTTAAATATAGCACTGGCTGTTTGTACTGTCCATTGCAACAAGTGAGAGATCCCAGAAGTTCCCATTTATGGCTAGCCAGATATTTTGCCAACAGCTGCACCATTTCCTTTGTCTGGCATGTTTCATTCATTCTCCCCGAGTTGGAGATGCAAGTAAAATTTAGACTGTGAGTCTGTAACCATTTAAAAACTTCTTTACGCTAGAGGAGTTAAACTCACGGCAATTTTGAAGCGCACACACAAGAGTTTATATTAGGTATCCAATAAAGATACAGTGGATGAGGTAGTTAAAGTGCCCACTTGTATGAGACATCTCCACTACACAAACATTTTCTCTGAGCTGGAAAACAAGGATGAATTACCCCGAAGGAAGATGGAAAAAAAGCAGATTTTTAAAATACGGTAAAAAAGGAAGCTATATTGATTTTCAATATTTCTGCAAACCTCCTAAGGAGAGGTGTGTAAAATTGCAGACTTCATGCAGTTCGTCAACCTACAGTTAGCGTTAATGACAATAAATAACCTCTACTCCTAATAATGACAACCTGGAAATAGCCATGGGCTCTTTAACAGTTCTCTTTACAGAATATTAAATAAAGGTTTGAACAGTATTTTTTCCAGTAATCTGAGTTAATTAATACAATTATACACAAAACCAGGAAAAGAAACTAGAAGGATCTGGATTCTCCCTTGAGTTGCATTTTCTCAACTGGCAAACCATAGATGATGCAAAAGAGAACAGTGACATACAAAGAGCTTTGCTTATATCATATGTCTGACAGCAATAGCTGTCAGATCAGACATGATATCCTCCAGCCTGAACGTCTAGAGGGAAAAAAAACCCACAAACACCAACCCACACAAAGCAAACCAAACTTCCCCCACTTCCCCCCCCACCCCAAAAAAAACCCAAAATGCAAAACCAAAAGTGTTTTTATAGAAGCCACAACAGTAAAGACAAAAATACTGCTTTGCCTTACACAAATCTCACTTATTCACAAGGGACTACCCCTCCTTTGGTTGAACCAAAGCAATAGGTCAGTTCTCTCAAGCCTAGAACAACTGAATTAAGAGAGATTTGGCACCTCTGCTGATAGCCTTCTGAAGGAAAACAAGGACACAGCTGTCCAGGACCTGCCAGTGAGAACTGCCATGCCAGCAAGACTGAAATAACTACTGCCAGTAGCCTACTTTCCCAACCAAGAGACAGAGAAAGCTGAGCAACACAAAACATATCATGCATGTAAAGGAAGACTAACCAAGTTGAAAATGAGCCAGCAATGTGCCCTTGTGTCAGGAAAGGCTAACAGTACCCTGGGATGCATCAGGAGGAGTGTTGCCAGCCAGTCAAGGAAGGTGATCCTGCCACTCTAACTCAGCACAGGTGTGGCCTCACCTGAAGTTCTGTGTCCAGTTCTGGTTCCCCAGTACATGAGACACATGGACATACTGGAGAGATTCTTGTGAAGGGCCATGAAAATGATGAAGGGACTGGAACACCTCTCATATGAGGAAAGCCTGAGAGCGCTGCACTGTTTAGCTTAGAGAAGGCTCAGGGTGCATCTTGTTAATGTATACCTGAAGGGAGGGTATGCAGAGGACAAAGCCAGGCTCTTTTCAGTGGTGCCCAGTGACAGGACAAGAGGCAATGGGCATCAGCTGAAACACAGGAGGCTCCAGATGAACATTGGGAAACACTTTCTCACTCTGAGGGTAACTGAGCACTGGCACAGGTTGCCCAGGGAGGTTGTGGAGTCTCCACCCTTGGAGATATTCAAAAGCCATCTGGACATGGTCCTGGGCAACAGGCTCTATCTAGGTGGCCCTGCTTGAGCAGACGCATTGGACAAGATAACCTCCAGAGGTCCCTTCCAACCTCAACCATTCCATGACTGTGACTCTGTAACACTCTCACAGGGTAAGAAAGGCTAACACATTTCGCTTCAAAAAACCTGATTTTGGTCATATCCACAATGGGAAACAGTGAAAGGCCCAACCAGTCAACAGACTTATCACAGCTGGGAAAGGGAGGATTGCCACACATGTGCAGCCACGAGGTGCTACACCAGGCAGTATCGTCCAAAGAGAAATGATGACAGTAAAGCCTGTTTCCAAAGAAATCTACTCAAAAAGAACAAAAGTAATCCAGGGTACAGTTTAGACACCAAGACCCAGAGGGACTAATGACCCAATACAATAAGATTAGCACATTAAATTCAATACTCATTTCTCATTCACGTACCTGAATTAGGCAGTGAGATACTGGCATTAGAAAGAATGAAGCATGCTGAATAGCTGCACTTTTAACTGCTGTATGTTTGAGGAAATAACAGTCTTATTTTTAGGAGAAAAATATCCCAAATGATTTAATGATTTGGTTTACATTTTGCCTTCAGAGTATATACAGTAGGTTTTGTCTCTGGGCCTTGGGTTTTGGTGGGGTTTTTTTTGGGGGGGGGGGGAGGGGGGGGGGGGAGGGAGATTGTTAGTATATGTAGATTGCATCCCTGAAAAATAACTGCAGAACTGATTAGAATGTTCAAAATAACTACTGTCATTTGCACAAATAGTATTTTTTCTTAAGCATTTAAAAAAAAGTATCATCTCCCTAATTACATAGGTACCTAAGAAGCTACTTTATGTTCAAGAAGCACTTTGAATTTCTTGGTTTGATCACAAAGCTTTCCTTCTCTTTCTAATTGTCTAATTACTCAAGTGGTCACAATTGCAATTGAAAGCTTTACTTAGAGATTTAGGTTATTTTTAAAATGAAACAGAAAAATAAAAAATCCATTACTGAAATAGACTTTGCCAACTGTAATGGAAGTGAAATGGAAATTATTTCAGTAACGTAGAATTTTTTAAACTTCCCTAATACAGTCTACTGATGCTTTCTACCAATTTAGTATCCTAATTTTACCTCCCAAGATTGTGAGGTCCATGGAAACTCCTGTTGCTCTCTTCCACCTGCACCCAGAGTACTAACGATAATTTCACAGCATTTTTTAATGCCTCATTTCCCAAAGACCTGGAGGCAGAAATAACTTCTGGACAATGTAGGACTTTTCACATTTAGATCCTTTCTTAACTGGTTTTAATTATCATCATCTTCTAACAGTCTGATGGACCAAGTGCATTTCTTCAGGTGCTCATCAAACCTACTCTCATGTTAGTTGTTTCTAATTGGAGATCTCTGCAAGGAGATCATGGAACTTTTATCATCTTCCCATACCAATTCATATTGGAAAATCAATACTGTTACATAGGCTGTGCCTGCTCAGAATTCAAGTAAATTTTAGTCTTTAGGATTGTCAATCTGAATCCATAACAGGACAGCAGGAAGCTCTGTGCTTTCTGTACAAGAGGTCAATATTTCAGATCATACTCAGTTCATTTGCAAAGTAAAGGAATATTTATTTCCTTAACATCTTTCATGGGTACCAACTAAATTGTACATGCTATGAAAGCATACTTCTGAAACCCTCAGCACAGCAGTTTTCAGGAAGACACTATGCCTGGACAATGTGGCACTCTGGGCTCTGCACACAATACTCAGAAAGAGAAATTAAACAAGCAAGGAAATGCTAGCAATTTTACTTGCTTCTAGAATCACATCTGATACCACCTGGGGAGGCAGAGCTTTTGTTTGATATCCACCTGTTTGACTTGTCAGAATAAAAACACAGCAGTTGCACCAGATGTGAGTCAAAGAGAAAAATATTACTGACAGTGACATCTTTGTCAGGAAGGACAACCTTCCCGCTGAGAGAGTTATGCTAATTACCTGGAAATTCAGAGCTGTTGAATATCAACCTCAAGCTGTTTAAAAGCAAAACCTGACATTTTAAGGAGAAAAAAAATATATATATATATGGTACGTTCTACCAGTAAATCTGGCTTCAAAGCCAAAACATCACTAGCTCTGCTTGAACTCACTTTAACTCCAGCCAGACTTTTACATTCACCTGCAATACAGCTGATGCCTCACAGGAAGAAACAGTCTGGTAAAAATTAATAAACTCACCTGACTTGCCATTTATTGCATATTTATCTAAAAAAATATCTTTACCTTCAAGGAGATGCAAGAATAGCTTAAGCTGGGAAACTTTTTTGTGCACTCAAGAAACCGGAGTAAACTTCCTCATAGCATTGAAACCAGCACTAAAACAAGGTCCTGTACTTACAGTTTAGAAAGATAATTAGAAGGTGAATGAGTAATGGCCTGTCACAAGTCTTGTTCCCTTGACTAAAGAGCAGTAGATATTTGCATACCGTAAGGGAATCTTATACATTCTCCATTTCAGCTATAGTACTGTACTTTCAGCCCTGGTCTCAAGTCAAAACTGAGCAGGCAGTTTTGAACTTGCAGTCCATCCAGAGACTCAATTTTCTCCAGGTGAGAAGTCTAGCTGCAGCCTTGGGCAGCCCTACCATCGGCAACACATAGCTTAAGCTGTGAATGTAAACACAGGGGCAGATAATCAGGGGGTGGGGTGTGTAAGGTAGGGGTGAACATTCAAACCAGCTTCTAAACTCTCAAGCAGAAGCCTGCTAGTTGGAGCCAGTACAGACTGATTGCATATTTTGATAACACCTAAACAAAAGTAGTACATCCTGAATTCTCCAATTCATAAAAAAAGAGATGGGACATATCCACAGATTATAAAACTGATCATGCATTGTGCTTCTGCATATAGACTGTTTAGATAAGGAAAACCAGGGACCTGAGGTTCTGTAAAGAAGAGCTGATGCAAAAAGGAAGGGTTCTCAAAAAAAGTTGTCTAGAAAACAAGAGAAGAACTAGGAGAGGCAAAGAAAACAACCCATGCTGCGGAAAACCCTTGAGATGAAAGATGCATGGAGACAAATGCCAGGGGTGCCCAGAGACCTTGGTCAGTAATGCCAGAGACTGTAACTGCATAACTGTGAGCAGCTGCACAGCAGGAGCCACAACAAATTTCTGCCCAACGTCCCCACACCAGCAGCCATCTCTTTGCCGGGAAGGGAAGGCGAGACCAGGGAACATAATACTGTGTGCAAGCGAGCTCATGTGACAACTAGTCAAATGGGGTAAAAGCTCTCGTCGCGTTTGCTCTTCAATAAACCCCAGCCTCTAGATCTACTATAGGTTTACTCTGCCCAACTCATGAGAAGCCATTTTCCAGCCCAGCTTCAAATCTTACTTGTTTTTCCCTTCCCAACACCAACCCTTGCCTGAGCAATAATCCTGGGTCCCCACTGATCGCACCCAGAGAATCCCAGCACCAGCACTCAGTTCAGTTATGAAACCCCTTTCCAGCTCCCCTACAACTGCTACTCCACGCTTCCTTTCTTACAGTTAAGCTGGACAAGGAAACCCAGCTCTTCCCAACACAAAAAATTCCTCAAGGATGGATTCTTTCTGCAGCCATCAATTTGCTTCAGCAGTTCCCTTCCAGTCTCAACGGCACAGGTAGCTCTGGGCTTACTCTCTCAACGCTAACTAGAGGCTTAGTCATGGACAACCCACTCCACCATATCCAAGCACGGAGTCAGTAGCAGCTCTGACTAAGCTGGTGGTGTTTTTAGCACAAAATTTGGCATGCATGTTCAAGAAATTTAAGAAAACATTACTGTACAAAACACAAACAATATAGATTATTATTAAAATAATACCGACAAGACTATTTAGTTGTTATACATTGCAATGTAATGGACAATTTTCTGTTTTTCAAAGACCTCTGTAATTTTCTTCCATGCACCTCTTTTCACACTGAAACCAGACTGTTATATACCTGTCCCTCTGAGCTTGGAGATAGCCAGCAGAATCCTAACTACTGTAATGGTACATCAATGCATGAAAAGTCTAACACAATTAATAGTAAATAGATTCATATACACACATCCATATGTACCTATAAGGAGCTCTGTTTCAGGTTTTACCAAGTTTTCAAGTGTTATCTCTTGTTATGAATTATTTTCATAGCATCATGCCAGTATTAAGACAGAAAAAGAACTTTAGCAAAGTTTCAAGTCTCTTTCGGGGGTGGATTGACTCCCTCACCCAAATAAAAGCCACCCCAGTAATTCGTTTTCAGACTCATACAAAAGCTGCTCTATGGATCTGATTTTTTTACATATATATACACACACACATATAAAAACTGGTCTTACATTATATTGGAAAGGAACTGAGCACTTTTAAGAACAGTACATTTTTATAGATGAGGAATTAGTATGCCTATGTGACTAAAAATTCTCCAGATGACTGCAGCTGGTGATAAGAGTGGAAGAAATTACTGAGATCTAATCCCTATTGACTTCATTTACTATTTGTTCTTTTCATTTCCTATTGTACCTTTGTGTGACAGCCACTTTTCTTTCTTGTCTAATGTAAAAGTGACATGCTCTGGTGACCTCATAAGGCTCGGTGTTTCCCAGCATAAATTAATCTTTCTGAAGAAAATAATAAAGAAATATTACCACCTGTTTTTTTGTAAACTGATTTAAGACTTTTTTTTCCTCTTGACACCTTCTTTAAAGCATTCATTGTGCAGTTACATCTATTTTCAGTTTTTTCTGCAGTGATGTAGGGTTATATGTAGGTACCATTCTATATTTTCTAATTCCACACCTAATAAGTTTCAGGTGTTCTGCAATAAAAGGGTAAAAAAAATATTTGCAAAAGTCAAAATTCAGGTGTTAGTAGCGCTGTTGTTTTCATGTTGCAGCAAAAGAAGATATTTCTTTAGTAGGGACCAAATTCCTGATGTGCCATTCTCAGATTGATTGAGCTTTGTAAATTGATTGGTTTTGCAAAAATAAGCTACGAGAGTTTCTATGGCCACAAGTCTGAAGTGCAATTTGCAGCTACACAGGGAAATAAGAATCAGCAGGTGCTAAGTAAGAAATTAATATATTATGAGTTTTATTGTAATACTTCTTTCCATCCAAAAATATAAGTAATAAGAAGTATTTGAACTGTAAATATCAGTAAGTTTAAAGAAGTTCTGCTACCGAAATGCACACTGTCAGAATACCTGGCACATTTCCACATGCAATTTTTCCTCCTCTATAACATTGGTTTTATCCAGATCAAACGTATGTAATGAATGATTACTATACTTGCATAGCTACATTAAGACATCTACACATCAGGCTACAGAATGGATATTTTAATTTTAAAAAGTCCATTTATTCAGATGAATATCAACAGGACATCCTAGAAACCATGATAAAATGATCCAGACATCTGTTTACTTTTTAGAATAGCCTCTCCCATTTTTGTATGGCCTCTTTTTTCATCAGCTATCTTTTCCCTTGTAGTAGAGCCTCTCCAGCAGAGATCAGGTTTTAGATCATGTATCACAGAAGAATATGTATGCAGAATAATGAGTATATATTTACCACCTCAGGTTATTTTCCATTTTATTTTCAGTAATTCCTCATTCCAGCTATAAACAAAGCAAACATCATAGAGAACTTAGGAAGAAATATAACCATACTTTAAGAGCACCCGTTAGCGTCTTTAAACAAAATGCTTTTTTAAAACAGAGTTTAAAGAGATGGAATAAGGTATCATTTCAGCAAGAAATAACTAATATTTTTAGAGAAAAGGGTTTATATTATGAAAACCTTCTCTCTTCCAATAATTCAAATGAAAATACATGATGAGATGAGAGGTTAGAAATTATTAAGGCTTAAAGATGTAAGCCCAGACAGACTTGGCTATAACATCAAGTCACTTTTACTGGGTTGCACAACCAGTCTTTCCTATCTATGTCAAAAAGCATTTTAGCAAAAAAACCACTATGAATTGGAAAGTTTCAATCACGTACTATATTTGTTTTTATTATTCACTGAAGCTTAAAATAAATTGTAGTACACACAGCAACATACTCAAGCAATCATTCCTCACCTCCTCTGAAAACTGATTTAACCTGTTGCCAAAGCATTGCATGTTTCACTTATTTCATTCTAAAGTAAAAAACAATTCTCAGTCCATTGTACTGCTTTCTACATCTCCATAGATGAGCGATTTCATGGAAAAGGACTAGGAAAAATAACTAAGTACACACAGAGTACTCCATTATTCTAGTCGTTCTCTTGGTTGTAGCCTGTACCTGTACATAAAGGGCTTTGTCCCAAAAGCACAATGAAGCAGATGTGCCAAAGGTTATTGCAGACTAACAGCTAAAATTCTTTGCTGTTTTAAACGAGTATCACTTCACTGAAAGCAGAGCCATGCCAGTTTCCAGCAGTTGAAAATATGATCGATATTTGGGACTTGAAATTACTCTGTTAAAGTCTGTGCTTACAAGATAGGGAATAATCTTCACAGCAGATAGCTTTTGCTAGTTCTTGAGTAACAAAGAGTAACCACTAAAAAAATCTTTGTGGAGCATAATTTTCAGCTGAAATAGCAATTTACAAACCTCTTTCTTTTAGCATTATCTACATCAAAGATGGTCTGCTAATGTTTAGAATTACTTTTGGGTTTATTTGTATTATATTAATGCCTACAGTCCTGACCACTACATCAGGTTATTATTTCCAGCTAATAAGTTGCTGGTTAGTAACAAAGAACTTCACTCCGGTAGCTGGAGTGACTGCATTGGTGGAAAAAAGAAGAGCAACTGATGCCATATCTCATCTACCTTGACTTCTGTGAAGCCTTTGACACTACCCCAGACAACAACCTTATCTCTAAATTGGAGAGATATGGGTTTTATAGATAAGGAATTGGCTAGATGGCTGCATCCAAAGAGTTGGGGTCAACACGTCAATGTCCAAATGGAGATCAGTAACAAGTGGCATCCCTCAAGTGTCTGTACTGGGACCAATACTACTTACTATCTTCATCAATGACATAGGGAGATTGAACGCATCCTCAGCAAGTTTGTGGATTACACCACATGCATACATTAGCATGCTTGAGAGAAGGGATGCTATCCAGAGGATCCTTGACAGGCTGGAGAAGTGAGCTAACATGAACCTCATAAGGTTCAACAAGGTCAGGTGCAAGGTCCTGCACTTGGGTCAGGGCAATCCCCAGTGTCAGTTCAGACTCAGTGATGAATTGAGAGTAGCCCTGTAGAGTAGAGCTTGAGGATATTAGAAGATGAAAAATTGGACATGAGCTGGCAACATGTGCTTGCAGCCCAGAAAGCCAACCATATCCAGGGCTGCATAAAAAGAATCATGACCAGCAGGTCAAGGAAGGTGATTTTCCCACTCTACTTTGCACTTGTGACACCCCACCAGGAGTACTGCGTCCAGCTCTGGGATTCCCAGTACAAAAAAGGCATGGCCTGTTGGACCAGGTCCAGAGGAGGGCCATGAAGATGATCAGAGGGCTGGAGAACCTCTCCTGTGAGAGAATTTTCAGCCTGGAGAAGGAAAGGTTCTGGCAAAACCTTATTGCAGCCCTTCAATACTTAAAGAGGCTTATAAGAAGGATGGAGCAAGACATTTTACCAGGACTTGTAGTGAGAGGACAAGAGGTAATGGTTTTAAACTAAAAGAGGGTAGATTTAGATTAGACATAAGGAAAAAATTCTTCATGATGAGGGTGGTGAGGCACTGGAACAGGTTGCCCAGAGACGTTGTAGATTCCCCCCCTCCCTGGAAGTGTTCAAGGTCAGGGTGGATGGGGCTGTCAGCAAGTTGATCTAGTGAAAGATGTCCTATCCATGGCAGGGGAGTTGCACTAGATGATCTCTGAAGGTCCCTTCCAACCAGACCATCCTATGACTCAATGACTTCTTCCATTAACTGAATAATCTGAACACTTTATACTACTTAGTTACGTCTCCTTTTTAACAACTTAATCACCAAGTTCTTTTTACAGTTCTTAATGCTTCTTCACACAAGTCTTCACATTCCCTTCTGCATTGAATGCCTCTCCATGTGCAAGTGTATTTTTATATATGTAAATATATAAAATAAACGTTCCCATGTGGTTTGCAAATAAAGCTTAATTCTATTCATCAGCACTGACATTTATGTTTATTTTTATTCACAACATGTTTTTTTCTTCTTATAGGTCATTGTATGGCACCACAGCCCACTCAGCACCTCCAGCAGTGTCTCACAACAGCTGTTCTGCCACGCCTGAGAGAACTAGTGTTCCAGAGAGGAAAAACTTCTGCCTTTACAAGTTTTTCCTTCATTCCAGAATACCATCTTTAAGAAAAGTAGATAAATTAAGCATCTACCACTGCCAGGTGCTTGATTTTCTGCCTGGACATTCATGACTCAATATTTTAGAAACACAAGCACTTAAACACCGTGAAAAACGTTAGCCCTCTATAATCCACAGTGGTGATTATATAAATAATCTGTTGATTATGGTAAGCAGTAATCACGCAAAAACCAAATTCAAATCAGGCATAAGAAGAAGGCCTTCCATCCAGCAGATAAAAAAAAGAGGATAGTCTCCCTCCTGTCTGATGTTAGACATTTATAACAGGTACTTCAAATCTCTATGAAGATTTATCTGTTTCTATTGTCTGTAAAAAAAAACCCCACACAAAAAACTACAACACACAAAACAAAAACAAAAAACCCCACAAACACACCACCCAACCTGTTTAACTGTCTTCTAAGAAGCACACCAAAACCATGGGAATAAGCACAAAAAGAAATTATCAAAAAAATTAAGATGCACAAGAAACATTGCAACTAATTAGTCTATTCTGTTCACAGCCCAGGCAAACCTCAGAAGCTGTTTTGTGTGTTGGTCACCTCAGAGCTAATACAGGTTCTGCCCAGCAATGCTAACTGTGTTATTATGAAATACTAATTCAGACTGGATAACTGACATATTTGTAACCTTCAGGTCAGTCATTTAAAGCCATCCCACCTTGTTAGGGGAAAAAAGTTGTTTTAATTTACCATCTGTTGAGTCGCTTTTCTGAAGCATGCCAGTGATCTCCATTGAATTCAAAGCTGATGTGTCTGTATCACAGCACTCTCAGATGCCATTTGACAAAGCATCTTGTTGCCAGACTCAGGCAGAATGATACTTCAGATTTCTCTTTTCCATCAGTAACTCTTACAAATAAGAAATGGTATACATGAGTGAAGTATGTGTACAAAGCTGTTACTGAAGATGTCCAATTTTCATTGGTTTCAGAGGAACATAACATGCAAGGCACAGATTCATCACTGTTACCCATGCAGTGTCCAAGAATTCAACAGCCACGGGGATGCTACAGCCATCATTCATACGTTCACGCGGTACACAGTAGCCGACCTTTCCCAGCCCTCGTTCGATTTCAAGTGTCCCTGTGGTACAGAACTATCAGGGTAGCACCAAATCTTTGCACTGCCTTGCAAACTTCTTGTCAATCTTTAAGTTCACTCTAAAAACACATATGCGCAAAAGTACGAATGAAATCACCTAATAAGATTTAATGGTTTCCTAACATTATTTTAAAATGTTTCTTTAATAGAATATTACGGTACATAATCTTATAACAGGCATCTCTTAAGGTTTGCTAAAAGCCTTCAGTACGCTTGTTGTGTTCCCAGAAAACAGAGATAGATATGTTTTCCAAGTCTGACTGCCTTCAGTCCCTTTCCATTTAAACCATATTTAAAATTGCATCAGCTTTATGTCAAGAAATGGAATGAGATAAACATACAGCTTTTTGTATTCAAATTAAATAGCAGAAATGCCTGACTCAAGAAAACAGAAAGATAGGCTGCTCTTCACACTGAAAATCTTTTAAAATAAAACAGAAAGGGAAAAGAGTACGTAAAACCTAAATTGTGAAAAACAGATAATTAGGTATAACAAAAAAGGAAACAATAACAGAGTTATCTGAATTAATAATTGCTTCAGTTGTAGTGTGTTCAGGTTCTTCCCTCTTCACTTATGATTTTTCTTCCTTCAGTTTTTATTGATATCGAATCTAGATCATCTGGGCAAGTCAGAGACAGAGTTGCTTTAAGCAAGTACTGTGTAACCACTGATATCATACAGGGCTGTACTAAATAACACATTTATATCATCCTCTATTCAGGGCTTTAGATGTACTTCTGAGCTGCTTGAAAGTTTGAGACTGAGGCAAATCACTGATATTTCTGATGCAAAGCCCTCTTCTGATAGATAACATCCTTCAGGTGCAGAAAGGGAAGGTCCAGATATCAATAGTACTTATTTTCTTGCCCCTATCTTGAGCTGATCCCCTTCAAAAGAAGAATCCACAGTTAAATACCAGCAATTCCGAAGAAGGGCCCATGACAGCCTGTGCATATCCTCATGTGCCTGGTCACAAGCACCACGAGAAGCCAAGAAAGCTTAGTCCTAGTACAGATGCTGTAGGAAGAACTAGACCTCTAAATAGGACCTCTGTGCAACTTCAGTGGATCAAAGATCCAACAACTCTCCATGGAAAGAAAGTACTAACCTTGGAAAAATGGAGTCAGAGGAGAGTTTTCCATTATTATAGAGAAATATGAGTCTGTTAGGTCTCCAGGCCTGAAGTTACCTACAGATTTCATAATACACTGAAGTACATTTTTCAGATCTTCGGTGTTTCAACAGATAGAGGAGCCTAGCTTTGAATGATTCTAATTAAACTGCATTTAAAGCACAGTATTTATCTTAATATAACACAAGATAGATTCATCTCTCCTGTATGTGAGAATGAGGGATTCACAATACCACATATAACACAAGGCGAGGAAAGAACAGCCTGAACTGAGATATTAAAAGAATGAGATAGGTGACAATGGCTGCTGGGCAGCAAAATATTTGAAATTCAGCTTTTGCTACATCTCTGTCCTAAGAACTTGCAAGTCTGCTGTTTCTCACCTATTGTGTTCTCATGTGACAGTCTCCCATCTGTTTTACTACTCAGATTTTTTTATGCTCTCACACCTTGTCGTGGTTTAACCCAGCCGGCAGCTAAAACAACCACACAGCCATTCGCTCACTCTGCCCCAGTGGGATAGGGGAGAGAATTGAAAAGGGAAAAAAAAAAAAAAAAACACACATAAGATTGTTGGGTTCAGATAAAGACAGTTTAGTAGGGCAGAAGAAGAATCACAATAATAGAATATATAAAAGAAGTGATGAACAGCACAATTGTTCACCACCCAAAATTGAAGCTCAGGTAGTTCCCAAGCTGCCTCACCTCTTGGCCAAACCCCCAGTTATATACTGAGCATGACGTCATATGGTATGAAATATCCCTTTGGCCAGTTTGGGTCAGCTGTCCTGGCTGTGTCCCCTCCCAGCTTCTTGGGCACCCCAACCTTCTCGTTGGCAGGGCAGTATGAGAAGCTGAAAAGTCCTTGACTGCTTGGCAACAACTAAAATATCAGTGTGTTGTCAACGCTATTCTCATCCTAAACCCAAAACAGCACTATACCAGCTGCTAGGAGGAAAATTAACTCTATCCCTGCTGAAACCAGGACACACCTATTAGTTCATCTGCTCTCTCCTCTGCCAGCTAGCACATATCTTGAATGAGTGATGACAAGCTAAAGATTAGCATAGACAAAATAGACCTCTTGTTCCTCTCACATCAGCCCCTTCTGCATTTTTTCATTCCTTTTGGCAAACCCTGTTTTCCCCATTATTTACTCTTGCAGCACAAAGTCTTTCATTGTTGCTCATATCTCATTCGCTTTCACCAGCATAATGTATATCTAACACTTTTCTTTGTCCAATGGTTTTTAGCACTCATCCATACTCTTAACATTATAACTTCATCTCAGTACTCATAACATTGCTTTCTGGAAACTCTAATAAACGTCTGTTCTATCACTCGCTGTTCACATCATATCCTTCCTTCAAACTTCTACGGTACTCTCCTCCACATTACCGTATCAGATCAAGTCTGGCCTTAAAGGCTTACCATCCTGAATTATTTCTTGGACCTTGCCTTCTGTCACAACAACTTAGTCAGAAATGTCTATTTGTCTCCTTCTCCTGAGACTTTTTCACACTTCCTCCATGCTGCCCACTCTGAAAAAAAAAAAAAAAAAAAAAAAAAAAAAAGCCTTCTCACTCCAATACGCCATCCCCCTCACACACACACTCTCATTCAAATCCCTACTGAGACCTATTTTTGGTGAATCTTAATTAAAAGTCACATTTCTTCAACCCCAATATTTAGCCAAGAGGGTGTTGAAGATCTAAAGGGCAAATTTAACAAATATGCTCCTTTTTCCATTCTACCAAAGTTTCTCCCTGTAATCAGCTTCTCATAAAAGTCACTGCTCCATCCTCATGCCCTCTGCAAATGATGCAATTCTCACCTCTTCTGTGCAGTCACTACTTTGCCAATACATAAATCTCTCTAAAAGACATACTTCTGTCATGCTGGTTATTCTGTCTCAAAACTAATCTGTGAATTAGTTAAATTGTTACAGAGCTCACTCCCACCATTGGTACTGAAAGTTCTCAACATCAGAGACAATTCTCCACTTCTGCTGGGATCCAGGAGATACAACGTGCATTTCAAGTCAGTCATATCTAGATTTTCCCCTCCATTTTTGCACTGTATGGTTATTCAACTTTTTTTTTTTAAGAGCCAAACACCTATTACATAATTAATAAGAAATAATGAAAGAGACAAATCAAATGATATTCCCAGCTGCAGAGGTAGATGCTTGTTAAAAATCAGATCCATGAACGTTACAGAAAGATTAACAGAAACAAGCAAATATTTCTTCAATAAAGGGTAGACAGTGGGTTTAGATTTAGTAACTATATGTCTAGTTTTATAAAGGAATAAAATACTTTAGTAAACAATGAGCTGATCAATGAAAAGTAAGATGCACCACTGGACTACAACGTATAGACTATTATGTTTTTTCAGTCTTCCAGTGTGAAAGTTACTTACGTCTAAGAGAAAAGAAAAAAGTCCTTTCTCATTTGCATTGTAAATGCACACAGCCTACTCCCACAGCCAATACCAAAAGCAAACCTGATATAGCAATTCTGAACAGATTTCCTTGCTGCAGCAAATTCAGCGCCTGCTGTCACTACAGCACTTCAGAGAAGCAAGTCTGAAGCGTTACTCAAGCAACAACTTAAAGCCCATTTTAAAATAGGAATTCTTATTCTATATCACAGTTAAAATCCAGCAGTTAAGCCCATTGTTTCTGGAAGATCTCTCTCTGACTTCACTATGAATTTCTTAATTAAAACTAATTAGAAACTACTTTTCTGTTTAACCTCAGCAAGAATAATCAGTTTCATCAGAATTACGTCAGTCCTCTCACAAGCTCTCTAGAAAGGTACAGAAGGGGCTGCCCCATGAGAACACTTCTCCTTCCTGTATGGACAGCCCATGAGAATTTAATACTGACCAAAGAGATGCAGACCAAACAGCGGGCTCAGAAAAAAGGATTTCACATTTTTTTCTAATCACATGCTGACTTAAAGTTATTTTGTCTTTATTTCTATTTGATCCTGAATAAAAATAAATGATATTAGTTCAGTACTTCTGGCTTTTAGCTCAGAAGATCTGCTGAGACCTTATTTAAAATCTCAGCAGGAATTGTTCTCATGTATCACAAAAATTTTGCAGTGAGAACAAATGTAACAACAGGACTGAAAAATAAACAGCATTGTACATCGCCTTTCCTTACAGAAGTAACTTCTGAATATTTTCCTTCATTTTTAAAACTGTCATTGGAACAGGTTCTCACAATGCACACAAAGAATTTGTTGATACTCAGAAATCACCAGTCTCTCATAGCAGCTATTAAATTGGTACTACCTGTGGGCAGAGTCAATACAAAGGAAAGCATTTCCATTTTCTGCAACCATTGGGCCACTTTTAAGAGATCTTCATGAAGAACACATGGATTCAATACACACATCTCATTTTCACAGAGAAACTCAGAAGTAACACAGCTATTCTAAAACAAAACTGATACAAGATGGGGTAGCCTTCATTTCATAGCTATATAATCCATTTAGGTACATCCAAGCTTTTGAGTAAGAAATACCATTTCTCATGGAGACATGCA
This sequence comes from Grus americana, assembly GCF_028858705.1. NCBI lineage: Eukaryota > Metazoa > Chordata > Aves > Gruiformes > Gruidae > Grus > Grus americana. Next base: position 24,773,999 of record NC_072855.1, read on the forward strand.
AAGCGCATTTTCCAGGCTAGTCTTTTGGCATCAAAATGCAAGCGTCTACCAGCATGCAGTAACATTAAATGAAAAAACAAACAAACAAACAAACATGCAATCTTGAACCTACAGCATTAGAACAACAAATCTGTTACTGTGATCAAAGCCAGACCACTTAAACCCAAATGAGAGAGAGACTCCTCAGCTCCTCAGGTATTTTGCATTCAGTGCTGTTGGGAAAGACAGCGAGGAAGGTAGAGCTACAGCCCCTTTTCCACCGTTATTCCTTGGAGCTTAGGGTTATATGCAGGGTGGCAGGTTTGGGCACAGAAAACAGCATTAATATGTAGAACACTGATCATCAGTGTCTTTGCAGGGGGTGGGGAGGTAGCTAGGATTTGTGACCTTTTACCATGGGCTAAGAAATTACTGTATGCCGCCTGAGCCATGTGGGATGATTTGATTGCCCTTAGCTCTGATGTGGGGAGCTAAGATCATACCCATGAATTGCTAGTGGACACCTCTCTAGCCAAGGTAATTTGATCTTGAGGTGAGTTCATTAATAAAAATGGACCAGGCTTCCATGGGAGCTGACATTTGAAATATTCAAATTTATAATAAAATTAATCATATTTTGTTTATTCTTCTCTACAGTGCTTTAGGCCATTAGCTATGCACACAGTGGTGGACAGCACTCAGGAGCAGTGACACAGTATGGTCACATTGCTGATGTTACAGATTGCATGTTCATACAAAGGCATTGTATAACATTGCTTTTGGCAACAGAAACAGGAAAAATCTATATAACATGCCTACAGTCACATCCTGTAACCACTGGAATATTAGAAGGGAAAAAAAAGAAAAAAGAATTTGCTAGACAAATACTGCCACGGCTCACATCACACAAACGCTGCCTGATGTTGCAGTAGATCTCTTGTATCAGAAGGATTATCCTTATCAGTGGAATCTCAGATAGCTTTGATCTGTTAGAGCAATGTATTGGGCTCAATTCAAAAGGAAAAAGTGTCTTCCTGTCAGCTTCGTTATGTGTAAATGAGTTATAACCAGGACTTCATAAACCTTTTTATTGGTCTCTTACCCATTGCAGCAAGAGCACCTGGCATCAACACTAGCAATACAGCTTCTCTATTACCTTGTGCCTCACTTTGAAAAGGTCTGCAGAGCACTAATGATAGTTTTTCATACCAGGGAACTTCTGTTCTCAGCTCCAATTTCACAGCTATCCCCACGCTAGCAATTCACTTTATGTTGCATGAGTTTGGTAAAGATGATACGCAAGACTTGCTCCTTAGCTGATGTAAATCCATGGGAGGTTCATATCCTATGCAAGAGAGAAATTATGAACTGCAGAAGCGTACACATGGCAGAATATGCACTGACCGCATGGGAAACAGTGTCTCTAGCCTGCAGGTATATTTTGGTGGCTAGATTGCACTGATCTGCTAAACTAACATTTCTATACATGTCTTTATGAAGTTTGCAACCTCGAGGAGCACATCTGTGTCTCTCTCCCTGTCTCCTCCCCATATTCTGTATTGAGTACTTGGTTTCTTACTCTTTTGCATAGCATTTTTCACTTTCAACAATATTAGCATATTCCAATGATCTTAAAATAGCCCTTATTTTCACAATCCAGTCATCTCACTACAGAAATTGGAAAAAGCAATACAATTACCGATATACTGATTATCGCATATGTCAGCCTGACCTTTATGTCAGATGCTCTACAGTATCCTTATTAATTGCCATTTATTCATGGTCATAGCTATGAATGTTCCAAGAATTAATTTTTATGTTTTACTGTTCCATTCCTGTGAACTACTCTTTCTTTTTCCTTTTCAGTCTGTGGTAGCTCCATCAGAAAATGCTAGGTTCAGAAGAAACTATTGTTCTTATTTCATTTGCAGTACTTCCCCTCCCATTCCTCACCTTATTTTTATGCCCTGTCTACAAGGTGTATAGTTCTTGGTTTTTCAGACACAAAAACCTTTATAGAATCCTCATATTATGTCTCAGTTGTTTCATACCAATGTCAGCATGAAGTCTCAAGTACATGGGGACAGGGGTGGGAAGACCCCAGTCATATGCTAAGGCACAGTAAGGTTCAAGTGCTCCTAGCCCAAGTGGTTCATAGTTTAGTGTTGCGAGTTCCTGTTGCTGATGCTAACAGCAGACTCGTTCAAAATGTTTTACCTAGAATACGTTCCTGTATTTCAGATGCTTATTTACTTTTAAGTAATGCTTAAAGACGCAGTCTATTATAGCAAAAACTTTTAGTGTCATTGTCCAAAATCAAAGGGAAATGCATGCAAGGCAAAACTGGCTATCCAGATAACTCCTAAGGATGTCTTGACTCTCAGCAAGATTTTTGTTCGCAGTTTACACAGTAATTGTGAAAAAAGTCTCAATTCAGAGAGCAGCCAGAGGAATCTGTCAGAAAAGTCAATGTAAAATGTTTTATACAACAAAAAAAACCCCTGTTCTTTATATTTGGTATAAAACAATAAACATATTTTAATAAATGAGACTAAAACCAAGAAATATGAAATAAAAAGCATCCAGTTGTAAACACAATTAATCTCAAAGTGAGCTTGGCTTAAGCAAATTGCGTAATACTGTACATTAAGAACATAACCTGATCAAACTATTCAAACTATAACAAATACAGGAGTGATCATAACATGAATCAAGAATTCAAGTAAAGAAAATAGAACAGGAAGAAGGATTACAGGAACTGAAGTCACAGAAGTCCTGAGGGCTCTAAGTTATAGTAAAATTTGGCTTGATGTACAGTATCCGTTCTCTGAGATGAGGTTCTTCAAAGTGCAAACTGGAGGAGTATTAGAATATAGTTCACAGTGCTGAAATACAGTACACATCCATTACACTTATGGCTTCATAATTGTTCAAACCTCATACTCTTATTTATATGTCTTTCAGAGCCTGAGAAGCAATGGAACCTTGTATTTTCAAAGAAAGCTAAAAGCCTATATTTCCCTGTTTAAAAAGTTACCGTCAATTTTCCAAGCATTTAGAGTTGATAATAAGCATGATCCCTGCTTTGAGCTCTGCTTCCAGTGTAACACCACAGTACTACAGCATACAGCAGATGAACCTCACTGCTGGTGAAAAAAGGTTAAGTACATTCTAAAATTAAGTTTGTTGGGGCCCTTACCAAACGTTAAGAAATACTTGTACATTTTTCAATACATAGGACTTAGAGACTCTATCTTCTGTAAATATAAGTGTTTATTTAGTTGTGTCCAGGTAAAGTTAGTGGATACCAGGCTTACACACACACACAGATAAACATAGTAGTAGAACAAACACGTACCTTTAGTTGCAAAATCAGTTTGGTCATGCTCAAGTACGGCTATCCAAAACCTAAAATGCTGTTTGTCTTAGCTCTATCTTGTATTAAGTGTGCATGTTCTGCTTTGAATATTTGTCGGTGAGGGTTTTTTTCCTGATATGCTGCTTTACAAGAGTCAATTGATTTAGTTAATTTCAAATTGACAATTAGATGACAGTTACCTAATGGGAAGGTATAGAGAAGATGTATCCAGACTCTTCTGCAAAGCGCACAGCACCAGGCAAGTTACAACAAGGGAAATTCTGTTTCAGTACAGAAACTTTGCCATGGCAGTGGGCAAGTATTGGGACAGGTTGCCCAGAGAGACTGTGGAAACTCTGATCCTGGAAACACCCAGAATTCATCTGGACAAACCCCAGATTTTCCAGGTGAGTTTTGAGCATCTCCAACCTCCTGTTTGAACGAGGTTCAAAGCAACATCCACAGCTCCTTTCCAAGCTAAGTTATTCTACGTTTCTGTAACCGACAGCTAAGTCAAATGACCACTGTGGCCCATAAGAAACCAAAAGTCTGCAATCTAAATAAAGAACAGGCTACAGCTTGTCAAATTCTTCTTCTTAAGTTGGACACTACTGAAAATATACAGCACCTTTTTCGTAATCCTTCAAAGAGCAGTAGATGAGACATTATAACACTCTGAAATCAGACCATAGGGCTTGCTTTCTTTATAAATTAGCTTTCATTTAATCTTTAAATATATCAACATCAGTAAGAATATAATGAAGTTCTCTACAGTTTTCAAATAACAGAAGTTAAGAGTGCTTTGCAGATGGCGTTGGTTATTTTAACTCATGTTTGCTCTCCACAAGATAGATGCTGGTATTTCTTCAGCAGTTTGCAATAATGATCCCCTTTAAAGATATAAGATCCTCAGTACATAACACCTACATACTCATTTCCTGATACCAAATGGCGAGGTTATCACGCAAATGGTGAGGCTGTTTATACAACAAAACATTTTGGCAGCCAGAGGGAAAAAAAATAAAAAGAGAAAAAGATCAGTTATACTAGAATTTTCTCCATAGTTGAACAAAACTGCCTAAGTATGATCCCCAGAAGAGGTGCAACTAGAAACAGGTCCTCGAGCACATGGCTGGTGCACCTGCATTCCAGAAATCCAACAGCTGGTACTCCATCCCCCCCAACCTGCAGCTGCACAGCAGACAACAGCTGATGGAAATGCAGATGTTGAAAATATCATCTCATTGGCTCAGTCTCAGGCTTCTTACAGCACTTTGCATACAATCTCAAAATATCTCCATTCACTTGAGTTGAACCAAAACTGCCCAGCCCAAAACTTCCTGTAGTATAACAAGGATTGAGTCGCAATTGGCAAGACTGAACTTGTTAAAGCATTGCCAGTAGATTCAAAGATATCTAATGATTTTAATGAGATGTTGCTGTTGTAGTTTAAAATACTAATCACTTCTCACACTGAAGAGAATAGCCCATGTATGCCCAGAAAAGCAGCATGAGCCAATCATAACAAAAAGAAATAGCAAATTTAAATTTGGAATTTCAGGGTGATTCATTGACCTGCCTTTTTCAAAGGAGCCTTTTAGCAGCTGTCATAACTAAATCATGTTAAAACAAGCAAATATTTTAAGAATGCTCACTTTGCTCCCTTATACAACGAATCAAGCCATCTGTGCTATACTGGTCCTTAACTGATATTCTATCCACATAGAAGTCACTAGAAATCTTGCCAGTTTAGTTCTCTGCACAGATGCCTCCCTAAGGTACACCTCTGAGACATTCTCCAGAAAGAGGCAGACAAAAGGGAAAAACAAGCAGCCATGTTTAGGATAACTAGGTTTTCCGCTTCTGATTTTGTTTTCACTTTTCTAGGATAATACCAAAGTTAAAGGAGAAGAATTATGTGGGTGCTTGGAATCAGTGTTCTCTAAAACCTGGAAAGATCCTCCTGGCAGTAGAGAAGTGCATCTTCAAAGAACCACAATTCTTAAGAATTTGTTCTTTTAGAGCAAAAATTTCAGTCCTCTTCTAGATACATAGACTTGATTTCCTGATTACAATGCACAAAAATTGCCACTATTTAGTGGCAGTGATGGAAAGGCACAATCTTATCTTTAGCTGTTTCCAGGTCTGCATGAGTGTCTTAATTAGCATTGGAGCATTCAGACTTGGCACCCTGTAGCTTTTCTGTGCCTTTCTCAGCAACATATTTATTACTTTTTCCTCAAGGCTGTGATTGTATACTTTAGTAGAACAGGGACACAATTATAAGGCCATGAGGACTTCCAAAGCATGAAGAGATTTAATCCACATTTTCTAATCTCTGAAAGCAAGAAAAGAGGAAGAACATTTTATCATTACCTTCTGCTCATGCTGAGAGTGAAAATTCAATTGGCAGAGAATAACACAAAATTATGATTGCTGTTAGCAACAGGTAACTCAAAGAAGTTACCTGGGTTTGTTTCAGTTAATCTAAAACTGAGGAATATTTAACAGGATTTGGGGTTTTTTGGTGGGGGTTTTTTTTTTTCCTTCTTTTAAACAAAAGGTTTCACCATTTTCCAATATTGGATGATAATCTCCTAAAAACTAGCACATTAGGAAAAAAAGAAAGGTTACCAAAACATTTTCTCAAAGTTCTGTGAGGAATTATTTTGGAAGTTGCATAAATTTAAGAGACTAGGAGAAACAAAATGCTGTTACTGAATTACTCCACACACAGACTTTTACTTCCACGTCCCTTCTAATCTTTTTTTCTGACCGGCAACAATACCTGTGTGTAGCCAACATTTTGGGTCAGTTTGTTTCACATTGCCATAGGAATGCAGCTTGAGAGCATGCCAGTCCACCACCACCACTTGCTTTTGCTGCACGAACTTGCTAAGGCAGCCAGCTGGCTCTAAGTTAAAACTAGAGCAAAGGTCGACGTGCAGACAACACAAGCTTGGTGTAACTCGGGTTAACAGTGAACTCAAGCTAAGAGAACAAGTTGAGTGCAGCATTTGCATCTGTTCACCTCACATCTCAGTCGTCTTGCTTTTTTTCTGAGCATGATGGTCCTGCTCTCCTGCACAACTGACCAAACAGAGCCACAGCCCAGGAACAGACCACGCTTCTCTTCCAGATTTATCTCCCTTCTGTCCCCTCTGGGAGAGCTGACAACTGCATCCAGTCACTAAAACTTCCTAAAGCAAAGTGACCCTCAGTATCTAAACAAACTTCCTAAAGCAATGTTTCTTAGAAGAAAAAAAAAAATCATTACAGAGATGATGGATTAAAAATTTTTAAGGCAATAAACAGTTATGTACACAGCTACTTCTCCTCAAGTCTTATGCTCAAAGAGCAACTGCTATAGACAGTCTTGTCTTTCCTCCTGGACCACTACAGGTTCCTTTTTCTTGTGAGTATTTTGGTTGGTTTAGGGTTCTGTTTTTCCTTCCTTTTTTTTTTTTTTTTTTTTTAAACAGTTTCACAGTTTGTCAGAAATATATGGTGTAACTTTGGGCCAGAACACACACAGGCTGAATATATACCAAAATTCAGGTCCCCACTACGTACGTTAGTAGATTTACACACAGCCCATTCCCCATGGACAATGAGGTGAATTAATATGAATTGTCCTTTTTGTCACTCCTAGGAAAAAATCTAAGAGAAGTTAACTGCTCATCCTCTGACTTTAGAGAGGGTGGTCTAACTTCCAGTTCTCCAAAATCTGACCTTGAATGAGCTAGATCCCACAGAATTACTATAACTCAGTAAACTTGAATGATGATGGTAAATCCACGTCATTAGGCTAGAAACAAGTTGGAACCTGTCCTTCCTATAGTCTCCCTGAAGCAACTGAACAAGGAGAGAGCTTACCACGTGAAGATTAAGTGGGAGAAGGGAAGTTTGACAGCCATCACTTCCTGTCAGCCCCAGTAAGCTTCAGAAAGCAGCATGAGGCAGAAGACCTCCCTGTCCTCCTGTTGCATCCCGGTTGTGACGTGCTCATAGCCCTATCTGTACTCTGGGTTTTGCCTTTTATATTTTGTAGCTCCAAGCACACAATATTTTGACAGTCTTCAGCCACTCTCCAGCCACTGTTAAGGCCACCAGAAGGCAAAAGGTCTTTTGGGAAATGCTCTTTATTCCACATAACTGAAGTCTTCTGATGCATATTTGGTTCTAATACACAGAAGCAGATCATTTTCATAGGTGACCAAAATCATTACAGTAATGGTGGTAATCACAAAAATTACACAAACATACATTTCTTCCCTTTCTAACATCACTGCAAATTAACACAAAGCCAAAAAAATCTATTTTTTATTACTTACTAATTTCTGGAATGTTAACAGAAAATATTTAGATGGATTAAATGTTCAGACATAAAATGAATTTACTGTAACTGACTCAGGCATGCCCTTCAGGAAGCTTTGATAATATGTTAACTCATTTTGAAGTTAATGGGTTTTGCTTATGAAATAATAATTTTGTAAGTATAATTCTGATGATACAGAGCCTAATGTTAAGGGGGTTATTTTGAGCATCTCCAAATATGAGTACCTTCAAATCTTTAGACCATAAAAAAGAATCACTAATCTCAGTCTATATTAAGGCTCAGATTTTGAAACTATTCCCTTACTTTCTACTACTTCTGCAAGATAAAGTTCTAAAGCAGCCTGCATCTAAGGACAGTCTTTGTCTGGTTTCAGCAATTTTTTTAAATCATCAAATCATCTATGTATGTCTTTTTTACAGAGGAAAGTGTTACAAACAAACATGGAACTGGGTTTTCTTACAGCTATTTATGTTAAAGACATGGACCAGAATCAAATGCCCTAAATCAATATAGCACATCAGTGAATTTTTCAGGTTACAGTGGTCTTACACTAAACACATTGTCATTTACCCACACAAAATATTTACTTGCATTTTGATTTCTAGCTAATAAATATTAAACTGTCTAGACAAGACACATAGATTTGGATTGTAAAGTCAAAAAGACATCTGTACAGCCACCCACAGAATATTACACTTCTCCAGCTTCGTGTTGGACAAGGCCTGTCCCAGTAGTCTCAGACTCACATAGGTTCAACCACACCTGCTGGACTCCAGACAGAAACATTCAGGATGGTAAAAGTGTGTCAAAGTATCAAAGTCCAAGACTCACACAGTAAAGACAAGCCTTGAATGAACACACCCAAAAAGTTTTGCAAGTAAAGCAAAGCTTAACTAATTTTGTTCTTTGGTTAAAACCAAAAAATATCAAAATATCCATGCACGCATGATGCACAGAGTTTACTTCAGTACTACACAGAAGTAGAACAACAGAAATTGGTTTTAGGGTTGATGTTTTCCTACACAAGACTCAAGTTGAAGGCTCTCTTCCTTCAAAGAGATAAATATTCATTGTGTGATTTCTATTAAACCTGAAATCAAATCAAGTTTGAAAGAGACATCAATTTGTTTATAGTTGTAAGAACATGTTATTGTTTGTAAATTTCTAAAGCCATGAATAAGCATACTATGAGGAGTAGATGTGTATTTCACCTTAACACTAGATTATCCAAAGTTCATTTTCAGTCTTAACACTGCATTAAGAAGGTATTTTGCATGAATATAGAACATCTATGTTAATATAATCTAACTCAAGTAAAGCCAGCAGAGCTTTGGTTATAGGAATCCATTTACATGTTAAAAATTAAATCTTATTACAAGAATTTATTTGCAGCTATCAGAAATGTCTAGTTTTTGTTCCCATATTGCTATCAACACAGTCTCCAGAACACTACTAACAATAACATAATATCTTGAAGGTAATAAACTTATTTTTAATCAACCAAATCCTAGTGAAATTGTAAAAAAGTATTTTAAATGTATATAGAACTGGGGATGGGGGAGAGAAGTGACCTCTAAGCTCCATTTGCACATAACAGATCCATTTACTGTATTTAGTGCAAATACAAGCAAAAGTTTATAATTTACTATTGCATCTCATAACACCAGATAATTTATCACTTGTGCAAAGTAAGGCCAAACGAGGATTTGCTCATCAATAGAGAGAACCACCCTGGCCCATACGCTCACACCACCTTTCTCAGAAAGAACAGAGCAGCATTCTGGTCTGAAAAGGCACAAGAGGGCCTTGATTCAGAGCAGTAAAAAATAGACATTTGCCACATTTTCTCTTTTTTTAAAAAGTGAGACAAAAGCTGCTCTTAAAGTTGGTGATCTCCTGGGCTAAGCTGCACTCATACTTAAGCATACTTTTGTTGGATCAGATTTTCACTGAAAGATCCAGATAAATTGCTAGAAAAATGTGTAGCTTGATGGTTGATAAGGAAAATATATATATTTTAAATATTATTCAGAAGAAATAAGAGTTTAGGGCACATCTGCAGAACAAGAAACCAAAATTGGCCCAGCACTTCTCCGAATAATATCTTCTGCTTCTCAACAGGGCTATTTATCCCAAATGTTATGCTGCTGTGATGCATCTGTAACTGTGTGATAATCTAAGCACCCTCATTCAAAGCTCTAGAGGGGCAGTGCATCATGTTATGTAGATATAGCCCAACTGTTAGCATCTGGGAAAAAAGATAACACATTACAGGTATTTGTAAAAAGACAGCAGCTTCATCCACTGTGTTTCTTCTGTTAAGCCAACAGAAGTGTCTTGCACTGGGTTTAGGCTGGAACTTGCTTCTTTTTAGGAAAATTCCAAGGACTAAGCATGTCTGTAGTGTCTGTTCTTAGCAATAGCCACAGTAATTAGCAAGTCTGCTATATCATGCATAATACTAAAACAAATTTATATGATAACAACTAATGATTTTTCCTAGCCGTGAAATAGTAGAAACACCATAAGGTCCTCAGAGATGAGCCATTCAAAAGTAGAATAGCGGCTAAATTCCAGGAGGTTTAAGATACCATATAGAGCATTCCTTAGGTAGCAAGAGAACAAGAGATGCATTAAAATACAGTATTTGGTATGCTAAAAGTAGAATCAAATCTACAAATCTTCCATGATTCCACAAATTCACAAGAGACAAGAATTTGACACAGAAACTTTATCATTAATATACATGAAACATTCCAACAAGATATACTCTAGCTTTTAATTTCTGGCTTGGTAAAAGTCATAGGTACAAGATTCCTGGCCCTGTCCCCTGACCCATTAGTTTCTGAGCTTCCTGAGAGCACACAAACCATTAAGATTATCTTTGACTATTGCAACCAACTGTTTTCTCCTAGCAGTAATCATCAAGCTTCAAGACATTGTTCGCTACACTATTTATGATGCGAGTCTCAGTAGTTTCAAGTGCACTGGACATAATGTACATCTCTTAGGGGAAATCAGTCAAGTGTGTGCTATTTTGCCTGGAAGAAGCCTGCCTAGCACTTTTGTATGGGCAGCTAATTTTCAAATGCCACTTTGAGCTGCAAAGAGCTTGAAAGTAGCTTTCCAACAAATCATCTTCAAGAACTCTTTAGCCTCTGAAACAGAGGTCATGAATTCCTTTCAAACCTCAGCTTTGATTGCTCTAACCTCCACAATTAGTGCAGTATGCTGTAGAAAACATTTTAAACCCAGAAATGGATTCTGAAATATACACGCACTCAGCTTCTGAATGCAAAGAAATCCTGAAGCTCAATGATTGCAGTGAAGTACCAGCAACTCTCAAATTATTTAACATTCTTAAATCTCTAAATTAGGCTTTACCTTGCCTACATTTAAGACTTGATCCTTCTGAAATCAGGATTCATTCAATCCAGAAGTCTTTGGATTGATGCCATCATTCATGGAGTCATAAATGAACCATAAGTCAACAATTCTGGGTTCATTACACAGAAGAAATCTACTCCCCCTTTTCTTTCTCAAGTCAGCTTGTACTGCCACAGAGTATCTCCAAGACAGGGAGCACCTTACATGCCAACATGCACAGCCAGAATGCCAGAGCTCTAGAAGAAATAAGTGGGGAAAGGATGCAATTAGGATTGCCAGAAACTTGAAAGCCTCTCTTGACAAGTGTTCTTAAGGCTGGATTATCCTTGCTGCCTGTGGCAAAGTTAATATTTTCAGGCCCTCAAACCTTACTAACAGTATGAAGAAGAGTGACATAAAGGTGAAAGACTCAGGGAACAGGAGAGATACTGCATTATCGCTTGTGTACCTATTTCCTCTTATAAGAAAGCCTGCTGATGTGAAGTCAAAAGTATACAAGTCTGCAATATGCTCAGAGAGGCCAGAGTGACATTTTTAGTTTAACTTTTTCCTTTAGGTCTTCTAGTTTCCATCAGTTTAGATACCTTAGGTGACATGAAGAATACTAGGCAAGCCTTCCAGTCCCAGCTTGCCATCTTGGCGAGAGTAATTAGCATGTCAGCATTCAAAGAATGCAAATTTACTCCAGGCTGGAATGAACTCCAGCATTCAAGGTTAGTTGCACAAATACCTCAACTGTTATCCTGTCTTTGACCAAGGGTCTCTTTCTTCATTAAGAATTGCAAGATTATCACAGAAGCAAGTCCTGGAGCATTCAGAGTTTTATAGATTCAAGACCCCACAGAAATATCAGCTAACAGTGAAAGGCAATGATACAACCCAGATCTCAAGAAAATAACAGCTACTTGTTTGGCAAGTACAGATAAAGTTCTTGCCATCACTGCAAATGGAAAGAAATTTGAAGCTTAGCTGTAACCTTTAATATCAACCTAGACACTCTCACTGTTAAGACCTATATATGTTTTCATTTGAGCTGGAATTGTACTGGTTTTTAACAAATTGAAGGATTTCCCTCAACTTCAGGTGATTTGTTGTTTAGCAGTCTTAATAGGGTTGATAAATATAGCATCATTACTCATTTTCTGATTTTAAATTGAGACAGGCAAGAAAGTAGCAAGTGTTATCAGGAACCCTAGAATACATTCGTGCAATAAAAAGTCACCTTTTCCCTTGTGGTGAACACTGTCTCTTTCCCTCTTTAAGAGGCCATCAACTTTGCTGTCTCCTTGCTTTGCAATGAAACCACTACTAGCATTTTGTTCTGTATTTGGTTTCAAAAAAATTACTTTGAGTAAACCAACTCTTTGAGGGCAGTGGCAAGTTAAGAAAGTTAATTAACATAAGAAAAAGGTTACTCCTATACATGTTGTGGTTTTTGTGTTTTGTTGGGTTTTTTTCCCCCCCAACTGACTATCAGGATAAAATTCTGTAGAGAGCAGGAAACATGCAAATCAAACAGGCTGTTGGTTTAAGTGAACTTGAAACTGTGGATTAAGTTATTTCTCAGTTAAATCTCAGTTCTTTAATACAAATTGCTCACCATATTTCTTCTGAGACAATTTTCTACTTCAATATTAATAAGAATCTGAGTACCCATAAAATACGTTTCAGGACTACAGAGTATCTCTTGAGGTGAAAACATTAAATTTCATCCCACAGCCATAAAGCAGCTTCTCCGATAAAACTTTGTGACCTATTTTACAGTTCCTTCCCTAGCTGGAAAAGGATTTGTGAAAGGACATGCATGTCACTTTCCCAGTATCAAGACAATAATAAACTGCCAGTTAAATTTCTAAACTGATGTATTTTAATAAGTTTGCATATTTGCATAACCCCTTTGAAAAAGTTACCAGTGCAGAAAAATGTAGTTCTCAAACCCTGATTCTGACCTCCTTGAAAAACAGTATTAAGAATGAATACTGTATTTAAAGGCAGTAGTAACATTAGAAAAAGGCCAAGGAGAGGTCAGAAATAAGTACAAAATAAAGAGAATTCAGGTTGTAAAAACGCTACTAGATATACCCACATCATGCTGGCTTTGGCTGGGATAGAATTAATTCTCTTTGTAGTAGTTAATATGGGCCGATGTTTTGGATTTGTGCTGGAAACGGCATTGATAACACAGGGATGCTGAGCAGTGCTTACACAGAGCCAAGGCCTTTTCTGCTTCTCACCCCACCAGCGAGGAGGCTGGCGGTGCACAAGGAGTTGGGAGGGGACACAGCCAGGACAGCTGACCCCAACTGACCAAAGGGATATTCCATACCATATGACGTCATGCTCAGCATATAAAGCTGGGTGGGGGAAGAAGGAGGCAGGGGCGCACATTCGGAGTGATGGTGTTTGTCTTCCCCAGTCACCGTTACGCATGATGGAGCCCTGCTTTCCTGGAGATGGCTGAACACCTGCCTGCCCATGGGAATAGCTTTAGCTATTGAACTGTCTTTATCTTAGCCCATGAGTTTTCCCACTTTTACTCTTCTGACTCTCTGCCCCATCCTGCTCGGGGGCCTGAAGAGCAATTGGCTGTGTGGTACTTAGTTACCAGCTGGGGTTAAACCTCAACACATATATATGTATATGAAATTGAACAGCTACAAATTCTGTGATTTCTGAAAATACCAGATGTGTCAATTATTAGTATATTATAGTTCTAGTGCATGATGAGTTTGTGTTAAAAGTGTGATCCTTTGTGACACATACCCAGACAAAACCAACTTGAAAGAGCAACAAGATTATCAGCTTTTGAGATTCAGCAGGCAGTCCAGAGTTGTAATCATCACACTAACAGCTCAGATATCAATTAGATTCTCAGATACAGGTGCTTCCCATTAGTGAAAACTGATTTTCCATCTGTGCTTCATGATGAGTCTGCAATATTTATTTTGATATCAACTTCACAACAATTATCTGTGTCTTTGTCACCTCACAGCAAATCTGTTGCAATACAGCCAATGACAGGTTGCAATTCAAGTATTTTAAAATGCTCCATTGATGCTTTCTTTGCTATTTCAGTTAAGTTGATGCCACATCTCTAACATTTCAAAATAACGTCTTTTAGCCTTCAGGATAGAACAGTTGTAAGGACTTTAAGGGGACCCACAGCCTGCACAGTTTCCAACAGTCTGTCAAGGAAGTTTTATTCCTAAAGTCCTAAACATTTAGACCTTATTCCAATTTATTTCAATATTTTTATCCTCTTTCAACATACTAAATCAAGAAGTGACATCATTAAAGCATTAAGTTCCCTGCAAAATTCATTTAATACAGATGAAAAAAAGCTTATGAATATACATAACAAGAAAGAAATTCAGAAGCAACAGAAGATAGCCACAAGTCCAGAGAGTCAACCTTCGGCTTCCCCTCCTCCAGTTCAGCATGAGCAAATGGACTTGCCATCTTTGCTCCCATTCTTATAGCAATAATCCCAACCCCTTTGGAGGTCCTCTAATTTTACCGACCCTACAGGAAAGGGAGGCAGATCGAAAGAAGACAGCAGGGACTACAGTTACCACGTCCTTTGCACACACCACCTCAGCACCCTCACACCAATAGGAGACACAACTGGCCAGTAGCTGCAGCATCACATGTGGCCTCTCACACCTACCTTGCTTTTTTTTTTTTTTTTTTTTTGCTAGAAGGCAAGGTGAAATAACTTCCATGAAATTTCAGGAATTTTTACACCTTTAAAAAAGGGCAACTCTTAACACTGAAAAAAAAGTTATAGGACACAAACTAAGAATTCTTTGCCATGGCACACCGCTTCCACCTCTGTCCCCAGCTCCAGCTATTCCAGGAAGGGAACTACTAGCAGAAGGTAAAAGCACTTTGCGTACAAAAGTTTCTGTAGTTTTTGTTTTGCTGGGTTTTGGGGTTTTTTTTTTTTCTTTTGAGGTAGTGTGGGGTTTTGTTGCTGTTGGTTTGTGGGGAGTTTTTCAACAAAAATTAGCAATGTGAAAAGCCCAAAGTTTCTGCAGATGCAGGGGACAGCAAGTCAGGAGAAAGGGCAGATTGTATCACACACACACCTTTTACTCATGCATTTATGAGGACTTAAAGCAGTATAGCCAAAAGACAACTGAAAACAGGCAAGCTTCTTCCTGCTTAAACTGTCGCTTACAATAATACCTCTTCACTAGACTAAAAGTTGAACCTATAAGCAATTCACACTCCTGACTCAAGCAGAGCAGTGACACATTTTCTACAGAAAAAAAACTAATAGGAAGAGGCAAGCCTACTCCTTTCGGGTAATTCAATTCTTATTGCTTCTAAAAATCTGTTCATCCATTTGCCTCTTACAAACCTTCACTGTGTGAAGGTCAAGTATCTTCATCACCCTCCACATCAAGCCACATTTACGACTATGTTTGAGACAACCCAGCCATGATATCATTAGGTTAAACTTTAACACTGGGATTTTTCTCACACATTTCTGAAAAGCGGGGTGTTGTTCTTGTTGCCTGATACTAATGGGGAGTTTCCATCACATCACCACTTGTTATTAATCACAGGTGCATGAAAGCCTGCATTCTAATGGGAACTTTGCTACTTACATTTTCTGCAAACTCAGCTTGCTTATAGGCACCAGTTACACTTATATAAAAAAAATATTCCCTTTGAGATCTCAGGAATACCACAAATAGGACATACAATGACCAATATTTGATCATTTCCCTGACTATACTTTTTGTGCTATTGATCCTTCTTCCACTGTCATTTGCTCCAGGGCTTTCATGGCACGCTCCTGTTTACCTCCTGAATATTCCAACCATTGTAAAAAATGCCTCTAAGTCTGCCATCATTGAATTACCTGGATTTTTTTACTACTTAATTTACCTAAAGAAAACACAGTTAGGCCATCTGGAAGGACCTTTGAGAATTCTGTTGCTTTTCCATACACAAGACACATACTTGTATGATCTTCCAGCTCTTGTGAAGGCCACGACCTCCCAAGAATGCAGTGTATCCAGCAGCAAAGAAGCTTCTTCAAAAACAGTCATTTACACAAATAACAATAGCAGCTGCAGTTATACTAATCATACAAAGTTACAAGAGCTAACCATATTTAGAATTAGGTCATGAGCTCATCACAGCCGAGTCAGAAATAAGTTCTTGGGAAAATATTGCACAATGCCACGAGTACAGTACAGGCAAAGAGAACTAATGCCTTGCAGATAACATGATCTGTGAAATAAAGTCAAGAAATCCTGTAAGAAATTAATTTCTTGATCCAGTTTAAGAGATTAAATGAGCATAAATATGTATAGTGTGAATATAGTTCTTCACAGGCCTATGAGAAGGAGGATTTGTTTTATAGAAGAACAGGGAAAACAATCCCAAAACTCTTTTAATGCCTTTCCTGGGGACTGATTCAGTAGCCACTGAAGTTAGTCCAGAAATGGCTTCATTCCCTAGAATAAGGGCATCACTATTTTAAATTGTTAATTCCTATATCCTTTCAACAACCACATAAAATATCAGGAAGAGATTAAGTGACTTGAAAGCCATTTTAAATACATAATTCAAATGTTGCCTCATACAACCTGAAAATTAAACTTGCATGTTATTCAAATGCTGCTATAATAAAAAAGCACCAGTAGAAGAAATACTGCATTTTTCCACACCACCTGTTTAATGTCTACAAAGTTTTTTTTTATTGCAAGATGAAAGACCAATATGGAAGTTTTACTGTAACTTTGGCAGGAACAAGAGACTAGTCTGCCAACTGATTCTTCATCTACTTATAAGCATAATATTGCAAATTTAGTTGTGATATTAATTAGGTCTCATATGACTTTTTTATTATTTGCTCTTAAGCTACATCTCTTCACATGATCCATTGGGATTTACTGTTATTTTAAAAAAAAATAACTTTCTGGCTATGCTGGACCATAGTGATACAGCAACTGCCAGTTGGACAAATACAAGTGAAAATATGCATTTCACTGTAAATAAGAGTATAAGTACTTCTCACCAGTTTAATTATAATGTACTGGAGGTGCTGACTGATTGCTTTTCATGAAGAGGAACTGAAATGCTAATTAGCACTTTTTAACAAGTGTTTCAGTTTATATAAGTGTTTACTGCCAACAAAAAAAAGGATTAATATAGCTCTCCTTTTGTGCAGTTGCATTTAAATTTGATGCTATATTGTCTTTATACATAGCTTGTTTCTTCTTGGAAAGCCCGTGTGGTGGTGTGCTTATCAATAATTCTAGCTTCTTAACTCTTAAATAAGTCAGTGAAATAATGATTCATGCAATAGAGCGTAAATACTTTTATTCCTACTGATCTCCTGAGTTAAGGTTACCGGTCTGGTACGCTTTCTTGTCCCATTTATTGGCCTACATATCAGTTAAATAAGCACCTGACCTTTTTGATGTCAAGCACGTTCACAGAATCTGCATTTATTTCCACAGCCATGAAGTTCTTTGCACGACTACATCCATAGCTTGCTTCCTTACACCTCACTCCTGGACAGGCTTACCCAGAAATAATTCCACATGAATAACCTCTTGATTGATATCCTGTTCAAAGTAGGATATCCCTGTCCAAAAGTGGTGGTGTTCTCCAAAATACATAAAGCACCAGTTTCTCATTTTATTTATTTCATTCCTCCTGCTCCACTCTGTAGGTCACAATATATTAATCTTGCATTTGATATGCACATAAGCCACATGCAAGACACGCATCGCTTTTCAGACAGATGCAGACAAAACAATACAGGTACACTCTCGATTGATAACCTACAGTCAGCGTGGTAGATAGCTTTGAACCAGCTATTAGCAAGACAGAGCTCAGCATGGCTTCCAAGGCCTGTTCAGGTAGTACAGGTTAGCTTGCCAAAGTTGTGGTGTGACAGAACTGGGCTGTTATTTGTCTCCCACCTCCGATGTGCTGAATGATGATGCATCCCCATTGCGGTTCCAGCCACCCAGGACCATGAGTCCAGGTACTTACACACTAATCCATGCAAGCTCAGAGAGGTCTACTACTTCAGCTCCAGTTTAGATTAACAAAACAAACTTATATGGCTCTAACACTTTCCAAATCCCACCTACAGGAATGTCCCTTGATTTATTTGGAGGCCCTGGTAGGATTGTGTATATGAAACTTGTTTTGTCAAGTCTGTTCTTGTTTCCAATTCATTTCTCACACAGAGAAGTCAGTTTACAACTGACAAACCATACATGCTTTGGTACTCACCTGTCTTCAGTCTTAATCTGAAAAGCAAATCAAATACAGTAACCCTTCAGCTCAAAAGCTGTCTCATTTAAGCTCACAGGTTTCCCTACAGACAGGACTATCCTCTATTAATCTTCTGGAGGCTTCAGGACATTAAAGAAAATAACCTGCGTATGAACCTGTCAGACATCACCTGCTGAGATTCTGACTCCCTGGCACAGGCAGCTTTAGGTGCATGGCTTTAAGACTCAGGATCCACTCCCCCTATAGTTAATGGACTATCATGTATAGCATGAAGCTGGTTATTTCATTCATAATACATCCTTGACTAAAACCAGCATATCTCCCAAGAGGAAGAAAAACTAAATGGCATGCTTAAGAAAATTTTACTCTCAACATCTGTTGCAAGTGCTTAGAAGATAAAAAAAAGTAAGCTTTAGGGACTCAACCAATTTCAGTTTGACGAAGAAGAGCTGTCTCAGAACAGTTAAATCCCTTGAGGTTTCAGGAAAGTCAGCAGAAAGATAAAAATCTAACACTCTGCTCACCCTTCTTCCGTCCCCCCCACTTCAATCAAAGGAAGTCCTTTTTTAGGGGTCCTCATAGACAATCAACAAGCACAAGCTTTGAAACAGTTGTTGAACACATTGTCTGTTAGCTAGACAACAGATCAAATGGGATGCACAAGAGATTATTGTGATGAGCACAGAAAGCATGGAGACCACTAGAAATGCACCAAGAAAATGAGAGTATGGAAAGCATAGGGCTTGTGGAATTGCAGATTTAACTGTTGGATTAAAGGATCTTTTAGCTGCACTAGAAGCCAGTAGAAGGAACTATATGCAGGACTAAAATGCAGAGAACTCGGGGAACTGTGGTGAGGGTCCCCCCACCCACCAGATACGAGACTGGCAGAGAACTTCAGTCTTCAGTAGCTCCACTGTTTGGAGGACTTCATAGACTACCTCTTTACAAGAGCAAAGAAAGAACCTTTAATTATGGTGGAAGGCAATTCATCTAGAAGCAAAAGAAGAGAGCACAGCCCAATATATCTATAAAGAATTCACAACTCCATTTTCCCTTACCAACAACAGAAAACACATGTCTTCTAATACAGACTCTGGACTTCCAGCACAGGACATTTGCCCTTGTTGTGACTTACTGTGCAAAGTATTTACATTTGAATGCATTAGCAAAACGTCAGGCAAGAGAGTCCAATTTACATGGAAGCACAAAAAAAAACCACATAAGGGTGAGGACCACCTGAAGTGCATGTTACCTTCTTGCAAACTTCTTTCAACAGTTTACCATAAAAATCTAGGTAGAACTTGAATATAAAGTACAGGTTATTGCTGTTTGAGTCCACTGTAACATGTTAATCTTACTCTTAAATCTCAAAGCTCTCACATTTGCAATAAATGTTCATTTATCCACCCACAAGTGCTGTCTTACCAGCTAAAATTCTAAGAATATGTGCAAAACTGTTCAAAAATAAGTAAATTTCCAATCCTGGACTTGGCACAACACCAGCTGCACAAAGATTGTAATTGCTAAAAGTGCAAGCACACCTACTTTACTCCAGGTAGCACAAACTCATCTTTTTGAAGACAAGGAGTAGCTCCACCCTTAGCTAATTCACTGTTTAGCAAACAAAGTAGTATACCGGAGCCAGCACAGTTATACCCATCAGCACTACGGTTACTCTAGATTTATTCGCACGTTTATATCAAGACTAATACAGCCCTTAACTTTTCATGACTAGCTGCTTGTAACAAGCGCCTGTTTTCTCCCTAGCTATGCCACATTTCATAGGCTACCATCTGGCCCTGTAAAAACAGCCTTACAGAGACAGAAACAAAGCAAACTTTCATAGCTTAGGCCCATAGCAAGAATAAAAATTAAAACTGCTTATTCTACTCCTGAAGCTATTTTTAAAACTACTTATCCCAACATGCACATCACTTATCATTTACATGATACCCAACAGGCGTCCTGATAAAATGAGATTTTACTCTGTATCAGGTGATTGCGTCTTGTGCAAAATGCTTGCTAGCTACCAAAAAGTGTTTGCTATTCTGTTCTGAGTACCTGACATCACAAGCATTTGTTTGACATGAATATGTAGATATGTGAAAATCCACGTTCAAAACAAGACAGACTATGATGAAAGGTCAAGTTTGACGGGCTGGAAAAAAGCCTTAAGGTTCCTTTTCAAATCAAGTTTGAGTTTTCTTCAAAGGTCAATGTCAGTGTGACCCATTTCAATTTTCTTCATTAGTAGGCCTCAGGAATGCTTTGAAATATTATTGCTCTAAGCATTTGGGGAAAACCTCAAAACCGATAAAAATATATCATTGCATGACCAGTCCAATGCAGTCTCCACAGCATGTCAGTTCCTGTGATTAAAGAGGCTTCTCTGCATCATACATCTTTGCATGAAAATTTAGAAACCCTTTCAGTCCAAGTGTTCAAAAAAACCACTATCGATATGCTCACAGTTTAATGAATATTCCCCCAAATAAAATGTACATCTTTTTCACATAGCAATCAAGTAACCTGATTTTTTTGTTTTGGGGTAAGCCAATGATTTTTGTACTCCTAGTGCATTCCAGTCAATGGTCATTAGAGCACTCACATGAGAGAAATCAAGATGATACTTATTTGTGACTTTTTCCCCAGGAGGCTTCCACAAGCATCCTGCAAAGATGACATATCCTGTCTGTTCAAGTCTAGTATGACTACTGCATCAGCTGGCATTGCAGATAAAATCCATAATTATCAACTACAGGTACTTAATAAGGCATTTCCTAAGAATAATGAGATATGTAAGTACAGAAGACTTTTTTGGGTTTACTCAAATTTGTGTCAGTTTAGGAAGAACTACACAAACTGACTGTAGGAAGCTCATTTCTCTTTCATGTGGTAACTGTGGAGTTCAATTTAGATCTTGGGACCCTGCCTGATTAAAAAGTTGAGTCTTCAAACTATTTTTATTTCAATTAATCCACACTGCATTAAAAGCACTCCAAAGTCATTGATTCCCTTGAAATACTTTGCAGTAAAGACAGGAAGAGGTGGAAAGACACAGCCAGCACGCACAAAGAAACAGATTAAACAAAAGTCAGGTCTAACATTTTCCCTTAGCACAAATCCTATTTAGGAAGGGATCTAGACCAGGCAGTATTCCTATCCAGTTACATATCTTGGAAGTACAATAAGTCACAGGAGTAGCTACAGCAAGATACAAGTTAGAGACCTTTGACTTCACCTACCTTAACAAGTAAATCTAAATAAGAACTACATACATTTGTCTACCCCAACAAAAAGATCCAACAAAAATACTTCTGTGGCAGGTATTTCCAGACAGGCCTAACATTTTCTACTTTGTTCTGAAGTTTAAAAATCATACAAGTAAGATTTTATTGAAAATATCTTGGGGGGAAGGAAGAGAGGGAGGGGGAGACAGAGACATCATGATATACTATTGTTTTTATATTAATTACCTTTCAAAAGTGTACAGTTTCCTTGAAAATTCACAGATGAAGTTCTTTACCGTTAATTTTAAAAGGGATGTTCATACTATTTACACCATAAGGAGCTTTCATCAGTGGCATTTGAGTGCTTTGCAACTTCTGGGAGAGAGATGCACAAAGGTTGAGACAAATATTTGTTTCATTGGTAACTTAGCAAAATGCAATTTAATGCAAGGCAGCTTTAGCATAATCTAACCATTATAGACAGGGTGATATCTAAACAATGACATCTCTCCACTTCTCACTGGGAAATTGTTTGTTCCATCTTCCACTCAAGTACATCCAGAGGATGTGGGGACAGTACCTCTTTGCATCAGCACCTGGCACTTCATAACATTAAATATCCTGTTACAGCAAGAGCATATGTCAGACACCTGAAAGCTATTACAGCAAGAAAGCTAGATGCTCCTCAACACCTGTAGGCCACATGAAGCTATTCTGCAGATATAGAAGAGGCATGGGAAAGGAACAGGCATTCATAGAAAACAGAAGCAACTAGGGGTTGGTTTGCTGGAGCTGGAAGTTCTGCTTGCAACTCCTGAAATTCATAATTGCTACCATGCATGCTAGTGTTTCCATTATACTTGCACAGACAACTTTGACTTTGCTAAGCCCCCAGTTCTCCTTCCATTGAGGAGCAGTTTGAAGAGATTTCTCTGCATAGTTTTTGAGCAACTGTTTCATCCAAGCTCACAGTTACCTCACAAAGTATATTCTACAAAAACCAAAGGCCATTCTTCAAGAAGTTGCTGCAAGTCCCTGTTGCAAAACTTTTATCACTAGCTCTGCTCACTCATCCAAAACCCAGGTATAAGCTTCAGTCAGATGTACGGCTGAGCAAACAGGACAAGCACAGCACTCATGCTAGACAGGGGATTACCATACCTGCTTCAGAGGAAAGCTACACTTCAGTACAAAATAAGACACGGTGAATTCAGAGAACTGCCAGAAAGAAGTACACAACATCTTCATTTCTACAGTCAGGTGGGGATAATTAGCCAGTCAGCACAACTCAGTGGTCATTGACTGGCTTAAAACCCAAGCAAGTCTTCCTCTCCCCCCCTTTCTCCTCCTGCCAAAGGATATCTTTTCTTTCCTGCCACACGCAGAGCCAAATCCACTTACACACAAACCCTTCTTGCAGGAAGGAGTAGTGACATACAAGGTTATCTCATCATGCTAGCAGCAAACCACTGTGCATGGGGTGTGCACACAGAGGAGGAGATTGTTCAATACCCCACAATTTCCAGATATTCCCAATCATTAAAGGAGAGTATTATGTGCATTAGCAAAAAGCATCTCCACAGGAGAGCCTGTTCAAATATGACTACAGTATTAGGGCTCCAGATGTTGTAAGAAAAAAAAAACCCACACAAACCACAAAACAGATATTTCTCAGACTGAATTGCACCCTTTTGCATAGGCTCCTCTTTCTGAATCAGAGCAATACCTCTAGCACTGCCACTTGACAAAGGTATCTGATAACACAGTTGTGTGACCCTTTTTACTAATAATAACTGCTTTACAAAACCTAAAACACAGAAAAACACTTCCTCAGTATCTGCATGTTCTTTTTAGGACAGCCTTGCAATATTCCTGTAGAAGACAGGCATTATAGAGTGAGTTCATCTCAAGTGGGAAATCATGAAAGCTTTACCCAGGAACCCCTTTATAAGCCTCTCCTCTGTCCTCCTTCCTCTTTTATTTCCATGAAAAACTCCTTCTCACAAGCCAGTAAATCACACCTACTTTATCACAGATAAGCTACAGCTTCTTTCCTCATGTAGCTGCACACTTCATTACATTTCTCACCAACTTCTCTTAATGGAGTCATGTGTTCCTTCACAATTTATGTAAAGGGGCAGGAACACTCACAGGGAACCTCTCTTACGTCCAGGACTAAAAATCAGAATGTACTGAAGTATACTACAACAACACAAATATGCCCACACCTTCAGGATCCCCCTATCCTTTTAATTACTTTTTCTAACCCCACCTCCTAGAGCTTTTCTCAATAAGAAACCCACAGCCCCTTCCTAGGAACTTTAGTCTGCCTCTTTTTCTTCCCTACCTCCTGGGAAAGGGATCTCCCACTTACCCTTTCCTCCTTCAACATCCAGATAACAAGCAGACAGAAACTTATGTCCCACTACATTTCCCTTCAAAAAAAACCCCAAAAACCAGAACTAGCAAACCAATCACTCCAGTTACCTTTGTCACTGCAGGAGAGTCAAAGAGCACAAAGCAATCCCCGGGAAGCCATTACAAACACTGGCATCACTTTCTCCTCATTTCTAGGTGCAGGTACCACCTGGCCTGCCCACCTCATCAGAGCCAGATGGAAAACCCCTGCACCATAGAGAGCTGACTCTATTTCTCTTTATATGCAATGAGTCCATAGCAGCTTCAATTGGTTTTCATAGCTTAGAAAGAGCTGGAATGTCAGTAACTTCACTAATTCTAATGAAACCCTGGTAGATTTCTGTAGGTATTTCACTTAGAGAAAGCTGATGGCATTGCTTTTTAAAAAATGCTTGTACTGAATAACTATCTTTTATGAAGTAGCAGCTTGAGGGTTTTTTTAGCTGTTCTTAAATGATCTATGAAAACTGTAGTTCTGTGCAATCTGGAACACATTTTCTTTAATCAAATAGTATCTCACATTCTTTTTGCAGGAAAAAAAAAAGGTCCTAATTATCTCTTCTGGATGTAATAAAACCAGGACAGTTATTCTGTGACATTTCCATGTGCCAGGAATTGCTGAATAGTCTTCTTTTACTGATTTAGACCTTTTGCAGATCCTGAAAAGTCAAAGATTGGCTTATAGTATATGAATCTTGAGATACCAGAAAGGAATTGACTGAATAAGACTTAACTATCAAAACATGATGTGCTAGCACTAGGGCAAGTTAATCCCAACCAAGACTAATCTTCTAAAACAGATGACCTGAGCCAGATTTAACTCTAGTTGGACCTGTACATTATAGTTTCAGCTGAATTATTACACTGTAGTCTCTCTTTACCCAAAGCAAGGCACTTAAAGGGTCACTGTTCATCTTGTGCCCCTCTCAAAAAAAAAAAAAAAGCTGAAACAGCAAGAGAGTAACAGGCTTATGTCAAAAAAAAAAAGGTATAATGCTGTTGTGTGCCTTTTTTTAGTTCTCTTTGATTTACAAATACACAGTCCTTATGCAGCCTGGTCTAACTGGCAGCCCTGCCTTGCTGCCTCTTAGCCAAAGGAGAAGCAGCTTGTTCAGTGAACTCAGCCTAAACAGTGCCTCTCTCTGCCTCCCTCTGTTTTGCACCAGCCGTGGTTTGCCACAGGGCCTGCTGCGGCTGCTGCTGCGGGTGGGAAGCCTGCGCCTCTCGCCACTAGTCACAAGCATCGCCCCATCCACAACCCAGCAGCGCAAACCAGCTCTTTGTGTCGAGCAACAGCCGTTCCCCCACTCCCAGCAGTGAGAACAAAACACAGCCCACGAGGGATCCTAAAACCCAAATCTGGCCCATGCAGCTGACAAAATCGGACCGCCCTACAGCTACGAAATGAACGTACTCCTTATCTAAGTGCCGGATCTCTTTTCATTAGATAACATACGTTTGGGATTGTTGGGAAATGTTGCTTCTTCACTTTCTTGCAAGAAGCCTAGTTACCATATGTGCATCGAAGTTATCTTATTGCCAGCAGCTGAAAAAGTGTAGGTGCCAGTGTGTGAATACCAAATAATAAAGGAATCCCCAGGAGACGTCTGATTCAATTTCCTCTGTAGTACAAGACAAACATGAAAATTCATTGTCTTGATTAGCTTTAGTGCAGGGAAACATCTTTCACAGCTGATTGTAAATCTTCTGAATGATCTCATTTAGCTTTTAACCTTCCTCTCTTTTTCATCCCTGCACAGATTATTCCAGCCCAGACATTCATTTATTTAAATAGCCTAAGACATGCATATGTTGTCTCCAGTCAGAAAGAGAAGCCTCTGAAGTGCACAAATAAGACTAAGAGCATTATAAACACCCTTCAGAGTTTCTTAGTACAATCATATACTGCAGATCTTATTCCTAGAAATAAGAAAATTACGAGGAGCATCCCCATCACAGATAAAATACATCTTATTTTCCTCAAAACTGCTAGTGTTAAAACCAGGGAATGGTGGAATAGTTTAAAAACTAGAGACTGCACCCTGTATTTTAAATCACCTTTTTAAGGACCTCCACAATGACATGAAAGCTAGTAATGTGCGTAAGCACGGTGCCAGTCTAGGTCACAGAAACAGGGGATGAGTGTTGTGATCTAATGAGACACTGGCAGCATGCTCACACAGCTGCATTATTCTTGCAGCCACTGCATCTGGTTTATCTGTGCCGACTCCTCCGCCCTTCCATTGTTTCATCTGTGATGTTTCTGCTACAGTTACTCAAGGAATTCTTCAAATGTCAGGAACTGTTACGACCAAGAGGGAAATCACTCTCTAACATGTTTTTTCCAGAATTTTATTAATGCAAATGATGGAAATTACTGGTCTGCTTTCAAAAGACATACAGGAGATTAAATCACAAACACAACATCATATCTCAATCTGGTTTCTATCAGTATTCTTCCTCATAGGTCAGAAAATCTAAAATCAAAGCTGTTACACACTTCACTAGGCAAAATATAAAGAATCAAAATCTCACAAGATATAGTCCTACCTCAGATACTCTTTGGCCTTAATCACGTTTTAGAAACTTCAGTTGGCTGCAAATTTTACGGAATCTTCATGAAATAACTAAACATCATCTTCTCAAAGGTGCAAAATGTCCAAAACAACTGGGATGTGCTTTTTCCCACCATCTCTTTCTAATATAAATAGGAGGCAACAAAGATCAGCAGGAATATTTTGTTTGAGTGTTTTTTCATTCACACACATGTCCACAAGACCTTAGAAGAATTATGAAAATTAATGCCTACGTTCAAATAGAATTTAAAGACACAAAGATTCAGGACATCTCACTTTAATTCTTCAAATTAAGGTCTAATCTAAACTACCTACCTAGGTTTCCTCTGCAGTCTGCAGACAGAGATTGGCATGTTTAACCAGCTATTCAACTCATGCATCTTAAAGCCTCTCAGGATGCAATGTAGAGCCTGTGGAGATATTTTGTCTCATCGTGAATGATGACAGCCCACATGATTGCTTTAAGTTAGATATCTGGCTCTTAGAAAACTAACCTACAAATATCCTACCTAAACTCTTTATGTTAGATTTTTCCATACTAGTTACCCAGAGAGAAGAAATAATTAACAAACAAATGATCATTATCACCAATATATTGTCAGTGTGTCATCAAAGAAGGGCCTATTTGGACAGTTTTGATAGCTGTCTGGCATGCAGAAGCCATCCAGACACATCCATCACAACTGCACAGAGCAGCCATCTCAATTCCTCCTCCAGAGAGGGGAAATCATAATATGGTGTGTTTTCTGATAACTTTAATTGCATTAAAAATAAAGAATATGTAACAACACAAGAGTCTATAAATCAGGGTTTTATAATGTTTTCTATGCATGTTCTTACAAATGCATCAAGTACCTATCACTGTCCAGAATTTCCAGTGAGAAGCAGATGAACATTTCTCCCCGAAACCAAGGGAGAATAGGACAAACCTTCCAATCCTAATTTCAGCAGGGACTGGGAATGGCAGCAAAGGTGAAGTAGTGCCCAGTCTTCTTCAAAACTAACTGAATTTCCTACTCATTTTATCTTTGTCCAGTTATTTTATTATCAGATCAATAATGCAGAATACCAGCAATGTTGAGACAGCCTGAGGATACAACTCTAGATATCCACCAACCATTGTACATGCATGTCAATGCCAGATATACATCTGGTCAACCTGCCTCAGAGGACAAGTCTGGAGGGAATTGAGTGAAGGCTGCCACCTCTTGGTGAATTCAATAGCATAAAAATGGGTTTATCTGCTGGAAAATGGCACGCCATATGTATTGAGTTCACATTCATTCATTTGAAAGTATGCAGTCAGTAACAGATCCTTTATGTCATACCAGTGTATGTTTTAATGTATGTCAGCATCATAAAAAAAAAGTACCTAAAATTATGCAGTCTTCCACAAAGGCCAAGATTACAGCATTTCCAAAAGAAATAAGCTTCATGAGTTTCCATTCAGAAATATACCTAGACTGTCAAACAGTAACATCAGATGAGGTGATGTCTTATATTCTGAACAGATGATACACAGTGAATAACATTAAAACATCCCCCATAAATTTTGTATACATAATGTGTCAAATAGATGAGATAAAGGGAGTATTTCAGACTTAACCAATGTCTAATGTGAGGTCATTGGTAAATTTCCCTTCATTTTGCTCTACTGCTGATCTTTAATAGATGACAAGTTAAAATGACTTTTGTATAGCATGCTTAGCGCATACCGATACATGTTAACACTTTCTTTCCCCCCCAACTGAAATGTAAGATTTCTTTGTAAAAAGTTGCCAATTTCTATTTATTTTCTTCTGGTTCAATGCCACAATTTGACTGCTCCAGCTTTTTCTCTTCCTAGGCAATAATTCTGGAGCTTTCATAAGGTTTTGTAATATTGACAAAATCCCCAAAGCAGCAATAGCAGCACTGCAAGAGTTGTTGCTGTTGCTGTTTCTATCAAAGACCTTTATATTGAATCAAAACTAATGATGACTCTGCAAGGTCTCAATAAATATCAGCATGCATTTGAAATAACATTGGTCTTGTATTATACATATATTACCTTGAACCAGCTTGTTCTCATACCTTACATAGGACAGCAATCTGACAGTGATATAATCCACGCATTTTTTTCTTCAGGTAAAATCCTTGAGGTAAACACAAATTCAGTTCATTCAAATGCCATTTAACTTTGTTTCTGTTGCATTTCTGCCTGATGAAGAACCGACACAGTTATTCCCCTGACCGATACTGAGAAGATCAAATTAAAATGAGAGGACCAAATTAAAATGAAATTTCTATTTTAGTGTGAAGCAAGTGCACAATGCATTTATTAGCATGTAAATACAATTACCACAATGATGCCACTTTTACTGACGCTCCATATTTTAAGAAGCCTGAGACATCAGTACCTTCACCTGAATGGACAAAGCCCATCCCAAGAAACATCAAGGAGGCCAGTTTGCCCATCTGCACTACTTACCCTGGTTTTGGGGTGCAGGGGCAGGGGGAGGAACAAGGCTTGGTCCAGTTTGGGGATGAGAAAGAGATGAGGCACTTTAAGACTTTGAACCAACATCCTCTCAAAAGAAGGTCCCACAGGTTCTCTTCAGAAAAGCCATGGTTACGTGGACACTCAGTTCCCGGTTTGTCTTTAATTCCCCTTCAGGTAACCCTAAAGGCCCAGTCTCTGCAGAGGTCAGTGCAGCTGGGGAGTTGGGTCAAGATGGAAATGGCGGGTGGATAAATGCTCAGAGAAGTGCTTGTACTACACAGCGCTACATTCATTGTTCTGCTGGGATCAGCACTGCTAAAAGTTTCTGAAACAAAATTTTTAAAATTACCCATTATATCTGTTGAAGCCAGCTGTAGCAATGAAAAACTTACGCCAGGCATCTGCAATGTTAACAGGCCTTTTTGTAGGCCTACAGAATGTGTTAAAGAAAGTTTTATCCAAATAATTGCTTTGAAAAAGGCACGCTTTGACGTTGTTCATTAGCTCCGAGTTCACAGCTCACTATGTCACATTAGGCAGTATATCCCACTTCTCTTCAGTTTAGAATAAGTGGCACCAGATATTTATGGAATAAAGAGAAATGTTTTCCTATCAAAGAAGTATTTAAGCCTTTAACGGGAGGGATTACCAGCTCTATCTCAAAAGAGGTGTACAGACAGATATAAATATTGTTGCTAAACTGACACTGAAGAATTACTCCCACTATAGGCATGTCCCACAGAATAGGAAATTAATTAATCTGTTCATAGTGCAGATAATTTTGCTTTTTACTAAAGGCCTCATTTAAGCAGCACAGTAAGTTCTGAAGCTAATTTTTCACAGAAGGTCTGCACAGTATGATTTAGCTTAACAATATCTAACTTGCCAATGAATTTTTTTCCTATCTTCTGCAAAGCTTTCTGACTTCTAAACAAAATCCTCACTCAAAATTGAATTTAGAGTACAGAACCACAAAAGAAACTTGAGTTTCAACATGAAGAGTTTGATTTTATAACAGCAAAGACATTCTTGAAACAATCTTGTAGCCTCTTAAATTCTGTTTTCTGGACTTTTGAGTATGAATTACTTCTGCAGACTGAATATCTCCCTAGCAGGCATTTTCATATTATTTATAGATGACTTGGTCTGGCCTGCTACATGCAGAGTTTACTCCAGTGTAAGTTCAAGAAACACACTTTCATTAGTCTAGGCGTTATATGCTCTTCCCCATAACTGGCCTCTGAGCATTATCTATATCACAACTCCATATTCATATGCACCTACCAGAGCACACAGTGTTACCAGGTACTAGACTTGCAGTCATCCAAGCACACAATGAAAAGTATTATGCTTAGTATAAAAACTAAGTTGAGATCAAGCCAGATTGTTTTTCACCTAACATTTGGCCTCCATCATATTTGTGACTTGCTCTCTGGGTGCTAAATAAACCTTTTCCACCCTGTTCTTTAACCTCTTAATAGGGCTGACATACTTCTCGTAAAAAGCCTGAATACTTTTTTCTTCCACAGGTGAACTACAACTACTCTGTAAGTATCTGTTCTAAACAGATTGATACATACATTAAGGGCAATCTGAAAGAGTGGCAACCAGGGCATGTATGTAGTTTTAGTCCAATCACCTTCTTCAAAAACTTGCTCCGATGCATGGACCTGTTCCATCTGGAAGCAGCTGATTTGAGTTTGGGAGGAACGGATTGCTTCAGAGGGGTCAGCAGGTTCCTGGGTGGAAATGAGGGTGTTCGGGGATTTGGCAGGAGGAACTACTTTTATCTTCAGAGCAAAATGAGGTTTCAGCGTAGAGAAATGAGAAGTAAATGTATCACTCATATCTGAACAGGTGTTTAAAATTTTATCCTTCTAGCAACGTAGTAAACTAGCTATGCTATTATGTCAGGCTGTGCTCCCACAGCAGAATCACATCTACAGACGGTAATTCTGAAACGTCGCTATCTCTATTTTAAAATAATCTAGCACAGAATCAGAGCAGGAGCTATAGATGTTGTCACCAACAATTTGTGGTGTCTAGGTGGGTGAGGCAAAGATAATCCATATGGCAGTGATAACACAATATGGAACTTAGGCTTAATTCCTTAGAAAACCCACAGCTATCTACTATAAAAGCATTTAAAAAAATCTGATTTTAGGTTCCTCAAGGAAATATGTTTGAGTTATTGCCCACATCATTTATAATTAATTCAGTAGAGAATCATCCTTGTTCATAAGCTCTATTCTGAATACTTGAACATTCTGAATATTTTTTGTTGGGCATTTCAAGGTTACTTTTCTCATAAAATTTGTGTTTAATTCTGAACTAGACAAAGGCATCTAAATCAGTCCAAAGTCATCGTGCAGTGGCTTTCTATATATATCTAAAATATATCACTTGAATAGGTAGCAACAGTGCCTCCTCAACTATCAAGATAATTACATGACATACTATCACTTATCTGGCCGTGTTAGCCACTGTTCAGTAATTTTTAATATCAGCTTCTCTTGTGCTTTGACTAGCTATGAGCTGCCTGGACTAACAATAGCAGAGAGGATATTAATTTAGCACTGAAGATCCATGCTGTAGTCTGACCCAAATATATCCTATTGTTGTAGGATTGCTTGGTGAAATCTTATGGCTCCTGTTACTCGGGAATGAAACTCGCTGGAAATGTTCTGATGAAGGCTTGTCAGAAAATGTCAATGTGTGGAACACAGACTGTTTTATTAAAAATATCTCAGGCTTGACAAGCTTTTGCCAAATGCTGACCAAGTGCTGTAAGGCATGGAACCTAGCAGAATCAAGAGCGCTCAATGGTCCAGGTGTGTCTGTCCCCAGGACCTTCCCAAAGCCAGGAGCACAGCTCTTTCAAGGTCCACTCTTTCAGGGTGGATCTTCTGATGAATAACCCAGCCTTCATCAGTGACCTTGCTTAGTAACAGCTAATCCACATCTGCACACCTGTCCATGAGCAGCTGATCTTCAGAAAAGCCCACAGTTATGCCTACCTGTCCGAATCTAGAGATGAAAGCTGAAAGATAGCTGCTTCCACCAAACAAAAAAAAAACTCTGTCCTTTTCTTTTGAGGAATGTTGAGGATGTTCTTGCTAGCAGATAGAATGAGTGCCCTTACACTTTACAGCACAGATGTGGAATGGAAACATTGATGGTTCCCTTATGATTTCATTGACCTTTCTGTCAGTAAGTGAACTCTTTAGATGGAGACACTCTTCAGTGAATAAAAGCTGACTAAACTCCTTTGCAAGCCAACTGAAAAATGAAAGTAGAAGGCACCTGCAGCACCTTTCCTACCTCTAAAAAGCACAAGAGAATAGAATGAGTTAAGGATATCAATGCACTGAAAATATTACTTTAGTCAGCTTCATGTAAGGAAGTCAAATTGAAATTACTCTGATGATCCAGCCGAGCACTGACCTGTTTAACATATGGGTTTAAAATATTAGTCTGGGATTTGAAATCTGGTAGTATCTACCTCTAACACAGACTTTCTCATCAGCTTAAGCAAGCTGGTTGGTACATCAATTTTTCATGTGCCAAAACGAGAGCAGACTTCCAGAAGTCACAGGAGCTCAGGAAAATATCCACTGAGAAGTGCAGAGTGTCCGGGAGATGTAATAAATCAGCTTCTGAGTATTTTGTAAATATGGTGGGGTTTTAATGAAAATTATCCTCACAAAGTGCAACATCTAAGCAGTCTTACAGCCGGTTCTTGTAGTTTTCATCATTTCTATGTTTAGAAATAATTTATCAAACTCAAAGATATTAAAATAGTGGAAAGAAAAATCAGGATTAGAGGAGAAATATGACAGACACAGCAATCGAAACAGGTCACACACATTTTTGATTTTTTCCCCAGTCTCACTCAGAATCACTGAAGACTTAACAATGTGTTATTTGATGAATAAAAATGAAGCCTCTATTCTGTAATTTAGCTCTATTAGGAACAGTATTAGAACTGCTGTCAACAGCTTAAATATACACTGTCCACATAAAAATTGTTGCTCAAAAGAAATAATTATATTCCACTTCCTCTAAAAGATCAGAGTAAACACATGAGTTTTGCTTCAGAAAACCCAATGCAACAAAAGTCTCCAGCTCACCATCCGTCAGGACTAGATGTGCCCCCTCTTTAATACCCAGCTGGTGTCAGATTAAGCCCTCAGGCTCCCATCCCTCCTTCATCCTCCAAGCTGCTCACATCCTCCTGTAACCCCTCTCTGAGACCTTTCTGTTAGGCACCGCTCTGGTACCTGACTGCAGCAGCCTTTTGCTGCAAAGTTGTTAAGGAGGGAAGGGAAAATCATCTCAGCTTTACCAGACGGGAAATAGTGGTGGGATCAGGACACGGCCTCTCTCCAGTTTTCTACACTGACTGTCACTGTGGGAAGGTAGCTGCTACAGCCTGAGTCTGAAGGCAAAATGCCTCCAGGAAATACTATTATAGATGTTTCACGTTTAAATAAGCAACAGAATACATCATTGACTTTCATTCACACATAAGTCTGTAACTTAGCTAAACATTTCTGACTCGATCATGGAGCTCTTCCTACTCCTGTGCATTCAACCAGCTTTCTCCTGCCACAGCCACAGCCTCTTTCCTCCTCCATAACCTTCTCTTGCTTGGCTTTGCTTGCTACTTTACTTCTACCTTTTCCCTCTTTTGGCATCTTTCCTTCTCACTGACATCCAAGGAATCACTAATATTTTCTGCTCTCAAATAAAATCCCTTAACTCCAGTCTCTCTTTGTTCCTAGTATTACTATCATTGAGTGTGACTCCTTGGGGAAAAGAATCCCAAATACATTTGTGGTTCCTCTTCACTTAAAAACTCCTTGAAAAGGGCATTAACCTCTACTACCCTCCTTTACGTTGTTTCAGTACCTTTCTGGAATACTTAAGCAGACACACAACTTTGTTTCTGGACAACCACTTTGTGCAAAAACAATATCCTCTTCACCGGGATATTAAGTACAAGCTTATGTTTGGCAGATCTCCTGGTATTTTTATAGATTAAAAAAAAAAAAAACAAACAAAAACAAACAAAACAAAAAAACCTTTCAGGAGTTACTGGATGAAAAAGTGTTAAAAATTAATTCCAGTTCTTATTCTCCACACAGCACGTGCATCAGGATCCTAATTAAATGGTTCAAGAGTGAGAATCTCAACATGCAAAAGTGTTAGCTCATTGCCACCTGCAAGTGACACACTCAATGAAAAATGTTAGAGGAAAAAGATTTTTTTATGGGGGGGTCCCTTGAATTATGGTAAAGTATATGTGTGCAACAAACTTCTGAAATTGTTGCAGTGTTAAACAGAGCCATCCCCATGACTAGGGTGTTAGGCAGTCACCTACCTGGCTAGCACAACTGCATTGGGTCTATCTCATTTAGATAGACTCTATGCACTCCTTCAAAAGCAGTAAGCCAAAAGAAGACTGAGCAATACCATCCTCTTCTCAGAAAAGTTATACAGAAGTGAGACAGTTAATGCAAGCGCCATCCTAGAACTAGCACCAAGAGCTTATCAAGAGGGCAGGATAGTAGTAGACACAAATTCTTCAAGAAATCCTGCCACGGTCAAGGATCTCAAATTTACTTTGCTGAATGATTCTCCTTATACATACTACCACGGCTTTTCCCCAGAATGCCACAGCTGACAGACAGCTGAGCTGTCACACCGCAGGGAGAGACATCAATGTACCTCTCTTTCATTGCACAGGGTACAGCTACTACTGTAATCACCTCAAAGGTCCGGATAGCTTTGTCCAGGATGTGATGCTGTCAAGGGCTTGATGTAGCTACTGCTTCCACCCTCTCATTTTACATCACCAGAACACATCTAACAACTGCCTTATTGTTATTGCTTGTGCAAAAAGGACTAATTAGGCTCTAGAAAACTTTTTCTGTAGAAGATAGGACAGCCTGTGATATGGGACTTGTTAAATGATGACTAGAAATTAAAGGAAACTAAATTATCCAAAGTGTCAGATGATACAGTAATACACAGTTTGTTCAAAAAATGCTGGAAAAGATCCTCTTATTCTCCCGATAAGAATCTGAAATAATATTCTCCATTTATGTCCATGCCTCAGAGCTCCAGAATGGACAGTTCAGCAAACTAAAGCTTGCTCTTTGAAAAGTGTTTATTTTGGACACCTCTGTTTTTCATCACCCAGTTTGGGAAGACTGTGGCTAGTTTTCTGCTCAGCATTTGCCATTCTGATTTGCTCAGCCCTAAAAATTACTGACCTTCTTTGCAAGTATACAGGGTCTTCCATGACTGCCAGGATGTCCATGGAGGGGAGTCACTCTGTGAAGGTGATCATCATTCATTCTGCGATAGGGTGTTCAGGTTTTTTTTCTGGAATGCTGCCCAGTTATTTCTGACAAGCTGGTTATGTTGCAAGCCTGCTGATGTGTTGTAATGCAATTAAAAATGAAGGGGGCTTGCATCAATTTCTACCAATTCAGAAACACTGAGCCCTGTCATTTCTTTTGCCCCCAAGGGAAGTGCATCATGAAGACTACAGATTGCATGACTCAAATGGTAAATTTTCCCTTTTATTTTGGAAAATAGCCAGACAATGAAGACTTTCTTATCCAGAAGAACTAATGGCTGCCTCTGTCACCTTTTCCCTTCAATTATTTAGACTTCCCCCACACTTAGGCTGGCTTCCTGCTGGCAGTACTGCGGACTGTGTCTATTAATCATTACTGTCATTGTGCTTTAAAAGAAGGAAAGTGAAAAGATTGCTCAAGAACAAAAATAGATCTTTCTTTTTTTTCCCTGACGAATAAATGACAGCTATGTGCTACCTGGATTTACAGTGTCTTCAAATATGTTTTCCCTTTTTTCCAAGAAATAATTAATATTCTAGACAAGCAGAGCAAATTGGCTGTTCCCAGTAAGTCCATATTCCAGGGCTCCCTCTTTCCTGTCATATCAAGGATTGGTAGCCTCTCCTAAAGCTTGCGAGCCCTCCTCTGCCACCACCTCCAGACAAGTATCAGGGGAACAGGATTATGTTCTCCATGTAGTACTGGAGGCTTAGCCTATTAAATCAATGGGAAGCGATCTGTTCCAGTGATCAACCTGACCTGTTTCACTATCTCCCAGAAACTCCCCCAGCAGTACGTACTTTTAGGCCTCCTCTGCTGTCCTTGCCCAGACAGATCTCTTGTAGACCACAGCCAGGATCTTCTGCAAGTTCTTCCTTTCTCAGAGAAGTCCACATGAGGTTCCCAGTCCAGAGCCTCTTTCCCTGAACACTTGGACTTCCCACAACTTGTTTTCCTACAAGGTCTTCGTCTTCCTCAGTTGTGTGCTCCTCCTCTGGAAACTACAGGCACACCTGATGCTTGGCTGTACCAAGACAGACACCGCAGAACACGAGCGTTTCCCAAGCCAAGGCACATAAAGCTCATGCCAACTCAGAAAACAGGAAAACACTCCAGCTTCCACTTCAGTATATACTCCCATTTTTGGTTCTTAGAGACTGAAAAGCCACTATAAGCAGAAAATCACATCAAACTGTTTCTATTCACTGCACACTGTTTTGCACTTAGAATAAACTATCGCCACATGCCTGACCCAGTCACTCTAATAAATAATTCATGGTATGTCTCACTCTGATGCTTTCCTGCAGGGTCCAAGAAAAGAGGATTTCAGAGAAAAGAACTTGTCCTGTGAAGAAATGGCCATTTGAGTGAGCATAATGAAAATCCTCCTCCAGTTGCAATACATCCTGCCAGAGACAGAAATCAGACTCAGCTGATGGAAGTGAGGCGGATGTGAGGACTCAAAAGAGCTGAATCTATATGGCCAAAACACTTTGAAGTCGATGAAAAGTCGGTTGCTTTGGACCTAAGGAACATGCTCTCCTTTGCCTCATTAGGAATTAAATATACAGACTATGCTGTGTATTTATATGCTTTCTCTGCATTTTATTCTATTATGGACACTACATTACAGAATGTAAGAACTGAAAGTTTTGTGAAAAATTTTCCAGGGAAAAATACTTGCCATTTATAAGGCTAAACATTGACTTTACTCACCAAAATATATTCATATATTTGTAATGTTTTATTATTGTTGTTGTTGTTGCATAGTATATGTATTTTATTACACATTATTAAATGTTATTAAATATTTGCCATAATATTTATATTACTATCTTGTAAGAAATGGCCTGATAAATGTTAGGCACTCATGGCTTTAAATGTATTAACAACAACTGGGATGCTAATCGGTTTGGATCGGCCCTGTGTGTGTATACAAGTGTGTATGTGTGCTGGTGTATCATGTAGTCCTCCTCACCTAGTATGTTTATCACAGCTGTAAGCACAAAATGTACGTGGTTGGGATGATTCAAAGCATCTTCACTTAAGTTTCATTACAAGTGATTTTATATTTTAAGAACGGTGGAACAGGGGAAGCTAAAATTAAAGAAGTCAAAGGTGCTGACTATAAAGGAGACAATACATTGGTCACATTTTCCATCAAAAACTGATTATCTAGCAGTAGAGAGAAACTGGAGGAGCAGATAAAAATATTTCCTGGCATCCTTATTTCTGATCTTTCAGTTGCACAGGAATTCAGTGTGATTTAAATAATCAGCAATAATGCACAAGAATGCTATTTCTTTTCTGACTAATGAAAAAATACAAATCCTGAGGTCTGCCTTTCTATAGATGAGGGACATTTTCTGTTCTCTATTTTCTGGAAATTATCAACAGAAGAAGATGCTACCTTTTAGCTAGGTCTACATTAGCAAGTAGTGTGGACCACCCTGTAAAGTAAAACTGTTGATGCAGAGGTTTTGACACCAACACCACACGCATTTTAGGTTTTGATATTTTACTTCAGATTACCTCCACTCTGGCCCCATGGGCTGAATGCCACAGCTTGTCTTTCCATTTAGTATCACCTGAAAAGAATCCAGTTCATGCACTCCAAGACTACTGTATGATGACAGCCAAAACCCGGTAAGCGGGGACAACTGGGAGAGACATCTCAAAAGTGCACTTCAACCCAAACTGAATATGGATGTGCTTCCCTGTAACTGAGTGGTGACTGCCCTTCCACTGCTCTCACTTCTGGGTTTCAAAATCAATCTGCACCACAGAAGACAAGGCAATTCTGTTCTTCAGCATCCACTAATTTGTTAACTACAACATGGATGTTTATTTGCAAGGGAAAGCAGGGCAGAAGGGACCAAAAAATATTAATATAAGTAGCCATTAAGACATTATTTAAATTATAGCATAGGTATGATAGCAAATTAATTCACACTTAAGAAAACTACAGTTAATTAAACCTAATCCTGTTTACCTGGAATACATATAAAATTGAAGTTTTACAACTAAGAGAAAATGTATCTCCATTGACCATCTCAGTGCCACCTGAAAAAACAGCAAGACTCTGAAATGTAATAGCTGTAAGGTGCCACCTATTTCTATATTGTTGCGAAATGTCACAGAAGTAAACGGCTTTATGCATTTCACTGTGGTATCTAATTAAGTTTGTGAGTAATAAGCTTGTGAGATTAAAGTTTGTGAGACTTTACCGTTGTCAGACATTTTCGGTGCTGTTTGCTCTGAACAGTCATGCTATCATTGCACTCTGAAGGCACAGCCAGTTATTTGCTCAACAGATTATCTGGCAGTGAGCTTTTATCTTCTGAACAGCTCAGCTGCTCGTCTCCTCTGGAGAGCAGCAAGCAACCTCTGTGACACTCTTAATATGAAGAATGAAACTTTAATTCATTCCTAAATACAGGCCACCCCTATGTCAACGATCCTCTGTTCTGCTGGCTTCCCGGAATACTGCCAAATTGTGACCATGTTACTTGCCAAGCAGCCCAGCAATGCAAATATCCTCAGCACCTGGTTTGAGCTCGTAACGTTTCACACATGAAGTTTGTGTCTTCAAAGAAAAATCTTCAACCTGAAAAGCTCGGTTTCTGTGTTATAGCTGAAAACAAAAACAGAAAAAGGAACACTTAATACAAACACACTGCTCCAGGAAGCAGTGTCGTGAAAAATTCAGTACTCACATAAAAGACACTGCTCCTCAAGGGAGCCATGAAGTGGAAATCACTGAGGAGGTGCCATGGTAACTTGTAACGCCTATCTGGTCTCACTGATTCAATACCATGGGATGAATTTAGCACAGGATGTGGATCAAAATGCTATTTTCCAGGTGAAAAGCTAAATGACATTGTATGCACTTGCATTACGAGAGTACCAAAAGCAATCCTCTCAAGAGTAGTAGATTTAAGTCCACTGTCCTGGCCAAACTCTGACTTGGTAAATTAGATTATTTCAATTTCTTAAATTAAGTTTTTCCTTTTTAAGAATCACAACCACTGAAATCTGTAAGAACATCCAGTACTACCTTGAGGGACTCATGCTTATGTTTTCCTCATGATTGCTAATGCTTCCAGAATTCCTGTGAGGTGAGGAGATAGTACAGCTTGTATCTTAGCTCCCTCACAACTTAAAAATGAGGAAAAGAGGTATATAAACTTACTGCTACAGCTATTTAGTCCTCAGCCCCAGCTTTGACTCCCTGGCTCCTGAACATCCATGGGAAGAATTATTTTCTGAGGAAAGAGGCTCTCAGAAGCCATAAGGCTGAGTGACCTAAATTAGCAGTTATGGAACTAAGGATTCATCAGCAGCCAAAGAAGGATCATGATCACCTGGACTTATACCCTTAAATTTCTCAGATCTAGTCCTAACTGACTTGCTTAGTCATTGCACAGGAAACTTTCACAGGCCTGGGAATTAAGTCCAAGTCTCCTGAAACCCTGACCATGCCTCATTCAGCAGATAATTCTCTCAGTGAGTTGAAGAGAAAACATAACATGTATTTGGGCCAAAGAAAACCTAAAAGGAAATACATTTTACTTACTTACGTATTATTTACACACCGGAACACATTTTTCAACACCCAGTAACAAACTGAAGCGTGCATACTTTGTATAACACTACAAAGCCACAAAATTACTGTGGCATGAGAATTTGTGAGGTGAATATGCTCAATAACTGCTTGAGGCAGACCAGGCCACCCATAACAGTGGGTACCAAAAATAACCAACAGTCCTAGCCCACCTGGCCTGCAGGGAATCATCTTCCGGACTCAGATTTAGCAATTTGTTTAACTTGGTGTGCACAAGCAAGATACGGCAAGATGGGAAGCAGAGGGCTTCATCCCAACTCGAGCTGTCCTCTGTCTCCTACTGAAATCAGCAGGAGCACTCACATCCTCGGAGGCAGGCACTTTTCCTCAGCCTGCATGCTTTTTATGTGCTTTCATGAACAAATGAATTTTGAGAGGAGTGATAAAATGCTCTCAGTTCCCTTTTTGTTGTTGTTTTAACAGAAATAGAGTAAGAACCGAAACTGAGTTTCAGTCACTTCAATTCAGACTCAAGAATTTGGGGTTCTGTTCCCCAAACATGCCTGAACTGTCACTTAGCATCTCCAGGCCTCACTTCTGTCAATAGAAGAGGGCCACAAAAAAGCCAATAAAGCATGTTCACACACTCCTAGTGGGAGAACAGCTCTATTTCTGAACAAGAGGGAAT
The DNA here is from genome assembly GCF_028858705.1 of Grus americana. Lineage (NCBI taxonomy): Eukaryota > Metazoa > Chordata > Aves > Gruiformes > Gruidae > Grus > Grus americana. The sequence continues at coordinate 24,814,660 of NC_072855.1, forward strand.
TTATTATTTTTAGCATTTTTGTGGGTAGTTGGACACCTTAAAGCAAAGCTTTCAGTCATTTTTATAAAAGATTTAAAGCCATCCAACTGGTTTCAGTTGGCATCCAGACAAACAAAAGAAAACCATGTCTCTTGGAAGACCAGCCGCCAACTCTCTTACGCAGGAAAAACTAAAAAAGGAGTGACTGCACCCATCAGGCAGCTCAGCCAACAGGAAATATTAAATCACACATTCAGCACACTTACCTGCTTGCAGAACACTTGGCACAGAGACAGAGGCTGGTGCCTGCAGTAAGCGGCCGGTGAGCATCGGGGCACTTGTCTCTGCGTCTGGTGCCTGCTGCTGCTCCCATCTAGCCCAAACATGCAGATTTTCTTCAGGAGAAAAACACAAGAGGGACTGGTACGTGATCTCACCCTGACAGCCACCTTCAATATGACCATATAGCTGGGAGTTCTGAAACATTTTTGGATCTGGTGGTTTATACATTTACCAACATTGATGAAAGGCCAGACTCTGACGCCATTCTTTACAATAAGCAATGCATAACTCATAAAACAGACTTACTGAATTATTTAAATGGCTTACCAAATATGATTAACTGCCAAGTAGAAGAAAAAATAATTTTACAGAAGCAATGACCCAAATGACAGATTTTATTTGAGGATAAAGATTATTTTGAATTAAAATTCACCCTTGGATGATGATACTTGTCTTCATGATTCTTCAGCGAATGTTTTTTACATTCAGACTGCCTCAGGGCCTTCATAACACTTCAGAGCACAGCACTGCACAACTGTGGCACAGCAACGGTTGCAAAACATGCCTGTGATGGCATTTGGTAACAAGGTACGCCATGCTCCATCAACTTAAGGAAATCAGTATTAGCAACAGTAGACTAGAGACAGAAATCCACTGCCACCATTTCTGCGGCAGAACAACCAGATTCATGCAGAGAAACTCCCTTTTGCTCTCAGTGCTTGTCTCCAAGATTAAGCACTTTGTTCTGGACTTGGAGCAGGTGGAGAGCTTCCTTTTCCCCCAGCATAGCTGCAGTATCAGTTCAAGAGCCAGATGAAAAATGATGGCATATACTAAATAAGACTAAAAAAAGTGACAGCTGCTTTTTCAGAACCCCTGCAGTTAAAACAAAGCTTCGCAAGTTTGGGGGTTTTTTCTTTCTCAGCACTAAGAAGACAAATTAATGTTGCTATTATAATCGCACTCCCTTGGATCTTGGATGAGGCTTTGGGCAACATGGTCTAGTGGAGGGCGTCCCTGCCCACAGCAGGGGGGTTGGAACTAGGTGATCTTTGAGGTCCCTTCCAACCCAAACCATTCTATGATTCTATGATTCTATGATTCGTATGTCTAAAATAAACTTGCCATGTCAATAAATCCCATAAAATCACATTAACTATGGAGTGTAAATGGCTTCATTTTCTATTAGCACAAACACATCCGAGAGTAGCGATTTTATTTCCATGTAATGTGCACAAATAAATAAATACACACACACACATATAATCACATTGTTAAGCTTTATTCATCAGCAACCTTGCAGCATGAATATTTTGACTTGTCTATTTAAAATTCACTTGCCACACGTGCAGCAGGTGTAGTTCACTGGGAAGAAAACATAAAATCCTGCACAGCAGATGGCCCTCTCTTAAGTCTGCTGCAGACATGTACGTACTCACTAGGCTCAGCCTCTCCCTAATTGCTGTTTCAAATACGATTCCAAGATCACTTGCCATAACAATCTATGCAAAAGCAGCAGCACAGAAACTTGGACAGACTCACAGAGAAACATCTCAGCCTTCTGTCCCTCCTCCTCCTTTACTTTCTGGTTTGTATTTGGATTGCATTTCCTCAGAGGGAGTGCAGTGTGTATCTTTGCTGCTGTAAGCAACTTCTAGACCCAGAAGCCTTTAGGTCCATCTCAAATGTTCTCAACCATATGGAACTTGACCATGCTTGTCACCACTACCAGTATATATATATTTTTAAAGACTAAAGCTCCTTTTTAGTGTCCTAGGAGAAGCGTCAGTCAGGGAGCAGCATGGGCAGGGGCGATCCCACTGCCCCCAGCGATGGGACGGAAGAGCAGGAGGAAGGGAAGGCAAGGGGATGGGGAAGGCAAGGATGGGGAACTGGGAAGAAGGGGAGCTCAAAACAGCTATGCAAAGTCATGATCCCTAGAAAGCACAGGGACAGAAGAGCTAAGAGTGAGTGGCTGGCCAAAGAGATGAGGAAAATGTGGGAAAAAAATGAGAGAGACTGGGATTGCACAAAAAGAATACAGTGGGTTGCACAAAAAGAATGTAATGGGAAACTAGGACCAGTAGCTAGGAGAGGAAAAAAATAGGTGGTCAGCAATGGAAAGAAACAGACACATTGGACAAGAATCTGGGAAAAGGATAAAAGAACTGGGTGAGACAACCTGAATGGGATAAAGAAGCGGAGAGCGGAGTAGGATAAAGTCCCTGGGGAAACGGACTAAGCATGTGGGAAGACTGTGGTGGTGGGCTGAGGAGGGAAATTACAGTTTACTAAGTTAAAAAACACATGGGAGCATATTTTGCCTGGTTTGTTGTAACTATGGACAACCTTTAAGGATGATGCAGGACCATAAAACAAAGCAGATATTGCTGATTTATTTTTAGCTGACGTTCAGAGGTGCAGGAATGAGGCAGGGAACTGCAGGAAAAGAAAAGACCGTTTCACGGATAGGAAAGTGAATGTTGCTCCAGAGAGGGAGGGAATTACCATCTACCCTGGCTTCCACCACAGATTCCCTAGAATGCCAATTAAGTTATTTAAAAAATTCGGGGGGGCATTAATTGTAGGTTCTTCATTTTCTGGGCATCTGACTTGGAACTCTGAAGGTTAAAACACAAAAACATCGAACACTGTCAGCTACAACTGAAGCTGCTAAAATTGTGTCTTGTACTTAGTATCTTATACCAGTTACTTTGACAAAACGCAGTCCCTGATATCTCAGAGAGGGCATCCAAAATTAACAGATATTTTAGGTGTTAACTTTCCTGTGCTTCAGTGGAACAAGCCTGCTTCAATAATGAAACTTTCTCTGGCTTGGGTGTTACTCAGAGTTTGGAAGTGCTTATATACTTACTAGCTTGGGAAATTATATGAGAGAGCTCAGGAGAAAAAGCCTGCTTGTATTTTCCAACAGGGTCTGAATGGTGAACCGCCAAATATGCCACCGAGTGCACACTGACCAGCAGCTGAATACTGTTCATTAAGTGAATACCCCTCTTTTCTGCACTGAGTTATGTCAAGGGATAGTAAAATAGAGTACTGGGTCAGTTAATTAAAGATTGCTATAATGTATATGTGCAACAGGGTAAAATTTAAAGATCTATGGGCAAATTTGAATTACTAACTTGAAAATCTTACTATTGTGTACTCCCTGTGTGAATTTAGCAATCCATATGTCCTTGTGTGTCTTTTGAGTGCATGTGTGTACATGTGTGCACACACCTATCCTTGGGGAGCGTACATCTATGTATTTGTGCAAGAGAACACTAATTCTGTATGAAGAAACAGACTTCTTTTAAGCTTCCAGTAGAAACTAAGACAAAAATAATTTCCATGCCTTCATCATGTTATTTTAGCTGCAAAGAACCTTTCAATCAAGTGTGACATGAGATAAAAATAAAGATGTGGTATAGCCACATTTTGAGAGAAAAGGCTATGTTTGCCTTGCTAAGTTTCAAAGAAAACAGAAAATTTCTAAAGAAGCTCAAAAAGAAGAAAAAAAAAAGAAGAAAAAAAAAAAAAGAAAAAACCCATGCAGACCTCCTCCATTTCTAGACCATTGCCATTCCAGGGGTTAAGGCAGATTCCTGGTGGTGCACTGTTTTTAGGATAGAATAGAATTCCTTGTGCCAATGCCAGCTGGTAAGTAAGATTGGGACTTGGAGGTGAGAATGAAGTACTGCTGTGCTTACAAAGGTACAAACCTAACCAGCTTGGAGGTATTATCTTCCCTATTTTCCTTGAAGTATAAATTAATCTGTATATTGTACAGATGCATAATTACATTGTTTGGCAGCTCCTGAAAACCAGGATTGCTCTTATGCCTCCGTATTTGGAAATCTTATTCCAGGCTGGAGTTCCCTCCTTGGGAAAGTGATGTGGTTTGAAGGCTTAACACATATTCATAGAATCATAGAATTGTTTAGGTTGCAAAAGACCTCTAAGATCATCAAGTCCAACCATTAACCTTATTCCATTACTGTGCATTCAAAAGCAAAATAGCAAAATGGAAAAAGAAAACTTTTTTTGTTATTAAATTGTGAAGAGAACATGGAGAAGTTATCAGAATTTATTTACAGGCTCACCCACAGGAAAAATGTATTCCTGGACTAAAAAACACAGAAACTCAAACTTGTCCTTGTTTTAAGAGACCAAAGTTTAGCATCCTCTTTTGGATGTAGTAATGTAGGTGTTTCAGAGAAGGTGTAAGAACATTCTGGTGGGCCAATGTGGGATAGTCTGCCTCACATAAATCTCCTCTTGATGTGGTGCAGTGATTGACCAAAGTTGCAAAGTCTAATGAAGTGTAATACGCTTTCCAAATTGTTATTAATTATCACGAGACTGGATTGTCTTTTTTTGTAATCCATATACGTTTCCTACCTTGCTATAAAGGATCTTGATGTGTGGTGAAGGCTCACCTACCGATGCTTTCAGTGTATGCCTTTAGATGACATGATAAGCCTAACTGAACCTAATTTGAACCAATACAGCATCACCTCTCAGACCTTACAGTCAGCTCACAAAGGTCTGCTGCTCCAAGGAGCTCCTCTAAAGAACAGTAGAGCAAAATGACTCTCATTCTGGACAGGTTCTCTGTTACCACTTGTAACCATGCTGTCAGTGAGACTGAACGCTACTGTCACATCTATGTATTGGCAAAGCTTGACACAGCAGCCTGTTCACAGCATGGAAGAGATTGATCCCAAAAGCCTAGAAGTGTCAGAGTACAAGCAGCTGTGGGAGGAAGGAAGGAAACAAACATTTTTAGCAATCGAAACTGGATGGAAAATGGAAGTCTGCATCAAGCAGAGTTAACTGAGCCCTGAAATGGCTGTAAAAGGTCCTTATAGGAACCCAGTACCCGTGTAAGATTTGCTAAGACATCTCTTATTTCTTGCAATCAGTTTCTTGACATAAATATAAACTCACTAAGTCTAGGCAGCCTGTCATTCCTAATTTGCAAGGATAATAATAACAGAGTTTTTTTAGTGAAGCATGAATTCTGTGAGCTCTCTAGTCTCAGCACATCTGCCCCTGCTCTCCTGCCAATCCAACCACCCCAGCAAAAGTAATACAGCACTGTCAAGAAAAAGGAGCAGAGAAGGAACACAGAAAGTTTCTCCCCTCAGCTTCAGCTGCACCAAGCTGAAGTAGAGACAAGAACAAATAGATGGGGTGTTCAAACAACAGGACCGTGGCCATGGTTCCTGTGGTAAGGAGCTTGCTCAGTCTCAGCACCTCAGCAGCTTGAGGAGAATGACTCCTGAGGGACACATCGAGTCCTCATTACGCAGGCTGAAATGGGCACAGAGTCACAGGGTCTTTTTCTTGCTTAAAATGTGATTTTATTGCCTCCTTTCGTCTGTCGCTCTAGGCAACTGCCTGCTTCGCCTGCTCCTAAAACTGGGCCAGATTGCTAGGGAGCTACAAAAACCACTCAGCTTTAAGTTAGTATTCAATCAGAAGATGTAACTCCACACAGGAGTCTTTTAGCTTCTACGTGAAAGGGAAGATGCTGGTCAATTTTCTGACCCCTAAACTTTGATTTTTGACCTGATATTAAAACTTTGCCTTCCCAACTCCTGCAAATAGCTACCATTTTGGAAAGAAGACAATAGGAAGGCTGAACGTGCAGCCCCTGGCAGAACCATGCTCTGAACATCTGAGGAAAACTGATGGGTATTTTAAGTACCTGGGTCATACCTCAGTGGCTGTATTTTAGTGCAAGGCAAAACACTTTACTTGAAAGATATTAAAAAAAACCCTCAGCTATTATGACCTCGTCACATACTTGGTATAGGATTTCCAAAAGTGCTAACTACAGGTATACCTTCACTTCAACAAAATTACTGAGCTTGTCTCCACCGATTGCAGTGAGATTGAAATTAAGACCACTACCAAGCACTTTTGCACACCCCTCCAAATGTCTTACAGTATTAAAGCACGTATGAACAAGAACATAAAATTAGCTTGCAGACAGAATAAATTTGTTTCTCATAGTTAAGTTTGTATCCCAACACTGCCTATAGCGTATCACTCAGTTTACTTCCCAAGCGCTTCAGACTATTAGAGCTGATCTATAATGCTCATTTTTATACAAAACTGAACTCAGAATGACATCTCAGAAAGCTGTGTGTAAACTGCAAGCCCTTATTCATGCTGGGTTTAAGCCAAACAACTTGGTACATTTTTTATTGGTCTCCATGGATTTGGATCAGGACTACTGAGCTACGTGTACTTCGTACCTCCAGTGTCTTACCATTTCCTGTGGGACTGCTCAAGAAGTAAAGCACTACTCTGCCTGAATTACAGCAGGATCAGGCCATCAGGAATAACTTAGGTTTAGTCATGTGTTTTACCAAGGGATGCATTCTGTAGCTTCATTTAAATATATCTGAACCTGGAGCAAATGAGGCCAGGGTGATAACCAAGAAACGTTCAGACAAAAGGGAAAAAAAGTATACTGAATGCATATGAGTAAAGATTCCCTGCTACTTTACTGATCTATGGTTTTTCAGGATCAAGCTACTAGCCATGTTTATATGAAGTTACGGATCTGTTTTTATTCCTGTTCAGCACAAGGATACTTCCTGCATTAACTTTAATGACAGCCACTAAAGATTTTCTCCAAGTATAGCAAAGTCAGTGTGAAAGTCTGGGGATCATGCCTTCAATCAATGCTCTGCAATCTTTTCTACACGATGAGAATCTCTGCTCAGGCAGCTTCCACATAACTAGTTTGGGACTCAAATACAGACTGATTCTAAAATATCACTTCTAAAGTAGTACATTTTCCTAAATGAAAAACTTACAAAAATCTGTTATTCAATATGAAACATGATAATTTTGATGTGTCTTTTATAATGAACACAGCAGTATCCTCTTTATGATTTGTGTTCGGGTTTACATAACATTCTTTGATATTCTTTTTGTGGAATTAATGATATTTTTTTTAATTTAAGAAAACCTATCAACTAATCTCCAAACTGAGTTAACCCAGAGTGCTTTCATACTGATAAACTCTGAGGTAAAGCAAAAAATTAATTTCTCTGTAATCATTTCTTTATCCTCTCCAGTTCAGCCTCATTGTACTTCAGTCCCAGCATTTTATATTCACAGGTGCTGAATCTGAGGATGTCGAGCCCCAAATGCCAGCAGACTGAAGCTGGACAGCTGAAGAGATTACCACTCTGAGGCATCTGTCCAGTTCAGCTTTCGCAGAGGTGGCAGCTACCATGACAGGAAGCTGAGTCATGCATAAAGGTAATCCAGTTTACAGATCAAAATAGTAATAAAGATCAGCACAGGGTCTGAACTGCATAGCGGGAGCCTGCAAGCTGCACGGACTAGCTGCTTCATATGCAAGGCAACTATGCGTGCCGCAAGAGCGGTAACACCTGGGTAACAAACAGAGAGGGTGAACAGTTGGAAATGATAGCCCTGGTCCCATTTCATCCAGCCTGGATTCATGAGACAATATATTCAGTTAAAAGCTGATGCTGTTGTCAACGCTGTCAAAGACAAAATTCCAAAAGAATTCAAATTACTCAAGTTTTCAACTTAGTAAAGATGACTGCCAAAAAGAGTCTTAAAAAAACACTGCATTATGGCTGGCATGGTAAAGGGGTAGATCAATGAGCCTCATCTTCCAAAGAAGCTGTCTGAGAAATTTATTGATGATAACACTAAGGCAGCAGCAATATGAAGTGAGAGTCTCTGCATCCTTACCAGGAGCTGCTTCCACAAGCAAATTCATATTTAAGAAGTGCCTAGTAGTTTATGCTGGAGAAGCAAAGGAGATAGCCCAGCCGAGAGTTAGTCCCAGCAAAGTACATAAGACGTAATTCAGCCTGCACTATAAATCATTTCCTTCGTGCATTCATTAACTGTCTGCAGCCTCAAGGAGCTGCTTTTCAGCTCTGTATCAAAGAAATTACCTGTTCATGACACAAGCCAGAAAAAGGCACATCTAAGCACATTGGCTACACAAAGGGTAAGTGAAGTGCAGATAAGACCAATAGTTTTGTAAGCAGTGACATATATGAAGCCTCATTTCCTAGGGAATTGCATCTCATGACTGTCAGATTTTTAAACCGAATTATACCAAAGCTTCAGGATTGTCTTAAACAGAGCATCAGAGAATCCACAGAGAAGAGAAATATGCATGTCTACCATGAAAGGCTTCAAGTGAGATTTGCTCTGTATTGGACATCACTGAATCCTACAGGAATATACATTTTGACTGAAAGATGGATTTTCCAATTCCTCAGCATTCAGCTCCCAACACAGTGGCACAACCTCTCTGTCCAACGTTGACATTTCAGTATTAATGGTTGAAACGCATGCTGCATTTCATATATCCTTTTTCCTCTTTGCAGAGGAGCGCGCTCTCCCCTGCCCAGCTATGTTCACAGAACTTACAGGAATGTTATCCCTTTGAGAATTAATATCTTAAAATTTGCCCCTCTGTTTCATTTGGTTGAAATCAGCCCAAAATTATAGAACTGCAGAACTAATAAAGCAACAGCAAGCAAACAGCAACAAAATTACTCATATGCAAAGACACATGGGATGCAAATTAGCATATTTCTTTAAGAAATCAGGATTAAAAAAAATAATTCTGCTCAGCAACACTTAAGGAACCCATCTGGCTGTCACCTTCGTTTCTGAAACAGAGCTGAGCAGTTTGCTTTTGCCTACTTTAGTAGTGTTACCTCCTTGAAAGGCAGCTCGGCCTCCCCTATTGCTGACACTGCCTGCCACAGCGGGCAACTCGTCTGGCAGGGACCGCGGGGGGGGGAAGCAAGTACCGAAAGGACGGGGCGGGGAGGATGACCTCAGCTCTTAAATACTGCGTATAAATACACAGTAAGGTTGGTTTATATACATTATACATAGCGTGTTATATATTTAATACGTGTCAATACACAAACTGGCTTTGTATCAGATACAGCACATGCAACAGCCTATGTAGATACTACCCGCGTTAAAGACTTTTCTCTCCAGCCTTTTAAGCCTGCCGAAACACCTGCAAACCCCTCTGCCGAAGTCTGCCTCTTCCTCCCAAGAAGGTATTCCCACGGCTAACAGACCATCAGGCTAATTAAGGGCCCGTGCCCACCCCTTCCCTGCCCCCCCCCAGCCCCTCCCCTCCGCTTTGCTGCCAGGTCCCTGCCTGCCCGCCCCTCCCCGGGAGCTTTCTAAACTCTGCGGCTCACCCAAGGCCCGCCGCCCGCTGGGGCTGGGGCCGCCGCGCCGCCACCCTCCAACAGGGACCGGCCCCACCGGCCCCGAGCACGGCGGAGCCGCGGCCCGACCCCGCCGCCCTCCTGAATATTTCATCGGCGCTGCCCGACGGGATGCCCCGCCACTGACTGCTGCAAAGGGACAGCATCCCGCCGGCTGCTGGTCTCGCTGCTTCCTTCCTCTTTCATTCTTCAAACCGGGGCTTTTCATTTATTCCGATAAATAAATAACTGATTAAAAAAAAAAAAGAAAGAAAGAAAAGAGCAGCAAGAGCATCTCTTTTGTATTTGAGCAGGTGGGACTCCGGTGCAGGCGATCACAGAACAAAACACAACAAGGGCTCTGAACTCTTCAGAGCCCAAAGGATGAGCCGGCAGCAGTTCTCCTATAAAAATCCGATCTCGGGGCTGTGACAAACTCGGAGGAGGGGAAGGCGCCGTCAGCCTTGCCGGAGACGTTCCTGCTTTGGACACCGCAAACCCTCGTGGGCGGAGGGGGAACCCGAGAGACCCGCCCGACCGACGGCGCAGCGGCTCTCCCGGCGCCCGGCCTCCCGCTGCTCTCCGCTGCGGCCGAGGACCGCGGGCGGGGAGGGGGTGCAGGCTGCCTCTGCGGGGCCGTCGTCCCTCCGCCGCGCCCGGCACCGCTCCACCGCAAACTTTCTTCCCGCGCCCTCCCTGCCGCTCGCCGCCGCTGGGGAGCGGCGCGGGGGGCGGCCGACGCCTCGTCTCGTCGCTGCCACCGCGCTCAGGAGCCGGGCGGCGGCTCCAGCCCCAGCCGCGCCGCCACCGAGGAGGCAGGCGGCGGCCCCGGGCAGCCGGAGGGTCCGCATGGCTGCTGCCAGCAAGCCGGTGGCGAGCGCCGCTGCCGCCGCGGCGGTCCGGGGGCTGCCCTGAGCCGGGGCCCGGCGCCCGCCTGCGAGGATCGCCCTGCAGCGCGGCGGGATGTGGCCGGCCGGGGCGGGCGGCAGGCTGCCCTGCCCGCGGGACGCGGCGCTGCGGCGGGCGGCTTTCTCTGGCAACCTCTCGGCGCTGCCGTCCCACCTGGTGCCGAGCGGCAGGAGCGTCCGCGTCTTCATCAGCGCCAACCCCGAAGGTAACCCGCGGCCCGCCGGGCCCCGCCGCCCGCCCCGCAGCTCCCCCTGCCGCCCGCAGCGCCCGCGCCGTTCCCCGGACCCGGCCGCCGCCGTGGCGCTTCCCGCTGATCCCGGGCGGCGCCGGGCGCTCTCGCTCAGGGGTCCGCGGCGTGGCCGAGAGCGGCTCCTCGCTCCTCCGCCCGCAGCCGGCCCCGAGGGCCTCCGGAGCAGCGCGCACCGGGGAGCGGCACCGCTCCGCCCCGCCGGGCGCCGTGTGGGGCGGCGGGGCGGGCGGTGTGGGGCGCGGGGCGAGGCGGCCGTGGGGGGGTGGCGGGGCGTGTGGCAGCGCTCTGGGCGGCTCGCTTTGCCGGGTGTTGGTGTACGAGCTCGCGTTTGGAGGCGCCGATATACTCCGCTCCTGAAGTTTTATGCCTATAAGTGACACGTCTGAGAGGCACCGGGGGGTCTGTTTGTTTTGCGGTGTCGGAGCAGCAGGGCGCACGGTGGGCCGGTGGGCTCGGGACATGGAAACGGGCTGCCTGCCAGCGAAGGGGAAGCTTTTCCAGGGGGGATGTTTTGTGGAGCTCTGCTGGGGAGGCTGGTTAATAGAGTTTCCGATTGATTTCATAGCACAGCGAAAGCAGGTCTCCGCCGGCTGCGGCTACGGCAAATGTGGTCCTTTGATCCCGGTCATACTCTGCTTCTAAGGAAGGGTGCACTGAAACCTGCAGTTTTAGCTTTAAAAAGTCGGGATCGCATACTCGGTATCTGAACTAATTAGGCATCCTGCTACCTAAAGCCTATTTTTAAAATTACCCTTTGATACGAGGAATTTGCATGCATTCAGGAGGTGTCATTCCCACTCATAAGATTTAAGTTGCTGAAGCATTCCCACTTGAAGCACGGAAATAATAAATTAAGCGTTCACACCTATAACATTTCTTGTCTGTAAAAAGGAGCCCACTGTAGTCACAATTCTCTTTCACACCACCACCCACCACCTCCCCCCCAACACTTCTAATTCAACAATACTGTCACCTTTTATGCAAACATCAGGGAGCTGAAAATCATGCCTGAAATGACAAAATACTTTGAATGTTGAAGTGAAAATTATCTTGGCACCAATACTTACGTGAGTATGAGAAATAGCGCTCACAAGCTAAAAAGTGGGCACAGTGCTGCCTTGAAGAATTCCCACACCTCCAGGTCTTCTGAGTTGCTCTCGACACAAGGAAACTCTGAGCTTTCACATCCGACATCCCTGTTTGTTTAAAAAGATGCCGTTCTTTAAGGAGGGCATGAAAATGCTTGCAGTTCATTGTTGCAATCTAAGAAAAGATATAGAAATAGCGATAATTAAAAAAATATTTATTTGGCTCTGAAAGAAAGTTGGTGTGGATTTTTAGAATATATGTTATTCATTGGAAATGGATTTCTGCCAGCATTGCCTTAACTGGGGAGCTACTGATGCCTCCGTATTTGATGTGAATGGCATTTAGGATATCTTGGTATGTTAGCTAGATATTTGCTAAAATTAAAACAAACACTAAGCTCATTCTGAAAGTTAGGGTTTGAAGCTATATATATATCCATTTGCAGGATTTTACCCTTGCATTGTTATTTGACAATGTCAGCTTAAAAAAAACCCGAAAATAATTCAGTTGGTTTAGGATTATTTACATTAGCTTCTTTGTCAGATCACATGGTCACAATGATTAACACTTCTCATGTCCAAAATTTTATCTGCAACATTGCTCCTGCTTTCAGAAATGATAGTCTTGGGCAGAAATTTCAGAGTGCTTACAGATTTTGATTATGAACGTTTAGGGACTCTAAATGATGAGAAACAACCATGACTATTTATCAGTGCTATCACTGACACAGAAGTATTACTAACTGCATGTGACCTTATAAAAAGAATATATAGATAAACAAGAAAAACTAGCCTGTAATGGGATTTAGGTATCATCTAGTAAAGTACTTGGAATTAAAAATGCTGTTTGCAAAATACCTACAAGAGTTCACAATGCAAGAGTTCTGGAAAAAAGGTTAAACTCTTCCAACTTGGTAAACTATTTAGCATATTTAAGCCTCAAACCACAACATATATTTCATGGCTAAGGCCTTTCTTGTTAATTTTCAGCATATCAGTACAGTTTATACCCATTCTTCTTGGTGCTGAGCATGACTGAAAGGGGCTGTGGGTCCCCAGACTCCCAGAGGCAGAAGCGAATACCCCATGGCTGTGCTCTGTACATCTCAGAACTGTGGTGCCAGAGAAGCTTAGGGATTAATCCTGCTAGCAGTCACAAGAAAATTTTATCTACAACTTAAAGTGTACAAACTTAAAAGTGGTTTTCTTGAATTGTAGCAGTTTAATAAGTGTATATTGGAGAACTCTAGCATTGGTCTGTTCTTTACAAGCATACTTTAGTATGACTGAAATATGTTATGTTTTTATTATGCAACTAGAAAAACGATTATGTGTAGAATTTCTTAAACAGAAATCCCTAAAAAGAACAGTAAGTGGCGACAGTGAGCATGGGTAATAGGAACAAAATTGCTTTATTTTACAGTCTCTTGTTTTCTAGAGGAAATTTTGTAGGTAAGTGAAACTGTATTTTCCCCTAGTAGTTAACAATATTGTCTTGGTCAAATTGTTGATATCAATTAATCAATCTTCATATCACTGAAGATGATTGGATCTTTAGAAACATTAAAGTTGCTTTATTATTTGAATATAAATAAGTCTCTCTTCTCATTTCAGTAGATATAAGCAATCAGACATATTTTAAATATGTATTTGGCTAAGAGAGACTGAAGATTTTGCTTTAAATAATTTATTGTTTTTCTCAAGATATTTTTATTCCTTCAAAGTGATAAGGAAACTAAGTTATATTCACCTGATTGTAATAAATGCTTTTACTGTTTGATGTAGAAATCCGTGGACTGTAACAGCCATCAGTTAATGACAGTTTCTCTGCTACTCAGTAGTGCCTGTACAGACTCATTCCATTAACGTGCAGGTCATACTGAATACAACAGGTATAAACTTCCATACAGTCCAGTTACATGGAGCTGTGACATCAGCCCTACATAGGTTCAGAACATTCCAATGATTCTCATAACTACTTCAAACCAAAAATTATTTGAGTAAGAAATTACATGGTGGTATAAGGCAATATTACAAGCCCTGGTGGAAACAGATGCTTTAACTGGAGTTAGAAATATGTCTTGAAAATGAAATCTTGTGAATGGGAATGTACAGTCAAAGCTCTGATAATTTTAAATTCTCTTGGCTCTTCTGAAAGTGGGGAAGTTTCCCTTTGCTAGTTTGACTTAAAGTCTAGTTTTTGCTTCGATTTGTTAAAACATCAGTAATTTTTTACTCTAAGCTCTTTCAAGTTTTGGTTGCGAAGGTGCCTTTCACGTCTGTAATGTAGCAGAGACAAATGAATGCACTGAAGAGGGAAATGTATAAAGCCAAATCCTACACACAGGTGGATCCATTGAAGACAGGAGGATAATACCTTTATTTAGCATCTGAGCGTGTCCTGACATAGGTGGTGTTAGCCAGTCTTCTCTCAAAGTGTAAACAGGGTTGCATTTAGCACTTCACATGGTGAGGATGCTCCCTTTTCCATCCATTATTTCAGCTGCATACTCTCCCCTGTGCAGCACCTCCGCATACTTCCTAAGTTCCAACACAGGATTGCTTTTACTGGATCTTGACAGTTAATACTTTTTAGCCATTTTTTAGCCATTGAAAACACATCTGTTTTACAAACAGAAACAGTTGTGATGAGATCATGAACAAGCTTTGTTTTAGCAGTCCTTTTTAATGCAGAAAGGCTATGTTCCACATGGGTTTTGTGCCTCCAGTACCTATTTTTTAAAACTATAAAACCAACTATGTATAAAAAACCTAATACTAGTTTTGGCATGATTAACAATCTTAAGTATGAAATCCTATGTATACATGTAGGAATGTAAAATGAAGATCTTATTCTAATAGAAGATACTACTGATATTGCCACCACTTTAATGCGTCCATTGTACCAGCACAGTATAAAACTAACCTGTACCATTAGAACTTCCCCATCGGTTGCCTGAGTGAGATTTCCTTGTCTTACATTATTGAATGAGTTTGAGTTTGCTTGAGTTATTATACAGTTTTCCAAGTTAGTTTATTTCCATTGCCATGCATCATCCAGAATGTTCTATTAACTTGAAAAACACTCAGTTCTACTAACTACAAATGTTTGATGCCCATTTCACATATTTTATCATGATACATACAGCAACATTCTCACCTGCTTAGTTTTGCTGACTAGAAAAGGATTATTCCTATAAAAAATGATTGCAGAAATGGGTCTTACCAATGTTTTTGTTTGGATCTATTGTTGCAGGCTGCTTTGCAGGAATTACATGTATTTTAATGCGTGTTCATGTACATGTGAAAGAAAAAAAAATGCTATGTGCATTTGTAGTTTAGTGCTACTGAACATGAGAGGTGGATCACTCAGATGAAGAATTATGATTGCTTTAATTACAAAGTTATTGCCATATGTGATAACAGAAAGGTATAACTTTGTGGTTTAGCATGTTCCAGGTGTATTATATTATTTTTATCTGAAATGTTGTTTCCCTTAAGAAAAATATAATTGAGGAAATGTTAATGTGGAAAAATACTCAAAAGCCAGAATAATGCATAGTTAACAATGGGCCATTTTGGCCAGCCCCAAAATGCAATATAGTGTCCCTACTTGGATACATTGCATGAAGATCTTTTTATAAAGACAATTTTATATAATCCGGGTGGAATTTATTCCTTAGCTAAAGGAAAACACAGATGTTCAAGTGTATGAAATTGCAAGGGAGGTGTTGCGGAGATGTGGAGACAAATAACTCCAGGACTTATTTTATGCTAAGTGTTAGTTCTGGTTACCTAACTTTGTACCTATTTATGGTTTTACGTGACGCACATCACTGTAGTGTTTAAGAGCTACAAGCCAAGCTACACTTGGGAAAAAAAAAAAAGTTCAATAGTTTTAAAGTTGAATGTCTCAGAGTTTGGGAGAGCAACATGGTTCAAGAACCTGGGTTTGGTATGGGCCTTGATGTGAAATACGTCTTATTTCAGGAGGCCCAAAGGTCAGCGATACCTACAGTTCATTAGGTTGGCAAGAAGCCTGCCATGCCATTTGCAGTATTTCTGCCTCTATGTGAAGTTTTCTCTCTTCCCTCCTGGGCCACAGAACAACTTGCAGAAAGCAAGATCTGACCCTCTGTGAGACTGTATGACCAAATCTCATGGTAGGCGTTAACTTTTTTTGCAAGGCAGGGCTGGTAGATCTCAAGCAGAACCAGTACAAGATGATTTTTTGCTGAGCATATCCTCAAGCCTTTGTTCTTGTTAGAGGAAATTATTGTTTTGGGCTAGGATGGAGACTGAATTGGATTGAAGTTTATTCTGATAAATTTGACAAACTGTTGATAAACTGTATGAAAAAAAGAACTGTTGTTCATGTCCCCCTGTTCTTTTTGTGGGTTCTTTGCTTATGCAGCCTGGGGACTGGACTAAGGATTTGCTTTAAATGTACCAAATATGCAAGTGGAAACATTGAGAACTTTTGTTTAATTTTCAACAAAATTTTTTATTCATGTACTCAAAAGGTAGGATGTACATTTGGGGAACAAGACTAAGATCAAGAGGTGTGGGTTTGGGGGTTTTTTTTAGTAAAACAGCAAGCTATTTAGGTTGTTGGTTTTGTTCTTTCTCCTTGATATTTAGAAATAAACAAAATTACCTGAAACCCAGTCACTTTGTGCTAAGCAGCATCTGGAATTATCAGCTCCAAAAGTTTGGATTAGGTATTTACCCTATCTACTTAAAAACCAGCACTTAAAATTTTTAACCACATGACCATTCCTTTTTTAATTTAAAAAAATTATTAAAATTGTATTTTTCTACAACTTTTGTATATGTGTCTATAGTGTGTATACACACATGCACACATCTACACAAATTATATAAAATAGTATAAACTGTATAAAATTGTATAAATGGATGTATAAAACTCAAGCCACACTATCATAGACAATTTTCAAATTTGCCGTTAGGACCCCGTGTGGGAGTTGGGTATTTATGTTCAAAGGGCATCACTCAGAGTTGTAATTCTAGCATTACTGAAGAACAGCATAGGTTTTGTTAAATGCTATTGTAAAAGTGAAAGCTTTACAGAGGGGTTTAGATTTTATCCACAAGTAAATTGTAAACATTCGAGGTTGTGCGCACTTGCAGCTTAGGTTCTATGACTGTTTTTCTTAGCATTGAGGAAATAATATTAAAACAGAGCAGAACCTACAATTTCTTTTCTTCCTTTCCAGCTTTGCAAATATTGCTTTATTTCTTCAGATGTATTTGCATGCTAGACTGGTTCAATATATTGTAGTTTATGTATATATACATACATATATATGCATGCGTCTTTTTATTAAACTAGAAATACAGAGAAGTCAAGATGTGCGTAGGACACTGGAGCATGCCTCATTCTTGTGCAAAATGGTCATCCTTTCAACGACAGACAAAGAGGAGCTTGCGGCCCCTGTACACTTCACAGTTGCTATTGTGCAAATTCCATGTGATATTAGTTTCTCAGATAATATGTTAGATGATGGACAGCAGCAGTATTGAATCGAGTCCTTATTGTGAATCGTTCCCTCAGCAAGGTATGAGACCAGCTTGAAAGGAGAGGCAGCACTATGCAGGCAGCCTTACGGTGCCTTCCTCCATCAACACGGGACTTTCTTTCCTGCCTGATCGAGGGCAGAGGGATGACCTCTCAGCTGAGCAACAGCCTGCTGTGCAGCAAAGTAACGAGGATTTCCAAGGCTGCGTTTCAAGGAGACCGTGTGTATTCTGTGGTGGGATTTCTGTGAACCACATAAGAACAGCGTGGTACAAAGGGTACATAACTTGGCATCCTATCTCTAAGCTTATGCAGCAAAATAACTCCTGTTAAGAAACTTACATACGTGACTATGTGGGCATATGCATGTATCCCCAGATGTGTAAACACACAAGAGAAAATCCTACATTAGACTTTAAGTTTTGTTTGGAGAATTTTTAAATTTTTATTACTGAAAGAAAACTTTAGATCAAGCAGTTACTGAACTTGTAATTCAAGATGTGAGGGCTGTGCCTGAGCAGCAATTTTTTGCATCTGAAACAAATGAAATGTCTTTGCATTTTCATCTGCTGAAAGAGTATTTTGTGATAAGATATCATTTCAGACTGTGGTAATAATACATTAGTAATATTTCACTACCAGTAATTTAAGGTTTTAATATATTGAAGGTGGTAGATATAAATATAATGTAGTAATAGATAGTCATGTGTATGGAATACAGAGAAATCTGGCAGTTTTTAATATAGGCAGTGCTGTTCAAGACAACTGCTTTATCCCCTTACTGGAATTTTAATTAAAGGAGGATAATAATAGATAGAATTAGAGAACTCAATTTAATCATGGTTGTGCCAGTCCAACCCAAAAGTAACTCTACTGGCCTGATGCTACTCTTATTAATCAGAGAGAGGCTTTTACTTCCAAAATCTTTAGTCAAAAGGGGAGTAGGGCTAAATTGCTGGTAGCTGAAAGCAAGGAGGGTAGCAAGGTAAAGAGGAAGGAGCCCTGAGTCAGTCCAGAGTACCATGTGCCTGCTGCTGTTTTGGGCAAGGAGGAGATGTACCACATGCAGCTCTTGTAAGCCACCCCATCACCATCATAATTACATACCTGCATCTATCTTTGACCTGATCTTAAACTCCCTCTATAAGAATTTGCTAATGCCCATTGTTAGAGACAAGATGCTGTGCTGGACAGACCTTACGCCTGACCAACTGCAGTCATTCTTGTACAGAATCTGGATCTAGAGAAAAAAGTCTTCTTTACAGACTAGATTTATCAGGCTGTTCAAAATACACTTGGTGCCCAAAGCTGGAAAGACTAGCAAATAGCAGGACCACACTGGACTTAATCCAGAGTCATGCTGTTGCTAAGTATCAGTCAATGGGACTAATCAAATAGTTAAACAGATCAGATTTCGGATTGTCAGAGCCTAAAAAATACTCTTGTACAACCTGCTCCTAGTGTTTGCTTTGGGTGCCACAGCTGCAGTCTTCAGTATAGTGACATGCCTCTGTGGTGTGATTAAACACTTGAAAATGTTTATTAATAGAGTCCATTTCACCCTACTAGCAATTGAGTACCTTTGCAGTCTCACCTATGCGTTATAAATCTCCAGCTTTGTCCTCTAGCTCTCTGTTACCCTTTCTGCATCAAGTATTGAAACATGTAGTTACTATAGTGTGTGTATGATACATAGCAATGTTATTTGTAAAATTATTTTTTAGAGTCTCTAATCAGTAACATTTTACAAAACATTAAGAAGAAATGAGAATTAATGACTAAGAGCTCTATCTGGACAGCCTTAGTTTCAGAGAGCTCCCCAGCTGTAGTGTTTGCTATTAGCAGGCATTTCTGAAGCCTAGACCCTTTGATGTGTCCGTATTATTAAAGAGCATTTGCATTTCTTACAAGCTACAGCACTTCACAAAAGTATAAAATGGACATTCAGAAGCATATAGAAGTTCAAATTTAAAAATCATTGGCAAAGTAAATGGCCTGTGCAAACCCTCCAAAACCCCCTTTTAGCATAGTGGTTTCAGTATATACTATCTGTTAGTTAGTATTGTTTATTTGTGTTGTACAAGATTGATGTCCGACCAGGCAACGTAGGAAGAAATGGTTGGCACTTTAGAATATACTTAACAGAAGCCTTGACGCTGCTTGAGTTTACACTCAATGTTTATTCACAAGTGGTCTCACTGACTGGATTTTGTTAGGTTAAGATTACTTTTAAACATCAAATAACCATGTGGGTTTAATACTCTTAGATGAGAGGGGTTATCTGTATTTGTTATGCACGTCAGCTATTATATGTAAGATAAATGAGAAGCAAATACAGAAGGATTGGACATACTGAGTCCTCCTCTGACTCTGGCAGTTTCAGATGCATGACGCAAGAATAAGCAATAAGGGCAAAATGATAAAGATTATATCCTTGTGTTTAATAATCCATGAGGTCGTTTGCTTCCATGAATTTGTCTAGTTGCCTTACTAATTAGTCAATAGTCTTGGTACTTGTAACAACCTTTCAGAGTCTTGAGATAGATTATTGCCCAGTGAAATGCCTAATCCTGCTAACTTCTGTGGGGATTTTGTATGAACAAGACCATGCATATTCAGCCAAAGAAGAGATCTCAAAAAACAAAAGTGGAAATACCTGTGGAGGACAGTTACTTAAAAGAGTCATTCTATCCGAAACCATCTTTGTGATGATCCGTTTTTGTCTATCTGTATATGGAAAGAGAGCTTAATTGTGAAGGCCTAGTTATCTGAATATCCTTATTTCCATGGGGTTATTAAAATGGAGCCATACTAAGAAGCAAGTAAGGGCATTACAGTGTTCAATAATCTCAGGAGCCTGAAGTATGGACACTAATCTAAAGGAGGCCAGTGTGTCATGTAGCACTGTAATCTAAGGATTATTTTATTACTGAGAGTTTTCCACACCTACCTATGCCAGCATGACACATCTAGAGGATCTTGCTGTACTTTCATAATCAAACATAAAAAAATGTGTGGCTGCTTTATAAGTGCTTTTCTTAAAATTAAAGGCTTAATTTCTTTATTTTTTATACCTACTGTTGTTTAATAAAGGCCCCACAAATTCTAGAAAAGGAGATCAGAGGAAAAATATTTTCTTACTTGATAATAATGCTGGTGGCTAGATGCATAGTCTGTACTATTCCGGCAAGACAAAGTTATTTGTTCTGAAGAAAATGCTTATTTTTCTCCTTCATTTTCCACCCTATAATATTTTTGATAGCTCAGATACTGAGACTAGTGAGCAGTAACTGTTGATCCTCTTTTTAGGAGTGGTTACTGGTAAATGTTATGAAAATTATAACATTATATTATCATTTGATAATGGTCTTGATTTACTTATATATTTATTAGATTACATTTAAATGTGATGCAGATTTATGCAATGCTGTTGAAGCAAGAAGTGTTCCTGTTTACATGGCCCCTAATTTGGTATATCAAGACACTAGCAAAGTTTGTATGATGATTTACTTTGAAATGCAAGTCATTTACAACATGGGATTACAAAGAATTAAGCAACTTGTGTTGAGCAAAATGAGTGCCATTGAGTTTAATGACATGCCATTTACACCGGGTATACGTGGCCATAACAGAGGTCTGAGGAACCTTAGTTATTTGTTGTGCAAATCACAGACCAAGAGGCTGGAAGGGACCTCTTGAGGCCTTTGGATCTCTCCTCCTGCCTGAAGCAGGATCAAACATACCTGTGCCATTCCTGACAGAAGATTGTCTAGCTCTTCATGAGAGCTCCACTGATTCCAAACCAGTTAAGAAAATACATGGGAAAACAGACTGTGCAGTACACTGCTGCTCTATGTCTTCCATAGCATTACTGGTAGTGCTTACAGCAGCATATACAGACACAAAATAAGCTAATTAGTCAATAAGAACTACCAAAGGTAAAAAATTCCTTGAAAACCTTGCTTAGAATGAGTTTCAGTAACCTTCACTAGCGAATGTCATTATTCAGAAATTTCTCAAAACCAGTTTCTGCTTCTTCATCCTTTTACCAGATCAGGAAGCTGATCTATGCATCCATGCAAAAGATAGATAATATAAAGCAATAAACTCCCATAGAGATTATTTTCCCATGGATGTATGTCCTGCAGTGGCCTGCTTGTTTCAGGTGAAGCTTTCCTGCAGATGAGGCATTAATGAAGTGTCTAACAGCTCATGTTGCAGCTTTTCCTCTGGTGGTTTATTTATGAATGGGAGGAGGAGAGTCATTTACAGGATTTCTCTTATTTACCTGGTGATTTATTCTCATGTAGGATATTCATTATATTTGAGATTAATATCATTCCATCAGATGTTTAATGTCAGTCAAAGAGTTAAAAATATTTTTCAAAAGAAACAGAAGACATGTAGAAGACCTGCAGATTATCTTATATTCCTCCTTTCTTTAGGAGCTAAAAATACAAATGATCTTACACTCCACCTGTTTTAATTATGAATTTTCTATTTTATACTTTCTATAATCAACCATGTATAATACTATATAATTCTATCGAGCAATTCCATTGCTGGTGTATTGTTCCAGTGTTAATATCACAGTCAGCTCCTCATAGTCATTATGTAAATTCAAAATAATTTCAAATAAAAGAAATGAGATCCCCAGATGATCGGTTGTGTTTCGCCATATGTAGGTGTGGAAGGTAAAAGAGGACTTGCACATGTTTTTATCTTTTCTGTGGCCAAGGGACAAATACCTTCACAGACACTGAGAAAGACTGATAGGGTCTAGCAGTGCTAGAAATGGAAATGAAGTCAAGTCCACCCTTTCAGCCATAGTCTACACTGCTGTTGAGAGTATAGCGTCATAGAAGATCTTTGTCCTCCTTTAGACGTAACTGTATCTCATTGGGTATCATTATTGTGAAAATAAGACCAAAGAGTTGGGGAAGATGCCTAAAGTCATTTGAAACTACTAATTTGGAAGACAGTCTGTAGTTCAGTCACTGACTGATTAAATTGATATGCCAGTTCTGGAAGTTCTTCAATTATTATTATTTCACATTTGTGAAAGGTATTAGTGGGAAATTGAACTTAGTTGTTTCAACAACATCTGCTTCTCAGACGGAGTGACTAGAACATGTATTGTCTTTTTTTCAATTACCAACTCCTCAAGATTGTTAAACTGCAAATTTACTATTACCTTAATATATATCATCAACTAAATGTGGTTAGCAAGCAGAAGAAATTAATAAAATCTGGAACAAGAAAAAATTATAGTAAAATCAAGTCATCACAAAAATATTTTACTCATAAAAACAGTTACATTAGAAAATTTATAAAAAATGGCCTTTTTAACTGGATTATATAATCTTCACTAAAAACAATGCTTAGATGAATCATTAGAATTGGAAAGGGTAAGGGAGAATGGAGGTGAGATAAATCACTCTTCCTTTACATGTCAATCACTGTTTTCCTCTCAGATGTTACATAATCCATAAAAACGAGCCTGTTCTGTGAATTACTTGGTCATGCTCAATGACCTTTAGCGCAGACCCCACCTGGAATTCTCAGTTTTAGAAACTGTTGTACGGCACTGCCTGTAAGCAGGTGGTAGAAGTTGTCTGTCGGGATGTGAAATAGTCCTGTAAGAAACCAACTGAGATTCTCTTACTTAGGCAAGGCGTGGTTGAGTTTTTGGCATCCCTCCCTGTTCTGGGCTTAATGCCCTCTTGCAGCTGCTCTCCTTTGCTGGGATTGTAATTTAGTTTCTTCATCTTTGATATCTGTTTCTGCAGCAGCCAAGAACTATTCTGACTGTGCAGTGATGTTATTTAATAGTCCTCTCCATCTAATATCAAGGGAAAAAAAGACTGTTGCAAAGATGACTCTTACTTTGTTGATACAGATTTACTGCACTGATAGCAAGCACCACCTCTCACTTCTGTGGGTGTCTCTGCATACCCACAAGTGTCAGGCTTAAGACTTTTTCATCTTCTGGTGTAAAAGTCTTCACATCTGTCCTGGTTTCGGTTGGGATAGAGTTAATTTTCTTCCTAGTAGCTGGTGTAGTGCTGTGTTTTGGATTTAGGATGAGAATAATGTTGGTAACACACTGATGGTTTAGTTGTTGCTAAGCAGTGTTTACACTAAGCGAAGGACTTTTCACTTCTCATACTGCCCTGCCAGCGAGGAGGCTGGGGGTGCACAAGAAGCTGGGAGGGGGCAAAGCCAGGACAGCTGACCCCAACTGGCCAAAGGGGTATTCTATACCATGTCATGCTCAGTATATAAACTAGGGGAAAAGCTGGTGGGGGGAGGCACTGCTCGGGGACAGGCTGGACATCGGTCAGTCGGTCAGTTGGTGGTGAGCAATTGTCTTTTCATTTGCATCACTTGTCATTTTGGGGTTGTATTTCTCTCTTTTTTTATTTTCCTCTTATATTCTTTTATATATGTATTATACTATATAATATATTATGCTTTATTTATATTATTGTTACTGTTATTGGTGTTATTATTATAGTTCAATTATTAAACTGTTCTTATCTCAACCCATGAGTTTTCTCACTTTTACGATTCTCTTCCCCATCCCACCCAGGGGAGGCAGGGAATGAGCAAGCAGCTGTGTGGTGCTCTGTTGTTGGTTGGGGTTAAACCACGAAAACACCTTTCACTTGAAGCCCATACAGCAGGCTACCTTTATCAGTCATGCTTTTCCAGCTGGCCCAACTGACTTCCGCAGTTTTGTAGTGACCCAAACCGTGGCCATGTTCCACCAAACTTAAGGAAAAATACAACCTGGATTAGAACTTTGTGACTAAAGAACTTAAATAGAAAGGTCAGAGAAGAGAAGGGCAACTTTACCGGAGAGCCAACAGTGCTTGCAGAGCTCTTCCATAGCTTTGCAGTGCTGCCAGATGTAAAGTCACATAGGAGTGTTTATTGGAATTTCTTCACAACAAGATGTATTTAATGGGCCTGTGCCGGCCTGTATTGTGAAATTTGTGTGTGCTTTTATGAGCCTTGATTTGGCTTGATTTTTCATGGCTTGCCTCTGCTTTGTGCCTTCTCAAAGCCTACAACATACTACTTCATTTGCTTCCAATACTTGAATCTGCAGTTCAGTTAGGAGACAAAATGTCTGTGACATCCCGTTGCTTTATTGATTGCACTGCTTCATTACCACAAGTGCTTTAGTAACGTACCCTGATTGTTTTCTGTTTGGTCTAGTGATGTCAGAAAAAAAAATGGTAAGGCTACTGCAGTATACACAACTTAATTGTTAAAAAAACATTTACCATTGTTGTACAGCTTTTTTTTCTGCTTTCTAAGAAATTCCATATTTTTTTGAAGTGCAAGTTGATGAAGTAGTAGGATTTTTGCACATAGCTTTGTTATCGCACTGGTCCTTTTTATGTCTTCTGTTATGCATTTTTGCACAGCTCGCTCAGAAGTCCTCTTTAGATTTCACCAGAAGTTTCTCTTTCACATTAATTTTGATTATAGTTGCAAATTATTGTCCTTGCAGGCTTTGCTGTTTTCTAGTGCTTTGTTGTAATAAGCTTTGGTGTTCTGCAGAGATAATTTTCAGACTTAATTTTGGTGTCTCTAAATGTGCTGTGTCTTCAGTTTCTCCTGTCACATCATTTAATTGTATGACAATAATTGTTTGTAAATTGTCATGTTTTCAAGAGCTTTTCCTAGTTTGCTCTGTTAAATGAAGGAATTAGATTTTGTTGAATTCTTCCACTTGTGCAGTTTGCAGAATGCAAAATTCTCCCCCTCCAGAGATTCTGCCTTCAACCCATGGTGCCGCTAAAGCTCCCACTGCATTGGCATTTGCATTTGCAGTATTTGCCACAAATGATAGCCGAGGGACACAAGGACACCTAGGCACCCAACCTGCAATCTAGGCACCATTTGCAGGATTGGGAAGGGATTCCAGGTCAACGTAACTCTTCTTTTTTCTTTAAGAATATCTACATGTAAGGGTGCTGTGTTCCCAAGGGGTAATGTGAGGTTAGTTATTAGGATATATTATGAGATAGATAAAATTCTGCTTCAGAGTCCTCACTCATACCATACCCACTAGATTTAATGAGTATGTAGTGGGGTTTTATTTATTAATTTATTTATGGATTGAAGGATTTCATCCAAACTCTGTGGAAGTCAGTAAGGCATCAAAAGGTACTGGATTTCAATACATGCCACAAATGTAGAACTTCATTTAAGATCTGCTGAGATTAACAGATCTTTCCGTTAACTTCACCGACTTTTGGATCAGAATGCAAATTTGTTTCATGTAAGCATATTGTACGCATAATAAAACTCAGAACTCTTAGAAACCAACATTTGTTTTAAATTGGGAACACAATCGTGTGAATAATCAAAAGGTTTTTGATATTTCGATGCAGGAACTGCTTTTCCCTTCTGTCATGCCAGTTCCATACTGATATTTCCCCAAAACTCTGTATTTTAACATGGGTCTTGACCCCTTTGATTTTACTAGTTGCCTCATTTTTTAATGTATATAAATTGACAGCTGGGTGCTATTGTTAAGCCAATAGGTGGCACTAGGTAATCATATTAACAGCCAAGATGCAGGGTATTTTAGAAGTAAGATGTCACTGTGAAATGGGGCCAGCTATTAAGCATTGTAATTAAAAAAAAAATAAATACATATTCTATATGTGGTGTTTTAAATTTGTCATCTTACTGAACTGATGGTAAGGAAAATTTCAGAGAAATAGGTTTTAAAACTGCACCTCATTTTACATCGACTATTGTTTAATTTTGGGCTAAAAAAGAAGAGCTAATTGCTGCAACTAGAAGTTTTAGGATTATAATTATGCCCTACATTTTGAGTCCTGCCTCAGACAGTTAGGTCTTTTGTTTTGAAAATGTGTTTGTTTAAATGTTCTGGTGTAGACCACAAATTTGTAGTCACATCCTGTCATTTCTTCACAATTGAGAGACATATTTCAGGATTACTTACTATTTTAATGTTATTTTATGTTATTTCTTCAGATTTTCATGCCAAGCAGCCATTCCTTTGGGCTCAAATGCTCAGCCTGCTTTTGTATTTATTCTTTTTAAGAACTGAAAAGGTTGAGGAGAGGGAGATGCCACTGATGTTGTGCAATATCCTGGTGGGTAGAGCGCTGACATCTGAGCTGAAGGACTCCTTCCTAAGTCCAGCAGAGTCGCGTACACTTTCTGCACATCCCACCATCAGGCTGGGTACATCACAGTAACGTTACAGTATTTTGCTAGTCAGAAGTTATTTGGAGGGTTACAGTCAGTTGTGAGGTTTAGCTTAATTAATGAATGGCCTTCAGTCTGTCCAGTTTCTCATTTGCCTTCTTAGAGAGCCAGTAGAGACGTGAAGATTGGCAGTGTTGTTTGGGGAGGGCACACTGGAAGAAGTGACCCAGACCAGTCTGTTCCCATTCCCTAAAAAGAGTCTTGGGGAGCTTTGGATGCTCATTCTAATGCTGTCTACTCACAGAAACCCCAAGGGAAGGAAATGACAGCAGAGTCTATGGGGTTAATTTTCTAGGGAGGCAAGGGTACTAGGGAGCTCAAGTACTTTTTCCCTCTCTTACCAGCTACATGAGTCAAACTCACTGCTTGCAAAGTGCTCTGAGATTCTCAGATGAAAGGCACTATAGAAATGCACATGACTTATTATTATGGTATTATTTTCAGAGACAAGTTTTCCATAATATTTAGGGACATTTGTTACCAACTGGTATTCAAAGCTTTTAGTATAAGGGGTAATATACAATGCTATTGTGCATTATTAGTAAAAAAGGCAGTTTAAAAGAAATAATTCAGTTGAATAGCCTATGTGACAAGAACATACTTGCATTAAGAGTTTTGGCAGCCACTTCCTTACTTGGTGTTGCTGCAAAGTAATTTTTAACCTTATTTACATCATATCCTGAGATAATTCAAGTACAGAATTTCTCAGTGCAGTTACTAGACAATGGTTATAAAATACCCACATTTTTAAATATTGCAAGGCGTTAAAACAAATTCCTATGGCAAGAATCTGTCCTACGCATCCAGCAAATCTAAGTATTTAGAATACTTAGAGGAAACAAATAGCTAGGTATCTTAATCGATACGCATTCAGGACTAGATTAGAAGATGTTCTCTGCTCATCCAGGGCCTCAGACCTCTGCCGTTGCACAGAAGATTCCAACATGATGTGATAATAAACATATCTGTGTGCATTTGTGCAGGAGACTAAGCTAGCAGAGAAGTAGGCTGTGAAAGAGGTGAGGTCGAGACCCCCAGCAAACTTCTGTCCTGACCCAGTGCAAAGCACAGGAACACCAAACACAGGGGGGTGATGCAGAAATTTTCTTCTGTGGATACAAGGAGCTGCTCTTTCCTGGGTGACAGGCTGGAGATGAAACCTGCAGGCAGCTCTGGGACCCCGTATGACGTTCATTTCTGTGGTGCCTTGAACAGCTGCAAGGGCAGCTTTTTTCTTCTTTTTCTGCCTTCCTTCTTCCAGGTTCAGCTGCCTGCCTCAACCTGTTATGTCAGCCAACAATTTTCCTGCCGGCTCCCACAAGCTGGGTAGCACCGTGTTCCTCTGTCAGTCAAACTGTGGCAGCACAAACACCCTCCCTGCTTAGGACTTTCCTCTGCTTGAGGGCCTTAGCTTGCATCATACTTGGGTAAGGCTGTTCACAGGCTACGTTTCTGTGAACAGACTGTCAGCTTGAATGCGCTGCTCCTTTGAGGGTGGTCCAGTGGGGCTCACTGTCCCTATAGTGGCACCCCCTGTGCAACACACAATAGTAGGATGCAGCTGAGCAACCTCTTATTCAGCTGCATCAAGCCTCAGTTGAAAAAGATTCACTGTGTGACTGCAGGCCGTGCACATGAAACAGCCGCTCCCATCACTGTGGCTGAACTCAGACCAGTATCACTGCCACCAAGAAGAGAAACTGGAGGGGGTCTGTGGTCTTAGGACAGAATAACCAGTGCCTGAAAACAGGTAATTTCCATCAGGCTTCCATGTTAACTCTTTCTGTTCACTTGCATGTATGTTTTGAAATTTTCTTCCACGAAGCTATTGACTTACTTTATTCCAGAGATTCATGTTTGGCAGCTGTTTGTAAATACACATCATCTGTTTACTAACACAAGAATGTAAAATGTACTTTCCCTATTAAAAATAAAATAAGCAACTTTAATAGCAGAACAGCTTGTGTTTGAAGGTCAGACTTTGGCATGGAAATAGTTCACGCTGAGAAGCAGCACCTTGGAGTACTCTAATAAAAACTGGCAGTGATTTGACTGAGCTACAAGCCTTCAGAAATCACACCTCACACAGTCATGTTTAAACAGCGATTGCCTGTTATTTGGCAGAAAGGCCATAAATGCATACATGGCTAATTCAGTTCAGTCCTCAGCATTACACTGGGGATGCACAGAGAGAGGCAGGGCTGTGATGGTTTTCTCAGTTGGTTCGAAGTGTAGGGGTGGGCAGGATGGTGGGGTTATGGACTGGCTTAGGAGGCAACCGTCTGCAAGAGTTAGCACTTGTAGGGAAGATGTGCATTCAGCAAGTCACCGTCTCGCTCGAGACAGGGTTGGGTTTTGGTTTAATTTAAATATTGGAGATGAATTTAGGGTTGAGGCTTTTTTAAGTCTTGTCTTAACACTTTTTGCAGATGTAGTTTAATTCCCACAGTTTATTGTGGACTATCATTTGGATTTCAGAGTATGAGAATTAACATTAGGAGGTGTATAAAGCTCATCTCGCAGCTACTGTCTCATTTTGCCTGCTAGAAGAATGTCATTTAGTTAATCTGCTCATCTGCAGCAGCAGCCTGGAAGGTGGAATTTGCCTGTGTGACATTTTTGTTGTTAGAAACTGCCAGCTTCACAGATATGCTGTCACTGTAAATCAGGTTAGAGTTTATTTAATTAAACCAGCTCATCTGCTATCCATACTAATTGCTGTAGTTCATCTTAACTATATGCAATTCTGTTTTCTTAAAGTTTCACAACTTATTACAAATACAGGAATTCTTAAAATTCATTATTATAAGCACCAGACTCAAATTCCAATTGCATAAGCACATTCCATTACACTTGGAGGTAGGAATAAACATACAGGATGGATATGCCGAGTGTCTTATTCAGAACATAGTTCTAGTTGAAGGAATGTTTTATGTCTTTCTATTTCATTTATAAGGTATTAGAAATGTCGCACTACTCTTGCAGTGTGTTGTTTCATTTTCTGAACAAGACACAAGTTACGCTGCAGGGAACAGCACCATGTTCTAGAGCCGGTGGGGTGAGTCCTACGGGCACAAATGGAAAGCAGCGGAATATGGTCTTATCTGTTGTACACCTCAGACAATGTGTTTCCCATTTATCATTTAATCATGTTTAGTCTTAATTTCTATCCTTTTCCAATAATTGAATTTTTTTTTTTGTTCCTGCAACTTAGCCTATTTTAGTTCCCTAGTAAGACTGTTCTGTCTGCTGTCATACAGATCAGCTAAGTAACTGCAGACAGTACCTGTGAATTGTTGCTTCCTTAATAACAAAGCTGTAGTCATGATTCATTTCAGTTTAGAGACGCAAGAATCATTTATTTTTTTTTAGCTCAGTAGCTCAGTAATAAGTTGGTTTTCAACAGAGTTTGTTCTTCTCAGTTATGAAGATGAGATGCTCTGTGTTTTGGTATATTCGTATGCCAAATTTAACCTGTTTAAGGCAAAGAATATAGAATATACAGTCTTGTGTACACAGGTAGCTTTTATCACAAGGTACAGCAACACCATGTAGTATGGTGACTCCAAGCCAGCACTGAGAGAAGTTGCTCTGGAGCCAAAATAATACTGCTGCATCACCACAGTGCAACCCTCAGGCTAATTAGCCTTGTTAGCTGTGTAGTACATTCTGCAAGGAAAGGTTGACGTAGGCACTGAAGTATGAGGAAAATTAATGACTGTGGCTCCTAAGGAGGGAGCAACTCATCTGTCCCTTTATTCTTATGTACTTACTCAGGTAGCTCTGGGCTGAGAACGTTGGGGTTTGCACTCCATTCCTAAATATTTGTAGGATGCATCTGTATTCATCCAGATCTGGAGTACATTTCTGAGGTGAATCTCTTGATCATCACCATCTAATATACTTCAACTCACATCATAGAGGGGTCTTGGTGTGCCTAAACTGGGTTCCTTTTGGATGAGAAACGGGAAGATAACTCCAGGATCTCATCTAATGCACTCCAAGTGTTTGTGGGGGTTAAGCCAAGTCCAGAGTGAAATCCCCTGAAATACACGACATGGACATTGTGTGCTTGGCACCAGCTATTTTACTCTACAGTTTTGCTCCTACAGGCCCATGCAGTAGCAAAAGCCTCCCCAGGCCCTGTATGAGGGGCCTGGATGACTAAGCCAAACCTGCAGGTTTATCTGAGATACAGGATCACTGCTGGTTGCAAGGGAGACTTGGGAAGTCATCTGGGCTCACCTCTCTCTTGAAGTGCTGCCAACAGTAACTTGGTCAACCATAAAAATGTCTAGTTGAGTCTTGAAGAGCTCCATGGACAGAGGAGCTTCTCCTAATGTCCAACCTGAATTGTCCAAGCTGTTATATTTTGTCATTGCCTTTGTTGTACTGTCTGACACTGCCACAAAGAGCTTGGCTCCATCCTCTTTGTAACTGCCATAGAAGTGGTTGTAGACTGCAGTTAGGTCCCCCTTACAGTCTTTGCCAGACTAAACAAGCGCAGATCTCTCAGTCTCCCCTTCTAGGCCATGTGCTCTTGGCCTCTGACCATCTCAGTAGCCTCTCCAGTTTCCTCACAATCCTCCTCGATTTTAGGTGCTCAGAGCTGGACACAGCACTTCTGGTGCACCCTCTTAGGAGGGTGATAACTTCCCCAAAGGGGAAAGAGAGGGGAGAGGGAGTGAGGCCACACTCCTCCGAATGTAACCCAAAGCCAGGTCTGTCTAATTTGCAGTGTTCAAATTGGATATATAAAAGCTGTGTGCTGCAGATTTAGGATCTCACCTTCAGTGGCGTGCCCACAGTCAAATAGAAAGCTTGCAATGGAGCAAGGACTTGACTAATGCTTCTGGACTGTTGTCTTCAGAACACGTTAGCATAGTATATTTCAAAACATGAAATCATAAATACATAATAGTGTTGCACTGAGGATGTTTTATGAAAACTACTATGCCTTTGACTTTTTTCCCCATCAAAAGTTTGTGAAGGAAGAACTGTGGTTATTCAGGTAAATTGGATTAAGCTCATGGCTATACTTCCGAGCTTTGCGGTATAGCCTTGATGCAGATTTCACAAGAAATAATTCTCTGGAGGTGTTCTGGATTGCTTTCTGTTTATAAAGAGAAATGGTAATTATACCACACGTTTGTGTAATATTTCAAAGGTATATTTAAATATTAAGAAGAATATTAAGAATTTGATGTCATTAATTAAATTACAGATTTCACAGTCTCCTAAAACTGTCCAAATAAAAAATGTTATAAATCTATGACCATGAATCTATGAACAGACCTCTGACTTAAATGTATCAGCTGTGGCTCTGATAAACAAAACATTCTTACATTTGCATACATATCTCTGGTTTACAATATGGGGACTGTTAAATCAGTTTTAACCTATTGTTTTGTTTCAGTGCAGTTATGCAAATATTGTTTTAACTGCAGTAGATGTTCTCCATCATTCGTAAGTTAACACTGTTTATTTTTCATCATGTGGTGCTCAGATCTACTGGTTTACAACTGGTTTATTTTTGAAAATAACTTAGCAGTGGTGTCATCGCTCTGTGTCTTAACTCAGTCGACACTGGTCACAGTCTAGACCTAGCAAAATCCATCACATATCTTAGTTTTATTGGGAGAGATAATAAAATTTATTATCTATACAAGATTTCATTCCTAACCAAATTTACTTCAAATTTGACAGTATGTTTCTTGAGTGATATGTTTTATCTAAATGCACTCAGATTAACTTGGACACACAGAACTTAATAATAATTTTGGTGTCATTGCCATATTGTGCTTTGTTATCAAAACACATGTCATTTTGCATGGTGAGAATAACATGATGTCAGAACTGTACATTTGGTATGATAGCAGGAATCACCTAGACTAAAAGATACCATAAACAATGCTATTAACAACTTTCTTCCTTTTAAAATACTATCAGATTAAAGATGATGAAGAAAGTGATAGTGTTTGACACAATATCATTAATTCATGGTATTGATTTATTTCTAAGTATAGAGATATATATTTCATCTTTGGTATATCTCTTTGTTCCATGGTGTTTCTAATTACTAAAATTAGTAAAATTCAGCTTCTTGAAAACTAAACAGAAAAAGATAAAGAAATTCTGACTGCCGAATTACAAAATTACATACAAACACATTTATGTGAAACATCACAAAGTGCAATATACTGTTTGGAGATTAAATGCCAGCACTTGATTTTGATTGGGGGGGGAGGGGTGTGTTTTAAGGGCTCTTTTATATGATAAATCTGTATGTCTGACTAAAAGAACAAAGTTCATACAAATATTATTAGTAACATCTTTTTCCCCTACACAGATACAATAGCAGAAAGGAGCGCCCTAAGAGAACAAGTGTATCCTAAGCTGAGAGAATTCTGCAGGGAAAACTATGGGCTGGAATTTCAGGTAGGTTTTGGTGTGTTGGATCTTGCTTTACTTTTTCTTGAAATTCACTCTGTTTAGAGCAGATAACATTTTAAAATATTGTAATTGTTGTCGTATCATTGGTACAATAGAAAATTGCAAAAAATTTATTTCATGTGTTAATTGTACTGAGTTGATGTACTTAAATAATTTTACAGGCAGATTCGAGGTAAATTCTGAATAGGTGAAAAAACCACAGATTTCACAATGCAACATTGCACTGGTTGTAAAAGCAATATGGCAACAAACTGCAACTATCACGTTAAAAACTTGATGAAGCCACCTCTATTTTAGATAGTCAAAGTGTTTAAGAAGAAATAATGTTAGATCTGACTTACCATGTTCTAGAAACCATACTTAAGTTAATGCAACCTATTTTTAATTTCATGTAATCATCATTGAAGTAGCACCATCTATATATTCACATAATTGTTATATCTACTCTAACTGCAGGTTTGTCTTCCACTGTAATGTGGAAAATAATTTAAGCAAGTGAATATTGAAACTGATTAACAAAATGAATTAAATGTTGAACATTTCTATTGAGATTATATACTATGGAATTTGCTTCCTTTAATGTCAATTGTAAAATTCCCATTGCTTCAGTCAGTTCATGTTTTCCTTTGTGTTATAGAAGGCATAGACGCATCCACATCTTTGGTAAGAGACAATTGGTAATAAATACAGTTGCATTTGACTTCAAACACATGAGTTTAGCATCACAGTTAAAGTCACTGGTCCTTTTAAGTCAGATATATCCTAATTCATGGTCCAGTAAAGTCATCCAGTAAAGTCCCATATATATCAGCAGGCCTAGAACTGGCTCTCTGCTAAGAGAAACAAATAAAGCCTGTGATGTCGTAAAATGGTTGTTCAATTTTTCAAAAATTCAGGTTCTACATCCTCTAGCCTTCCTCAGATACTGGTATTAACCTCCCATCTTAGTGACCCCCAAAATTCAGCTTTTCAGAGTGCAGCTTACTTGGAAACAGCTAATGCCTATTAGACCACATCCTGTTCCTCTCAGTGTATTATTCTTGATGCACATGCAGCTGGTCTTTAATCAAAATAACAAGTTCTTAAATTAGGATATTTGCTTTTAATTCCTTGAGTCACAGTGGAGCTGCTGAATCTGCATGGTGGTAAATTCCAGAGTGATTTTTTATTATGGCTTTAAAAGAATTTCATCTGAAGGTCCTAGCTCATCAGCTGATTGGGAGGTCCCAGCTGCAGTGGTACATGCAAGGAATAGCAAAAGATATTTAAATAATAAAGTATTTTTTGCCTGTTACTACCATGTGATATTAATGGAAAATATGAACTTTTTTATTTCTCAGTCATCTTTGAGGAGACATCTCAGTGACAGGAAGGAAGTGTCTCCTCCAAGTAGATCATAATCCACTGAATTCTTTGTGAGTGGAAACATGTCTGTCTTCAAATGGATTGTAATGTAGTCTCTACAGAAGGAATAATTACGTTTACTCCAGTTGATATTCATGGAAGCAAATTATGTTATTATATGGCTTCAACACCAGCAGCATCCTTATGTGGTCTGTGGTCTGAGAGACAGCTCCACTGACACATTCTGAAAACAGTTAGAAAGCTATCACATTATTGTGGAAGCAAAGTAGGAAAATTTCAACAAAAAATTACCAAGTGAAAGTAGTAAAGCATTTTGGAGGAGGCTCTGAAGTAGACTTTATCAAAACATTTTTTTTGCCTTTTTCATTCCTGATACACTGAGTTTCTTAGGTTAGCATGCAAAATCAAGACTACAGATTTTAGTGCAGTGGTGTCAAGAAAGTATTATGTACTTTTCAGATACAGGGATAAATTTCTATTTCCCTGTACAGAGCAGAACACGTAACTTTTCATCCTGATATGTAATCTTCTACTGTCCAAACCAAACTACCTCACGTGTGACTACCACAAATGCGACAATCTAGGGTGACAATGTAGGGTGTCCTGAAGACACCCTCTTCCTGATAAATCATGACCCAAATGAAATGCATTTGAGTACATTCATTGCTCCACCTTCCTCTGAGTCATCTGGGGCTGCACTGATAAGTGTTTCA
The DNA here is from genome assembly GCF_028858705.1 of Grus americana. Lineage (NCBI taxonomy): Eukaryota > Metazoa > Chordata > Aves > Gruiformes > Gruidae > Grus > Grus americana. The sequence continues at coordinate 24,849,747 of NC_072855.1, forward strand.
GTTGTTGCAAAGCATGAGATCTGTCAGGCGTCCTCAAGCTGGTGGGAGCTGTTAGGGAACATAACCACCATGCGTGTGGAAGCAGAACTGAATATATTCAATCACTCTATGAATTTGTTTGCTCGATGGACTTCATTTTCCATGGAATCGGAAAATATTTCTGAAAAAATAGGTATTGGTGAAGACAGAAAACAAGTAAGCTGAGAAAAATTACTTCCAGAGTGCATAGTGTTTTGTAACTGAACTACAGTATTTTTTTAGGGGAGGAAAGAGAGGTTAAAGAAAGTAGTTGTAATAGAAAATTTTTGGAGAACAACTAACCATAGTTAATTAGCAGCATACTCTTCTTGGGAACAATGAACTGTTTCAAATCATTTTCACCATGTGGTATATGCTAGAAGGAAAGTGGAATTTTGCATGAATGAAATTTTTTAGTGGTTTTTTTTAAGCAGTTGGAAGCAGTAAAGATAAAATTATCTAATTTACTAGAAAGATCTGTGAAACTGTAATATTGGTAGGACAAAAGCTAAAATAAGGAAGAGGAAACACTGAATTATGAATGAAAAGTCTCCGTTAGATGACTAGTGTGGAACTGAACTAGACCAGTGTCAGTCCATTGTGTGTAAGTAGCTCTCGCAAAGCACTGGTTGTCATCTCACCTTGGCAGCCTTACTGAAAGCTAGGGTGGGTGTTTCTCACGCAGTTTTTCCAAGTATAAGTAAAAATGTACTTCAACATCAGACACAGTTGTCTTCTTGTTCCATTTCTTTAATTTTGTAAATCCTATTTATTTTAGCTAGCATAAAGAATAACTGATAAGCCTCTCATTTTTAAATTCTTGGTGCCTTTAGAGGTTTGATGGCTGAAATATTTCTTCTTGCATGACAAAATTATAACAAGTTAAGATACTATGTGCCAAAATTGTGTTACCCAATAAAAATAATCTATATCATTATAACACATAGAAGGCAGCCACTGAGCCCCTACAATATCTGCTATTCCAGAGAATTTCCTCTTCACATTTACAGAGTTAGCATGATTTCTGAACAGTTAATTAAAATAGAAATTGCTTTTATGTTTCAGATGAGCTTGAGCAGCACAATAAATTCATTCAACCAGTCATTCAAATATTTTTGACTGTATGCTGGGATGCTCTAATTTTATGACTAGAATACTTAAGGTCTATCATACATCATTCAAATAATCAGACAGCTAAATACAATGTGAAGTTCAGTAACGAAGTCATATAGATAAATAACAGAAGAGAGAGAGGGAGAAGGGAACACTTTTTTCCTAATCAGACTAAAAGAGAAGAGGACAGAGAAGAAATCAGTGCAAATTAGGGAGATAGGAAGGCTGTTTGAGATGCAATTTTGTAAAGCAGAAGCTGCTTGTTCCAGCAAAATGTGGGAACAGAGTTTCTCTAAAAAATAAAGATACTAAGTGTATTTTCTTGGCAGTGTAAGCTATAATGCATTTTATACATTGGGCTATTTCACTCATCATCAGTCAGATGGTACATTACTTCTCATGTTTGGCAACAGTTTGCCTCCTCCAGCAAACACTGACACATGTCCCAAACTTTTCTGGCAGAAATAACCAACAAGACTGTTGGTAGTAAAATTAAACATGGGCATAAATGCTTCTAGGATTAGGTCTTAAGCCTTGGCATTTATTGTTACGAGAAATGTCACAAGGAGATTAACCAGCTGTAAATTGGTGAATTTTACTTTTACATCAAACCGTTATTAGTTCTTATATTAGATCTTCAGACTGATTTTATGATCTGTTTAGACAACAGCTAGTTTTGTGGTTCCGTTTCCTATGGAAACAGCAGAGTGCTTCCACAGTACAAATAATATTATAATAAACAATATTGTAATATATTCATGTCTTAATACAATTTTGGTTATTTTTTTAACTATCTATTTGGACTTTTTTTTGTTCAAGGTACATACATGATGTTAACAATAGTAGCTTAAATGAGACAGTAGTAGCATGTACCATATGTTTTATTCCAAAAGAAATGCATACATATGATCCCTATTCTTTTAAATTCAATTTCCCACAGTAAGAAATCAGCCTTTTAGTTAAAATATTTAGTGAAATCACACTTCATCACTTAATTTCTTCAAGTAAGTTTAACATCCATATTCCAGTTTCTTCCAGGAGTTTGTTTGCAACTAATTACCATCACAAAACTGAGTCTGTAGCTATAGATGAAAGGCTGAACAGCAAGCTGTCCGCCACTGCATATCTATACAATCTCTGCTTGCAAAGTAACAAAGACCAGCTAACAAAGGAAGTACAGTATTACAGAACCGCACATATTGTTTCTTTTGAGCCATGTGCACAGGATGAGTTGATATCCTGTGGATACAAGTGACAGAGGGTGTCAAGTCGTGGTCTCGACTGTGATCCACAGCAAAACTCCCATTAATTTCCATGGAGTAAGGATTTTATCAATGCTTTTGTCATTATTCTTACCTATCCATTATATGCAATCCAGTAGCAAATAAAGACTACATCAAATCAAGATCTTGTCATGCTAATCTCTGCACAAAAATATGAATATGAAATGAGAGACTGTCCCAGGAGGGACTATCTGGGAGAGAAAATAAGAGGCTTGAATTGCCATTTACCTAAGGAAACCCACCCAGTCTAGACCTCATTGCCTTTTACTGCACTGCAGAGAAATGCTTACCAGTACATGAAATGTTCACAAAACTGATTTTTAATTTGATAAGTAGAAAGGGCATGTGATAAAGTAACAATGTTGCATACTATTTTCCAGGTCATAGACTTATACTGGGGAGTTGAAGCAGATGAATGGGACAGTCCTGAGCTGCAAAAGACTCGTATGAAGCTGTTAGAAGATTGCTTGAAAAGTTCTGCAGGTCCATGTTTTGTTGTGGGTATAAAAATAATGTTTTACTTTACAACAAAAATATAATGTTAGCTATCCTAATGTGCATGATTCAGTAACAAATTACTCTTTTCTTCTTTCTAAAATATTTTATATTCCTCCCTCTACATTTGCTATACTGCATCCAAATGTTTCCCTACCCAGCACTGTAGATTATTCAGTATTAGTGGTGAGGAAAGAAAGATCTTTCATGATCAATGCCTACAGCAAGATGGATTTAGAAACCACAAGGTGTGATTTTACTACTATCACAACATAAGTATGGACTACTTGTTTAAGGAGGCCCTCATTACTTAATTCTTGGCACTTCTCATACATGCATTATTGGCTGGCCTAGAAGGACTTAGTACCAAAAGCACAGCAGCAGCCAAGAACTGTCTTCTTTGATCTGCGTTTTGCTGGTTTGTGTCGCAAAGCCAGGACAAGTTTGGATGCCAGATAGGAGAGTATGAAAAGACTGGAGGTCACTGACAACCTGAGAAGGCTCTGAGTCTTCGTGTTTTTCCTACTCTCTGCCCTCTCTTTACTGTTGCCTGAACGAGCATTGCTTTTAGGATTCTTCAGGAATCAGTAAAGCTCACAAAAAACCATACATCTTCACTGCCTTTTCCTATTAGGCCTAAAGGAGACACTGAAACACTTTTACAGGAGTGTTTTATAAAGCTTTACATATTTCTTTTAATGTCAGAAAGGTCTTTCTTCTGTAGATGAACCTGTTGTTTTACATCAAGCTCAACAGTCTTCAGCTATTCATCACAGCTTTTACAGCTGAAGCAGTATGAATTTATGAAGTCACGCCAAACATTGTGTAGGGTTCTAATAGCTGAAAGGTACTGGGATGGGAGTAGGCTGTATATATAAAGTCCTGCCAGGTATGCTTTTCCCTCTTCCAATGAATCATATACAATAGATTTTGCTGTCACTGATTTTCTATTAAATATACAATTCAGAATAGTGCATTTTTTACTCTTTCTTCTATGAATAGAGAGATTTGTACCATGTTTTAAGATGAATGTAGTTAACTTGAAAAATATTTAAAGACCAGTTTAGTGCATGGTATGCTGACTGTATTAGTTTTCAGTGCATAGGCAAAAAATACATGACTTTTGATAAATGCTTTCTCCCAGCTGCTTAGAGAGTAGCATATCCTCTTTAGCTGTGAAGAGTAAGGCTGTTGTTTAACTTTCTGGGTAGATCTAGATAGAGGCTCTCTCTAGTGAAACTGGCTATTCAGTGGTATATACTGCATACTTAACAGCATCTATTAAAGCTTCAAAACAAAAGAAAAGATGATTTGGGAAGAACGTGAATTTATGTTCTAGATGAAAAGTACTATAGACAAGGGAGACTTCAGTGAAAGTACAAAAATGGCTACAATGAGTAGGATTTGCTATGATCAAGGATACTTCTCTAAAGATAAATATTTCTATTATTCCAAAACATATTTAATTCTTTATCAGTTGTCTTGAAGCTCCATCTTTGTGAGAAGTAAATGTGGGATGTATGACAATTATTTTTCTATGCATAGTTGTAGGACTGCAGAGATATTAGGAGAAGTCTCAAGTTAAATTAACCTCTATAAAACTCCATTCTGTTTAACAAGACAACCAACATTGTTTTAAGACAAACTGCCTGCAGAGAAAAAAAATAGATGTCCTGCCCACATTAGATGAATTCAGTTCCAGTTTCATTCTAGTGCTGTAGTACCCAAGCATACAGGGCAAAAGATAGACTCGTTCAGTATCTATCCGTCAGGCTGGCTGTTTTCAAGTAAACATGCCTAATCCTACTTAACTAATTTTGTCAATTATTATACTAATTGTTAGTATAAGTTTTACTAAATTACAGGCATTTTGCTATTACATGTCTTTATTGCAAATTTTCAAAGATCGGTCTGAAAGTAAAAAAAGCATTGCTTCTGTTTACTACTGGTGTACTACTGATTGTCCTCTCCATAGTCACTTGCTTATTGCAACTGGAAAGGTAGTGGAAGTGCTTGTCACTCAGACATCAAAGGACACCTGCAACTCTCCTTTGACAGTTTTAATTCCAACTTATTAACCTGTGCTTTGATGTTAGACTTCAATGGAAAACAATTTTAAGACCATGCCTTTGCTATTCCAAATTTTCTATAATATATTTGCTAAGAAAATATTAGAAAAGGTAGATTTCTCCTCTATACCTAAACGTAGCTAAGTGAACTCAATTCTTAGAGCTGTCATAATGAGGCAGAGTTCTGAGAAAATTGCAAGTCCTTGATTTTTTTTTTTTTAATGGAAGAATGTTAAAGATTCAGCAAACTGAAACCACAGAATCCCATGGGGACGGAAGGGATACAAAATACTGCCTGCTGTGAAAGGCTGGAGATCACTTCTTTCCATGCCAAAGATCAGACAAAGAGCAAGCCGTAGCATGTGTTGTTCTGTACTTTTATCACACCCTTACAACCATCTCGCTGGCTCTGTTTCATTCACCTACTTGCCTCACCGCTCTGTCATTTCACTTCAGAGCCCTGGGGAACAAAGGCTGTCCTCAGCGCTTGACTGTAAAGAGCCCGGCACTTGGAGTACTGAGTCTGTGCTGGGTTTGATGGTGTAATGACACTGTTTTTCACAAGGACATACTGGCCCAGATCTCTAGAAACTTTGGGTAGCTTCCATCTTACATGACTTAATTTAGTTTTCTGGGTTTATTTTTCTACTTTTTATCTTCTCTTTGATGAAGAAACTGAGTTGGAGCAGAAAGGCATGGCATTTTTCCTGTAGCGACACCCAGTGTCGTTAGACATGGATGTTCTAAAATTTGTGACGGCGAAGGAAACCTTGTCATGTACCATTGCTGCACATTTTAGCAGCTCAGAATTTTGAAGCTGTTACGAACTCCCTGCCTGATATTGTTACTAAGGAAAGAAATCAAGCCAAATCAGAAATTTTAAACAAAACAAAACAGTTAGCAAAGAGGTTGCAGTGAGCCAGCGACTTCAATATTTATTCCAGGTTTTCCAAGTATGGGCCAGAGTAATAGCTCTCCCAATGACTTGACTGGCAAAACCACAGAAATCTGTGCACATTTGGTTTTTGATTTGTTGTACCTTAGTGGGATGGGGTTTATTTCATTTACAACACAAATTGAAGATGATTCTACTCCAACAAGTGTAATTAGTTTTAATTTATAGTAACATAATTAAAAACTGACTTTGGCACTGCAGACTTTGGGCAACTTCCCATTTCTTGAGAAAGTTCTATAAAATGTGCCACTTCCATTCATCTGGGTATTTTTTTTTTTTTTAACTTTTCGATTACCACTTTTTTAATTCAGACACAGATCTGGAATTAAATCAGCCTGTTTGGAAATAACTAGCAGATATGGATTGATTTTAGAAAGTGTTTCGTTATGGTACTTTGTGCCTGCATTGTGATATCAGATAGAGGGAAAATGAAATTCAGTTCTTAAATTAGTGCAGTGCATAAGTTGGAAGTCCTAAGCTTTTCTTCAGATACAAAACAACAGAATCCAAATGAACATATATTCATAAATACAAAGGAGGAAGCAGTTCTGAAAAAAAAATGGGTAATTAATTTCCTGTGACACTATTTGGGAACGTACAGTCCTTCTCTTACCGACTGCCTGAGCTCTATCAACACTTGATCCAATTAAGGGAGAGGGGAGTTGTTTGGGTTTTTTTGGTTGGTTTTTTGCTGAGTTAAAGCATGATCATTTAAAAACTCATAGCCTTTACTGTAGGTAAATACAAATCATGCAATTTTTGACCTACAGAATAATTTATCAAAATTTATTTATGAGGGGAAAAGTACTATTTCTGTGGGAAAAGTACTTTCCGTGCAAATTTTATGTAGAAATCCTACTGTTGGTCTCTGGAATCTCTATGGGGAGACTGAAATGCAGTATGTTTATTAGATTGTGAACTGCTTAAACTCTACATTGCATAATGATACCAAAGACAAAATGCATTCAGTGCATCACTGGGACCATTACATTTTGTTGGGTTATACTTCCTAGTAAATTCATAAGAGATGGCAATACAGACAGGATAGTAGAGTAACAATAAAGGTTATGTTCTCATCCCACAACTAGTACTGATCATGAATAGGATTTATGTATTACAGATCTAGTCTTGACAGCTTTAACAACTAGTACAAAGATATAGGTACCTCCACTAATATCTGAGTCATCTTCTGGATGACTGTTTCTCCATTAACAGCAAGGAGACACTAGGGAGTTAGACTGCTAATTTAGGATCCCAAGTACAGTGCTTGATATCAATTAAGGTCTTGAGCTATTTAGGGTGTCATCAGTCTATCATGATTATTTGCAGAATAAGTTTACTGCCCTTTTATTGGGACTCCCTAACTAATACTCCAGTACTAACCTGCTGTTGATTTCGCCTCAGTACAGATGAGAGAACTGGCAGACTTCTCTGCACTTCTCTTCAAACACACCCTGCAAGTTATAACACGTGGGTGCGCTCTTCCATCTGTGCGGCACCACACAGTCTCTGCCTGAACTGCTGTTCTTGCATGACTACGTCCTGAAAAATTGTAAAACAAAAGGGAGAAATGGAAATGAAATAGTTTGTCACCTGTAACAATTTGCTCAATCAAACATGTTTGGGTTTGTACAAACCTAAGAGATTCTTTCCACACATCATTGAAATCATCTGATCCAAAGAAGAGTAAAAACATTTTCTACCTATTCTGAATGGCCATTGTAATTATCCCTCTCAAATTATTTCAGCATTCATAAACCATTAAAAATACCTAGCATTATAAAATTGGGATGCCAGTAGGATTTTAAAAGAATATTAGCAATTTACAATATTTGGCATGTCCTTAAATCACCCTGAAATTGAAGACGAAATATGGTAAATTGAGGAGTGAAATGTTTTTTACATCTCTGGATCTTTTTGTTCCTACAGTACAATGCATGCTTTAATCATTCCATGAAGACACTGCTACTTGGTTCTCTTTGCTTAGTACAAACGGTTTATAATTAATTCTAAGCACATTGCAGCTCAGAGAAAATTCCTAATTATATTACTCCAGCTCTGCTGAATCTCCTCAACTCCCATTTCAGTTCTGGTGTTACTTTAGAATTTATTCCTAATGTGAAAACTGAATATATACAGGTTCTGGAACACCTGAGATACGTTTTGCTTTTGCTGTCCTGGGAAAATTGCCACAAATTTTAAGTTAGGGAGGCTAAAGTCAGTCAAACGTATCTATACTAAAACAGCCAGTTTAGGGGGAATGCTAAGCACCCAGTGCTCTTTGGGAATTCAGCAGAAGTTACACATACTTGGTACATTTCAGAATCTAATTTTCCTCAAGGAAGCAGCTCTATATATAGTTTTTAAGTGAATGAGGAGAAATAGCTGGAACCAGACATGACACAACAGCCCACCTCTCCCAGTAAAGTATATTCCAAGAAACAAATATCAAATTATGAATTTTCTTCTTACTCTGCATCTGATTCAAAACCCATCCAAATAAGAACTCCCTCTAACATAAATGGGTTTGGGGTCATACAACATATCAGGCATGGCTCCATAGGACTTGTTGGCATTAATCTGAAGTAAAGTATACGTCTGTGGACACTAATCCTGTTTTAGACAGACTTGGCCAACAGGAAAGATTTTTCTGTGAATGTCAAAGTAGAGCTTTGTATATTTTTTGAAACCCTTCAAAACAGATAAAGCGATGAAATTTTAAAGACATAGTATGCAACTTTCCCCTCAGCAAGCCTTGGTCTTCTTTCACAGCCTCCAAACTAACAGGCAAAGGATATATATCCCTTTCTGTGTTGTTTGTCTCTGAACAACAGATATACACACAGAGTGGAATCAAGCACGGGGTGATATTATATGATTAAGCTATTGTAAGTGAGTTCCTTGATCTGCTTTAGGGCTGGGAATCTATTTTCCTGTGAATCATCTCTGATTCTCTAAATCTAAAATCTAGGGTCTAAAAATGCTTACCCATTTTTTAAACATATCCCGCTGAAAATAGCTGAAAGATTCATCAGGCAGCTTTTACATAGAACACAGAAACTGCATGGTTTTTGATATAGCCTAAAATAGCTTGCATTTTCAGCTTACAGTCAGAAGACTGTACATACTTTCTGCTAAGTCACTGTATTTCTTTTTCTTGATATAAATATAATTTCTGGTGCTGCCTTCCAGAAAGGTTAAGAATTATATTTAATACAAATGACCATATTAATGAGAACAAGATTAGCATGAACTCAAATTTCCATCATTCTACGTAATGTGTAGACGAAGAAATAGGCTGCATGAGATTTACGAGATTTCTTTTCTCTTGACCGTCAAGAGCTTTACCAAACCATCTTCTGAGGTAGTATTGTAATCAGCTAGATGTAATGGTCTGCTCTACAGATGAAACTGTAGATCAGAAAGCCAACATCAGCTATTCTGCAGAAGTGAGGGGCGGGAGGAGAAATCCTAAACCTTGCAATGCTCCTTCTGTGTAAAGAAACAGCATACTTTACAATATTTAGCAGGCACTTGATAAGTTCAAAGAGAGATCTTAATGCTGTTGCTTTTACCTAGCTATATGCCTTCCCTTTTCTCAAATACAGAGATTCACTCCAGGGATCCTTTGGTTCTCCAATAACAGACCCAGAAACCAACACCTGCCCACAAAGTAACTAGTTCACTTTTCAATCTGATATTGCTAAATCCAGCTGGCAGTAGCTGGGTCTTTTTTTTTTTTTTTTAAGATAATCAAAGTGTATCATTTCACAGGATACTTTTTTCTTCAATGAAAGAAGCTAATTTACAAAAATAAAATAAGAGACAGTATCGGTGTTCTTCATAGTGATACTGGTATGCATTCATAAGGTATTGCCTCTCTTAAAATACTTGCTTTCAGTGCAGGGTGCTTTTTTTGGAGTTACTACTCTGTTAGCATGCAATGTAGCAAGTAATTATCGTATGCTTCTTTCTTTCATAACTCACACAGTAATTTTTATTCCATTCCACCTTGAAAAAATGAAGCAAAGAACACTTGCTTAGAATGCTAGGGAGACTGCAGTTATTATGAGTAAACTACATGTTCTTTTCTTGTTAAATCTTTTGCATAGTATAGAAATTACTGCTTAAACCTGTTTAAAAAGATTTTAGAATAGTACAGCTACTCAGGGCTGGAGAAGCAGCTCATCGTCTGGACACATACTTTTGCAGAGTATATACTCTGCCTCTCAGTCATGCCATTGCATGGCATAGGCAAGATGGTGTTTTCATTGAGATAAGTGTCATGACCGGATGTTCTGTGCTATATTTCATTCATTTCCATGGGGATTTACTACAGAATGTTTAAACAGTTGGCTAATGACTTGACCTCTTACCTGCAGGCAGTATTTAGTATTTATTGTTTGTACACTTACCATTAATTTTAAGTCTGATTACCTATTACTTAAAAAGTAGTGTTAGAAAAGGTATGGAGATATCCCAATAGAAAGCTACTATATTTAAGATTTTATTTTGATCTCTTCAATTCTTGAAGAAATATGGCAAGTGAAAGCTAAGAGGATTTATAAAGGTGATTTTTTCATCTATATTATAAATGGAAAACTAATATTGAGTAGTTTTGAAGAAAATAGTTTTTGAAATGTGGCAGTTGTGAAGGTGGCTTTATGAAAAGTTGGATTTATATTTAATATAAATTAAATTATTAGGGTTAGCTTTCTCATTGTAATATGTTGTGATGTGAATTGGCTGTAAAGATTGTTGACACTCTAAATACTTTAAGTAATGCTGTTCTTCATAAGCCATAACCTTTGTCAAGTGCATAAAGGGGGTGGTTTATGAAGTCAAGGAAAGTTTTAATCTCTATCTATTATCACAGTGCTTGCCTTAGTCTTTTTCCTTTAGTTCAGCTCCTTTGAAGACCCCTTCCACATTTTGCTTTCTCTCCTTAACTGTTATTACAGTTTAGATTATTAGTTTCTTTTCATAGGAATTAGTTCCTTTCATCCCGCAGGTATACTACTGTCCTTTCTAGCCTCCTCCAAATGTATAGTAATTTAACACAAAGAAAAATGGTTCTTCCCCTCCAAGCATGTGAAAAGTAGGGAACGCATACAAATCATTTAAGAACATACAGAAGGGACAGATAATTCTACATCAGTCTTAAGTTTACTGGGCCATCATACTGCTAGCATTGTTGGGGAAGGAAAATTATACTCTTCTGGTGCAAGGAATTATCTACTAATTTCTTTTCATCTTTGAAGGACTAGATTGATAAAGTATCTGTTCAGAGACTACCAGCCACCAACTGTCCTAAATAACAAGCCCTAAAACCAATGCCAGCTGCCTTAGAAAAAATAACGTTTTGTTACAATTGGCACATAAGGATACAAAAATCATAAATAAAAGTCATCAAAAGCCAGGAACTAGTCAAATAATATAGGCCATTCCACATGTACTTGCAAAGCAGATTTGATATTGCATTATGCTACTTGTTTTGCATACTGTGATAAACTATAAATTCTGGGTGCTGTAGAGAGGTAGCATTATAATCTGCTAGAACTAATGTCCCTTATACTAAAAAATTGCCTTTGGGCCTTCATTTATTTTATATCCCTGTAAAACACATTTATTAACAGTGTTTTAGGTGCTTCACTACACACTACCAGTCACGGGTCATATCAGACTCACAGTAACTATATTATTCTATGCAAGCTGTGAAATCATTTTCCTGACATTTATTTACAAAATTAAGTTTTCGTTTGTAGACTCAATGAATACCAATCTGCTTAACTCTAATAAGAAGGGGAAAAAAAACTAGCAAAAAGAAATTTGCAGTGAAATGTCATATCATGTTACAACTAGCTTCAGTATTCCTAAAGTCAGGAGGGGTGTTAAAAATTCCGTTATCCATCAATGATGTCTGCCTCTGGTAAAGCTCATTAATTAACACTTTCTAATGCCTTCACAGTGGCTATGTATGTTACTGAGAAACAGCTTAATTGTGTCACAGAAAACCATAAATATATAGGTCTATTTCCAGTAAAGACTGTGTGTGTGTATGCTTACAGAAGGATTTGGATAGGTTTTGCAGTCCTAAAAACCCCTCCTCGGTTGCTGCAACTTTGGCAGTTACTACAGACTAGATGCCTCTCTGTCAGTCCCGTAAGTGCCTAATTCATCTTTTTGCCATGTTCAGCTTTAGCTCAGTCTAAGCTCTTTGGCTCCTCATTTATTACTTAAACACCATTCCAAAATGGGAATTTAGAGACTAAGCAGCCCTTCTGATAAACACTAGTAAGATCATATTTCCCAGAAAATAAAGATATGGCCTCTTCTTTTTAGAGGGTGCATGGGTGCAGCAGGAGGCAGCACCCTTTCTTACATATGAAGCATACCAAAGAGGGCAGTAAGAATGCAGAAGAGTCCTTGTACTGCCCTCGTTTTTAACTCCAGGGTTTGGTGTCCAGAAGCCAGCGCCCTGTCCTCCCAGCTGACTACACTGATAGGCTCAGAGTATCTTTTTCTTTTCTGGCTCCATCATGCTGCATATCTGGATGCTCAGTAAGGCACATTAACCAGCAACAGTAGAAGCTTTGCTCCATTAGCCAGGCTTCACCTATGAGATGCAAGACAGGATTTCAAACCCCTTCACAATTCCTTCCTGCTTGGGTGAGTGTTGTGAGTATTCTACAAAGCAGGGGAGGTTACACCACCATGCCCTCCTCTAAAAGACAAGATTGATCTCCTTGCTGTTTCCAGGAAAGGTACGTTTCCCACTCCCTGTAGCAAGGGTAGTGATTTTCACAGACAAGGTTATTGACTGCAGTCTGGGCTGTGTACTAAAGTCTTTTATTAAACCTAGCCCTTGTAGTTTGTTTTTCTACCCAGCTCCACTGGTATGGGACCTGTCAGAGTCCCATAAGTGTTATGGGACCTGTCAGAGAGATGACAGGAATCTGGGCTGCATTAGGAGTTACCTGCAACGTCCTGAGCTTTATACGAGAGGAAAAATGTTTATGCCTGTCAAGAAATCACCCACCCAATTTCAAAAAAAGAGCAAAGTGAAAATGATACATTTGTTTGGAGGAGAATCAGAATGAGTGAGCAGCTCAAATCTGTAGCCAGAGGTAGGTAAAATCTTCTCCAGGCCTTTCTCTACCCTATCTTTATTCACAGACCTCTTTCCTAATTTTATTCTTTTTGACTGATGTTCTCACCAGCACCCATGCTCAGGGAGATCAAAGACCCCGCAATGGCAAATGGTGAAGGAAAAGGCAACAAAATGAACTGAACTGGTGCTTCATGACCATGTAGAGGAGAAGGAGTGTGGAGGAAGACGACCATTGATACTTTCACAGCCAGGAGAAAGGAGACTTCTGATGAAGCAAAGTGTATCAGGGAAGTAGGTCATGAATTTCTTCTGAGGATGCACATTCACTCTGCATGGTAGACTGTTAGCTCCTACCCACAATGTCCTGAGAAATTACTCACCATTATTTCATATCTCCCTACCACTAGGGAAAAGCTTTGAGATTTAAAAATACTGCACTGTGGGTAAAGTTCAGAGTTGAGGGAATTGGTTCATTTACAGCTGGATTCAGCTGCTCTCTTTAGTTTTCTGAAAGGCAGGTTAAGCATCAAGTAACTCCACCATCATTTTCTTCTTACATCTTGTCAGGAAAGACTCACAGCAAAAGACTTCAGCACTTGCACCTCATCCTTCCAGTTCCAATTCCAGTCAGTTTTCCTACAAGGTAGTTCAACATCCCTTTTGTGTTTTTCATGGAACTGAAACCAATACCTGTCTCAAGTTTCTGAAATACATATAGCCCTCCCAGGGTACTTCTGCAGTGACTCCAGGGAAAAAAGAGAAATTAGGGCATGGGTCTGTGAAACAACGCACAGCAATATTTCTTAAGCCAAGGAACATAAATGCATATTCAGGCAGGTGGAAAAAAATAATCTGTCTTTGAGTGCAGAAATGTCTTTATTATGCCTTCAGTTTTCTATTCACTTCAGTAATTTCAATTAAAAAATGTATTTCTTATTTTATGTTTTATACAGTCAGCTGAAGTTCTAAAACTAAATCTATTTACCTGTAAGCTTCAACCAAAGGATCGAGGTATGGACACTGTTATTATCACCTAGGTATGGAGAAAAATCAAATGAAAATGTTTGATACTGCTGTATGGTATAATTTTTCCCTTAAAAACTAAACAGGACAAACAATGTAAGGCAACAGTCCCATCCCTGCTGATACATAAATACGCAAGATCCTTTGCATATGTACACTCAAAATAGAAATGCTTACTTTGCAAGCTATCCTTAGCCTCATTTTATAGATAGGCAATCTTGAGGCAGTGGCAACAGCACCAGGAAGTTAGCAGTTTCCATACTGAGATGAAGCAAAAGTGGAAAGAAGATTTAAGAGACCTGCAGCAGCTCTGATGTCCTGCCTGCTAAGTTGCACTGCCTTAGAATTGTTGGCAGTAGAAGGAAAATGCTGTTCTGAAGGCGCTTAGACCTGTACATCCTAGAAATCGCAGATTACAATGTTTTTGGCCTTTTTTTCATATTTTTGATTTCTAAGGGAAGTATTTTGGGGAGACTTAATTCCAATGCAACATAACTTTTGTCCTTTGATCACTACCATTGATAGGCAAGAAAAGCAGTTAGATGTATTTAATCAAAGAATACTCTCTCTCTGCTTGTATCAGGAAGTCCTCACACTGCACCACATTGCAACTAGAAGGAAAAACAAGGAGTGGAGGCAGCTAGTTTCAGGACATCTCTTGGGCACCAGCTACTCTGTAACACCAGCATCCTAAAACTTGGTTTAGATTAAGTGTGTTATTACAGCTTTCTCCATCTTGGTTTCAGTTGTTCAGTTCAGTTCAGTTTAATGGCTTGGAGTTTGCACTAACAATCAGTTAACATATATACTCCATTCAGATTTTCAATTAATTGAAATTATTTGTTTTTCTTCTTACTGAAATCATTAGTGCATTGAAAATAAATTTAAGTAAATATACTTCTCTGGTTTCATTTCAGATGACTCACTGTTTTTTATCCATTAGCATTTTTGCTTTGAGTTTCAGATGAATTGGCTGTTGTTCCCTTAAGGAATAAATAAAAAAATATATAGGACATTCTTTTCTGTTTGTTCCTGGTAGTAAATTCCCAAAAATATCTCTGGCTGCGCCTGAACATCTTATATTGAGTAAGTAATTTCTATAAGGTTACAATATATTGGCAACAAACTAAAAAGACTAAATTGTACTAACTTTCTTTGAATGGGGTGTTAACTAAAAGGCCCTTAAAAATTGGTATCCTGACCATTTTTCCAGATTTTCAAGACACCATTTACCTGCATATTTGGTTATATCAGTTAAGCCCACATTTCTGCAGACAAGGAGGGTAAACATGCCTACATGTTACAAATTCTTTGTGCCTTCCCTGACTTGAATGCGCCACCTAGACAGGTTTGTACATGCAAATGCACTGTGTTACCACCTCCAAATTCAATATGAAAGACAGGAGATAGAATGTAGCCAGTATACATATAAAGGTAAGGTTTGAAAACAATGGAGCATTTCTTGTAGTTACGCTGAAGTGATTCTGTCTTCAATTCCTACATACATATATATCAATTGAAAGAAATTGATGGGTATTACCATCTGATTATAATACGTATGCTTTTTAGACAAAATATTTAGAAGAGATTTGAGGTCCTTTAAACCTGGTGTTAAATAGAAATGTCAATCTTTTACTTGTATTTTTCTTTATGTGTTTTTTTTGTCTATAGAAGTCTGTTCTGCTACTGAGTGACATACTTTTTATCAGCTAATAGATGTATTAACATCACCATAAGCAGCAGAGCAAAAAACACCTTTATCTGAACAAAATGGCTATTTGACTCAAATGTATAGCTTTAAAGAGGAATAAGTTTTTATTTCATAAGAAAGATTTAACTGCAAGAGGAAGGAAGCCTAGAAGCGTAGGCTGAGGAAGCAGGGAGTTAGGTCTTTAACCCCAGGATTCACAGAAGGCAGTGAAGAGCAAGTGATCACAGGAGAGACGGGGATCCAGAGGACTGACTTTCTAGCCCTTCGTTAGGGCACTCATGCAGACTGTGGAAAGATAAGGTTCATGTCCCTGCTCCAATTAATATTCAGTTACTTATACAACGCTGTGCAATTTCTCGCACAGAAAGGAGCTGCACTAGCAGGAGTTTTGACATGCTACTATTACCCCATCATTGATGCCCAGAAGCCTGATGAGTAGGGTATATACCTGGTGACCACAGACTTGTCCTTCTTCCAGTTCAGGAGAGATTTTGAAACGGGCCTCTTGCTTCATAGGTGAGCTCCCTCATTACCTACCTTGCTCTAGATTATGACCCGCTAGCTACAGCCTGCTCCTCACCAGTTTTTTGTGCAAGGCCTCCTGGTGAGGCATGGCATCATGCCAGACTGCAATCCACAGTTCCCTTGGGGATGGTAGAAGGACAGCTCTGGGACATGAGTGAGAGCAGCATTTCCAAACCCCTGGCAACAGATGAACAACATAATATCCCAAGGCACTTTAAAAGCACTTAGGTCCCTACAAGTCAAGCAGCTGCTGAAGAACCACTTGGTGCATCTCAGTGGCACCTGAATGCTGATGTTGGGTGGCTGCAGGCAATTTTCAGCCCAGAGCGTGAAGCATTCATCTGCAGTAATGTGAGATACTCTTTCTCCTAACAGAGCTGTTCTACTTTGAATAAGTGATCTCAGTTTAAGCTTACATTAATTTAGCAGGCTGAAATGCGAGTCACTCAGGACCTCATTCACATGTGGGCAAGGCTTTCCTCCTTCAGTAGTGAGCAGTTTCTGTAAGAAGGACAGGGCTGAGAATTAGGAACAGCTTCCACTACCCAGTTATAACTAACCAACCACTACATACCTCTCATAGCTCTGAATCCCTGCCCAGGCTTAATTCCCTGCGCCTAATTCCTGTGTCAAATGGGGACCATAATACTTCCTAATCCCTCATGGATCTTGCAAAACCAAATTGTTTAAGGGGTGCTTAGATCTGGACACACAGAAGTATCTTAGGTTAAAAAATTAACTGTGGTTAGATTTAATCCCTTCTAAGGTTATTTCTTGAATGCTTATTCTTCAAAAAGCTGGCAATCTAGGACTGCTCTGAGAAGAGGCAGAGAGGACATACATATGCACTTCAGTGTCACACATGGAACTTCACAAACACCAAGAAGTAAAAGTGGTAGGACTGATTCCATGAAGCCCAGCAAAAGATCATTGAGCCAGATCATTCACCAGCTACAAAGGTGTGTTTTCAATGAATCTGCAGCTTTCTGTTGCTGTTAAATTGACAAGTATCTGAAATCACTTCACAAAACATTACAAATCTGACTACTCAAATTACTTCGTTTACAGATGTTAATATATAATTTATCTTTTTAAAAAAACAGATGAATGAAACCGATCAGTATTATAACTTGCTGTTATTAGACAGATTGGGCTTTTATTAAAATTACTACTAAATATCTTAGTTGGAATGAAATATCTAAAATTTCAACTTGTTCTGTATTAATATAAAGTATGGTATTAGGGTTCATGAACATTTTAGTGATGATTTCTGAACTAATTACATGACATGCACTATGAATCCATCATATCTCAAGATCAAATCCAAATCTTGTTAGTTTTCTCCTCTTGGTCATTATCGTGACTGTGCCTATAATTTTAATATCTTTCCACACCAAAAATATTAGAAGGAAGAATATTTCCCATCTTATCTAAACTAATTTTTTAATCTTCATTTAATAGTAACACCAGCCTCAGGCTCAACAAGGCTAACAAGGCTATTGCTGAGGTTGCTCTGTGTTAATTCTATAAAATTTTGTTAGATACAAATGGTTACTGAGGCTTTTATACATGTTTGTCAGCCTGGTAGCCTTAAACAGTTCAATCACCTTCAATATAATGAATCTTTAATTTGTTGTTTTACTATTAAAGGAAAATGACTCATCAGGTGGGAGATTTTGATTCACGAGTCTGCATATAAAACTGTCTCTTGGTACTGAACATAGTGTAAACATTACTGTTCCCTTTAAAAATAATTCCCTATAATAATCATCAAAATGCTGTAATGTTGTTACCACAAATTGAAGTTTTAGTTTATTCCTGTAGAGTACTGTGATATTTTTCATAAAGGCCTGAAACAACGTTAAATGTTATTTGCAGACTTAGTATGAAACAACATGAAAATTGTGAGAAATTATATTTTCTTTCAATTCTGTTGCTTTTTCTTTTTTTTTTCTTCATTTTTCTATGAAGAAATCTGCATTTACTTGAATGCATAGGGAGTATGGAGACAGGGCAGGTATTTCCAGAGGCCGCTGCAAGCCTCTGGCATGGATACAGTTCAGACAGTGAAGCCCCTGGAGGAAAGTGCAATTCAGAGCTTCTTATTTAGGCCTCTGAAGGTTTGAGTGTTTTTGTGGTACCCGGGTAGATTACACTTATACAGCCAGCTATAAATTTAACCATAATGACACCAAAAGAGTGGAGGAGAGGTGGCTATTCCCTGGTACCAGCTAAAACGAGGTATTTGCAAGCCTCACATGGGAAGGTGTAGTTTTCACAGCCCATGCATGCAAATGCATCCCTGCTAAAGCTGTCATGTAGCCTTACAAACAAATAGTTTATTAAGATTCCAGCAACACATTTATTTATTTTTTTTTTTTACTAGCAACCACTGTTAGTGGTGTGTTTAGGTGAAGAACTGCTCCCCAGGAACCTGGTGTGTTTGTGTGAGGTAACCCAGCATTCGAGCATCAGTGTCTCAGGAGAAATCAGGTGCACTCACTCAGCATGCCTCCTGCTTCCAGCCTTGGGTTGTGATATCACAGTCCTTTAGAAAAACAGTGTCAGTTACCTCTGTCCTCTCCAGAAAAATGAAAAGGAGTTGTGTTTCAATACCTCAGTTAAATAGTCAGTGAAACTGGGCTGTAGATTGAGGCTAGTCTGGAGTTATCAGAAAGCATGGGAATGACTCCTTCAAGAGTTTCTACCACATACAAAATTTTACCAGAATATTTTTTCAAATGGCTACACAGAGTCAGGTATGAATACCAAAACCTCAGCTAACTTCTGTTGGGGCACTAGGAGGAACACAGCTGCAGTGCAGTGCCTGGGATTGCCCTGCCCTAAACAATAGACCTGCTCAGTACAGTATTTATGATTTGCTTGCTTCTACTTGTGTAATCAATTCCCTTCTTCATTCCGGCGCTGTTCTTTTTATTCCATATCCTGTTCCTATTTCTATTTCTCTTGGTTTACTTGTCAATTCTACTGTATTAGAACATCAGAAACGCTAACTCATTTAATTGCCTTTCTAAATGCACGTATTCACCAAGTAGCTGCCACAGGTATCCTCAGAATCTCTGTTCAGCTGCTCCTTAACTTTGCTTTAATTGCAGAAATACCTAAGTTTTGGCTAAACATGGAGCCCTTGCTCACACCAGCCACGTGAAGCAGTATTCCTGAGTTAAACACTGGCAAATTTCAGAGATGTGCTCAGAGCCTGGCCAACTCATGGAGCTTGTATGAAGGCCTTCTACCACAACCCCTACAATAGATTTCTGGTGCAAGCTAGACTCGGTTTTCACTTTGCAGTGCAATGTATATTCGCTCACACTTCTCTTTCCTCCACACTTCCTCATTCCTTTTCTTCCTAGCACTATGCATGTGTCATCTTTTAAGATTAACCTTAAAACTTTTCCATAAACCACAACCAAACAAGAAGAGGAGAAATACCTCAAAACAAAATGATACAAGGCTTATTTTGTTGTTTATTAAGCTTTATGGATGCTCACTGCCATCATCCCAAAAGGAGGACACTATTCTGTTTGTGTGATTCCTTTTCTATGTATGTCTGTTCTTCCCTCAGCTAATGATGGACTTCCAGCCAAATATTACCAATGCCATCTATAGCACAAAGATACACCATGATAAATGTATGTCCTCTACTGTTTAACATCTGATTTTTAAAAAAGTGAAGGCTTTCAAATAATATTTGCATAGGCCTCCACTTTATTTAAAAGTTCATGATACAGTCATCCACAGTGATTCTAGTATTTTGATCATGTCAAAGTTCCTTCTCACTGTGTTTTGCTCAAGTATCCAGGAGGGTGATACCTAATACAATATTATTTACATAATGTCTGTTGCAATGACAGATAAGATACAAGAAAAAAACATTCGTCTTTTCATTTTAAATTACTGCCGTTTGTTATTTACCTATAGTACAGTGGAGAGAGAACAGGACAAACTGTACCAGAGAAGCAGAAAAAGTACACAGAATAATTCCAAAACAAATTTAGTTGATTAAATGCAGTACATTAAACCCAGACATTTTAATGTTGACATTTTAGGATTGTTAATGAAGGGCCCAGCTATTGATCTTTGCTTGGGCAACTGTCTATTAAATCCACTGGACTTAAACTCAGAAAAAGTGTAGCCTAATGAATTTCAAGTAATAACTGCTATACAAGGTAATTGCAAAATTTGCATAGCAAAGCTCCTCTGAGAGAAATTTATGAGATTTCGACATCAATCTGAATGTGCAAAGGCTTGCAATTCTGCATGATATGAGTTATTAACCTCACTTGAATAAAGAAGGAAAATAATATTATATTTTGTTTAACCTCTGTGGCTTCAGAATTCCAAAATTATAGGGCTCTGAATAGATCAGAACAGTAAAAACTTAGACATTTCCCCCCAGTTATTATGTGAAGCAACATAGCTCTATGAGGGGAGCTGTTAGAATGATCACATAGGAAAAATAAATTAGCGTAATAAAAATACTGGATCATTTCATTAAAATTATTATTATTTAATTCTAGTTACTGAACACATTTGTTCCTTTCTCCTGACTCCTTGATGTGCACCCTGAATGATGCTACTGTGGGATCTCAAGGGGCAGTCAGGCAAACCCATCTTTCCCCTAATGCCTCTCTATTGGAGCAGCTTCTTGAAGGACTTGGGTGCTGGGACTTGTAAGAGACTGGAACCTGGACTGTATGAACTATCACAATTCCTACATTCCTTCATTTCTCCTAAGCAGTGGACAGACAATGACTTGTTCCTGTCCACCAGCTCTTTGCCACTACCCCTCTGTTGGAGGATGCCAACTGCTCGCCATCAGAGCCAGCACTGTAGCTCATGTGAGCTCTTCCTAATGTGCTCCAGGCAAAAATCAGCCAGGTTAGTTTACACAGTGTGAACTGTGGTCTGAGCTAACGGATGTGGTTTTGCCTGAAAGAGGTTAGGAGGTGTTTGTATGCATTGCTCTGACATCTCTGCTCTGAGGCTACAGCATCTAGCATGATGAGCTGCTTGAGTACCTTCTGCCAACACAAGTGGATTTAGAAAAGTGGTCTGCAGCTTCACGCTTTTATAATCAGTGAAGCAGGCTTCATCATCATCAGCTATTGATTTTCAGGGTTTAGTTACAGCTGGAAGAGTTTAAAACAGCTTCTCATTATGATGAGTGGTTTAAAAATAATGAATATTTAGATTTTTATTATTTACAAACAAGGTCATCTACATTTTTAGGGTACTACTGTATTTGCATTAGCAGTACTTTACTAAGAGATCTTTCTGATTCAAATCAAGATGCTAATACTGTTGGTTCCTCTCCACATTAAGTACTCCTTCTCATTAACTCAAAATCTTTACTGAATATATTTAAATGAGGAAAGAAATTAAAAGATACTGTTTTAAATTAAGTGAGAATTCTTGCTGACTTCTGTGGACCAAGATTTCAATGGAGAATTAATCTGATGGTCACAAATTTGAAAAAAATTGTCAAAAGAATGCAGTAATTTCCTACAACTCTATCTTCTCTAAAGTAGTAGGACATTACAATTGTATTTTTATAAAATATTTATGGACAGCAAACTACAGAAATAAATTCAAAAAAGTGTATTGAGAACATCACAACCAATATCTTAATCCTCATTTTTGAAAGTGAAATATCTCCTGTGCCACAGTTTAAGAACTGACTTCCACAAACCTTTATCTTTATATGAAAAAGACGCATTTAAGTACTAAAATGGGGTTTGATCCATTTTTATTCAGTATTTGGTCAAAACTGTTTTCACTTGCCCCACTGTTTATTCAGTGAGCAGCTATTGGGGCAAAGACACTGAGCATTTTTTGCAAGAAGTGAATGTAAGACAGCAAAGCAGCTTGTGGTTTTGCAACATTGATCCTTGGTATTGCTGGTATAAGCCACATCTTTAATAATACCAATATGAGCTGTATGTAAAATCATGTGAATTTGCATCAAACAGAACATAAAATCTTCTATTCCATTACTGTGGAAACTAAGAATAAAGCCAAGAGGTAAAGAATCCTTATCCTGACTCCAGAGAAAAGGATTTCCGCATTTGCTTTTCCATGTGAGATTAATCCCAACCTGTGACAAATGGGACTCAATAACACAGGAGTCAATACTGCACTAAGTACGTTGGATAGTTTTTTAATTACTTACTTTGTATGCCTTTGTATTTTTATTACTAGTTAATATTATGAAAGACAATGCATCTACCTGCAATTTTACCAAGCCATCATAGTAGGATACAGCTCAGTACCTTACCCTTAACAGTAATTCATCTTACACTGCATCTGTTTCCCTTCCCAGTAATTTCAAAGTTATTAAACTACTACCACATTGATTTTTATGAAATTCAGATCCTGAGGAGGGTTTTTGCATAACTAAAAAGAAAAATTTAATCCCTACTTTCCTGCAAATACACAGGGCCTATTGGGAGAAAAGTACGGGAACATCCGAATACCAGGGGAAGTTGAGTCAGCAGAATTTGAAATGATCCTGGATGCTGCTGTAGAGGCCAAGCTAGAGACAAGGATTTTAGAAGAGTGGTACTGCAGGGATGAGAATGCAGTGCCACCATCCTATTACCTCAGACCAAAATCTGAAATGCTGAAGAACTACCAGAATACGGTAAGTCATAGTCACCTCCTTACAAAATTGTTCTCTATCAGTTACAGTGGCAGGTAGTCCCCAGGGCCAGGCATCTGCTGTCTCTGAATTAGCTTCTACAGCCCTGCCCACACCTGAGCAACTGGTTTTGTGATGCTCCTTTCCCATACGTGGTGGAGGGAGCAGCTGCAAAACACCAGGGAACAGGAGGGATCATGACTCCTGCGTGGATGTGCTCTCTGATAACAGCTACAGCAAGTGGACTGTAGTCATTCATGACCTGTTGCAGCTAGTGGGACAATCGTACAGATTTCTCTTCCCTTCCCTGATGTTGGAATAGGGAGAGCTCAGGCTCCTGCCCTGGCATTGTGCTTTTGCTAGATTTCAGTGAACAGGATTTGCAGGGAAATACACATTTTCCCTTCTATCCTCATACGAGAAAGCTCTTTAACAGTCGAACAAGTGCTTAGTTGCTGTCGCGAGTCAGATCTCATACTTTTAATTTACTAACTGTATTCCAACAGAAGATTTTTGAACACTGTTAATTATAATTTTTAAAACAGGCATTTGTCTTTAATTGATGACAATAAAAATTGTATATTACCCAGGTCTCCTACACATCCAATATACCCAAGGACAGATTTCAGTGTACAAAAAATGAAGTCCTTAACAGAGTATTCACTTCATTTTGAGTGCATACTGTGTGATACAAGAAAATGAAATTAAACCATTATACTGCATTCATTTATGGTGAATGAAAAAACATTGAAAAAACACTGAAAACATGAAAAACATAGATACCGAAAGAGTTTTAATGAGTTGGAGAAAGTATAATGTGGCTAATTCTGAAGTATTCATCACAAGGGAGAAAGCGAGTTTTGTAACTTTGCATTGGTTTCTAATGCCCACAATATCCCTTCTTTGAAAAAAGCTTGGCTTTTTTGTTATTAAAACTTTGTACCTTTCGTCAAGCTACTGATACACAGGAGTAAGTAAAAAGATGTTCATAACTTAAAGCTAACACATAGTTACATCTCATAAACTTACATAAAGTAATAAAAGATACACAGCTCTGAACGTGTCAAGAAAGAGTTGCTAGGGAGCTTATCCTGGAGGCTGCTCTTTTTCTTATTACACCCTCCAGGAAAACTGGAGACCCCTTAAACACTTCACCTGCAGTAAGTAATGCAGCAGCGAGTACCAGCTGCCTTAGAGAAACCTCCATCGTGGCATCTGCGAGGTACCATCTGAGAGGATTACTGAATTGATATGAGAGTCCCTCGCTGATGACAGTAAGATTACTGCTACTATAGCAATGAATGAAAGAAAGTTATGTCACACATAATCCCGTATTTTTCAAATATGGTAGCTAATATGAGGCGCTTAATTACAGGTACCAGGAACCTCATTTTCAGTTTTGAGATCCAAGTTTAAATCATTATTATTACTCCTCATTAAAGAGGCAATAATTTTAGCAGTATTACTGCTGCTTTTTTATCATTATTTCAGGTTTGGTTCTTAAAACCCGCTTTCTATAAAGGTGTTATTGGTCGTATTCTTGAAAAATACTGCATTAGCTGCCTACAGTAGGAATTTGGAAAATACTCGAAGTAGCTAACTTTTATAATTCTAAAATGCAATACATTATGATTATCTGCAGTACAAAAAGTTGATTTTTAGTGTATGTGTTTCCCTGTCACTATGTTATTTACAACCTTGAATATTAGACCGTTACTTTCTGAAGCTGTAGATGTGTGTATTACAGCTACTGTTTAACTATATTTTTAAAAGATGGAATCTTCTTCGAACTCTATGAATGAGAGCAAATGGCAAGATATATCAGAAGAGATTAAGAAGATTTTTAAGACTGCTGTGAAATTGCTGTATGAGAAAGGAAAAATGAAACACAGCCAAGCAAAGAGATATCTGTCCTCTGGTAAAGTTCAGAGTAACTATTTCTATATATTCATTTATTATCTTTTCTATTGACCTTTCCACAAACATGAAAATATATTTCTGTCAGCATTTCTTATATAATTGAAGGGGAAAAAAATGTTCATTGTGCTCGCTTGAGACCAAAAGTCATATGAAAGCACCCAGTGATTTTTCTGCACTTTTTCTGTTTTTTACAGAAAACAGATGAAATCATTTAAGAGTTTGCATGTTGGGGGTGGGGGATGTTCTTGAACTGTTTATAAAGAAAAGTTAACAGAGACTCTGTGTTGTCTTTCCATCCTCAGCTATTGAAGATGAACTTGATTTTGCCTTGGGTAAACAAACACCAGCTTTCCTAAAGAAGTGTGTTTGCTACATTCGGAAAATTGCCAACATTGAGCGTTTCGTTAAAATCCCAGAGATGGGAAAATACATGGATGTGGTACATACAGCCGGGAAGTTTCTACGAGATCCCGAAGCCCATGAGAAACTGATCAAGCTCAGGGATGAATTTATTCCTACCATCGTCGCATCGTCCAATCTGAGAGTATACACGTCCGTCACTCACTGTGACATGAAACTGGGTTACTCCCAAGAAGTAGAGAACCATTACATCGAAGGACTTGGTAAACAGTTCTATGAAGACATGATAGATATAATCCAAGCAACAGTGCAGCAGAATTTTGACACCGAGACAGACTTGCTGTACGATGAAGTTCTTCAACACTCATCGCTATGTAAAACGTACTCCACTTTTTATGAATATAGATGTGAGGCATTAAACATAGTTCACAAGTACATTCTACCTAGCAAAATAGGACACATTAACCCTCTTATCATATATGGAGGACCATGCACAGGGAAGACTCTTTTATTAGCCGAAGTGGCGAAGAAGGTAAATTACTACCTTACATAATATGGTGGTGTTAGGGGTAGTAGTGTGTAAAGGCCAACATAGTTTTCATTCTTCCTTTTGTCAACAGATCTGATATTAGCCCTCAATATATAAAATAAAAATAATAAGAATATCCTGCATATTATTGTACAGATATTCAGAAAAAGACTTACCTTTCAATAATAATGTGTCTGTATAAAGTGCTTAGCCAAAACAAAAATACTTTGTCAGAGCTCTTAAAAACCTAGCAGGAATTAATATATTTTTGAATTAACAACAGGTATTTTAGAAGGATCTCTTTCCCTTTTGTTCCACTGAGGTCCTATGAATCTGGAACCATCTAAACATCATATGCTGGTTTTAGTCTTAATCACAAATAAAATATGTCTTTCCAAGTCATGTCATCTTATATTTTCATCAGAAATTATTCAGGAATTAGTCTGATACACTTGCTACAAATCTATCTGTAATAACCTGCAAAAATACCTGTACTTATTTATCTGACATATGCTGTTTAAGTCATTGAGCTGAGTACTACAAGGAGATGAGTGAAACACTTTGTGCAAGGCAGGACCAGATGCAGAAAAAGACCAAGCTGGCATCTCTAAGCCTAATTCTCCAGCTGGGAGTCACAACTTTGAGTTCCCTGCAGGGTGCTCAGAGAATTTAGCACAGTGGGCTTGGAAACAGCCATATCAGCCCGAAGGAAATGGAGAAGAGAACAATAATGTTTAAAATCCCATATCTTTCCCAAATGTGACTTCCTGTAGATTCACATTAGTCGCGTATATGAAACTGAGATTTGCAACTCAAGATCTCATTTCAGATCTGAGTACATAAGTTAACCTAGAGACTCTGGTTATGTTTTTCTTTTAAAATATTCTGTAATAACCTAAAGTGAGGTGAAAAGACTTAGCAAGTAAGAGAACTGAGTGTGTTAGTTTGCGTAAACCGAGAGGATTTAAAGCCACATTCCTCACTTGCTTAGAGTATGCTAACCAAAAAACCAGCAAAAGATACCTTTTACCCCTTGCAGCAGTGTGTAAGAGCAAAAGTCACAGACTCACCAAGAAAGAGCGTACTTCTGTGGTCCAGGAATTAAGGTAACCAGCTGGTAAAGGACAATCTGTACCCTGTTCTCCAAAACCATGAGGGCCTGCATTTATACTCAGCTGGGAATCAATGTTAAACAAGTTTAGGTCAGAAGCTGGTCTGCCTGGCCAAGGATGGCATTGCTCAGTGTCTAAGGAAGTTTATTTAGAAGAGAATCTACCTACTGACTTTCAGAAGTG
The DNA here is from genome assembly GCF_028858705.1 of Grus americana. Classification (NCBI taxonomy): domain Eukaryota; kingdom Metazoa; phylum Chordata; class Aves; order Gruiformes; family Gruidae; genus Grus; species Grus americana. Next base: position 24,876,815 of record NC_072855.1, read on the forward strand.
AGAAGCAGACTTGGCAGAGTACCCTGGGATTTATGGACTACATTCTACTCATGTCCCCTTAGACGTAAGCCTTTTTGTGGATCTGGGTCTTAGTGTCTTGAGATATTACCTGTGCTAAACAAAGATGATACGTGATATGTATTTCATTCAGTGCACATAAATCAAACCCACCTTGAACTCTGACAGTGAAAGCATTTCCATTCAACCAGTAACATTTAAAAATGTTTGTTTATATATAAGCAATCACTATTTATAAACTCTATCGCTGTGCTTCATTTAGATATTAACTAAATTATCCTTTATATTCTAGGCCTATTCCTGGTTGCAAGAAGAGATGGGACCAGATTCTGACCCTGTGGTAGTTATAAGATTTTTGGGATCCACCGAAACAAGTACAGATCTGAAGAACATACTTCAAAGCATTTGTGAACAATTAGCAGTCAACTATCGTTGCCTTGTACAAAGCTACCCAAAAAAGATTCATGACCTTCGGGACTTGTTCATAAATCTCTTAAATGAGTCTTCATTCCACAGGCCACTGGTGATAATATTCGATGCCCTAGAACAGCTAACAGATAGTGATGATGGTAGGAAGCTCTGGTGGCTTCCCATTCACCTTCCCCGTTCAGTACGGATAATTTTGTCAACACTGCCAAACAAGCATGGGATCCTGCAAAAACTGAGGTGCCTTATTCATGAAGAAAACAACTACATTGAATTGACTGCAAGGGACAGGAAGATGTGTAGCCAAGTACTGAAACATCAGCTGCTGAGAGTTAAAAGAAAAGTAACATCAGGGCAACAAATCTACGTCAACGAAGCATTCTCCAAGTGCACACTCCCTATGTTTGTGAACTTAACCTTCAGAGAGGTCAGGAACTGGAGATCTCACAAAGATGTGGATGAGTCCTCCCTCTGTGTCACTGTCCATGAAAGCATAGAGCAGTTGTTTTGGTCACTGGAAAACAAGTGCGGATCAAGACTATTGTCAAGAGCACTTGGCTACATCACTATGTCCAAATCTGGCCTGAGTGAAATGGAACTGGAAGATATTTTAGCCCTTGACAACAGTGTTATGTACGAACTGAGTGAGAGCATCAGAGAAAGTAACCCACTAAGAATTCCATATATATACATTGCAAGGCTTAAGGAGGGCTTACAGGGCTACTTAATAGAGCGACAGGTGAAAAATGTAACACTGCTTCTTTGGGCGAATAGGCACTTGCAACTAATTGCCCAGAAATTGTACCTGCACAGTGAAGAAGATTTGCGTGAAATGCACACAGTCATGGCAGAGTATTTCCTTGGTGTTTGGTCAGGTGGACGAAGAAAACCTTTTTACAGCAATGACCAATATCTAAATGGGTGTCCTGATCGTGACAGTAGAGGCCTGAATGAGGATGAAAAGCACTGCATGGATCAGGCTGCTTTTGACAGGCAGGCACCTGATCAGCCATGGGTCTTTCAGTGTAATCCATTAGAGCCTGATATCTTTTTTATCAATCACAGAAAAATGACAGAGCTCATTCATCACTTGACAAGATGTGGAAGAACAGATGATCTTCTGTATGGAGTCATTATGAACTTCAGCTGGCTGTACACCATGATTAGAATAGGGCAGTTTGATAAAGCACTTTCTGACATAGAACTGGCTTACACCTACTCTCAAGAAAAGGAGCTGAAATTTCTGGCCAGTACCCTCCGCAGTATAAAATTCAAAGTAGTAAAATACCCAGGTTCGCTCTCTGCTGAATTGCAGCAGAGGCTTCTCCCAGTAGTAAGTTCATTGCCCAAACTCAGACATCTCCTTTTAGAATGTGACAAGGATGGACCCAAGTACTGCTCTATTGTCCCTTTGCATTCCTCCATGGATGTGACTTACAGCCCCGAGCGCCTGCCGCTGTCATCCAGCTGCATGCATGTCACTGAGATTTTGCCTACTTTGAATCCCAGCACAATTATTGCTGCTTTAGAAAATGGCTCCATCAGCACCTGGGATGTAGAGACCCGCCAGTTACTAAGGCAGATTACAACAGCTCCATCTGTTATCTTAGGGATGAAGCTTACTAGTGATGAAAAGTATCTCGTAGTGGCTACCACAAAAAACACTCTTTTGATATATGATAACATAAATTCCTGTCTTCTGTCTGAGGTGGAAATTAAGGGGTCAAAACATTGTGGAATTGGGGGGGGGTCCAGTTTTATAAACGGATTTACGTTATCAGTCAACCATGCGCTTGCTTGGCTGGAGGCCAGCAAAGATGTTACTGTAATAGATCTGCTTTACGGTTGGCCTCTCTATCACTTCCACTGCTGGTACGAAGTGACCTGTGTGCAGTGTTCTCCAGACGGAGTTTATGCGTTCTGCGGACAGTATTTGAACACCGCAACCATCTTTCACTTGGGCAGTGGAGAGAAGCTGGCCACCGTGACCTCTGAATTTTCTGGTGGATTTGTGAAATTCCTTCTCATTCTGGACACAGCCCAAGAAATGGTGATGGTGGACAACGAGGGTAGCCTCTCTGTTTGGAATACAGAGGAAATCGCAAATCCCCAGCTTACGGATGACTTTGACTGCAGGAGAGAAGACAGTGAAGTTGTCAGCATAGAGCTTTCTGAAGACCAAAGTGCAATTTTAATTTGTAAGGCTCTCAGCATTGAACTTCTTGACACTCGTGTGTGGAAGGTGGCTGAAAAGTTTAGAGCTAAACATAATGAGCGCTTTATATCTGCCGTGTTGTCCAAAAATGGCAACTGTATAATTGCTTCAATGGAAAATACCTCAGCCATTTTTGTTTGGAGAAGAGATACGGGACAGTGTATGGCAAGCTTACAGGAAATCTCAGGAACTATAGTCAGGCTAATTAAATCAAATCATCATAACATGCTGCTATCCTTATCCACCAGTGGTGTCCTTTCTATTTGGGATATAGACATCATAACTGCTATGTCCAATATTGACAAATCTGGCAAGCCTATCCAAAGACTGGTGTTGCCAGCCAGAGGTGAATTAATATACACATTGGATGGATCAGATTCTGTCCATAAGTGGAACTTCAGCACTGGATTTATTGAAGCCGTGTTCAAGCATGAAGGTATTGTTGAAAACTGTGTGCTGACCTCTTCTGGAGAGATAATGGTTACATCGGATGATAAATGCAGCCAGTATGTATGGCACACGGTCAGTGGTGAAAATATCTTTCGCATTAATGGACAAAAAATCTCGGAGCTAATGATTACTCATAACGATCAATTTGTAGTCTCTCTCTGCGAGCAAAATGCATCCAGAGTTTGGCGACTGGCTACAGGACATAGGGTTTGCAATATTTTAGTTGCCTTACAGAATGCATTTATAACAACTGCAAATACCTTCGTAGTCGGAATGGCAAAGAATAAAGTGTTGGCAGTAAGTCTCTGGACAGGAAGTATAACCAAGAAGTTCTGCTGTGATGATGGTGCAAGCATTGTGGATATTAAGCTGATACCAGACTGCCCAGATATTATAGTATTTATAACTTCTACTGAAACTGTGAACATCTGGAGCCTAACAGAGGAAGTCATCTGTAGGCGCGTACAATTACCTACCAATTTCTTAAAAAATTTGGAAGACTTCGAAATATCCCCAAATGGGAAGCTGGGAATTATAACCCGTGGTGATGAAAACATCAATGTGCTTGATTTATACAGTGGAAAACTTCGTGTGGTTCACGCTCCAGGTGTCATCTGGCGGCAGAGGCTGTCTCGTGATGGCCGCTATCTTGTGTACATCTGTTTTCGCAGTGAGGAAGATGATGATAATGGTGCAGTCTCTAGCTTAATTGTAATGAGGCTAGCGGATGGCAAAAACATCGGTGCCTGTTCTCTTTATAAAACTCCCACTTTTCTTGCACTCTCACAGAGACATTTAAATATTATTATTGGATTTGATGATGGAAGTATAGGTACTTACACTGTAGTGGATCGAGTCGATGCTGCACTGAAAATCAAAATTGCTACTTCAAACAGCCGTCAGATTTTCAACAACACAACACAAGTAATTAGGCCAAAATGTCACAATTATAGCTTCAAAGTGACTGCAGACTGCATTTGGAGGGAATCAACGGAAGTATTTGCCAGGGATAGCCCCATTACAGTTACAGAGCCTGAGGTGAGTGAAGCAACACCAACCAAAAAACACAACTATTGCTATGAGAAAGTGTGCTCAGCCATAGATTGCAGAGGACACAGTTTTGCTTCTGACAACTGAGTAACCATCTGGACCAGCTTATCCGAATAATAGTATACATGCATAGATTTGACTTCTGAATTCACGTAAAAATGAGTGCATTTCTTGGAAGACAGACAGAAACAGCAGAGGGCAGACCAGCTGTTTTTTCCTCGACAAATATTCTTACATTTATGTAAACATAAAAATAAATATAAAGCAAATGGGCTGCAGGGTTTTTTAAATTTCGGAATACAAGGTTCAGTCCAGGATTTCACCAGGGCCTTGATTAAAAATTTCTAGCAATACTATCAAAATTGTTATGCTATTACAGAAGTTAGTTGATCTTATCTGGGATTGACAAACTGTTTTAACTAGAACGAAAGCTCCACATGATTGGTGAGAAGAGTCAGACCACTATTTTCTATACCAAGACGCCTAGATGGGTCTATAGCTAACAGCCAACTTTATACCCACTTGCAAAAATGTGTTTTTCTGCTTGATGGTGCAATGACAAGATGTCACCTGCCAACCTGGAACACTTGATACATTCCATCATCATTTAAAATATACCTACTTTTTTTTTTTTTTTTTAATTGGGATTAATCTTTGGGTTGAAAGGGGTAGGTGCCAGTCAGCTGCAAACATGTCAACATGTGAGGTGATAAGTTTTTGTTCACCTCAATGAATGGACTGAAAGATTTTTTTTTTTAATTGCATGCAGGGATTTCAGGTTTCTGTATTGTGATAAAAATGATAAAAAACTAGGTCATAAAAGGAATATAGGGTTTGGGATTTTATTTTTGGTTTGGGGAACTTTTTTTGTCTTCACAGTGTGTATTAGTACAGGTCGTAATGAAAACTTTTTCAAAGAGAAAGGGCGTTACAGATGAACAGTTAAACACATTAATTTCTTTACATTAAAAGGTTGCTATCCATTTTGTTGTAAGAAAGTCTAATGTATCTCCTATGTCCCCAAAGTAATCTTAATAGAAAGTTTTCAGACGTGCCATGTACTAATCTTGATAACATCTGCCTTACTATCTTTTCTGTTCTTTCCCATGATAAATACAGATCAGATGACCAAACACTCTGGGACTGCTTGTATATGCGCTGAAATACTCCACTAAATGTAAAGGCTGTCCAAAGGTCCTTTACTGATCCAATTTATAATGTTTTTTTCTTACTTCCACATACTTACAAACTTCACTTTCTGCTTTAGAACTGTTCTGAGCCTTTTGTACAGTTTTCCCAGTTTCAAGGCAGAAATTGTGAAATAATGACCAACACTTTTAAAAAATCACATTTTGCCCAAGTAAAAAAAAAAAAAAACCCAAAACTGGACAACATCTGAAAGGATAAGATTCTTCCCTTGTTACATATCCTAAAGATGGCACACCTATGGAAATATTTTCAAATTATTTTAAAAAAAATTTTTTTATTTTTAAAATCAGAACTCCATGCCACAAATTTCCAAGAAATGAATGCTAAGCTAGAACTTAATGTAGTGTGTGAATGTTCAATGTACAAGCCAATATAGTATATTAAGTGACTTGAATGATTTTTCCTAACTTGTTTGCAACTAATAGATCATATTGAATGTTTTTATGTAAACTTTGTATTGTTGGGAAAACCTACCCAATCAGAGATTTATATTTTCATAAATGTCGAATTTAGTTAAATTTTGTTACAGAGTTGTTAAATTAGAAATCTATTGCAGTCTTCAAACAATATACAGTCTTGTGTATGCGTTGTTTGTACTAATAAACTATGGAAACAGACTTGTGTGTGTCCCTTAATTTCAGGGAAATTTCACTCTGGCAGATGGACACAAGGCATTTGCAGCTCCCATTAGTCTGTATTTAAATAACTTTTAAGGGCTGTACTTGTAAGGAAAAATTCCAATATTTTTCCCACTTCAGTTAACTAAATCAAGCATTCAAAAAACAATGAGATTCACAAAAAATGCATGCTTAGAATCACAGAATCATAGAATTGTTTTGGTTGGAAAAGACCTTTAAGATCATCAAGTCCAACCTTAACATAACACTGCAAAGTCCACCACTAAACCATGTCCCTAAGCACCACATCTACTTGTCTTCTGAATACCTCCAGGGATGGTGACTCAACCACTTTCCCTGGGCAGCCTGTTCCAGTGTTTGATAACCCTTTCTGTGAAGAAATTTTTCCTAATATCCAATCTAAACCTCCCCTGGCACAACTTGAGGCCATCTCCTCTTGTATCACTTGTTAGTTGGGAGAAGAGACCAACCCCCACCTGGCTACAACCTCCTTTCAGGCAGCAGTAGAGAGCAAGAAGGTCTCCCCTCAGCCACCTCTTCTCCAGGCTGAACAACCCCAGTTCCCTCAGCTGCTCCTCATAAGACTTGTGCTCCAGACCCTTCACCAGCTTTGCTGCCCTTCTCTGGACACGCTCCAGCACCAAAATGTCTTTGTTGTAGTGAGGGGCCCAAAACTGAACACAGCACTCAAGGTGTGGCCTCACCAGTGCCGAGTACAGGAGGACCATCACTCCCCTACTTCTGCTGGCCACACTATTCCTGGTAGAAGCCAGGATGCTGTTGGCCTTCTTGGCCACCTGGACACACTGCCAGCTCATAGTCAGTCAGCTGTTGACCAACACCCCCAGGTCCTTTTCTGCCAGGCAGCTTCCCAGCCACTCTTCTCCAAGCCTGTAGCGTTGCATGGGGTTGTCATGACCCAAGTGCAGGACTCGACATTGAGCCTTGTTAAATCTCATACAATTGGTCCTGGTCCATCGATCCAGCCTGTCCAGATCTGCCTGTAGAGCCTTCCTACCCTCAAGCAGACCAACACTCCCACCCAACTTGGTGTAGTCTGCAAATTTACTGAGGGTGACTAGGTTGCATACTGCTAGTGTGCAAGTCAACAGACACAAAGGCTTGTGTAACCTACCCAGTAGAAAGCACAGAAGAGAGAGGAGCACCTGAAATCCCACTCCCCTTCTGACCCGTGGAGCTATGGGAAGGGGTTGTGGGATCCACCCCTCCCAGGATCCTGTCCTGAAGGTAAGCAACTTCCACCTTCTTTCAAACACTGGGCATGACACACATTTCAGCCAAAACTCCTTGTGCATAACCTGCATAATGTTGGAAAGCTACTTCCTTCATTACCTTGGAAGAGTAAAAAGACATCTCCTGTCTGCCAGGAGAGTGGATAACTTCGGGTAGTAAAGGAGTATAACATAGAAACAAAGCAAAACACAGAAACAGAAATGTTCGTCCTTTTTGGGAAGCACTACCAGAACCCAGGTGGTCCCAGCTCAGCTGAGTGGCTTATCAATAGAGTACTCAGACTTGCTCCTCTTGTTTTCTGGCTCAAGGAACTTTGTGGTCTTCTGCACAGTGGCACATCTTCTTGAGGCAGGAGATAGTCCCCAGCAAAACAGAGGATCGGCCTATAAGTGAAAGCAGTCTTCCCTTCATCTCAGGCCAAAGAGGGAATTGATTTTAGATCTGGTCCAGTTGGTGAAAGCAATGGGCTGACACATGAAAGCAGTGATGCTGTATATAAAAAGGCACGGGTGTTCTTGTCATGCTTTGAACCTTAGTCTCTTATGTTCTAACCAAGGACAGCAAGAATGGGGCAGCACTACTAATTCTCTTAATTGTAAAACAATGAGAAAGACAAACATGAACATGACTCCTAATCCACTTAAGCCCTTCAGCCAAGTATTGAGTTACTAATCTCACTGAAGGAGTCCTGTCCCTCCTCATAGTTTATCTATGTCTTAATAGATAAACTATCTCATTCAGCTTTCCAGCTTTCTGAATCTATTTCTCAGGGGTCAGACTCCTCACACCAAGCTTAAGCAGCAGACACAGGTTTCCAAATGGCATTAGACTGCTATAGGCTGCTGTAGGTGTCCAAATACTTGCTACTGCAAGAGTGAGCACTCCACAGCCCCTCACAAATCTGTCCCCAAGTACATCTGTGGAGTGGTACCAGGACAAAGTAGTTTCTCTAATAATGAGCAACCAAATGCCAAGTACTGTTCTATCCCTACATAGGAATACAGCAATTTACTTTCCTTTAAGGAGCACTATTTGCATATCTAGAACAAAGCTTTCATTTATTCTTTATCTAAAGTGCATCAATAAACAGGCTCAGATGAGGTCCATATTTTCTGACACAGGAGATTCTAGGAATAGGCTGTAGCTGCAAGAAAGCTTTAGAGGGGAATTAGCCGGAAATTCTTTGGCAGACAAAGGTAAGCCGGAGGTCAGCTAGAAAAAATATTTTTATCAGTCATTTCCTTTGCACCACAGCTGGGGAATGCATGGCCTGTGACTTCATTTCATACAGCCTGTGGCCATTTGACTTTTTTCACATTATTATCAGATAACATCAAAATGTGAGTTAACATGTTGCCTGGAAAAGGCATTCAGAAGGCACTCAGGTTTCAGTAGTTCCCCAGCCCTGATTTCTCCATGCTGCATACTCAAGCCCTGTACATAAACCTGTGGAAACAGAAGTTTTAGCCATCTAGCAAAGGGAATTTAAAGCAAAAATCCATCGCTATAATGGTGTTCATATGCAGGGGGGACTACAGCAGCCCCAGATCAGCTTAAAATCCTGAGATTTTGCCCTTTGTCAAAAACTTCTTGTGTGTGTCTGTATGATACATCATAAAATGGGTCCTTTGAGTCATTACCATTAGGCTATTAGCAACAGTCTGCATTGTTTTATTTTGTTGATTAAGGATTAAAAAAAATACCTGTTTTAACATAAATATTAAGACTGCAAGAGGATGGAATTCTGAAATCTATTTTTATTTCTTCTAATTATAAAACCAAAGACATCATTTTTTTTTATACATTATTTTTTATGTAACCATAAAATTGATTATGTAATCATCCAAATATGGACTGGGGCCTTTGGATGGTTTTGGTTATCAAGGGTTTGTTATTAAGAAATTTTATCAAGCAATTATGCTACAAACGTGACCTACTTCAAAGCTCCTGTACCCTGTTAAGAACGTTACTCAATATCTCTTCCTGGAAGAACACGTCACTGAAGGTGACGTGCAGTGTAATGAGCTACATTTTTTCCCGTGGTTTACCTTTCCAGCCTGGTCACTAAACACCACACGTCACATTTTGGAGGTAGTTTCCTGACTTATATGATGTGAAGTGATGCTCTCAGTGTGGGTCTAAATCATAGTCTCAACTCTCGGTTTCAACAGGAAAGTCAAAAGCTGAATGAATAATCATCACAATCCTTCCCAGGGCGGGATGAGGCATTTTATCACGTGCTTCTCCAGAAGGGGCAGTTTGCACCACCATCCTTCTTTGAAAAAGGGATTTTCACTACTGAGGACCAGCTACACAGTGCTAAATTCACTTGAAAACACAGGCCAATAACCAGAATAGTGTGAGGGAACGTTTTCCCGAGATATCCAGCAGAATGTGTTCTTAAAATCACAAGTGGTTTCCAAAGTGACTGTTAAAATCTGCCCCTAGCAAGCTCTTCTCCCTGCCTCTGTGGCCCCATTATCCCAGGCCCACGCTGCTCCTGTTTACCAGGGAGGGTGATGCTCATCCCAACCCAGCAAAGCCCCTGACATGTTGCCAGCCATGGTACACTCTCCACCTGCCCTTTTGGCAGCACACCGGTCCCCTCTCCAGCCTCAGCAGGGAATATACAAAAGCAGATTTAAGGCACATTCACATATTCTCACTGTCACAGCTTTCACCACACAATACTGCCACACCAGCATGGGTCTTACTTTTATGTAGAATATAACAGAGATGATAAATAAAATCATCTCCTCGGTTTCATGCCACAGCTCTATTCCACATGCATTTCAGTGCATGTGAGAAAGCTTTTAGACTAGAATAGATCTATTCAGCATATTTAAAGTGAAATACACACACCTGCAAGGTGAGGGATGAAGCAAAAATCCACACATGCTATTGCTATTGCAGATGAAACCAGAAAATCCCAAAAGCAAAAGGATAGTTTGCTGCTGTTTGTCTCCATTATTCCATTGCCTGTTAGTAAATTGCCCGGCACTTCCTGCTGTAATATCACATTGACAATAGTATCTGAAGTTACAAAGTTAACCTTTTGGGCTGTAATTTTTCAAGGCAGACTTCTATCTCAGCAGGAACTTTCTCCAGAAAATCACAGCCAAAACAGTCGACCAAGGTACAAGAATGAGATTAGAGGAAAAAGGATTTCTGCAGGCCGCACGTCTCAACTACTTTTCCTTTGAAAAACTGTTGTCACACTCGTGTTTTTGAACAAAGACTATGAATTGGTGAGACAAGTGATCATTTCATGCAGGACCCATCAGTGAAAACCTGACCAAACGATCAGTCTTAAAGTTCGCAGCAGTTTGCACATATTCATAGAAAACATTAGGTTTCAGGAACAGTACTACAGGAGCACAGCACGCTTGGGGCTACAGGGGATGGGGCAGAACTTCTCTACTACTGCAGAAAAACTGTCTGTGGGTGTCCTGGTTCGAGAAACCACACAAATGAATAGTCTGTGGAATGCCAAAAATACAGTAGCCCTGAAAAGCATCTGACAAGGAGGCCAGGTCTCAGGAGAAAGGGGGAGGCAGCCCTGCTTCCAGAGGTGTCCTGGTCTACAGCACAGCTTTTCAACTGGGACATTTCTCAGCCTATTAGCCCAGCTCATTAGCCCAACTGCCATGAGAGCAATGGCAAAACACCACCGGATGCTGAGCTGGCCCACGGGGGCTGTCCCCACCTTGGCAGGGCTGTAAGCCGGGTACGCAGCACACGCTATGCGGGGGTCTGCACACAGCATCACGGTCCATGCTGCAGAGGTAGTCCCTAGTTGTTTGCATCTCCTGCCTTCCTCACCTCCTCTAACAACTCAGGGATATGGTAGCCTGACAATTCTTTACTTAGTGAGCAGAGAGCTTTTGGGGGGGGGTATAGTGAAGGTTTTGTAATAAGACATTTCCTGGCTCTCAAAGTCCATTTTCAGCTAACACTAAAAGCTTGCAGGAGAAAAAAAAGTTCAAAATCTGCCAAAGAGCTGTTGCAGAGCTTTGCAGTTCGCTAGCTCACAGACTGTAAATGATATTTGGTCTTTACGTAATGACATAGCTCTCTACTTAAAACAAGCCTATGCAAAGCAGCTTTTATTCATTTGTTTGCTGGCATCCGATGTTTCAGCCTCGAGTGGGCGGCTCGGCCGAGGGAGGCTGGGGGTAGATGGCGCAGTTGAGTCTCTGTTCCCCAGTGTAGGGACAGGAGCGCTCACAGCCCACTGCTGAAATGAGTTTGACAGTCTCAGCAGTAGCTCACTGCAGTGCATACGAGGGGAAGCACAACAGGGCAAACCCAGCCTGCTGCTGCAGTGGGATTTTAGGAGGATACTTTGCATGAGAAAGGCAGGAAGGACTCCAGCATGCTCCTTCCACGGGGAAGGATGCAACCCCCGCCAGGCAGGGAGGCAATCCTAAAACCATTATTTAGGGTGAGAACAGCACACCTACTCATACAGCAGCTGAACCTCATGTAACTGCTTCCATGAAGCTTAACACAACAAACAAACAAAGGATTTAGCAGAATATTTCCAAAGTCCTATTGAGTAGGCTCTGTTAGGGCTGCTTTGGACCCCCTGGCTGTGACACATGCAGGTAGATGAAGCAATGTTAGTGCCAGTTCTTTCCAGCTGCTTGCAGATATTGCCTATGTTAAATCTCTCCTCCTGCACAGGGAACACTATCTTAACTGGAATGTGGCAGGAGAACATCTTGCATATCACTTTTGGAAACACCACACCCAAACGAAAATGATTCCAGGAAAGTCAGCAACTTTCAGAGGTAAACATGATGCGACATCTGCAAATATACCTTGGAGCTGAGTTCCTCTATAGAGCATCACCCAAAACAGGGTGGATTAAATGTCATTGCCAGGCAGAACGTAACAGAGGAACTTTCTGCCAAATCCCTCCAGCACTGTGATATGGAGAGATTTAATTTTAAGAATATGCAAACAACAGCATTAATACACTGATGGGCTCAGACTTTGTTGTGGTCATTGTAAGCGACTGTCCCGGAGGAAAAGGAATTATTTGGCACGTGTTCTTCCTCTTCTTTTTCTAATCCTGACCAGAAAACAGTGAGCTCTATCAAGTTTTTATACAGCTTGCAGGTAAAGGGTTACAGATTCTAGGAAGTATTAAATGCAAACTTTAAAGGATTTTATTTTCATCTACAGTCACATGACGCCTTAATACCCAATGACACTAACTACAGTGTCTCATTAAGAGGTCATGCAAACTCCCAAGCTAAACAAGGCATTCTTACATATTTAACATTCAAATGCAGAAGCCAAGCTAAGCCATGGAAGATTGTAATCAGAAAAAAGCTACACTTCCCGATCCACACGAAAGCTACAGGTAGGAAAACTTCTGCTTCCTTTAAACTTGTATCATTGTGCTTTCAAGAGAAACTGTTTACAGGGGATATTTTGCACTCTCTTTCTTTTTTAGCTTTCAAAATACCCTAATAATTTTATCCTGAAAATATCTATCATCTCACTTGTTCCACCTGTTGTAGAGTCAGTATTGTTAGAAACACATTTGGCTCAGCAGAAATCCAAACAAAACATTTTTTAAAGCCAAATCTTAAATAGATTTAAAACAGATTAAATAGATTTTTAAAGCCAAATCTTAAAAGTAATATTTTTAAAGATTTCTTAGTTATTTAAATGGTTATGTTAGAGTATGTGGGGTGAAGGGGGAGTTAATATGTCTTTGATGTCTAAAATGAAGGGATTTACAACTCTTCTGACTTTACTTATACCATGAATTGCACATTGTTTCAGTCCCTTTGCTCAAAGTGTATTTTAACGGATGTGGCTTTGTTACTGAACTTACACGATCTCTGATTTTCTCTCCTAGAATTTGGTGCATTAAAAAAAAAATCTTACAAAAGCAAATGAAAGGCAGATGGGGAGTACTACAGTGTTCCATAAAAGGAGAAAAATTTACAAAATAGAGAGTAAGAGGAAAGTCAGTTAAAACCTAGTTAATCAAGAATTTAAATTACATTAAAGCATATCCATTTTCACATGGAGTGATACAGTTTCGTTGACAATCATTGGCAACATTGCTGGAGTTATTTTTTTTTAACTTGTGTTGAAGGATTTTTCTGGAGTACAGCATTAGTATTTTTATCACAAAGATCTTTTTCTCATCACAATTTTTCTTTAAACTGTAATTGTTTTCAGACAGTGTTCTAAATACTCAGCATTTTAATCCCTTTATAGGAATTTAGTTAGAGATGACATTCTATAGAGCTACAGAATCTATATTTACTAAAAGATGTCTAGTGTATCAGAAGAGTTCCACCCCCTGAGGATTCTCACTGCACAAAGGCAGCAAGTAGTGTTTATTGGTTTACTCCTACAATGGTTGGGTGGTGATTGTATTTTTTCCTCAGTTTATTGTATAAAACCTTCTTTTTCTTCTTCCCACATAATGCTAGGAGATACTAAAAAGAAGTGGAGAATAATAATACCTACAGTGACTTGCTTCAGATAAGCTCTCAACTTTCTTTGCAAAAAAAAGGGATTTGTCATTACCAGCACTTAAATTTAAGAAAAATTTGAGCCCAAACAAGTTTACCAGTAGTGCTTCAAAAAACTGATATTGTTATTCACTTTCAGGGTGCCCATCTCAAAACATAGTAGGTCTAATGTTGAGGAGGGCCAAGACCCTAGTATGGCCTAGTATGTTCAGCTTGAGACATCAAATATCTTTTTATCAAACTAATTGTACTCCTGACCTCCCAGTAGAGTTGCTCACAACTGTGCTGGTGGGATTGTAGCAAGAAGCCACTAAACTTTAAAAGAACTGTTCCAAACTTACTATAACTGACCTTTGGACTTAAATTATTAAAAAAAAAAATCTATTTAAAAACTCTTGTAGATAAGGGGCTTATTGGCTAAGCTAAATTTAAATCTCAGGGGAGTGAGGGGAATGCACCAGCTCCCAGAGAAACAGCCAACCTATTACACACACTGTCACTGAGGAGGAACGTTGCACCTGACACGCTAGGAACAGCCTGCCACAGCCAGTTTCTTTTAAGAGATTTAAGAAATGTTTGTACAAATTGGGTGTGTCATGGTAAACCAGCACTTAGTAGCTCAGTAGTTAAATTTATTGCATGTTAATTGTGCAAAGTATCTTTGTAGGGTGGAAGGTAGAATGAACACTGAAGTTACTCTGTGACCAGACAGACTGGCCATTGAGTGAGAGCTGTCTAGTACTCTAGTAGTTCGGATGTCTTTTATACCCATGATTTTACATTTATTACAGGAATTTGTACTGCTCTAATTATTACTTTTTTTTCTGATGAAATAAACCAACTCGTGTTCTTGCTTTGTCATGTCAATAGTGTCAAATGTAGTGTTGTTTCATGGGGAAGGCACACAAATCAAATACTTCCTGCTCATAAACAAGGAAAGAGAGAGGTTTTCAGAAACAGAGATTATTGGAAACCTAAGTGACATTTTTTCACTTGGATTTTGGGGGAAGTCAAGCAAACATAAAAATCAAAACACTACCAGAAGTTTGGAGTAGTTTTCTCTTTACCCCAAAACCAGAGCTAAGACAAGCATTGGTCAAAAGCCAACCCAGACTTTCCAAAAGGCTTGTAAATCTCAGGAAACTTCTACTAGATTTAAGGCTAATACTGAAAATCATCAACCTGATGATTTTGGCACAGCTCTAGGTAGGTGGGAAGACAGACCAAAGTGAAGGGAACTATGGCCTCCTTGGAAAGCCTGGTTGAAAGTGGTCACTGTGCAAGCTAAACATTTGTGCGAGCTGAGGCCCTTCTCTAACCACACTGTTGTTTGTACCTGATCTCAAGGAAACAAAGTTACTTAAAGTAGTATTTGCTCTCAGGCTTTATTGAATGAAAGCCAAAGAAAGCTTTCTTCACGTCTTTCAGGAAGGGATGGTCTTTTGCCATGTTTGCACAGTATCTAGTTAAACATGGTCTCGGCATTGTCTACATCTTCCACTGATACCATTTCACAAAAGAGTTGGAGGAGGGGGAGGACGACAACACACACAACCCACTGAAACATGATAAAATGTAGCCAGGCAGCTAATATTTATTTGGAACTTATAACTCCTCCTTCAGACCCTGTTTATCTGTGGATTGTATAGGGTCACCTGTCAGCAGACTATGCCTGCAATTTCCACGCAACAAAGTTGTCAAGGGGAGGGCACAGCTAATGCAGAGCAGGAGGCCAAATCCACCCTGCTCCTTAACCAGCACCTGATCACGCTAGAGAGGTAACATCAAAACTTCACACCCAAGCAATGATGCAGGGAAATCAGTGATTTTTGCTGAGCTACAGAAGAGAGATGACAAGCAGGATGTATTGCTAAGTAGAATATGTATAAAACACGATGTAGTTTTACTTATTGAAAATTCAGTATCAAAATGGACAAAATAAATGAATTTTGGTAGAAAGGCCAAAAGGCATTATTGGAAAGGGGGGGAAAGGCAGCAATTTTCCTATGAGCTCTCCTCTGAGTCACTTTCACTTAGACATACAGAGGAACTTTAAAATTTTATTAAGATCTGAGTACATTGTTTGGAAACTAAACATTTAATCACTTACAGCAGGAAGCAGGGAAAAAAAAGCCCAAGTTTTCTTTTTTGTGTGACATTTTTCTGTCTCCAGTTTTTATACAAGTTTGTTTAACTTCCATTTCTTCACTTCAACCACAGATGTTTGCTGCAAAGCCACAGATGCTTTCTGGTTAGAAAAACATTTCTGGTTGAATACTCTATTATTAATTCACATAAGTTACTCTCCCATTTGGGATAGTGAGGAATAAGCCATCTCCTTGGTGCTTACTTTTTTTAGAGTTACCAACTTGGCCTGACTCAACTTTGCATCATTTCCCAACTATTTAATATAGTTGTGTATTTCTATTAAAGAGCAGTTAATTGTCTGATTTTATATAAACAAGGTCTAATGCCTTGCTATACCAGGCAATCTGCTTTTCTGAAAAAGCTGAGTAACAAGGACAAGAGTATCCCATGTCAAGAAGAACTCACATCCAGTGACTCAAAACCCTTTCAACCTGAAGTCTGCCCTGGGAACTTTTCATACTGGTTCCAGTGGGAATGCTATCAAATCCTCACCTTCTCAACAGAGACCAGGAGAAAGAGGAATAGCCCGATGCCAGCTGTGCTGGTACTACCCAGCACATTGCTGCCAGCAGAAATGACAACAGTACGGGTTTGCCTGTGCTGGACAGAAAGCTCTCCAGACCATATCAAAACAGATTATTTCACTTCTGCCCAATCTCCCGTGCTCAGGACAAGCGCATCTGGATGTTAAGGCACTTAGCCCAGACAGGCTGGCATTAATGTCCTCTTAGGATACACTCTGATGCAGAGTCTCTGAAGGCAGCTTTCAGGCATGAGAAGCAGGAAGTGTCTCAAATGAGCCATATGGAGCCACATTCCCAAAGTCCTGAGGACCCGTCAGGCTGTGGGTCTGTTCCTCCTCTGACTGCCTATCCTCCCCACTGTATTTATTACAATGACTGTATTTATTGACCGAGCTGTATTTATTACACTCACTTCCCCCTTCATCCCACAGCCACTTCGCAACACTGTGCTATCAGCAGTAGATTTGGGAGTGCCCCGCTTATGTCTACCTTAATAAGCACCTGAGCTTTGTGCAACAGTCTAGGATGCAGAAAGCACCACCTATGCCCTGAGAGCTGCCCAACAATTTCCTCCTCTCCCTTCTGGGCTGCGCAGCCGCAGGGGTGCTATGGGGGCCCTCCCTGAGACCCGCCATGTGCCATGTCAGGGCACCTCCCAGCTCCGGGACTGCAGCCTCCTCTTGCCCAGCTAGCAAATCCACACCACTCCACATTAAGGGCAGTTTCTTCCCCACGGCCCTCCCCGCCACCACCCCCCCCCCCCAAAAAAAAAGTGTTATCAAGCTTTTACTCCTCTTGATAGCAACTGCATTTGCATGATTTTAACACTACAGATTTCTACGGAGCTATTCTTCCCATCTACTTCTGATCTACTCATAGTGAAAGCAGCGTAAGTCTCAGGCAAATTCAGGCTTTTCAAGTAAGCTGGCAGTCTTGCTCACTTACAGCTCAGTGGAAAACAAGCAGTTACTGTCAGCTGTCAGGAACCTGAATAAAGCTTTGTTAAGGGCCCCTCTGTCTCTATTTTTGGTTTGGGTGTGGCATGGAAAAAACAATATTTACCATCTCAGTAGCTATGCCCTTTGTGTATTTGTTTTCTTGTTCCTTTTCCCCATGTGAATTTAGCAGATGTTGCACTGCTTGATATCAGCCCTGCATTTCTGTTGTCAGAGTACGTGTGTGTCTCCACTGAACATTAGTAATGAATAGGCAATGTCTGTGCAGCAAAGATACAGATTCAACTGCCAGGCACCGTTTCAGAGGCAAACGTGGATAAAGACCAAAAATACCATAAGATTTCATTTGCAATGTAAATGAAACAAAAGCTACAGTCATCCACCCTGAACTGAAGGCCTCCAGGGGCCTGAGAAGCTACAGCCACATACAATTTCTGTCCTTAACATCTCTTTTTAAATTAAAATCACTTGGGAATATTTTCCATTGCTTTGGATGAATGGACACAGATTTCTAAAAGGCTAGTCCATATTTACCAATATACATTAAAAACTAATGTTCAGTGCAATTATCCAATTAATTACCTTCTATAAAAAACGTTTCCATTCACTTTATGTTTATATAGAGTACAAGCATACGGATTTGCTAATGCACAGATGATCAAAAAAAACCCCAAAGACAGTCTAAGAAAACAGAGAAGCCAAGCAGGTAGATGCTAGGGGAAGGCCAGCTTGCTGCTTTCACAGCCAATACCAGCACCCAGTATTCATCAAACTACAGCCTTAGCTTTGTTTCATTTCTCTGCCGTGCTTCCACAATAAAGCTTTACAGCCCAGCTTTTCAATGCGGCTGGACTCTCCTCCTGTGAATGAGAGAGCACCTACTTAGCTCAGAGCACATATTGTTACCCACATTTTGCATGTTGGGGAAGGCCGGGTTTGAGAAGCAAGGAGCTAAATCAGTCCCATGGCTCTGTGCAGGAGGCAGAATTTGAATCCAAGCTTCCCAAATGCTCTAAGAGCCAAATCTGCCTCTAGAGACTTAACACCCTTTAAAAATCCAACCCAATGTCAATAACTTTCTTGTCATGGGGCAATATGTGAGACTGGCCAATTAATAAAGTTCTAATGCACAGGCAGCAGGTATTTGCTTTATGATAGAGCTACCTGAGATACACCATTTATAGCCATGGCATAAACTTTTTGGAACAAGGAGTTCTGCTGGAAATGTCAACCTGTTGTTAGTGTACAGCATTATGAGCAACTCCACTGCTGAAACACAGTCCAGCAAGTCAGACTTAATAGCGTAATTTTCATTGATAATTTTGGTGAATACAGTCCATTTGTTTGCACAGGAATAAATGAAAGGAAAAAAAAAAAAGGATTGCTAAGCTGGCTCAGTGCCAGACAACACTAAGTCTTTCAAGGCACTGAATACTTTTCTATAGCTTTCAAGTATTGTTCTACTGAGAGACTGAAAAAGGTTGCAAATGCGATCAAGATAAGCAATTCAATAATACAACAGAAATGCAGCTATATTTCACTGCTATCTCACCGTTACCATATCTTAGCCACTTTTGGACCTCTTTAACGCAGTGGTCAATACTTTGGATCTGCCTTGTTCTGAGAAATAATTTTTGTAATTATAACATAAAAACTCTTTGCTCATTGTGTCTAATCATTCCCTTAGCCACCTCTCATCACTCAATGTCTGTGAAGGAAATTGGTTTAAAATAACCAAATGGAAAACCCAGACTCTAAACAGCTCTAGATTAAATTATCTCTATGCTTTACACATTAATCTAAGTGCTATATTTAAAAGAAAAGAAAAACCCTTTGAATCAAAAAGAACTCATGTAAGAAAAAGTCACATCACATAAAAGGGTCTTTATTAAGGTATCGTATCAGAGTCTTTTCTTGAAGATTTTTGAGCATGTCTTTTAGTGTTTTCTGTATTTTTCTGTTTTAAAAGTTTTGTTATCTGTTTTCACAGTACTTTGCAACTATGGCCCAAAAAATCCTCTGCTTTTCTACTCTCTGCTGACCATTCTTTATGTGAAATGTTAAGGAACGATGAAGTAAAAATTGCATCCTAGTATGTCTCTGTGGTGGGTTGACCCTGGCTGAGGGCCAGGTGCCCACCAGAGCCGCTCTCTCACTCCCCTCCTTCACTAGACAGGGGAGAAAAGGTATAACGAAATGCTTGTAGGTCGAGATAAGGACAGGGAGAGATCACTCACTAATTATCATCACGAGCAAAACAGACTGAACTGAGAGAGGGAATTCATCTAATTTATTACTAAGCAAAACAGAGTAGAGGAATGAGAAATAAAATCAACTCTTAAAACACCTCCCCCCACCCCTCCCATCTTCCCGGGCTCGACTTCACTCCTGGCTTCAACCTTCCCCCCCTCAGCGGCACAGGGGGACGGGGAATGGGGGTTATGGTCAGTTCATCTCATGGTGTTTCTGCCACTTCTTCATCCTCAGGGGGAGGACTCCTCTCACCATTCCCCTGCTCCAGCATGGAGTCCCTCTCACAGGAGAAAGTCCTTCACAAACTTCTCCAACGTGAGTCTCTCCCATGGGCTACAGTCCTTCACAAACTGCTCCAGCATGGGTCTCTCCCACGGGGTGCAGACCTTCAGGAGCAGACTGCTCCAGCATGGGTCCCCCCACAGGGTCACAAGTCCTGCCAGCAAACCTGCCCTGGCGTGGGCTCCTCTCTCCATGGGTCCACAGGTCGTGCCAGGCCACAGCCTCCTTCAGGTGCCTCCACCTGCTCCGGCGTGGGGTCCTCCACGGGCTGCAGGTGGAATCTCTACACCCCCTCATCCTTCCTCCACGGGCTGCAGGGGGACAGCCTGCTTCACCATGGTCTTCACCACAGGCTGCAGGGGGATCTCTGCTCCGGTGCCTGGAGCACCTCCTCCCCCTCCTTCTTCACTGACCTTGGTGTCTGCAGAGTTTCTTACACCTTCTCACTCCTCTCTCCAGCTGCAAAAGCTCTCTCTAACTGTTTTTTTTTCCTTCTTAAATATGTTATCACAGAGGTGCTGATTGTCTTGGCCTTGGCCAGCGGCGGGTCCATCTTGGAGCCGGCTGGCATTGGCTCCATCAGACACAGGGGAAGCTTCTAGCAGCTTCTCACAGAAGCTGCCCCTGTAGCCCCCCCCCCACTACCAAAACCTTGCCACACAAACCCAACACAGTCTCCCACACTTGTTACGCAGTAGCAGTACCATGTAGGGGGATGCATCTTGAGCAATGAAATGGGGCAAAACACACACACAAAAGGTGAAGGAAAAAGAAATGCATCAGGTGTATTACTATCTTTCAGGCTATGTCTGATCTGACAGCCGATACAGATATAATCTGATAAAGAAACTGATTTATATGGCTTATACTATTTTAGAAGGACTCCTATTTTTAGTGTATGTATTTGATCCTTCTCAAACATCCCCATAGGTGACTGGGTCTAAGCAGTTCTACAGGATCATCTCAGAAATAACTGCTCGAGCCAGGCACACTGTAGTCTTGCCATTCACCGAAATACCAGATTCTAAACATTTGGTGCCCCTACAATGCTAGGCATTCATCCGAACTGTGGACCACCAATATCTGACATAACTAACAATATTACCATTTTGTTCACAAAATAAATGAACTCTGCTCCCCCAACATGTCGAATTCTTCTGCTGAGGAAAGGATCTTCTTCAGGTGTCTCAACACAAGCTATATTACTTATCTGGATTTCATGTTGTGATCCAATTAAAAAGGAACAAGAATAAGGAGTAAGTGATTGAAAAAATTTATTTTACCACTGCTTCCATATGGAACAACTGCGTAAGGAAAGTTTGAGTTTGAGGTTTGGTTGGTTGAGGTTTTTCTAAGATGAGCAAAGTCAAGTCTTTCTTTCAAACCCACTGACTCATCTGCACCAAGTATATTTTTCTCTAGGGTTTACATTTACTTCTCCTGCTCCATTTTTCTGTATATGCCTTAGCCCAAACACTGTGCTCTATGCACAGCCTTCTGATTCTCTGACCTGCTATCAGCCATGAATTTAGGCAGAGGCTGAGTTGTTAATTCAGGGTATTCTCTTTCAGTCTTGCCAGGAAAATATACATTTTGGCTGAACAATGAATTTATAGCATGTGTTTTGTGGGTCATACCTACTCCTCTGTGTAGGATTCACTTTGGGTTAGTAGTAACAAACCAAGGATGTACCTCTTGCAAACTCAAGCTATTTATAAACAGGTTTCAGTATCTTTTCCTTCTGTTTACATTCCAATTTGAAGATCCAGTTATAACTTACAATCTTCCCAGAATATTTTCCAGTCTGCCAGCCACACAAATTACCATGTTTTTCCTGTATCTACCTAAATTTCCTTTGAAACAATGAAACTAACATCGACTCTTTTTCCTGTGGGTTCTGTTTGCCCTTCAAGGAGCTAAACTTTCACGTTTTCTCCCCAAACCTGTTGAGTTGCCTGAACCTGTTAAGCTGCCACACATGTTAAATTGCCTTTGTCACACAAGTTTGAAGTCTGTAAACCATTGATTCTTTTAATCTTATGAAATTATTTTCCATTCTCTGTATCATTTCAGCTTGATGCAAAAAGACAAATCTGAAAAAAAAATTGTTTCTTAAGGCCAGTATTTGAAATGAGCCCCAGAAGCATGGTCTATTGCAAATCTGTAGTTTGCACTGCTGCAACAGCTGCACTAAATGAGGTTTTGTTAGGATAAAGTAAACCTAACCGAATTTCTCTAAAGCACGTTTAGGACAGATAATCCAGCAGTGGTATGCTCTCTGTGCTACAGGGCTTGTATTGTTCAGTATCATGCCAAGAAAGAGCCTAGATTTGTATGTTCTACTCTTGACATGAAACAAAGTTAATCAAGGATTGAGATTTATTTGTTTAGTAAAACTTTTTTTTTTCTGGCTTGTTCCATTCTACTTTATCTCACATTCCTACAGCCTGCAATATTATTCTGTTCGAAGAGCTCACTGTGCAGTACAGCGCTAACACAGTTGAACAGCTCACCTAGATACCAGCACAAATTCTCTAACCCAAGGACTGAGTCCATGAAGAGCCACCTGTTTTCTAGGTTTGGCATTCTCTTTCGCAATCTGTGCAAGTCTCTATTGTTACCCTGCAGGATTTCTACTTTATTCAGGTTGTGTTGGTTTTCCTCATCTCCATGGCATCCCTAGTAAGGAGCATAATATCCAAAGATATCATAAAAACCACCTTTTGGGCTCCAGGAGATATACAGGGTTTCTTGAATAATGCTCTGGAAACTTTGCAAAAGAAACTACATGAGTAAATACACCACTGCCCAGGAAAAGCCATGCTTCCTCTCCCAAGCAAATGGAAAAGTTAACTCCATCAAGCCCTGCAGATTCTGGAGTCCTTCATCCTCAAAACTTGCTCATCACACAGCTCTTGCAGCTCATTTGACAGAAGGAAAATTAAGCTTAAATTGGCAAAGACCCCATTCATTTATGCCAAGAAAATCCCCCACAATTTGGAATTAATCAATAGCACAGAAATCCCCTCCCACCTACCACATGGAGCCCAGTCTCCAAAAATCTGCAGAGTCTCTTTAGTGTGGTATTTGAAACAAACCTGTTTGCAGAACTAGCTTCACCCTCCTCCCATGCCATCTTCCCACATGGGGAGATCTTTTGCTACTTTCCTCCCATGAAATAAATAACACACCTATGTGGAATATGAAGTCTAGATCATCATAAAGCCTGATTTGAGAAAATCATCTCCTCACTGAGCCAATACACTTTTCTCCTACTAAGAAACACTGTATTTCTAGCCCAGCAAAAAGCAACACATGCAAGACTCAGGCCTCACATCAATGAGCTCTTTTGGAAGACCTGGTAACAAAGATATGGCTGAAACAGAGCCTGGGCTTCACATTGATTCTTTCTCCAGGCGTTTGCTTTCCAGGAGGCCTGAAGATCCCTTTATAGAAGCAAAGATTGCAATTGATTGCCACAAAGCTATCCATGAATGGCCTTTTTGAAGGTGAGATGCCTGGAAGACTGATGTGTTTGCTATTCACAGCATGCGATTACCTAGCTCCCATTATACTACAGGGCTTTAGCCCCTTCCTTTCCTGCAGGATTTCCCCATATAAAGAGGCTGTAGGTGCTTTGCCTCTGAGTTACATCCATTTTTTTGCAGTGTTTTCTTGTTTCTGTTACAGCAGCATCTGCAGGCACCAGAAGCGATAAAATCCTCATTGCTCTGGCTGTCATGGAGACACCTAATAAGATAGATATATTCTATTTAAATGTTTATAGATTACCCAGACCATTCCAGACCAGATCCAGACTTCTGGCACCTGCTTACTTTAGGGAGAATAACTAAGCATAACCCAATCCCACCTTTCTTACTAATAAGGAATACACTATCCCTGAGAAACAAATATTCTGGGGTTTAATCCCTTTGGATTTAGGAAGCACGTAACCACAGGTACCTGAAATCCCAAGTGATGGGTGACATCAGGAGGTTATTATACAACATGTGGTGGCCGCTGCCTCATGTGGCTTTGTCAACAGTGGGTTCTGGTGTCTGCTCTACGCATGAGATGGGCTCAGATCTCACTCAGAGCAGCAGGGACTCTTCAAGGTCAAGGAAACACCATGTTTGTCAATCTTAAGTTGCTTTGGACAACGTGGCTGTCAAGCTGCCTTGCTCAGACAGGATACCTGCCACGAGCATTCTGCTGTCCAGCCCAGTAACAGGACTTTAGACAGCTACACAGATTTTGCAGGGCAAAAACTTATACATAATAGGCACTAATATCCCACACTGCTAGGCAGGGCCTTCGTGAATTGTTCTGCTGTAATGTGGTACTTGACCACTGCTGGAGCTGGGCTGGAGCTGTGTCCCACAGACCACTCCTGCAGCCAACCCACCGCTGGGGCAACGGAGAGCCCAGGCCAGCAGCGCCAGCAGGAAAGCCACAGACTGCTGTGTGTTAGTCAGGCCTCTTAATCACAAAGCTGTCCTCCCCAATCATTACTCCACCCAAACCACGCTGCTAATTGCCCTAATATTAACAGTTGCCACCTGTTTTCCTCTTCTCAGGCTTTGCCTATGGAGACATTCTTTCCCTAAGCCCAAGTACCCAAGTTTCCACACTTCTTTCACATCTGTAAAACTTCCTACTATCTGAAAAAGTAATAAATGAAAAAAAAAATCAGGGGATCTTTCAAAATAGCTTAAGCTAGCCAAGCTTTGTTTCTTTCGTACAACATTATGTGCAATGTATTTCTTTCCAGAGGCAACAACAGTGAAGATTTTCCACTCCCCTCTCCCAATGCAGGCCGCAGCAGGGCTGGTATTTTAAAACAGTGTCACAATAGCGCAGGCATTGCAAATTAAACAGTAGGCTTGTTTTGCAAACTCCCTTGCTGGTTTCTGACTATTAAATACCACCGGAATAAGGAGACTCCTTTGTTAGAGGAACAAAGGAGGAAATCAGCAGAGAGCTGCCTCTCTGTCCTCTCACCTCTGGGGAAAAATCTCTCCTCCCATTGCTGGGGGCCATCAGATGCTGCGCTCAGAGCCAGTGCCAAAGGGGACACCTTCGAGACACCCTCAGCTCCAACTGTCTTAGGACAATGCAATGGTTTCAGTGGGTGTCAAGATCTCTGGTTCACAGGTTCACTTTATGGGGTCAGATTAAGCTCTAGCCACAGCAGACTGGACTTTTTTTTTTTTTCAGGACTTTTGTTCACTATGAATCTTCGAATTCATTTTTTTTCCTTTTGAATACATACAGCACAGCACAAGGAATAGGTGAGAAAAGGGCCATCTCTTGGAAGCAGTTCAGCATCAGGGAAATTTAGTTGTGACAGGAAACTACACCACAAGTCACTCATATGTTGCTTTTGCTGGAAGAATGTTTTGCTACAGAGAAAATAAAAAGATAAGCTTGATATATTTAAAGGATTTCAAGAGGTAATATGCCAGATGATAGCACAGTGTGAAAAAAACTTCTTTTCTGTAAATGACAAAAATATCTTATTCTTTCAGACCCCTTCTTCACCTCATCACAATGAGCTGTGTAGACTGAAACTTGATCAGATAGCAGAAGGGTTAGGAAAGCACCGACTACATTTTTACGCAGATTTGCCAGTCCATCCTAGCTGAAATGAATTCTGGTGTCTTTTTGACATGAACAAGGCACAATTTGATAGAATCTAGCAGCTATCTGGGTCTACATCAGCAACCTAACCACTTTCCTGTCGCTTCACCATCTCGTCTTCCCAGTGCTGTGATCCAAACCAAGAAAGAAGCTCAGTTCTTTGGATATCAAACTGGCAGCCTGACAAGGAACACAAAAACTAAGCCCTGATGGTTTTTTCAGGGGTACAAGAACCTCAAAGCTCTCTGAAATAAGAAAAAACCACCACAAATATCATCCTATAAAGTTAAGGGGGAAATGGTCTTTTCACAGAGAATTTTAAAAAGAAACCACAATAATGTGTGTTTTCTCAACCAGAACAAAGCAACAATTTTTGTGGCTTCTGTAAACTAGACTTACCATTCTTCACTCATCCTTATTACCACATGCCATTTGAAAAACTATATACAATTAATGTGAATGTCTCTAGCTGTTAAAATGTTGGGAAGTGTGTATGGTGAATCACCACAACAAAAGACCTAGAACACTGCAGCGTAAGGGTCAGCACGGACCCTTACCTGCTCCAGTGTCCCCAGTCCATGCAGACATCCCTGTCACTGAGATCTGAGAAAAAACTTAACACAGCTGAGGGGAAAATAGTCCTTATTATTGAGGATAATACTAATTTTTAGTTCCTATAGATCACTCAAGCCCTCAACTGAAGGTGATTTGTAAAGGAAAAGCACTGTGTCAATATTGGCTTTGCGATGCATAATGGAGGTCCAGGATTTTAATGCTAAAATCAGTTAAAATTAAAAAACTAGGTTTTGTCAAAGGTAGGGAACCATCCATTGTGAGAATCAAATCACATGAAGGAAGGACTGGTATCAGTCATATCTGATTATATGGCAGAAAAAGGAAGTCTTCACTACAGATTTAACCATCCTCAGCAACTCCAAAATTTAAGTAAATGTCGTTCAAGATGTGATACATAGCATTTGTTAGTGTAAAATCAAAAGGAATACTGATTATCAACAACCTTTGTGTTGTCTGCTTAAAATCCCAAGAATACATACAAATCACACCAGTTAGTGAAGTTAAACCTACAACAGAAAACATAAATACCTGAATTTGAGACCTACTTTACAGATGAAGTGATCAAAGACTGCAAACAGTGAAGATGTCTCTCACCATTTAAAACTATCCCTTTGTTTTCAATCCTGCATATGCAGACGGTAAGTAAACACCAACACCTGGCAAACCCCAAGGAAGCCAGCCTCACACCAGGGTACTGCAGGGGTCTCTCTGCATAGGAGAAGTGAGAATCCAGCCTGTACTAAATGCTGCAGTGGCACTGCTTCAGCTGCAAAGGAATTGCTCAGAACAGCTCATGGAAAGACCAATGTGTACTACACAGATAGCTCTAAAAAATGTGTGGTGTTGCACTGACATAGTTAAACCGAAGCAATTTTCTACATAAGAATGATGCACTGATTTGAAATTGGTTTATCTTGATTAGTTTACTCTTGCTTCACAACAGTGCCATTTCTGTGGGCAAACAAGGCTTCAGTCTTAAGTAGATGCTTGGACTGTCAGTCTCATAGGATTAGCAATTTTAAATTAAGGAATAGGTTGCAAGAAAAAGTAATTTCATGCTTCAAAAAGAACTTTTATTTATTTCAAAGGCTTGAAACCTAGAACCATCACTCCATAATCTTATCCAAATGTTGATGTCATCAATGCATTTTAAAGCAGCTTTTAATTAAGTTAAATAAAGAAAACAGATGCTGCTGAAGAAATGCCCAGTAAGAATTTCTATTTCTAGATAAAACTGCTTTAAATGCATAACCAGTTCTGCTATACTGTGGGACATGATGCACACAACAGTTTACAGGTGTTTAGTGAGAGTTTTGTGTCATTTAATGTGTCACTGTGAGCAGTCAGCACAAAGATAATGATATAAATATAGAAGAGTGGGCCTATAACCTCCACATCTTCTAATTAAAAAAGTATATAAATTGTATAAGTCATATCCAGTATCATTTGCTCTGGGCTGTGACAGCATTTACTTTCCCTCTAAAAAGCTTCATCTGCCCAAATACAAAAAAAGTCCTTTTTCAGTCTTCTTACCTTAGATGAGGATACACACAGGGCAACCATTTAGGGAACACTATCTATATTTAAACTCTGTCAATTAATGGTGCTGTAACCCAAGTCCAATCCAGGCCATAACATTATCTTAAAGTTAAATTGTATCAGTGTGGAAATCTGCAGCAGAAAGAGAAGAAATAAGAATTAGGTCAGTCTAATTGAATTGCAGTAGCTTGTCTGAAAAACACCTTTGCTATCCACTTCAAAGGGCATTAGGAACCACATTAGGGAAATGTTTTCATTTTCAAAATCATCATCTCCATTACTGCCTGCTTTGCTGAGAAGACTTTCAAAATCTTCATCTTTGCTACTACCTGCTTCACTCAGAGGACTCACTGTGGATACATCCTCCTGAGCTTTTCTTTGGCTGGAGAAGGAAAATATTGCTAGCATTAAAGCTAGAACTTTCAAATGGACCAGGAGAAGCTAGCTTCAGCAGGATTTTATGTGCCTTTTAGGCCGTTATGTGCACACCAAGGTTTATCAAAAACACTGAAGTCTCTCACTTAGAGGAGCTACCCTACTGCAGTCTGGTCTTGGTCTGTTTTATGCGGCATGCTGCCTGCACAGAAAGCAGAAGGAGAAAAGGGTAGAGCTGTTGACTTTGGCAATGGAGCTTCCTGGCCTTTGGGGACAGCTTTACATCACCCTCACACAAGTTGAGCAACTTCAGGAATAGCAGTGAGCCTCGAGTAAGCCTCATACTAACACTTTACCTCACTGACACCAGCTCCAGTCTTGGCACTCCAGGAGAGATGCAGACACCAGGAAGCTGTCAGCCAAACTCCCCTGGACTGCAGCCCTCATCCCCTAGATGTGGCAAGGGTGTTCACACTGTGGGTGCAAGTATTTCATAACAAACTGCAAAACAATGATATGTGTCATTTTTAGCATATATTGGTTACATTGATTACTGATGTAATATGAGCTACATAAGGTATGCCAACTATAAAATAAGGGTCCGTCCATTTGTTTCACTCCATATTGTACTTCCGAAGCAAGAGTAAACCTGGCTCCACCCTCTCAACAAAAACTCATTTTCAAAAAGATGATGTACCCTACCAAAAGCAGGAGAAAGAAGCAGCAGCCACTGTGACTCACTTATCTTTCTACTAGAGGAATGTACACTGTTAAAAACTACCTTTGATTGTGTAGGGCTTTCCACACATTAATCACAGCAAGCAGGAATATATATATATATGCACGTAACATTTTGATTATTCAGTGCTAGCAAACACAGGCTTGGGAGCAGGTTTTTTCCATCACTTATCTGAAGCACCTCTATTCCACATTGATTCATTCTTTAATTGTGTCAGTGTAATACTCACACAATTATCAACTATAATGAACAAGTCTTACTCTGAAGTTGGGGCCTTAAAGGTTGCATATGTTATCCAAATATATAAGTGAATGCTAAGCACATTGGGATTCTTTCAACCACAATCTACGTAATGACAATTTTTTTCAAATGTTGCAATAGAAGAGTCATGTTCAACTAATTATAGTTCAGAACATTTTGCTACTATGTCTACTCAAAAAGAAAAGAAGTACCATTTCTCAAAGTTCCTCAATTTTCGTAGCCTTCAGCAAAATACATTTCTTACCTCTATTAGCACAATCTTTACTATTAAGCCATTTATATAAGTTAGTTTTTGACTGAATCTCTAATATTCAGACTGATAAGATTATAGATGCAATGTGTTTCCTCAAGAGATTTTTCTACTTACAGAATCAGCCTGCAATCTTCTCACTGTCTAAGTTATAGCCCATGATTTAATGTCATCCATTTCCACATCCTCAAAAATATGAATGGAGGGAAATCCCATTTCTACAGGTGGCTCCCCATGGCTCTTTGCTGACAGAAGAGCTTATGACAGTGCATTACACTCTTCAGAAACCTTCATGATTTTTGTAGCTAAATTAGATGTTGCTTTGTCACCACTGCCTGAAAATAGTCTGGAAATGGATCTGAATCGCTGGGTGTCTGGGAATACCGCTTACAGATCCAGGTCCTAAGCAAGATAGCGGCAACCCTGATAAAAGCTGGCAAGACTGGCTAATGACATGGATACATTTGCATCAGGTAGCACATGCCACATCAGACAGTTTTAATGAAAAAGGTAGTGGAAAGAGAAGACAGACATCCACAGCACATACATCTCCCCTTTCCTTCCACCAGTAAATGCATGATTTTTTGGTAAGAATATAGACAACACAAGCTCCCTGGTAAGCGCAAGCAAGGAAAAGATCCATGGCAAGTCTGCAGAGAGGGGCTGCAGTGAGCAGAGCATCAGGGAAACAGCGTCAGATCAGGCTTACAGCATGTCCTTGGCTCTGCACAGCTGTAAGTCGCCTCTTACTGTTAGGTGACACCACAGCATTACAGCCAGGCACTGAGTCTCAGTGTTTTCCAGTATAGCACAAAAAGGCTGAAAACAAGCCTTTCCCCCAGTGCATCCCCATGAAGCTCCTGACACAACGCAGAGACAGTTTGAACAGCTAAAAGCAGGGCATGACTTACAGATAAGGCCCTGCCTGTAATTTGTCAGATGCTTCAGCAATCAAGCAATAAAACAACACAGAGCTAAGTCTAACACTCAAGTACAAGTGATTCACAGTCCAGCTTTTACCAAGCTTGAGGACCACACAAGTTTCTTCCCCTTGGAGGAAGGCCCACTGCCACGGAGAAGACATGGTAGAACACGCAGCAATGAAGGCTAAACTGCAATAAATTTCAGTTCAGATTAATACATGCTGTGAACCCTGGTAAAAAGGAGTAGAAGAAGTGCAGCCTCTCCCACCTTCCCTACACTGAAAATGGCCTTATCCAGTAATGAGACAAGGCCAACAGCTGGGGATGATGATTTACTTTTTCAGCCGTCCCTACTTAAGACCCCAGAGCGTGCAACACAGCCTTTACATAAAGCTGTGCTGATGAAATCGGGCTGATGAAGATTTTTTACATGATAAAATGCTGCCAGGTATAGCTTTAATAATAATTTGAGAAATTATTAAAGTCTTTTGATTAAAGCTGTTATATATAGATGAGAAAGTTAAAATATTTATTCTACAGTTGAATCAAAAAATGTTCTCTTATAACAAACACAAAAAGACCTAGTGCACCAGTCGCCTGGTGTCTGGCATTTTTTGTGAACATTTCCCAGAATTACCGATGCCTGTGTCTGGCCAGTACAGCTGTAAGTGTGTTAAAATATTTAAACTTAGAAAAGAAGAAGCATTTTTTGACTGAAATTTGTTACGGATGTTCTTGTTTTGGCATAAGTGTTTAAAAACCAAGGATCATGGATCTTGTCAGGATATGAGCATGACAGGGAAAGGAAGAGAGGTCTGAGGATTTTGCCTGATTAAAATGTGCAGTGGCTTGCACTCTTAACACTCACTCTGAATCTTAAGTTCCAGATAAATATTCATAAATGCACTCATCACAGGTCTGGTAATGTTGTTCTGAAATTTAGAGGCCCGATTCTCCTTGAATCCCCAGACAGGTCCTGCCCAAAACCTCTAAGAAACAAACAAACAAACAAAAAAAACACCAACAAAAAAGAGCTAGAACTGATACTGTTAGTACAATGTCACAGGGTTCAAGCAATCATAGGAGAGTGGATGCCATTCTGCACCTACAGTTTCCAGAATACTCTCGTACCTGTATGTAACACAGGGAATATAAAGCAAAATTCAACCATTTTTTCAGTATTTTCAAGCTTATTTTTCAGTATTTGAATAAAGCACCACTGTTTTCCAATTTACTTAGAGATTAATTCCACATCTTGGAGACATCCACACTAACCAAAAAGACCCATCCTTATAAGAAGAGCTCAAATAATGCTCTGAATAACTCTTTATTCTAAAAAAAAGCTGTATTTCTCAGGATACATTTTTCAAAGTCCTCTAGCTGTCTAGACAGTGAAATCCTACGCTGCATTGTAGACTAAAGGGAAAGTGTAACCATTTTGTTATATAATATAAATACCGAGGAACATTCAATCAGATCAAAAAAGGGACTAGTTCAGAATGGAGCAAACAAAATGCTTCCTCCAGCAAAATTAGTCTGGGCAATTGCTATCCATAAATTTGTTACCAAGGGAAAAAGTGTAATGAAGTTTCCACAGAAAACAACAAACACTATCCAGCATCACAACAGTGAATGTGAGAAAATCAAATATAAGTTTTAAAAAGTTAAAAGTTTTAGGAGAATGTAAGTCTTCAAACTCAGATATTGAAGCCATGGTAGATGCTATGTAAAAATTGCATAATACCTGCCCCCACAGGGGTGTTTGCACAACTTCTTCTGAGGTATCTAATGCTGACTGCAGCACTGAACTGGGGTCTGATCCAGCCTCACAGTTTCTTTGTCTCTTTTTACACATAGTAAGGTGGAATTAAAAATACAAGAAAAATCAAACAATGCAGAGATATTCTTGGTGATCCATTGCAGGGACAGTTTTAAAAAGAAAAAGCTTTTTTAATTTTTGCCTTTTTTTTTTTTTTTTTTTAAACTGAGTGGCAGGATAAATCTACTTGATTTTTTTTTTCATATTACAATTAAATTCCTGATCATGGAAAACAGACAAAAACCACTCTTTTTGTTTTCCCTTAGAGTTTTCTGTAGCAGCCATTATTAATGCCTTTGTTGAGCAGAACTCGGGTGGAACCAAGAAAACAGGAGCTAACCTGCTGCTCCTTTGTGGCTCTGATCTGGGTGTCCAAAGAACAAGGATTTGTTGCAGTCATTGGCTTGCCACCTGCCTGAGGCATTCAACTGTATCTAGCACAATAATGCTGGAAAGCATTCATGAGTAAATACACAATAACATTAGTATGTTTACAGCATCTGTGAAAGGTGCGGGTAGGGCAATTTCTCTACTGTGTGTTTCCAGAGCAAGTCAAACCCATTAATTAAATTCATGCTCTTGTCCTGCTTCAAAACGAAAAACAGAGCTGATTTATGGGCACTGACAGCTGCAGGAACCAGGAGCTGGTTTTGCTCACTCCCTCCCCTTAATTAATTTTTAAGCATCTGGGTAGGTCAATTTCTCAGATTGGGATCATACAAAAGGCTGCATGTCCTTGATTTCTACATAGAAAGAAAAGGAAGCTGTTTCGTGCAGAGTACTGTCTGTCAGATTGTCATGGTTTCTCAGTGCCGACTGAATAGCATCTACAGGAATTGGGTACCTGAACACATCTGTGCCCAAGCAACTTGCAGGATGAAGCTGTGAAAGGTCCCACTCATAAGACATTTCTTATCTAGTCATTATTTTACTTGTCCTGACAACAAAAACGTCAAAATGAGAAAGCGGTACTTGAGATACAGTGTAATCTACTGCAAGAAAAAATTCTCTTTTTAACAGCAGACTCAGGGAAAATGCCACAGATACCTTCTTCTAGCAGGAATATAAATGTCTCTATTGCCATAGCACATAATGATATATGCAAATAGCAATATACACCAATACACTAGTATGTTCTTTTCTTCTAGGTTCTTTAAACAGGAGACAGATTGCTAGCATTTTGGGCTGAAATCTGGAGGTAAGCAATCAGAACACATTTAACACCCAAGCTAAGAACAGGAAACTGTTACAGAAGTGGAAAATTTTAGATGCTGAACTTTCACCCGAGGCTTATGGGAGATTTTTATTAATAATGAACTATACAAACATAGAGTATATTGACACTGCATCACCTGCCCAGCAGAGCCATATGCTGCTGCTGCAGACACTGCCAATAAAGATCAAAGCTGCCCATGCGTCAATGAGCTAAACCTGGGCATTCTATGTTTCTTACCATGCTGTAGACCCATATTGATCTCTATGGAGTGGAAGGTT
Organism: Grus americana; assembly: GCF_028858705.1. Taxonomy (NCBI): domain Eukaryota; kingdom Metazoa; phylum Chordata; class Aves; order Gruiformes; family Gruidae; genus Grus; species Grus americana. The sequence goes on from NC_072855.1 coordinate 24,910,357, forward strand.
GGGCCAGATGAACTCTGGAGCTTCCTTTCAATCGATTATTTTATGATTCTGTACAACACTTCATAAAACATAAGACAATTTTTTTTTTATTGTGATTCATAGTCCAGGCAGCAGAAAGCCTGCTAGGAACAAGGATACTACCATCTAAAACAGCTCATGATCACTAGTTGCCAGGAAAAAATAGAAAGTAGCCAGCATGGTCTACAAAAGTGGTGGAACAAACAGAACATAAAAATATCTTTCTGCCAGTGACCCAAAGGGGCATCACTAAAAGATGACTATAGCTAAAAACCCATATCTAGGTACAAGTGGGCACATGATAATGGACTGCAAGATCAATTGAATGGACAGTGCTATCCTAAGCTGCCTTAGCTAACAGAAAGGTGGTAATTCTCCAGAAATCTCTTGTGCATATCTGAATATACCACTTCTTACAGTCCAACACACCATCAGTGTATGACATTTTCAGTTTATTGCAAAATGAGCACAACTCACACAGATGGCAACTGGAAGTTCAGCCCGTGCACCCAGGAATCGGCGAGATCACAGAGCTCTTCCAGACGATTACTGCCTATTATCAGCTGTTCATCAAGATATCTCCTTTTGTCAGCTTGTTTTTACCACTCAGCAAACAACCTGTGCATTTTCAGTTACTGATTAGGCTCTCCATAAATCAGGGAGATTGGTCAGATCTCCAAGAACTGTTAAAGAGTATTCATTCGAATTTTAACTGATGCTGGTATCTCAGTTACCTGCTTATGTTCTTCATGTTGTTAGTGACGTGTTTGATATCACAAGGAGTGTAATGACAGAATTCAAGAACTAGCATACTGATAAATACATTAAAAAGTCTTGAAGAACTTTTTGAATTGAAGAAAGATTGATAGAACAACTTACCTCAACATGATTATATTTCCTAGGTACTTTTCATAAAGAAAACTGACTATTCGTTTCTCTTCCTCCTCAATTTTCCCAGTAAATGAAGACAGCTATAGTTACCTACATTTTTACTTCTTCTCATCCCTATAGAGCCTAGAGGAGGAGTGTGCAGTTTCACAGTTGAAAGATTATTTCTTCACTCTAAGCATTCACAGAAACAATCTAGGATTTTCAAATTCAGCTTTGATTTCACAAAACTTCTCGCTTTCATGACCTTGCAGCAGAATCTTAAAGGCTTTGGTTCCACTCCTAGCAAGGTCAGTCCCAGTTTTACCACGAACATGCAGTGGGCCTACATTTTATACAGTACCCCTCAGACGAAACATATCTCAGCTTGCCTTGCACAAAGAGCACATTAATATAACCATATGTAAACAATTATAGTGAAACACATGAGTAGAAACACAAAGAATGCATGGAAATCAGAGGTTTGTTCCACTGAAATTTGAATTGAGATGAAGAGTTGAACTGATCAAAAAGACCCCCAAAAAGCTATTGGACAACAGAGTTTGCAGCAGAGAAAGTATTTGAACAATACCACAAAAGCACACATGGGGCAGGGCCAAGGTTATTAGAGAAGGGAAGGAACTGCAAGGGGAATGCAAACCTCAGGGCATAAATAAAAACCACTGTCAATAGCTGAACATTTTCTGAAACTGTCAGGGACAGCATGGAGTTCTAATACTTTTGACCAACAAAGGAAAACAAGTAATGTCTACAAACAACTGATCTTCAGATCAGCTTGGAAGGCAAAGTTATGCATTCAGGAAAGAAAGAGTTAAACCCTGTATTGTTTGAGTAAAACATATGTTAGTTCTCTTTGATCCTTAGGGCGAGGGAGTCTCTTTTCTTATGAAAAGTGCTGGTCGACTTCACACAATATTATACAACAGAGGAACTGCATACAGTGCTTGAAAACTTCAATGTGGGAGCTCCTAATAGAGCGGCACAATAGGTGGATCAGAGCAACAACGGTCCAGCCTGTGCAAAGAAAGCAGCAGCCCGTGCACACTTCAAGCAGAGGACAAATACAACTTTAAAACACAAAAACCTAGAAAGGGATTCAACAGCAGCACTAGAAGGTAAATATGGAAATAATTGCTCAATGTCCAAAAGGTTAATTTTGTTCAGCACAACACACACCCAGGGGCTGAAGCGTACCCACGGTCTATGCCAAAGCAGGGTTAGGGTATTGCATTTAGGTTTTGACTGTATGGCTTTGAGATAGCGTGTTTTTCAGCAACTAAATGAAATGGAAAATGCAAATAAGAGCTTCTGAGAGCCTAATGATTTTGTTTAAATGCCAGGTTATTTTGGAATGTGAAAACTACTTGCTGTTTGGATCCATGACAACCATGTAGATACTATTCACTCACTTCAATGATCTACACCAACATGGTAAGCCATATTCCAAAAATCGGGTCTCGGGTCATCTGCATTTGTGTTGTGCGCTAAGTTGGAGTTACTTGGTGTGTAAGGCTTCATGTTTCTGTCTCAAAAAGAGTAACAAAAAAGTATTAAAGGACATAAGCCAGTAGGATGTGGCAACATTCCTTGACTTACAAACACTGCTTTACACACCAGACAAGTATTAAGTTTCCCAGAATATCTCAAAAGGGATGTTGCTAAGCAAAGATGATGGTAAAAAGAGTATCTCATTAAGATGTCTGAGTGTAATTTGCAGGACTAAAAGCCATGTTCCAAACTATTACCAAGCAGAATAGGAAAAAGTTCCAAATACAATGAAAAGGGGATATTTTTACCTCAAGTTTAAGTACAAATATAGAATGGTTTGTGCCTGATCCTGTCTGCCACAGAGAAAATGAACTATTGGCTCAATTGAAAGCCAGCTTCTGCATGTATTCTTCTGTTAAATATCCAACATTTGAAACCAAGTTTTCAGCACTCATTTCAACATTATAGGCAAACGGTTTCACTAATCCATTGATTTTCCTTAAAGGAAAAAAAACCACACTACTTTTGGGTCAAAAGCCAGTCACACACCTCAGACAGAAGTTCACAGTGAAATCAGTTATCACTTGATGCAATATAATGGGTAAGCTTACAACTCACCAACAGCTATGACTCCCATCATCTCCCTTTTTGGGCATTTTCATTCTGAATTTCCAGGGAATGATAGAAACATATTTCCTAGAAGATTTTAAATAAACAAACAAAACCCAATTATAAATTAAAAGGAAACCCTATAGCTAACCTATGACTTCAAAATTTGTTAGAGAGACAAAAGCAATTCACATTAGATAAGAATGCACTGTAAGATTTAGTTAAGCAGGCTACATTTTTTTGCACTTATTTAGTAAAATCTGCATCCTTTCAACAGGTGGCAAGAGGACATGGATTTTATTTTTCATTTTACTTTCACTGTATGCATAAATATTTAGGCCATGGCTTACACAAACCAAATAAGGACATCTAGACAGAATCACACTGTAAGTAAGATGGATGATCCATCTTTGGAAGTGTTCAAGGCCAGGCTGGATGGGGCTTTGAGCAAACTGGTCTAGTGGAGGGTGTCCCTGGGGGGACTGGAACTAAATGATCTTTAAGGTCCCTTCCAACCCAAACCATTCTTAAAAAAAAAAAAAAAAAAAGATTAGAGTAATTAGAGATTGGAACAAAAATTAGATGGAAGAATCTACTTGGTAATTAATAATGACAGTTATATCAAGTAAGAATAGAATTAAGGTAAAAAGAGATACAAGACGATCCCAGTAAAAGATTGCATAAAAATAGGAACACAATGACTCATTCTTCATAAGCTTTATTATTTACTCCACCTAAAGTACTGACAGCACCTTTAACAGATGCACAGAAACATTCTCAATCCTTTGCAACACTACAGTAAGATTGAATACGGCTATAAATCTCCAAAGTGCTGCACAAACATTAAGCTCAGAGAAGGATATGAAATGGTAGCATACAAGACAAGTTAAGTGACTTGCTGTAGGGCAACAGAGCAATGCAATGAATCAAGGGTTCCCAGGCTCTCCTTAGCAATGAGTTACATCAGATATCTGGACCACCTCAACGGCGTTTAGTTTTCAGTCATATTTAAGGCTTTTAATAGAAAAGCTTCTAAATATCACCTACGGGTCAGACACTATGCATTGTTGCCGCTTGACTTTGTAGGCCAACAGCAACCATGAAACTACCTATACAACCAAGCGTACTTCAAACCTGAAAGCTAGCAGTGAAATTTTATGAGAACTTTTCAGAGTTTACCCACAAATTCTGAAAGGTATAATTGCAAGGAATATGTATGCAAAGACAGTATAGCAAAACCAGCAGTAACAGCAATGACCATGAAATTGCCTTATGCTGTCCCTCCCCAGCCCCATCACCTATGGATGCTGAATTCAGGAGTGAACTGCCCTGGCTTAGATCCTGAGACAATTCTGCTGAAAGGGATCTCAAGCCCAGTAAAAGCCCCACTTCCTTACAAGAAAAGCCTTGCAGGTTTCAGGAATGGTGCAAGCACAACTCTGGATTTGTGGCTTGTAATGTAAGCTGCACTGAGATGTTTGAAGTTATTGTCACTCAGAGAAATGCCAGGAATGAAAGCAAAGCACACGGCCCAAATTCTGAAGTCCCCAGCAAATGACACTTCACAGAAATGAGCTCAACTTAGTGATTAATATTACAGGTTTGTGTGCACGCACAGATCCACATGGGCATATACCCACATTCCACTCACTACAAGAAATACAGAAAATATTTTTTAAAGAGAAAAAGCATCTGCACTGTTTCATTCTAATTCTATCATTATCTCATTAATTTATCTGTGTCTGTAAATTCTTAATAGAAAATATTTTGCTGAATTTTCCATTTAGCCTGAAGCACACATATCTGAAAGAACAATAGCTTTACTAATACCTAGAATATATTGCAATGCCAGAGGCATTTCAAAGTTTGTGAAAATCTGAAGGAGAAAGTTCTGACAAGCATACAGTAAAGGTAAAGTTTTAGCTGATACTATAAATACCCTGGCTCCCAGCAAAGAAAAAAAGAAATCCCATAATACTGCATATTTGAAAATTTTCTAATTTTATTTGTTGTTGGTTAAAGTATAAACACTTCGCATGAGCCGTAATCCACTGTAGCAGGCAAGCTCATGCTCACTTTAAGCAGGTTAGCATTCCAGTTCAGCTCAAGGGGATGAGCATACTACTAAAGTGATTTGTTTGATCGTTGTCTAAATCAAAAATTCACAATGGCACAAAGAGGAGGTTGTTATATATACACATTATTTGCAGTAGACAGCCTGCACCTCAGAGTATCCTTCATACTTGTGTTGGCACACGAAGACACCACTTGCAAAGTGTTGTTTTTACTATTGCAGGATCAAGACATTTAAACCGAACCTTTCAAGCAGTCGATGGAGTACAATCTGAAAGGTAGGATTGATTTTTTTTTATTATTCTCCTTGCATAGGTTTAAAATGTACTGGCTATTCACTATTGTAACTTCAGCACTCTACAACAGAGAACATCACTGGATTATTTTTCTCTCTGCAGTACTCCACAATATTTTCTAATGATGATGCTTTGCTGCTATAAGCACTGGTGACAGAACAGAGTCTGAACTGTGTTTCTTTCCAGCCCCTAATATTTCCAATGTAACAAATAAAAGCTTGCCAGTTTCCACTCTGAAGTTTAGAAAAAGATGCTGGAATACAAAGTTGGCTCAGTCTGTCAGTTACCGCAGGTGAAAAACAGCAAGAGAAAACGTGGCAATGCAGGCAAATGGTACAGGAAGAACCAGCTAAGGCAAGGGGGGAAAGAAAGGGGGAGATTTGGGGAAGGAGGACAAATTTGAAAACATAAGGATTGACTTGGCTGGAGCAGGAGAGCACGCTGACTTCTAACAGTTCCCTTACCAAGAGCTGCAGGTTGTTCCATCAAATGGTCAAATGCAATATCCTGACAATTTTAAAGCTCCTTGATCCGTTTGCTTATTTTTTTTACAGAAAAGAATCATTGACTCATACTAACTGCTCATGGCTTTATCCAATTTTCTTTGTATTAAGAGAAGCTGATGTTCTGAGCAGTACACCATCACCACAATACCTGCCACTAGCAATATTTCAGATGATGTAAACAAATCAGAAGCATTTGAAATATTCAGGGCAAGATGATTTTTGGGGACACAAAGCTACAATTGAATACCACAGCTGAGATCACATATCCTACCTGGCCTCAATTCTGCCTAAAGGCATATACTCAAAAAAACTCCAATACCTATTTGAAGCAATCTCCATAGACATCCAAGCTGACTTTCAGAATATTGCTCCCTTAAGTAAAAATGTATGGTGTACTTAAAGGATAAAGGCCCGCTAAACTCCAGCAGCGTCTCTTCATGCTCACTTCCAAAAACTCAACGGGGGAAAACAAAAAAGAAACAAAGCAGCACTGAGCCTATCCACAAAACCAATGTGGTACAAACAAAAGTTTTCCATAAGCTAGAATGTCAAAATGATGGAGTTAACTCACACATTTAGTGCACTTACACGTAATTGTTGTTTTCATAGGTTTTATTATTTTCTTATTTTAAATTACAAGAACTTTATGACATCTAAAACATATGAAGTGTCCACCTTCTTTCCCATCTTCCGCTGTTCACAAAGTGTTTCCCAAATCACCTAAATATTCAAAGTCTTTCAACAGCATTTTTTTTAAGGTTCTGGTATCTATAGCCCCCCAAAAGCCAATAAATTGTTTCTGGATTTTTGCTGCTGCACAGGACTCAGGCAAATGCAAGAGGCAACAGCTTCCAGCAGATGAAGGATCAATGAAGAGCTTGATTTCATAGCAACGCACAGTGTGCTGCTGTGCTGCAAACTAGTGGCAGCTATGTGACAGTGTACGTGGCATAATCACATAACATAACTGGGAACCAGTCTTTTCTCACAGACTAAATCCTGTGGTAGTAGGCTATAGCCTTCATGCTCGCTGTCTGATATTTTCCATTTTCTTAATGTCCCAAGTAGAATTTCTCACTGATATCAGCATCCATAAAACCAATACTATAAAAATCATTCCAAGAGGCTACAAAAATAGCCTTATATATATTCATATTACATACATATAAGTATATATTCAGTTGAGAAACAATACACATCTAGAAAATACTTCTATATTTAGCAGGCTCACAGTCTTCAGCTGATTCTGCAAATGGAAGTATAAGGAAAAGTGACTTCTGAGCCAGGAGACAGAAAACAATCAGCTCCTCAGCCAGTTGTGCTGACATATAAATTTGAAGTCAAAGGATTTGTTGGCTTTCCTGTCAGTGCTGCAAAGAAAATCGAACTCTGCAGTTTCTGACTTGTTCGGTCCCAGAGTAATAAATAGTCTGAAAGGCAGATTCTGTCCTTATTTGCATTCTCCCAGTCCCCTCCCGTGAGGGTGCAGGAAACTAAGGCCAGGAGAGAATCTGCTTTGTATTCACTTTGCCATGTGGATCCTGCATTGCTACAGGATCTCAGGGACTGCCACACCAGTTCAAACCAGTGACCTAGTGACCAGTGACACCCTGATTTTCAGTTCAGCACCTGAGTTTAGTGCTACTTCATGTTTAAGTCACACATAGGTATTGAGATCCCCGAGCTATACCTCATTAGGTACTCTAATTCATCAGTTTGCTCAGCAGCATCTCACACGCAGCCAAAAAGGGGCATAGCCAAAAGTAAATCTGTCAAGGGCTGGATGCAACTGCAGACCCTGACATGTTGTTTTCTTCAAATGTACCTTTCTGCCCTCAACATCTGCCCTTCCTCAAATTCAGCTAAAATTCCAATCTGATCTTTCACCAGGGACCACAACATCTTTCAACTATTGTTATCTTTAACAGATGTCTTTGATCTCTCAGCAACTGCTGAATTTTCTCATCCTCAAAATTTACCAAAGCCTTTAATATATTGATGAATGAAGCAGCATGCTTCTATCTTCTCTCTCTACTCTGAGATCTAAATTTATTGAGTCCTGTAAAGTTATTAAGTCCTTCTTTGTTACGTCATCTTTCATGCAAAGGTTGAAATCTCACTTCTTCAGCTAGCCCTACAGACAGAACCAGAAGCATCTGTAAGAAAGCCATCACAAGACCTTTAGTTCTTCTCATTTCCTTAATATTTTAAAGACAAGTTTGAGACATCTACTGAGGGGGAAAAAAAAATCACCAGATTTTTTAATTGTACGTAGTTTTTATGCCAGGAGAAATGGTTCAACCACTAGGAAAAAAAAGAAAGTGTAAAGAACAATAATCATCATATAAAACCCTCAGCATTTCCAGTGAAATAGACAACTACTCAGAAATTAGTCAATGGAGGGACTCATCAAGATTTTTAATTTTTTTTTTTTTTTTTTAAGTAAACCGAGATGTCTCCATTGATTTCAATGTATGATTGTTTCTGAAAAAGGCACACGGAATATGGATGCACCCAGTGTAAAAGGCTCATGGTCTTCAAGATGCTCAGACCAGGCCACTGAACAGAGTTGAAATTACAGAATATCACTGAAGCAGGATAGAGCAGTTCAAACTTAGGTTTGATCCTCTAGCTAATATGACAAGGGGAAATACCTAGGACAGGCATTAGGTAACACCTCAAAGTACATATATTTCTAGCAAGAACCAGGAAGCAGCCTCTGGTGAATGTACAGAATAGGAACTATATGAGAAGACAGGGAACAGAGGGGTATTTTGGAGCATTCAAATATTTCAGAAATTATTAGGAGCAAATAACAGGTTTTAACAGCTACATTAAATTGATGTGAACATGGAACAGAATTTCCAAATTACAGCTTTTTATTTTTACTGCAATATCTTTCAAAGCTACCTCATATTCTAAAATAAACATTAAGAAATGGAACTTGGACATTTATGGCATACGCCAATCTCCATGCACTTTTCTTTCAGCAACCTCACGCAACCATGTCAAACAAGTTTTCTGTATGATGTCTTCCTACTATTTCCTTGAGAATTCCCTGAGGCATAAGAGCAATGACTCTTTGAAATCCATAACCAGGACTTCAGTAATTGTGTTTCCAAAGTTGGGGAGCACATATTGAGACAATTTTACCAACAAGAAGAGAAAACTGCTCAGACTACCATGGACCTATTCCCTGTTTAAGACCTTTTTATTTATCTATACATATATGTGTACGACACCTAAGGAGAGGTATGTGTATGTAGAAATACAACCTTACAACCTAACCTGTCATGTCATTTCTTTATCATGAAAATTATGACATAAAAATGACAAGCCGCTTCCTCTACCTGAATTTGAGCTGGCCTGCAAGACTGGACACACGAGGCAAATGAGTCACGTTTTTCTCTTGAAAAGATTCACTGCATCATATACATGACGCACATAAAGTCTCCACTGTCCTCAGGGAGGAAAGTCACAATTCAGCTGCCAATGCTCAGTTTCTACCCATACCACTGCTCTGCCAGTAGGACCCAGATTCTCTGTGGTGTAATGCCTAGCTAGCAGAAAAAGAAGTTATCCATATGGACAGCCTGTCCTCAGCCCCTATTCAAGCTTCCATTTCACTAAGCCTAGGCCAATCTATTGTATATCTCATTGACACATATCATCCAGTCAGGATAGAGCCTTTGAAGCAGAGTCAGGAAAATAGGGCATTTTAATGGATTTCTTATTCCATAACCACTGTTGTGTTCACTCTAATACTTTTAGCATTAGTGAATTTTAAGTGCCCAAGCCCAAAACTGAAATCCATAACACTGTCTGGAAGTCCACAGGCACTGCATTTCCACTCAGGTGTCTAGCTGACTACAGCTGTTTTGATGGACATACCAGAGCTCCTACCACCTTGACTGGTCTCAGCAAAACACCTTTTGCCAAGGTAGTCTGGGAATTGCAAAATAAGCATAATATTTGTATTAGGAATGAGGAAAGGCTGTCCAGCCTAATACATGATAGAACAGGGAGTCCACGTTAAGTGCAAGGATTTATAATCAAATATCCACATGCATCTAAGCCAGGAGGGACAAGGCACTTCAGCTGGATACCCAGCCAGGTCTGCTGAGAGCTTATGAGCCCCTTGCCCTAGGGTGTGACTACACCAGATTTCCTGTGGCCTGATACCATATGGTGTTGCTGAGGCTCCAAAGCCTGGCAGGTGTATCAAGGCCGTATCTCACACAGACTTAGAGCACAACATTCAACCTAAAACACAGCAGCCACAGCAACTCCCAATCAAAATCACAGGGGAGGCACTGATTATTTTATATAGTATTCAAAGGGTTAGAGAATTCCTTCATAAATCAGGAGCCCTGGTTCAGTTTGACACTCAGCCTCAAAACCATGTCTCACAGCTGTCAAAGTCACATCCTTGATGGCATGCTGTGAAGAAGGCTGCTGAAGCCTGCTGCTGGGTCAGGAGCTGTTCCAGGCAAAATGTAAGCAAAGGATCCTGTGAATTGTAGCCCCATGGCAGCACTATCTCAGCCTCTGATTCTAGAGCTCTTTCTATTTAAGTGTTTTAAAAAGAAATTGGACATAACCAAGGTTTTTCTGACCAAGGGTTAGAAACCAAAAATCCATTCTCCAAAGCACAAAGTCACACAAGGTTGCAAAGAGATACTTTAACCTCCCAAGAGAGATGAGATTTCAGATACAGTCCCTCCTTGTTACATAAAAATTGGCTACAGCTATTTTGAGGCTCCAGCTGTGTTCCCAAACACAGATCCCCACTTGGGCCTAGCCTAACACAATTACTGAATCAAATATAGCTTCTCTGCTGATTGCTTCTTTCACACGTACATGACCATCTGCTTATCATACCCATTTTTTGCCTTGTCACACATTTAGACCACACATCCCTTGGGAAGGAGCGCATTTCTATGTTTCCCTCTGCACAATATGGACCTAAACGTGATTCAGGGTTTTAGGTCCCACTAGAGTGCAAGCTATTATATTTTATAGTATTAACAATTTTAAAAGACAGGAAATATAAACTTCAGTAACTTGAACAAGAGACAGTGATGTAAGTTTGGGAAGACCAGATGAAGGGAATAAGCTTGGCACAAGAGGAAATTAGTGTGTTTATGCTGCAAGCTATATTTGTTTTTTCTTTGTGCAAACTGGGTAATGACTGTGAGAGTTTTACCCTTTGCCCCACTCTTCCTTTTAATCATACAAAACCAAACAAGCATTTTGAATGGTAAATAATGGGGGTAGAGAAATGTTCTGTGACCTGATACTGTGAGTGATGAGGAACTGGTCAGAAAGAATGCATTTCCTCTAAAATATCTTATAAATATTTAAAATCAATTGCAAAGAGCATAACAGGAAAAAAGGACACGTTCAGATCACCTCTGAGTTGTAGCCCACATGTCCTCCAGGGCACTCTTCTGCACTAATAAGGGTGTCACAAAAAGCACCACCTTCCCTCGGAGCTGGCCTTACTTTCTCAGAAGCATTTACAAAAAAGCCTACAGCTACCAGGGAGATTAGTCAGTGAATGAAATAGCACAAGAATGACTAAAATAAAAAACATTGGCAGAGTGGAAATAGGAATCTATGATGAGAATAAAACATGGGACTTCACACACTGACTAGTCCTGTCAGGAAGCCACTAGGGGTAAGTGGAAGATCTGGCTGACCTTACTGGTTTGGAAAGAAGGACATTTTGAGGAGGACCTAGCAGGACTTAACATAGTTATGCATATTATTACATTTTTTGGAAGATCAGCTTAGGCAATAACCAACAGTTACAACTCAAAACAAAACACCTTTTGTAAAACTGATAGCATCTACCTTTCATTACCTTTGCCTTCCGTGAGCACACCTGCACTTGTTTGCAGGTGTGCTCAAGCTAAACTGGCAACACTCAAGCTTCCCTGCCTTGAGACCTGCCCACCACTGCATCTTGGTTTGGTGCAAAACAGCCACATGAAAAAGCAAGAAGGTGAAGGGGCAGGGAGGAAGCAGAAATACCATCAGGATCTGATAAAAACATAGCTAGATGCCTGGGGACATGAGGAGAGAGCAGCTGTAAAGAAGGGGAGCAGTTTCTGATGTTGTATTTGCATCAATTCAGATGCTCCCCATTCCAGGTAAGGTATTTACACTGGCATGTAACAACTGGCAGGTATTGCCATTGCCAACTATACTGGTATAGTTTCTTGGTATTACAACTAGACATACATAAGACAATTAGCAAGTATTTGTCTAATAGCAGCAGAATTGGGCTAAATCTGACCTTTTCTCAGCTCTTTGAGTGAGAACATGAATGTAAGCAGATATTTGCATTACTCTGAGCATCCCTGCCAGAGTCACTTCTCATCAGATTGTAGCCAGACATCATGCTGGCAGGATGCTCTTCCCCAGCATTGAGAAATGCCACAGCATGCAACCACAATTAGAGGACACAATTGACTCCTGCACAGCAGACACACCTCTCAGCTAGGAGACTGCACTCTCCCTTGGATGCTGTTATGAATAATCCAAAGATACAATACACAGTTTGTACTATTTCATGTACATAGTAATTAGCATTGACTGCTAATGTTGTGATCCCAGGACAAAGAGCACAGTAAGTGCAAAATTTTGTCAATTATTATTATTGCAAATTTCCTGGATAAACACTTAATACATGCATAAATTTTCAGATGATGCCACACAGATAGAGGTTAAAATCATAATGTTACTCGCACTGCTTATTTGGTGAGTAGGCCATAGTTTGGTGATTAGCTGATGCTGTATTGATGGTTCATTGGGCAAGCATAGTGTTTGTTATTTGGGTGTTTGATATGAAATCAATTTGCTCTGCAATCTCCTGAAAAGTGTGGGATTCAGCTAATTAGAAACAATTCTGTTTGTGTCACTGGTTTGCTTTTCCCCCTGCTATGACTGCTCGCATACCTTTATTCCTTTAATCCTTTAAGGATTCTGTTATCCTGTCATGTGTTACCTTGCTGAAGCAAAAACACATTGTGATATCAGAGCTACTTCCTCAGTAACAAAAGAACTACTCTGGCAGAATACAAAGCATCAAAGTTTATGATGACATACCTGAGCAAGTCCTATAAATTCCCAGATAACAAGCAACACATGCTTCTGAGACATGAGAATCTCCAGGTTTTGAATACCTGCCCAGGTTAAAGCCACTTTTCTCCCTTGAAAAAACTACAATAAGCATAAATCAGTTTCATGGCTTCATTGGGAAGAAGCATAAGTTACACCCCCAAGTCCCTACACACAAAATCAACCCTAAACTTCATGCCTTGAATAGCATGTGATAAGTATCAAATTCTTCCCTCACTGAAATAGCCATTGTCTGTAGACAGTGCCAGTGTGTAATACCATCCAGTTTGACGCTTCAGTCACAGAAGCATATAGTGAATCAGGCCATTGCCTCGAACAACATACAATCTAAGGGCTCAGTTCAGCCTGGCCAGGGAGAAAAAGGGGAAGAACCATCTTCGAAAGACTCTTCTCAACAGCTGAAGATAGCCTAAGGATTATTTGCAGTCATGTAATGATGACATTTATCTATGAAAAACAGGGGATCCTACTTGAAAAGGAACAGGCAGAGAGGGGCAATGGGAGTCAAACAGCTAAAGCTGACTGCCATAAGTCACCACTGTAATTACGCTGCAGCTGAAGAAGTTTTATACGAGTCTTTGATGGGTCCCTCCACATCAGCTTATCTTCACAGTTAGCTGTACTAGAGATGCATGCAAACCATTCAGTGGGCAAATAAGGCCCCAGTGGAGGATAAGAGTGGCTTGTAATCCTGTGCAGCTCCCCAGCTTTGTTTGTAAAGTAAATGAAAAGAGCACATTTGAGGGGGAGGAGTAGCAAGGGTAAGGACAGGCAACAATAACCTTGGCAATAACCTTGTGCTGGGAGGATAGCATAAGGCTCTCTCTGGCAGACACTCCAACACTCCTTATTCCCAAATATAAAGCCTGCCTGCCTCCCTCAAAAGAGGAGGGTAAACCAAGCTACACCAAGAAAAACATTTACACGGTTCCCTTTTCCTGCAGAGCAATGCAGACAGCAGGGACTGCAGGGTGACTCGAAGTCGATCCGCAGGTCATGCTCCATCAGCGGGATGGCACAGCCAGGTATTCTCACGAGGGCTGGACTGCACAATGGCCGAAGTGTGCAAATGACACTTCAGTACTCCACTGAAAGTGTAGACAAAGAGAGTGAAGTCAATTCAGCTACAGAAAAACAGACAAAAAGAACCCATGAGGGTAGGACCCACTTCCTATAAGGGAGCATCTCATGGTATTTCTTCAGGTTAGTTCATTTATTTTAGATTATATATGACAATTCAGTTGTTCCCTGAAGCACTTATAAAATTTCCAGAGTAAGAATCAGTCAGAAAAATGGAATGTAGACAGATTTCAGTTCAGCTTTAAGTATTGGTCTTAATGCAGAGTTAAGCACAGACTAGTTACCAAATTGTCGCCTCCATAACAACTATGCTGAGAGTTGCCAAAGGTTCTAGACACTTGTTGAAAAAGATCAGGCATTCTACATAGTTTTATTTTTCACAGATTTTTTTGGCTGTCCCCTACATGCTAAATATTGCTGTTCCAGCCAAACCAGGCTGTAACTTTCAGGTACAAGAGTAGAGCTGGTCTGGAATTTTGTGGAAAAGTAATTTGTTTTCAGAAGACATTCATCTGTCACCTCCAAAGGTTTCATCAGTGGCATTAGTCTCCACAGAGCATTAGCAGGAAAGAATTCTGGGCCCAGAACTGGTGGTTTCTTTTTTTTTTTTTTCCTCTCTCTCTTTGGAGAGAGATTCTGGCCTCAGAATTTCCGTAAGGTCAGCAGAAAAAAGCCACAGGATTTGAAGAGTTCTCTGTACTTCAAGCAAAGTGAGACAGTTCTTACAGATTATATTCACCCAAAAGTAGTGATCAGCCTGCACAGTGTGTGGCTAATTAAGTTATGTCCCTGCTCTTTCTTCCTTTACAAACTTTTGCCCATTATCTTCTCTCCCTCTACCACAGGCTGGTGGTTTTTTCTACAGTATGTTTACTAGTTTACTAAGTTTCTAAATACAGTTCTTTTTAGCTCTACCATCTGTCCCACAGTCTTTATGAGGAATGCAAAGCACAGCAGGGAAGATGGTGAAGACACTGGCAGGTTCTAGTCTGAAAGGTGCCTCTACTGGAAAAAGTGAGCAGAAAGGGGTGCCCCAGGCCCCTGGGAGTTGCATCATTCAGGCTCAGCAGCCCAGATAATACACACAGAGGAAAAAACTCTTTTACTTTGTAATCTAGAGTGGGAAGGGATGGAGGAGAGAGAAAAGCCAAAGAAACAGCAAAAACTCATAAAGCACCAGGGTGTGGGGAAGGAAAAACCCAAACAAAAAACCCAACTGGCTTATAAAAAGAATGGTCCAGGTCAAAAGTCACCAAGCCAGAGTTTATCAGATTGAGACCTACTGGAAAAGCTATTTTAATATGCTCTCCCCCCACCTTTCTGCCTCTGCTCCTGGAGGGGTTCAAAAAAAAAAAATCAAGACAGAAGAAAAAACGTACCATGAACAAAAATAAGATTGGCCTTTTTCTGTTTCTATGTAACCATCCAAGAACATAGAGAAAGGTCGTCAAATCATTTCTATTTCTCAAAAATGTTTGCCCTTCCCTTTTCATGGCATTATCTTTCATTTGCCTTTTGTTTATTCATAACACATCTACAGTTTAAATAGACAATACAAGCTATGTTATTACATAATTTAAAATCAGATACGTTGTGTTTCTTAAATCTGATAAGCAAAGCAGACTTCGCTTAAAGCACATTCTGGCTTGTAATGCAAGGTTATGTTTTTGGAGTCACACGCTATTCTTGTTATCCTCAGCAAGGTCTCACACTTTAAAAAAAGTCCCTTTTCATTCTCTTAGCAGGTGCCACCACAAAAATATTCAGCATTTTTCAGCATTTGCTTTACTGATGAGATTGGTGTTCTGCTCTCCTCAAATTGTCTAATTACTACCTCCTTTATAATCAGAGTAGGATTTTTTTTCCAACTGGTTTTAAAATAGTTGCTCTTCTGTATCATTTTCTTTTAAAGGAAGAAAGTCACTCTTGCATGACATCAGGTCTTCCTGGTCTCTCTGTGCGCACTCATTTAACACATTGCAAGGACATTCTATCTAGACTATCTTTTGCATGGCCCACTAAATGGCTGCTGGGGTGGCTGGGGGAAACACAGAGTTGGGCCTCTTCCATCTGTCTCACTGCAAAGTATCGTAACTTTAACTGAAGCAAGCACTGACACTGAATATGCAAACCACAAGGCTATCCTACTCTCTCATGCTGCAAGAATCTGATTATTTTGTAGAAACTTCTACAAGCTCAACCTCAGAGATACACTTTAGAAGATTCATAGAATAGAATCATAGAATCATTTAGGTTGGAAAAGGCCTTTAAGATCAAGTCCAACCATTAACCTAGCGCTGCCAAGTCCACCACTAAACCATGTCACTAAGCACCGCATCTACGTGTCTTCTGAATACCTCCAGAAATGGTGACTCAACCACTTTCCCTGGGCAGCCTGTTCCAATGCTTGACAACCCTTTCAGTGAAGAAGTTTCTCCTAATATCCAATCTAAACCTCCCCTGGCACAACTTGAGGCCATCTCCTCTTGTCTTATCACTTGTTAGTTGGGAGAAGAGACCAACACCCACCTGGCTACAACCTCCTTTCCGGTAGTTGTAGAGAGCAAGAAGGTCTCCCCTCAGCCTCCTCTTCTCCAGGCTGAACAACCCCAGTTCCCTCAGCCACTCCTCATTAAGACTTGCGCTCCAGACCCTTCACCAGCTTCGTTGCCCTTCTCTGGACGCGCTCCAGCGCCTCAATGTCTTTGTTGTAGTGAGGGACCCAAAACTGAACACAGCACTCAAGGTGCGGCCTCACCAGTGGTGAGTACAGGTGGACCATCACTTCCCTAGTCCTGCTGGCCACACTATTCAGCGGCTACTCAAAGCTGGAAAGTGAAAGTTCAAAATTAAACAGAGTAGAAAAAAAATTAACTCTACACCTCTCATTTCTCTCACCTGAACAGCTCTATCTCCTTCCTGTAAATGCTCCAAGTTTTCCAGTGCATGTATAAAAAAAAAATTAAAAAAATCTGTACATTTTAGTAGAGCTTTAATGCCAGATGATGTGTTAGTGTTCAGGATTAAATGACTGCATAATAACCAGTGACAGAAATTTATAGGCCTTCAGGAATTTCATGATTGAGAAAGAATGATATCTAGGATTAATGGTAATTTGATCTGAATTCTGAGGATATAAGTGTTAAGGCCAAGCATTTTATGCTGCTTTAGACCGGCAGCCTGCTTTTTTGGGGGGCACTAGCCCTGAAAGTTTTCTGCAATGGAGCATTCCACATCACATCATATTCATCTCAAATTATCAATTTAGCAGCACAGAATACCTAACAGAATAAACGTCTTAAAAGGACAAAAAAAATTTAACATAAAAGGATGCAATGTTTCTAAACTCAGTATCAAATAACATACCATTATCCATTGCTTGAGCTCTCTAACCCTTTTTTGTTGCAAGTCTGTAGAACATGCTTGATTCAAACTGCTCCACACAGGAGCCTATTAAAACTACTTATCCATTGATGGAACTATGAACATCACACAATACACAAGTCTTTAGAGCAATGTAGCTAAAACAAGATAAGTAGGATTAAAGCATGCCTTTTCATGCTATAAAAGCAATTTGTTCCCCAGACTTATTTGCTAACCTGACTTGAAAGATTATCATAAATATGAATGAAAAGGAGGAAAGGAACCATAACAACAGCGTTTAGACAGTGACATTGTAAAACCATATTCCTTTTTCAGGGATGTGAAATAATTTATAAGATAATACAACATATTTTCCATATGTAACAGTTTATTCATGCCAGAGGACAGATCAAGTTGTAACTAATCAGTGGAAAAGCTTAATGCAGTAGCTGCAGAGATAATTCAAACAGTAACTGTAATTAAAAAAACCAACCAGAAAAGTGCTTCCTTGAAAACAACAACAATAATTTCCATTTATAATCGCCTTCTATTCACGATCACAAGCATCTTTACAACAGAATAAAGGACAGCAATTAGCACTTCCCAATGTTTAAAATCTATGAACAAAATTTTGTGATTTTTAAATCACAAAAACTTATAAATAAAAGCACTGAGTAGGAAATTTGTCAAATAAAAGTTTAAGCAGAAGCAGCCTGACCTGAAGTGGCCACACCCAGCTAGAAGGAGTATCTGTTCTCAGAACTGGTCTGCATACAAACCAGGACTGGTTTCGCCAAATCTATCAACTTTAAAGCCAAGCCAAGGCTGCATGGGCATTTCAGTGGGCTCACATGGCAACTGACAGCAACTGAAGTTATCATAACTTAACAGAGCTGAAATAATATTTGCATACTCTTAGCCCATGGCAAGCATGAGAGATGGTAAGAGTCTGTATAGAAAGAGGCTTAACATAAACCAAGTTACATTGCCTTTCCCATGAACAGAGATCACACGCAGACTTATCTAACACATGGTAACCTGCCAACCACTGAGACTTGAAGGCTGAGTCTATCAACAGCTGGTCAACTCTATGCACTTTTTGTTCTCTCAGTTTAGAAGCAAGTTTAAGCTAAAACTAAAAGATGTCAAACAAAAAAAAAGTCAACATAGGGCTTAGCTCAACTGAATCAGCTTCAAATCAGTCTTAACCTAAAGAACAGGTATAGCTAATTCAGCTTTTAACATGATCAAAGCAAATTGTATTAAGAATTCCTCTTTGGCTGGAAAAGATGGATATGCCAGCCAGCTCAAATAAGCCCCATATCTCGTCAAGCCTGTCCAAACGCCTTTGTACTGTAGAGCAACTGCACACAAGGAGGGTTTGTATACATAACCACCTTACCAATTACTGCATTCTCTTCAGATGAAAAACCCTGTATCAGAATTCTGGCTATGACATTGTTGAGGGGTGGGGGACAACAACACACAGCACAAGATCAGCAGAAGTGTGAAAGGGAGAATGCATTTAAGGAAGAAAGAGAAGCAGCACCAAGACAAACGAAGCAAAGCAGCTGGCTTACAAGCCATCCCAACAGGCACCAAGCTACAACAAGCTGGCTACTCCCGATAGAAGTTTCTGCTCCAAAACAGTTCACATGCAGACAAAGACAAAAAGCATAGGTAGGAGCAGCTACACCCTAGATAAAACCAGCTGCTGAATAGTTATAGGCCCTCAGAGGCTCCAGGGATGAGGGGCTTGACCTCAGGCCTTTTGTTCAGCACTAACACCAGAGGAAGTCAGATTTTAGAGGAAAAAAGTGAGACAAGAAGCCTTTACAACAGATAGTTTTGATTATAATTTCTGCTGGCATAATCGCTGGTGTGTAGCTCAGGCCATGCTTGGTAAGAATAAATCAATACTACTTTCCATTGGTGTTTTGTGAATAAATCACTCTAGAAAATACCCTGACCTTGCAGCATCAATTTCTGTTTTATGGGAAGTGAGCTGCTGTCCTTAGGCAATAGTAAAAGTATGCAAGGTTGTAGAATATCTCAAGAGAAAGTCTGAGTAATGATGGACAAAACACATTAGCAGCCTGTCCTGACTTGATTTACTTGAAATAAGATAGTCCCAACCCATGAATAATGATTTTTTTTTTTCCTAGGATTTTGGGATGTTCAGATCTGTGTCTTCACTTTAGGTTCAGAACATAAAAGTTCTCAAGGGTTCAAATTAGCAAACTATTTCTTCCCATAATAAAAGACTTTGGCACATGAACCATGTAACATAGCTCTTAGCATCTCACTGGGTCAGGCAATGACACACATACACAGAAAGCTTGCAATATAGAGAGATGTAGCAAAACGTGAACACTCTGCTAGCTCTTGTTAAACACTGAAGAATTTACCATAGTAAAAAGCAGGTGCAACACACTGCATATAATAAAGTGCCAATCCCAGCAATGTGTCTAATTAAGAGACAGTTCCACAAAAATGTCACCTCAGTGCTCAGTAGCTGTCACAGAGCCAACTGAGTGGGGACAGGATTATTAGGAAAGAATAAATCTGTGGTTCCCCACACCTTGAGAACTCTGCATTTGTGGTTCCCACACCTCACCTAAGAAGGATGTTAAAATGCAAAAGGCCCAGAGAACCATCACAAGGACAATTTATAGGCATGAAACAACAACGTTCAAGTCAAACAAAAGCAGGTACCTCTTCACACAGGCAATGGTGGGCTGTGAAACTCCTGAGTAAAGGGTGCTGTAGATGCTAACAGTTTACTGGAGTTCAGAAGACAACTAGACAAATTAACGGAAGAGAAGTCCATCAACAGTTGCCAAATACAAAAAAATAAAAAATAAAATAAAAAAATTTAAAAACCCCACCAATACTCTCTGACTTAGGCATCTCCGAATCAAAAATGCTTAGGAAAATAGTCTTGGAGAACACCACTGTTTAAGAACTGTTAAATTCTTCCCTAGACTTTTCCCCAAATAAAGGTCACTGTCAATGGAAGATAACAACCCAGAAAGACCTTGAACTGTACTGCATCCATTCTTGTGTAGGCATCTTTCTTTTTAATAAAATCCTTCTAAACACGAGCATCATTTTCAATGCAATTGCCCATACATTAATTTCATAATGCTTCACTCACTTCCCCTCTCCCTTGCCTTCCCTCTCTCTCTTTTCAGATTAAAGAAAATCCAGATGGGGTGCAGGTGCTGCAAAATGATACAAAGGTACAACAGAACAAGAGTTGCTTAGACTGAATAAAATAAATGCATTAAAACACATGTCTGTGCTCCCCTACACCTGTTGCTTAAATTAAGCCTATTTACAAGGTTGGAGTTTTCCCCAAAGTTTACAGTATCTTTAAAGTCATGCCAGAGCACAGGCATACTGATTTCCTATGAATGTCCTTTTGATTTACTGTAATTGAAGTCCATTTCTATAATTCCTATCCCACAGAAAAAATGTATAGCATTGAAAACCTCATCTTTAGCAAAGCTTTTTCTCATTCAGGTAGCATGACCTTCCATCAAGTCTGTAGAACGAGGAGCACAGACTTTGTCAGATCTTCCCTTTCTCCTAAGCAATGAAAACTAACTGCAGATCCTTGCCTCCATCATAACTTTTAAATGTAGTTAGTTGTAGTAGCTAGAAGTGCCCCAGGAGAAGGAGACTAGCTAGTTTTAGAAAGACAACACTTCAGCCCATTTGACAGTTATTCTTTCCCTTGGGCACATCTCTAGAACGGGTAAGGGGGAAAGAAAACTGGTGCTAGGAGAGAAAGAGGGGAGATGAAGAGAGAGAGGCTCTGGAATAAATAAGTCAAGGAAAAGTTAGCAACAAGAGAAAAAAAATAAGGAAAAAGAAGTGGACAAAAATTAAAAAAGGACAAAAAGACTTGAAAGGAAGAACACCAGGGAAAAAAGGGAGATATTTTAGCAGCTACATGAGGACATTAATTAACAATATATGTGATGTCTATTCATTGTATAATCAGCACACACACCCCCCCCCCCCCCCCCGTGAAAATAAAAAATAAAGCTGGAAACATGCAACAACCAGCACGAGGTTCTCTGACATCCTCCTTGTGCTCCTGGTGAATCTCACTACAAGGGTTAGTTATGGTCAGTCCCAGGAGACAATAGCACGGTTCAGCATTTCCATTTGGTTAGCCCATTCTCAGGACCCCAGGTGAAGCTTAGAGACACCAGTTCCTCGAGATCTCCATCTTAAAAATTAAGCTTAATTCTTTTTCTAATTATATTGATTAACAGCATAATTAACATTTCCTCTATAAATTTTCCTTACTCCAGCTATATTTTTGATCCAGAAGAAGTACAATCGCCTGGATGCATTCATGAAGTAAACAGCTACAAACGCAATGAGCAAGGCAGCAATAAAGCCAAATTCAAAGAGAACAGTGAAATTCAAGAACACAAAAATGAATTCCAGAAGGATGAGCTAAACAGAACAGAAAATAAAACCCAGGTAAATAGCACAAAAAAACCTCTCTGCAACCACGAAGGCAATGATTTTCAAGAGGATGGCCTTGTGAAGTGTGTTGCAAAGCTCGATGTTGCAGTCAATGGTGGCAATTCCTGCACTGGAGCGCACGCCATGCCCAATCCCAACACAAACCCAGTGAAAGAAGCCAGTGAACAGGGACCCTCCAGCCAGTCAGCAGAGTCTCCTTCAGCCAGCAACAGAGACTTACACACCAAATTAAATAGGTCTGGCCAAGAACTTGACCTAGAGGCAGGCAGTCAGAGGAAGGCAGCCTGCAATGAGCCAAACAGTATTCAAGATGGGAACTCCCGGTCTGCAGATGACAGCATCTTTCTCAAAGGAAGTGCAATACTGGAAACACAAAACAATGCCATACAACTGCCAGATGGTGATTATCCCCAAAATGGCAATCAAACCAGGAACTATGTTGAAAAAGATAGTTTTTCAGTCAACTGTGCACATTCAGATCAAAACACTGTGCCTTCAGCAGTACAGGACCAGGACCCTTGTGTAACCCCATCTTTGCCTATGCAGGAGAGCAGTATTGAACCTTTTAAAACTGACTCTGCAAATTTGAGTGATGGCATTCCTGGTGGTATCACTACCATGGCTGTAGCAGAGGCACCCACACACCCCAACCACAAAGACATCAATGGAGAAATTGAGGACGAAGATGCAGAAGTAGCAGCAGCTCTGGCTGCACTGGAAGCTGCAACTGCAGGGGAAGACCTGGAAGATGACTATGAGTACTAGATGAAGGTTTCTTTCTAATACACTGGGTAAGATCCAGATTTTATTTCTGGATCTATATGAACACATGTACAGCACATGTGGACAGCTGTTATGAACAGCATATGTAAAAGGAGTTGGGACTAAACCTACATCCCTTCAGCTGTTTTATACAGCCTTTTAATTTCTACTGCCGAAGGTAAAGAAGTGCTCCCTTGGCTAATTGGTAATACTAACACTCTTCTCTATGGGACCAACCAGGAGGGCAAAGCATCATTCCTTCCACACAGGATATTCTGCTGTATACCCACCTCATCTGGACTCATGCAAATGGTTCCTTCGGTTTTGACCCTCAAGAGGGTCTGTGCACACTGCATGTTCCAGGTTCAGAAAACTGCCATTATTTAAAACAGAACTATAGAAGCCATGGAGCTAGAAACCACAGATTTTCATCATGTTAGCATAAAAAATAAAACTGACCCAAAGTTCTATGATCTAATGAAGTATTAAATACAGAAGGCAGCTTGGCTTGCACTTCACTGCAGTTGCAGTTCCATTCCAGTTTAAGCCTAAATCTGTGCATGTGCAGCCTGCATTAGGATGATAACTTCGCCTCTTCCCTTACACCTCCCCTGGACTTTGTTTAATACCCTAAGTGACCTGCTCGAGTTCATTAAAACAGCAGAATCCTAGCCAAATACAAAAGAGTGGGTAGCTTTCTGTTGGTTTAGTAAGCTGAAGTAGCTCACGTAAGAATTGCACACACACTATCAGAGGTGCTGGAGAGGGATCAAAACTCAGTACTACCAGTTTGGATAGATTAAAACTGTTGTAAAACTACAGCCTGAGACTTCTCAACTCTGCTAAATTTTCTAGGCATACATCACTTGCCTTAACAATACAGTTTGCAAACAGGTTGTATCTCAAACTTCCCCAGCAAGATGCGTTTTGTTCATATACAAACAGCAAGAGCCAGTGTGGACCCATCCCTGGCTCTGCTGCAGTCCTTAAACTTACAGTAGGAAAGGGATTGAGCTTCCAAGTTGAATTAAGCATAAGATCTGAAAATACCAGAGCTGCATTCCTGGAGAGTTTACCCTTTCTCTCATCTTCAGACTAGCACGTCTAGTTTGCCTCCCTCCTTTCTTATGGGAAGCAAAGGAGAGAGACACCAACCTGGTGCTGCCATTTCATCAAAAGTGGGATCTTAATGGTTGAAATAGAAAGTGCTTGACATTTTATACTGAAATTTTGTGGTTTCTGAGTCTGTTATAAACTCTTAATAAATTTTTTTAATCATATGAAAAATCATCTGGTGGCTTTTGTGCTTTATGCATTTTCTGATTATGTAATAGTTGCATAAAAGAAGTGCTATAAGATATATCCTTCATTAGATATATAAAAAGCACCAACTATGTATTTGCCAACAGTATATGTCAAATCCTAATCTAAACATTAACACATATAAGAATCAGAATATTAGGAGGTGGGTTTTAAGTAATGTCTAGATACTTAAATTATTTCTGTTTAAATGCAGCTTCCCTCTTTTCTTCCAAATACTGCAAGCCCAAATCAAAATTTCAATTTCTCAAAACATTAATGATATCTCTAAGAGCAATTAAAAAAACCCTAAAGTCTCGGTTTCAAGAGAACTATATTCAGTTACAGATGAAAGTTACCACATTGTATCTGTAAAATAAAAAAGCTTTATATGTTTTTAAGATATTGTAGTACTGTTGATTTCTGTACCACTTTCCTACTTTAAAAGGCCATTCTAACCATTTTCATAAGTGCATACAAGTTTTACACGTACATTTGTGTATCAGAGATCACTGTAATACTGAACAACAGTGAAAACTACTTGCACATTGCATATTACTAGTTATGGTTATGACAGGACATAGCATATGTCTGCTTTTGTATTGTGAGGGCCCTGAGGGCATCACAAGGCCTGATTGTCCCTGCCCACCCCCAGGGGCTCCCCCTGCCCCGTCCAGGGCCCAGGACCCCATGTCACACACACCCCCCCCAGGGCCATCAGACTTGGACCCAGCTCCCCACAGCCCTGCCCAGCCTGGCCATCGGCCCCACTGAGCAGGGCCTACCCACATGCTGACAGCCCAGCCCCAGGGAGGTGCCCCATGCCCAGAGCTGGGGTTACCCAATGCCCCCCACCCTGCCCCGCTCCCCGGCGGGACAGCGGGTCAGGCCTCAGCTACGAGGTCCAGCCCTGCGTCCCCAGGGAAGGCTCCACCGCTCTCTCACGTCCCAGCCCCAGACAGCCGCCAGCCTCTGCGGCACCAGGACACGAACCATGAAAAATGAGTCAAGTAAAAAAAGAAAAATGCAGCGAACACCCCAGGAAACTTACCTGATTTTTCAACATCCACTTAATTAGATTTTTCTAACCTGAACTCCAAAGTGAACTTCGAGTACAAATCACAACAAGTTTTCATCTTGCTCCCTGAGAATTAAAATACACTAGAGGAGAGCACCTTGTCCCCATGGCTTGGTCAAACCCAACCAGTGCCCTGGACATGCCAAACTGGGCATCCCTTCTATGGGCAACTGCCCACAACTGTAGACCACCGGACTTAAATCCTCTGCACGAGATCAGCTGGGCCACAAACATAGCATCTCTTGTAGCCCCAGTTTTCATTGTCTAAAATGTAAGAAAGGCAAAAAACAGTGTAAAGCAAGTACGCTCACTGCATCGGAAATAACTGGTTAATGCTTCTCTTAACCAAAAAAAAAAAAAGCCAAGCATATGCATACCTCAAATCTGCAGGATATGGAAAGCTTCCATAAAATAAATTTCTGAGGTATCACCAACATTCAGACTTATCTGTTGTCTAAAAGTGTCCTGTGCAGTTGGGTTTTTTTTGTAAATAATATATATATATATAGTTTTTGTATTTATATATGTGTTTATTTCCCTTCAGCTCTACTATGTCACAGCTGAGTGTCAGGGATTCTTAACCATTTCTCAGACTGCAGGACACTTTTCACAATAAATGTGAAAGAGAATCAATTATATCAAAAATAATTTTTAAATACCACTATTTCCTCCATAAAAATCAGCTTTTAAATAATTATGTGAGAACCAAAACTTATTCAGTTCCCTCAGGTGTTGATGCAAAGAAACACAGACACTGCTAGCTTGAACAATGCATTTTGCTCAGACAATTGTGAGAGTAAAATTTAGTATCTTGAGAAAACAGAGGAAGTCACAGGAAAAAAGTTACTGTAATCAAGAGTAAACTGTGTATTTTAAGACTTCTCTCAAAAAACTACACAGCTTTTAAGACACCTCTTCCTCTTTACCCTGAACACCCTAACTTCAGATACCCATCAATGATGTTTCCTGTATTCAGAGGGCTCACTTATGAAGTTGAGCTTAAATGTTTCAGGTTTCCTTTGATACAAAAGGAATTAATAAAGGAGCTGGTTAGCCAATATCTATTTTTAATGTTTCTGTATTTTATGCAATTCTATATAGGCAAGTGTGAAGACATATGTAGCAATAAAGAACAGGCAACAGGATGGGAAACTATTATCAGAGCTGGTATTTCTAGGAAAGATTTTGCATCTTGCAAGCTCATGTTTTACTCATTCTCCAAAGCCAGTAACACAGCTTAAAGGAAAATTGTAATCTTTCCATATAAAAGCAAAGAGACATTGAGCACCTTCACTTTTAGTGGCAGGTCACCACTAGATTATGAAAAAAAATTTCCAGATCCCTGCAGATTCCACATGACAACAGGAGTGGAAGATTGCCCAGTCCACCCAGCTCAAGGAAGTTAATTATTTCCTAGAGAAAACATTATGGGGGAAGTTTGTTTGCAGAGCAACAAGAGAATCCAAAATAAGATACTACATAACTCTTCAGTTCAGCAAACAAAACCCTAACAAGAAAGCAGGAACCTGGAAATAGATAAATTCCACACGGAGATTTTTATTATTTTCTTTTCAAGAACAAAAGCAATCAGCTAGGCAAGTGTTGCTATGGAGACTTCCTATTAAAAATTAAAATCCAGAAATAGAAAGTCTATTTTATTTTCTAAAACATACTTCAGATTTGATTGCTTTAAAGTAATTTAAAAATACAATTTTTATCATAATTTAAATCATGAAACAAGAAACACTGACTTAAAATTAATCTTGACCTTATGATGTATTTTTAGTTTCAATTTCCTAAATGTGATTTAATTTTCCAAAAGATTAATTCTTGCCGATGTATCACATTTTGCTAAATGAGAATAGAATATCTCAAGATTTATTAAGGTCTATATAGTATTTCCTATATTTGTCCAAATGCCTACATTGTACATTTTAATTACATTGAAACAATGAAGCTTAATAGATTACTTATCTAGAATTGTGATATCTCTCATTGTGTGTAGGATGGAAGTTTGAATCCATGTAAATTGCACAAGAGCATCACTTTAAAATTAAATGTATTAGGACTTCTTTAACATGCTTTATTTTAAAAGGAAGTTTTATCAACAGAACTGTTTCAGACATTGTGTCCTTCTAGGTTTTAGAACATCTATATCATACAATGTTTAAGAGTAATTGTTAGAAGCAGATTAAGACTCTCTCATTGGTCTTTCCACCATGAACTGTCCTTGTCAAAGACAATTTTTCTTACCATCATGAAATCAAAACATAGTTTAATTCAACTTCACCACAGAACTTTATTAAACAGACTTACTCCCCCACTCCCCACCTCTTCCTCATTTAGTCAGAGAAAAGCAATATTCCCTTATACAACTTAATTCAGAGAACAGGATTCTCTCAATGAAGTGGGAAAGATGACGGCTGTCTTGGTTGTTTTTAATCCAATTGTTGAAGTACAGATCCCAAGCAGTCATCTCTCAACAGTCATGAACAAAACTATGGAGGGTACACCATGCCGTGCTCTGAATGTTGACTGAAATTATTCTAGATTAAACAGGATTTAACAGATTTTTACTATACTTAATTCAATTACTGTGCATTACCAACTGAAAAAAACCCATTTTATTCTGTAGTGAAACATAAAAAACCAAGTCTTTCAAGAAATACAGTATCCTAATATGTCAGGTTGCAGATGACTTAAGTACTGAACTGGCCCCATAATAAAAACCATGTCACATGAAGAACGCAGCTTAATTTGTTTGCTCATTGAGCCACCTTTTATTTACTCTGAGGCAGAGATTAGCTTGATTTTTATGAGAGTGCAGAAGCAAAAAATGAGTACGGTGACACCCTCAGCTATTCACCTTAACCTCAAGCACGGCCAGATTTTCAATAATCTGTGATCACACATGCTATCCCCTGCTCTTAACACTTGGCACTGTACCAAGTGAGAGCAAGTAACTTACCTAGGCTTACACAAAAGGAAAGGAAGGTGACAAAGACAAGTTGACTACAGAGCAAAATGAACATATGAATGAAATTAAAATACTGTTCAAGTACTTGAGGAAAAACTGTAGGGATGTGGCCAAGAATGAATAACCTAGGTTGCTTCCATCTCACATCTAAAGATTGGTATCTAAAGAAAGCATGACTTTAGTTCTCAATTGAGAAGCTCTTCAGGAACAAAATGGTATCGAATTTAGGGATATTTCTCAGATTAGTTTTTCCATACAATCTTCAGAAAAAGAGTAAGATCCATGAAAATGTCCATATTTACAATATAAGACATATTAAATGAAGAGACTTTGCTGTGGCCAAAAGTGGTACAAGTTTCTCCAGAATTGAGGAAATATTACAGATTTTCAACCTCACAAATTTCAGTTTGGTAGATAAAAGCAACACAGGGGTTAATCTAACAAGCATACAGCACACTTGGCCAGAACAATGCCGCTGTCTGATTTTGGTTATTGTTAATTTTTAATGATTAATCTCCTGTTTATGCAGACTTGCATATGAAACTCACTCAGCATGTGCAAAAAAGAACTGTACTAAAGATCCAACATTAATCAAAACCAAGACAAATTATCAAAAGCCCTACAAAATAATACACATACTCCACCCTGACTGGAAATTACTTTTCCAGAGTCACACATGAGCCTTAATTAGCAGCCGACGCACACTGCTATTGTTTTGACACACGCCACACAGATCCTGTTCTTCCTCATTGCTTTGATTAAAAATTTGGTTTCGGGAAAAGTTTACGTTATTCCTTTTAACAAGCGCAGCAGCTACTTCCAGGCCGCCGGCCGGGCGCAGGGCAGAAGAGGAGCCTGGCCGCCGGGGGCTGCTCCGCCTTCACTGCCCCCCTGCCCTTCCCGGGGCACAACAGACCTGCACACTCACACATCCCTACCCCCCCCCCACCAGGCAGCAAAACACTCTGGCCGAGAAACAGAGAGGCACCTCAGATCCCCGGTTAAATTAGGATTTTATTTTTTTTTCTTCACTGACACACTGCAAAAGTTTTTTGGATGATCAATAAAAGCTTCAATAGCTCCCTCTGCTGCCAGCAAATATGTACTTCAGCTGCTCTGTGCAAAACCAGCTCACAGCTGACTGAAAACATCACATTGCCCTCTGTGCATATATGTGTGTGTACGTGTATACACACAGAGGTATGTAGAATCCTTGAAAAATAGGCTTTGGGAAATACTATGGGTACTTTAACACTTTAAGATTTCTGCTTTTACAGGATAATTATTTGGACTGTAAATCAAAATACCCATGGAGCACAGGGTAATTTTTTTAGGACAGTACAAGTTTGTCTCAAACTGCTGCTGCCCTTACTATCACTTGTCTTTTCATCTTCCCAAGTCTTTCATACTCCCATCGCTGCCTCCTTTGCATACCTCCCCTTCTGCCATCAGTGCCAGCAGGTATCAGCTCGCTTGGCTTGTTGTTTTGCAAAGCGCCTGTTTTTGCTGCATGCTGCCAGCTATGAGAAGTTGACTGAAGTAAACGCTCTCTGTTCCCCATGACCACCATTTCAAGAGCATCAACACAACCGCACAGTACAAGCAGGAGTGCCTCCTGTCTGCTGCTGCACGCTCAGCAGCCCACAAGACTGGGATGACTAACTGAAAATAGGTGAGGAAACGACAGCTAACAATGGGGGGTAATCAGAGGGTTTCTCTGATCTTACACATACAAAAGTGAGTGGTTACATTTATAGAAAAATACATTTGTCAATGTATCTTCCTTTGTACAAGACAGCTACACTGCAGCTGAACTCGATGCCATTGCATCCCTACATCACTAGGGGCTGCACAGATATAATTTAAGAAGAGGTGTTTCAGTTAAGATACAACAGGCCTACTCTGCAAAGACTTTACACAGATCAAGACAAAACAAGCCCAATAACAGGTCCAGAAACAGATGGCCAAGCAGAACCCACATAACAGGATCTGGACTAAGGCCCATCCACCTCACAGGTGACTTGGTATCTCTTCTTACCTAAACTTACTAGCAAAATGTACCACCAACCCACTCATCGCCCCCCCCCAGGTCTCAGATAATTTAACAGACCTTGCCAGTATGTCTCCTCACAGGCTTCCGCCATCTTCACCCTTCCAGCACTACAGGCATGGCACCTGTCCTCCTTTTCTCTGAGAGTTAGAGAACTGACTCCTACTGTCCCAAACTGCTCAGCTTCCTTTCCCTCATCTTGCTCTGCAGCCTTTTATTAGTTTTACCTCACCAGATGATCTTAACAACCTGCCATGAACACAACTGTGGGGCTGTCTGGGTGCCTTGCAGCTCTGTGGAGAGGTCATTCACAAACCGGCCAGCCCTGCTGCAGGTGGTGTCAGGAGGAGGAGAAATGGTGCATCCAGACCAAAAGGTACAATCAAATTATTGCAAGAGCAAAACATACGAGCAGCACCTTATTGCACACACTCTACAACTGGAAAGAGGAAAAAAATTTAAAAAAATCAACAAGGATACAGAAGAGATTGAAATTGCATCCAGCGCCTGCCAGTACTTTGAGCCTAACCAGAAACTTCCCTCAAACAAAATTCCCAAATACAGGACTTCACAAAATACTGAGGAAAAAAAATCTAAATTCATCTTTATCTGGCCAAGTCTTACATGTTGTTCATTAATATTAGATAGCCAAGGCTAAACCGCTCTGTTTTCTTGTTTATTCGTTAGCACTATTATTACACACTTAGCAGGAAAAAGGAAAGAACAGGCCTAAAGCACACAGAAGCCCTAGATTAAGAGATACAAAGTGATCACCACTGCAAACTGCATCCAGGAGGGAGCACCCAACAGCCATTAAATATCCAAGAAACTTAATTCCTTCGAAGAGACAGTCTCATGGTCTAAACCAGTAAGCACTTTCAGCATTACCAAACTAGAATAGACCATTATGTCCTCTTCTCATCAAGAGATGAATAATCTCAGAAAAAGGCACTTTTTAACCCACATCTTTTTTTACCAGTATGCAGTAAGTACAAGCTCAATTTGTGGGGAAAAACCAAAACAAACAAAAACCCAACCTTATCTGACACCTTTTTCTCCCATCTTCCTCTCACTTTTTTGCACCCATCTCCCCGGTTCTGCATCTTTCAGTTTGGCATCTCCCCAGGAGAGCCCCCCCGCTCCACACTGTACACACGTGCACACACAGTTCTGGAGTGCCAGAATGGCCTGGGTTTCATCTGTGCAGAAAGGGCACACATGCAACATCTATCCACAGACTTGAACACAGAAAGCACTTGCACTTTAGCTTTTTTTTTTTAAACAAGACCAGCTGGCTGAAATAACAGCGTCTTTCCACAAGTGACACATGAAACACTTTGCGAGTACAGGGATCATGTAAGGTACTAATTTTGTGAAGGTTTCTGCAATGTGAAAAATAGGGTGACAGTTCAGAAAGAAAGTGGCAATGAGCTACCAAGCACACTATGGCATGCTTTTCAACTGCAGTTGTTCATAAAGAGATTCAGAAATAAAAGAAAGGAAATGCTTTAATCCTTACCATGTTTCAAAAATACACTGCACATGTGCTCTGTGCTCTTTACAAGTAAAATCAGATTTTATTAAAGATAGAAGGAGCTCCCTCCTCTGTTTTGCTACAGCAGGAGGTAGGATCCTGAACTTTGGCATTATGCTCTACTAAAAAAATAAAGTGTCTGTATTGGGGAAAAACAACAGAAGTATTATTCACACAAGAAAGAAATTCAGTCTGGAAAACATTCTTCATGTTTCTTTTCAGAACTTCTCTATATCAGTCCAGTTACAACAGAATTTCTCAAACTTTAATACAGCAATCCTCTTGTACGTCAATAGTCTGCGCATGTTATCTAATAAAAACTGTGTATTACACAAAATTACAATCTTCTATCCTTATATTTTCTGGCATCAAAGTTTGTGACACAGTTACATTTTCATTCAGTTTTAATTGCAATATAATCTGAAACTGTTACTGAAAGCATTAAAAAGTCAAGGAGAAGGGGGTAGGGGGGAAGCATGCTAAGGGAACAAGAACTAGTCTAATACATTACTCTCAGGTTATTCTGCTACACAGAAGAAAAAAGGAACAAAAAAATCCCTGAAAATGAGAATCAGAAAGTGTGTTCAATTTCCAGAAGCTTCATTATCAGCACTATCTTGATTCTCTTTGAAAATTAAGGTCTGCAGGGATTTTTTTTTTTCATTCTGAATATAAAACACAGCTGTATCTAAACCTCTAAAATTCAAATACAGATCTCAAAACATATCTTGTGTGATGCAGCCAGGAACATTGAAATGAAGAACAAAAAACTGCAAACAGGATGGCACACTGATAATTACATCTCAGCTAGCCACAACAACTTGCTTTGAGCCTCCACGCTATTCATAGAGCAAAACTCATTTTTAATGCCATTTACAGATTGTAGTCATCTGTGAGAATGTAATGTAACAAATTAAGCATTGTAGTATCACAGAGGGACACAGGCTGAGAGGAAACAACTGCAAAGAGCTTCCTGTCATTTGCAATTTTTCGTTCAATACCTTAGGAAAACAATTAAGAATAAAGATAATGCTGTGTATTTTTTTAAAAGCTCAATATCAAATATAATAAAAACTTAAAAGTCTTGATAATTTACAAGTAAAAGGTCTTTAGTCAGATGCCAGCTTAAAGTACAGATTTTCTTCTTTCCCATATAAAACATGGAACTAAAGTAATATTTGCAATTGTCCTTTCTCAAGAAAATAAAACTGCTCTGAAGTACATCACATAACCTTCTCACCACCTCCATAAACAGAAACTTAAGATGCAAAAGAGTTTGCATTATATTAAGACTATGTTAAGGTTAAAAGTCACACAACAGATGCGGGCTTAAGGAAGGCACAAGCAAGCTTAAGAATCAAGTTTTTATTTACTGCTTGGTAGTACAAAAGTTGTATATAAACTATTTTGTTAAAAATACATCTGATATGCAAATTTAAGAAAGGCTGACTAATATGGCAATATCCATACCCCTACAAACTAGCAGAGTGTAGTGTTAAATGCAATGAAACAGGCACGGTTTCTAAATCCTCTCATTGAAGTAGCAATGCACAAATTAAGGTCTTGCACGTATCAGGTCTTATAATACCTTATGTAAGTATTTTATACAGGTAAACAATGTTTTACATATCCAACACATTTTCATTTCTTTTATTCTACATATTTCCAATGGAATCAAAATAGAAACTACTTTTAAATTAAGTAAAAAAATACATATTTCTGTTTAAAATGTCTTCCATCCTTTTGGCAAATTTACTTGCAGTACTAACTCATCATGTATCAAAACACAATATTGTCAAAATAAACTTTTTTTAAAAGCTTTTGGGACAGTCTATAACTGTGTATCTCCTTTCTGAAAATTATTTGAAACTGCTTGGTTTTGCCCAATACTCCCTTTTTCCAGGAACATTTTATACTCATAGCTTTCAATCTCTTGGAAAATGAAAGATAACTATTATAACAAATATTAATTAAATTCTTCTAGAAACATTAGCTCTTCATACAAATAATCCAGTGAAGCCTGAAGAAGAAAGAAAATCAAGAATATTAAGCGTATGCCTGTGAGATGAGCTTGGTGTTTATGGTATACTTATATATTGAAGAGATTTCATATGCCAGGTTTGAATTAATGGGAGCAGAGATGCTAAACACTCAAGTTCCAGTCCTGGCCAAACAGTTATTTTGGGTTCTCAAGGATGGACAATTATCTCTAAAAATATCCATTTTAAAAGGAACATAAACCATTTATTCTTTTCAGAGCTCTGGTGAATGCTGGATTTGATTTTTTTTTTTTTGCAAATGTAGCATCAGTGAAAAAATCTCTATTGATAAGGCAAGTTAGTATCTCATGGATACAAATAGGAAGACCATCAGCAGCACATATTTCCAGCAAGAGTGAAATAAACTTGATGTTTCCTGACAAGACATGGGAGTATCTAATACATAAGAAAGAAGATTAATTTTTGTTTGTACACATTGATTGTTAACACTGTGTAAACTGATGAAGAAACATGATTCTCAGATCTCAAGGAGAAACACAGTTTAGAGCACTTGGACTAAAAGGATTGGAAGTATTAATTTAAAACAAATAAATTCCAAAACAAACATTGATTTTTCATTGAGTTCATAAAGTAGATTAAGTTACTTTATAGTTCTCAGAATATAGTGCAATCTCTACTAAAATGCATTACATTAGAGCTTAAATTCTTAGGCACTCAGAACAAACGTTATTTTTCAGTTTATTACACAGCAAAGTTTGCTGAAGTATTGCAAAGATTTCCCTCCCCAAAACAAGTAACAGGACAAAGAAGAGATCACGATAAGTAGACACAAAGAATTAACATCACAAAACCATCACTGGTATTTTTAGCTGTAGATCACACTTAAAATATAAAGGGAGTGACACTGGCTTAAGATTTTGGTGCCAAAAGAGCTACCCTCAGTCCAATAAAGACACTCTGAAGTACTTTAGTACTCCATAAATTTTTAATGTCAAATATTCCATATCCTTATCTAATGGTTGAAATACGTTGCCTTAGCTTAATAAGGAGCCTGCGGGTAAAAACAAAAGAGAAAGGCAAAACTATTAGGCATTCTTCAAATATGAGTGACTAGTTACAAGAAAACAGGAGAACAAGTGGTCTTAAGTAACCTTCCCAAAAGCTCACCTAACTGCATAGAAAAAGATGCTCTTCAGCCTATGTTAAGTAGCAAGGAGGAAGTAAGGGGGAGGGGGGAAAACAACCATTTAACATCTGCACATAGCTGAACCACTCTGTACTGTGATGTGTCACTTCACAGAGTCTGAGGGCTTATGTACTAAAGGCACACATGCAGATTTTGGCTGAAATAATTATTTCCTTGTATGTTTTGCTTGGCTACTGGCAGTTAGATTAAAAGAATATTTTCATCTTCCAAAGGCTGGCTTTTATCTTCAGCAAACACTTGTCAACTCTGGAGGGGAAGAACAGAGGAGAAAAATCCAGATGGACCAGAGGGGTGAACACAGTTTATCCACAGGGTAATCATATTACTCGTAATATTGAGCTCATTAAAAATACTTAAGTACAACAAAATTAAGATTATTTGATAAGGCTTTTACCTTTCCTGTCCAAAAACTTCTATGTATTTTTTCTTTCCAAGATGAAGCCCAACATTTGGTATGAGGTCCACACAGCTCAACAGTATTTAAGTGTCTAAATCTTACTGATTTCACTGGTGAAAAACCATTAAGTGTTTAACCTTGCACGGATGCCATCACAGAACTTCTAAAATGCTACGATGCCATAAATACATTTCCTTAAATAGTACGCATCTCTTGGGAGTTTTTGGTTTTCTCCAAAGTGCTAGCAGACAAGCTTCTTCTAAAAGTTCCACCTGCAAGAGAAGAAAACAATTCCAAAATAAGCCTCAATAGCAAAATTAGTTTTAGAATGAACATGCCAATTAAAAAGTTAGCAGATACTCTGAAATGGAAAAAAAATGCCACAATCGCATGAAATGGTTGCTGTGCATTTCAAGTTTAGCATATGAAATCCTAAAGGAGAGGAACTAAAAATTCAGCTGGTACTCATGAAAAGGATGGCCAAACACATGGACAAACTGACAAATGACATCACAGTGCAAAGTGCACACAACTTTGAAAATGACACTAGGAACAGAAACTATTATGTAGCTTCAGTGTACCTGTACTGTAAGCTTTTATTTACCCAGTAGCTTACAATGGATGTGCAAGAGCTCAATTCCAAATTTCTATTTCAATTACCAGCTGTATATCTACTACCTTACATCCCACTATGCATATTTTAAACAAAAGTAACTGATGAAATGGAGTCTGCTGAGAACAAGGGCCTTGGAGACATGGAGAAGACATGCTACGACTTCAAATGATGCAGCCAGCAAGACACTGGGATAAGCTGAAACACTGTAGAGGTCACTTCAAGAAAATACTATGAGCATGTCAGCTTAGGGGAAAAAAAACCCTGAACTTGAGAGCAGCAACTAACACAAGCAACCAGCAATATTACGTCATTCAGGCACCACCCAACTCAGGAATTCCATCTCATACAGAAACTCTCAGTAACAGCAGTTAAAGTCAGGCTACAAAGCGCAGATCTAATGCCTCCAAATGCCGGAACAAACCTTTTCTGGCAGCAGGTAAACAGACATTTATGTCTGCCTTCTTCCTCTGCACCTGAAGATCTGAGCCAAATTCTCCAAAACTATATGCTTTTTATCATATATTTATTGGCTGGAGGCAGAGACATCTTAAATGCTGCTTATCTGTTCAGTTTCAGTAAATTAAGCTATAATAATTTATTAGAAGTTCGAAATAAGTAATTGAAGTAAAGGTCTAACTACTACCTCTTTATATGTGAACAGCTTTTCAGGGCAGTGGACAAAAACCCATCTAGAACCATCCTAGGAAGCACTATCATAGTCTTTCAAGCAAGATGTGTTTATTTTTTGTAGCGCACATCAAACAGGGCTGGCTAGTTTCCCAGATCATTTACAAAATAGTTCTATTGGACTGGAGAGACCTTTACAAGAGATTCTGTGGAGCCACTTCTCTGCTATTAGAATATTTGTTTTCAGAAAGGGCAATACTTTAATCCTAAGGGATGTTCTACAACAAAAAGCTGCCATAGATGGACATTTAAATTTTTTATAGCTATACTATTATATCTCTCTAGAGAACAACTTATTTTTAGATTAAAGTAGTAATGGCTTAAATTTAGAGAAGAACTTTTAGGTACAGTTTTCTTATTTAGGAAAGGAATGAACAAATTGGAAGGAAAACTGGACTACAAAACATTTTTAGAATGATTTCAAAAGATTTTTTTTAAATCAAAGTGCACTGGAATTAATTTATTTTCATGTATGCCCTTTTCCATTCCTGATGTTTAAAGAGAAGATAACTAGTCAGCGTTTAGTCAAAAGACATATTACAAACAGTCTGATCATGCTACCATTAGAGATACAGAAAAGAAAAAAATAATCATGGGATAAAAAATACGATTAGCTGGACATGAAAATGCCAATGCAGCCAGTAAATGAAGAGGTTATCTCTTATTGCATTTAACCAATAATAGTTTTTAAACGGAAGAAAGGAAAAAACCCCACACCCACATCAACAAAAAACCCCTGAGCACGAGGACATTATTCTGCATCAGAAATTAAAAGCAAAGTTTGTCTTTCACTGACATCTGTGGATCCTTCACAGATTACAGAGCAGCAATGAGACAGCAGCCACTAGAAAGCAAAAAAACCCAACCATCCTTACGGTCTATCATCTACCTCCAAGGCAGGACCAGCTGTATTTACACTGGCTTTGACAAGCATTTGTCTAGTTTGGTCTTACAAATGTCCAGCAATAGAGATACCACAGCTTATTCCAGCTTCTTAATTTTTGAAACCTGAACTCCACCTCCTTGCAAATGAGCCTACTATTTGCCGTCTTACCCACAGCTTTTTAAACATTTGGAAGCATATAACATCTCCAAGTCTTTCTTCCTCTATGGCAATGGTTCCAAAAAACTGGGTATCATTTCATGATGAAGCTCGGAGTCCAAACACACTCTGCTTAGTTCAACAGTCATACCTGTGCTGCCAGTAAAGGTTGAGAGGAAGTATCCCATTGCAAATCAACTGTCTACTTTGTCTTCCTTTCTAAATTGATACAATTACAGAATGTTTTCTTAATGAATAAGCAACAGATGAAAAGAAAAGGCCATGTCTTGCACCTTGGCCTTTCAGAATTTAACCTCAAGACACTCAAGGGGTTTTGGGTCTTCTTACATTTTTAAACATACCTAATTTTGCCTTGTGCATTTCCCTCTCATATTTGAGGTTACTAAGAGTTTGAAACTGGACTGAGCTGACACAACCTGACTTTATCCTCTCTCTCGGCATACAGAGTGTTTGGCACTGTGCATTTAGTTCACTTTCCTCAAATCCAGTGCCTTCATTTTGTCACCCCAGAGTCCCTTTCTTCCCCAAGGGTCAAGCTCTGTATTTTGAATCACATTTGTGTAAAATCACCCTTCCCCTTCAGATTATCAGGGTTGTCATCAGTTGGAAGGAAACCATATTAACTTACAGGGTTTTTTTTCCCCTGACATTTTTAACCGTTAAAAAAAAATAGTAGTCAGGGGTGCATTCCAAAACCATGCCAGACATTTTTGACATGCATAATGGGGTACCTCAAGCAATTCACTGCAGTTTAATGACTCACAAGAAAACTCCAACCTCCTGGCTTAGTAACCTACCATAGATCCCTGCGATACGAGCATTTTCATGTGCCTCTCTTCTTATTAGCCAAAACTCCACTGATCTATCAGAGAAGTATCTAGTAAGCAGTCACCTTGTAAAAGCACACAGTACAGGGCAGCAAGCATAAGGAAGAAGCACTGTAGTTATTCCAGTAATGCAGCTGTCAGCAGCATTTGTTTCTTTTGGGTAATAAGCACATTACCACTAAATATGAACCACCATTTATTGACAAAAATTACCATGCAGATGTTATTTCTTGGACCAGTCATGCCACCTCCACAAAGTAGTTTTTATTTCAGCATCTACCCTAATTACAAAGTCTTAATAAACAAATAGGTCAGAATTTGATGTATAATTTAGCCTTTGCCAATCAATCATTCACTGAGTGATCAAATATAATTTTCGCAGACTTCTGTAGAAACTTTTGAAATCAAAAGATGAATTTTCACACAGAACTGATACATTTTCAACTTCATTTCTCTTCACTGATTACGTTCATTTATTTCACGACATGCCGCTTTCAATATTAGTTCCCAAAGTTTGATACCTGCAGTTTACTCTGAGCTTCTCCTCTCTTGCATCTCCTGTTTCACAGGCGTGGCAGGCGCTTCACTCACTTCCTGTTTCACAGGCGTGGCAGGCATATCACCATTGACACTCTCCACACCGGTAACAGACATCAAGCTTTTCCTTTCTTTGGAATTCGATTTGTGCTCCACTT
This sequence comes from Grus americana, assembly GCF_028858705.1. Lineage (NCBI taxonomy): Eukaryota > Metazoa > Chordata > Aves > Gruiformes > Gruidae > Grus > Grus americana. The sequence goes on from NC_072855.1 coordinate 24,949,522, forward strand.
TTGTGACTCTAAATCTGAGGTAAGCAAAAGAAAGATTCACTTATATTTCCCCAGAGAGTAGTTAGAGCATTCTCAGTACCCAGTGTATGGACAGGAACAGGTTTTCAGGTCCCAAGACCTAGGTAACAGAGCAGACAGCCACATGGACCCAGCTTCACATCAGAGTAATCTTCCTTTCCGTTATCTACACGTACTTTTAATATTCACACTTTCTCAGGCAACTGTGATTTAAAGCAGAACCCACAGTTGCATACTACTTCTAAGAACAGTAATTTTCTAAGACAACCACAACCTAAGCTAGGAATTAAATAAATGAAACAGAATGAAGTGGTTTCTATATCTCACGCTTACTTGAGAAATATCGAAGTCAGAAACAGAGGAATTTATTAGTATGCAATCCTTGTTTCTTTTTAGCCACTATCAATAGAGCAATAGCTTTGGATTTATACCCACAGTAAATCCCCATCTCTTTACATAGTTCTAAAAAAAAAAAAAATTAAGTTTATTTCTTCCAGAAACAACTTCAGTCTAATAGTGACAAGATTACAAAAACCAATCACTGATACTATAAACAGAGTAGAGTCAATGAATATCTGATTCAACAAGGGCAACTGCAGCATCCTTAATAAAAGTATACTATAAAGTGACCTAAGTCTTACCTTCCCACAGAAAGGACAGTAACTTCTCCAAGACGACTTCTCCTATGCTCTTTAGATTTGTGAGCTGGCTTTATAAGGTGCCATCGTTTGTGGCTACAACGAGTACAAACATCCTTTTCTACCACTCCTCCAACAGTATGGAAGTGATGGCTTTTGCAGTTGTGTTTAAATGGAACAGCACCAGGGGACAAAGGAGATCCTGGACTTGTTGGACTCCCGGGAGAGGTAGGAGATAAAGGGCTGTAGGAAAAAGGAGAAAGGAAATTTAATGTTTACTATAAAATCCCGTTACTTAAAAATGAAAAAAGGATAAAATATAACCTTCAGTTATGTCTAGTGAATAGCTGTTTTTTTTTCAGAGGCTACTTATTTGTGAGGATGTCTGGTTTAAGGTTCCCTGTGATACCATATTTTTGCAGTTAAAATCACTTCCATAAATTAATTCAGCTGCAGTCATGTGGTGAAGGTAACTAAGACAAAAGGCAAGGAAGTGAAACAAAAAATCAGCCTAAAATAGAACAGGTTACATGGAGTTATATTGATCAAGACATCTAATTAGCTGATTAAATTCACACTTGCAAAACTACTGAAATATTTCAGAATTGTTACAGTATCTTTAAGAACTCACGGAAGAATAGCATAGTCCCACAATATTGCAAAGTGACAAAACTAAAATATATACCATGACAAGAAGAGGAATCAACAGGTAATTCAGCCTAAGCGTCAGAAAAACGCTTTATCAAAGTACCTAGAAAGAAAAAGCAGTACAACCACCAACAGGCATTTACTGAGAATATCTAGTCAATCTAATTTGCTTCTAAAACAGAAAAGAGGATAGCATAGATAGAAAGCAGATGATGTACTTTTTTGGACTGCAGCAATTTTGACACTTGCAACACATTCTCCTAAAGCAAGCTAGAGCTCAGTGCAGTAAAGGTGAAGTTACCGTAGCGTAAAGTAGCACACCTTGTTAAAAAAAAAAAAAACACCAAAAGGGACATACCAGAAAGTTATATATCAGTAGCTTACTACGAAACTGGAAAGACATACTAAATGTGGTTATTCTGGTCCTGGCGATACTCAGTGTTTTAAACAGTTCCTTGGGTAACAGAATAGAAGAATAGCTAAAGTACCCATAAATTTTCAGTCACCCACAGTAACTGTAGAAGACAAGATAAGAAATTACGATGATCAGAGAAGAGCCTGTGTGTGAAAGACACATTCACACATACATAAATCTTATTAAAAATACTGGATGTATTGCAGTAAGGACAACACAATTTTCAGTGCTTTAGTAGAAAAACTTTACAAACCCAGATTATAGAGCAACTAGCCAGATGATCATTCTTCAGAAAAAGGTGAAGATCACAAGCTGAACATGAATCATTACGATGTTGCTTAAAAAGGACAACTTTCACAGCAGAAATAACAGGACTATAATCTGTGAACCTAAAATTACATTACTTAGCATTAATCACACCTCAGCTGAACGTTCCATCTAGTTTTAGACATGTTATTTCAAGAAAAATACTAACAAACTGAAGAGTCTCCAGAGGAGAACAGAAAGAACAAATTAAGGAAATAAAATATGCTGTTAAGAGACTGGAGTTACTTAGATGTTTATTTTCAAAACAAAAATATTGACAGGAGGCATTTATTGGTCTTCAAATAAATAAGAGAATGCTATAAGGGAAATAAAAGCTGTTCAACATCTGAAGCAAAGACAGGAACTAATGGTTTTAAGTGGCAGAAGTGCAGATTTTACTTAGCCATTACTATTTTTATCGTTATGAAGTGTTTCATAGTGCACCAGATTTGAAGAAATACAATGGATTTGCACTTGAGTTACTATAGCTTTAGGAGTATCTGTCAGAAATGACCTAAGAACAAAAAAGCATTTTCCCTCCCCCTTACTTTTTTGTATTTTAATTCACCACTGAAACAATAGCCTGAAACTCCCAAAATAACATCACACATCCCTACAAAAAAGATTGAGTTAAAATTCAAACAAATATTTCTGCTGCACCATAAGTTTAAAACTAATTCCTATACTTAAGAAAAAAAATTGAACTTACAAAAGTTCAATAATCAAGTCTATCACTTAAAACAGGATATAAGTGGTTGCATACTCAACTATCTGTTTTGCTGAAACTATACACTCCTACTTCTTTATTAGTGACACAGTACTACTTGAACCTTCATCTTCTTTGCCTTGAATATGAACACAGGATTACATATGAAGAGTATTTAGAGTAGTAAAGAGATAAAGGTACTCATGTACAGATACAAGTACTTCTACACAAATGATGCTTCTGCAACTAAAGGGCTAAACTACTTTCACTACATCATTCTCTAAACAGGTGTGTAGTAAAAAAAATATAAATTATTACCACAATTATAAAGAAAAAAGTAAACCAGAAGGAGAGACAGAAAGATATGTCTATTTTAAGTTAGCATCCATCCAAATGAAATGAATGCTGCTTCTGTTCTTTCAAGTCAGAGTTTGGCTTACTAAGCCAAATTGTAAGTAACTTCACCCTAAAGTAAACAAATATTTGCAGCCTCTGTAAATCTTTAGCCCAAAAAGCAATAAATCTGTTGTTACACAGCTAGAACACGTAACCAGAAGAGCCAGTTACTAACCCAGGGCATACATTAAAATTTAGTGACTCAGAGACACCACAAGGAAATCAAAGTATTATCCTCTCAGCTGATAACCCAGGAAATAAAACCCTTTGAAAGGGTACGTTTTTAGTTGCCTCAAGAAACATGCATTAAAAAGATGAGTAATTACCTTTCAGGTTCAAAGACACTGCTATCTGCCACCATGGCCTTTAACACATCAGCATTTGCTGCAATGAGAATAGATAGATTTCTTCAAAAGTGTACAGCTCTAAATTTAGAATAAACAAACAGCAAAATTAAAGGTCCTCAAAGAAATTTCATCTAAAAGAAAGATGACTCCATTAAGTATATCGCCAAAAAGGAATGAGAGAAAATTATGCAAAAAAATGTTAATAAAATTCTATGGGATTTTCTTAACATGAGCTACTGAAATTACAGTTCATATTGCACTCAAAGCTTTGCCCCAACACAAGCCATATAATGTAGCCATCTGCACAACACTCCCAAACAAGAGCTCTGCAAACTTGAAAAAATCCATTTGATACAGGAGTATCATCACCTCATATATATAAAGCAACTTAAGATTATAAACACCAGTTTAAGTGAGCCTTATAAAGTGCAGATTAATTATCAGCCAAGAGCTATGGATTACTCACATATTCTAAAAAATCCAAAACCGCACACATGGGGTACTTAATCCCAACCTTGAGGAAAAATACACAAGCTCAAAGTCCTAACAGTTAAGGGGAGAGGGGAGGAAACACAAGGAACCCAACCCAAAAATACAGCTTTTCCAGAAGATTAGTCTTCATTCAGAAGTAACTCAAAGCAAGTTCAATGCTTAGGAGAACTTTGATTTATACAAATATAAAATTAAAAGGCTAAAAGTTCTTGTACTATAAAAGCATGCAGTCTCCTAAATGTTTCTTCTACTGGGCAAATATGTTCCGAACTAACAAACCGTTCCATGGGCTACTTCAGCGTGATTTTGTTTTTTCAGTCATATCTTCTTTATCCTTTACTACACAGCACATGAAGATAACATGTTCAAAATTCAACGTTAGTGCTAGTCTACTCTATTGTCTCAATTATGCACAAGCCTTTCATCAGACAACAGCTGCAGGAATTGTTTCAAGACAACAAGTTTAATCTGGTCAAAATGTAAAATTTCACATGCTTTAAAGATTGCCATTAAGAAAGAAACCTTTAGCTTTTGCTTCACCAAAATGATGAACCAAGAAAAAAATCAAACACCCAATATCAAGAAATGCATGAACCAAACTTACTATACAAAGTAATTTTCAGGAAAGGGGATAAATTTTCCTATTTTGTTTGAACTTACTGCCTTCTGAAGGCAATCTCAAAGAGTTAAGCATGTACAAAGTGGTTATTAAATGAAGACACATACTTCACAATGTCTAAAAAAGACGTATTTGTTACAGAACACCATCACAAAGGCTCATAACTTCAATATCACAATACTATACCTTCATTTTTCATAATGTAGTTAACAATTTGTCCCACAGTGTCGCTATTCTCATGTATAGTTTCATTCATTTCTGTGCAAGGAAATAAATATGTTGTCAATATCTTGGCCTTCCAAATCAAGAATTGATTTATTTTAATCCAAAATAAAAACAAAAAAACCCAAGTCAAAACAAAAACCAAACACACACCAGAAAGGGTTACATAAAAAAGACAAGATCACTTTGGAGAGAAAGCTTAGATGAAAGTTTTGAGTCCTTATGCAGGAAAAAGTATAAACACAAGTTTATGGAATCTAAACCTTGGTTCTAACATATTCATCCAAGACTTGAATAAACTCAGTATTTTCACAAGCATACATCAGAATTCCTTCTCTAGTTCATAAGGAGACAAAGAGAGCAGTATTTCTAGTTCTAACAATAGGGAAGAAAAACAAAAATCATTAAACTATCTCAAGTCACTTTTAAAATAGGTATTATTGGCTTCTAGTATAAGATGGATTCAGTTTAAGTTTTTCACCATAACTACAAGGACATAACATTTGATTTTTTTTTTAATTTAAAAAAAAATTCTCATATGACTACAGGAGCAAGGGATTTAAGAAAGAAACCTCATGACTATACTTAATACTTTGGGAATCGATTGTACCACTAACAATACTGGAAGCTTCCCCAGAATAACCTTAGAAGGCAGAGAAAGATCAGGGAGATAAATACAAAACAAAGAGGCACAGCTCTGCCCTTCCCTAATAATTGTTATGACTAGCTTTATAAAGAAAGAAAAATTTAAAAAATAAAAAAAGGATTGAGGCAAGTTTGATAGGCAAGACCCTAAATTTGTCTCTAAGGAGTAAATTAGGGGCTTCCTCATCTCTGTACCAACCCTTCATCTTCATCCTAAAACCTGCAAATTTGCAATGCAACTTAAGACACAGCTGCTACCCCAAACTAAGACCTAAAACTTGTCCCCCTTTCATTACCACTCACCTTGCTGTTACCACTCAGGTGAACTAACAGATCAGATAGTCCCACTCACTACGTACATGCCCCAGGCGGTAATTGCTGAAGAACTTACTGACACATCATTACTGCACTGCTTGGCTCTACCCTTACCACAGAGCCACTGCAATTTGCACTTATTATGAACCTACTGACAGTAATTAATTGGGAGAAAGGAAGAGGCCAAAGGTATTTACAAGTGATTTGGCCCTTGGTTTAACTTAGCCAAATGCTATACTGGGTTACCATTAGCCCTTCCCAAGTGATAACACTCTTTTCTTGGTTTTTTTTTTGTTTGGTTGGTTGGTTGTTTGTTTTTGGGTTTGGGTTGGGGTTTTTTCCCCCAAGTAAGAGAAGATGGCAATGAGGAACCATAAAAACAGGAACACAAACAAACATTAGAACAAAACCAAAGATATCTTTAAGAAAAAGTTAAGCAGCACACATTACATAGAACACAGACACTCAGTCCAAAGGCTCCATTTTACAATGAGAAGGGAGATGGGAACGACAGCACAACAGGAACAAATTAAGATTGCTAAACATAAAACTAAGATTTTTTTTTTTTTGGCTTTAAAAGGCAGCTTTTTGTCACTCAGAATTATGTATAATACTACTTTGTTGTTAGCAGCATATGAAATGCAGAAAAGCAATCTGGTGACTCTGCAGTGTATAGTTTCAAACAAATATACCGGATACTTTGATCCCTCTAAGCCCTTAATTGATGTTAGAAGACTTGCATGGGAAATTGGAACACTCCCTAGTTTTGACTGGCAAAGATCAAAACCCAATAGATATATAATGGTAATAAAAATATTTTTCTTAACATTGTTTTGATGTCAAAGATAGACAGAAATGACAGAAGTTTCACAATAAATTATTCCATAGTAGCTGCAATGTACATAAGTTGTTTATTAGACTTTTTGATTACCTATTTTTTCATCAATTTTTTCTTCTTCTACTTGTTCAGCCTCAGTTGTACAACGATATCCTTTTTTCTTAAGGACATGACAGATGAGGATCCCCAAGAGACCCATGATGAAGAAAACGGGAACCAATGCAAAGGCAATATACTCTAGGTGTTCAGCCTTGCCATCATTGCCATCAGTTTTAGTTGTCAAAGTAGTTGTCTGTAAGTCATAGCTTGACAAAACCTGGAGAAACTCTCCATTACCTACATAAACGAACAAACACAGTTATTACTATACACTACAGATCACTTTAAAGCATTTAGAAAATTACAAGCATGACCAAATCCCCATAGCATCAATATGATATACCCTCTGTGATGACCTGAATGGACAACACACACTCTATTGGCTGAGAGCTCACACCCGTAACAGTAGATATTCCCTCTTCATAAAATGATTAGAAAACATCTAACATACAAAAAAGCTCACATCATATTCCTTCAATGTAGCAGTGCAGAACAAACCATATTCCAGCCTGACAGGCTCATAATCTCAACAACATGGCTCAAGTATTTCACAGACGAATAATACCGTCATTGCTCCTTGTTCCCATCAGTGAGGAAAATGCCATACAATTCCTCTGATTCTAAGTTCATGCAAAATTGCTAAAAAAAACCATGGATCCTTCCCTAATATGGGAGTACGCACATGATTTAGGATTGACCCTAGCAAAGAAAAAGTACCAGGTTTGAGAGAAACCACCCTGATTTTTTTCTTAATAGTGGAATTTCACAGCACAGAAGAATGAACATTTACCCTCTGCTCATTTGTAAATCATTTTGTATTTAAACTTGAAACAGGTTGGGAAAGAGGCTTTTTTTTGTTTGCAAAGAATTTAAGTCACAGCACAGGCACACACTAACTCTATACCCACAATAAAGCATTTTTGTTTCAATTAACCTCTGAAATTAACTGATGTATATTCCATGTTATAGACTGGCCTTTTGAACCACCAAAAATATAGAATATTTACATTAGAATGGACCTCTGAAGTTCGTTAGTCCAAATGCTGCTAAAAGCAGCTCTGATTAGATCAGGTTCCTCAGGTAAGCTCCATCTGAAGGATGGACATTCCACAACATTTCTGGGCAACCTGTTCCAATATTTGTCTACTTTAATGGCCAATATACACAGATAAATAAAAATCTCAGTAAAATTATACAAGTTCAACTGTTTGGCTAAATCCAAAAATACATGTGTGCGTACTCAAAATTCCTTCTGAGCCTCTAGAGTTTATACACACTCCACACAATAAAAATTTAAATATTACTCTTCCAACATGCCAGAATATTCCTGCATTTTTACCATTTATTCTTCTCCTCCACTTCAGGTGAAAACAATTTTTGGAGTAGGAAAGAATGACAACAGAAAACACCAATAAAAAAAAATCTAACACTTTTTCAAGATATTTTCCACCCACTTGTATTAAAATGGACAAGGCAATTCCTAATCTTTCCATTAAACAAACTGGTTGAAGGAACAAAGACTCATCAGAAAACCATTTACATGACAGTGACACTTTCACAACAAGTGTCTAGAACAATCAACTCCTTCCCTTTTAAAAAAATTAATATAAGCCTCCAGAAAATTGCCAAAAAACTGTTATTCCACAAATACATCTACTGCACTGGCTGTGTAACTGAGTTGTATTTGAAAAATACCAGTAAGGCAACAGACAGCTAAGAAAAGATTTGTAAAACTGCAGTTAGATGTTTACCTTATTTTTCTTTATATGAAAACACTAAACCTTTTTGAAGTATTTCTGAAGTTTTTCAGGACAGTCCTGAAGTGTCAGTTCAGTAGTAATACACAAGACTTGCTCAAAGTGAAAAAATACTGGCATTTCTTTGAAATAACAATCGATAAAAACCCCATTAGCAAAAAGAAAAAAGTGTTAAGCATTTCTCTAAACTAATTTTCTAGACAATAGTACACATGCAGAGAAATAAAAAGGAAAAATAGAAAGAAATGCAAACAAACTACTGAACAGATCATGAGGCTAAATGCTAAAATAAAATCTCAGGATGTTTGCTTTGGTCAAAGCCAGATGGCTTAGCTTACTCCCAAAACCAAAAAAGAAAGGTATTCACTTTTAAGAAAGACTAGCAATCCTAATTGTACGCAGAATTTACTAGATAAGTAACCTTTAGAAGCTTTAAGTTATGCCTGAGAAGGACAATTGAACACTGTCTACAATTTAATACTTTAAGACTGCAATTATTTTACACTACAAGGAAACAAAAGATGAGAAAGGTTAATGGACACAATCATATAACTCAGAAGGTTCATCTTACATACAGTTTATTTGCTTTCTAAGAAATTATAATTCATTTTTAATATACAAAAATAAAAGGGTTGGGTTTGGTTTTCTGCTAAACCAGCAGGTAGCAACAGCTACAAAGTCCCCCTCTTAATCACACAAAATAGCTTAATTTACTTCCCAGGCAGGAAAAAAGCCATCACACCAGAAAAGTATTATTTTGATGACTATAACATCTCAGAATCTAAGAAATCCAACTTAAATAGTATACATCACAAGCTCAGAAAGGTACTAATAAATAAGCATCCCTCATGTTCAAATAAAGACAAAAATAGGCAGATGCTTTGGATTTTGCAGCACATTATCCATTTTAAGAATGAATGGGAAAGACCTTCTACACTATTTGAGACATCAACAGCCACTTACTAATCCAGCTAATGGGTGGAAGGACAAATCAGGACCACAAAATGACTGCACCTTGACTTTTTAGGTTTTCTACCTCTTTGTAGCAGGAGTGGGATGCATTGTCCAAACAAGTAACATTTCTTGACATTTCTCTCTAACCATAGTAGGTAACTCCCACTTCAAACCTAAACTGCATCGCTAAAGGCCCACGCTTCAGACTCTCCAAGTTGTCCATCATTAGTTTCTCCAAAATTCCAAGTGGCTTTAAGAAGTCCCTTTCCCTTCAGTCCTCTGCTACCCCACTGCCTGTGCTCCTGCCAGACCATAGCCCTGACAACAGTTTTAAACTGGATTATCAAGATGACCAGGGTTTAAGAAAAAATGCCTTTAAAAGTCTTCAGCTTTCAAGCAATCATTTTACTGAATCAGTATAACCTGTAGTTTGGCAAACTGCTCTATCAAGACACCAAGTAAACTGAACTGAGGGAACAAGTAACTGTGAGCAAGGATAAATGCAACCAGAACAAGCTTTCCTGAAGTAATTGAGCCATAGTCTCAGAGTAGGCTCCACAAATAAGGGTGGTAGGATTAAATACATGTAAAAAAAGTATAATGTCCTACCTAATTATTTTTAAATCATCGACTTTAAACCCCATCAACTTGACATAGCCACCGAAAACATACAATATAAAATACAAAGCTGATTCACAAAGGTGCATACAATCAACAGAAGAGAACAATTATACACAGCAAATGGGAAAATAGATCCCAAATACTACTAAATGTTCACAGCAAAGAACAGAAAATTCTTTATAAACCTGAGCCAATCTTAAGTTCACAAGCAACTCCAGCCACAGAGCTACGTCGCATTTTCAGGAGGGCAGATCATTGCTGAGCAATCACTAAATACCATCTCCATCCTCCAAAAAAGCAAATCATCAGAAACTACTCAGGCTGATATCCCAGCATACCTAATATATCTCACCTGTAAATGCTTGCATAGTAAGAACCAATGGTTTGGGTTTCTTTGTTTTCTGTTTCTTTTTCTACCTACATAATCTGTTTCTACCTACATAATCTGTTTTACAATTTAGTTAGTACTTCTGCTCATAGACTGCCACCTGGAGAAATGAGAAAACCTCATCAGCTACAATCTATTCTGCAAGAGGTGATGACAATCTAGGCAAATTCTCAAAGGTGACATGCAACCTATACAAGTGAAAAGAAAAATAAATAAATAAATGTGAGAACTGTGCCTATACTCACACTTTTTTTCTAACAGAAAGAGGTTGAAAAACTCGTAATTTATCAACTGAATACTGTGTAGCATAGATTAGTCCATTAATTGGATTGAGATTTAAAGAGCTTTTGAACTAGGCAGGAAAATACACTTAAAGTATTTTTTTCCCCATTTAAAATGCATTAACAAACATAGATACTCCAATATACCAGCCTATATAGGATAAGCCTATATGATTTTTCTTCAGTTGTCCTTAGATATCTAAAAATCTAATTCTCCCATTAAAATCCAACAAGATACAAACAACTTTGCAAGGTATTTTGCTTATTACTAGTAAAACATTAAATAAGTAATATTTCCATCCAAATACATAATTTACACAAGGTCCATAAACTACTTGATGCCATTCATATTATGTTCACAGGTGTAAAAATTCACCAAAATCAAACAAAAAATATTCCAAAAGAAATTAATTAGCTGGATCAAATACTTAGTGCTGTGTAACCTTCTAAGCAAAGCACTCATCTTTCATTATCAAACACCCTACACATATCAAGATGTCTGCCCTCAAAAACCTCAGCAGTTATGACATAATGCAAAAACAAGGCTTGCCTAGCTAATATATTTCATGTCCCCTATTCCTCTTCCCCAGAGGCATATTATGCTTATTAACAGACTGTTGATAGTCTACCTCATTCTCATGATGTTGCTTCATAACAGTTTTTAATGACAAGTTCAGGCCATAGTAATCTTCCTTGACTCAAGTCAATTCATATAGGAATTCATTTGCTTCAGTGTTTTGCTGTCCTGGCATTTTAATATACCTGTCATTGCATACCAGTCTATATATCAAAATTACTTGAAGATGTGAGCTAAATAAAAAAAAATCAGGAGCCATATTCAGCATGTTTAAAGCGATGCTTAAGCTGTAGATCACAGATTGCATTCATGCCACTAATTCAAATCTGATGTACTTTTGTTTGATTAAAAATGAATATATGTTAGGTATTGAACTTGAATATTGTCTGCCCTAAAAAGTAAAATATAAGAACAGTCAACCTCAGACAAGTCTTTTACACTGGTTCTAATCATTACTACTCTGACACAAAGATAGTGTTCTTCCATCTCAGCAATGGCTCAAGAAAATTTTACAGCATCTTTCGGAAACAGAATATATAACGGGAAAAAAGTTAGCACATCAATGAAAAAACATTTCATCCTTCATTAAATTGCAGTTTTTACACGGCCTAGACATATCTATTAACATTCTAGTTAAACACTGTATTCCCTCCATATTAGTAAAATAATGTTTGACCACAAAAATATCCCAAGACTACAATGGCTTGAAGGCTGTGAAGCTGGAGCAGACCATGTAAGCAAAGGTATTGCCCTGTAACAAACTTTCTTTTCCCCTAATGTTTTATAAACTCACATAAAAGAGAGAAGGGAGCACCTCTCTAAGGTGCTCATCCCACTGTCAAAAAGCAGAATTGCAACTATCTGCCATGCATGGCTGAAGATCCTGCAAAGGTAGTAGCTTGCCCTCCACACCTATTTTCTTACTCATTGCAAATGGAGGGTCAGGACAATTCCTCCTTTAGTATCTACTATCACAATATCAGATCCTGCTTGCACTGAATTACAGAATTACTCCTTCCTTGCTTTTAGCTGCAGGTACATGAAGATTTCACACTTGGCATGATCACCAGGACCTCCTCACTATGAGCCTCGGTTATCTCAAAGATTTGCCTTTAGTACTGATCTAAATAGACAATTCTCAAACTTTTCATAAAGCACATGAGAAGTCTCTAGAAATATTTAATATTGCTTAAAGAACAACTCAGATTCTTGAAAAATAAATCCTTTTTGTAACAGATCAAACCTGTTTAGTTGTTATAAGCAATATAAAACTAATTATAGTAATGCATTGCATTTCTTTTTCTAAATCTCCTATATGAAACATAAGCATAATCTACATCTAGCTGATTACTTCAAGCACATTCCAGTTGTTTTTGTACTGTTTAATTTACAGAAAGTAGTCCATAAACAATGATGTAATCTTCTCTCTGCTGTACTGATAAAGAATCCATTTCTTTCTTATGGTATGCCTTTTAAAGAACTTTGTTTATATTTTATGAATTTAATTGTTCTAGCAATCTACCTGCTAAAAACACACATACATATTCACTATCTTCTTCTCCATAAAGTTCAAGAAGTTACATGATCGTATTTCCTTCTTTCAGGCAGGAAAATGAAATGTAGCTATCAATCTCACAGTATACAAACTATTGTTGGCCTTAATGTTAATTAATATTTCAAGAAATTAAATACAATCAATGTACCACCTATTTAAGTACAAGACAAACAAAATATTCAGATATGGCATATGATCTGCTCAAACATCTCAGCTAAGCATAGCTGGAAAACATGTCTCAGTAGCAACATCAGCTTACGCATTTCTCTTCCTCCTCACCATTAATGTGTCAGTTCAGCCATCTGTGGAAAAACAGCAATCACCTAAGGTTCAAAATAACTTAGAATATGTTTTGCTTGGGTGGTTTTTTGGGATGTTGCGAGGGGGGAAGAGGTGGGGTTTTTTTCTTCTTTTTCTTTCTTTCATACCTGGATCACTTCTAGTTCAATTCACCACGTGGACCTACACGCTGTTTAAAGGGCATAATCAAAGGACTGCTTAAGCTGGCAATGCCACGAGGAGGAATGGTCAGGCAGCTGTGACCTCAGCTTACCCTGCAAGAAAAAGGCACCTGATGATCAGACCTAGTGGTTCATGCTCTCCTGGCTCTAGGGGAAGTACCATTAAACTATAACAACACTTCCTACTGGCAGGCCGGACATCTAAGGTGGACAGATGTATGCTTTAAAGCATTCATTTTAAGTGTCATTTAAAGTGCAACTTTTTTTTTTACTTTAAATTACACACTTTTAAACTCAGGCATAAAAATAAAGAGACTTATTACCTCAATTTCTTAAATACACACTAAATACTTCACTCTCAAGAATTTAAGAAAACTAACTTTATTTTTAAAAACTTACTAAAGTAATGGAGTTTTAGTGAAATTAATTAAATACCAAAAATGACCAGCTTATGTCCCTTGGCATTTCAGACGTGGTGGATATTTTCTTAAAAGAAAGAAGCTGTAAATCAGCTATTTACTTTCATTCAGTACATTCAATTTATTTAGATATAACAAAGCATTCTACTATAGCTGCAGTAGAGGCTTCTGTTATGAAAGTCTAATTTCATTTTTTAGATTCTTAATTCAAGTGCTTAGCAGTGAATCTGTTTAGAACTCTGATGATAATCATGTACTGACTTAATACAGGTTTTTATTTATTTAATGGTAGTAAATTTAGCCAGAACAGTTGCTGTGACTTTGAATTAAATATACTTTGTAAGAGTTATTTGATTTAAATAGTATTTTTCTATTCTGGACACTACCGTCACATTGCCTTCACATAACTAAGCAGATGAAATAACAAGCCATTTCAATCACAAGTCAAAATACATCACTGCCCAAAACAGGCACACAGAAAGATATTTAGGAAACGTTTGGACTTCTCTGCCTTACTACTAAGGTGGTACCTACAAAAGAGACAAGGCAAACTAGAAAAGGTAGCAAAGAACAGGTTAAAAAAAAAGTTTATTTTCCAGAGGAAAAAACTCTTAAGTGAAGAAAACCTATTGCCTACCATTTGCTTAGGCTATTGTTCACGGAAATTGTACTTTAGGGAACATGCATAAACTGAATAACAAAGGAAAAACACCTATCATCGAAGAGGAACATTCAACAAGTTTGTGAATTCCGTTTCACGTCTAGCTTCCTTGTAGTAATCAGAACCTACAACCAGAAGTGAAATAAGCAGGAAATCTGATGAGAAAAAAGGAAGCCACATGATGAAAGAACATACTGACAACTACTAACAGTACTGCCAATTGCCGTAGAGGTTAAGCAAGGTTGTTTAAAGTTTACTGTTAAGAACAGACCTCAAAACCTTCATTAGATTTGTCAAAAGCAGTGTCTGAAAAAAGTGAGCAGAAGGATCAACCACGTTTCTTTAAAGCTCATTCTAACTGCACCTACTTTGAGAACAAGATGCATGCAGCAAGTCTTGGGGATGGCCTACCTGAACGTAATACTCAACAGCATCTTTACTACTCCACATTGTATTAAAACCATAAAACTGCAAGTTTTTCATAGTACCTCAAGCTGGAGCCTGCTAAGAGTCCTTAAATTAGAGACTGAGTCTTTGGTCACTGCAAAAACTGTGACTGTGGGCAAATTTTTTAGTAGGTATGGAAAGAACTTTGAACTCTGAGAAACGGGTCTCCGCCCTGATGATTCTTTCCTAATTCCTATTTATTTCTGAATTGCATGCCCTATTCCACACTTCCTGTAAGTTGTCTGCAAAAAGTTTTAGGCAGGCTTCCCTGAAAGCC
Organism: Grus americana; assembly: GCF_028858705.1. NCBI lineage: Eukaryota > Metazoa > Chordata > Aves > Gruiformes > Gruidae > Grus > Grus americana. The sequence goes on from NC_072855.1 coordinate 24,964,624, forward strand.
TGAGGGTGGGGTGGGGATACCTCCTATGTAAGGATAGGTCCTATTAACAGCAAACAAACTATAGCTATAAGCACCACTGTATAATGCACAGAACCCTCAAAAAATTTAAACCACTGCAATTTCTACGCTTCCAGATAGAGCTTGTTAGGAACCAAAAAGACCAAACCTAATAAATCATCTTGTCAGTCACCCAGTCAGTCCAAACAATCACACCATGAAGACATCTGACATTATTATGAATTCAATGAAAAAAAAAAAGAAAAAAAAAACCAAAACAATGAAGAGTATCCAGAGCAGTTTTGTCCTGTTGAGAAAGGGGAAAAAACGCTATATGAAGGGCAGTAACAGAAACTCAGTCCATTCCTTGTGTGTGACACAATATGCGGTTGATAATGCTGTGGAAACATAGAGACAAAAAGCTCATGTTTCACTGTTTACCAGTGTTAAAATTGCAGTGCTTACAGTGTAATTGCTTTGGTCACTACTCCAGCTGCAAAAATACACAGAACTGATGCTTTGCATTTCTGTTGGAAAGTTTTTTCCTCAAATTTCAGTTTTCAAATAAAATATGCACTGCATGCAGCTACCACATGCATTTAATTAGAGCACACCTCAGCAGTTTGGCTGTTAAAAAAACACTTTCCCGGACACATCAGATATTTAAAAGTATTCCATAACACGGGTAAATTTACAAGTGCAAGCAGCATCTAGTGAGCACCATTAAATCAATGCTACCAACCACTTCATATCAACATATTTATGCAAATAAACCACCACACTAGTTTAGGTGAATCAAAAATCAATTTTAACCAAGTATATCCCCTGTGTGAATATACAGCACATAAACTTACAGAAAGTAAGCAAACTCAGAGGAAGGAGAAAATTCTTTCATAGCTTTCCCATTTCCTGCTAGACTTGCCAACTTCTAGCTTTCATATGTACAAACCTATGCATCTAGATATACCAGACTAAATTACTGCTATCATTATTAAATCCTACCAATGCACATAGCATACTAACAGTCCTCCAGCATAACTGCCTTCAAGCTCAATAAAGCAATCCCAAGTATAAACATTTGTAAAAAGTCAGTACAAGCCTATGTATACACATCCTTTGGTTTACTAACATATCTGTTTACACTCTCTTCAAGATGCCAGTAGTAGGTAAACTGTATAGTAATCTCAACATGTAGAAATATGCAGTAATATGCAAAAGTAACAACCAAAGAGCAAATTAATTTATCTGTTAAAAAATATTTCACACAAAAGTAACTGAGAAGAAAGGGGGGGAAAAAAAGGATGGTCCTGATTAAGAAGAGAAGAAGAATCCGCAGTTCCTCTCCTCTCACTGTTTCACATGAAACGTGGAAAAAATAAAAACTAGGGCCTCAGAGAGCACTAGCTACCAGTCAACACAAATTTGAAACTCAAGATGCTTAAACTCTTTCAGTGAAATTGACTAGCTAGGGAAAAGAAAAAAAAATAAAAGGTTTGATAATGCTAGTATCTTTAGCACCATTTTACTGGCCCCAGTTGTGCCCAGCAGTACTTATTTCTTTCCGCTCTCCTGAAGAGAATGATGGACTGGATGACAAGCCTTCCATTCCTCTTGCAGATGGAGGATATCTCAATCCTTTCTGACCAAGCTGGCCCGCACCAAGTAATAATTACAGATGTACAGAAGTAAGTATCAAAAGGTTACCTGTTTCTTAACTGTTTCCACTAAGTTTACTCTCAAACAAGTTGGTACGCTCTTATCAATGTCATATCACCCAAAGGTAATAAAACTGATCAAGTTGAAAATTACACCAGGTAAAAATGAGCATCAGCTTAATCACAAATGTTTGAGAAGCACAAAGCACACAAAAAAAGCACTTCAGACTACACATGCAACAAAATCGGTTTCACTTTGAGATTATTAGTACCATCACATTTGGACTTAGATATAAACAAACATCATTTAAAACTAACTTCCTCTGGTGCTTGTACATGCGCAAGTGTTCTGCAGAGATCTCAGGGGCTACAGTCAACTGAACTTCCAAAACCTAAACGCTAAACCAAGTTTAATCTCACAACAGACGGTGAAGTAGAAGCAACTCTTAGATGTATTTCCACCCTGGGAGCCATCCGATTCCAGCTTAAAGTGAAATCAACTACGGAGGAGTTGCTAGACTCGAGTTTGTATAGTTCGTTACAATTTGTTCTTTCTTTTTGTCCGCAACTCACTGCCATACCCGACTAAATTAACAGTCCGAGGCGGGGGCTGTCGCGACATTAAGAACCGTTTTATCGCTGAAGGCACCGGTACGGGGAACACGGACAGCACCGGTTCACCCGGCCCGCCCGAGCGGGACCCGGGACCGAGAAGCCCCCGCTCCCGCCCGAGCGCCCCCTCAGCACCGCCGGCCGCGCTCCGCTGGGGACCTCCCGGCTGGCACCCGGGAAAAACTTTGGCCGCTGCGACCGCGGAGCCTCGACCTCCTCCCTACTGTCTCCCCCCGGGCTGCCCAGGGGACAAAGCGAAGGGGGGACGTGCCCCTCTCCTGTTACGCTCCTACGGGCCGCGGCGCAGGGACTCGAACACCAGGTAACCCCGAGGTACCCGCCTCAGCCCCGCGGCGGTGTGCGTGTGGGGAGGGTCCCGGGGGGAAGCAGCGGAGTCAGCCGTGGCACTCGAGTGGTGAGAGAGGCCAGCGGGGCTCGGCGGCTCACACCCCCTCCGCCGAAGTCACAGCCGGCGGCGGGAGCCCGCGGGGAGGCTCAAGGGCCGCCGGCGGGGAGCGAGGGGGTTCCGGCTTGAAGCTTCCCCTCCGACGGAACTTCCACCCACAGCGAAGGGCCGAGGCCGCAGCGACCCACCGAGAGCGGAGCGGTTGCCGAGCGAGGCAGCCGTCAGGCCCAGCGAGGGAGCAGTCGGCAGGATCCCGCCCGTTGCTGCAGGAGCCATACCCGAGGCGACTCAGCCGCGCTGCCTCCGCGTTGGCAGCTGCGCTTGCTGCCTACGCCCGGCCCGGCCCAGCCCGGCCCAGCCCACCGGCGGCGGGGCGCGCCTTGCCCGCACGGCGCATGCGCGGAGCCGCCGGCTCGGGGCAGTGCTGCGCCCCTCTCGTCCCGCCCTCGGCGGGGCGGGTGGTGGTGTGTGCCGTTGGGACTGTCCCGGGGGAAAACGGGGGCTGTGCCGCGGAAACAGCTGCACGCAGGGTGCCTCGGCCTGGCTTTGAAGAAGGGGCGAGGCGTTTCTTGCGTACTCCTGTGCGGATTTTTCCGAGGTTGGCTCCCACCCTCAGAAGCTGTTTAATATTTCAGCTCCTAGACGTGTTTTCCTGACATGTTTTTTCTGGGGTGCAGCGGAGACGCAAGGTGGAGATGGGGCATCGTGTCCCGAAGGACCCGGGGCAGGCTGAGCTGACTCCTCACACCGCTACCGAGGGGCCGCAAGGCCTTGTGGAAGTTGCCGCCACCATTGCAGCATTCGCACCGGGACGGGTTCAGAAACTTAATTATGATACAGCATTAGCTGTCCCTTAGTGCTTGGGGACATGGCTCATGCTTGCCACATCACCTCTTCCCATACATGAGGCCTCAAATTCGTGCTTTATTCCTTAATTCTTCAGAGCTAAACTCCAACTTAGATTTACATTCTGGTAAACTAACTATGGTGCTTAAACTTTGGCCACTTTGTATTTCAGCATCTGCAACTGTACTCTTTACTGACCTGGCACGAAAGCAAGTCATATTCTTGTATCAAGGCAGAGGCAATTAGAGCTTCCCTGAAGTTCCAAATACGTTACTCTAAATTACCCTAAATTGCATGATGCGTGCAGAAATCGCCTTATTAGCCACTGACCAGAGCTCTCTGCAGCCAGATTCAGCACGCCAGGCTGCCACCTTCTTGTTTGGGACAATCGGCCCATGTGACATCCCTCCCTTTCTCCCTGCTCCCTGCAATCTTCTCCTCTGGTAAAGAAAATACACAGCAAATTACGTCCTCAGAAATAGTACGTCAGTACTATTTGTGCACTTGAAAAAGTGCTCTGGAAACTGCAGCTCTGGAAATAACCACAGTTTTAACCCTTTGCCTGTGTGCTTGACTGTCAGCTCTATTCATGGTACAAACTGTAGCCACTATTTCTTACACAATTATGATTTTCAGAGATACACATATAAAAAGATCAGGATTATTTAGTATCTGAGATCAACATGTTGACAAGCAAAAAGTAAAAAAAGCTGTCTTTTATCCTTTTGGGGATGAGGGGGGAAGGCCTTGCCAGAGAATGAGCATTTTCTGAGTGTAGTGACAGAGCACTATTGATTGTTTAGATACTTGTTTACATTTCCATTTTTAGCATCTATTAGTACCATGATTTTACAATTTCTTTCACAATTCAAGGTTGAGTCCTTATAGAAGCAAATTCTGAAACACTTTTGCTGAGTTTGACTGCTATTTGCTCATCAGCAGCATCCAAATGGAAAATGCAGTACAGCAGTCCTGAGAATAGATGAAGCCATCAGAAACAGTTATGTCATAAATAATAAAAATAAAATGTTAAAGTCTAATTTAAAAAAACCCTAAAGCTATAGAATAGAGTATAGAAGCAGAATAAGTAGGGATTGCTGATTTTTGGGGCGGGGGGGCAAGTTTAATGTGTATATCAAATCAAATGCTCAGCCTGAAGGAGTTCAGAAATTTAATGAATGTGACATAATTGGAAACACCTCTTCTCAGTCACGTCGATAAGAACGTGAAATCTCAGATACCTTTTTATTTGAAGAATTGGTAGGAGACTTATGTATTTCTTAACAAAGAAAACTAACAAGGAATGAGCAGAAATGTCCTTTTGAACAGAATAGGAAGTCCAGCAGCTGGAGACAGGGTTCTTCGCACTTATAAAAACAAGTCTTTCTTCCTCTTGGGTTTCCTACAGAAAGTACTGCTGCTCAACCAAATTGCCTCTGCTCTGTCTCTTAAATTTTGATTTATTCTTTTTTTCAGGGTGTGGTTCTGTCAACTGCATTCAGTGTCATAAAGGAGACAGACACAGGGAGAGAGGGAATCCTCCTTTTCTCTTTGGTTAAGTGTAGCACTGCAGTTCCCCATTCACAGGTAACTGCAAAATCCAGCAGGATGTCTGAACCAAATCTAACTCCATGAAACAAGGTCTCCAGAGGTAGGCTTTATCTCAGAGTCTCCTGACTTCAGAAAGATTGTAAATTTTTTTTTTTTGTAACTAATTAGAGAACTAATCTGGGTGTACAACACAGCCCACAAGCAGTGAATCGGCACAGTTTCTGAGGCAGTAACTTCCTGCCCTTCTTCACCCACTGGAACAAACACCCCTGGGCACAGGGGAACTCTTAAAACAGCTTTGCCACTAGAAGAAACCACGTGCCAGCTTCTATGGAGAATAATAAACCTCACTCAAAACACTATAAACCATAAAGTTTCCCTAACAGACTGAAAATAAGTTGCAATAAGATTTAATTGACCCAATCTAAGTCAGTTGTGTCCTCGAGATTTCTGAAATGTATCTTCAGTTTGTTCCTATTACTAGAAAATGCAATGAGTTAGGAAACTTGTAAGCAGTTTTTCTAATGCAAACCAGTCAAGGAATTTTCTTCTTTAAGTAATTCTTTGGCTTTACCCACTAATTATTCTTAACACTTCATCTCAAAACCAAATTTAATTATCTTACTTTGTACTTAGTTTGTGCAAGCACTTTGAAGAGTTTAGGTTTTGCTTCCTTTCATATGTATTATTACATATTTCTGCATTTCCCTTGCAAGGCCTCACTACTGTTACTGGAAATCTGGAAAATATTTACACCTTTTCTTGACCTTTATAACTAAGAGGCAATTAGGTTTTGCTTGTTGATTCTCTTGGTGTTATTTTAATTTCAATCACACATTAACTTATTCAGAGGATGTCCTATTAATTAGTTTACCTAATTTTTCCTTTGTTGTTTCATTGTTGACTTTCTTTATTGGAAGACCTTTTCTGGATTTCATTTTTATTCGTAGGAATCTCTGAACAGGCCAGACAACTAGTCATCCTCATTTGTAAAAATTACAGAAAGAAAAAACATTGGCAGCAGTAGGTAGAAGACAGAGAACTCATTGCTTTCACATCTTACGTGACATGGTCTTAAACTTCAAAACAAAGAAAGTGACACTAGAAATCATCTAATCATCATCAAATCATCATCATCAAATCAAGCCCTTTTATATGACTTAACGAGATACTTTATACTGAACTTGAAAATCATTGAGGATGGTAAATTCCACAATTAATTTTATTTTTATATATATATAAAATTATGTATAAAACCCCCTCTATGCACAAATACCTCAGTGTAAAGCTGACCAACACTAGCACTAGTAAAGCTTGAACACATGAAATTCCCTTTGGAATTCAAATGGTACATATTCCCACATCATTTAATTGCTCAGTTTTATTTGTTATTGGAATCAGGTAAGACACAGGCTTCTTTGTTCTCTAAGGGTTCTTTCTAAAAGCATTCTTTGTATGTATTATCTGTACATTCAAGGCAAGAATGCTTCCGAAACATTTTAAAGCTGCATCCAAATACCGGCAGTATTTAAAACACTGGTATACATCACAGAAGTGCTTTTTGGTAGCGGTAACTCACCTGACAGTGGTTTACTTGACAGGTCAGAACGAGCAAAATGATAATGTAGAAGTGTTAAAAAATAGTAACTTCAGGAGCTGGGATGGTGAGGAAGAATCAAAATAATTTGATGAGGAAGATATTAGGTACTTATAAAATTCAAATTTAATTATTGTTTTCCTGACAGACTTTTTTAATGTATTCATAAGCTAAATTCTTCATTCATAAAACAGCTATTACAAATCTCTATAGGACTAACACCACTTCTTAGTATGTGTATTTACAGTCGAAGACTAGGAAATCATGTGTATTTGTTTATGGCAAATTATATATTAAAAAAAATAATAATATATGGCCCCAGGCAATATAATCTACCTTGATGTACTGGTTTTGGCTGCGTGGTGCTAAGCTGCGCTGGGCGGTGCTAAGCTGCCTATGGGAGTTAAACCACGACACTTGGAAACGTTACCTCTAACTCAAAGCAGCTACATTCATCAAACCCTTAGTCAAGAAAAAGTTGTAAGGAACACTCCCAGCAAACTATGTAAAGCTGAACTCCTGTTTATTACTTTCCACTTTACCCAATATGCAGCTGTTTCTCGTGATGAAAGTAAATGTATTTCTGAAAGGTATTGCCTTATATGGAAAAAGAAATCTCTAAAGCCTAACAGAACTGTATGGAAAACACAGTTCTAAAATTCTAAACTTCATAGCTGAAAAATTGCCCATTTTTACAATATTTCAGCCTGTCAGGTTAAGAAAATATCAGTAAAGAAGCTAAGCTATAAGGGTGGTGTTTTTCTGGATACAATATCTCTCTCCCTCTCTTTATTTCCCTCTTTCATGATATTGTCCCTCTAATCAGTTAGGTTACAGGACTTTGAAAACAGGAAATCAGTTTCAGTTTTATTTGTACCTGTGTAAGGTCAGGGTTGTGGCTGTCACCTTTCAAGGAAATAGAATAGCCACTAGATTTCTGGTTTGGTCAGGACTGTCTCCCATTTGTTCATTATGGGTCCCACTAATGAGGATAAAATCTGTTTCTTTGGACCAGAGAGAATAAAAGAAACTAGACTTGATTCTGGAGCCAAGTAGGCTACTTGCCTGAGAAGAGAGTAAGGTTATAGATGCTGTCCCAAGGACAGAGCCAATACTTTACAATCATCTGCGTGTGGATTGAAAAAAAACTATTGAAAACAAGAATTGGAGCCTAGCAGATCCCTCCAGGATGCCAGCCCTTAATATTATAGCAATCATGGTAGGGAATGAAGAGGAAGTTGTGCAATTAGCTTTAATTCTTAAAACTGTTGTGGTTGCCATTACATTTCCTGAGATGCCAGATCCTGTTGATACTCGGTAGGTGTTCCCCGAGAATGCCTGGTAGATAGAGCTCTCCTTCAGGGAACTGAAGGAGAGGAATGTTGATGTTCTGGATTCTGATCAGGTTTAGGCATGATTTAATATTAACTAGGTCCTAAGCATCAAAAGAGATGTGCCTTCAATGCCTGGCAAACTTTAAAGGCTATGCTATGGCTTTTAGAAAGCTCAGGTGCCTCCAAAGTTAATCAACAGCTTTGGGCCTTGGTGGAATACAAGGAGTTGTGTGTTATTAGATCAGCTTCTTAGAACGTAGTGAAAAGAGACAATCTTGAGCAAGTACCAGAGCAGCTTCTGAGCTTGACAGGACTACAGGAGAACAACAAAGTCTGTCTTATGCTGAAAGGAGTTGTGAAAGAAGACTAGTGGTTTGGGATGTTGTGGAGAATGATATTATGAATATACAATACATAGAGTGGCTTGCTTGGTGTGTAGTAGAGGCAGAAACTGAAGTAGCACAAAGTAGACCAAGTCCCTACAGATGGCAGCTTTTTCCTGGGTTTCGTGCTGGCACAGTTGTTAAGGAATTTTTCACACAATAAATAGTAAGTAAAAATCAGCATGTAAATACTACATTAAGGTTTTATATTGTAATGCTTATGTAAATTAAAAGTGAAGCAAATGTCTGCAGTAATGAAACCAAAATACACTGGTTCCCATTCCCAATTCATACATTATTATGAATTAATCTGATGGAGTTTTAATTTGTCACAGCTGGGCAAGTACTTGTTGGGGAATTCAATGATAGTACTGGTGGGTGGAAAACTAAGAAAGCCCGGTAGTATTGTGTGAAGTCACTAAGCATGAAAGAATTGGCTTCATTAATGGCCTTATTACAAATAGCACATTCACAAAGGATGCCTGAAGCTATACATACATACAAAAGGAAATTTAGAAGTATAAATATTCTATTAATATTTTAATTCATCTCTAATCATTTTGGCAGCGTACATAAATGAAAGTAGCAAAATAAATGAGGAAGGTCACTTTTGCATTTCAGCAACCAGGGAAGCAGGAAGGATGCATGGAGACAACATGTGAAAACCTTGAACCACTCTTGTTTCTGCAGTGACTTTGGCTGGCTGAGTCAAGGGGAGCAGAAAGTACTTCTGAGCAGAGTCCCTCCCCATCTTCTGCCTAAGGCAGACTTGCAGTCTGTCTTGCATCGCAAAAGTTTACCAATTCCCAGAGCTAGTGAGAAGATCAGTACAAATCGAAAAGCCTGGATTTTCTATGTAACCAAATTCTATTATTTTATCCAGCCAGTTCAAGGATATTTGTTATCCTCATCTTTTCTATACCTGTTCCTATTAGGAAAACAGAATAACTGAAAGCTGGATTTCTTTCAAGTTAAATGATTTTTAATGTTCAAAACTTGAGATAAGATTTGAAGTATGTGTCCCTAGCTTTTGAGATTTGATCTTCAGTAACAAACTGCCTGTCCTGTAATATGATGGTACTAAATTTATTTGAAAAGGAGAGGAACAAAGTATTTTGTAAAGTATAAATATTAATCAAGTTTCCATAACATAGATAATTCAGGAGTGACTTTGCCCAAATGCAACAAAGAGATTTGTTCTTCAGTAGAAATTGACTGCTTGGCTCTCCCCCTTTTTTTTTTTTTTTATAGACCAATCATTATAAAGCAGTCCTCTGTCTCCAGAACCATTCCAATGAGAGGTAACAGTTACATCCCTATAAGAAGTGATTACTAAAGGCAAATATGCTTCGTGATGCATTTGCTCCCTTATGATTTCATGAAAGTGTTTTTTTTCTTTTTGTAAAATGTATAAAGAGCTAATAGGCATTTTGATTATTTTTTTCCGTAGTGGTCTGACATAACAGTAGAAAAAGTAGTGAAATAGCAGTAATTTTTACAGATTATGCCACATGCAGCTTTGTTGTGGAACACACACACAAAATAACCTGCTGAAGATTGTATTCATAACAAAAACCAGGCTGTAGGAATACAATGCCAGTAAACTAGTAAGGAGATACAGCATAAATATATCTGTTTGGCGTTCACATCTTGAGATTTATGGCCCTGGCCTGTCAGCAACATTTACACTTAGCTGTATGCCGCCTACCTCCTTTTGAGGATTTCTCAGTCCTCAGCTCAGAAGCTGCTTTCTCAGTTCTCAGTCACCCATAAGTAATATTTTTCAGAAAATTTAGAATCTAATTCTAGGAATTATGAACTTGATTTTCTGGAAGAAAACAGGATGTAGACCTGCAAGAGACCTCTAGCAAAGGACTTAAGTGCTTCAGTTATTAGCTTAGAGGCTCACTTCCTCATCAAAAGCCCTGCTTGAATTTGACCATGCTGGCTGTGCTGGTGGAATAGCACATTCCTTCAAAATGGCTGGAATTATTAAAGAAAAATATGTCATGCTACTGTGGTAACAGTTCCTCATACATTTTCATAGGATAAAAATCTGGAAAGTGATCTGTTAGCCTGATGTGGTTAGACTTTTCATGTTGGTTGACCGAAGTGTTAGCTACCACATTTAATCTCCTTAAGCATCAATATATCATGTGGGTAAAAGCCCAGAGCCAAGTAAGTAATCACTAAATTACAATTTAAAGTCTTAGTATGTAGAGGACAGCCTTTATTTCTTCCAAGATTTCAGAAGCACACTCTGCTTTCGGCAAATATGACTCGCCAAGTTTGCATGCGAGGGGTTTGGTTTAAAGCTCAGTCAAGAACAGATCTGTCGAGATAAACTTCAAATCTTGTTAGACCTGTTTATTTCCACTGCTTTTTGTACAAAACTCTTGAGATAAGAAGCCACACACAGACTGAAAAGCTTTAGGGAGAGAGAAGAGATTTGATTTGAATTGCAGTCCACTGTATTCACAACAGTATTTCTATTTATATGTATAATCCCTGGTAGGTCACCAATCGTTTACAGCCAGAGAACACGTAAAAGCAGTTGTACACAAATACAGTTAGAAAAATATAAAAGCTGGAATGCAGTGAGATACAGTGGACATGGTTGTATGGATGCTTATTAAATGTAACATGCTAGGTATTATTTTGGTTCTTTTCTGGCAGAAAATGTTTGAGATTTCCTGAAATAATGTGAGTATTGGGAATTTCTGCAGCTCCTTATCTTGCCTTCTCTAAGCCCAGCTGTGCAATAATCTTCAGTCCAAGGTAGCATCTTGCAGAAACTCTTTTTCTCTGGAAGAGGCAGAATAGTTTGTTGTCAAGGACTGAAATGAGAAGGGCTAGTGAAATCCGAGCAGATTTCTGATCCACAAAGTTTTCATTGTACTGACAAGACCTTGGTGGATCAGCTACCTGGGCATGTGGATCTGAAGCACAGTTGATTCAGGAATTGACTCAGTTTTGCAGACCGAGAGGGAATCGAGGGATGGATGGGGGTAGGAGAGGCAGGTGGCTGAGAGTCTAGGGAGAACTTCTCAATGGAAGGAGCAGCTTCCTGAAGCTGGTGAGGAAATATTGTCCCCGACTGTGAGGACTTATGAGGTTTTGACAGATTTCTTCTCTTTCATATCAGGACAAAGCTGAGATCTGAAGCGTGATTAAGTCAGAATATTTTTTGGTTTAACAGCTCATGAACAGTGTTTGTGACAGCTTTAAAAAGCTAAAATATGTAGTTCTGAGAAGTCAATTTTTTTTCCCAAAAAAAGGTATTATCTTTAGACTAATCTTCTATTTTGTTTGCTTTAAATTAATTAGAATTTTCACTGAGGACAGAAAAAAGTGTAATCAGAAAACAACTAGTGCCAAAGGCCAGCAGGAGTGCTGAGAGTCACTTGGGAAAAAGGAGAAGGCTCAGTAAGCAAAATGGACTCTGGTGCTATGTTTTTTGAAGAGGATCTTGTGGCATTAAGAAATATTCTGGTGCCTTTCACCGAATGTCACAAACCTGGGCCTGCCCTGGTTAAATTAAGACCTATCTTTGGTGTCATACTTTCAAAAACTGTAGTAGTTAACTTTGATACAAATTCCGTTTAAACAATAATTTTGTTACCAGAAGGCAGTGTGCTTTTTTTGTAAAAGAAACAAGTAGATTGTGTTCTCAAACAGTAGTAGATAAAGGAGCTGCTCGTCTTCTGTGCTTTGTGGGGAGCACATGGTCTTGTTAATTGTTCTGGTTACTCTGCTGTATCACCTACCTTTGCCACAGGATTTGAGATAAATGTCTTTTACAGGATTTTAATACGTGTGTGATAATTAAATTAATATGAAAACCATCTTGTAGTTGAATTGGGGTTTTGGTTAGGACATGCCCATACATATCAAGTCTTTGCATGTTAGTTTCTTTTGGCTAGGGTGATGGCAGGAGGGAAGGAGTAAATAGTAAATTCCTTAAAATACATGATTTCAGATATTCCCAAACTGTTTATTAAATGCAGTCAAACTTGCTGAAGTATGATGACAGAGAAAACATACTACAAAAGATGGGCTCAGGTTCACATGTTTGTAGAGGGAGGAGACATTTATTCAAAAAGCCATCCTTCTGGATGTGGACAAGTTGTTTGATTTCCTTCTGGATCTGAAATGACTTAAATCCATAGGTCCTGCTTTGCTAATCAGAGCCTTAATGAAAGGGTGGTGAAAGCTGAGGTTGGCTGCTCTTTTTCTTAATTGTGGATGCTGTTCTGCTTCATACAACTAGCCAAATCTTCAGAGCAGCAGAAACTAGACAGCAGTATCTTGTGTCCTAATCATAAGGATATAGAGTAATTGTCTTTCTTTCCAGCAACCTCAATTATTCTTTAAAAGTTTTGTATACTTAAACCAGTGTCTAAGTCTCAAAACATTGCATAGTTTGATGATTTAACACACTGCCAGAATATGTAGTTTCAGTATTCTGAGAGAATATAGCAAATGCTGGACTAGTGGGAAAGAAGAAAAGAAACTTCTCCATAGCTTGGCATTCATTCTTCCTGAGTAATAGCTTCAAAGAAATATTTAACTTTATGTCAAGTCAAATGTTTCTGATAAGGTGGTTTTGGTTTTTATTTTCAGGAAAACCCCAGCTTTGATATAAAGCAAATCAGTTTCTTCTTGCCAGAGTATTTCCTAATGGAGATGGGGATGGGAGGGAAAACATACAAGCAAATTTGCTTTATAAGCAGCCTAGACTTGCAAAGCATTATCTCAGAATAGTGCAAATAATATTAATACGTTAAGAGGAGGACAGACTTATAAAGGATATTTTTTGTATGAATCACTATGTACACCAAACACTAATCTGCAATAATCATATCCTTAATTGTCATTATTAAGGGAATAATATTTAGAATCATAGAATCATAGAATCATAGAATGGTTTGGGTTGGAAGGGACCTCAAAGATCATCTAGTTCCAACCCCCCTGCTGCGGGCACGGACACCCTCCACTAGACCACATTGCCCAAAGCCCCATCCAACCTGGCCTTCAATACTTCCAGGGAGGGGGCATCCACAACCTCTCTGGGCAACCTGTTCCAGTGCCTCACCACCCTCACAGTAAAGAATTTCTTTCTAACATCTAATCTAAATCGACCCTCCTTCAGCTTAAACCCATTACCCCTTGTCCTGTCACTACACTCCCTCATAAACAGTCCCTCACCATCTTTCCTGTAGGCCCCTTCAGGTACTGGAAGGCCACAATTAGATCTCCCTGGAGCCTTCTCTTCTCCAGGCTGAACAACCCCAACTCTCTCAGCCTGTCCTCATAGGAGAGGTGCTCCATCCCTCTGATCAGCTTCGTGGCCCTCCTCTGGACTCGCTCCAACAGCTCCATGTCTCTCCTGTACTGGGGCCCCCAGAGCTGGATGCAGTACTCCAGGTGGGGTCTCACAAGAGTGGAGTAGATGGGCAGGATCACCTCCCTTGACCTGCTGGTCACGCCTCTTTTGATGCAGCCCAGGACATGGTTGGCTTTAACCAGCCTTCCACAGGTAAGTCATTGTCTAGAATTATATCAGTACCTAGATAGATGTAATATAACTCTCTATACTATCTGTATGATATATATCTGTCTATCATATGTATAATGTATAATATATTATAGAAAAATATTATCACCTAGAATTATGTTAGGTAAAAATCCTAGGTTCTTAAATCACTTCACAGGGAACATAGAAGTAGTATATGGTACTAGAGATTTTTTTTCTAAGGATTCATTTGACCTTTATCCAGCCTCCTAAAGCAAACACCCAAATTATTCCATAGAATCCCTCAAGAGTGTTAAGTCAACAAAAGGCCTTGTATCTCCAAATATTTGCTTCTGGTGATAGCAGACTACAAATAGATGCCATAATCAGGATTTCCACCTGATGTTTATAAAATGTAATCTTGTCTCAGCTACTGAGGTACTGTGGTAAAAGCAAGAAGGTCCTGCTGAATATTTTCACATTCTTTCAGTTCAAAATATTTTGACTGAAAAAAGGCAAGGGCATTTTTGTCCAATGGTGTTTGTCCATACACCACAGTAACAACACGGTGCAAGCCAAATCAAAACAGTGCTGCTGTATAAGGTGAGATCCTTCACTTCATTCTCCACTGACAAGATGATTGGGGTTTTTTTCACTTTAAAATATGAAATACCCTTTTTCAAAAGAAAAATCAAACTCCAATAGTGGGTTAGGTTCTGTTAAGAGAAACTACTGTCAGGCAGTAACACTCTGTAAACCTAGTGTTCGTGCTTTATGCTACTTCCCGCTCAGCTGCTCCTCCTGCCTTTTTGCCAAGCTGGTTGCCATGGGTTGCGGGAGGGCTCAGATGCAGGAGGAAGACTGTCCCTTGGGCAGCTCAGAGTAACTGGAGTATCAGCTAGAGTCTAAGAGATGCTTGTGGAGTTGGTGTTTGCTATAAATTCGCATTTGTGGTTAAAAGCAACACAGCTTTTTACTCTGCCTTTCATGCAATTTATAGTTGAAAAGCAGATGAAATCTAGCAGAAGAGTAAGCAATAGCTGTGAATTACATTTTGCTGTTAGGAGACAAATTATACAGATAAGTTTTGCTGTTTCTTGTGGGGCCACTGATAGTATCGGAGCTGGGGAAAAAAAAAAAAAGAGATGTGATTAGAGTAACAGGAAAGAGAGGCAGAGCTGATTAATCGGCACACTGTCAGTGGTCATCACTGCTAAAGCTGACGTGGAAACACAGCATTACTGTGTTTGAGGGAACCCATGAGAATGGATGAGAACAAAACTTGGGAGCGATTGAGTGAACTCAGGGGTTTTCTGAAGCAAGACGTTCTGCTTCAGCAAAGGAGGGGAGATGCTGACTGCATGTTTATCTCTTCATGAAATCACTAACCGGTTTAGGTTCTGACTTTCGAAAGAGCCTGACAAAGTTCTGACTCTTGCAGAGGACATATGACTGATGCACTTTCCAGTCACAAAATCCTCATCTGCTTCCTAAGGTAGGTGGCACACAAATAAGGGTAGGTGTCAAGATCCGTTCAGCTAAGCATTGCAGAACAAGGAGCTCTGTGCCTTAAAATAGGAACACGGATCTATTTTAGCAGCCGAAAAGGTTACCAGCTTCCATATAGTCATGCCAAGAGCTTGTGGTTCAATCAGCTGAGGAAACATTTGCATGAGATCCTTGCCTGTCGTGCAGATAGCTGCTTACAAGCCTTTTCAAGTAGGGGATAATAATGTTTTCAGGTTAAATTACGGTGGTGAATACGGTGGGGAAAGGGATTACTTTTGCTCCTTTGTGCATTCATGGTGTTTTTTCCCTCCTGTTGTACTGATAAGTAAAGCTATATTGCTGACTCTTTCTGTGTTCAAAGGGCTGTAATACTTCCAGTGGACGATTAAGAGAAAACCGATCCATAGTAAATAATTCTGTGGAGAACTGCCCTATTGACACCTGGGATTTTGTCTCTCTCAGTCCTCTCTTTCTTCCAACCCTTTTTTCTATTTTCTGATTTTTGTAGATTTATATTTGTCTAGTCAAATGGCTATACCTCTGAATATCCCAAATAATGACAGAGAGGGGGTTTTTTTGTTTGTTTGCTTGTTTGTGCTATGGTCAATGCATCTTCCTTTCTTTGCCAATTAAAATTTCTCCATGTGTTTAACAGTGATGTGGACATTGTATTTGGTGCCTCAGTGCTGGCTGACCTGCCGGGAACCTCTAAGCCATCAACAGCAACCCGGAAGGATCCTAAAGAGCTCATAAGTCTTACAGTAAATGTGAAATGGAAATCATGGCTCATTGTTTCTCTGAAGAGCTTCTGTGAGCTAAACATAAGTCACTCCATTAGAACTGAGCTGGTAAACTTTAGATCCTGGAAGTGTAGGCAACATAAGACAAAATTTAATCTCTAACAAGTTACTTCTGAGTGATTTTTGAAAGTCTCTCTTTTATCCACTGCCACCCTACAAGCTTAGTTAATTGTCATTGTAATTCTCACAGCACTTCAAATACACATGCTTTGCTATCTTCAAAATTGGCATTAGGTTCACATCAGAATAAGCTTCTAAGCCAAAAGAATCAGGGGTGCCATGTTAAATTAGCTTGTCTAGAGCTCCAATTAAAACTTTACTGTAGTGAGTAGACAACAAAATGAAGATATTTCAGGTATCTTCAGAAGTATGGTGGCTGTCAGCTAACCTAAGATTGGATTTTGTCTTGAACGTAAATTGTTGCCTTTCCTAGAAAAGGGACCAATTAAGAAAAATCTCCACCAGTATGTCAGAAAAATGTGATCCAAAAATGTAACACTGGTCCTTTTTTTTTCAGTACAGAAAAGTGTTAATGTGAGAAGTGGGACAATTGATATTCTTCACATTTTTCCATTATTTTTACATAAGATGTTTTTTGCTTTTGAGAATGGAAAGTGCCAATTATTTTGCAGTGGCATAGAAAGTAAATCTCATTAACTGTGTTGGTTTTAAATTGTTTTAATTGTCAGTGGTTGCTAGCCTATTCTCTACAGCTATAAGATTAAATAAATGCTATTTTTTCATTAAATGGGTAGTAATTGAAGGAACTCTCTTAAGTCACTCCATGATAGTGTAGCACTCCCATAACGAAATGCTCAGAATTAGGTGAACGTATTTTCTGAAATACCTGGTGGGGGCTTTACCTTTTTAAAAAAAAAAGCTTTGGTAACTTCTGCAATTTTTCCCTAAATATTTGCTCCCACAGAAAATTGCTGCTTGTCCTATTTATATTTTTTCAGTGATGTTACTGATATTAAGACTGGTTATGAAAGAATTTTATAATAGCTATGAGGATACACGTTTTATGAAATGAGAAATATGATAACCTGCAATATTATACTAAAGTTTAAAAGTGCTCAGAAGTCCTGGAAGTCAAAACTCTAATTACAGCCTGGAGTAATGTAGATGAAACTTGTATGTAGTGATGACACTTTATCTATCTAGGTTATTACAAAACGTTAGCTGCACTGCAAACTTACTATGCTGCTTTATGCTCCTTGTCTGCCCTGTTCTACAGCACCTTATGAAAAAGCAGTACACCTTTGTACTCAACAGTAGGTTACACGATTATTTATTACCTCTTCAGTACTGTGTTGTCTACAGTCTCATGGTGCATTATCTTTATTGTTGGTAACAAGATAGTGCCTTAATATTACCACTATACCAAAATGGTTTTTTTGGGAGAAGGGAGAGGCAGGGTGCAGTCTGCTTTTTTAAATAAAATAACATCAAAAAATTGAAAGAAGTGAGGAAGTAATAATGCTAGTAATTACAAGATGTTTTTGCTAAAACTGTGCCCTGAAGAATGTGCAAGTGTCAACATCTGCTTCTGGCTGAGTAGAACAGAGAAAGATCTCAGTGAAAAGCATCCTGAGACACAATAAACAGAAATATGTACATCAGATCTCCTAATATTTAGATTCCTGGATGAATATGAGCTGTATGAGGGAGAGCTTTACCTCAGAATCAGGATCTGCTTTGAAGTGTTATATTTCATGCAGTAACTATTTTTTAAATGTATTGACTTTAAAAGATAACAGGCAGCAAAATAAACTAGAGGATGCAGATCTCTAAGGAAGGAAGAAGTGGTTGGCAAGAAAAGCAAAGGGTTAGCCATGCTGTAGTTAGAACAGCTGCTGCTATCCAGTATGTAACTGTTACTTTTTTGAGGGGGAAAACTTTGATTCTATATGAATAAACAAGGTTTTCCCTTAAATATATTTCTATGAGATTTTTCACAGCTGAGGCCCGTAGGTGTTTAGCCAGACCGAACAGACTATGGGACAAGGCTGCTCCAGCTGACTGTCTGCACAGCCTCAAACAATCTGCACCCTTGCACACATGGTTAGACATGATACCTACATATTCAATAGCCCTTGCTGAATTTCTGTTCCTTAAGCTTCTAATTGCCCTGTGAACCATACAGATTTCTAGCATCCTCAGCAGGGAATTCCACAACTTTACATCTCCCATGAAGAACCTTCATTGTCTACTTTTATTGAACACGTCCTAGCTCTTGCACTGGAAAAGAGCATGGTGGAGGAGGACTGGGATTCTGTGCACAAGATCTCAGGGTGGGAGATGGCAGCATCAGGAGCAGGGACAGGAAGAAGCTTCTCCCTCGCTTCCAAGGTCTCCTCCTCTCCTGCTTGCCAAGCAGTGAAGTCCGTCTAAAAGTTGGGGATTTTTTAATAAAAAGCCTTCTTCCTCATGAGGTCTTCTGGTGCTTTCTCAGCCCATCAGACCACTAGGTCAGCTCATAGGATGGGTGGAAACCTTCAGATCTGCATCTGGTGGCCCTACATCCTGCTGGCTTCCTGGGCAGCTTGCAGAGGGGGTCAGACACCAGGCAGAGCAGGGTGTACCCACGAGCACCCCTGGGCTTGGGAGCACCCTCTTACCCAGACAGAGAATATCCATCTTCTAGAAGCACAGAAAGAAAAGTATTTTATTTCCTTGCAGTTTTTATTTCCCACTTTTGCCACAAATATTTATCAAATTTCCAAAATTTATCAAATTTCCTGTCAGTACCAAATTTCTTGCCACAAAAATTTATCAAATTACCTGTCAGTACCAAAGCCGACTCCTTTTTTTGAATACTTATCAGAATCAGAAAAAAACCTATGATTCATAAAACTGCAATATTTACCAAGAAAGCTGAGAAAATACTTTGAAGACAGACACATCTCTTGCTTGAAAGATTGCAAACCTAGTTTTAAAAGATACTGAAATACCCAAACTTTTTACTGTTAGATTGCTTTGTATAAAACTTTTAGCAATGTTTAATTGTGCTGCAATGTATGCTAACAGTAGTAGAAGTTTCTCACACAATACAGGGAGGAGGAGAATATAAGAGGATATATGTTTAAAAAGAAAACACCCAAAATTTGTGCCACACATTTTGGGACGTGCTAAGAAAACTGCAGCACCTGCATGAGTGAAAATTTATAGCATGGGGAACTGAGTGACTTGTGTCTCTGTGTGTGATTTTTTTTTCTGCTTTGTTTTTAGAGCATGAGCTGAATGCTGTGTTTAATCATTTCAAGTAAGAATTTAGAATAGTGTATTCAGGAAGTCTTCCTGCTGACAGTTTATCTGGTATGTGACTGAGCCCACAGGCTGCTTCACGAAAAGAAGAAAGATGTGAATGATTGTCTGTGCCTGCATGGCATTCTTGCCCACACTGATGATAGGAGTAGGTATGTATTTGCTATATATGGGGCTTATTTTTCCAGTTTGCTTCATACTTACTAATCTTTTCTAAGACAGATTATTGCTGCAAGTCTTTAAATAGAAAATTGTTATCTCATCCTATTGACACTGAATTGCTTGAGAATTCTTTAATGGTGTTTTTGTCAGGAAGACTTTGTTCCAGCAAATATTTACATCTACAGAGGAAATTGTACGGTTTCCTCTACAACAATATTGTATTACAATATACCAGCAGTATATACAAGAAAGTAATGGTACAGTGCTGTAATAAAGAACAGGTTCCAGAATGTAGTGTTAAAACTTCATCGTTCAGTATAGTCCTTTCATCGGCTGACACCTACAGAAACTTTGTTCTCTCTCTTTGTCACCGGTGCAGAATACCTATAGTTCATTCACCAAAGAGGGCTTGAATGGCAGTTGTAGCCTGTCCGCATGGTCACCAGATTTGGGCTCTTCCATGCTGACAGAGCGAACATGCTGCAGAGCTTCCAAGCCAGCCTGGCATCTTTGCTGACCACAGGCATGGCAATAAATGCCTCCTCAAGTAGAGCTGTCTTGGGTTATCTGGGGCTTGTTTGTGGACAAATGGAAACTTTAAATTTGTGCCCATAAGTGTAAACTATATATTACTTAACTTGTTTTTATATGTTACTTAATACTGTGATTTTTTCTCTTCCCTACTAAAAGCCTTCTCACTTTAATCAAATTTTTCCCTTTTTTCAGAGTGATACATATGC
Organism: Grus americana; assembly: GCF_028858705.1. NCBI lineage: Eukaryota > Metazoa > Chordata > Aves > Gruiformes > Gruidae > Grus > Grus americana. The sequence goes on from NC_072855.1 coordinate 24,984,998, forward strand.
TAAATGGAAAGCTAATGCTGCTTCAGACCCAGGCAGATATCTAAGGATAAATCTGATTTTAACAGAACTAGGAATGGAAAGATAGTCCTTCAGAATCGATAATAACACCCCCTTTGCAAAGCTTGTACTGAAGGGTTTCTGTAATGCTGGTTTTGTACCACATCATTGTATTTTCCTAAGAAGTTTCAAACAAACTTCAAGCTTTCCAAGAATTTGACTCAGGCTTCTTCTTTTCCTGTTACTCATCTCTATCTGCTAACACATTTTTTGCATGCAGAGTGCTTTTCCTCCTCAAGAGCAAAGCTTTTGTAAACTTTTTTTTTTTTTTTCCCTTTTTCTTAAGGTTTGGTTACCATATGATCCGAAGCACTGCACTATGAACTATCAGTTCCTAATATACATCTAATTATATGGTGGTCATACATCCCTGGACAAGGCAGAAATGTCTCTTACTGGTATCAGATAATTGTGCTGGAGGGGACAAATATTATGAATTGCTTATAGCATATTTGCAAAGAGTTAATTACTGTTTGTGATGTTGTGAAGCTGCTGTTATATAAGAAACTAGTTTAATCAAACATGTTCGAACTTTTTCAGTGCATTCCCATTCTAGGACATGGGGTAGAATTGCAAGACATAATAATACTACTTCTTTTGATCATGTATGATTGCAATCTTGCCGTGAAAAACAAGCATCCTATGACTAGCCTATCACGTACAAAATAGGAACAAGCAGGAAGTAGCTTTGAGTCTGAGTATTTGGCAAGTATACTAAGAATAAAAATGAGCATAATTATGCTAATCAGAAAGCCAACCTCCAGACAATTTCTAAAGCAGTGAAGGCATTGAGTCAAGTACCTAGTGAGATATTTGCATTTACCAAGCAAGCACATGACACCAGAAAAATCTATTCGTAGAAGAATGGTTATAGAAGCAAATTGTTTTCAGAGGCAGCAACATTAATTCCTTTCAGCAATTTGGTCATGGAAGGTAGAAAGCAAAACAAAACCCCTAGACTCACAGTGAAGTTTCAGAGTCTTCACTAAAGCATATTACTATGATAATTTACTCAAGTTTTCTATATATTAACAATAGGACTTCAGAAAGTAAAATTTAGTTGAATACAACTTCAACTTAAAGTTTTATGCAAAATGAGATTTGGGAAAGATGGTAGTTTTCCAAATGCATGGAGCTCCTCTTATGCTCTCAGTATTTCTTTTCATTCCTTGATAATGGAACATCATGGAAACAGGAATATTGTAGCAGCGTGAGGAACAGTGCAGATATTTTTTTATTCATTGAAATTTGTTTTCTATTGCATAATTCTAAAGACGAGCAGAGGAAACTCCTGCCCCCAAATTACAGGAAGACTAGCACTAAATTATCAAACAATTGCTATCTTGCAGAAACGTGGGGATTTTTTACAAGGCAGGACACTGGGAATGCAGTTCTATCCCAACTGTTCTGACAATAGATTATCTCTGTAATTATTTCTGGTATGACCGAGAGAGGGCATCCTTTTCCTATTAAATCATGACATGAATACTGAAATAATACAAGCTTTAGAAGAACCTGGTTCTTTTTTTTTTTTTTTTACTATTCTGTTACATTTTAACTAAAGCTTTTTGAAGTTTAAAAATGCAGCTGTTTAAAAAGCAGCCAGTAGTTCAATCTCCAAGTTGTTTGAGGCCATTTTAAGACCTGCTATGCAAATTTCTCAGTAGCCTTTCATTTAGTGTTTGTATGGTTTCAGTAGGATATGCTTTACCTCCTCTACCAAGAGTAAATAATCTGCATTAGTAAGAGTCTACCTCTTTTGAATCAGTTCCTTAATTGCTGATATTTATTTAGGAAAAACAATGTAGGGCATTTAGTGTTACCACCTTCTTAGAGCAGCTTTCTAGCACACATGTGAAGCTGCTCACTTTCCATATTTTAGATAGTGTTTCCTCCATCAGTGGGACATCAGATAACTCTTTTGCATGTGAGCTCAGTTTTGTTGACTGTAAAACAAATATTTCAACTTTGGTGGTGTTAACTGTGGAGCATAGCTGTATATTGTAAAAGCATACTGAGCCAGTTAAAGCAACAGTCGTTCTTCTTTCATATTGCCATCGTACCTCTCAGTCACGCATTTATGAGCCTGAGCATTCAATGGGAACTGCTGCAGGTTCAGCGCTTTTGAGAAACAGCTTACTTAGAAATCTAAAGTTGGATTAAGAATCTTAATGTTTTGGAGAAACTTGTATATAATCCTCACAATTTACTGTTGTTAAGGCAAATATCTATCCAGTATATTTATGCTGCGACCATTTTGGATTTTTTTACTTTTACTCTGGATAACTAATACTGGTTAAGGAAACCTTTCTGTAACTTAGGGCGAGAGAACTGTCAGAATCATTCTCAACCCCATTTCTGTAACAGATGGCACTGTGTTGTTCAAACCAAGTTGTAAACTTAGTAAGTCTACCTAGAAATTTACCTAACGAGGGAAGAAAGTTTAATTACAGTTACAACAGAACTGAAGAACATATATAAAAATAGTGTACCCCGCTCACTTCTTTCATAATGGAATTGGGCCAAAATAATCTGTGCATATTACTCTTTAATTCTGTGAAATCAAAACATTAAATACTTCATTTTCATCACAGTATAATTTGAATCATTTGCATAAGTGGTGAGTTCAAGATCATGTATTTATTAGTCAAACTAATTTTGTCTTTCACTTAAACTTGCATTTTTGGGCTTTAAAAGTGAAGCTACATCTAAGAGAATGGCAGCAGTCCAAAATAGACTTGAAAAAAACTGGCATTAACTCTAACTTTGTCCTAACGTTGAACAAACGTAAGTTAATTCATCCTTGATCCTGAAAACTGGGTGCTGTCTAGAACAAGACAGAAAAAGCACGTTTTAGTAGTTCAGCTGCCACAGGATCCAAGATCTGCCTGCCTGCCAGAGGTCAGGAGTTTACGCCAAACAGTGGAAATTAGAAAAGACTTTCAGTCGTGAACAGAGACTCACAATAAACAATGGAGAAAAAATTTCCGAGAGGAAATGTAAAATAACCTGACACATCCTTGGGTTAGCTGGTAGATGACAGAAGTAGAGAACAAATACTAAAATTCAAGCCAGGAATACAATATCCTCTACATCCTTCCTTCTCTTCCCCTGCTTCCCCCTCCCCTCTCATCGGGTTACAAGAACAGTGCTTTATTTTAGACAACATCCTCTTCTGAGGGCTATATGTGCTTTTGGAAATGTGCAGCGTGCACCACAGTCTGCCAGTCAATCTGTGCTATAGAATCAAAGCTTTGTTCTCTCCTGCCTCCCGCTGGTATTTCAAGCTAGTGATGAAACTGGAAACTAATAAAATACCTTGAAATTTTCAAACTGCACAAAGTAGTAGAGCTAAGACATGTATGCACTTCAAGCTCTGAGAACCTACAGCTAACTTTAACTTGTTAGCAGTAATATCCTATAACCCTTAGTCCTTTTCTTTATTTCTGTAGGTACCACAAATATCAATTGCTGTGGCCCAGTTGGCAGTAAATGGAGAATGCTTATGCACTAAAAGCCTACTGAAAATGGGGGAACTGGGTAGAAGAGTTTAAATGTAATATCCGTATATATAACAGGAAAATAGCACTGATTGTGATATTCACTTTCTGTTAGCATTTCACAAATTTTCTGTACAGCTGTATCACAGGAATGCAGAAGTCAGCAATGAAAAATTTAGGTTCCTTGCTAGAACATATGGCATCTCACCTATCACAGAACCACAGAATGGCTGAGGTTAGAGGAGACCTCTGGAGGTCATTTGGTCCAACTCCCCTGCTCAAGCAGGGCTACCAAGAGCCACTTGCCCAGGCCCGTGTCCAGATGGCTTTTGCATATGTCCAGGGATGGAGACTTCACAACCTCCCTGAGCAACCTGCGCTGGTGCTTAGTCACCTTCACAGTGAAAAGGTATTTCCTGATGTTCACTTGGAACCTCCCGTGTTTCAGTTTCTGTCCATCACCTCTGGTCCTGTCACTGGGCACCACTGCAAAAAGCTTGGCTCCATCCCCTTTGCATCCTCCTTTCAGGTATTTGTACACATTGATAAAATCCCCCTGTACAACCTATAGTTGTAGATAACTGGATTTTTTAAAAATCCTTATTGATAACAGTCAACTGGTAATCCCTCATGTTGTTTCAGCATGTGCGAAATAGTATGCCATATCGAAAGGTTCCCTAGGAAATGTCTTCTAACGATGCCTATGAAATTTCTAAGATAACATAGTTAAGGCCAGGTAGCCTATGACTTAAACAGCTTCAGATTTTTGTTAGCTCTTTGGCAGATCTGATCAGCTAACACCAGCTTCATTAATAAATGTGCCTTTTATTTTGTCACACAGCAACCTCATCTGTTACTGAAGAACCACAAGTAATACTTAATTATGTGTGCTCACAAGTAGTGCTAAACCTGGGATGCATTGAAAATGCAAGACATTGCTGGCACTTCTAACTTGCCGTTGCTATCTGTATTTCAGGCGTTAACTGAAACACTGAATCTGACAAATTGGTATGTGGGCGCTGACAAAAAGGGAGAAAATATATCTATGTCGAACCATTGACTGCTTATCTCATCTCTTGTGTTTGCAGTACCCTTATTCCTATGGCTGGCTGCACGTGACAGCAAGTGCAAAGCCTTGCTCACACCTTGTTAAGCACCCACCAGAAAAAGACAAAACAGTATCCCATGCTTGTTTCTCTTTTCTTCCTTATATTTTCTTCCTTGGATTTCCCTCCAGTGATGACATTCTTTAGTGTGAAAGCCGGGACACAGAAGTACCTTACAAAATGCAAGAAATAGCCTTCCTTGCAGCTGAGCCAAATGACAACCAAAAAAGTATGTAACAGATATATTAGATAAACCTGTTTAATATATAATTTATTAAAATGCCATGTTTATTGACAATTACAGTAATCACATGCTGTTTTGGCTTGGGAATGATCTTGTTTGTGACCTTAGACTGAGTTGAAATTCTTTAAATTCCTTTCAGGATTGCTCTTTTGTTGTAGTTACATTGCTCTTAGAGAGCAATCTGCAGTAGTAACATCTGCTGCACCAGCAGAAGACCTCCAAAAGATTGCAAACCGATTCCTAGTCTTCTGACTGACAAGACTATCTCTACAGCCTGCTAAAGGAGCAAACACTGTACCCAACCCAACAGTTGCTCCATGAAATGCAATTTGAACAGTATGACATGGTCCAGAGACATCCTATGTTGTGGCTGACTTGCAGCCATGAGGGATTTTGGAGCTTTATAGTCATTTTGTGGTTTTTTGTTTGGTTTTTTTTTAACATTTCAGAGAGCAGGTGTGTTCACGGACTGCCATGCTTTGAGAAGAAATGATACTTTCTTTAACCACCACACGCACAGATTGGTTCTCTTAAAGTTGGACAAAGCCCTTAAAAAAAACCCCATAACATAAAATTCAAAACTTGCCATAAAATATTGATGAGCATCATTGTGATCATCTTACTCATTTTTCTTCCTATCTACAAGTTAAATAAAGCAGTTTACCACTGTGGTGTTACGGCTAAAGAAATAACACAGTTAACAAGCAAATACCATTTAGTTTCATACGTGGTGTGAAAAGCCTGTGCAGCTACAACTGTACTGAGTTACAACTTTCATTATTCATCTGAAGCTTTTGGCTTCAGTAAGTGTAAGTGAAGAGGGATCCTTTAAGTACCCCACAAAGTACTCCATTCTGAAATTCTAGCATTAATTTGAATTTAGGTATGGGTCTGCATGTTTTGAAGAAGATTTAAGTAAAATTAGCTACAGTATTTGAAGTTCCCAGAAAGAGCATTGTCAGCAAATTGACTTGTTTTATTGGTTGGGGTGGTTTTTTTTTTTCATTTTGCTAACTTGAGTTGGTGTAGGTAACAGCTGGAGAAAAGAAAGGAAAAAGACACCATCCTTTATGAATCAGTTTTATCTGGGTTTTGATGTGTGGTCAAACAAGTGTAACTTTTCTCCATTATCCCAATATCTCAGCCTTCTTATGAAATACTGTCAGTTTTCTAATTCTTACTTGGAAATTTGCTTTCTGGAAGAGCCACTAAGAAGAATCTAATTGTTAGATTATCTGGTATTTTGAAATTACTTACATTGTGTTGATTGCATGCAAATGATGTTAATCACAGGAGGAACTGCAGGCAACGGTTGCCTGCTGTTCTTCCTTTTTCAACCCCTTTTAGTCCTGTTGGATCATGAAGTTTTTAGGACTGTGGCACTTGGCAAGTTGCGTGGTTCTGGCCGCTCTGTTCAGAGCAGTCCCTGAAGGTATTAGGAGAAGACTTTCAAAGGGATTTTCAGCGACACAGCTAAGCCTACGCTATGCGATGGATCCTGATGGCCATTTTCCTCCATCTGCTTGATTTATAGCAAACCTGAGAGAAAGAGGAGAATGAGATGCTCCATAGACCTGTTCCTGCCTGCCACTGCTCCTTCGGTTGAGTCAATGGTGATACTTTGTTAGAGTGCTTTGCAAAGTCACCATCTTCGTGGCTACATTGTTCTTCGCTTAGGCAAATGCTGGGTGTTTTCTGTGGTTACTTCTCTCCTGCCTTTGAGAAGCATGGCAGAAATTCAGTGACATTTCCACAAGGGCGGCCCCTTCCTCATTTGCCTCATTCTTTAACCATGGGACAAAGGGGATGCTCAGATTGTTCCCACTGAAACAGTTGGAAAATGCCCAGACAGCTCTGTCCCTTGCAGGAGTTCAGGTTCAGGACTTAGCAGCACTGACAAGTCACCATCCCGGCTCCAGGGTGTCGGCTCCTCCTCCTGTACGTCACCTTCGCAGTGCCCTTGCGTTGCTCAGCAGCCTCAGTGCGCCTGCGATACATACTCTGCGTCCATGCCCAGGGATTTTCCCCCTACCTTGGCCTGTAGCGCAGAGTTGAGCCAGACGCAGGGAAATCTTGATTGCTCCTAGCTCTCTGCAGCTACGCGGCACCTGGGCTAGCTCAGATTCAGGGGCTGACAAAACATAGGGAAAAGCTCCTGAACAGCCAGCACCTGAAACTCCGGAGCAGTCTGATTGCTCTTTCCCTTTGTACTTCGGGAGGCTGATGCCAGGTGTGTTGTTATGCAAGAAAGAGAGTTCAATGTTCTCTGGACTACACTTCTGCACAAAAAATTGGAAGAAATCAAACTGGCTGAAGGGGCTTATCGTAGCATCTTCAGGGGATTCCAGCCAAAACTCAACTGAGTTACAGGAACCGTTTAGACAGAACAACAGCTTGGCAACTCAGGCTTCTCTTGAAGACACTGTGCTGTAAACTATAATAATTATTTAATCAATGTAGTATTAACTAGTCTTTAATTCTGGGAGGGGGAACACAATCCATTTTGCTGAGTGAAATTCAGTTACCTTGAGAGGACAGATGATTCCAAAAGTGGCCAAACAATGTATTTTTGTTTGCTTTCCTCACTCTTTGGTTCCACTGATCTTTGATATCAGAGTTTTCCAAAATAGTACCTTAACTGTTATTTTTGCTGATCAGTAGTGCAGAAGGATATTCATCTTTGCAAGTGATGTATAGCATTTCTGTTGTTCATATACATTGTGGTAACATATGAATGAACTTTGAAAGGTTTCCAAATGCTTGTACAACTCATTATTTCTATGAAAATTTACCCAAGTAGTACTCATTATTCTAACCAGTCATACATGCCATTAATACGTGATCTAGTGTATCCACAATAACATGCAGAAACAAAATGTTACATCTGATAACAAGGAGCAGCCCCAACTTGAAAGGGTGCAATATATAGCAAATTTATTCGCAAATAAACCCATTGTTTAACATGAACAATATATTCACAATACTGAACGAGATCTTTTCGTGAACGGTATTTTCAGCCCCCGATAGCAGGAATGGAGTTAGCCAACTTCTCACAGCACTACATAGGAATCATCCGGGATTCCGCAGGGTAACCTCTGTGCGGGGCTGCGAGGGGAAGCCAGGCTGCTGCACCACCAGGGCGATCCCCGGCGGCCCTGTCGGCGTCGGGGCAGCCCCTCGCCGCGTCCCGGGCGCGCAGGGCTTGGGAAAGGATAACGTTCAGCTCCCCGGTGAAATGCAGGGACGCGGCTCATCGGAGAAAATCATTAAACCCCCCACTCTTCCCGAGCCCCCCAGGCCAGCTCCGGCTCCCTGGCCGCGGCACAGGCGGGTGGGGCGGAGGTAGGGCGGCCCCGGCAGGGCCCTAGCCCTCGCCCTGGCCCTGACCCCGGCTTGGGCCCGGGCCCAGGCAGGCGGGCGGGGCGGAGTTGGGACGGCTCGGCGCGGCCCCGGCGGGCGGAGCGGAGCGGACGTGCTACGGAAGAGGGAAGGAGCGGGACGGCGGCAGTGGCGGTATGGCAGCGCGGAGCTCCGCCGGGGATGCGGCGCTCCGCCGTGCGGCCGAGCAGTGGTTGCTCTGGGATAAGGTGAGGGACGGCGGGGGGCGACGGTCAGCGGGAGCCCTCCGGGGCTCCGCCGGTTCCCCCTTCCCCTCAGGGGCTGCGGGTGCCGGGGCGGAAGGGGCCCCCTGGTCACGCAGGTGCTGGGGGGGGAAGCGATGGGAGCGCAGGCTTGTGAAATGACCAGACGGCGGGGGGCGAGTCTTGGCTTTTAAATCGTGTCGGTGCTTGGAGCGGTAGAGGCACTCGTTGGGTCCTTCCCTGCCGCTCTCAAAACGCTCTGGCGGGGGGGTGCTCTCCCCCCGTCTCCCCATCCCATCCCGCGGGGAGCGGGCGCGGCAGCGCTGGCGCGGGTGGGGCTGCGGTTCCGGGCGCCGCTGCCGCCCCCCTCCCGGCGCTGTCTGTCCCCGGCCTGTCACCTCGGCACTGATGTCATGTCATGCCATGTAGCGGCCCCCTCGTTAATTTAGAGACCCATCTAGGTGGTCTGTACGTATCGTCACTGCAGCTGGCTCTCAGCGGTATTGAATTTCTGTTTTAAAAGGGCCTGTATTGTTCCTAGCCTCTTCTGTTGTAGGGGCAGTTGATAGACTTGAATTATCAAAGGCAAGAATCCATTGCTGTGTTGTCTGTGTCTCAGTGTTAAAAACCTCCAGGCACCTCCATATTTTTTCTTTACTAAAATATTGTTTCCAAAAGACGTGGGCATGCTTCAAAAAACCTAGGAAATGCAGAATCTGTCCTGCTTCCTGACAGCATCGCCCAGTGCTTCTTGCCCCTCACTATTAATAAAATAACTCCTCAGTCTTCAATATTGTCTGGTTTCATGGTTTTTCCTCCCTTTTTCTGCTATTGCGTAGGAAAACTTTAGCATGCATTAAAAAAAAATCTGTGTATTTCTGTATTCCACCTGTCTAAAGAAATGTCTTGCCACAGTGGTGTTCTGGAAATGCTTGTGTAGTTGCTGCTGCAGTTGATGCAGGCCTGTGTTTGGTATACGTGGTTTGCATTGTTTGTGTGTCCCTATACATGAAATTTGTTCGTTTGGCTGCATTGGAACACGCTGGCCGTTGGCCCCTTCGGTCACTTTAATGACTGCGCTGGGCTCACTGTCATACAATGTCCTCTAGGTTTTGTGTAGTCCACATATTTTTTTGGTAAGGAGTCTCTGCTTATTTCAAGATTATCAAAGAAAACAGAATAATTCTTTTTTGTTTTTTTAGTATAATTTCTAGGTTCTAAAGGATATCATTAGAAGTACCTCAAGTTTGTTGTGATTCTTCAGTAAAGATCATTCAACTGGTTAACTGATGCATTACCCAGCTCTGTTCTTATTAATGATAATGCAGTGCCAAACCAGCCCTTCGTTCAGAAACGCTAGTGTATCACATCAAATGACAACAACCTTTTGCATCTTTTTTTTTTTTCCTGTTTAATTGATTTTGAGAAAACAGTCTGGTTTTAAAGGGCCTCCTATTTCCGTCACTTCCTTGACTAATGTTAGTTATGTTCCTGTCTTCTGTGTAATCATTTCATTTTCAACTGGTTATTCCAATTATTTTGTGAAACTCTCTGGAAATCCAAGGCAACATCTCTTATACTATCTTTATTTTTGAAAGGTTAGCTCTTTGTTAACAGTTGCATCTTTGACTCAGCAATAATTGACTGGTGTGCAATATCCATTGCTGGTTGCTCAAAAACGATGTGGTATTTTCATTTCTCAGGGAGCTCTTACATGTTTGTATTGAGTAACAAGAATCCGATATAACCCTTGTCCATTTACTCTGATATTAAAAAAAAAAAAGGGTCCTTTTTGATGTGTAGAGATAGGTTAATGTTTAATGATGATAAGCTGCATGTTTCTTGCAAAATAATAGCTTGCAAGAGCAAGCCTGTATGCCTGAAGACGGTCTTGCTGACTTAACAGGAAGTTTTTACCTAGATGACAATTACTGAGCTCGTTACCAGGCTATTTTCATCGCTATATTAATTACACTAGTATAATATTTTTCATTCTTTCTATTTTCAATCATAAAATTATGGTAGGTAGCTCCTGGTTTTGTTAAAAATAAAACCTATTTAGCCAGTAGCTGTCTGTCCACTCTAAAGCCTTGTGGGAATTCCTGCACTGATGAAGCCTCTTGGGGGCCTTCCTGTAGTGTCGATGAAGGTAAATAACTCAAGGGTTACCAGGTGATGTTTAAGCAAATTGCACTACTGGATATTAAATCTGTATTAAAACCTCTGCCGCTGTATTCACAGAAACCAGTATTCTCATATTTACATCCATTTTTATTTGAGAGTAGAAAAAGCATAACCTGAGAGAATCAATGAGGAAGGAAAAAAATGGCACTTCATCGTTTGGATACCATCGGGTCCATCTTTAGTAGAGATGCTGTGAGGATTTGGGTTTGGCTTTTTCTTCTGCTTAGAAAAAGTTAAGGTTTATTCCTTAGCTGTCATAACATTCCCAAAATTGAAACAAAATGGGAACAGTCATCTGTACAATTAAAAAAAAAAAAAAAAAAAGGTGGATTCTTAGGAGAATATAGCCATAAACAGTTACAACAGTAATTCTGCAAAAATCCTTCTGCTGTATTGAACAGACTAGGGCCTGGCTTTTAACATTACTTTTTAGAGAAAGTGTGTGTGTGTCAGGAGGGAACAACCCAAACAACTAAATTCACACAGTCAAGTTTTCTCTAGCAAATGACGTGGACTGAAACTCTGAGACTCAGGCAGCCACGTGGATAAGTACAATCCTTTAACCAGACCCGAAAAGCTGGAGAATCCCTGTAGTTTCACGGTAGATACCAAAGCTGGGAAATTCCTCTCACAACAAAACCAAACAAAAATCTCTTTGGTTGTGAGAGCTACGCTCTGATCCTAGCGTCAAGCTGCCCTTCTGTATTGGCGTCACAGTTTCTAGTCTGTCCAACATCTGTACAAACGTGTGCAGCGCCTACCTAAAGAGATGCTCATTGTGATGGTAAGAGACAACTCCTGTGCGCAAAGCTCGGGGGGGGGGGGGGAAGGTGACTGGGCACTGTACAAATCCTGATGCAAAAGGTGGCATTCAGGCTTTTCCTACCAGACATGACTTGAACTTTTTGCTGCAGTATCAGGCCTAATTTTTAAACAGCCTAAACTCAGAATAGTTATGCTGGCCTATATTATTCTATAATAACATAGAACTATATTTATTCTTGTAATTATAGAATATAATTATTCTATAATCATACAGAATTATGTTGAGCCTCCTACAAGGCGGTATCAGTTACAACATTCTTGAACTGGTAAATTGGTAATTCTTAAACTGGAAATGATTAATTCAGGGGTACCTAATTGCTTACTGCACCCAGGAAATCTGGTATTTTTCTTTAATGAGTCCAGCTTATTCTGCATTATGTAGTTTGCTCATTAGCACCAAAGGTTTAGCTTTTTGAGTGTTTATTTAATGGTGTTTGTCCTGCAGTAGCAGATGCACAGATCAATGATTAGAGCATCCAGACCCTGGTTGCAGTTTGGTTTCCACCTTTGTATGCAGGCTCACTCATGTGCCTACTACTGTGCATGTTCTGTGGCATTTTCTGGAGCTGCAGAAAATACCTGGGGTTTTTTTGCCTAGGATGATATGCCTTCCCTAGCTGTAAGTGTACCCAGGTCATCCAAGAAATAGTGACGTCTGTGACTTTTACGAGGTCATTCAGTTGACCAGAAATCAAAGCTTATGTCCACTTGGAAATTATAATCTTTGTACTGCAGCGTAAAGTGTGTGTAACCATGCGGTGACTAACCTGCAGAGTATGCAGCCTCTCCACATAACCCTGTTGCCTGGTGGCTGGAGTGTGCCATCTGTCCTCTTGGCTCATCGGTTTTCAAGAAATCAAATATTAAACTTCACAAATCCCGTGTTACTAAGATTGAGATGTTGGGGCATACAGGAACTTTGCTAGTTCCGAAGTTTGGAAACAAACAGAATTAATAACAATAAAGAGTCAATATGAGTAATACACCAGGAAAAGCAGTGAGACTTAGAAACCCCTCGCTGTTGGCAAGCGGTCCGACGCAGCCTTTCCGTCACCACTCTGCACAGTCAGTTAAGAATGCAGCTGTCGTTGCTAAGCTTTCATCCTGAGGGTTGTGCTTATTTTTACAAGCATTACCTGCAAATATATTGCAAATTGTCATCTTTATCTTCTGACCAGTCTGCTTAGTTTTGCTGCTGCCTCCAATGTTAGCCAGTCTTGGGAAAAGGTTATGATTTTATTTTTTTTTCAAGTCTATTTATAGTGTTATAGAAGTAACAAATATTTCTTAATCATCAGCTTAACTTTCTTTATATGTTTAGAGTAGTTCTTGTGATAACAAAAATTCTCTGAACTGTAAAGGTGCTTTTTTGTTTGTTTTTGTTTTTAAAACAAGAAAATATTAAAATAGACATCTTGGGAATATTTTCATTTCCCAAAATGTGATACATACACTGCTGTCAAGGCAGCATGTTCACCTAAGGAGATACATCTAAAATAAGTAATACTTGAGATTATACTGACTTAAAATTAGTAAGATGTAGCAGGAGTTCTGGTGTTCTTGAAGTGGTGTGTGATGTTTTGATACTGAAATAACTCAGTACAGAGAGTGGGAAAGAAAGTTCAGATAAGAAGCTTAAGAATATTAAAACCAAACAAAAATAAACTATTTCCTAGAATATCTGAATTTTGAATCTACAGAATCCAAAAACTTCTGCAATTGTGAAGCAATTGGTTGCCGAAGGAAATGCTGGAGAACTGCAGAAGTACTTTGGCTCGCGGATGGAGTTTGGCACGGCGGGGCTCAGGGCTGCCATGGGAGCAGGGATTTCCCACATGAATGATTTGACCATTATCCAGACAACCCAGGTACTGTGGTTCGTGCTTTATCTCACTTAACTGGCTGTGTATATGAATGGAAGAGCCTCATTTATGACAAGCAAACAAGTATTCTATGGAAGTATGAGGTTTTTACCATTCCTCCAGTTTTCAGAAGTCATTTAAATGATAATTATTAGCTGAGTGCTGATCTCTGAAAACAAGCAGAGAGAAGCTATCAAGCCATTAAAATAAGTTATTTTCCATATTTAATTTGCAATTGAATTTCTACACAGCTACAGTTAAGCTGAAGTGGATCAATTAGTCCTGATGCAACTACAAAAAACCCCAAATGTAGCCAGCATTTGGCAAAGCTCTGTGTATGTTGGACATAAATTTACATAAATACACTAAAGCTATATATACGCATATAGGTCCTAAAGTAGATCTACTTGGGGAGAGCTTAAAAAAACCCCAAACCTTCAATTACTGCAGCCTGGAGTGGTGATGTACCATGTCCTAAACAGGTGTCATTACTAAGGGTGAGATTCAATTAAAAAATGGAGAGATTTTGGTTAAAAACCTGAAATATTGGCCAGTTGTTGTCTTCCTCATCTGAGACCGAACACAGCTACATCATTTCTCAAAACCTGTGATTCAGACTAATCGTGTTAACTGTTTCTTTCTGGAGTTGGTTTGGATTTTTGGAAAAGTACTCAAATGCTGTCCAGCTTCATTGTATTGCTTTGAAGGTTTCTGATATTTCTTGGTGTTTACTGGTCCTAGACAAACTGGATCCCAGTCCAGTTCAGTGAGATGTGATGTGCACTCATTTTTCTAAGATGTCAACATCTTAGCAATCATCCTAATGCAATGATAAATTAAATATTTAGATTGGGTTAGTGAGATGGGTTTGTTGTTGTCCTCAGGGATTTTGCAGATACCTTGAGAAGAATTTCAGTGACCTGAAAAAGAGAGGAGTTGTGATTGGTTTTGATGCTCGTGCCCATCTTTCCAGCGGAGGTAGTAGCAAAAGGTACTTTTTAGGTTTTAAGTATTTTGTAGATGTCTTGTGTGATCCATTATGGTTTTATATCTGCTTCAACAGTATTTTCTTTTTCTGTAGAGTGAATTAAGGTGAGGGATTTATAGTATTTTTATATTTTGTTAGTGCCAAAGCAGTTCTTAGAGTTGTGCTTTGTCTCTTGGGAATAGTGGTATTTAAATTGGGTCTATATAGTAATTTGGGGTTTATTGATGTGGGGGTTTGTTTGTTTTTTATTTTAAATTGGAGTGTGTGTGTGTGGGAAGCTCTGAATTCTAGGAAACCAATTGGTGAGAAAATGAATATATTTCCTAGGCATCTTTTCTTCCTGTTTAGGTTTGCAAGACTTGCTGCTAACACCTTCATCAGTCAAGGAGTTCCAGTTTATCTGTTCTCTGATATAACACCAACTCCTTTTGTGGTAGGTTTCTCTTTTATCTTTTTATATTCATAAAAGTGCTGTTGGATATCTTGCATTTCTTACATTAAGGAAAACTAGATAAGCCACTTATAACTTTTTAAGCTCTACCTGCATTTAGTCTTATGGTCATTTAGCTGCATTTAGTTTACTACATCCACAGCAAGAGAAGGAAGAAGCTTAGTGGAATATCAGTGCCAGCAGGATGTGTTTCTGTTCATTCCTGCTTTCAGCCAGATTTCTTGTAGAGGACGTCTCATCGTTCCTAGATTGCTGTGGAGCCTGAAACATACACACACCTCTAGTTTTGTGAGTTTGGGTTGGTTGGTTCGGTGGGGTTTTTTATTTTTTTGTTTTCTTTTTAGGGTATTAAATCCAAAGCAGCCTTTTCAAATCGTGTGTTGTTGGAGCGTGGCAATGTTATGCTGGGAGGGTTGTTGAATATGTCCGCGTTTTCACCGTCGGATCACTAGGTGTCAGTGCTCTAGAGCAATGAAGAAAAGCCCTCCCTACCTTTGCAGTAAAAGCAACAATTTCTCCACATACTGGTTGCTCCAGTGAGTGCTCCCAGCACAATGCAGCGGGATGAAGACTCTGAATGTAGCATTCTTGTACTGATACAAATTTTTGTAGATTTAGGGTCAAATTCTTCATCGTGGACCTTAAAGCAGTGTTGCAAGAACTGCAGTTGATTGCATTCTCTATTAAATAAAGAGCCAGGAGTAAACTCGAACTGAACCTGTGGTCACAAATAATGCTGTATTTTTAATTCACTCCATCTGTTTTGGACTAATTTATAAGAGCTCCCTCCAAAACAATTCTCTTCTGAACCACGATGGAGTAGTTGCTCCACAGGCTGCTCTCAGAAGATAGTATGGACAAGACTGCTCCAGTTGTAATTCTCTACCTGATGCAGACTTCTGTCATGACCCCAACAGACTCTGCACCCGTAAAGACCCCAGGTATCTCAAGTCATTCTACAGTAGGCAACACGTGCATTTGTTTTCATTCTATAAAAACACTACTCTAGAGATCCACAAAGCATCTGAAACAACACTAAGAACATATAAATGGCAAAATGAACAAGAAAAAGCAAGGGCTAAAGTTGTGCAGGGTGGTGGGGTCTAGTGGAGCAAGTACTACTTGGCTTCTGCTTTAGAGTCAGTCTGTAGGAATCACATCCTGGCTTTCTTTTCGTTCAGCATTATGGAAGTATTGCATATGCATGAGAATAAATAATATAGAACATTTTGCACATTCCACTTCAGATAACTTTCTCTTGTTACAGCCATACACAGTAACTCATCTGAAGCTTTGTGCTGGAATTATGGTTACGGCTTCCCATAATCCAAAACAAGATAATGGTTACAAGGTATTCCTGTACGATTTATTTTCCAGCTTTTTTCAAACATTTTTTTCCATGTAGAGACCCTAATACTATTGTGTATAGTTCCTATCATGTTATAGACCAAATTAATTGATAGTTTGAGCTCTTCTAGATGTATGTATTTAAAGCTAGTAGTATGTTATACTAATAAGGTAATTAAAATCTTAGCTCTAAAAAGCAGGAAGATAAGTAATACCATTGCATATTTTGGAACACTTTAAAATATTAACTGACCTCTTTTCAAAAACATTAATCATTTCTCCAATTCATGATTTAAAAAGATCTCTGTAGTTTTACAAACTCAGAGAATTAAAAATATGTGAAACCTAATGAGTTGCTTGTAAAAAATGTTTTGAATAAATTCCATTAATTTCTTGCAGTATATCTTTCTTTTGCTAAGTGACAGAGTTATCAGTGTGACTTTTTTCTATGACAGAAATCTGCTTTCCACTGAAAAAAACATGGCTCAGCTGCCTGTCTGCCAGTCATATACAGGCTGTTTCCATAATAGAAAAATGGAAGTTGGGAGATCTTTTTTGTTGTCTTAATAGAAAAACAAAGCACTGGCAGGGATGATTCCTTCCTGACTCTCCCTCCAGAACTTCATGTCTGTTTAAAATTGCTTTTTTTTAATATTTCATGTGTTGATCTTGATAAGCTTGTTTGGATGTTTTATCAATTACTTTCTAAATCAACTTCATTTTTTCTTAATGTTTTGTTATTTGGGCTACATATGTGCATGGCCCAGATGCTTTTAGGTATTTTTCCTTAAACTTGTGGTCTGTGAACCATCAGTAGAAGGAAGTGTGCAAACAACTTTCAAAAAGGAAAACATAATAAGTACACCTCTTCCTGGGTTGTAAACAGTCAGCAAAAAAGGAGAAGACTACAAGTAACGAACACCTTGAAACTTAATTGAATTTGTGATCGCTGTTGTGACAACACTGCGGCTGTAGGCAGCTGCAAAGTTTTTGTGCCTTTTTCCTTAATTTGTTTTTGTGGTACATGTGTTTCACATTTGCATACTTTTTTCCTCTTAAGAACTCTTCTATATATAATGATTATACCTAAAAATCTAGAAGAAAGTACATGAAATAGCATGGGCAAGTTATCAGTCCCAAGGCTGGCAGACAGGCTGATACTTCTCAATAAATGAGCTGGGTCTTGTTTTGTGTTTCATTATGGATTTTGATATCTTCTGATAAAATTAAACAGGTTTTTTTACAGAACAAAAATGGGATGTGAGAGGAAACACTGAGAATATGAACAGGGGAATATTCTGGGTATACTTAAGCCTAATTTACTGTAATACTCTACTGATTGTAGTGCACCTTAGCCAACAAAAAAATAATAAAGCTATCCTACAATATTAATGACCAAATACTCAGTTACCCTATTTATTATTTAGGTTTACTGGGAAAATGGTGCTCAGATCATTTCCCCTCATGACAAAGGAATTTCTCAGGCTATTGAGGAGAACCAAGAGCCGTGGCCTCAGGCTTGGGATGACAAACTGATTGACAGCAGCCTGCTACTTCATGATCCATATGCCACGGTTAATAAGGAGTATTTCAAAGACATACAAAAACAGTGCTTTCACAGGTAACTGGTGTTAACTCTGTTAAGAATAAGGGATTTTCCATCTAGTACATCAGTGGGGTAGTTTAGATTGATGGAAATCGGGACAGCTGTGATCCTGCCATGACCCAGTTCTGTCTGTGCCTTCTTGTCATCTTTTGTGGTAGCACTGGCAGCTGTGTGGTGATGTAGGAAGCCAGTTCATAAAGCAGGTCTGGCAGAAGTCTAACCCAGCAAAGTGAGCAATTAGTTTCTGATTATATCATCTCCCTGTAGTTGCATGACCACGCATCAACCAAATGCCACAGTGAGACTGGGGCTGTCTTGTGCAGCTGAGGGGTGAGCTGACACTGACGGTGCAACAGCATTAAAATAGACTTCTAAGAGAGAAGGTGCACCAGGCTGTTACGCCAGTTCTGGAAGAAGGAGGTCTTGCTCTGTCATTCTAGCCTTGTGTGTGCTCCTGGTGGCCTTGGGTGCCTTGCATGAGCCTGTTCCTCTCACTTGCTCTGTAAAAACTTTACTCAACAAAATCAAGTGGATGTTTCTCTTTGCAATTAACAAGTAGAATCGGTTTATGGGTTAGATGACCAGCAACCTGTTAGATCTGCTTATTTACATCAAAATTTTAACCACCAGTAACCATGTTCTTACTCTCGCTAAGAACAAAGTCAGAATTACTAGAAAGTTGGGGCTATGTGAGATACTATGCTGCCTTTTCAGAACAGGAGTTAAATGTCTCTTTAGGAGTTTGCGTGCCCTTAGGTATGTTCTACACTTTCAGTAACGTACTTCATAAAAATGAGTGTGCTCAAATGAGGCACGGTGCTGTCGGTTCACTGGGTTCACAGTCATTGGAGCTGGTTTCAATGACAGAGTTGGGGATGAAGAGTATTATTAGTCAGTGGTATTTGTTCTCCACTTGCCTCCTTTGGGGTTCAGAGTGTTCTAGCTTTCTTATTCCAGTGATTTGCACATACCAGGACGTAAGATATCAAGAGTGACTCAATATTACTGAAAAATGAGGCTAAGCCAATTTTCAAGCCATTACCTTTAAAATCTGACCTTCTTTAATTCATAATTTTAACAGTAATATAGAATACTGAGTCATATCTGTTTCCAAATGTAGTCAGTTTTGTGCACAATATTTTTCCATATCCGAGTTTACTGTTAATCTGTTTTATTTCAGGAATATAAACAAGGAAACAAGCCTGAAATTTGTTCATACTTCTGTGCATGGCGTAGGTCATAAATTTGTGCAGTTGGCCTTCAAGGCATTTGACCTTAGCCCTCCTTTTGCCGTTCCGGAGCAGAAGGATCCTGATCCAGAATTCCCCACAGTGAAATATCCAAATCCTGAAGAAGGCAAAGGTGTTCTGGTAAATAGGTATTTTTTAAATAGTTGCAGTGATTTTCAGTGTTTCCTTTCTGCCAGTAGTCATGGCTATAAATATTGGTTGAAGGTCTATTTTGTTTCTGTTTTCATAGCCTTGCATTTAGTGAAGAGTTAGCTTGTATCCTTTCATTGAAATTTATAACTCTTTTTGAACCAGTCAGGTAATAATCAGCTATAACTTTGAACTACTCTGTTCTGCACTCTAACAGAATGGGCAGCATCTGCACATAGAACAAAGCGATACAGTTCCTTTTAACAAATTAATAATGAAAAAATCTTCACAGTTGGTTTTGGAAAGTTTCTACAATTTACATCTGAAATAGGACTAAATTGTTCTGATACGACACCAGGAGGGGGCAGAGGAAGTTCTGACAGATGGTCAGAATTTTTGCTGCAAGTATTTCTGCTACGCTTTGTTATTGAAGGATCCTGTTGAATCTAAGTAGGTTTTGATTCAGGCTGCAGAAGTGGAATGATGTAGGTGAAGTTAAATATCCTGCGCTCTGCTGTGGCCAGGTTTGAAGTTTATTTTTTTTGTAGAGAAACATGATTTTGGGTGTTTGAGATTAAATAAATTGGGAAAATTATTTGAAACCTATAAAGAAAGTGAAAATATTATTTGGGAGAATTAACACTCATCTGGTCTTGCTTACCACTTTTCCAGACATTGTCTTTTGCTTTGGCTGAAAAAGATGGGGCAAAAATCATTTTAGCAAATGATCCTGATGCTGATCGACTTGCAGTGGCAGAGAAACAAGAGAGGTATGGTAATAAAGAAATGCAAACCATTTACGTTTTTTACCTAAAGGCTAGGCTCATTTGGGGGGTTCTTGCAACCTGTGTTGCAGAGGAAGATAGAATAGTTATAGTAGTCATTTTTGGGCTGAAAGCACATAGAACTGTGAGAGGACTGTATGAAGCAAACCACAGTGGGGATGGTAAATGAAATAATGATTAATATTAGACACTGTACATAAGCCTACTTGACACTTGCTGTACTTGAGGCATGTACAGAAACATGTGAATTGTGATTGTGCTAGACCTTTTTAAAGGTAGCTTTTCAGTTAGAAATTTTTCACAAAATACTGATAAACATTCTTTCGTACAATGTTTATTAAATAATAATTTGAATATTCAGGAGAACCTTTATAGTTCCCTGATAATCTCAGGAATAGGGACCATCCCTGTTCTTTAATACGAGTTCCTTCTTTCTCAAATACTGTAAGATGATTGGGGCCTCTCTCGCTCAGTTCCCCACTGCTATGCATAATGTTACGTACCTGTGTTTCACCCTTAAGCTTTGTCAGTGTTTGGTACTTCTCAGTGTAGTCATTTGTACTCTCTCCTTTAAGGACCAGCTATACATGCATTATTTATCTATGTATATCCTGTCAAAGAATGGGATCACAAAACGTAAACTTGCTCAAACAGGGGCTTCTCATAAATTTTTCATATGTATGGAATGTGTAACCTATAGTTCTGACTCAATATTGCCATCCCCTTATTTCATGCCCCCTGATATTCTGTGCTTCTGCAATTGTTTGCATTTCTGTATTGTGGTTATATTTGATGAATGAAAATAAGCTGAAGTACTGCACTTAGTTTCATATCATGTTTCTCTTTTATCTACCTTGATAAAGCAGAAACTAATCTGAGCAGTTAGAAACCATAAATCTTTAATAAAAGTAAACTTCAAAGTTTTCAGCTCAGAGAGGAACAGAACAAAAATCTGCTGCTGGGCCAGGAGCAGCAATACTGTAAATCAATTCCCAATGCATGAGAACCAGAGGAGGGATATAAAATGACGGCAGCAGTCCTTGGTACCCAAGGGATGAGATGGGCACCTGCTAGATGTCCTCACTGATTGTGGATGATGCAAGCGTTTGGACCTGAATCAGTTATGCAAATTCCAAAAACCCAGTAAAAGGAGGCAGTGCAAATACCCATTTTGCTTACCAGACGACCTCTTTTGGTCTTGTAGCAGCTTCAAAGGTGGCAGTATTTTATGTGGGTTTTTGTTGTTTTGTTGGGGTTTTTTAACTTGTTATCCTCACAGTATGAACTAAGGAGGCTTCTCTGCCTTTAGAAGAATGGGCTAATTGGCTCTCTCTGCTGTATCTTTGGCAGCATTAGCTGGAATATTCTTACTTTAATGGATTTGGCCTGTGCCAGCCTCAGTTGGCAATTCAGCGTTGAGGGAAAAGCATAAAAAGGGTTAGTTTGTGCTGGTTATGATGGGTTAAAACAAGAATACAAAAACCACTCATAGCTTTTTGTCTAAAAACTCACAGCTATCAGAGACTTGAAGGGGGGTGTTAGTTTATTGTATTTATCTCCACTGAGAGCATGGTGCTCTCATTCTGCTACCTCTTTGCTAATTGTTTAGCCAGTCTTAGTTGTCTCCTAACTTCTGGTCCTGCGTCCTCCTCTCAGGCCTCTGCTGTAGCTGTTCATACACTAATCGAATATTAATAATAGGCTTCTACAGTATCTGTACTTCTTCTTTGACAGAAACTCCTGCTAGAGCACACTCTCTCAGCGCTCTTACACTAAGTTGTCGCTGTGCATTGCTTTGTGCCTGTTGGCATCAAAAAATGCAGGAGACTGAGTCTGCTTCTCTTTCACAACAGGTACTGTTTCTGTAGGTCTTGATTTTTGTCAGTTTGGCAGTGTCTTTGTCCCCTTTTGTGACTGGGAATTTTTGGGCAATTTTGACATCTACCTTTCTCTTTTTCCTTAATTTTTTCTTGTTCTAGCAACACGTCAATGTTAATCTTTTTTTACCTGTTTGAGATATTTTCCAATCTTCCTCAATGACTAATTGGTGTATTTGTGATTAAATAAAAGGTACTTGTCACTGAGTCAACTAAAAATACTGATCACTTGAGAATTGTACTTTCGTGTCTTTGTGCTTGTCTTAATCATTGATTTTATAATTTGTCTGCTGAATATTTTTGTTTTACTTAAAATATGCTGGAAATATCACTGTTTCATCTTTGGATAGACTCAAAAGCTGGTACGTATGATGGAGGAAGAAGGTAACCACTTCAGAATTCTTTGGGGGAGGAATTTTTTTGTTTTTTCATAATGAACACATATTAGCTTGTTACTGTTACTTGGAACTCAAACATGCCGTGGTTTTATTTGCTAGTATTCACATATGGAAGAACCAGTAGATTATTTCTTTTTCCAGTATTATCCTTTGAATTTATATACTTTCTATTTATTTTCTTTTTCCATCCAGTGGTGAATGGAAAGTGTTTTCTGGAAATGAGCTGGGAGCTCTTTTAGGCTGGTGGATCTTCACTTGCTGGAAAAATCATAATAGCGATACTTGTGCCATTAAAGATGTCTACATGTTATCCAGTACTGTTTCTTCCAAAATCCTGAGAGCGATTGCACTAAAGGAAGGTTTTCACTTTGAGGTAAGCTGTTACATGTTATTCCACGTTCTTTTATTTGCTTACCTACACAGTGGCATATCTTTGTAAAACATTGCTTTTATTTTTAATGCCTTTTTTCTCCTCACTGCTGTAGGAAACACTGACAGGTTTTAAGTGGATGGGCAACCGTGCCAAACAGCTCATGGACCAGGGAAAAGCTGTTCTTTTTGCATTTGAGGAAGCTATAGGTAAAAACCAGAATATTAAGTTCTAGTCCTGTAAAATAGTGGAAGTAGGACTATTGCAAAAAATGACAATGTAAAGTTGCCCTCAACACAACAGGTGTATTTCCAGTGAGTAACTGATATCATCCATTTGGATGCTTGATATCACTAGTTGTAATCCTTTGTATCTCCACTTAGCACAGAGTATGACGATTTCAGTAGCATGGCTATGTAGACTTGGACTGCAAATTCTGCACAAACTATTTAAAAAAACTAAACAAACATGTTTTTCAAACTTCAAGTTGAGTATTTAGCTGACAGTTTTAAGCTAAGTTTAAATGTGAATAAAGTAAAAACTCCCCTTAAATTATACTTGTATAAACTGGAAAGCCATGATTAAAAGCTATAAATTTGTAAGAAGGAAATTGTAAAGCTATAATGCTATTTCTCAAGTATCTCAGTACCTGAAAACCAGAGAAAATGTAACTAATTTCACGGATAATTATCAGTGTTACCATATGCCACCATGTAAGGGTAATCACATTTGAGACAAAGTGCTATACTTGCATTGTTCCTGCAGTGTGGCATTTCTCTTTCATGAGAGCTCCAGAAGTACTCGGGAGCATCTGGCACTGATACGATACAAATCTCCCTGTGTCTTGAAATTCCATTAAATACCCTGTTTATCAAAATTAACACTGATTAGAAGATAAAATTTTTCCATTTTTGGTTTAACTCTAAAATGTCTGTACTATGGTAATGTGCATGTCTCCTTTAAAAGATGTTGGTTTGATTAACACACACACTCTCCCATTTTATCTTACTTCCTCATAAAAATATATCAAATGTATATAATTTTCTTTGTTTAGGGTATATGTGCTGTCCTGCTGTTCTGGACAAAGATGGTGTCAGTGCTGCTGTTATAACTGCAGAGATGGCTAGCTTTTTGGCAACCAGGAATTTGTCTTTGTCTCAGCAGCTGAAAGCTGTCTATGATGAGTGAGTTTGATTATAATTGTTTAATTTTCAGATTTTCTCCATTCCATATACCGGGGTTAATAGGGACTCAATAGCAACGTATAGTAGATGAAGAAATAAAAATTGGGTTCTATAACATATATAACATAACATATATAACATTATATAACATAATTCTGTGTTAATAGCAGTCTTCTAGAAAGCGCTCCTGCCTCAAGGGCAGTGATACACTTATGACTTTGTTTTGTGTCATTTTAAGGTATTTTAAAAATAATAATATTACCTTACTAATTTGCTATTAGTTAATGAGATTTTTGTTTGTCTGAAAGGTTTCTCCCTTTTGTGAAGTCCTGCTCTTCAGTCCTTGTACAGAAGATTGGCCTGTCTTTTGGCCAGCAGTATTGCTGTGTTGTAGAGATTGTAGTGCCTCTTGCTGTTTAAATGTGCCAGACACACAAAAACGCTGATGGCAGAATGGGTCTGAGTAGCTCTGGCGTATTTATGCTACTCATAGAAGCCAGCTTGCTTCTGTCCTGCTTGCAGGGCTACCTGTGATTAAATTAATTCTAGTTGGCTCTAAAGCTAGGCTTGTTATATTACTCTGTCTTTTTTTCATGGATAGTGTATGTTGGTTGTCCTTTTGACTCCCGAATACTGAGATTTGAGCTGATTATGCAGAAGGGCTGTGACTGTTTGGTCATGACTATTGGCTATATACAGCTGGGTATCCCTCTGAGAGCTTCCAATGTGAGGCACTATTTTTCTGTTGTTCTTGTTTAACGTGTTCAAAGACCTACAGAAATGAATAGCAAAGATGGCTGTTAGATTTCATGGGCCAGAGAGTGGTTTTTTTTTGGGGGGAGGGTTGGGTTA
Source organism: Grus americana (assembly GCF_028858705.1). Classification (NCBI taxonomy): domain Eukaryota; kingdom Metazoa; phylum Chordata; class Aves; order Gruiformes; family Gruidae; genus Grus; species Grus americana. Next base: position 25,009,594 of record NC_072855.1, read on the forward strand.
TTTGCTTTAAAGAAGGGAACGGTGCAGGCAGGCAGATACTCTCCACATTTCATGTCTCATAGACACTAACAAAGGAGTGGTGGAACCTGCAAAGAGACTCATGGAAAACTCCAGCCTTTGTGCTTCTTGTTTTCCAGTTCTCAGATCTCTCATTTGCATTCAGCACTAGCCATGCTTGTTTCATCCACTGTTTAAGAAGGAATCAAGTGGCAAAGACTTGCTAACACACTGCGTAAATAAATTGTGGAATTTATCAGCCATTGTATCGGGCAGAAGTAAACAGTAAGAAGAAGCGTGGAAGAGGAATTCATGCCCAGAGCTGCAAATATAGCATCTGACATGAGAAGTCCCTTAATTACTAATAGCTGGAAGTGTATATTCAAAGAATTACCCTACTCTGGCTCGCACTGTTTATTTTTTTAACACTCATTCAGTAAACACCTGCTTCAGGTTGCCCTCAGAAACAGAATTGTTAACAGTGGAACTCAGCTATGCCACATTGCTACTGTGTATGTAGCCACTGAAGAGGATTCTGGAAGTCAGAGCTTATTTAGCATAAAAGCAGTCTGTAGCTGCACCTCAAAGTAAGATGTCACTGCACATAGTCACTGTTTGTGGAAAAGCTACAGATACAGGGAAGGATAGAAAATCTGCCTTATTAAATGGATGCCTGATAACTGGAGGGGGTTCTTGTTCTGTTTTGGGGGGTTGTTCTGTGTGTGTTTGGTTTTTGTTTGCTTGTGGCTAGTATAGAGTTGCAGTTTTCTACTCCTTACTACTTTATTCTTCGTTAGATTTGTCTTGTGAGTTGCTGTTCAAGCAGAAGAAACTCTACTCTGCATTTTGGAGGTATAGAACAGTAATCTGTTCTCAAAGAAGTCAGTGCAGATCAGGAAAAGGACACACTCCTAGCAGGCTCATCACTTCTTTCAAATATAGGATAGGTTTTGTAAATTCCCTTGCTGGATTCTCAAAACTGATTTAACAACTATTGACCTTCAAGATGTCCATTTTGGTATAAACATGACCCTATTTAAGGAACCTTTCAGGTTTCTAGCATGAACATCCCAGTACTAATGAAAGGTTCTGCCCTTCAGATTTTCCCTGGCATCAAGGACACTCTTGAAGTATGGATCTGTAGTAAGAGCTCACTTAAACAACCAGTCCGGGCTTGTATGCTTTTCAACAACATGCTGTTTTGAAAAAGTCAGTCTTAGCAGGTCATTCGTCTTTGATACAGATTCTGCATCATATTACCTGGCAGCGAACAGATAAGGTAAAGAGACGCTGTTCAGAACAGTTTGGTTTAGTAGAAGCAATTTAATAGGAGAACAGCTTCTGCAATGTGATTGGAAAAAACACTCTGGAATTTGTTTTACTTGGAAAAGGTCAGCTGGAACCCAGTCAAGGAAGCTATTTAGATGTAGTCTGTTCTCTTCCTATGGTGGTTAGATCTCTTCAAGGCAATATTGACATCTTTTTTCCTTCTGGTTTAGCAGTAAACTTTCTCATTTTTAATCATTAAAAGGAAAATATGTCTGCACAGAAGTTTCTTTGAAGTATGTAAAATAGGACAATTAAGCTGTTGAGGCCTTTTTAAAATTTTAAGGGGTTGAACTGATGGTACAGTTGGCTGACCATGAGTATAGATTCATGCTTTATAGGAGGTTGTATAATGTGTACGGTGTACAACTCTAAGAAGAGCATTGCTTCTTCAATTCATTAATGCTGTGTCTTCACAGATATGGCTTCCATATTACCAAAGCTTCATATTTCATCTGCCATGATCCTAAAGTTATTCAACAGCTTTTTGACAACCTTAGAAATTTTGATGGAAAAAACACATACCCAAAATCTTGTGGTAGATTTAAAGTTTCTGGAATAAGGGATCTAACTACTGGATATGACAGCAGCCAGCCAGATCAAAAGGCTGTAAGTATATTTTTGAAATTATATGTAGATCATTTAAGTATGTATATACACATATATAAAAAAATTCTCCAGAGAAATGCTCTAAACGTTATATTACATCCTGAGTTTTAAACTAAGTTGCATTGGAGATGATTGTTTTGCCTTGGTGGGAGGAAATGAAGGCTGGGAGGCGGGGAGGGTTGGGGCTTTTGTTTGGTTTTGTGGTGTTTTTTCTCTCCAAGATGACAGTCTGTAAAGGGAAGTAGGAGGATCTTGCTGTGTTGCTACAGCAATCTTGCATTATCTTGTTGTAAGTTAAACTGTCTACTGAAATGTGGCTTTGGGTTCTTTAGTCTTCTGCAACCCACGTTTCTCTTCCTCCTGGGAAATGCCATCACAGAGCAATTTCTATTTGCACTAAAAATGTTGACTAGCCTTGAAATGAGCTACCTAGCAGCAATGTACTGCTTCTGGGTTCTAGGTTGAGGGTAAGACTGTCATTTGTCTGTTGTGGTCTCAAGGCCACAGTGATGAAGAAAACAGAAAAAAGCTTAATTTTAACTGATCCTTTAGTTATATTGTATGACGTCAAGTCATGGTTTTGTCTGGAATTCATTATATATAGTCACTTTCCAAGTTTCTAAAAAATTATTCTTACTATTTCTAGATACTTCCCACTAGTAAAAGTAGCCAAATGATAACGTTCACTTTTGCTAATGGAGGAGTAGCCACAATGAGAACCAGCGGGACGGAACCAAAGATCAAATACTATTCTGAACTCTGTGCACCTCCTGGAAACAGGTATTGTCACCGACAGTAGTAAATTCTGTGTGATAGGGAGTGTGTGGCTTTTTGGTATTGTTTTGGTGGGGAAGGGGCTCTCCATGATCAAATAATATTACTACAGTCATCATTTTAGCAAAATTTGCATAAACCTTCAATTCTGCAAAGCTTGTTGATGCATTCTTGTTACTGAAGTTCCTTTGAACTTGGTTTCACATTCAGTAAAAACAATATAAAGAAAAACATTTTGCCTTAAATAATAGTGGGTATATTCACTCTCTTTTTACATACATAGTTGCTTTAACCTTATATAACTGTATGAAAAGGGTTTAAAATACATTAGAACAGTTTAATGTTTAGTAATTATATCCTTGACTAATAGCCTTGGAAATCATATAGTCTTAAAGATAAGCAATTATGAACTTATGTAACAAAAATAATGCGTACTCGCAGATGAAACTTCATCTGAAATTACAAGTATAAAAGTTACATTTCTAATTACATACATTTAGTAATAGAAGATCTTCTGAACTCAAACTAGCTGTTCTATTTTAGAGTATATTGTGGGCTTATGTTTCTCCATATAAGTGCCTTCATGCACATCAGTTGGAAGTGAACATCAGTGCATTACCATAGAAATCAAGTGTATATACTTTTAGCCTTAATAGAAAATGTTTGTCTAAAACAATGCAACAGACTTAAAAATACTGTGCTTTTTAGCTTCTCCACTGTGACGCTGTTTTCTGTGTTTGTGTGGATTTTGTTTCTCAGTGACATTGAACAACTGAAGAAGGAACTAGATGAATTGGTCAGCGCTCTTGAAAAATACTTCTTTCAACCAGAAAAAAATAATCTTCAACGAAAGACTGAGTAAAATAGCAAAATTACTACCTTAATTGGTTTTTGCAGCATTAGAAGTGCATTATTTAACAAGTAAGCATTTTTAGGACCAAACATCTGAGAACTCAGACTAAAAAGACTTCTGCTTTTATTTAAGAGTTATTCTGGGTACTCTTGGATCTAGTATCTTACTTTAGAAGGAAAGTATCTTTACCCTTAGAGGACCAAAAATTCCAATCAGTTGAATTAAAAGCTTTATGAACTACAAGTTGACTGCAAATGTATTTCAATCAAACCTTGTTTTAATTAAATATTATAAGTAATACCCTGTTTTGTGGGTACTTTTATTTCTTTTGTGTGTGTGTAATCTGGTAATACTATGCAACTTAATCTAGGTTTAGATTTGCAAAGCGAGTCCTTCCGTTAACAAGAAACACTGAAAGCCTGTGGTGAGACTTTGACAAACTTGGGGCCAATGTTTCAGAAATAGTGATCTTTCTTGGGCATTTTGCCCAAATAAGCAAGAAAGTCACAGTGAATTTGCCAGAGAGCTATTTGCTGTGGGACTATATATCATATTCCAGATTAGAGATACTAAGTGTACTAAACTGCCTTTTAATACCATGAACATATTATGATAATATATCTACATACAGCACCTTTCTGTTGCCTCATTGAACTGCACATAGTTAGTTCAACGCATACCCCAGTCTCAGAGTCTGTCATACAGCATGCTACCATGACCTGATGCATACTTCTGCATGTCTAATTTAGAGCAGAAGTTTCCATTTTATTGCATGCTGTTGTCTGCACATGCAGAGCCTGAGAGGGTTATTTGGAGGTTTCCAGTTGACTTTAATATAAGGGTTTTATGCATTTTCACTGCTTGGTTTGGATATCGGTGTAGCTTTAACAGCCCCAGTACTTTTTCAGTAAAGACACCCCTTTCCCAGAATTACTTCTGGTGTCCCATGGAAGTTGACTAGTTGCCAGACCAAGCATAGATCAAATTTACCAAATTATTCATAAAGGAACAAACTTGCCATTCCATCCCCAGTAAATACTAGCTTACCTGGTTAGACAAGATGGTAAGCAAAGAGCACTGGATGCCTGCTTTTACCTTACAGACTTTAGAGTTACCATCAGAGGACAGAAGGAAAGGAATAGTCCCTGCATTCTGTGGCTGTCATGTCGTTTTTTCTTGGCTGTGCAGAGTCAAAGGCAGCATCTGAATCATTCATCCTGAGGTCCACCTGTGTGGCGCAGAAAATTAACTTTAAAATAAAGTAGTAAGAAGGGTACTGAGGAAACAGTATGCTGTTAATCAAATCCTAGTCCTTTTAGAGTAGAAAGCTAAAAAGATAGGTTATTAGTTTGTCCAGAAAGTGCTTGTTTACACCTTCTACTTTTCTGTTTCCATTTCTCTGATACTAAGCCAAAGAAGAGACAAGTTTTTATTGATACATGTTTATTTGGTGCCTTGAATAATGCAGTCCACACTCCTAAATAGGACCCTGGGGGCTACTGAATGTAGTAATAACTGTAAAGAGAATCTCAATATTGACTTCAGTGCAATCAGCTTTGTGACATTGCATGAAACTTCTGCACATACCAACTCCCACTGTCCTTTCCTTCTGAAAATAAAAGCTAAGGACAAATTAAAGGTTTAAAATAAATATATAGTATTTTAGACTTTTTCCATGCGTGTTAAGTGTGCTAAAACAGTGCATTTGGCAATCTGAACTGATTCTCAAAAGGAAAGTAGAACTTCTTAAGACACTGACACTCATTGATAGATGAATTGTTCACCAATCCATTTCCACCTGACCTTGTGGCAGAAAAGTCTATTAATCTGTTTTTTTCTGATTAAAGAAACTCTTTGTTCCTGAAATCTGAAGGCAACATTACTAGTTTTTTAACATTTTGGGTTTTGTCATCTTATTTTTGTCCCTGGAAGTATGTTGAGTTCCAAGTCCAACTCATGCCTTACATCTAGAACTGAGATGGGGAGAGATTTCAAGACCATCTATAAGAGGGGAGGATGGAAACAAGGATCTGTTATTAAGGAATTAAAATGACAATAACAACTTTAGCTTTTGACATAGTCCAAATCTGAAGTATTTCATAATAGTAGATGTTCCCTTGTTTCATTTCTTCTGCATCCTCAATACCTGTGATGCTGGGTCCCCAGCTGCTGGAGACCTAGAGATGTGTGATACAAGTTTGTGAGACCAGAGTATGTCAGCACCAGCTGACACATCACAGGAAAAAAACACGCACTCGGGTCTCTGAGGATTCTGTGATAAGTTTCAATGTGGCAAGAGCTGAGAAGAGAAATTAAGCAGGAACCTTACTCACTGCTCCCTAACCCTGCTATTGCAAAGGTTCTTTCCATGCCCTTCAGCACAGGAGGTCCTGCTTTCCTTCATTGATGAAAGGCAATAGGGAGATGTGAAGGAAAGGTAAGGGGGAACATTAAATTGAGATAGCATGTGGAGATTGTGTATTGCTGTACTCAAGTAGGAAAACAAAGCCGAAATAGCTCCCATGTGCTATTATTCTGTCTTTTACACATTGACTGAAAGAAAAGAGCAGGAGGATGAGAAGCAGAATGGAAGACTGAGACACCCGATTCTCCTAACTTAACTTACCCTTAATTTGTTTGCTCTGCCATTCCTGGTACATCCTCCTTTGAAGGAGTGCTGTCTTTTGGGTGTGTGGGTTAAGGGTTGATGTTGGGTGTTATGTTCAGCTGCACCATCAGTTCTGGCAGAACAGCTTTCAGATGAAGCTTGCGTGGCAAATGGAATCTGATTTGGTAAATGTAAATTACAACTTACATACATTCATAACCATAGCTACATACTTTTTATAAATAAAAAACTTTAAAGCTTTATTATCGTTCCAGAAGTCAAGTTCTCTATCCTTGGTATTTTCAATACCACTTGAAGATTGCACCACTAGTGCAGCTGGGTATGGGGAAGGAACCTCTTGGAAAGCTCAAGAAATTTCTCATCATCATGGTGAGAGGGATGCATGTGCCATTCGTATTCAGCTGTGATTTGTTTCACCCTGCATGCAGATGTGATTGGTTTTTCAAGGAGTAACACTTCTTATCTGGTGGCATTGGGCTTTTTGGCTTCTGGGTAGTCATCTACTGCAACCTGGTACTAGTCTGTCACTATGGGCCTGACACAAACACTACTGAATGTCCGTGCCTGTCTCTAGCCCAATGTCAGGTTGGGGGCAGGAGGGAGAGACACAGGCACATAGTCCCTAGAACAGAGTAAGGGGCTTTATTTCAAGGTACTGGCTACATGAGAAGTGGAAGGGTGAACATTGGGCCTATACCTGAATTTCACTCTTGGAAGAATTGAACACGTGGCTTGTGACTTAACCACAGGCCACCCTTGCAAAATGTGGTTTCCTGCACCACACTGCAGCCTGAGCTTCAAAGCAAAGGGCTTTTCACAAGTTCCCAACCCAGACTGCTCACTGCCTGGTTAGATGACATTGGTCAGTGATTCCAAGACTGACTTGTTTGTGGTATCCAGCCTCCATGTGATCACTGTGGACTGAGGGTCAAGATTAAGACAGGCAACGCAGCAGCAGCACCTTTGCCAGAAGATTGAGCAGTAGGGGGCACACCATGCTGAGGTGTGCATCATCTTCCAGCATGCTGAAGACAAAAGCTTGAAAGAAACATGCTGAAGCAAGAGCTGCAGTACATATACGATTAATATAAAACACTCCCTCAGCAGCTTACGTAGGCAGAGAACAAGTGGTGCTACAAACCTACGGCACACGGGGTGGATTGTGCAGCCTCCACCTGTGGCACCAGTTGTACTTGACCTTAAACTGCAGTGTGGATGGATGCACTGCAGCTGGCTGGGCCAGCTGCGTTACTCGGCTGGTGAGATCCCCAGCCAGGTTTGTGGGGTCCCAAGCTAGAGTGCAGAGACAGAGGAACAGTTCTACAGGAAGCAGGCTGGGGCAGTACCTTCAATTCAGGTGCTGATGAGCTATACCCAGGCTTTGTGGATCTGTACAAGCCTGCAGCCCTGGAGGGAGGCAATTCTCTCTCTCTGCTCCACCCTGTGAGACCCCACCTGCAGTACTGCATCCAGCTCTGGGGGCCCCAGTACAAGAAGGACGTGGAGCTGTTGGAGCAAGTCCAAAGGAGCGCCATGAAGTTGATCAGAGGGCTGGAGCACCTCTCCCATGAGGACAGGCTGAGAGAGTTGGGGTGGTTCAGCCTGGAGAAGAGAAGACTCAAGGGTGACCTCATTGCAACCTTTCAGTATATAAAGGGAGCTTATAAGAAAGATGGAAATAAACTTTTTACCAGGGCCTGTAGTGACAGAACAAGGAGTAGCAGTTTTAAACTGAAAGAGAGTAGATTTAGATTGGATATAAGGATGAAATTTTTTATGATGAGGATGGAGAGACACTGGAACAAGTTGCCCAGAGAAGCTGTGGGATGCCCCATACCTGCAAGTGTTCAAGGTCAGGTTGGATGGGACTTTTGGCAACCGGGTCTAGTGAAAGATGTCCCAGCCCATGGCAGGGGAGTTGGACTAGATGATTTTTAAAAGGTCCCTTCCAGCCCAAACTATTCCATGATTCTTTTTATTTTCATTTGTTGCATGGGAGGTCTCGCATTTCTTTTGTGGTAAAGGATGCTTTACTGAATTCATGGGGAAGGTCTAAAGACTGTCTGTCATCCTTCTTCCATCTTCCACCTAACTGATCCCCTAAACTGGTTACCTCTACCAGTACAGCGAGACTGTGAGTTATTGTCATCAGGCTGAGAACCCCTTTTTTTTAAGGTTATACTGAAGGTCTTATGGAGCAGGTGAATATGGTGGAAGGCAAGACAGAAGGGCCTTTATAGCCATCCCACAAAGGCCTACGAGAGATTGTGTGCTGTACACTGAGTGGATGCACTTGGGGAACTCTGCAAGTGACTTAGAAGTCTGGCAGCGGGGCAAGCAATGAGCTGACGTATACTGAGACATCCTTAGGGTGGCTTTAGAGCATCCTCAGAAACAGTACAGATATGGTCAAGATGATGGCCAAATCTCTATCATTCTGTCTTCCCACAGACAAGGAATTTACTTGTTCCATTCCCTGCTCTGTTCCAAAGAGACATTCACAACCTTGGGTGGGGGGAACAAAAAAAATCCACACTGGTTTATTAAGCTGATTGAAAAATTATGACAAACTACAGAATTACAAGATGAAACTTGTTGCTAGAGTCTTTACTAACCTTGTCTTGCATCAGAGAAAGAGGATCTAGAACTGAAATAAAGAACTGAAACAAAGACTGTAGTAGTATTGCAAACTGGAGAGAAGTTAGTATTGCAAGTTGGAATGGGTGCTAAGCTACAGCTTCTTCACAGCTAGTCTGATTCCTCCATCAGTGTTGTGTAAGATAACGAAGCCAATTTAGAGATGATTAGTCCCAGAACAAAAAAACCAGACAAATGTAATTTGTGAGTAACCAGCCTTGAACTGGGAGCACAGGCACTAATATTTTATCCAGAAATGGCAATTGCCATAAAGAATACTTGTAGCCCAGACTGAACCCAAGTGTAAGGGAATCCCTGGCTACACATCCCTAAATTACCAAATCCATGTAAAATGAGCCTGTTTTTTATAACAGATGAATAGTTGTAATTCCAATGAAAGTTGTAAACACTTGATCATGCCTATGGGGCTAGCAGGGAAATGCCTCTAGACTGAGGAGAAATTAGCATAGTACTAAAAACTCTGCCAAAAAATAAAAGCATAGTAGTGCTTTAAGACTAGACTGATGGACTCACTTTAAGGTTATTAGTTTGTTTACTAGTCACAACTTAAATCCACCCATGAATTTTTTAATTTTTTTTTTCAGTAAACTTTATGAAACAGTTTGGCTGGAAGGAAATATACATATTTCATCTTCACTACAGGCTGTGAACTTAGTCCGCAGCATATTATGAAAAATACAAGTACTGTACTTGGGTTGCAGAAGGATTTATTTGAGACTTCTGCTCTATGATAACAAATCATACAAGGATAACTGGAATTCACTATAAAATAATATTTAATATATAATCAATTATTTTCATATTGTTTAAATCTGAAACTAATTCCCCTACAAAGCTTCTATAAATTCACCTACAAATGAAGTTTCCTGCTTACTATTGCTTTTCAAAGTTCTAGTGGTTGTGGGGTTTATTTTGACATACCAACAATAAGCAAACCTTATATCCTTGTTTAACAGTCACTGTGAAGAGCAACATTAAAATGATACTAAATTAACATTTGTTAGCTAAGCACCGGCATAAGTCTTTACAAGATTGGGGACTTTTAGGATTCCATGGCTGAAGGCACCTGGATGCCATACATAAGTAAAATCTAAAAATTAATTGTAAATAAAAATAATGACCAACAAAACCATTCTCTGCCCATAAGTACAAAAGTAATCAAAGGTAATTAAACTGAGCTGAATTGCTTTCCTTCATTATATTTCTTTGCACTATGTAAGCACACAGATTCATCAAGGATAGTACTTCTGCTGAATTTCCAAGTGGAAGCCAACATTTCTCTTTTGTATAGCAATTGCCAGGTAACTGAAATGAGGTCATGCACCATCAGAACACTGTGCATAATGGCATGAGCCTATTAAACTGTCCAATCATATCCTAACACCCACCTAAATAAAATGTAATATAAATTATGGCATAGCAACAGCAGCTTCCAAACAAGAGAAAAAGCTTAAAATGCTTGCACAGTCACTGGTAAATCATTTTCAAATGTATTTATGGGAATGAAGGGGAGGGAGGATTAATCATGACATCTGAAATGCGCAAAAACACAGAGGCAGCAGGCAGGATCTGTAACAGTTGCTCACCTCTTTCTTGAGTCTTTAATCATGATCAGTGGTAACAGAAAGCTTCTTGTCTGTGAAGATAATCACTAACTAATGTCACTGACATGCATTCCTACAGCATATGAAATAAGCAAATGTGCTATAACAGTTATCATTCAAATTTTGTTTATGGAATGTCTGGAACTATCTATAAATAGCATCTGGAGATACGATGTCATTGGATAAGAATGTAGTACTTCATCCAGAGTTCACTTAAGTCAAAGGACTGCAAAAATAGTTAGTATCATGCCATTAATAAGGTACTAAATCGATTTACATGAAACAAATCACAAATAAAGACTTAGACTGTTTTAGATAATAACAGAAATTCATCATTATGGGTAATCCAGAGGGAAAAGCAGAGAGGCTTACACTGCAACTGAAGCACAATGTAGGTGCCCGCGTTCAAATTCATAATCCAAAATGTTACTGCTCAACTGCTGCCCAACTGTGGAGCAACTTGAACTCTGAAAGCATCTTGGGTGGAAACTTCCCGTTTGCTTTGTGGTACTTCAAAGGGTAAATCCACAGTCACAGCAGCCCCAAGTTCCGCCCTCACCCATGGCCAGGCACATTCAGCCTAAATTTGTTCTGATCTACAATCCTACCCCAACCGGGATCAAGTGAGTAGATGCTTCTCCTCCTTAGCCCAGAAGAGAGGCTTCATTGCCTACATGTAGTCATAGCATGCCTCAAACAAGCCTGTATATTCAGGTTCTGTACAAAAGGCAGTGGTGGGGTTTTCTTTGCATTTTTTTTAAAGTGTGGCTGGACAAAGAGATGGTTAAACCGCTGTTCTTTTCTAGATCATGTTTGCAGAATGTGGAAAGCCCAGGGTGATTTTCCTCCTTGGTCTAAAGAAGTTAATGTGATGGTAGTATGTTTTATTTAATAGGCTACTATAAAGAAAAAACTAGCCTGTGAAGGAAAAAAGAACAGAGATTTACTGTTTCAGAAAATCAAATATTATTAGGAAGTCTGGTACTCAGGGCTTTCACCTAACATGGGGATTCCAGTCCCTGGAACGTATGGAAGTGTTTATTTTTCAGGGACTCTTAACATTTGACCCCCTTTCTGGTTTTCTTCTTGTTTTCACAAATGAAACTTCCCCCCACACACACACATAAGCAACAGTTTCATCAGGAAGCAGAGAGAAGGAATGCTGTCCAATGTAGCCTGGAGGCTGATGATTAGGAAACTTTGATGGGAGGCAGGCTGAACACTATCAGATGGAGTAAACAAAAAACCTAGTCTTCCTGCATAAAGACAGAGTGACCTTTTTGTTCTTCAAATAAAGCACCTAAATACCTGTCTTCAGGAAAGTGTGGATGTTGAATCATGAGAATGAGGGGCCACATCTTGCAGACCTGATAGGTGCTAAAACCACAAAGAGAACATGACTTTATGCACAATCCTGTCTTCTACATTTCCATATCACCTGACCCGGCTCTTGAGCTTCTACTGCAAGGACAGCGCAGGAAGAACAGTTGCAGCTTTACCGCATGGCTATTCAGAAGCACTCTTTTTTCCCATGAGAGTTGGTTTTTGACCTTGTTATCACTAGTCACACCAAAGTGTGTTCATATCTGAATGTTCTTTGTTTCATCTGATACAGCTTTAAACTCTTTCTTGCGCATCATTTCTAAACCCTGTCTGCAAATGTGATTTCTGTCATAGTAGTGTGTTAAGAATGTATTACCAGCACTGAAATGGTCACTCTTCATGAACACAGCTGAACATGGTGGAGTTTGCTCCAGATGCTTACTGTGACCTATGCATTTCTCCTCTCTCTCTAATTAGTAAGATGTTGTTCTCACTATGACATTTTCATCTGTTGTTGAGCTGGTGACAGACATCAGACTAATACCTTCTAAAACCATTGACAGATCTTGTATTTTTATTACTTGGATTTTTTAGTTAGTTTGAATAAAAAAGCAAAATATTCTAAAATAATCACAAAATGTTGCAAATGTTATACTAAAATTTCTTTTTTTTTTTTTTAGGCACTCAGATACTATATTTTTACTACATCTTACCAATAAGCATTATAGAAGATTGGCTGGATTAAACAGATAATGAGTGACTGTTCCTGAATAGTTTTTCAAGGTGTTTAAGTCAAGTTATAAACACTTCAGGTTTGGTTTGTCTCCTATTAACTGTAAGGAAATATTTCATGTCTACTTGAATGAAAAAAAAAAAAGGGGACTTTTTTCAAAATTAGAGCAAATGGAACTATTAAACCAATGTAGGTGTAGTTCTTAACCAAGGCATTTCACTTTGTTTATAAAATATTGTATCAGAACATAATTTGACAAAAACTCTGCTAGGCAAAGAATTAAAACATATGAGCCAGAGATAACAGGAAAAATAATAGAGGGCCCCAGGAATGAGTTCAAGCACAGTCCAATTTCTTTCCCAGCTATCAAAGAGGAAAAGGAAGAAAGGGTTTGTATTTGTGATGCTCTAGTATTGACTTCTGTTGTTCAGGGATTTTCCAAGCAGCAAGAAACAGTCTTGTAGGATCCTTACCTGTTTCATTATCACCTTCTGAAAGGCAACAGTAAACCCGTAAAAAAAGTCCTCCTAAAATCACTGGTTGGTAATTTGGGAATGCATGAGCCTTGGCTGAAGTGCTGGAGGTGTCTGGGTGGGGATAGCAGTTCGCTGTCTTCCATAACATGATTACTAGAGGCACGCAATGCTCAAGCAGCAGGCTTAAAACAAGCAAAAGGACACACTTGCCCCAGATACTGAGGTTGGCAGGTGATAACTGGAGTAAAAGTGTTGTCCTTAGCAGTGATGGTTTACAGACACAAGTAAATAATGGTTTGCAGAGAGATGGCATTCCTTTTCCCAAAGAATGCAAAGGATGTCATTGAAAACCCGAAGCACTCATACCTATTCCCACGTCTGAAAGAGAAGCAGCAATGAACTGAGTACAGATTGGGAACAAGTACTCCAAGGGAACTGCTGCTTTCATATTTTGATTCACATGTCAGTGATCCTATAAAAGTACACCTAGCAAGCAAAAACCATGTAGATACAACCACTTTACACTTTGCAAGTAGGGGATGTGCTTACATGCTAAAATGTGACTTGTTTTTCATAATCTGGGGCAACATTGTGCTTGCATTTGACAGCTTACTTGACTTGTTTCGCTCACAGCGTAACATGTGCAGCAGCAAAGCAAATTTCCCTGAGAAAGCTCCGATTCTACAAATGTGCACAGACTTAAAAGTAAATCAGTAGTCTTGCTGTCAAGAAGACTTGAGATAAATTGAGTGCAAAAGTGGTTTGCAGAACGGGAATGTAGGGTGCCTTGATCACCTGGAAAGAGCACTTGCAGAAGAATATAATTAACTCTCCGGATCTGTTCATTTCTTATCCTCTCTGGCAACTGAAAGACCAACTAGTGCCAACTCTTAGACATATATATATATACACACATACATGTGTGGCTTCTCGTGCATGGAGTAAGTGGGAGGAAGGCGTGAAAAAGGCGATTCAGAGAAGGTGAGCAGCTGCCCCACGGCCAGAGCTGGGTCCAGACCTGAGGGTAACTTGCCTGCTCCCAGATTCCAGGTGCTGGGCTAGTTCCAGATTTGTGAGCAAACTTCCCTTTGACAATGGTTCCCGCCTTACCTTGTGTGCTCCCAACTTCAGCTAACCTCGCGGTCCACCCCGGCTCACTACGGCAAGGCGACACTGACTTGTTTTCTGCGGGAGATGAGAGGTTGTGACAGACACACGGGTCACCGTCGGCGAAATCCTCCTCGAGAAGGACGAAACGGGCCGGGGGAGGGGGCCTCAGCTGCCCTCTGTCGCGACATGGGCGCCCGCCTGTCGCCGGCTGCCCGCCGCCGGCCGCCCGCCGCCGGCCGCCTCTGGCGGGCGCCTGTCCCTCTCCGCGCTCCCTCCCGGGCGGGGACCCGCCGCCTGTTGCTATTTTCGCCCTCGCTGGCTGCGTCGGGAGCAGGGAGGCGGCGAGCGCCAGCCGCTGGGTGTGCGGCCCGGCCTTCCCCGCCTCCTCCCGCCCGGACTGCCGGCAGGTAAGAGCGGGGCGGGCAGCCCGAGGCGGGGCGGCCCGTCCTGACCGGGGCGGACAGTAACAGGAGGCGGCGAGCAGCCCCCTCGCCCGGCCCGGCTGAGGCGCTGGTGTGGCCTCCCCACCCCCGGCCAGGCGTCCGTTAGCGGCTCTCCGCTCCTCTCCCCTCAGCAGGAGGTGGGCAGGCGGTGCCTGACAGCCCGCGGCCGCTGCCGGCCGAAGGCACTTCCTTGCAGCGAGCACATCCTGCTGCGGCGAGACGGCGGTAAGCGGCGGCGGCAGCGGGTCACCCCCTGGCCTCAGCTCCAGGCCTGGCGGGGGGCGGCCGGGACGGCGGTGGGGGCTGCTGCGTCCCCGCTGCGGGCTAGCCCGGGGGAGCGGCACTGGCAGCGCAGAGCTGCGTTTTTGGAGGGGGGATAGAAGGAGGAAGAGCTGGTTTTAGCTTTGAGGAAGTGAAAGAGTTGAGGCGAGAAATTAAGCACCCCGCCGCGGGGGGCGGCCGCGGGCTGGCGGGACTTGTCCGTGCGCTGTACCCGGACTCTGAGGTGGAAGAAGCCTCCGGCCGGCCGAGAAGACGCGGCTGTGAGGCGGGTGGCGGGTCCGGCCGGGGGCCCCGCTCCGTGCCCGAGGCGTGGGTAGGGCGGGCTGCCGCCCTCCCATCTGTAGCGGCAGGATCGCGCCGTCGGTCGTAACGGAGCCCCTGGTGAAGTTGCAGCATTTGCTGTGGGGACAGTGTTTCTGCGGGGCGGCGGGAGCGGCGGGACGGGCGGGGCGGCGGGCGGGAGCGGAGCGGGGACGGCGGGGCGCCGGTGCCGCGCTTCTCAGCTCGCAGGGGCCTGGAAAGGCTGGCTTCTCGTCAGAATAACCAAAAGACCTACTTGAATTTAAACAGAGATTGGCCTGATGTGCCACAGTCTGCTTTTAGTTCTTTTTCGCACTCTTCCCTGCACCTTCCTCACCCATCAATACAAAATCTCGTCTCAGAACCTGCTCCTTCTTAGAGCAACACAGCGACTCTTCCCATAGGGGTAAAACTAAGCTTTCCTACAGCAGCACACTTGGAGTTTAAGCTTAAAATCTCCACACATTGGTGCAGTATTTTTATGGCCCTTTAGATTCACGTACTAAATTAACGAGGGAACGATGTCTTGAAACCGCATTCACGAGAGGTATGAAACAAATGTAGTTATTTATAGTGCAGTTTGAAAAGACTGAGACCTTTGTATGCTGTGTTGTTTTGGGAGAGAGGCTAATATGGCAGATCTGCTGTAGGAACCTTTAGCAGTGCAGATGGTGGGATTTGTGCCTGCCGCTAAGCCCAGAGATTGAATGGAACATAGTGGGTCAAAATTAATAAAAATATACATCCCCTGAATAGCAAATACCTCTGAGTTGATGCATATGATTATACTTTTAACACCTGTAAGTGCTGAAATAGAAATTTGTCACAGCTTGTTTTATAGAAATGCTGAAAGTCATAGGTAATATGCAAGAGTAGAAATGCTTGCAGGTGAGAAAAATGACAGGCTGGAAAGAATGTGAAACACATTCAACGACATGTGGATGACTTGACACTTTTTTCACTTTATAATTTGGTTAACTGAAAAGTTGGATGCAAGTGTTTTGGCTGTGGATATGCAATTGAATAAAAAGGAATGGCATTCATAATGTAATTTACCTAGCAAGCTTTATTTTACAAAGATTTTTTTAGTGCATTGCTGTGGTAGAACAGCCGAATATTTTGTTCAGGTCCATACGAGGCTGACTCAGAAGACCTCAATCATCAGCATATTAATTTCTGTGGACTCTGTTAAGGAAATAGTAACAGGTGTCAAGGACAGGAACAGTGAGCTATTTTCTTCATTTGTTAGCTGATTATAAACTTGTATGTTTATAATCAAGAACATGCTACCATTTTGCTGGAATATTTTTTTATTAGTAGTCTATTTAATTTTTTAACCTATTTGAGGAGTGCTGGCTGTATTGGTAAATATTTTAGGTGTGATTATTACCACAAAAACAAATTATTTGCTCAGAGTACATGGTGAAACATTGTTCAGGGCCACGTCTGAAGCTGCTGGTGGCATTGAAAAGAATATAATGCATGTATATGAAAAAAGAATGGAAATTAAAAATAATTTCTGAGGTGAATTGACTTCTGGGCTTGCACATGCTGTTGCTCACAGCAAGCCATAGCTCCAGAAGGAAACAGCAGATCTAAGTAGTAGATAAAAAGAACATCCTTGCAACAGAAGGGTGTGTTGTGGTTCCAGGTGCCAGTTTGAGTGAAATTAGAACTATCTGAAAACTGAGAGCAACCTGTGGATGATATCTAAACAATCTTATTTAACTGTATAAAACAGGCCAAAAATGTCATTTGAAGCCTCAAGAAAAAAGATAAAGCTTGTAACTAGCTGCCCCCTAGAATGATCTAATGGATGCTGTGTTGTGATACCGAAGAGAGTAATTTCATGCATAGTGATGGAAACATAAAAGGACCTCTTCTTAGCAGTGACCATATCATGACATACCTAATACATATTCTCATTTATTTTTTTCTATATATCCTGCTAGGTGGATAGAGAAATCTGACAGCATGAGTGAAGACAATGTAAATCTCAGTCAGGGATCAGACAGAGAGGGAGAGGAGTGGTATTTAGTTCTGGCTTGCGTTCCACAGCTCTGGCTACAGGCCAGGGCTCCTCATAATCCTTAAGTAGTATTATATTTCTGCTAAAATAATCAGCGATGAAGTGCAGTCGGTACCAGTGCCTCTGGTTCCATTTGTCAGCAGGGTTCAGCGCTAATGCTGTTCAGAGAAGAGCTGAACAAATTTGTGCTCTTTAAGACCAGCTGTTTTTCACAAGACCTTGCTATATGGTTGGACGTTTTGCTTAGCTTCTTGGAGGGCAGAAAGAAAACCAACTTACACAAAAAAAAATTTGTCATGTCAGCAGCCTGATCTGGAGTAAGTGATGAACTACAAAGGTTGAGAAAGCCAGGGTCTTTCTGTTCAACAACTCACAGGTCAAACTCCTCATTTAATCATTGATGTGTGAAGTTCTGACTGCTTCCTTGCTTGACGTATATCAGTTCTGCTGTGGGTCCCAACATTCCAACTGCTACCAAACCAGGGGAAGAGCTGGAGGAGAGTGAAGGATTGCTTAGGTCAATAGTTACCCATGTTCTGAACAAGAGTCTGAAACTTTTGGCTGCATGTCTGTATTGAATTTAGTCCACTCCACTCCAGAAGAAACAACAGAAGAAGGATAACTTTTCACCACTGTTGTAGTTACTGCTTTTTTTATTTGTGTTCTTTTGGTTTAGAACAATCTCTCTCCCTTCTTTGCCTTTTTTTCTGTATTAGTTTGAGTCCATCCCAAATGTGCCTGGTTTTCCCCCAGCTGCCAAAACCTGATTTCTGGTGCCCTACCCTCCCAGGTTAATAAGACAGTGTTGTCTGTACCCCACAAAATTCTCCTTCCTAACCTCGAAGTTGACCTGGCCGCATCTAACCAAATGGCACCCAGAGCCTGTGCCTTGTCTTCATGATAAAGTCTTTGCTTTCTTGAGAGAAGGTGAATTTTTAGGAACGCTGTCCTACATGATGCACAGCTGCTTAGACACGTACTTTCACACAGGGAGAACCTGGGGTCCAGAATGGCAGAAGTACTCATTTTTGTGGCTGTCCCCTTCACGCTGTCTTGCCATCATCCTGACTTCTCTCTGAAGGTGCCCCTTTTAGTTTCTGGTGACATAAAAAGATGAGAATACAAATTAGTTTGGGAGAACAAGAGCCTGATATATGTATATTTAAAAACAAAACAAAACAAACAGATTTTGCTAGGACAATCAGTGTAGTGTTGCATGCTTTCTAAGCCTGCTCCTGGCTTGTGAGAAGTGGCTGGGTTGATCACCGTGAAAGATAAGTTGAGCACAAAGAGCACACGTATGTTCCCATGTGTATTTTTCACATTAGTGAGTCAGTCTGATGTCTCCTAGTATAGAAGGTGGGGTTGGATTTATTAGTGTGGTTTGTGTAAATACCATATGTGCTACAGTTTGCCTGGCTGGTTTTATGCTGATGGAGCAAATACAGCTAAATCAAAGCATGTTAAACAGTGGCAACATTAAGATACAGTTTGGACAATATTAACATTTCTCAGACAGCAGCAAAGCTGTTAGCTGAGGAGTGCCACTCTAGCTGTTCTCAGCTCTGAGCGCAAGGGCAATAGAGATCCTTCAGAAGATGCTGATGGAGGGGAGAAGGAGGACCTGTCCCAGTTATGTCCCTGAGCACTGGGAGAACAACTGGAGACATTCAGCCTGTGTGCAAAGCAAAGCCTGGTAGTCTTCTCCCAGCCCAGAGTAATGGAGCTGAATGGCACTTAGAGCTGTCAAGGGAACATGAAAGTTTAGGTGGAAGGAAACAAGTGGGTGGCTTTATTTTTATACCTTTTCTATTCTCTCTTGAATTAAAGGTGAAATAAACATTTGCTTTGAAGAAGCTGTTTGTGAATCAGACACTTGGGAGGAAGATGAAGCTTGTTTGAGCCTACTGTACTGATATGGATGGTAAATGGGTACGGTGTCTGCAGAGCCAAGTTTTAGAGGGGATGAACTGAGCGGTGACAACCAGAGATGGGTGAAGGTGCCAAAATTCCAAGTGGTGGAGTCAGGGCAGACATGGACAGGCTCAGAGCACGGACACTCTTTGGCCATAGTGTGTGCTTAATTTTATGGCTGGGAATAGGCCTGTTGAGATGAACAGAACTATTTTTAGGTCTAAATTAAGCATGTATGTAAATACTTCATGGTCTTGTAAAACCTTGTCCTTGGTGTAAATGTAAAGGACATTGATGCCAGCAGCATAAAATTGGTATAATTTCTGGTTGAATTTGCATGTAAATTAAGATAAGAATGACAGGAGGAGGAAACAAAGAAAGAATGGCTGGAAAAGGGAGATGAAACATGCACAGTAACATACAGAACGATATGGGTTAGATAAGGAGACCTTCTGATGCTGCTAAATTTGTTCTCTGAGAAACTGCACTTTTAGCCCCTCTTAATGTTAGGGAAAATAACCTAGCATTCTGGCTTCTAGTTAACTGTTTTGATTTAGTATTAACTGTTTTTCTTTAGAAATAACAAATGCAGACATTGGAGTATTTATGCTGTTGACTTTGCAAGGTATTTATTTTGTTAAAGAGATGAATGCCAAGAAGCTTTGCATTTATATTAAATACATTCCAGCAGTACAGTGTTGAAGTATGACAGAGTATCGGTCTGTTTTTCTAAAATACTGTTCAGTCCTTAGAGTTAGCATGCAAAATAATGTATTATATTGTGATATTTATTCCTGTCTGAGGCTGCAGTGCCTTATAGGTCTGAGGTAAAAGAGCATGGTAGATGGCGGTAATCCAAATGAAACTTCTTTTCCTTGAAAAGCTGATTTAAATGAGGATGACTTTGTGGTATTTTAAAATGGTTTTTATTCGATTGCATTTTTTAAAAAAGAGTTCTGAGAAAACACAATTGAGAAATATGTTTACAAAAAGTATGTGGCTAATAGGTCATCTTCCGTGTGGTAGCTCAGTTCTCCTGTTTTCAACTAAGAATGGAGTTTTCTTAGGCTTTCTTATCCTGAGATTATTATGCATGCCACTAAATGATGAGAACACTAAAAGCTAAAAACTCAATTTTTATGTCTTTCAAACTACACACCATTGTAGTTATGAATTAATCCAATCTTCCCTGCAGTTGCTGAATTATTTTTCATTGTTACAGTTAAGGAGAAAAAAATGTATGATAGTTTTTCAAAGAAGAAGAGACCATTTTGATTCCTGACAGACGCAAAACTATAATGATAATTGTGCTTAGCAGTCTGTGTTGATAAGGTGTAAAAACGCTTCCTGAAGCTGTTGTCCCATATGATGCAATGCATTTATATTCATCTTAATGGTGGTTGTTTTCTTGCTTGTTTGTGAAACAAACAAAAAAAATTAATGAAAGAGTTGTAGTATAATTGAAATAAGGAATATAAAATCTGGATTTTCATGGCCCTTTTTCCCACACTTCCCATGCACAGAGACACACATAGAGGTTTACGAAAGTTTTTTAAAAAATTATTCTACGCATCTAGAATGCTACTTATGATGACTTCTTCAAATAGTGTCTTTAAAACCTGCACTATTGGATTCTTTTGCTAAATTTGGCATCCTTGGAACTGGTAGTGCTGCCACAGAGTTCATTTGTCAAAAGATGCAAAAGTTCCAAAGAAAAAAAGTACCCAAACACGTGGTTTCTGCAGTTCTCTTGTTTTTACAGTCTGCCAGTTACTGCATAAACATTTTTCCCCACTTGGACATTTGCAAATTAGTTGCATTTTAAACACTTGTTTAGTTCCAAGTGAATTTCCATCTTGAAATGTTTTTTAAGGTTTGTTTTTAATCCTAAAATTTCCTTTAATTTTCAACAAGGTGAAGCACTGTTAGAAACTCAGTTTTAAAATATTTTTACAAGGACAAATAAAGGACAAAGTTTAATGAAAACTCATGAGAGAAATACTGCTGGTTTTGGTAATCATGTTTGTAGATGAACAAAGAAAAGAAATATTGTTGCCACAATAAAGAGATGTGGTTTATTAAATAAGTGTTCAAATATAATTAAAAATGTTTTGCAAGGAGTTCTTGGGACTGCTCATGTTGTTTTTAATATGTCTTTTCATGGGAAACTCTCAGAAGGCTGAGGGTAAACTAGTGTCATGGTATTTAAACACAGGCAATTATAGGCCTGTCAGCTTTTCATCAGTCTCACACAAAATAATGTAACAGCTGAAACCAGGTTCATTTAATGAGGAGTTAAAACATGGTAGTATAACAAATGCTCATCTATCTGTTTGCACAGACTATATTTTGCAAAATTAAATTGATAGATAAATGAAATTATTTGGTTTTGTTACTAAAACTACTAATATGTAATAACAGTAGTGGTAGTAGATGCTAGATATAACAAGGTTGTATGTAACTTGGTTTCATTTGATATTTTAAGAAATGAAAATGATACAATATCAATGTGGCAAGCATTAAGTATTCCTGGCTGGCTGACAGGCCTCAAAATGCAATTATGAATTCTGAATCATCATCTGTTTTTTAGTGAGATCCTGTAAGGGTTGTTGCTCCTCTCTGCTATCTGACAGGTTTATCAGTGATCAGTCAGTTGACTGCTGCTAGCTTTTTAAGATGACAACAATTTCTGGGATGTTATTTAATCAAAAATTCTGGTTGGTGACAGCCCATGATCACTTGGCAAACTATACCTAAGGAAACAATTCCATGTTAGTAGTCAAATTCAAAATCATCCACCTATGAACAAGAAAGATGACCTTTTTTTTCTTTATTTTTCAAATGTGACTGTCATAAAGGTCAGAATAGCTCAGCTGAGTTCTTCCTATAATAATAGGATTGAAATAGGCCAGTGTAATCCACATGCACCTGCCCATGAAACAGAGGCTAGAAAGAATGTGCATTTTTAAGTTTAGTTACTCATTAGATGGTTTAGCAAGGGTTGTAAAGCAACGTTTAAATCATGACCGACTTATTTCCAAGCAATGTATTTGGTACTATTATGTTTGTTGGACCTGAAACAGTAAGATCCAATGTAGGGGAAACTTGCTAGATAGGTCATGGTAGATGATCAGTGTGTCTTTTCTGATGTTAAGCTATTAAATATTTGTGTTACTGACAGATCATTTTTAATTGGGTTCCTGCACCTACTTAACTATTTCTTTTCCTTTCAGAACTCTTCTGTTCCTTAATCAAAGGAACTGTCCAGATATTGTCATTCCATGGAACTGAAATATTGGTGAATTAATCCAGGTTCCCTAAAGGACTGTAAAATGGAGCCAATAACATTCAAAGTTAAAAAGTATCAAACACCTAGTGATTTCTCAGCAAGTTTCAGTCTCCAGCTTGTTGGTTCGCTGTCAGTGCATTCCCTAACCACCATGTCAATGCTGCCTTGGATTGTGGCAGAGATCCGGACGCTCAGTACAAAGTCTTCCAAAGAAGAACCTAGTGCCACCCAAATCCGACTTTATGTTTCACCAGCAAGTTTGCGATGTGAACCAGACACAGGGAAAATCCAGCAGTGGGATCCTTTGATTTATTCAAGTTTGTTTGAGTACAAGCCACAGCATGTCCACAAACTGATTCACAACAGCCACGATCCAAGCTACTTCGCTTGTCTGGTAAAGGATGGAGCAGCAAATCAGCGAAGTATCTGCTATGTATTTAAAGCTGATGATCAGACAAAAGTAAGTAAAAAAGAAAAAAAAACAACAAAAAACAAAGCAAGCAAACCTGGAGTTGCTTTTGTGCTGTTTGAAACCTTTCATTACAGTGTAAGATCTTAAGGCTGTATTTACAATTAGAGACTGGATCTCACTAAAACTTACCAACAAGTGTCACTTTACTTGATATTAATGGTTCAGTTGAACTTGCACTGCTCAGTATGTGAAGTGAAAGGTGTGTAAATCTCCTACAGGATCAGTGGCTGCATTTCATCAGCTTAAAAAACACTTTAATTCGGGATATGGGCTGAAATCTTGGCCCACAACTCAGTGAGAGTTTTTCTGTTGATGTCACTAGGGCTAGGATTTCACCCTTGAGTCACTGTGAACTTTATCTAGTCCTACAGTCAGACCTCTCAAATTTCTATTTTCCTGAGTTGAGACCTATGTGACTGGGAAATAGTGATACCTCCTTTCTCAGAAGGAGGAGGGTGTAGGGTGGAGCCTCCATATGCAGCGTACCTCCAACCACAAGGACACTGTGGAGACCTCTTCCTAGCTCTGTAATCCACAGAGCCTGGCAGGTGGTGTCAGAGAATGGGAGAGAAGCCACAGCGCAATGCTGCGACACTGTGACATGCAAGCTTGCTGCTGCATGGCATGAGACAGGGTTGGGTGTGTGCGTCTCCCACTGGGAGTGAGATTTGGCTCAGTCTGCATTTCCTAGGAGCAAGTTGTGTCCTTGCTGAAAAGGTGGAAGCATTAAAAATAGTCAGTCTCTTCTTTTATTTGAGAGTAATGTGAGACAATAACTCTCATGAATGAGTGAGTAGGATTTAGCACAAAGCTATTGTGGGACAAAGCAGTAACATATCCTTCACCTCTTGAGTGTAGACTGTAGTTATAATGTTGGAAAACAGCATCTTGCTACATGCTGCTTGCTTGACTCATAGGAGATGTCATGCTGAAGCACCTTGAAGGTATTATGTGAATATACACTGCACATGGGATTTATGCCAACCTGCCCAATAACAAAACATTGTACAGTTCCAAATCTGTGGTCTCAAGCTTAGAGCTCAAAACATATGGAAACAGCTTTAGTTAAATCCCCCCAGATAAAAAGGCAGTTCTGGTAAATTAGAAGGCAAATATGTTGTAAATAATAAGCATTCAAGTGAGAAATCCTGTCAAGTTAAAATGTAGAATACCAAATTTATGTATGTAAGGGAACAGAAATAAGGAATAGATGTTTCAGAACTTGGCATTGAATGGAAGTTGGTAAATGCATTTTGCAGTTTGCTTATGTACTTACCTTTGCTTGTGATTTTACAGGATTGTGGTGAGTGCACAGCACTGATTGCCTCCAGTACATTTTCTTTTGCATTTTCTTTTGCAACAAAAGATTGAAGTACTTTTTCCATGTTTGATCAAATTCCTAGACATGTTTGAAATGAAAGAGTTAAATTTGCAGCTGTGTCTACATGTTTTTGGAGACAACACCCAGAATTTTTGAATGCCTATTTTGACTACTTAGCCCCAGATTCACACAGCTATCTGTCCTTTCAAAAACTATCCTCCACCATGTCTCTTAACTTGCCTTGTTTGTAAGGATTGTTTCTCTTGACTTTTTTGCAGGCTAGGATCCTAATTAGGGGGTAGACACCTAATCAGCATTTGTGGACCTATGTTTTATCAAAAGGATAATGGAAATGCCAAGTGTTGTTATCTCCTAAAGTGAAGCCCTACCTCTTTTACTTAAATTCAGTGTAATTTCTGATTAGTCTACCTTTTAAGTAAGTCTCTTATGCTTTATAGGGTGTTGTTATTCTGCCCTGAATGTTGTCATATAAAGCCTTTTAGCTAATTGGTGTTTGTGCATTTATCAAGAGGAATGAATTGATGTTACCTGTTTTGCAGATACCCAACTTGAAAGCATAGGAGTGTACTGTATACCTTTGTTACAAATTGAGGGAGCTGTTTGTTAAAAGCAAGTGAATTGGGATAAAGGATTTAGCACTGTGTTGCTGCAGGTTATGTTCAACTTCAGAAGAAACAAATTTTAGAAATTGGACCTTTGCAGCCTATGTGACAGCAGACTTCTGTGCTGGTGCTCTTGCTCCTGAGAACTCTTTCTTCTATTTGCTTCAGCTCTGCAAAAGAGACACGGTAGTCCAGATAGGTTTAGTCACAGAGTTTACATGTTCATAACAATTCTTCACCCATTAATCTTGGGCATCCAAACTTTTGTGATAATTGCACTTCATCTATTTTTCTTTGGAAAAAAAAATCAACCGGTCACTAATTATACTATTGTAAACTGCAAGAGCCACAGTTCTTTGTATCTGCATAGATAAATCTGTAGTAGGGCTATATTTGACAAAGAGTTTTCGGATTAGGTCAGATCTGAGTGAGGATTTGAAGTAGAAGGCACTTTGTGGCTTTGCAAATAAGTTCTGAGTATATCCTCACCTTAGGATAAGTAGAATAAAAGAGGGCAGAAGGATGTCTGTGGGAGAAGTAGACTAGGAAGATTAGCATGTTAAGACACAAGCAGGGGTGTAGAAGACTAAACAGTAAAGGCCTTTGAAGAGGTGGACAAGAAACTTGAACTTCATGCAGACAGAGCAGTAGCTCTGGAAGTAGTAGAAAGTACAGAAACCCAGGAATGGTCAGGCTTTTAGCATCAGCATTGCCGATAGACTGCAGTCCATTAACTGCAGATGTACCTCTTTATATATACAAATTGAGCGAGAACATATATTTGATTAGTGAGGGATTATCTTACTGTTTAATACAAAAGCATTTTGTTAATGGGAGATGATATTTTGCTGGATAATATTTTAGCTAAAATCTAGAATTGATGGGGTGTGGGAATGCATGCAATGTTTTTTTCTGGATATGAGTACAGGGCTGTTAGGTTCATTGTTGCTCCATTACTAACATATCCACTTTAGAGAAGAAATCAGTAGGTAACTAATGCTAAATAATGTCAGGATTCTTTGCAAGGAATTCTTTGTTCTGCTCCTCTTTAGAAGTGAAAGAAAAGGCAGTGCCCTATTGTGGTTTTTGTCTTCACTCTTGTCCTGGTTTTGGCTAGGATAGAGTTAATTTTCACAAGGAGCCAGGACAGGTGAGCCAAGCTGGCCAGGGGGGCTAGTCCATACCACCTGACGTCATGCTCCCTATAAAAGGGGGCTGGTCGGGGAGGGGTGGGTTTGGTGTGGCTCTGGGATGGGCTGAGCTGAGTGTGGGCTGGGTGTCCAGTTGGGTTGGTAAGTTGCCTGCTGTTATCACCTGTTGTAAGTACTGCTGTTGTTTCCCTCTCCCTTGCTGTCCCAGTAAACCATCCTTACCCCAACCCATGGGGTTTTGCCTTGGTCTTTTCTGTTCTCATCCCCATCCCACTGGGGAGGAGTGAGCAAATGTCTGTGTGGTGCTGAGCTGCTGGCTGGGGCTAAACCACGACAGCTCTGTAGGATCTTGTATAATTATTTCCATTGCATCATCATGGCAGTATACTACTCACTTTCCCTGCTGGTATAGCAGTAAGTTGGGAAGGATGAGAGAAGTTTTCCTAGCACATTGCACATTGAAAACAAGTGTGTGCATATAGAGATTATTCCACTCCACTTAGTACTAAGAGGGTGGGTTTATACTGCCTAGAGAGAGCTTCTCTTGTGGATTAAAGTTCCCTTTTAAAGCAGATCTGTTGGATATGGGATCTGGAGCCTACTTTCCTTCCTTCCTCATGCATAACCTCAATAAAGTTTCCACTAGTTACAGACAGTGGAGTTTCTTAGCCCTTCACCCTCATTGTGTGGAGGTTCTGGTGGGTCCTTGTGATTAATTCCTGCCTGAGGGTGGGGCTGAAGCATTAATGTGTGTTCTTTGCAGGTGCTTAGGAATGGAGCTGGATTCAGTTATATTGGCTGCAGGGAGCTTATGAAGACTACTGATAGGTCATAGATGGGGATTGTGCATACTGTGTTGAGTAATGGTGGTGGAAGCTGAGGAAAAATTAACTCTCCAGTAAATCTGTGCTTGCAGGTTAGTACCTTCATAAGAATGCAGGCTTGTTGGACAGCTTGGCCAGAGTGCTTGGGTACTGTGGGAGTGTGATGGCTTACATGAAAACATACATGCTACCAGCCTACGTATCTTCCCAGTGGCCTCTGGTCCAATATTTGCTTATGTTCTACAGAAATGTGATGTTATTGACATAATTGTTGTTGTTGAAAACTATAGATATTAAAATCTATTGGCATTTTTGTCCTGCACTTGAGATGTGGTAGTTTGAAAGTGTTTGGAACTGTAGGTGAGGTGGGCTGCTTCCTTCACAAGCTCATTCTCCACGAACACAGCCCCACTGTCCTTTTGTAGGATACCTTGCTTTACTATGTCATTCACTCCAAGGAGTGAGAGAGATAAATAATGAGAAGCTAATGGCATACTGTCACAGGATATCCCTCTCCAGCAGATAGAAAGTAGCCAAAACATTACAGAGGAAGAGTAACTTCTGTTCTTATTTTCAGTTTGGGAAAGTAATTCCATGTGCCATTATGTTGATCCTTCTTTGGTGTATCAAATGATTTGTTTTACTTGGGTATGTTTAATCTTATTTGATGGATGTTTTGGCTGGCAAATGGAATACTGGTCACTAGTTTATCTGATAATGCACTGGGCTAGTTTAGATTTAAGGCAGGTTAAGGTTGTACTGCCCTTTATTATACTTTTATATTTGTTGTAAAGAAAGAACAACAGTTGTAAACTTAATGGTTTCACAGAAGTTTGAGTTAAAGGGAGCATTCAGTATCTCAGCTAAGCCTTTTCCATGTCCTGTGCTCCATTCAGCAGCAGGCCCACATTTTCCCTAGTGTTCCTTTTGTCACCTATCTAGCTATAGAAGCCCTTCTTCTTGCCTTTGACATCCTTTGCTAGAGTCAACTACAGGTGGGCTTTAGCTTCTCTAACCATGTCTCTGCATGCTCATGCAGTGCCTATATATTCCTCTCAGGTTACCTGTCCCTGCTTCCATCCTCTGCATTCTCCCTTTTTATGTTTGAGTTTTGCCAGGAGCTCCTTGTTCATCCATGCAGGCATTTTTATCTGACTCCCTGGTCACTTGGATGGACTCTTCTTGAGCTTGAAGGAGGTGGTCTTTGAATAAGAACCAGCTTTCTTGGACCCTCTTCCTTCCAGGGCCTTTATTCCATGGTACTTTTTCATGTAGATCCCTGAAGAGGCCAAAATCTGTTCTTCTGAAGTCTGGGGTTGTGATCTTGCTTTTTGCCCTGCTTCTCAGCATCCTGAACTCCACCATCTCATGGTCACTGCAGCCAAGGCTGCCTTCAGCCTTCATATCCCCAACGAGCCCTTCCATGTTGGTAAGTATGAGGTCCAGCAGAGCACCTTTCCTCATTACCTCCTGTGTCACTTGTGTCAGGAAGTGGTCATCAGTGCTTTCCGGGTACTTGCTGGATTGATTATACCCTGCTGTGTTGTTTCTCCAGCAGATACTTAGGTGGTTGAAGTCTCCCATCAGGACCAGAGTCTGCAAATGTGAGACTACTAGCTGTCTGTAGAGTGCCTCATCCACCTGTTCTTCCTGGTCACAGGGTAAAATAAGTTCCTGTATGCAGAGTAAAACTCTGTAGACAGCACTGTCACTTTTTTTAGTGAATCAGATGCTCAGAATGTTTGAAAGTTTCTCCTTTTCTTTCTGTGATAAGAACTGGAGGTTTAGAGGATTTGAGGGAGAGCCTAGAAATATGAGCCTGATTTCTGTAAGGAGAAATATTTCTGTGACGTTACCAATGACCGATGCAGAACTAGAGTATGAAGAAATGTAAAAAGTTCTGTTCAGATTTTGACAAGGTTAAGTTTAGTTGGCTGTTCTTTTTTAGCTAGAGTCTGGACACAAGTCGTCATAACAGCCTGTAATATATGCTTGTGTTTACCAGAGCTGTTAATGGTAAAATGGCAAAACACTGTTAGAACTGTTCTTTTATAGAGAAATATTTCTTGTGATTTAAGCAGGATCACAGCTGCACAAGACATGCACAAGTCTGATTGCTTCTTCTAAATCTTTGTCCTGTAGTGTTGTAAATCAGGGATAGTTTTTGGCCCAGGAACTGGTGTTCTGGCAGCTGCAGGCAAGTTGCCATGAGGGTTGCAGTGCCCGTACGGTTGCAGTGCCCGTACGGTTGCAGTGCCCGTACGGTTGCAGTGGACTGGGACACCTTGAGACCTTAGCCTGCTCATTGACTTTGCTTCTGCCAAATCTGCCCCAGAGCAGACACAGACAAGCCCCATCTTACACTGAGGTGCTTTTTAAAATGTAGCACTTGCCTTGTTGTTGAGCTGTTTGGTTACAACAGTGATACCTCCTTTTGTCAGAGGTCTTAATTTTTTTTGGATGACCAATTGCTTTAACAGTTACTGTGTTATTAAACAACCTTCACCTACTTTTATGAGTTACAATAGCTTATGCACCTAAGTAGATCATGCTGTATTACCTGGAATGCAGTACTCTGTTACATGTTGTTTGTGATCTGATTATGTGCTGGAGAAGCTGGTTTCAGATAATCAACACTTAGCGCTCTGCGAGGCTGCACAGAGCCGATGTTGTGAGTGAACTTCACATTATTCATCTATAAAAGGAATGGCAGAGGCCCAGTGAACTCCAAAGCAGTTGTTGTGAGGCTTAGCTTCGTGACTGAGGATTCTTACACAACTTGTTTTTACATTAGACTCTAAGATATGGCCTCACCAAGTATCTCAATTTTAATAGCACCATTTCCCTTTCTTAAAAGAATTCAGGCAAGATAGAGGTGATTTTTTTCTACTGTATTTTACTGCTTGATGAGTTTAGGGAGATTAAAATGTGGCTCTTTTGCAAAAAACAGAAAACACTGAAACAAAATGAGGTAACTGGACTTATTACAGTGCAACTGAGAGCTTAATTTGGCTGTTTTCTGCCTCCTATTCATATGTACCTTTGTGGTTTTTTGATGGAATCTACATGATTGCAAACTGCTAACATTGCTTTTTGGTTTAGGAAGTCTCTCCTGTCTCCCAAATGCTAACTGGAGAAATTAATGTGAAAAACAGAAGGAAAAAAATCCAACAGAACAAATGAAAAAACAAATACATATTTGTGCATATTCATACGCTGGTATATAAAGCAGGTCAAAGTTTAGCTGTGTAAATCTTAATGGAGTGTTGTATGTAATGCAAACAGCCGGCTGTGCTTTGGACACTCACACAATTAATCGGGCTTTATGCTCATCCTGAGCCTAGAGCGTAACTGACTACATGAGCTCTATCCTGGGATCTGTTCAAAGGATTCATACATGTGAACTCCTCTTTCAATGAGCTTTAGTGGCCAGTGACCCTGTCCCTAGCAGCATTATTCCAAGCCTTTATGGGGCACTTGTCAGACCCTAGAGTGACTTTGTGACATCCTGGCTTAGCTAAGTGCTCCTGTGTTTACCTTCATTTTATAAGAAGTATTGTGTGATTTCCCTCAACCTCATGTGATTGCCACATTGTCCTGTTTTTTGGCTGGGATAGAGTTAATTTTCATAAGAAGCCAGGAAGGAACACAGCCAGGATGGCTGACCCAAACTAGCCAAAGGGGTATTCCATACCGTATGATGTCATGCTCATATAAAGGGGGCTGGCCAGGGAGGAGGGATCGCTGCTCAGGGACTGGCTGGGCATTGGGTTTCAGGGCAGTGAGCAAATTGCATTGCGTATCACATTGTCCTCTTCCTTGCTGTCCCAGTAAACTGTCCTTATCACAACCCATGACTCTTACCTCTTTCTTCTGATTTTCCTCCCCATCCCATCAGGAGATGAGCAAGTTTAGCTGCTGGCTGGGGCTAAACAATAACACACATGGAGGAAGTAATTTGTACAATACAAGTGCCATTTCCTGATTTTAAAGTCAGAGATAATGTCTTACCAAGGAAGATGAAATTAATCACATGGTTTGTAAAAGGAGAGATGCCAATTCCCATTCTTACAGTGGCAGCAACATAAAATTGTATTTTTCTTGTGATTTCTTCAATCTCCTAAATCATACAGAAATTTCTGCTACAGAATGACTAAGAGCTCTTACTGTGACTTCAACAATATAGTATTCTGTATCAGATGACATTGTTAGCATATTTTTCAACTTAATATTGAAAGTAGCTGTGTGTTACTTGTGCTGTTATGTGCACTTCATTTTAGATCCAAAGCTCATGCCAAGATTATTTATTGTTCCTTCACTTTTTCTGTTGGGGATTGTAGCAGAAATACAAAACAGTGGAACTGAAGATAAAACATAATTAGCAGACTTGTGATGGCTTCTTATGTGATTATGACACATTCCTTTTGTCTTACAAGGTCTGATGCTTGTGGCCTAAGAAGTCAGGTGCAGGTAATTGGAGTCATAATATCCAAGCATCCTCTAGAGGTACAGTAGATTTTCCTTCAGAAAGTTCCTCTTCACACAGAGAAGAGCTGCCTTACATATCTCCAAAGAGAAGCTTGCTCTTAACACCTTAACCTAGTCTGAGTCCAGCTTCTGGTGACCTTGCACTCCCTTGCTTGCTGACTTGCACATTCCCACCTTTTCCCATACTCGTATTATCCTGTGATACCATTCAGTGAGGCAGTTCAGAGCAATTTAAATATTCCAAAAGGAAAAGTGATACAGTTTCAATTAAATTAGCATCCTAACCTTATCACAGAGTGGCTTCATGAGCACCTTTGTGAGAGTGGGGGGGAAAGCAAAGCTACACTATCTAGAGCAGAGAGAAGGCTGGACCTCAGATCCCCAATTCAGTCAGTCTTAAATTACCATGGGATTTTAGTTCATGTGTAGTATCTGATGATACAATGAGGAGATCTAATAGCTGTCCTCTGTCAAAAGAGGCAGTTCTGTTATTCTTTTCTCATCTGATCCATCCCTTGCCATGCATTCTCAGTGTTTTCCCTTGCACTGGCATTGATGTGTGTCAAGCTGCTTCAGAGTCTAAGGTAAAAAAATTGAATTGCATGCTGCTCCAAACCAATTCATTGCACATTGCTATATCGCCTTAGGTGTTTTGTCAAATTCCAAGTTGAAATAAATTTGGAAATTAAAGTGAGAACATAAAGTAATTTGGGACAATTTTTTCCTGGTACTTTCACAAGCAGATGGTGAAAGTAGAGTGCAGCACCAGAGGTACTCTAAAGGGAATGGGCTGTGCAGCAGGAAATCTGATGTTTCTTTGTATGGTGACATAGATCCTAAAAGTAGGGCTAAGAGGATGGAGGTGCACAGGGAGACTTGCAGGTTTACTTGGCCTCTGTACAGAGAACCACCTAGACAAAGTGCCACAGACTTTGAAATCTGTTCTGCTAGCATTGTGTGAGAAGAAATCACTGCGTACCGGCCCAGTGAGTCCAAAGATGGAGTAGCTTTGTTTTAAGAAGACATAAACAGCATGGGGACAATCTGTGTGCTGGTAAATACCTTAGTCATGTGTCTGCTGCTGTTATGGTGAAGATATTATGGTAAGTGGAAGGCTTTTAGTACCTTTCTGTGATTTACACCTAATTGTCTTACAATTATTAGTGAACTTGCCCCGATGGGTTGAATGTGTTGTGAAATACTGTCATATGACAATTTCTTCATTTTTGTGGCTTCAGTCTCACTCTGGCACTAACTTTCTGGTACTCATCCTGTGCTTTATTTCAGTTTCTCAGCTGGAATAATTTCTTTCCGCTTTGTTGAGTGATACCCTCACTGAGAAATAAGTTAACCCTCTGTGACCGACTTCCTAAATTTTGCAAGAGTTTGGTGATGCTGTAGTCTTCAAATTTGATCAATAAGCTTGAAGATAATTTAGCGTGGAAGATGAATGTGAAAACTTGACAATTTAGTGAATCCACACAGTTCTCAAAGTCCAATGCAGATCTTCAGTTGAGAAGCTATGTTTATCCACGTGTTACCCCAGCGCTAAACATGTTAAATCCCCCAGCTTCACAAGCAGTAACAATAACAAAATAGGTAACAGCAAAGTTATTCAGCTCACTTTACTGTAGGGTAGAAAAGTCTGCCGTCTGCAAAGGTGTTGGATGCAATATGCACAAAGTAAGTGAAGGGGTCTCCTCATTGCCTTGCAGCCCAGTCAGACCTACAGATTCAAACCAACTCACAGCCAGCAGAAAATTCTGGGCAAATAAAAAAAAAGTATGAGTTGTGCCTGTGGAAAAGTTCTGAGTGAGAAAGAGAATGAGTCTAGAAACCCAGGTTGCATATACAGAATTAAGAGTTCAGAAAATACTGTTTGATTTATAGCAGCATTGAATATTAAGCTGAATGTATGATACTATGAAAAGGAATAATTAATGATAAAGGAACTCCAATGTATTTCCTGCAGTTACTCACTGCTGTGGCTTGCTGAAGTTAATTTAAGACTAGAGGACATTGGGAAGAATGCTGCCATATTGACTTCCAAACACAAGTTAGAAGGTCTAATCTAGATTCAGTAGGTGTTTTTATTTTTCACTTAATGATCTTAAGTAATATAAAGTATGCACAGTTGTGAGATGTTTTTAAGCTAATTTTGTGGGTACATGGTGCAGTGATAGTTGTATGCAATTTAAAACCAGAAAGTATATTTTAAAGGGGAAAAAAGCCTGCTTTGAAAAAGAACTTTTTTATAAAAAAATCAGTCTAACCTAATACAGTGTTAGTTTTTGTGTCACACAGTACAATAACATATTGAGGACAGTGTAATTTAGTTACTGAAAGAGAACATTCAAAGTATGTACAGTCTGTTTTTAAACATTTGGGAAGATAGCTTTTGTCCAATATATGAATAAACAAAGGCCGTATCTGTCGTGTAGGTTAGTACAATCTCTCCAGACAGACTCAAGACTGGTTCTGGTGCAAATCAGATTGTAGGACGGGGTCCTACATCAGTGATCTTTCCTCAAAACTAGTAAAAACAAAACGTTTCTATTTTCTCTGCTTCACAAGTTTCTCTGAAAAGCTTGGGCTTTAGCTCCCTTGGAGCTACTTAAACATCAACATTCATGTTCAGGCAATTGTATTTTCTTTTTTTCAGATTATAAAATGTCCCTAATGGACAAATTCAAGCCATCCACATTAAAATATGAAGATGCCAATTCATAAATTATGATACTGCTTAAATCACCTTCTTGAAATAGCTCCTTATTTTTCCATGCAATCAGCTTTTCATTTAGAGTTTTGCCTGCGTTGGGCTGACATTTATGCAGTGCCCTCAAGGTCATCAGATGTGGGCTCTTCGGCTATAGCAGAGCAGAAAACCAAAGCAGAGGAGGCATATATAACTGCTGTATTTACTTTAGCAGCACAGTTTCCCATCCTGTTATATGTCAAAATGAATAATGGTAGCAAATCACTGTTGTAAAATCAGTGCTTTCCCTTGCCCAGTGTAGATGTGGTTGTTCTATATTTCTGTTTTTTTACCCTCTCTGTGGACATCATGTTACGGGAAGGGCTGTGGGAAATATTTTCCTAAAGAATGATATGTGTGACTGGACAAATACAGGCTTAAATGGATATGTGTGTCTGCCCTAAAGGTTCATCATTGAGGATCTGATACAAGGATTGAGTGCATAATACCAGTTTATACTTACTTGGTTTGTCCTTTGTATGAAACTACTGGTTGATGTGGATTTCTCCTTTCTTTCTCACCCTCCCCCCACTTTTCCCAGAGTGACAGTGATTGAGATCTATTGCCGGTCATAAAACCAGCTTCACTGCTGGTGATTCCTTTTGCATTGGCATAAGTTTGATCCTTCTACATAACTGATTGAATGCTTTTCATTTGCGAGCTTCTTGTTTCAGCCTTTAAAACCTCCCCCCAAAACTAGTTTCATATATGCAGAATGTGCTTAAAAAATGTATTCTTGGTAATCATGATGTACTGTGGCTTGTTGAGTTGCTTTGTTGCTTATATGCTGTGCTTCTAATCATAACATAATGAACTTTCACAGGAAGAGAGAATAAAAGATGACATTCGTAACTTAGTTAAATTGAGATTTCTAGAGGCCACATTAACCACAAAGGTGAAAAACAGAGCTTGCAGCTAATATCTGGTGGTGTATTTTACATCTAAACCTGTGACTAATTAAAATGTATGTGTGTGTTAGAGAGTCAAAAAAGTAAGTTCTATATAAATCTTATTTCTGAGTCTTGGATGCTGAAAACATGTATGCACTTTAAGTTCAGGCTAATTCCATTGCAGACAACAGTAATACATGTAATAATGATGCTAAACATGCTTGCAGATACATGCTTGGTTAGCACCTAAAATACCTAATATAGTCTTCTGCTTCAGATTTTTTCCAATGACAGTTACGTTCATATAGGAAAAAATGGTTTCCAGTTTCTGCAGTTAATTCCTTTAGAAAGATTTTTAATGAAACAAACACTTTTAAACCAGGTAGAAAGAAATACAGTAACTATAATTCATTAGCATATTCAGAATGATTAACATAGTTGATTAAACACCACTATTAGGAAAACTAGGTTTATTTCTTTGATTAAAAATGCAAATTAACATATTGCATATGTCTAGGAAGCAATAATGTACTAAAGTCTTAAGAAAAGCAAAGCTCTATTCATCACTTTTGATTCTCTGCTGATTACTAAACCCCCATTCTAATGTGTATCTGCAAGTACAAAGTGTTGGTCCCTGCAGAGCTCTAATTGAACTGAACTCAGAGACATTTCTAGAAGTTAGGATGTTAGAGCCACTTCAGTTGGGTCTGCAGTCCAGCAGTGATGAGACACTTATATTTTCCTGGTTTAAGTGCATATTTCAAAATGGCACAATAGCGGGTAATGATCTACTGAAACTAGGCACTGCGATTCCCACGGCAGGACCGGGATTTAGGAGAGGAAGCATTTCTGCTTCCACAGAGCTCTGTACAGCATTTCTCCTTCCGTGAAACACAGTGTAGCATTTCTGCCAGTAACGTTTTCCCTTAGAAAGTTTCTCTAATTGCAGGAAGTGAACTTCATTGTTCTTAAAAGGCATTAGCCCTCCGAGTACCTAACTCCTTCCCCGACACTCCCTTCACAACAGTTTGCAGATTCACCATGGCGTAAGACGAGGTGTTTAAGTGCCACTTAGTGGCTGTCCAGAGCAAATGTAAGATACTGCCATAGCTGTGACAGTTTTCACCTTCCTGCTGTTGGTTTCCACCACCAGGGGAATTCTTCACCTTATCTTAGAGATACCGAGGGCTTAATCTAAGACTGAGTGAAATCAATCAAAAGACCCTGGAAGGCGTTTGATAAGAACTTCAGTACCATCATTCCCGTTTTACTTTTTTTTTTTTTTTACAAAATTGTTTTTTTGAAGTTCTGTTCTCATGGGGTTTTTTTGGCAATAAATTCCTGCAAAAAGTATTGTAATGAGTTGATATTTTAATATGCAGTGAGCTAGCACAAGAACCAATAGTAGGTAAAGATCCTATCTCTAGAACTGAAATACTAGTTTTCCTGGAGTTGGTAAGAAAATATA
The DNA here is from genome assembly GCF_028858705.1 of Grus americana. NCBI lineage: Eukaryota > Metazoa > Chordata > Aves > Gruiformes > Gruidae > Grus > Grus americana. The sequence continues at coordinate 25,045,935 of NC_072855.1, forward strand.
GTTTGTTCTTAGGTATTAAAAGTCACAAAACAAGACACATGCTTAACTGGGGTTAGTGTTTGGCACCAGCTGATGATGTTCTGGGATGTCTCAGTTCCCCTCAGCAGACTATCTGATAGATGAAATGGGAAAACATTAGCTCTCAGTCATGTTCTGAGCTTGATATAATATGCTTGTATCTGGATAAGGACCAAAATTTCTCTATAAACTTTTGCAGGATTTCAGAATATGAACTAGTTAATCCAGAGGACAACAAACCTCAGAGTGCATGCATTGGTTGTGTGCAGTCATCTTTTTTGCTGGGAAGAGGCTTTCAGTGGGCTGCTTACTATCAGAAGGCATGCTTCAAGTTTTTCTTTAAAATGAAGTTGCTGGGGTTTTCCCTCTGTTTCAGTTTTTGTGTTTTAATAGAATATCCTTATGCAAGTTAGGATTGCAAAAGTCAAAACATTCCCAGGAACCTCAAACAAACAAAGCATAGGTTTCTGGTTTATAGGTACATTTCTTGCAAGAGTTATAGAATGCAAACTGTCAAGGTCTCAGGATAAATCTCTTCACACAACTTGAGACTGTGCACTTCCAACAATCCACATAAAAACTACATATGTGACAAATCTTCTGTATCCAGATAACCCTCAGTGACTTTTACACATACACATATGCACAGCCATGTCAGTCTGTTCTGAAAGGCTTGATGCCAGCTTGAGACAGCTCAGCTGCACCTGAATTAGACTTCCAGGCAATAGTCTTAACTGGAGTTCCATCCCAACTGAGTTATAAGTGGAATCAAAGCATGCATATGGAGATGACATTATGGATCTACAATGAGAGAATGTAATAGTTGATTCTTAATTTTTTTGAGCTCTTGCTGTTTGGCTGTATATTACAGTTTTTTCCACATTAGAAGCAAACTGGGAGAAAGAATTAAAGCTGGTCTATGTTCTACTCATAAACTATGATTGAAACCAACAGAAGACTTGAGAATTTATTACATCCTGGGGTAAAAGACCCTGGTCAGCCACTTCTGAGACTTACTTATTTGGGTCTTTCTGCCTGTGAACACATTCAGATATGTGAGCTCAGACTCACAAGTTGCAGTGGTATCTGAACTTAGCAGATTGTCTGAGTGAAGAGTTCAGCTGTCCAGCCTATCCATCCAGCTGTCTGCAGGTTTCTCCTGAAATGCCAGAATTCCCTGTTGGTACAGGAATACCCAGGAGGGAGGAAATGGCACAACTGGCCCTTGATTATTTTATTTTAATTTTATTTCAGTAGTGTTACTGCATGCCAAATAATATTTTGGGATTTATTCCTGAAAATATGTACACATTTCCCAAATTTTACCTACTCCAAGAGTCTTACATGAAATGATGCAGCTATCTAACATTCTGTGATGAGACATGGTTAAAGAAACCTGTAGCGAGGGAACACATTCAGTCTGCATGGATCCGGGTTGTGGGATAGCTGACTCAGCGTGTGAAGGCTTCTATTGTTCTGGCAGAGGAGCGGAAGCGCAGTCAGCACATGTGGCTGAAATGTGCAGTGGTGTCTTACAGTAATATATCCTGAGCCCTTTGAAGCAATGCAGCTTTATCAAAACCACAAAAGAGCCGTAAGGACAAATTCTGTTGCTATATTTTAAGTTATATTGTTTTGTGTGTTGTATTTCACAAATGTTTTCCCAGTGTGTTTTTAGGTGTCCAAACAGAATTGGCTTAAAATAACTAAATGCAGAATATTGTTTGTAGTGAAACCAGGAGCTGCAAACTTTTGAATGGATAACTGAATCATGGGGAAAGAGTTTTTTCAGATTGGTAGAGACAGTGTTTGAATCTTGGTTTTAAAGATGGCTTATTGCTGTTTTATGGCTTTTGTTGTATTTGAAAGATGGTATGACTTAGCCAAAAATATATAGAATCACAAGAGCAAAAAAGTCCACATATACCATACAAGCCGAAGATACACTTGATGGTTAATAAGCCCTGAGAAGAGGGTAGGAAGTGGAGAGATAAGAAACAGTAAGTTGAAAGTGTATGCAAGAGAACATTGCTGATAAAATTTTCCACTTTCAAGACAGCTGAGAAGGAGTATAATCAACAGCACAGCATGGCAAAATAAAAATCACATATAAGTTCATAAAAAGATTTATATGCACCATACGAAATTACCATACATGCAAATTATTATATTAGTAGGTTCCAATGATATTCTCAATTCTACATTACACAGGAAATATCTAAGGAAGGACTGTGCTGCAGCTTGTAATCAAATGTAAGGCTGATGAGAAGCAGTGTGGAGCGAGGGCCAGGTGGGTTGCCGAGTGCACTTAATCGACTGCAAGGGGCTGCTGTAGTTCTCAGCAGGCTGCTGCAATTCTCCCACCTACATTTTGTCCAAGAGCACTGGAGCAGGGGGGCTTATGATATGAGGGCAATGTTACAGAAATTTAAATTTCTTCAGCTTGATTATGCAAAAGAACAGGACAATATGGTATTTGTTTCTTTTTTGTGTTATCTACATTTAAGATACATAAGGATATAGTAACAACTTGGTCTGTGATTTTAGTGGGGGCAGGATTGAATCCTTCTTAAATGAATGCTTTTACACCCAGATGCTTATCATATGTAAATTGTAATATAGCTTCATTGCCTGTAGGTAAGTTCTGGACCCTACACCTGAGATAAACCTGAACTGATGGTTTTTTTTGTTAAGCTCTTTCCAGGGAAACCAAGAATATTATGGGTTGGGGATGGAATGGTAACACTTAGTTTTATTCTCACTTAATTTTCTTCAGTTTACTGAAATGGATGTTGCTTTAGAGTATCTGAACTACAGTACAAGTCCAGTAGAATCTGTGTATTCTCTGTGGGGATTGTGGCTGAATTCAGTTATGAGAAATCAATGCTGTTAGAAATAGATTTATTAAGTTAAGTAAATTGTGGAGAACTGAGAAGACTGGCTACTTTTCATGGCTCTTCATGCTGTGGAACCCAGTATACTTTCCTAGTCTCCTACTGTTGCAACTGAAGTACACGAAATAATATGCTTAGGGCGGTGAGAGTATTTTTGTGCTTTTAGTTAATTATGTGAACAAAAAGCTAGGCTACAACTCTGTAAAACTATGCATACAAAATTGCTTATTTTATATTATTCATTACTAGAGTGTTGTAATAGGATAAAGTGAATATGGACATTTTAACTAACATGAAGTCCCATATAATAGAAATAGGCATTCATAGTATATGTATCTCAGGATATGGGGAATTGATAAATTTTATAATTATGTTTTGATTTTAACTGGTCAAATGAGTTGTCATTTTCTGTTCGTAGTTTGGTTTTCCTCAACACTTTCTAGACTTTTTATACTATGTAACTTACCCATTATTGGAAGTAGAAGTGCTTAGTATTTAATTTTTTTCTCTTGTGAGGTAGTACTTCTCCACAAAGGAAATAAGACATATTTTCAAATGAAGTGTCTGTTTTCCCATCTGAGTAACTTGGGTTAGCCATATAAGTTTCAAGATCGAGGTACACTTTTTAAGTATAACTTTTAACTAATTGCATTTCAGAAAATACTACTTAAACTTTGAGAGGTTATTTTTCTTCTGGGACCTTTCAGTGCTTGCCACAAGGAAGCAGCAGGAGGCTGGAGGAAAAAGGTGCAAAGTCCATTGCACTAGTACCAGGGGACATTAATCTCCATTTAATTCTCACATCCTTCATGTCCCATTGTCAGGGGGATTTTTAAAATAAGCAGTCTTGCATCATTAACATTTTATGGTTTATCCAGTTGTGTCAGGGTGTGTGTGCAAGTGTGTGTCATCCCTGTGGAGCTGCTGCTCTCTCCCACAGAACCACCTCAGCAGCCTGGAGAGCTCAGCTGAGTTGTCCCTCAGCTTGGTGACACTGAGAAGACCAAAAAACATTGCCCTGCAAGGAGAAAAACAGATTTCCAACTGTTTCAGCCACAGTCAAGACCCAGTTGATGGTCTCAAGGGCCTGGACGTGTGTCTTTGTCACTGATCACTGGGAGCATCCCTATTTGTTTTGAGCTTTGTAATCTGCTTCTGCAGTTTGCCAGTTTCCTCTGCCTATGCTCCACTCTTCCTGCTCCAGTTTCACAGCTGCCAGAAAACCCTCTGTTGCAAAACAGAATAAATGTGTGGAACCTCTGATGTCTCTGTGTGGCAATTCCCCTCTATGAGCTGAGTTTCCCCCATTGCTCATTTGCCACATTGTCCTTACGGATTTTTTGCATCCAACTATTCAGATCAAAGTGATCTCTTCACAAGTCTGCCTGGACTTACCTGCAGAATCAGGCTTTAGTTTTTTGCTCATTTATAGAGATCTGATCAGTTGATCACAATTTGATCACTCAGCAGTGCACATTTGATCTTAATCAAATGCAGACATATGATCATGCTTGAGTGGAATTAGTCAGAACCCATGGCAAAGTTCCTGACAGCTTTAAGTTGGGGTTTTTTTGCTGTCTGTGGGAAGACAAAAAATATTCAGTCTAGTATAAAGCTTGCCAATCCAAAGTTTACTCATCGATGTTTTTGGAAGTGTTTGAAGTGGCAGGATGATTTTAGTCCAGATGAGTGTTTTGCATCAGATGGCCTTAATATTTATGAATGGGGACTAGGACCCTAAAGCTAGATTGTGTTTATTGTATGTATACCCTTGGCTACCTTTCTTTCTTTCTTTGAATGTTGCTTTCCCTCTGTACTTGGATTTTATGGGTACCTGTGGCATGCATTATATTTGTTGGTCATATACTGTACATCTAAAAGTGTCATCAGCTTCTCCTCCTGTAGCCCACTTCAGGTGTTGAAGGTAAGATTTTTTTTCTGGGTTTGTATTGTCTGTAACATCCTCATGCAATGAGAGTCCCTTAGGGGATGATAGGTTCCGCATCCCATGAGTAGTATTTTCTCCAGTCCCTTGTTTAAGGACTTCACCAAAATTTTTCTACTCTGAACTGTCTGAATCAGATGCCAAGATACCTGACTGGTCAGCGCAGCATCTGCTATCACCCAGAACTACCTTATAATAGGGCATAAGAAAAACAAACTATTTTTTCTGGATAGACCTTTTTCAAGGGAAAAAGAATGTCTGACTGCTTCTTTGTCCAAAACAGACCCACAGGGAAGAATCTTAAGATAATGGTAGCAGCTAGGAAAGCTACTTCAACCTCATGAGGCATTTTATCATTTAATACTCTCATGATGTCATTCTAGTTGATCTAACCTTGCCCAAGGAGGACTTCATTCCACTCTGCTGAGCAACATGGCCCTTGGGCTCTTGTGCTTCTCTCCTACATGATGTAGGATCATCTTTCCCTTCACAGATCCCTCCTTCACTCAGTCCTTTCACTGAGATGCAGGATCCCAAATGAGCCTCAGCACATGGTAACCCTCTTATGCTCTGATGCTCTGTTGGAGAGAGGATGGATACTGCTGTAGGGAAGATGACAGATAACCCATCACAACCCTGCTCTTCATTCATGAGTGGGAAATGCTAGTGTCACTTGAATCAAAGCATTTTAGCAGTTACAAATTTTGTGGCTGAAAAGACAATTGTGTAAAGCTAAAACCTACAAGAGAAGTTGGAAAGGGCTGTGCTCCTGAGTCAGTGCCCAGGGCTCTTGTGAGGAATCATTCTCTTCTGTCTGCCACATGGGAATGTTATGTTATTCATCTGAAAGATGCATGTTATCTCTGGGCACTGGCCCAACTTCCTGCATTTTTCATATTTGCTACTAGTTAGCAAATAGCCATAACACTTGAGCCTGCAATCTTAACTCACTAGCAGTACAAAGATTACCCAAGACATTGTCATTTCTGTTTCTACTGAGTATCTGGAAACCACCAAGAAAGTCATCCCATTTTCTTTGGCGACAGCTTGATTCCATCTTTAATGTGGATGTGCAGCCCAGGGCAGTGTGCTCCTATATGCTTTGTGTTGAGGGGACAGCCACTGCCAGTCAGTGGTTAGCTGTCAGGTCTTGCTGTTGTGTCTCATCATGCGGATCTTGTTTGGTAAGGTAGCTTGGTTTCGTGAATAATTTTTTATTTTATTTTGTATTGAGAAAAAAGGAGTTTGCTTATAATTTAGCCAAAAGAAGTAACAAAGCTCACTCTTCCCCACAGTATCTTTTCGGAAGCTAGTCAGGCTTGATTGAGTCTTTGGATAGGATGAAATCCAGAGGATTCACTGCTCTTTTCTTTCAGTGGATCCAGATGAATTGTGTTGCATCTTGCTTCATACAGAGGTGCCATGAAAGTCTGACATTTCCTTAAATAGACACCTTTGTTTTGGTGTCTTTTAATACATCTGTATCGAAGAACCAAAACACTATTACATTTTGAATTCATATGACAAACAGTACTCTCACAGTAGTTACTTTCTATCTTTTTCTGCTGATAAAGTAGAAACTACTTGGAATGGGAAGGGATGAGACAAGACTCAGGGAAATCCTGATGAACAGTGAAAACTAAGTAATAAAGGATGAAAAAAAAAAAGTGGGTGCTTAAAAAAAAAAAGGCTGAATTGTGGATACTGGTGATTACTGGCAGGTGTATTCTTTTCTTGCATTTTTTTCAACTGAATTTACAAAGACCTTTTTGCGTACACGGAAAGGAGAGAAATTAAACTTGTAACAGTGAATGTGGGCAGAGGGGGTAATTCATTAGAAGAAGGGCTGCTGAAACATGTTTAAGTACAGTTCAGAGGAAAAAGCTTCAAAAGGGAATAGGGTCTGCTGTAGAACCAGCACCAGAGCTAATACAGAAGCACTAGGAGAGGCCAGTTCTCGGGTAATATAGTTGTGGCTATACCCTTAATGCAACTGCTTGTGAGACATCATTCAGCAGTGACATACTGTGAAGACTCTCAAAAATATTTACAGGCATTAAACCTAAAGAAGGCTGAAATCGGAAGTCAGAAAATAATTCCTCTTGAGTTAAAAGGTTGACTGCAGCCTCCTTTCTTAATATTTCCTTATATCTCACATCTCTTTCCTTATCTCCAAGTGGTTTCTTTGAATGGAAAGAGCTTTGTTAGAGGAGAAATAATGGGGGTATTTGTGTATGTGTAAATTTATGAAGGACATCTGTAAAACTGAAAGATCATCTTTCTGATGATGTAAGCTTTAAGTTGTGGCTTTGATATATTTTAATTGTTACTATTTTAAAAACAACCATAAATACCTTGCTAATATTTTCCATGATAACATGGAACAGTTTGTAGGAATAAGGGTTTTGTTTTGTTTTTCAAAAGATCATACACTTAGATAAGGTGGTGTCAAGTGCTGCTTACTGTTTATGCAATACAGATGTCATTCCCTGGCCCTGATTTTTTTCCATTTACCCAAAATGGATATATAGTATTTTTGGAGAGACAGTTATTTGCACAAGCCAAACTTAAAATAGAAAAATACAGAGGTTCTGTTTTTAGAAAGTTGAACATCCTGAAAAAATGAATGTAGTTATTGTTCCTACTACATTACTAAATCTATCTGGTTTTGGAAGGTGAGCAACACAGTGACCTTTTCATTTACACTGAAGAATTTCATGCATTACCATTTTTATATCTGAACACTTAAGGCTAGCTGCCAGCAGTTTCCTAAATGCCAATAAGCGTGCCTACTCCTTCCTTCAAGGCTGGCAGCTATTTTCATTTAATAGATGAACTAAAGCACAGTGAGTGGTGAAGTAGCATGCCTGAAAGCCATGTTAACGGCAGAAGTTGGAATTCATTCACTGTTACTCTGTCTCCTAATTCAGTGTCTTCACCATAAGACTGCTCTTCCTCCCAGTCCTATAGAAGCACGTAGAAGGTTTCAGAGTGCATTTAAAATCATGCAAACATCTCTAACAATTGCATGCAATAGGTTTAGAAGCTAAATAATGTGAAGTAACACATTGGGGGATGGCTCTTTGAGCCAGTTGCAGTCAGGGCGAGAAGCCAGATCTCCCGACTGACATCAATGTTTAATGTGGACTCAGAGGAGATGTGTGTATTGTTAGTTTAAAACTGTGGAAGGATGCCAGTCAGGAAGGAGGAGCTGGAAAAAATCCCAAGCAGGCAGGATCTCCTCACAGAAAGGGAAGAAATAATTATTTAGAAAGAGTATTGTTCACAGTGTTAGAGAAATGCAACTCTAATGCTACCACCAAATAGTGGGTATACTGTACACCTATAAGCAGCACATAATGAGGAACATTCTGCCTTGCTCTTGCCCTCAGTTGCTCTATGAAATAAAAGCAGACCCAGTTCTGTACTTCAAACACTTGTAGTGTTCTTGTAAGGTGCCTAGCTGAAAGCCTTGAGAACAGATGTCATTTATTCATGTATGTGCTCTATAATCATGAACAGTAGCAGCAGTGAAAATTCCTTCCCTCTGTCATGCCAATAAACCATTAGAGACCACCACCAGAGTGTCCATCATATTTAGTCATTTTTTAGGCTTATAGCTAAGAACATCCATGCAGTCAAACTACCCATGGCCACTCTTGTGCTCCAGTGGATGTTTAATAACTTAGATGAGGGGATAGCATCAGCTCTAAACCTGGAGATTATTCCTTCAGCCCTGAGCATGCAAGTGTAAGCACATGCAGGATGCTTTCCCAGTGGGGTGACTGTCGTGGTGAGAGCGTCTGTGGGCAAAGCGAAGAACTGAATTTGGCACTTTGACATCTAACTTTGAGCAGTTAAATTTTTTGGGAGAAGTGCAGAGCCGACCCCTATGCTTTCCTGTTATAACTTTGCAAATCTAGTTCTTGACTTTGTTTCTATGAGGTGATGGAAAATAAAGGACTTTGTTTTGGGCCTAGTGGGTTATTTCCTGTGAAATCCAAGCCTTTTTTTCCAAGTTCTGTGCCCTTCCTCCAAACTGAGGAAAATTAGTTGTTTTCAGGCAGCCCTACAGCCACTGAGTCGAGGTGTGTATTCACAGGCAGTCCAGCTGGAGTGACAACAGGAATGAACACCCTTCCTGTCTGAGTGGCAGGTAACATCCCTTGACCTGCTGGAAACGTGTACTATTGACTTGTGCCATACTGGTGTTTTAATTCTCTTCTTCAGCAGCTTGTTTCTGGAAGTAGGGCTGCTAGTGCGTGATGTCAAAAGCCATTAGCTAACGTGAATGGCGAGCCTGACTGGAAGTGTAACATTTCACAGTGGTTTAAAACGTTAATTTTTTTTCTTGATCCTTTAATGTTAAGCATGACTTCCATGCCAGCATATTCCCAGAAAGTTACGTGGACCGCGTGGGATTTTTTTTTTTTAATAGTCGCGATTTACGTAAAAGGGCAGCGCAGTGAGGTAGCAGACGGTTGTCTGCGTTTTCGGGCGAGCTGCCGGAGGGCAAGCCCGCTCCCTTCCCGCCTTCCCGGGGACGGGCGGCTGCAGCCCGGCGCGGAGCGCCCCGGCGGAGGCGGAGCGCGGCGGAGGCGGGACGCGGCCCCAGCCCCCGAGCCGGCCCTTCCATTCCCTTTCCTTCCCGCACCGCAGCAGCAGCCGGCGCCGCCGCGGGGACCTTCCCCAGCACAGCGAGCTCACGGTCCCGCCGGCCGGCGCCCGGAGGTGGCCGTGAGGAAACTTTCTGAGGCCGGGCGGGCTGGCTCCCCTCCCGGCGCATGAGGGGGCGGGAGCGGCAGGCGACAGCCGGGAGGCAGCGGGGAGAGGCGGAGAGGAGCGGCCGGAGCCGGGGATCGCCGCCGGCCGCCGCGCCGAAGCTCGTAGGATGTCACCATTGTTCAGCTGGGTGGCTAAGGTAGGCGGCGCCGCGCCTGCCGTCCTCCGCTCTCGGGAAATAAAGTCCAGCCTAAGAGTTTGCAGATGTTCGCATTTCATTTCAAGGCAAGTCAACAGTCTCTGGAAAGACAGCAGAGCCCTGCTGTATTGTTCAGCCAGGGAAAAGGAGAAGCACTCCAAGTGAACAGCAAAAGAAAACTGATATAACTCGGGGCTTGGCTTGAGGGGTTAAGAATGAAGCTGCGGTTCTGGCCGGCTCTTCTACCTTGATGCCGATCTGTAGAAGGGGAGAGCTGTAATGAAAACTGCACAGAAGGTGTGGTCCTACTGCCTGGTCAAGTCTAACACTTCTGTGCTCTGGAGAATGTGTAACAGCACTCCCACTGTTTGTTTTGGACTTTTTTCCTGGTTTTTGTCATACTCTGAATTTATGAAGAGCAATAAGTTAGCTTTCAGTGGGAGACTTACTTGTTTAAGTATGACAATGTATGTGTCATGTGCTGGCTTCTACATCTATGTGTCTGGGGCTTCAGTAGGATTTCCGACTGTAGCTGTGACACTACATATGGATGCAAGGCAGTAGAGATGGTTAAAGAAATCTAGAATATAGTTTTTAGCTGATGTTTCAAAAAATTTTTTTTCCAAAGTAACAGGCATTTTGAATTTAAAATGAGCTGTTTATGATATTCTGTCATGAGATACAGTAGAAAGCATTGAAGAGGACAAGTGGGTGAAACAGCTGTATGACAGGCAAGAATTGGGGGTTACTTGGAGGAATTATCTGGGGAAAAAAGAGACTCTTATCTTGAAGTTTAACAGGCAGCCTAGCTGACTAGGTAGACCATGTAAAATGTGGTTCTCCCTTCTGTTTTGCCGGGTGTAAACGGTCAGTTGCTTAATCACTGTTATGCATTGCTCTCCCTGAATATGTAACAGGTGAAATACCTACCCTGGGAAGATAGTAAGAGGGAAGTGTTTGATGTGTGACTGTGTTACCTTTGTTCAGATTCTCAGATAGAAGGATGTGCCCTATTCTGTCTTAAAAGGATCCTGCTTGATTTTAGCTATGCCCTGAAAAATAGAAAAGTATCCTTTCTTCTCACTTGACTTTTTTTCTGTTTAAAGATCTACCAGGTGGAGCGCTTGTTAAAGTAGTTCCCTCTCCTGTCATCACAGTGGCTCTGTCTCGTGGGTGATGTAAGGCCTGATTTGCTCTGTTATCCAAGCGAACGGTACTGGCTGATTTCCATGCTGACTTTTACAAATGTGCCAGTCTCTCTCCTGTACAGGTGACTGCTGTCAAAAATGAGTGATGCTGTTGAGTAAATACTTTAGGGATGCCACCAAGGGGTGGCCCGTTTCCCCCCTTCGTTGTTCACTTGTCAGCTGGACAAAGCAGCTAGTCAGAGAGGAGTTAGTCTTGGAGGAGGTACAAGGCTGAACTTGTAGTGCACAGACTTGGCCACATTTCTAGAGAGAGTAACAGAAGCTTTTGAAAAAACATAATTCTAACTCCGCTTTCAGTAGTGCTTTCTGGGCTTTCGGAACTAATTATTCCAATGCTGGTTCCTTGCAAGTGCTTAGTTTTATTCTTTTAATGGTTGTTAATCATCAGTGCTAATTTGGGAGGGAGAGAAAAGCATTGTATTTAGAAATGTAAAATGAGGCTTGTTAACAGAGAAAGCTGTCCTGCCTGCCAAAATCTGATCAGTAAAAATGTAGGAACTACTGCTGTAGGCTTTCAACACAAATGCAAGCCTTTCCAGTTTTTATAAGATGGTGGCCTGTTCCAGAACGGGGAACAACTGCAGGACGTGGGTGGGAGGAAACTGCCCTCCTCAAAACAAAGCTGTCCCCCTGCATCTATTACTTAAAAATGAGTAACCCCCCCATCCAGTAACATGAGTGCTTAGCTTCACCATGCAAGTCCTCAGGCCTGCAGATGCTTACAAGTGAAGTAATTTACTCACATGTGTTATAAAATTGGTCCCTAGTGTTTGTATAAACATTACCTTTTAATATGTCTTCATTAGAGGTTTTTATGTGCTGTTTTACCCAGCTTGTCTCCTACCTACACGCAGGCTCCTTGGGGATGAGTTTTGTGGTGCTGCCAGGCCGGGTTGGGGGGCCCACTCTGGGCTGGAGGATAAAGCCCTGCTCGAGTCTTACATGGGTTGGTGTTGCCCACATTGGCCCTACGGATGCTGGATAAACCACTTGAATGATGACTCGGTGGATAATGAATTCTGAAGTACTGACTTGTTTTACTCTCCTAAAGTTATTTACATAAAAAAAAAATAGTTATACCTGTTTTTCCTGCACGGTTTTATACAAAGGCAGACGACTGACTTCAGGGAAAACTTTGACTAAGCACCTTAAAACATAGTTTGTTGAAAGTGTAAAATAACTTTGCATTGTTGTAGGTAGATAATACAGTGACTTTTGTAGATGCACAGACATATTTTAAACTATATTCAGTATAGTTCACTGCAATAACTGTTTCTAAAAGTAAAGAAAACATTTTGGACTCAAAAACATTAAAACTTTCAGTCTGCAAGTAAAAAAATAGGTAGAAATTTAGATTTTTTACTGATTTATGGTGTACTTGCACACCATTAATTCAGTAGTAGGAGATAATACAGTGATAGTTGTTAAGAATAATTTTATTTTTTCCATCATATTTAATACAGCTTTAGTTTAAATAAATAAAAAAAGTTTAGTATTGTCTACAATTGACTTCATTTTGTAATGCAAGTTTCTAATCAGAAGCAGCTTCACAGAAACAAGAATTAAAGAATTGATTGCTGAAGAAATCAAAAGTAAGAAACAGTTCTTAATGTAATAAATTGTATAAATAGATAATTTGACTAAATGTGTCCTCAGATTCTCAGCTAGTTAGGCAATTTATACATAGCGTGTCTTTCTAGTTACAAAAAAAAAAAGTATGTATATAATGTAAAAGCTGTGTTTAGCTTCAGCTTATTCTGTCTAAAGGATTCTAAACCAACAAGGAACCAGTAAAGAAAATAACTAAGGTAAAAGGCAAAGCAAAGTTACATTATTTAAATCAAGGATTCGTATATAATGATTTTGCTGGTATGGATCAGTCAGCCCTGGTCAGCTGCCTCCAACCTGCAGGACAGCAGGTAGGATGGGGATGCTCCCAGTTCCCTCCTGAGGGGAACTGAGAGCAGCAGGTTTCCTCACTGCAGCCTGAGCGACCTCTGAGAATAGGCCATCAGCACGGGCAGAAAAGGATGGGTTTACAGTGTAGCTGTCCTCAGCTGGCTTGGCTGACCTTGGACTGAGAAGCTGATGATTTGGATTTCTTCTGCTCTGAAGATCAGATTTTAGGGTTTAATCACAATAGATGCTCTGAAATTCCCAAAAGAAAAGCAAGAAGTAGGTGGCTGTGGGTTTGGTTGTGTGGTTTTTGGGTTTTTTTTCAAAGGGCTGCTGAGTCAGACTTATTTGTGAGCTTTTTTCAGTTTGGGAAGCTCTCAAGGCATCAGAAAAAGAAAGTTTCTAAGGTATTCAATGCAACAAGGCTTGGTTGCTTGTCCTGTGAAACATTACTGGAGTAGTAATTGTAATAATATTGGAAATGCCACTTATTTTTCTTGGAATCCTAATATAACTTAATATGCTGTGTTCAAATTGATTTTGCTGATGTTTTGGTGTTATTTCTACTACTTGCTAAATAATAGACTGCCTAGTAGATCTTTGGGGGGAGAATGTGTGGGAGGAAGAATCTACTTCTTAGTTTAGGTCAGAAGCTACAACTGAAACTAATTTGCCTTCTGGAAGAGAATGAGAAGGAATGAGAGACTGAAAATCAGGAAGCCTGAGAAAGCCCCCCCCCCCCCTTTTTTTTTTTTCCTTTCTGAGAGTGTTCTGAAAGGGTGATCTTGGCTTTTTTCCTGGTCTGTTTTAGGGTGTATCACACTCATTTATGAGGATGTTTTATTTCAGCTGTACTGACTTGCCTCTTTCCTTTATTCCCCACAGCTTCCAGCAAAGTTGAGCACCTTTGGGCATCTTTAATCCCTCAGTGAATGGCTTGCGTTTTTGCCAAATGAATGGGGATTTTGTCTCTTAAGGAGCCTTCATAACCAGGCATTTTGACACTGTCTAAAGCCCAATAAACCTTGAAGTTTATTAAGCCTGTCTTAAGCCCATCTTACTTCTAAGATAGTAAATTATTTGGGGAGGTGAATAGACAGTGGTGGTATCCTATGGTGTACAACCCTTGCTTGTGCTAGTGCATTTACTCCCAATAACCCTTTTTGTAAATGAATTTGAATACTTGGATACTGTATCAAGAATCAGAGAGTTAACAGAGAGCTAGTGTCAGGGAAGAATTGGGAATCATTGAGGAGGGAAGGCTCAAATGCTGTGGTTTCGCTTGTAGATGAATCTCCTTGAAGCCATTGAGGCTGCGGGCAGGGCTGGAGGGACAGACCCTCACTTGTCCCCCAGACCGGATGCCAGCAACGCAGCAAAGAGAAAGTTCAGATTTCTGCCAGAGCTGGGTTTTGGTGCCGAGTTCACATAATGCCCCTGTTAGAGAACACTAGGTTACTGCTCAGTGTGCTTCTACAGGTCAGTTTTTGTTCGGGGGAAAAAATATTGTTACTAACTGACAGCTTTCAGATAAGTGCAGATTATCGCAAAATGCCGAGCAGTTGAAACGCGCTGTTTTCTGTATGCCAGTCACTCCCCACCTTCCCCTGCGGGGGTCTGGACGATGACTGAGGAATATGCACTCAGCATTTAAAATGAAGTCAGTCCTGTGGTGAAACCCCTCTGTTACTCAGCAGTTACATTCCCTTTGGAGCTGTTCGCTTTTATTCTTCATCCTTCCATTTCTTTTTCTGCATGCCAGGCCTGAATTGCACCCGCTCTGCTTAGACATCCCGATTTGGTGGGAGAGAGCCAGAATACAGTCTGGCTCACACGGCTTTTATGTGGCTGGGCAGATGTAGTAGGGCAATGCCCTCTGCATTTGTAAGGTACATTACCGGTGCTTAGGAAGGAGTAGAGTTTTCCATAGTGAAATTCCTTGCCATGTAGATTGCAGCTTACCAAGGTTTTTCTCTTGAATCATTTATGCCTTTCTGAATTAATTTCTTATGAGTATGTACTTTCAGGTTCGTGTTGACCTTCAGATTTAACAACAAGCCAAGCCCGACAAGGTAGCTGAACTTGCTGTTTTGTACAAGTCCTCCTCTCCACAATTCAAAACAGAACTTTTAGGCTCCAGTCAAAAACTGTTTGCTTTCCTTTGCTGAAAAGCTCTCTGGAAATTGGTGCTATTAGCTGTCTTCATGTGGTTAACATGTTTTGGGCCAAAGGAATAGCAAAAATATTAGTAAATCCTGCAGGATCAGGGAAAATTCCAGGTCCTATCAGAGATGGATGGTACAGCTAAGGGCTTGTTTGGGTTTTTGCCATATATATATGGGGCACCGCAGTTTAACTTTATTTGCTTTACATTTGATGATGTAAAATACTGTTTCACATCATAGTAGCCTTCAAAAAAAGCAGGCTATGATGTGAAACAGTCTTTTATGTGCACTAGAGATGTTTCTGAGAACACAAAAGCAGCAGTTTGGCTCTGGGTTCCCCAAGTAGAAATATCTTAAGGAAGAAGTGGGGCAAAGCACCTCTTTCTTCAGAGATCAGCTCCCAGAGCTGCAAGACAGTTCCAGTTTGTTATTTTGCATCGTTCTGATATAGAAGCTGCAGTATTTCTGAGAAACCTCTGCTTTAAGGGGATGTTGGAACATCTTTACTGTGTCAACTAATAAATACTTAAAATTTTAAAACTAAATGGTTTAAAAGTTTTCTTAAAGTTGAAGGAGTTGAGGTTATGTATGGTGTATAGAGGTTGACTAGTGACTTAGTGAGTAAATCTTCGATAGAAACATTAAGCGAATTACAGTTTGTCTATAAATTTTTATATTTTTTTTATTTAGAAGCCTTTACAGCTGAAATACTCATGGATGGCAATGACTGAGGAAAAAAAAAATCTCAACCTCAGTTTCGTTAGTATTTTACATATCAGTAAAGATATACAAAATATGTCAAGAGATGTGCCCAAATAGGAGGTTGCTTACTAATTTGTATGGGGAGGTGAGGCAGTAGAGCTGGGAAGAGCAGCTGGCACTTGAGCAGAAGCTGAGGCAAGGAATGACATTAACCACTGTGTGTTGGTTTTATCAGTGAGTTATTTGTTCTGAGTTCTATCTATCCGAATTGTTTTTGGTTATTATTACTTTTTAACCAAGTTACAATAACAAATCCTGAGATCAGTTAATGCATAAATATAAAATTTTAATAGGAGAGATTTAAAGTAAAATCTTTCTGAAAAACATGGTTTGCTTACTGAGAAGCGAGAGGGTGGTTCTGGCACCTTTACCCTGTCGAGGTGGACTAGAGCGTAACAGCTGGGTTTCTCCTACCTCTTTTCCCTTGTGTCTGCAAGTTCCCAACAGGCCAGGCCAGCCAGTACTCCTGGATCAGCTGGCCAGGTGTGTGAAAGCTGCAGTTATCAGCCTGGATGAAATCATCTATGCTAGTATGTAGGATACAGTAACAGATCGTTCAAGGGAAACTGCTGGTGCTGAGCACAGGTTGTGTATGTGGTTGAGGGAAGTGGGGTTTAGTTTGGACTAGCCCTAATTTGGTGCTGCGAACTGAATGTCTGTTTGCAATGAAATGCATCACAAAATGAAGGTTTAGTTCTATTTAAATGGATGTCAGCTCAGGCACTTTGAGGCAGCTCCGCAATGCAGTCTGTCACATGGGAAGTGGATTGGGAGAACCCACTCTCAAACACATTCCTGGCACAAATTAAAATAGTGGAATAGACACACCTATATACTACTTGAGAATCCAGTTGGAGAAGCTGGACAAACAGCATACGCGTGACCTTCCAGTAAATGGCCCTGATGCAAGGAATGGGGGCACATCAGAGAATTTTTGGTTTATTGGGATGTTGACCTTTTGGCTACTGCTTTGTGAGAATTTTAGGCCTGAAGAGGTCCAGAGTTTCTGTGAGCTAGACTTCTGTCTGTTACTAACTGAAGCGCTGTGAAGAGAGAGTAAAACCATGTACTGCCTTCCATTCTCAGGGCAGTGTGCATGCAAGCACATGTGTTGATTGTCACATTTGAAAAACAAAATAAAAATTCATCTTGGCTGAAATATCTAGAAGCTTCTTCCCAACTCAAAAGTTGCTGGCTTTGGACATATGAATGCTTTTCTTTGCGCCTTTACAGCATCATCGCTGTAATCAAAAACATATGTTTTTTCCGGGGGAACTTTTGATATGCAGTAACCAAACAGGATTTTCAGGTACACGTATCCTTTGAAATTGCAGGTCTGGGGAGAAGAGACTACTTGCTCATAGTTATGCAGGCACACTCCCAGCTACTGAAAATAGCAAAGCTGAGCTAAACTGAACAGCCCCTTTCTTTTTCAATCAAACATTTTGGGTGTCCTGTGTGTTTATTTCAAGGAGCTCTGTAACCAAATAACTTACCTTTATTAGATCTTAACAGTTGCCTCTCTACATTTACTGGACCATTGGTCTGCTGCTCTAGTACCAATGAGGTGAGCTCACTGAAGCTGTTGTCATGGAAATTTGGATGGTTAACACTAAATGTTTCATGCTGGTTTTGCTTCTTTGGACCTTTTTATAGCTTCCAAATCTCCTCAAATGCAAACCATGGAAAAGGAGACTTTTAGAAGTGCTTTTGGAGTTTTAGATGATTATGTACAAGAGGCTGTCTTTAAAACTCTCGTAGCAGTTACTCAGAACCTGAACCAAAAATATGTGCTGGAATTTCAGATTTTGGATAAGTCCCACTGGAATATAACCTGCAGGATTTAGCATTCTGTGGAAGCAATTGACATTTCCATTTGACAAACAGTCATCGGAGGCTTACTTTTGTAGACTTAAGAATAATGTTCTTTTATACATGAACACAGTTCATGCAGCTGATGCTATGTTGTGTTTATAAAGTGCAGAATCATATATAAAATTATTGTTGTTATAATTCAAGCAGCATTTTTTCTCTGGTATTTCTAAAGATTCAATAATGCTTTCATGTATGTTTTAAAAAAAAAAAAACCCACAAAAAGGCCTAGTCCCTAGCACTGACATAATTTTGGAGAGGGAAGAAGTTGGCATTCAAAGGAGTCTTTCCTTAAAATCTTCTTTTCCTGCTCTTACTGCTTTCCTTCAGATAGTCTGTTAGTGTGTCCCGTAGAGCAACATCCTTGTGTCCCCCTCCAGCTTCTCATGAAGATTCTGTAAGTCTGTGACATCTGTGTTTTAGAAATGTTGAATACTCGCCACTCCCTTCTGGGTTTCCTCGGCAAGTAAGTGTTTAAATATAGAATAGTTCGGAAATATTGTGAAGGTCAGAATTCAGTCATTCTAAAAGGCGTGTGACAGCATGAACTCTCTGGCTTAGCTCAATTCAGTGTTTGGTAGTTGTCCATCTGATTTGCCATTTTCTAAAGAAACCCAGCCTTAACTTTTGGGGAGAGTGGAAGAACAAAAAAGAATAATGGAAAATTTACTGTTGGAAGATAGTGGGTAGGCTTAAAATAGCACCTTTATAACCCTGAAAAGCAAACAGATTCTGAATTTTTGTGTGTGTATTGTTATAATTTGTGGCTGAACTAAGTATGATGTGGATCAAATTTGATATTTGTTAAGTGGTAATACAAATAAATGGTAGGAGCTCCAGAAATGCTCATGATAGTGGGCCAACATACGTTATTGAAAGTCTTTGTATACACTCTTACTGGAATCTTTTTTTATTGATTACAGTTCTGCATATATTGCACTATCATGCAGACATGTTGGGAAAAGCACTAAGGCTAGGTCTGTTTGATTTCTAATTTTTAGTTTCTCATTGGTACAGCTACCTTGCTATGACTGTAGTGATGGAAGAGCATCATTACTATGTTAGCAAATATCTTGAGAATATCTTCTGTTTTCAATCAGTCTGGCACTGTGTCTTTTCGATGATGTAATTTTATTTTTTTTCTTTTTTTCCTGCATCACTTTCTTATGTAGGAACAAGAAGAATTTTGAGACTGAGACTCAAATTAGTGAAGTTCTCTAAATTTCTTTTGTTGTTCATCAATTGCATCATTAGTATTTCCAAACTCCTGTCAGGTATCAGGTAGGACTTGGACACTGCTTGCTGTTATTATGGCTTTTATTTAAATAAACCAGATGATGCAGGTAGATGATCTGACTGCAGCTTTAGAGGATTGTTGATAATAGTGTAATATGGCTAATTGGGAGGTAACAGAAGGATGAATTTCAGCTGTTACTCCTTAGTTACTAGGGTTTTCCTAGATGAGCACTGCTTCTGAGATCAGTTAGCACCACCTGCATAGGCCAGGTAATAGTGCTCAACTGAGATGATCAAAATAAAGTTGTTGGCACAGGCTGCAGATCTAGAGATCTTCCATTGTAGGTCTGTAGTGAATTTGGTATAGGGCATAAACATGAGAATTTTTGTCAGCAGGGAAAACCATTTGGCATTTTCAAAATCAGGAGGTACTGTTAAAACTTCTCTTCTGGCGGCTTCTTCTTAGGTATTTCTGGAGTAACACCTTGGCTTGACTCTGCAATGGCTTTCAGGAGTGATTCCATAGCTCCATTTGTCTTGATGGCACTTTTTATCTATGTTTTGACAACTCTTCTCCATTTAGGACTAAATGTGCAGCTTTATATAAAAAGGGCAGTGACAGCTTGGGTTTTGTGTTGGGACATGCAAATTCACCGTTGACTGTCAACACAAGGAGCGTGCTTGGCTGCCCTGTAGCAGTTAAAGTGAGGGGAGAATGGCCAATGAAGGTAAGATGTCAACATTCAAATGAAGAAATGAGATCTGGTTAAGATGACCAAAAGCATGAACAAAGTAGTACAGCATAGGGTGGTATTGCAGGACTCCCAGACATAGGATAGTCTATAACCCTGCTCTGCAGCTGATGCATTCCTACCATCTGTGATGGCATTTGCAGTGAAAGGCTATTTTGCAGGCAGTCTGTAAGTGAAAGGCATGTTTTCCAGGCTGATCTTCTTCCTCTGAATACATTGTTAAATAACTTTTTCAGATATCTAGTATCCCATCTGTTTTTCCTATCTTTTCACTTTTTGAGCACACTTATGTACTTCGGGCAAACGTGCTGGGTTTCTTAGTGACTTTCAGAGGCACCTGATGTAAAAATATATGGAAGGACCACTCTACAAAATTATCTTTTTCCAAGCTCTTTCTTTTTTCTTGCAAGATTTTTGTGAAATCTGGATCTGAGAGGAAGAACAGAATATAGAAAAGTTGAACTTTTCACCTACTGTAAAATTTTAAGACAGCTTTATCTTTTTAACAGGAGGGAAGCAGGGCCAAATTCATCTACCATCAGCAGGAATTGGAAGGACTGACTTTTTAGGAGAATGATCCTTGACTCTTTAGAGGAAAAATTGGCAAACTTCACTTATGTGATCTGACTAATCTCAATGGAGGGGATCTTGAGTAAACAGCTTGATCTTCCCTTTGCTCCCTACAACATCACATTGATAGCTTCCAGTAAATGCAAAATATCTTTAGGAAATATGTTTAGGAAAACAATGTGTTTTGGACTGTCGTTGATAATCAAGAGAGTTAAAACATGACCTATCCTATTGTAGCAAAATTTTCTTCACAAAAAGCTGACTGGTTTTCATTCAAATTACATATATGTTTTACTGCCAATAGTCCTTAGTGAATCATGGCAGGTCAGTGAGCTTTCTGTGATTTGTTCATTTGAAAATACAGTCTAATTCTGTAGGTTGTTAACAATTCCCCTATATGCTTATGTAATAAGGGTCTTGCTAGAAGTTGAGGACTATTTAGGTGTACTCCTCGTATTCTTCCTTTTCTTCTATGACATCAAATGCACTGTACATTAGGAATGCCTGGTAAAAATCAGTAGCGTTAAACTTCAAGTTTATTAAACTTTAATTTAACCTTTGTCAGTACTAGAAAATGTGTACATAATCCTAAGACAACCATTCATATAGGAATCGAAGGCTGGCAAACACCTTGTGTTCAAAGGAAGTAATTATCATAAATAAATACACTGGTTTTTTGGGTGGTTTACAATGTATTTTAGAAAAAAAAAAAAAGAGCAAGTAATTTTAGGAAAAAAGCAATTAGTATCAACCAGCTGTAGATTTCATAGAAGTATGTAGTTAATGGACAGATTTGAATAATGCCATTAGACCTTCTCATTAGAAGCCATCACTAAAAGGTGTATCTTACAAAAAACCCCCACCATAATCCAAAAAGGCCCTAGACATGCATAACCATTTGTTTTACATCGAAAAAGGAATAAGACTGGTGAATTAAATTCTAACTGCTATTGTTAAGCGGAGGTTAGGGTAGTTTTCATGGGATGTTTAACCATTACTTTCCCATCCTGTTCTTCTGTGATTTGACGTGAGGCAGCTGAGGCCTACTACTGGAAGACAAAGCAGCAAATATGTGCTTATCCACAAGCAAATTGGTTCACCGGCATTTTATACCAGTCAGGCAGAATGCTGGAAAAAGCTGAACAACTTCTGCATTCTGATTCCCTTGGGGCCTTTATAAGGTTAATGTCTGAGTAAGATTCTTCCCATGAAAAATGTCATCCAGCTGTCCGTTCCCCCCCCAGCAGTTTTAGGGAGAAGGACTGTGAGGTTGTCCCTTACTTCAGGAAGTCTTACTGTGTTGTCAGAGTAAGAGAGGTGGTGTTTTAGTCTATTGCAGGTAGAGCTAGCTTATACAGCATGTCAATCAAAAGCATTTATAGGATGATTTCCTCCCTGTGAAAACCTTGAAATAAATTTAGGGAGGAGGGGGATTTTGACACACATCAGGATCAGCTGTCTAAGAAGGTTGTATCAGAAATAACTTCAATTGTAACGGGGACACGCATCACAACTGGAGCTTTCCTTCCTTCTTGTTTGGAGTTGGATATTGCTAAAAAGGACAGAACAATTTGAGGCTTTATATCACTTGAAAAGAAGTTATATTTACTTCTTTCTGTTTAGCTAGCCACTGTTTTGCCAGTTGCACCAATTTTGGTAACTGTGACAGAAGCCTGAGACCAAAGGAGACTGGGAGAGAGCCTGTCACCTATTGTAAAATTGGAATTTAATCTCATAAATATCTTTTTTCCCCCCTAAATGTTCTCAGTAACTCATTTCCTGTTTTAAATCCTTTTATTGCTTTTCAGTTTAAAAAAAAAAAACAACCTCAAAGCAACAACAAACCACCCCCCCCCGTCAAACCCAAGAAAAAACCCCTTGTCCTGAAAGCTTTCAAATACCATTGCTGTCTTTTTCCATTTATAACTACCTAAGAATAGGATTCCTCCTGTTTCCCACCCCTAGTCTCCAACTCTGCCCCAGGCCTGTCTCAATCCTGTGAAGGGAGCTGCTTGCAATCCTCCCCTCCCCAAGGAAGGGCTTTAATCCATGTTGATAATGAATTAGCATTGCTACCTATTACTTTACAACAGATAGTGCCTCCTTGTTCAATAGTCACCTTGTAAAATGTGAGCCAGGAATCCTGTAGGTATGACCAGCAACCACTGTTATGTCTTGAAGTGCTGTTTTCATGTGTGAAATTGTGTGAAAAGAAAACTTTGTAATGAAAGATGGAGGAGATAATACTATGGGGATGTTAATGAGCTTGTAAAATATCTGTTGACTTGCTTTATTTCACATTTGTGGCTTAAAAATTTGTAGTACTGAATGGAGGAGCTGATGAAGCAGTGCAAGATGGAAAGACATAGTTTGTATTGCTATGACAGAAGGGGACTAGGGAAGAATGAATTAATGAACACCATATGAAAAGCCTTCCAGTTATAGAGCACATACAGGCTTCCCAAAAGTAGATTTTGTAGGAATACCCCCTTCAGAGCCAATCAGGTGCCACTGCATTCAGAGCTGCACTGAAAGCCTATGGAGGCCTTCTGTCAGCTGCAGTTTGGTTTTGGATGGTGCATTTTCATGGGGAGAGGTCCAAAGGTAAGCAGCAATCTGGGACATGTATGGTCATTTATTTATGGAGAATAGCCAGGTTTTGTTGTATTCTGGGCTTCAAGTAAGGTATGTCTTGAGAGCATGTGAAAGAAAACCTTAAAGTCTATCAGCCACATGATGCGTTTTTCTTGAGGAGGAAGCACCACCACAAAATAGAGCAGTCCAACTTCACTAGAACACGAAGTACAATTATGTTCTATTTCTGAGCTTGTTTACAATAATCTATAAACAGATTCTGCAAATATTGTTTTTTTCAGAAGGAAAGAACCTTTTTGTGCCTCTTTTAAATTGCATGGAGTGCTCTCCAACTCACATGACTTTGCGAAAAGTGTAACCTTTTCCATCTAGCTGAGTAGTCACAAGGAAGGTTCTTGAGCTGAGATTTGCCTGTAATATTAAAAGGAATGTAATACCATGAAAGTGGCATACAGTACTTGTGGCATCAGTCTGCATTACTTAGGAATCTTCTGGAGTCAGCACTCAATGTACATGGCAAGTCTAGTCACCTTTATGGCGTGTTATGATAATGTCTAAACTGTCAGAGTATGTGTTGGCTATGTGGAGCTCTGCTCTCGGTGCTTACTGTGTCAGTCATCCCAGAGGACACTAGTGTCGCTCAGGCACCATGCTCCAAGTCAAAAAGAACTGTATTTGAAAAGATGACTCTACTGCCCCACACAGAATATCCTTTGAATTTTAGTGCACTCATGTTCATCACCTTACATAGGTCCCTCCAAAATTGGAGTCTTAGTCCCATCACCTTCACTTTTCCCATTTTCTGCATAGTGCCCGTTCAGACCTAACTAAGCAAACTGCACCTGCAAATAGACACACGTATGATCACTTTTCCTTTCATAGGTCCGTGGAGATATTATTCAGCCATTGAGCTTTCCCTTATCAAGGTTGAAACTACATCTCTGTCTTGCCTTTGCAGGACTTGTCCACAGGTTCTCTGGTTAAATGAGACACCTAGTGCATTTTAGGTACTAGAGAGAGAAATGAGCCAGACCAACAGGCACGGATGGTGAAGCTGCTGAGAGTGGCACAGTTCATAGTTGTTTTATAAGCAGTGAGGATACACCAGCAAAGTTTTAGATCATGTGCACTGAGGTGTGAAGTCATGGAGCAAAGGTGAACTGTCTCTGTGTGTACCCATCAATCTTAAGTACTTAAGGAGCTGTTGATAAGAATCTCACTTTCACTTTACCTGTGGTTCTTTCGTTATGCACAGAAAAACTGATGGTTGCTCGCAACAGATGGTCGTCATCCAGGGACTGAAGGAACTATGAACTTTCTGCCTCTCTTTCTGAATTAAATCTTGGTTTGAAAGTGGCTTTGTGAGAGGAATAAAAGTTAACAAACAGCTAAGGAAGAAAGCTAATAATTAAAGTACTCCATAGAGCTGTTGATTGGGAGTCAAGGGGTGAAAGTTTGGAAAATGAGAATTGAAGTTAATGACTAGAAAAAGTCAGCGAGGTGTAGGAGGCTGTAGAGTAGTCTCCCAGCAAGATAATAGAAGAAAAAACCCTGTGAGACACTAGAGATAAAACCTGAATATAAAAGGTCTTTCACTGAAATGGAAATTAACTTGGCAAGTTTGTTACTCTTTTCTACCTTGAATTTCTACTAATGCCAAGGAATAAGGAAATTCTGTCACTTTTAAAACTTTTTTTTTTTTTTTTACTTCAGTGAGAGACTAAAGACTGTGGTTTTGTGCTGGAAGTTTTTAGTTCGTTCTTTGGTTAAAGTAGTGGGCAAGACTTCTCATAAAAGAAATCTCAGCTGATTGTGTCTTGCCTTTCTTCTTCTGGCAGCTGTACATTTCCTGTTGGGAAGAGGAGGTGGTGGGGTCCTGTGGTGGGTTGACCCTGGCTGGAGGCCAGGTGCCCACCAGAGCCGCTCTCTCACTCCCCTCATTCACTAAACAGGGGAGAAAAGGTATAATGAAATGCTTGTAGGTCGAGATAAGGACAGGGAGAGATCACTCACTAATTATCATCACGAGCAAAACAGACCGAACTTAGAGAGGGAATTCATCTGATTTATTACGAGGCAAAACAGAGTAGAGGAATGAGAAAATAAAATCAACTCTTAAAACACCTCCCCCCACCCCTCCCATCTTCCCGGGCTCGACTTCACTCCTGGCTTCAAACCTTCCCCCCCCTCAGCGCCACAGGGGGACGGGGAATGGGGGTTACGGTCAGTTCATCTCACGGTGTTTCTGCCGCTTCTTCATCCTCAGGGGGAGGACTGCTCTCATCGTTCCCCTGCTCCAGCATGGAGTCCCTCTCACGGGGTGCAGACCTTCAGGAGCAAACTGCTCCAGCGTGGGGTCCCCCATGGGGTCACAAGTCCTGCCAGCAAACCTGCCCTGGCGTGGGCTCCCCTCTTCATGGGTCCACCAGTCCGGCCAGGAACTTGCTCCAGCGTGGGCTTCCCACGGGCCACAGCCTCCTTCAGGTGCCTCCACCTGCTCCAGCGTGGGGTCCTCCACAGGCTGCAGGTGAAATCTCTACACCCCCTCATCCTTCCTCCATGGGCTGCAGGGGGACAGCCTGCTTCACCATGGTCTTCACCACGGGCTGCAGGGGGATCTCTGCTCTGGCGCCTGGAGCACCTCCTCCCCCTCCTTCTTCACTGACCTTGGCATCTGCAGAGTTTCTTACACCTTCTCGCTCCTCTCTCCGGCTGCAAAAGCGCTCTCTCTCTAAGTGTTTTTCTTCTTCTTAAATATGTTATCACAGAGGTGCTGATTGGCTTGGCCTTGGCCAGCGGCGGGTCCATCTTGGAGCTGGCTGGCATTGGCTCTATCAGACACAGGGGAAGCTTCTAGCAACTTCTCACAGAAGCCACCCCTGTAGCCCCCCCACTACCAAAACCTTGCCATGCAAACCCAACACAGGTCCCCATCGTTGGGGTTACTTGGAACTCAGCTGGATGTGACCCCCAGTGTCTCATCTAAGTTTGAAGTTGGATCTAACTTGAAAGTTTGCCTTGCGCTTTTTTTTTTTTGGGGGGGGGGGAGGGGCTGCACTGTCAGAGATTGCTTCCAAATTAAATTATTCTGTGAGTCTGAAAGGAGAAATTGTGCAGTACCTCAATTTTTTTTAAAAAAAAAATAAATTTCCCAGTGAAATCTAGAAATTAAAATGTTTTAGATCTAAAAATGCCAAACTGTAAATACATTGAGTGGAGAAAACTATTCAAAAAAGTTAGTTGACCAATAGCGTGGGTTTAAGGAGTGATAAGGATGGGAAGTGTTGATTTTTGTTTTATTACTGCCCAGCTCTTTTGCTAGAAGTGTGCTGGAAATAGACCAACTGCTTTTTAGGACATATCAAACTACCAAAAGATTTGATTGCAGTCTTTTAAAAATGCAGATAAATACTTTGCTGTATCATCTTTTTATATATGTTGTGTATGTCTCAAATTATTTTCCTTTCTTCTCTTCTACTACTTTTACAAAGTATTCCATGATTATAAATACCTTCTGGGTGACAAAAACATTGCTATCTGTCCTGATACAACTAGATGATGGCTTCTCCCAACATATATAGGTGTGAACCCTGTTTTTCCTGTAGCAGCACTCTCTAGTGAAATAGAGAAGGAAAGGTATTAACAGCAAACAGTGTGTTAGACTTCTTGACGTATTTTATTGAGCCTGCTTTGGTCAGAAAAAAAGGCAAGTAAAAACACTTAAAAACAATTTAGATGTCCTCTCATACTTGAGTAAGCATACAAAACTCAATCAAAACGTCTACTTGTTTCAAGAGCTTTGTGAAAGATTTTTTAAGGCTCTATTCTGGACAGGGTGGTGTGAGACCTACTGAGGTTCAACTCAAGGTCTTACCATAATGGTTTTCAGTCTTCAAGAATTCATGGAGTCGATTGTGTAAGACCAGTTCATGACAACACAGGTCTGTCTTATATTAAACAAAAACACATACTTCCTTGAAATAGCTAAGCCTGTGCTTGAGCCCTTCACTGACCTGAAGCCTTATGAAGGGACTGGTAGGTATAAACCTATCAGTTTATACCTACAGTATAAACACTACATAGCATCTAAAATAATAAATCATTCCTTCCCCCCCGCCCCTAGTCCTGGCCAGTTGATGTGTTAACAGTTCTTTTTCTGTGACATGCTTTGCTTTCCTACCTACTGTGTATTAAAGAAACAAGGAATCTTTTTTTAGTCTGGTCTTGTTTACCAAAAGGCAGCTGTTGCATTCAGCTGTTACTGGGTTGGTTTTTGGGTTTTTTTTTGTTTTTTTTTTTTTCATTAAAATAGCTGCTCACTCTTTCTCAAATCCACTGATAGGCTAAAGACATTGACATCTTACTGCATCTTTGTATGTAAACTTACAGGGTGACTTCTGGTTGCATGGGGGAAAAAATGCAACTGCAGTTTCTCTTTCTGTGAAGGGAAGCAGATGTTCCTTGGTCTTCAGATGCAGCAAACCTGTGTGTGCTTAAAAATTACTGCCTTCTCTCATGGTTTGGTGTGTGGTGTAGCTGTTTGACTAGTAACAGACTAATGTGTATTAGGAAGTTCTAGGTGTTGGTTTGTATTTTGCTTGATTACTCAAGAGTCAAGTCACAAGAATACTCATCATTTCAGTTCCCTGCTTTGTCTATGCAAAATAAACATTCTCATCATAGCAGAAATAACATGGTATACTCTAAAAAAAATTTTTAAAAAATCAGTCACAATAGTCCAGTGTTAATTTTAATGGCTATAGATACATCTTCTTTTTCAGTATCTAGTTCAGACACTCTAAATGCAAAAATTTTTCCTAATGCATTTCGGTTATCTTCTGTTCACCTGTTCTGTTTGGCCCAGAGTAAGTGATGAGAAGGCAATGTTTTGTGTTTGGTAAAATTTCATCTTTGCTTACACTGTTGTTCTATACTTAGTTTTGTGGTTTTAGGGAAATAATTTTGGGTCATCAGCAGTTATTTTTCTGATTACAGAAATAGCCTTTATCCACTAATTACATATTTATACTGAGAAACAAGTCAGAAAAACACTTAAGAATAGAAGTATGCTAGAAAAGAGAATTTGTACAGCAGGAAGAAATCATATATATGTGCAACAGTCCTCCCCCACTGTCTTAGCAAGTTCAGATTAGTAGACACAATAACCTATAGGTCTGTATAGGAAATGTTGGTATCTAAGTCACCAAGCTGAGATAGTATGAGACCTCTAGAGGTCATCTAGTTCAGCCCTCTGCTCAAAGCAGAGTCACCTAGAGCAGGTTGCTCAGGGCCATGTCCGGTCAGAGTTTGTATATCTACAAGGATGGAGGCTCTGCAACCTCTCTGGGCAACCTGTACCAGCATGTGGCCACCCTTAAAATAAAAAAGACTTTTTCTTATGTTCAGAAAGAACTCCACAACATTAGCAGCAACTTGATCCTTGCTGCTTTTTGGTACAAATTGAAGAGTCATAAAACCTGATTCAGTTTACATCTCAATTAATTGCTGGAGGTTTGCAAGAGATGTGGTTACTGTTCACCTGGTGGCATACTGCTTAATCTGGAAAAATTCCAGTTGTGGTTAATAAACATTTGCCAGGATAGAGCCTAGATTATTTATTTTAATAATTTGAAATAACTGTAATATACTTATTTATTTACATTTCTTTCTCTTTTTAACTGTTTACTTGATCTTCATGTACTCAGCATCCACATCTGTTTGCTGAGGGAGCCAGGATCAGAGGACACGCAGCAGCGTGTGGATTCTTCATTTCTAGATACTTGCATAGAAAGCCTGGTATGGTACAGGTAGATGAAGAGAGCACAAATCTTGATCAGCCCAAGAACAGTTCCAGGGAAATATATATATTGGTTTTTCTCATTCATCATGGCATCTTGTCTTCACTAATGAGAAGGGATTAATCTTTAACATATGTAAGGGTCACAGGAAACTCAGGTGGTGATTTGCTGCTTCTGCTAGAGCAATACTGAATCAATTGCCTAATCAGAAGTAATAAAATTATATTAACAGGCTGTGAATTTTTTAAGGTTAATGAGCAGGAACAGAGGAGTCAGTGTTTTTTCAGTAAGTGTAGCACGGAAGCCAGCTGTTAATTATAAATGACATAATTCAAGCCTTAGCATGTGTGAAAATAAATAAATAGATAGTCCCCTTGGTTTTCATCAACAGGCTCACTACGTCTCCTCAAACTTGAAGTTTATTAGCTACTGCAAAGTCATTTTGTAAGATGTAGTGTCTTTACTGTAAAGCCCAGTCACTGCTGAATAGCAATTTTGTCAATTTCCAAGGTGTTTGATAACAAAAACCATTGAAGAAATCAAATTCAATAACCTCACATCTGTGATGGATCCCAAATGCCTTGTCTGGGCTTTAGCTCAGCTATAACCCTTGCAAGCACCTGCACTGCTGGAGACTCTCCTCATGCTGGTCAGCATGGGCATGCTGGGGGACTGACTGAGATGGTGGTGCTCTTTGCCTGGGTAAGGGCAGACATTCCTGGCTTTGATGACATGAGTATTTTCCAGGAAATACCTCACTCCTTCGCTGTCACCTCTGCAGCCTCAGCAAAAGCGAAGATGAGATTGCAGATCTCTCCTTGAATTTTGGGCAACTCAGAAGTAAAATTGCATATGGCTAGTGAGTCTAGATGCTCCCACAAGAGTAAAAATGTGTTTATTAGAAAATGCTAAGGCAGTTGCAGCTTGAAGTATGAGTAGAATAAAGTTTTATGTTTTGCTGTCATCCTGATATGTTATGCGACTAAGAATTGGTTCTTTGAAGGACTATTATCTATATAAAACTGAGCTGAACCTTGAACTCACTGTGGAGCAAATGTGTATCATTTGAGGTAATAAAGATTCATTATACCCTTACATTCTTCTTGTATATGATTAAAAAGTTAGGCATGATGCTGCCCGAGCCCAAAGCTTTCTGGCTGGTCTGTGTTATAGCTAAGAACAGACTTCTGAAGTCATGACCCTGCTTTTCTTAACTCTTTCCCCATTGTCTTTCCTGGGTGATTAGTTGATGACTCATGCCTTGCGCTCAAGGGTGAAGTAATGCTTCCTGAGTTGTCTTTTTTATTTATTTTGTAATCTGTTACTTATTGTCTTAAATCCACTAGCTCTGTGTGTGTGTATCTATCCATCTATCTATCTATCTATTCATCTTTGTTTTCTTGTCTGTAAGAAGAATCCTACTGAGGTCTTTCTGAGCATCCAGAATATTGAAATTCAGTTTTCACCGTTCAGCCTGGTTTTTATCTCCAAGTCCTTTGCTGTTTCCTGTGTTGGTACATTATTGCATCATGCTTAAGTGTTAGATAACCATAGAAATGTCTGAAAAAGACAGAGGTCATGTCTCTGAAACATTCTTTAGGTTTAGGGATGCCTTTTCTCATAGGGGAAATGGGTTTAAGCTGAAGGAGGGTCGATTTAGATTAGATGTTAGAAAGAAATTCTTTACTGTGAGGGTGGTGAGGCACTGGAACAGGTTGCCCAAAGACATTGTGGATGCCCCATCCCTGGAAGTGTTTAAGACCAGGTTGGAGGGGACTTTGGGCAATGTGGTCTAGTGGAGGGTTTCCCTGCCCGCAGCAGGGGTGTTGGAACTAGATGATCTTTGAGGTCCCTTCCAACCCAAACCATTCTGTGATTCTTCTAGGTTGTTGTTTGTCTGCTGCTCTCAGACTTCCTTCTGTACTATCCCCAACCAAATACTTGAAAGTAAGCAAGCTCCAGTGTTTGACAGAGGAAATTTATTTTGTCAGGAAACTAGCATACTTAGCATGGATTTTTCTCAAAGTAATTTGGGGGAATTAAAAAGCTGGCAGAGGTATCTGTTGTAATCATAGATGGTAGCCCCGCATTTGTTGTTATGGCAGCAGCACATGCTGCAGAAGAACCTTAATCTCCTCGGCCAGTCAAAGCAGTGGGCTGTAACCAAGCATTGGCCTCACAGCAGCTTAGCAGATAGCATATGCATGTTCCTACCTTATAACCATATCAGAAACTGCAACCCTTTACTGTTACTTAAAATATATCAGATAGCAGTTTAGGGTTTGTTTATAATTATAACATCTGTGGGCTGTGGCAGACTGATCTCTCATACAGATGCCCTGCAAGTGATACTGTATGTGGAAGTAATGTTATTTGAGAGTGTCATCTTGGATAGTAGAATAAAAATGAACATCTAACATGATGAATTAAAAAAACCACAGCTACTTACAGTTAAAAAAAACCCCAGCCACCAAACTGCCATAACAATGTAATATGCTATTATGAAGGTGAAAGCAAATTTGCAAGAGACTCATTAATCTGCATGACATGAATGCTTGAGTAAAAGAAGGGAGTAAAAAATAACAGAGATTAAATAACTTTCCCAATTAATTAATTAATCTGTGGCTTCTCTTATACTTTCTGAAGTATTTTTATCTTTCATTTTGAGTTTGAATTTGTCATGTTATACTGGTTCCTTCAGGTGCAAAAGTTTTACTGAAAACACACAGCATTACAAGAGACGAAGCTCTTTTGACAAAGTGCGGGTGATGGCGAACTCCTGACACAGAGACAAATGAGCAATTCATCTAGTCAGTGTTGAACTTTTATAATGTGTCTGTTGGACAAATACAAGGTCACTTCAACTGGTCTTTCAGAAAACAAAACCAAACTAGGCATTCCAGAAAAATAACAGCAGGGAGTACCTCTTAGTCTTGCACCTTGTTTGTCCTAAAGCACTAGATGGCTAATGTGTAATTTTTTTCCCCTCCTGTAGGTGCCTGAGATTATAAGCTCTATTCGACAAGCTGGAAAAATTGCTCGTCAAGAAGAGTTTCAGAATAATCTCTCCGATGTTGAAGACCCTTTTGCCAAAAAGTTTGAGGTGCTGTTCTGTGGACGGGTGACAGTAGCACATAAAAACGCACCTCCAGCACTCATAGATGAATGCATTGAGAAATTTAATCGTGCAAGTTGTACCAAAAAATCAGATTTCAATTCATCATCCCAACAACATGAAACTGCCAATAACTTTGGAGGCTTCTCTCTCAGCAACAAATTTCGGTCTGTCTTCCAGCCCTTGGTCAGTGAAGAGGAGGAGAAAAGGCCAATTAGGAAATCCTTTTCTCAGCCTGGGCTTCGTTCCTTTGCTTTTAAGAAGGATTTGCAAGAGGGAAGCCATAGGAGTAACAGCTTTGTCAGATCTTTTGAAGAAGATGCAATTTCACTGAACCTAAAAAGTCAACTTATCTATGGACACAGTGTTGTGCAGCCAACAGACATTGCAGAAAACCGGACGATGCTGTTTACGGTAAAGCAAGATTTGCAGCTCTTGGTGATGTTTTCACATCTTGGAGTTCGGAGTGACAAACTCCAAAGCAGATGTTCTGACAGATGGCAGTTACTTCTTTAATAACTTAATTGCAATTACCAGAGCTTAATTTAGACTCACCTGTTTCTCTAGAAAGCATTACCAGTCACTGTAAATTGTTTTACGTAGTCAAAATAAGTTTATATTAAATAGTTTAAAACAGCACTACCTGAAACACTGGGCTTCTAACGGCAGCTTTTAGAAAGCTACAGCAAGTTAGTAGGTAGTTATACTATTGCAAAATGTTACGTACAATTACACTAACTAGTAACAGCAGAAATAAATTTCCTGGTTACAGGTAACTAGAGCAGAAGGACCAAACCATGACTGGGGGCTAGTAGACTATGTCCCATGATAAGCAGGGTAATTCATGAAAGCATTCCTGTGCCAACATGTCCGTGTAATGATGGAGTAGTGTAGTCACTTCCTAAGCTACTACACACCTGCCTCCACTCCTGTCCTGCTTTTGTGTAGTTAGCAATGCCTTAGGTGAGCAGCAAAAGTATTTTTCAAGACCTGTGAAATAAGTAAGGAGTGTGTTATTTGCTCCTCCTATAATCCTCATGATGGATAAGTTATATAAAATATTCTAAATATCTTGTATCTTATGAACATAATGCAAACCTGGACCTGATATTGCAATGGCTGGCTATCAGAAGGTCATCTTGGATCTGTCAGCTGCTGTTGAGGCTGGGAGTTTTTGAGGACAGTAACAGAGTTTTTTGGAGGGGGGAAAGAGAAGTGCTGCTTTAAGAAGGATTGCTAGAGTGTTATGTCTGTAAAAAGTAACACACAGAAAGAGATGTAGTTAGCTATACCTCATTTAAAACTTTAGTCGTGGCAGACTGGCATCAGAGAGAGAAGTGGAAGAAGGTGGAGAGAAATTTTGTGCTCCAGTAAAAACAATTCCATGTTTATCTTCTTCCCTTGAGCAGGTATTTCACACAGAAAATATAGACGTCCTTTATAATAATGCATAATTTTTAAACAAATCCTGACTTCATTATTAATTCATGGCACATATTTTAGAGATAGGGAGATTATAGATGGACTGCTTAGGTCCAGATCCTCTTACTCCAGCGAGTGCATTTTCAATTCATATTGAATAGATGCGACAGTTCTCAAAGACACATGCAGCTTCAGCCTGAATATAACGTCAGTCACCTGCTGACAGGCTCATTTCCAAATTGTGGGACTCTGCTGATCTGGCTTTCTATCTTGGGTTGCTTTTTGCCTGGGAAAATATTGTTTATTATGCACAGTTGTATTCTTTTGCCATTCAGCTAGTCTAATTTCAGCTGAATATAAGGAAGTGAAGTAACTGTGGTTGTGCCTCCGGTATCCACAAGCTAGCAGCTTGTGGTAGAGCTGAGTTTGTTGGTTAGCCATCGTCCCATGTTCAGCAGGTTCTGAGTAATGGTATGCACGCAGTGTGCACAGGTCTTCGCATCTGCTCATCAATTTGTGGCTACATATAAAATGCTTAAAAGTAACTTTATATCCAGAGGAAAAAAAAATTGTTTGTATTTTCTCAGTTAAAGTTCTCACTTGCATTTTCCCCAGGACTGCAGAGGTTGGTTGCTGTATGAGGTGTGAAAAATGTTCAGATGAATTATCTGCTGACTCTCCTCACCTGGTTCAGACAGTCCTGATTTTGATATCTCTTCCAGAAGAACTACTTTCCTAGCCATTTTCTTAGGATTTGGGGTTTTTTTTATTTTTAGCATTTTCTCCTGGCTGTATTTTGGGTGGGTGGGGATTGGTTTGGTTTATTTTCCCTTGTTCACTTGGCTTTAAATGATCCCTGCTGCCCTGGGACCACGCATGAAAGAAGTATGTGGGGCTGAGC
This sequence comes from Grus americana, assembly GCF_028858705.1. NCBI lineage: Eukaryota > Metazoa > Chordata > Aves > Gruiformes > Gruidae > Grus > Grus americana. The sequence continues at coordinate 25,080,005 of NC_072855.1, forward strand.
TAAGAAGGAGCCTCTCGCTGCAGGTAGGGGAAGGCAGCAGTGAGCAAGAGGAGGCTGCTGAGTAGGTGTTGGAAGGATTAACCCCACGAACACGTGCTGTCAGCCCCCGGGGACAATACCAGGAAACCATCAGGGAGTTGGGAAAAATCATTGTGACTGGTTGAAGGTGGAAGGTGAACGCACAGGACTATTTTTAGACACACAGAGGTGGCACATCTCACTTGATCCATTCACACACAAGATTCCCCCCCGCTTCCTTAAGAAATTACAGGTATATTGGTCCTGGTTATGTTTTTATGTGTGTCTTTTGGGATTTGGTAGTGGTTGAAGCTTCAGCAGGTTTGTCTAAGTCATGTTTGTGAATGGATCCAGATTCCACCCATCTTCCCTAAAATCTGATATGAGACTTGTCCTTAGCAGACTTTCTGATGTGCCAGAAACTATGAGGAATTTAAATTTTATCTGTTAAAATGTTACAAAGATGTTGCCAGAAGCTGAAAAATTGAAAACAATAGTTTCACCTTAAAAATGCCGTTCGCCCATTAAAAGTTAGCATCACCTTTTGGGTCACTGCTGTATAAATGGCCTACAGGTTAAATTAAGTTAGAACATATAGTCCAGTAAACTCATTTTTATAGTTTGAGTTAAAGTCTTTAAATTAAATGCTGTGTGTGTCTTAAACAGATAAACAAAACCCTAAAAATAATTAGGTGGGATACAGGTAAAGACACACACTTGGATTTATATTTTAGGACAATTTAATTAATTGGCTTTTGGGAATGTGGTATGTGCCAAGCCTGCAGAAAATAAGAAAAGAGTGTGAGTATATTTTCTCAGTGCACAGTAAGTTACTTGCGGTATAATATTGCTTTCATCTAATTAAACACTATTCTTGGTCTCTTGTCTCAAATGTGAAACTAAATCTCAGTTCAGTAATGTGCAGAGCTCTGAATGCCAAATCAATGTTGTTTCAGTATTCTCTTTTTCTCTGGTAATAATACATTAATTGGTCTAAAAATACAGGTAGAAAAAAATTGAGATTTATGTCCAGGAAACAGTTTTATAGTGAGACAAAAGGAAGTGTAATGTTACTTGTTATCATCTTGCTGTTTATTTTGCTCTTTTTAGATTGGCCAGTCTGAAGTTTACCTTATCAGTCCTGACACAAAAAAAGTAGCAATTGAAAAAAGCTTTAAAGAAATATCCTTTTGTTCTCAGGTAAGATTGCAGTGTATTCTTTCTCTCTTTTTTTGTTTAAATATTCTGCACTTGTGAATGCTTGTGTACTCCTCTCTCCAAGTATTTCAAATGGATTCTCACCCCAGGGGTTTCGGTAATTGCTATTGACAAGATGCTAGTTAATCAGTAATCATGTAAAACTGACATTCTTCATATGTTTTGCATTGTAATTTCTGAGATAAAGACTTCTGTGTGCAGTTGATGAATAATATCAGCTAGAAGGAACACCCTGGTCAACTCTGATTTGAGGTTTCAGTGGGCTTGATTCACAGTTGTGCAAATCTGGGAATCTGAGCCATATTTTTCAAGAAGTGGTAATGAAAGGAGATAAACAATATATGAGTTCTCTAAAAAAAATACTTCAAAAATACATTTTTTTTCCAAGAGTGTAAGTTGCATGTGTGTAAAAGAAGACAACCCTCTGCCATGCAGAGGCAGTGTGTGTGATGCGCTGAGGGTAAGCGTGTTTCAGAGCCTCCTCATTCAGGATTAATCTCTGTGTCTTATGCCACAGAGTTTGCTTCCTTGTCCTTCTGCATCTCTTTTTTTGTGGTTCTGACTTTGATTTTGCATGGATTATATGAGGGTGCAATTTATTTAATGACTTTGAGCAGTGATGTTTTAAAAGAGATGCGTCTTACACATGTGAAGATGAAGAATGGCATTGCGCAGGTTACATGGGCGTGTGATTCACACTTAGCTACTGCAAGCAGCTTAGTGCTGTGAGGGCAGAATAGTTACTGTCACATCAAGGACATGGGACAGCTTGGGCAAGTGCAGCACTCCTCTGTGAGCAGCTGCACAAAATGCTGGTGGCTCCTGCATACAGGAGTGGAGAACTCTCCTTTGAGTGTTGCTCAAATACCAGCCTGCAGATTGAAGCAGCTGTTCATTAAAACATTTCATAGACTAGTTCCTTTTGTTAAGTAACCAGTTCCATGACATAGGGATTTGTCTTTCCCTAGCTGTTTTCTGTCCTGCAGGGCATGATTTGTATTTAGTTTGTCTGTGTACCAGATTTGATTCAGTTTAAGTGAATAGGGAAATTGAATTTAATTCATTAAACTAGGGTAGAGTCCTTAGAGAACACTTAATTCCTTTGAAACCTGTTATACATCGTTTTAGTTTAAATCTCCGAGAAATTAACCTGAGCTATAATTATATAAATAAGCTTACATTTATTAAGGAATGGATGTTCCTGCTAATTTACCTAAAAATTCACCTTGAATTAAACCAGTGCACTGCTTGTTTGTACTGTGGGGCTTGGGTGGGAATAAGAGCTAGTATACCAGGATGTGAATTTTGCCACTCTTTCTTGCACTAGGAACTATTTTGCACTTGGCTTACTTGCATAGTGCGGGTCTATTCAGTGCACCACAGGCTCTGGTCTTAATGATACTGGGGCAAAACTTTTTTTTTTCTCCCAGTAGGTTTATTTACCCATTTTTAAATATAGGGAATGTGATTTGCTGTTATTTGCTTCTAGCTTTTTTGGAATTTTTTTTTTTTTCATAAATGACATTGGTTTCTAATTTGATGAGGATAGCTTTCATCACTAAACATACAGGTAGCTATTCTGAAAATTTCAGAGTAAACACAAGTAGTTTGCATGCTGTCAGGTCAAGAGCTTTGAAGACAACTCCTGGATCACAGAAAAATCTTTGTCCCCATGTTCCCTTAGGCTATCTCTTAGGCAGGAGCTAGTTAGGTAGACTTTGTGACTTGTCCTGAAGGTCAGCAGACAGTTGTGCTCCTCAGAGCAGAAGTGAGATTCTCATTGAATTCTCCCCTCCTGTCTGAAGAATACGTTGCTAGGCAGATGTTATGTCAGTTGGGCAAATACTGGTATTGGGATACAGAGGCCTTTTCCCCCAAGTATACACATTTCAGAAGACTTGACAGAATGATCTTATGGATTTATCTTGATCATACGAGAATGTCAATAATCTTCTTTAAATTATAAGGGAGATCAGAATCAGTACTTAATTTCCAGAATACCCAATCCATCATTAAGATATTATAATGGCAGAAAGAAGTATGTGGTCCTGAGGCAGTATCTGACTTGGCTAATCTGAAACAGCTAGAGTGTTTGCCAGCTCCTGGTACCTTGCAGTTTAGTGAACAGGGCCATGATCCCAGCGGGGCTCCCTCCACCATAGCAGTTGGGTTGTCAGGAGAAGAAATGGACTTTCAGAAGAAGAAAAGTGGGCGGAGGGCTTATTGAGGGGGCTCAGCACGTTCTATGCACGCCTCTGATGTGGATGATGGAGGGAGAGAGTCTGTGAGTTGCATCAGCCTGTTCTTGCTTTATCATGTAGCCACCTTCTAAAATGCTTAGCCTTGGACATCTAATGGAGCTAAAGTTGGAGAAGCTGCAGGCTTTACATCATTTGAGTGTCCTTCTGATCTTTCTGTTCTCATGGTGTATTAGTGCCTGCTGTTAGTGTAATAAAGCCTTCATTATCTATGACTAATTGTCACACTCCACCAAACCAGCTATCTCCATATACATTAAATTATTTTCTTTCATTCAGCTAGCATGCTCTGAAGGATTATTGTTAGTATTTCGAACTATAAAACAACATTGTTTGGATTGCTTAAGGATATCTGATGCTGTAACATGTTTTTTTTGGGACACCTGACCATTCTGTTTTATAGAAGTATTCACTTTTTATGCTTTTTAAATGCTTTTTTTTAATGTTTTCTTCATGATAAAAAGACAAATAGAATATTCAGTGATTCTTGCTGTGTTAATAAGGAAAAGCAAAAAAAAAAAAAAACCAACAAAAAAAGTCCTGCTTGTTTAAATTTCACTGACAATTCTGATTTACTGTGATTCATCATTATGATTTTTGATGCAACAGTTTATTGCCTCTCTTTATGCGACTTTAATATTGTTGTGCCAGGACAGCTAGAGGGTAGTAAAATGGTGCTGATTGTAACTGAATTTCTATAAACAGGCTTTACCACTGTACATCATCATAATTTTGGGGGGTTTTTGACCAAGAATGGTGCACTGAGGAGACATGCACTGGGGTCACCTAACTGTACTCATCTGAAAGTCTTTTTGTAAAAGAAAAGAATTCCCAGCAATTAAAAAACCTTCTTAGCATTTTACCAGGATGTACTGTTTATCTACTGTTGCAAGTAGATTGTGCCTGAATTTGCATTCCTTTTAGGAGAAATAAGTGCTTCCACGAGTGATCTTTAAGCAATGATCTTTAAGCAATACATTTAACCATTTTAATTTTTTAAATAGCCAAGCTTTTCTTTAGATGAAAAACAAAATGTTTATCCGTTTTTCACTATTGCTTTGATTTGCTCTTACAGATGTAAAGCAATTGTTGACCACTAAAGCAAAAGGGAACAAAAACAGAGTGAGCTTTTTTCCCTGCTATTTCCAATATTGAGTAAAATACATCTTGAATAGTATTTCTTCATCCCTGTAAATGTTTTCCAATGGATCTATTATAATTCAGTCATTAAAAAAACCCAAACAAAACCATCAAACAACGTCTGACTTAAACAAAATTTAAGAGATTCATGAAGTAATAGGTTCTATAACAGAATAGATTTTTAATGGCCAGATGACTTTAATGTAGCTGAACAGAGATATGTGACCGATCTGTAATGCTGTTTGGCCTTTCGTGCTTTTGTTACTGGAAAAAATACAGGTATAAAACATTGAAAGTCAATATGACTACTTCATTACTGTTGTTTTTGTGCTAGGGAATTAGACATGTGGATCACTTTGGGTTCATCTGCAGAGAGTCTTCAGAAAATGGAGGCTTCCACTTTGTTTGCTACGTGTTTCAGTGTACAGATGAAGCACTGGTAAGTGTGAAAGAAAATAAGAGCCTAATAGAATATTAGGCCCTAAAAGTCAATTTCTATTGCTCCATGCTCTGTATTTTGCTGAATGTCTTCAAATCCTGCTCCAGTCAGAAATATAATTATTTCAAAAATGTAGTTAATGTAGCACTCTGCAAAGGAACTTTTCATCTGTTTCGAAAGCAGAAGTTAGTCCCCTTTATCCTTTCATTGCACAAACTAAGTTAGACTGTATGCCTCTTTTTTTGGAAGAGGGTTTTTTCATAGTATACCTGTTAAAAAAATCAGAACTACACTTCTGTGCTCTATGTCAGGCCAGTGCATCACAACTGCAGTAAACTTTTTTTATGACAGACAAGAAAAGGTTTCTAGATAGAGGTAGGATCTTTTATTAGACCACAGTAATAAAATTGGGTGGCCTGGAAGAGATATGACTGCACAGTGAGTTTTGTCTTGGTTGTGTGTTTACGTGCAGAAATGGCATGCTTTTCTTTTTAATCATAAGCACATTCCCAAACAAGTAGCAGTATCATTCTAAAAGACTGTTGCATTTGTGTTAAGGAAAACAGAAACTCAGTGGAATAGTGAAATTCTGTTCTTTTGCACTCTGTTCTTTTCAGGTTGATGAAATCATGATGACATTGAAACAGGCTTTCACCGTAGCTGCTGTGCAACAAACTTCCAGGGCACAATCCCAGCTCTGTGAGGGATGTCCTATGCAAAGCTTGCATAAACTCTGTGAAAAGATAGAAGGTGAGGTTTAAAGAACTTTCTGGTTGAGTATTTTTTCTAACAGTTTTATTGAGGGACAATCTTACATATGAAACTCTAAAGGAATGAATGCTTAAAAAGAGCTTGGGACTTGGGATGGAGGGTTGAAAGCCAGTCTTTTTATTTAGAGGACTGCAATGTAAAGTTATCAGTAAGGTAAAAAGAATTTTCTAACAAACATTAAGCTCCTTTCTTGTATTTTAATTGAATTTTTGAAAACTAATTAAGAGTCTAAATATTACTGAATTGCAGTTAGCTTGGCTCTATTAGCCATATAAATGCAGAGGACTGTAGACAAGGAGCTTCTCAAGAATATATGCTGCAATAGCCATGACCTGCTGTCCTATTGAATCCACTTAGATACTGGCATTATGCTATCACTAAACATGAACCGAACAGTGAACTTTTAATCTGCATGTTTGTGGTGTTGATCTATGCTCCTTCATGAAAATGCAGCAGTTAGAACTGTAGATGTTGCCCAGAAAACAAGTTCAAGACACAAAAGAAACCTCATTGCATTTCAGCAAATTTCAAATTTGTCCATTTAAGTGATGAATGGGGTGAAAGGGGAACAGCAGCTTGTCAGATCACATGACAGTAGTTTGTTGGACTAAAACCTATCTAGTATTAATTTGATGAAACTGGAGAACATCCAAAACTACTTTTTCACTATATTTTGGGCTTCAGCTAGGTATGATTTTTGAGAAATTTCTTAAAGGCAAATGTTTCTTAATGCCTTTAATCATGCCATCTGGTTAATCATATTGTCTGCTTCTGAAGGAGAAATGCCATGATCAGAAACTGAAGTACAGAATACTGTCAAAGATTTGCTGTTTTTCCACAGAAAATAGAGGAGAGGAATTTAATCTGGGATGAGAGGAGAAAAAAATAATCTGAACAAGAGGGTAGTCTGCTTTAGACTGTCAGTAAATGTTTTCAGCAAGAGGCAAAGCAAGAACTTCACTAACATGCAATAAATTTATTCTTTTTCAGAAGAGACCAAGGCATACAAATTGGAGAAAATCAGTGGAAATTATATTTGTACCACAAGCAAAATCCAAGCAGTACTGCATAAAACACCAACAAAGCAGTCTGCTAAAATGCAGTAGATTGTGGGTTTATTTCATCTTGTGTGATAATGGCCTCTTCAGCTAAGAGTATAATCCTGGTCTGTGCTCAGTAAATCTCCTCGTTGTAGAGTTCATGTCCCTCATTTTAAAGACATGAGTTCAGTAGTAGCTTTAAATTAACCTCGAGTTCTTTCTAATGCCCTGTTATGAAATCAGTACAATCGGTCAGCTCAAATAACTGATGAGCTTTGTCTTAAATTGTGTACATATTTATGTGATTGATTAATTCTGACAAATTTGACCCTGTGATGTGTTCTTTTTTGTTCCTCTTGCTAGGTTTACACCCTTCTAAGACTAAACTAGAACTGCAAAAGCATCTAACAACACTAAATAACCAGGAGCAGGCCTCAGTTTTTGAAGAGGTTAAGGTAAGCTCTTTGTTTCCTACAAGATTTTAAAACAATTGGGTTTTTCTTTTTTTTTTTTTTCCCCCCTAACATCAGTGTGAAGCACCAGTTATTTTCATTTTTGGTGAATTACTCATTGTCTTCATTTAATAGATTGTTAATCACTTTGTGCTTTAATTTCAAAATCATTCATTTTCTAGAGCTGTTAAAAACTTGCCTTATGAAAATGGTTTATTTTACTAATCTTTCTTCCCCTAATACTACTTGTTTTCCATGAAAATGTTAACTTCTCACTGAGTTAAACTGCACACTTTTTTTTTGGGTGAGGGTGGTAACTCGTACTGTGAGAAAATTCAACTGTTACTTTGATCAAAACAGATTGCTGTAATGTTCCCAGATCAGAAAATTTCCTGCCTAAAATTTATCCTAGATTTTAATGTTTGTCTAACTAACTAAAAAAGTTTAACTTTCTATCTTCTGAATGAAATCATTGTAGTACAGAGGAAAGTAGAGCTGGATTTAAGACAGACAATGAACATTGTAGGAAACGTCATTGGGCTTAGCACACTATTGAAGATTAGGAAATTTCAGACTTCTTTAAAAATAATGTTTCCTTCCTCTCTTGAGTCATTTCAGTCTCTTTGTGTGTTTCCATGTGGCAGTTTATCATCCAGTACCAAATTTGGAAGTTACTCTGTGGGAGTGATTCCATGAGCTAAGTGATTTCTTAGTATACAGCAGCTAGCACTGTTGTCTTTTAGTATTCTGCACACATTTTAACGGTCTAAAGCTTCTAGTATTCACAGAAAACTTAATTGCTTCTGGTGAGAGTCTGCAAACGATTGACTTGGTAAAACCAAGGATAAAGTACGTCTTTTTCAGCTGATTTTTTCAGTTGGACTGCCTGAAATTTTAGTTGTCGCATTCTTACAGCTCCATGTTGTAACCATGATTGGCATTTTTAGATAACTGTCTTTCTAAGGATATTTTTAATAAACTGATGTTGCTACCCTGGTGTTAGTTAATTCATACTGTATCCTCTGCATTACATCAATAGACTTAAAACAGCATGTGCTTTTCAAAAGTTAGGTTTCTGGGATTAAATTCTGTAATAAATTGTTTTAAAAACATTTTCTCCTACAATAATTCAGATCTAAATAGAATGCAGCAGAGACAAATATGTTCACCTTGTGCACCAATTTTAAAAATACCTGTGTAATTTCCCCAAAATGAAATGTCCAATGAGAAGGATTTCTAGAAGGGCTGTGTATCATAACTGCAAGACAGTATTTCATGTGTGCTACAAACTCAGAACTACAGTATTTTGGTTTTCTTTAAATTAGAAGCAAATTAGGATTTTTTTTTTTTTTAAATCTTTATTTGCTTTTGGCAATTTGATACCTCTACAGTTATCCTTTATCTTTCATGTAAATTGTCAAGTATGAAGTGAGGCCAAGTGTTTTTCTGGCTGTGTTGCTGCTATGCCTGGGACACTGGTGTCCTCTGGTGGACTGGAGTGGTAGGTTTAACCACGTTAAACTTGTTCTTACACTAACGACGTATCGTCAGTGACAAAATGAAAAGAGTAAATATGTGCTAATTGTTGTACAAATGTGTAATTACTGTGATTGTGGTGTTTTTAATTAAAGAAATTAAGACCAAGAAATGATCAAAAAGAGAATGAGTTGGTTATCTCTGTTTTGAGAAACATGTATGAAGAAAAACAGAAGGACCATGTTCATGTTGGAGAAGCAAAACAGGTAAGTAATTACTCAGTTGTAGTTGATATAAGGAGGATCCAGGAAAAAAAATCTTCCATTCCATTTTTATATCTTTCCAAAGGCAAATTTCCATCACTGGCATTTTGGAACTTCAAACTGTAGGCAGTGGTGAACACTGGTTTTGCTTATGATTGTCATGTGCCAAAACAGGCTTATCTCAGATTTTGAGGTACCTGCTACAGTCTGATTTCAGGCCTAGGAGACAGAGATGCGAGCAAGGTAGATGACTAATTTGGTTGTTTCTTTCTTCTCACTACAATGAAAATTCAACGCATGTGAGATAATATATAATGAATTTGTAATTGCTCTCAACCAATCTGTGGCATTTGCTATCCTGCTGTCTGTGTCAGTGTCCTGACAACACATTGGATTTGATCTTTGATAAAGACTATTACATTTACTTGATAGCTGGAAGTTATTTCTTGTGTGCAAACCATTATTTGAAGTGGCCTCAAGGAGGAGTAGCTGAGGAGGATTGCTGCAGAAACAGCAGCAGAGACTGTCATCCATTTCCAAAGAGCTGAGCTACCCTTTCATTCTATATCAGATTCCATCAGTGCTGTTTAACTGGCTATTTATACAGCACAGTTAAGATTTTTTCAAAAGGGATTAATGAGTTTGGATGCCTTGGTTTGTGACTAAATAACTTGAGACACCTCAAGGAGGTCTGTATTTAAGAGGATCAGCACCCATTCACTGGAAACTTTCTGTTCCAATTACTTGAGCCTTTTAAAACTTGGCTGTCTCACCACTGCTGGCCAGTAATTCCGTTGTGATGACTGCTGTTAGCTATTTGTGATATAACTAGGAAATGAATATATGGAGAGTAATTAGACCCCTGAAGAAATTGGGGAAATAGCAGCAAGTCTTCATTTACTATTGGTTCACTTTGTTAATCTCTCCTTTTATGGCTTACTGGCTAATTATTGACCTCCCTAAGAAAGCAGGAAGAAATCTTTGCATATGTCATTCTCTGATTTCTTGTCTTGGGCATCTCACCAGAAATGTGTTTTTCAGAAAAAAAGCATTGTAGTTATGGCATGACAGGAAGAAGCATTGCCTGAGGTCCTCTGTCATGATACCTGAAATATTTTTATTTGGTTTAATGCCAGCTGATTATCAAATAGTTGTCAGTCACGAATGGTTTGGAAGTTAGGGATATACGAAACAAGATAATATGTCGTCAGTGTGATTTGAAAATTCCTAAGGCCTACTGCAGTCTTGTTTGCTCAGTTCCTGGAACCAAAATTGGTTAATCTGACACTTGCAAAGATGCCAGTGCTCCAAGAACAGAGTCGACTTGCCCTCAGCCCATCATTGGCAGTGCTAGGTTAATGGTTGGACTTGATGATCTTAAAGGTCTTTTCCAACCTAAACGATTCTATGATTCGTCTTAGCATAATATTTTATATTTGCTCTGATAATTTATCTCCAGAGCTGTGTAATAGCAGATACCTTTGAACATGTACTCTGGCGGGGTTATTTGTCTCGGCAATCATTAACCTATGACATCCTGATGTCCCCGTTCCCTTCTTTTCTTTTCACTTTCATGCTTTTCATCACATTGGGGTTTTTTAATATTTAAATCTGGAGGAAAAAATTGAAATGTAATACTAGTACATGGATCTTATTTAACAAAAATGACCTTCAAAATAAATGTCTTTTCATAAGAACATAATAGCAGGCAGCATCTGATTTGCCCTTTGAGGATAAGATGAGTGAAGGTAAAAAGAAAATACAGAAGCCTGTAACTTTGTTGTACTGGAAAGAGGATACTTTAAAATTATATCTAGACAGGACAATTTGGTGATGGTGCTGATGCGCTATTCAGCTGCCCATGTACTAATAGTTATAGAGATCAAGCATTCAGATCTCCCATGTTAGGGCCAGGTAGAGAGGGCTACGGTGCCTGGCAGCCTCAAGATGAACCCCTAAAATAACACTGAAAACTGTGCTCTGGTTTCTGCTGCAGATGTTAGGTTTGGATGGTAATATTTGCATTGTAGCGTTGTTTTTGTATTCATTACACTAGTCTTTGCAAGCACTAAAAACGCACTGAAATATTTTTTTAACAAGCAAAACTCTCAATAGCCTGTTAGCTTTAAGGTGGAAGTGTTTCTTCTGGTGAAATATATAGAAGAGTTAGATCGTTGTACATCTTCCTGGCCCTTAGAAGGCCTCATTTTAATATAATGGAGACACTTGAGAGTTCTTGTTAATTATGAGCTTCCTCAATTTTGATTAATTTCTTGGCTGAAGAAGAGTAAATCCATAAGAAATCTCTAATCTGTTACACTTAAACATTTAGAATTTGTACAATTTTACTTTGGCGTTAACAAAAATTTGTCAACACAGCCATAAATCCCTATCAAAATGGCAATTCTTCCGAAGCGTGCTACTACATTCGACACGTTTCCTTTAAAAGATTTCCTGGTCTTATGTTAGAATAGTTTTTGTTAAATTTCAGTATAAGTATCAGTAGAGAAAAAGGCATGAAAAGCCAAGGACACCAGGAGAAAGTATTGATTCAAGTTACAGAAGTCTTCAGGCTGTTCACTGAGATTCTACTCCATGCTGTTGAGTATTTCACATTTCTGTTTTTAAACACTTGCAGACTTCACAGCCCTCTGCTGAGAATGCTGTAAATGAGGTGCCCAGCAGTGCTCCGAGATTCAGATTAGATATGTTAAAGAACAAAGCAAAAAGATCTCTGACAGAATCATTTGAAAGTATTTTATCACGTGTAAGTATCTTCATGTTTCTTGCCTCTGAACATAATTTCATTGTTTTATTTATTTGAATGATAGCAAAGTCATATTTGGTATCTTTATTTGTTGTAGACAAGTGGTTATTAAAGGCACAATGACAAAAATATTTGAGCGTACATGTTAGAAGGAGACAAAACAAAGCAGGGCTTTGGTAGAGAGAATACTAAGTCCTGGAAGAAGTGAACTAATTGCTAGATCAGAAATAGTGTATATATGCATTTCAAAAAATTAATATTTAAGTTGAGCATGAGCACTTATGAAAAGCGACCATTGTTTTATTTCTCTTTCAGATTTAGAAAATTTTAAAAGTAATTATAATTGTTCACTTCTCTTTATGTAGAAGGAAATTATTAGGGAACTGACTAAGCATTCCTAATGAGACAGTATTTATTAGTGACACAGAACTGATGAATAATGGGGCATCTGAACTTCTAAATGCTAGAGATTATTTGAAGGCGAGGAGTGTGAAGAAGGCACTAAGACTATGAAGGTATTTATGCAATATCACATCAGATAAAACTCTTTGTAAACAATGATAGTGCTCCCCCAAGAAAACAGGTTGGGAAAATGTCAGGAACAGATGGCTGAAAATATCTACTGAAAGTATACAGCAGCAGTTAAGAAAACAAATCAGATGTCTATTTAAGCACTACTTAAACCTGTTAGAGTGTCTTCTCATACAAATATTCTTTGTTTTGCACTGCATGGAAAAAGTCTGAGGAAAATAACAGGAAGCTTGGAAAGACTTGCTTGACAAAGGATTAAAAAAATCACACCTTCTCCTTTTTTTAAAAAAAAGAATGAGTTGTGACAGAATGCCAAAAAAACAAATACGAGAAACAAAAATTGGGCATTCTCATTTCTTATCAGCAAACAGTTAAACTGAAGCAAGATCTAGTACAGTTTCTTGGCTCATAGACACGCAACTTGTAGTGACAAAACTAGGCTTTCAAAGCTTATTTCAGACATCATATCTAACCTGTTCCCATGGAACAAATGATGGGAAAAGCATGTTGTCCTTGTTATAATTATGCATATAGGGAGGACTTTTAGTTGAGTATCTTCCCTCATTACTTCCCAGCCAGCATTTCTAGAGCACAGCTATATAGTCGTCGTATTTTCACTGTCATGGCTGTTTTGCTGGAAATTCTTGATTTTGATCAGATCTGAGGCAAAACATTTTGTCTGAGCTTCAAGGAGACAAGTCACTTCTGTAGACAATGACAACATTTTATATTTTACCAGGAATAACAGTTCAAAGAGAACATAAGCCTTAACTTCAAAACACAAAAAAATGATACCATTTAAGGTTAGGAAAATACAAGTTCCATAGTTGTGTTAGCACATAAGAATCCATAAGTAAGTTTCTTGATATTTCTCTTGGCTACATAAAAACATTAGTTGAAAAAGTTATAAAAAATATTGTTGAACAGATTATACAAAAATATTTAGACTTTCTGATTTGTAGGCATTGAAATGATAATAGCAACTATGTTGTGCTGTGTATTAAATTTATATGGGTTTAAGTCCTTTGTAGTAGACAGCCTTTTTGTTTCTTTGTATCTTGTTAAGAAGTTCCGAGTGTGAAAATTTCCTGTTTGGAATACAGAAGGTACTTTTAAGAGTAGTTATAGTACATGCGTGCAATATGTGATTATGTACGTATCATGGAAAGCACATCATGGCCCATGAGAATTCCTTAATTCCAAAGGATCCTTTAAAATGTCGGAGACTGTCCTGAATGAAGCATCCATTTCTCATAGGGGCAAAGGCTATTCTTAGGCATTTTAGGAAATTAAATTTGATACTGTCATTGAAAATTACAGATTCTGACTATGCTACACAAATGTCTTCAGTATGCCCCATATATTATAATCTTAACCACTGGTGTGCATTATCTCTACAGGGCAGTAAAGCCAGAGGTCCGCTGGACAGTTCTGGTGCTGTGGATTTGGACAGTTCCATGTCCAGTACCTTAAGCAGCACAAGTAAAGTAAGTAAAGCCTGGAGTGAATGTACATATTTAGAAACTTCAGATAATATTCCCTGAAACAAGTCAGATGTGAAATGTGGTTACCAACTGCTCACATAACTGTTCTGTTCTAACATCTTGCATTTTGTTTTGACTATTTTTTGGGAGTAGACAAGCTAACTGATTGTGTGTGAAAAGAAATAAACCCCAGAACATCCAAACAGTATGATAAAAACAGTATCATAAGGGGAGTAGATATGTCTTTTTCTTCCTACCTGTAAGAGTTCTGCCACTTGCTGATCCATACTTTATTCCTGTGTGTCTTTATTCCTGTGCAGCCTCTTGGATCAGCCACTGTCGTGGTGATTTTGGACTGAAATAGGTATCTAAGTCATAGGATTAAAGCCCTTCGTGTGAATCTTTAGACTGACAAGAGGAATATTGTTAGATGGGGTGCTAAATATGCAGTACTCTGAAATGCCACCCTTTTCATTGCTATCACTGTTACCCAAACCTGACCCACCTGTTTGTTCTGATCCCATTTTTTTCAAGTTGTACTCAACACACTGTAAAACACATTTACTTTCAAAATCACTTTTTCTCTGTAAAATGGAGACTATGATTTGTTGACCTAAATGGTTAATAACAAAGACATAAAACATCAAAGGTTCTTTCTTTGAGCTATCATGATAAAAATGTGCAAGTTTAAAGCAGGTCTCTGTGGGATGTGAATAATGACATGGGACTGCAACCTCAAAGATTAATTTTAAAACCCACATATTGATAACCTTATTTTTTGCACTGCTAGGAACCACCACTGTGTGAAAAGGAGAAAGACAGGCTTCCTACACTTCCTGCAGAAAACGCTGTCAAGACCAGTGGATCAGTGGGTGATCTCTCCAGCGACGCAGATGATTCTCCTATTGAGCAGTCTGTTATGTTACCTCAGCAAAGCTTTCGGAGGCGAGCAAACACACTGAGTCATTTGCCAACAGAAAGCCAGGAATCTCTGGGACCTGTTGAAACATCGCCGTCTGTTCCGCAGAGGAAACTTATGAGGTATCACTCAGTGAGCACAGAGACTCCTCACAAAAGAAAGTAAGACTTATTAAAAGCAGGCTATGATTTTGTATGTTGGGGCATATTTGGGGATGATAATTGCATACCAGGTATGTCCTCTTAACGGATAAGAAATGTATAGCAGCAGTGTGTTACTCTTTGGAGGTTTGTAGGTAGTCTGTTTAAAAACACTTCCAACCCGGCGTGCTCACAGGGGAGAGAAAACTTGAGATGTGTAGTTCCACAGTATACGTCACAAGACTAAGTGTAAGCTCAACATAGGATTGCTCCTAAGGGGTTCAGTTATATTTTTTAAACAATATTCATTAAATTTTGTTGTTTAGATCTGCAAGCAGTATAAATAAATGCCACTTCTTGTTGTCTATTTATAGAGAAAAGTCCAGTGGCATTTGTGATGTTGAAAACCTTACTAGTTGGTGAATTCATGTGTGACTTTAAAATAACACACAAAATTGACATAAATTGCCTAATTGTTGATAGAGGTGAGGCTCCTGTCTAGCTTTTCAATGAGCCTATGTAGATTTTACTCACAAAAACAAGCTACTGCTTACCTTCCTGCTACTATTCTTCAAGCTATCCTCCTTGAAAAGCCTGCCTCTACATCTCTAAAGTCTCCTCTTAACTTTATGGCAGTTTTCTTCCCTCCCCCTATCTGACTTTTTCCAATTACTATGGAAACATTTCTGTCTGTAGACTTCTGTTTTGCTGCCAAAACTGCTCATTTACACAAGTTAGTAGGAAAACTGTGTTCCAGCTCATTTTTCCCTGCAGGAGGCAGGGCAGTAAATGACCATGCCTGAAATAAGTAATGACAGTGCAAAAAAGAGAATTATAGTATTTGAAATGAGACATAACCTGGGTTGCCTTTTTGTCCCTTATTTGAACCTTTTTAATTCTAAAATACTAGAATGTTTTTGTAGTGCAGTTTAGGACTTGTGGTGTTGGACTGTTATCTCCATGAGAGTTGCCTTGACGCTTGTAGCTGCTTGTTCAATCAGTTCTTATCTTACTATAGGAATGCAGCTAGAAATTAAGTATATTTTTAATTTCCTTGGTTATTTCTATTTGTAATTTTTAGTAAGACTTGAGCATGCCTGCTCCCTCACATAACTCAAACCAAAAATAAATCCCTCTTGCTTTCCTTTCATATCAAATGTAAAAAACCAGGGGAAATGGAAAACTTAGAAGAAAAGCATACTTAAAATTCTCAAAAATCACTGGGATGATAGACTTTTAACAAGTCTTGTGTGTTTTATGAGTGTTTTTGAACAGCTTACCTCAATTCATAAATTGTTTTAGTTCTTCATGTAGCATTTCACTTCTCATCCATTAGAACTCTTGGTTATATGCCTGACTTTATCATAGAAACGAAGGGGAAGCACATCTGAGGGAGAAGAAAGGGGTGTGTTAGTGATGGTGTTTTGGGCGTTTAAATTTAGTCATACGCTGAAATGCCTTGCTGAAGCCTGTAAGTGTGTATTTGAGGCTTTGCTGATTAGGTCAAAATGTTCAGCCTCTGAAGTTACTGCATTCACTGTGAAAAACATAGGAGATGGCTCATTTGTTTACGCCAGGTCTCTTTCAAAGATTAGAGAAGGGATTTCACTTTTTTTTTTTCTTCTCTCCTCTCTTACTGTGTTTTGTTCTTTGTGCTACCTCAACTCCATTGCTCTGGTTGGAATCCCACTATAACGGTTTGAATGCATCTGTCAGTGAACCTAAAAGTTCTTCTGGTCAACTTGCGCGTTCTCCTACTCTAGCTCGTCTTAATCCTTCGGCCTCTTCACCCAACTTTTTTAAATATCTGAGGCATAATTCAAGTGGAGAACCAAGTGGGCATTTTGCACAAAAGAGGTGAGCTAGCATCTGTACATAGTTTGGGGTAGGGTTTGTTTTACCATGTCATAAATATGAAGCTCCATAGTGTAAATAATTAATATAATTCAATATAGACCAAAGGTGGTAGCTTTTTATGCAAGAGGGAACTCTTTAACTGCTCTGCTACTGAATGTAGAGCTTCTATTTACATAATTTTGTTTTAAATAATAAAATTCTTTCAGACAAATGGACATATGACTTTCTTTAGAGCCAGTTGCTCCAAAGCAACTTGTTATGCAGCAGACAGCAGCACTACTTAAATTGTGTGAGGGACAAGTTGCCAAGAACCTGTGATCCAGCTCACTCTGTCCCTCCTGAATCATTCAGTTCTGTTCTACTTTGTTCATGGTAACACAGAAACATATTAATATTCTTTTGTGCCTGACATTAAAGACAAATGACTAAATTAACTAAAGGGGCCAAGAAATAGCAGGACTGTGGAGAGCCGATATAAAAAAAAACCCCACAAACAACCAAAAACCACAAACAAAAAAAACCCAACCCACTCCCCCCAAAGCCACAAACCAAGAACAAACAAACAAAAAATCCCAACCCACCAGCTCATGTATTTGTCTTGGTTACTTTGAGCAATATCAAATGATACTTTTCTGTGCCTCCTTTCTTAGAACAAAAATACATATAGATAACATTGAGAAAAGGACATTAACCCATCATTTCCTTGAGAACCTGAAATAAGGATCTCCCTAAAAATCTTAACTGTGAAACTCCTTAATTGCCTTGAGCTAAAACTGTTTACTGTAGCTCAAAAGGCTAATGAGACCAAATGTCCTGGGAAGCACTGTCAACAGTCACTGGCCATTGGCAAGCAATTTTTATTGCTGGTGTTTATTGTTTCGTTTTGTTCTCTTGGGTGAAGGTTTCCTGTTTCCCCATGGTGCTGATTCTTCTAATCCTGAGAAAATACTCAACTGAGAACCTTGTTTCACCAGTTCCTTCAGTTGTTTTTGCTGACAACTAATTAGCATCTCTCTTAATTTAGCTTCACCTCAGAAGTATGGTATAGCTCAGAGGAGGAAATGTG
Organism: Grus americana; assembly: GCF_028858705.1. NCBI lineage: Eukaryota > Metazoa > Chordata > Aves > Gruiformes > Gruidae > Grus > Grus americana. The sequence continues at coordinate 25,097,844 of NC_072855.1, forward strand.
AGTGTAGAATGTCCTCTGTACTCTTCATTTTTATAAGACTTGCTTGAATCCTGAAGGTTAAATTCTCAAAAGTAGATTTTTCCAAGTAAATTTGGTAATGGTTCTGCACGCATGATAGCAATTTCTCCTTGCCTTTCCCTGTCATTTAAGGGTATAACATATTGAACCTCTAAGCAACAAGACTGAAAATGGAAATTGATGGGGACATCAAATGCGTTAATGAGTTTAAATCAATAAAGTTAAACTGCCTAAACTGATTGTATTCTGTAAGTGAAATTACTGTGTAAGTGTGATGGATTTACAATGCAATTGTAAGTGAAACCTGTTTGCAGGGCACACCATGCTACAGCCTTATCTTCTTTGTACCAGCTACTAAAGAACAGCTTCACTTCATACTAGTGATTATCCCAGAGTATTCTCCCATCCCATTCACATCTTCAGAAGACGGTGCTAAATGCTATCTGGATATATCATTATGGCTTATCAGAAGCAGTTCTTTCTTAAACTTAGTTTTGCAGGAGTAAATTCTCATGTTTTTGTGTAGTCATCTGAGAAAAGGTCTTCTAGTATCATCAACCAAGTAATTTTCTGTGTTTTCATTACACGCAGAAATTTTTTGTTACCTGAGTTATTCTCACATTTCTATTAACCTTCTCCTGAGTACGTTGGGGGCTTGTTATTTTAAAAGAAAGAGCAGAATTATGTTGGCCAGATGACTCTTGATGAAATTTGATTAGTGTTCCTGTCTGTTGCATAAATAGCACCACAATCCTAAATGATCAGTCAGAAGGTTCAACTTTTAACTGAAAAGTTCCAAGCTTATCTGTATAAAAACCTGTTAATGCTTTACAAAATGGTTTTAGCTAAAGTCTTATTTTTCATTTGCCAACAATGGTTATCAGTGTCAGCTTTTCCAAACCTTTTCCCCCAAACTTAGTCAATCACTGAAACTGATATTTAAGTAAATGTGGAATGATGAAGTTGGCATCAGTTCTTATTGGATTAAAGGAATTTACTTGAAACATGCACTAAAAATCTTGGAATATAGCAAAGAATAATAACTTTACTGGAAGTATGTTTGTTTATACTGGAACATTTTCGTTTGCCCGAACAAATATGTATTTCAAAGTAGCACTTTGTTAGCAGTTTCAGGTTTGACTCTGGTTTCCTTGATATTCGGGGCTTTGGGATTTAGCTGCTTTTTGTTCGAAACTTAGCAGTATGTATTATTTTTATTCTGTGGATTTATACTTCTTTGTTCTAAACTATACTTTTCCCAACTGCACTCTCAGCATCTCCTACCGTACTGCCTTAAGGAAAAAGCTTCATTCTTCCTCTTCTGTGCCAAATTTCTTAAAATTTCTGGCTCCTGTAGATGAAAATAACACCTCTGACTTTAGGAGCACAAGGTAGGGTTCTCTATTAAAGCCTGGAGGTAAAACTGTATTTTCAAAGGTTTCTTTGTCTGAAATATTTCAAATGCTTCTTGCACTTGCAAAACCTGATTTGTGCAACAGTTCACTTGCATGCATTCTGCATGTGATTGCTTTCAAAAGGATGGAGCTATCCCAGACTCCTCTCCCATTAAGACTGCAGAACTTAGCCATTGTGATGTTGTAATGGTCATGCAACTTCCGTCTATGTACTTCTGTGACGATTCCTGCCAAAAGACTGTAGTAGCAGTTTTCAGTTAAGAGAACGTATATGGTTCATCCTAAGCAATGTCAGTGTCATGAAATTGGAAGGAGAGGATGACCTGTAAAATGCTCCTCCCAGGTGCTGCCAGAGCTATTTGAAGTTCATTTATCCCTTCCAGCTTCAACAGACTCATGCAACATTTAGCCAATGGCTGGAATAAAGCAATGAGTAGTTTAAAGATGTACCACGTGGAGGATACTAGTGGGATTTTTAATAGGAAAACAGCATTGCTGTTCACTATTTCATTTAATATTCTGAATAAAAACCTCTGTAGGTTGTGTGTGGATTACATCAAAGGAGTCACATCCAAGGTTCCTGGGCAGCGTTCCCAAGTCTGTTGCTTATTTCAGACGGTAACTTGCAAACACAAAAGTTAAAAGTTTTGTTCCAAGTCTGTGTTGTGAAGGAATATATTATGTACCCATTTCACAGAAGGTTGGAAGTTTAGTTGGTGTTTATAAAGCTCCTTGATGTGTGCTGATAAAAAGCATCAGCAATTCTTTATGTCTCCTATGAATGATCACTAGATTTTGTGGATGGCATTTAAATAGCAGAATGGTAAAGATACATTATGGTGTATGTGTCTTTAATGCATTGTGTTTAATACACTGCTGCAAAGAAAGGTGAAAATTAATTAAAATTGGAGAAAGCAGATTGCACAGAGCTGCCAGCCCCTTTTGGTGAACGTAACTGATGTTTGCAGCCTTGTATAAGCCTGCTGCCACAAAGCAAGCTTCACATACCTAACACTAAGGCTTGACCCAGCATGTGCACAGCGCACTGCGCTCACTCCTTAGTTGATGGCTCGTGTTACTGTATTCACTGAAGACTGTGCCACTGTTGCTAGCAGATTCAGGTAACCTACTCACAAGCCATTCTGTGTTCCATAATTTTAGCGACTACGAATCCAAACACAGCCCACAGGCCATTGGTGCGGACAGCCCTGTAAAGACTCGGCGGCATTCATGGAGGCAACAGATATTCCTGCGAGTGGCAACCCCTCAGAAAGCGTGTGATTCTCCCAGCCGATATGATGGTAAAGTCTGTGTTTGTTTTGTTCCTGTGAATGTTGTTAGTGGACGTAGTCTGTGAAGTGTGTATCGTTTTGTCTACCGAGTGGACATATTTGCCTGGTGCTGTGTTTGTACTCTCTTTGCAGCTTCCCACCTACTTTTTGGTCGTGCCAAGCTCATCAGCTGTTGAGTTTTCGTTTTTCAGCTTCATATGTAACATAGTTCCAATTGTGTCAAATTAACTAACCAGAGAGGAATTTATTTTTATATGTACTATTTTAATGAGTTCTGAGGAAAGAACACCTTAGAGAAGCTTGTATATGTAGATAATGGTCTCTGACTCACTAAAATTTGAATTTCACAGCTTGACCTCTGCAAGCTCTACCTTCCGACTGATCTCTAAGGCCATTGTATAAGAAATAAGAAAAAATTTAAGGGAACAAGAGGGAGCAGTACATTCTAGTAAATGTAGTAAAAAGTAACCATCTTAATGTCACTGAGACACTTTTCTTGCATCTTAAAGGGAGACCTTGATTAACTGGGCACCTCATGTAACAATTTTGTCATTAATGCATTGCTTGCAACGTAATTTGACTGATGATGGTGTAAGCTGTCTGTGGGCATAGATGCCTCTCAAATTTAGTGTACTTCAAAACAAAGTGATCTCAAAAGCATGTTGTGTAAGCATACGTGTGAAATGTTCTCCTGTACTTCAAGGCATATGAAGAAGCTGTTCAACCTCAACTGTTCTGTGAAGCTACTGTTTTTGCAGGTTTGATGCATCTTTTTGCAACTGAAAATAGTCTCACTTGTTTTTGAAAGCCACAAAACCATCCCATATTAAATAGAAAAAACCAAAACCCTAAACTGCCTATCCAAGCATTTTCTCTGAGACATAATAGCTGCAAGATACAATCTTAACAACCTACAGCTGGATAAGCAGAATAGTTGGAGAAACAAGTGTGGCCAAAATGGAAAACAGGAAGTGCTATTAATAGGAGGAGCAATTTAAAATATCTGGCCTTTTTCTTCACTCTTGTTTTCTTTTTCTGTTTTTATTCTAATGTACATATTCCATTTATCAACAGAGGAAGAAAAAACAGTCAGGGTTTTGGGGGTTTTTTATTATTTATAACAAGCATTGGATTTTTCCATTTGGATTTTCATACATCTCCTGGAACACTTCTGGCAGTAAAGGATACTCACGATCCAGTCTGCGTAGCCTTTGAGAGGTGCCGAACAGATGATGTTGCATTGGACTCCCCACCACAGTTAACGTAGTAACCTCTGTAGTTCCAAAGTAAATGTAACTAGCTATCATTCATCATCTTGTTCTTCTTTCTTTCATTTTTCTCTCAAGGAGAAGCAGCACATGCACTGGGGTTTATTGATTTGATAAGTTACCTGTAATTCCTTGTACTTCTGGGTTGGTTTTTTGGGTTTGTTTTTTTTTTTTTAAAAAGTCTTTATCTTTCTAGACTGATTTGCTTTGGGAACAGAATTTATGCAAACAGCTGATGTATCACCAAAAGATCAATTTCAGTCAAATTGGACAGAGGGCAAAGAAGGCTTTAAAGATAACATGTTTTGTTGTGTTCTGCAAAAGTAAACATAGAGGGAAACAAGGGAACATTCATAAGTTTCCCTTTATAGACTGTGACTCCACTGACCAATTTCTCCATTCAAGTGCAATAGCCCACGCACCACTCCAGGGACCTCTGCAGGAGAGCAGTAAGAAAAAAGGCTAGGGATTTTTTTAAAGGTTAGTAAGTCAGCCAACCAAGAGACCCAGATCTTAGTGAGTCAGAGATGATAAAGTTTTTCAAGTTTAGCATAGGCTACTTTACTAAACCTCGTATTAAACATAAAATCTACCAGTAGCCTGAACTGTGTGTTGTTTTGACCACATGTGGGCAGGCACTGTCAACAAAATGAAACTGCTCTGTAGCTGTAACTTCTTTGGGTTGTAATCAGTAAATATGCATGTGTAATGTCACAAGAAATAGACATGACTGTAAGCTTTATATACACAGAAAGACCTATATCCTGACATTTGTGATTCCATTTGTGTAGGCGAGCGGTGAGCTGAGTCTCATGATGCATCATGTTCACTGCCACTCTCTGTGTGGTTAACACAGCAGGATATGAAGGTGCATTTACTAAAAGTTTAAAATAAAATACCACCACAAAGAACTCACCAGACAACTGATACATATCTTTTGCAGAAATTTTAAGTTTAATCTTAGGAGGTTCTGAACTTGAGAGATGTCTACTGTCCTCAGTTCCCACATGAAGCTGACAGAACTTTGAGTCCCACTGTCTTGCACTTCTGGATCCTTCACTTCTTTAGGAGGTGCTCATAGGTAGTTGGAGATAAAACTTCATTTCCTGTAGCTCAGCTGGAGAGAAATGACTGCTGGCTGTGCTTTGGTGGTTGCATTGTGTATTACCAGGCAGAAAACACACTGTTTGTTTTGCAGACACCATTATTTAAAAGGAGGGATTTATTATACATGAAGGAGGGTGTTAATTTCTTCTTCAGGAGTAAAATAAAAACTGGTCCTAAATCAGTAGAGTTAAAAAAAATTGCAAATAGATATACTAGAAAGCCTTTCCTTTTTCTTGTCAGTTGAGATTCCTGCCTTGCCTGACAACTGGACTCAATCCAGCAACACGCAGGCAAGGTGAGTGCTCTGAGACAACAGAAAGCCTTGGATAGAGGAAACCACTACTTTTGATTCTTATGGGAGTAATGTCCCATGTGCAGGCCCTCCTCCAGCCACCTTCTGCTTGTGGGTGCTGCCACTTTCCCTGTTGTTTTCTCCTGCTTCTGTACATAACTTTACAATGAAGCACATTGGAGAAGCATTATGCCATTTGCTGCTTGGCAGGACAGCCAGATGAACTCTGGTGAGCCTGAAGATGAGGCTGATCTCCAGTTTGGGGTTCTAGAAAAGATTTTCTGCATAGGTGAAATGATCTGTAGACATTTTTATTGCTTTCCAGCTGGTAGCTGGAGGTTTGCAGGCTTGAATTCTGCTAGTTTTGTTGTAGGAAGCTGCAGTTCAAATGTCCAACCTCATCTGCCATTCGGCACTTCCCACAGAGTGGTTGTGCTGCTGTGGGTGGTGTGGAGCACTGGGGGACAGCATTTCTCTCACCACCACCTTGAGACACACTCAGTGTCTTGTCCTCCGATGTATTTCTTTTTTATTTATTTGTGGGGGTGGAATGAGTCTTGTATCCTGCAAAGTGGAGAGATGGAGAAAGAGTAGTACAGGTCACTTACACACTTTGATCTGTTACAAAACTATTTCCTTTGAAAGAAGATTTTCATTATCTCTTTTTCTAAAGCTTTTTTGTCTTGTTTTCTGTATATGAATACACAAAATTCACTCTGTCTCTTCCATTCACTTAAATATTCTAAGTTATAAAGGGTTTCTGCAGTTCTTTGATTTTTACTTTTATACCTGCCCACCCTACTTGCAGCCAGATCTTCATACTTCTGTAGAGTGTCTCTAACAAGAGCCACATTCTGTGACTATGCAAATAGTTTAGGACTTCCTAGTTCTCTGTCTTCACTGGTAAAAATGGTGAAGGGAACAACTTCAGGATCATTTTAAACCAGTTGAAGTATGGGCTCACTCAGAAGAGGTGATCGGTTTAGAGGTGATTGGTTTTCAGTTGGATCATTTTTCTAGTCCCACTCACAGTGTTACACAAGCGCTAGAGCAGGCACAGGGAGGCAGGCAGGGACACGTCTCTGGAAGCTGAGGGTGGGTGCTCTTGCCCTGGTCAGGAGCAGGACACACTTAGATCTCTGCAGAGTGATCATGAAACTTCACCTTGCACTGCAGTGCAGCAGGATATTTGCATACTTTGATTCATCATCTACAAATCTGTGTGCAGTGGACTTTTTTCACTACGATTTTCTCATATTGACTGTTCAGAATTGGTCATAGTGGGAGAACAGTTTTGCAGATTGTCAGAAACTCCCAGCAAAGTCAAGTGCTAGATTTAAAGGGGGTGTGAATAGTTTTCTGAAATAAATGGTGGGAAAGGGATGGTGCTTGTCGTGAGCTTTCTTGCTGCAGGAGGTGTGTTGGCAGTAGACAGCACGATTTTTGTAACAGCTATGTCAGTGTTAGGTTGAAGAATGGGTTATTATTTTTTTTTAAGGTGGGCAGTGGGGTGAAGTTACATGTTGAACAGTGAAAGAAATTGCAATTCGGAGGAATGAGATGCTTGGTATTGCTTAGCAGTACTCAGAAAATAGTTTCAGATGAAAAAAAGGAACTTTAGCTAGAACAGCTACATAGTATTTTACAACTTGACTTGCAGAAAAAGACTGGTTTTGAAAGTACAAATTTCTTTGTACAGGAAAAAATCCTTGATTCATTCATTAAAATGAATTGGGTTTCGGTCTCTGGCAGACAGAAGTAGCAGACTGTGAAATCCTAAGTGCTGAAGAAAACTTTGGATTTGAAGAACTGTTATTCTTAAAACAGCTATAGTTAGCACGTACCTATCTGTGTGTGTGCTTTGTGGTTAGGGTTATAGTTCTCCCATTATTTAAGTAAAAATATTTTTAAAACCATTTTGTAGTAGTATTGCAAATACTGTAAGCTGTTGCTTTAGCATTCTATACTTGGAATGTTTGTGTGGTGTAAATTATTTGTAATGTGTCCTCGAATACTGTTCTAATGGTTCTTTTTTAGCAACAAAATTATTATTAATTAATGACTAGTTTTGTAAATGCTGTGATAAAGCCAGTTGGTTAGAATTGATTACTCAGTTCTGTCCCCCTCAGAGCAAATATATGCTCATAATCTTGATTTGCAGCACAGTAGGTTGGCTATAAACAGTAAGTACCACACATAATGTGTGACAGCTTCTGTGCCCATTGAAATTATCAAGGCATTCATTTCTCAGGGCTTGATAATATTAGTAAATGGGGTGAATGTGGAGGTGGTGATTACTTTTTAAGAAGCTGTTGGCTTTAAAAGAAAATTCAAACTCTAAAGCATCTCTCAGAGCTGATTTTAGTCAACTGTATTGAAGTACACAGTTTTTCAAGAATTCCTCATTCAGCCATTGCATTATGTGGTATGTCAGACTAGCAGCATCTTGTGATTCCATATCAGAAGCTTTCTGATAAGAGAAGGCTCCTGGTCATGTTACCACATTCGGTTATGAAGCCAAATATTCCAGACATCTGTGTAAAATAATAGGAATATTATATCCTTGGTTATAGAAGTTTGCAGTTCCTCTTTAATTTTTTTTATCATGTATGAAAGAAAGTGTTGCACTACTTGAATGGAAGATCTGAAGAGAGCTAAGGATGTTGTGATAGTCTTTTCTTTTTGGGAATTTCATCTGACACGGCTGTGAAGATTCACTTGTTTGCTAAGCTGAATTTTGTGGTTTAAAATGCAACAAAGAAAAAAAATGTAATGCAGAAAATAAAATCCTTAACGGAATTCTTCCATCCACATTCTCACCATATCTTGCCTGACTTTGTAACCCTGGAGAACAGATGTGACCGGTAAACACTGCATTTAGAGAACCATGTGTAAACAACTCACGTAGTGAGGATGGCAGTAATGCATTATATTTGAGACTCCTCCCTATTAGCCTCCTACAAAAATAAAACAAGCCCTTCTTTTCTATGTGAAGTGTTGCAGTTTCCAGTCAAAGATGAATCTTGTTATCTTGCTTTTGGTATTTGAGATTGGTTAGACTAAGTGCTACTGCGATAATGTTTTTAAAATTTAGGCTTTTAGGTGGGTTTCTCACTTCTGTTGTTTTTTTACTTTGTGTGTGTGGTTTCTCTTAGTGGGTTTCCTTTTTCTTCTTTTCAGAAAGCCTTGTTTAATACTGAGATTGACTAAGAAACTATTGATCAATTAATTTTTTTTCCTAGTCAATTACAAATGAAATTTCCTAAGAAATGAGGTTTAAGGCAACATTTTATTAACTCACTGTAGGAATACTTTGATGTTCTCCCACAGGTGCCAGCAAATGCTCATTATTCATTGTAGCTTCTTCTGGAGCTAATGAAATTTCCTGTTTCTATCACACTACCAGTCAAATACTGTCTGTTTTAGTTACTACTGGAGTTATTCACGAGCTTTTCCTCTACAAAATTCTTTAGTGTGGTCCCTGCTAGCAATATACCGTGATACATTCTTCATAATCTTTTGTACTTTTTGTGTGTCATCTTTGCACGTGACAGTTTTGTGTAATGCATTTGTTGATCCTTTTGGAGTGTAGGGATACTCTGCATCTTAGGATTGAAGCACTGCCACGTGAAGCCGAAGAGCTGAGTATAAATGAATGGATCTGCTGTACAAATTCCATCTCAGTCCATTGTTCATATGGACCTTGTTGTTTCTTGGGTAGTATGAGTGGTGGGAGCATCAGAGCAGTGCTTTTGAGGTACGTATGGATGTACTAGTACATTTGTGCAACATTTCCATCTGCTTCATGAGCAGTTTCATCTGCGGTTCATTGCCTTGCACAAGTTCTACAAGCACAGGAAAGCTGGTGGCTTTCCCAGTGAAGTACACTCTTTCTCAAGGAATACTTAGTTTGGACCCGCAGAGTTGTAGAAGTGCATTGCACAGAAGAGTAATTCTGAAGGGTCGTCCAAGTATGAACTTAAAACGGAGAATAACCTGTGTTGATAAAATATAATAATAGTTATTGAGTCAACTTGCCCAAGCCTGAACCTTAAGAGTAGAAGTGTGGTAGGCTTGTAGAAGTGCCATGTATGGAGGTAGTATTTTATATGGAAGCTGCAGGGAAGGGAGCAACATATTTTAAAGGAGTACGGGTCAAATGTGGAATAGGAGTCAACCAAAGCTGACAAGGTTGACAGATGAACAGGGAAGCTGTCTTTCAGTGTGTGCTGAAGATCCTGCTTGAGTGCACTTACTAATCTCATAAAGGTTTTGAAGGCTGTGCGCTACTTGGATTTTAACACATGGCAGTTTGATTCAGTGGAACGTGAGCTCCCAGTTACGTTCAGTTGAATTACTCTACTGTTTATCTTTGTTTTCTCTGCCAGCCTCCAGATTGTTTGTGCATAGTAATGAAATACTCAGTTTCTTGTTACAGTATTTCTGCTCTTGACTGTTCTGGATCTGGAAGATGGATGGCATGTCTGTCCATCACTCTTGTATATTCATGGACATGGGTTAGTGCTGACTTACCAAATATCTGGTTTTTTACTTTGCTTTGAGGGATTACCTGCACATTCCACCTCCCTCTTTTACCAGCCAAACAGCTGATGCAACTCTGCAAACTTTAGACAAGCCACCTGAGCAGTTAAACAGGTTCATTTTGGTTTCTATACATCCTGCTACATGCCAGCATGGGGATGGGAATGAAGGCAGGTTGTGAATGTGTTGCACTTTATCAGAGTAGACTTTAGACTTTCTGTTAAATGTCCACACGTGATAAGAAGAAAGGAAGGATAGAAAAGGAGCTGCCATTTGGAAGGCAAAATCAAGCCTAGAACTCTTCCACAGAAGAATTAGAGGTAGGGTTCATAATCATAATTGTTCAGCCTATAGAATTTTGTAACCTCTCTGTTTTCTTTTATAGCCTTAAGCATTGTGACTTAAATTTCTTTTCTTGAATACTGATCTTATCAGCTTAGTCAGTAACAGACAAGAAATTTTCAGCCTAAATGGAAGCAGGACCATGGACTTGAGTAATTAATGCTTTGCAGTGTTCAAGTGTGGCCACAGTAAGTTTGATCCCTGGAGGATAAGGAGTAAAATCTCTAGTAAATTAGAAGGTGATATTTTGTTAAGTTGGTACTTGAAGACAAATCCACAAATTTTGCACTGAGAAAGTAGAATGTGCATGTTAAAAAGAGGAAAATTTTAGGTTTGGATATGTTCATTCTTGCTTTAGGAAAGCAATGTGTTTAATCCATTTCCTTCCATGTGTTTTGGCAGCCTGGATTTTTTGCAAGTGGGTAACCATAAACGGTCTCTATAGATAGTCTGATATTTTCTAACACATACGTGCCTACATGCATGCATAAAACCAGAATACATATCTGACTCTAAAGGAGATCCATAAACCACTGAGAGGATGTGTAGGGTGAGAAGAGATTTGTTTCCCCCAAGATGTAAACCTAGTCTAGTGGAGGGTGTCCCTGCCCATGGCAGAGGAGTTGGAACTAGACGATCTTTGAGCTCCCTTCCAACCCAAACCATTCTATGATTCTATGAGGTACATGCATTCTATACTGGATGCTGTAAGAATGTAATAGGAAGTGAATAGACTACAGATAATGTACAGTGGATAAGGGTGTACCTATCTGGATCACTTTTACTTTTTTGTATTCATGTTTGGTGACTGTTGTTGTTAATTCCTCTTTCTTATGGTGATGTTACTTTGTGCATGTAATGCAGCCTTAGAGAAAATGAAAAACTTCCCTTCATGGTATTTTTATTAAGTTTATTATTTTATTTAAGCAAATAAAGGCAGTTCTACCAGCATTATCCTTAAGAGCATTTGGCTTGTAATGTTCTTTAATATGCACTAAGAAAAATTGGCATGAAAGCTACTATATGTACAGAACATTGTTGACAGTATAGTGTGTGTCAAAACCAACAACCAAATCAAAATAATTTTCCTTTAATTTTCAACACAAATTGAGGATTATCAAGTGTGTGTTCTTTCTCTACCTGATGACATTTACCTACACCTCTTTTATAATTACAGATCTTAGCCCACGGAAGTATTTCCATTTACCTGGGAAAAAAGAAAAGAAAAAAAAAGAAAAAATAAAGAAAAAAATTAAATGAATGTTTGTCACATTTTTTTAAGGGATATGGTATAATTAGTTCATTGTATTGATATTTTTCATATCCAGCTATATTTTTGAATGCTTCTGTCAATGTTTCCTACTTCTCTTTGCAACAAATGGTGATTGCCATTAAAATGTCAAATATTTGTCCTTCGCCTAATTCACATTCCCATGAAGTTCATTGTTCTCTGAAATGCTGTAGATGCCCAAAGTATGAGTATCCACACTTATATCGAAAGTGCAAGTTTGTAAAGGTTTAATTTCTGCTGCTAGCTGAAAATGTTGCATTTATTTGTATGTGTATATTTTAGCCCTTGAATTTAATGTGGTAACAGATATATGTTGTATAAGGAAACAGGTGGTTTTGGACCCACCCTATTTGTCTCTGACTCTTTGAGAGGAAAAGATTGACAGTGGCAAAACTTAGAAAAGCAGAAGCCAACAGCTGTGAAAATTTCTATTCTTATTTATTCATCTGAGCTTAGTTGTGTGAGTACCCTTCAACAAACAAGAAAAGAATAGCTGCATATGACCCATCTGAGTCAATATATGGTAGCTTTCTGAGCAGATTCTGAAGGGTTGAAGACCTTCCTATTTTGTTAGTTTGTAGAGATGAGATAATTTGTGTGGGTGTGTGTAAAATTCAAAAACTTTATCACTATGCTAGCCAATGATAAAGAAATGTACCACTGAGCTACCATGCAGAATAATTGTTTCAGGAGTGTCCCTTCTGCAGGAGCTGTTAGAAATAGCATGCACAGATGTACTTGTCCTTGACTGGAGAGTGCGGGGAGTGGTTTTTGTTGCGCTGATTTTAAAGCATTTTCTGGCATGCATAACTGGTCAGCTTGTCCTCGGGGAGACATTTCACAGCCATTCTGTTTGGCTGAAGGAGAAATGCTGTTGCGATGGCTTTCCATTTGGGATTTGGTAGGAAGAGATGGGTGGGTTTGACCATTCATTTTAAAGGTGGTGAATTGAGTAATTTTTCTTCTAGACACAGATTATATCAAAGACTATTGAGCCTTCAGAGAAGCTGTATAAAACAATAAAATTAAGCGATACTGCAGCAGGCACTAAGAAAACAAAGTATAAGAAGTTATGCTTCTTATGTTGAGAACTCGATTAGAAACAGTGCTGTTTACCATTTCTCTAAAAAGAAAAGATTTTTCAATTTGCCTGAGATTTATTTAATGTTCACTCTCTTTTGTAGTGTTTTCAGTCTTATTAGAATTACCTTGCATGCTTGAAAGAAAGATATATTTTGTGGTAGGCCAGCTGTAGCCAAAAGAAAAAGTGTAGGAGGTTATGACATGGTTAAAAATTACAAGTGAGAGCAAACATGTCTTAGGTGCCTCTCTCCCTTTCTGCATGTTTACTTTAAGAACTGGTAATCATCCCATGGTATGGCCTTAGGTGGTGTTGTGTTTGTGCAGTTAAGGGTGTGTGTTTTCTTTGTTAAACACAGTTTAGAGATTATTCTTTAAATTATGTGGGTGCTATATTTGATTTGATCTGCTATTTGAGTCATGCTGGGTTTCAGCTGCAGGTTGTATTTTTGCAGTTTCTCAGACATGCCTTTTCCTTTTTTGTTCTGTCCTTGTAAAGCTGTAATTAGCAAGCCATGGTCTTGGTGTATGGTGCAATGTTTTTATCAGGTTATAGAAAAATAAATGTTCCAGGCTTTGGCCCATATGATTCTTATTCAGAAGCAGCTTGTAAATCTGCTTGAAACTGTCATTTGGGAAACCGTGTTTGGTCCTGTATAGATGTGTGTGTGTATATGTAGACATCTATGTATACGTACGCAATCTTTCAAAATGTGTCCCTTAATCCACCTATTCATCAGTAGTTCACAACAGCTTTTCTCTTTTAAAGATTACTCCGAATTGGGAGAACTTCCACCGAGATCCCCGTTGGAGCCAGTGTGTGAAGATGGCCCCTTTGGGCCAGTGAAAGAAGAAAGGAAACGGACATCCCGTGAGCTTCGCGAGCTGTGGAAGAAAGCCATTATTCAGCAGATACTGCTTCTCAGAATGGAGAAAGAAAACCAGAAGTTACAAGGTTGGTGAAGTTCTTGATTATACCCTACTGCAATACAAGTTCACTTTTTGGTTTGCTCTGTGGCCTTGACAGTGGATTGGACCAAGCCTTAATGAACCATTTTAGGAACATACAAGTAAATCAGTTTAGCAGTATCTCCCTCAGCTCTCATTAGTGTAGGTTACAGTTTACACTTTTTTTTATTACTTCACCTTATTATTTGTTTACTTCATCTTAATTGGTACTCTTCCAGTTTTACCATGGCTGGGGTTTTTTAGCCTGGTGCCAGAAGCTCCTCTGACAAGGAATTCAGCACGATCACTATCACGAACTGAATTCTTTTCTACATTCGCATCCATAGATCATTGTCTAAGCCCTGGTCGTTGCAATGTTCTGTCTAGCCAGTCTTGAATTGAAGTTCTTAAGGAGCTGGTTGTGGACTTCTGTGGGTGCCTGCCTGTGTAGACACACTGTGCAAGCAAGGTTTGTATGGAGTGGTAATGACTTAGATCAGTCAGAATGGTGATGAGAAGGAGCTTGAGAAGCTGAAATTTGCAGTCGTTCTTAATCAAAATTTTTCTGTGGCTGAATGTGTAGCTGCAGCAAATCCATTGTGGTGGCAGTTTTTACACGTGGAATGCAGCTGGTTGAGAATGCACATTTTCTTGTAGCAGCTGCATACAGAATTACAAGTGTTTACCCTTGAGAGCTGCTCCTTTGAACTTATGAATGATAAGGATAGAAATGTTTATCTTCTGGCTGATTTTAGTTATTCAGGAAGGGAGTAGGCACCTGGATCTTCAAGGGGTGAGGTGCCTGGCATGAAAATGGCAATTCTTCTTTGCCTTTGTGTAAACTTGAGGAAGGATTGTCTTCCAGGAAGAAAAATTCTGTAGAGAAAAGGCCAAACTGTGTGAAAAGGTCAGTACACCAAACACGAAATTCTTCTTTAAACTTGGGCTGAGACTCCTGGCTGGTAGTAGAAAACACCTCTCAGACATTGGATATGGCCTCCCAGAACACTTAGCCTGCCTGTAGGCTATTTGCTCCTAGTAGTATAGCTCTCCTATTCCAACCCTGATATCTGAAGAACACCTGATACCTGCATTTCCTAAGAACCCCAGGTGACAGGCATGTTCCCAGCAAAGGTACTTGCTAATCCAGTAAAATAAAATATGGCAATGGATACCAAATGTACAGTGCCCGCGGCTAAGGGGCCAAGACCATCTGGAGAAAGAGGTACTGTTGAGCAATGATCTGTACAATCCCTTCAGCTTAGAGGAGTGCTGTCATAAATGAGCTTCTATCAAGTTGTTCTATTACTTTTTTATTTTTTAATGAGATCTAGCATTTAGAAATAAATTTTCTGTTTCGTACGTTTATACTCCTGATGTTGTTTTTAAATTATCTTGTATTCAAGTTATCTGAATCTACAGCCAAGTTTTTGGCAACTGCAGGACATTAATACCCATAAACATTTTAACAAGTTTAATCAGATGCTTCAATTTTGTCTGCCCAAAAGAAACACTTGCAAAACTGTCACAAATTCATTAAGCATGTCTGAAGCTATTTAGTGAATGAATGAATGAATGAGATGGGTGGTGGCATGACTGAAGACCAAGGCTGTGCAATATGCACCGTGGAGTAAGGAAGTTGTCCTAGGTAGCAGCTGCGTGAAGAGGTCAGATGGTGAGACAGTACTTGAAAAAACAGGTGATATTGGGAATTGGGTAGTGTCAGTACCTAACACAAGCTTCTTGGTAAAGGCATATTCTCTCCTCAGTTCTTGCATGTCACTCCCATTGTCACGTTTTTGCATGTGGCGTAAGAAGACTGAATAAAGCATAAAAGTCTGAAAAGTTGCCAATCACCAGAAAACACTTGTTTGCAAAAGGCAGAACATTGAAAGATTTGTCTGAGTTTGTTTTCATGTAAACTGAAACTTAAATGCCATTTTTATCTTCATACAATCCCACCTGTGGTTTAAGGTTTTTTTGATATTCTAATACATAAATATGTGTATTTGACCTGATGAAAATGTGAAGAAGTTGACAGTTTAGATACACATAATCGCTCTCAGTGTGGACACACAACTTCAATAAAACCATCAGTGCTTGTAATTAAATGGTTCTTGGTTAAACACTGAATATAATCTACAGGGAAAAATCAAAAGCAACAAGAAACCAGGTATAAAAAAAAACACCTAAGGAGTAAAATTAAGCTACAGCTGTCTGTATCAGGATGGGTAAAGCATGTGTCAGTACACGTGCAGCCAAAATCATATTTTAGAATGAAATACACTACTTTGAAAAATAAAAAACTAAATTAGAAAATGTCAAAATGAAATACTATGAGGTCCAGATCTTGCAAACACTTAGGTAACATCATAAATCACATGAATAACCTCACTGGATGAAATTGTTCACGTGTGAAAGCAACTACAGGATAAGGAGGTAAGGTGGACACTTCCCAAATATAAACAGTTCTTTGCTTTTTCCATTTTTAAAATCTAGAATCTTGTTTTAGCCACTGGAAGTACAGGACAAGCTAACCCTTTGTGAATGCCAGAATTTGATAACCTAAAAAACCTTAATTGCAGATACAGATGTCAGAACAAGATGAACTTAGTGTGTTGGCTATTTTAAGGTCATTATGAGCCATGTAAATATCAGGTGATTTTTAACTGTTTAGTAAATTTATATAAACAGGTTGAACATACAAACAATGGAGAGTTAAACTAACAAAAGATAAGATCCTTTTAACATAGATTGTCTCAAGACTGTAATGCCACAGGAGTGTGATTTTTGTGAGTTCATACTGTGAAATCAGCAAAAGTAGCAGTAGGCTTATGATGCGTGGCAGAATGGCCTCAAAATGAGTGTGTCTTATTAGCATTACAGTAATGCCTTGTCACAACAATGAAGTACTGTGAATACATCATAGCAACTTAATTAAAAATCATGGTCACTTCATAATACACTATTTCATAAACGTGATTCCAAATAACGTTATTTGTAATTTGCTCAATGGATGTTACTGAGGAGCAGTATTTTTTAATATTTGTTTAATACTACAGAATGTTGTCAGTCCTTTATGTCTTTTAAACCTGTGCTCTGCTCATTTTGGCAAGTAGAGAGCTGCTGACCATATCCCAGGACTCTTGTCCTGGAACTAGGTCCGTTGAGTCCTCAGCCACATTACAGCCCAGTTAAAAAACTGAAATACCTATTTTGTTAAATTCTCTATAGACTTACCACAGTCTATGTCACTCCTTAGTGCTCTCTGTAGCCTTGTCTCGGTTTCCTTATAGCATTTTCTTTCAGCATCCCTTTTAGGGATAGATGTCTGAACTCTTTCTATCTCATCTGCACTGCACCTTTTTTTCTCCATTTGAGCTGAAAGACCTCTTCTGTTTTTTCGGTCTTGTGACCTGCACAAATTTATCCACTGTCCCAAAAGGTCCTTTATTATTTAGTTTACATTAATGCCATTAATAAACCCTTTTTTCCAGGTACATTCTAGTACTAAAAAGCCACCACAAAAACAAAACTTAAAAGCTTTGCCAGGAGTCCCTTTGAAATTCTCGCTCCACTTCTAAACTTTGGAATTAACGCTCAGCTACAGAATTTGTTTTCATTTTTGCCATGGTTCTTTGATACTTTCGCAGCTATTAATTTTTTTTTAATCCCTTATACACATGAAGATACAGTGCAGTAGTCTCATAAATTGTAATTAAGAAAATCACCAATACTACAGTGCACCTCTTTTTCAGGTGCTCTGATGATATAAAATGTCTTATTTAAGCCTGAGTTATGCATTGACCCTTGTTCTGATTTCTTCAGTAGAGACTTAGAGCCTCATGTATATATAGTGTTTATAGGCCTATTTGTGTTCAGAGTTCTGAAATTTTCTATACTTGAACTTTCCTTTTTATGTAGTCTATAAAAATGGACATGTGAATAATCGCCTTTAAAGTATTTTTTAACTTTGTCATTATTATTATGGAGCTGTATGCATAAGAAATAGATTATTGGATTTTTATTTTTATTGGTGGATATTTATATTTATTTGGTGTACTTCTTCTGCACTAATTTTTTTTTAAGAGCTTGGAAATTGAAAAATCCTGTTAGGAAAATCTTGTGTTTATTTCATTGGTTATCGTCTCTCACATTTCTTCAGATTTAAGAGTTGACTAGCTCTAAGAAACTTAATTTAACAGGCCAAACATAGTAAATATCATGTATAATATCTTAAAAAAAAAAAACCAAACAAAAAAACCCCCAACCAAAATCACAAAAATTTAAACATGTAATATTTCAGAATTAATAGGGTTTAATTTTAGGTGGATTGCATGATGAAGTTCTAAGTTAAATTAATGTATTTTACAAATAGTAAACAGTATTAACCGGCACATTCATATCACTTCCTAGCTTCAGAAAACAATTTGCAGAACAGACGTCTGAAACTTGACTATGAAGAAATCACACCATGCTTAAAAGATGTAACTTTGATTTGGGAAAAAATGTTGAGTACACCTGGAAGGTCAAAGATTAAATTTGATGTGGAAAAAATACACTCTGCTGTTGGGCAAGGTAAGCACGGTTTGTTATTTTGAGTTGTTGAAATGCGTGTAAATTGTATTAGAAGAGGAATAGGGTGACCTCTTCACCACTCCTTATGACCAGATTCTCACTGGAGTTGTTACTCAGGTTGCTGACTAAACAAGTAACAACATTCCGTATCTTCATGGTTATGCAAATGCTAGTAACATTCCCTTTCACTAGGAGCTCCAATTGTATGACTGGAGTTAAAGTACTTGGCATTCATTTTTGAATAACATTTGTCCTTACAGGAGAGTTGTGTATTATCTCAATCTATTACAATTGTTGCAATCTGATCTTATAAATTAAAAGTTATAATTATAAGAAAAAAGCCTGGATAATGCCAAAGAAGTGACTGTGTAAAAAAAACTGAAGAAACTGTCTGCACTATTATCTGGAAATTCTCTGTTCCAGCATGGGTAGTATGTGTGTATACAAACAAATAAATGGGTGTCTTTGTAGAACTGCCTTTTTTCTGAGTTCAACAACGCATTGTACCTGCAAACACCACTTACACGCTTACTCACAACTGCAGGGCTGAGCAACCAGCCCCTCCCTCTACTGCATTGAAAGTAATATAACCTAAAGAAGTTTTTTAAATGTTCTAAGAAATTGGATTATTGCTCAATGTTATTTGGTGCCATGGCTGGACCCAGAGGCCTTATGCTCAGTGCTGTATGTAGCCAGTGGTAAAGATGGCTACTCCAAGGAGTTTTTGATAGTTCTATACAAAGCTTTCCAATGTGTAAAGGATGTCTGAAGAATTCACCACTAGCAGATGTTTAATGTTTTAAATATTGCACCTGCCTATATGTAATTATTCAAGCAAGTTAAACCAAATCGTCCATTTAAGATGAGTAGGTACATCTAGAGTTCTAACAATATCAAATGCCCCAAGCACAAATCTTTCTTTATAAGGAAAGCTCATTATCACAGGTCTCCTTCCGTTTATGTAAAGGGCTCTGTCCAGTCAATATTTGAGCATGAGAAAAACTTGGTTTCTGTTGATAGTCCAGAGATGCTGGCCTGTATTAGAGGTCAAAATAAAACTTAAGAAACTTGGAGTGATGCAAAATAAGTAAGTAAATAAAGCCCCACTTAGTGGATTGCTAATAAGAAGCACATACAAGTAGCCAGCAGATGGGGAAAGTATCCCTAGCTCTTGATGCTATTACTATATTCTGTTCTCTAGAGCCCAGGTGTGTCAAACCAGAGTTCGTAGTTCTTTCATATATATGCAGAAATGAAAAATGCATTTAAATTGAGTTTAGCAAGTTTTAGTTTAGGCCAAAACCATTAAAAATAACTTGAGTAAGCAAGGCAAACAGGTAAGAAATGCAGGTTTCAATGAGCATGGGGCTTAAATTAGGATAACAAATATGTAGTGTTGACCTATAATCTACACTGTAGTAGATGTTTAAATATAGTGCATCTTTCATTTAGGAAGTAGTAAACTAAGTATTTTACATGTACAGTGCAGCATACAGGATAAACTTAATATCAGACTACTTCCTTATAGAGAATTTTAATTAATTTGTAATTTTGCAGCTGTAAATATGCACTATTAAGCAAGTTCTATGCTATGTGACACATTCAACCTCACTGAAGCTAATGGGATTTTAGATGTGTATCTGAAGGGAAACCTGGCTCATTCAGTGTCTGAAACAGCACTTTCTCTCACTGTTTCATGTTGGAGACTTTTTGATAATTGGGTTTAAGTTCCCTAAAGTAATTTACACAAACACTCTCTAAATACATTGGTGATGTGAATTCAAATATTATACATTTCTACTAGCATTTCATTTTCAAGCAATTGTCTCTGGATTACGATAGTATAGTAGAAATAAGTGTTGCAGAGATAAATTCATATGCTTTTGTGGTTATATGAGAAAAGGCAGTGAAATTGCTGTAATATGTTTTGTTATTTTTCCATGTAAGTTGTATGCTTGAGTCAATTTTGATTTCTCCTACTGTTGTTTTCATCTGTATGTTACATATACACCAAAAGAAGAAAGCAGTCCAAAAAGCTTCAAGCTATGAGTTACTTCAATATCTGGTTCCAGTACATCATGGATTAGATGGAATAGTGTATTGATCTCTTGTGTAGATGATTTAACAGTGCCAGTCTTGTGCTAAATAAAGTATGCATGTAACAGTAATCTTTCTGTTACTTTCAAAGCTTTGCAAATAGATACAAATAAAGACTACCATTACCTATGTGAAATAGTTAATTAGCATCATCCTTTTTTATAGAGAAAGAAATTGAAGCTTTAAAACATTTTTTTTACATGTACCAGTCATTCAGCAAATCAATAGCAAAACCAGAAATGCAATATTTGCTGTCTGATTATCTGCCTTCTATTGTAGTCTCTAGATCACACCTCACTTGATTTTACTTCCAGTATGTGTGCATCCTACCTTCCTAAAACTTCCTCCTAACAACAGTGTCAGTGCTATATTAGTGAAAAGTGTTAATTATTTCTATTGCAGTGCTTTATTGTGTACTTTACATGGAAAAATGGGAGATAACCATATAACTTTTCAGAGACAAGTATTGCAGTTTTTGCTGCCTCTTCTAGTACTTTTCAGACTGGATGTAAGTGGTAACCTTAGTCTTGGGCAGCTCACCCTGTTCCTCCCTTAAATCTCTTCTGTTAAGATGCTGATGTCTTTTATTCGTTGAGGAAGCATAAGCTCTGTAGTTTGATCTGCTTCTATGGTCTACTGGAGATAGCAGATACGGATCTAGCAAATAGGGATCTGCTTGCATGTCTAGCAGATATGGATCTTCAGTTCCTCAATCCTGTTAGTTCAACTGTAGCTGAACCCTCAATAGGAGTACACATTACTGTTTTAATTACTTTATTCTCTCAGGAGTACCACGTCACCACCGTGGGGAGATCTGGAAGTTTCTAGCAGAGCAATACCATCTTAAACATCAGTTTCCAAGTAAACAACCACCAAAGGACACACCTTATAAAGAACTCCTAAAACAATTAACTTCCCAGCAACATGCAATACTTATTGACCTAGGTAAGTACAGTAGTAATCTGAAATTAAACTAAGGGCTTTATGATCTCTGGAAGAGATTTAAATTAAAGAAGGTAATGCACAAAAAGCCTCTCACCATTTAATATTAGGTTGTTGGTAAGAACTGCTTTTAATCTTGTATAAGTGAGAGCTATTAGTTGACACCATTAGGAAAAATGCAAAATCTGCATTTCAAGCACAGAGGTCCTTTGCAACATGTGGTAATAAGAGATTGCTAGATGTAATTGTACTGCATCTGTACTTCAGATATTGGCAGTGAACTCCACAGGCCTGTGGAATACAAATTGCCAAGAAAGGAACTCAATATGTAAGTGCAGACTGTTGAATAACATGTGCTAATCATTCCTGATGTCCGCTGTTTGCTGCCTCTGTTAAACACTTTTACTTGAAAGAATGTAGAAGTTTTGGTTTTTTGCTTTTTTCTCCTCTTTTTTTTAAATGGGTAGTTGCTAGCAGCTGGTATTTTTACTTGTATTAAAACAATTATGAAAGAAGCTCTTTTTAATAATAAAAAAGTGCTCTTTTTAAGGCAGGTTATTCACACCTAATTCACTGCCTAATTTTGAGCAGTAGCTGGCTCCTGATTTAGGGACAGTGAATTGGTCTCTGGAGGCACATACACTATTTGAGTTTAGTAGAGAGGTTAGGAATCAAGGCTTTTAAATTTCAAGTAACTGGTAGGTGGGCTTCAGGCAGACTTTTGGTCATCTTCAGTAGAGATTTCCATTTTCCCCTCACATTTATTGTTCAAAGCTCAAAAAGTTTTTCCTAGTATCAGAAGGAAACATGAGAAAGGAAATCTAAATGGAATTAAAAGATTGTTTAGGGTAGGAGCAGAAGTGATTGCTCCAGATAATTGTGAAAGAGTAATCTTCATTTACCTCGAAATATTATGCAATTCTTAACCCTTCCCTTTACTTTTCCTGGTCCTCTTCCTTTTTCACTTTTTGTTCCCTTGTGTGAGATTGTCTTAACTGATTGCTAGACTAAGATGGTAACGAAACCCGGGAACATTTAATAAGACCAAAAGTCAGTATGCTCTGTAAGATGTGGATCAGCATTAAACACGTTTATTGTCTCTGGTTGCTGCTGCTCCCAGATGGTTTTGTTAAGGTCTATATCAGTACCAGCAGCCTCTCCATCTCAGAAGGTACCATGAGTCAGCCATTTGTTTCATAGACCTCACAGAGGTACTTTTTGGCATCCCCTCTCTCCTCCCCTCTTCCCTCATGAAGACTGTTACCTTTTCTCTCCAGTCCTGCCCCCAAGGAGCACATGACTGCTCCTCAACTGGGTTAAGTATTCTGTGGAATCTGTTGCAGTCATTAAAGCATTTCTAACATGACAGTAATTATTCAAATATATGTGATTGTTGAGTCAGACGTTCACATGTCTAACCTTTACCCTGGCAAAAATATTTATGTTTGAATGTAAGCCATCTAATGCAAGTTTTTAACGCCCCATTGGTACATGGCTGAATTGGAGGTTTTTACAGATAATCCACAGATGATCCTCATGAATAAATGGTTGTGGATATTTTTAAAGATACTGTTCTCTCCTCCTTCAGATGCTTCAATTCAGTTTATTGTCTTGGAAAGCAGGAGCTGGTGTTTTTCCAAGGGGATCCCAGCTCTTGTGTGTGGGATAATCCTTTGCTAACTCAGTGTTCATTATGCTATTTCATAATAAAGGAGAAAACTAATAATTTCTTCCAGCACGTAATAGAATTTAGAAAAGGCTTGTGTTGTGGGGTTTTGGTTTGGGGCTGAGGAGTTGTGGGGCAATTTAAGAGGTCCATAATCACTAAGTTTGATTAAATGAATTTGCCATGACAAACTCTATCAGGGGAAGTTGTGCACTGCAAGTAACCAAATGTCATGTGTTAGAATGATAAAAATTTACGGGAAAATCTGTACTTGGTTTGATCTGAATGATTAATACATATTGTATTATTTTCACTTATGTCTTTTCTGTAAAGTAGTAGTACAGAGTTGTCCCATCACACACTGCTCTTTATAACTACTCAAACAGTCTTTGAGTATTTTTAATTGCAAATGAAAGGCTATACCCCCTTTCTTCCACATGGAAGAACTGCCTTATGAGGGAGCATCTATACCCAGAGCTGTCCAGGGGGCACCTATTTCTTAATAACTCAGTGTGCAGACTATCTTCAGCATATAGTGAACTATGAGATTTGTCAAGTTTAGATGGTGACCTAAACTTTATATAGTAAATGAGAATATTTTCTCCTTTCTTTTGCAACACTTGGTAAAGTGAGTCAAAATATCAAGGCAGTGCATAGAAAACAAGAATGTGGTGGAACTGGTGTGTTTCTGCAGAAACTGGTGTGAGCCGAGGTGGGGAGGGTGATGGTCGATGCCACCTTCGCTTTCCTCAACTTGACAGGCCTGCCAGGTTTAGACCTGGCACTGGGGAAGTGAGTAACACTCCAAGGAGCCTTAATGCCAGCTGGGAATAAGCAGTTCCAATGTAGGTAAATTGCTTCCCTCCGGACTTTGGCACACCAGTTCTAGGAATTCCCCTGGATGGCACAGCACCAGAAGCAGTCTTTTGTTTTGGAGAGAGGCATTTTTGTGCAACCAGAGATCATTTTGGTAGCAAGTACCCATCAGTCAAGTCAGGTACCTGGTGTTGATGCCCCTGGCAATGAACATTGGGATTCTGTTGCACTGAAGTGCCGTAATAAGGAGTGAATAGTTTGGGCTGGATTAGTGAATTGAACACCTTCAGCATAGGGGAGAGGGGTGGGACAACTCCTGGACAGTAGGGAGCACAGTTTGTTTGGCTCACACCGCAGATTGGGGCTTGCTGGCTCAGCAAGCTGTTCATGTTTTCTGCCTGGTTCTGCACACAAACACTTTCTCATCCTAGCCGCATGCTCTGCTTGTAGAAACAAATGAGTGCATGTGTTGGCAAATCAGTAACGGCATGGTGGTTTTCATGCAAAGTGTTGTTTTTGCGGGGGAGTTACTTGCTAGCCCAGTAGCTGAGGGAAGGATTGGGCCCTATTATTTCAGTAAGTTGAAACTAGGAATCTGAAGACTTCAGTGATTCATGTTGAAGTAGAGTAGAGCTGCACAGTAACAGACAGCATAACTGGATAGGCAGCTAGAAAGAATTTGCATGTTCTGACTTGTGTTTCTTCAGGCTATCAAAAGCATTTCTCTTAAGCAGATCTTTAAGAATCCTTCTGAAAGCACGCACTTTTTGCTTGAGAGAAAAACCTATGTTCTTGCAACGTATGGTTAAAATATTAAAAAAACTTTCCCAAATTAAGCTAAATAGGTCTTGCTAACACAGTATAAGCCAAACCCATAATAGTATTGCTCACACTTAGTTGAATCAATGCATCTTCAGCTGTAAAGAGTGCTTCCTGAGAGTGAAGACTGCAGTGTGCATCTGGATGCAGAGGGTAAGGTACAGCAGCCACTTGCCTGGCCCAGTTTATGTGTCACAGTGCTATTTCATTACCTGGCCAAGAACAAAGCCACAATTACCTGAAGGCTTTTTTGTGTGTTTCCTTTTGTGGCCCCACCTGCACAAACACTGCAGTCACTTGGGATTTCAGGTCCTGAACACCAGAGTCATGTTCAGTAAATGATTTCATCTCTCAATAAGGTAGGGTAAACTAACTTCCAGATGCTATCAGTGTAGGAAACCACTGTACTCATCACTGGGTGTTTGCTGAACACAGCAGAAAATTATGTTTTGCTTTATTACACTTCTAAAATATAGTAGTAGGTACTTTCTCATTCTGGTGCTCTTGAGGCATCACAGTTCATTTACACTCTCTTGAGCAGGGCCAGAAGTTGTTTGTTCCTAAGTAGAAGCTAAAATTCTTAGTTAAGTCATCACCAAGGCACTCAGAAACAAATCAGCTTGTGAGTTTAGCAGTTCTGCTCCTCCTCCTCCATTTAGTGTTTTTTTAGAACTTCTTTGTTTTTTTTTTTTTTTATTCTTGCTCAGCTTGTAACTTTTCTTCCTGACTTGTATGAAAGGAGCCTTGCTGCATTACTGAAGCAGTACAGGTCTGCCTTTAGGCTGTGTTGTAATAACTTGTCATTCAGGCAGAGGATTTCTTTGCAAAGGAACACAACCTCCTTCTCATTTGGAAGCTAGAAATATTTCTTCTGTAATGTTCAGCTCTGTGACGGCCTGGCCAGAGGAGACCTGCTCAGACACTGAATGTCAGTGTCCCCTGTGACAGGCCAGAGCAGCTACCAGATGGCAGAAGGACTCTGCCCTGGGCTTTGTCTTCTTGAAACAGGAGCTCTGATGTTATCTGGCAGCACAGCAGCATTCCAGGAGTGAAAGGGCGGGGTCCTCTTTAACAAGTGGGACTGAAAAACAAGCTTCACTTAATACTAGAACAAAAGAAGTATTCAAATTTCTCCTCTGTTGAGGTATTTCACAGGGGAAAGCTGATAGGGGGAGGGTTTTTTCCTAGAAAAGAAAATATTCCCTTTTGGAAACTTTTTATAAAAAAATCTTTAGAAGTGAAGTCTTCAATATCTCTGTTCACAGCATCACAGAATGGTTGAGATTGGAAGGGAGCTGTTGAGATCATCTAGTCCAAACCCCTGCTCAAAGCAGGATCATTTAGATTAGGTTGCCCAGGATGATGTTCGCTCAGATTTTGAATACGTCCACAGATGGAGACTCCACAAACTCTCTGGGCAACTTGTGCCAGTATCTGGGCACCCTTACAATAAAAAAAAAAAAAGGGGGGGTTTTTTCTCTTATGTTCAGGTGGAATTTCCTGTATTTCAATTTGTGCCCATTGCCTCTTGTCCTGTCAGGGGACACTGCTGAGAAGAGCCTGGCTCCCTCGTCATTCCTTCCCACTGCATATTTGTGCATATCGATAAGATGCCCCTGAGCCTACTCTTCTCCAGGCTGAACAGTCCCAGGTCTATCAGCCTTTCTTCATAAGAAAGATGCTCCAGTCCCTTCATGATCTTTGTGGCCTTTTGCTGGATTCTCTAGTATGTCCCTTTCTCTCTTGTACTGGGGAGCCCACAGCTGGACGCAGCACTCCAGGTTTGGCCTCACCAGTGCTGCGCAGAGGGGAAGGATCAACCCCTCAAACTGCTGGCAATGCTCCTCCTAATGCAGCCCAGGATACCATTAGTCCTTCTTTTCTGCAAAGGCAGACTGGTGGCTTGTGTTCTTCAACCTGGCAACCTCCAGGACCCCCAGATCCTTCTCTGCAAAGCTGCTTTGCAGCTGGGTGACCCTCAGTGTGTATTTGTACCTTGGGTTATTCCTCCTCAGGTGAAGGACTCTGCACTTCCCTTTGATGATTTTTCATGAAGTTCCTGTCAGCCGATATCTCCAAGCCTGTCGAGGTCCCTCTGAATGGCAGCACAGCCCTCTGGTGTAGCAGCCTCCTGGTTTTGTGTCATTTGCAAACTTGCTGAGGGTCCAGGTCGTTAATGACCATCCCTAATAAGGGGTCAGCTAGAACAAAGGCTACAGGCACCATGTCTTCAAGGGCAGTGCTGAGGAGAGTTGGTTAGAAGCTGCCAGAGCTACTTTTACCACAGTCTAAGGCTTGCCTGCCAGCAGCAGCACCATCAGGTTGCCAGGAGAACCCTGGCCATCCTGGGCAAAGTGTCCAGATGCTCAAGAAGAACTCAAGCAAAGTCCAGAAACTGCTGCACAAAGTGCCGTGTCTGTTGGCTGCCTCTGTTAGCTACACTCTCATATAATATGTATATAGTATATATATAGAGAGAGCATATATCACAGCACATACGTAGTTACATGATTCTTGATATTGTAAGGGCTGTAGAAAAAAAAAAAGACATTTTGAGTTTTTACTTGCTGAGTAAATATTATGGGTCAAACTGATTGTGTAAGTTACTTAGTTGGATTAGTTTGTTTTAAGGACATGTGGCCCCAGGTCTGTATGAAAATTTACAGATAAGCCAGTCTGGGGTGGAAGTTGTTGTCTTGTTCCAGAACTGAAGAACTGGAAATGGCTCAATTGTAGTCCTACAGCTCTGCAATTAGTATAGTTTACCTTAGGCTGGGATTTAAAGACATGTAGGGAATAGATCCAAAGCCCATTGCTACCAAAAGTTTTGCTCCCACAACTGACTCCCACTCTTGAAGCATTTGTCACTTGTGCTGGTGCTCATGAAACGCCTCCTGGAGCTGACACAGCTGAGTGACAGGGGCAGAACAACTAACCCCGTATAAAAGAGGATTTTTCTGCCAGGTTAGTGAACTGGATCAGCTCATGGAAGTCTGAGCTTCATGCTGCAGGAAAGGAGGAAGGACCTGTAAGACTGGGAGGGACCAAGGCAAGGAGGGCGGTAACAAGACATTTACTGCAAACAAAGACAAGAAGAAAAGAGCAAGGGAAGGAGCCCCAACCCAGAGAACTCAAATGTTCTAAGTCTGTGTCTGTATCCTAACAGTTGTCTAAAAGCCAACACTTTTTAATCAAGAGGACTGGGTGAGTCATTGAGACACTGAGTAGAGTCTCCCACTATTAGAGGCAACTGTCCCCTTATAAGGCCTTTAACAAACTGATCAAGGGCCAGTCTTAAGAACAAATTGCTGAGCTGTTCCAAACAACAGACTGTCCCCATCCTGGAGCCTGTCTTCTCTGACAATTGCTAAGTTAACTTTGTCACTACTGTAACAAAACCAATCAGAGAAGCCCTTATCTGTAGAGTATGAGTCAATAGTTCTGTATTGTTAACTTCCTTGTGGTCTTCCTGAAGGTTGACTCAGAATCTACCTTTCAGAAGAATCTACCTTTTGAAAGACTGATTAATTTGATAATGTGGCAAGTATTGTTGGTTTGCTTTTTTTATTTTTTAGTTTGTCACTAACTTCAGCTCTTTTCACAGGACGCACATTTCCAACCCATCCGTATTTCTCAGCACAGCTGGGAGCTGGGCAGCTGTCACTCTACAATATTTTGAAGGCCTATTCGCTTCTGGACCAGGAAGTAGGATATTGCCAGGGCCTTAGTTTTGTAGGAGGAGTTTTACTACTTCATATGAGTGAAGAAGATGCTTTTAAAATGTTAAAGTTTCTTATGTTTGACATAGGCCTGAGAAAACAATATCGTCCTGACATGACAATTTTACAGGTATGATTTAAATTTTTTCTAATAAAAGGATGCTAATGTTAAAGAATAATAATGCAATATAGATAGCATTATCAAAATCTGCACCTGAAGTTAAATTCAGCTCTCAAAAATGATGGAGGATAATCTGGGAAAAGAATACATCATTTTAAATGCACTAGTTTCAAATAAAAAGACTACCAGGGAAACTATGAAAGCTATAAATAGGAAGAATTCTGTTATGTCTTGTATGAGGTTCAAATGACCCTGCAAATGAACCTGTCATAGGCTTACAGGTGACCCATCCTGGGCCTTTTAGGTGTCTTCTGAGTATTTCTTCACACAATTCTGTCCAAACATCAACTGACCAATATCTTTCACTGTTTCCAATCAAAGTGTGAAGCGTGGACTTTGCTGCTATGAGTGTTAGAACATGTTTATCTTTAGTCTCTTTGTTCTTATTCCATGCAGATCCAGATGTATCAACTGTCTCGACTTCTTCATGACTACCATCGAGATCTCTATAACCACCTAGAGGAACACGAGATTGGCCCCAGCCTCTATGCTGCTCCCTGGTTTCTCACCATGTTTGCCTCCCAGTTTCCCCTTGGATTTGTAGCCAGAGTGTTTGGTAATTCTTCGTAAAACTTTTATCTGTTCTTTTTGAAGGTTTATGTTTGGAATCCTGTTATTAGGAACAGCATTATTATCCAACCTGTTTCAGACACCCAGGAGAAATATTCTACTTAGTGCTGATGAACAGAACAAGAGCGATCATCTTACGGAGCATATAGTATTTGCAGTAAAATTGAAAGAGAGAGGAGGAAAGCATATGGCAATCCCAGACTGTCCTGTCTTTTGATCCTTGTTGTTACCTTTTCCCACCCTGCAACCACTTGTAGAGAGGATGTAAAATTTGATGCCATGAAAGCATGGTGTTATGACAATGGCATTTCAACAATAACAGTTAGTTTCAGGCTGAGAAGAGATGTAACAGAGGCATCATCTGAGAAATATATCCATTTTACTCCATTACCATTGTTTCTAACAGTGTCATTGGAAAATTGTTTTGAGGGTTATGTTTTCAAAACACAGACAGAGATGGCCCTTGCAGTTTAATCATGGATTTACTCTGCAGAAACATGGAGCTTTCAAACTAGTGCTCTCTATCAGTACAATTTTAGCCTGACTGATAATCTCACTTTCTGAAAATGTTTGGAAGCATATGGGGTTTAGGCTCTAAAGTCACTTCTGTTACCTATTTTTAGAATCTACAGAAGTGAAGTTCTCTTTTCTAATTAAATTCAAAATAAGAATTTACCTTGATGCTATCTTATGGATGTATGTTTCATAAATTAATTGTTTAGTATTTGAGAAGATGCTTTATTTCCTTTTCAGTTGTTTGTTTTTCAGTTTCATTATGTGGTACTGGATCTTCCATGAGGAGCAGGGTGGATTGGAGCTTCCCCTCAATTCCTCTCTTCTAATGAGAAGCTATTTTCATTTTCCTTAGTCACTCTCACTTAAGAGATGTAATGAAGCAATTATTTACTAGAGTATTAATATTGACACTGACTTAAAAAAATTATAGTCTCATCTACCACAATAACAAATAATGAATATAGATTCCAAGAAGAGCCATCAAGAATCTAGTCCTGTTTCTGTTTAAGGACATGCCAAAAGTAGTGCTAGAAGAAATCCTAGTGAAAAGAATGGTGTATAGTTAAGTAGAACTACTTCTCCTGTGATTAGCATCTACCTCCAGAGAAAACAGCATTTATTTTTTTTTTTCTGGAACAGTTCAACATAGGCTAATGTACATTGACAAGTATCTAGCCGACAGTAATCATCTGTAGGAATTAAATGAAGTGCTGTATGTGAGTGTCATATACTGAGGTTATAATCAGTTCATCTTTCACTTAATCATTCATAGTATTGTATATGATAAGAAGAGTCTTTGAATTGGACAATTGACTGTAGCGAGAGTATCAAGGTGCCTTGTGTACCCAGTGTATTTGGATTTCTGCCTTAATACACAGATTAGTATTTTATCTGTCATTGGAGGATTATAGGGCTTTCAAAAGCAAGGATTTCACATTAGAACAGAAGGCATAGATACATGATCTTCGCAAGACTGATTTTAGGTCAAGAACAGAAAAGCATGTGTGACTGAAACTGTCACCTCTTAAAAAATCTCTGAATGTTTTTTAAAGAGAAAGTCCCACATGACCAGCACTTGCAGTTTTTAATGTTTCACAGTATTTAGTAATTTCCTTAAAACAGTGTTTACTTGAACTATGTAAGTCAAGAACATTGGACATTCTTTTAAATTAGAAAGTAAAGTCTCATCTTCGTCCATGCTAAAGACTCTGAAACACAACTGCAAACCTAAAGAAGGCTAGAGTTGTCACTTTGCTAGTGACTGTCGTTGGCAGCATGGCATGTTAGGATCCAGCCAGTTCTGACCCATATGTTCACACACTTTTGCAGAACATATGTGCATTTTCATTGCTCTCTTATTAGAACCCTTGGGATGAAAGATTGTTGCCTTTTGATGTTGAAGTAACTCACCTCTAGGTGAGGAAGAGTGACTAGGAGAGACTACTTACTGAGACTGTAAGATTGCACTGCCATTTTCTAATGTGGTATCTGAACCCTGGATACCCGAGTCCCACTGCTATTTAATAATATAATTGTTACAGACTACTTCCTTTAGATTTCCATATAATATGCTTTTTGCAAGCATCTTACAAGCAGTATGTAAAAGTGGGCTAGAAAGAAGTTAACCCAAAGACTGTTTTATGAGTCAAATAGCAAAACTCCTTTTTACCTTTTAATTATCTGTCCAAACTTTCAACACTTCTCCTGTGCAGGATCTAAGGAAAATACAGTGTTAGAAAGATGTGCTCTTTAATACCCCTATTTACTTACTAATGGAGGAGACTTGGTAGAATAATGTTTGTTTCAAGACTGTACATAAAACTTGATTTATTTTTTTTTTTTAAATCCTGTAGGCTGCCAGTCATGCTGACATTAATTTGGGTACCTTCACTGTACTGTGGTTGGCTGGCAGCCCACTTAATGGGAACCATGGGGAGCAGATAACAAACAGGTCTTTGTTAAGTACTTGCTATTTTTAATGAGAGAGGGATTTCAGCCATATATGACCCGCTCAGCTCATACTGATGTTCGTTAACAACTTATAGGTCACATTGAGTTACTCTACATGTTTTTATGGGGCAGGTGCTGAATCATAAATATGCATTATTTTCAGCTCTGTTTTTTTCACTTTGTGTTTCCTTGCTGTTCTTCAGCATCCCCTGTCCTAATATAGAGCTTTCCATATAAAGCATTTTCCCATAGTTTTCAGTTTCAATAGAGAATTGAGGCAGATGCCTACTCTGTTACCACTTTTCAGTCATTCCTGCCTTTGGACTTCACATTGAATCAGAGTTGAAAAATTTTACACCACTTTTAGGACAAATGGCAGCAAAGTGCAAGATTTATGGTTAGTTATTACTTGTGCTTTTCTTTCTCAGAGAGAGAGAGAGAGAGAAAAAGAAGTGAAATGAGTTATGGCTTCAACATTACAGGCAAAAGAACACAAGGGGAATTTCATTCTGATACAAATTCGGAGAGGTTGCTTTTACTAAGAAAGGCAGTTAGCCAGTGTTTTCATATGTTCTTTACTACATCAGAGATACCTGTGGTTTTGCTAGTAGTTGTTTCTCTTACTGTGTGGTGGGTTTTTTTCTCTCTCTCTTTCTTCTTTTTTTTTATCATTAACACACACTGTTTGTTTGGCATCATTGTGCTACTTCATAAATGATTGTGACTTCATTCAGAGCTTTAAATACAAGGAAGGAAAAAAGCAAGAGAGCAGCTTTTTAAAAATAAAAATATATTTAGGAAATATGGAATAAACCCACAGTATCTTCTCATCCTTTTCCACCTCCAACAGTATTGTTTCATGTATTAGATGCTTTTGCCTGTAGTGAGTCCCTCAATAAAACCAGGAATAGATTCTAAGTTATAATAGCAGGAAAGCCAAATGCAGGGTAATGCTGTTTATACTGTGGACAGATGGGTTTGTGAAGATGGGTTTCTTGTCTGATGCTTTCATTGCATCAGTCTTCTATTTCCTCTGTAAAGACATAGGCAATTTGTAAAGGAAAAGAAAAAGAAGTTGCATTGAAAGGTCACTATATACTGTGGTTTCACTGTGCCTGAATGTATGCCAGGTGCTGTCATTGCAGGGCCACCTGCAACATTAATGCTTAAGCTGTATTGCTATGATTTCAGGGCACTTATTAGTGAATAATTAAGAATATTAACATCAATGGTTGAGACACATACTAAAAATAAGCACATGCACATGAATCATGAGGCTGCTGGGAAGTGTGCATTTAGCCTCATGTGCTCAACATTGTATTACTGAGATTTTGTAGCTTTCTCCACCAGATGAGAAAAGAACAGAATTTCAGATCTTCAGTTTGTGTATCAGGTGTAGTTTTTGCCTGTTGTGTTAGGATTTTTAAATGGCATTGGGATTGGAATTGTATCCAAATTCAGATTCCCATGAACACCTCAAAAGAAAATAAGCCCACAAAACTATTACACACACAAAAAGTGGCAACACTGACAAACTTGACTGACTTGGTTTATTGTGTACTTAGCTTAAATTTGAATTGGTTTTTTGGATGAAAACTCAATAAATAAATGAATAATTGATTGTGTTAGTCAAGTGTGCTATTCACAGTAATAATCTTGATCCTACAAAACTTCTAAAGCCATAGCCACAGTAACAAAAGTACGTGTCTGGCAGAGTATATGTAGCCTCCAGATCACCCCTATGAGAAGTTGTTGTCCTTGGACATTTTACTGTTTTAATATTCTTGTCAAAAGATGTACTCTATTTTTTTCTTTGTTTTCACAGATATGCTCTTTCTTCAAGGATCAGAGGCCATATTTAAAGTGGCTTTAAGCCTTTTGGGAAGCCACAAGCCCTTGATTCTGCAGCATGAGAACCTAGAAACTATTGTTGATTTTATTAAAAGCACTCTCCCCAACTTGGGTTTGGTACAGATGGAAAAGACCATTAGTCAGGTATGAAATAATCTAAACATATGAGTAGTATGCGAAGAAATGCTCTTTTTAACAAGTTCTTGACAGAAAAACCACAACAGTGTATCATGTTACTTCAAGCTGAGAATTCTGTTGTTGTAGTTCTGAAGATGTTGAAAGCTTTCGGAAGCATGTGACTTATATAGTACCTCTGTATTCATACATCTACATGTTGGTTATCGTCATTTTATGGAGTCTTTAATGAAAACGAATTTACTTTTTTTTTTTAAGTGTGTTTAATGGCTGTTCTTGGCAGCAATATTATAGCCCATACACAGTGCATTCCACAAAAGCAGCAGCAAGGTGGGCTAAAAACCTTCTGAGTTTTCTGTCTCCAAACAATCTTGTTCTCCAAGGCTCATTCAGAAGCAAAAATTGACTTACAAGAGCATCACAAATGCTGACCTTACTTAATGAAATTAGAAGCCTCCCTACGTTGACTGTATCTATACTGGCTTTGTGGTGCAGGTTCAGTATGTTACAACAGTGCCTTTGTATTTCTGCCAGGAGTACATGGAGCAGTCCAGTCTCTTGCAGTGACTGTAGACAGCAAAAATGGGGAATCCTTGATATACTTTTCTAAATGGCAGACAAGGAAAATGATGCAATATTGCTAAGCTCGCAGAAGGCTCCAGATGATAACTATGGGATTTGAAAAAATTGCAAATTATTGCAGTTAAGGGTTGCCTGTTTAGAAACCCTAACTGTTACACTTGACATCTGATTTGCAGCAGGCAAATTGAAGATGGGTTTTAGCCTAATTTTCTGAAGGCCTTTTGTGGTCTAAAATATGGAGGGTGTGCTGCACAGAATTGCAAATGCCTGCCACTCACCCTGGGCTGAAGGAGATCTGCCTATGGCTTGATAAAGAAAGCAGGCAGCAGTACTACAGTACTGCTGCAGAATGATTGCGAGGGTCTCCTTTGTGATCCCAGTCAGCAAAGCTTCCAGGGGACATGTGCTCAAATTAGGATCAGAAAAATTGCTTCTAGTGCTTACTATCAAAGGAAGGAGGGAAGAACTGGAAAGCCTGTGTGAGGGGAAGGAAAGCAAGCGATTTCTAGGGAGCAGAGGGGATCATATGTTATCAGCTGGGTTGAAAGCCTAGAGCGCATAGCTCTGCAGAAAACCATTGTCTTTGAGCAGAAAGAGGGAGAGATACTCTGTTTAGGCAGCTCTGCTCTAAATTTAAAGTGGGCAGGTAGAAGTGAGTTGAAGGGAGAGCAGTCCCCCTGCTTTGATCAGGGCTGCCTCTGAAGAGAGCAGCTGTTTGACGAGCCTTGCTGTCCATACACAGCTCCTGAGCTAATCCCCGTCCTCCTCACACCTTCTGCAGCGTGGCCTTTGGTTTACATCGCCTAACGTGCCTTCAGTTAGCTAGTTTTCGAATCAAGCTTTTGATTTGCCTCATGTTTCCCCCCTTTCAGATCTGATACTCTGGGTATGACAGCAGGGATTTCCCTCCCTTCTCAAGACCACAGAGGCTAGAAGTGGCAGAGGTCATGAGAGGACCTAGCATTCTGCCCCACTGAATTGCACCATTTGTTTTATTGAAATTTCAACAGTGTGTGTTCTCCAGAGATGCTCAGATCTACAAAAAATGAAAGTTCCATATGTGTAACCAAATTCAAATTAAAATTGTAATTCAGTCTTCCATACTTAGATGCTCAATATGTACGTTTCTGCTGCTATACAAATATGAGAGATTTTTTTAATAGCATATGTGACAGGTGTTGGAAACATTTCATAAACTGAAGTTTTCTTCAACTATAAACAACAGTTAAAGTTTTGTAGACAAAGCAGGTAACTAGGAAATAATTCTTGTTATTTCAACAGGTATTTAAGATAGGATTTGATATTTGATGAGTTTTTAAAAGGAATAAAGTACAGGAGGTTTAAAAATAAAGAATAACCCTTGAACTTCTATTGTTGGGCTATTTTCCAGATGCATTTTTAAATCAACTTTTGTTTTTATTATGTTCTGTGATTGGCATGCTTGTGCTTTTAATTTACCACCTTCTTCACTGCTTTCAGAGGAGATAACTAGCTCAGGGACATTAGAGTCATATTCCCTGAATAATGTGAAGGCAGATGTTTGCCAAAACCTAGAAAAAGGAAAATACAATAGCGGGGTTTTTTTTTCCTTTGGGTCACTCAGTGCACCTCAATTTATTTATTTGCTTTTCAAATAAAAAGTTTTCTTAGTATTCATGTATAAAACTGAACACTGTTTGGTGATTCATAGTTAACAATAATAGAAATCTACTTTGACATTACATAATGTTTCCATTAAGTGTATTAGTGTAAGGATAGATTATTTCATTTTCTTTCAGTCTCTAGGAGTACTGTAGAATCATAAATAAACCTAAGCAATGTTTACTGTTTTTCATTGAAAGCTTTCATTCTACTTAGCCTTACACTTGTACATGTGGCACGTGGGCTCAGACCATGCTTTTTTAAAGTGACATCTAATTCCGAGTATGTCTAGGAGGGTTTATGCCAAACTGAGATGCACTAAATTTGAAATCTAACAAGGGGAATACCCTACAAAGTCTACATTTCTTGAAAACTTTAGTGTAAGTGATTTTGCTGAAGTCAGGCAGCAAATCAGTAGCAAAGTTTTCAAGTAACTACAATGCCAATATATTGCACTCTACTGCCTCAGTCTTGCCATTTCCAGAGTAGGAAATGTGAATGCCAAAATTAAGTCCTTTTTTTGCATGCAGTGATTAGATATCGAAGTCTACATGCATAGATTTTAAAGCATTGAATGAGCTATGTTTTTGATCTGCACAGCACCTAATAATATTTTTATATAAAACAGGTGTTTGAAATGGATATTGCCAAGCAGTTGCAAGCTTATGAAGTTGAATACCATGTGCTTCAGGATGAGCTTATAGATTCATCTTTAAATGACAATCAGAGACTGGATAAATTAGAAAAGGCAAACAGTAGCTTGCGCAAACAAAACTTTGATCTCCTGGAAGAACTGCAGGTACAATTTATATTTCATATTAAATTAACATTCTAATTTATCAACCTTTTCAGAAGAGACCATCCTACACCAAGGCACAGGACAGATTAGCGTTTGGTCTAGTGACTTTAAAGCGTAGCCACTTGCAATTTTATTTAGTTTAGCCTTTAAAGCTTAAACGCACAAGAAATTCTGAGAGAGGAGTGGATAAAGCATATGGTTGCAATTAGTGAAAAGTTGATTCATCACACTATCTCTTCTCTTGTAGTTAAAATCATAGCTGTAGAAGGTGACTAAAAATACAAAAAGTGTTTTCTAAACTTCATTTTTATGTTTTCAGTCACTGCTTCACTACAGCAGGGATACTAGTCTATCACGAATCGGAAAGCTAAAGCTGGTGTCACAATTTAGAGATACATCAGGTGGTGGGATACATTGTCTATAAAGACATGCTCTTTCTTACAAGAGGGGTTTTTTTAACTTTTATCCAGATAGTTTAGGCAGTATGTGAAACAATGATTTCTAATATGTGCTCGGTGCCTGTTCAGTCTGCAGCTTTTTCAGACAGGGTACACCTGTTGTCTGTAGGGGTTATTCTTTGCTTAACTGTTCGAGTCAGCTTTCTGGCTGCTTTTTATAACAGGACATTTGTTGTAGAACTTTTGACCATGCATTTAATTTGATGGAGAAAGGGACTTCAAGGGTAAGTAGCAAGCATTTCAAGCCTCTTGATTATTGTTAAAGGCA
The DNA here is from genome assembly GCF_028858705.1 of Grus americana. NCBI lineage: Eukaryota > Metazoa > Chordata > Aves > Gruiformes > Gruidae > Grus > Grus americana. The sequence continues at coordinate 25,135,027 of NC_072855.1, forward strand.
TAGACTTTGTAAGATAATAGGTGAGGGGAGGAGTTCAGATTTCTCAGCCATTGGTCCTATATCATGACTAAAGCTAGCCAACCATGCAGACTTAGATTGTGTCTTCTAACAAAAATTTGCATAAACTGGAAATTCTGATTCTGAGATCTGAACCTATTTCAGGTTCTAAGATGAGCCTTAGAGAAGTCAGAAGAAGAGATACTCCTCTACAAGCTATTTTCATAAAGCTTTAGGCACATGGGCAAGGAAATTGTTTAATGTAGCATGGGGGAGAGGGATTTTGGGGATGAGATTCAAGATGTGATGTCCTATAGATACCTGTATCGGGGGATCTTCCACCCCCTCTTCCCCCTAAAGACACTGCAGCCCTAAGCAGTTGTTTTACAAAGCTCATCTCCACCTGAGTGCTGGCAAGTCAGCACCTAACATTGTACTGAAGAATTTAACTGGCTGTAGTGTTGGAGCAATCCCTTTGTCTTGGAGGTGGGCTTCATTAGTCTTTGTTTCCTATGGTGAAAGGTAACTCATTACTGATGGGAGGAAAATGCATCACCAAACAATGTGGGTCATGATTTGTCAATAACTTGCCCCCAAAGGCTGAACTTTTTATCATAGAATCATAGAATGGTTTGGGTTGGAAGGGACCTTAAAGTTCCAACCCTCCTGCCATGGCAGGGACACCCTCCGCTGGACCAGGTTGCCCAAAGCCCCATCCAACCTGGCCTTGAACACTTCCAGGGATGGGGCATCCACAGCTTCTCTGGGCAACCTGTTCCAGTGCCTCACCACCCTGACAATAAAGAATTTCTTCTTTATATCTAATTAAATCTACCCTCCTTCAGCTTAAAGCCATTACCCCTTGTCCTATCACTACATGCCCTTGTAAACAGTCCCTCTCCAGATTTCTTGTAAGGCCTCCTTTATGTACTGGAAAGATTGCAATAAGGTCTCCCTGGAGCCTCCTCCTCTCCAGGCTGAACAGCCCCAACTCTCTCAGCCTGTCTTCATAGGAGAGGTGCTCCATCCCTCTGATCATCTTTGTGGCCCTCCTCTGGACTTGCTCCAACAGCTCCATGTCCTTCTTGTACTGGGGCCCCCAGAGCTGGACACAGTACTCCAGGTGGGGTTTCATGAGAGCGAAGTAGAGGGGGAGAATCACCTCCCTTGACCAGCTGGTCACGCTTCTTTTGATGGGCTGCTCTCAATCCATTCTCTGCCCAGCTTGTAGTTGTGCTTGGGATTGCGCCAACCCACATGCAGGACCTTGCACTTGGCTTTGTTGATCCAGTGCTCTTGTCTCCAAATGTTATCCAGTGCTGAAACTTCCAAACAGATCTCTGCTTCTGTCAAAGTACCTCAGCTACAGATCTCATGTGATGGGTTTGAATGATCTAATACTTTGTTTCTCTATGAAGTAGAATGCCCATATATGCAGCCTTTTGAAGGAGAATTTTTGGAATTTTTCAAGATGTGTTGTCCATTTGCATATTGCATTAAATCCTGTTCTCTCCCTTTGCCTCCAAATCTGGCATTTGTTGGACTCAATTGTGAGATGAAATGTGGATGCAGCCAACAAGCTGGGTTGTCTTTGCCTTGCATGTGGAATTCAACCAATGTGGCTGGCCAGAAATGTCTCCCAACTGATCCATACAGAGGCTTATCTTAACCTCAGTTCTTTGTTATATAATTTGTAGACTTAACTTTCTAATTTCATTACTTTGCATTATATTCTGAGTTTAATTGTAAACTAATCAAAGCAATCAAGTTGAAAGGGAAGTTTCTTGTTATAGGCAAAACCATAGTTGTAGTCTAAAGTACACAGATCTAATAACATTCATCCTTGCATTTACCTTTGCAATTTTTCATCATTTGGAAAGTATTTTATATGTATTAATTTATCTCAAAAAATAGTTTAAGGTTGGTTTCCGTTATTAATGAATTTCCTATTTTTTTTCTTCCCCTCCTTCCTCCTCCTCCATTCTTCTTTCTTTGAAAGGTGGCTAATGGAAAGATCCAAAACCTTGAAGCCACAGTGGAGCTTTTGTTGACCAATGAAAGCAAATTGAAGCAGTCCATTCTTACTCTTGAGCAGGAGCGAGCAGCTTTGCTGAAAGCAGTGGAAGAGATGCAGAAAAAGATTGGTAGTACAGATGGGAAGCCTCTACTTAATAGACAAGAACACATGGATGCTGAGTGACATTCAGAGTTGTAATGGAGCAGAGAAGCTGAGCAAGAAACAAAGGGAAGAACTGGGTCTTTTTGTCATGATCCATAGGGATTTGACATTGTCACCTCCATCATACATGCCTTACTGTAGCAAAGCAAGATACGGGCATGGTGACTTCCCAGATCAGAGAAGCTGGTTTCTCGGGAAGAAGGCTCTTCCTTCTTAGGATGTAGAAATACTATGAACAGTAAGATGCCACATAATAATAAGCAGGATAAACTTAATAGTGCTTGCAGTCATACACAATACACCATAAAGATGTCATGGGTTCTTCCATAAGTGCTTCTAAACCTAAGTGCTTTGTGTTCATCACATTTTGTGTGTAGATCACCACCATGTTAAATAGGACATCCTTTAGAACAGCCCTTGAAGAAATGTGGCAGTGTAAAACCTTTGAAAGGATGACTGCTCCATTGCAGCTATGCAGTGGTAACATTTACAGAGAGTTTTGTGATTGGACTTGAGATATTTTTGACAGTGTAATTCCCTTACAGCTTGACGGGGTTCTGTTAATTATGTTGTTTACGCTTCAGAAAACTGCTTCCTGATGCTTGAAGGTGTCAATCTATTGGACTCCAGAGAGCTGGACTGCATCATATGTAACTATGCATAACTGGGGGGTTGCCATCTGTTTTTACAAGTATATTGTTTTCGTACATTTTTTTGTTTAACAACCATTAATTTAGTGTATTGTTAGTTGGCATTATCTGATAAACATACTGTATATAGTAACTGCATTATGCTTAACAAAATATACTGACATTGGTTTGGTGAAGCCTGTGACTTGCAACATCATCCAAGGATTTATATTCAGACTCTTCAAGTTTCATTTTATTTATTTCTGATCTGCTGTGTGATGTAAGACATCCTCTTACTAGGAAAATAACGCCCACTGTCATTTTTTTTTTCCCTTTATTTGGTACTTTGTGCCCACCCACCGTCTAGGAATTGTTATTCTTTAAGACCTTTTCTGAAGTAGTGGAGGCATTTCAAGAACTTCATGTTGTGCCAGATATACTTAAACTGTTTTTTAAAGGGTATGGCAGTTTGAATTAGGATACTATTCTTTTTACAATGCATCTTTCGAGTAAGATTATATGTAAAAAGAAAAATAATTCTCACTTTCCTTAATACAATGAAAGTAGTTTTCAGGCCAGTTAAAGCACCACTGCTACAAGTGCAATAATATCCATGGATATCCGGTTGTTTGGGTTTGTTTCAGAGTTAGACATATATCCATCGTTTTATTCAGTCCCCAAGCACAGTTAATAGGCATCAGTGTTTTGTTACGGTGGAGATTCACCCAAGAGATGTGATTTTTTTTTTTTTTTCTTAAATTGATGGTTTTATTCTTAAAACTTCAAAGCACACATTTTTTTTCTCTGGCAATGTAGAAAAGGTTTTATTTTGTTTTTTTCCTTTTCTCATGCAAATTCCCCGACACATTGTGATTGTAGTTTAATAGGAGAGCTGTAACATTCATCTACTGTGCAGAACAAATACCTCTATGTAGGTCAAAAAGAAAAAGAGAATTTACTCTTCAGTTTCTAGAACTTTGACTCTGTTGTGTCTTAAATTTGTCTGGTTCTTGCAAATCCACTCAGTATTCACTTAGTATGGAAATTCCAGATAAGTCAGCTATTACTAATCCATTTACCTCTTCAGCTTGTTTTTTTTTTTTTTATTTGGAAATCCATATTGAAGCTCATGCTTCATGTTTAAAATCTTGTCATAATGGACCTCGTACTGTTAGAGCACTCCATAATGTTGCATTTTTACCGCTTAGTGCCATAATTCATACACTGACTTTTTAACAAGAGCAATAAAATAGTAATAATCTATGCCTACATCTATGTTTGTACATTTTTTTGAAATTTAAAAACAAAAACATAGTTGGTGGGATGACCGTTCAGAACTGTGTAAGATGAGACTTTTCCTGAAAGTACAGTACCATCCACAGAGGTTATTAATGAAAACTCGTAGTCCTCAGACTCCTCTAAACATTCCATGGATCCAGTTGTCATCTTGGGACCTGCATATGTTTACTAAGTACATTCCACATGACTCCAGGGATGCATTCCTTTTTGTGATGTTTTTCTTCTCTGCCAGTGTAAGTGGAGGACTACTTAGAGTCCCCAAAGCCTTTTATCGAGAATTTGTGTAATTCCAGAAGTAAATGCACTTAGATGAGAACTAAAGTCACTGTTCTCAGAATGCACAAATGTGGTAGATAACAAGCAACTTTTTGCTCTTGTGACTGTATCGATGTAACTGTTTCATTGCACCAGGGAGTTGAATTTTCTGTGGGTACAAATGAATTTTCTATTTGTACATATGCAAATTAATATGATTTTGTTAAATATGCAAATACCTGGCAAAGTGAGGGATCATGCCATCCACCAGTCCAGATTCTGAACATGAAGAAAATAGTTGATTTAAGTCTTTCTGCTGCTTACACTGAAGCAAATATATGGTATGTTGCTTCAGTGTGTCTTTCTGCATCCTGTGCTGATTTTGGTCACCAGACCTCTCCAGTTCAAGGGCCCAAAGTGGAAGAGCGCGGAGGAAGGTACTATCACTTACCCAGTTCCCAGCTTTGGAAAAGTTTGGGGCTTTTCCCTTCAGAAGTATGAGAAGTAATAGAGCCCCAGATACTTGCATCCTTCTCCAACTACACTGTGGCTGAGCATCTTTAAGGATGAATAAAATTAATCTCCTGTTGTCTGAGTACCAGCAGTTGTAATCACATACTGTCTTCGATATGAACAGTAATTTCTGATTCAGAGAATGTTTAAAAAAAAAACCAATCCAAAACCTGCAGCACTGGGCTTCAGCAGGAATCCTGAATGAACCACTCCTGGAAAATCCAAGTTAAAATAATCAACATTTTCTCCATCTCACTTCTACAGATAAAAATCCCCAGGAATGATGCTTAGTTTTTGAAGAAAAGAAAAAAACAGTGAAGAAGGAAGGAAGGAGTCCACTTGTATGCACAACCTAGGCTTCCAAAGGTGCATGACAAAGGCAGCAAAGTGTGCAGTGTGAGTGTGCTAGTGAATGCTACTGATGCAGTAGTCCAGAGAGAGTTTAGCCTGAAATGTGGAAAAAACTAATGTTGGCATGTGCAAGAAGAAGGAGGCAGCTCCTCTAAAGCCATAGCAGTGAACAGCACTGCATAGCTGGAGGACCTGCTGTGGTGTGCTGTGGTCACCCAGTTCTGGTTTGTTTTTTCCAACTAGTGCAAGTGGTAGTTTGTGGTAGCTTCTTCTGACTCCTTGTGCTTCTGGTGGTTTGATGTACTTTTATATTTTGTCCTGATGTCAATTTCCAGAGATCATTACTTAATACAGAATCTGAGAATGATGATACAGTGTCTGTCTTGTGGGAAGGTCAAAGCACTTTCATAAAGGCACATAGTAGAGGTCTTCCCTTCTTTAGAGTGAGAATTGAGTCACAAAGAAGTTCAGTGACTTGCACCAAATATTTCAGTTTCTCACTGGTTGCTGGCACTGAAATCCAGATCTTCGAAGTCGTGGTTAAACTGTCTTGCTGGTTGTCTGAAAGATTGTTCCAGAAGGTCTGTAATGTGTACTCAGTAGTCGTGCAATGCTCTGCCGAAACAATGTAAAATGGGAAGCACAGTTGCTGGAAGCTCGTCCTTTCCTGACAGCTACACCTCCCTCCCAACAGAAACTCTCTCAGTCCTACACATTGTCTGCCTACCAGGTACCTCCTCTGCAGGTACCTAGCACCCTCCAGCTTTTGCTTTGGTATGCTGGAGGAGGTGCACTTCCAGCAATAGTGAGTAGCAAGGATTGTAGTATAGCATCACCAGTCAACCAATATTCTTGGGATTTTTTTCAAACATAATAATCTTTGATAAGAGTTGCCATTACTTCAGACAAAGTCCCCTTGTCAGTAAGTTGCCCCCCTTGTCTGCCAGCCTGTCACCCTCAGCTCCTGGCTGACTTTCCCCTTGGAGCAGTCCCTGCCCTTGCTGTTCCCCAACGCACAGCTCCACTGCACAGCTCAACTTGTGTGTCTACTTTGCTTCCGATTCCCATGCTGGGCTGGGCAGAGCTTGTTCAGGTGTCTGTGCATGCCGCTGCTCTTCATTGAGCAAGCAGGCCAGTTCTCTTAGAGTTTGCTTAGGGACCTCCAACACAATGGTCGCACTGTGTAAAAGGGCCCTTACTAGTCTCCCATCTATTTCAAAATACTGCGATCACGTTCTTTTCCACTTCAAACAGCGCACCATATTTGCATACTATGTTGATGATACCAAAAAAGTGCCTAAAATGAATACATTTTGATTACAGCTGGATGAATACCATCATTGCTTGAGGCGCCTTAGATCATTGCACAGTGTTTGTATTGTGTCACACCCTGTGATGTGAAGTAATTTTTCTTTAACAGAGCTTTACCAGGACAGGTACGTGGGAGGGAGAAGGCAGCTGACAGCCAAGCTAACCGTCGGGAGTGCAACCCAGGCATCGCCTTCGGAAGGCACATGTGTGGCTTACACCCACAAATTTTTACATAACCTAAATTAGGGTGGATCACTGGGTACTCATTTGCTCGTGTAGCTGCCAGATAGTATTCATCTAAACAAACCTGAGGCTGCAAGAATTCAGTACCTCAAAGTAGGCCTTTTCAGCATAACCCAAAGCAAATCAGTAAGTACTTTATTATGTAGAATACTCTACTTATTCCTTTGTATAAATGGAATTTTTTATTCTGTCTAATTGTATAATATATTTCTATGGTGTTAGAAAAGCTTTGGGGCTATAGATGCTAAAAGATGATGAAAATCCTCTTACAGACAGAACAGAGATGATTAAAACAGGGGCTCTGGAGAAGCTTCTACTAGCTCCCCAACTTTTCTCATGCAGCATTTCACAACCCCAAGAGATTTTAGGAAATTTTCCTGACATTTCTAAAGTGGTATATTACACAAATAGAAATCGCTGCTACAGAAAGAGACAGAAGCAGGATTCTGCTTTTGAATAGGAGTAAAATGACTGACAAAGATGTTCTGACAACGGTCATATTGGTCCTAGGCTCAAGTGGATGCCTTGTTTCTGTCACTGTCTAGCCCTCTTCTGTAATACCTTTCCTTTTGTTAGCATTTCACACTAGACTGCTTGTCTACAAAGGAGATATAAATACATTTTTCATTTTCCAGCTAAAAGCAGAATATGATAATTACCTTTTGTGTCTGTCTCTTCTTCCGTTACTAATGAGACAGCGAGTTTCCATTTCTCACTAGTTATTTGCAAGTCAGTCTAATCAAGATGGTCCTCAGGAAAAAGTCTTCTTGATAAAACTTGATTTGCCCTACTTCTCTTGAAAGTGGAGGTGGGGGGTTTACTGTTTAGCATTTAAGAAGTTTCCATGTTCTGTTTTCTCAGATTTTTTTTACAAGCTGTTATATGATGAACAAATACTTAAAACAATCCTATATAGAGTCTTCTTCCATGTTTCCAACATTTGATGCTTAGGATGTTGTTGGCTCTGTAGATAGTGAAATGTCTTGTAATGTGAAAGATTTGGAATTGCCAAGGCCACAGTTGACTCGAAGAGTGTGTTTCTTCTATGTATTAGTTAAGATGAGCTGAGCTGCTTGAAAGTCAGCTGCTGATTGGGACTCTGAGCTCATGAAGCCATAGATTCTTGATGGGATTAGTGGTATATGGTACATGTATGTCTCCCCGGCTTGTTGTTTGCAGTTTTCTCTTAGGGCATATCACAAGAAATCTGATCCCAAAACAACCTAAACAAAACCTGAAATACGGTTGGTGTTTAGTGTTTAATGGCCTACTACGCCAATTGCGTCTAGTATTTTTTGGTAAGGAATCTCAAATGGTGGTTTTAGTGGTTGCAGACTGAGGTAACCAGCAGATACAGAGGAGCAGTGAACCTTGCAATTGGCAAGTAGCAATGTAATTAACAGTAAGTAAGTAAGGAATAATTATAGAGCCTTTGAAGTGCATTCTATGCAGTAACCTTGTCAAGAAATAATAAACATTATGCTCATTTTGAGAGAAGGAAAAATTAAGATGCTTATTAAAAATTGAAAGAGATGGACTGTCAAGAAAAGAATCAGTAGGGCCAGCCATGATAAAGCCAGGACATTTTCAGGACCTGTAGTAGGCTATCTCACATACCATAAAGAGGTACGAGTGCAAATATCGATTGAACTGAGAGGCAGTACGAATCTGAGCATAGTGAAATAATCTGGATAAGCCTCAGAAAACCTTCAGGGTTTTTTGCACTTCCTGATGGAGTTCATAGAGGAAGGCCTCAGTGCAAGCAAGGTTTCTCTGATGAAGAAAATGTGCTGTTCTTTTCAAACAGTGGAGAAAGTCAAATAAGACCTGATCACATAACCTAGTCATCTGGTCAGCAAAGGTTGCTTCCTGCTACAATGCAAAATAAAGGAAGACTTTTTAATACAAAAATATCCTCCAACAGCCTCTGGCATATCTCTGTGATACACTGATGTCTTCACAGTGCTGAGAACAAGCTTTGGTTTCAATAGTACCTAGAAACAACAATCAAATAACAATTTAAGTAGCAGCTTCCAGCCATGGACACCTTTACAATATGTAACCTTGCTGGAGCTGAAATTAAGCCAGTCCATGGTGCTCATCTATTATTGTAAGGCCCCTGCTTGAAACTTTTCTTGGTGATACCTGCCACCTACCTTACCTTTAACAACAAAAAAAAGGTATGTATTCATAAAATTTGGATTTTATTGTTTGACTGTCAAATTTATGACCATAACAGTGTTTGGCATTAAGCTGCTAAACTACATCAACAGAGTAGAAAGATTGCTGTAATGCGCTGACTTTGCAGGAAGACAATAAAAGGGATGGTGAGACAGAATGTATGTAGGTGTTTTACCCTACCTGTACAGAAATTGTATCTGCAGAAACTGCAGGTGGCTCACTCGGCTCCTGCAGGATTTAATGGGTTTGTGTGATGGCAACATAACAACTGGCTTTAATGTTACTGTATGCTGTTTAGATATGCTGGCTAATGTGAAGGGTGCCATAGCAAGCCATTATCCATACCCTGGTAGCTGCCAAGCTCTGTATGGGGTAGGAAAACTAAGTCTGTGTTAGCCTAAATCAAGCATGCTTAAACAGCATGTTCTATCCTCAGAACATCTTTAGGCATCCAAAATTTCTAGCATTTATCTAAAAAAACCCGCCCCACAACATTTCAGATTCTCTCATAATTTGTTCAAAGCATCTCAGTTCCAGAAAGGAGTACTACTTTAACTGGGGTAGATGTTTACAAGATGTTACTAAATAGGTTCAGATTAAGACAACAATTGCTTAAAATTGTGGACAAGTTAAGGAAACATATATTTGGACATTTGAGTGGCTCTGCGCTAATTATTATTTGTAGAGTGTGTGTCCCAAGTACAGTAAATTCTTGTTTCCTCTTTCTTAGAACTTCATGCCTCAACAGAGGATAAAAACTTCTATTGTCAGCTTTTGCTTAAAAAAGAAGTAGGAAGTTCTATGATTAAAGGAACATGAGTGTATGTGAGAGAATGAGGAAATGAGAGTTTCAGAATCAAAGAGCTGACAGCAGGGATTTACCCAAACCCTTTGTGTGACCTCCAGAGAGATCCCAGCAGACAACATGCAACATCTCACTGCTGTGGCCTACAAATTTCAGGAATGTTTAGTACCTGCAATGTGAGCTCAGAGAAAAGGTTACACTATACTTTCCCTCGAAACCCCCTTCTGTATTCCCCTCCCACCAGCTACTCTGATCTTGCAACATAAAGAAGGCACATGCATGTAACACAGACACAAGGCAAAACATCTGCAAGCTCTGTTGTCTGTCAGTTAACCACTATGTCATGATGAGCCAACCAGTCAAGAGGAAAAACTTACATCACTGGGGGCTGTGGTACTTTGCTTCAGCTGTGGGGTCTGCGAGAATCACGTGCTCTGTACTGACTCCAGTCCTGTGCAGTTTGGTGAAGCGTATCTTCTGGAACACTAGCAGGATAAGATTCTGCAGGTGTCAAGAGGTGATGACTCTTCCATTTTCCATGACAGTTTGATCTAGAAGAGAAGGTCGAACAAGAATGAAAGGCTGAAATCTCTATAGAGCCAACAGACATCTTTTTTTGTTCAAGGCAGATCAACCATTGGAATAAAGAGTTCTTAAAAGTTTTCTTCTGCATTGCCTTCATTACCAAGTAAGGTTTCTGCCTAGCAGTTGTTGGTACTGCCAACCCTCTCACCTGGACTAAGGAAACCGAGGGCATGGGCAGTCTGAAAGCTTTTATGCATGTCAGCATCTTCCTTTTTCAGTCAGCAACTGAAGGATGTATGTCAGGCCACGTCCCATTCCTGATACATGGTTTCAAATCCAGTTCCTCCCTTCAGTTCCTGATCCTTGGCTACTTTCTCGAGGCACATCTCCATACTTCTCTAGAAGCAGATTTTAAAAAAAGCTGTCTGTGATCTGAGATATGCTGAACCTACCAAATGGAGCAGTTAATTTCTCCCAGAACTTACACCTTATTGCTCTGCTTCCTAGCCAAGTTTTAGTTTGGGCTCAGTGTGGTCCTGACGGCAGTTATGTGATTCCTAGTTTGGAGTTAGCCTGTGCCCAGCAAGCTTGGAGTACAGGAGGAGCTCACTCATGTCAGCCTACACCATTCCATGAAGATATACTTTGAGTGTTATCAGGTCAGCTTCAAGGCTTCCTCTTGACTAAGTACAATGAGTATGCAAGCACTGCAAAGCATTTTTCCAGCCCTTGACGATTTATGTCATGGGCTTCCATACCACCTTCCATTTTTCATAATTGTTGGAAGACAGGCACAGAATCTGTGTGTGATGCTCCAGTGGTGGTCTTCTGGTTAGTCCTTTGTTTCCGTATTTGTAGATGATGTTAGATCTTATCTCAGCACACCCTTGGAACTCATGTTAAATTTGCTGGCAATGGCTCCTAAGGCCTTTTCAGTCATGATTGTTTTCCGTCATCCAGATGTTTATTCTGTAGCTATGGCACAGATTATTCATTCCCATTGTGTAACTTTTCACTGCATTAAAACATCTGACTGACTTAGGACTGCATATGTCTATAACAATCAAGACCACTCAGAAGCCTTCCTAGGCTCGTATCTTCTAAAAGATCATCTGTGGGGAAAAAGTTCTATAACTGCATTTCTCATCCCCCTGTGGAAGTTTGCAAGATTCACTGAAGTTTCCAGTCTGGAAGTCTGTACATCAGGATCACCCAGCTTCCCCTGTCTCCAGCCCCCACTGCTACATGAGTAGGCAAGGCACTGGGCTGAGCCGGATCATTAATTGAACTCTTTAAAGGTAGGAGCAACTTCTAAATGTAAGCAACTCAAGAGTTGCCAACTGTGTTAATTTGCTAAGGCCCTGGATATTCAGCATATACTGAGGTTCTCGCTGGCTGCCAAACTGGCCTAATTTGGAGGCAAAAAAGCAGTTACAAGTCGCGCTGGAGGTCAGATGGAATTGTGAAAAGATACGCTGCATATTCCACAAAAAAAGGCCAAGGTTGTTCCCTTGCCTTAATTAATTTTTTTTCATACTATTTTCTGACTGTAATGAAAGAGAGAGCTTTTTCCTGCTCTCTACAAGCGTCTTTTGCAAAAGGACTGTAAAGCCTCAGGCAATTAGCCTCACTATGTAGCCATTGCTGTTACTGGAGGAGGTTTAAACGTTAAACAGCTGTCATACTCAGACCCATCACCAAAATCAGGCTGATTATAACATAGGCTTACATTGGGCAGATGGTAACTACCTTCTTAATTACAAGTTTTAAGGACTTTCTGTCTCTCGGATCTAGCATGTTCTGTCTGTGTAAGGGAAAAAACCCCAACATCGTGAAGGATTACCCTGCTGCATCTTATCAGGAAGGGAAGAAATTTGATTTTTAAAAGAAAACCCACAGAACTTTTGGCAAAGATTTAAACTACTTTGTTGTTGTTATTTCATTTTACTTTTCTTTTAGTGCCTGATATTAAAGGACCCAAATTTATCCCCAGGGGGGAATTTAATCATTATTTCCAACAGGAACAGGATGGTACCCTTAATATTCCTACCTCAGATAACAAAGTGCCTCTGGGGGAGGGGTTCCTTTGTTGTTGCTGGGTTATTTTTTTAATGTGTTTATAACCCGTGGAGTTTAAGACCTAAGCTTATAATCTCCAAAGCAGCGAATGTGACCCTAAGCGAAGGAGGTGCTGCAATGCTGTTGTTCAGTATTATGCAAGCTGCTGAGCGCTGTGCTGTGCAGAATGCTTCCGGCTCCTCCAGACACCAACTTCCACGAGATGTAGCTTTTCTAAATTATACCAGGTGTTGTACAGAAAAAACAGGAGAGTAGAGGAGCTGACACAAGTTCTCAGTATGGCTTTTTGCACGTGTGCATGTTGCTCTAGGCAGACACTTTCTACAGGTAAAAATGTGGCCCTAATCATGGGCGGATTTAAAAGCATTCATTGACCTCGATTTTTCTATCAAACTTTCTCCTTTGGCATTTGAGTGCTGTATAAAGTTAGTGTCCTCAGAGCTTGGTCCGTTTTCTAACAATTAACTTTTGCCTAAATCAGAGGGGTTTAGGCCACAGGGGGTTGATGAGCCAGCCAAGTACAGAACTGCAAACTGGTTTCAGCTACAATGCTGAAGTCAATGTGGCAATCAGGGAAAAAAGCATGGAAGGACAAGGGGACATAGATGAGACCAAACAGCCTTAAGAGGGTTGCTGTGCATCCTGCAGGCTCCTAGCGCTGTGCCTCGCTGAAATGCTGGCTGTTGTGCCAAAGCCCGTGCAGGGGAAGCAACTGGTGGGACGCGTTAGAGAAACCCGATAAACAAACCAAGCGTCAGAGAGAAACCGTAGAAAGGGCAGGATGGAGGCGCAGGAAGCGAAAGCCCCGTAACCAGCAGCCCTGTCCTGCCGCCGCCAGCCGACTAATCGTTGGCATCTGTCCTGCACGCATGAAAGTGCTGCATGGTGTTCGGCGCCAGAGACGTCAAACCTCCTGCACGCAAGGGGATGAACGTGTGAAAGACAGCTGGTGCAGCCTAATGAAGTTTCCGGAAGAAGCCACGTGGCTGCGTCTGCCTCAAGATTTCCCTTTACACCAACCTGAAAGATGAGAGTTTGGGTTTGATTTGTCTTGATTAAATTCAGGCTCTAATTTTTACATCATTTGTATATAAAGACTAATTGTTTTTTTGTTATCTCTTTTCCAGATATAGATTTAGCTGCTTTGCCAGAGGGAATATCGAACAATGTTTCCTTCTGAAAATCTTAGGGAATTAAAACTTATCTAGAGATTCTTGTATTGATTTCCTGCATTTAGGGCAGTTTTAATATTACTGATCCACAGCATGACTCAAAGACTCTTTTACTCTTCAATTAAAGCAGCCAGCTAACTTCAGGCATTGATTTTTAAAATGAATATTTAATTGACTTCCTAATTCTGCATTTGTGCAACAGAGTCACAAAGGATGTATTTCTGCATTAAGGAATTCGCGTCAGTGGTGAATCAAATTCTCCACTAGATGGTAATGTTGTTTCAGATGATTTGTGTTGAAAGGAACTTCTTTGCCAACAACTCCAAAAGGAAGTAGAAGCCGTGAGATTTGTCCAAGAAATGATCTTTGGATGATTTGGGGAAGAAAAAAGTTGCCATTTATTAGAAAATCATTTTTGGTTTGAAAAGGTTTTGATGAAAACTTTGTAGGTACTGTAATTATTAGGATCATGGAAGTCTTAGTTCATGAAACAACTTTGACAATATCTGAAAACAATGAATTAATTGACAGAGAATGCAGAAGACAAGCAGAATGATCTCTGCTTTATGCTCTTATCTGATACTTATCTGTTGTTGCTGAGCGACTCAAAATCCTTCAGTTGTCTCTAGCCACAGTTTTGCTGGAAAGTAGAAAAATGCTGCTCTCCTTTTACAGCAATGTAGACAGAGCAGCAAAAGACCGTTTCTGCAATGGGACTAGAAAGCCTCACGAGCTCCATTGGAGCAATCCTTGGGGTGAAACAGCAGCCATGCTCCTCTTCGCCTGCTTCCTGGGGCTTGGCACAGCCAGGCTGGCATATTTGGATTAAGTACGAAGCACGACGTGCATGCAATGGAAGCTCTGGGCAGGCCCTGCAGCCAGGCACACCCATACTCTCGGGTCTCTACTGGCTTTCTGCAGTGCTGGTGCGCGGTGCTGGTGGTGCTGGGCGATGATACAGGACAGCAAGCCACGTAGCACTGCCACGTACCTTCTAGTAATAGTAGTCCACTGCTGTAAAAATCAGATGAGGGAACAAGTGCCTTGCTATTCACAGTGAATGTGGGCTGCAGGTGGGACCTAGGGGTGGCCTTTATCACAGAAACATAATTTACTTTATTTGCATTCATCAAAACACAACCACTATGAAAAGACAAAATGTCAACATGTCCCACAAGGAGAAATACAGTTCCTGTTTGTGCTACAAGCAAACAGCTGCAGGCTTGCTCCTAGGCAGTATCTCAGGCCAGTGCAGCTCTGGAAAATGTTTTAATAAGTCTTTAAATGGCACATAGCATTAAAGCTAAATACAGTTTCCACCTTAGACCTTGACCTAAGGTTTCCAGCTTCTGTACTAGGATTTATCACGAAATTCAGTGGACTCTTTTACATTAAATTTTACCTTAGTGCACTGACAGATCTAAACTGCAGTATTACAAATACTAACCTAAAATTAGCTCTGTTTCTAAGAACTGATGTTACAAATTAAAAGCAGAATTATGCTATTTGCAAACAATAACATGCTCTCCACGAGCGCTGGCTGAGAACGTCATCACTTAACTTACATCAAGTAAGAGAGTCCCTGTCAACACTGGATCCTCTGATCACATGAGACTCAATTACATATACTTTAAAGTTCATCTGTGCTAGTTTTATTTTTAGTAATAAAGCAAAGTTTAAAAAAAGACTTTTCACCTTTCACTTGGAACAAGAGACTAATAAAGATACCACCAGGAAAAATTCAAGAGAGGTTTGATTTAAAGTACTGATTCCTGATTTTGATAGCTCTGCAATGTGACTCCATTAATTCTCGTTAGAGGATTATTCGGCTCTTGGCTACAGAGATGGTTACGGCTGTAGATACAGTTGTGGAAAGGCACAATTTGGATTCAGGAAAATGTAGCACTTCTGCTTCAAGTTTGGGTTAGTATTCCCTGTTCTGTAATCCTTGCGCGCTTCAGCCTGATGGGAACACGGGTAACTGTCATTTTTGGTTTAAATCAGAGCAACAGAGGTTTATCCCACTCTCAAGAGCCATGAGACGAGTCTCACACTCCGGGCAGGTTTCGCAGGCCCTTCTAAGGGCTCTTGCCCTTTGCCAATTGCTGCACCCCTGCCCTACCTAGAGAGGGAACATTTACAATGAGAGGTAAGAGTTTTAATCAGAGCTAACACATCCGATGACCTTTCAGGCTCAGATTGTATCCAACTGTTCAGATCGGAAGCTGCAAAATTGGAACTGAATGAAGGTTAGACACACTTGCTCTTATCCCATGCATACCACACTGGTTACCCTTCTCGTGGCTGTATCTATTTCAGTCCCAACTGACTAGCAAGCACGCCAGCCAGAAGGACATTAGTTAAAAAAGGCAAAGGTGGTGTTAATTCTAAAGATGCTAAATGGTGCTGTCTCAGCCAAAACTGCCACTGGTTTCCACTGGAGTATGGTTTCAGAAAGCAGTAAGCGCAGGACTGAAGGTTAAAGACCGGCTTTGCCTGAGAAGAAGGATGAGTTCATCCTGGTTGTCCAGTCTTCTGTTGCCACACTAAGATTTGGAGACCGCAGCAGATATTTTGATTTTAGCACAGTCTTCTGTCACAAGCAGCTACTCTGGTACTTAACGAGATAATTTAACATTCACGTTATATTATTATGACCTTTACCACCATCATGAGCCTCTAGCTATGTGGAGAAGTAGTTTCTTCACATTCATTGCAGATCATCTGAACACAGAAAGAGAGCAGCCTTTCTGACACTATCTGCAGAACAAATCTTTAGGAAAATCTCTGGGCAACCCATCTTCTACACACAAACCAAATTTCTGTCCATACTCACAATCTTTCAATATTATGAAGTCTAATTTAATACTGGGTGTTGTAATTTGGCAATCTAACAAAATCTTACCTAGAAAAAGTTTCACCATTTCCACTTATCATCCCAAATTAAGATCCCAGCAATTTTACAGCTCTCTGTTACAAAAGAGCTAGTTAGAAAGCATTATCCCATTTCTCTGCTCTTCTATGGAGCTTTTCATCTGCAGATTTTCAAGCGCTTTAGAGAGGACATCCCATTTTCTCTCTCCTTAAAAGCACAGTAGTGGAAACATAAAAAGATTAAATGTTCCTGTTTGGGCTCATCCTGCTCTGCAAAAGCAGAGGCATGAGGGAGACGGATGTTGGAGTGCCCTTAGCCCCGCGCAGCCACTCTAACCCCTAAGCAGCCCTGCCTTTCCTGGGTGTAAACTCCTAGTCAAAGTGCAGAGCACGGTGGTGTTGAGCCAGGAGAGAGAAGCTGAACTGTAGGAGCAGAAAGCCTCGAAAGTTATTGCTGGGGTGGGGGGATGTGGGGGGTGCTAGCACATATGAATAAGCAGCAATCTGCATGCAACTTAAAAAGCACTTTTTGCTTTTGGCTGTATGTTAGATGTCTAAACTATACGCTCTAAAAGGACCATGTCTAAACATGTATCTTAACCTTTAGAAAGCTGGAATATTTAGCTGTTCTTCCAAGAGTGAGCCCTAAAATCAAATGACCCCAGATCTATATTGCTGCTAGATCTGCACTACAGTCATCGCTTGTTTTTAGCAAAAGGTGATTAACTTCCTTTGTCAAAATTAATGTATTTCTAACAAAAAACCTCTAAGGACCCTGAGGCTAATGCTTTTTCCCATCCAACAAGAGAAATACATGCAGCACCTGCGAGCGGAGAGAGGCAGGGCAGAGCACCCCTGGACAGCA
This sequence comes from Grus americana, assembly GCF_028858705.1. NCBI lineage: Eukaryota > Metazoa > Chordata > Aves > Gruiformes > Gruidae > Grus > Grus americana. Next base: position 25,152,305 of record NC_072855.1, read on the forward strand.
AACACCCTTTGCCTGGTGCAGGAGCCGCTGCACCCTGCCAGGGATGTGTGAGAAGGCCGGTCTCCCAGATTATTCTCCTGTGTCACTGCCTGTGCGTCCTGAACGGACACCGCCTTGGAGCACAGCTCAGGCTGAACAGGTGACAGGATTCGCCCTGTCCATAACTTTCTGTGCAGAGCGAAGTGCATGGTGGGGTGGAGCAGAAAACACCTCCGGAAAAGACAACCCGCTGGAGCAGAGCTTGCTCTGCTGAGAAGTGTGGCGAGATCCTGTGCTGCATCTGTACAGGGGGACCATGCAAAGTCCAGGGACAGGATGACACAAACAAAATTTCTTGGCCTGTTTCTGGAGGACTTCACAGCTGGAGCAGAACTCTGTGCTCCTCTGCATTGCTATCCATGCATAAACCAGCATGGGGGTGTCTGCTTGAGCTCCCATCGTTGGTGTATGAGTTAGACAGATCCCAAGCCTCCACAGGTCACTGGAGCAGCACAGCTGGCCAGCTGCAAGCTGCAGCCCAGTGCAACCCATTTCTACGAAAGATGCTGAAAAGCTGCTCCCTCATTTCCTATCCCCAGCACATCCTTGCTTCACCTGATCAGAGCCTCTTCAGCAAGGTGACCCCTATGCAGTAGGGAAAAGAGATGAAGATGAGCTGAATACCTCACCTGTAGCATCTGTGTGCTGTGAAATACGAGCAGGACTGAGGGAAGAAAGCTTGTACGGGTAAAAGGTGGGCTAATGAAGCAGGACAGCACTACTGAACTTGTATAGGTGGTTGGGGCAAACCTCCTGCAGAAGATCTGGAAGTGGCTAAATCATGAATATGATGTGCCGCAAGTTGACTTTTTGATGTCATTAGATACCCATCAGTAAGGCTATCAGTAAATACCAATTCTGATTGGGAAAATAAATGTGTAAATCGGATGTCCAGAGATTTTAAGGAAAAATATGCTGATGACAGAACAGATACACTCTCTCTGATCTTTTTGAACCTAATATCCAGAACAGGCAGGAAGCATTAGAGCAAAAGCAGGATTTCCCCCTAGTAGAATCAGCTTCCCTCTTTTAGTCTAATTACATTGTACTAAGTGATGTCATCCTTTTTTTAAGTTACAGACTGAGCAGTTAAATAAAAGAACAAACAGAAAAACAAAAAAGAGAGAAAGAAAAGCAAGAGCACATGCAATCGCGTTGCCTTTGGCATGTGAAAAAGTGCAGCCAGAAGTGGCTCGTGGATAGACCATGTCTTAGGGCTGTGTACAACTTGTACCAGCGCCTGAGCTGTCCTTACTGCACTCCCTCATAGCAGCTGGTGCACAATGAGTTTGGATTACTTTCCATGCATACTTTTTTGTACCTACTAATGAAAAACAAGCCTAAAATATTGTGTTTCTTCAGCTACATCTTCTTAATTTAGCAATTGCCAACCACCTGATCCCACTGTGGATTTCACCTCACTCTAGTTCACTGCACTCTAATTTTCTTTTTTTTTTTTCTCTGCAGAGCTTCCTGTTCATCCAGATAAGTCTTGCTTGCTGATGATCTTTCTCTAGTATTTTAGTTGCAGGGTCTACAAAGTTTTTTGTTATCAAGAATCTGCAAATTAAGTAGAATATCTTTTTTTTTTTCCCCTCCGCTGTCCCCTTTATGTTTAGAGCAGTGACCAACACAGCCTTTAAAATTACTCTTCTGGAGGTTGTTTTTCTAGAAATGCTGACTTGTGCAAGGTGCCACTGGGAGAGAGGCAAAGGGAACATGGGGATGAAGCAGAAAAGGCTCAATTCTTATCCTCCTGGGGGAAAGCACCACACAGGACACCCCAAGTCAGCCGTAGAAGGGGCGGTAGGGCAGGCTGAAGTTTCAGGAGATTTGCACTGTGAATGGGGCTCTGACCCACCGGCAGGTGTGGCTGGTGTTTATGGGAGCAGTGCCTTCTCTCCTGGGAGCACCAGCAGAATGCAAATACGGAAAAATTGGCAGGAAGGGTGTGCTGGGGGCAAAGCCAAGAAATCACATCCGCCCTGGAGCTGCGCGCCGTGGGCCAAGCGTCAGAAATTGTCCCGGAGGGTCAGGCAGCCCCAGCAGCTCTGCATTGCTTCATGAGATAGGCAGTCACTTGGCAACAGCCCCCATCCCGCTCACAGCAGCGACGCGTTCCCGTGTTCTCTCCTACGGCCAGGGCAAGGGTCGGGGGGAAGAGAGGCAGCCTTTGGGGGGAGGGAGGCTGCGGCTCGCCCCGGGCTGCGGCCGCTACTAAAATCGGACTGTAAAGGTCACCATGTAGCTTCCTGAATATGTCACAGAAACCAGGCTGGCAAAGGGCACACGCACAGCTGCAGATGACCTTGAACCCTTGTGCAAATTTACCAGGGGATATGGAAAAGCAAACACGGAGGAGCCCAGCGAGAGCTGTGGTGGTTAGAGCTACCTCTAAATAGCAGTTTTTAACTAGGGTTGGTCATGAATTTTGCAACCAAATGCTTTTCATGAGAGATTGCCTGCTCTGATCAGGCTTGAGAATTTTTCACTAGGATGCATATGTATTGAACAAATCTTTTCCCCTTTCCTTTTCTTTTTCCTTTCCTTTCCTTTCCTTTCCTTTCCTTTCCTTTCCTTTCCTTTCCTTTCCTTTTCTTTTCCCTTTCTTTTCCTTTTCTTTTCCCTTTCTTTTCCCTCATTTTTCTTTTAAGAAAGAGAAAGAGGAGTGCTCGTAAGGACACAACAGGCTATTTTGTCATAACATCCCGTTAGTTCCTTTCCTGCAAGCAGCCAGCAGCGGGGTGATTAGAGCCCTCTGGGATGAGGAAAGAGCCGAAGTCTGGATACACCCCCTGCCAGCTCCAGGCCAAAGGAACAACACTTGCTGTTTTCCCTCCCGAGTGTTTTCTCTGTTGGGGAGTGATAAGAATGTGTTTTTCAGTGGTTTCTGTGAAAGTTCCTATGCTTGTTATAGAAAATTGTTCATTTTATAGAAATAATTGTTTCTTTTTTTTAATTAATGGTTCCCCTCACCTTGGGGCAGGTGGAACAAATGGCTGGCTTGCTAGCCCTGGGAGAAGGGCAATCAGTGCCGAACGCCTCAGACCACGCTCTTGGCTGGTGGGGCATCTCTTGGTTTTTGCAAAGTCCTTCAAAAGGTCTTGGGCTCCTTCCAACTCAGGATAGGAAAGACTTTCAAATTTTGTAGTTTTGTGGGATGAGGAAACTATTTTCTGCTTGACACTATTCCTCAGAAAATATGTTAGGAAGCAGCCAAGGAAACTGGGAAAACAGCTAGGGCTTCATGTGTCAAGCTTATTTTTAGCAGGGTCAAGGAATGGTTGGGTTTACTTCAGGGCTTTTAATGCTATGCCTGCCTTACTGTGTGAGTTTGTAATAGATCAAGAGTTCTCTGAAGTATTTTCAGCTAAAAACTGTGATTCCAAAAATTGAGATGAAGGATATTTCTCTTTGAGGCTGGGTTGGAAATCATTGGGACCTTGAACTTAAAACAGAAGGAGATAGACAGCCTAACTATCTGTATATAGCTCTGAGGTAAGATAACTGTACATCTCATAGAAACAGGTTTTAATGATGGTGTGTTTAAAGGCAAATGTTTGCACGAGAAAATATTTGTGTGACTGCTACTCTGTTGCAACTAACTTACTGGCAAGGCTTCCTGAGGCAGGAATTGTCAATAAGTCATGAGTGAAGTCACTGGCAATTAAAGATGAGTGAATATTACAATAACTAGGAGCTGTATTTGGAGAAAACATTGAGGAATTTGTGTTTTTATCCATGTATGTTAAGAACTTTGTGAACTATTTTAATACATCATTACTCTGGAAATACCATCTTTTTAATTGGTGTTTTTGTAGTTCCAGTCTCAGGTGAACCCTCAGGTGGGAAGTTTAGCAAAATGTTCTTTAAGATTTTTTTAACTTCTCTGCTTTCGATATTGAGAATAATTTTCACTTCAGTTTATCTTGAGTGTTACTTTTACTCAGATGAGTTTACACTTTTTGAAAGGGTAGGCAGTAAAAGTTTCTTTATGATACCATTAATTAATTAATAATTCAGTGTGTGCATTATTTATTTTGTACATTACATCACTCTTTGGCTTAGATGTTCCCTATTGTTGGCTGATGCCTGTGAAAAAGAGTTTCTAAATGTCAATAATTCCAAATCTGTCTAGTTCCAATAGCCTGCATGATAAAAGACTGTGTTTTGGTTAGATGGATAATTTATTCCTGGGCTGATAAGCACTAGGCATGGTGCAATCACTCTGTGAGGTTCTTGACACGAAAGGTATGTGTGTGCTCTATAGAGTTTCTTTTGATGGTTTGATTAGCTCACCCCAACATTACTAGCTAACTTTGCGCCAATATGATACAAAATATTTCTCTGGCTTCTCTGAGAGCAATTTCTGCTGTAGGTTGCTAGGAGGGAAGCTTGGTCCCTCCACAAAGGACAGTGACTTGTATTTTCCACATCCTTTTCGTAAAGCACATGTGAAGATACAGCTCCTTGCGCCTGTTCCCCTCTTGGGTCTGTTCCTCTCCTCCATATAACTTCAAGTCAACTTTGTGGTCCCTGCTTCTTTGTCACAGTGAAATTTACATAAAGGCAGTGGGGGAAGCTGGTGGCTAAAGTGAAAGGAAAACGAGTGGCTGAGAAAAAGAAATGGTTTGGGTGGTGTGGAACAAAGTGAGAAACAGGAGTGATCTGCCGTCAGTGAGAGGAGAGAAGGGAGAAGAGCAGAGCGAGGTCACTGCCGTGATAGGGTAAGAAAGAGCTGAAATGTGTCTTTGTCCGACCAATTGCTTTGGACATCATCAGCCATCAGTACAGAGCAAAAATAAAAGTGGTTTGGTTTTTGTTTTTTAATGGCATATATTACAGTTGCTGTATATAACAACCAGATAACTGTTAAGTAGCCAGTGTATCGCTAAGGCACAGTTAAGCATCCCCCTTGCGAGAATGTATGTAAACCTTCTATTTAACACAGCTCCATTTTCCAGTGTAATTCACAGAGACTTATCTATGTAAAGACCTACTGGAGCAAGTCTCCTGCTAATATTGCTTATCTGGGAGGCACTTAGGGCCTCTGAGATGATCCTTAACTCATCTTTGTCTTAGAGTGCTGTTTGATGTCTTTCCAAGCCAGACGTATCTTCTTTAGCATAAACCTTTACGGTCTTCCTTTTTCCTCTGTTCCCTGTAGACTCTGCTCCAGGGCTTGCCTGCTAGCTCTGACATCTGATTTCCTCAGACAGTGGCTAATCCATTTCCACTTTCTTTAATAGTAGCTTTGATGCATCTCTCTCATACTATACTGTGCTCTCATTTGTTATCCATCTAACCATCCATTACTGTCTAAAACATGGAGGGATAGCATTGTTTAGAAGTATTCTGATCAGTTCCTTTGTGGTCCCCAGTGTCTCCGACCTGTTCAGTAAAATTCCCTTTACGTTTGTGTTCAGAATTGAAGTTTATTTCTCCGTTAATCTTAATTTCCACACCACTTTGAAACAGTAAAAGCTACTGGTTCTCCTCCAGTCCCAGTACTGTTATCTCCTCTTATGTCCTAGGACCAACTCACAAGTTTCCAGCCTGAAGGACTCTACTTTTGCAGTCTATGTGTTTTGCTACATTATTCAGTATCCTTTTTATCTTCACTGCCTTTATCAGCTTCCTGCTTTGTAAGTTTGCTTGTTTCAATTTCCTCCCCTGTTGTCAGTCTCTGCAGTTACACGCCATCACGTCTGGTCAACAATTCAGATATCATCTGTGAAATCTAGGTCTTGCAGGATTTTGACTGATGTTCACCATATCCCCATCAATGCTATTCCTCAGTCAATAGATGGAAGAAATAGCAAGAGTGTTCAAAAACCCGTTTATCTCACAGTAGTCTCTGCTTTGAATGACTGCGGAAAAGCTGCATTCTCAATTGCAGCATAAAAAAATTCTGGGCTGCTATCAAACCTTTAAATGGCTCAACAATCCACAGATAAAATATGTTCTCAGTGTTTATAAAATGTATGTGTTGATTTGAATCATAGAATCATAGAATGGTTCTATGATTCAAATCAACACATACATTTCATAAACATGCCACAGGATGCTCTGTACAATAGATGCCCCTAACACTATCTTACCATCCTATTGCTATTTCTGTATTCTGAGTTTGACGTGATAATTTCCAAATTAGGAATCCATTGATTAGCTCAGATTTGCCGGAATGTTCTTGACAAGAACATGCATGATATAGAAATAAGCTTTCTCCTCCAGGCGTTTAATCAAGATACTTCCTTCTACTCATGGGCAACATTTTTTTGTTTTGCCAGATTTATGCCAAAACATTTATTTGTGGCAGCAGTACAGGTTGGACATCATGTATTTAACAGCTCAGCCACGATTCATCTGTTCCACAGACTGCATTTTCTTTATGAAGGGCTGGAATGGCTTTCCACAATCCAGCATGTTTTCAAAACCCAGATTGGGAGAGAGGGAAGAAAATGAGAAGATTTACATATTAGTACACAGAGCTGTTGATTTTTCAAAGTTCTGGATTTTTATTTTTTTTTAAATGTGTAAATGTTTAACATGATCTATGAGGAACATTTTGGTCCTCAAAGCCTCTCATCCTGCCAAAGCTTCTTGTCATGCAGATATGACTTTCCTTGTCTTCAGCTGAAGGGGACAGAAGATGGGAACGCTCAGCAGCTGGCAGGAGGGAGCTCTTAGTTATTAGAGAAACCGAACGTCTCGCAGAGCTCCTTGCCAGGCAGCCAGTACCAGCTGCTGCAATGACAGCTTCTGGGGTAATGCTGGTTGGCACGGATCGTATACCTTGTTGAAATTTCTTTGTAATATTGTGTAAAAGGATGCCTTCTGATGTTCCAGTGTCATACAATTGTGCTAACTTCCTTATATCCCATCCATTCGCTAATACACCTGCCTACTGCACTTAATTTTGCTCTTTACTCTTGGGACAATTTCAGGTGAAATTGCTTTCAGTATTTTCCACTGATGAACTGGACACATAGGCATTTCCAGGGACCATCGGCAGAGTTAATCTATGTCAGTAACTTATGTGACTACTCTTATTTTTGTGAAGCCTGAAAAGTTTAATTGTATGTTTTGTTTATATTAAGTGCTCCTCTCAGGACCTGGTTTCACACCTGGTCACAGTCTGAAGCCGCATGAGAAAGTCTTGCTGGGGGAGCCAGGATATTCGTCTCCCTGAGCCATGTCTCAGCGTGGGTAAGGGCAGCCAGCTCTTCTCTGCACAAACACCCGGGCAGGCATTTCTCAGAAACACAGGGCTACCTTTACAGAGGTGACCACACTGGAGCATCGCATGTTAAGATCAGATTTCACATGAGATATTGCTACAGCGTTCAGCTCAAACTAAGTTTGTTTTGCAGAGAGACTTCCAGCCTGAGATGTCTGCAGCCTCCCTCACGGTTGTGTAAAGGAAAGGGAGGACATTTGCACTGGGTGTGGGATCTGGCATAACGTCAAGGGAGAAGGGTAAGGATTTGGGTCAGATGTGGGAGCAGAGAAGGCAGGCAGAGAGGCTTCTCCAGGGCATGAGAAAGAGGAGGGAAGGAGGGACAAGAGAGCCTGGCCTGCCCTGAGATGAATGCAGGGTGGAGCTGGTGCGTATCTTTATCCCAACAGCTACTTCTATCCTGAACAGCCCGAGGTAGCTCTAGTGAAAAGACAATGCTTGGGCTTTTATCTGTGCACTATAAGAAAACACTTGGAAACTCACTGCTGGATCCAACTATCCTCTCAATATTTTTATTTAAAGGAGGTGGATTGGCCCACTGTGGAGAAAATGTAAGGAGATGCTATGCAGGAAAAAGGCTCTGCTCACTGTTTAAGTTTAGTTAGGAAATATATCAAAATGGATCTTAATTATTGGTAAAAAGGACTTCCCTGATATGAAGGGATTCATGACATATGAATCTTCACCTTATTTTTCTAAGTGGTCAGGTCCTGAACTTCTCCTGAGGCATTTCTCCCTCAGGAATCTCCCATTGGAGGCAGTGTGGCCAGGCTGTTAGGACCTTGTAGGAGGTCGCCTTCCCCCAGTACCAAGCTCTGCAGATCCCTGACTGGTTTATTCCTCAGCTTTGTGTTTGGTTTGTAGGCGAACCAAGCCCTGCTAAACCTGAGGGCTGACGCTGATCTCTGCGTTTCTGTCTCCACATTGGTGTCAGCACCTGATGGATGCGTACGTGCCGGGGTGTCCTGCTTTGCCACCTAAAAGGACAGGTGAATGAGTCTTAAGAGCACCAAGCGCCGACTTAAGCCTGCGTCTGCTGACGTCAGCAGGGATTTTCATGTTGACTTAGAGAGCAGATTTTCTGAAAATGCCACCTTTGTGTTTATTTTGCTGCCTCGCGTGAAATGGAGCGTGTGCCTGTCAGAGGGCCGAGCAGCGGCCTTCCTCCAGCTTACCTCGACCCCATGCTGCAGGGAGCCCGGAGGAACAGTAAGTCTCGCTTATGGATGAGCCTGGTGGGACGCAGGGTAGGGTGGGAAGCCAGGATTGTTTTGACCTGATGAACCAGATCATCTGGATGTGTTTCAGCAAGGCATATCCATGCAGGTTGCTGCTCAATCCTGAGGCGAGTGCCTGGAGTCATGCAGTTTATCATTCAGTTTCTGACCTGGGGTCAGACTCCTTCAGTGAACTAATCCCTCTCAAGCACACTCCTGCCTGATTTATTTGAACATTGGACTGGGTGAGCTTGGTGAAGGAGGGTAATGTTACAGCGTCATCATGTTTTCGTTTGCTGGATCCGGTTCGCTTTATTCACATGCCTTTTTCTGCCATTGTAATTATATTGTTTGTTTTGGAGGGGGTTGTTTCCTTAATCTTTGTCATCTCCCAGAAAATGGTACAGCTTTTATTTCCGATATGATCGTTTCAAAATTGAACTTAAAGCATGGGACCAGATTCTTACTTCTTTTATCCAGGAAACCTTTCTACTGAACCAAAAGTCACAATCCTGGTCTTGAGTGGCAAAGAAAACAGGATCAAGCTCAGGTTTCCATTTCTACACATATTTGAAGAGTCAAATCCTATTTCCACAGAAACCAACAGCTAAACTTGCCCATGGTCTTCAAAATGGCAAAGACTGAAAGTATCAGTTAAATATATATCAAATATAGAGAATTTAATGTTAAAAATTAGCAGTTAGTGTTCTCGTGAAGTGTCCCCATAGCTCTGAGAAACTTGACCCAGCCTGCCCTTTAGTGCTGACCTGGAGACTGAAGGCCTCAGGAACCTCCTCTGTAGCTGTACCTCGTCAGTAATCCCAAGGAGCATGTTTCCCTTTATCCAGACTATCAGTTTTCTATCAGAGCACCTACCTTTTTAGAGATTAGCCTCCTTTTGTGCTAGATGATGTATAAACACAAGATTTGATCTTCTGCCATCCACCGACAGACTGACAGCAATGACAAGACCGTCTGATATTTCCTTTTGTAAGTAAGTAAACTGATATGGTTCTTCTTGGATTAAGTTAATTATATTTCTTCATTCATACCCTCTGACCTGTCACGGAATGCCTTCTTATCACAGAGCAGGAAAATGGCTGATCTTTTTTCATAGGTTTTAAAGTCAAAAGGGACCATATTGCCACTTTCTGCAAAATACAGACCATAGAATTTCTCCCAGTGATTTCTGTATGAAGTGCAGTAATCTCAAGAGGAAATAACAAAATGGTTTCAGATAGACATTCAGTCTTGATATAAAGACGTCAGGTAGTGGACAATCCATTACAGCCCTCACTGAGGTCCTCCACTTGTTAATTAACTTCACAATTCAAATTTTGTACCTCATTTCCAATAGCAATTTTTCTAGCTTCAGTCTTGCGTTACTGGATCTTATTGTTAGATTCAATAGCTACTACTGTGGAAAATGTTCTCTCCCTGTAGAGATGGAGTTACCCATACTGTCTTTGATAATCTCAACTGACTTAACTCCTTGTGTTTATCAGACTTCAAAAGGATGTTATGGTTCTTTTTTTAGGGTCCTCTCCAACACCCTTTAAACAGAAAACTACTGGCTTTTGTCACTTGGCAAACATAAATAAGATTATTTGGACCCTCTCCATTTATCCTCTTTAGAGAATTTTCATACTGAAGATCCTCCTTAAGGCAGCTAATTCCTATATGTGGAAGCTTAAACAATAGCTCTGCCTATTTATAGCAATGTTAAGTTTTCCATTTATTTCCATCTTGGTCTTGTGTGTAAGCCTCTGCCATGCCTGCCATTTCTGAGCAATGAGCACACTGGGAATTCGTGTGACTGCACTGAAAGAGCAACACTAGCACCTCTCCCACTACCTTCCAGGTTTTGTATAAGCACAGAAAAAGAGTTAATGATACCACTAGGAATAAAGAAGAGAGGACAAAATTAAAAAAAAATATTCTTCAGCTAAACAGCAATGTTTATTTTGAAATTTTGATCCTGATGTAACACTTAACAAACCTTTATGCAAATTGCTTTATATAATAATGACCATTGGGATGCAAGCCATGAGCTGACACGTCAACTAGAAAAAAAACTTGGTAACATGCTTTGTTACAGACACAGAGGTCTCCATTCAGCTGCTTCTGTACAGTTGTCTAGTACTACCTGAGAATACTATAGGCTACCCACCCCGTCCCCAGCTATAGGTTTCTCATATATTCTTATCTCATGACAGATTTCCCATGTGTCGTATCTGTCAGCTGCATGTGGGTGTCTCATGTACCCTGGGACGTCTTAAATGGCACTACATGCCCAGATATGGAAAAGGAGGCAAGCCCTGCATTTGTTTACATTGAATTTAAATGATGTACAGGTTACAAATTACTGTCTTGTTTGAGTTTCTTTCATACAGATCTGAATTGCTTGCCACATCCCTACAGAGCCACTATCGTGGTTTTCTGGAGTGTGTGATTTTTTACAGATTATATCATCGGTGAGTTGAATTTTGTAACTAGTTACAGCAAAGCTGCCTTTAAGTAAATTACCACTTCTTCTGAAGAAAAGACTGTAAAGAAAATGGAAAATCTGTTTCTATTTTAGCTATGAGGGAGCATAGTATAAAATTAAGTGGCAGCACATATGAAAGCACACTGCATAGAAGGAGTCACTGAAGAGCAGGCTGCACCTCTGAGCAGATATGAATTAGACATTATTTTCTTTACCTTAGTGTCTCTGGTCATGGTAAGATACAGTGTAATAGAGATGATGAATTGATTGTTAAATGTTAATTTATAAAACAATATGCCTGATAAAAGTTATGTGGCATTGGACAGGGCATGAAGTGAGAAGCTCTTCCTGTGCATACATGAATTGGCATGGAGAGCAGATTCAAGGGGCTTAGGGACTACTGTGTAATCCATGAGTGTTTTGTGAGAGAAGAAAAAGGAGAAAAAAATGAGAGACTCTTGACCCACCAATCATATGTCCATTCTTGGCATTTCAACTAAACTTACATTCTGTCCTATAATCTCTTACAGAGATGGTGATGGCTGTAGCCGAGGACGAACTGACCCTTCAGAAAATGTACCTGATCAGCCAGCTGCTGCCTGTGGTGTTTAGGCATGCCAGCTCCAGCACAGGAGGTATGTGTAGTTCTGAGCCCCATGAGGTGCCCAGGAGTGGAGTGCTCCAGAGTTCTGAGTTTGGCTCTAACATCAACTGAATTTCTGCAGACCTCGATTTTCAATCAGGAATAACAATAACAGAGCTCATAAGGACTGCAGAAACAAACAGGGCCAGTTTGCCAAGGGCTTCAAGCCTACCTGTAGAAATGACATCACTGGTTTAGACAGAGTGCTGAAGAACCTGCCAATGTCTTGATATCTGATTAACATCAAAGTAAGATAGGAGGAGGTATCTTCAGTTTCTTCTGTATCTGAAACAGCCACCCCTATGCCAGAGGCTTTGAGTTTTTAATTTGCTACCCTATCAATACCCAGAAGGGTGGGACTGGGAAAGGTTTTCCTCAGATAGATCATCAGCAGATATGGCTGTTCTTGGAGGAGCCCTGCAAGGCAGGCATAAAGAAGGGGCTGATTCCTTTGCAAGTCAAATGTGTGATATATCACCACTTCAAATTATAAAGGAAAGGCTTTTAGAAATATGTGTAGAATAAATGGTGGGGATGAAACAAAACAGTCTTTACAAATCTGGAGCTAATCCTGGAAGGGGGAAGGCCCATAGCTCTTACCCATTGAGCTAACATTGCCCAACTGAATTTTTCTACACCCTGACAGTTCCCCTCCACCAGTTCCACCAATGGACCCCTTTGTCTCAACCAGTCAAGCTACCTCATGGTCTTCCTAGTTTGAACATACTTTTGCTTCCCTTCAGTTCAGTCCACACTTGTTCAGCCCATATGCATGCAATCCAGTGGTACAGTCATAAATAACATTACTCACTTACTTGTATTCTGATCCAGTCAAAAGTGAGAAAAAATACTTGCAAGATGCATTAGTGTAGCTATTCACTTCAGAAAAAAAATGTGTCAGAATGATAGGGCTTTGGGGGAAAATATCAGACTACCAACATTATTTTCAACAAAATATCAAATTCTTAAAGGCAGTATAGGCCTGCACAATGCAGCATTAGGACCAGCTGCCTGGTCTGTTATCAACATTTTGGTCATCCCTACTGGACAACTGAAAATAAACTGGCTAAGGACCAAAGCTGAGAAATAAAGGTCTACTGCTAACATCTTACCTACCATAAACTTGTTTATACAGATAAACATATCATTATTTACCTGCAGGTCATTTAAGAATATGACAACAAATAATTGCATTAAGAAGAAAGACTAGGTTTCATTTGGGGTTATGAAAAATTTCTGCATTACCATAAATCAGTCAGGACTTGGTCTACACACTTAGTTTAGGCTGAGATGATGGCTGACATATTTATTCATTACTGGTTTTCTTACAGGAAGTCTGAAAGAGGAAAATTTAAGAAGGTCATTAGAGACAAGAAGAGGATAGGGCTGATGTTTTTACTTTAAAAAAAAAGGAGTGAGGAATGGAGTAATTTCACTTCCTGGAATATTGCAGATAGTAATCCAGAACATGGTAGTTTCAATTATGGGGATATATTAGAAGAAAATCTGCCATGAGTCAATAAAAGAGCAAATTAATTACTAACTTGAGATCAAATAGTGTCTACGTCACTTTGCCACTAGAGGGTTTGGAAATGTATAGATCAATTTATAGACTGTATATCAGGAAAGTTTTCATTTTACATTGTAAACAAGATGCGTCACAACACTTGCCTGAATGACTTCCTTTCCAAATGGCTACATATTTTGGGGGAGAGAATTTTATTTAGAAATGAGAGTTGGAGAGCTCACAGCATCTAAAGCCCTTCCATGATTAATTGCTACTACTGCTTGGAAGTTAATTTCTAGTCTGTATTTGCTCCACTACAACTCACAGCCTTTGAACTTTATCTTACTTTTGCCATACTGAACTCACTTTCATTTTTGAAATACAGAGTACTCTCCTTGGGACAGCTAGAAGGTCACAATGGCCTAGTGGCAGCTCAACGTGCAGGGTTGCAGGAGGCCTCTGGTCTTTTTCAGCTCTGCCGTCGGCCACTGGCTGATTCACTCAAATAACCCCTTTATGACTTATTTAAAGATATAAATCTTGGTGAAATGCAACCAAGGAAAATGTGGAGAGTGTTTAAATAAAACACCACTACCCCTGCCAATTTTTTTCATCTAAGTAGATTGACACATTGAGTAAATTCCTTTAAAACACGTACTTCTAAGATAAGCACATAAATACAGCTGCTTTCTGTGATTCTGGATGTACAGAACCTTGCACTGGTAGGTGTTTTCCCAGCTCACCAAGGACCCCAGGGATTAAAGGGTTGGTATTGCATCCTCTTCCTTGCTTGCCTCCCCTTGGTCTGCCCCAGGCTGCTGGGCTTCACGCTTCACCCAGTTAGATGTGCTCCAGCCTCTGGAGACCCCAGTACCCTGCAGTGTCAGCAAGGAACTGCTTTGCAGCAGGAATAGGCGTAGCGTCATCAGAGAAGTGGCCTCTTTTAATTGATTGGCAGTCTTGCTGCATGAAGTTGAATTAGAAAGATATGCCAGCAATATCTTGCCCAGTCTCTTATTTCTCCATCTTGCTCAATTAAAATAATATTATACCAATAATATCTGATTCTGGCAGTGCTCAGACTACAGGAGAGTGTTGTGCCATGAAGCTGCTTAGAGAAAGTTGATTAAAGAAGTTGAAATCAATTATTTAAAAATCATGACTGTTCAGTAGAACCCATTTTTGATAGTGCTATTCATGTAGCTAGCTTTGGGATGTTTGAAGGTTTTATTTTATTTCATTTAGAAAATAAAGCCCGTTAACTCTGGCTTCCTGTACTGTATGGCATCTGTGCTGGTTTAGGCTGGGATAGAGTTAATTTTCTTCATAGGAGCTAGTATGGGGCTGTGTTTTGGATTTGTGCTGAAAACAGTGTTGATACCACAGGGATGTTTTTATTCTTGTTGAGCAGTGCTTAGACAGAGCCCAAGGCCTTTTCTGCTTCTCACCCCACCCCACCAGCGAGGAGGCTGGGGGTGCACAAGAAGTTGGGAGGCAACACAGCCGCAGCAGCTGACCCCAACTGACCAAAGGGATATCCCATACCATATGACATCATGCTCACCCATAAAACCATGGTGGAGGTAGAGGGGAGGCACTGCTCAGGGACAGGCTGTGCATCAGTGTGTTGGTGGTCAGCAATTGTTTTCATTTACAACATTTGTCTTTCTTGGCTTTTATTTTTCTCTCTGTTATTCCCCCCCTCTTTTCCTTATATCGTGATGATGATGATGGTGGTGATGATGATGAGACTGGTTTTATGTCAATCTGTGAGTTTTCTCACTTTTACCCTTCCGATTCTCTCCCCATTCCACCAGGGAAGAGGGCGGAGTGAGTGAGCATCTGTGTGGTGCTGAAATGCTGGCTGGGGTTAAACCGTGGCAGCACCACACCTTGGTTTTTTCTCAGTGAGAAAAAACACTGTTAAGAACAGCCCTGAAGAGCAGAGCCCTAGCTGTCTTTTGAAGGCCACTGAAGCTGGCCCTGCTTTGAGCAGAGGGTTGGACCAGATGACATCCAGAGGTTCCTTCTGACCTAAATTATTAAGACAGACTGCTTGCTGCAGTGAGATGGGTAGCCTTACTACCTGCAGGCAGAAAACTTCAGGGCTCTATTAACCACGTAGCAGTGTAATGTGGCCATGCCATTGCTAGAGACAGGCTGGCAGCTTGGTATGGAGTTTGCATGGCCTTGAGACTGAGCCTTGTCAGGATTGCTCTCTTCAGCAACCTGCAGCTTTGTTTTACTTAGTTTGGCTGTAACAGCAAAACACTGACTAGGTGTCTACAGCTCATTTGTTTTATTTTTGTTTATCATTGCATGGTATAATCTCAGTTTTGTATAGGTAGCAGTACTAAGCAGTTATTCTATGTAGAATGAGATATTTACAGCTCTAATATGATGATGGAGAGAAATACAGATCTGGTACAATAGCAGAGGCCCTGAGAGGCAGAGACACAGGGTGCGGCGTAGAGGAGGACAGGTACAGGACAATAAGGGACAGGCTACAGGCCTGGCACTGGAGACTCCATGGCTATAAGCAACTTATCTGTGGTCAGTTAAATAAATGCAGATCTGGAGCTGCACTAAACTGGATTTAGTGATAACAAAGAGAACAAAGAAACAGTATCTCACATATGTAGAAGGCATCATTAAATTCTGATCTAATGTGGCAGTGTAGACCAAGAAAGAAAAAGAAAGGTGTATCAGTATGTTAGCAGACATAAAATGACCTGGGTGGATCCTAGGGGGAGGAAGAAGAAACCAGCAGCATCAATACAATCTTCCTCCAAAGAAGGACTTCAGAGGCTGATGACTTATGGAGTTACCCTCTCCGGCAGCCCAAAGCTGCTGACTTCAGGACCCAAAGGAGTAGTGGAAGGGTGATCATTACCCTGAGAAAAAGCATAGATACTAAGAACTACATGTGTTATAATTTTAATTGTATTATTACTATCATTGAGACTTTTTCTAAAAGCATTATTATTCTATTTCTGTAGTAATTAGATCTAGACTAATAATGATTCTAGAATTAGATGGTTAAATTTTCCATTATACTAACAATTTTTTTTAATTTACTTATATATAAGGTGGGCTTCCTCTTTTCCCATGAACAATATTTTGAGTGTAACAGACTCACCAGCTCACCTACTTATTAATTGCTTAAGTCCTTCAAAGGAATTCCTGAATCACTGAAGATTTCCTTACTGCATAGTGTCAACAAAAGTCTTATAAATCACTTAAAAGCCTCAAAATCTTTAAAAAATTAAATATACCTATTAGATCTTGTGCTTGCTGTTTCTGATTGCAATGAATTCCACAATGAGCGAGAAATCCAGAAATACCTTTTTCGTTTTGCTTTCAGTCTTTATTTATTAGATAAAAACTTCTATTCCTGAATAGAAATTGATTAAACACGGCAGAGCAAGGCATTGCAAATCTTGTGTCTGCCTTTACCACAGGTGAATTGAGACCTACAAAAAAGCATTAATTACCCTTATTTGCTGTTGAAGTGTGGGTGGAAGTCAGGACTGCTCTGCGCGAGTGCTGTCAGTGCGTAAAGCCGCCCCTAAGAGCCCGATCAGATTGTCAGACTTTGGGACGGGAAACAGAAGACCCAAAGAAACGCACAGTAAGAGAGCGGCAGCGCTTGACAGCAACGCAGAGGATATGTAATCCAGGCCTCCTGACTTCACGCCTGATGTCCTTTTCACTGGATAACAACATGTCCCTCCCAAACCAGAGCTAATGCTTTATCTGGGCCTGCTACATCTCTCTGGGTTGTACAGGACATCCTTCTCAGTCCCCTTCTCCGTGCTCTCCTGCGCCCCAGTACCTGAGACTTTCCCTTCTCATTGGCTTTCTCTGTCGTCAGAGCTGAATGTGCTTTGCCAACATAGCACCAGGGAGATTATTTCTTCCCTTATGGCATTACTTGACAGCACAAAATAAGCTCCAAATGAATACAGAGCCCTTCTTCTGCAGGGACTATGCAAAATCCCTATTCATACTTACCTCTCAGTCACTGTTGCCTGTATCTCAGCATCTCTCAGCTCAGGATGCCACCAGACAGATGCTCTTCTGGCAGAAATGTACTGAGGCTTTCATTTTACATTATTTCTGTTATTCTGTAATACTTCTATATATCTAGAATTGTGAACATCACATTCACAGTGACAGCGCCAACAGAACTCGTGCACTGAGGAGTGTGGGATGTTAGGAGGGATGTGACAACAGCACTTGTGACATCTGGCCACAAATAGCAATAAATAAATAATTATAACATTGCTTTTGCTTTATGACAGACAGTGTGTGGGGGATTTGGTTGGATTCAGTGAGGTTTGCTATCACATTAATAGAATGACATTAAACAATGGTAAAAGGCCATTAAGGCTGGAAGATCAAAGCTCCAAAACTTTGCTTAAGAAATGCCTAATAAGTTAGCAAAAGCCTAAATGTCTTTAATTTAGCCCCTTTGACATACCTCCTGTGATAACACTTTCACTACCTGACCATAAAATACTTTTTCAAGAGGCTTTCTGCTTCATTCAAAGCACAGCTGATTCTCTTCAACATTGATATTGCATGTGGGGGAGAGGGGCATGAAAGGCAGGATGTATGGGAGGACATCGTCTTACATAAAGGCAAGGGGTACTTATTTTGGGTGTAAAAGTGACAGCCTGAGGCCTTGAAATCCAAACATCTCCAGAAACAGAAATAATGAAGGTTCTTCTTTTGTAATACTTGTTAATATAGAAAATAAGATCAATGACAAATGAGTTTGAGGCCTATAAGGTTCAAGAGAGGTGAATTTTTAAATTGCCATACAAGAATTCATTTTGCTAGATTCAAATTCATATAACCAGCTACTGCTGGCTTCATTCTCCCTCTTGACTATAAACAAATAAATTAATCCAAATCTTGTTCTGGCATTCATCAATGTCTTTTGGCCTGATTTTGGTTTAGTAAATGAAAAGACCTACAAAACCCAATCTTTTTTGCACTAAAGTCATAAGAAAATGCAACTAGCTAAAAGGAGCATCCAAGTGCAGATAAACTGAGATACCTGAACTTATCTTACCTGCAGTTGTGAAATCTCTGCATAACCAGTCCTGTTTTTATTTTTTAAATTGGGTATTATGAAGTTCTTTGTGTAATGATAGAGAAACATTATGTGCAGCAACTGTTATAGCTATTTGCTTTCCAGAATTTTGTTTTGGGGGGAGGTTGACCTGGTTAGAAGCAAAACAAGGCAACCTGCTGCAGCTGATTTATAGCACCTCACTTTGCAAATGTGGGAGAGCTGCAGGCCATCACCTGTAGCTTCATTACACTGTAGTGTAAAGTAGCTAGACTTTGTGAAGTAAAGAAAAAGCCTAGTTTTCAAAACAACCTTTTCATTTTTATTTTTTTTTAATTTTGGCTGAAATGTAAGAAGTTGAAGAAAGCCTATGCACAACTGCACAAGGACTACATGAGTTGCACTGGTTATGTGTCCCTGGAGAGGCCAAGAAAACAGGAAAAGGAGCCAGCCAAGAGGCATATTCAAGAGAAGGTTCACAAACTTCCCTATTACCTTTGGGATTGTTTCCAAATTATAAAGCTAAGAAAGAAAAACCTGGACTTGGCAAAATAAATAATCTGCACTGTACAATACGTGATGTCTCAGGGTGATTTGTGACATTTAGTAATACTTTATGTCATGAACAGCACAGAGGGAATAACCCACAGAAATACAGCTGGTTGAAAATTGCTTCCAAGATAATTTCTAAATGAACAATTAAATCAAAATTTTGCCCATTTTATAAGCACTATAACACAAAAAACACCTGGTTTACATTCACAAAAGACCTACTGCAAAAGGGAAATCATCTCAAAAATATTCTTACTGGAAATTACTTGGCAGAGATAATTTTGATATTTTTCATAATTTGTTATTTTAATTTTGAGATGGTTGTGACTAGAAGAAATCAATCCTATGATACTGTTCTTTACCAGTAATTAAACTTAGAGTGGTCTTGCTGTCATGAATATGCAAGAAAAGCAAGTTTAGTATTTTACTTCCCACAAATGGCCATATACAGATGGTATTTACAATTAATTTCTCACAGATAAGCTGATTGTACCCAGTTTAAACTTGATCTACAAGGAAAGGAAAGGCAGGTATATTAATCAAGAGAGTTCAGATATATTTATGGTTTTTTCTGCTAAGCACTAGTCATGTGTGTGGGACATTATCCATAAACAGTAACAGGGAAAAAAGGCTTTTATCACACATTCTTCACTGTTTGTAATTTTTCAAAAAGAGACCTACTGGAAAAAAGATTTTTCTCTGTATTGGACGTTTCCTTTGCCAAAGAGTTACTTTTTAAAATTCTTTCTTTAACCATCTCAAGAGGTTTACAATGTCTACCAAAAGAAAAAATTAATATTTATTGACTATAAATCTGTAGGTCTATCATATATCCTTTTATTGGTGGCACTTGCCAGGAGAAAATGTTCTCTGTGATACCTGAGCCATGCATAGTCTTTTAAGTAACTGTAGTTAACGTCTGTCACGGTTTAGCCCCAGCTGGTTACTAAGCAATGCACAGCTGCTCACTCAGCCCTCCTCTCCCAAGGGGTTGAGATAAAGACAGTTTAATAGGATAACAAAGGAAGAGAATAATAATAGTAATAACAATAACATATAAAAGAAGTGATGCACAAATGCAATTGCTCACCACATGCAGAAGGAGAAAAAAAACCCCAAATCCTGATGCCCAGTCTTTTTCCGAGCAGCAATCCCACCTCCCAGCTAGCTTCCCCAGTTCTATACAGAGCATGATGTTATGTATGGTATGGAATACCCCTTTGGCCAGGCTGGGTCAGCTGTCCTGGCTGTGCTCTCCCAGCTCCTCGTGCACCTGGCAGGGTGTGGGAAGCTGAAAAGCCCTTGACTTAGTGTAAGCACTACACTTACCCAGCAACAACTAAAAACATCAGCGTGTTCTCAACATTATTCTCATACTAAATCCAAAACACAGCACTATACTGGCTACTATAAAGATAATTAACTCTATCTCAGCTGAAAGCAGGACAATGTCATACCATGAAAGGCGATATAATTAAAAGTATTTATGGACTATGGTTAAAGGAGAAGTGGACTTTTGCAATGCAATTTTTCTCACTAGAATGAAAGAGAAAGCAGAAATTTGCTTCCAATGAAAATTTTATGTCTCCATAATAGGCTTGAGCTACAGCACATTTCAGCCAAGTTTCAGGGACTGTTACTGTGTGGGAAGGACAATGTCCATGGTGAACTGAGGAACTATCTGCTGGTTTCTGGTTTTTTGCATGCCATCTTTTAATTTCTACCAGAGCTTACATGCTTGCTGCTACTATGCACTGTTTTTACCATCATTTATACAATCCAATTAACATGCCAGCAGTGCAATTGCAAGAAACCCTGATAATTCTTGCCTTCAAACCTCTAAGTTCATTGTGGATAATGACCATATTCATTCCAGCATTATGTTAGACCTAAATTTTCATGAATTCTCCTCCTACCTCTCAGCAATGCTATCACTGTTACAGACCAAATAGTGTGTTCTGCATGTGTATACTTCCTGAAGACTGCAGCAGAAAATATGCAGGAGAAAAAATGGCCCAGAGCCCAAGCAGGGAATCTTGTGAGTCTGTGTTTGCACAAAAGAGATGCCTGGTCTATCACGGGAGCTCTTAAACACTACCTAAATAAAATACAGTGCAGCAAATGAAAGCTGCAGTACATGAAAACAAAATAAGATTTATTTTAAAACTATCATCTGATTTCCTATTATGTTTTCCCATTCTAATGCAGATTACATCTTTATTAATGTAGATATTTATGCATGGCTTTCATAGAACTATAATATCATCATTTGACCACATAGACATCTACCTGGCCAAGGGGAAAACAATGTAATCCCATCTTCAGCTGTTTTCTCACCAGATCACCATTGCACACATTTGCTTAAACCTGGATTCTCCTCTCCCCAGACCACTTTCTTTCAAGTGTGCCCCAAGGGCAGCACTGGTACTTCCCTGCTGGTATGTGGGTGCTTTGTAGGGCACATGTCCAAATGCAGTAAAGGTATTCTTCTTGGCTGATGCATCAGCCCCACCACCCTGTGTCTGCTAATGAAAGACATTTCAAGGACAGTGTGGATGCCAAGCAGTCATCCTTTCAAGAAACTATATTCACTTCCATTGCTGCCAGTGCAGTTAAATGGAAAAATTAATGCTTAGTATCGTAGTAGAATGGTGATAGACAATGGTCCACATGATGTCCTGTCTCAGTGGAGTAATGAACTGCTCCATGGTTGTGTATGTGCATATGTGTGTATGGCAGAATAACATTTTGCACGGAACAGTAGGATTTTCCCAACGTTACTGTAAGCAACTTCCCTACTCTGACTATAAAATTTGCCAGTGTATTTGAAGAAATGAAAAATCTCCTCTCTGGGTTGTACCCCGCAAAGTCTCTGGCTGAGATGAATCCTGCCATAGTGTGTCCAGAGAAGCAGCACCTCGGTGGAGCTCTGAGGATGTGAGCTTCATGCTGTCCGCTTTGCAAAAAAGTATTTAGAGCCCACTTCTGATGATAACCATGCAATTTTTGCCTTGTAACTAAAGGCTTTACAAAGGCTTTACACTTCCACTTTGAAATAAAATACTTAAATCCCAGTTCCTCCTGTGCTTATCTGGCAAAATCTGAACTCTTGCAAACGCAGGGGAGGACTCCAGGACAGGGGAGCATTTCCTCTTAGCGCACTGCGTGCCAGGTGCTATGTCAGAAGGCTATTTTGGTAATATCTCTAGAGCTGATGAAAAAAGACTTGTGCCTCCCTCTTTACACATGCTCAGGGGAGACCCAGCCACCACCATCACTGCGATATGGAGTTCCCAGGAAAAACAGGAGGAAGTATTCCTTGTTAAAGATTAATTTGGCTCATGGCAGCTCTTTACCATTGGGGTAAGAGGAGAGGCTCAGGAAAGCCTTGCTCTTTGCCCTTGAACTAATAAACAGTAATAATAGCCTCTGGGAGGGGCATGCTCAAGTCTTTTCCACAGATGCCCTGAGGTGTCCCCACATCTTCTTGGCATAACTTTTACCCTCTGGAATTTCCCTGCCTCTCCCATTTTGGGGCCCCTCCTCACAATGCTGGCTTCAGTCCTCTTCCCAGGCAGCCCCGGGCTCCGGCACGGGTGCTTTGGCAAGGTGCTGCTCCCACCCCACTGCTCCCACCCCACTTGCTCCCTGCCCCAGCCTGCGGCGGGAACTTGCCCCAGGGACAGTGATTCCTGACTTGTGAGGCACGTACGTGCTTGGGTGCCAGGAGCGGGGAAAGCCACTCTCAGCACCTTAAGGGGTGAAGCACCTTGTGTCTGCCCTTCACTCTCACCCGGACCTGCTTACAGAGAGGACGTCTCCTCCAGAGCCATTGGCCCCCAAGTAGCTCTTGGCCCCTTTCTAAAGGAACGTCACGCTGACCCCTGAAGATAGTGGTGGTGCCTCCTCCACAATCAGCCCCTCTCTAGACCACTTTTGAGAAATTTCCCTTTGTTACATGGGGAAGTGCTGATTTATGGATGTAGAGTAAGAATTGTACATGTTTATGTATTTGCAAAGTTTTTTACTTGTAAAGGAGGTTAGAAGCTTATAACTGAGGTTTAAAAAGGACAGGAGAAATCCACATAAAAATGCTCACAAAAGTCTTTTATCAGAACTCTATACAGAAGGTTGCTTTAAAACATCCTAAGATTTATGAAATGAATGAGCATTCCCCCCTCAGAGTATCTTGATTCATACCTGAAAGACTATGTTAAAAAATATTCTACAAACATTACCTCATAATGGTTTCAGCTTTAGTGTAGAGTTTATGTTATAGTAGAATAAACACCTGAACAAAGTAAACATGCATTACCTGGCTCTAAGAAAAGGAAAAAAAAGTTATGTTTTTCTCTCTTGCAATGTTTTTCCTCCAGGGTCTATTTTTTTGCCCTAGTACCTAATCAAAAAGGATTCTTAATACTTTGGTGTTAAGTTATGGCTCCCTCATCAGAGGATCATTAGGCAGAAGACAACAAAGGTGTTTCCTTTCCCTCCTAACCATTTCTTTTTTTTTTTTTCAGGCAAACCATAATTTGGCTGGCTACATGATTTGAGTGTCAAAAGGAGGCAGTTGCAAGGCCCATAGGGGCCACG
The DNA here is from genome assembly GCF_028858705.1 of Grus americana. NCBI lineage: Eukaryota > Metazoa > Chordata > Aves > Gruiformes > Gruidae > Grus > Grus americana. The sequence goes on from NC_072855.1 coordinate 25,175,667, forward strand.
GCTTAGTAGGATGGTTTGTTGCGGTGGCCTTACTTCTGCAACCTAGACAGCACCATGAAAGCTGGGGGGACCGTGCCACAGCCTTGCCATGGGCTTGTCAGAGGAGTCTGCCAGGCCACGTCATCCCACCTTCCAGCTAACTTAGAAATAGTGTGTCCAGTCTTGCCTTATGCAAGCCCACAATACATCCAGCACTGCAACTGCCTGCAGTACTCAGTGGGAGTATTAATTTAGCTCTCAGAAGTGAGGAATACTTGTGCTCTCAAGCCAGTGATATTCAGGCATGTCTCCAGAAATGTAATATTCTTCTTAAGAAGGATATTCTCTAATATCAGGCTTTGAGATTTGCAAAGTGATAGCAGTATAGCCCAAATGAACAATTAAATTTGACAGACTACTTTTCACTTCCCATTTAGAATAACAAGAACTATGTCAGAGTTTTATTTGATTAACATTCACTATCTGTAGTGATCAAAGTACTATGTCTAAAAAATTAGCATTTTAGGAGAAGGTCTTTGATAGCCAGCAATAAATTTCTCATACTTAGCCCGAAATCATTCCCATCTGCATTCTTTATTGGCTTATAATTTATGAAGTCTCATTAATGAAATCAAACAGATAGTAAGCACACCTAAAGCTTCATCCTAACACAAAATAGAGACTCCACATAATTAGGGTAACAGCTATTATTTTACTTCTTTGCTCTGCCCCTCCTGCAATTAGTATGATTCGTAGTTCAAGAGGGAAAGCATCACAGACTTTTCACAAGATATTGCTTTAATCTCACCTTATGCTTTGTACGTGCCTTCTGAGCAAACTAGGTTCTGACTCTCCCTTCACTGGGAGTCTACCGATTAATGGCTTGATTATGTGGATCACATCCGGAAAAAAAAATAATCAGTCACTTCAGCTAGAGGTTTGCCTGCTAAAGGACTATAAATAGTGTTTTTCCTATGATATCAACTGAATTCAAAGAGCAAGACTTGTACAGCAAATACTTTTCCAACAGGTACAGTGCCACTGGGCTCAGTACTTGGGGGAACATGAGTATTTATTGTCAGTATACTGCAGAAGTCAGGGAGCACAGAGGGTAAGGAAAGATTACTGTAGCAGGACTTGGCTCGGGCTATTTTCCAACACTGAGACTATGCAGTATAGAACATCCTTTTATAAATATGACCTTTATAATATTTTGCATTAGCCTACTAATGCCATGGGGAATGTTTGATTTGGGTTTATGCAGTTTCAAAAAAGTCTGGTAAGGAAGTATCCATCATTTATTACTTCTGATGGAAAATTGTGTATCAACAAATCAAAATTTTAGTAGAAAAATGTCTGTAGAAAATGGTAGGTATTTCACACACACAAAAAAAAAAAAGTAAAAAAAAAGTGCAAACTTCAGAGCTTTTGGGTGGGGAGTGAATGTTTTCCATTTGGAATTTCAGATCGGCTTGCACCAGAGAGTGATAACATGTTTCCCTCTGGTCACCACCTCTTCTGTGATTCTGGCGTCCTAGGCATAAACACACCTCATTGCACCTGCAGGGATCGCTCACCGAGCAGCCAGCTTGGCTGTCGCTTGCTGCGGCAGGGAGCCTGCTTCTTGTCACCCACAGACATGCAGCAGGAACTGAGCGCTGAGCTCATGGAACACCATGCCAGGAGTAGATGACCAACTACTTTTTGCCCTATTTGTCCTTCAAGCCGCAGCAAAGCTTCCTTCATGACCGTGGGAAGAGTGCGTGCTGCCTGGTGCACATGTGGCTCACCAAAACCCAGGGCTACTCCTTCACCAGGGACCATCAGACCACAGATGCAGGCCAGGGGAAGGGGTGACCCCTTCAACAGTGCCTGAAAATGCTCACTGGAAGAGTCTCCCCATCCCCAGAAGCAAGGTACTGCCAGTCCTCATGCGCTGACCTCAGCCATTTCAGAACTGGAAGGGCCACCATTTCCGTCATAGTTAATGATCTCTTGTCTTAGTGCTCAGTCAAAGTAACTGGTTTACAAAGAAGCTGAGAACTAAAGATGGTGATAACAGAGCACTTACATTGAGTAGCATTTGCCTGGCATGTGACAACAGGTGGTCACCTTGATGGGTTTAACAGGGTCCTGTTTCCTACCTAATCAGTAATTAGCTGGTCAATATGATTAGGGTGTGTAGCACTAGAAACTAATGGTACCGTTTCCTCTTACTGGATTTTGGAGCAGGGAGATGGAAAGCAGAATGACTGTGACTGCTTCATTTTGTTAAATCGTGCAAGTTTGGCAGCATGTTCAGAAGTCGAATTTTCAAAGCTGCTTCTAGAAAGCATGAAAGCTGACAATCACTCAGTGATTTGCAGGAATTTAATAGTATCAGAGTAGAGAGTATCTTACTGCCTGTCCATTCTTGCATTGGTAGAAGTGGCCATATTTCTCTTCTGATCTTAAGAAATTATGATGTGGAAAGCAATACTTAAAATAAATTTTAAGCAATATTTAAATAAATTTAATGATTGACAAATTGTTCCTGAGCAAAAAGAAAGCAAAACAATCCCACCAACATCTGATGCAATAATGGTTTGGAAGGCAGTAGCTGATACTGAAGTTGCAATAGTTGTGGTTTTGGAATTAGATTAACTGCAAAGGCCTTCTGCAAGCATTCTGGAGGTTCTCTGCAACACATTTAGACCCTGAAGTTTTAACACAAATTGATGACAACGTACCTGCATGTCAGCTACCTACGATAGTACATAGAATATAGAAAAAGTGCAAAAGGTGTCTAAGAAAACAGATCCAAATCTGACTCTGTGGGATTGCACCTGTCTCAGGCACATTTTGTCCATGAGTGATACCGTGCATGAGATGACAGGGGTTTGTCTCATGCACTGAAATTTTTACAAGTGAGATATCTGCCCTGTGCAGTTTCACAGAAACGCAATGAATAATGGGATCTTACTGCAATGTTATGGACAAGCTTGAACCTTCTTGGCAACAGCTGTGCAGTCACTTCTGCTAAGGAACAATTGCCTTAGCACTTAATCAGACAATACATTGGTTTTGACCAATATAGCATTAGTATGTGATACCAGATGTGGTCTGACAGAGTTGTTCCTTGAACTGCAAAACTGGCTTGCAGCATTAACAGAAGTATTGAGTGTTGTAGTTTATGATATCAAGCCCGAATTTTTCTTGAAACAGCCCAAGAGGCTTTGAAAACATTAACATTTTAGGGTGTTTGACTTGCAGTTCCAGAGTAAGAGGGAAAATTATAGCTGAGGAACTATTTTGGATGCTTCATGAAAAGTTTAAGGCAGGCAGAATTCCCATTAAATTGAAGTTGTAGGTAAAGTGTGCATTGGCAATGAGAAAACTGAGAATTGCTTCACTGCTAAGGAAGCTTTAACTCCTGCAAAGTGTGGACTGCTAGTCCTCAGAAACCTGTTTCAAAGAAGAATTCAAGTTTAATGACAATAATTTTTGAATAGTCACAACATTCCCATACAGAATTCCCAAAATTAGTTAGGCAGATGAATCATCCAGGGCAGACTGTACCATTTTAACTCAAACCTTTAAAGCCTGTTGTCAAAACCATCATTATGTCAGCATCTGAGTGTGCTGTGGGTGATGCTATCACACCAAGTAGATATTCACCATAATTTAGAAGCTTATTGATCCACTTTTCCAAGTATATAAGATCAGGCTATTGAAGATGCAGCGCAAATAGCACAGTCCACACATCATAAGGCAGGAGCACTAGAATTCCACCAGTCTCCAGTACAAAATAGCAAATTTAATCAATTTTGTAGTTGTGAGAGACCATTTGGCCCACGTGTTTGTTAGCCTAACACATCAAACCCTTTTCTTTCTGACTGAGGGCGTGCACCCTGACCAGTACTGTGAGCTGCTGGCCCTGGTAAGCTGTTGTATCCCTCTGGCAGTGTCTGTTAATGCAAGTCTGAAGAGCAGCATGTGCAGCGACTGGCAAGAAACTCTGAGAGTAAATCATTGTCTGCTGGTTAAGCCCGCTACAGTCAATAGCTATACGAGGGTGATATAGATGTATTAACTGGGTATATATTAACTGAAGCGCAGGATCTCTTCCAGCCTTTGTAGAAAATCCTGCTGATGAAAAATAAAAGCCTTTTATGTCACCAGTTTACCCAATAGCTATCTCATTCAAACCATCAGCACTGCTCTCATAAATTCCTGCATTATTTTCCATGCTTAAAGAGCACGTGTTGACTGGCAGCAGCTGAGACATGCTAAAAGCCATCCAAGTAGCATGAAAAGTGGCATCAGACTGTGTGAGCCTGCAATAATCCACTAATCTTTTTGAATACGTTCTTTTATTTAGGCAGACTTTGGTTATTAGATTTGACACATATTCACATATTAAAAACCTGATCATTATTATGTAGCTGGCTAATCCTCAGTTTGAGGAAGGATTGATTTTTGCACTCATATAGAAAGGCTGTCGACATAATCATAGAATGATAGAATGGTTTATGTTGGAAGGGACCTTAAAGATCACTTAGTTCCAACCCCCTTGCCACTAGACCACGTTGCCCAAAGCACCATCCAACCTGGCTTTGAACACTTCCAGGGATGGGGCATCCACAGCTTCTCTGGGCAACCTGTTCCAGTGTCTCACCACCCTGACAATAAAGAATTTCTTCCTTATATCTAATCTAAATCTACCCTCCTTCAGCTTAAAGCCATTACCCCTTGTCCTATCACTACATGCCCTTGTAAACAGTCCCTCTCCAGATTTTCTGTAGGCCCCCTTTATGCACTGGAAGGCTGCAATAAGGTCTCCCTGGAGCCTCCTCTTCTCCAAGCTGAACCCCAACTCTTTCAGCCTGCCTTCATAGAAGACGTGCTCCAGCCCTCTGATCATCTTTGTGGCCCTCCTCTGGACTTGCTCCAACAGCTCCATGTCCTTCTTGTACTGGGGCCACCAGAGCTGGACACAGTACTCCAGGTGGGGTCTCACAAGAGCAGAGTAGAGGGGGAGAATCACCTCCCTTGACCAGCTGGTCACGCTTCTTTTGATGGGCTGCTCTCAATCCATTCCTCGCCCAGCTTGTAGTTGTGCTTGGGATTGCGCCGACCCACATGCAGGACCTTGCACTTGGCCTTGTTGAACTTCATGCAGTTCGCATGGGCCCACCTCTCCAGCCTGTCCAGGTCCCTCTGGATGGCATCCCTTCCCTCCAGTATGTCGACCCCACCACACAGCTTGGTGTCATTGGCAAACTTGCTGAGGGTGCACTCAATCTCACTGTCTGTGTCACCATCAAAAATGTTAAAGAGCGCCGGTCCCAAAACCAACCCTTGAGGAATGCCACTTGTCACTGATCTCCACTTGGACATTGAGCTGTTGACTGCAACTCTTTGAGTGCAACCATTCAGCCAATTCCTTATCCACTGAGTGGTCCATCCATCAAATCCATGTCTCTCCAATTTAGAGACAAGGATGTCATGTGGTACAGTGTCAAATGCTTTGCACAAGTCCAGGTAGATGACATCAGTTGCACTTCCCTTATCCACCAACGCTGTAACCCCGTGTCCTGGTTTTGGCTAGAATAGAGTTAATTTTTACAGGAAGCTGGGACCAGACACAGCCAGGACAGCTGACCCAAACTAGCCAAAGGGGTATTCCATACCATATGATGTCATGCTCAGCATAAAAGGGGGTTAGTTGGGGAGAGGCAGTGCAGCTCTGGGCAGCTCCAGGACGGTCTGAGTGGCAGTCGTGTATGGTTGTTGGGTAAGAAACTGTGTTGCGTATCACCCATTTTGTATATGCTAAGTACTGCTGTTGTTGTTTTCCTCTTCCTTTGCTGTCCCAGTAAACTGTCCTTATCCCAACCCATGCGTTTTACCTTTTTCTTTCAGTTCTCCTCCCCATCCCGCTAGGGATGGGGGAGGAGTGAGTGAGTGGCCACACGGTGCTCAGCTTAGCTGCTGGGGCTAAACCACAGCACCCCATCATAGAAGGCCACCAAATTTGTTAGGCACCATTTGTCCTTAGTGAAGCCAAGTTGTCTCTCACCAGTCACTTCCTTATTTTCCATGTGCCTCGGCATAGTTTCCAGGAGGATCTGCTCCATGATCTTACTGGGCACAGAGGTGAGACTGGTCAGCCTGTAGTTCCCTGGGTCTTCCTTTTTTCCCTTCTTAAAAATGGGGGGTTACGTTTCCTCTCTTCCAGTCAGTGGGAAATTCATCAGATTGCCATGACTTCTCAAATGTGATGGATAGTGGCTTAGCAAATTCATAGAATCATAGAATCATAGAATGGTTTGGGTTGGAAGGGACGTCAAAGATCATCTAGTTCCAACCCCCCTGCCATGGGCAGGGACACCCTCAACTAGACCACGTTGCCCAAAACCTCATCCAACCTGGTCTTAAACACTTCCAGGGATGGGGCCTCCACAACCTCTCTGGGCAGTTCCAGTGCCTCACCATCCTCACAGTAAAGAATTTCTTTCTAACATCTAATCTAAATCGACCCTCCTTCAGCTTAAACCCATTACCCCTTGTCCTGTCACTACACTCCCTGATAAACAGTCCCTCACCATCTTTCCTGTAGGCCCCTTCAGGTACAGGAAGGCCGCAATTAGATCTCCCCGGAGCCGCCTTTTCTCCAGGCTGAATAATCCCAACTCCCTCAGCCTGTCCTCACAGGAGACATGCTCCAGCCCTCCAATCAGCTTCACAGCCCTCCTCTGGACTCGCTCCAACAGCTCAATGTCTCTCCTCTACTGGGGCCCTCAGAGCTGGACGCAGTACTCCAGGTGGGGTCTCACAAGAGCGGAGTAGAGGGGCAGGATCACCTCCCTCGACCTGCTGGTCACGCCTCTTTTGATGCAGCCCAGGACACGGTTGGCTTTCTGGGCTGCAAGTGCACACTGCTGGCTCACATTGAGCTTTTCATCAATCAATACCCCCAAGTCCTTCTCCTCGGGGCTGCTTTCAATCCATTCCTCACCCAGCCTATAGCTGTGCTTGGGGTTGCGCTGACCTACTTGCAGGACCTTGCACTTGGCCTTGTTGAACTTCATGCGGTTCGCACAGGCCCACCTCTCCAGCCTGTCCAGGTCCCTCTGGATGGCATCCCTTCCCTCCAGTGTGTCGACCACACCACACAGCTTGGTGTTGTCACCAAACTTGCTGAGGGTGCACTCGATGCTGAGTTCCCTCAGGACTCGTGGATGCATCTCATCAGGTTCCATGGACTTGTGCACCTTCAGGTTCCTTAGATGTTCTCAAACCTGATCTTCTCCTACAGTAGGCAGTTCTTCATTCTCCCAGTCCCTGCCTTTGCCTTCTGCAACTTGGACAGTATGGCTAGAACACTTGCCAGTGAATACCGAGGCAAAAATGTCGTTGAGTACCTCAGCCTTCTCCATGTCCCTAGTCTTCCTTTTATCACTGATGTCCCTATAGAAGCTTTTCTTGTTGCCCTTGATGTCCCTGGCCAGATTTAATTCTATCAGGGCTTTAGCTTCCATAACCTGATTCCTGCCTGCTTGGACAATTTCTCTGTATTCCTCCCAGGCTACCTGTCCTTTCTTCCACTCACTGTAGGCTTCTTTTTTGTGTTTGAGTTTGTCCAGGAGCTCCTTGTTCATCCATGCAGTCCTCCTGGTGTTTTTCCCTGACTTCCTCTTTGTTGGGATGAGAGCTTGGAGGAGGTGACCCTTGAATACTAACCAGCCTTTTTGGGCCCCTCTTTCTTCCAGGGCTTTATCCCATGGTACTCTACCAAACAGATCCCTGAAGAGGCCAAAGGCTGCTCTCCTGAAGACCAAGGTAGTGAGCTTGTTGTGCACCCTCCTTGCTGCCCTAAGGATCCTGAATTCCACCATTTCATGGTCACTGCAGCCAAGGCTGCCCTTAAGCTTCACATTCCCCACCAGCCCCTCCTTGTTGGTGAGAACAGTATGGCACCTCTCTAAGCACGAAAGCTCTTTGTTTCTAAGTGTATGATATACTTTGTTTTAACAGCATTATCAGAGACTTGACATAAATGATAGGTAGATTTACATAGAGGGGAAAGTATATATACTGTCAGCGCAAAACTGCATCACAGCTACTGATCAAAGTAGAAATGGGTTTGGTTCTCTGTGAAACATTCACTTGTGTGCTTGGAGTTAGATGACAGGTCTGTTCTAGTAGGCATTTAAGCACTTCTGTAAAGGCAAACATAGAATCGCAGAATCATAGAATCATTTAGGTTGGAAAAGACCCTTAAGATCATCAAGTCCAACCATTAACCTAGCACTGCCAAGTTCACCACTAAACCATATCCCTAACCTCCACGTCTACATAACTTAATAAAGTCAGGAATAAAACTGCAGGAGAAATATTAATTTAGGGTTATTTTGATGCATATATGCCTAAAAAATAAAATGAACAAATGTTAAAATCAGAAGCAAGAATGCATTTTTTATGTAAGTATTCATAGAGCAGCCTACTTTTGCCCAATTATGTAGCATTTTCCTGAAAATATTTTTCACTAAATTGAAAAAACAATGCCCACTAGATCTTGCAGAAGTAATCAAAATTTTTACAGGTTTCCAGACTGTTAGAAAGTAGATTATAATGAGGTCACTGAAAGTTAGTTATTAACATTGGCTTTTTGGTGAGCATCTCTTAACTAGGACTTTAAGTATACTTTTCAAGTTCTCAGAATGCAGTTTCACTATTTCTTTCTAATGTCTCTGTTTTAATCACTGTTCAAGTCACTGAAAGACTTTCAATTTTCATTAACAGAACTGAACTCATTACCAGGGCACAATGGTGCTTCAGCCCAGACCATATGGTAGGATCCCATTGCTTTTTCACCTACAAATGAATGCTGAAAATCCAAGTGGTAACTGTTTCCCATCTGAACAGGGATCTGGATAAGATTTTGGGGGACCCATTCCACATCAGTTGTTTCAGAAATATGTTTCTGCATCTGGAGATCAGGCCTATTTAAATATGCACTTAGATATTTAATTCTAAGTTGCACACATTCATTCTTGCTAACCAGATGCACAGAAGTCACTGATAAATTCAAATGATGCTAGTTTAAGAATGTGCACACACCTTTACATTTTGTGACAAGCTTCTACTGGCCATGGCTGCAGGCCTTATACAAAACTAAAATAAGTCTTAATAAGTTATTTATGTAATGAGCTTGAATAACATTTTTACTACTTCATTGATGTAACCATTTAATAATCAGATTTGCTTTGCTCTTGCACATCATATTTTAAAATAGTCACCTTCTCAGCTTTTGAAAGAATGCGATCATGAAGTCAGTCCAACTCCAAGGATATTATAACACTTTTTCTCAGTAAAACAGACGTAGATAAGAACCATGGCAAACCCCGAGACTTGCTGTACTGTCCAGATAATGAGATTTCAGTATAGGGCACTTAAATGGGTGTTCTTTGTCCTGAAAGTGATGTGAATTTTCCTGCTAAAATGCAATTCTCATGATGATAACAGTACGCAGAAACCTCTGTGTGGTTGATCAGCACAAAGTTTATACCACACTTAGATCATATTTTAAAACTTATTGAAGGACTTCACTTTTGTGCAATCTGGGGTTCTGCTTTGTACTATAATGATTTCACCCAGTGGGAATGTTAATTTGCACACATTATCCTATTATCATATTTCCCTCCAGGCTCTATTAGCTTGAGTGCAATACTACGTGAATGTAGCTAGACTGCCTTCAGACATGAGTTGGTTCATGCACAGCTAGTTCAAAAAATCGTTGCTTTTTGGAGCTCCGCAGGTTGTCCCCATGCATATTTTTCCATATTGGCCCTTGTATATTTTTATTATAGTCTTTGCCCACTAATACTATATTTAGCCCTTTACCCCAGGAGATTCTCATCAATGTATTATACATTAATCAGAATTATTAATCAGTAACTTGCTCTGCATCAGTAGACACCAGCATTTGTAAATGAAAAAATGCAAATTATTTTATTCACTCCAGATGGGAGATGGATTATAAGGGTAATAAAAAGTGAACAGAGTAGCAGAAATGAAAAGCTGGGCTAGTTTTTCTTCTTTTTTTTTTAAAACAGAATTGGTCAGTGGTTTATACTTACTGGAGGGGAGAGATGAGATAATGTGAAAGTTGTTTGATGACAAAAAGTGGAAATCTTTCTTCATCCAAATACTGCTTGGGTAATGGCTAGCACAAGTTTCTTGTGAATTGACTATTGTCATGGTTTTGCCCCAGCCAGCAGCTAAGCACCATGCTGCCGCTCACTCACTCCTCCCTCCCTGACGGGAAGGGGGAGAGAATCAGAAGAGTAAAAGTGAGAAAACTCGTGGGTTGATATAAAAGACAGTTTAATTTCTAAACAAAAAGCCATGCACACAAGCAAAACAAACCAAGGAATTCATTCACCACTTCCCATGGGCAGGCAGGTGTTCAGCCATCTCCAGGAAAACAGGGCTCCATCATGTATAATGGTTACTTGGGAAGACAAATGCCATCCCTCCCAACGTCCTCCCTTCCTTCTTCTTCCCCCAGCTTTATATGCTGAGCATGATGTCATTAGGAGCCACTAATGAGCACTGGACTCTACTATAGAGTAAGGCAAGCAAGCCTCATGGCAAGCATAGGAGCCTGCCAATTAATAGCTAAACATCAATAACAGCTATAAATTTGATCTAGAACATTCCAATCAAATCTGTCATCTCAAACCCTTTGAGCCTCACGCTGGGCACTAGAAAGCACTGGTTTAGGCTGGGATCAAGTTAATTTTCTTCATAGCAGCTAGTATGAGGCTATGTTTTGGATTTGTGCTGAAAACGGTGTTGATAACACCGGGATGTTTTCGTTACTGCTGAGCAGTGCTTACACAGAGCCAAGGCCTTTTCTGCTTCTCACCCCACCCCACCAGTGAGTATGCTGGGGGTGCAGAAGAAGCTGGGAGGGGACTCAGCCGGGACAGCTGACCCCAACTGACCAAAGGGATATTCCATACCATATGACGTCATGCTCAGCATATAAAGCTGGGGGAAGAAGAAGGAAAGGAGGAGACATTTGGAGTGATGGCATTTGTCTTCCCAAGTAGCCATTATGTGTGATGGAGCCCTGCTTTCCTGGAGATGGCTGAACACCTGCCTGCCCATGGGAAGTGGTGAATGAATTCCTTGTTTTGCTTTTCTTGTGTGCACGGTTTTTGTTTTATTTATTAAACTGTCTTTACCTCAACCCACAATTTTTCCCACTTTTTTACTCTTCTGATTCTCTCCCCCATCCTGCCGGGGGGGAGTGAGTGAGCGGCAGTGTGGTCCTCAGTTGCTGGCTGGGGTAAAACCGTGACAACTATCTTCAGAGGTACCAAAGTGATTTAATCACACCCCTGCAATCCCAGGCTTGTCTGACAGTTAAGATGCCAATAATCTCAAATACAGTGTTATGAGTACTTGCCCGCTGGAAGCTGCACTGTTCTCTCTTTTGTATCCCCTGTGAAGTGGGTTCCTCAACTGGACCCCAGAGATACGGACACTGTGTGAAAGATGCCAGTCCCTGGTCAGCCAGTCCAATGGGAGCTGCTGTGTAGAGGCAGCAAGGCACCACTGGTGCCTCTAGCAGGAGGGAAAGAGTTTCTTACCAACTTTTTTGTGACTCTGATGCAGAGTGCCTGAAGACCTAGAATCGATGATTGTAGTTGCAAGAAGGTGTTGTCCATAAGAATGATTATTTTGTTGGTTGTTGGTTTATTGCAATCTATTAGTGCAATGCAGAGCACCCTACAGGCACAAATTACAGTCCTTGCTGTGGTCATAAAACATTGCAATTGAAATTTCAAAAGATATTGGGCAGGTATCCAGCGTTAGATCCACCTTTCTTTAGGAAGAGTCTCTCTACCAACGTGCCCTACCCCAATTCACTGTGAGCTAAGCTCTCCCCACCCTGAATAACAGCACTAATTAAGAAAGTTTTTGGCTAATTACATTTCATACTGCTGCTTAGGTCGACCTAATTTGTGCTTGGCATGCTCTGTAAGGAAAGTTAGTCAGTGAAGAATAAGACGCTGTGTCGCAGTAAACAACTCAATGCAGGCAATATCTGGGCAATCTAAAATAGATATTTGTATCTCTTCAAAGGTAAAAACACAAAATGGTGTTTCTTTGTTGTTAATTTTATAAGCACTTTCTAGGGCAAAACTGAATGGTGTATTTGTTGTAGCACAAATGTTGCCTGAGATGTGTGCAGAAAACTGGTGAATCATTTCCTGTTTGCTGCATTGTCACTTCACAGCTTTCCCCCAGCAAGGGGAATGATGTCGCCCAAAACAACCTACAAAGCACATCTGGGCGCTGAGTTTCACACAGTCTCCCAGATCCCTCTTGGCCATGGAGGGCTGTATGCAGCAGCGTGTGCGGTGTGCTGCGTGCTGGTGCAGGCACTGTGGCTGAGGAGGGGAATGGAAGGAGCTGGGCAGGTATTGACGCTTCACCCAGCCTTGCCCTTTCCTGAAAACCTGCACAGTGGGAGATGACACTGACTCGATGATGCAAATGACTTGATGAAGCCCACTTTCTCTTTGACACTGTAGATAATAAATTGTTAGGGAGAAGAGGGAGCCTTAAGCTCCTTTCCTGGCTTACCTGGCACATGGATTTCTGTTACAGTCCAATGCAGGGATCTTCAGCAGTTCTTACACCCACGCCCCACACAAAGTGCTGCTGAAGTCGGGCCAGGAATGACACGATTGCATTAGCAGGGCCTAGGTCTGAACAAGAGTCATGACGTGTGGCTGCACTATGTCACATGAAGGAATAAAGGTATCTCATTGCTCACTTTGCTGAAGCGCTGCTTGAAAGTCAGTGGCAAATACGTAGTCACAGAAACGTTGGTCAAAAGAGGCCTGTGAAGGTCACTGACTCCAACCTCTCTCTGGAAGTGGGACTGCCGCCAACGCTGGTTCATCAGGTCAGCTGCGACTGGGGTCGAGTCCTGGAAATATCCAAGGACTGAGACTCCACGGCCTCCCCAAGCTCTTCCACTGCTGCACTACCCACCTGGTGAAAATGTTTTTTGTAATGTCCAACCTGAACCTCCAGTTTGTGGCCATAGCCACATGTTATATCATCTGCCACCTCTGAGAGGAGTTTGGTTTTCTCACCTGCTTCTGACACATCAAAATCCTCACTAAAGTCAATATATACTCTGTCCAGCGCTCTCCTCCCATCAGTATAGGCAGTCATTTCATCATAGACTGCGGTCAGGTTTGTCAAGGAGGATTTGCCCTTCGTTTACCTTCCTGTCTAAACATGATTGGAAATTATTTCCACGACGACATGCTCCATGATCTTTCCAGGGACTGAGGTAAGCCTCACTTGTCTACAGTTCCTCCTCCCAGGTCCTCCTTCTTGCCTTGCTTAAAGATGGACATAACATTAACTTTTTTCTAGTAAGAATCAGAGATCCCACTACCCTGGTTTCACCACAGTTTTCAGTGCAGCAGCTGTTTAGTAACTTTCTTAAAAGCCTCTCACATGGACTGTGTTTTATACATCCTCTACAGACTCCCATCATGTCAAAATCATTCCTGATGCTTTTCAAGAAACCAGTTTTCCCTTGTAGAGCATATCATCCATGTCCTTTATTTCCTTCAGTTAGACAGACTGCCTGGTTGGAACATGAGTAACAATCCATTGAAAGGGGGGATAGTTATGCAGACAGAAAATTAACATAGGCTGATGATAAACACTGGCTATGTTCTTTTCATGGAATAATCTTGAAATTTTCAGCCTTTAAGCTAAGTTTCAAAACTTGGCTATTTGTTCCTACTATTTTACTATAGGAGCACTGCACTTTTTCTTCTTTTGGAGGAAATATAGACTGTTTAGTGCTTTTGCAACCAACTTCCCATAATGTAATTTACACTTCTTTTTGGGGTACTAGCAACAGAGTTTTATGATATGAGCATTTTCGAAATTACAGCAAATGAACTTAATGGCTATTATGCTTTACTCAAGCTAAATTCTCCCTCCCAAAATACAGAATTTACTTAATATAATTTAATTAATGTTTTGGACATGCAGAATGCATACATACATTATATAATTGAGTGTATAAAACCAGGAAACACTCCTTGTATGACTTCACCTTGCCATTCATGTATCACATAATAATAAGGATGCTAAATAACAGTTGGCATATAGGAATTTACTTTGCAGAAGGTTTTTTTTATATAACAAGTGTTTTCTTAGTCTCTTAATCCCAAATGTAGTTCTTAAATTTTCTACTTGCTGTACACCTGTTGTAAATCTTAGTCAAAGGGTCCCTTCCTTCCTATATTCTTTCTATCCCTTCTGAAATCCATATCTGAACTGACAACATTAAAAAATGAAATTGCAGAAGCTGACAAGGGCAATCAATCATATTTACCTACGTTGTTTTAGTAGATAGACTTCTCTCTGACAAATCAACCATGAAATCAATTAATCCAATTAAATTAATTTTATGTGGAAAGTCTGCTCTGTGCTTTGTATATGACCCCAGCTTTTGCCTATTGAATCACTTTGGTAACATGCATGCATAGGTTCTGTGGAGGTGTGTGCTATGCCAGTCACCAAAAATTAACTGCCAGCTTTCCACTGTTCATCCTTCAGAGCCAGTTTAATCCAATTTTGTAGTGTTTTCCTCTCTGAGCTCCCAGTGAGCTGTCCTGCCCGATGCACACTCTTTTTCCAAGTCACAATATGATTGGATGATGCCAGAAGCAAAGCTGCATGTCAAACATAATATGAGGAGAGCAAAATATTTCTGCAGTGCTGTACAAGTCCCACATGCAGCATGTGTTGCATGGGCATATGCGGATTAGGTATGTGGAATTTACTGAAACTGAAATGTTCTCCTGGTTTATCCCTGTTCAGCATCTCTACCACATACACAACCAACAGCTTGTGCTCACTAGAAATAAAACCAGTAATTGTACAAGAAAAAAAAAAAAAAAGAAGCCAGAGAGTCTGAACACTGAATAGGAATTTCTGACAGTTAGTACTGGGTGTGTGAGAGGGAAAGAGCCGTGAGCGACAGAGCCTCTCAAAGTCTGAATGCACTAGCCCAGTTTTTCAGAGGTGTAGCTCATTGGCTGCACCTATGCAGCAACCCTACTCTTCCCTCTAATTCTGTCAGCTGTAATAAAAGGAGAAATTAAACATTTTGCTATCCCCAGCCACTGCATTCAGATAGCTCTTGTTACGTTTCTACCCTGATGGCTTCTTGCAGCGTTCACCATTTTCCTTTTTCTTTTCCCTAAAGGAATAATGCCCTATTGTTATCCTGCTCCTGAACACTTTCCAGGATGATGTTAGGTGAGTGCACAGCGTTCCCCATGCCAGAAGTCCTCCTTCCCTGCACTAAGTAGGGTTCATTGTCAAGTCACAGACAATTACTTTATCTGATACTTGTCAACATGCAGTCAGACAGGAATTCTTTACCTCCAAAACTGCTTACTCGGCACCATCCACTGCTGACTTTTCCCTCCTTTCAGCCTGTCTGGAAGGAATGAATGGGGTGGAAAGGAGACAACAAGCTCACTTTCAAGCCATTGCTCTCAGGGCTGAGCTGGGAAACTCTCTGGAAGGATATCCTGCACAGCTGGAGCTCTGGACTCCTGCAGAGCAACTCCGAGAGCCAAGCGCCGAGGAAGGCAGGTGGCTGGAGAAAAGGTACTCGAGAGCCTTTGTATTTCCTTAGCAGCAGTGGAAGGAGCAAAGCCCCCTGTGATACCCACCAAGCAGTAGCCAGGGTACAGCTAGCAGCTTGCAGGACGTGCCTCACAGCCCGTTTTAGGTAGCCACTCTGACAGGTCCATCAGTCATGTCACCAGTCAGCCCCAGTAACAGCAGAAAGGCCAAAGTCCAGAATTTACATCCCGCCAAAATGTGAATATCCATTGTGCTAAACATTGTAGGTCATCCCTACATCTGTGCAAACAAATGGGAAAAACTTCGCTTTTTTATTCTCATTCTTGCATTGTTTTTCTATCATCTAAAACAAAGTCAGTTGATTTGTGTTAATTCCAGCTTAGATAAAGTAAAATTACAGGCAATGCCCCGCGTTTTGTATAGCAGCATGTGAATTAGCTAGGCATCCAACGCTGATCTGACACATCCATAACAGTGGTAAGAAATCAGTGGATCTGTTTGCAGAGTGGTATATTACTCAATTTAAGGGCAGAAGGGCAGGAAAGGAGGCCATGCAAAATCTGACTCATTTACCTATAAATCAGCTTATGGTCAGGAAGATATTTATTTATTGATATTTGGCCACAATCAGTAAGACAGACAAGCAACAAGAACAAGTGATTACAAGACTGTTGTAGTCTCAGGAAAGGTTAAGGTTTGATGTTGATACTTTGCCACACAGGAACGAGTAAATTTGTTTTCAACAGCTTTTACTCCAGGTGATTTGATGGGGTGAGACAGGTTTGTTACTAGTAAACCATTTATCTCTCTTTTCAAAAACAGTACACAACATCTATGAAACATAACTGATCAGACACACCCTATAGGAGGTACACCCTTCCTACCCTTGTAAGCCAGCAAAATCTATGTTTTCATCTCAGACCAATAGCGTGAACCACGCTGGATGCTCAGAGCCAGCATCTCACCACATGTAAACCAAAGTAGCTCTTCTCAAGGCAGTGGAGTGGTGCCAGCTGTGCCATTTCAGATCAGATCTACAAACCTCCATACATGTGTCGGTCTGCCTATAGGAGCAATCTGAAGCTATCTGCTTACAGAAATAGGCTTTCAAAACACGTGTAGAAAACATTGTGCAAAAAATTTGCCCTTTTCAGGAACTGTGAATCCAGGGGTCTTTACACCAAGAGCAACTTTTACTCGGTCTTGTTGCTTAACAAAGGCCAGAAAATGTCATCAGCCCTTCCTCATTTAAGTGCAATGCATTGTAGTTGAACCTGGGTTTGCTTATCTAGCTTTCAGATATCTA
This sequence comes from Grus americana, assembly GCF_028858705.1. NCBI lineage: Eukaryota > Metazoa > Chordata > Aves > Gruiformes > Gruidae > Grus > Grus americana. The sequence continues at coordinate 25,192,648 of NC_072855.1, forward strand.
CACTAATATCTACAATTACTATTTTATGTATTGCAATGTGTTACATGCAGGTACAAATAGAAGAACCATGAAACATAGACTATGCTGTCTGCAAAACAGCATCCCATCCAAAAAATTGCCTTGTAGGCACTCTAAACTTTTTAAAACATGAAACAATACTGTCTTATTGAATTTTAAATTGTTTTAGAATGTTAACTTGCCCTTCCAATCAAATATAACCGACAGACACATAGTTCAAAAGAGCTGTCCTTATTTGTAATTAAGTGTTTCCCAGAACAGTGGTACAGTTTATCGGAGACCCCCCAGCTCTGTGCTCCTTGAGTACAGATCCAGAGGAAGGGAGAAGTAAGCCTGGTATTACTTCTCCACAAGTAAAATCCCTTTTCTCAGAGGAGAGCGGTACTGTGTCTCCCAGAAGGGACACGGCCCATGGGATAGCACATTAGGGAAGAGTTCAGTCCCAACTCTGCACCTAGCTTAAGGAAGGAGTTGCATCCACCAACCCATAACAATTCCTCAGAGGATGAGATGCTCATCTGCTGTAAACCACCAGGGCTGGCTGATCTAGCATCGCAAAGCAACATGCATTGTCTAAGGATCTTGACGGCATCGTGCTTATCGTCTGAAACCTTTGAACAGAGACAAGCATATGTGCCTACACACATCTTCATACACAGACATTATTTAAATAGTATCCCCCAAAACAAGCAAAGTAAAATAAGTCTGAAATTCTTGGGTTTAGCTATTATACCTTCTGATCTGTCCTTAGCTTCTTTTCTGCTATCATTGGTCTTTTAACAACGCGAGTAACCAGCACAGGTAAGCAACACTGTATTGTGATGGTTTGGTAAATGCAGACAGCTTGATATTAGGAATATTGTGCATATATCTTTTTCAGAGGCTGGGCTTCATTTTTTTGCTGCCCTGTTTTACTGCAGGCCATCAAGAACTGCACTTCCCAAAGCTCTGTCATCACAAGAAAATGTGGCTGCCTCTTCCTCCAGGTTCAGTCATGTATCTGATATTTGGAAAGGTCTGTTATGGAAGGAGGAAGTGATGGAAATTGGATTATTTTGTTTTCACTACACTGATATATCTGGTAATCAGGCTTTTTATCAGTCCCCCTTGCCAAAACTTAACTATGTACTTAAAGTTTGAAAGTATATATCATGTAACAAACCACCATGGTTTATTGGGCACATATGTACTGTCATAGACCACATAGGCCATATATCATTTACCTGGCAGACCATAAGGACTAGAACATTAATCCAGCTAAGTGGCTGATGCAACTTGTGTGAGGTTGATGGCTGTGCACGGGCACAAGACCTCAGCCTGCCACTTCTTGTAAATCTCAAGAGATTACTTCTCACAAGGGATGCAAAAGCAAGTTTCTAGTCATAAAGAGATGTAATACCAGTAGCTTTACATGGTGAACTGAACTTTCTTCCCGTGGTGAGTTGACCCTGGCTGGAGGCCAGCTGCCCACCAAAGCCACTCTGTCACTGCCCTCCTCAGCTGGACAGGGGAGAGAAAATATAACGAAAGGCTCGTGGGTTGAGATAAGGACAGGGAGAGATCACTCACCAATTACCATCATGGGCAAAACAGACTCGACTTGAGGAAAAATTAATTTAATTTATTACAAACAAATCAGAGTAGGATAATGAGAAAATAAGAACTAAATCTTAAAACACCTTCCCCTCACCCTTTCTTTCTTCCCGGGCTCAACTTCACTCCTGATTTTCTCTACCTCCTCCCCCCAAGTGGCACAGGGGGACGGGGAATGGGAGTTGTGGTCAGTTCATCACACATTGTCTCTGCTGCTCCTTCCTCTTCAGCGGGAGGACTCCTCACACTCTTCCTCTGCTCCAGCATGGGGGCCCTCCCACGGGAGACAGTCGTCCATGAACTTCTCCAACATGGAGTCCCTCTCACGGGAGACAGTCCTTCACAAACTGCTCCAGCGTGAGTCCCTCTCACGGGGTGCAGACCTTCAGGAGCAGACTGCTCCAGCGTGAGTCCCCCACAGGGTCACAAGTCCTGCCAGCAAACCTGCTCCAGCATGGGCTCCTCTCTCCACAGGTCCACAGGTCCTACCAGGAGCTTGCTCCAGCATGGGCTTCCCACGGGCCACAGCCTCCTTCAGGTGCCTCCACCTGCTCCGGTGTGGGGTCCTCCACAGGCTCCAGGTGGAATCTCTACACCCCCTCATCCTTCCTCCATGGGCTGCAGGGGGACAGCCTGCTTCACCATGGTCTTCACCACGGGCTGCCGGGGGATCTCTGCTCCGGTGCCTGGAGCACCTCCTCCCCCTCCTCCTTTACTGACCTTGGTGTCTGCAGAGTTGTTCCTCTCACATATTCTCACTCCTCTCTCTGGCCACAGTTGCCTTTGGTGGCTTTTTTCTTTCTTAACTCTGTTATCCCAGAGGTGCTGCCACCATTGCTGATGGGCTCAGCCTTGGCCAGTGGCGGGCCAGTCTTGGAGCTGGCTGGCATTGGCCATGTCAGACATGGGGGAAGCTTCTGGCAGCTTCTCATAGAAGACACCTCTGTAGCCCTCCTGTTTTGGATTTAGGATGAGAATAATGATATTTTAATCGTTGCCAAGCAGGCAAGGACATTTCAGCTTCTTACACTGGCCTGCCAATGAGAAGGCAAGCAGTGCCCAAGAAGCTGGGAGGGGAAAAAGCCAGGACAGCTGACCCAAAGTGGTCAAAGGGCTATTCCATACTGTATGACGTCATGCTCTATATATAATTGGGGAACTTGGCCAGAAGGCAGCACAGTTCAGGAACTAGCTGAGCATCAGTTCTGAGCGGTGAGCAATTGTGTTGTATATTGTCATTGTTGTTACTGTTATTATCGTTATCATCATCGTCGTTATTATCATCATTATCATTATCTTCCTTTTCTGTCCTTTTGAACTGTCCTTATCTCAACCCAGAGTTTTACCCTTTTCTTTTCAATTCTTTCCCTCATCCCATCGAGGGAAGGGAGTGAGCAAACGTCTGTGTCGTTGTTTTAGCTGCCAGATGGGTTAAACCACAACACCCTCCGCTACCAAAACCTTGCCATGCAAACCCAATACACTTCTAAACAGTAGTGACTAAAAGGCAGTAAAGTAATGACTGATGGAGCTGTGTTGCCTTTTTACAGCCAGGAGGCTGATAACAGTCCTTAAAACAGTTCTCAAGAAGTGAACCTAAGTCAGTAAGGGAAAACCTTCAATAAGATCTTATAAAATCAATTCTTTTATTGGTTTAAAGTTTTACGATGATGTGAAACAAAAACCTGAACTCAGTGGCAGATTTATAGTTTGAAAGTACTCTACATAAATACTATGACCTTTCTTTGTGGTCAATATATCACCTTCACGAGGACTATGATGACAAAGCATGAAGACAGCTCAGCTTCTCACAGAAAATCTTAGAAGCACGCAGCTCTTAACAAATGCATGTTTGTGAGATGAAGGCATTTTGAATATTTTCATAACCCATGCACGAGAGAGGGAACACACAGTAAGAACGTCGTGCCAGGGCTGCTCAGGGTACGAATCTCATTTCAACGCTTCCTTTTGGGACCAGCCCAATACTGGTACGCTCCCCACCTCCCACTGCGGCGTGCAAGAGCAGGACAAGCAGCTCTGGGTTGGGGCTTGGCAAGCTGGTAAAGGACAAAAGGCGCATTATCACCCGCGCAAGCAGCTCTGCAAAAAAGCTAGAATATGGCCAGAGATAAGTAGGGTAAGCGAAGAGAATACCATTAGACCTGGTTAGAGCATATGATCCTTAATTACTATTTCCAGAACACTTTGATGTCCTTAGGGAGAGTGTATATGAAATTCAAAATGACTAGTTAATAACTGAGATTTTCAGAAGCATTTAAATAGTGAAGGAGTTCCAGCGACCGCTAAGTTACATAGGTAGCTTTGAAAATTCCCCCTCAAGATAATAAATGTATGTCCCACTATTTGTTAAAAAGCCTTTCTTCTCAAGTAGCGCAGTATTACTTGCACACATTTCGTAGTCATGTTTTTGTTCTCCGACTAACTGAAAGCATAGCCTCAGTGTATCTCTATGTATGTTGTGCAATAGCACATTTGGAATTTGCATTTTTTAGATTACCAGACAATAAAAAAAATAGAGATTGCAGAGATATGCACCACCCTTCATTAGAGGCAGCGATATTCTCTCCCACCCAGTCCTGCCCAACCAAGACAATATTGCACATACGCCTCCAGACAATAAGACTACCACACCTTTTGCCTCTAATTAAAATTATTAAGTCAAGAAGGAAAGAAATGCATTTCAGTTTGTGCTTGTTAGCCAAATGTCTTGATAAAACTGAACATGTTCTGCTGCTGCCCACCATCTGTTCTTATAAATACTTCTTAAAAACACTGAACAGGAAAACAGATTTGTCATCACTGACTTTCACCATTTTATACCAACTCTGCCCTCGGGTTTTTCTTTATGCAGACCAATAAACATCCGTAGAATAGGATAAATTTTTCTCCCATTAAAACAATTTTGCATTTGACATATTTCAGTAGAAAAGATTCAAACCTAATGCATGTAGAAAGCTGACTATGTAGAGCAATGAAGATGTCTTTATTGAGGACGGTATTTTAATGGGGTAGTCTTGCTTCTCCTGTCTTACATCTTCTCAGTCCTTTCACTCTTAGATAAGTCATCATAGAAGCACTATGACTCCCTGCCTTTGACAAAGAGGTAACTTTTCATAGTGCTGCAGCCTTTGAGGCATCAAAACAGCATGCATCTTCGCAGCTTTCCTTTGCTGCTGGGAACTCAGACACCTGAAAGAAAATATGCCTTTTCCATGAGTGAGTTAAAAAAATTCAGACTTAACCATAGCATCCAGCCCTGTCATGATTCCCAGTATATTGCATCTGATACAGTGAAGAAATCCCAGCTGATGCAATACAGCAGCCCAGCTGTTGATAAATACAGGTTGACAAGAAGGCTGATGTTGTTTCTTACGCAGGCTTCATATTGAATTTTAGGTCCAGTCACCATCCGCAGACTTCCATTTTGCCATTGGTGCCTTCCTTAAAAGCTTCTCCTCAGGTCAATGTTATAGTCAATGGTGTTTGTAGGACAAAGGGAAATGGACTTTGCCTGAGGCCAGTGCTCATCTCTAGAGACATTATTCTTCATTGCTTGAAAAACAGGTATATATCCTACTGCATGCAGGACCAAAGGTAAGCTCCCTTTCCATAGATAATTGCAATTAATTCTTATCTTTTTTAACTACTCTTCTTTCTTCTCACAGAAGTTCCTCCCAATAGACAAGTGGGAATTAGCCCAGGTATTTATAAAATTCAGTTTCACAAGAGGGTTGAACAAATGGTACCAGATATCGACATTATCCCATCACAAGAAAGTCTGAAGTGGCTCACACAGGTGCAGGTACTAAATTCCTGACTTCAGGCAGTACAGAGGCCACTCTTTGTTTGGCAATTTTGGGTGAGATAAAGGCTGAGTGTGAAGATTTCCGGAATACCAGGACTGTTTAAGTAAAAGCTGCTCAGCTGATATTAAATCAGTTGCGGAAGTGCTGGTACTAATCCCGTCAAAGACCCGTGGCATTCCAGGTCGTGTGAGGCCAGGGCTGCTTCGTAAGGAGCAGTTGTACCTCCTCCTCAGGCCAGTGCAAAGCTCTGCTCACTGCCAGAAGGGACAAGAACAAGGATAGGACAGAAAAGTCTCTAATACCAGCTACAACAAGAGTATGATTGGTTTGGACTACAGAAGTACAAGGAGGTCAAAAAGAACAGCAGCAGCAAGTCTTGAAATGGTAACAAGTATATCTAAATGGTTTCTAGCATAGAGCGTGTACAAAAAAGGGTATTTTCCACCCTTCTACAAATTAAACTCCACGATTTGCAAATTCTCCCTAGAAATTCCTTAGGAGTAGGCTTTCCTCTGCAATTTCTGGTACCATCCATTTCAGGTTAGACTGGAAATACTGTGAAAGAGGCTCCTGACTTGCTAACATCCCAGACTCTCTCAGGATCATGACTCCCTCATATTCAAATCCACCAGCTTCTCAGGAAGTACAGATACATGAGAGACTGAGGATGTCTCAGCACATTTAATAAGCAGATGAGACATTTTTCTATTTCAGATTTTCCAAATGTTATGAGGCCATTCTTTCCTCGGTGTCCTTTAGACTATGAGAGAAGGAAAACCAGTGTTAAAAGAAGCTTTTTCTTCATGGTTGGTTTGTTTGTTTGTTTTCCACTTTTCTTTCTCCCTCTCTTCACCCTGCTTTGTTATTCTGCAACCTCTCAAAGTTTCCACATCTTTGGAAGCATTATTATGGGAACAAGAGGACTTCTGAGTAATGACAGAGTAATGTCTGTTAATTTCATTTTCCTTTCTGCCACTTATATTTTTACAAACCTGAGAAGGTTTAGAAAAGTTACAGAAGAATGAAAGAAAAATATACACCTTTGCTTGTTGTGAGAGGGGAGATAAAGCTTAACCTGCCTGCAAGTACCTTCTTGTACTTGCTGGGAAAAAAAAAAAAAAAAGAAATCAAAAGAGAAACTAATATTTTAAGTGTGCAAAATTTTTCACAAGTTGAAAAAGAAGATAAATACTCTAAATGGTTCCTTTCTAAGTCTTACAAGACACTTTAAAAAATACCTTTCATCCATTTCTAACTGGAGTTGTGGTTCCAGCTTCCACATGAGCAATAATGTAACTCTTTCCTGAACTTCTGCGTAATTTTTTTAAACTTTTCATCCTTATTGCCTCTGAGCACCCAGCATTTTTTTTTTATTTTTTTAAATGAGCATCATTAAACACATGTGACTCATTAGTGATGATGGCTTAGCTTGGGACAACATTTGTGGTTTCCACTCCCAGCTTTCTGTCCTGGCTTTCTCTTGGCAGCTCTTCCTCTTGCTCCAGGGGTAGCTCAGCAGCACAAGAAGCTCCTTCACCACTCAAGTTTGGAGGAAACCAGGATCCATTTCAATTTCCCTTAATACACCTGCCTCTATGGCAGCTCAGCAACTGCTCCTGAGCAGCCGCGGCAGCTCTGCAGTGGAGGCAAGAGCCTCTGAGAGAAGAGCAGGGCAGATTTCCTGGCTGAAATCAAGGGCACGGGCTAGGTACATTAGCACATGCCACGTGTCACATTAAAGAAATTTGAAGAGTAAAGCACTCAGTGAAAACAAAATAGAGCTTGGCAGCAATCTAAATGTTTGGGGGGCGAGGGAGGGGGGAAGAGAAGGTGCTACAGAGCCATTAAGAGTAGTCAGATCATCATTCAGATCCAGAAAAAAATGCTTAGGGAAATACAAAATTAACCCTTGACGATATGTTCAGAATTTGCCACTGTTTTTAATAAAATCCAGGTAGAAGAGCACACGTTACTGCTTTAACAGGTACCCCAGTCCTTTGGCTCAAGATACACTATTTCTGAAGTGGAAGGGGTCAGTACACAGAGAAAGCGTTTGGGGATGTTTCACCACAATTTTCAACACAAGTGACTTGAAATTGATCCTCTGTCTTAAAGATCATGCCCACAAAAGTTCTCCTTATCCTGTAGCGAAGTATAAAACAAAGCCATGGTCCCCTGGCTTTGTGACTTAAAAAATGAAGTGAAAGAAATAAGATTGCTCAGCTGGTCTTCTAGATTTAAAGAATTCAATCCTGTATTTACATGTAGGCCCAAAACAATTAAACAAACGCAGAAGACGGGAACATTCTTTGGAGATGTGGCTGATTATTTTTCTAACCCGATGTGTCATCAGTAGTCTAGATGTTACCCTTAGAAAGAATGTGGCCTTACAACATGTATCTTTGTACATCCAGTTCCTTTTTTAAGAGTCTTTGTTTTCTCAAACTGATATTTGAATTGTATTCAGCACTCAACATATTTCCTGAGAAAACAACTGTGTGTTGGCACAGGAAGCTGCACAGGTGACAGTTTAATTTAGAAAAGAATAGCAGAAGAACCCGTGCAAATACCACATTGAAAAATGAGTCTCTGAAACAGAGCAGGCATAGCTTTGCTCTTATTGCCAAAAAGGTATTTGCCTATCCTATATTTTATTCTCATTTTCCCGAGATGATAGTCTTCCTAGGAGGTTCTCCAGGTCAGCAAGCAAGTGTGCTTAGCCAATCTGGTGGAGCTCCTAAGAATGTTTGGCAACAGGCTTCTGGTTCATCAGCACGAGTTTGAGCAGTTGGGGAGGGGGAGGAATAAGAGTCAAAGAGGACAGTAGGTTTTGTTGTCAGATCTTGTGCTGGGGCATTGCTGTCTCTAACAGCAGGGCTGATGTCTCTAGGGAACCACACAGGTCCAAGCAACAGCACAAAGCACCACAAAGCCTAATTCAACATTACAAATGCATTCAGTGTGGTATGTCAGGAAAGAGCATTTGTAGTTGTGTGTTATATTAATATTGGGTTGGGTTTCTTTGAGGAGTTATGAAGTTCTGGCTCAAGAAGAAAAATGCAGCATTAGAGACCGCATCTTTTAGTGCTGAATCATCTCAGACAGAGAGTCTGAAGAAAAGATTGCTGTCAAGTGCTTGTATATATTGTTAGTTAGACCTGGTCTTGCAAACTCCTTAAGTATAGAGCTACCACTGGATACCACAAGAAGCAAACCAATGCTGCATGCCCTCTAATCTTGCCTATAATCCACTGTTGATAAATCCTGCAGAAAACAATTAAAGCAAACATTAGCAAGTTAACCCATGTAAGAGAGAGGAAGAAACAAACAGGCAGAAGCACTTTACACTATTGATGGATTTGCTGTCATGAAGACTGTATTGTCTTGCTTTCACCACCAGTTTGTAACTCTCAGCCATGCGTATACAAGGGTTTTTTGGCCCTGTCATTTTTACATTCCTGGTAATCTGTGGTCCATTGTGATGTTCACTTTGTTTTTGATATCATACCAAATGCATCTTATCTTTCAAAGTATCAGAAACTGGTGATAAAAATCATTTGGGAGTGAGCATTGGCAGGCTCACCTGGCAGAGAAACTGGCTTTTAACCTTGCAGTGAAGGGGAGGAGAGGATCTGGTTGAGCACTCGGCAGTAGGCGAGGAGCTTCTGAGACGTGGGACAGCTGGAAAACTCCACGGTAGCAGAGATGTGAGATATGCCAGCTTCTGTTTGGGGCTCCATGGTGTGTGTTTGGTAGAAGTGACAAAGTCTGCTGTCTTGCTAGGCTCCCACTCTTGAATTCTTCCTCTCACAAGCAGCTCCATTATCTTTAAGGGAAGGATTCGCTGCTACTTTCACCAAACCCCATTCCCCCATTTAACAGAGGCACATTCCCTGAGATTTTCTTCTGGCTTCCAGCTTCTTTTAAGGGATAAATCTTAGGAGACAACAAGGAAAAGTCCATGCAGTCAACTTTCCACTATTGTGGTCACAGGGATGTATAATCATGAATTACTTTAAATGGGAAGTTTAACGGAAAAAGATTAAATTAGTTTAATGGAAAGGGATTTTTAGCTCAAATGTAGCAGCATGTAAACGCCTGAGCTGACAGGTTCAGTAGCAGCCAAAGTGCTGCAGGTCTCCCCAGCCCAGGAGCACAAGGCTGAGGCACCCTTACATGGCTGGTCCTGGGTGGTGCAGTCAGCCCTCGGCAGACCTAATCTGCCCCTGCATAACACCACTTTTGTGTCCACAACGAGCAGACATGAATTTACTGGGGCTCATTAGCTCAGGCTCAGTCAAGACCTTTCTGGACCTGCTCCAGCCTTACATGCAGCCAGCTCAAGAACTCCTGAAACCACGGTCCATTTACCAAATAAACAGGTAACAACGTCCAGCACATCTTTTGCATCTTTATTCAGCAGGAGAAACTCGTTTTCCACAATGCAACCCATGTGTTCCCTCTGTAATCTTTATAGAGAGAACTACACACACAGCTGGTGTACAACCGCTACCTACAAAGGACCCGTATCTCAGTGCAAACAAAGCAGCAAATGGTTTAGCTGTATAAAGTGACAACATAATAAACAGATTGTCTTTTCCCGTACACTCATTCCTGAGTATCTACTTATATTTGGAAACATTTATGGTGTTGAGGATGATTTATAATTGTTCAACACTACCTGCTTTGAAGCATCTATTTTTTTCAATAGAGAATAGTAGCTGGCCACTCTCCACATGATTCTTTACTCAGGCAAAGTTGCAGATTTAAATGGGAATTGGGAAAATTTCAAGGGAACACAGACCATAGATGAAAATGCAGTAGGATATGATATAATTAGCCTACCACAGTGCCAAATCCAACACAGGGTTGTCCCCCCAGACCAAGAGCAGGATGCTGTGCCAGCTGCCGAAGCACAGTGTGTGGGGAGGGTTAGGCACCTCCGAATGGCAATGCCAAGCAGGGAGCTGTGCCAGTGCAAAACCTGGCAACGGGGCACCTAATTCCTGCCATCAGCTACCTGGTGCTGGCGGTGCCAGGCTTTCCCCAGAGGTGCACGGTGGAAGGACAACTACAGTTATCACAAGCTGCAGCAAAGGAAATTCTGACTAGGTACAAGGACAAAAAATGTTCACAGTGAGGCTAATCAAACACTGGAAGAGTTTGCCAGAGAGGTTGTAGAGTCTCAGTTCTTGCAGATATTCAAAGCTCAGCTTGACATGGCCCTGAGCAACCTGTTGTATTTGACCATACTTTGAGCAAGAAGTTGGATTGAATGACACCCAGCAGTCTCTTCTGACCTACATTATCCTGTGTTTCTGTGAACCCCTCCCAGAGTCTGGGATGCTCATGGAGAAATGCATTTAGGAATATTCATTTATTTGGAACCCATCTCCAAGAAGTCTCTCCCGAAGAAAAGTCCTGTAACCATTTCCTCAAAAAGGACAAAGCAAGGATTGCAGTTTCTTTTAAAACTTGGGACAGTGGTGATGCCACTACCCAAGTCCTATATGATATCCTGCTGGCTAAAGCACTTGCCCAAGAAATAGCTATCCTTAGTGCCATCCTTAACCCAAGCGGGCTGAAACATGTATGTTGCAGCCACCAAGAAATAAGGATTCTGAAGAAAGGCTGAAGGACATGAAGGAGCCCAGCCCTGTGGTGAAAAGTTAACATCTCCTTCTAAGAAAGGCAATCTTCACATCTGGCGCTTGACTATCTTTTGCATGGGCTCAGATGGAGAGACAGCCATGGAGCTGGGGATACGCCAAGCTTTATTCCCTTCCCAGCTCTGCTGTAGCCCATGGGCTGCACTGACGCTGCCCCTGGTTGCTCCCTTCCTGGCCCTTTGAGTCACGTATAATTTATTCTGCCAAGACCCAGCTTCAACAACAAGCTCCGAGTTTCTTCCCCTCCCACAGCTGGCCTGCTTATTAGGCTGCTCTCTTGGGAAACATAAGCTTGAGCTTCTCCAGGCTGAGGAAGACCTAATTGAGGTTTCCCTGGGCAGGCACCCTAACCACTGCGCCATTAACTAAAAAAAAACAACCACACAGTAGTGCCATCACCATTACCTCCTCCATTATAACCAAGGCATGTTTTCAAAGAGCTTGGCCCCTGCTGAGCTCTGCAGGCAGCCGAACGCTGTCCGTGGGCGTTAGGTGTGCTCTGGGAACGGGCGGTGGGATGGGCCCCGAGGGAGGGGGACAGGGAGCTGCCAGCTTCCCGCATCCCGCCCTTCCCGGCCCCCAGGCACTGAGCCATGCGGGTTGCAGCGCTTCTGGCCAAGCAGCAAAGCAGAGCTGGAGGTGCCCAGGGCACGGCGGGACCTCCCTTGTAAGCGCAGGCAGCCCCGAGCTTTGGGAGCAGCTGCAGAGTCTGCTTGGATTGCTGCGTCGGAGGCCAGTGCCCGCCCGATGTGCCTTTCTGAACCTCAAGCCCTGTGACACAGCCAGTTTACACACCTACAGCTGCTTTGGGCTTTCACGCTCACATCCAGTGCTCTGCTTGAAACACATTTTGGGCATCATGCCACCATCTCAAACTCTCTGTACCCTGTTTCTTCTCTCTCCTGCAAAACCCTCTCTCCTACTGTCCTTTCTATCCCACCGTGGTGCCTGTCTGCCCAGGCTGTCCGTGCACTTTTTTCAGTGGGCTTTTTCTCTCCATACGTTCCCCCCTAGCAGAGCTGATGGGCATGTGCGTTGTGGACTGGTACTTCCCAGATACACTCTGTGTGACAGTCCTGGCACTCCAATTACTAAAGTATCCAATGAGATCCACAGACTGCTTCATAAGGACCCCAAAGAGCTGACAGATCCCTCAGACAGACAGAAATAGCCTCAGGGCTACGCTGAGCAAAAACATAACCTCCTCTAACTCCACCAGCTTCTGATCCCAGGCTTTCCCTACCAGCTTAGCCTTTGCCTTCTGCCATATACACCAGGTGCTATCACTTCTTTTTTACTGTCTCCAGACTTGTTCCAATAAAGCATTACTGGAATCCCATGGCAAGACTAGCATGGACTAAAAGTGCCACCTTTGTTGTTTCTGGCTATGTTTAAGTACTGAAATTTGATTTTTGCTTTTGTTCTTTAGAGATGAAAATAATGCCTTTCAAATAACTCTTCTGTCAAAAGTGTAGTAAGACATCTATTTGCAGACTAAGCCTCTTGCTTTTCCACCTTGGAAGGATTGGGAGTAGAGCATTGGTCTCCCAATATCCCCCATGCAAGTTTCTTTTGTGCTGCTCACTACAAATCCTTCCATCCTTGAACCCTTGGAGTACAGCAAAGTAGGGAATGAGTCAGGATTTTAGTGTAGGAAATTACCTAATCACCTCGTCACAGAGCATGATGTGTGTCTACTTCTTCAATTACTTTGTCTGCCACTCTTCTTGACAAAACTGATATGGCTTTGGAAATATTTTGACTTTAAAAAAAATCAAATTTCAGAAAAATTTCATTTAAATGAAAATCAGCTGTAGTCTTTTCTCACATCCAGACTCCTACTTCACAGTTTCCTCTTTCAGTGTCCCACTTTTAAAAATATCCTGAGTCTCCATGTGCTTCTGTTCTTTTCTCAGTGATGAACTCTTCATTGTACAAAATGTACAATGAATAGCTCTCTTTTACTATTGAAGGCCAGGAGATGACAATCTACTGTACTCTACCCTGCGAGACTCCAACTAGAAGTCACAAGGACAGAGTAAAAACTGATTTTTCTTCCTTTGAAATGGCACAGTATACATTAAGGAGAAGTGGCACAATTCAAAGAAATTGTGGGATGAAACAGAAGGGCTGGAACACCCCAGACAATGGCAGAAACCATATAATACAGGTACCGGAGAGGGTGACACAGGGACATCAAGATAGTGTTACTCAGAGACAACACCACACTAACAACACAGGCACGTGGCCAGAGATAACAAGCCTCCTTATCCCACTACAGAGCAAGTCAAGTTATTCTGAAGCACACTCTTCTCTTCAGCGCTCAGCAATCCGGCTGGATTTACCATCTTGGGCTTAATGCCAGTGAGGCCAGATGTGAGCGTGCCTGCTCTGTGGTCCTGGTACCGGGAAAGCAACAGAGGGGACCTGAGCTGGCTCTGAACGTAGTCAGCTGGAGCTCAGCACAGCTCCTTGAGGTAAAGGCGCTGGGAGGGGGAGGGAGGAGGAAGGAGGGAGGAGCAGGACTGCCCCATTTAAAGCCAGTGAGCTCGGTTTAGCTGTACTGCTTAATTTCGTCCTCAGACTCCGCAACACACCTGCAGTGAAACCAGTACCAGAGCGGAGCTGGCTCTGCAAGCAGCAGAGCTGTGCCTGGGTGACATTGCTTCTAAACCAGTAAGTGCAGCTGGTCCCCAGCTGGCTCTGCCATCCAGTGGAATAGTCCCCCAAAGCACCAGCAGGTAATTGAATGTTAACTGGCCTGGCAATTCATGTTGCACAGTTGGTGGTATAAGCATCTAGCAATGTCACGGTCAACTATCCATGGAATTCTTTTAAAAACCTCAAAAAACACAGGTTCAAATGCCTTTCTATAAACCTGGCAATTTATATTCTGTTTTCTGGGTGCTTATGATGGGGGCTAGTCTCCACTCATTGAACTTCCTCTGGCTGTCATACAGCACGCACACATATTGGTGTAATGTGTGTGTTGGTACTCGTACCTGGCCTTGATCACTGGCGGATTAGCGAGGGGCTTGTCTCTAGGCTTCACGAGGGATCTGGCCTCCTCTTTTCCTTGGCACAAACAGTGTGGTCTCCCCATCCCTCCAGTGTCAGGGCACGGGGCTTAGCCTTGAAAAGCGTCGCTGAGACTGCAGGTGCCTGCAAACCTTCCTGCAACACAACCCATCCCACAGGCATAATTCGAGAAACACCCCTGCGCAAGCTTGGTCTGTCTTAATTGTGCTGCGTGGTAAAGCACCTTTCTGCCTCAGAACAATTCCACTCAAGTAGCCTGAGCCACACAGGGATTTGGAGGAACTACAGTGCTCTTCTCAAAGTACAATTGTACTGTGCCTCTTCTGATACAGCCTATTGGTCCTTAAACTGCACACAAAGCAGGAGACTGGGCATGGAGAATCCCACAGAAGAGAGGCAATCTGATAAAAGAGCCACTAAAATCTGCCTCATGCGCTACTAAAATACTCATAGCTTCTTAGAACAAATGTCAAAGGACAGACTAAGATGGAAGAATATCTTTTTTACTGTAACATGCTTAGCAAAATCCATTGGAAGAGCGTACACTTGAATTCCAGTCCTATGATACCGTTAAGTCTCTGCCGTGCTTACTACTTACTTTTGAAACTAATTTATGTCAAAATACACTAATATTCTCCTTTTAATCCTGAAGCATTTTCCATTAAAGCCAATGGAATCTTTTATAATGCTTTAACTCTACAAAATACCTTCTGAAAAAAACTCACACATAGCTATTATAGCTACTTAAGAGGTAACAATAGTATATGGGTTTATAACTATATTTTATACAGTTATACAGTAATAACTAGATACTTATATAGTGTAGTTAACTACAGCATATCCAAATAGCTGTTAAAGCTCATTTTAGCAGGAATAGGAATATTAAAATTTTACTGGAATGATTTAACATTTGCTAGTGAATTTGCTAAAATGATTTAAGCGCACTGCCTGTCTCCTCTCCTAGCTACTCTCAGAAATCAAGTGCAGGCTTAGAAACTTTGGCTGAATAACATGGAGGTTAACACACGGGACTGAACCAATTTGCAAATCTTCTGGCCTGTCCTGAGCAGGCAGCAAGAAGCCAAAGGTGTTTTGCTAATCCCATAACTGTTTCAATGCTGAGGTCCATTTCTCCATGCTGTACAAGCACTGAAGAGATCTCCAGAGCACATCCAGTTTAGCCCCTCCACCAGAGCAGAACACATCCATATGTGGCAGATGTTGGTCTAATCAGTTCTTACAAACCTGCAGTGAAAGAGATTTGCACCATAGCCTGTCTGGTGCTTAGCCACAAGATACTTTTTTTTTTTTTTCATATATAATTTAAATCTTCTTTTCTGCAGATTAGACTCCTGTTTTATACCCTTCCCAGTGGGCACATTAAACATTTAGTTACTCACTGATTTCTTTAAAACACCCTTTAAGCAGTACCAATGTTTTTCCACTTCACAACATCCTATGCCGATTTACACTAGCTGAGCAGCTGCTCTACAGTTTTAACAAGAGCTGTTCTGCCAGTGCCAGGCACTTCAGGGGACTGATGATGGCAAATCAAGATTTATGTCTTTGTGTTCAAGTGTTTCATGATCCTAATGCACTTAGTTTGATAGCGACGGTAAGTCATTGTAAGTTTACAGCTCTGACGGTGACCTGTAGAAACCAGTAGTTTAAGGATGGATTGTGGCCACCAACAATAGACATCAAGGCAGGTTTTGCACTCTCAGAAAAATCACCAGGTCATTCTCTCATCATGCTCTCAGTTTTGCTCTCTCTAACACAGTTAAATTCACATTAAAAAGGAGGGAGGGAGAAAGAGAACTAGAACTTTGTTTTCTCCTAAACAACTTTCCGCAGAAGGTTGTTGAAGTTTTTCAGCATCACACAACAGGATTTTTAATCCCAGCCAAGATGTCAGCTGAGAGTTTTTGCTTTCAAGAATGGTCTACTCTGTTTCTTACAGATGCCTGATGCATTTATTTTATGTGAATGGTCCTTCTGTAGAAAATTCTTGCAACCGTTCCTGGTTTGGCACGGAAAGTGACTGCTCTACTCTATGAGACAATGAAAAAAAACCCAACCGAGTCGTATCGGCTTGGAAATCAATGCTGCTAGGAACTTTGTTCACAGAGAAAGCAACACAGCAGCAACTGATACCGTCTTCATAATAGCTTGGAGATTTATCTTTAACTCATTACCTGAAATAACTCAGGACTGGATGGCCTAGATACACAACTGAAAGTTGTGTGACTCAGATTAGACTCCACCACACCTCTTGGCTATTGGCATGATTTGGCCCTTATGGGATGTAATGATGATGTCTCTGGACCTCATAGGGAAGGAGAAGATGGGAAAAACTATGGGGAGAGCGGAAATACAAATAAAAAGAAAATAACATCAGTATAAGATCCTTTTAATAAACTAAGAATTTCAAAGGACAAAAACTGTGCTGCTCTCTTCTGGTCTGGCACAGCTTGTCCTGAAAAGAATAAGCCTCTCTGCCTTTCCAGGCACTGGTATGTGGGACTGCTTTTGAGGCAACAGCAACAAAGGGGGAAGCACAAGGAGTAATTTGTAAGAGAGTAGATTTATAAACTTTAACAGGGAACTTCCCACTGTTTGCAGCATGGGAGATGATAGCGTGAAGCTGGTTGACAAAGAAGCCAACAAGGGAAGAGTGCAAAGAAGTGAGGTCTAAGAAGCTGGTCCCTGGGTCAGTGCTAACCTAGGAGTGTTAAATGGGGGGGATGGAGGGGTGCGTGTCTGGATTTCTCTGGGGCTATTTGGGCAGATCATTTGCCCTAGGAGTCAAAGAGTGAGCAGAAGAATCAATATAATAGGTGTGCTTGCTAAGTACTGTAGGGAAAAGGGCAAGGATGTTTCGCTTAGGTATAGATCTGAAATAATATATAGAAGAAAGATGTTAAAGTAAACAAGTGGTACTTGATTTTTCTTTGAACTAGAAGTGTCAGCAGGGGACTGGAAATTGTCCCTAAAATCAAAGTGAACTTCTATGAACATTCAGTGCTTCCTCAACTGGCAACACTGTTCCTCAGACCACAGCTGGGGTGATAGTGAGCACTCAGGGTGTCAGTGCAACACAGAAGCTCAAAGAGAAGCATTGAAGTGGTAGACCAACAGCAAAGAAGGCTTCGAGGCAATTCATGGCCTGGGAGTAATGGAAGAACCAAATAATAAAGCAAAGGATAAGGACTGTGCTGAAGGAGAATTAAACAAGAGGAAGGGAAATGTGCTTGAGGAATATCAGGTTGATAACGGGGGATTTCGTTAAAGGTGTTGAGCCAGAGTTGAAGGCCACTTCAGAAGGGAGAGGAAGCAGAGGGAAGCCTAATTAATGACATAGATAGGTCTCAGGATGAAAATACAAGTCACTGAGAATGGGAGTGGGAGGAGAGCCAGAAGGCAAGGCAGGGGGGTGCTAAGGCTGGGTGGTATCAGGTGTGACGTACATCACAGCAACACGCAGTAGGAAGAAAAGTCAGAGGGAGGATATGAAATGAACTGACAAAGGAGGGAGAAGAGGGCAGCTAGAGAGAGAGAGGAACTATCAGTTTTCAGTCAGCTTCCCTCCTGTGTAGAGGCTATCACAAGAGTTTACTCTCCATGTTTCATGTATTTGTGGCTCAATTTGTGACATTTCTTCACAAACAACATTGGTAATTGTTGCCTAACATAACTCTCTGTGCTGCAGTTGCTGAGGACCTTCACAACATGAAGTAGACCGGTAAAAGCCATCTAATTGCCACGCATGCAGGGCGGAGTCACGAAGCAGTGTTGTTATTGAGTGGACAAAGCACAGTGGGAGCTGCTGAAAATTAGTCATATTTTAGTAGTGTAACTATGCTACTTTTCCTGATATTAAATGCCCTCTGACATGCCAAATTTACTGGGGACTATAAACAAAAGGTTGTCGCCAATTCCTGGACTGACACAGAAAAGCAGAATTTTTAAATGCTAGTTCATAACTTTTGTAATTATAATTGTGTAAATTACATTCCTGATCTCATCAGATGCCCCCTCTCCCCGTGCCAGGCCCCTGGCTTCCATGTCTCCTGCCTCAGAGCCCCATGACTATCCCAGGCTCTGGTTCCCTGTGGTCAGCCAGGATGACGTCATGCTCCTGACTCATCGTCAGTTCTTCTGCCTCCAGGAGCAGAGAGCGGTGTCCATCACCAAACAGCCTTGCTAAAGCAGAGCCTGATCTACTTCGAACAAAGGCAAGGCAGAGCAAATGGACCCACAACAAAAGAGCTATCCATACGAGTCTGTCTGTGTGCTAAGGCTGACTGTGCTGGCTGCTTCTCTGGACTCTAGAGCCTCTCCCCGCATCACCCTGTGCCCAGTGGCAGCTCCTGGCAGCTGACTGCTCCTTCTTGGGAACAACTTCTTAACTGTTTGCTGATCTCTGGATTTGCAAACATCTAAATCAGCAAAGTAGAGCCTGAAGCTTTTCTCTGAACAGAATATAAGATGCTCAAAGGGACCAGCTTTGCAGTGCCTGCCAGGATATTGTTGCCTGGAAAGTCACTGTACAGACTGATGTTTTGTTCTTCCCACTGTCCCACTTAATTACAGCAATGCTGGCTAGCCAGGAAGCATTCTCCTACCCCTCTAGAAGTCAAACAGATTAGCTTAATTTCCAAGGGTACATTTACATTGCAGAGAACATGATGCAGAGATCCCCAAGGTAGCACTGAGCTGATTTGGCAAGTCCACACAGCACAGCAAAGTACCATGCAGATATGCCAGGTGGGACTGAGAGGCAGAATAATCATGTTCAGCTGGCACAGCACTCAGGGCTATATTGCTTCTGGTTCAGTGCTGGCTTGCATGGAGCCTCTGCACTGTGTTTCCCAGCTCTTCAAGCTGTAGGAGTAAATTGTACCACACCAGCTCAGATGTCTTTGTGCACACCCTAAGCCGTTGATCAGATTCTTAGATTATTACATGGCAACTCCACTGTATCACAACCTCTCTCATTTAATCAGTGAGAAAAAGTCCTTTAGTATGACACGGTTTATCTTCATTTTGTTATGCTTCTGGTATGAGACACTTACAATCTCTTAACCTCTACTTTCATGCATTGATTTTTTTTTTAAGCCTATCCTTGAGAAAGTCATATAACACAAGTCCTCAGATGTCTGCACTTATCCTGATGCCTTCCTTCCCTCCAATATATCCCAAAGCCTTTGTGAGAAATAGCTACAAAACCAAACAAGAAACAAACAAACAAACAAAGATATTTTACTCAGATAAAATTATGATCTGGTACTAGATGCGATATGATTAACACTTTTGGCATCAACCTAGATTAGTTACACTAAATTCAAGAAACCATTCTTTCTAGCAGGTTCTAGCAGAGCAAGGAACAGGCAGCATGAGAAAATTTGCCATCTTGCAAAGTTTTTGTAGCACTGACTCCGTGTTCTTGAAAAGCAGCCAGCACTCCATCCCATCCACTTGTAAATGTTCTGCAGTTATTCTCTTAATAACTCAAGGTTGATGGATGAGTGTAAGGTTGGGCAGCTTTGTTTGATAGCCTAGGGGAGAGAGAGGGAGGGAAAGAAACAAGTATCAGCAAATAGATTGTGCAACAGACAAATAAAAAGAATTACACAATGCACTCTATATTTTAAATAAGCCTTCTGGAATGTTGTCATTGCCACCAATTGATGTTGCTTTGAAGAATTCACCAGCTAATGCTGCCACAATCCTACCAATAATTTCATTTGAAGAGAGACAAATGGGTCCAAATCATTGCCCCTGTTAGTGCTTAAAAGAGTGTCAACAATGCAGAGCAGTAATTTCCAACAAGTTGCATTTTCTAAAGAAAGATATTCCTTTCACTTCAGTCTCCTTTTCCCTTCTGAGCTTAAGCAGCAAATCAGGAGAATGGGAAATCTTAAGCATGAGGTGGAGGGGAGATTTGAGATTTTTCCACATCTCAGATTCACTTCGCTAGTCACTTTTGTTAATTGTTTCATTTGGTGATTGATCAAACCCCTTGGAGACATAGAGCGAAAAGGTCTGTGCCTAAAGGTTTCGCAATGGGTAAATAAGAAAAGCAGTCACTGCTATCAGTAGACTTAAATTTGGTAGAAATGGGGACTGCCCCTCC
Source organism: Grus americana (assembly GCF_028858705.1). NCBI lineage: Eukaryota > Metazoa > Chordata > Aves > Gruiformes > Gruidae > Grus > Grus americana. The sequence continues at coordinate 25,212,930 of NC_072855.1, forward strand.
ACTTGGTAAATATTGCTGTTGTCAAGATTGTCAAAGTTCATTTTAAATCTGTTATGAATTATTCTACTAAATATTAATGGATTACCTTCTGCTTGAAGAAAAAGACATAAAATTCTTTTCTTTTCCATTGCCTCTCATTCATCCTTCTTTCTATTCTCTCTCCTTGCAGGTTCAACGTCTTCCTCATTCTATGATCACCAGAGCAAAACATAAAATAATAAAAACATCTCTAGTATGAACTTTTTTTTTTTTTAACTGAAGCATTAATTTTGCAGTTAGGAATGTGTGGAAGAATTATGGGAATCATAAAGATTTCAGATCTATTACATATATGCAAAGAAGTTAAAGACAAAGAATATGGTCATGCATGGTATAGCACAGATCACTGGGTTCATCAAGCAAATCTCCAGTGAGGAGGTGAGAACCTACAAGTCCTTTTGATGTTTGGGCTGGGCTCAGTGTTTCACATAATTAATACACTTTTTTCAAAACCAGCAAGCATTGTATTCATGCCTTGATGAAGAAAAGGCACAATAGCATATGCAATAGGTACTCAAACATACACTTATGAAAATCAACATCAAAATGCCTGTTGACCTCAGCTGTGATCAGCAGTCTCTGTATGTATGAGATGTCTGAAGCTGCCTGCAGTAAAAGAGAAGTTTCTGATTGTGGTGGGCTGACCCTGGTTGGGGGCCAGGTGCCCACCAGAGCCGCTCTATCACTCCCTTCGTTCACTAGACAGGGGAGAAAAAAGTATAACAAAAAGCTTATGGGTCAAGATAAGGACAGGGAGAGATCCCTCACTAATTATCGTCACAAGCAAAACAGACTGAACTGAGAGAGGAAATTCATCTAATTTATCACTAGGCAAAACAGAGTAGAGGAATGAGAAATAAAATCAAATCTTAAAACACCTCCCCCCACCCCTCCCATCTTCCCAGGCTCAACTTCACTCCCAGCTTCAACCTCCACCCCCACTCAGCGGCACAGGGGGACGGGGAATGGGGGGTACGGTCAGTTCATCACACGGTGTTTCTGCCGCTTCTTCATCCTCAGGGGGAGGACTCCTCTTATCATTCCCCTGCTCCAGCATGGAGTCCCTCTCACGGGAGACAGTCCTTCACAAACTGCTCCAGCGTGAGTCCCTCTCACGGGGTGCAGACCTTCAGGAGCAAACTGCTCCAGCGTGGGGTCCCCCATGGGGTCACAAGTCCTGCCAGCAAACCTGCCCTGGCGTGGGCTCCCCTCTCCACGGGTCAACCAGTCCTGCCAGGAGCTTGCTCCAGCATGGGCTTCCCACAGGCCACAGCCTCCTTCAGGTGCCTCCACCTGCTCCGGCGTGGGGTCCTCCACGGGCTGCAGGTGGAATCTCTACACCCCCTCATCCTTCCTCCATGGGCTGCAGGGGGACAGCCTGCTTCACCATGGTCTTCACCACGGGCTGCAGGGGGATCTCTGCTCCGGTGCCTGGAGCACCTCCTCCCCCTCCTTCTTCACTGACCTTGGCATCTGCAGAGTTTCTTACACCTTCTCACTCCTCTCTCCAGCTGCAAAAGCTCTCTCTAACTGTTTTTTTTCCCTTCTTAAATATGTTATCACAGAGGCACTGATTGGCTTGGCCTTGGCCAGCGGCGGGTCCGTCTTGGAGCCGGCTGGCATTGGCTCTATCAGACACAGGGGGAACCTTCTAGCAGCTTCTCACAGAAGCCACCCCTGTAGACCCCCCAGCTACCAAAATCTTGCCATGCAAACCCAACACACTGATAAATAGAGGAAAACATTTTTGAAGAGTTTGTAGCCACTGTGCAGCTAACCAAACAATCCCACTATTGGCTAAGTTGGTCTGTAATTGGGTAGTAGCTCTGAACTCCTGACTGACAATAATCCCAGAGAGCAGCTTCTGCAAGGGAGCATTTGCCAGGCTCCTTCCCTGGTGAGAAGACTCCACCTGACACCCTCCATGACTGGGCCTGGGGAGGTAAAGGTGACCTTCCTCACCCTGCATGTCTGATACCAAACTCCAGCTATTACAGAAGATTGTAGCCAAACATGGGGTTCTGTGAATGAATCTAACCTGTCTGCTCCTCTCTACCCTGGCTATTCATGGCATTTCAAGCATAGTTCAGGCTCTTCATCTTTGAGACCCTTCATAGCTACTACAAAAGGCCACAGAGAGTTGCAGAGTGAAACTGTGATCAGCCTCAGTACTCAACCACAATCCTCTGAGGTACAGAAGTCCCTATAGTAAGAAAAAAATCTTTTGGGCAGAAGTTAGAACTATTTTAGAGTTCTGAATCTGCAGAATGAACTTTCCAAGGAGCTAAAGGCCACCACAAACCACAGAACTTCCTGCTCCAACTGTATTTGGCCTTGTCTTTCTAACAATAATAAAAAGAAATGTGTCAACTGGTATCCCACCAGAAGAGACTGCTGCAGAAGGCCCACCCATGAGGGGTGGCTGGCAGAGCACATCATGGCATGCATGCCCACCATCACTGCAGAGCCACGTCACTGTACTCATGACTGTGGAGGCTGTGTGGAAGAGAATACACTGCCCATATCAACTATGGGAAGATCAGGGTGCATGTGCAAACAGCAAATACTCTGAATGGACCAATGAGTATGCAAATACCCTTTAAATCGATAAACCTTTGAAAGAGAAAAGCGCAGTGCTGCCCCTGCTAGAGACTTCCAGCTAGCATGCCATTTATGCTGTTCACCATCTCCAGCTATCCATCAGAGAAATCAATTTTGTCTAAGGAACAACTGAAAAAGTTATCTCCACATTTGTCCTGCTTGAAGCACAGGTTTTATGCTGTAATACTGACAGATCAAAACAATTTATGTTGTAGTGCATTGATCACACTAAAATGACAACTGGTTTTATTCTTATTTTTTCTATCTGTGCAGTTCAGGAGTAGAGGGCAAGACTCACATCTACTTTTGGAGGCATGGAAGCAGAAAGGATTACATAAAATGTTGTCAGAGTACTTACATAAGTGCCCTAATATGGATCCAGCTGCCTCCTGCTAAATACTCAATTAAAGCCTCTGCGAAGTTGAGTCTAGAAGGCAGGGGTTCCTCAATCCAATACTATGCTTAATTCATCCCTCATTATCATAATATTGAATATTATAGCAACAAGTAACCCAGTATTTACAGTCTTCCTTTTCAAATCTACTGTTCATCAAGACAGTTGGCATTAAAACAATCCTGAGATTTCTTAAAAGCAAACCAACTTGCCTTTATGTCTTTATTTGCAAATGCATTTACTCATATAAGTAAGTTAAAGCTAATTTCTGAAAAACACCATGTGAATTGTATTTTGTATGATCCTGAAAGAGCTTTGACTAACTCAGCATTAAACACACAGAATCCTACTTGGGCAATAATAATATCATCTCTTTCTTTCTAAGGAAGCCTGTTTGACTTGACAAAACATGTATTGTCAAATACACGACAGGCATAGATGATTTGGGAGATAACATGATACAAACAGTCACAAGGTTTGAAACTCGGGCAACTACCAGAAATGCCCATACAACTTTTATTTTTATGCTATATTTCTTATGAATTTGTTCTTTCACTATATGAGTACTTACAGAAGTAGTTTAATGACAAAACTATGAGAATAACCTGACACCTGTAAACTCTCAATGTTTTTTCTGCTTGTACATCATATCCTTCCACCCAGATTTCTTTGACAATTGTAGCTAGTCTGGGACAAACATGGTTGTATGTATATGAGTATGTGGTGACTGTTGTTGATCTTGTTGGAGACTTTTAACATTATCAAGTACAAACAATAATAATTACTATCTACATGTGAGATATGACCTCTTCAGTGAAGAACTAAAATCAAAATTATAACTCTTGTGGGAGTTTGCCAAAACCAAAGGAAAAGCTAGAAATGCACTATTCTGTAATCAGGTCAACTTACCTCATAGCACTTGTTGTACAAGCATGAATCACATTATGTTCCCTTGGCATTTCTGTGGTTGCCAACTTTTTATATGCAAATCTCATAAAGAGCCTTGCAAACAATTAGGATGAATTCATAGCTCCCAGTAAGATCAGCTATACCCCACTGAGGCAGGTCTGTGCCACAGCAACCCCTTTCATGTCAGTCCTGTGGAGACACCTGGCCGCATCCTGACGGAGCGCTAGGACAAGCCCTGGGGGTCACCATCTCCCTCGGTGCCTGGTTTACTCGTGGAAACCCACAAGACAGTCAGAAAGGGAGATGCAGCAGGTCACCATGGAGCACAGCCAGTCTGTAGTGAACTACACAAGGCTACACAGTAGTTAATCCCAAAGGAGCAGGATTAACCCAACCAGCAGTTGTCAGGACAATGCTATGCTTTGGGTTAAGGAAGGAAAGTGCTAGTGACAGAGATACAATGGAGGCATCCATCATAGTCCAAATAAAGGAGAACTACATGTTTGGGGGTTTTTAATACATAAGTGTGTATATGGAAAGGCTGGATTGGTTCAAAATGGTCTAATTTCTCTAAAGGGATGGAGACTCAGGCAGTTTTTATTCCTTCAGCTGATGCTGATACTGGATGCTCAGTCACACACATAAGATAGGTATGTTAGGGCCTAACTTTCAGTTACGTTTTTAATAAAGGATCTGGGTTATAGTCTTGAGAAGTAGAATAATTCTAAGAAGTTCGTATTGTCTTTCAGCGCTTTATTATAGAGTGGCATGGTGTATTTTCTGTAGGTGCACATATTCTACTCTGCCCTAGTGAGGCCACATCTGGAATATTGTGCCCAGTTCTGGGCTCCCCAGTTCAAGAAAGCCAAGGAACTACTGGAGAGAGTCCAGCGGAGGGCTACAAGGGTGATGAGGGACTGGAGCATCTCTCTCGTGAGGAAAGGCTGAGAGAGCTGGGTCTGTTTAGCCTGGAGAAGAGAAGACTGAGAGAGGATCTGATCAATGCTTATAAATATCTAAAGGGCAGATGTCAAGAGCATGGGGCCAGACTTTTTTCAGTGGTGCCAAGCAACAGGACAAGGGGCAACGGGCACAAACTGGAACACAGGAAGTTCCATCTGAGCATGAGGAAAAACTTGTTCACTTTAAGGGTGACCGAGCACTGGAACAGGCTGCCCAGAGAGGCTGTGGACTCTCCTTCTCTGGAGATATTCAAAACCCACCTGGACGCAATCCTGTGCAACCTGCTGTAGGTAATCCTGCTCTAGCAGGGGGGTTGGACTAGATGATCTCCAGAGGTCCCTTCCAATCCCTACCATTCTGTGATTCTGTGATTTACTTTGCAGCCAATCTGAAACTAATGTGTTCAGATGTATACAATACTCTAGGATGTTGCTGTCCTGTTTGAATGGGTTTAAGAACTGCCCAGGCCCATGGGTGTATTTGTATGCCTGATGACCAGTGTAATCAATAGGAGCCAAGTGTTTAAATATCTTCATACACTCAGGACCTGCATCCATCCCTGGGAAGAATGGTGGAAAAGAGACAACTCAGCTCCCTACATCTGTCAAGGGCAGTACCAAAATCAGTGACTGCTGTGAACAGCAAGGCTGGGACCCTGCTCAGCACTGCTATGAGGCACAGGGTGGATACGGCTAGGATGAAAAGGCACCCAACACCAGCTGGGATTCCCTCCTACAAGACAACGCAGCCATGGCTCTCAGCCTCCACAGGACGTGGACAAAAGAAAACCTGCACCCGCATGTTCCCAGAGGAGCCCCACCGCACCCAAACACACAGGAGTGGCTGCACACACCTCCCAGGTGTAGCACAGAGCCTGTCCTTCTCTGTTAACACATGGTACCAGGCCCTGCTTCTGCTTGAAGCTGCCCATGTGCTTGTATGGACCTGTAGTTCACCGATGCTCAGAGGCAAACATGTGCATGTTCCTGATGCTTCACCTGTGAGCAGTCAGGTCTCCAGGCAGCACTTCTGCCACCTCCCTGTGCTACAGAAGGGCAGACACCAGCCAAGAGGGGCAACCCTTGGGTACTGCCCATGATGCAGTCAACAGAGCTGCCCTCTGGCATTGGTATTTGGATAAGCCTGGGTGCATTTCTCATTTGGGGCCCAGTTCTGCCACCTTCAAGTTAACAAGAGTTTGCAATGGGGCATGTTCAGGCTTCCAATGTAATAAGGTGAATGATATTATATATTTTGCCTGCATTACAGTCTGGTGCTTAGCAAATAAACATCTTGGCTTTGCCTCAGTGTTTATCTTCAATAAATACCTCAGCTTTGTGTCAACAATTATCTCTCCACAGCAGACCATTATCCAGTAGCAACATATAATTCCATTAACAGTACCGTTTAGAATATATCCTCTTTGTGCTGCAGAGAAAGAAGTTGTGTGTGGGAAATGTCAGGGGCCTCATGTATTTTTGGAATTAAAACAGAAATTAAATCATTCAGGCTATTTTTTATCCTCTTGGGTTTTGTTTTTTCTATTTCTTTTTTTCCACAATACAATCTCTCTCTGGCTTGTGAGAAGAATGCAATTGGAGAAATCTGGAAGGCGCCCAGGGAAAGCATATTTTAGGGCAATCCTGTGCCAGGGGTTACTGCAGGTGATAATAACTGATAAAGGTCCAACATATCACCTGAATCTGCTTCAAACTGATGATAGGGCTTTAGGAACAGGTAGGCATTGGGCTTTTTTGTATCTTCTAAGGAAGAGGTGTGAGGAGCTCCTAGTGATAATTGTTAAATATTAACATCATGTTGACATTTAAATCTGATTGCATGCAAGTCAGCAAGACACCTAGAGGTTAGCAGGGTGTTTAAAGAAAAAAAATTATCTCAGTAATTTCAGAGCTGGTGTAAGAGCACTGCAGGAGGAGCCACTGCCGTGACTACAGCACTCTGTGCAAACAGCCCAGGCAGCAGCATCAGGGAGGTAACAGCTCTCTGTTATGCATCAGTCCTTTTGTCCTCTGCATTCTGTACTGAGCCAACTATGCAGTTAGCACTTAACAAATATGCAGTAGGGCAAAATAAATGGGAGAGGATCTGTTCTCATGTGCATCAGTGAAAATCCAGAGGAATTCTATTAGGGTTGCAGAATTAAATAAGATCAGAACCTGGCTCATTGTGTTTATGACCATATAAACTTTGGCAAAGATCTCAAATAGTAGGACCTCTCTGAGTGAAAAGGTTGCAGTGATAGAAAGTGGCTGAAGAGGAATGGACAGTGACAGAACTGAGCAAATAGAGACCAAGTGTGGATGGAAACAATACATGGGATCTGCAGTCAAAATCACAATGGCTAAATCCAGTAAAGGATACAGGTTTCAGGGGGGCAGGGAGGGAGGGGGGCTCAAGCTGTTTAGGACACCTGGAACAAATCCTGCCATTTCCCAAACTCATGTAGTACCTCACTATTGGACCTCAGCATTCCTGGGCTTCTGCACAGCCCCGATTCACCACCATCTCACACATGCTGAGCTCTTAGTACCTACTTCACACCCACGGCTGTGTGGCATCCTGGGTTAGGCATCACGGCACCAAGGTCTCTTGAGGTGCTCAGGCTAGTGGGTGAACTCTGAATACACTTCAGCATTGAATGTCATGCAGAGCACCACAGGCAGGGTCCTGTGCCTTGTGAAGGAGCCCAATGTTTTCTAAAATAACCAGCAGTCCACTTTTATCAGCTTGAGGACACAATACTGGTGGCATAACTCACAGGAGCAGGCAGCATCCCCTGAAACAAACAGCTGTGTCTACCCTCATCCATCATCAGCCCCTGAACAAGGTTTGTGCACTGCTGTGGTGAGGGGCTGGGAAGATGGAGGTGGAGGCTGCTCTGTAATCTGGGTTATGGCACGATGAGGAGGTTCCATGTGGTAATTTAGAAAGGTTCCCTACATGAACAGCTCTAGTAATACTCCCCATCTCCTCCAGGAACAGTGAGAGAGATGATGATGTCACCTGGGCTGACAGCAGCCTACAGGCCACCGGTGTGGCTGAGAAGGCCTGGCAAATTTGGCACATGCTCATTAACTAGGAGAGATGAGAGAGAGGTCCTCCCCCACAGCCCTGTTTTCTCTACTAGGCAGACAAAATTAAAGTCTAAGACATGTGATTCAGCCTTGTGGTTCAGGAGCTCAGGCGAGACAGAGGGTCTTGGTTCCTACTGCTCTTATGAATTTTATCTGATGTGAAATGCATGGATTGCCCTGTGAACAGGGACAGACCCAAAGTCACAGGAACTGATGGAGTGGTCAATAATGAAGAAATCAGATCCCTGATAAGGAGCAATGTGACATATTTGGCAAGCTGCACAGAAAGTACCACTTTTTGATATGAACTTTAGCACAGCCAAAAGTCAAGTCATTCATCAGAGGACAAATCTTGCAGGGCACCCTCATAGGTTAATGGAGCCCTTAGAAGCAGTGACTCTGCAGGGGGACCAAGACAGATAACCCAACAGAAGGACATGTTTGCTTCAACAAAAGGGCTAGAAGAATCCTTGTGTGTATGAACCTGGGAACTCTGGATGCTGTGGACAAAGTCTATAATTGGTCTCAGTTTAAAAGTGTCCTGGCCTCACATGTACAATTCAAGAAGAATGTTAATAGATTAAAAGGTTTCAGAAAGGAGTCAACTGAATGACTGAGGACTGGAAAACATGTCTCACAGCAAGAGTTTCCAAAAGCTGAAGCTCTTCACTAGAGCAAAGAGAAGGACTCATACAGGTGTAATTTCGGAATACCTGTATTTGGAGCAAAAGTTTGGAAGTGGGCTCTCATGCATATCTGTCTAGACAATCTGCCTTAGAAACAAGCCATGTGGTTTCAGCAGAAAGCAGAAAAACTGCTGGAACAATTTACACAGAGCAGAGGATAGGTTCTTTGTCACTGGGCATAGTTTAATTGAACTTGGCTGTTCTACTCAAAGAAAAGCAATAGTTCAAAGGGCAGGGAAGTCCCGTAGTCCATGTTATACAGAAGGCCACACGAGGCGGTTCACTCTGGATATCAGTCAATGAAAAGTGGCTCATCCTGTGCTCTGTTCTGCTTCGCCCTCCATCCCTCAGCACCGGGTCTGTGAGCAGTGGGAGGGAAGTGAAGCACCCCCTTTCTCCCCTCTGGGATGGAGAACCCAGGAACCGCAGAAAGAGCAAAGAGAGATGGGCAAGGAATTTTAAGTGCAAGAACTGAGCTTGGAAATTCAGGAATTAATAGCATTTTTTCCTTGGGTTGCATAACTAATTGTTGAGCAAGAGAAGAAAGCAGATGTGGGCTGGTAGATCTAGAATAAATTTATTAGAAATTAAGAGTCTGATGGCCAGCTGGAAACTTCCTATTATCAGGAGGCCAGAGTGAGCTCTTACAGAAGAGGGTATCACTCTCTGTCCATCTAAAAGAACTGGCAACACACACTATCTGCCTTTCTCTTTTACACACACAAGAAAAGAAGCAAAAAAAAAAAAAAAAAAGAAACATAGCCTTTTTTGAAATACTTCATGATATTAAAGTCATTCCCATGATTAGGGGAGTGCTGAGTTTTCTTCACATCTGGGCTTAAGAGTCCTGTGCAAGATCCAAACCCTTCGAGGCAGGCAGTGGCCCCCTCAGACTACCCTTGTGAGTGTGTTGGCTCATGCCTTTGTGAATGCATCCACTGAGGATGCTGCAGTGACCTCTCTTGGCAAGCTACACGTGTCAAATCACAGGCATGTCTGTCTTCTCAAGCTACTCTTTCATTATGTCTGCCAGGAGATGCAAAAGCAGAATCAGCTCAAAAACAGTGCTAATTGCCTGGAAGTTAGTCAGAATATTGCCTATTCCTTACAAATAATAATAAAAAAAAATACTCTGCCCATTTTTATAGTGTTAACACAGCACTAGCATAACAATTCAGCCAACAAAATTTGTCAAAGAGCCAGTCCAGATTAAACATAAAATATTTGATCCCTGAGCAGTCAAATCTCCTGTTCCTTTAAAGAATAGCACTTCGTTAGAGTCATCTTCAGTGCATTAGCCTCCCTCGACAACAATCTTACAAATCCCAGCACAAAATTAAGATACAATCCTACGATGCTTACACAAGCTGTGAAAGCTCATGCCTGCATTTACTTCTCTGACCTCTCTGTTGTTCATCCTGGGCAGAAGATGTATTTGAGCCATCTGAATTTGCACTCCAGGCTTTGTCTACTCACCATGCCCACCCTGACCCGAAGGAAGTACTGTCTTTAGGACATTCTGCAAATTACCAGCAGTGTTGCAACATGCCACTCTGCCTTTTTGTGGCTGGACAGGTAGATAAGGAACCCAACCCAAGCTCCCATCTGGATAAAGAGCAGCTTTCCAATGGGAAGGATAAGGAAGCACTGGAACAGGTTGCCTGGGGCACTGATGGAGTCTCCATTCAATCTTTAAGAACTGGTTAGACAAGCACCTGTCAGGAGCAATATAGGCACAGTTCGTTTTGCCTTCCAACCCTATTTTTCTGGATCTAGGTTGAAATTCTGCTCCTGAAGAACTGTATGAGTATTTGCCTGTTCCCTGCATCCTGGGAAATGGAGGAGACACTCCGAGGTAAGTGGATTGCAAGTCACATTAATCATCTTAGAAGACTATTTGGCCCTTATCTACTATTGTCCAGCTACTAGAGTCACTGGCGTTGTCGGACATTTGAATCTTCAAATCCCAAAATGAGCAACAGCTTCAAGACTTTTATAACTCACATTATTTTTAGCCTATTACACAGTCCTTATGATTGATCTGCCTGGAATGGCTTTGCTGTAAGCCCCAAGGGAAAGGAGAGGAAGGGGTTCATGGAGACATAAATTTCCACGGGTGATAAGCTCGCATCTGTTTTGAACTGTAAAATGGCAGCTCGTTGTGAAATCCTCTCAGAGCATACCTTGTAAATGCCAAACAAGCACAGCACCGACAGCACATAAAGAAATGATTGAAAGGCTCTGGAGGGAAGCCAAGAGGACGTGGCTAATGTTTCACCTAATCTCACCCCCTCGCTCGCTCGCTCTCTCACTGGCTCTCCCCTGGCAGTCCTGCCTGCGTGACGTGACCCTCAGAGCTCCGGCAGGCAGCTGCTCCTTGACTGCCGGCACTGTCTGCTCTGCTGGCAGCAGGACAAGGAAAACAAAGAAGCTAAATCCATAAAGCAGTGAGAGATTAGGAACGGCATAGCACGCTCTCCCTTCACGGTGGGGCTGGGGTTAAAGTCCCTCCCCAGGTCCTGCCTGAGCGGGGCTTGGAAGGCCCGGGGTTGGACCTCTCCTGGCCAGCGTCCACCCGCAGAGCCTCCACACACACAGGCTCGGCTCGGCTGTGTCTCACCTCTCCCTTCAGGAGAGGCCTGGCACTGAGGAGACCTGAAATGGTGGCTCTTTGAGATCCGGCTGGCGTTAACGGGGGGAGCGGTGTGGGAAAACCTTGTCGGGCTGTACCTTTCCTTTGAATAAATCCACTTTGATTCCCCAGCCTCCAGTCACTTGTCCTTTACACTCACACAGGCATTTGCCTCCTCTTTCAAGCCCCCAAATACCTTTCCTTTGGCACAGAACAGCTTATTTTTCAATAATCAGTATTAAAAGTAATTATCCAGAGGCCCTTCCCAGCAGTCCTGCTCTGAAACTCTTGTTTTCTCTGAGTTACTTCCCATTGTGTGCTTTGACTTTATAAATTTAGTACGACGAACAAATGAAACCCAGGACACAAAAAACCTGCAGAATGCTATCGCTTGCTGGCAGGTAAAATCGAAAATGAAGCTGACAAGCCTGACATGCCACGAGAAGCGTTCTGTATGCAGGAATTTGGACTTATTGGAGGTAAACACTGTTAATTATTGATTGATCTTATTTGCCTCAGTTCAAGTGAAGTTTTTTTAGGACTGACCTTTTACCTGCCTCAAAGTATAAACTCTGTTTAATGGGGCAGTACAGCCACAAAGCTTTTCAGTGGATTTAAAAGAAAACCTCTTCATGCTAGCATCAACCTAAGTGACAAAAGTATTCCAGATCCTAAATGAAAAGAAGGAAGTCATAATGTTTTACTAGGTGCAGACCAAAAACTTGGAGTTTAAGTCACAAATCACCAGCGATGTGGTCTCACGACATAAGCAGTAGCATAGCAGCAAAACAATTGCCGAACGGCAGCGAAACAGAAGTAAAGATCAGAGACTGGTGGGGACTGAAAGCAAATGCGATTCTTCTTGTGAAGAATGTATGAACCAACAGGGAAGAAAAGAACTAAAAATGAATGCACAGTTTGGCCAAAGCCAGATACAGTATTAAAATCAACTGAGTTTCTGAAGGTTTGGTTTTGTTTGTTTATTTGTTTACTAGATTTATTTTTGATCCGGCTGTTTTTCATTTTGGTTAGTTTCATTTTGAGGCCAAAGTGATGAAACACTACAAGAAAGGAAGTTCTTGTGGTTTTTCAGGGCCATCCAGAAGCAGAGTAATGGAAAACCAACAATAGGCAGGAAGGACTGGAAAGCGTGAGAGCTTTCCTACCCAAACTCTGCCAAGTTCTGCAGACTGACAGTATATCGTGACATACAGACTCTTTCTTGGGGTTGTGCAGCTGCATACGGACCTAGTGGAGGCACAGCGAGATGTCATGATAAACTCCTAGAGACTACCAAAACGGGATTGCCTTTGGAGGCACAGTCATCCACCCCTTTCCAACCACCCCCTTTGCGCTTTTTCCAAGGTCTCTAGTCTTTGTGCTTCATCAGCCATAGGACTTGCCTTGTGTTCAACCAGCAAGGGCTGGAGACATGTCTCTGTGCTCTCTTCCCTGCTTGAGCACCCATTTCAAGTCAGGCATTTCCTGGCCTTAACATAGGTCAGAGGTTGCATTAGGGTTGGGCAAGTGTGAGCCAATCCCCCAAACACTGTAGAACTACCATTTTTTTAAATTCCTCTTTTCAATAAAAATTTGTGAGTGCCAGAGAAAGTACATGGCATTGCTCTAGACGGCGTCTTACTTGTTATCTCTCTTTGCATAGTTAACAGGTACTTCCTGTAGCAAAAATATGCATGTGTGAGTCTATCTACTAGACTATCTAGTGATGATATGTTGTTTGTTTTACAGGCTTAGTCAACACAGACTTTTGAATGCAGTCAAAATTGTTTTGCTCTGCACAAGCAAAAAGAAAAAAGAATGAGCTCTGAGCATTGGACTGGCCCAATCAGGTCCACTCGGTGCACTAGTCATCAGCATCAGAAAAGGTGAAAACTGTTCAGGAACTCACATCTGTCCCATCTGCAGGCAGGTACAGAACAGGGAGGAAGGACATCACGGAAAGGCAATGGCTCAAGATCAGCTTATACGCTGAGAAGGAAGTTTCATATATTTCCCCATGTAATTTGTGGAAGTTTTTTGAGTAAGGAAATAAAATTACTTTTTTTTACACCACCTCCCTCAAGTGCAGCTGAACCCTCTGTTGCCTTGAGCATGCATATTCCTGTGATGCACATACAGCTGCCACCACTCAGGTATGGCAGTGCTTTGTGATCCATAACGCATGCCTCTTCACCCCCTCCTGTGAGCAGAGATGCAGGAAAAGCTCCTGCCTTCACTTCATAGGACTAATCTGGCTGAGGTCCTAAATCTCAGATAGAGCTCAACCTATGAAGTAATGGCTAAAAGTTTAACCATCTTTTTTTCTATTGTTTAATATTCATTAAGTAGATACAGTCCAGATTTTCAGCTGACTAAAGTCACCTTACCTTCAAATCTTTGAGGGGATGTTTGCCTTTTGGCTCTATCTCTGGGTTTAACCCTATAAACGTCAAAAGGGTTAGCTTCTGGAGTCATGCAGAGAAGTTTTTAATGACCCTCCATCCTCGCTTGTTCCCCAGCAAGCAGCAGAATACACTTGGGTATGTGTCCACCACAGGAAGGATGTGTGTGGAGTGAGTGCTGGCTGGAGTGGATGCAGGGGCCAGAGGGATGCCATGGGGGGACCAGCAGATCCCTTGGGGACACGAGGGAGCTCTCTTGTCCTACCACCTACACAGCGCTACTAAATACAGCAGTGACATGCTTGTGGGTCACACTGAAATTGCCTTTCCAGCTGGCGTACACAAGAAAGCCTCTTTTTTATACAACTCTCATACGAATAAGACAATAGCACAGGATAAATCCTGCTTTCCTGTATACCAAAATAAATCTGAGATGACACTGTTGGTTTCAGGAAGGGAGCTTACATTTCTGCATCTTCCCATTCCCAGAAGAAAATTATTTTCTCTTTTTTAAGTAGGGAGCAGAGAATTCCAGATGTGACTGGAGTTGTGTGATTAATCAGTAACTGATGTGCAATAATATAAGAGGAAAATCTGAGGAGGGGCTAAAAAGGAAACAATCATTTTTGGGGGGCAGTCAAATATGATATTTTGATTCATTTCATTAATAATTTGAAAAATAAATGTAACTAAAAGCAACCTTCAATGGCTTCCTTTAAAAAGGCCCAAAATATAAAATTCTGAAAAATAAGAGTTATTTTAACAATTTAAAAAATATTTCTTAAGGCTATTCACTGAATTCAGTACAACTTTCCCAATATTTTCAGCCAAATCAGGATGGCATTTTAGTCTTACTACATAAACCATTAAAAAAAAAAATCTATTGGACTCAAAAAGGAGAAGTGTTTTACTCTGTGAATATCCTCAGGCTTTATACTCCTTTATTATTCTTACATTGAAGGACTGAAAGATTTAATTTTGTTCCCTTTTTGTAGACCTTCTGTCTCCCAATTTACATTCCACTTTAGAAACTGAACCCTCAATCGTCTATGAGTGATTTCAGATTATTTCTCAAAGATGTAACAATGAAATTACTGGCAATTTTTAATCAATGCAACTGAATATGGTTAGGCTTTTAATCAGTCATTTGTTTCTTAGAGTGCTGATTCAACTCAAATACTCAGCAAGCATTTTTAAGGGAAACAATTGTTTCTTAAAGATTTAACACCCTGTTCCATCTGCTATGGGTGGAAAAAGTGAAGAACATAATTTCTGAGACCACCCAAAAAGGCATAGAGAAAAAGAAAAGGAAGACTAGACTTGTGAACCTTCTTGTGATTTTTGTATTGTGAGGTTTATTTGGAAAGCTCGGAATCTGGCCATCTGAGGAGTTTACTGTACTCTCTTGGAAAAAAAAACCAACCTGTACTTCAGAGCAGTACATTTCCAGCTTTCTAAGCAAAGTGTAAGCCTATATTTCTTCTTATTCTATGGATTTAATGGTCTGCCGGTAGCGTAAGGGAACACCTTCCCACCACCACCCCATATTTTATGTATTTAGTTCATTTTTTAGCTTTCAGTGCACACAGGGATTTGCTTCAACTATTTTTCATTCCATGACAATGTATTAAAAGTGCTCTGCACAGAAGACAAATTAACAGCTGGTTAAAAGCCATATTTAAGTATCTTCAGTAGAATTGTCATCTTTCCTATTATCTGGTACCAAGTGACACTGGACATTTTACTCTATTGAAGAATTTCCGGTCTTTATCAAGTCAAATTCCAGTCACATTTTTCAGGAGAGAAGATAAATAGGAAGTAAAGAGGGAGGAATGTGTGCAAAGAAACCACAATTTATCAGTGTACAATCTACAATAAATTAAAACAGTTTTCTCTGAGGCATTGCAGCTATCAGAGGAGCTTCCACACCATTTTGTCATGCTGAGATACGCTCCTCATTAATCACTGCATGCACATGGCTCTGCACTTGGTCAAATAAATGATTCTGGACAGGTACATCCTGATGCACCTTTTGGTCTCTGAGCTTACAAGCTTTTCACGGATTTTTAGACAGGAGGAAGGCGTGCAGGATGCCAGCATGCTTATGAAAGTCTGGGGGCTACATGGTTGTGCTTTCCAAAAGGGTGGATAATTCTCATTATTATATCCACAGGTTTGCACCAAAGTGGTAACAGAAAAGGAGAAAGCCCAGACAAAGAGAAAGAAACAAGACAATGGGGTCTCTGCAAAATAGTCAAAAAACCCAAGGTGAGAGCTGCATCTCATTCTTCTCCAGGGTAAGGAGGCAGTATGAACAGTGACCCTGCCCTTTTGGAGACTTTGTCCTATCTGTAAATTTACAGGTGCTGGAGGAAACGTAGATGAGTAGAAATACTTCCAGCCCCAGTCCCAGCTTCGCTTCATTTAATCAGAGGCTCTCAGGTTGTTTGGACAGTGGAGATTTCAGGTGGGCAGAAGAGCAAGAGACACACACAGAGCTGCACGTGTTGAGCCAATTTTAGTTTATATTATTTTACAACAAATCCACAGGAAACTCTTAAAGACCTTGAACCACAAAGGTACACAGCCTTGCTGTTTACTTGGGTGGTGCCTCTTCACTGGTGCAGAAATGAAACACTTGATGGCTGGCCAGTCACCCCCAAAAAAAAGCTTCTCTGCCTTGCAACGCGCAGACTGAAACTGAGCCCTATGTGTGCCTGCAGTTCCCCCTTACATCTACAGATTGCTCTGAGATGCACTGCAAAATTCACTCAGATCCACAGTTGCCTCTTCTAAGGATAAGGACTCTAGAGTGCCACAAACTCTGCATTTTGAAATGTCTCTGTGGCCTGATCTGGATAATTTACCACATGAAAGATCAGCTGTACTGTAGCCCAAGAGCATTAATGGCATGGTGAACCACTGTACCTTTCCTGTTGATTTTGTCTCACTTAGTATTTGCAGCTACAAAATGAATATGCCACGCACTTTATGTGTCCTGATGGCTGCAGCGCTGACATCTTGAGTGGGGACCAGGAGGCCAGGACAAACAGGCGCCTGAGAAGCATCCTGGCCAAGTGATACAGATGTGGGAAATGTAGCCGGCAGTTATGGGATGGGAATAAAATGTTAAAATTATGTGTAATTCTGTCTCTCACACAGCAGTGTGCAGGGGTAATGGCTCTCTTATTCTAAGGTGTGGTATGGGTATGTATCACCCGCAGAAATGAGCTGCAGGGGAGTGGGGACACAGATTGGGCAGGAGGCAGGAGCATTGCCAGAGTTGTGGTTCTGGTCCGTGCCGTCTGGGATGCCGTCACCTGGTCTTGGTGCTGAGTCCAAGAGGGCACCCCCACTCCTCCACCGACATTGGTACCTCTCCACCACTTGGGTCCAAAAGTGCACCTCCCCAAGCTTCAGGAACTTCAGTGAGACCAAACATCAACTTGAACAGTAAATTTCACAAGTCCCAAAATCATGGGCATCTCACTACCAAAGTCATTCCCAGGAGCCCATCAGCTCATGTAACTTTTAACACAAACATCCCTTTGTAGAATTGAATCAAGCAAAGAATTTTTTTTCGTCTCTCATTTGTGACTTCTAAAAGATCATGCAAGTTTGAAAAAGCTATTTTAAAGTTCTGGCAAATTAAGAACACCATCAACCACTGAAAGTCAGTCAGAATGCTTGTTATGACAAAATGCTTTTGGCTAATGAAAATATTTCAGCTTGAGTCTGACTACCTCAAACATTTTGGATGTTTTAAATGCCATTAAAGGAAATTCTGAAATAAAATACTGATGAACCAACAGTACTGAAAAAAATCAAAATGACAATTTAGTATTTAACAAACTACTTTATTAAACATATCTATATTGCACAAACAATTCTGCAAAATTTCCATGGATTTGTGAACTGTCTCAGTGTTGTTACAGCAGCTTTCTCCATTTAAACAGAGTTTGTTTCTTCGGTTGCATGAAGCCCTGCCTTATCTCATCGAGCCACATAGAGTTGAAACTACACAGAGTGAAACAGGAAAGTTTGAGAACATAATCATTGAAAGATTGAAAAAATAGTTTTGGATGACCTTGTGTTTTCTCTCTCTCCTTTCATTTTGCTCCCTGGGAAAAGACTTTTGCGAGAGGCACTCTTAGTTCATGTTCTGGTTCGAGGGAGTTCAGTGATCATTTTTGTTTGCAGTCTGCTGAGCATTACAACTCCTGTCTTATTATTCTAACTTGAAATAAACAACTCAAAGTGGTTCTCAAAACACTGCATTTGGTGCTGAAATTATGTGACTCATAATAATGTCAACCTTTTCTTAAACTGAAGGTGTCTTTCACAGCCATAATGGAAATAGGCAGTATCTTGGAAGGATGAATCAATCCCCATGGACCTGATTCTGATTTCACAGATAACAATGTAAGTCAGAGGCAGAAAAAAATTGGAGATGTTAGTGTTAAGTTCCTGTAAATAAGAGGAGGACTAATTCCTACATTTTCAGACAAACAAATATGCACATTAAGAATTGTATTCAGCTAGGAGTATTATGCTGGAAGTAGCCATCTTACTTTAAACATAGTAAGATTTACTACAGAATAAGTACAGGAGCTGGAATATTACAGTTGTTCTTGTACCTTCTGCAACCTTTCTTTCTAGCAGGTGCTGTTTGGTATCTAATTGCCTTGACCATAAATGCAGAAGACAGATAAAAGCAAACAGATAAAAGTAATTAAATACATAGTAATGATTCAAGAGTTGAATAAAAATAAAATTCAAATTTGCTGAATGTGAACAGGAGGAAAAAAAAAATATTAATGCATCCACACAACATCAAGAAAGAGTCATTCTGAGCTATAATGTTGCCTCCAAAAAGAATGTCTGGAGATGCTACCCTTTATCTGGAAGGGAAAAAGCCCTGAACAGAGAAATTACAACTTAAAGTGTACCATGTTAAATGTACCAGGTGCGTGCTTTTGCACAAAGTATGCAAAAATATTCTATCGCTGGGCTTCATGCCAATACTTCTTGTTTTGTAGGAACCAGTCCCTTCACTGAATCAGGACGACTGTGGGTTTTGTACATCGTCATCAAGTAAATTGAATAGGAATCACCACACTTGAAGGTGTCATTTGAGTTAATGGGAGTGCTAGCAAAAAGTAGAAGAAATCATCCCCACAATGCAATTCCAACTTTCCATCTTTTCCAGCAATGTTCCCCCAGATCAATATTATTAGCACATAATAATGAAGTCATTTTTTTAGCAGTTTTATATAAAATCATAGAATCATAGAATGGTTAGGGTTGGAAGGGACCTCAAAGATCATCTAGTTCCAACCCCCCTGCTGCGGGCAGGGACACCCTCCACTAGACCACGTTGCCCAAAGCCTCATCCAACCTGGTCTTAAACACTTCCAGGGATGGGGCATCCACAACCTCTCTGGGCAACCTGTTCCAGTGCCTCACCACTCTCACAGTAAAGAATTTCTTTCTAACATCTAATCTAAATCGACCCTCCTTCAGCTTAAACCCATTACCCCTTGTCCTGTCACTACACTCCCTGATAAACAGTCCCTCTCCATCTTTCCTGTAGGCCCCTTCAGGTACTGGTAAGCTGCAATTAGATCTCCCCAGAGCCGCCTTTTCTCCAGGCTGAACAATCCCAACTCCCTCAGCCTGTCCTCATAGGAGAGGTGCTCCATCCCTCTGATCAGCTTCGTGGCCCTCCTCTGGACTCGCTCCAACAGCTCCATGTCTCTCCTCTACTGGGGCCCCCAGAGCTGGATGCAGTACTCCAGGTGGGGTCTCACAAGAGCTGAGTAGAGGGGCAGGATCACCTCCCTCGACCTGCTGGTCACACTTCTTTTGATGCAGCCCAGGACATGGTTGGCTTTCCAGGCTGCAAGCGCACACTGCCGGCTCATGTTGATCTTCTCATCAATCAATATCCCCAAGTCCTTCTCCTCGGGGCTGCTTTCAATCCATTCCTCGCCCAGCCTATAGTCATGCTTGGGATTGCGCCGACCCATGTGCAGGACCTTGCACTTGGCCTTGTTGAACTTCATGCAGTTCGCACGGGCCCACCTCTCCAGCCTGTCCAGGTCCCTCTGGATGGCATCCCTTCCCTCCAGCGTGTCGACCACACCACACAGCTTGGTGTTATTGGCAAACTTGCTGAGGGTGCACTCGATCCCACTGTCCATGTTGCCGACAAAGATGTTGCACAGTGCCGGTCCCAGTACCGACCCCTGAGGAACACCACTCATCACCGTTCTCCACTGGGACATTGAGCCGTTGACCACAACTCTTTCTTTGAGTGTGACCATCCAGCCAATTCCTTATCCACCGAGGGGTCCATCCATCGAATCCATGTCTCTCCAATTTAGAGACAAGGATGTCGTGCGGGGACAGTGTCAAATGCCTTGCACAAGTCCAGGTAGATGACGTCAGTTGCCCTTCCCTTATCCACCGACGCTGTCACCCCATCATAGAAGGCCACCAAGTTTGTCAGGCACAATTTGCCCCTAGTGAAGCTGTGTTGGCTGCCACCAATCACCCCCTTGTTTTCCATGTGCCTGAGCATAGTCTCCAGGAGGGTCTGCTCCATAATCTTGCCAGGCACGGAGGTGACACTGACTGGCCTGTGGTTCCCTGGGTCTTCCTTTTTACCCTTCTTAAAAATGGGGGTTATGTTCCCCCTCTTCCAGTCAGCGGGAACTTCACCAGACTGCCAGGACTTCTCAAATATGATGGTGAGTGGCCTGGCCACTTCATCCGCCAGTTCTCTCAAGACCTACGGATGCAACTCATCAGGTCCCATGGACTTGTGCACCTTCAGGTTCCTTAGATATTCTTGAACCTGATCTTCTCCTACAGTGGGCGGTTCTGCATTCTCCCAGTCCCTGCCTTCTGTGACCTGGGCAGTGTGGCTCAAGCATTTGCCAGTGAAGACTGAGGCAAAGAAGTCATTGAGCACCTCAGCCTTCTCCATATCCTGGGTAACCAGGTCACCCGTTTCATTCCAGAGGGGACTCACATTTTCCCTCGTCCTCCTTTTATCACTAACATACCTATAGAAGCTTTTTTTGTTGTCCTTGACATCCCTGGCCAGACTAACTTCTATCAGGGCTTTGGCTTTCCTAACCTGATCCCTTGCTGCTCGGACAGTTTCTCTGTATTCTTCCCAGGCTACCTGCCCTTGCTTCCACCCTCTGTAGGCTTCCTTCATACTAGAAGGATGTTATTTGTTCCTCGTTTTTCACTATTCCATTTTTAGGCTTGGAGGTTTTTTGTGAATGTGATTCTCATCTGAAAATTTCATTCTCAATAGAAAGCACAGCATCTTATCAAGGATCAAACATCCTAACCCTTAGATAAACAATACATGCTTCTGATAAACAAGCAGCACGAGTGACTATACAGTGAATATCCCCTGCTGTGAAGCCTGTTCTTATGTCTCTCTCTCTGCTCACATCATGAATAACAAATGGGAGGACTAGGTCAGAAAACAAGGTTAACCTACCCAAAAATACTAGTTTCCCAGAGGTAGTACTTCTACAAGCTCTACCCATGACAACACAGATATGCGAGAAAAGGAAAGATAAGGGTTTCCTCAAACATTATTTGGCTCTTAGGAGGGTGGAAAAGCAGATGAAACACATTTTACCAGCAGCAGGGAGGGAGAGGCACTAAGCAGCCAATTCTGGTAGCCAGCGCTCGCAGGGAGGAATAGATTAGAGCCCCTTCCTGCTGGCCTGGGAAGTGGGGAGGACTTCTGCCGTTTTATCTGAAAGGAGAGGATATGCTTGGCACAAAGTTTTGGCAGGTGGAGCTGGGCTGGTTTAGCCAGACACCGAGGCAACAATCACAGGATGAGGAAAAATAGCATGACTGGAAGTAAATGTATGTCTGTAATGCGGAGCGGTCGTAAGGGAAGAGCCAGGTTACTGGGAGGCAGGAGTGTGTGAGCAAAGGAAATTAGGAAGGTATTGGAGATGATGAGAGAGAAGGGCAGGCCTGGAATCTGTAGTCTGGATTTTAAGTTTATTAGAAAAACACAGTGAATAGGTGAAATAATGGGAATGGGCACATGGAAAGAGCAATGCTACTTTGTCAATCATATTCCATTTCAAAGCCTGGTTAAATAGGCATTTACTTATACCAAATAGCAGTAGATGGCTGCAGCGGGCATTCCGATAACCCCTGAAGCATTTTCTATCTATGGAAATGCACAATGAAGTCTATTTAATATGGCCTTCATTTCAAATTGAGCAGAAGAATTTAATAGACTGCAGACTTTTGTCTATGGACAAAGGCAGGGAACTCTGTAAAGCTGAATAATACGAAATACTCAGGAGTCTGCTTCTAGCTGGTATTTAAGGCTCTGTTTTACAGTCCTGGAATTTGGGGGAAATGCTGTACATAAAAAAAAAAAAAAAAAAAAAAAAAGAGCAAGAGGTGCTTTTCCCATATAATCTATTACTTCCTGCAATTCATGAGAACTCTTTCCTTGTGCATAAAGGTCACCTTTCATTTATGTACACTATCTGTTTGGTTTGCTGAAAAAGACTGTCCTGAAAACATATTTTAAAAAAACATGGAAGGAAATGTAAAAAGTAGGGGTGAAAGAGTGTCTCTCATGGCAGGACTTCTATAAATAATGACTAATAAAGGGAGTTGGCCATTGAAACTGCTCCATACAGAAATATCCTCATGGCACTACAGATCATAAGCTGAAAAAAATGACATTTACTGACTACCGTTACCACACAGAGACTTTAAAACCACAGGCCAAGACTGCTCATTGCTCTTATGAATGGCCAAAAAAAAAAGCATGTGAGGATGTGAAGGGAGATGTGAAATTTTGCAGAGCAACGCTATAACAGAGAGAGAACTAAAAAGAAAACTAGCAACCTAGAAAACAGGGCAGCAAAGAGGCTCATTTAAATGACTGGATGCATTCAGGAGCAAGCATTATAGTATGTTTGCCTGTGTCCCCATCACTGCTCTGTGCAGAACTACTTCCATCTCAAACAGACCCAAGATCCCAAATGTCCCCAGCAGGTCCCAGCAGATCACCGGGCTGGAGGGCAGTGGTGTCACCATAAACCGAACGCAAGCGAACAGGGGGAGAGGGCATGAGATGGGATCCAAAAGTGCTCATCTCATGCTCAGCATGGGGGATTTGCTGTGTCTGGCTGGCGTGCATAGCGGCGGGAAGCCTGCATCAGCCGGCGGTGGGATCCTCACCTCGAGCAGCAGCAGCCAGCTGCAGAGCCATAGCCTGCCTTTGAGGGGCCGTGGGCAGCAGAGTTTTTCTTCTGACTGAAAATGAGTGATGATGTTTCCACTTTGATGATGCCTCTTTAGGAAACTCCCCCCACACCCTTGCTCAGTGAGGGAAAAATGTGATTGTAAGCAATGGTTAGTGTAATTCATAAGCCCTTCCACAGCCAAGGGCAAAGAATTATATTTGCAACCACTCCTTAGAAACCCTGAACAAAATATGGCTTAAAACTAAACCTACATCAGCTCATTTGAATCAGTGTTGCCATATGCTCCTATGACTTGTGTACAAAAATGTGCTTCAAGTTGATCAGCAGTGAGATCCTTCCACTGGAGCTGCAGAGCCCTGACCCTGGCTGTCTTCTCAAGCACAACTCACCCCTGAGTGCAGGGGTCTCTCCTTGTCTTGAGCTGTACACAAAACTAAAATGTCCTTTAGGGCCTCCCCAGCTTGCAATCCCTGCCCAGAAGACCCTGAATGCTCAGAAATAATTTATGTAGAAGTTAACATCTTGGTGAACATCAGGAATTAGAGTAGGGCTGGAGTGATGCTGGTAGGGACCTGGCAGAGCAGGGAGGACTGGGAAGGGGAGCAGATGAAGTGGTCAGTCAGGATTGTGCAGGGCATGGCCTAGGTCCTGATGATGGAGGGAGGGAGAAAGCATGAGTGGGTAGTGGGTAAGTGACTCCCAAAACCACTCAGGAGGCTGTGGCAGTACGCAATGTGGATGTGCAAAGGTGAGAGCACTCAAGGAAAGCAAGATAGGAAAAAGTCTAAACCAGGGAGACCCTGAAAATCAGGCTTAATATCAAGCCTGTACGTTTTAGAAAGCACTGCAAATATGAGATTTCTTCAGTTGCAACAGTAGGGAGGGGACTGCTGGGCGCTACGTGGGAAAGCATTCAGCCCTTCCTATAACCAAAGGTGCTAAGACCAGGCAGCTGAAAGGGATCTGCACAGCAGAAGGATATCGGGGTGTGTCAGCAATGCGAGCAGCGAAGGACAATGCAGAGCTTGCAACTCCCTTCCGCCCCTGCCCCCTCTGCCAGACATCCGGATTCCAGGCACAAAAGGGCAAAGCCTTTTTTTTCCCCTTGAATAGTTTTTTGGGACTCTGGGAGGCTGCCCTTGAGACTGTCAAAGCCTTGCTACCGCCCGTAAGAGCTGCTAGCACTAGGTTCAATTAATCATCCTCTTTCAGTGGTAATTGTAGTAGCACTGGAACCACTGGAACCAGACATCACAGTAAAATATCTTGAGCCTGTTCCTTTCTCCCTGCCTGTTATTTCTGTAGCGCAGCTGATGGGGTTTGTCACTTGCAGGTAATGGAGCTGTGGCTCTGCTGTCGGGGGGGGGGGTGTATTTCTAGTGTAATGATGCATTACAGACTGTTACGTATATCCTAGCTGCATTTTTTCCTCCTCTTGCTTTTCCTTAATGCTTTTTTGACTGAAGTTTTGATTCCACATTAAAAAAAAAAAAGTGGACTTTTTTTTTTATTTAGTGAAATTTAAACAAGCAAAAAAATCCTTGACAGAGAGTTTACTGTTCAGAAGATTCCCCAGACAAGCAAACACTCAGCACTGCTCTATGGCACATGTGTAAGTCTGGGACTTCCATCTTTTTGGAGACGGGACCACTGCATGGTATGCAGCATCTTTGCCTGTAAAGCATAAAATACTATTAATCAGTCTTGCAGAGATCAAGTTGCTGACCTGGTAGCAGAGGAATAAAATCAGGCAGTAGTATCATGCAGATATTTTTTTCTTTACTTAATGAAGAATTGGTATAATAAAAAATATGCCTCTCTGATGCATTTTTAATAATCATTCAGCATTGATTTTATTTTTCATATAATTTCAGTAAGTTTTATGAGTTGATGGTGTGAATTTTTTATTGCTGTTATTGCACGTGTCTTCAGGGTGCAGAATTGCATAAGAAAAAAAACTTTTTGAAAGTAGAGTTTGGCTGGCTGAACTCTGACAGGTACTTAGAGGTACTTAGACTGCCACAGTCCAGTGTTTTCCCTGGGCTTTCTCTAAGGTCTACACACCCGTGATCAGTCCGCTTGCTCCTTGGCTGCACAGTCCTGGCTGGAGGAAGCTGCAGCTCGGCGTCCTCAGGAGGTGATTGTATGCCTGAATATGCCTTTGCGAAGGGGGCACCTTGCAGAGATCCCCAAGGAGCTCGTTCTGTCCCTTGCTGTGAGAAAAGGCGTTTTCACCCAGTTTTCCAACACGGTACAAACAAGCCAAAAAAAGTCATGTTTTGAAGTAACCATGACTTCACAGTTACTAACAACACACAGCTAACCAGAGCTAGGCAGGAAAGGAAAGCTAGAGAATAATAATAATAATAATACAACAATAATACAATACTTTTTAAAAAAAATCTCCCAAGAGCTGGGACTAGATAGCAAGTCCCAATTTCCACTCTGTTGGATGCAGAGGGAGTTAAGAAGCCTGACTGTTATGTCAGAAGGAAGCATTTTCTTAAGAGAAATCTATTATTCTTCATTCCCATTTGTACTGGGCTGTGGCCTGAATCCAAGTCAGGGACTAGTTCACAGAAGGGAATTAGACGGCAGAGCCAGTAACTGAACATCAGATTAATTCTGCCAGCTCTGTAAGTGTGCCATCAGCTACAGCTGGGTGAAAACTGCCAGGACACTGGGAGGACCTTGCAGCATGCAAGCCAGTGGAGATATCAGGCCTGTGGGAATCAAATACAATTAATCAAGGGTTATTATTGAACAAGACTTAGAATTAGCTTGAGACTAAGTCTGGTGAGACGACAGTGGTGGAGGCAGCTGTGTGCCCTCTGAAAGTGCTTCAGTTTCACCACACCATTTACACAGGATGCTTGAAGTACAGTATGACCAGCGAAGTCAGTAGAGATAAAGAGAATCAGGACAGTCTCTGCTCGGAATCAGGACAGTCTCTGCTCAGAATCAGGACAGTCTCTGCAGTATTCCGTTTATGGTTTTATGTTTATAGACCCACATCAGACAAAACACAAAGGTCCCTAATTCTGATTTTAGGCTCCTAATTTATGCCTATTTCCTGAAAATTACAGATCTAAATGTGCTGTTCATTTTGACTCGTGGTGCCCAAAATTGCTCAAAAAAATTCTGTTTTATTTTCCCCATGAGAAATTAGCTTTGGATGACAATCCTATTACTCTTTTTCTCTCTCTCTCTTTTTTCTAAAACCTTATTGCCTCTGATGGAAGATTTTGTTCCTCCATCAAGATATTCTCACTCAGAACCAAAATATCCCACCATGAACAAACGCAAAGCTGAGCATTGCAGCTCCCAACCCCTGGGTCCCACATTACCCACAGCCACAAGGGAAGCCTGGAGAAGAGAAGGTCTCAAGTTTGGCTGCTCCCCTAATGCATTTCATTTTGCATTTCCTATCTTCACCCGTGGCCAATTCCCAAATGGTCAAAGGGGTCACACAAAGGAAACTGAGTACTGAAAAAAGTTTCCTGACTAACATAGCTCTGCACCTCGTGAAAATGCATTCCACAGGTAGGCTAGTCACAGCAGAGAGGACAATGTCTAGTTAAATGTTTTAAAAGCATATCATCTTCCAAGCTTCCCAGGGAGAAACTGTGTCTATAACTTTAATATTATTCCTTGTATTGGCATCATCCACTGCTGATTTTTGTCTGCAAAACCTTTCAGATGATAATCTCGTGGGACATGAACAACATCTGTAAATTATTTTTAAATATGAGATATGCCTGGGTTGATCCTAGCTGAGGGGTTTCTCAGCAGTGACCTAGACAGGCAGAGCCAGGAGGGGCTGCTGGGAGAGGGCAGTGAGCAGGCAGGTAACCCCAAAGTGCAGTTCAACCCGGGGAATGGCAGAGAAAGATGGGGGCTTCTCCACCGGGAGATGGACTTTCACTCCCTTTGATGAGTGTGCAATTGCTGGTGAGTGAAGGAATAAATAATGCACCCCGTGGAAGATGCGCATCTTCTGAGATATCCTGATCAGCCATGGCCACATGTGTTCAGTGTCCTTGGAGCTCCTGAGGCCAGCCAGGCCCATCACACTGCTGGGCATACCTTGAAATAGAGTAGAAATCATCTAAAGGGCAGATCCCCCAGGACCAATCCACCCGCCCCCGTAGTCCACCCCCATACTCTGTCACATTGGCTCTACCTCTGCCAACACTCTCCATCTGCATCTTTATCTCCACTCAATTTTCCTACCAAAATTCCCTTCCTAAATCCTAAAAATCTGTGTTCCCCAGTACGTGTATGAATACTTCTCTTCGCAGGCATGGAAAAGTTCTGCTGCCACGTTCACGTCGCAGCATACTGCCTCTCCAGCCCAGGATCCCATTCAGAAAGGGCTTCTTGTTTGTCTCACTCCACAAGTTGCCTTTCCTCCCAGGCTGTACTTTTTTTCTCTTCCTGCTCTCTGCCTGCTCTCTGCTGTCTCAGCTAGGACCCTTTCTCTCCTGGCCATTTCCGAGTGCAGGATTAGAGAAAGAGACACATACTTTTGCTTCATTTCAGCTGCAGACACAAGAAAAAAAGGTTAATGTCTCTGCTTGTCATGGGGATATTCAGTGTTGCAATTGGCAAGCTTAAATTTATTTTTATTTTTAATTCTAGATATTCTACCTAGTCCTTATATTTAGAAGCCAGTTAGCAACCATTGGACAGGAGAACATGCAACCTGTTTGAACAAAAAAGCTATTAGCTTTACAGCTCTGGCATAAATGGGTAACATTTGGGGAGTAAACAACCTGCTGTAGTTACTAAAATTAATGTCCTTTTTGTTCTTTTCTCTCTTGGTTTCTCTCTCCACATTTATTTCCTTCTATATCTTCCTCTTAATTCCCCTTCTTGTCTTTTTACTTTTGTTCTAAATTAATTTTTCTGAAGCTTAAAAGAAAAATCAGATAGTTGCAAGTATTTTCCTTCATAAAGGTCACACAGTCGTTCGCATTGGATGGCTCCTTTAAAAAGAGACAACTTGTGTTCATCTGGCACTGGCAGCAGAAAGCAACAGATAAGAACATACACCCTCCCAGGCAGGCTGCGCACACCCATCCTTGGCCACACGCTGTGATCTCTCCCAAATAAGACATCTGCACCACTTAATGTAGGCTTTTGTGATAAACTGAAATCCCCCAAAAGACCAAGCTATGGAGCCTAATTCACAGTGTGTTTTTATTTTACCCATCTTTCTAGTCAGTCTTTTGTTGTCCCAGACCAGTTCAGTGATATCATCTGCATCCTCTAAGGTTGTCATTTCAGCTGCATGGGCTCTGTTTTCCATGCCAAGTTTCCACTTAAAACTCTGCTCCTGACCCTCTTCAAGGCTTCCATAAAATTCCACAAGAAGCCAGTCAGTGATTTAAGCTCCCACTCACAGAAATCACATTTTTAAATCTACTTAGCATGATGCAACACCTGTAACTCTCCAAAGATTCAAAGACAGTAACAACACCATTTTTACAAGAATAAGGCATACTGGGTAGATCAAGGAATCCGTTCATCAGTCCCATTCATGAGTAACGGGGTGAATATTAACAGCAGAGGCTTCAGGGACATTTTATGGTTGAATGGTGGTGAAAGAGTAACTCCTCTCTCTTTCTGGCCTAATGAATATTTAATTCAAAACGGAACTGCTCACATGGGAAAGCCTTAATAGCTTGGTATCTTGAATATTCACCTGAGATACGTATATCATGGGTTTTAGTTCCTTCCCTGGACAAGGAAAAGCCCATCTATTTGAACGTGGTAAAGCCAGAAGTTCAGTCTGGACCTCTTCTGTCCCAAAAGAGGTTTGCGATCACTAGGATAGCTTTTTTTCACAAGGGCTTCATGACCTCTGCAAAACAAGCAAAGCAAAAATCCCCAAGCTGTTCTGTATTCCATTAGTCTTTGGTGGTTAGGAGATGAGGGGAATTGCAGAAAGAGGATATAAATATAAAGTTATATAAAACAATTGTTTTACAAACTCATAATTTTACTGTTATAGCTACAAACATTTTAATTAAAAATACTGGCAATTCCTGCCAGCTCCCAGCTATGTCTGCAGTCGGGCATTAGCAACAGCTGGAGCCAGGAAGCGTTTCACAGGCCATTTTTGGATGCCCTGTGCCTCATCAGTTGTCCACAGAGCATGAGTGTGCCAGCCTACCTGGCCATCAGACTGCTATGCTTGTGTGTTTCCCCAAAAGCGTTTGAAAGGTGCAAGTGTCATTCTGCATCCGACCAAAGCCAAATGTCAAAAACCTAAAAAAATGCTGACAAAAAATAATGTTCTCTGCTGCACAACTGCAGCTGTAGTACCCTCTCCTTTATAGCAATTCTGAATTTCATTCGGGGAGGTCCAAAAAAATTGGTAAGTGGAAACATAAAATGGACAGAGAAAGCTATAAAAGAAACCACCGAAAAAAGCAGAGCCATAAGGAATCAATCACTATTATTCTTTCCATAATTGTGATCACAATAATAAGCAACAATGAAGTACTAGAGCCAATAAATAAATCAGCAAAATTTTTGAGGTCCAGTTTTACTGACACACTTAATTTCCTTGTAACTTTTCTATACTCATGTCAAAGATGGAAGAAAAAAGAAGCTTAGTAATTCCGATTACAGAGCCGAAGTCTTTTACTTACAGCTTGCAGGAGAGAAAATGGGATAGACTGATCTCGACTGATCTCTGCTCTGCTCGACTGTAAAATGTTAATGGTTGGGTACCTGTGTGTAAATGCCTGTGCAGGCAAAACTGTGGCCCCTGCCCTGCCGAACGTACCGAGAGCTCCACTTCAGCTCCACTTTCTACAAATAACAACTGCACACAGGGTCTGGAAGAGGACAAGCACTTGTGCTTCACCACCCACTGAAGGCTGTTTCTGTGCATTTGCGTTACTCTAGGCTTAAAGAGCTTTAGCTGACCAGTCCAGACCAGTAGAATAGCTTTTAGCTGCCCAGTTTGGCATGACAAATAATAGTGAATTCTCAATGCAAAAAGTCTGTGATCGGGTTTTGGGTTAAAACTCTCTCCTCTGAGATGCCTCAAAATACTGCTAATTAAAACATTGGTAGAAATCCAAAGTATTTCACGAGTGATCTGGAAGCAGAGGGGGGAAAAATTAGAGCAAGTGACTAGTGTCCTTATGTAATTTCAACCACATTTTTAAAAATAATTTTAAAATTTCACTGTAGCATAAGACCTAAAATTTGCAGTGCGAGGCTTGTGGCCTCCGGAGAAGGGATAAAACCCTTCTGCATAAACAACATCCAGCAGAAATCCACATTTACTGACTGACTTGTAGGCAGTTGCACAAGGGAGCTAGGGTTCGCATCTCCAAGCACATTTTTGTTCAGCCAAGGCTTTCTCACAGACATAACCTCCGCTGCAACTGGCTTTGAAGTCTTGTGCACACCTGCATAGATTACAAAGAAGGGAAGGCAGGTCCCTCCACACCCAAACTGTAAATTAACAATGCAACATGTCAAGTTAAGATATGCCCTCCAGCACCCTGTTTTAAAGTCAGACCAATGGCTGACAATCTCCTGATACACTTAACCCTTTCCCTGGAATTCACACCCAATTTCCAGTCTCCCAAAAGAAGAAACAAACTTGTAGGAGTGGCTTTGTGACTTTTTATTTTTTTAAAGTAATGTATCAGTTCAAACGTGGGTCATCTGCTTTAATCCAAGACAGGAACTGAATCATACCCTGGGTTTTTTCTGCACAAAACAGAAGAAAGTTACTACTGTGCTAACTCCTCAGTGCCTTGTACAGCTGTGTGGAGCAATAGTTTTGGCCTGTGAATATGTCACAGGTTGAAGAGAGCCAGCCTTTGCCTTTCCATTTCACCTGTTACTCCTGGAAGAACCCCTTGCTATAGGCAGGTCATGGCAATCACTGTGGGGTTTTTTCTCCAAAACCCTTCAGGAGGTTCTGCTCTTCTACCAGAGAAGTACGTCACCAGTAACTACAGCTTTGAAAAGGACTTTTAACTGAGCCAAGAACAAGTATACTCACTCAAACTGCAAGACGTCCTAGTCTTATTGTAATCTCTTTCCTTACTTCCTTTACTTTGTCATGGTGGGTGACTAATCACATTCATCATGTCCCATCTCTTCACACCTGATGGTAGATGACAACTAATTCCTGTACCATCTGTAATGCTAGCCTTCTCCTGACCTAACCTCCTCTTGACCCTATCTCATCTCATGGCTCTTATAGCTGTAGGGAACAAGCACATGAGAATAAAGGACCCTGCCAACCTCCTTAGCATGATTTCTGCAGGGGAGAGCTCAGTGCCCACTACAACTCCGTGCTCCAGCACTACCTTTATTGGACATGTGCAGCACAAACCCAGGCCTATGCTCAAGTTCAAGCTTGTAAATATCCTCATGGTGAGGACACAAGCAGACATTCAGGCACAGGGTCGAGGTACTGAGGGGCCTGCTGGGGAGGGGCAAGCGGTGCATCTGACCTTACTTTAACCAGCAGCACAAGGCCAAGCATGCACCCATTTACAGAATGGCGTGGGGCACCATTGGCTTGGCACAGCCATCTCCATGTCTCCCGCCCGCTCTTCCAGGGAGCTCAGGCAGCCTGCTCTGGTCTGTGGTGCTCCCTGGTGGTGTCCCAACACCCTCCACACTGAAGGTCAGAGGCTGGAGGCATTTAGGTTGGGCTGCCATTTTATAGTACAGAGCTGGTGGTCCAAGCCACTGTTGTTCCACAGGTGGTAACACTGAAGAGCAGAGCTGAGCCAGTGAGGAACCAGACTGCAGCTCATCCCCTGGTCCAAGCCCCAAAAGTCAGTGATGAATTCTGTGCCGAGGTACTGGTTCTTACAGTAAGACCTGGCATACTTGTGACCAGTGATAAGAAAGATCAGCCAAGAATCCAGCAGTACTACTGGAAAAGTGTCATCATCTGCCTCCTGCCAAGGATATACAAGTCAACTGCCAGATGCTCTTCATTTGAGATAAGTTCAGAGAACAACCTTGAGCTGCAGCCTATATATGGGTTTTAAATCTCAGTTGAACTTTTCATATTTGGATATTCTTTGACTGTTTGTTTTTGTGGGGTTTTTTTGCAGGAGGCAGAAAAGAATGGGGTTTACTTTATCTCCCTCTTCTCTCTTTCTGTCTCACATGCATCTCCTTCCTTGTTGCATGTTTCCATGTTTTCCAGAAAGTAGGAATGATCTATTAAATTAAAAAAGCTGCTTTTCAGAAGTTTCTTCTCTCACTTGAAAACAAATGTACCTCTGATAAACATTACTTATTCATGTGTCTGTATTAAGTGATTTATCTTAAGTATATAAATCCAAGCACTTTGTGCATCAAAAAGAACTAAAGATCCCAGGAGACAAGCAAAAATGGAAAATTAAGGAATGGCAATGACGAGGGAGTATTAAAGGATATAAAGAGAATAAAGAGACAGAAATAGGACCTGGTATCTTCAACTGAAAGCTGACCTGTGCTTTCCATTCAAAGAGCACCAGAAAACAAGAGCAAACCATCAGATTGCCCAATGGGTGTATGAAAAGGAATAATGGAAAGACAGAGCTGATTAATAGGAGGGACGTAAAGAAGGAGCACTGCAGCACATGGTGGCATCTTTATTGCTTTTATGAGGATCCCGAATTCCAAGGAACTTTAAATTCAGGCATAGATTATTTTTTTTTCCACTTACAATTACACAGCAAAGTTAACTGAAACAGTCAGTGTCATATGTAATTTTGTAGCACCCCAAAATGTTATCACTGTTGGGGAGCAAATGTAGGGAAATGTGAACATAGTTTTTTTAAAAAAAAGGAGACAAATGGGTGGCTCTCTGAGTCAAACTGGGACTCACCCCATGTGTAGGGTGACGTTTCAGGCACTCTCTATCTCCTGTTCTCCTGCTGTGCCACTGAAAATGGTTAAGGTCCCACACCCAGGATGTGAGATTAAAAGGAAAAGGGCCCAGATAGGGAACATTTGGCATCTAGTCAAAAAAACGTATTTCAAATAATGCCAGCACCTGATTTTAACCAGCTTATTTTGTCTCCTTTCTGCTGCTCTGCTTTTCACCTTTTATCTCAAGAGCTCTCTATCACCAACATCTCAAGAATCCGTATTTCCGAACTCCCCCAATGAGAGAATATAGTGCATTAGCCATAATAAGCACAACACTGAAATGACTGACTGCCCTGATATTGATTTTCTCATGTTAGTAACACAGAGAGTGCAACAAACACATAAAAATGGATTACTTTCATTTCAAGGGAAAGGGCAACTTGATGCAATCTGAAAAGTGACTGAAAATAGCACTAGGGAGTGTCTTGCTTATTGTCATTCACTGAATTCATACCACTTCGGCTTAGCTGGTAGAGAAATAAAGACCCTCTGATAGTATTGAGGAATTTGAACTTTTGGGAGGAGAGGCAATCAGTCCTCCCCTGAGCTAATCTTAAAGGGCAGAGTACCTATACACTCAGTAGAGAGGTATCTCATTAATTCTGTGAAATATTGACACATAAACTGAGCAAAGTGTAATTACTTGCCCTTGAAGGACCATTGCAAGTAAGGGCTTGGTGTTCCTCCTGCCAAGAGTTCATGCTCCCTTCAAGTATATCATGAATCTAATTGACCTGGTATCTCAGAGGTTCGAAATAAACCAGTTGTTATAGAACCATGGCTCAGAGGAGGAGATGCAACCCGGACTGTGTCAGGGCAACCAGGGTCCTGACCCTCCTTGCTTCCACTTTCACTCCTCAGCCAAATTTCCACCCCCTCTCGCGCTTCTAGGTATAAACTCTCTAGTGTTTTAAAAACATTTCCTATTACATAGATCCTTAGAAACCAATTTGCGGATGTCCCCCTTGTCCTATAAACATCTCCATACTGTGCTTTAGTCACCGGTCAAATCTCATTCAGCTGTCTCCGGGAAACTCATTTCTGCCACCATTCCCGCACGCAGTGGCTGGAGAGGTGGGCACTTGCATCCCTTCAATTTAGAACAGAATTACCCTCCTGCTTGTCTTGTTCTTATGTAAGCCTGCTTGACCGCGCAGCTGGGGGTTGCTGTAGAGATCACGGAAAGGGTTAATATTGCAGGGTCTGTTATTGCTCATTAGTACTGCAGAGGTGCCTGGGTGCCCTGGCAAAGATCAGGACTTACCGGGCCAAGGACTGTGCAAACAGTAAGGGACAGCGCCTGCCTGCAAAGCCTGAAATCTAAACACACAGCGCAAACGAAGGCCAAGCTCCCATTTCCATTTGACAGGTGGGAGGAGGTGCCGCATCCCCTTTGATCACCACCTCCCCTTCCTGCCCACACTGATGGTGCTGCGCTCTGGGGCTCTCCAGCAGAAGCCCTCATCTCCTCTGGTCCACTTTTCTCCGGACCTCCTGTGATGCACCCAGGACCTTTCACTGCACAGCTCCCATACCCACCACGGCTGACCCCGTACACCTACAAACCCACGTACACACACACAGACACAGAGGCACTGTGTTCTGCCTGGCCTGAAACACCTAGGAAGACCCAGGACTGAGCACTTTGCCCTTGGGCAACCTAATTTCCTCACACACTGCACCCACACCCAGGTCCCCCTGGAGCCACTTCTCAAGGGCACCCACAGGGCCTTTTCCTCCCATTGCTACATGATCTGATTCATGCTCTGTGTTGCATGACGTGACGCACACTCTTGAGTTCACCCACGTTATATTTAACACTGGAAACAGTCCAGTTTCCCCAGGCCCACGTGTGTGATGAGGTGGTGAGCTTCCCTATGTTGTTGTTCATGGTGGCACCATACCACTTGAGGTCATCACCCAAGCTTGGCCTCACAAGTGGCTCCTCTCCTGGCCTTCCCCACCTGTTCAGGGTAGGACCAAGTATCCACTTATAGCAGCATCCCACCTAACTCTGGCCACTGCTAGACTGATAGCCAGCCTGTAGATGATGCATCCAGTAAATTCAAGAAAAAAAGGAACCATAGTGGAAGATATGAAGTGAACAAGGAACAGAACCAGACTGAAAGTATTTACCTCTGGGTGCTTGGTGGTAGTCCTGAGAGCAAGCTCAGTCAGTTGCTCTGAAGATGGGTCACAAGAGGATGCAAACTTTAAATTGCCAAATAATTAAGGTTAGTCAAGCATAACTTCAGAATTTCTTTTCAGAGGATAAAACCATGACTGCTGGCAAGTTGAGATGCCCTTAAGGATAGAAAATTAAATTAATTTAACAGTCAGGCTGCCATAACTCTTTCTCTGGGATTTCCCAGATGGAAATATGTGTGAATGAACTGTATAGACTATGTGTTACAAACTCAACATTTCAAGAAGCATCCAGACTGACTGCACAAACTCTGCACAAAAGATCTGTGGATGTTCAGTAGATCTGAGAGCTCAGGAACATGTTTGACTTAGCATGCATGCTTGATTCAGTTGAATAACATGAATGAGCATGGCAAATCCACAATCCTGGACACTTCAGACTCACTGTACTATCAATTCACACAAGCAGGACAACACTGTCTGAAATCCCCAGGACTTTCAGGCTGGCTGTGCACATGCTGGGTAGCTGAGCTGTGCATGCACTGTAGAAACATTGCAGATTTCCAGATTTATGGAGCTCAGGCAAGGATCTATCATGCAGTTACTCAGCAGGGCTGAGGCTCTGGGTCAGTGTAAAAACCCTGAGGCTCTGTCTATGCAGCTTGTCTGCAAGAAAAACAGGGCATCCCCAGGAGCACTCAGATGTGGGGGGGCTCTCCATTAACCACAATGGCAACAAGTGCTTGCTTCTGTTCCCTTCACCTCCCACAGACAAACATTTTCTTTTCAGACAGAGCTCGTGCCTGGTGCCATTATTTGGAAGGTTGTGCTTGCTCGTACTAGCCCATCAACAAGAGCAAGATGAAGAGCCCATGCAATGCTAATTATGTACTATAGGTACCTGTTAAGCCATTTTATAGACAGTTGTATGCCTTTATAATTTAAAGGGACAAATGCAGTGAGTTACATGTAAACGAGGTCTGGCTTAGTGTCACAGTATCTACAAAAGACACAAGAGAGGCAAATAAAGCAGGGAGCCCTTTTCTTCTCTGCATTACTGCAAAGGAGACAGGCAAAGCGCCGAGGCTGGCGTTGCCAGCTGACAAGGAAGCAGTGGTTTGTTAGCACAGCCAGAGGCACTGCGCACCCTAAGGGAGAGCATACCCGCCAGGAACAGGGTGTAGCAGACGCCTCTCCCTGCTAAACCCCAGCCAGCAGGTTGGGATTGGCACCCGAGGGAGCGCCTGCAGCAGCCCTGGAGGGAGGGAAAGGCTGCACCCAAGCTGTCCCCTCCTGAATCCCTGGGGTCAGCTTCCCGCCCAGAGCCAGTGCCTGCTGCTCAGAGGATAAATCCGAAAAGAAATGTGCATGAAGGCAAAACCAAGAAAAGGAGGGAAATGGCTAGGGAAGTAAAGCTCACTGTACCCTTGGCCAATTTCCCAGAGCCATGCAATTTCCTAGGAGGTATCACAGGTGATACCACAGCATCAATCCATAAACAAATAAATAAACAGGTGGTGGTATTCATTTACCTACTGCAATGCAACTTCAGTTATGATGTTCAATGAAAGCAAAAGCTTGGCAGGATTTTTAAAAGGACTTGAACCTGTCTTGAACAGCAAGGGATCCAGAACTGCATTAGGTAAGAGCCGTCTTAAGAGACTGGAAGATTGTACACTTACCTCATGTCACAAGACAACCCACCGCCAATGGAGGTGAGGAAGGACTTTTTCCAAGAGGCTGGTTTTCTCCTGAGTCCTCTCTTCCAAATTCTCCCACCTTTCTGCATTCATATTAGCATATCTGAAAGCAAGAAATTGAACCTGAAACTATTTTTCTTCTCTATTAGTTCAGATGCTGATCTAGGGGAGGGTAGAGGGGGTGACGCAATTCAATAGAGGCCTGAGATTTATAACTTTGCTGACTTTCATGGAGGTATTCCTGATTTGCACATACAATGTACTTGGTCACTTCTTGGCAAAGTTTTCTTTCCACAGACACCACCTTGCCGCAGCTGGCAGTAACTGGTGATGCTAAGGACAATTCCTACAGTGGTGTAGGTGCCTGCTGGAGCAAATTACCAGTTCCCCTTCAGGTGGTCATTCCTGATCAGCAGTGAACAAATTAGCAGAGCATCAGGAAAAAGCCATCTCTGGGAAAGATAAAATTTCAGCTTCTAAGCTGGCCCATCCATAAACCTGAATGAATTTATGTAAAAGGAAGAGATCTCTGGAAATACAGAAAGAGCAGTGTCAGATTGAGCAGTCATGTTCCCTGGGTGTTACAACTGCAGGCAGGCATGGTACAGGAGGTGTTTCACCAACCAGGCATGGCTATCGAAAGGCCCACACTTCTCCCAGTGCTTCGCTGGATGTCCTAAGTTAAGGGATGCAGAGGGTGGCTCACCCACCTGAGAAGCCATCCTGCCCTCCCTGCTTTCCTTCAGGCCAGAGATACCTCCCGGGATTAGATCATCCCTCCGTGTCAGGCTGCGGAACTCGGTTGCCAGCCATGGGTGGGTGTGTTATTAGTCAGATTTACATGTCTAAAACATCATTTGTGCAAACACCCCAGGGCATGGCTATGAACGCGCACAGAACGCAAACCTGAAAAAGAAGTTCAATAAGCAGAAAAAGCAGCGTCCGAGTTGAAGCACCCCTACAAGTAGGTTAAATCTACTCGCAGCTAGTTGCCTGATACAACTTCTCACCAGATTTACTGCACAATGCGTTTTGTTATTGAATGCTTCTTTCAGTTATATTCATATTGCTCTGCTGGATTCAGTATGTGCTCAGTATTTGTCTCTGAAAAGTAAAAAATTAAGTTGAAGAGTCCCACACAAGGGGCACTTCTCCAGAAGAGATACTCTAAGCGTCCATGATAGCCATTAAATCAAAGGGATTTCATAGGCCATGACCATACAGAATAGTTTTTCAGCTACCTAACTTGTGGCTTGCAGGCTGTCACTCTGTTCAAAGCACCTCTCTCTGTGGTACTACGATGCTGCTCTCCCCAGAGAGTAGTAAAAATGACAAGGAACTCCAGACAGAGACAGTAAAATATGAAGCCAACCTCAGAGGAATGTAACAGGTTACAAGCACTTGACAAGGTACAAAAACATACTGTAAATCTGTTTTAAACTTTTTCACAGCAAAAGAAGTGTCCTGGTTCTGGCACCCCTGTAGCCCCCCCGCTGCCAAAACCTTGCCACACAAACCCAACACAAAAAGGAATCTATTTTAAAGGATCCTACTCGCACTTTTCATCATCAAGACAAAATTAATGGTCAAATGTTATTGGGGAAACCATGCACGGGAGCACAGGGCTGGTGTAAAGCACTTTTGAGTCATATTGATACCACACTATCAGCTAAACTGAAATGGTGCCCAAAATCTATCCTCCTGACAGGCGCACTCCAGAACAGTTGTCAGGGGAGGAGCTATGCTTTCCTCCTCCCGCAGCACTGGGCAGGAATAGAGTGCTAGGGTCCAGCTCTCAAGGGGAGAAGGGGAAATGATGTGGAATCCAGATAAAAGTCCAGAATAAAGAAACTTTCAGAAGACTTTTGGGGCACTGGGCTGGAAACATCACTTCAGATCTCTGGCCATTTTGCTGCACCCATTTGCACACATACGCTTCTCCTCAACCTCGGAGCACTCTACATCCCCGGCCCCCACAAGAAACAGGAGTAACCGAGCAGCTCGTACACTGCCCGTGTAACCACGCCATCACAATCTTGTAATCCGAGACCTGGTGCAGCCCAATTTACCTGATTACATCGCTTTTGTTCACATTAAGTGTTCATTGTGAAACCCTCTCAAGACAGGAAAAACTAGATAACAGGGGAAGAGCTCCTCTGTGGAGATTGCCACAGATGACGCCTGTGAGGCATGTCCTTATAGTGATGTACCTTTCATCGTTCAAGAAATCAGCACGACATCCAAAATGACCAAAAATTTCCCTGAGATGTCCTAAGTATGCCATCATTTTTCACAGCTAAGCTGTGCAAGGAATAATAAACACAAAATTTATTTCTGTTTGCATTCATAAAATGTACACAAAAAATCCAAATCAGGACACACAACGCACACGCCCTACCACCTCGGGGGAAATCACAAGTAACAAGAACCAGATTTTTAAAAACTCTTTTGGAATAAACTGATTGTGTAAGAAAAAAAAAATTTAAAACAATTCACAGGAGTGGTGGGCACACCTGCTAAATTATTCAGATATGGTCAAAATCAGCAGCCCCAAAGATAAATGAAGATCGTGTTGAAACTCTTCCAATTGCTGCCAGAAAAATAAACAGACTCAGCCCACTCTTCATGTTTCTTTTTAACAACTCTGATTGTAACCTGGGGCCATCCCCTTAGGTCATTTCTATCGTAGACATCATCCATTATCCCTCCACACAACAGTGCAGTTCCGGCCCTGACTTCTCTTCTTTATTTCGTCCATCCAGATATCCTTCCCTCCTTCCTCCCTGGGCTGCATTGGCAGGTATAGAGGGGAGGGTGGCAACTTGCCTTCCCGCCTGCAGGGAGAGAATATTAATCCCTTCTTGCTCCGTGGAAATGCGAGAGCTGCCTACCATGCTGCAAGCCAAATCTAAGTTTGTTATTAAATAGTACTGTCTTAATTTTTGGTATTCCAGGTTTAGGAAAGGCCTCAATCTGATCTTATCTTGCACTGTTTTCTTTAATGACCTCAAATTATGAAGCTGTGATCCAGAAAGAGCATAGCTATTGGTATCACCGTATAGAATAATATGCTCCAAAACGCTCTCAGACCTACATCCATACACATCCCTAAGATTAATTAATTAATTAATTAATTAGACCAAATTGAAACTTTCTGGTAGCAAATATTTGTTGTTAATTGAATAAAAATAAACTGCTGAAAATATAACCTTTGCATTTTGCTAATGTTTTAAAAGCCTACATGTAGTACTAAATACAGAATTATTTGCCTAATAATTTTTCTATAAAGTATGCTAAGCTATTTTATTCACCTTGTTTCTGTTGGTTTAAAAAAAGCAAACTATTAATTTCTAAAAGTCCCTTTATGGACTCACCATATAGGCCATATATTACAGGTTTTTCTCTGGTTTAGTAGTGTAAAATTTCTAGATTTACAGAGCCAAATTAATGAGAATGTATAATTTAGGACTCCGATGGGCCACAGATGATTTTCAATTCTAATTTGCAATTAGCCTCTCCAATTCAGTGCAATAATTTATTGTTAAGCACATGCATACAGGCTGTGACTTGTAAACTTGCACATAGTAGATGATGGACATTTTATTAAATCACTAAGGATTGATGGTATGTGAGAGAGAGTTTTGATATGATTTGTACTAAATGGATTTTTTGATAGGAGAAAGTATTTTTATATAAGTAGAGTATTTGCCTTGTATCTATGTACTAATACAAAACATAACAAACCAACAGAGCTATGCCAGCAGAAGGGACATTGTTGAAACACATTTCTAATTCCTTGAAGAGTCATGTTTTGTTGTTATTTAAGAGGATATATTGGTAGAATTAGAACTGTTTTGAAACCACACCTAGCAACAGTTCAAGGAATGAATTTGTTGAGCAAAAACTTCACTTACAATAAGTGCACAATTTCTCTAAATTTTCAGGATGAAAATATTTTGAAGTAAAATGTAGTTGTTTGCTATTTAGGTAATTGAAATTTGCTGCTCTTTATCCTTAGTTACAGCACTGACCTCAGGCAGCCCCAGAAAATGTCAGTGGAGAATTGCAGCCAACAAACCACTAAAGCTCCATCCTGTCCTGTGAATGTCCCATTGATTTCAGTGGTGCGGGACCCATCTGAAAAGCTTTGCTGAAAATGGTCATGTGCAGTTCCACTCAAGGATTCCTCTTTTAAGTATGCCATCCTCAAAAATTCTTAGTGCCAGCAGCAGTATACACTGGCCTAGGGTTTGCCCCAAGCTGCTGCTTCTCCAGCAAGATTAAGGAAAGGCTTCTGCACTTTCATGTGCTTTCCATGCAGAAAGTTTAGCCTATAAAAAGTACCTTCCTCTGTGGGATCCTAATGCTTCAAAAAATATAAGCTGCTGCATACCTCAACCTAACAGAAGAGCTGCCATCGACTTTAATAGTACTCAGACTGGCACTTCATTAATGCAGTGCACGTGATTTTTAATACCTTTCCAGGAAAGGAGAGAGTGCTATCAGTATATATGAGACGTTATTGTCATTTCTGTGTATGAAGAGGCAAGTGGGTCTGTTGCAGAGAATCCTTTAATGATTTATTATCCAGATGGATTTCAGAAATATCATTTCCTTAACAAGGAATGAGCCACCTCTTTGATTTGTTTTCTCCTACTAATGACAAGTCTCCCATAAAGTTCATCATTCTCCAGTAATGTGTCTCAAAGTGTGGATTGTGACTCCTTTGAAGACCTGAAAGCACTCAAAAGAGGTCATGTAACATTAGCAAAAGCAGAGTTAGTCAGCTCAGTTCTTCCAGGCAAAGAGCTGTGTTTACGGACTACCAGCCTTTGCATCAGCCCAGGAACTATGATCGTCCTCTCATTGTTTTTAATTGTCTGGCATTAGTTAGGTCCCTTCAGCACATGGGCATGATTGTTTATACTTGCAAGCAGTAATTACCAGCAATTCTCATTATCCTAAAGGGACTGACCTGCTGTCAATTCATGAGGTTGTACAAAAGATGGATAAACCAGAGGATGCTGCATTTTCAGAAATCCTTGATGTCTCGTGCCCAAAGGAGAATGGATGGCAAAGAGTCCCCTAATTTTTGAAGAGGTAACTAACACATGGGCTTGAAACTGTGGAACAGAGGGAGAAGGGGCTAAGCATTCAGCTGGCTTCCACTCCTGTAGAAAAACTTACTTTTTAGGAGACAAGTTCACTGTATGAGTTAGGAAGGTGGCAAAGTAATAAAAAAGGAGCGAGTGAAAAGGGGGACTCAAAGAACATTTATCAAAATCAAGATGTTGAGAACAAAATTAGTCATAAAGCCAAAGGACACAAAAAGAAGAAAAATATAATTGCCTAATCATCAGCACCAAGAACTGGATAATAGATGAGAGGGACTGGAGTTACACAACTACAAGCAACGTGACAGCGTTACAGAGCCCGGCATGATGAGTATGTTAAAGCGAATTGCTAGGAACTGCGTAGGCACAGGGAACAGGAGAGATGGCCTTGCATGTCATGTAAGGTACATCATTACATGTGTGCAGCTCAGAAATCACTCACAGCTAAAAAGCTTGGCAAAGATCTGCCCATTTGTTTTGTGTGTTCAGCCCAGCCACCGCAGGCTCTTTGCAAACAAGCTGCTCTCTTTGCAGACCTGTTAAAGGTGTACCTCCTACAACTAATCTCCGAGTTGCCGGCCCTAAGGAAGAAAATTATCTTGAAAGCTTATGAATTAATATTGTCACTTATGAAGTTCAAGATGAGTGAGCAGGTGGTCTATTTTGCAGACTATCAAATCAATTAGCTAGATTACTAGATCCATAATCAGCTATCTGCGGTGCCAGAGTAGAAAACCACATTATCACCCAGAGTTTTGATCTGACTGAAGCATGCTGGATATCTTCTATTGGCACTAAACAAATGCAAAAGTACAGGTAATCATTTTCTAATTTGAAAATTAATTGCAACTGATATAAGGTAAATCTATACTAGAACTTGACTGAAGACAGTTTGATGATAGAACTGTATTTTTGGCACAAGGGATTATATGCCATGAGTTACATGTCAAGACAGTGAAGTCCAAACCAGTAATCTATTCAGCTTGTGATTTAAAAGGACTAAAGTCACTAGGTAGAAAATAGTTGTGAGCTAAATCAAATGAGATAAAGAATTTGAACAGAAATGTGTGAATGATAACTGTAAATTCTTGAGAAACTATAATAGACATTCAATAAGCCACAGTTCCAAAATTCCAAGGGCAATCATCCCTTCCTTTAGGAATGGAATGTGAGGGCAGATATTACATTAACTCCTATGAAGGAAAAAGGAAGCTGATAATAGTTATTTACCAACCAGAAGACAGGGACTGATAAAGAAATACAAGCACAATGACCAAAAAATAGTATGTTATGAAGAAGAAAAATCTTCTATAATTAATAGATTCTACAGTGCCTGTATAACATATAATGAGATGAGAATGGTAAAATTATCAGTAACAGTATACAAAAGGGAGAAGTGTTAAGTAAATCCTTCTGTTCTGTGCTGGGAATCATCCCTGTTGGTATATAGTTATATAAGGTAGTGATGAAAGGTGAAGCCTTGAAGCTCTATCAGTCCCCTTGTTTGGCAGAACAACAGAATCCAAGTGCCAAACTTTCATTCATAACTCAAAATCTCATTAATTAATTCAAAGATTCAAAGATTATGAATCTGTTGTGATCATCTAACCTGCCCTCCTACATAGCACAGGCCATAGAGCTTGCATGAATCCCATCTTAAACTACAGAAAGTCTACTAGGAAAACACCTACCCATAGAACTATGAAATAGAGAGCTGCTTTCTTGTCAAAGCTTGTTTTGATTCAACTTCTGGCCATTGGAGCCTCCTACCTATCTGCCACACTGAGGAATTCATTACAATACTCTCAAAGCACTGTTCACAGACTACAACCAGGTCCCTCCTTTGTCTTCTCCCCAGTAAAATATGAACGTTATGAAGCACATTTTGCCATTCCTCAGGACTTCGTTTGCACCCTTGCTAACGTGATAGCATTCTTCCTGTCCTGTGAATACCTGGACTGGACACTGAACACCAGTAATTGTTAAACTGGTGCTGAACACAAGATTAACAGCAGTGTCTACATGAGAAAAGTAAACGTGGGTGTAAGTATGGGCACACATTTGCTCACACTATGTCATGGTTAGTTTGATAGCATATTTTGGGAATATGTGAACCAGCCCTTTGTCAGACAATACCTGAGCACAGTTTGAGGGATAGCATGGGACAAGACGCTCAAGCAAGCAATACGGATGAGGCCACTGGTTTGGGGGGAGTCTAGGTATACGGAGGCAAGCCATGTTATCCCACTTGCCCTCAGAGACAGAGAACTGAACCTGATTTACTGATTAGTATAAATATAGAGTCTATAAGCTTCTCTAACCAATTTCCTCATATTTTTAACTTGAAGGGTCACAGAAGTTTGTTTTTTGCTGACCCACACCAGCAACTCATGCT
Organism: Grus americana; assembly: GCF_028858705.1. Classification (NCBI taxonomy): domain Eukaryota; kingdom Metazoa; phylum Chordata; class Aves; order Gruiformes; family Gruidae; genus Grus; species Grus americana. The sequence goes on from NC_072855.1 coordinate 25,257,192, forward strand.
CAGACAGTTATTCACCCTGTTTACCATGTCCCTGTGAATATCACTCTTGCCCAGCACGGATTTGTCCATTCCATCTGTATGACCTAAGATTTTTGTTCTCTCTCCAATCGCTTTATGTTCGACCGTATTAAAACAAGCAATCCAAGGTCATTTGAATTATAATACTGACACTATCCCTTTGACATTTGCTAGTTTCTTCAGCATTAATGTCTTCTGCAAACTTCATTTGCACTAGTTCTGTGCCTTCTCCCATATATTTGGAAAAAGTTCTGAACGTCATAGCTAGAAGAACCATTTCCCAAAGAACTTTGCTTAAACAAATCTGTTTAAGGAAGAGGAACGTTCACAATAAATAAGAGCTTGTGCAATCTCCACCTGTGGAGGCATCCCAAAGTCAGCTGGACAAGACCCTGAGCAACTTGATCTGCCTTTGAAGCTGGTACTGCTTTGAGCAAGGGGCTGAACCACATGACCTGCAGAGGTGCCTTCCAAACTAAATGATTCTGTGATGATTCTCCATTTGTATTCCAAGACCTGTCAGCTGACCCCCTTTCAATCACTGTAACACATGACATGTTGATTTTATATTGTTTGGCTTTCTTAATTGCTGTCTCATGTGGTGTTGGGTCAAATTTCGTCATTCCATCGTCCTTATCAAACTAACTTGCCATCTCATCAAAAAAGGTGGCAAACAAGATTTACAGTATCAATTTCACATACAGTAATGTTGACTGGCATTAATTATGTTTTTCTCCTTTAATTTTTCTTTAATCTTAATCAACTGTTCATTCTTCTGCCCATGATTCATAATAGGCCTTACTGTTTCTACCATAAGTTATTCTGGATTCCCAGCTCTTCCAGAATATCAGGAGTCACTGAACATCAGCCATGAGTAATTAGACGCTCTTCAGAACGACTGTGCTAAAACATTTGGATGCAAGTTATCTGGAAGCTTTGTTTTTAATGTTTAACTTCTCCAATTCCTGATGGAACGGAAATTGTTTCATCCGAAACCGTAGGCAGGAATGCCGCTCTTGACATCCTTCCAAACCAAAATGTTTTTTCAACCCCACAGTCTCCTCTGTGCCACTCGGCAGGTTTTCGGGGCCGATCCTGGGCATTGCCAGCTGGCAGCCAGCAGGGCAGGAGGCAAGGCAGCTGTAGGCCTCCCGCCTGCTTTGCCCATGGCGGAGGCCTGGAAAGCCGGCCTGAACGCTGCCTTCTGCCACCACTGCGGGCAGGGCCAGGGTGGAGCCCAGCATTGAGGTTGCTGGCTCAGGATGGTGGGGACCCCACCCCGCCGCAGGAGTCACTGCCCACACCCTTCCCAGCCGCCTCCTCCTCCTCCTCAGGGAACAGCCCTGGCCCTGCTCGCCAGCCCTCCCCTGGGGCTTTCTGTCCCTGCTCCTCCCTTTCTCCTGCCTCTGCCTCCCCAGGGCTGTAGCAGCCCGGCCCTGGCTCCGCTCAGCACTGGCTCCTCCACCTAGGGCGGCAAATGCATTTTAATTTCCTCTTCTGAAGAGCTTCAGGGGGGGAAAACAGCATAATTGGGATACTTCTTGCTCTTCCTAGAACTAAAAAACCCCTTATTAATGAATTGCATGCACTCCAGAACAGCCACTACTTGGTGTTAAGATACATATCAAAAAGTCCCATTTGTCACACATAGCCCAAATCTTATCTATTTTGCTATTATTATTATCTAAATTTCTATTACTGCTATCAGCCAATCCAATACCAATGAATTCCACGAGATTCTCACCTTTTTTTTTGCCTGCCTACTCTGTTTTTGAGTCAACAGGACATCGCCATTTGTTCACTGTCTCTGTACACTTCCACACACTTCATATTTGTCAGTACCTGTGGCACATCCAGAGCCAAATGCCGACACCCCTCTTTCCACTTACATCATCTGCCATTATAGGCAGTGGATTAACATTCCCAAAATATCACAAACTGACACACTGGCTACTGAAAAAGGACAACTGTGCTTAGCATTGCAGGAAGGAGAAGTTAAATCTTTTTTGTCCTTTCTTTTTTCCCTGCCAAAATACTAGTTAGTTTTGAAAGAAAGTTTAGTAGCCAGCATTGCATTTTGGTAACTGACCTTAAAAATTACATTCATCATACTCATTTCAAGCTTGTGAGAAAACTTTTAAATATGTCTCACTACTAGTTGCAAAATCTGCTTTAATTTTTCACCATCAACCCCATGGGCTTTCCTGTGGCGAACTGTTCTGCCTTTTGGTCTGCAGCCAGCTAGTGTGTTTTGAATCCCAGTTATCGCGCGCGCGCGCACACACACACACACACAAAAATAATGATTTGGCATATCAGCACTCATCATCTGTCACTTCCTGAAAAAGAAAATCTACCCAAACTGATCTTTCCACTCTGAATTTAGTTAGCATTCGGAGTGCAAGGCCACCCTCCAAAACACAGTTCTTGGGCTCTCCTGAACTGGTGGAGTTCACTGTAGATGTTAAGGAGGAAGCCACAGGGAGTTTTCTCTCTCCCCTGCTCTACATACCACCAGAAGTTAGGTGTCTTTAATAGTAAGTTCCTTTCGCCTGAGATGTCTTTCACAAACAGTACTTAAAAACATATGATGAATACAAGGAGGATGCACATCATTTGCAGACCCCGCAGCCATGGATCATTTAATAAATCATTGCTTTTGGCACTGGGACATTAATCTTTCCCTCCCTAAGAGACAGTGAGACGCCCTACCCTATACACCTTATCTCCCATCTCATTAGGTTTCTCTCTCCCAGTAGCAATCTTCAGATTGAAATGTAGCCCTTTCTTTTCTGAAGGATCATCTTCAGGAGCAGAAATACCAAAGTTTCATGAAAAATCTCATATTTATGACATTGTGCAGAGCAATATTGACAGGTTAACAATAGCTCTGCTTCTGACAAATAAATGCATGTGGGACGCTCAAGAGATTACAGGATGGGCCTGGTAATCAGCCAGCTTCAAGTGAGTAAGTGTCCACATACATTTGTTATCCAAGGTCCTATCCTGCAAGAACTTCAACGTATCCCAGAAGAGTCCATCAGGTCCTGTTGAAATCAGGTTATGTTGATAGTACAGTAAATGTGGAACAAAAAGGAAGACACAAACCCTGCCCAAAGGCTTACAAAGACAAACTGAAAAAGACTCACATCCAGGCATGGCGATCTGCTTATATCAGTACAGGAAAGCATCAACGATAGAAGTGGATCTCCATTGAGAGAAGAGAGACAGATGGTCCTGGTTCAGACATGAGCATGGGACCTGTGAGAACTTCTGGCAGTTTCATTCACTTTCAGAGACATCCTGTGTGGCTTAGGCAAGTCACTGAGGGATAAATGTGTAATATGTAGGTTTCATTCTCATCCTTTGGCATGCAGGCACCCACTGCCTTTCACAAGCTCTTCATTCACTGCGTGAGGAGAATGAGATTCTTATGCAGCACAGGTGCAAAGATGCTGAACGTGACCTAGGAAATGCCAGGAGAGGGATGAGTACTAACTAAGCCAGGCTTCTAAAGCGCCCATGCCTAAGTCCAGGTTGCAAGGAGATGCCTTCTTCCAATCAGGGGCAAGCTAAACCAGGTCAGCGATTGTACACAGAAAGAGGAGGAGGAGGATGTGGTGGCAGAGATGACGCCCAGTAGCCCAGGGGCAAGAGAACTCACCCAGGAGGTGGAAGATTCAAGTTTGGATGCCTTCTTTTCTGCCTGACTTGGAGCAGGGATTTAATCTCAGGTCTTCCACCTTCTCTTCTGCCTGACTTGGAGCAGGGATTTAATCTCAGGTCTTCCACCTTCTCTTCTGCCTGACTTGGAGCAGGGATTTAATCTCAGGTCTTCCATCTCCTAAACAAGTTTTCTGAATGCAAGCCATCTGTCACTCAGGCTTCTCAGTGTCAACTGCAATGCTTTGCATAGTGTTTTTAAATACTCCTTTGGCCAAAGAGAAAAAAACATGCTCTCATGCCCTAGTGTTAGTGATCTGGGATGAGTGCTCCAGCCCTCATCCAGTAAACATTTAAATACTTTATACAAACTGGAAAATCTGAGACCCACTGCAGAGTATCTTCTAGTCTATTGAAGTGGGCACTATTTACAGGAGAACTGGGTTTAGATGCAGCAAGAGGGATCAGGACTTGAATTTCTACCGTGTCTGTGCAAGGTTTTGGGGGTTTGGGTTAGGGGGGGGGGGTTTAGGTTTTGAGGCATTGTGCTGGTTTAGACTGCGATAGAGTTTTCTTCATAGCAGCTAGTATGAGGCTATGTTTTCGATTTGTGCTGAAAACGGTGTTGATAACACAGGGATATTTTCATTCTTGCTGAGCAGTGCTTACACAAAGCCAAGGCCTTTTCTGCTTCTCACACCATCCCACCAGTGAGGAGGCTGGGGGTGCACAAGAAGTTGGGAGGGGACACAGCCATGACAGCTGACCCCAACTGACCAAAGGGATATCCCATACCAGATGACATCATGCTCAGCATGTAAAGCTGAGGGAAGAAGAAGGAAGGGAGGGAGATGTTCAGAGTGATGGTGTTTGTCTTCCCAAGTAACCACTATGCCCTGCTTTCCTGGAGATGGCTGAACACCTGCCTACCCATGGGAAGTGGTGAATGAATTCCTTGCTTTGCTTTGCTTGTGCACACGGCTTTCGCTTTACTTATTAAACTGTCTTTATTTCAACCCATGAGTTTTCCCACTTTTATTCTTCCAATTCTCTTCGCTATCCTGCCAGCGGGCAGTGAGCAAGTGGCAGCGTGGTGCTCAGTTGCTGGCTGGGGTTGCAGAAGCAGGGACTTCTGCTTCTCGTGCTTCGGGACAGGTGCAATGCAGAAGGCATGCTCTCTCAGATTGCACATTTCAGGTGAGATAGAGAGACTTGGAGCTATGAATGCCCACAGGAAGCAATTATTAGCAGCTCAGGGGAGGGGAGGGAGGATTATGTGCATGCCCGCAGCAAAAATGTAGGTGCATTATGGCCTTAACTTTTGTCATCATCAACACAAAGGGACATCAAGTGCCTCCCAGGCTAAGAAGACCTTGTGCAGGGGGTTCTGATAATCTCAGTAACACACAAGCATCGGGTTAGCCAGATACCAGCCTAAATGTTAATCTAGCCCTTAATCTCCAGAGTGCTTCTCCATTGTGGTGTGGCAGCATCACAAAGACAAGGCTCCAGGCCAGACTCACCTCCTATCCACCTTCAGGGCAGGTTCTGGGGCAGCCTAGCTGGTACTCATGGGGATAAACTCAATGTGCACCCAACGCATTGAAGTGTACTCAAGGGCACGCTTACTCCCATGCAAACTTAATCCCCATGCAAACAGGTCCTGGGACTCTGAGAAGCCTCTTCCCAGCCCATTTGCCCTTGCAGACATATCCTATGACCTTTGTCAAGTGGACAAGAATGCCTGGAGTGAGACAGAAATGTCTCTTGCCACAGGTGCAGATGGGATTTGTGGGCCACCTGAGCTCAGGCCAACTACAAGTGGGAGTGGGAGTTGTGAACATGAGATGCTTGGCTGCTGGAGGACCCTTGCTCCAGGCCACATGGGACCCCACGTGTAAGGGGTAGGGTACTTACAGCCCCTCCGCCTCCACTCCACTTGCAGTAGCTGTGATCATCCCCCTACCAGCAGCACTGTGAGGATGTGCTCTCTCACACAGTGGGGACCACCGTGATCACCAAAGACAGAGTATTTCAGAAGAGGCAGGAAGGTTGATCTGACAAAGCAAAAGTGGAAAGGTAGAAGCTTTTTCCTAGAAATACTCCTGAGGAGCACAGCGTAGGGAATAGGGAGGAAGGAATGAACATTGCCAAATCCCAGCACACCAGAGCCATGAGTCAGGCCCCAAAGAATCACAAGATTTCAAAGGAAAATGACATTTCTGTTCTTTCTATTCGCCATCTGATTTTTGAGTCCCTAGGTTTCATGTGCAAACTTTTCCTCCGTTAGAAAAATAAAGATGAGATTTTGCCCTAATCACTTATCTCCAGAATATGTGGTTTACACCAAACAGAACAAAGGTCCCAACGAAACCCCCAGAGCTGACAAGTCTCCTATTAATCAGAGGGTTGGAGAGGGAAGGAAGATTGTAAGAAACAAGCAGCAGAAAGAGGAAAAGGCTGCAAACACGTCCTTAAGCCTTTCTTTTAGGCAGTAAGGGACTGGAAGACAGGAGATAAACTAGGGAGGGTGGTAACAGTCATACCTCTTGGGAGAAAATTAAATTCTCCTTAGTTTGCCTTCTACCCCAAAGAGACTGCAGCAAGTATTGAGTTTAGCTAAGAAACTTAAATGCTGAATTTTAGCTAAGAAACTTAAAACTCAGATGTATAGTATGGGTAATTAGTGACATGGCTAACTGGTGACTTTCACAATCTCTTCTCCTACCATGGAATGTAAGATGTTTCATATTCGTGTAGACTGCAAGTCTGAAAGGAATGGAAAAAGAAACATTTGAATATTTGCAAACATTGCATTACTTGTTTTAACAATCAGGGTGCTATTAAGAGAAATGTATTTGAATGAATTCACTGAGCTTTTTGTTAACGCGTGATGCACACAGATGAGGCTGTTGTGGGAAAATGCATTTGGACATTCATCTTGTCTTCCCAGCAACATCTGCCACATCCGTGCTGTTTTCCTGTCCCTGCATGTCAGAGCTCTCCGCTCCTGTCTGGCAGAAGGCCCCTCAGATCACATAGCTGAAGTACAGATCTGAGAATTTTTATGAATGTGGGCAACCCAGATGTAATCGACAGCTTACAGGAAGCAAAATAAAGAGGGGTTTGTGTCCGTGTTTACAGTGCAGCAAATAGGTGAGTTTAATATCAGGCATTAAATACCTCCAGGTAATAAATCACACCACAATAAATCGAAGTCTTGTTGTACTGTGAACAATCTTTTTTCTAACTCATTCTTCTTTGACATTGTCTTTGTTCCCATTATGAAACTTTGTATTTCTCAATGACTTGCTTTATCAATTTGCCAATCAAGTTTCACAGCAATACAAAAGCATCAGAATTTTAATCCAGTTAAAAAAAAATCTAATGTTAAAAGCACAGATATTTAATAATTAATTAGTGACATGTCAGCTCAAGTCCCTATCATTTCAACTAAGATCGTTCATTCTGATCCAAATACTTCTCTTTTTCTGTATCATGTCCAATACGGACATACTACAATAGCCCCAAGGAAACATAAAAGTCACAGTTCTATCTACAGCTAAAATCTTTGTGACTTCCTAAATTAGAATGGCGTGCAAAGGAACATTTTGGTTCCTTTAAATACATCGAAATAGCCAGCCTCTCAGAGAGGCAGAAATTTTACTTTAACATATTGCTACAAGTCTTTTCCAGCATGACTGCTGAGGAGTTTTCCCCCACAGCGACTGGAGAGAGAGAGAGCGCGCGCTAACAAAGAGGGTTTTATGGATAAAGCTCTGTGCACTTTATGCAGTGCAGTAAAGCTGGGGGCACGCTGCTGGCAGCATGGCTTAGCGTGCCCATGTGCTTTTGCAGGGCAATGCAGATGCCTGCCCTGGAGCCGGTGAGGAGCCGTGCAGCAGGACAGTGAGCCGGAGGTGCTGGTGACCCCCGGCCTCCCTCGTGTCAGGGATCACTACCACCTTCATGCCCATGTCACCCCACGAGCAGCTCCCTCGGCTCTGCTCGGCTTGGGGCAAGGCAGAGCTCACACACACCTGCCCGCAGAGGAGCCTACGGCTGATACCAACAGCCACTCGCCCCAACAATCCGCCAATGCCTCTAGTGCCCCTTCTCCTCCTCCACAGCTGTTTTACCCACAAGGGATTTCAACATCTGAAATTGTTACGCAGCTGAAGTGCAAGTTTCTTGCAGCCCCCTTACCTGAGGGACGGTGTCTGCTAGGAGGTGACATGCTGATGGTGCCATCAGTCAGGCCAGCAAAGCAAGTGTCTAAAAGCTCATCTATATTCACACCAGCTCAAGTTCATTTCCCAACACCCACGTCTCCCCTCTGCCTGTGAGAAGTCTTTCAGCTGTAGGGAACCTCTCTGGCTTGCATTTGCCTCGGCTCTTTCCCAGCCAGTGCCCTTCCTGAGTGAACACAAACATGACTCAGCTTTTCCTTTGAAACAGAAGAAATTTGGTTCTCTTCGCAGCTCCACTTTGGTGCGCTATGACAGAACACAGATCTGTCTTTCACTTTGTTTAGAAGATGTGATGCCAGTGGCAGTTGTGGATTTAATTACATTTCAGCTGCAAGAGAATCTCAGTTATTTTTTTTTTGTCTCTTCTGACCTCAGAAAGCCAGCTTTAAACAGACAGAGCATTTTTTAATATCACTGATTGTGGCTAGGTCTGACTTAGGTCCTCATAAAAGAAATTACTCCTTTTTGTCCAAAATATTCATTTTGGCAATATAAAAAAATGTCTCTTTCATATATATGCGTGTGTGTGTGTGTGTATATTGAATAAATGTTATCATACAATTGCATAATGAATTGTATAATTAATATTTGAATTTCATAATGAAACTGCATAATTAATGTATTGGCACATAAATATATGTCAATATTCAAAATGTCTTTCATACATGTACACCAACAGTAAAACTTCTCGGTAATCCTTAGTCAGCACAACCATGACAACCTCAAAAGAAAGAAAATATGTTTGTAAAGGCTGAACCCTCCTGTCAAACACTGCTCAGAAAAAAACAACTTGTGATAGTCTTCATTTTGTTACATATTTAATAATATTCGTTAAACCTCATACAAATTTTCCTATAAATTATTGCTTAAGGATTCATATCTGGGCAACATCACCGTCACCTTGGCTTAGATAGCTCCTCTGCTTTAGCTCCCTAGAAATATATTAGAGATGTTCTATTCGGCTAGTTCCAACCCAGCACCACTCTCTGCTTTGATAAAGTTTCCTCTTCCAGTGGGACTGATTTTTTTATCACAATGTGGTGATAGACCTTAAAAAGCACCTTGGAGCACAAGAGGCAAGGAGGAGCTGGTATTGCACATAGCAATGGAATACGCGGCACATTAGGCTAATGAAGAGGGACATGTAGCTATTTGAAAAAGAGGGTGGATCGGACTCAGTCCAGCTCCCTGCCACAGTGAAGCCTCACCTACGGCAGATGTGGATGAGCGCGGGCGGCCGCGTGCTCCGAGCCCCTCTGCGCGGGACCGTTCAGTGCCGGCTTCTGACCTAGCATTCCCTGGGGTTCCTCGTGCTCTCTCAGCCTCTCCAGCCACCCTTGAGAACCAGCCTGGGGTCACAGGTACCACAGGAAATGAAGTTCCAGGGGGCAAAACCAGCTTCTGCTCAAACCATTGCACAAACCCCGGTCCCCAGCTTTCACTAGGAACAGGCTAACTTTCATCCATCACTCCTCTCCTTTCCTCTTCCGCCTCTTCCCTGCTTGGCCCATTCCGATTCCCGTGTCAGTGGCATGTCTTTTGTGTGTCACTTGGCTGAACACCAGCAGAATATAATTTACATGAAATAGATATAAGATATAGGGTCACTTTTCCTCTGTTGGAGAATCAACAGCCTCGGGGGGAAGGTTGTTTTACTTTCCTTCTTTATCGTGCTGGGAGTGGTAGGGGGACAGAATTGGCAAAATGATATTTTGAAGATGTGATCCCACTTAATAAAAATGGAATAAAAACAATAAAAATGAGCAAAGAGGAAAATTTCTTCTTTCTACATTCCTTGTGATACTTCACTCTCAGTATCTGGCAATCGCGTTGCTGCTGGCGTATTTTCCACATAGGGCTGGGCTGGTGGGTGGCTTGTTCTTGTACAACACTGCCATAGCAGGACCAGGCAACGCATCCCTGAAATCAGGGAGCTGAAGAAATAGAGCTTCTGCACTTACGGCTGCTGCTGCTGGTACGGTAAAAGCTATGTAAATCTGGATTTGAAGCTTATTCATTGGGATCAAAACTACCAGAACCCCAGGTGCAAAGCACCGATCTAGTATAAACTCACTCTGACAATTCAGATATTGTACAAAAAAGTCCCTGTTGGGTTCTCTTTGACTGGTACCTGCAAGGTTTATGCCTGACCCGTTACCATGCTTGCCTGACCCCCTCTAGATTTTCACCAGCCAGGCCAGCATTCACAGGCAACAGAAATGTGCTTTGGATGATTACACAGAAATGCGATCATGTGCCACACCTGATCTGAATCAAACATGTACTTCTGGGAGATCCAGTCATACATGGATCCAGCGTTAATAGTCGTGGATTTACAGCCTGAGAAGTTTCCAGAGAGAAAACTACAGGGCCAGGAAATCGTCAGAGATTCATGGAAATTGAAGGCAAAAGAAACCATTATTGCAAATTGCTTCTTTGCATGACAAAGCCTGTAAAATCTTGTTCTTTGAGAGCTATCAATTAAGCAATTTTTAATTCACTTAATGCAGTGGGATTGTACTGCTTTCCTGTCACGCACTTTTCAATCAATGTCAGGGGGACAAATGCTTTTCAGAAGTCTAACGGGTAGCAGAAGGAGTATTGTTAGTACAATTTCTAATTCGGAAGCTGGGAGAGAAATTGCTATCAAACTGAAATCTAGCTACCATGAAACTACATGGCCAAGCATTAATTATGCAACTATCCTTTCTGTTCACTATTTGCATGTCACAATAGCCCCTCTACGATTTTACTTGAGATCGAAGCAGTTTCCCTGTTCAGTTTGCTACAATTTTTAAGCATTAGCACAGGCAAAAATTTTGCAGATCTCTGGGTGCTGAGCTTTAACACTGACGGTTCAGAGAGTCACTCTGCCAACTTCGGTAATGCTCTGGGGAGTGATTTTTAAAATGTTTAACTTCAACATTTACTGCTTCATGTCCTTGTTGGTTGGTAGGAGCTTGTTTCTGCCCATACCAGGCAGAGCCGGCGCAGCCGGGCGTGTGCACCGCAGCCACCCAAGGGCTTTGCACATCCCTCCCCTCCCTCTGCAACAGCCCCGCCGGCCCCAGGGCAAGAGAACTCCTCCCTGACCTTCTCCACAGGCAGTGGGCAAAAGTCAGCATACTTAGCCCTGGGGTATTGGGCTGTTGGTCTCCAGTCCCCACCGCAAGGCAGGATCGACAGAAAATACACATTATTGTGCAGCCTGATCTGCTAATCCTCTCTAGGCTGCTAGAAATACTCTTGTCTAAGTGCAACACCCTGGCTGTAGGCTTTGGGGAGACTGCTTACAGTAATTACAGTCTGTCATAACTCGAGTTTATTACAATAGTCGTGTTCATGTAATAGACAGAAATGTTTGTTCCCTTATGAAACACACAGATGCTGGAAGATTTATGTGGGTAATGCAAACAATAACGCCATCCCAGATTACGAACCACAGTTGATCTGCATATACTGTACTGAAGAAATAACAACAGCAGTTTATAAAGTTATCTGCCTGAAGCCAAGATTTCAGTAAATTATTTACCTTCAAGGAAGCGATATACCTTCTCTCAGTGATGCCTCCATTTATTGACAATCAGAAGTTATTTGCTGCCACTTAAAAATCAAATGTGAGGGGGTTGAGGGGATTTGTCTGCTCGGGGGGAGGGTTTCTGTTGGCTTTTTAAGTGTGAACAGGCCCCTCCAGGAACCAGGTAGCCCATCAGAATGTTCAGGTAATGCTAACATAAGCAGGTTTTAATTTTTGAGCTGTATTATTTTGGCTGCCGTGGCAGGCACACTCTGATCACAGCAGTGGAGACCTTGTCCGCTGCAGAACCGGCAGGCAGACCCCTGTGCCGCAGCTTGCTCGCAGCGATGATGGGAGCTGAAGGTCCTTAACACTAAAACAGTATTTCTCTACCCATTTTGATCAAAGAACCACCTAATTTCAGGGTGAAAAAGAAATCCTTTAATCATCTACAACAGTACAGCCACAAGACCTATATACAACTACCAAAAATGCGATTAAGGTCTCCGGGTTCATTTAGAGCATTTTCTTTTGTGTAGCTTGTTTCCCCGGGCTTGCCTGCCTGGCAGTGTGCAAGTATGGCTTATATGTGTTTTATTTCTCTGTGATTGTTTCAAGCAGCCTTTCTGAGGAGGTGTAGCTCATCTGCCACTCGTTGACAGTGTTTTAGATGGTTGGGGCTGAAGATGGCTGCGGCACACAGGCAGCTGCCACAGCGGAGGGCTTGAGCAGCTTCTCAGGCTACTCATTTGTGTCAGCATCATCCAAGAGATGCTCTGTGTCTTCCACTCAAACCGCCACAGGCACCTCAGCAGCAATAATCTGTTCCTAGCCTTGAGAAAGTTTCTGTGGCAGGGGTGGAAATTTAATTTGTGTAAAACTGATACTTTTCTGTTGAAAGTTACATTTGCGTGACAAGGTTTGTAGCTCCACCCTCTTGCTTTCATTAGACAAAAAATTTGCAAAGATAGTTATTTGCATTTGGCAAAATGGTTTATCTGTTTGTACAAGCCACAGTAACATCTCTTACTTTAAATCGGCTCTCTGCACACCGAGATGTCGGCACGACACGCAAAGACGACGAGCGCAGCAGTGACATGACTGTTCCTTCAGATCTGCTCTTGCCTCTACCCAAGGTATTTTTACTTAAGGTATTTTCCTCCTGAAAAGCAGGTAGGTGCACACTAGTCAGGCACAAGTGGGGAGACTAATCAATATTGCTTATCGTTTAGAAAGCACCACAAAAATGCTTGTCACTTTACCGAATATAAATGCAGAAGTGTTGAGCAAACATGCAGGATGGTCCCTGCTCTGCATAATCAATTTAAAAACACAAAGTGATACAGTTAATGATAAAAAAAGAGAAAACAGAATAAACATGCTATTGAAAATGATGTTAAAATGTTCCCTACTGAATAAATTTCATTGCTTAAGTATTGCTTTGGCTTATTGCATCCTTTCAGAGCTCTCAATGTGCTTGATGCTTAACTTCCTACTTAAATTCAATTACTTTTTGAAACCATAGAAGCCCCTACTATCCACAGCACCCAATGCCAAGGAATTCTGTTTTAACAACAAGTTGCACAAAGTATCATCTTTTATTTGTTTGAACTTCCCACCTGATGATTTCATTTGATGCCCTCTAATTCTTGTACTGCAAGAACCAGTAAGCAGTTCATCCCTCACAGGTCTTCTCCCTTCCGCTCCATTTATCGATTGCTAGTTTATCCTCCCTCAGTTATCTCTCCTTGGGCTCAGAGATCTTGGTCTATTTAAGTATTCCTGATATGAAAGTTATTCTATATCTTCAGTGATATTTGTTGACCTTCTCTATACCTTATATAATGTTACTGTACCCTTTTTGAGAACAGCGTACAGTATTCAGAGTGGGGGTGTATCACGGATTTATACACTGGGGCAGTTTTACTGCTATGAGCAATTTAGTATGCTCAGCACTAATTCAATTACATTTTGGAAAGATGCAAAATGATGACAAAAAAGTAAATGTAAATCTGTTTGCAACTTCAGTGACCTCCCACTGATTCTGCGACTTGATATTCAAGCTTAAGTTTCTCAAGTCTAATTACTGATTTGGGGAATCTAATTGCCTTACTGGGGCATATAATTCTAAGTATTTTTGAGGCTGTAAGCAGAAACTTAGGTGCCTACATTCGGTTCAATAACTCATCCCCATTTGAAAAAAAAATGCAATTCTTTTCTTCTCCAGATTGCTATGTGAGAATGGGGCGGGTATGAAAACTCCTCATCTTGTAAGTTAAAACACTGCAAATCACAAATCTCCTCCCCATCTCTTTTTTCCTACTCGTATTTCTCTGTTTGCTCCTAGAAGCTAAAGAGACAACCTGTCACTGTTATTGGTCAGAAACAGAATCTTAAAGAACTCCACTAAACAAATATATATATATATTATATATATATAAAATTTTAATGGTCGCACAGTAAGGAAAGCTTTTCACTTTATGAAACTAGTTATAACATATATAACCTATATACAAGGGTATATTGCATAACCACAGCACTTCTTATCACAGAGCATTCAGGTACTTTGAACTAGACATAAATCAGCAGAGGTTCTCTGAATCCAATGGAGACATGCTGGTTTAAATTAGTTGAAATAGGATGAAGCAACTCTGTGACCATGGCAGAATCGTAACTTTCCTGTCCCTTTCCAAAGGAGTTCCAAGGGTTCGAACTGCATATTTTATCTTGCTATAGGAGGTCCAGGCAATCCTTACACTGCATTTGCAAAGCTTTTTGGTCACAGCCATACTGCTGACAAAGGCATTATTTACACTGACTGGTCTGATAAGAGAATGTAAACACCTTAAAAGTGCCATTCCTCTTGCACAATTAGCTCCTGGCTGCTGTATCAGCGCTCTGGGGACAGCGGTTCCTGCCAGCCATCGCAGGTGTTGTTCACCCGCACCTATCTGTGCTGCCATCACACCATCTCTCCTCTTCAGGGCTCCGCGTGAGCCTCCGACAGCCTAGCAAAGCCTTTTGCCAGTCAGCACAAAACTGTCGCGCTCCTTTTCTAATCCCAGTATTTCATAAACTAACAAATCAGAAGATTAGCCAGCTGTGATAATGCTCTGTTTCACCAGGGCAGGAATAACCGGTGAGAATCCGGTCAAGTGCACTGTTGTTGAATTACTAAATTAACCCCCCTAGATTAAAAATATGCAGAATCTCACTAATAACTACCGGTTGTTTTAAGATATTTTTTACTTAAGTTTGTAGGTTCTTGCAAAAGCCCAATGACTCCAAAGAGTAAACCACTCTGCTCTCCGGATAGGGACAGACATACTGCGTTTGTACCACCTGAAATCCTTCATCCATACTGGGTAAAAATCGATGGATTTGAACCATGGATAAAGGTTTATCTTTGATTATCTTGTAAGAGATAACAGCAGAGCTGATGATATGATCCGATGAGCATTTGTGATCCTATTATTGTATTTCATAAGCTGCCGCTCCACGCCTGTCCGCACATCCCTGAACAGTAGCTACTGTGCAGGCTGCAAGGTGGTAGCATACAGTCTGGGTGCCACTCACCGGTGGGGATGCCCAGTAAAAACGGATGCACCTAAATCATTTGGGGAGTGTTCACTGCACCTGTGTCATGGGAGGGTGCAGAGAGGACAGAGCCGGCCTCCCCGTGGAGGTGCAGAGGGGCAGGATGAGAGACACTGGAACATGGGAAATTCCAATAAGGTACAAGGAAAATATTTCCACGATAAGGGGGACCAAGCACTGGCACAAGTTGCCCAGAGAGACTATAGAGACTCCACCCTTGGAGATATTTAACACTTGACAGGACATGGCCTGAGCAACCTGCTCCAGCTGACCTGCTTTGAGCAGGGGGGGGTGATCTAGATGATCTCCAGAGGTCTAACCTCAATTATTCTGTGATGCCATCAGTTTATGGCCACTTACTGTATTTCAGCTGAGGGAGCACTAGTTAATAGGTTACGAGGACTTTCACATCACTGTAACTATCAAGGGGAAGTAGCAATAAAGAATTAAAGACAATTCAGTGACAAGAAAATAACGATCATCGACAGAAAAAGAAACCAGAAATGTAGAGGTTAGTGAGGTGTTCCCCAATCATATTATCAGCTGGCAGCACAGCTCCTCAGGAAATGGAGTTCATTTAGACCAGGGGAATTTCCAGCACACCAGAGACTGTTTTAAACCTGATTTGAGGTTAAAAATACAGATGATACATTTTGCAGAAAAAATTCAAATTATTTCAATTAATAAAAAATGTGAAAAATATTAAAAGATTATCACATAATACACACATGCACATACATGCATGCACATAAATTAAAAAAAAATTAAATGGAACAAGAATACCAACACTAAAAATTCAGGAAAAGTGATACAGGAGAATCAAAATAAAACAAGAAGAGAATATCCAAATGGGATCTCCCATTTCAATTTTGAACTACTTTGTAATTTTCCTATTCAAAAACCCAGTTGTTTTCAACATTCTACTTCATGAAGTACATTTTGCACCCAGTGGAGCCGCAGTTTCCAAAGGGAAATATCCATTTCAAAACTTTGTATCAGTTCAGCTATTCTTCCAAGAGCCAGTATCTTTGAGGAATATGAGCTTTCTTCATTGATACAACTTCATTTTTCCTGAGCCAGGATTTTCCTTTCCTTACAATAAAGTAGTGACTTCATCATGTTTGTTACACATTCCTCTAGTGTTTTATAAAAAGACATCTACAAATTTTACTGCCCTGTTTCTTTCCGGACCACCCTAACAAACAACTTTGGCTTTATTTTTAGAATTAGCCTTTCTTGTCGGCTTTTATTTTCCTGTACAGCCCTAACATGATTTACTGTAATTCAAATTTAACTATTAGTTTGCTGCACCATACACCTGACACTATGGCACAAATAATACTTACCTATTTCTCTCCCTGTCCAGGTACTTCAAGTGCCTCATCACTTAGGCTATTTGAATACCCCAAATATTGACAAGCAGAAAGAACATAAATAATATAACCTTCTTACTTCAAAGTGCAGAGAAGAAGTAATAAGATTAGCTTCCCAGCGATCCTAGCAATCAGTCCTCACTGCATTAAAAGCTGTGACACTGTGCATTACATTCTCGGGTGTAAGTGTGTAACATTTATGGAGGTGAGTTATGGCCAAGAAAGGAGGTTTGTACTTCTAGTGGTATAATGCCTCTAAAGGTCATGTTAAAAAACCTGAAGAACTCTGTATTGCAAAGTTATCAAGAACCCTGACGTTTCAAACCAATGGCAGTGAAAAATGAGGCAGCTCTGGGCTGCCGCACAGTTAGTGTGTCAGGCAGCTGCTGCTCCAGTCGGACAGGAACAGGTTAAGATTTTCTGGAAATGGCGTCTCCACAGATGGCAAATTCCTCTTTCTGTTCAAATGAGACTGTCAAAAACAAAACCACCTCTTTCCCAGAGAAAGAAAACTAATTTTCCACGAATTCAACCCTTCCTTCTTCCACCATTTCCTCAGCTGTTGGTTCACTGCCAGCTCACTGTATCCTCAGCCCTCAGCTCCCTCTGGTTCTCAGAAAAGCCCATGTTTGCTGCTTGCTGCTGTTTCCGGGCCCCGGTTACCCTACTCTTGCCGTGGACATGATATCCCCCTTTCCCCTGCCCTCATTCCTATTTTCCCCTGTTGCCTTTGTGGTTCCATCCCTGGTTTGCGATATCTTGAGCTGTTCAAGCAAAAGATACTACCTCTCCCAATAAAAGCTGACTCATTCACACCTCTGAACTCACAAAGTTAATTGCCTCGGGGGTTTTTTTCATCTCAAAAGCATCAAGCCCATCCTCCTGATGATTCAGTTTCAGATCTATGTATTGTATTACCAGCTGCTCTTTCAGATCTTCTCTGGTTTTTCTGTGATAATCTTCATTTGCTTCACTGGGATCTTCTTTAACCTCAGGAGATTTCAGGAACTGCAGTTGGCAGGCTTTTTTGTTCTCCAGACTTCCACCAAGGCTGAACGCCTTCGCTTACGTTCTCCCTATTCTTTTTTTTCTTATTATCATGTAAGAAGAATTAACTGTATGTCACTAGTAGGAGCTCAACCATCAGAATTAAATACCTTAACTAACCCCTGTATCCTTCTCCAAATGCCTGAACACTCATCCATGAGAACGTGGATTTGCCATTTCTGTGTACTTGAAACTTTCTCAGTAGCAGACCTACCTCTCCAGATATTCTAATTCTGTTCACAGTCTCTGGCTCTGGGGCATCAAGATGGTCAATAACTTATACATTACTGCACTTCCAGTCAAAGTTTCATACTTTCATACAGTTATAGGATTTTTTTTTAATATTCTAATGAATTATATAAAAATCTAAGAATATAAATAGTCTTTATTAGGTGAGCAAGCCAGCAGGAAAACAAAATTTTGCTCATTGTAACTTACAGTGTGATAACATATTCATATGAGAAGGCCAAATTTTCTAGGAATTTCCATGAAATTCCTGAATCTCAGACTTTTCTGTAGGTCTTGGCTGCATGTGCATACATATGGGCATTTAGCTTATATCTGTATACACAAATTAATTGGCAAAACTGGAGCTCCCCACTGGTATGGCAAGGAGGAACTGCTAGTGGCATGGCAGGCTATAATGCTTTCATCATTTTCAAGCAGTATAACCTCATATAATTGCTTTGTTTTGAACACATACAAAAACTGCTGCAGAGCTGAGCAAGAAAATCCCCGGCCTCTGAACAGCTGAACTATTTGTGCAGCTGGATCCCTCCAGCTCCTGCAAAGGAGACACAGCAGACTGCCACCTACGCAGCCTTTCAAGCCACCTAATTTCAGTGCTGTGCTAACCCATTGGATACACCACTTTTGAAGCATTTATTCTGCCTGTAATTCCCATGCACAACACTCACAGGGGCTCCTTTCCTAGTCTCTCTCTCTCCAGCTTTGTATAGTCAAATAACAGAGCGTAGGCAACTATACTATATGAACTAGGGACAAGGGAAGAGCAACTGACGTCATCTGCGTGGACTTGTGCAAGGCATTTGACACTGTCCCACACGACATCCTTGTCTCTAAATTGGAGAGACATGGATTCAGTGGATGGACCCCTCGGTGGATAAGGAATTGGCTGGATGGTCACACTCAAAGAGTTGTGGTCAACGGCTCAATGTCCCAGTGGAGACCAGTGACAAGTGGCATTCCTCAGGGGTCGGTACTGGGACCGGTGCTGTTCAACATCTTTCTCAGTGACATGGACAGTGGGATCGAGTGCACCCTCAGCAAGTTTGCCAACAACACCAAGCTGTGTGGTGGGGGTCAACACGCTGGAGGGAAGGGATGCCATCCAGAGGGACCTGGACAGGCTTGGGAGGTGGGCCATGTGATTCACATGAAGTTCAACAAGGCCAAGTGCAAGGTCCTGCATGTGGGTCGGCGCAATCCCAAGCACGACTATAGGCTGGGCAAGGAATGGTTTGAGAGCAGCCCCGAGGAGAAGGACTTGGGGGTACTGATTGATGAGAAGCTCAACATGAGCCAGCAGTGTGTGCTTGCAGCCCAGAAAGCCAACCATGTCCTGGGCTGCATCAAAAGAAGTGTGACCAGCAGGTCGAGCAAGGTGATCCTGCCCTTCTACTCCGCTCTTGTGAGACCCCACCTGGGGGAAAGTCAGCTCTGGGGGAAAGTCATGGAGCTGTTGGAGCGAGTCCAGAGGAGGGCCACGAAGCTGATCAGAGGGATGGAGCACCTCTCCTATGAGGACAGGCTGAGAGAGTTGGGGTTGTTCAGCCTGGAGAAAAGAAGGCTCCAGGGAGACCCTATTGCAGCCTCCCAGTATCTGAAGGGGCTTACAGGAAAGATGGTGAGGGACTGTTTATCAGGGAGTGTAGTGACAGGACAAGGCAGAATGGGTTTAAGCTGAAGGAGGGTCGATTTAGATTAGATGTTAGAAAGAAATTCTTTACTGTTAGAGTGGTGAGGCACTGGAACAGGTTGCCCAGAGAAGCTGTGGATGGGGCTTTGGGCAACGTGGTCTAGTGGAGGGTGTCCCTGCCCGCAGCAGGGGGGGTGGAACTAGATGATCTTTGAGGTCCCTTCCACCCCAAACCATTCTATGATTCTATGATTCTATGAACTATGCAATGGTACGCACACAGATGCTTATTATTTGTTTTAGCTCTATGTTGTACTTGTTCAGCTGATGAGTAACTTGGGGGAGGACATTTAGAGAGTCTATGTGTGCTTCAGAGGTCAATTAAACAGGAGGATCTCTCAAAAAAGTTGTGCTTACAGTACCAGGGGGCCAGGGCCAGCTTTGGCCTTAGAGTACTGAAGGCGCTTGTAACAGAAAGCCTCACTTCTGTGAGAAGATCCTGCACAAGATGCCTACATCCAGGAAAAGATACTTTCCATAGGAAAATTGTGACATCCTTTCATGATGAAATATTATCACATTTTCTAACTATGAAAATTATTACTTCATAATCGTCTCCTACTGCCTCTCTATGCTTTTAACTCCACTTTCACTCCCCTCCTAATTCTAACCCTCCCTAATTAGCACCTCTCCCAAAATCAGTGATCTCTGGCAGTGCCCAACCACTCAAAGTGCCCTGGGTACCGTGCCTTATCCGACGATTCACTGATGACTGCGCCGATCACTCCTGATGAGAGAGGGCTTCATGGGCAAAAGGAATGGAAAGTGATCTCTCATTTTGCTAATCATAATTCCAGTTATGCAAACGGGATCCCCCATCGTTTCTCTTACGCCTGTTTTCACGGTTATAGCTGTGAAGTTTCATGTAGCTTTTGAGTGAGTTGTGCTGGCTGGCCAAGTTCTTTCCTTATAAATACTATCTAGAGCTGCTGATACCTGGGCTTCCCCAACTCAATCAAGGGTGAAATCTAGCTCGCTCAGTCTCAGCTAAGGAGCAACCTGTTTCCCTAGCACACAAATGAAGTCAAGCCGGTCAGTTTTTACATCAGGAAATCCTTACAAAACATGCCTCCAGTAACTCCAAGGAGTTTCTTGGTTGTTAAATCAAAGTATGCCATGACAAATTGGCACTTTTAAACAAAGTGCAGTCTCATAATTCTCGCAGTTCTGCACATAAATGTTAAATGAGAACAGTGTGGCGAAATTCCAGGTAGCTTTCTGGAAAGCAGAAAGGTTAATTAATCCTCAGTGTAGTTTCAATTGTGAACAAATAAAAATGCTTAAAGAGGTCCAGGGTTTAGGTTTCAGCAGAGGCTGCTATGCATACAGCAAAGCTACAATGTTCTTCATCTGTCTGGCGCTCCCCAGAGATTTTTCTGTGTAAAAGTCCCAAAATTTAGGATTTGAGTTTTATTCACATAACGGGACGTAGGCTGAATGGTTGAGCCCAGCTTACCAGGATGTCAGGGCATCCTTCTCGCTTCAGCTCCTCATTTCTCCCCTCTTTCCCATCTCTCCAGCGTCTCTTTTCCTTTCCCTTCAGAGACCACTGCTGTCAGTCCCACACCAGAGGCAGGCCATGCCCCCCAGCCTGGCCTTTCTTCCCGCTGCAGGCCCAAGGGTGTGCTCCATGGCAGGAATTTGCCTGTTAAACATTGTGTCCAAAGAGATCTGTGACGTGAAAAAGCCTGACTCACTCTTCTGCCATCGTTTCCGTTCTAGGCACCATATTTTCCCCAAAGTCTGACTTTCTCATTTATAGAAAGAAAAAAAAAAATTGAGCATTTTGCTCCTTATTATAATTGGATAAACATTTAGTCAGAGATCATTATTTTAAGGAGACCCTCGTATTGATAGTTCCAGTCCTACATTGATCAGAGGAGCTTTTTCCATGGAGTTTGGTGGGAATCAAATCAGACCCAAAACCAGTTGAAAGATGCGTAGAGGCAAGGCTGTATTTACTGTTGGCTGCTCAGGAGCATGGCATATGAAAAATACCGGGGAGCAAAACACTGAGTACGTGATTCCCTGACTCCTGCAGAGAGCGTGACAAGCACAATGACTTACAGAACAAGGCGGCACACCCAGTATCAATGTTTAAAAAGCTGAAACCTGATCTGATACCTTTGCAGAAGGACAGAGAGGTAAAGGATTATTAATCGATTAGGAAAGGGATGTAAATTCAAGCTGTGAAATATTCCTTATGGAATAAAACTGTGAGATAGGCCACAGCCAAAATTATAGATCTGAGCTTCCTATTTCTCTGCTATGAGAAACTAGAACCTCAGATACAACTGCACCTAAATCCAAGATTAGGACTTCAGACCTGGATCTAATCTTTCCATCTTTGTAGGCTTTTCAAAACAATGTTCAGATTTGATTTAACGTAAACTCAGACCCAGACCCAAAAGCTCGATTCTGTCTCAACTCCACTGAAAATGAGTCATCCAATTTATGTCATTCAAATCAAAATTTGTCCAAATTTCTGGGGAGCTCAACCTCAGCTAAGCTGATTCTGGAGTTCTACAGTGAAGTTCAGACTGAGATGCCTGCAACGTCTGGAGAAATTAGGATACCTACAGTAAGAGGAAAACACAAGGATGGAAATCAGAAGCAAAATAGAGAGGACCAGCTGACTGCTGAGAGAGGAAAGAAATACTGAGAAAGGGGAAAGGAGAAGACACTGTTGCATAGCTCTGTTCACATTTCTATCAGCACTTAAAAAGCCAGTTCTGAAGTGTGGAAGCCATGGAGATACGTCAGCATGCAACGTGTCTATTTCAATGAATCTTGCTTTTCAGGTAGACTTGCTGGATAGGGAACACTCCCATCCCAACCAGTGATGCAGCTCTGGGACTGGAACTGACTTGCCACTTCTTTTGGAAGCGATGGCACCTGACTGCTTTCACCTGTGAGCAGGCATCTAGTATTTCAGATAGCTGACACACTGACATGACGGTGTAGATGTGACATGAGTCTGGGGTAACAGGCCCAAGCAGAAGTAACTTAAATCAGTACCAGTGACATCTCTTCAGCTCATATCAAAACCAAACTCTTGGTTTAAATGTGGCACTTCTAAACTGAAATGGTAAAATTCCAACTCCAGCCCTGAGAAGGTCATTTCCATAAATGGAGCTACATGTGGAATATTACCGTTTCAGCTTTGCTGTTCTTGATAAAGAAGGAAACCACAAATCCTTGCTTGCTCTGAACTACAGAAAGACAGAAGGAAAAACAAGTGGCAATGCTAAGTGACCACTTGCTGTGCAAGCACAGCCTGAGATCAATGCAAAAGCTGGTAAGGGATAAACCTGAAACAACCTTGTTTCATTCTTAGCAAGACCAAAGGTGTCAACATCCTGACATACGGTGTCTCATTGATTAGCAAGATCCATATGGGCTGTTAAATCAACAGAAACTGCTCTGTGTAACTGCTCTCTCATCTCTCTTGTACTTACCATTGAAAGTAACTCCCCTAGGTTCCACACAGAACCATAAAGGTCATTATTCAAACAAGAAACATACACTCAGAGACACATGCAAAAAGCACCTTGCCACTGTCTTTATAAAGGCAGTGTCATTGCAGAAATTCCACAAAATTATTGTGCCCAACCCAACGTGACTTTGCATTTTTGTCCTTTTCTATTATCCACATTTTTATTTACCTACTTATCATGTGCACATGTGAAAACTGCACATACAGCCACAGGAGCGGTTGTTGCTGTACTGTTTTGCACATAGATCTGTGCAAAGCTTCGACACACATGGGCCAAGGACAGACTCCAGTGAGACCCAGACAGCGCTGATGGTTGTGCTGCAGAAACACTCGGGTAAGATCAGGGCCACGCAAGGAAAGGGAGCCCAGGCTGTGTGCCAGAGATGCCTGGTAGGGCAAAGAGGTTGGAAATTGCAGGCTAGTTCTGAAATTCAGCTGAGACTTGCATGGGGCTGCAGTGAACAGAAAACTGGACTGAATGGGGTCTCTCACAAAACAGAGAGGAAATCCTAGCAGTGTTTAAGAACTTCATGAAAAGGAGAAAGCAGGAGCAGTAGCTACAGAAGCAACTGAGATCAAAGGCGGAGACTTTTTTAAGGTGGAAGAGTCAAAAGCTTGCTAATATTATGGGGCAAAAAAATGGCAGAGAATAAAGAAATGAAAGTGGAAAGCAGAAGAGAGTAGGGATGGGAGGGGTTCAGAGATCAGCCTTCAGCAGGGGTACGTGCCCTGCCTTTCACCCCACACACCCCTATTACCAGCCGTAGGGTGCTGTAGCTTGCGCAGCATGACCACATTCCCTAGACAGCAGCTTGACTGCTGCCTGATCGTATTCCTCATTAACCATCCTGAGATGTGCTTTTAGGACCTTTTGGCTGGCCAGATCTACCTACGTGACATCACTGCAGTGGGTCAAGGAGCTATGATGACAAATCCAAGCTGGGCTCTTGCATCTATGAGCGTGGGCACATACAGACTTTGGGCACGACAGCAGGCCCAGGCCTCTGCTCAAAATGCACCGAACTTTTTGAAGCATTTTTTCCCCCAAATTGATGGCATAGCCCAGGACATGAAAGCTGGTTTCCAGGACATGAAAGCTGGTTTCCAGGGCATTATGCTGGGACCTACAGTGCATTTTTTCTTCCATGCCCCAGATATGACGATTTGTGGATCTATGCATGACTGCTCACATAGTGAACTGCACAGCAACTTGACATTACCCACACAGCAAATGCTGGGAAGTATCTTATGAGTTAAAACATTAACCAAATTATTTGACAGACCTGGAAGAAGTTAAGGTGAAGCTTTGTTTTTCTTTTTCTTTTTGTGAGACATTCAGCACTTGGCTTAGACTCAACATTATGTTAAATGTACTTGGTGCTCACCTAGGTATATACAAGAGTTTGAGGATGTTGAGCATCCCAGGGGACGCAAGTCCAAGGATAGACTTTTCTTAGGAAATCATTTCAGGTTACCTTTAAAATTATAGGACAAATGGCAACAATAAAACAGGTAATAAATTACTATCACAACCAGAACCCCATATCACCTTGTAAGCAAACATCTGAACGACACCAAACTACCGGCAGTGCAATAAAACACAAAGGGTGTGGAGTTTGTGTAACATGAAGACGTAATTTCTGCTTCATGAATCTACTTATAGAAAGAGGAATGTATTTCTGGGAAGTAAGCAAGTTCGTTTAAACAGAAAACAAACTTCAAAGAAAATCATAAAAAGGGGAGTGTAAATGCAGAGATGACTTTGTTTTGAACTCTGTACAATTGCTCAATAAAAATGTCTGCTCTTCAAATTTCATTTTCCATTTAAACATTATAGTTTCTTTTGCTGCTCTTGGCAAAATGCTGTCCTTATCCTGGAGGTACTTCTGCCGTTATTCTTCTCCTTAGGCTCTGACCTTGAGGTTCCACAGGGACACCAGAGTTCATCTCCACAGATTAGCTACCAGGATTGGGGGTTGCTTATAGCTTATCGGAGGGTGTGGAGTGATGTCTTTCAGATATGGACTCCAAGGTTTTCCTGCAAAAACAGTACAAGTTAGCTCCAAGTTGGAGAAACTGGATGTGTCACTACTGTAGAAAAAAGAATGAAATCCCATTCTTCATAATTTTCAAACTACAGTATAAATTACAACTATAAGGAACCTACTTCTGATTTTTAACTTAAAACTGCACATTTTCAGATCAGCGGGGAGTTACCTGGCATGTCAGCCCCTGCTTTTTCTCTGCCTCTGATCCTAATTCCTCTTTTAAAAGACTCTGTGATCCTCTTCAGCAAGGCATATCAGACATTTACCAACCAAAGAAAGAGAGGCAAAAGATGAGATGCAGTTTCTATTTACTTACATGCTGTCTTTTAGGAGAAGGTGAGATTCTCTGAAAGGAGAATCTGCAGCAATACATACTCAAAGTCCTTCTTTTTAAACTGACACGATTTCAATTTTTATCAAATGCTATATTTTACCCACAATTTCCTTATTCTCCTGAGAGTTGAACCAGCTGACATTTATGGCTTTAGCTGTTAGCATGCTATAAGTGATATATCTTAATTCGCCTGTACACTCTGCACACAGCGGCAAGGATTGCCAGAAGAAAAAGCAATATTTTAACAGTTAAATTTCCTACGGCTTTTAGTGGGCCTAGCTCCATTTGGGAACCTACCTCCTTCCCCTGCCTTTGAAAATCCAAACCAATATTAATATTTAACAGTTTTTATAGCAACCCTTATACCAGGCTTTTAATGTTCTTTAAACAGATCAATGAATCAAACCTTCTAATACCCAAGAGAAACAAGTGGTATTTGCACACAACAGATCCTAAAGACCTCAAGAAGATAAAAATAAAACCCAAAGCTCACTGGAGCCAGAGGAAAGACATGGGCTGACACCGGGGACGTCAGGATCATGGTTTTGGCCAGCCACTGTGCTGAAAGCTGGGACTAAAAAGAAAGCTCCCTGTTTACCCACAGGCCTGTCCTTCCCTTGTGTACATCAAACTTGCTTGGAGCATGAAATGTTTCTGGAGACTATGGCATTGTTTTCGTCTGGTTAATACTTCTTTTTATAAAGCTTTTTATCATGCTTTTCAAACAGCATTAGCACCAGAATGACTTCCCACCTTTTATTTTTAAAGAAGTATGACTGGTCAGATTCCTAGGAATAACTATTAAAACCAGAGGGCATGTGGTTCCCAAAGATCCTCTACACTTATAACCAAGTACTTCTATAAAACATTGCTTCAAGCAGAGAAAATGTGGCAGATAAGGCACTGCTGGATGACAATTACATTTTCCTCAAAGTAGGGAAAACAATGTCGTAGTTCCCAAAGGCCCCATATCTGCAGGCTTGAAATAATGCAGAAAAAAAAAAAAAGCGCACTGGTTTCCATTTCTCAAGAACTGCCAGTAACAAAAAGACAATGGGTAAGCCTTTCTTGCACTGTATAGAATACTTTTGCATCTTCATGGATGTTATGTATACAAAGTACACATGCATACAAATACACAGAGATGTCAAGAATAAGAATGCCATTAATGCAACCACAGAGTTCAGAAATCAAGCATTTCAAAGGCAGGAAAACGCAATCTTAAAATAAAATACTCTCCCTGAACTTTACCCTCCTGTATTTATTCTAAGATACGGGATTTGTTATAGAAATTAACAGGAGAAATATCGGTGATTACAACAGCATAAACAACATAAAACCACTTTTTGTACAACTCAGCATAATATCCTCTACCAAAAGTAATGTTTGGCTCTTACAGATCTATAGGCTGGAGATCTTCAGCTCAGCTAGTTTTCTGCACCCTTGTCATACTTGAATTGCAAAGGCCTATTTAATAAGCTAACTTTGGTTAAACTGTCTTATTCCTCCGCTATCCTTGCACAAAAAATGTGTGGTTTTATCTGGGGAAAAGTTATTTAATGCATTCAGAATGAAAAATGCAGTAAATGCATTCTGCTTGCTGCAATGAGACAAACTGTGAAACCCAATTAAACTTGGTAAAATTGTGCACAGTTAGGACAAGGATTTAGAAATCTAAACTAAAGATCTCCCTTTAGTACTCGATGTTATTACTACTATCATTTTTAACCCACCCAAACGGTAACGCTGTCATAAATTAGGCAACACACATTCTGAGTACCTCCTTTTTTTTTTTTGTGAAATAAAAAAATAATGAATCAAATCTCTGCATTGATATCAAACACTGACATTTCATGTAATGCTTTACAAATTCACCATTGAACAAAGTGTTACTGCAGGTTAAAATGAAATGAAATGTAATATTAATTCCTGCATTGGAGGGATTAGAAACAAGAATTTCTGCAGCACAGTGGATGTTATCAACTGGAAACACAGAAGAGAAAACTGAGGATACCAGGATCACAGGATGCCCATTAGAACCAAATGTAATTCTGAATTAAGTAATGTTGTCCTGGGATATTTCAGACAAAATGATCCCATTAGAAATGGAATAATATTCATGGCAATGTGCAAAGCACTGATGCACCTTCATCTGAAATATTTTCTATCCAATTCTGACCACCCAGTGTTCAGGAGGGATGAATTCAGGATGCAAAGACAGTGCAGATGACTGACATGAGCCAAAGAACAGATAGGCTACCATGCATAAGAATACAATAGCCTCATTTGTTTAACCTAGTGAAATGAAGGTCAAGTAGGGATACAGCATAAACACCAGAAAGCTAAAATAACTTTTTCAGCTACTGGATAATGCTGACACTTGATGGAAACTGGAATTATGAAAATGTCACCATAATTTAATTTTTAACCAGGAAATAAATAGGGTTCTGAAACAGACAATAGAAAAAGTGGAAATAGAAACCTAACGGGCTTTACAGAGAAACTCAATTAACTTGTGAAAGGCATTGTATGATACAATTGTCGGCAACAGGAGAGATGCACACTTGACGATCCGAAAGGTCCTTTTGAATTGTATCATCCTACCTGGTAGGTATTAATCCTATAGGGATGGTATACCCCACAGGTTTTCTGGGGTTCAGCCACCCACAGAAGACCAGGCATCACTAATGTTTCAAGGATTGCATCAGATTACAGGAACTACCACCTCAAAATCACTTTTTAATTTAAATTGAGAGCTCTCAGGCAATGCCTACTCATGTTCACTTTTTTCCTGAAAACACTCTGGGTTGCTACAGCTACAGATGCACAGCCAGCAGTAGTCACTGCTGAAAGCACCTTCAAGTTCACAGGTTCTCCAAGCCTGTGCTGTGTGGGGGTCTTGCTCTCATCCCTGCCCTGGCTCCTCTGCTGAGCGCTGCTTGGTGACACATCCCTGCTGCAAACTGCCACGCATTGAGCACAAGCACTCAGAGAGCTGGAAATCCTGCATGAAACATGCAGTAAACCCAGACGACTACACGATGGACTAGCAGCATTCAAGCAGTCGGGATTTGGAAATTTTGGCTCTCATCAGGAGGACAGTTTGTTAACATGAGCTGTGGATCCTGGAGCGTTCCAAGCCTGGCTCTTTGACTTCAGCCTGTTTTCACCAAAGACCATCTTCCCAGATGGATGGAGTGGTCCCACTCAGGCGTTGCTTTCTAGTCCAACTGCAACCTTGTGACCGCACGATATGGAAAACTGAGGCTATTGTGTACTGATAAGAAGACTTGTCCACCTACAGCCATCACCTGCCATTCCTCCTGCAATCTCATTAAGCCATGTTTTGCTTTGCTGACACCAACGCTGCCAAAGAGATCAGCTGGCGAAGGAGACTGTATTAGTAATGTGGCTGGCATTTTGCCTCCTGCAGTTGAGATCATTTCTGAGCACTGGCTCTCTCTTGGTGCACTCGGACGGATGGCCTAAACCTCTCTCTGTTCAGCTTCTCGATGATGCAGTGTGCTTGCAATTGGGCTATTGCGCTGGCCTTGCTCCATAGCAATGATAATATCTATAATTACTATTTTTCTTGCCTTGTATCCTCTCTTCCCAAGCCAGTCACCTAAGTTGTTGAAATACTTGGTGAGCCTGTGTCCCTGTTCTGTTCCCAAAGCTCCAAGCAGCCCTGTAACCCAGTGATCTTAACTCACGGCAACA
The DNA here is from genome assembly GCF_028858705.1 of Grus americana. Lineage (NCBI taxonomy): Eukaryota > Metazoa > Chordata > Aves > Gruiformes > Gruidae > Grus > Grus americana. The sequence goes on from NC_072855.1 coordinate 25,286,194, forward strand.
ACTCCGCTTCGCTGGAAGATTTTACTTAAATTGTTTCTAATTTGGGTTAGAATCTTTCTTTTCCAGGCATTCCTTTGTGAAACATCCCTCTCATTCACACAGATCTTTTCATTTCAGGGATTAGAGATGTGAAGTTCAAACTCTGTCTTCTTTGCACAGTGTATAAACAACCCTAAATGTAGTGTCCAGGATGGGGTTCATTTCACTTCACCTTAGCCATCTAAAAGTCAGCCTCACTCAATCAGCTAGATTCCCTCTATAATGACTGGAAAGGGGAAATTTCTTTCGGAAGGAAACCTTCCCTCACGCTGACCCATGAGGAGGTCTCACCCTCTGGAGAGGTCTCTCTCCACCGAATGCAGAGCACATCTAGGACACCTAATACTCAGAAAACTAAAGGTAGATGAGACTGATGATTGATGTTTTATGTCCTGACAGTATTTTGTAAACAGAAACTCATTATTTCTGGCTCTTAAAAGCTAAGTAAAACTTTCTAACCCATTTCAGAGAAGGTAAATAGAAGCACAGAGAGAATCCATGACCTGTCAAAAGACAGACTGGCAATCGCTGTCAAAGTCACAGGAAGAACACAGGAGATCCTCAGTCACAGTCCTGTGCTAAGACCATTAAACCATGCCTCTTTCAACAAACAGCTTTCTCCTTGTTGCCAGCAAACATCTCAATAACAGTTTTACATGGGTTATTAATTGCTTGTAGTGCCTTGCCTTTGAATAGCAATAAAAAGTGGTCACACACAAAGGATTCTCTGGAACTGGGTGGCCAGTTCATGTCCCCTAACCCCTTCAAGCCAGCTTGAATAAAGGAGCCAACTGCAGCATCCAGAGCAGTTCCAAGTGATGCTTCGCTGCTCTGGATTCAGTAACATTCCAGTAGAGACACAGTTGTACCAGGAAAGGGTTTTCTCCCCCGGGAAAGAAGAGATAGGAGCAAAAGCAATCTTTCCTCTGATCATAACTGTGGAAGGCTTGCCAGCTCCAAACATATTTTCTAGTGTAGGGCAGACCTCCAGCCTTCACAGGTACTATATTATCTCCCATCCATAAAAGTCAGGCCAACGAACCTTGAAGTTCATAGGTTATCCAAGCCACTATAAATATGTATCTTTGTGTGTATCTGTGTTAATATATGTACATATGCATATTTGGGCGTGCCTAGGAGTGTTTGCATGTGCACGCACACAATTTTATAATTTTTAGGAACTATTTTTTTATATTTAAATATTTGGTTTTACTAATGATGTATACAGCTCACCAGAAATTTATATGCACCTATAGGGGAACCCTACCAAGATTTTTTTTTCATTTGATCAAGCCAGACCCAGCCTTCAGAGCACTGAAGAAACCTACAAGACCAGGAAGGGAGAAGTATGGCTATAAACCCAGGGTGAATAATTAGTGGTGCAATGTAGTTGTAAAATCACTGGGCAAATACCCGCTGTGTCTGTAGTCCATTGCGTTGTGAACTCCCCACTGGCTGGGGAGGGCATGCCGCGGAGCAGCTCAGCTGTGTCGTACAAGAGGCTGCATGGGAGTCCTGAATTCTTACTGCCAGCTTATCAGAAACAGCCGTAAGACAAAGAGAAGGATTTGCTCTTTTTCAAACAGTTCAGTAACTGAGAGCAGAAAATAGCGGGTTTGTTTGTGGTAAAGGTAGCAGTATATCCTGCGCTCACTTTGCTACTGTGCAGAAAGAGAAAATGTAAGAATGCAAAGTGATAGCATTTTAGTTTCAGGTTGTAAATGCTTTACCCTGCTCTTCACGCCCCATGCTTCATGCCAAGGAAAAGCTGCAGCATGCCAGAAAAGAGCTCTTTTCAATGAGCAGAAACAAGACTGAGGAAACTGGAAGTCTACATTATTTACTGCATCTAAACCTCTTTCTTATGGTAAGCAACAGCCCCGGCCAGCAAGCCGCAAACGAAAAGACACCTTAGTGGTCCAGGAAGTTCAGAGATCTTTGAGTTAAATATTGAGCAATGCAGGTGCAGGCTGCAGATGGGAGGTTTGGGTGTGAAAGCATGCCAAGTGCATAACAAAACTCGATTGAAGGAAGCCAATTTTAAGATCTCAGTCTGAATTCGTTGCACATAGATGGCAGGAATTCCACAGATACCCTGTCTGAGAAACAAGAGTTTTCAAGGTTCCTCAGTGTGCGAACCACTGGCATAAAAAGGGACCTGCTTTGCTTTGCTTTCTCCCAAGTACAGTTATCACCAGGCACACCCAAGTATATCTTCTGTTAAATATGCAGGGGCAAATAACTTCTTGGTACAACTCAGCTGAAGTTAGCAGGGAATTTAGTCTGTATTCACTGAATCAATGTTTTTTTTCAAGATTTGTGTCTAATTATTTGAGAATTAACAACTGAAAATTTTGCTGAAAGCAAGGAAAGCAGACCATCCGTATTTGAGTTATTTCTACCTTACTTCTTCCACTCATCTTTTGGGCACTTTGTGTTCCCCTATCCACTGGGATTTGCAAATAATTTTTAAGATTGAAAGAAATCCTGTTCTGGTGTGTTCTTGTCTATCTATACAGAAACAGGAACTCTAGTCTGTAAAATTTACAGAAGTTCAAGCAATAAATGAAATTATAAAGAAAAAAACAACAAAGAAATGTTGGGAGGGGGGTATTTGGAAAGAGATCAGCTTAACCTGAAAAGTCTGGGTGCCGATGGGCTGGCAGACTTTACCATGCTTTCAAACCTTGAATTCTCCCCATTTCTGCAAAATTCAGAGTCTACCATTTAGGGAAGGAAAATGTCACTAAGAAAATACAAAGCCAATGTAGCATCTTCTTAAATCAAATGATCCTTGCCTGGCTACACAGCAGTTTTCAAGCAATACCTATTGCAAGTCTTTAAACAGTGGCAACCACCCAAGAGAAATTCACCTTGCGTAATGCACGTCACTGGAGGCTCAACAGCCTTTTGGGGAACCTACTCAAGAGTGTCCTTGAATGGGATCTTTAAAGAAACAAAGAAAATCTGGACATCTTCATTAGGCTCCCTGACTGCATGACGTATCCCTATTTAACATGAATTTTAAAGTGAGAAAGCTACATCACCAGCTTGCCTTACTAATGCCTGGCTACATAGCTACATAATGACTTGTTTGGTTCCTTAAGGGGTTTTCTCTTAGCTTTGTTGAGATATTTACTACTGTAAAAGAGAAGCAAATAGCCGTTTCTTACCCCATCACACTATTTCATCTGTAAACTACAGATGATAATAACATAGGTGACTCTATTGCACATAAAGCTCAGTGAAGGGGCTGTATTTGCATCCAGAGCACTGTCCATACAGTGCTTCTAATATATAAAGCCCTATTCATATGCTAACTACTCTGTTACTGTTGACACATACTTAAAAGATAGATCCTACAATTAGTCTTCATGTCTTACATATCCTTGCTTAGGTCCCAGCTGTACCTAACCTTTACAGTGAGCATTTTAAATTTACACATTATTACTTATTATACCAGAAGTATTTGCAGTGTATTAGGTTAGGCACATACAGAAGTCTTTGCAGAATCTGGGATACTTATTAATTCACACAGACTGAAATTCTCCCTTCCCAAGTATGCCTTTGAAATTACCCCTAAACATTTACTCCCACTTAAGGATGTAAATGGGATTTATGCGGGAAGCGGGCTGTTGCTGGCTATTTACACACGGGTGAATTTTGTCCAGTGGGTGTGTATGTTGATTTTCCACTCTAGCATTTCTGATCCTCCCAATACTTCACTAGTACCTGCCAAAAGCACTGTTGTTAGTTTTGGGGTTTTGTGCACTTGAAGTCAGATTTATGACCTTTGTGGTCAAAATATTCCACATTTGATCCTTTTTCCATTCACTCGTTACTCTCTTCCCCAGCCCTGATCATAACTGCTTAAAAATTTTAAATGGATCAGTGACCTTTTTATTAATTACTCGTGTAACTAAAAGCTAGATTGTTAACAGAGTAAGTCTTGGTTTCTGGAGTACTGTGGAAAAAGTGTATCACTGAGGACTTCTCTAAGTCGATGGTGCCTGTATAAGGAGTTCTAACTTTCTCAAGTGCTTATTTCTGAGAACTTTCAGCCCCAAAGGACTGATGTTTATCTTTACAACAGTTTTCTTTGGGAAGATTTGAGAGTTTAAAGACTTCAGACTTAGAGGCAAATTTTGCAGGAAGTACATATACCTTTTTGAGAGAAACGTTCATTTGCATTTTTAATTATATAATTATTTTCCCCAAAGCAATAAAATTCAACTCCTTTTGAATATGTTATTTTACCTGTCAGTATTTTTAAAATAATATTTCCTTAAAGTTTTACTCTTACGTTTAAGCATCTTTTCTATTTTCATTTTACATCTTAAATAACTGACATATTTTATTATCATCTCTGAAACCCAATAAGCAAAAAATCTGATTTGAGACTTCTGTATTCTGAATTTATACTTCTTACCTGCCATAAGCACACTCCAAAAAGAGATGTAATTTTGCACCACAACATAATCCTACAATTATATGACATCTCCTTTTCAAAAGTCAAACATTCAAACCTGGTAGAATAAAAAAAAATGTAAATTGCATTAGGAGCGAGAGCCATTAGGGTTATCCAAGAAAAATAATATTTTCTGTACAAAAGTGGAGGCTCCACAAGCCCAGTACTCTACATTTCTAACTATTCATGGAATATGTGGCTGACCAGTAGCAGTTTGTCCGGGCCTTTTATTAGAAGTATGCACAATATATTGTCCTCTCCTGATGCTTTCTGCAAAGGCTTCATAAAGAGGAGAGATGGCAACAGGCACAATGGGAACAGGCCAGAGGAAGATTCTGGAGATGACAGAGCGGATCGGATGCCTGCAGAAATAAATACAGCACAAGTGTCCCTCGAAAGCAAGAAGAAATGTGAATGGACACCGTTTTGTGCTCAAGAATGAATACTGAGCATTTACAAGTACTTTAAATCAAGCTTCAGAATTGCTAGAGCAGATTTTTATGATGCTATCTCTAAATAACTCTTCACCAAAGGTGGAATTTCTCCACTGACGTGAACCTGCTGTGGCCATGTCTCACCAGGTTTTGCTGAGGGAGTTCTTTTCAGAGGTGATCACCATACGAGTAGCTTTGCTGTTCCTAAGGAATCCAGAGGAGCCTGAATAGAGCATGCCTTCAGTGTAGACAGAGCAGAGTAAACTTTACTGAAAAGCCACCTTCACATTCTCCTAAACTTGGTCGTCTCAGTCCCATGTAATTCAGACATCCCAGGCAGACTCTTCAGCTGGCACATGAGCAGCAGTGGTCTCTTAGCACCAATACACTTTAAAGTGCAGCCAGTATTAATGTCCTCATGGCTCTTCCCACTCCCATGTCTAGTAACACCTTCTCACCAAATTTCTGAAACCATCTTTGGAAAGCAGCCACACAGCTGTCCTCCCCCATTCCAGGTCAATTGTCTCCCCTCTGAAGACCTCTTCCGCTCTTCCATCTCTCTTGCACACTGTGGAAGGAGACAATAGGAATAAGGATCTCATCTACTGTATATATAGATCCAGCAACCCACGTTTTGCTGCCTGTGTGACCCAGGAGAGGTAAGATCTCATTTCTGGATAGTTTTCAGTAACTTTTTCCTGTTTTGGTAACTGTTTTATTTCTGTTTAAATGTTACTATAGATACTGGAATTCAGCCTTCCAAAGTTACATAACCAGCCTCTGCAGAGGCGAGGGCAAGGACGTCAGGAGGGACAGAACATACTCCTGTGTGAACCCTACGCAGAGGAGAGCATTCAGTGTGGGAGCACTGGGAGGGAAAGGTACCCTTCACACCTCTCTCCAGGTCTAGGAGGCTGCATGCCTGCCCTCAGACCTGTAATGGACTGAATGCGGCCGAAGCATCTGGGAATGATTGGGTGAAACTAGTCATAGGACAGTCATTAAAAATATTCAAAGGGTAATAGTAGCAGATTTTGTTCAGACGTCAAGAGATGGCAACACACACAAGCAGACATTCCACAGCTTGGAAACAGGAATGAAGGTACTTTGCATTTGTCTGGACTATTCAGGACAGGGATGTGCACAGAAACCAACCCACCTCGGAAGAAGCTAACTCCAGGCCCAGAGTGCCGATGTGGCCACGCGCCCCAGCTAACTAGCCCAAAAAGCAGAGCTAGTCAGTTGTCTTGTCAGCGCTGTCTCTGTGCCCAAGAGCTGTGGTGGTGGCTGGCTAAGCACAGTTCAAAAGTCACTAGCTCGCTCAGAGCAAACTCTGAGCAAAGTTACCTAACCACGGTGGTATGCTCATGGCCTCAGGCGTTTTTCTATTACTCATGAATATTTCTTTATCATATGGTAGGGAAAAAGAAGTTTCTAAACCAACTTGTAAATGCTTAAAGGCATCTGGCTTTTTCACCATCATGTTCATAATTTTGGAAATTATTTAGAAAGAGTCTGCTATCCTCAAAGCCTATCAATTTTCTATTGCTCTACCACATACAACCGAATTCCAAGTGGACACCTGCAGGTAAGAAGGGGAAGGATTTCCTAACGTTCCCATTTCCCAATGTTTTCAAGAAAGCTGGGTTCAGCTCTTGACCCCTTGAAACATCAAAGTCTAAGTCCGTACCAAGATAGGCATTTGAATGCTTAACAGAGAATCTACTCCTTCAGACACTGTAATTTTCTCCCTTCCCTGCTACTACTAGCTCTGTTTTCCATGAGTGAAATGGTGATGATGCTTCCCTGTTTCACAAAAGTGCAGCAAAGAGAAATTCCCTTAGTATGTGATGCTTATCATCAAAGTTTGAAGAAAAAGATAGCTGAAATTGAGAATCCCTGCATCACAGGCATATAAAATGCCCAACTGTTTTTTATCTAAACTAGTGTCAGTCATAATCTCACCTTTCTTGACAACTACTGCAAATGCTCCTTTCATAACCAGTACAGATGCTGCTGCTGCTGCTTCTTCAGTGAAACGAGAGCTCAACAAGATAGAGCCATAGGGCACAGTCATTTACGACCAGAAATGAATAAGAATTAATTAATATCACATGGCAATATAGGTAGGCAGATTTTGTGAAGAGAAGCCCTGTTTTACCTTCCCTGGTTTTGTTTTGCATGTACCTGCCACCCCAGTTTTGTATCTCAGAGCTCCTCAAATGCCAATGATACTGATACTGGAGCTTTTAACCCATGTGCGGTTTTTAATTAAAGAAAGGCCATTTAGATACTTTTCAATGATCCAAATATTCGCAAGCTACGTGTGTAGTACTGTACTTGAAATAGTCTCTGACACCATTCTAAATAAGCATACAGTTAGTCCACTGAAGTTAGAGTTTGCCCAAATCATGTAAAACAGGTCAGACACAGGTCCATTGCATTTGCACATTTAAAAGACAGGGTTTATGTAAATATAAAGAGGGATATGAAATGATCCAGCACTGAGAAGGCAAGTAGGTAGTCATGACTCCAGTGCTTGTAGTGCACAGATACATATACAGACATTTCAATTCTATTTCCTCTTTCAGTCACCAGCAAAAAAATTAAAAAAAAACAAAACCAAACAAAAATCCCAGTTTGTCTTGAGAAATGCCAACAGAGAACAATTTCTAGTACTGACTCCCCCACTTCTTGACTATCTGATTCGTTCAGAAGTGTTTAAAGATACACAGCCAAAGGCTGAGGACTTAAATAGGACCAGATCATTTTTGAAAATATAATACTAACATGAAGTGTTGTAGATTAAGGAACATAAATGGTGAGTTTCCTCTTGAAGCTTAGACTGGAAAATGTTTTTCTGGTGCTAGTTTTATCCGATTCATGAAAAATTACAAAGGTGTTTGGCGAAACACACTGTACAAATGCTTTTCCTATTGTATTGAAAAAAACTATGAGCACAACTGGAAGCCTTGCACATATTGTGAAACAGTTTCTTTGCTTTCACGTCATTTTAATGTCACTCAGTATTTCTTAATGAAATCCTGAACAATAAACTGAGCTGTAGGCAGGATACCTATACAGTACCCCACCATGCCTTTGGATGTCCTGAATGCCACATCCCCTTCTATCCCAGTACCTTTTTTCTTTTACAATCCCATAGACCTTGCTTGAATTCTAACTACTATTGGAAAATTTCAAAGAAATTCAGGCCACTTTAACCGATCAGTTCAGTGTGGTTCTTTCCTCAGAAATGCCAGTGTGACCTTACCATTTGCTGAATCTGTAAATAAGTAATTATTTGGCTTACTTATTAAGGTAACACACCCTAGCTAGGATGAAAAACCAGACCTACAAGATAATCCTCATCTCAAGTTTCTGCTGGCTGTACTGTCTCAAAAGTATTTGCCCATATTGTATTAGTGAAATTTCATCTATGCTTCATACTGTAGTTGGAAGTGCGAGGCACGGGTGGTCAAAGCAACAGTCATCTAACAGGTGCTTTCTCTAATTTATGAGCTTAGAATCTTGTTCTAAGATATATTTTCCTTACTACAGAAACTGTATTGGTAAGTACGTAATTAAAATTTTCTGTCAAATCACTTTTCATTAAAATAGGTAGATCAATTACTAGGTGTCTATGTAGAAGGCAAAGAATTACATTTCATATAGGGGGACTATATTTCACACTATAGCTGATAGCACTGAGAACATTAATCTTTTGTTTATACATTGAAATTCTAAATAACATCGCTTCACAAAAGTAATTTGGAAGTATCATGAAAACAGCCATTAAAAAAAATAGACATGTTGATATAAGAAAAAAAACTTTTTTGAAAGGAAGCACAGCTGTATTTTCCCAAACGCTTTTTGCTTTTAATACTTAGAATGCAGTAAAGGAAAAAATAATGAAAAATTATGGTATTGCTGGTAGAAATAGAGAACAGCACTTGTTCTCTGCTTTTAACCAACAGATATGATTCTTGCTGGAGTATATAGTACTACTACAGGTATGGAAGATGGTAGCCACTGGCTATTCCTTTACTTTGTTGTTAATGTCTGCATTATGGTAATTTTAACTTGCAATTTGTTTTCATTCAAGCTTTCTATTTAACAAGTACAACATTTTATAGGTAGTAGCTGCCATGAACAGCCTGATTTTAAAGCACATAATGATCCTTATCTTCCCCTAGAACTGGTACTTAGTGCAGAATCACAGGATCACAGCGTCGGTGAGGTCGGAAGGGACCTCACGAAGTCATTTAGTCTGATCGCCTGTTCATAGCTTCAGCTCTGAATTCACAAGAGATTTGTCTAGGCTTTGTCCAGTCAGATCCGGAAAATCTTTTGAAAATATTCAAGAGTTCTCTCTGGGCAACGTGTTCTAAAACTTCATGGCAAAAGACTGGGGTTTTTTTGTTTTGGCTGGACTCCTCACAATTCCCTCGTTTTTATGACCACCGTCTCCCATTCTCACACCCTGCTCCTCAGCTTCAGCTTCACCTTCCCAGTAACCTCCCCACAGGTGCTGGGGGGGCTGCTGTTAGGTCCCCCAAAGCCATTTCTTCTCCAGACTGTCAAAGCCTTTACTAAAAATTTTTTAATATGTTGATATTTTAATATACTGATATATATATAGATAGATAGATACACAAAAAATTAGCTAAAGATGGCAGCTAGTCCAAACTGGTCAGATTCTGCAAAGTTTTTTCAAACAACAAGGGAAGGAACCAATATCATACCAACTTCAGTACATCTCTTCAAAGGAATTAAATTCTACACTTTGTCTGATAAGTCATTTCAGGACCTCACAAATCAGCAAAGAAATATGCTAACTTTTCAGTATGTATTTAATAACAAAGTAAAATACATACAGCATTTTTCAGTCCTACATTAACTTTTAAAATTCTGCTAGTATACATTTTGCAAGGAAAAACACCCAAAAAACCCCAAAAAACATTGTTTCCCCAAATTACATGCTTTTAGAGGCTGTTTTTGAATATTGAGCATTATGAGTCATTTGTGACTGTGACAATTCCAGTAAGTCAATGGAGTTATGTCAGACCTGAATTGGACTCTCTAATTTCTGACTAAAACTACACAAGCAAACAAACTCTCCAAATGTGAAAGGAAAAAAAAAAATGCAAAAATGAATGTTAGCGTATTCCATATTTTAAGACACCTTTCAATTGCCCAAATTAGACCCAAAGTTGTTTCTCCGTTCTAGCAGGACACCTAAAAACTTGTGATCTATGGGTATATGCAACCTCCAAAGGTCAATCTGTGTCCTACTCAAGTTATATAAAGCTGAAGCCATACATAATAAAACATGACATAATAGGGAAATGATTTAATTAAACCTAAAAAAATTAATGGAGTATCTTAAAAATTACCTATTTCCCCATCAGTCAAGCAAATAAATAATAACTGGAAGTACAGCAGCCTTAACTATAAGCTACTATAGTTAGATAGCCTTACGTGTCTCCTGGAAGATCCAAGATCTATTTTTCTCCTAGGAGGAATCTGGCATTGCATCCATTGAGTTGCCTGACTGAGCAAAGTCAAAGTGACTTTTACATATATGGACCCTCAACAGACATAAATAGATACATCTAAATTACTTTTTGCCCAGCAAAGTCAACTTTCATCTGTTAACAATTTGACTTTCTGTCTAACTGGAACATAATAAGATTTTTTTGAGAATAGCAAAGAGCAGAATTACTTCTCTGGACTTCCCATTCATTCAAGACTTTCACAGCAGATTTTGGAACACAAAGCAAATCTTTATACAGTGAAAGTCAACAGCTAAGTAAGCAGACTATTTTACATTTTATATCCAGTGAACTGAGCTGAACAGAGTAACTCACTTCTTATCCACGTGTTTCCCATTGCTTGCTGTTGGGAAGGAACAGTGGACAGAGACTAAAAGCAATAGAACTTTTATAACCAAACCACTGACTGCAAAGTTTTTGTATGAGCAAATCACATCATCTTTCTGCTTCCTGTTCTACACTCTGAGGAGAAATTCCAGCCCCAGTACTGAGGAAAACATCTTCGTAGTAATAAAGCTCAAGAACAGTAGTAAGAGAGCATCTGCACAGATGGCAAGACTCATTTACATCAACATCCACACCTCCTCTTGAGTTCACATCAGCTTAGGTTTGATGAGAATTTGGTCTCCAGACCCAACAATCTTGGCACATACATCTTGGACATCAATACTTAATACAACAATCTTTCCACACTTCAAAAAATGGTATTCAAGCCCAGCAGCCTTCAGTAGCAGTTACATCTGCAACAAAAACATGCTTGTTCTCAAAAATATCAACTTGTAACAAGAAATTCAACACACACACACCCGGTCCCCAAATGTAGTCTCTGTAATTTTGATTGCTGCCGTGGCCTTGAGGGCTGACCCTTGGAGGGCTGGTTTTTTTATTAAAAGCAGTCATGTGCAACTTGGTGGTTCTAACTAGAAATAGCAGCTGTCCGTCCTTTCCTTGTGTGAGGTGGTGAACACAGAAGAGCCTTGTATTGTGGTGTTTGAAATTTGTTTCTGCTCCAAATGAGAATTCATTTCAGGGGTGAGCAACTACAGCAATTGTGATGGTCCTCGGGCCACGGGAAGGGGCAGGTGGGGAAGAAGAACCTGGGCCACGTCAGGCAGCAGGACTCGTCATCCAGCGCGTGGGCAGGAGGGAGGCAGGGAGGGGTTCACGTGTTTGCCTCTGCCCTGGGTCCCATGCACCTCAACACCAGCTCTGCCCAAGCTCCTCCAGTGGTTTCCTCTTGCCCGCACCTGCGCGGCAGAGACGGGGAGCCTGGCTGCTTGCCGCCGCCTTGCCCTTCCTCCGAGAAAACAATAAGGTTCCAATTACGCAAACACGTGGCTTGACTCAGGGGTGGCTCACGTGCCCGGCTGGCTACAAGATGAAGGCCCACCGTTTCAATATGGGAAGTTTCAACGCAATAAAACCGCATCTTATGTTGTCCTGTGAGGTTTTTAATACCTGCAAAAGCCTTTCCCAGGGACCAGTGAGTTGACGCTACCCACACAGCTCCCAGAACAGCATGGGAATCGTCTGCCAAAAGACAGAGCTGAGTCACAGAATTCAGAGGAGGGTACGTCTATACTACAGTCACAACTGATGTGACTGCAATATAGTGTAAACATAGCCAGGCAAGCTTTAAATTAGCTAGCTTGGGCACCGGTTGTAGTCTAGCCATTGAGTTCAGGCCAGCCTAACCACTCAAGTATTTACCCAGCTTTTTGGGCATGTTTTCCAGCCAGCTCCAAGTTCCATGCTGCCACAGCTAGATTGCTACCAGCTCCACAGTTGACTAGTTTAAAACCAGCTCAGGTATGTCTGTGACTGCAGCGTAGACATACCTAAGCTTCTAAATCATTTAAACTCCTATTTAAACTCCTACTGTCTCAACTTCCGCACTTCTAAAAACTTGGAATTACATCACTGGCCTGTATCGTCACTGTACTGCTGAGATTAAACATTTGGGGTACAATAAATACGATTTTAAGTGTGAAATTTATAGTTCTTTCAAGGCGTGAACTGTTTTTAACAAAAATAATGACTATTGCTGGCTATGTGACGACCTCTCTCTCATTTACTCCAGACGCAGTTCAGTGAGTACCAGATGTACGAGGTGACTATCTGACCTGACCTGAAACTCTGCAGAACACAGTTAAGTTTATACACAGATATCCAAATACCTCAAACATGCCTTACCCTATGTCTGTGGTCTAAGGAATCAGTGGACATTTTCCCTGCATAATACCAATTGCTGATTATATAGGACATTTTGTAACATGGAGCAACTTGGAAGAAATGCCAGCTTAACACTTGCATTGCTTGGGAGCAGTAAACCACTCAAACTTCACCCCATAACCACAAGCTGAATTAAGGACTGAAAAAGTACACAAAATTCTTAACTACTTCTTTTAACTGATTTTTGGGAAGCAGAATATGGCTTTTACATTTAAAAGCCATAAATTTGTGTACAATTTAAGTCCCATTCATCACAGTGGTAATTTAGCTGACTGTAGCAACGGTTCATTTCACCATGGCTGGATTTGGTCCTGTAACAGACATCTGAATATATGATACCTTTCCATTTAACATTTTAATACTGATTTGTTCATGCCAAAGATCCACACGTTCCCCTCCACCCACTCCACACACCACCTCCTGTCTGCTTATACCAGAAATATGTATGTGTATATTATCTCTCCCTAACACCTGAGACTACGGATGCTCAAGGCGCCATCATGTCAAATCCTCCATCTCATGGCAAGCCCTCACGTCATGTGCTACAAACCAAAGGACACCCAAGCAATATTCTTTATTCTCTTAATACTAAGGACTTTGTCCTGGTTTTTGGCTAGGATAAGAGTTAATTTTCACAAGAAGCTGGGAGAGCACAGCCAGGACAGCTGAGCCAAACTAGCCAAAGGGGTATTCCATACCATATGATGGTATATAAGGGGGGGGGGGGGGGGCGGCTGGCCGAGGAGGAGGGATCACTGCTTGGGGACTGGTTGGGCATCGTTTTCAGGTGATGAGCAAAGTGCATTGTGTATCACTGGCTTTGTATATTCTTTTATAAGTATTGTTATTTTCCTCTCCCTTTGCTGTCCCAGTAAACTCTCCTTATCCCAACCCACCTTCTTCTTCCAATTCTCCTTCCTATCCCACTGGGGTGGGGAGAGGTAAGCAAGAGGCCCCGTGGTACTTAGTTGCCAGCTGGGGCTAAACCATGACAGACTTGCATACCTCTGCTCTTCTGTTTTGAGAGAGAAGTCATTCAGCACGTCAACATTTGAAATGCTGCGGGCATGATGGGCAGAGCAGGGATGGAGGAGGTGTTGTGCTGGAAGATGTTAAGGGCTGCCATCAGCCAGACCTTTGATCTAGAAACACTTCCAGACCTGGTTAAAACTGCTGGGTCTGCTAACCAGATGGCAAGGACTCTCAGTGTTCCCAGCTTCTCCCTCCTGGTTTTTCAATTCCCATTAAAATCAATGAGATTCTGCTCCCTTCAGAATTTGAACATCCCTTCAAATGTTTGAATTGTTATAGTATGAAAATCAAATACAGGAAGGCAACAAAATGCTGACAGGTGTACAATCTTGCTTGGCACGGCAAAAAACATCATTCACAATCCTTCCTCTCCTCTCGTTTGCCAATATAAATCCAAACTGACTTCACAAGACGACAGTGAAATTACACCAGATTAAAACAGGTTCATCTGAGGCCAGAACTAGATAATAGTTAGCAGGAAAACACAGTGACTTTACCAGGAGCAGCATGCTAGCTACTACTAAATATTTTGGCATTTCTTATGATTTGACATCAGAACAGCTCTGCCCATGACCTAAGGGTTCTAGTTAGCTGTGTAACCTTGCTAGTTCCCAGAATAAAAGAATGCAAAACTGGGACATAACTACTTTAACTTGAGCATGTTTATGCAAGAAAACTACAGCAGCTCCTTTTCACAGCCCTAATGAAATGTTTTGTGTCTGTGTGTACATTCTAACACAGCAATTCTGTTTATTTTACAGGCTCATAATAAAAAAATGACACTTTATGAGCTACATGATAGTATTTCAACAATACCTTGTTGTGACATGATATGGTGTAATTACTTAGAAGGAGATACTACAATTTATTGTTATGTCATTGAGTCATACCCTTCAGGGCTTCAGACTGGTGTCTCAGTTTGCTTTTTACATCCATATAGACTAGCAAGCTAAGTCAAGGGATGCATTAAAACATCCTAGATATAAAGACATAGACCAAACATGTGCACACAGCAGCATTTGGAAACGCTTCCCCGATTGTTTTCCCTTCCCTCTTTGTTTTGCTTTTACGGCATTATTGACTGGGTTAATAACAATGAAAGAGAACAGCAATAACAACACAAACATGCAAAAACCAGTTATGTTACAGTAGGGTCCTATTCAGGCAGTTAAATACACAGACTGATTCGACAGAGCTGGAGATGTTCAGCACCTACCACTGACTTTACCCACAAGACGAAGCATGTAATCGGAGTACTGCAGGGTGACCTCTCCATCCACAAGCATCATCGCTGGCTTTTCACCCATCCACGCCGTTTGCACTGCAGGACAGGGCCTTGCCAAGCACAGCATTTCCCTCTTCCTTGGCATCATTTTTGGTGTATCAATCAGGAGAAGATGTGACTTTAGATGGCACACTATAACAACTGTAAGGAGATTAGTGGCAGCACCTTTCCCTAACCAAAGGAGTTGAGACAGTAGGCCAGGATATATCTTTTTTTAAAAAAACAATCCTCTGAGTGAAGTCCCTTGGTCTATCCCTAAGTATGGAGATAAGCGGCTCCCTTTGCACAGGCTGTACTTGCAGTACACCCCGCTGAAAACTCTGTCTCAAGCAGCAAGCACAGCTTGGGACAAGTTCAGCCTCCCGGCCGCCACGGCGTGCCCGGGTGCCCTGTACCTCCGGAGCGCCGGC
Source organism: Grus americana (assembly GCF_028858705.1). Classification (NCBI taxonomy): domain Eukaryota; kingdom Metazoa; phylum Chordata; class Aves; order Gruiformes; family Gruidae; genus Grus; species Grus americana. The sequence goes on from NC_072855.1 coordinate 25,301,646, forward strand.
AGCCGCGGGGCCGGGCCGGGCCTCCTCCAGCCCAGCCGCCCCCCGGACAGGGCGGCAGCCGCCGCCGCTGCCCCGCTCCCGCTCCGCCGGCTGCGACAGGCGCCCGAAGAGGGGGAGGACTGGGGTAAGGAGGACACCTGCCCCCGGCCGGTGTCAGCCGTGGGGCTGGGCAGGCAGGGGCAGCGCGGGGGGACGGGCCGCTCCGGGGGCGCCACCTCCGCCTCGGGGAGGCCGAGCCGAGGTGAGTTGGCAGCGCCTCTCCCCGCCTGCCCCTTTCCCTCCCGCTCGGAGCCTCCCCTCGGCGGGAGCGCACCCGGGCACGACGGGCTGATCGCAGCCATAAAAAAACACCCCGGCACGGGCCTCAGGCAGCCGTCAGTCCCGGCGGCCGGGACGGGCGAGCCGCCAAGCCGGGGCGGAGGCGGGCCGCCACCTCTGCCCCACGCCCGCCGCGCTCCGGCCGCCAGCCCGCGCCTCGGCCCGCCTCGCCTCGCCCGGCCGCGGCCTGGCCCCGCCACCTCCCCGGCGCGACGGGGCGCGGTGCGGGCAGCCCCGCGGCGGCAGGGCCGGAGGAACCGCCGCCCGGCTCCGCGCCGCCCCGCTCCCTTTCCCAGCCCCTGCCGGCGAAGCCAGCTCGGCGGCAGCGCCCCAGAGCGAGCACCTCCCTTCCTTCCCCCCGGGCGCTGGGTGTTGCTGTTGTTTTGCTGCCGCCGCCGCAGGTCGGCCGGGGTGGGCGCGGAGGGAGGGGAAGGGGTGCGCTGCGGGGCCGGGTGCCAGGCGCACGCCTCTGCCTGACACACGGGCGGGGAGGAGGAGCTGGACGGGCAGGTTTGTCAGCGGGGCGGCGGCGGCCCCGCTCCGCTCCCCTCCCCGAGCTGCTGGGGATAATTAGTGTCTGTGCGAGTCTGTCTGCCCCCGGGAGGCAGGGCGGGCGGTGCGGAGTCACTGCGTGCCCGGCTGTTTGTGCGCGGTGACTCGCCCCGGCCCCTCGGCGGAGCCTCCACCCCGCGGGCGGGGAACCGCCCGGCCCGCCCGGCCGCGCTCCTCTGCGTGACCCTCCCACCGCCACTCACCCCGCCGGCCCGGGGAGCCTGGCAGGGCGAGCGGCGCCGGCGTCATGTGACAGCGCGGCCCGGTGCCAGGAGCCCGGGGGGGAAGGCGAGCGAGCGGGCGGGCGGAGGGCGGGAGGCAGGGCGGCGGGCGGGCAGCTCCTCCTCGCACACAGAGCCGGAGCCAGCGCGGAGGCGCCTCAGCCGCGGGGACGCGGGACACGCCGGCCTCGCGCCTCGGTGCCGCCGGAGCGCCTCCAGCCCCCGCCACCTAGCGCGACCCCCGGCACTGCGGGAGTCGACGGAAGCCCGGCGCCCTCCGCACCGCCCGCCGAGTGTAAGTGTGAGGGAGGGTGGGTGGGGGGCCGGGCCGGGCCGGGCCGGGCCGGCTGCGGGGTGGAGGTGCCGGAGGAGGAAAGTTTCCAGGCGCTGCGACCGGCGCGGATCCCGGGGCGGCAAGGGATGGGACGCCGCCGGCAATCCGGGGAGCGGGAGCCGCGGGCGGGCTGGGGTGCGGCGGGGACAGGATCTCCGCCCGCCCGCCGCGGCGGGGAGAGGGGAGCAGGATTCCTCTCGGGGGGCGGGGGGGCTTACAGCAGGGCTCCCTCCGCGGCGCCTGTGAAACTTCCTGCGTGGCCGCCGGCGCCGTGAGGCGGCGGGAGCAAGGGGCGGGGGGGGGGGGGGGCTGCCGCTGTCCGTCGCGCCCGCCCGGGCGGGCACCGCACCTGTGTGGCCGGCGGCGCCGCTCGGGGCCGGGGCCGCCTCCCCAGCGGCGCCCTCCCCCACTGGCCGGGCTCCCTGGAGGGGGGGCTCTGGGGCCTCCCGCTGCCCGCCTCTGCCGGGGGGGGGCCTGCGGGCCGCCCGCCCCTCAGGGCCGCCCTCCCGCCGAGCGGGGCCGCAGTCCCCGGCCTCCCGTCGGAGTGTGACAGGCTCGTCTTCGGTTAGAGGCTGAAATGTCATCGGATCCCGCACGGGATATCGTGCCGGACGAAACGGAGGTGAAAAGTATAGCGGGGTCCCTCGGTTCTGAGGGTGGTGGGGGAGATACCGGGGCAGGAGCTGGTCTCTTGGCGCTGTCCCACCAGTAGCGCGAAGCCGATCGGCAGCGCCGCGTCCCCAGTTTAACTCCCGCCGAAGTCAAGGATGAGACGGGCTCTCAAAAACGTATCCCTCGTATTGTCATCTAACCTTAGCACCCCTTAGCCGTGATGTAGGCGAAGTTGAAACGCGTAGCGCCTAGGACAGCACCGCAGTTAGGTGTGGAGTTAGAAATAAGGACCGTAATTAGCTTCCCTTTCTGGATGTCGTATTTATTTTTTTTTTTAAAGCCGAAATGGGAATAGGAGTTACTTGCTTTGGACCTGTGTCAGGTGAGCGCCTGGCACAGTTGGGGGAGCCCTGGAAAAGGAAGGTTCAGCAACAGGAGCCCATGCTGGGAGATCACAGCACCTAACCGGAGGTTGGGAGGACTATTTCAGAATAGCTCAAGTGGTCATTCAAGAGTTGCATGAAAAAAAAATACATTAAAGTAGCTTTGTGTACTCCCCTGATGATTTGGGTACTGTACCTGCACTGTCTGCTGTGTTTTATTTGCTTCCTTGCCTTTGAAAATTCAGGAAGTGTCACTGTTTGTGGAGCTGAACTCTGAAAGTTTTATTGTTGGGACAAGCTGAATTTGGGTGGTTGATAGGAGAGCTTTGAAGACTTGACTTTATTTAAACTAATAACCATAAATGTTTATTACCTGTATTGAAAACAAAGGATTACACTGCTGCCCATTAATGATTTTTCCATAGTACACTTTTAAGATACACTGTCTTGATAATTGCACAAGGACCTGCTTCTTGTGTGAGAGGCATTACATCTGGATTTGATAATCCTGCCTGACACAGAAGAGATTTACTTCACACTAACTTTCCTCTTGTATTTTTAAGAATATTTTGTTTAGTATCAGAATATGAAAAAACTGAAGCTGACTTGAGTGGTCTTTTTTGTTTTTTCCCAAGCAGGCAAATACTTCCCCGCCCCCAGCACACCCTGTAATAAATATGTTATAGACCACAAGGAGACTGGGGGTAAGGGCAGGGAAAAAGAAAAAGATATTAAATGGTGTCTCCCTCCCTTGACAAACTGCAAAATTTCCTCTGAGTAGCAGAGTTGTGAGGGAGCTCTTAGGTACTGTGAGGATTTGACCTAGGCAGCACCTGTTTAGCCAAAAGCAAAAGTCTTCACATAAATAATGATGTAAATGTGAGTGAGATTAGTCAAAGACTCTGAGATAATAGAGATGGGAGTTATACAACCACCAAATTACTTATATTTCCAGATTCCGTACAAAGAAAGTAAGAAACCGATACTATTGGCATACCTACACATTGCTGTGTTGATGTTGTACTAGCTGGTTGTCACCTCATGTGGTTGTTAAGCTTCAGCCATGAAACCCCACAGCAATTATGAGTGTTTCTGTGGTACATGTCCACATAATTTGCCGTAACACAATCTCACATTGGATAATATTAGATGTACCACCTATGGTATATAAATAACCGATGCAAAGTATGTAAGAGAAGAGAGAGTATTTGAAACCATGGCTTTGAAGGAAAACGGATGCTGAAGTTATTCAACTTCATGACATTTAGGCAAGATGTGCCTTTCCTCTGCCTCATGTCGTCAGCTTTTTTCATTTATTTGGCTGTATATTTGGATGCTTCAAAAATAAAAGCATTATATCCACGAAAAATCAGGTCCTGAGATGACATCTGAGCGCACACGAAACAAGCATGTAGAAGGCTAAGCATGTGACGGCTTAGAAAAATACTCTTGGGTACACTGAGTGATGTTGGTCCTCAGCTATTGAGCAGTACAGAACAAAAGTGAGACACTGTCCAAGAGCAACCCCAAGCTTTACAAATCACTCCTGCAATGGTCTCATCCCCCTAGCTCTGCCTGTGAAGAAGGTGTTACTGTCAGGCTGGGCGCTGCCTGTTTGATGTCATGAAGCTGTAGCTCTTTTTAGCTACTGGCATTCTGTAAATACAGTAATAAACCAACTGGTCCTAGGGAAGGTTTCAGCTAATCGTCATGACCTGTGGTGTCTAAAAATCTCCTGCTCCCTTATGTTAAGGGAGCCTGTTTGTAAATAGGGCAGGTCCCCTGCATAAGGACAGTGTTTTTATTCACACCCAATGAACAAACACCTCCACCCACTGTTGTTTTAAAAGACTCCAGCTGCTCATGAATATAGGGTCAGGGAGGGCCGCCTAAATGTTTCTCTGTGCTTTCTCCCCAGCGCAGCCAGCAGAGCTGTTTCCTGTTCTTTGTTTCAAGGCTGGGGTTTGCGTCACACATTCCAAGTGGCATATGTGGTGCTCTTTCCTGTTTTGGGCTGTTTTCTGGCAGATTGGTAGCCTCGTCCAGGCCCCTTGTCACTGCCCCTCAACTCCCAATCCCCACCCAATGAGTTATCATGTCTCTACACACTCACGATTGCTTAAGATGCCTGTGTTATGTCATAATGAGGTTTCCAAGTTAACCTTTAACGCACGCCCTCGACTCCAATATAGTTATGGGGGTGAACTGGAGAGCTTCGCTCCCTTCGCTGAAAACTTATACTCAAGTCTCCAGAAAGTCAGGAGCCAGTTTTCTGCTCTCGCTTGCTCATCAGCCGATCTGGAATAGCTCCATTAAAGTCACGGAGTTACACTGGTGTAAAGAGTGTGAGAAGAGAATCCACATCTGTAAGCTCATACTTGTAAGAAGGTTTTGACTTATGCCCTTACCCAACCTGAATGGCCCACTGTAAGCGCTTTGTATTGCCAGATCTCAAAAGGAATAGATATTTTCTACTTATAAAAACTAGAAGATTCACTGTCTTCTAGATGTAATACAGAAAATGAGGCACTGCTGTCTGACTTTTCTTTGGAATAAATAGGTATGGTTGTCTCACATTTTGCATAAAAATAAACCTTTTACTCCTGTTCTTATATTTGTCTTCTCCCCCACCCTGTTGCAGGCAGACATAGAGAAATATCGAGGAAATTCAGAAAGAGAACATAAATCTTTCTGTTGCTTTGAATCTGACAGAAGAGCTAAAGGACCCAAGCCAAAGCTCACTGAAATAAAGAGAAAGACTTGCATTAACTTCAGTGGGCTTTGAATCAGGCCCTAGATGAAAATGCAAGATGGAGTGTTTATTCTTCTCTGTCACTTGTGGGCCGGAATATGCATGGTTTCTGTACATACAGAAATACTTTCACCCTTTCATTTTACTCATTTCTTATTTCAGTCATTTTTTAAGTAATCTTTTAGTTCCTGCTATTGCTCTTTTGGATGCAAAAAGTTAGCTGTTTGTGATAACTGCAGGTATCTTTTAAGAAGTATCCGAAATACATGCTTTAAACTTCCTCTTTCAGGACTTAATTGTATGTGAAAAATATTTTTTACTGAATTATGTGCGCATCCTTATGCCAACTTGGTTTTTGTCTGTGCAGAAATCCAGATAACAAGAAGTATTTGGCCACACAGTTTTGGTAAGTTGTTGATTATTTTCATTTGTTACTCGCAGTTGTTTTTACTTAGTTGTTTTTCTGTTAATTTTAGAACACCATGGATGAGTTTATCCATTGGAACCCGATTAAATATCTTCATTCTGGTACTGGTAATTTGCACAGGATTTCAAACGTATTTAATCTTTTCTTCCCATGACAGAGGAAAAGTTTTGCATTTAACTGCATTTAATATTGGAAACTGGTGTATAATAAATGCAGTAAATTTTGTGGTTCATACCTTTTTGTAGCTAGAAGTTCTACAAAATCAGGGACTGAGATTAAAATTATAATAGTTTTGTAAACCAACTTTTTAATATTAATTAACATTGCTAACAGGAGGTCTTTTAGAGTTCTTTCATGCTGTCAGCATTGAAGCTTTGTGTTTTCATTCCGAGGCTAGTTGCTTCCAATCCAGAATATGAAGTTTGGCAGAGCTGGTTTTAGGAGAGATTTAACCCTTCCCTGTTAAGCATTCACTTGATGCCGAGGCTTCCTTTGAAGGTTTTGTAGCTGTAGTTGATATCTCCCAGGGGAAGGAAGTGTAAGTGTAGACCAGCCAAATGGAAAGATAAAGCTCTAACAGGTTTTTAATAGTAAACTAAGTCAGAATGGAAAAAAACCCAAACACATGGTCTTCCTATCATGCAGTCAGTGTGTGTTACCAGCAAGCTAACCTGATCCATGAAGGCATGACAGACTTTCCACTTTTAAAGAGTCTGAGCTGCTTTGATCACTGTCTCATTTGTACCCACTACCCTATCCAGCTCTTCTTCTGCCTGTTTTTTTTCCCCACTTCCATAGGTACATAGAAGTTCATTGACATTTGCCCTGTATTCAAATCCTCATTCAAATTAATCATTTAGGCTATTATTCATAATTGTACACTTTCTTTCTTTAGGATTAGATTTTTTTTCTTCTTTCCCATGCTATCAAAAATGCTGAATCTCTGTTTCATATGTTACATGAAATAGCAGAACTTTTTACATCAGAGTATTTTCTGTCATTCTTCCCTTGTAATAAAAATAGAGGATTTATATTTCTCCTTTTAAATTATCTTCAAAATTAACCTCTTAAGAAAAACGCAACAAAAAAAGTTCAGTTTGGAAGGGAAAGATTATCATACCATTCCACATACTTCACTTGTTTTCAAAAGTCTGATCTTTTATCCTTTCTAGACTGTTTCTCCTTCTAAGAAGTAGCTTGAGACAGGAAACCAGACAGCAGTCTGCCCTGATAAGGGAGAATACTGTCTAATGGAGGTGCCTCAAGAGCTTTTCTTTCTCTCTCCCTTAGGTTCAGTAAATGTAGAACTGAAGCTTGAGCAGGGTTTCCATGGGCTCCATTTTTCCTAGGTAGAGAAGATATTTTCGTAATATCACACTGCAAGAACTTTTTTGCCCCAGATTTTTACATACAAGAAAGCCATTTCCAGGCACGTGGCTTCAAAGAGCCTGCAACAGTATTACCGTAAATTTAATAGGAATACTGATTAGTCTGCCACACAGCTGATAAATGGTTATGTCAAAGCAGTTCTAGGTCAAAGTGATGTCAGCTAAGTTAGGATGCACAATTTCTGCAAAAAACCCACATTTTTCAGCCTGCTTGCAGTTCTGAAAGGAGGAAGGTAAAAGATTTTCAAGTCAATAAAAAGCAAAAATCGTCTGAAATACAGAATCCTATGGAAATATTCTTTTTCTTCATGCCTACCAAGTAAAACTTTCAGCAGAAAATTTTTGCCTGCATACCATTTTCTTCTTACACAATATTCTAACTTTTTCAACAGTTATTACCATTTCCCAGTGGAAATCCAGTGAATAAACACAGAAGGCTGCCTATCAGTGAAACATTTTCTTGGTGTACTAGTTCTTCATGATTTTCTGCCTGCTGTTGTTCATGGGTTGGCTGCTCTGGTCCCTTCCCCCAGAACTGTGTTTGGACTTTTGCTCCTTCCCCTGTTCTTGCTCACTTTGACTGAGTCTGGCTGCTGTGCTGAGCTGGAGAGTTTCTTTGCCTGCTGCTATTTTGGGGCCCAGTGCAGTTAAGTGCTTGCTTACTTCCCATTAAAGTTAATGGAACTTTAGAAACACTTTTTTGCTGACTCAGGTCTTGATGAGCAACTAGTACAGCAAGTGCAAAAGTATCTTGTTACTAGTCCTGGAAAACTCTTTTTTCTACCCTTTCCAGGGAATCCTGCTCTCAGAAACTGTTTTTTCTCTGTCAAACTCTCTTTCAAGTTTCCACTGAAGAAGACTTCTCACCCAGGTTCAGAAAACCTCCCCACCCTTTGGATTTCATCAGTGGAGAGTCTTCTGATATTATCACTTCTCCTTAGTATCAGGGGAAGTTTGACTCGAAGCTCGCAGAAGTAATAGTTTCAGAGCAACAGTGTAAGTCCCAAAGGGCTTGGACCTAAGAGCTTTGGCCACATGACTTACATGGGCTGCTAGATACCAACAGTGCTGCAAGAGCTGCAGTGTCTCTGCGGAGGGCACTCATGCAGTGCTAATTTAGCAGATACCATTACATTATTCTGTAATTATACCAACAATAACAATCATACCTTGAAGCTTTTAGACAAAGCCTCACTGTACCATGGGGCAGCATCCCTTGCTTCCCTCAGGCACAAAGAATGAGAAAGCAAACCCCGTGCATGCTTTCATGGAGGGCGAAGAGAGGCAGAATTTATGGTCACCACCACCCTGTCCGCAACAAGAATCAGGTCACTGACTGCTCTTCCAGGTATTAAATGAGAGCAAAGGCTCTATGTTAGAGGGAGGCTTTGAAGTTGTTGGATGTGCACAGTCAAAACTGGCCTTCCACCCCACCCTTTCCTTTCATAACGGGTCTGCAGAGTTGGTGGACCTTGAAGTTAGATGTACAGAGCTGCTGGGAGTAGCTGCAATGTTGCTCTTCTCCGGCTGCTCTGCAGTGCAGATGTGAAGTCTGGTTGCATTCTTGAACCGCTTTGCTTGTTTCATCCAGGGTAAATAATCTGTACAAGTCCTTACTGTCAGAATACACATCAAGTACCATTAAGCTTTTGTTTACTCTTAATTATGTCTCTGAAACGGTAAACTATACCTGTTAGGAAGTTAATATGGAGAAGTCTTCAATCCTGACAAGGTGATGAGCTCTACTGATGATGAACTTCCCTTCTGGAAGGGATAGTTCGCTGCATGTTGGATCGTAAGGGCAGAGTTTGTGTTTTTTCTGCTTGCTGTCTTCACTGGACTTCAGATAGGAAAATACAGAGGGATTTTGCCTGGACTTTACCTTGCACCTGTCCTTATTTGCATACAAAAACCAATTGCTTCATTTGTCTTTCTGAAGTACAGGGTGTGAGCACAATCTTATCAAAAGCCATGTCCTGTTTGGACAAGTTGGACTGACTTGGCAGAAATCCACAGGGTGGAGTGAATGGGAGGAGGCAAGAAAGTAAAACTGGGTGGCTTGTTAGCAGAAAAAGAGAGGGAGAGCAAAAAAAAAGAGAGGGTGGAATGTTTGCCTACCGGATTGTAGTTAATTATTTCGTTTCAGATTACATGCATTTCACATTCTTTTAACCCACATGAAAAAACCTTTCCACGCAAAATAGTTTATCTAATAACATGAAAGACAAAGGCCCTTATTTTTTAATACACTTAATATGAGTATATTGTTATTTCCTCACTGATTTTTCCAGGGTACCTCAGGAATGAGAGGCAGTATTTTGATTTTCCAGAAATTAGTTGTATTTACTAAACAATTTGTGGGCTTTCAAACAAGTGCATTATGAAATCTGTGTGTAAAGTAGAACCCAACTGTTTTTTCATTCCTCTGTAATAGAAACAGATAAGGCTGTTTACCTTCCCTATTGCCCCCTTCTCAAATGTTTAGGAGGGAGAGATTGGGAGGTTTTGAGTTAGTAGGCATGATTTTACAAAGAGATCAGGAAAAACTACTGACTTCTTACTAGCAGTAGCACGCTTTATTTGTGTGTGAGTGCACATACATGTATTTTGTCTGTGAATGTGGCTCAAGCAATCAATTTGGAGCATTATTTTTAAATACAAAGAGAATTGTTTTGTGAGTTTATTTGCAGCCTTAGGAAAGTGTCCTTCTGAGCTAAATTTTAAATGCCGGACCCAAAGCTGGTTTATATTGACTCTATAGCAGCTCTGTCAGTTTCCACCAAATAAGAATCTGACTCTCTGATCTGGACCAACAGGACCAAGTGTTATATATTAATTAATTTTCCTTTCTTGAAAATTGGTTTCCAGTTACTATCAAATGGGGAAAAGAAATCTACTGCTTCAGAGTAACGTGATAAAGAAGTGCTCAATATCTGTACTATGATGCAGCAATAAAAGTAACGTTTTCCTCTGCTGTTCTTAGATGACTGCACCTGAGAAAGATTGAGAGTTACTTTTCACTTTTATTCAGGGCATTACACTTTCTGTTGTCTGTGTCAGTCTAATTCCTGCACAGTAATTTAGAGCCCTCTCAGGAAACACTCAAATGTATTGCATGACATGTGAAATGTGTACTGAGTGTCTTTTACACACTTTCTTGAAGTAAAAGGTGAAAAGCAGTAACTCTTAAACTGAAGAAAATCCAATTCTAAACCAACAAAAATGACAGAAAGAGTAGCCTGGGAGCATGATTGCTTGGTTAGGACAAACTCCTTTTCCTTCCCTTCCCCTCCCCTTCCCCTTCCCCTTCCCCTTCCCCTTCCCCTTCCCCCTCCCCTTCCCCTTCCCCTTCCCCTTCCCCTTCCCCTTCCCCTTTCCCTTCCCCTTTCCCTTCCCTTTCCCTTCCCTTCCCTTTCCCTTCCCTTTCCCTTCCCTTCCCTTCCCTTTCCCTTCCCTTCCCTTCCCTTCCCTTCCCTTCCCTTCCCTTCCCTTCCCTTCCCTTCCCTTCCCTTCCCTTCCCTTCCCTTCCCTCTCCCTCTCCCTCTCCCTCTCCCTCTCCCTCTCCCTCTCCCTCTCCCTCTCCCTCTCCCTCTCCTCTCCTCTCCTCTCCTCTCCTCTCCTCCTCTCTTTCTCTTGCTCCCCCTTCCTTCCTGCCTCCCTCCCTCCCTCCTTCCCTCCCTCCCTCCACTACAGTACAAATTGGTGTGTCACCATATAAACTAAAAACTTACAGTTTCTGGAAACCTGAAAGCAAGTAGTTCCAAATTCTTATATGTGAGGTCTGAGATGCTACATTTTACTGTAAATATTTCTTTATGTCTAAAAGTATAACTTTTTTCTGTTTTCACAATGCATATATACGTGTGGGAGCGTGTGGGAGTGACGCATAGATACACACATATATTCAATATATAGATATGTGGATATATTTCTGGAAAGACAGTTTTCTGAAACGTTAGTTCTAGCTATGTGTAATGTTAACCTGAAAAAGATAACCATTCAAAGAAAAATAGTATAGTTAATAACTTTCTCATAGACATACTTAAAGTATTGACAAAATTACCACAACTTTTAGCAAATAGTACCATCTTACACAACTGCTTCTAAAATAAACCATGTTAAGTTTAAACTGGAAATTGCATTTTGCTGCTGTATTTGTTTCCCTTTTTTTTTTTTGCAACTTGTTTTTTTCAGGTCTTTGACTTTTGTAAGAAGAATTATGAAGATACTTTAATTTACTTTTGATACTTGTTTGTTTGCATTATTCAAAATGTACACTGTTTTAATATATTTTCATACTTCATTCATATACCTGAATAATTAATTATAGACTTGTAACAATTCATGCCATCTTTTTCTGGAAGCTCCTAACAAATTTTTATGTATAACCACACATGATAGTTAATTGCAAGATTGTTCATTAGTGTAGGCTTATTAGAATTGTTTTAATTTGAGCAGGTACATCTTAAATTTTTCATTTAAATTTCTGGGAGAGTTTTCCAGCCCCAACTACAAATCTGTTGTTCAGCCTTTAGCCTACTTCCGCAGGGTGAAATTGTCTGGATGGTGTAGTCTGGCTGTATTCGTTTATTTCCAGTGCCATCTACTGGTCAAAATTGAATTTGTGTAATTTTTTTTTTTTTGTCCTCACATCTTAATAGAAGTCGTACCTCTTCCAGGCAGGGCTGTGCACTGTGCAGTGTATGGTCAGAACTTGCTCCTTTAACATCAGTCATATACATCACTTGAGGTTATACATTATAAAAGCTTGCCAACATCTAAATGGCATTGAGAACAACTTCCCTTTACTTCTCTTGGTTTTTACTCTGTACCCTTATGGCTTACCCCAGAAGAGGTATCTCCTCCTTTCCTTCACAGCATCTTTCCAAGTTGATCATGACAAATGCGTAGTCTGATAGTTAAGTTATGGCATGCTTTATGGTAAATACTTTTACCTCAGGGAGTTTGAGATAAGCTAAAATTGGACGAGTGAGGTTGAACACTGTGGAAAAAAACCGAAGCTGCAAAGAATACAAGCACATGTTTTGAAGTGCTGTTCTTTTGCACAGTTAGCACAATTTGTTGTTGAATTGTCACTAAACCTATTATCTCAAAGAAATAACTGTTGTATTTTTTATGTTAAGTCATTGCAGCATGTTGAATGTACCTCACCAAATTAGTCCTGGATTTTAGTCTTCGTTTTGCATTAATTTCAATGTCACTGTATGTGAAAGTTTCAGCTTTTCTATTAGGACAAGAGATACCCTCTCCAGCATCAGTTCACTGTATTATCAGCTAAACAAGATTATTCTGAAGTTACAATGCTGATGAGAAATGCATAGTCTAAACTGTGATGTGTTTACGCACTGATGACAGCTAATAAAAGTGACAATTCTGTGATCTTGGTATCCTGACATGCACAATAAAAATTCAAGTTAACTTTCATTAAAGTGAGCAGATGTTCATTTGTTTCAATAGCAATTGGGAAAGAACAAACTTACAATAACTGAAATATTTAAATGAAGCCCAGTCAAATATTTAAGAAGCTATGTTAGAGATGGATAAATATTCACATTAATCTGACAAAATAGTAAGTTCTTTACAGTTCAGAAAGTTGATTAGCAGGTTTCCTGTGGCTTTCTAACACCTTGTCTTTCCTCTGCAGGCCAGGACATCAGAGGCATCAGAACACGTGAATAAAAAAGATGCTAATGTTTGACCCAGTCCCTATCAAGCAAGAAGCCATGGAGCCTGTTTCAGTGGTAGGACTTCTAAAATATTTTAGCTTTTGTGATGACTCTAGTTTTTCCATCTTTAAATTCATACCAAGTTTTCTCTAAGCTTTGGACTAGCCTAGGAAAGGCTGTGAAGTTGTATTTTGGTTTTAGGGCAATCACATTTACATTCTAGGAAAACTGTTTCTGTAGTTTATTATTTTATTGCCCCTAAATGACCTGCCCCAATACCTCTGCTGGTGCTCCCAATCCCCAGAGCAGAAGAGAGAACATCCAAGTACTCCTCAGCCCCTGCAGTGCAAATATGGTCTCTGTAGCTCATGCTGCTGATGGAGGTGGGTTGAGTTAACCACACTTCACAGTGAAGTGGCAAGACCCTGTGGTTTCCATGTTACACCTCTGAACTAAATGAACAGCTGCTGACTGTCCCCTTTTCTCTTTCTGTCTCGGTCTTGAAAACATGCCTAGGGCTAACTCTGCACTCTAACCAGCAGAAGATTAATCCTGACAAAAAAAGTAAGGGCTTTTTGTTGGGTAAGCCGGATGCATTATCTTACCACGGGAACAGATGAGAACCAGGGCAGTGGAGGAGGAATGGGGAAAACAGGGGAAGGGGAGATTTTTCGATTGGGTTAATTTTCCATCAGCTTGGTGTATACAGTCAGCTCAGAGAAGAGTCTGATAAGCAAGAGCAGTGGGAATGTGTAGCTGGGAGGGAGACAGTGGGAATTGAGATGACTTAGGCTGCCAGGGAAATGCGGCCTTAGGAAGCAGCTTCATGTATACTTCACCTATTCAACCGCAGGCTACTGCGGAAGGGGATGGTTCAGGCTTTTCTCCCTCCTTTCCAGCTTCGTGTCTTTGTATGACATAAAGCAATTGTGTGGCCACAGAATGATTTGGATCCTTTGCATCGGTTCACTGAATGGTCAGAATTGCTAACCAACAAAAAATACCCTTTTTTTTTGGTCAGATCAGGAAGCTGATCTGACTCATTCTGCAGCTGCTCAATGCTAGAGCAAGGGGAAGGGGGAGGATGAGGGATTGGGACCTCCTCTTTCAGCAGTAGCCTGCAATAAGATCAGATTAAGTGTAACATGAAACCACACCCTGAGAAAGGATGACCAATTAAAAGAGTGAAGTCAATGTGCATAAATTAGAATGCATTAAACTCATGCTCTGAATGGCATCTTTTAGTGAGAAGTTTGCTGCCTGTTTTATTTAAAATGTAGAATAATTGTCATCAATTTAAATGCATCTGTAAGCAGTCTACTTTCTTCAGTGCTATTAATAACGCTTTTTGAGAGTTAGGTTTATATGCATTTTTAAATTACATTTTGACTTTCATGAGATTTATTTACTTGAGAGAGATAGAAAAATAACTCATCTATCACTGAGGGTATATGACAAATTCCAATATTTGGGTCAAGAAAGGTCAAACAAACCTTAGTATTGGCCAGTCTGTCTGTCACTTCAATCATAATTACTGCTTAACCTTATTAAAATTAGTGGTGATTATCTGCAATTATGTAAGTATATCTAGTGGTGTCCATGAAAGGCAGAAAATGAGCCACTTTTACAATAAAAGTGTTATTACACAGATAACAGAAAATCACTACAGTGACACTGTGGGCTGTCTTTTGTTACACATCTGCCTTCATCTCTCAAGGAAGGTACTGCAGTGGCTTGGGATGATGCACATGAGAGACACAAGATCCTGCCCCAGACAGCTGTATGCTTCTGCAAAATGGGACAGGGTCGGTCCTTCAACAGGCTGACCAGGAGAGGAGTGAGCAGTCTTCCCAGACCAGCAGATGAAGGAAAAACTGCAGTGGGAAGAACAAGGGAGCATTTCTGAGCCAAGTGCATTTCAAGACTGTAGTTCCAAATGCTGCTTATTCTGTATCACTTGCTCCTTGCAGAAGTGTGGTATGTTCCATGCGTTGGACCTCTGGAGTCATCTGGGGTGTTCTTGTAACTTGGTGTCATCACTCTGACCAGCTGTTAGAGACTATTCAGAGCATTCTACCGAATCTGTATGCTTTCATTTTCGTTACTGCATAGTGAAAAAAAAAAAAAGCAGGAAAGGAAAAGCATAAAGTCCAGAGGAAAAGACATTTTTTGAGAGTCTCATGGAGAATTACTCTGGTTTCCCTCGGGCTGATGAGGAGTGTGTGTGTTTCAGTTTCTGTACACACACAGGCTGTTTAGTCCCAAACCCTCAAGGTGCTGGCTTCTGCAGCACTTCCTGGTCTTGCAGCTTCCTTGCAGCCCTGCTGCCATGGTTCCCCAGCAGAAACTACTCTGGAAACACCTCTAAAGGGAGAAATTGTGGTATGGACAGAACATAGGAAAGAATAGCAGCCACTGAGTACGTTAGTTTTCTTGACCACCTTTAGAGAAGGTGGAAGGAAAGGGAAACTGTTAGTGTGACGTTCTGGAGGTGCTGAGCATAGCATTCAGTTCACTGTGGGCTGACATAACTCAGAATTCTTAAATCAGGATTTATTTGTACTGTATCTGTCATTCTGATAGTATCAATAGAGGCCAAACTAAATGAAGCCCCTTAGGAATTAGTTGTTATTTCCCCTAAACATACACTGTCCGTAGGTATAAAGTCTGTCTTTTAAAAATCCCATTAGTTGGGGTGGGAGAAGGAAGTAAATTATGGTTTTGACACCTCTGTATTTCAGGGTGTGTGGCTGAAAGGATTAACTATACTTCTCAGATGACTGAAGCTTGCACCCACAGTATTTCATCACTCTACCAACAGCTCATGCTACTTAGTGAATTGAATTATTGAACACATTTTATGATAGTTCTTAATGAACTAGCGACAAAGTCATCTGAGTCGTACCTAAATATTTGCTGCAAGGACTTGTTAAACATCGGGACAGATACCAGTTACCATTTAAAGACGTTGCTTTTTTATGTGTTAACCATCTTTCTTTGAATTGAAATAAACAGTTTTTCTCTGCCCTTCCATCAGTCGAAAAACTATTTGTTTGACCTATTTTTAAAGATAGCTATGTGCTACATGAGCAGTTGAAGTCTTAAGTAGTGTACTAGAATACAAATTTCATGTGATGAGAATGATTTTTGTGTATTAGCTACTATTTGGATTAAATCCCTTTCATCCTTTTACATGATACTGATTTGACAAATAGTGTAAGCAGGTTCTTCACCTATTTCTGTTTTTTCAAGAGGCTGGCTAAATTTTAAAGTTAAATTCATAGGGTTATGTAGTTTATTAAAGACTTGGTGAATTACTTCATAATCTGTTGCCTGTACAACAAAGAAGTTGTGTCACTGTGGCAATATAACAGAATTTAGCACATTATGTCAGATTAGTGCTTCATAATGTCCCCTTGTGGAAGGAAGCAGCAGTCTTCTGGGTGGCAATATATGCGACATGTTTGGCCAGTCTTTATTCTTGAGAGATTGTCAAGAGGAAAAGCATGGTGATTCTCCGTTTGGATTTATTGATTTAATTGTATGAGACACATGGATATGACTCAAAAACATTAGAAGCTCCTTTGGCTTATTTACCAGTTTCTTTGTGGCTTCAGTGCTCTGGGTTTTATTATGGACAAACATCAAGGAAAGGTTATTGTTTTGTAAGGCTCAAAGAGGGAAAGTGATGATATCAAATATAAAAAAAGAGCTGGATGGAGAATGTAAAGGAGAATATATGTTGAAAAACAATCCTGCATCTTTATAGTAAACTACTGTAGTGACATACTATTCTGCATAGGGATGTTTAGGATAGCAGAAATTACAGGAAAGTGGGAATTTGTTGGGTTATTCTCAAGCCAAGTCAGACCACACTCCTACATACACTGTTAAATCCCACAGTAGAAAGCCAAGGAAAATGTATCAGCTTAAATATTTTAGGCAAACAGAGCAATGATATCTAATTTTGCCTTGTTCCACTAGAATGCTTCGCATAAGTTCAAGGACAGGTGAGAAAAGACTGCTCTTGCAGGCTATGAAGTACACTCTTGGTTCCTGGAGTTGGTGGTGTTAGAAAGCCAAACAGTGGGCGTTGGGCTTGCTTTCTTTTGTTGTTTGCTATTGTTAATGCACCTCATTTACAGAGAGAGACTGTGAAGTCTTCCTCACCCTCCCATCCCAGGAGTACACAGGGGTACTGTGCCCTTCCCTGGCAAAGAAAGGGAAAGTGACTTAACCAAATTTGAAAGCAGTTGTTCATATTTACCTAATGGCAATTGATGTGTTCCAGGGAGCTAGAAACTGAAACTTTAATATGCTAAAAGATACAGGAAGCTTAACTTTAGGACCAGGAGATAGATATGAGGGTGACTTACTCCAGTATTGCAGGGTTTCAACCACACTTCGTTGATAGTGACGCAGAACTGTTTTCCACCAGAGTGTCTGATTGACAGCAGATATTCTCCTTTTGATTGTCCTAGCATCCTTCTCATCTTTTTCACCCTTTCTGTTCCCACACAGATAATTTGTCGCACCATATTTTTCTATCACAACTTTATCTGCAGTTCAGGTAGAAACATAGCAATTAAAATCTCAGAAAGAAGAAAAGTTTAGAAGAATGATTCCGTTTCCCCAAACTGCCAGAAAAAAAATAGCTGATGTTAAATCTGTGCCAGCTTAATTACAACAATGAAAACTTTCTGTGCAAAATAATGCAAGGCATATGAGGTAAAATATCAAGCCCCTAAAATAATCATCTCTTAAAAACATAATTATTTTTTTCCTAACTCTTGGAAAGTATTTCTTGCTTGTCTAAATATATTTTACTTAACTTTTCCAGTTTACAGTTCTTTGCACAACATTTTAATAGTTTGGTATTTTTTTCCAACACACACACGATGTTACTTGAAGAGTTGAAAGAGGATAACTGTTCATATAGTAAGGTTACAGCTTGGAGATGCTTTTTTCTTTAATAGACTCATTGACCGAAAACATTTCCTAAGATTTAAATTGCATAGTCTTTTTCCTCTCTAGTATTCTTGCAATGAAAGAAATGTTTGTAGGTAGTGACCTTGTGATCATCTCTGTCAAACCCGCAGCACTGTAAATGCACTGATGCTTAGTGGTGGAACGTTTACAGTTTGTTGAAGCTGAGTAGACTTTGTATGGTAAACCAATAACAGCACTTTTAACAGAAGTACTTACAGATATCTCTTATGCATTTAAATTTTGGATTTTTGCCTATGCCCATAAGTTGATCAGATTTAGTAGATATTAAATACTGTTCAGTATTAAACTCTATCAATATTCAGTGGCCTTCATCACTTAGAATGCTAATAATTCCGTCATTTGGCTCAGCAGTGGTGGCAAATCTATAGAATTTGTTTTAGTCAGCATCGCTTGCAATAATGGCCTTTGAATACAATTCTGAGAAACCAATTACCATTGAAGATGAACGTTTTTATAGATTGAATTTGTAAGAATAGTCATAAGGAGAATAAATAAAGTTTCAGAGGTTTTAATGTAATATTTACTGTTTGAAGATTAATCACCATTTTTGTATGATGCTTTGTTAGAGTATATTATGGAATAGGTGACTCAGCTTTGTTGTTTGTCATCACAGTGCTATGAATGCAGCAGGAAAATTTACTATTTTCTAAACTCACTGTTTCAAACAATAACTGAAAAGAAAAATAGATTTGAGTCATTTTGTAAAAGTACCTTTACTTAAGGTTGACATTTAAAATTAACTAACTGTCCCTCACAGGGAAGACAGAGGTAAGAAACCGGGAAGATGTATTGCTAGTTTTCACCCCAAGAAAAAAATAATTAAATGTCATGAAAATGTTTGTATAAAAATACAGTAGTTTTATACTTCTAATCTGTTTCATTTTTTACCATTTTGAACATTTTTTTAATCTCACACGTCAAAGACTTTTTGGTGCCAAAGAATTCAGCAGGTTTTTAATAATTGGTGTGAAACTGCTTAGCCTTAATGTGAAGCTTTACTTACCTAGAATCCAAAGATAGCATTTTATTTCAAAACATTTACAACACCTAAGGGCTAAAAAACTGTGTGGATTGCATTTTCTGTGTTTTTCTGCTATGTTAGAACATCACATTGGTTTCCATTTTAAGTTATCTGTTAGTAAACAACCTTAGTTTTCAAAACTTTTTAAATGCAAAATTGATCTGGATAGTTCTTCAATTATACTATACTCTGCAATGAAAGTTAATACTTCTTGGTTTACAAAAAATATTTCCACTACAATGTGGAGATCGTCACATGGTCAAGATTAGCTTTGGGGTTTATGTAATGAGAACTGCTAGCTACCACTAACAGGAATATTCTTCCAACACGCCAAATGTTTATCCTTGTACTAGTTTTCCAAAATCAGACTGTCTACTTAGCTGCTTTATTTCTAAAAAAAAAAAAAAGTGCTTAGAATTTACCCTTTGCACTCTTGAGTTTCTCACCCGTCGCTCATATAGTTTAGCTGTCTATTTTTTATTGCTTGTAGGGTTCAGATACATAATTTCTTGCTTTAGTGGTGATTGTTTTCCAGTTACTTAAGCAATTGATTGGGACCCATTACTTGCAATCTAAGTCCAGTTTAACTTCCCTCTTGCTTGACTTCATGTTCCTCAGTTTACAGTTGTATGCTGGGCATAGCACCATGTATCTCCCAGGTCAGTTAAGTAATGTGCAGCTTAGTGTATGAACAGCAGTTTTTAAGGGAGAAAAAGAGTTGAATAGGCCTTGAGGATTTATTTTCATCACCTGTTTTACATTGCTTCTGAAACAGTTAGTGAATCAGTACTTGAATAACTTCCTTTGTGTGAAATCTTAGGCTTTATTTAATTCACTTTCATTTAGAAAGTACATTAAAGTCCTTTCTTGAAACTTCCTCATTTTGCCTCAGTTTTATTAGCCACCTTTCTTTTTCAGCAGTAATTGTGTGTGTGTTGATTTATTATTTGATTTTCTTTATTTTTTTCCACTCCTCCTGACAGTCATACCCATCCAACTACATGGACCAAATGAAGCCAAACAAATACAGCGTCATTTATTCTACACCAAGTATGTTGCACAACAAGTTCTACTCAAACCCTGAAGGACTATCAAATGGAATCCAGATGGAGCCAGTAGACCTTACAGTGAACAAACGGAGCTCACCGCCTTCAACTGGAAGTTCTCCTTCCCCCCTAAAATTTCAGACTGTGCATAGGAGAACTTCACCTGGATTGACTCTGTCCTCACCCAGCTCACCTCTCAGTAAATTCACACCATCACCCCCAGGAGTACAGCCTATTTCCATGCCAATAACAATTCCACCTGTAATGGCCGCTGCTCTTTCACGCCACGGACTGAGAAGTCCTGGAATACTTCCAGTTATACAGCCTGTTGTGGTCCAGCCAGTTCCTTTTATGTATGCTCCCCATCTTCAGCAGCCCATCATGGTGTCCACAGTTCTTGCAGATGAGATGGAAACTCCAAGTAGCATGCAAGGTTGGTGGTGTCAGAGTTTTTTATGCTGTCTCATCCTGAGAAAATAGCTGTATATCCAAGCGCTTTTTTGTGTGTTTTTTTGCATTTTAGGAAATGGAACATAATTCTTGTTTTTCTAAAATATGCAGGCATGGAATTTACTGTGTAAATATTTTACCAAACTTACCAAGGTCGTATTCTGTTCTGATTTATACCTGCATAAAGCTGTTTATCTACTGAGATTTGGACTGATAAAAATGTACTGATGAAAATGGATAGAATTGTTTTGAATCATAGTTCACCAGGAGATAGACTAAAACTGGAAGATTTTGTATTTTAGCATAAATTGTTGCACTAAGTATAGAGCTGGGGAATTTGTTTTAACTCTAGATTTGTACATATTTTTTTTATTTTCGTAACACTCCATATTTTTGATGTGTTGCCTTCCCTCTCCTACCCTCCCCTATACAGTGCCTGTCATTGAGTCTTATGAGAAGCCCCCACTGAAGAAAGCAATCAAAGTAGAGCCAGGGAGTGAACCATCAAAGACTGACTTCTATCCTGAACAAATATCACCTCCAATGATGACCTCATTGTCTCCCCAGCAAGTAATGTTGCAAGAGTAAGTAGGTTACAGTGGTCCCAAGATCAGCAGAAGAATGAAAAGCAGTTAATTGCAGTAGTTACCAATTTTGAGGAGCAGGAGGGAGTGTTGCTGTGCTTTAGAACGTGATAAAATAAAGAAAAACATCCTTCCACCCCACTGCCACTGTGAAATGTGATTTCAGCTTCCCCCCCCTCTAGTAATACAGGAGTTGATAAGTATTTATACATTGCAACCACATAGATCTGCCATTTATATAATGCATTTCTAAAGTAATGCTAGTCCCAGTCCTACAGTTTACTGAAAGCAGGACTCCCAGTAAGCCAGTGACACCTGTTCATGTAAAACCAGCAGCAAACTGGAAAGATACTGTAAAGACATTTCATACTGATCTCTGTATTCATGTTACCTAAAATACCTTTCTTTAAAAAGATTCTTGTAACTTTATTTTCTTGGAGGACCTCTTTGTCTTTTAAGAAATTATGGCTACTTGGCGGAAAAAACCTCAGGCCTACAAGTTTTGTATATATCCACTGAAATTCCATGTTTACCTGAGGCCGTTGTTCCGTGGGTGGTTTTTTTTGGCAGCTCAAGTAGTTCCTGAAGCTCACTTTCCTCCCAGCCACTTGTTTCCACCCCAGTACCAACTCATTGTGCAACTGTTACTGGGGCCAGTGCATGAACCAGATCACAGATCTAAATGGGTTTAAAACAGTCTTGTTTGCAGAAGGCAGAGCAAGGGCTAGAAAGACAAAGTGAGGTCTGGGGCAGAAACTTTTTGATGGAAAATACTAAAAATTTCTCAGGAAGTACCTGAGGAGCCATGGGCACCCTCCCATTTCCCATTTTCCTAGCGAAAATTCTGTCAACTTAGCAAAATGATGGAATGGCCCAGAGCCCAGCTCATCCTTCAGCAGGCAGTGGTCTGGGCAGGCATGCAGGCTGCCGGCATGGCTCTGGCAGGAGCTGAAGTTAGGAACTGAGCTGGGCTTATGGTACGTGACCTCAGAATCCATTTCTGTCCTTTCTTCCTCCCCACTGTTGCCCTCGGAGTGGTTGTATGAGACCTCACCTCCTAGAGTGGGGAAAAAAGGCTCCAAGCCAGACTCCCAACACCACTGTGTGAGTGTGGGGTTATGCAGAAAGAGAAAGAAAGCATGGGAAGAGCGGTCTTCTGCAATTTCTTCAGAAGGCAGCCTCTTCCTCCTGCTCATGACCATTCCCAGGTTAGAAGGCACACTGTGGCTCCAGGGCTAGCTGCCTTCTTGTGGGCACCCCTCCTTGTTTTCAAGTGTCTAACCAGCTTAGATGCAGTTTCTAGGCTGCAGGCTCTTTGCAATTAACTAGTTGCCAGCTAGCTTTTATAAACTATACGCAGTTTATTCAAAAATAACCTTATATGTTTTATCATAATAAACATAATAAAATAGTAAACACCCATGTTTATTAGGTGGTTATTTATCTTCCATAATGAACCTGCCACACAAGGGAGTCAGGCCTGTACGTACTTGGAACTAACTTCTGCTGGGTCAGGACTGTCAAATGGTTCAGTTTACTTTTGTTCTTTGTTAGGCCTCTTTAGCAAGAGCAAACCAGTGTGTGCTGTTCCTGGCCAATACCACACCCTTCCTCCAGGGCTGAGACTTCTGCAGACTTGTCACCTGCATTAGGGATTTGCATTAATTATTTCCCAGTGAGTCCGGTTTCCACAGGAAACCCATCCGCTGAGCAAATAATATAAAATTTGGTATAACATGTATGTAGTGTTAGAAAAATTACTTGAAGAGTCCGTGTTTCCAAAGCATCTTCTCTGCTTGCCTATGCAGAGCATTATGTTTATGGCGACCCTGTCCTCACATTGTAATGGCTTAAATTGCTTCCTGTAGAGCTGCAGTTCTTGCTCCTTCCTGAAGCCAGCCCTTTCAAGTTCACATGCTGCTGTGTGCACAACTAGAAGTTTGTAAATTGTAGTTATCTTTTTATCATTTAAAAAAAATACATAGACAAATCATAGAAGTTACAAGATGAGACACCTAGAGCTTTATAAATTTTCCTGTTGTCTCACAGCTTCATCAGCCTCTCTGTATTATGAGCTACAGTTAGGCAATGATTTTTTATCATTTTTCATAGATTCCAACTGCCCAAAGTGCACTATTCAGACACATAAGCTATTAAAGGAGCATAGGAAACCTTCAATCTCACTTTTAAGTGATTGATTTTGCTTTAGTGTTAGGTTTTGGTGTACACGTTATACATAGTAGGGATCGCTGGATTTTCTAGTGTGTCTGATAATTGACATAACTATAGAGTTATTCCTAAAGTCAAACTTAAGGTAATAATCTCTGACCAAATATAAGAAGCCTAATTAACATTGTATTTTTCTTGCAAGTGTCAAAGTCTACCTCATGCTGTCAACATACTGTGGTCTGTTGATGAAGAAAAAAAAGCTGTTGAAATTGTAACACAATTTTTGGAAGATAGTCTTATCTATTAAAGAATGAGACTTGAATGATTAGATGTAGGTGAATTTGTATCTGGTTGTGTAAGAGGGAATGAAAGAATTAGGGCTGTGCTTTTATTGTTGGCACTTAATATTTACCTCTGATTTTTGACGCCGCCTTAACCATTTTTTAAAACTGCCACACCCCATCTGATTATTGATAACATTCTGTAGTCTTGCCAGCCTCCTTTCCTCTAAAGGGAAAATGAGACAGAGACAGTGCTTTATTTTACACGCTTTTAGATTGAAAACCATCACAAACAGTGTACAGCCAATATCCTTTTTCCAGGTCTTACTCTGTCCAGGACTAGCCTCCACACAGGGATTTAAAGCAAGCTTGCTTGCTTTCCTAAGCCAGAGCTTCTCCAAAAAGACTAGTATGCAACAGCATTAAAACTGAGCATTGCTTTAGAGAAGCATTTCTTTGGAAGCTAAAAGCCTGCCTTTCTTGTTTAAGAGTATGTACACCTGTGTCTAACACCACCCTCTGGGATTTCCTGCCATTACAATATTTTTAAGTAGATTTAATGTGTACTTGAACTTGATGCGTACATCACTCAACAGTCACAGAAACACCCTAGAAAGAGAATTTGGCTCCGAATTTCAAGCTTGCACCTCTAATAAAAGAATTAGTAACAATTAAACTTTCCCCACATTGGTAATTCCCATCCTGCTGCTGTGGACAGTAATAGAAAGTTTTTTTCTTGTTAAACCATGCACAAGATTTTCTGTCTTAGAAGATTTTCTGTCTTTTCTGCCCTTTATTTTGCTGAGGGAAGTAGTTATTCAATGTTTCTGAAAAGTAGGCCCTAAAGGAACTTGGTTTAAGTAACTAATACAATCTAGTGTTATCAAACATAGTTCGATCAGTAAAGAAATGTGAAATACAGTAACAGAGAAAAGACAGTTCTAGAAAGCTTACTTCTGTCACATGGAGGAGCTGGTCTTGCCGCAAGGAATGCTAATAACTGCAGATTATATAGTAAATTTCAGTTAAAAGCTAAAAATATATTAAAAGCAATGATACAACGGGTTGAAAAAATGCAATTTCATGTGTGAGGTTGCAAAATTGGTAATGCCAATTACCTTTTTGATGAACAAACTTATTTCCTTTTCTAACATTAACATGGAAGAAAGACTCAAGGTTGTCCCCAATTCTACAGTAGGGGTGTTGTTCAAACCTAAATATCCACAGTCAGTGACACCTTTTGAGATGCTGGATGTGTTTTCACATGCCCAAATGTTTATGTTTTTGTTTGTTACAGAAGTCCATATGTAGTTAGCACATCTTACCTGCACTGTACCTGTGGGCTTCAAAAGCCAAAAATGATGTTTATGAAGGTGGAGGGACAACTTCAGACATCCTGTGGGTGTGCCACACAGGCTTAGCTCTACTTTTAGGAATTGACGTCAGTGGTATAGGGAGGCCGCACCCTCCTGCCAGCACCAAACAGGAAATTCTTAATTACTCTCTAAAGGAGTGGCTGGAACAATCAAGATTGAGTTCTGCTTTGAAACCCTAAAGATACAATTTCTGTAATAATATGGAATAGCTGTTTCCAATTACAAGTGAATTTGTTACATTTGAAGAAGAAAAATTGTGAACAAATACAAGAAAAGTTCACAATGAACTCAGAGTTTGAGAAATCTGGGTTTGACTGAAAAACAGGAATTTGGACTTTCTAAGTTTAAAAAAAGCTAGGGAGTAGTAAAAATGGCTACATCATGCCACAAAGTGAGCAAACATTTAAAAATATTACTGCTAGAATACACAAAATTTGCTAAACCCTCTTGAATTTTTCGACACACATGTAATGTTGTTCTTTCTGCCAAGAGACAGAGTGGTAGTGAATAAAGGGCTCTGTCATGAATCATATTAGCTGAGGTTTGCTGTGCTAAATGCTTTTCATTTTTAACGTTCAATTTGACTTTGCAGGAATCACCCTTCGGTTATAGTTCAACCGGGAAAGAGACCTTTACCTGTGGAATCTCCGGACACACAAAGAAAACGCAGAATACATCGATGTGATTATGAAGGCTGCAACAAAGTCTACACTAAAAGCTCCCATCTGAAAGCTCACAGAAGAACCCATACAGGTTTGAGCATCGCTATGCTTTTCTTTCATCAAGTCTATGGTAAACTAGTAGACTAAGCTTTTAGTTTGTGCTAATGGCCAGGTGACCGCAGGTGTAGATAACAAAATGACAGAAGTTAGATCTGGCATCGTTCTGAATATAGGCTGAGCAAAAGACAGCAGGAAAAACCCACAACAAGAGACTGTAAGCCAAAGCAGGATCACGGTGTGTGCTGGTATGCTTTACATTCACTGGCTCTGTGCTCATTTTCTGTCCGGTTCCTTGGAGATTACTCATTCGGTACACCCAGTAAACACCAAATCAGTTCAAACTGCACTACCTCACCTCTTACATCACTCTTAAATTTGACTGAGACTTCCATGGGAGTAGCCCATTTGCAAAAGTCTGGACTGTGTGCTAAATACAAACACATCTGCTTCATGTGGACATGCTAACCACTGGTCTGATAGTGCTCTTTTCTGAGCAAGTGTTCCAATAAGCATATCCCCATCCCTGTTCATCATGGCATGCTGAATGAATGTATGTAGATCCACGGTTTTTACAAAGACAATGGGACACTTCTAGGTAAAATGGAGCCCAGCTCATGTCTGTCTTACATCAGTCCAGCCCTCTACCTGTTGGACAGCACAATGGTGTTAAGAAGGAGAAGAATCATATATTAGAAAGTAATGATTGAGAGAGATTTTAAGTTGAGCTACTTGTGACAGTGGTGCCAGTTACTTATACTACTGTAACTTTAAGATTTCTGCCTGCTGTGCTGAATGGTAGCACCAGTCCTTTCCCCCAACTAATATCGAATATGAGGTCCTGGTTTTGAAAATACTTGAACAAATGCTTAAACCTTCACACTTCTGGGCTTGATGAGACAAAACAAGTGCTAATATGGCAGAGGGAGGAAGAGAGAGACAATAAAAAAATAAGTTGTGGCAGGAAACAAATTTTTGATCTGTTAAGTTCGACTACACAGTTTCTAGTGCAGAGTACTCTGCAGCCCAGTGCTGTTTGGAGGCTTTTTGAGGAGGCATTAAAGTACTTGCTGAAATTTGACAAGGCAAGAGGATAAATCTGTCGAATATTTAACTGATGCATTCGTGTCTTAAATCCCCACTTCTGTGTTTCTTTTTCCAGGTGAAAAACCATACAAATGCACTTGGGAGGGATGCACGTGGAAGTTTGCTCGTTCTGATGAACTAACGCGGCATTTCCGCAAGCATACAGGAATCAAACCTTTTCAGTGCCCAGACTGTGACCGTAGCTTTTCACGTTCGGACCATCTTGCCCTTCACAGAAAACGCCACATGCTAGTCTGAATGTCTTCTGTCCCTGACTCCTGTCACACTTTTTTTTTTTTTTTTTACACATGCATTTTAATTTGGATTCAGCTGGTCTGAATCTCTTGAGTTTATACCATTAAAAGCTTACGTATGGTCAGTAACAGATGTTATCTAACCCTTCTGTGTCCTTGCCACGGGTCAGACCTAAAGAATGTGAACACTTTTTTTTTTTTTTCTTTCTCCTGGGGATGCTAAGCAAACCCTTTCTGCAGACAGTATGTTTAATGTATCCATTGTGAATAAGGGAATTTGTAAACTAACAGCTTTTGTTGGTTTCTTCATATAATCAACCCAGCATATACTGATAAAGTAGTAAATGTTATTGAATACCCAAAATGCTAGTCCTTGCCAGAGACTTTTATTTATGTGCCCTGTAAGGGATACGCTCTCGTTTTATTCTCCACAATGCAATGAATGGACTCTTCCCAACCACGTTGATTTCTGCAATATGGTTAATGCAGCAATTTTAGAAAGACATCTGATTTAGAAATCCCCTCTGCCTAAACAGTGAATAACACTGTAGAAATAAATCTAAGCAATATAATTACTTTACAGAAAGATTAAATCATAGTATCGTTTACCCCAGTCAAGAAGAAAAATTGGCAAGAATTGGTCCGTACGTAATAGTGTGCATCTAAACCAATGTCATCTGTCTTCTGTATTATAGTGTAGTACATGTCCTTGTTTTTATTGCATAATGCCCTGGTGGATTTGTTAAATGAAGACATTGTGTGACACTGTATGTCTGGTTTCTGTGCAAGTGTATGAATGGAACACACACGGTACTCTCCTATGACATGGCATTAAATGATATTCATAGAAACCTACCACACCTCATTTCAGGGATCTAGACTATCCCTCTACAATCACCCCTTACATTTCCTCTAAATAATTTTTTCTCTTTGCTGTACCTCAGAAAATAGCATTACATCAAAAATGTTCCAAACTGTATTGTTGTGAGTGCCACTGCAATACACTACAGTATTTAAAATTACTAATCCATAATATTTTTATGAGAAGATGGCATCAGATATGAAGCACTTCTGATGATAAATTGAGTCGTATCCATTTTGGATAAAAATGTGTACCAAATCATCCCTTTGATGACTCTGATCTGTGACTCTGGTAGTCTCTCAATGGTAGGTAGACGAAGCTTTCCTGTGGATGTGGCTATTGCCTTAAAATATCACATCAGCAAGTCATAACTCCCATGTCAGTTAGCAAGCACAACTTGATAGATAAAATAAACTGAATTCAAGCAACCTGCAGTTGACCCTAGAAATGTTCCTGTATGTGGAAGCCCACTGAAAGGAAGGTTTCTGTCTTTATTAGTTGTGGCACCGCATGGGAACAGGATGTATTTCTCCAGTCTGTCACGCATCAGTGGGTTTTTCTTCTTTCCCTTACCTAAGGTAAACACCGTTCCCTGCAAATTAAACATACCAAAGTCAGATTTTCATTTCTTTTGGAAAAACCCACTGGAAAACAGAGGGGCAAGGGGAGAAGGAGTTTCATAAAACTCTCCAGGAGGAGGCAGGTGGAGCGTCCGCCTGCACGTTGGTATATTTGAGCTCATGGAGCAGGTAGGCTGTGCTGCTGCATCCTGTGGAGTCCAACAGCAAACTGAAGGAATCTTGCAGAGGCAGGAGTTTGAGTGCAAAGAGCCTTCCCTTGGTGACAGGACTTTCCCAGCTGTTCTGCTGACACCCACATGCCCATAGAGTTAGAGGAGAGGATCTGTACTTCTGGAGAAAAACGCTCCTACAGCAATTGCTGTGAAATAGGAAGTATTGTTGCATTGCTCAACAAATCTCACGTGGGAATATGGAACTGGCAATTTTATTTAAGGAGTCGAGCCCTGAATGTGTGCTCTATGTAGGGGAGAACAGGGATTTGCAAAGCAGGGCTGGGAACATTGCTGCAAAGCTTGTGCGAGGAAGATGCATATGCTCTGTCATGGCACCATACATCCTCACCACTTCGCTAGGCCTGAGGGAAGTTAGGCCAGACCTCTCGTAACCGGCCCTCATCTGCTCATCGATGGAGCTGAGAAGCCTGAGAGATGAATCAGGTTTTTTTTTTTTTTTGGTAGGCCAGATAGTTACTAACACTGAGGAACTCGCAGGGAAGAGAATGATATTAATGAGCAGCTGTTGTAGAATGGGGGTTTTTGTTGGGTATTTTTATTGTCGGTGGTAGCAGAATTGGCCTCCTTAGGCTCCAGGTTTTGGTGGCAGTTCCATAAATGCAGACACATCGCTGACTGGGGCTGGGAGGAGCTCCTGTAGCATCAGCCACGAGTCTACAGACATCTAGTATCCTGGGATGAAAACAAGATTCTGTTCTAGGGAAAAAAGCAAATGGCAACTGGTCCCATTTTTTAGCTTAACAAATCCAAATGCATAAAATTTGGCATGTTTAAGGAGCATTTCTCTCCAATGCTCTTATTTTTCTTTTAAGGCTTTCACAAAATGTTTTCTTTCATATTTCAGCTTTTCCCTTCCTTCCTTCCTTCCTTCCTTCCTTCCTTCCTTCCTTCCTTCCTTCCTTCCTTCCTTTCTTTTTCTTTCTTTCTTTTCTTTTTCTTTCTTTCTTTCTTTCTTTCTTTCTTTCTTTCTTTCTTTCTTTCTTTCTTTCTTTCTTAATCTAAAATCAAGTACCCTAAAAGCAGAACTTTGAGTTACTTTGGGCAATTTAATCTAGGTTATTTGCCTTGTTCATTCATTAGCCTATGTACCTTTTTCCTGAAAATATGCTAATGGTGGGGACAAATACAGTGGAGATTCAACTGAACTTTAAATCTTTATCCATGTGCCTTGTGATTTAGGACAACAGAAATTTAAATATTAAATATAAATATTTGAGATTATTTCATGTAAATGCCTTGCTTCTAGGATTTTTCACTTGTGTGTGTGGTGCCTTTTTGTGGAATGTCAAAAAAGTCACAAATACGCTTTCATCTTTCAGCTGAAAATGTGAATTTACATCTTAACTGGCTCATTGATTCATTTTAGCAAACTTTGATTTGAGGGGTATCTTGTAATTTTTAAATATACACAACTAAATACTTTTTAAAGCCAGTCCTTCCATCTGTGCCCTAAAGAGAAGCCAGTTTAGATATAAAGATAGAACACCCTAATCCTGCAGAACGTGCGTATTTAAAAAAAAAACGCACCTTTTTCCCTAGCAGTATTGCACTGTGCAGTGTGTAACAGGTAATACTGTTTTACTAAAATGTGCCTGTTTAAGCCATTTGATTATAATAAATTACTAGTTTCTAAGACAATCGCAACAAGCTAATCAGGTATTACCCTGTGTGGGTTTATTTAAATATCCACGGTCATTCTGCAGGGATGGTTCTAATGCCACATCTTGTCCAAATACGATGTTGTCTCTGTCCAGGTTGGCAACATGTAGATGAATACAAATCCTTTCCATAAAACAATACAAAGCATGTTACATATCTTGAGGGCTACATCAGTTTTCATTATATTTTACAGATATTAGCACTTTTTTAAAAGTACTTTAAATATTAGATGGTCAAAATAATCTTTCTGCTTAGCATCTCTCACCTGCAAATATAGCAGGGATGTTATATTTACTTTAATACATGTATAAACTATGCAGAAATTTTTTAATAAAATGTAATATATTTTATAAGCTAATAAGACTGAATGGGTAATTAAAGGTTTCTAGCGTGCATTACTATAACTTGCAAATATGGAGACATTTTGGTAATCTTTTCTTACTAAAGATGTGAATGTTTAATGTACTTTCACTGTTTCTACTTTGGTAGTCCAACGGGAATTCAGTAATGACATTTTGTCATGTCAAGCTGTGAACATAAATTTGTACTGTACAGTCCTCGTACTATATTTAGTATACAATGCATATGTATTATACTTGTTAATAAAACCCTCAGGCTATTGTTTGTGGTGATGTCATCATATGCTGTATGATGAAGAGCAATGACACAGGTACAAGGGTGAGGGGTATGCCCAGGGGTCCCTGCTGGCTCCCGGCATGACACGGGAGCCCCGGGGTTTTTGGGTGGTCCTTCTGCAGCGCCTGTGCACCGCTCCCATGTGTACCTGCCCGCACACGACTCAGGGCAGGAGCAGGCAGGGCAGGAGCAGGCAGGGCATTGCAGGCGCTGCCTGTAGGCATCTGCACTGCTTCCAGCTCCTGTGCCGTGGGGGAGCTGTGCCCAGCAGTGCCCTTAGTGGCAAACTCATAAAAATAGCTTACTCCTTGCTAATTAGGGCATTCTAATTAGTCCATTGGTGAGTCTGGAGCACCAAATGTGAGTTTGTGGTTTTTATTACTCGCAAAATGTCTGTCTGGTCCTGCTCCTTTAGCTGTGCTCTCTCCCAGACTGGGGTGCTAGAGCAGACAGTGCAGACGCAGACTGCCAACACATCGATGCACACGAAGCCTGCTCATCCCCGGGCACACCTGCAGGCTTTGCTGAGAGATGACGATGTGTAGAACTGACGAAGAGTGTATTTTATTTCTTCACACCTTCTCAGATGCCTAAAAGGGGCGAGCCCAGTTGAATTTACGATGCATCTCTTAATGCTTTCCATTCCTGCTGAGGTAAACGCATGGGGATGTTGGGAGTTCTGCTGCCTGGGACCCAGCAGATCAGCCTGGTGAGCACCTGCACTATGCCGTGGTGACGTACAGAAGGGAAAGCAGGTACAGCAGAAATGAGGCATAAAAATAAGACCCTGTAACCAGCAAACAGAACGTAAGAAAAAGACTGGCTTGTATTTCTCGGCATCCCGCTTGAAAAATAAGGATTGCTCATTGTAAAGCAAGAGTCAGTGCTCACATCATGCTGTTGGTTTCTAAGGTTTGTTTGTTAGCAAACTGCTTGGTACCTGCGCTCCACAGCCCACTCGTTGGGAGAGGCACAGCCAGGGACCCAGCGCGGGAGCTGCCACGACGAAGGGCTTGTCCCGACCTGGAAGAGGCTCCTGCAGTTGCTGGGCCGATACCATTATCTATTTCACTTTTCCTGAGGCAAAATGCGTTGTACGCATTCTAACATGAGCGATCATTTTCAGGAAATAGCGATAATTTAATCGGCCACTGGGTGTCACCCTTAGGCTGAGAAAAAGGCAAAATTTAAATTCAAGAGATTGTAATTTAAGAAAATACTTTTCCGTAGGTAAGAAATGAAGCTGTTCCTTCTGTCTTCCTTCCCCTCACTGAGTGAGATCCTGTCATGCACAGAAATCTGCTCAAGGATTCAAAACTGATCTTTGTGTCTTCACTGCCATTCTTAGCCATAAAACCACTTTTCACCTATCCTGTACAATTAAAACTCTGGCCTGGCCGAATACTGACAAAGTCGATACACAATGTTGCTTCCATGTGTGCTTCCAGGCCTGTGAGCTCAGTGAGAGCAGCACCTGACATAATTTTTATAAATATGGACATTAGTATGACAGTATTTCAAGAGTTCAAGCAGATATTCATGTCCTGTAAGTCTTGCAAACTTCTTCCCAAGAAGCAGCTCTATGAACACATTTTTAAAAAGAAATCTTCAACAGCCTATTGCCTTATAAAAACCAGTGAAAAAAATATTTGCTACATTTGACCAAAACAAAAAATAATCAACACTTTATGTACTCACTGAACAGAAACAGAGTTTCAGGGAAGAAGAAAATGGAAATTCTGACAGAGAAGTGATGAGAAACACTGTTTAAAAAAAAAATCTGCTTTATCAAAGGAACTCAGAATTGCATTTCAAGCAGCTGCGGTGTACAGTACAGTATGTAAATAACTGAAATACTTCTCATGTGCATGAAAGATTTGTGAGGTAGGAAGGACAGAGTATAAAGGGGTATTACAGGGTTAGTATCCTGAAACAATATACATAGCAGACATAGAGAAACTATTCCTTTCACGCCTACCTACAACTTAGGTTAAGGACAGTCTTAAAGGTGAGGGACTCTTCCACGGCCCGGACCCTGTACATTATTTAGGACATTGTCCTGGTTCTGGCTAGGATAGAGTTAATTTCACTCGGAGCCAGGACAGGTGAGCCAAGCTGGCCGGGGGCTATTCCATACCATGTGACGTCATGCTCACCATAAAAGGGGGCCGGTCGGGCAGGGGCGGGTGCGGTGTGGCTCCGGGACAGGCTGAGCGTCCGGTCGGTCGGTCGTCGGATCGGTAAATTGTTCTTTGTTATCACCCATTGTGAATATCTGTTATCAGCACTGTTGTTGATTGTTTCCCTCTCCCTTGCTGTCCCAGTAAACTGCCCTTATCCCAGCCCTCGAGGCTTTGCCGTTGTTTTTCCGTTCTCCTCCCCAGCCCGCCGGGGGAGGGGTGGGTGAGCGGCGCGTGGCACCCAGCTGCCGGCTGGGGCTGAACCACGTCAGACATGAACCCCAGTTCGCTGATGCATTACATTTACAGAGACCGGAAAGCCTGATCTGAGAAATTTTACTTCCTCTTTTCTCATCTAGTACACAGGACAGAATATGTGCCCATTGAAACATTACCACTACGTGCGAATGCTAATCATAGTCCTTAGACTGGAACGCGTGGCCAGGGGGGACACACAAGTCTTTCAGGGAGGAGGGGCACAGGTTTTCTGGTAGCATTCTCTGTTGCAAAGCGCAGAGGAGCCTTGGAGAGGTAAAGGCTACAAAACTCCTGACCAGCTTCATGTGCACTGGCCTCTGCGACGTACCTGAGAGCTGTATAGCACGCAAGCCTTCAATTATCAACAGATGTAACTCTGGCTGCAGCTGGAATAGAGAAGCCACGAAAGCTTGGCCAGGCAGTCTGCCTAAGAGCAGACAGTGATGATACGGAGGAAGTAAGGAAAAACCTGTTAAGTTGGGAAAACCTGCTAAGAAGGAAACGTTGCAGCTCCAGCGGCGCATTCAGGCCGCAGCCCCAGGTTTAACATCACTACTTCTGTGGAAGGCACCTTGCAACCTGCTGTGGCTGGCTGGCTGGCACACGAGGTTTGGGGTGCCCAATGCCCCTGGCCACCGTGTTGGTTTGCCATGAAGCACAAGTGATTCTCAGGGTAGGGTACAGCTTCTGCAGAGCATTAAGCTCCTCTGTGCCTTTGAACATCTCCCCTCATCATAACTAATCTGCTTTTCAAGCATGCCGCATCCACCACCTCCCACTGAAATACCGAGGCTTCAGCAGCCCTTTGTAAGGTACACAGAGAAAGCTTGGTCCTGGCTTTGGGAAGGGGAAGATCTCAGTTATGTGCTACCACAGAAGTCAGTAGCCAACTTCCCTTCGCCTGAAATTAAGATGAAGAAAATAGAGATTTTTAGCCCTTCTTTCCAAAGCTCTGCATTGAGAGCCAAGCACCCAGCATCCTACTGCAATACCCAGTTAACCAGAGCTGGTGGGTGCACAGTGACATCTCAGCACCTCTGGGCACCAAGAAGCTTTCCCACCATTTCCTATCCACTGCTTCATCTAGCTACCACCACACATGCCCGGCAGGTGCTCGGTCAGCCGCCTCGGCAAGTGTTAAGGGTCACATCCTCTTACAGGCTTGCTCACCTCACGTGTTGCTCACGGTTGTGATCAGAGGGCTTTGCATTTCCATTAAGCCATAAGTATAGCTACAGAACGACTCATCACCAGTGAAATGACATCAGGAAATTTAATAACAGATACAAAATGAGAGGTTTATTAGATTGTCAAATTAAATCCAAGCACAGCAAATTATTAGATGTCTCCTATCAACAAATACCATTAATCAGTTTGATTTTAGCAGAGAAGTTATTTCCCAATGAAAATTACTCCTTTTTCACCTGCAGGATGACCCTCAGCACCTGCTGATTAAAAGGGCAAGGTAACAGAGTTCAGTGAAAGTCTAGAGACAAAGGGGGATTCACCTCCAAATAGCAAGCTTCTACCTTTTAGAAAACAGGAAAAACAAGCAACTCAGTATAACTTGATATCATAGTAGAAAGCAGCAATATTATAATATTATAAAAAATAATAAATTCAGATATTAACTATTATTTTGAAGATAACAAATAGTGAATTCTATGAAATCAAGATTTGGTAGGTAGTCTAGGCAAGTGGGAATGTTTAGTACAGCAAAGGAAGAAGAATATTAAACAGGGAACAATGGCTCCAACTTTCAGCTCTTACCCAGGAAAGTCTCTGCCTGTGATGAAGGAAAAGACTTCCAGGAAGGGTGAACAGGCTGAAGGTGCAGGGATACTCTACCCTGCACATCTAGTATACCAATGAACAGGAAAGAATTTAAACAAGAGTTTTCTTCTTCATTGTATTATTTAATTAAACCCAAGGAAGCAGATCCCTACCACCCTAACCCCACAACAACCATGTGAGAACCAAGATTAAAAGCATGCCTTGACAGTCCTGATGACATTGAACCCACCACTATTTTTGTTACTTTCAAATATGGCCTTCAATGGAAAAAGTCCAAAATAAATGTAACACAAGTCTACGAAAATAAGTGCAATCACTATGAAAAATTCTCTCTCCTTCTCTTTGTTGGTGACAGGCAACTGCAGACGACTTCTGCCTACTTTCACAACTAGAATAAGCAATAGCAATTTCTGGATGTATCACAATTACATTTTGCTACAAACTAGGAATACTGTAAAAAAATACAAAAAATTGATTAACACAATTTAAAGCAAGACAGTCAAGTCAGTTATTCACATACTGACTTATACTACTAGTAGAAGTAACATCACTCTGCTCTTCATTTTCTTCAAAGGATATTGGCAGGTTAATGCTAATAGCTGCCCTCAGGTTAGCCCAGAAAAGGGCACGCTTGCTCCTCTCCTTCGGCCACTCCAGGTAGGTTCGCTTTGCCATGAGAGCCTTCAGCTTGTGATACCTGGCAGGGATAATATACGGAGGAATCGGCTCCAGTAAAATGAGGATTAAGCTGTTGGAATTCTCACTGAACAATTTGTGATGGGCAAAGTACAGCTCATAGTGACACCACTCGCTCTGCACAAAGTTGGGAGACAACACAAAGATCGACTTGTAGCTCTTCTCAATGCACGTAATGATGTTCTCCACGATGCTCTTGCCGGGGATAAAGTTTCTCTCGTGCTGGCACAGCTGTACACAACCCTCACCCTTCTCCAGGTTCGGGATCAGCTCATTCTTCACCCACAACGAATCGCGCTCGCTGTAGGAA
The DNA here is from genome assembly GCF_028858705.1 of Grus americana. Taxonomy (NCBI): domain Eukaryota; kingdom Metazoa; phylum Chordata; class Aves; order Gruiformes; family Gruidae; genus Grus; species Grus americana. The sequence goes on from NC_072855.1 coordinate 25,337,525, forward strand.
ATGAACGCGTGAAACTGCAGAACGGTCTCCTGCTCTTCAGGGTTGTTGTGCCAAGCTCTACGCTTCGTCTGCGTCCACTGCCACGTCATGCGCATGTACCACGGCACATCCAGGTAGATGCACAGAAAGGCCACGACAGCCACCAGCACCAGCGTCAGCAGCAGAGCTGTCACAAGCAAGAGCACCGTGTTGCAAGCCAGTTCACTCAGGTGGAAGTCCTTCAGCTGCGTTCCTCGCAAGTTTTCCGGGTACTCGCACACGTATGCCGCTGGCCAGTCAAACAGCTTCCCCCCAGACTGCCTCTCCAGACGGATAAAGTCTTGCAGTTCACAGGAACACTTGAACGGGTTGTGCCCGGCTTGTAGCTCCCTGACCCTTGGGCAGCTCTGGAAGAAGTCGGCAGATGGGGTGAGGATTGAGTTCATCCCTATGTTCAGGAACTCCAGGGACATAAAGCCACTGCACCCCGGCAGGTCAGCCAGCCTGTTTGATGCCAGGTTCAGCTCTGTCAAGTACTTCAGCTCAGCCATCCCCATGGGGACACTGGTGATCTGATTGTTTTCTAGGTCGAGTTTTTTGATGTTGACTGGCAAGCACTCAAACACAGCGTCCGTCAACTGATTTGAGGACAGGTCCAACTCTGTCAGAGACTCAGCCCACTGGCACTGTACATCAGCTCTATCATGACGCAGCAAGTTGCTGCTAATGTCGAGATATTTCAGTGATTTCATACGGCTGGTCATGAAGCTTACCTTGGGAAGGCTCTCAAATTTATTCCTCTGCAAAATAAGTAATTGCAGATCTGTCAGAGTGCCACAATTCTGAAACAATTCATCCGTCAGGGCATTGTGAGAAAAATTTAAATACTGAAATGAGCTTGTTCTGTTGGGGCAAAGCATGTGTGGCATATATGCATCATATATTGTCAAACTGGCAATATTCATCTCTGCAAACTGTCTGTATAGAATCTCCTGGTTGAAATAATAAACCTTATTACGAACGTGCTCCATAGTTAGCACTTTCATGGACCCACCCAAAGAGATTAATTGTTCCACAGAGCTTAATAAAGGTAGAAATTCATATTCAGTCAACTCGCCCAGTGGTCCCCGAAAAGTCAAGTTTCTCACAGTCAAATGTTCCACAGGTGAATACCAAATAAGCAGGAAAATTTGCAAAATGATAGCCCATTGTAAGTCCACGGTGTCAAGCATCAGTGTTGTTGTCTTGATTTTCTTCAGAAGCGTTAAAGAAGGAGAGGGAAAATCTTTGTAGCTCAACGTATATAATAAATTAACTATTTTTAAGTTTTCTGCAGTGCTCATTCCATCATACAAGAGGGAAAAACTGAAGTTTTGGGCTGCAAAAATAATGTGGAGGCTCCTTGTATTCAAGGCTGTCAGACTTTGAGGCTCATACAGAGAAAAGTCTTCTAGGGTTAGGAAGACAGTATGCAGCTCCAAATGCATGATATACCTGAAGTCCGACCTTCGTATCATCGTGGCACTTAATCCTAGGTACTCCAAATCAAACATGTTCCTGAATTCCTGACAGATGGGCAGGGCAGTAAACTTATTGAAAGAAAGATCTAAATGTCTAAGATATGCAAGAGTTTGACAGTAAACTTTCAAAATGTTATTATGTGATAAATCTAAGTATTCTAAATCTTCATTAAAAATGAAGACACTAAAGTCAAGCTCCGTAATTAGATTATGAGAAAGATTTAATACTTGAAGGTCAGAAAGAGAAATAAATTCTGAGATACTAAGTCCAGAGATCCTATTATGTGATAAATCTAGTACATGAGTATGGACTGGAACATTTTTTGGAACATTAGTTAGCAAACTGCTTGAATAATTTGCAATAAATTCATTTTCCACAGTTGGCTGGATATTATTCCATAGTGTGAATGTAAAGACACAAGCAAAGACATAGATATTTATAAGGGGTCTCATTATGCTTTCCAGGTTTATCTTGGTTTTTTACAGACACACAGAAGCATATCTTTGTTTTTTGTTCAATATGTCTCAGTGATGAGTCCAGCCCTGTGAAAAGAAAACACATGGAATTTGCTGAAATTGTCAAACTGTTGAATTTGCTTTTTATTGCTAAAATAAAATCCAATACAAAATTTATGTAATAAAATTTTTATTTTTACATACTCTTGTTCTAAGTTCTTATCAATCCTCCTCACTCCCATTCTTTAATTCCAATTATTGATTTTCTCAGTTAAGTAGAACTTAATTCCTTTATAATGGGAGGAATACAATCAATGGTATATTAAAAAAACCAGAGATGTTAAGAAGTACAAATTTCTCAACAATCTTGAAAAATACAAAAATGGTACAAACAGACAGCAATGCATTTAGAAGTAAAGGAGAACACAACTAGCCTCCCATCTGCTCTTTCCGTACACCCCATGCCCGCACACATTTGGGGACAGAACTCCAAAAGCTCCATGGACCCTCACAGGAACTGGTGCAAAAGCAACCTCTTCAACTCAGAAGAGCCAAAGGATATTCCTCTTCACACCCCAAAGACCCAGGACATGGCCACGCACCCCGTGAGGGTCAGCCGATCAGAGAAGCTGAACAGCTTCATCTTTGCTATAGCAGAGAGACATAGGGGTCCATTTTTCCAGTAAGCCAGGAATCTTGAGGAGGAATTATACTGTCTCGTGAATATTGTAATGCCAGTCTGGCCAAAAGCACACTAACAGGAAAACGACAGCATAACTGGACACTACGTATGAAGCAGTGGTACCCAAAATCTGAAAGAAAACACTTGACACTTCAAAAGACTCCAGGATTTCCTAGGTGTCCTAGGCAATCTCCTACATTTTCCAAATTACCGCACAGTTGCAACTTGACAAAGAACTTTTCTAGAAACAGTGAGGGACAATGAGTCTAGTTCTAAGGATCAAAAAACCCAGTGAGGGAAAGATATTGTGGATATGGAAAATGGCCCAGCAGAATTAATATCTGGTCATGTCTATCAACAGCCTACATAGATTTGGAGAGGCATCAGTCCTATCATGAAAAACCATGACCTGGGCATTACTCTCTTGTTTTCAAGCATTTAACACAACACACAAACAACCCGAAGTATGAGCAACTCATAAACTGCTTCAGGAGACAAACATCCCCAATTTTTTTTCCTGTGCAGATTTTGTCTGTAAAAAGCCCAAGTTTTAAAATTCTACCCATGTAATCTTTTTGTTAAATAAAAACCCAAAAGTCTATTTTTTTCAGTTCTAGGTTATAATGTGTGTTAGTCCCTAACGATTTGACTGACTAATATCAAAACTCATCCCTTCCCCTCCAAGTCTCCTACCAAGCTTAATCAAGCTTTATTTTAAGTAAAGCAAAAATATGTGTAATTAACACCACCAAAAGCAATAAAAGAAAAATCAGTAAAGTATAAATTTCTACCTCAATAAAATCCAATTGAGAGGTCAAATTCTACCTTCAGAAAGTTGTGCTGGGGTACCTGAGCACGGAGTAGAAATTAAGCTGGGATGGTTGGTCAAAGCACGGTATCACTCACAAGAAGAACCAAGCCAAGGAAATCTAACCCAGCTTCCTTCAAAGAGCAGCTGACCCTGTTCTTCAGAGTCCAGGCTGGTAAAGAACCTCTTGAATCAAATAAACTTTGATCTGGAACTATCTGGAGGAACATCGCCCTGGGCAAAAGGGATGTCAGGAGCAAAGCAAGAAATGTTGTGAAGGGAGAAAAAACCAGGAAACTGGCCATTGCCAGACAAGTTTTAATTTACTCTGCATGCTATGCTATACGCGGGGACAAGGGATGATCCACACTGTATAGCACTGAAGAGTGCCACATTCAAAGAATAAAGCAGCTATGTCTAGCAAAGCAATATTAAGGATCAACAGTTACCCCTCCAACACTATTTTATGATGGTATTAAATTAGAGTTGGCTGAGAATGAAAATTGCCATACCAAACTTTTTTCCCCTTTCTTCTTTGTTGAAGTTCAACATACAGATAAGCATTTACAATAAAATTTCAAAATGCAAGAATATCTTCCAACAGTGAAGAAACACCAGCACCTGAGATTTGACGGAGTCCAAAATACATATAACAAAAAGAAAAAAATGTAAATAATGGCGCAAATGTAACCCACCTTTTGTACGTAGCATTCATCTCTAAGCAAAGCGGCAGCAAAAGTCCTCTGCTTACTTGATTAACATCCTCAAACATATGTAATTTGCAAGCTGGGGAATCTCACATGAGATGCTAATTTCTTAATAATTACTACCTTAGGAAGTAGAAAGAATAGGGTTTTCTTATATAGGCTATATAATTTTCCCTACAATGCGGGTATTAAGAGCACAATGAAAGGAAACTTTTAACAGTACACACTCAAAATACATTTACTTCTGTAATATTTACATAACTGTACAGTTTAGGAGGAAATAAACCAATCTGTGGTACAGAATATTCACCAAGGCAGGATTGTTTAAATAATTCTGCATTTCTAATTTCATGTCTACTTCTGATGGTTACACAGATGTTCTAGGAATTTGTCAAGTGCATCTCCTCTTTTGCACGCACAGAAAAGAGGAAGCAGAACCCTCACCACCAACTTCTCTTCATATCAAAATCTCTTGCAGAGCTCTAACCCACTGAGTTATTTTCCTCATCAAGCAGAAGAATTAATGTAGCACATTAACAGATGGCAGAAGCTTAGATCTCGAAAGTTAGTAACAGGGGGAAACTGGCATGGTTCAAAACCTTTACAGGTCAATCATCTTTACGCTAGTGATGCCTTGGATGGTTATCAGGGATACCCCACATTGTAGCTTCCTTCAAGAAATTATAAAATGTAAACTACAGAGAATATTGTCTATGATACGAAAGCTGTAAAGAAGCCCTGAAGAATACAGCAATATAGTGCAATCTGGAGATGGAGGAATCCAATAAAGCAGCCATTCAATTAGCGTTTTGAACAGGGGCATGAGTCTAGCAAGCAAATCAACAGAGCAGAGTGTGAGTGCACTGCAAAGGCAGATGTAAATAACCAAAACCAACACCTCACTCCCATAAGCCTCCAAACTAATACAACATGCTTCGGTGAGATTAATTAGCAAGGAAGAAAGAAGCAGAGATGAACAAATGAATGAAGATTTATTTAATCTTAATGAATTTTAAGATTAATGAAGTGTGTAATGAATTCTTCAGGTATGAGCAAATTAGGGGGAGAGGGGGCACCTGGGCCTGTTCTGGACTCAGTCTACAGCTTCCTCCACTCCATAAAACTGCGCTTTGGAGGAGAGCTGAAGGCAAGAAGGGATTCAGCTAAAGAAGCTGAGAAGTATGAAAATTTAATATAGATAGTAGTACCAGTTATATTTCAAGCTTGCATTAGATGCTTTTGAAACTTTTCTTTTGCAATTACCTTTTCAATTTTGTAAAGAAGAATTTAATGCTTTGCTGAAAGAAAATTTCTGGGTTTCATGTTGAGATAGATGAGTAAGGTAGTCTGAACTGAAACTGAACTGAAACCATTCTGCTTTCCTCACTGCAGCGAATCTGAGTAATACATTACAGAAAACCATGAGAAATCTGTGACCCAAGACAAGATCAGGGACCATGAATATTTGTCAGTAAGCAGCAAGTGTCTGCTTGTCAGCTGATACTGTCCTGTCTTCAGGTCAAAGGAGAAGTTCCCATTGCTGGGCATTAATCCATGAAAATGAACAGACTAAGGCACTTGTTGACAGAACAGTAATATCACAATTATGCAAACCAGTGGCAGTTTTACTTCCCATGTAACCCATGAAAAAACTTTGCTGCATGGACAAAATCAAATACACCATCAGCTTTTATCAGAACTGACGCCAGTGCACACATAGCTGGGAAAAGCAAAAGTATCTACACCCTTAGTTGTGGTAAGTTTAATTTGCTTACCACCCTTCTTTATGAGACTTTAAAATACATTCACATAGACTCTTTGCCATAAAGAAAAATTTGCAACTAGTTAAAGTAAAACTGATACTCCTGAATACCTATTAAATCGTTAGGAACATTGCATATTTTTACTAACCAATTCAGCAAAGCTTGCTTTGGGTTTGGTTTCAGTCTACTGATTAAGTCATTTTGCATGATAGGCAAAAACTAAAAGCAGTGTATATCTGTTCATATATCCTGAAATGTACCAGCTAAATACCATCCTTTCCACAGTCAGCATACATACACTCATGCAGATGCCTTGTTCCATTCCTGAAGTTTATACTGCTGGGGTTTTTTGCAGCTGATTCTATCAATGTGCACCTATCTTCACAAACAGCCTTTCCTCAAGGTACATTTCACACTTCTGCCTGTATGTTGTGATTACTTACCCAGAGAGGAACCGCAGCTACACTTGGCTGGGTATCAGAAGCCATTCAGCACCAGCACCATGCCCAAAGCTCTGAAAAATCTCTCCAGCTGGGAATGCAGAAAGGAAGTTACATATGTGAAACACCAAGTTAAAACACAGCCAGAGCAGATGGACTCATCCAAGCACTCATGAAAAGTTAATACAATTATTAAAGGTTGCAAAGCCACTGTTTGATTATATAGAGGACCTTATCTTCAACTGCAATGTCATTGTCACAACTTAAGCCTGTGTGTTAAGTAGGCGAAACAAGGGCTAACTGCCACAAGTCAAGGTGAGCAGAGATTGTATCGCATTTATGCCCAAGCCACAAGGATCAAAGCTGTGGAAACCTAACTGGTAACACAGAGCCACCTTGCAGAATACGGAAATTTCTCATTTATTGGCTTATCAATACTGCTTCCTCTTGACCAAACAGTGACTACAAATGAGCATTATAGTCAATCTCAGTAAATGTTTCTGAAGGAAAAACCAGCCAAACTGAAGCCCTGAGTAAAAACATGGGTTTCACAGCGGTTTTGAACCTTCTCCTCAGCAGAATGCCTCACCTCCCAGAGAGTCCCACTCTTTTCCCTAGAGTGCCTTTCCCTGCTCTAACCTGCAGCTGAACTTCAGCAACGATGCTTTGTAACATTTCTAAAGCTAAAAAAGAGCTGAGCTCTCAGCAGGGCAACCCACATTGTATCAGGACTCCCAGTCTGTCACAGATCAGTTTCCTTTGCGCTACACACTACTTAAATATACATAAAAACATTTACACTTTCACTTCATTCAGCACATTTTCTAGGTTTTGGAGGGTGTTTAACCCCCACGTTATCAGTTTTGTATGTTGATATTATGTAGGTAGAATAGCATTCCTGCCAGTCACCAAGGTGACTAGTCAAATGCCAGGAATCTGCTCTGATATGGTATCTGACATCACACTACATTTACACACTCCCTTTTACTGATAACTGGAGCGCATTAGCAGTTACAGATTTTGGTGCAGAACCAGTTGCAGACTCACATCACCAGAGTGCACAGAAAAGGGCAGCTACTTCCCAATATGTGCGCATAAAGTGGCTGACATGGGCCGTGAGACTACACATAGCCCCACGTATGGGAAAAATTTCTTTGTGGACTAAAACTGGTTTTAAAGAAAGTGTTCAGAGTACAGCAGAGGCTAAAATAATTGTTTGAAATAGTCTGATATGTATCACTTGAGAAACTCAATTTCTCCTGTGGAATCAGAAAAACTAGGTGTAGTAATTCACTGCATGTGTAGCTGTTTTGTCAATTATCTGGCACATATCATGGACAAAAATCTAATAGTATGTGGGCTTCTGGTTCCAAAGTACAAGTTTTAATTGCTCCCCATGCTCATTACAAGCCTCCTTTTTGAATATTATTCACTCAAGGATTTTGGACATATACCAGAAACCTGTAATTATATATTTCTGCTTATGATCACATCAGCTACATTGCCAGAGGTCACATAGTTCCCAAGTTCTTTCCAAAGTGGCAAACAAACCCCTGCAAAAACCTTCCACTCCTGAAAGAAATAATTAATTTCTGGCAACAGCTATGTGCTCCCACCTGAGTAACAGCTGGTGCACTCTGATTTTTTAGAGGGTTTCTCTGTCCTCTATCCAACAGAAGCAGCCATATTAGTTCTTAAAGCTTCACACGCAACAGGGGGATTTTAAATGTATTACAGAAGTTTCAAGGGCTACTGACCTAAACCTAAGGCTTTCAAAGAAAATTTTCAAGCAAGCCACCATCCAGCTGTCCCTGGTTGTGTGAAAGGGACAGGCAAACCAAGCTAAGCCTGTTCATCTTCAGTTTTCTAAGGGTTAAATGAGTCATACACTGAAGCATTAATTGGAGGGGAAGGAGGAAGCACAGAAAACATTTGTTTCTGCAGTCCTGAATGAAATGCCTGCAATTTGGTAATAGGTGTGTTATATTAATTTTGAGGCTGAGTGGGATGAGAGAGCTAAAGGTGTTAAATTTCACCCCTACAAATCATGAACAGTCGCTCACAGTTCAAGACTTCAAGTCAAGAGACCTCAGCCTGCTTAGACTTCAGGCAAAAAAAATCAAAATTAAAATCTTTTGTTAAAAACAATGGCAGACAAGAATGAGATAAAATGCAAACATTCTATACTAAATGAGGATTTAATCTTAACATCCCTTCTTCTCTTGTCTTCATATGGAAACACATTTTTGAAAGGAAAACTTCCTGTTTGCTGGTCATCTAAGCCTCGTATTCCAGATGGCAAGCACCTCTCCTGCTGGGGGCAAAGAGGAAGTTTGCTGTGATCACCTGCAGCAGTTGTGAATGTTTGTCGGAGCCCAGCTATGTTTTCTTGAAGCCAAAACAGCACAAGTACAGGTAGAGGGGCCTGCTGTATTTCTATAAAGAAGAGCAAATATTGTAAACGTAGCTTGTCTTTCTGACTCCGTGAATAGATGGTCTTACCTGGTGTCCCAAGACCTTGCAAATTTTTCTCTGACTGATTATTGCCTCTCTGATCAGAACTCGTAGCCGTGCTGCAAAAGATACTGTTTTGGCTGAAAAGGACAGATTCTTTTAATAATAAGCATAAAGTCGGATGTATGGGTGAGAAGAAAAAAAAATAGAAAGCTAAAAAAAAAAAAGCATGATGTAGAGAAGTCAAGAGTTTCTCAAGATATAGTCAATGATGATGAAGGTAATTCTGTTATTGCAGATGCCCTCTCAGTCCCTTTGGTCAAGGCATCTCTCAGGATCAAAATGGTATCAGGATTCTGTCAGAGGATGGGAATTAGAACTCTGATTGTCAATTCACTGCTTCTCCCTCGCAGCAGTGTCAAACTATGGCACCCCAAAAGGTGAAGTAGCTCATAATTTTTTTTTTTTTTTTAAAGAAAAAAACCCCCAAACCTTTCTTTCTTATGCAGTCCTCCTTTGTGGCATGGCCATTTTCATCCACCAGTGCTGGATGTTCAGAGAGTCCTGTTACTAGGTCCTATCCTTTTAAGCTTCACTGAATCTGAGAAAACACTACCCAGGAACCATCTCAAGCTTTAGACTTCTAGGCATCTTCTCAGGATGCGTAATTTTCTTTCTTGCAAACCAATTTTAGCGAAAGAGGTTCTGTGACCAAGCTGCCTAAGCTTTGTGATTAATGCAGCTCTGCAAAATCTCCAGCAACTCAAGCATTATTCCACGTGACTATACGAACTGCTCCAGATTCTACTCTGCTGAGAAAAATTCAATACAGTATTTCAAGCTATATTTCAAAATCTACTTCCAAACTCATTTGTGATTTGCTATTTCTGTACCAATCTCAAAAGACTTCCAGTAAGGTGAGTTGAATTTGCCTACAGTATAGGAGGCAGCATAGACAACTACGTAGAAACGAGGTTTTGTAACAAAAAGTTAAATACATTGGCAACCACTGGAAATCATAAAGTATTTATTGCTTCACCAAGAAAAAACAAAAGAAACTCCATTAGAAATATTCTTAATCTGTTTCCTCACATCTCTTTCCATCTGCAATTGGCAGGTTAATGCTAATAGCTGCCCTCAGGTTAGCCCAGAAAAGGGCACGCTTGCTCCTCTCCTTCGGCCACTCCAGGTAGGTTCGCTTTGCCATGAGAGCCTTCAGCTTGTGATACCTGGCAGGGATAATATACGGAGGAATCGGCTCCAGTAAAATGAGGATTAAGCTGTTGGAATTCTCACTGAACAATTTGTGATGGGCAAAGTACAGCTCATAGTGACACCACTCGCTCTGCACAAAGTTGGGAGACAACACAAAGATCGACTTGTAGCTCTTCTCAATGCACGTAATGATGTTCTCCACGATGCTCTTGCCGGGGATAAAGTTTCTCTCGTGCTGGCACAGCTGTACACAACCCTCACCCTTCTCCAGGTTCGGGATCAGCTCATTCTTCACCCACAACGAATCGCGCTCGCTGTAGGAAATGAACGCGTGAAACTGCAGAACGGTCTCCTGCTCTTCAGGGTTGTTGTGCCAAGCTCTACGCTTCGTCTGCGTCCACTGCCACGTCATGCGCATGTACCACGGCACATCCAGGTAGATGCACAGAAAGGCCACGACAGCCACCAGCACCAGCGTCAGCAGCAGAGCTGTCACAAGCAAGAGCACCGTGTTGCAAGCCAGTTCACTCAGGTGGAAGTCCTTCAGCTGCGTTCCTCGCAAGTTTTCCGGGTACTCGCACACGTATGCCGCTGGCCAGTCAAACAGCTTCCCCCCAGACTGCCTCTCCAGACGGATAAAGTCTTGCAGTTCACAGGAACACTTGAACGGGTTGTGCCCGGCTTGTAGCTCCCTGACCCTTGGGCAGCTCTGGAAGAAGTCGGCAGATGGGGTGAGGATTGAGTTCATCCCTATGTTCAGGAACTCCAGGGACATAAAGCCACTGCACCCCGGCAGGTCAGCCAGCCTGTTTGATGCCAGGTTCAGCTCTGTCAAGTACTTCAGCTCAGCCATCCCCATGGGGACACTGGTGATCTGATTGTTTTCTAGGTCAAGTTTTTTGATGTTGACTGGCAAGCACTCAAACACAGCGTCCGTCAACTGATTTGAGGACAGGTCCAACTCTGTCAGAGACTCAGCCCACTGGCACTGTACATCAGCTCTATCATGACGCAGCAAGTTGCTGCTAATGTCGAGATATTTCAGTGATTTCATACGGCTGGTCATGAAGCTTACCTTGGGAAGGCTCTCAAATTTATTCTTCTGCAAGATTAATGTCTCCAGTTTCATTAATTTGTCACATTTTTGAAAAAGAAGATCTGTTAAATCATTCTTTAAAAAATTTAAATATCTAAAGGGACTGTCAGATGAAGGACACAACATATGTATCATCTCTGATTCAGCTATTGTCAAGGCTGCAATATTCATGTCTGCAAATATTCTGTATAGGTCATCTTGTGAGAAGTACAGATCTGTGATTACAACTTTCTTCATCATCAATGCTTTCATAGAGGTACCTGAATAGTTAAAGTGACAGCTTTCGATGTCCGACAATTGTGTTACACTGTTAATACTGAAATACTCAATGGATGAGTGCCATACAGTCTGAAAAACGTTAATAAGAGCATTCCAGTCCACTGACACATTTGTTAGTGTCAGATTTTGTAACCTGGAGCCTTGTCCAAAATTAGATAATAAAGTGACTAATTTTTTTACATTGTAATTTGTGATTTCTGACAATGACAGGCTTTCTGTAGTATTTTGTATCACAACCCAGTCAAAATTAGCTTTGGACTGATGACTATTTGTATACAGGAGTGGCAGGTTCTTGATTTTTTTGTCAAAACCACCTTCTGGAAAATCGTTAGAAACAGATGTAAAGAGTTCACTTTCCACAGACAGGCTGACACAGTTCCAAACAGTTAATGCAAACAGACACTTGTAAAGAAAAAAAATTCTGAGACATCTCATATTTTCTTTTATACTGGTTTCTGGTTCCTTGGAGATGCTCAATATTTTTATCTGTCCATCTTTGTTCTAATCCTATAGGAAAAAAAAACAAACAAAAACAAAAAACAGATTGTATCATTAAGTGGTGATGTAGGAGCCATCATAGGAATTGATTTTTTAAGGTTCCAATTTCTCATCTCTCCGTTTGACTCAAAAAGCAATGAAGACATCTATTATCATTCAGGAGAGGCATTCTTTATTAAGAGAACACCACTGAAATTTCTATTTGGTAAATATGCTGTATTTAATTTAGGAGGAGTCAGTTTCTTAGAAAACATGTCTGATTTCATAGGTGACTAAAATTTGCTGCTTACTTACAGAATTACTGCTGTGATTCAATGTATTATGAAGGCTTCCCACAACTGTATAATACACTTTGATCAGACAGTACAATATTTGAGGTCAGCATGGTCACCCTCTCCTCAGATTCTCTCTTGATGGATACAAACTAGAATCAGAGACTTTTTTTTTAAATGGACTTGTGGCTATAAAACCTGGACTGAAACATAGGATGGAGGTTCAAGAGCAGCATACAGCTTGACAAAAACATAGTGCGATGGGTGAGCAACTGGCTCATGGGTCAGGCCCAAAGAGTTATGGTAAACGGGGTTACATCAGGCTGGCGGCCAGCCGCTAGTGGGGTTCCCCAGGGCTCAATTTTAGGGACAGTTCTCTTTAATGTTTTCATAAATGACTTGGATGTAGGACTAGAAGGTGTCATGAGCAAGTTTGCAGATGACACCAAATTGGGAGGAGCTGTTCATTCTGTCGAGGGTGGAGAGGCCTTGCAGAGAGATCTGGAGAGATTGGAGAACTGGGCAATCACCAACTGCATGAGGTTTAACAAGGGCAAGTACCGGATTCTGCACCTGGGAAGGGGCAACCCTGGCTATACATACAGACTGGGCGATGAGATGCTGGAGACCAGCCACGCTGAAAGGGACTTGGGGGTCTTGGTCGACAGCAAGTTGAATATGAGTCAACAGTGTCCCCAGGCTGCCAGAGAGGCCAACCGTATCCTGGGGTGCATCAAGCACGGCATTGCCAGCTGGTCTAGGGAAGTGATTGTCCCACCCTACACTGCACTGGTACAACCTCACCTCAAGTACTGTGTGCAGTTTTGGGCACAACAGTACAAAAAGGACATAAAACTATTGGAGAGTGTCCAAAGGAGGGCAACAAAGATGGTGAAGGGTCTAGAGGGGAAGACGTATGAAGAGAGGCTGAAGTCCCTTGGTTTGTTCAGCCTAGAGAAGAGGAGACTGAGGGGAGACCTCATCATGGCCTACAGCTTCCTCATGAGGGGGAGTGAAGGGGCAGGCACTGATCTCCTCCCTCTAGTGACCAGTGATAGAACCCAAGGGAACGGAATGAAGCTGCGACGGGGGAGGTTTAGGTTGGATATTAGGAAAAGGTTCTTCACTGAGAGGGTGGTTGGGCACTGGAACAGGCTCGCCAGGGAAGTGGTCACAGCACCGAGCTTGACTGAGTTCAAGAAGCACCTGGATAATGTTCTCAGTCATATGCTCTGATTCGGCTGGTCCTGTGTGGAGCCAGGAGTTGGACTCGATGATCCTTATGGGTCCCTTCCAACTCAGGACATTCTATGATTCTATGAAGAGAGTGAATCAAAATCTGAATGTCTTTAGGTAGCTGAGATTGGCCATGAGTGCTTCTTTTAACTGGGGACACTGGAGCAGAGGGTAGGATGTGCTACATTTATACTATTTATACCAAACACACACTGAAAATATTTGCATGCTACACCAAAACATACCAGTTGTAGAATCTCTGTACACAAAATCTAGCTCTGATCTAAGGACATTGACCTCAAATGTCTTTACTGTGAAAGAACGGCTTATTTAAACACAATTTAGAGAAAAATCATCACTGTGGCTTTGCTTTTATTTTCCCTAAAGGAGGACACTTTTCCTTTCTGAATGTAGGAGTTTAGGGTAGCCAGTCTCCCTTTAAGTCAGCCATTTTGATACCACCTTAAATCTCCTTTTAGATATTGCCAGAAATCCATTAGACTGCCTTTCTGAAAGAGGAACTGGTAAGAACTTAGATACCGTTTTTATACGTGTAAATCTTGATTTAGAGTTGTTTTCCAGATTTCTGAAATCTTTTTGTTTCCTCGGAACATTCGTTCCCCTCTTCCTCCCGTTACTTTTAAATCGTAGCTGTTGTCTGAAGCTTTCCATAGTGCTTATTCATGACTGCACCAGCTTTCAACTTTCCCTTGATACTGAAATGGCTAATTGTGAGTTTACATTTCTAGTGACTCTATAATGAGACAGTAATAGCTGTCACTTGTTGGACTAAAGCTACAACCTCAAGGATTACATCCTCTGTACCATTAACCATTCCACAAGCTTTCTTAGAATTACATTACTGGGTCTAAACTGTACATTCTCCTTGATCTAACATAACCTATATTGTGAAATCTCAACAGTACAACAAAACATTCAATTGAGTTCTTCTTTTGTAAAGAATGCATGAAACTAGGCTTGGAAATCTTCTAGAAATAGTGGGGCAATATGGCAAAACTTTTCCTGCCTTTTCCCAGATTTCCATTTGGAACAATTATATGCAGTTTAAGCATCATAGCCTCAAAAGGCATTTGGGCATGTGCAGAGAACAATAGATAATCAGCATCCTCTATCCTGTTCTTCCAATTGTCTGGGCAACACTACTAATGTGTATATAATCAAACAAAATAAGTAACTTGAAGAGAAATTTAAAAAAAAAAAATCTACCTTCAAATCATTATTTCTTCTCAGGATAAAATTTCAACAATATCCAGGGACTAGGTGAAAGAAGGATATGATTCTTTCACATGTGCCAAATTTTCTTTCTCGTTCCTAAATCCTGGAATTCAGTCAAATTATTTACGAGTACCTTCAAACTTTCTTTAGAATATCCTATGAAGCAACAAAATTAACAACTGTTATAACACATGAGCTGTGATTTGGGGGCTAACACTGGAGAAATTATCCTTTATAGTCATATCCCTTTTAATTCAGAAGTATCCTCAAGTCTTCAAACTTGACAAAAAGATATAAGCAGAGAAGCAATTCAGTAGGATAAGCAAACAAAGATCATAGCAAGTAATTGTCCTGTTGTTTAAAGAGTGAGAGAAGAGATCAAAACTGAGGTTTTAAGAGTTTTTCCAATATAAACTTGATATAAACTGATTAAACTTTCATATAATAAATTTACAGAATGCATTAAGCTATGATAGTTCAGTATTATGGCATGCACTTCGCAAGTTATCGGCACAATACAAAACTCAAATGTTAAAAATATGTCTTCCATGTGGATGAAACATACCACGTTAGACCCATTCCTGAACTGTAGAAAAAAATATTTCCATAAATATAAAACAGTTTTAGCTAACTAGCAACTGCATAAAATAAATAAAATTAAAAGTTTCTCACCAGAAATCCCTGCTCTCCAAAAAAGCAGAAAATGTACTCGGGAAAAGACAAGAAGAAAACTTCCTGTAACTCTATCCTACTGTGTAACAATACTTAGGAACGCCCAAACTTTTTATATAAATGTTTGTGCCATCTACTGACAGCTTATGAAATGGCATTTGCTTTCCTCCATATGTATTTTCCACAGTAAACATTACTGTAATTTCCCCATTATTTAGTGATTATTGAACTATGTGTTTTCATGCTTTGCAACAGACTAAGCAGGAAAAAATTAATATTTTTACCAACTTTCTATCTTCATCAAATTAATATGAAAATAAGCACTTCTGAGCAAGTTTTACACTGAAATTCAAACATTTTCCTCTTAGAACTTAATAATGATCTAAGTCTACATGCATTATTCTGATCTTTTTTTTCCATTTAGCTATACCAATTTACTTGTCAAGGTCTTATCAAGGCTGGTTTATAAAAGTACCGTTTGTCTTATTTTAATTTCCATTTAATGGGAATGGAAAAATAATCTCTCTCTCCTGCTCAAGTAGTGTTCTGATTGGGTTAAATAGTGGACACGGAAACAGTGGGTGGGGTCTTTTTTTTTTTTTTGTTAAATTAAAACAGAGCAGCGACCTCAGTACTGAATGCCCAAACACTTGGGTTATTGTCCTGGCAAGGACATAAACCAGTCTCTCTTTATTTCTGCCTAATGTTGGTCAGAAATTCCATCTTAGCTGAGATCTAAATACAGAACTGCCACAGTACAACCTACCTTTCTGTGTTAGCATACCATAACACATTCATGATTTAACATTTCAATGATTCAGGAAGCAGAGGAAATAATCTTAAAATATTACTTTTTTCACTTTAAAGCTTATTCTGTACATCATATTTTATTTCTCAGCTTCAAGTGAGAAGAGGTCATCCAAAAGCAGAAAGGAAAGGCAGGACAGGTAGTAAGCAACAGAACATGGACAACTCATATTCTCTGCTGTCATGCCGACAAGCTTTACAGTGGTGCTCTATGATTCTATGCTTCTTTCTCCATTTCTGTCAATACAGACAAGAGTATTCACAGCTGGTTTCCAAATGACACCGTATCATGCTGTTACATACAAACCTCACCATTGTCTGCCCTTAGCTGGAAAGATTTTGCTATCCACCCGTAGGATGAGATAAAATGCTAAGGTAAGACTACTTCTACCAAACATTCATTCCTGGATTGGAATGTAACAGTTTAACTGTTTGAATATAAACTACCTATTACTCTAATGAATACAGAACCAGACATACGTTTGGTTAACATGTAATAACTGCCATAAATTAGAGACTCTTATTTGAGAGTATCTCTTCCACTAAGTGACAGTACAAGCTGGTCACTGGTGTAATTTGAGTTCTCTGGTTCCACCTACATACAACAAAGATAGATAAAGCGTATGTTAAACAGCAAAATAAGCATATTACCCTTAATTGCATGCCATAACCCCTCAGATTTACCAGTGCAATCACTGGAAGAAGATTAATATATTCCTTAAATATTATGCATACTTCTGTGGTTTGTTAGAAGTAGCCAAATGTAGTTGCTTCCTTCCACCTTTTCTTTACATTTATCTATTTGTTAAAAGGCAAGTATCTTTTCTGAAACCCATTAGGAAGATGATGACACTCAACTTAGAGTAATAACAAACTTCAGTGAAATCTGAGATGAGTAGAAGTGTTCAATCTCTATCGCTCATTTATTCCAAAACCATTTGCAATATTACCATAATGAGAAAATACAAGTGAAATTAATTACTGAAAAGTGCAAGAAAATTAGAAAATGCAAGTGCTAAATTCCAGAAAGCAATTTAGGAACTTAGGAAATTAATACATCCTTCTATCCCAATAAACAGACATACACATTTACGCACTTATTAAGTTCATCCTGAAGTAATAACTTTATATTACAACAGTGATTAATACTGTCTTGTAGTTCTAAAACATGCATGGCCTCACACACAATCTGCAAAAACTGACAGTGTAAGATCCACTTTACAGTCAAAATTACCATCCAACATGGGGAAAAACAATCTCTAGCTATTGAGCTTCATCTATCATGATTCCTAACACACTGCCCTTACGCTTCCACAAGCTCCACTGAAAAGTAGAGGGAAATCCTTAGGGCCACTCTAGATTTCATTTTCAATAAATACATCTAAATGTTAATAAGTTAACCTAAAAGATGCCAGAACTACCAACATGCCCCGATACTTAAATTCTCATTGAAATGCCTTCAAAATAAACTTATTTAGTGATACAAACATTTATTCTGCTACCACCTACCTTAATGGGAAACTTCAGAGACTTTTGCCTGATAGTGTGATCCGTATTTGTGAAGCATGCTTCTGAGAACTGGAGATATATTTTGCAACCTCCTATAGCAGCTCTCCTCAGTGATTCACAACATGTATTATTTTGCTTCCTGCGGCAACAGTAAGTATTTCTTTCTCCAGCAAAGTAAGACTACTGATAGAATGGATGCTATGATGAATTGTGGAACTGTCTTTTATCACAGTGAAAGGGCATGCTTTGCCTTAAAAAGAAGTGGCAAAAAGAGGAAACGGTATGAGGAATTAGATGGAGACAAGAACCACAGGTTGTTGGGCAAAAGCCTGCAATCCCCTTGTTCAATCGAGTATTTCTCACGTGGCTGCGGGCACCCAGTGCCGACACTACCTTACTGGAAATGTGTACGCACCTCCCAGTTTCTTTTAGCGGCATTTCCTGTAAACACAGACAGAATGAAGGTGCAAAGGGACATCTGGAAAGCTAAATCTCAGTTTAATTCCGCAGCCACACACTTCAGTAGTAGGTGGTTAGCTGCAGCTCGCTTTGAGGAAGGATTAACTTTCCACAAAACCAAAAAATAATAATTTGACGCCAGCTCAGTAACTAGACTCATTTACACTTAAAACGCCTCAGTATGAACGTTATCACATCAGCGTTGTCAAATTTAGCCCTTCTGCCTCCTCAGCGAGGACGCAGGGGGCAGCAGGCCGCCCCTCAGGAGGCCCTGCTCCACCCGCACCCGTCCGCTTTGGCCGGCGCTGCCGGCGGGGTCCCCAGCGCGGGGCCGGCCTCCCTCGCGGGAGACTACCGTGTCCCATAGGCGGCTGTCAGCCCGCGCCCCGCCGCTCCCTCCGCCGAGCGGGGCCGCAGAGCTGACGGCCGTAAGGGGTGATAATGGCGGCCGGGGCGGTTCTCCGTGGCGGGTCAGCGCTGCCGTCCCGGCCCGCAACCTGGAGCCCAGGGGCGGCTCGGCAGCGGCGCGGAGCAACCCCTTCGCAACAGGCGGTCGCCTCAGAGATACGGAGGGAGAGCGAGGGAAGAAGAGCAGGCCCTCCCTCCTCCCTGCAGCTCGGCCGGCCCGCCGCTGCCCAGCCTGCTCTGCCTCCTCCCTCCCGCTGCTGCCGACGTGGCGGGGCGGGGAAGGGGAAGGAGCAGGGGGCGCGCCGGCAAGGGAACTGCTGAGCGGTAAGGAGAACAGCGATTTCTTCTTTTTCTCCCGCTTTTGAAACTGGCTCCGGGCTCCTCACTAATAACTCTACCCCAGAGGAGATTTCGAAAAGGGGAAAAAAAAAAAAAAAGGAGGGGGGGAAGCTGTGGCCGCTGCGGGTTTGAGGGAGCGGCGCTCCGGCTGCTCCTGCTTTGCCCTGTGCGCGGGGGCAGGTGGCAGCGGGAGCTGGCGGTGGCAGCGCCGGGCGCCCCTGGGGACGTCGCCTCCGCTGCCCCCGACCCGCAGCGTCCCGCGGCGGGAGAAGAGACAGCAGGCGTCGAGCGAAAGGGCAGCGCGGTGCCGCCCGTCAAAAAAAGTTATCCCTCACGGAGGCGTGGATCTGTGTCTGAAGGCACCCATCGGCGGCTGGGCTTTCCTTTTGAGGCGGGATTAAACTCCTCCGGCGGCGGGTCGGCAGGTGCCACCGAGCCGCGACGGGAGCTGCCGCCACCGCCGGCCCCTGAGGGGCAGCCGGTCCCGCCGCCCGTCGTCCGCTGCCCTCCTCAGCGCGGCTGCTCGCCTGCCGCCCGGTCCGGAGCTGGCCATGGCATCTCCCTCATGAGATATCTGCAGAGAGTAATTCCCTTTGGGCGGAGTTGTCCGAGTTGATTTAGATCAGTGTAGTCTCACGGATGACAGGTTGAATGACGCCTTACCCCAGGGTCAAGCATGGTTCGTGGTTTCGGACAGATGTGGTAATTTGCTGTTACGTGCTTGGCTCCTATGAGGAAGGTTTAGCAGACAACAGCAGGGACCTTGGCCCAAAGCGGGCCTCAAAGATGACCCAGTCCTGTGGTACTTCATGTGCACATCTATGTGTGATCCTTTGCAAATTGTACCAGTGTTGGGCATTTTCTTATTCGAATCTAATCCCCGTGCAAAATTATGATGCATGTATGTACAGATTTTACAGGTTTTAGTAGAGCATCCTTGTATCTCATATTTGGAATTTGCTTTACAAATACAAAAATTGTCTTTAGGTGATGTTGCCCATCACACAGTAAGTACTGTTTAAACAATGGCAATATTTACCTACACTAAAGCATTTTATAGTATTTGCTATATTTGTAATGGAAAACTACAAATACTTGGGGCAGATGTAAAGATTCTGACTGGTAAATGCATGTTTTCTGAAGATAATTAAGTTATAATGGCAGCTAAAATAATGTAAGTGGCACAAAGTGCTTATCTGTTTATTTTTCTTTTTCATCCAAATGCTATTCTTGGAACTGTTCAAACAGCTGATCTATATTCAAGTGAGATAAACAGGTTGCTAAAGCCACAAATGTACATGATTCTGTGGAATTTCATAAAATATACTAATTTAAATACATATTTCTTAGGCAGGCTTCTTCTAAATCCCAGTTACATTTTGCTTTTTGGCTTCTTTTTTCCTGTTCTTCGATCTCTTCTAGAACCTAACAGGTACAAAGCTTTGAACCATATTTAATTAATATGGGAGTCAATGAAAAGACAGCATCTACAGAGAGGACTCTCCGAGTTTGTTTTATGCTGTGCAACTCTTCATATAATCAGGAGCTTGCAATCACAACTCTCTGTCAAGGGTTGTCTTCTGAATAGCGTGCCAGGCATACTGTGGTTGCCAACAAGTAGGTGGTAGTAATCACTGTACGGTAGTCCTTTTGGACTCTGCCAGTGCTGCTCCTTAATCAGCCCCAGAGCTTGCTCAATGGCCATTTCTTTCTCTTCCTGGATCCTCAGCCTAATGACTGCGCAGTGGTGCAAAATACTTAGAAAAAGAAAGTTGTGTTGGAAGATAAGGAGTAAATAAGAGAAAATGCATTCATAATATACCCCAAAAATTTAAAAATCAATAACTATACCTCATGCAAACTTACCTTGGCTTCAGAGCTGAATTTTAATCACACAGCTTAATTCCAAAACTGATGTCTGGACTTTTTGGAACAGGTGAGAAGTGTTACACTCCCCAAACAGTAAGCTTTTGAGACAAGCGATGCAGAAACGGTGTGAGCAATGAATGCTTCCTGTCTGTTAAATGGCTGCAGGGACCATGGCCTGTCATGTTCTCAAATTATGTCCCATCTCCAACACATAAATATCACCACAGTTTTAGTCACACTGTGCTTGTCATTCCCCTCTCCATCAGTCAGCAGTCTACAGCAACCTGTGTGTGTGGAAGTGATGAGGAGAGCAAGAGCTTCTTGGCTATTGCAGCTCAGATTATCCTGTTTGCCAGTGATCTTTCATACATGTCTAATAGGGAACATAGGAGTTAAACATGTGGAAACTCTTATATTTGATACAGGGCTCCATGCTTCAGGAGGCCTTACATCAAGGCTATGTTGGTTTTCAACAGTAGCTTATGGTAAACGCTGCATATTTTATAGACATTTGAATGTTCATGGAACCTAAAAAACTTGATTTATTTTCTATATTCAGAATTGAAAATGTCTGAAGACGTATGTGATGGCATCCCATCTGAAGAGAAACCTGAACTAATGGAAATGCCCAGCAATGAGGTATTGCCTCATGAGTCAGTACCACACCTCGTGGAAGCTGAGATCTTGCGTGAGTCTTCTCAAGATGAACACGGACAGGTCAATCAGATTGCCAAGAATGGACAGGAAGGAGACAAATTTATTAATGAAAACCCTTTGACTGAAAAAATAATTGAAAGTCTGCCTTCCATTGGAGAGGCAACTGAAGACGTGCCCACTGAGTGCAATGAGACCGTAAGCCTTGATGCAGAACCTGAATCTGAAGAAACACTGCGTGAACAAAGCAGTCCAGTAAGTAATATGTTCTTTTGTGGAAAAGCCCTCCCCTCCCTGCTTGGTAAGGACAGAATTTTGTACAATGTACATATTGTTTTTCACAAAAGCCTCGGGAGTTATATACAGAGAACCTGCATGGGAATAAATTAACTTATTAAAATAAGTTAAATTGCAACACCAAGCTTTTAGAAGCTAGGAACAGTTGAATTTCTCTTTGCCAATATGATATTAATTTAGTCTTTCTAGCCTGGTTGCAGAGAAACTATACCAGAGCCTAAATCTTATTAAGAATCTAGTCCATTTTGTATAGATATAATACTCCTGTGATTTTGTTATCTGGCTTTCTGTACAAATCTGCTTCATTTAGTTCACAGAATGAACCTAGAAGGGACAGAGCTTAAGTTGGATATGCAGCACTGAAACTTGTACTTGCTAATTTTCAAGTCATTGACTTTACAAAAACAGTGTATGTTTCACAAGGCTTGGTGAAATGGCCAGTAGCTTTTAATTTGTGATCCACAGACCTTTGGGGGTCCTGTGGGTAATTGCAAGAAGTTAATAAAAGAAAACTAAGAAAACCAAGGTATTTTACAGTCTACACAGCATCCAAATCCAATACATGTGACATAGCTGGGGTTCTCATCTCCACTGAAAAATTTTCAGACATTGACAAATTGGAAAAGATTAAAACATGTTGTTTTAGTCTCTTCACCAGGGAGAGGGACCTACCTTGAAGAGGCAACACCTCACAATGCAGAGCTGTCTTGGGATACTTCAGCTTTTGATTTTGAGTTGATTGTGCAAGGATGATATGTTACTGGAGACTTTCTTGAGACAATGGTTTCTTAATATGATTTAAATATGGTATACTGTTAATCGCTTAATACCACACATTAATGTAAAAGGTGGGCACCTCCTCTGACTGTGTTTTTATTGAATTCAGTTGTTAGGAGTTCCCTGTGCACATCTACTCTCTCTGAAGAGACTCAGGCAGAGAAGCCTCCATCTGGCTCCCAGCCAGAGAAGGCTCCCAGTAGAACTCAGGAAGGAGACAGATTCCTGCCTCTCCCTAATAATAGCCCTAATAAACTTGTATGGCTTTATAGGATCGGGTGCCTGAAGAAATATTAGGACATCTGTAAAGATGTCTCTGGAGTTTCAGGCGCTTTCAGGTGATCTGAACTAAGCTTCCCATTCTGCTTTCTTGTGCACAGAAGCTTAGTTCAGATAACTCCACATAATACCCAATCTGGCACAGGCTGTAAGCATTTAGGATCCCATTAAGAATCTGTTGCAGTTTTAGGAATGAAAAGACCTTTAAAAATCTGGCCTTAGTGACCAAACTGTGAACATAAAGGCAATATAAATCAGTCATTGTAATAAAGCTAGAGAAGGGCATGTCTGCCCAGGGATACTATATGTGACATAATCTTTAGTTTAGTATGACACCAAATTCTTAACTAATTCTCCATATGGATGTTCTTGTTTCACATTGAAGTTGTAGTTATGTATTCACCACACAGATGTGTGCACCACTATTAGCACCTTCCCAACCAGATGTTACAATTCTTCTGCTAGAAGTTACGCTCTGCAGTAGAGCCTGCAGAACCAATTATGGGGCCTTTCAGTCAAAGCCTGCAAGGTTAGTTTAACCCACTACAGAAGGCTGTTGGCATTAGCCTACCTGACTTCGTATTCAAACAGCCAAATGATCCGTTTCACAGACATCAGAGTGAGGTTGATGACCTTGGTTTCCTCCTGGGGGAAGAAAGGGTGAGGTGAGAACAGTAACAACCCTGCAGTGCCATAAGAATGACACCTATTTTCAGATTTTGTACCCTTGAATGGCACAACCATTTTTGCTGGTACATTGTTGCCTGACAGGTTCTTTGTGTTTCCTCCTGCCTTTGGAAAACATGAGTTTTAGACAGTGGAATAATATTTTTGTTCTTGTAGGCCACAGACTCTTCATCTAAAGCAAGTAGATGGGGAGCTTGGGGTACCTGGGGAAAGTCTCTCCTGTCATCAGCTTCTGCCACAGTGGGTAAGTGTTCGATCAGTAAAGTACATGGAAATAAATCATAATTTTAATGTGTCATTAGACACATTAATGTTGTCTCTTAAAGATTTATAGACAGTTTTGTCCTGATACACTTGGCAATCATGATTTTTTTTTAATAGGAGGAAGGACCTTCCTAAGCTGTTAAAGCACATAAATGTTTCTTCGGGTTGGATTATGGACAAGGTACTAGGCTTGTTTGTAAAGTTAGTGAATTATCTCATTGTAGCTTCTTCACAGAAAAGATACATAATCTGATACAGTTACTATCAGCCAAAGACTTAAGGTTTTTGAAGTCAAAGCACTCCAGCCCAGATTCATGTGCATGCATGTTTGTGGTTTATACACCATGACTTCTATCTTTACAATATGAATTCACTTCTTGTAAATCATTCCAGCTTTCATTGACACCTAGTGAAACTGTCAAGCTATCACACCAGACTTCAGAGAGTAGAACAACATATTGAAACGTGGACCCTATACTCCCTCTCCCTATGCTCTCATGTCTGATAATATATCAATACATCATGTCCTTGTGAAGACTTTAGGTAAGCTTAATCATTACACATTGAAAACGCTCACAGACAAAACGCGAATCATGCAAATACCTAGTTACCAGTGGGAAATAATTTCTCACAAAACCACTACTAAGCTGTTAACTAATCAGTTTTCATAAAGGATCCATAAAACACCTTCAAAAAATGAACCTAGGAATTAAAATTAATTGCTAATTACTAAAAATAATGGATTCAACAGAGATACTGGTTTTATGATCCCATATAAGGCTAAATAATTCTCTTCCTTACCCTCCTCTGTTCCATGGCAATAAATTGTTGTTTCTCAGAGAAGGAGGGAACTTTCCCTATCTTCTCTTTTTTTTCAGTAACACCCACACTCAAGGGTTCATAACTACCTTTTCTTTCAGACAGTCCAACCAATTAACATATCTAATTAAACTCAGAATGGGTTTCTAAGATGTCTTTAAATTGACATAAGTGAAGGTTGCTGCTGAAAGGAGCAGGCCTGCCCTGCCCCAGCAATGTATTTCTTCCTTCTTTTATGCTATAGTAGCCTTCATGTTGCAATGTGGGGAGCTGGTTTATGGGACCAATTTTGAAAAGTACAAATGAACTAAGAGCTGAATCTTCAGCTGGATCAGTTTGTAGATTCCCTAATCCTGGCTCACCATTTGATCACCCAAACATTACTGAATGGGAAATGATTGGAACACACATAACATACCGATGGGGACAAGGGCAGCTTAACTAGCTGCGGAACTGTGTAAGTGTTCTCAACTTTTATTTAACCTTAAAGTTTAGCACTTCTCTTTCAGACTTGAGGAAGGGCCTCTGTGTCAAAAATTTTGCCAATGTTTTCCCAACACTATTAGTAGGTCTAATAAAGGGTACTGCTTTCACAGACTTCCACGAGCCTTGCCTCTCTTACATTCTCAGACCATCATAACAACAGCATTCTGAAAAGAATTTGGCTTAGCGTAAATAACTAAAGAAGAAAATTTATGTGCATAAAAGTAATTTTACTGTTGATCAGTTGGAATTGTAATGCTGATGAATTCTTCAGTTCATTTTTATAGTTGCAGCGATGGTTTCTTGGAACAGAGCTCCTTCACGTCATTCATTTTTTGCCTTTGAGTTAGTCATATTTACATTCTGTTTAGCTTTTGCAATAAATAGTATTCTATCGAATGTACATTCTAATGTTGTTTGTGTAACAAGATTATTTGTTACCAAACAGTTCTTGCTCTTGCAGACTTGCAGTGGCAATCTCACTCACAGTCTTCTGTTGCTTAGAAGTCTTGGCCTCACTAAGCAATCAGTTTAGTGTCACAAAGTGTATACATTTTCTGTGGGGCAGTATGGCCATAGATATTTTCTTGCCCAACTAACATAAGCTTGCCTGAAAATGATAAATGCTGTTACAAAAAGTTTGGGAGACAAACAAGAATGTGTGTTGTATCCCTTCTTAGTATATAAGACATACCTTTTTTACAGCTGTTTGTTGCTTTTGTCTATAAAACCTGCTGCCAGCATTGTATCTCTGTGGATTTCCATGGACTTTTTAATGATGTGATGTCATTTTTATATAGACCATATAACACCTTGGTTCATATACATTAAAATTCATGCTTAATTGATACTGGCTTCTTAACATACCATCTGACTGTATCAGCATTGTAGAATACCAGATTGGAAGGGACCTTAAGGATCATGTGGTCCAACCTTTCTTGGCACAAGCTTCATCTAGACAAAAGCACCGTCTAGATAAGATGGCCCAGCACCCCGTCCAGCCGAATCCACCACTTCCCTGGTGAGATATTCCAATGGCTAATTGTTCTCATTGCAAAAAATTTTCCTCTTTTGTCCAATCGGAATCTCCCCAGGAGTAACTTGTACCCATTACCCCTCATCTTTTCCATGTGACTCCTTGTAAAAAGGGAGTCTCCATCTTCTTTGCAGCCACCCTTTAAATACTGGAACATGATGATAAGGTCTCCCCTAAGCCTTCTTTTCTCAAGGCTGAACAAACTCCATTCTCTCAGCCTTTCCTCATATAGCAAGCTTCCCAGTCCCCTTGATCATCCTGGTGGCCCTTCTCTGGACCCTCTCCAGCCTGTCCACATCGTTTTTGTATAGTGGCAATGAAAACTGAACACAGTATTCCAGGTGTGGCCTGACAAGTGCCAAGTAGAGTGGGATAATATCTTCTTATCTTTGCTGGCGATGCCCTTGTTGATGCAACCCAGCAACCTGTTGGCTTGCTTTGCCACTGCAGCACACTGTTCACTCATATTGAGTTGCTTGTCCACCAGGACCCCCAGGTCCCTTTCCACAGAGCTGCTCTCCAGCCAAGTGGATCCCAGCCTGTGCTACACTCCTGGATTATGTTTTCCCAGGTATAAGACCCTACACTTGTCTTGTTGAACTTCATGACTGTCTTCACAGAGTGTAAATACGCGAACAAGTTTGTTGTCTGGGCAGCCTGATTTGATAAGTTTGTGTGATGTTGTCTATTTTGAATAGGCGTATGCTCGCCATGCCTCTATATTTTTAGAATTATTGTTATTTAAAAATGAGCGCAGTTGGAACAGATCAAGTTGCCTAGGCAAAGGAGCATCCACATGCAGAAAAGGAAAAAGAAAACTTTAAAGTAATTTTAATTTTACATGAGAATGGTTGCACTATGTCACTCTGAAGACCCATCTACTATCTAGTTTCTGGCAGTGACCAAGAGCAACTGGGAAAGAGCCTAAAACCAGATGTATGTAAAGCACTTCCCCTGTTTTCTCTTCGCATTTCCTGAAATCTACAGTTTCAACAGACTTCCTGACCCTGGGATCAGGATAGAGTTGAGTTCTCATATTATTATCTAAGAATTTTGAAGCTAACTTTTCTCTATGAATCTATTAAATAAAATAGACTTTGAATTAAGCAGAAATCAAATGTACATTCTTCCATCCCATAGTCATATACCTCACTTCTGGGGTTTTTTTTCCTTGTATGGTATCCCAAGTCTGATATTGGATCCTAGATCTTTAGGACAACATTTAAATTTATTTTCTGTGACATTGTAACTTGGGATGCTAAATAAAACATTATAATACAGTTCACTGAACCCAAATGACCACATAGATAGTCCACATAGATAATCTTAGATTTATTCCAGGAAATCAATGCAGCAGGTAATAGTTTATATTCCTGATGTAGAGGGCTTATTTCCTAGTTGTTTGTTATGGAAATTCATGCTTGATCCTGTGAAGTATTTACTGCCTGTCACTGTCATAGACAGGATGTGGGACAGCGTATACCATATATCTGCTTCAGTATGATAATTTCTAGTAAGAGTCAGAGAAAAAAAATTAAAGCTATTGGGAATTTCTATAAGCTTTCTTCTTTTTATTAAATATTTATTATTCCCCTTCAAATTACTCCATTTAATATCTGAGCAGTTCAACCAACACTTAATCTCCTATTCTACATCAGAAAATACATTTGCCACGATCCAGTCCATTTTAGCGTTGCTTATTCCTTCAGTGTAGCAAATGGTATAAGTAAAGCTGCTTTCTTGGAATTAGGCTTATCAGCAACACCTTTGGTATGTGATTTTTCTGTTGCTTTGTCATTATCTTTGTACAACACAGCTGCTTGTCTGGTTAAGTATGACAAATATTTACTATTCCTTATATTTTTCTTCAGAATTGTGCTCTATAAAAATAGCAAAAACAGTTTGAGGTGGGCTAGATAACATCTTAAAGGCCTAACCAAATACATTCAGCTTTTAACAAATAGTATAGAACAGCCCAGGTTGGAAGGGACCTCAGAAGAATATCTAGTCCAGACTTTTGTGGGAAAGGATGCCTAGATGACATTATCTAGTACCTTGTTCAGTCACATCTTGAAAACCTCCAGCAATGGGGACTCCACCACTTCTCTTGAGAGGTTGTTCCAATGAATGATCGTTCTTACTGTAAAAAAATTCTTTCTTACATTTCTTTTTCTCTAAGACTGGCTGAAATGGTTGTTCCAAGCACCTCAGTTTCATTATCCTTCAGATCCTGATTTAGAGCTCCCAAACAGATTAACAGTTTTACTGCATGGCTATAATTTGTTGAGCATAGCTGATTTTAGTTTCTAACAGTAATTTGTGTCTTATCTCTCTTTAACTAACTGTGAACATATAGCCAGTGATTGTTTTGGAAATGGTTTTGTATTCTAAAGAAAATGTCTGTTGTCTTTGAACTTATTTTGACATTATTTGGATCAAGGTCCCCGCCACAAGGCAGATATGATACTCCTCTACACAAGAGAATCTGTAATGCTTTTTGGATTAGTAGCAGTCACTGCCTGAACGATGCTTATTGTCTGACACTAGGTGTCACACTAAGAAAGTTATTGAATCTGCCTCATTAATGAGGTGAAGATTTTTCTTTTGTTTTTAAAAGGCACAGGAAGTTTGGTTTCCCTCCTTGTGGAACCACGGTAGAGTAGTTCCACTGAAATAGTTGCTGGGAGGATGAGACAGGAGAAATAGGCTCACTGTGATCTGGAGACATAACTTCTTGTACTTAATGTCACCATTTTACCTTCTTTCTTTTAAAGTTGTTTTTGGTTTGGTGGGGGTTTTTTTAGTAAATCAGTCACTGCACCATCCACTGTTTTAGTAACAGCATTGATAAAACTCTCTTCTAATAGCGGGTTACCATTGCAGCTAAGCCAATCTAATGGCTAGCAGCCACTGAAATGTGCAATCCTCCAGTTCTCTTTTCTTTGCACGTTTCTTCCTCCTCCCTGTGCCAGCACTCATGCTCCTCTGAGCTCCCAGTAATCCAGTTCAGGAAGTTAAACTGACATAAGAATAAATCTAGAGGAAAGAAAAATCTGTTTTCTGCCTCTTTAGTACCTTGAACCAACTCACTGAGATAAGTGCCAGGGCAAGAAGTAGGGACAAATATGGAACATGGAAGGAGCAGAACCTCCCATACTGGCAGCAAGAAGCTATCAGGTCAGTTTAGCTGTAACAGCAAACCTTTTATTCAAAGGGCTTAAGTGAGGCAAAGTATATTCTCAATCTGTACTTGAAGCTTGTGACTTCTGCTTTTAAAAACAACTTGCATGCTTGAAAGCTTGCCTGTTTGGATTTTTTCCAACTAAGCTTTCTGCTACCTTAATGAAAGTTACTACCTTCTCCTACAAGCCTTGCCTTTCATATGCTCTATTGTTTTGTATGGATTAATTATGGCATTCATAAGGTGCTTAAGTTATAGTGCTCAACAATCTGCATTTCCAAGCAAAGTCCGTTCTCTATCATGCTGTATGCATATGCTTCTCTCCATGTAAGTTTGGGGGGTTTTACCATTGGTAAGACTAACATCTGTCAATACCTCTCACACAATAAAAGTAATAAATAAAAAAATAAAACCCAGCTATTTAATTTATGTGGTCTCTGAAATTCATACTATAAGGCTGCTTAATGCATCTCTCATGCATTGCTTGTAATTAATATTCTGCTATCATGATTATTTTGTGCTCATGTATCTTCCTTATCTAGTTCTTCACCTAGTAGAATGCACATGGATATATCAGACACTCATAGTTCTCCCTGGTATGCTGAAAACCTTTTCTTGTCACTCAGTATGACAGAATGAAATGTCACTTGTGATGTCACTGTCTTCATGAGCTTGGATATTATTACATATATCTATGTGTAATAATGTGCATTGCATAGCTTAATTTGAAGTCTGCATGGAATGGAGATGCAAATGCTTCAGATAATATGAAACTAAAGTATTGAAATGATGTGAATATCTTTTCAATTCTCTACAGATATTATTTCCCTGTTGTGAAATAATGACATAAAAAACCCACCAAAAGCTGGATGTTATGCTTATAATTTATGTAATCATAAAAAGGACAGTTAATCTCTTCAGAAGACCTTTTTTTTTTTTTCACTGCATAAATTCAGCTGATAAGGGAAAACTGGTTTATGCCCGAAATCAAATGGTGGTCACAACTGTTTTGTAAATAACACGTTACAGCTGCTGTAGCAGCAAACCCCTTTTTCACAGTTCCTCCTTTTTAAGACTACTAAATGCAAGCATCAGGTGGGGGGAATTGTGGATGTGCTTTTGGGGATGGCAGTCCCATTTTCTTTCTTTACATCTTTTAACATGGGCTTATGATCTATAAGAAGTTGAGAACCAATAATCTGTTGTAGCAGCCTTTATGCCTACTGAAACTAGTCTCATTTACTAGCTTAATTGGAGTTATTCCTGATTTACAGGCTGGATAGCATAGGTAATATCAGAATCTAGCCTGTGTTTTCAACTACAAGGAAGAGAATTTTTCTAAAGCCTTGAAGGGAATGGAGTGCCAATAGGATAGCCTCAAGGTAAGCACAATGGGGTCCTGCTTTTTCAGTATACAAAACCATAGCACAGCTGGCTTTTCCACATACCTATACTTCATATAGTGGAGTGATTCCCACCTGAGCCATCTTCAGGTTCCTCAGTTTCTCAGTCAATGTCAGATGCTAATTTAAGGCCTCAATCTTCATCTTTAGCTTGAACTAGATGAAGCTTCATTCACCTTACTAGACTGAATTTTGATCAGTTGTTCATCAGAAATATCCCCATGATGTAATGCAGGCAACAAGACTGTGTGGTAGCCAGGGACAAAATCCTAAACTTGCCCTCCCTGTCTGTACCACTGAAGCAGGGAGTCCAGTTGCCTGGGACTACTAAATTGCCAAGGAACAGTGATTCCTACAGAGAATGGTTTAGATTTCAGTCATGCTGAACTGCCCTCCAGAGGTATCAGTTGGCCTCTTCCAGCTCTGCAGGGAATCCAAGCTACAAAGCTGTGAGGTGGAAGATAAGAAAGCCTGAAGTGAAATGGGGTGTATCTGACAAAAGCGTTTGCGAGCACTGTAATCTGGCCTTGGGCAGATCAGGCGATCTGAAAGGCAGGCCACATTTTTAGGCACTGCTTGCAAAACCTTCCTTTTCAAATGAAAGATGCCACCTAGCAAGATGAACAACAGTATTCTGCTGAAATTGCCAACCAATAGAAAGAAATCATGTAGGCAAGAAAAATAAAAGCAACAGCACAGGGAAAAAAGAATGCTTTCTTGAAAAAGCAAGCAGTTAACAATACTCTTTGCATAGCTTTTGTCTCTGCTGTTACAGATGAGTAAATGGAGGCGTCTGAGGTGTTCCCAGGTTTACAATATCAGCTCAGTAGCATTACCGCACCTACTGTAACAAAACCAGCACGCCTTTATCTCTAAAATGTAGGCTTATCTCCCATAACCTCTTTTATTTCTGTGCCTTTTGAAATTACAAATAATCATTTCCTTTCCAAAGCAACGTGCTCTTCTGCTGTGTTTGTGCATGTATGTGTATCTAACAGTGCTGACTTGCTTCAGTTGTGGTCTTCTGATCTCATCTGGTTTTGTTGTTGTAGTCAAACATACATGCCACATAGCTTAGTTCAGCAAAACCACTCCTAGCTGACCTGAAATATTTTCTTATCATTCTAGTGCATGTAACCACTGCCCTGAAAATGCTGCCTCTTGTAAGTCTGTAAATATCAGTACAGCAACTGTGTGCCTCCTTTTCTTGGAGATATAAGCTTGTCTGCAAAACTATGAGAACCAAATTACAGAATGTAAAAAAAAAGAAAATT
Organism: Grus americana; assembly: GCF_028858705.1. Lineage (NCBI taxonomy): Eukaryota > Metazoa > Chordata > Aves > Gruiformes > Gruidae > Grus > Grus americana. The sequence continues at coordinate 25,369,383 of NC_072855.1, forward strand.
AAACATGTTTAGATACAGAAAAAAAAATGGAAAATTAATCTGAAAATCCATAACTCTTTCATGAACCATCAAAAGGAAATTTTTGCTTAATGTCATAGTTAATTTTTATATAATTACAGGACAATAACATTTTGTTATCAAGTCCTTAAGAAAAATTATGTCAATGGTAATAACAGAACTCTTTTGCTCATTTAAAAAGTTGTGAGCAGGAGCAATGGAAAGGAATGTGACATGGAGTGTCTTATTACATTAATTTAAAAGCACGATTAATAGTTATTTAAATGAGTCCTAGCAATTTGTAGAGTAAATAAATTACTCCAGAATCTATACATGCTAATATTTTCATTGAGCCAATTAAAATGTGCAGGAGATTGGGATTAGACAAAGTAGTACGCTGCTCTCCAGAATCTGCATTGGAACAGATTTTGCAAAAGGCAAAAAGTTATCCAGCAATGACTTAAATCACTGTGGTGCATAACCTAGTATGTCCTGTACAGTTGGACATACTGCTGCATTTTGTAAGACATGAAATAAGATAGACAAAGGTCATATTTTCTTCAGACAGGTAAAAGCATTTACCTGTCTAGTCTCTCTGTTTCAGTATAAAACATCAGGACCCTATGCAGCTTATGCTGTCATATAGAAAATTACTTGTTTCTGCTTGTCTTTTCCCTAAGGAACATCTGGTGTTTACCTCCAGATACTCCAGTTTTCTTGTATGTGATCTTCAGCAGTGCTGCTTCACATATGTTTTCTAGAGTATATTTATTATTGAATTCATAGAGCACATCTGGAAATCATAGAATCATAAATCCAAGCTTTCCTTCTTTCTACTCCATTTTAAATGGTTTTGCTGCATCTGTCTTTAATCAGATGTTCAAAAACATATTTGTATGACTACACACACACACGTATATGTATGTGTATGTGTATATGTATATTCAGAACACTGCAGAGCACTGGCAAATTATAGGCTATTGTGCTGTAGTTAATATAACTCAGAAAAGATATTTTGAACTTTTCTAATAGAAAGTGAACACAATTGTGGGAAAGTATGGACAACATTTAATGGATTGTTATGCTTGACTTCATGCCTTAGATGTCTAGGTGTCTGCCTGAGCATCCATATTAATGGCTTTTCTGAAATCATTTATCTATTTATAGTTCAGTTTAAGGTAACAAAGCAAAGAAGTATGAAGTTGTCATTAATATGTCTCATAAGCAGTTAGGCAGATAGTTAAAGCATTGTGTATTGTCCTACTGCTAGAAGTGATCAGCTTTATGTGAGATGCAGTGAAGGTGTACTGTGCAAGAAAAACTAAAGTAGGGTCCCTGAAGCCATTTCATTTTGTGTTGGAAAGAAATATTTATTGCTCGCCTGGTTGGTTATTTACTTATTGTGTCTCAGCTGATGTGCAGAAACTTCCAGCTAAGGAAGATGTGCCAGCTGGATCGTTTGTAATGAGAGAAGCATATAATGAACATACTTATGGATATATCCAGAAGCAGAATAGGTAGACAATTTGGGGGTAGTCTTTTTGAAGGGCAGTGGTTTTCAACTACATCTGATACAGATTAGGAAGCTACTGCCTCCTTTTGCGGACTACCAGGAAATCCCAACGTATCCTATAGCAGGACATTATCAGTCCATGTGATCTGCTAGTGTACATAAACTCTGTGTAGAAAAGCAGTAAAGCAATCCTGTTCTGTCAAAATTATTCCAATAAAAACACTAATAACATATTCTTTACATTAAACTAGACCATTTTAATAGAACAGAGAGTTAGGGAGTCACTACTATGTGTCAGGTAAAGGTGGTAAAATCTCTGTAGGAGATCAGCTACCACTGGAACAGTAATTCTCTCTGTATCATCTGACACCAACAGACTTTACAAATTATATTTTAACAGCAGCTTTGAGGAGAGCCACTTTAGAATTTGACTTCAAATGAGCACCTAAGGAGCTTAAATCCTGAATAACTTGGAGGACCTGGGTCAGTATTCCTAAAATACTTACCTAACATAGCACTTATGCAGCATACTGAAGACCAAATTCCTTACCTCAGCCCTGCAGTCACCACAGTCCATTAATTGTGGGTTAATTGTTCTAGACTTCTGAAAACTAGATGAGGTCAAACCATCAGTTTCTGTTTAAACTGATTGTAATGGAATATTTAGCATTTTGAACAACAGGCAACTAAACTTATATGTGCCACTGAAACAAGTTTTGTATTTCAGATCCAGTGTCATTTGTATTATATTTCAGCTTTATCATTTCTAGTCAGTTAATATACTGAATATAGTAGAACAAGTGAAATATTAAACAATTGAGGTAAGTTTAATAGTTATTCTGATCGTTATCATTCATGGAGTATAAGAATACTATGCACTATATTATGTTAGTAATAAGTTTTCAAATTATGTAATCTAAAATATGCTTCTGCTGCAGGTCATGGGATAACAGCAGTAAAGGAAAAAGCAGGAACTACCCTAGGAATTCATAACGCAAGTTCAGCATCTTTGGAAACAGCAGAGCCTCCTGCAGCTGAAACACAAATTATACGTAAGTTCAAGTTCACTGAAATTGGACAAAATTCTTTGACACTGCCAAATTAGTCCAATTTACAAAATTTTAAGATTTTGATCCCAGAATCCAGTTTTCTGTAATTTGTGCCGTGAAAATGTGCTGTAGCTTGCTTTTTTTCTTTTGTTAGAAGCAGAAGATTCTCTGGACCAAAGCTCTCTTGAGAATGTTCCTTCTCCTTCATCTGGATCTCGTGGCATGTTGTCAGCTATCACTAACGCTGTACAGAACACAGTGAGTCATTTTAGCTGGCCTCTCTGCTGTAGTTATTCTTCATCATTTTTAGGTGCAACTTCACTATACATCACATGTAACAGGTAGAGTTTGTTAAGTTGTAGGTCTTTGTAAAAACAGTTCTGTTGTAAGTCTGTTTAGAGTCTCTTCCATGGCAAAATAACTGTATCAAATTAAAAAAAAAAAAAAAAGTCAAACATAACTAAGTAAGTTACTACTTTGGCACCAATTTGAATGAAAATATGGTCTTCTCCTAAACTATATAGAATTCTGCAAATTCTTGGGAAATCTTTTTATAGTTGTGGTACCATCATCTTTTTTTTTTTTTTTTTACATTTAAGTCCTTCCAGAGAAAGTATGATAAGATTTATTATCATTTTTGAAGGCAGATAAAATAAGAAAATATTCCATTTGCTTATTTTAAGACTTTTACTAAACTCTGTATTGTTAGTCCCTGGCCCTTACCTTCACCTCTCTATCTAGTCTCTCATTTCATATTAGCCTTCCCAGAAAGTGGTCTGATTGCAGACTCAGTGAGGCAAAATCTTTTGTCCATGGTTCTTTCCCGTTACACTCTACATATATATTCTGTGTTGCACTTCATCTTTTTCTTTTTCTGTTTTTCTGTGTTTCAGCTTTTGCAAAATCCTGTACCATACTGTTTCCAAATCAATTTTTGTGTCATCTTCTTCCCAGCTTTTTTTACAGATTATTACCATAGCAAATGTTTTCCTCTGAGCTTTTCAGTATGGTGTTTCCCTTCAAGTTATAAGAGACTTTAAGCATCAGCTACAAAAGCATAGGAGACTAACTCCCCATTGAGCGTGTTTTACAAAGTGGCAATCCTTTTTTAGTGCATATCCAGTTCACTCTGAGTGACTTACCACTCTAATATCAAAGATTATGGGAACAGAGGGAGATTTGTATAGACTATTCCTAAGATTGTTGCTACAGAATCTGGAGCATCATAGGGCTTCTGAGAGCTAGACACCAGTAAGAGTACCTGAGCATTGTATAAGATTTTCAAATAAGAGAAATGTGCTCTTATGCACACCTAGAGAGGCTACTATACCACAGTGATGAATGTCACCAAACAAAAAGTATAACTTAAGGTCTCAGTACGTTGCCTGTAATGCCATTTGAGACTTTGGTAGGGTTTTCCATTATATATCAGGTTACATCAGCGTGTGAGTATCTGACAGATGCATAATCCAGATTGAAATGGAAATTTTTAGCCAGTGAAAATTCTTCTTCAGTGTACATGAAAAACTGAGAGTGAGGGCTAACGCTAATACAAAGGCACAGGAAAAACAACTGTATTTCGATAGACAGTTCCAGAGTTATCACAAGTGTCAAAATTTTAGAAATCAGTTAGATAAGGCAGAGTCATCCTGTTCATGATGGACTTTGGCTCCATGTTATTCATATCTAAAATGTGTTCCCATGGACTAGATGCCACTTCGGATTAAATTAAAATGGTATTATTAATAATTTTTTTTATTGGCACAGGTGTTACATTTCCTCCAGTGTGAGCCTTGTAATTAACTAGAAATATTTGTATAGTTCATTTTTTTCTTTTTGAAAATGTATTCAGAACAAAGTAACATAATTTTATAAATATATCAATCCTATTGTTAGTTAAAGCATAGGAAATTTAGGAACCTGAATGTTCAAAGATGGTGTCGGCAAAAGCAATACCCTTTACAGTTAATATTAGCATAAAGTGGAAAGAAAATAACCACATTGCATTATTTTATACAGGGGAAAAGTGTATTATCTGGAGGCTTAGATGCTTTGGAATTTATTGGGAAGACAACCATGAATGTCCTTGCAGAAAGTGATCCTGGATTTAAGAGAACCAAAACACTGATGGCAAGAACAGTTTCTCTATCTCAGGTTGGATTTATTTAAATACAGCTCTGACAATGCAGTTTCAGATTATTTTTCCAGCATTTCAGATGCCTCAGGGAGAGGCTTTCTCTATTGCAATAGATATTGGCTAGGCTTATTGTGCTTTATATTTGCTCCACTTTCTTTTTCTTCACAGAACCACAAAAGGTAATGTAAAATCATCTTTTCTGCATAATCACATGTACCATAGCTGATTTTTATAAGATAGTGTATGTGGTGATAAATCATTACACTCTGGAGACAGAATCGAATTGGTTTTGTTTTGGTAACAGCTGTAGATAGGTATCTTCCAGCATAAACATCACTATACTACTTTCCTTGGAAATGAGTAATACTGGAATATGACATATGTTTCATTAGGAATTAAAGCTGAAAACTAATGGTACCCTTGCATAGTCATGACTCGTATGTTTAAAAATTCAGAGACATGATAAAAACAGAAGTGTAAGTGTTGTCAGTACAAAATTATTTTAGCTCTCCAGACACTGCGAGGAGGGAGGCTGTGGAAATCAGTAGACATTGAAAAAAACTTTAATTTTACTACATGTGTACTTCCTTGTAAAGAGGAGTAAAGGTATTTTTGAGATGTTTCATCTTTAGTGTTGGTCGTTGTAAGCGTAAACAGACTGATACTGTTATACTAGGCCAAAAGCAAGTAACTCTTGTTAAGGCCCACAGGGTTAAAATGAGCTTTTGAGAATACCTTCCTAAACAATGTGCATGAATTCACACATAAAATCTGAGGCAGAAGTGACATAAATCAGTTCTCATGGGTCACATAACACAGTGCTTCCTTTTCAGTGATTTGTGCATAAAACTTTGTGAGTGATCTTTTGAAGGTGGAGACTGAAAAATCTGTCATCATAAGTCTTTTGTAACAAATGAATAAGTGAAGACAATATCGTAGAAGTTTTGAATGATGCAATAGTGTAAGTGGCAAGAGTTCACCTGTATTCAGAGGCTTCTATGTGACTTTAAGATGCAGTTCAGATGTATTTACCAGCTTTACTGTAGCAAATTCATACGAGAGGCCATTCCTTCCTGGCAATAGAAGGAAGGAATAGAAGATCCTATTCTATACACTATTCTATCTTTCTTATACACTAATAGAAGTGTATAAGAAGATCACTCCAAAATATCCCCAAGTATATGGAGTATAGTTCTGCCCCACCTTTGGTAGAAGTCATACCGTATTAGGCCTGACTTTAGTTTCTGCTAAAAATATTTTATAGGAAATAATTATGTAGGTGCATTATTTAGGTATAAGTACGTAGGTAGGTCCTGAAAATAATATTCTTCCCGTTTTGTGGTCTGTGGAATGGATTGCATGACACTTTAAGGCTGTGTATTAAATAGTCCTTTTTATTTTTCTTTCATTGTAATTGGTGGCTAAATTTATTGTATAATATCCATAGCTGATATTGCTTTCGAGAACATAAGCCAGATTATTTGTTTGTTCATTGTTTTTTAAAAAAAAGATGGTTAGCAATTACTGTTGGGAAAACCGCACTTAGCATGCTACTTAAATATTTTATTAGAGAAGTTTATCAAAAAAGAAGTTAGATATTTCAGCTCTAAAATTTCAGCTCTGCAGATGTGATATAGTCCCAAATTTTATTACTACTTCCTAGACAAGCAGAAGCAGAAAGTAATAAAATCTGTCATACCTACAGCACTACCAATGAAACAACAGGAATGATGTATTTTTTTGCAGCTGTTGCGAGAAGCTAAAGAAAAAGAGAAACAGAGGCGGGCCCAGCAAGTTACAGTTGAAAGAACAGCACATTACGGACTACTTTTTGATGAGTTCCAAGGTTTGTCTCATCTTGAAGCTCTGGAAATCCTGTCAAATGAAAGTGAAGCCCAGGTACAGTATGCAGACAGCATAAATCAAAATGGTTGGTAAAAAATTGTTCTTTACAGTAATTCTGTTCTGCAGGTGCATGTGAAATGAACATTAAGTTCTTCATCAACTTCAGAGAAAGCTGGATTGGTCCCATGGGTCAGTCCCGGGCTTCAGGAAATCAATCTCAATACATGTAAAATGTAACTCCGAGATTGACTCAAAACAAACAACTTCATTACTGAAGGTTATTTTTGTTAGAACCATATATCAGCTTGTGACACTGTGCAGATGTCTTTTCAGAATTTGCAAGGAGGTTGATGTCTTATGGTTTTGTATCAGACACTAAGACTTACCTTCAGGAATTCCAGACCTATGACACCTAGAGGCTAGTGAATTAAAATGAATTCTAGATTACTTACTCAATTCCTAATTCTTCTTTGTTGTGTTAGGTTTTAAACCTACATAAAACTACCCCAAGATATCATTACTGGAAGTATACAAATGCTATATGTCTCTCTGAAGAACATGCTAAAGTTACTAAGGCCTATATGATAAATATATTTTTTAATTTCAGCTGTCAGTAGATCTCTGACAGTAGATTAATAGAACTTTTTTAGATTTTTACTAACTCCAACAGGATTGAATGCAACTGTCTGTGTCAACAAGTCCAATTCCCTCATAGATATTCCAAAAGTCTCACAGAACATCTTCCAACTACCCTACACACACACATGCACAAAATACTCACAGTACTCTGTAAGCTTGAGACCTATACTAACAGCCCAAAAGCCACACTCTGATGGACCACAGGAAGAGCACAAGAGAGACTGAAGGCATTGCTAATGTCCTATGCCCTTCTAACAGCAGGGATTTAAAAATATTTTAAAGCTTTCATTTTAAAAGTTTCTATTAAAAAAAAGTCCCAGTTAATCCCATGAAATGGACAATGCTATAGAGAGGGCCAAAAAGCCCTAAGTAGTGCTTCACAACCTGAGTTGGGTTGCCCAACTTTATCTTGTATTTAACCCTGAGCACATGAGCTGGACACATCAAGGAGGAACAAAAGAGAATAATGTCTTTCTCTAGTTTGTCACTGAGACAGTCTGCACATCTATGAAGCAAACTTAAAACCAACATTGGAAAAAACCTAAAAGTGAAATTTTGTATCAAATGGAGAGAAGGCTTCCATAGGCAGAGAGTGTGATTATGGGATTAACACTGCATAGCTGTAGTGGAAACAAACAGCAATTCAAAGAATCTTTCCATCTCTCTTAGGCTTCCCACCCTATTAAATATGCAGGGACTTGCAGATACCTGAGACACCCAACAGTCTGTCAATATGTTCTTCAAAACAGGTAGACTGTCAATAATTTTGGTTGCACTTTGAAGGGACGAAACAGGGTTTTTTCTAACTCCTCCCATGAGTGCTCAGGCTAAGCATGAATTCTACCTGTGCTCTTATCATAGACTCATAGAATGGTTTGGGTTGGAAGGGACCTTACAGATCATCTAGTTCCAACCCCCCTGCCATGGGCAGGGACACCCTCCACTAGACCACGTTGCCCAAAGCCCCATCCAACCTGGTCTTAAACACTTCCAGGGATGGGGCATCCACAGCCTCTCTGGACAACCTGTTCCAGTGCCTCACCACTCTCACAATAAAGCATTTCTTTCTAACATCTAATCTAAATCGACCCTCCTTCAGCTTAAACCTGTTACCCCTTGTCCTGTCGCTACACTCCCTGATAAACAGTCCCTTACCATCTTTCCTGTAGGCCCCCTTCAGGTACCGGAAGGCTGCAATTAGGTCTCCTCACCTCCCTCGACCTGCTGGTCACACTTCTTTTGATGCAGCTCAGGATATGGTTGGCTTTCTGGGCTGCAAACACACATTGCTGGCTCATGTTGAGCTTTTCATGAACCATGCCCCCCAAGTCCTTCTCCTCAGGGCTGCTCGCAATCAATTCTCCGCCCAGCCTGTAGTTGTGCTTGGGATTGTCCCGACCCATATGCAGGACCTTGCACTTGGCCTTGTTGAACTTCATGTGTTTCACATGGCCCACCTCCCAAGCCTGTCAAGGTCCCTCTGGATGGCATCCCTTCCCTCCAGCGTGTCAACCCCACCACACAGCTTGGTGTCATTGGCAAACTTGCTGAGGGTGCACTCAGTCCCACTGTCCATGTCGCCAACAAAAATGTTAAACAGCGCCAGTCCCAGTACCGATCCCTGAGGAATGCCACTTGTCACTGGTCTTTCTTAGACACCAAGCTGTTGACTGCAACTCTTTGAGTGCAACCATCCAGCCAATTCCTTATCCACTGCGTGGTCCATCCATCAAATCCATGTCTGTCCAATTTAGAGACAAGGATGTCATGCGGGACAGTGTCAAATGCCTTGCACAAGTCCAGGTAGATGACATCAGTTGCTCTTCCCTTATCCACCAAAGCTGTAACCCTGTCATAGGATGCCATCAAATTTGTTAGGCATGATTTGCCCTTGGTGAAGCCATGTTGGCTGTCACCAATCACCTCATTTTTCATGTGCCTGAGCATAGTTTCCAGGAGGATCTGCTCCATGATCTTGCCAGGCACAGAGGTGAGACTGACTGGCCTGTAGTTCCCTAGGCCTTCCTTTTTTCCTGTTTTAAAAATGTGGGTTATGTTTCCCCTTTTGCAGTCAGTGGGAACTTCACCAGACTGCCATGACTTCTCAAATATGATGGATAGTGGCTTAGCAATTTATTTAGCAACTTACTAGCAACTCTTCTTTCCTGCTGACTTCATCCAAGCAATCCCAAAATGCTTATTACAGTTTGCAATTAAACCACAGTTTTATAATTCAAACCAAATGTTCTGGGAGAAGGTAGAGACCTGATGATCTTGCAAGGCTGGTGTAATTTTTGTGATACTCAACAAATTTTGTTGATCAGAACTAAAAATGTGTCTACATAAGATGGAATGTTAGAGACAAGATTTGAGCATAATGGAAGTTTCCATTTCTTCACTTATTTTGGTATCAGGCTCAAAATTATCAAATTAAGAAAAAGTCTCTGTTTTGTTTAGGATTTCTTCTGTCCTTTCTTTTACAGATTCAGTCATATTTAGCAACACTTGATGGAGAGCAGTTGGAGACTGTGAAAAATGATTTAATTGCTATAAAGGAGATTTTTGTTCCAAAGGAATCAGATGATGAAGTGGTACAGACACAGAAAGGTAATTAGAAATACAGAGACTTAACCATATGAACAATTGTTACTTCTGCATATAGTAATTAAAAAAATTACAATCCCAACTATAATTTCTGATATCCTGATACTTTTCATAAGCAAATCACAAAAAATAATACTCTGAAAGTTCTGGAAGCTGATCAATGCTTAATTTTGAATTTGTGTTGTAACTGAAGTGTGAGACAGAAAAAATACAAGGTAAGGAAGTATTGTATTACTTTACTATATGGTCAGTGAAAGCAAAACAAAAGTAGTAACCTTTTAGATAACTGATGTTTTCTTACAGAATCTGTTTATGAAATTGTGTAATCTGAAGGTTTAGAAGTGTTTAGCAATGCTTTTCTGTTTAGCAACTTCATCCTTACTTTGCACCCTCCCTTGCTAGGTAGGGAAAAAATTAGTGTAATAAAAGGGACTTACTTAAGAACCCTGAACTTTTTGAAGTAAAGTCACTTTAAAACATAGTGGCAAAGCTGCTTTCTAGGTGTTGCTTGGCAAGATGTGGCATGCAGAGCGTGAGAAAGAAGGTAAAGTAGCAGAAGCGTGCCAGAACTATGACATAGCGGGCAGCATCAAAGAGAATGGGACCAGCATGGCAGTCCATAGATCAGCTCACAAAAGTTACAATAAAATGGATGGGCCCTTTGGTTAGGGGTAAAATAGATGTCTTAAACAGGTCAGGAATTTTGGCGTTCCCCAAAACAGAAGGATAAGAACATAGCTTAAAGCCACCATAGTTCATGTCTCCAGGCCCGTGAGATCCATACCAAAGCTCCTCTAGCTAATAGAAACAACACCCTTGACCTGACCGAGGAGTGGCTCATGCCATTAAACACCATATTGTTGTGTTTCAGAAACACAGAAACATAAAAAGATATTTCTTCCACATCCTCTTGACCTCCTCAGGGGTGCTTAGCCCATAAAACTTACATTTTGCATGATGAGTTGTGATTTCTCTAGCCTTCAGAAAAGTTAGAAAAATTGTGCTAACATCCACGTGTTCTAGCTGGAAAGTCTTTTCTGCTCAGACTGCTCTTTCTAGCAGTGCTTATTCAATATGCCTGATGTTGCTCACAGGGAGCTTATTATTTCTTCTCGGGGGGGGCAGCAAGTGTTAAGTGTAGTCTTAGTATGGGAGACTTTTGTGCTGTTTTTTTTCCCTTGTTATTTTTTTTTAAAAGTAGGTTTGTGAGAAATAGAAGTCAAGAAAGTGCGTTACCTGCTTAAGAGATCCATGAGATGTCTGTTGTTCCTTAATTTCTGTGGGAAATCATTCCTTGCTTTGAAACCAGCCCCCAGGAAAAGCTCTGTTTCTTGCACAAAGTGATGTTTTCTCTGTTAGTCCGAAGTTCTGTTTTTTTCAGTGAAGCACAGCTGCTTGAAACATTAACTGGCCTTCTAAATAGCCTGGGACCAAGGCAATATGCACCTTAAAAAAAAAAAAAAAGGACAAAATCAGAGCATGCTGCAGGTTTTCCCCTGCAAAAGGAAATCAGTCAGCAGTGAAACATATTCTCCTCTCTGTGACCGCGGAAAGAACCACACACATGTTCTCTCCACCTTACAGATGAATGGATGTTACTTCAGGCCGCAGTTCAAAATTATGTCCTTTAGTGCAGTCAGGCTCAAGATTTATTAGTATTTGAACTACAGATAAATTTCATATATTAGTATTAAGTTGGATAAATTTTAGTTCCACTGGAGGACACCAAAAGAATAGAAACGTTAATAACCTCTCAAAGTAGCTTTCTGTTAGGGCTGAGCTGACAACGCTGTGGTCAGGCTCCTAATGTGGGATGCGTGGCTTTTACTTCTTTCTTCAGCCTCTCACCCATTATCTATAGTATTGTCCGCAGTATTGTTCATTGTAGTATCCACAACACTGCATTGAGAGTCCTCTTAACACGGTATAGTGCTTTGACACATCCCCTCTAGACAGTGTCCTAGTCTGGGTACACTTCATAGAAACATGTTATCCTCATTAAAATCGTGTCAGAATGACTGAAGGCTTCTTATGATCCTCCTGAGTCGGGGAATACCAATCTTTTCCCTGAATTTGTTCATGCACAGGATCTTAAGTGTTTTTATTAAGTACATCAAATGCATAAAACCTTGTAAAACTTAAAGAATTCCATTAATAAGCCCTTATATGACAATTGTCTGCCATTTGTATAAAAACACTACCCAGCACCTTTACATGTAATGTTGGATGTGATTTGCATGCCTGTTTCCCCCGATGGAGCACAGTTTTATTAAACAGTTTAATGCTTCATTCAGACTTTGGTTTGCCAATCTTTACATAATTTAAATTGGATTCCAGTGACTTCTGTTGACTACACTTAGTGTTCTGGTCATATTTTACAAATAAGTTTAGCTTTCCAGGGAGCACACCTGATATTTTAGGGTCTAGGTTTGAATCATTTGGTTTTATTTTTAAACTAGAATTGTTTACCTGAAATGACTTGTTGGGACCTTAAGCATATTTCTGTGGCATAATTAATATTTACACTAAGAAAATGGTCTCTGTTTAGTGTTAGCAAGAATTTTAAACATGCTTTGGCATCCAGCATACATAAAAGACAGTGAAGTTTAACAACAGGTTGGCTGATCAGAATTAAATGCAGCTCATGTCTTGCTGTGAAGAGAAGGTGTCATTCTAGTTTGTGTTCTTAGCTCAAGCTAGTTAATACAATTAAGGTCCTGTTAAGCACATTAATAGGTTTTACACTTATAAAATCAAGTCAGTAAGCCATATGCTCTTTTAATACCATATTTTTTGTTACAGAATTATGTATTTTTACTTAAGCTAGCTAGTCTAGCAAGAGGTAGCAGGCTATGTTAAATTCTGTGGAGGAATTTTGAGTTTTAATCCTGCTTGCTGAACAGTTTAAAACTACGACTAACTCGCCTTCAGCAGGATTTTAATTTTTGCTTCCTAGCTGAATAAAACTTGAGTTTTTTCCTCTATGTAAGGAAGCCACTCCCCTACAAAAGACAGAGTTTAACTAATGATGTTTGAAAATGTTAAATCTTATCTAGCCACTGAGCAGTATTTGTAAACAACTTAATTACCACTTATTGCTAATTTGTTACCACTTTCTCGTCATCAAAGTCCTATTATTTATATTGTGTCATCTGTCAGCGCTATATATATTCAGCAAAAAGAAGACTAGCTGGGATGAAAGCCAGTGCTTAGCATTCAAGTGTTTGAAAAGGGTGAGTGATTGTTTTATGTAGACTCTCAGGATCTCATTCAGAGATGTTAGTGCTGCTTTTAGTTTCTACCTTAAACACTTTCAGTCCTAAAGGAAGAGAAATTACTGCAGTGATCTTCAGAAGACTGTTTTGGGAAAGGGTTGGGGTTAGGCTTTTTTCCTGGCAACTTTGAAACTAGAATTGTAGGGTTTTGTGTATTTGCTTAACAGTCAGGTGCAAAATCAATATGGAAAGAAAGAAAGGGAAAAGATATTTTCTGACACAAGTAGGAGAAAGCCAAATGCATACCCTTCTCTATAATGTTTCCTCTCACTTTGACTATGCAACCCTCTTGTGTTTTTCACTGCAGCTTCTTTTCCTTTCAGTTGTTTATGAAATAATGAGAGGATAATATCTGAAAGAGTAGCTTTAACTACATTTTGAAAGCCATTAACACCAAAAACTTCATATATGAGGTTAAGGGAGATGGTAAACAAAGTGAGTATTGAATTGAATATGCCATTTATCAACAATTTTAGTAATATTGCATTGATCCAGTGAACTGCTTATCAGTTTTCAACATGCTGCGGTTTAAAACAATTTGGCATTGTTTTAAGAACAAGTGAATTCAGTGTATCCAAGAGATGTTGTACTGCAAAACCTGAAAATCCTATTGCCAAAATTTACTGATAAGGGCAGTAATGAAATGAACTCTGTGCATCTCTTTGGCCTGCCAGAATACATTCTTCTTGGCCTGTTCCCCAGCTGTTAAGAGGAAAGCTCAGTCTCTTGGTGAGAACTATTCATTGCAGGTGAATAGTTCTTCATGCTAAAGAGTAATGTATTTTATAGCACCAAAGATGGGCACTCTCTTTACAAGCAAGGGTAAAATGTCCTTTGCTCTAGGAGATTATAATCTGAGTGTCAGATTCCACCACATTTCCACGTATTACAAGGTACTGTGGTCTGCAAACAGTCCTACCAAAATCCTCAAACTCATTGGAGAGTAATGGCCCTCCACTTTTAAGCCCAGTACTGAAGATTTGCATAAATCTTCAGGGCAACCTGGTCTAGTGGAGGGTGTCCCTGCCCATGGCAGGGGGGTTGGAACTAGATGATCTTTGAGGTCCCTTCCAACCCAAACCATTCTATGATTCTATAAAAATGGAAAAACTGGCCCTAGCTAATAAATAAACAAAAAAGTGGGCATACAGCAAGACATGAAATTTATTTTTGACGTAGCTGGACTTTTATCAGGCTCAATACAGGGACTTTAACCTTTTAGTGTCATCAGGCTAAAAAAACCTGGATTTGCTATACCCCCCAGGAAATGTTAATGATGATACCAAACACAGTAAGTGCAGATGAACAAAATCAACCAAAATACCAACTTTTAGGAGCTTAGAGCATGTTAGAATATGGCAACTGCAAGTAGTCAAAGAAATATCTATAATAAAGGTGAAGCTTGAATGTTAGTGGTATTTATCTTTGCTCATAAAACTTTTGAAATATAAGTGCAGATTCTTTAAGGCTCATTACTCCAAAGCAGAACAGAAAACATTCCTCATTTAAGCAAAGCTCAATCTTAAAATAGAAAGAAAACACACCGCTTACCTATGGTTTGCAGACAGAGCAATAGAGAACATGTTCTCCAGTATGTATCCTTTGAAACTTATTTGTGTCTGGCCCTGCTGCAGTTTTTATGCCTAGGCTTGAAAGAAGACGTTAGTATCTCTTCTTTGGTTATTTCCTGGGTCATGGGTTATTTTATTTTTGTGGGTCATGACGTGGGTGTTGGTCTCTTGTCTGAAGTAACAAGTGACAAGACAAGAGGAAATGGCCTCAAGTTGTGCCAGGGGAGGTTTAGATTGGATATTAGGAAAAATTTCTTCACCAAAAGGGTTATCAATTAGTGGAACAGACTGCCCAGGGAAGTGGTTGAGTCGCCATCCCTGGAGGTATTCAAAAGACATGTAGATGTGGTGTTAGGGACATGGTTTAGTGGTGGACTTGGCAGGGCTAGGTTAACGGTTCGACTTGATGATCTTAAAGGTCTTTTCCGACCTAAACGACTCTGTGATTCTGTGTAATTTTGTCAGATTACTAGGGATCATGTAGTTCCTTCTCCTCTTACCTGTTTTCGTAAAACTTAGTGGAATTTAGAATGGGACGGAAAAAGTACTCAGAGTGTCAAGCTAGCATATCTGGTAGTACAAGTATCTCTGTTGCTTTTTCTCTTCTTTGAGCACACACCCACCCCTTTGTTGTATCATTGTCATTGTTTTTCAAGTGCTAGAGCGTTTGGGGAAACTATTTGACTGGATGTGTTTGATCATGTAAAATATTATGGTGATAACACCCTAACAAAAATTGTCTTCTTTTTTTCTTGCAGCAGATATGGGAGAAGAGTTTGTCAGCATGCTCACTGAACTTCTGTTTGAATTGCACGTTGCTGCTACTCCTGACAAACTTAATAAGGTTAGCTCCTGTTAGTGAGCTGCCCTCTGTTTCTTGGACAAAGACGAAGAGGAAGGGCTTTGTTCTGAAATCTGACACAGAGCAGTACCTATCTCTGTTCAGACAGTTCAGAAAGCAAAGTACAGGAGTGTGGGACTAAAATGATGACTAGGAAAGGTTTTGTAGAAGTGAGATTAGTTAGGCAATACAGTTGCAATGACTAGCTAGCACAATGGACCATGTTAGTAAGCTTTGAACCAGGGATGTCTCAGCAGAACAAAGTTCTGAACACAGCAGATTTGGTCTTCATACTGGGAACAAAGTTCAGGTTCAGAATTATTTTTCTTGCTCATCATATTTATTCTTCTGAGGGACTTTTCCAGACCTTCTCAGAAGCAAAGTCTTGAATTTATCTCATGTAGCTTCAGTGATCTAAAAGTTAGATGGCTAGAAGCTAGTCACATCACTAGTCACATTTTTCCTATCAGGCCCCTTTAAAGGTGATTCACTTGCTGATCTTAGGCTCAGATTAATGTTTATCTCTCTAGCTACATAAATAGACTATCTTAGGCTTAAGTCTTAACATATTTTAATTTGACGTCGTATTAAAAAAGATAAATCATAAATTTCCTATTAACCATAACAGTAGTCTGAAGTTGTATAAAACTTCAAGGCTTTTCCACTTTGATCTACTTTCATGCCTGGGAAGGCAGCTGAAGATACAGTGATTTTCTATTTATTTTTCCATCTCTCTTATCTCTCCAATTTTTTTTTTACACTACCTTATTTTTTTATTTGACAAAATTATTTCCATGTAAATTCCTTTGAAAGATATCTCATAAAGCTGAAATATTAGTAACTTTGGTATTAACACCAATTCTCTGTGTTGGTTAGAAATATCATACCTGTACAGGAATTATCCCTGGCTGATCCATCTTTATGCAATCAGAAATGCTTCTCCCTACAGTTTCTTAAATATACACTTACCTAAACAGTACACAGAGGCTTGATATGTTTAAACTTCTGAATGTAAAAAGGAAGTAATTAAATGTATTGTTAATTAATGTTCAGGAGCATCATTTGATATGCCCTATTTGAACTGAACTTTGGGGTTGGGTTCTTTGTTTGGCAGGCTAGGAAAAAAGCTTACAAATGGCTGGAAGAAGCAAGTTGTTCCACCCCAGTAGACATAGAAGAGAAGCTAAAAGAAAAACCTGGAGAGCCTGGTGAAGAAAAGACTGAAAAAGAAGATAAAACTCACAGTGATAAAACAGAAGTAGATAAAAACAATAATGTGGAGGTAAAATAGCTTTTGGAGGATAAATTTCATTAAGCAAATTGTCATACTTTGTTTGATAAGATTACTTCTTTATCTTTGTGTGTTGGTTTTATATGTTGTCATTATTTTTTAAACTCATGGAAGTATTAAGAAATATTAATATTTAACTATTCACTGTAGACACAATAGGACACTAACTTACATGGATATTTCTACTGTTAGTCTGTTCCTATAAGTAAATATCAAAGTAACAGGTCCTCTGTTATTGCTATCACAATGTTTTTATTTTTTATATCTATGTTTTTGTGTGCATGCATGTGTATGAGGCAGTGTGTGGTGAAATGTCGACAGCCCATTGAAAGTCGTATCTCAACATTCCTTGTCAGTGCATGGAAAAATTTCTCCAACTTTATTTAAACTCTTAAACAATTTAAATCACAAACAGCCAAAACAGAAATATCATTTAGGCAACTCACAAGTGTTATTCTCTTTATGAAGGATAGCGCTTGAGGCTAAAATTAATGTGTCCGTTTAGACAACCCCTCTTGTTGAGAAGGTTAATTGTGATTGAATATTTTACACCAAGTTATAGCAATATTAAATGTGGTTGGTATCTTTGTCAAGATTTTTTGAATGAATTCTAATAAAGAAATTATCCATCATGTTTTCTTACAAAAAAGGTCCAAAGAAGGAAACAGATTTACACTGTATATATTACAGATTTTTATGCAATTGCAGATTTCCAGCTGGCATCAGCTTGTGAAAGCTGTAACACCATAGTGCTAGGTAGAAATTTTTATCATTGCTGATAAAAGCCATGTTTTTATTGGGAGTATTATCCATTTCTACTCTGGAGATTCATCTGAGGGATGACTCAATATTTTTGTCTCCATATGAAAGTAATTTTGACTTACTCCAGAGTTAAGGGATCTTTCTATTTGTTAGGACTAGCTTTAAAAGTGCTATGTTAGAGAATCCGAGAGCCTGACCTAGTTCTCATCCAAATAAATGGGAGACTTATTCTTACTGATTTTTCAGGATTTTTCTGTATTTTATAATCTGTGGATATTTTATTTTCCAGTATTGTTTGTCAGGATGACATTATGGCTGATATTACTTCACTCTGTATGTGGTGGTATTTCCAGTTGGGGTGGGGATATGTTTCAAATCATTTTATATGTATATATCTATATGTATATTTATATTTATTGGTGGTGTTATTATTGGTGATATTATTCCATGTTTTTAACTTAAGGAAATCTACATGCTGTCCATTGAAAGTCTGGCTGAGGTAACTGCTCGTTGTATTGAACAGCTTCATAAAGTAGCAGAATTAATTCTACATGGGCAGGAAGTAGAAAAAACAGCTCAAGATCAAGCAAAAGTACTGATGAAGTGAGTATTATGTATTTCGTATATGAACACTTGACATTTGCTTAAAATGTCTGTTCAGCTTTTGGCACTTTTGATGCAGTAAGCTTTTGACGCAGTAAGTTCATGGATCAACAAACAGCATTGGCTTTAGGGCTCCTGGTGCTGTATTTTCTCATGTAATTAAGTTACACAGGCTACCTGTCATGGCTAACATGTAAGTTTACAGAAACATTCACAGGCTGAAAGTTGTTTCTGTTCCAGCAAGTGGATGTACATGCTAATTTTAGGTTGCATTTCCTGTTTCCTCTGCAACAGATACTGTGCTAGCATATACAGAACTTGCTTTTAGAGTGCATCATGCAGTCTTATCTGCCAATAGAGTTTCATTATCTAGTCTTTATCTGCCAAAAATATACAAAAATCAATCTGTAGTTGTAAACAATAAGACCACATTTGTCAGCAACGTTGTAGTAAACCACGACAAAACATATATAAATTCAAGAAGCCAGTTTATCTAGTGGGACTCAAAATTCAGATCTCAAGCTCTCTGTAGTAATTGATTCTACTGATTTCAGTGGGCTTTGACATTAAGATGTTGTAAGCACTTGAGTCCTAAGTAAGTGAAGTATTTAAGTAAGTGTTTAAGAATGCTAATAACAATAGCAAAGTCCATAGGAACACTTCAGTCTAAAACAAAGTACTTGTTCAAGTATTTTTCAGAATTAGAGTTAAGGTATGGTGCACCTTGCAGGATGAGGTTCTATATGATGCGCTTGTGAAAGTTAAGCAAAACAGTGAAAGATCTAGGAAAAGAACTAGATCTCTGTTCTCTTGTATTTTAACCACAAGGGTACTTCCTCTTTCAGTAGAGTAGATGTTTTATTGCTTAGAGAGGAAACTTCTCACTGTTCTTGTTAAAGTTTGATTTATTTCCACCAGTATTTCTAGAAGTTGTGTTGCTGCAATCATCAGAAAAAACCCAGTTAAACTAGAAGTTTAGAATTTAAAAAATTGAAACATTGCCCTATTAAAAAAGACTAGCCAACATGACATCATTTTGCTGCTGTTGTCAGCAATGGATTTTTCAGTGGAGGAATATAAAAACTATATTATGAACAAAGTCTACCCCAAAATATTTAAGAAATTACTAGAAGCAAAATTGCCTTAAAAACATTCTTGGTTTCTAATATGAAGTTTGTGCCTGGGACAGTCATAGGGGTTTTTATCCATTGACAGGACAAGGATGTATTTTTATATTTGTCTCTCTTTTTCTAAACCAGTTTAACAAGTGCCATGTGCAATGAAGTTTCATGTTTATCAAAGAAGTTTTCCGATTCTTTAACAGCAGCTGGGGTAAGATAACAGCATTTTCTGTAGCGTTTGGGCTTTTTCTAACATAGTTCACTTCTTAAAACAGAAATTATTACCCGAGTCCAGTGGCTTTACATGAGGTATTAAAAAAGAGGGCACTTCTTTCCTCAGATCAAGAACACAGAGCATTTTTACAGCAGATTCCCCATTGCAGAGAAAGTTTATAAGCCTTTATAGACTGCAGTGTGTCCCCTGCCTTCTAAAATCTTTCTAGCCACCATTTCCAATTTTCCTGATCACCACTCGGCACTTACCTTCTCATGCTGCAAGTGCCCCACATTTGAAGTCCCACAACTTGATGAAATTTTCTTCTCCTACTCAGCCTATCCTTTTGAATGCATTTGTGTAAAAGTCATTAACAGATAACGCTTCCAGTACCTTAAGCTGGTTTCACGAGCTGTCTTCCTAGCCTTTGCTAAATCCCCTGGCCTAGGGCCACTGTGTTTTCAGAAGGTTTAAGAGATTAGAAAATCTGTCATCCATCTTAAAAAAAAAAAATCACTCTGTCTTATATCTCAAGATATTCCATTTAGGAACATCCATTTATCTGTGAACATCTTTGCTAGAAATAGTATCCTGCCTTTCAAGATGTTTCAAAGATGACTAAGATCTAAGTATTCTAGCAGGATCCAGAGGCAAAAACTGTGCTGTTGCTGAAATTGTTCTGTAAGCGTCAGAGAAGAACGAACTCTGGCTCTCCTGATTACTCCATGAAAGCGTGAATGTACATCAAAGGAAATTTTCCCAGTTCTCCCATGAGCTCTTCCAGCACATCTCTGAGCAAGTTTTTTCAGAGTTATTTGCAGAGGACATGATTTATGGGGTTGCTTTTATTCTGAATAATTTACATTCCTTCCCATTACTTTTGGAGAAACTGCTTACTTTGCATTTTGGGATTGTATTTTAGCATATCTTTGTGTGACACTTAAAATAAATACGTGCACAGACATACAAAAATAAATTGCACATGAAATATTAAGCTGGCTCAACTAAGAAAATTGCAATTTAAAGCCTTCATAAGCATTGCACTAGGTTTTGTTCTTACCAACTCTGTACTCAGTTTTTAGGACCAGATTGCTTTTGTGGATATTTGTGTGGACACACAAGAAATTGAGCACAAAGATACTTCCCACTGCCAAAATACTCTCTGGAAGAGTGTTTTAGTAGGGCAGTCGGGTGATCTTTATGTGCTGTCCCATCCCTGTAAGCTTTTGGTCGAAGATAGGGACCTTTTGCACCCAGGTTCACAAACACATTCCAGTATCCTGCAAAGTGCATTAACTCATGGGAAACTGAGAAATGGCTTAGGCCAGAAAATACTGTTTTTTTTCAAACACAATGCCATCCCTATAGTTATAGCTGAATAATTCAGACATTAGTTGTAGTGCTGGCTGCACACATAGTGTAGATGTTGGCAGTGTTTCTGAGTGAGCAGTAACGCAGAAATAACAGCTTTGCTTGCTACGCAAGATTTCCTTCAAACTTTAACTTATTGATTCATACAATCAATAGTATTTGATACTGCTCTCTATCCATTTCAGTTTATTGACAACTAACTAAACAATGCACTTTGTAATGGATTTCTAGTAACTGACAGTAAAATTGCTCTTCTTTTCTCTAACCTTCTTCCCTTTGTTCTGCCATCTTTCTCCAAACTAAAATTAAGGTGTTTCATGTCTTTTTAAATCTGTAATATGAGAGCTACAAGGTTGTAAGTGGAAATCCTTCAGTTAAATTCATCAGTACTGTGTTCCCTTTATTCTTATAGAGTCCATCATTCAGTTTTGAAAGAAAGCAACTCTTGCTGGAGGTTTCTGTCATTCTGAAAAACCACAATGCAAAGACTAGTGAGAATAAAAAAAGGAAAGAACTTTTGCCATTTTAAAAAGCAGAAGAGCTGGCAAATCTTGGTTTTTTAGCCTCTTGTAGTGTCACTACTCACTGTACTCATCTTTATTCCTATCTGGTGGTTGAGAAAAATGCGATGCATGCTGAGCTATATTTACTGGCCAGCCTGTGTTGTCCAGCTCAACATATACTGACTCCAGTTTGGGGATCTGAGTTTCACCTGTTTTTCCTTCTGTAGGGGAGCTAAGCTGGACCTTTCATTTCCTCCTAACCACAGATATTTGTGAAACTTCTAAGAACTTCCATTATCCTGACCTGTGTTTTTCCTTCTTGTTTCCCTGAAAATGAGCAGGGGTTAAAAAATTTTGGAGGAGATGAAAAGGGCACTGACAGAGAGATGGACAGACAATGTCATCACATAAATCTCACATCTATAGGAAACCAGGCAATTTGAAACTATGGTACATAAACTGATGAAAAAGTAAAACCGTTGGCCCCTTTTAGTTCATTGTACTCAGTGATAGAAATACGTAGGGTCTACTGAAGTGTGTATGAAGTGTAGACACAGTTATCAGGAATACTGTGATAAACAGTCTGAATAAGAAGGTGAAGCAAGACCTTTATAGTATTCATAAAACCACTTCTCAGATATCAATATATTTCTGTTAAATGTATTTCTTGTCCTGGCATTTCATTCTATTTTGCGGTTTACAGAGCAGTATGAAGGCAGAGGTTCTTAACCCCATCATCGACAGTGTGCTATTAGAGGTAAGCTTTCCCTTTTTTCAGATTAGGAAATGTTCTAGTAAAATTATTTTGAAATTAAACACTTGCATTTATGGCTGAAGAAAGAACGATATAAAAAGCAATGACAATATCATTCTAGTTGTTCAGTGCTAGCTCATAAACCTCTCGGTTTTGTGTTCAGCCTTTCCTACAAATACTGTAGTAGTAATATTGCATGTACTGCGGATTCTTAAGAACTCTGTGAGTGAAGTGAGACTGGCCAGCTCTTAAATTTTGCTGCTGTATTGGTCAGAGCACAGGAGGCAATTCGCAGTGTGCTATTTAACCCTTTTCTAACTTATTCACAAGTTGCCTGGGATAAGTCTATTCTTACTCTTCCATTACCTACTTCAAGTATTGCAAAGTATTACTGGTACACAGGTAGTTTCAGACTATTCTGTTCTTTAAAATTTGAGTTGCAGGCATCCACGGGCATTTAGATTTCTACAAAGATTCAGAGTCTAGCAGCAGGCTTGGTCAGCACATGGATAACCATGTGTCACACGTGACTAAAATATTCATGAGTGATTTATTAGACACTATGATCTATGAGTGATCTCTTCTATTAGACACCATGAGCTATTTTCATCAGAAAAGCACAGTGAGTAAAACGTGCCTTGCTTTTACTAAGAGGTCAAGAAGGAGTAATGTGCTCAGAAAGTACTAAAATGTGCAGCATGAATTCTTTTAACTCTGCTAATTAGACCACACTTCTCTTTAAACATAAACAAACATATAGTAGTGACTGCAGATTGTCATTCTGTATCTAATAGTTATTTTCCTTTAAAAATAAGGAAAAGATTGTTTTACAATAAGCAATTTTGCACTTAATTGACAATGCCTTTAAGGAAAATCATGGAGAGTTGAATAGAGCTGTAGTAAAGATTACTATATGGTTCCTTTTGTTACAGGGTAAATTTGCTGTTGCAGCTGATGTATCTTTCTGTGCTCCAAGAACTGCAAAATGTGGGAATGTCCAGAATTGTAGAATACAATGTTTTGTACTTCTTAAATCCCATATTTGTAAAAAAATATACATTAGTACAGCCTAGGTTCATGTAGAATTACAAGCTGCTATACCATTAAGTATTAAAAATTCCAAAAATAGTACTATGTGTTAAAACCATTATAATAATTCAAACTGTTAATTTCAGTGACACTTCTTCCACTTATAGCAAATTCAAAATTAGTTCTGTTGATGGAAGGACTAGCTGATTTGTATTTAAAAAGCCAAATCTACTTCTGAAAACCATGGCATTTTATTCTACTCACTTTACAAACAAAACTGTCCAAGAGTTCAAACTGAGGGGAAATCAGATTTTTATATAGTGATTCAGGCTATCCTTGTTAGCTGTAAACTGTTGTAATTTATTACTTTTGTTACCTACAGATTCTAAAATCTGGTGTGAATACATATGCTAATATAGCATGATGCAGATGTTAAAAAAAAAAAAAAAGTCTGTTTAAATAAGTAGGATGTAATTCCTGAAACACATGACAGTTTTACTGATGAGCCACATGTTTTCTCTCCCCATTAGGGTTGCAACAGTGCTACTTATATTCGGGATGCTTTCCAGCTATTGCTTCCAGTCCTGCAAATTTCACACATCCAGACAAGTTGTTTGAAAGCACAAGAGTGACAGTTTCCCAGCAGTTGTCACCACGGGGCTTAACAGAAACCACAGACCTAATGGCTTTAATGTATGCAGATAGAAGGAATGGTATGAGAGATGTCTGGCCACTTAGAGTCTTTTGAAGACACTAAACGCAGTTTTGCACATATAATATTGAAGAACATTTGAAACTCTTTCAGACTTTTAGACTTTAGTAGTTGTTAGTAAAGTGAGTCATTTCTTTTCCATTACAGTATATCCTTTGCATTAATTTAAACTGAAGTTTATTGATATTAGCATTGACTTAAATATGGATTCTAAATCTTGACTCTTTCAGTTGTAGATGGTGTATGAAGCAAATTAGAATGTGAAATTTTTAAAAACATTTCAGCCCAAGTGACCATTTCCATTGTGTGCATCCTAACTGTCAGTTAAAAATGTATATTTCAGAAGTTGGTTTCAGTATTTCATTTTAGCCAACATGAACAAATTATCGTAGTGTTCCGCTTGTTAAATATTTTTTACAGTAGCAAATAATATCATGATAATCTGTACCACTTATATAACACTTGGTGTTGAAAGAGTTGTACAGTAATAGGCATTAACTTTACTAAATTAAAATTATGGAGGATATGAATTATACTGAAAAGAAATTTTCTGAGCCAGTTAATAGTACGGGTAAAGCTCTATATTTGCTGACCCATAATTTTATATTCATTTATGTCTATTTTTTAATTCCAATGGCTGAACAACATTGCAGGCCAAAGCAATCTTTTTAATATGCAAGGAATAGAAAATTTCCCTTTTTTTGGCAATTGAAACACCCCCAAAATAATCTCCCCTCAGATGTGTTACCAGGTTAGCGCTTTGGGGGTTAATTGGGGCTTTAAACATTATGAACCTTTTTATCAAATGGAGTTAGTGATACTGACATGTCAGAAATACAGGTTTCAGGCATAGAAAGGAAGTTGTGAAGAGAAGTTAGGAGAGAATTGCTTTGAGTGGGGAGGTTGTGTGTCAGAGCAATCATCTTTTATCTGAGGTGGTAGCCTGACAGAGCATAACTGAGCAGCAGGAATGATGTTTCATAATAACACTAGCAACCGTGATAATTTGTCCATATCCTTCACTTAAAATCCTGAGCTGTGAACCTCAGAGTTTGTTTAGACTAGTTTACTTCTTAGACAAGGAAGAACCTTCCAATATTTTATGTAGCCTGTTCTCCTGGATTTTCATGGTTTATTGCATTTCTTTCAGCTATTTTGTATTTTTTCCCCTCTCGATACACTCATGAATTGTATTTAAATGCTTTTTAATTGTAGTTAACACCTGAATATATTTAACCATAGAAGTATAGTTTCATACATAGTAAAAATAATGAAATAGAGCATGAGGAACTACTCTCCTGTTTGTTAGAAATGAGAAACCACATATCTGCTTTTCACATGGTAACTTTTGTGAGTCCAAATAAGAGAGGACAGAAAGGTCTGTTTGCGTCTTACGCTTTTGTGATCCGTGTTCTGCTGTCACACACATTGTGACTTTTTCATCTTTTGTTATTTAGAGAGGAAATCTTCACTATCCCTGAAATAAGGTTTACTACACAAAATCTGTTTTCTGCCACCCCATAATTTAACAGATTTGAGATCTCTTCCTGGGTAAGCAGAAGGGATACAGTCTTCAAATCCATTTGCACCGAATGTAAAAAAAAACCCAAAACCTTAGAGCAATGTGAACAAAAATAAGAAAGCCCCTTGGCAGGTGAAAAGGCCGGCAAAGCTTGGCATTCATCGGTATTTATGCCACTTTGAACAGCTGACATTACTACCACATGCGAAAAAGAGGGACATGGGAAAATGCAACTGATAAGCAGATGTGCTAGCCCAAAGGTAGGATACAGCTCCCACCAACCGTTATATCCAGGACACTTCCATCTGGCATTGCTGTATTTCTGAAAGTGTCTTTTCAAAAGTGTATTACAAAATAATGTCTAGTTGATGCAAAACACTTCAGCGCTGTCTTCTACACTTGGTGGGGACTAAACGGCCTCTCACCTCGTAGTCCTGTCTGGCTGCTGGAAGAGACACATGCTTGTTCTGATGTGACCGGGGGTCGTACTTGTGTACACACTTTGCCCCAGAAGAACAGTTCCTGGTGTGGATTGCTGAGGGCTCTGTACTTGTTCCACATGCTTGATTGTGAGCGCTTTTCAGTTTTAAAGATCTGGACACCAGTGAAAGCATTCAGTAGCTTGTAAAAAGGCCTGTTTGTTTAAAGTGGTTTCTTCTGTTGTTCTGTGCCAGCAAGCAGAATATAATATCTTTAAAAGCTTGTTTATTTTTCAAATGAAGACTGCCGAGAAAAGGTGTTTTCACCTATCAATCATTACATCTTGGATTTAGTTTTACTTTAATTTGATCATTACTTTTCATCAAGAAGCCTTTCTGCCCACCTTGGAGTAGAGTTCTGCATCAGGTATGTGTAAACATGGTATTACTGCCAAATGAGGGCTAGAACCTAGCAATAGCTGTTTCATATTGTTCCTGTGCCAAGTTAATGTTTTCAGACATAAATTATTTGTTACTTTTTCATATGGATCTTTTTTTTCCTCTGAAATGCAGTGCAGAATATGTAGCTTTAACTTGTCAGAAAAATGTATTGACTAATAGTGGTGCCTTTTAGCAGAGGCTGAATAGTATAGTATTAGAAGCCTCAGGGGATAATGTTTGGAATCATTGAGGGGCATTCTTAAGATGAAGATTACTTGTCTGAGATACTCCTTACTAGAGGTTTCACTGTCTTGCTTAAATTATGTATGTACTGAATAAAGTACCTTACCCTAAAGTAAAACAAGCTGTAAAAAACGTGTGGACTTGAAAGTATTTACATCCATACAGTGTAGGAGGGGAAATAGGGCAGAATATGAATGTAGGGATACTCCATTTGATCTCAGATGCAATCATCTTGTCCTAGGAAAACTGAATGTTATATCTTGAAATCAATTTTAGGTAAATAACATTTCAGTAGAAAAGTACTGTGTGGATGTAACTAGAATATTTTGTTTACACCGGTTTGTATTTTTCCATCAGTCAAAAAAATCATTTGAGATACTGAACTGAGACAGTATACTCCAAAATAATGTTACAAAGAGTAATGCGATGAGAGGCTATATTCGCTTTCTGATTTTGTGATTTACCTCTGGAATAAGTGTGATTTTACTGAGAGTCTGACAAAAACAGGTGGACAAAAACAGGTGCTGCCTTAAACTTTTAAGGGAGACTGTTCTTTCTTTCATCACCCCCTTTTTCCAGGTCAGTACACTGAGTGTGCCTGGGCACTTGTCAAACTACTAGGTTTTAAGTACTTATTTAAAAAACAACCTCGATTGTGAAAATTACTCGTTCTCTTGAGCAGATTTGTTTTTCATGACGTTCCATTCACTTTTGACCACACCTTTTTATGCAAAGGAGACTGGCTTCTGTACTCACTGAGTTGAGAAATTTGTCAAGATGAAACTCAGAACAATGTCTGCACACCTACAAGCTTGCAGATGATCCACTATTACAGGTCATCACTGAAGGATGAGCTAGAAGTAAACTATTAGATAACTCATGTGCTGTATTTATATATTAAAGGTATTTGCTTTTTTTTTTTTTCCTCCCCCCCTTGGCAAGCAAAACAAAGCAAGTTGTAAGTTGTTTGCAGCTTTTAGGGTGTAGTCTGTTCATGTGTAAACATCTCTTCCCGTGATTTGCTCCTGCACTCCAGCATCCATTGCCTGAGACAGCTAAACAAAAGAACTGTCTCTTCCACTTTTTTCACGCTGCTTAGATCATCCACTGAAGCCGTTAATATCTTCCTCTAAAATGTGCCTCAATCATATAATACAAAATCACAATCGTTACAAGTTGAGATGCTTTTTAATGGTGTTTCCAGTGTCACCCACCACCAGTCAGGATTCATAACAACTTTAATGAGTCTGAAATGCCACAGTACTTTACTTTGAGTGACAAATACAGATTTTCACCTTATTTCTGATTCACAAAAGTGTTTTTTATCATACAAGCAGTCACCCAGCTCATAGGATTATCTTTGAGACATTCTGCTTCTATTTCAAATGACAGCCCTGTCCTTTCTGCTAGCCTCAAAAGAATGTAAAGAGTGGAAAAGGACTTTCCTGAGTTCTTTTTAAAACTGTCTCAGATCAAGGCTTAACGTGACACCATCAGCCTGTCTGACCTACTTTGGAATTCTTACAGTCTGACTAGAAAGCCCTCTGGACTTTAAACACGTTTTTCTATCTCAACCTTTGTTGCTGAGAATACGAGGACATAACCAGCTGCTTTTAGTGTGCCACCTGTACATTTTTCATCCTCTGACTTCTACCTCAGCATTCATAACACTGACAATGGTGTGCAGCTTTAGAATTTAAAAATTGAAAATAAAATGCCCAAAATTGAGCTGTTTTAAAGAGGTGAGAGAGGGAAAATGATTTTCAAAGATAAAAAAAGAGGACATGCTCTCTGGAAATTGCAACAATTTTCAAGGTTGGATTAGAGAAAAGACTCTTTAAAAGAATTTTTCAGCATTGTTCAGAACAAACAAGAGATGACATCTGATTAGTTCCAGCAGACCTGGAATAATGGCACTTCCGAAGTAAAACGAAAATCTGCTTGAACTTGAAGGAAGTCAAAGCTAAGAACATTCAAAGAGGAAGAGCTCAAAGGAGAGAAGACAGCTAATGTGATCACTCTCTGCAGTGCTCAGTCTCCCTTTATTGTCT
Organism: Grus americana; assembly: GCF_028858705.1. Taxonomy (NCBI): domain Eukaryota; kingdom Metazoa; phylum Chordata; class Aves; order Gruiformes; family Gruidae; genus Grus; species Grus americana. Next base: position 25,397,890 of record NC_072855.1, read on the forward strand.
GCACCCCAGAAGTCCCTGAGCACACATCGGCTAAGAACTTCTTATTAGTCTCCCCACTTTCATCTCCTTTTCACAGCTTCCCTGTACAGTCTTCTGAGGGGGTGCTCTAACCGACTCAGAGCAGAGCACTAGCTATTCATTCTGCCTTTCAAACATTTTACCCAAGGAGTGAAGGAATATTTCTTATGCAACACTATAATAATGTGCAAAAGGAGTTTAAAAAAGCTGCAGCAAGGACTAATCATAATTCTTGGTGAACTGAATTTGCTGCTGCTGTAAAGAGGGAGGCATGAAGACATTACTCAAACAAATGTGTGCTATTTCTCTTCAGTGCTACAGGGTTGAGGCTGAAAGGCATATGACAAAATGGGCCAATTCTGGAGTCTGATGGTGTCACCCAAAGGAAAGCCATAACTCTGGGGAATTCAAACAACTTCTAAACACCTCCAGAAGCCTCTCAACCCATTTGCTAGACTTGTAAACCTGCCGTCCCTACTAGTTCTGCCCCACGTTTCTGTACACCATCAGTTCTGCTTCCCCACCAGTTTTGTTCACCCCACTCTCCTCCACCTTTATGTCTCCTTCCCCCTCTCCTTTCTGAGGTTCTTCCCTCCTGCCCATTGTGCTTGAGAGGCTGCCCCAGGACATCCTTTCTCTCCTCACATGTTCAGTTTTGAAAAAGCCAGGGATGAAGACAAGGGGTTAGGGGGTTAAGAGGACACAGGAGGAGAAAAACCAAGAGGATCTTAGGAGAAAATGGGAAGACACTAAACCTGGTGGTTTTAGTCCCCTCCTTCCTCCTTCAGTACAAGGAGGTTGCACTAGAGACTGCCTGAGGTCCCTTTCAACCCGAATTATCATAGGATTACTTTTTCTTCTTACCATTCTTACCAAGATCTCCCCATTCTCCCACTGTTCCCCATGGTTTGGATCATACTTTCAAGACAAGGTAAGCTCTACTCAACAGAGATTAAAATCTTACAAGAGCCTCTTAGGTTTAGTTCTTGGTGTTTTGTAAAGGTAGCCCAAAAGACAGAACCTTCCAGCGTAGTAAAACCAAACACTTGGAGAGCAGTGGGATACTGGGGCTAATAAAATAGTAAGTCACAGTTTAGCCATCCAAGGAAAAGAAAAGAGGGAGGTTATGGGCAGCAAGAACAATAGAATTAAATTATAGGAGAAAGGAAATTAAATGGGGGTCACAAGGAGCATGGCTGTCCCTATCAACAAGATCTCTGGATTACTGGAGGGGAAGAGTGATAGATAGTGCCATCATTTGAAGCATTTAAACACTGATTAAAATGGCCTTAGCAATTCTGCAGCTGTTTGAGATAGATATGTTTCTTCATCTGTAAGTTGCTGTTCTATAGCAAGAAGAAAAAAACAACCAGAAACAAATTGTGAGAGGTTTACTTTATAGACTATATTAAAAAATCCATTTCTGAAAAGCTTTAAGTTATTGCCACAGATAAGCAATAAAACCTCAAAAGCCCCCAAATCAAGAAAGTGAGTATTTTTCTCTGATTTTTTTACAAAATGGTAACAAACAATAGAAATAAATGCTTTAGACTTATCCAACTAAATATAAAAAATTCCATATGGCCTCAAATCATTCAGAAGCTCATGTTCACAACTATTCCTATTAAATCTGAACTGCTTGGTGCAGTATAATGACTGGAGAAGCAATTTCAGAGAGCTTCAGGAGGGAAAAGCTATATAAATGTAAGGGATGGAGGTTATGAAGTATTAACATGATACTAAATTGCTGCATATCATATATGTGATGGGCAGTTTACAATCTGTTCATCCTGATGGATTTAGCACAAGGGAGTTTGAAGTCCTGGTGCTGCAATTTCTGTCTCTGCCTAGTAATTGATGGTTAAATTGTACCCAAAAATAATGTGTTAGCACTGAGCAAGTTTGGGACCCTGCTCAGCCCAAACAGCTCCATTGCACTCAGAGGAGCAGTAATAAATGGAAAATAAGGAAAAGTTCCAGGAAATAATGAGTCTGAATACTAATGACCTCAGCTAGTACAAAAGATAGAAATGCAATTTATCAAAAAGTACGAAACCCACTTGGTGTCTTAATGAGTTATTAAAAAACAATAATAACGATTTTGTGGTTTGAAGCCAAATTACTATTTTCCACATTTTTTTTTTTATCCACTAAGATGTTGCAGAATTTATGAAGGTCTTCCTGGTTTACTGCAGAAATTAAAATGTACTGCGGAATTCTCTTCTCCTATAATCCTTCGACGACCTTCCCCAACAGCCAGAAATTGTACCTTTTAAGCATCTTAGTCACCTAGAGCATTGAATAGCTGAAAACTGTGCTTGTTTCATGAAAGTAGAGGATCGTTTCTATCTTTAAACAGTCTTCCTTCTCCTATGGAGAATACAAAATAAATGTCTTCTCAGATAGAAAATGAAATTATTGCAAGGATTATCTCACACCCCTGTGAGTAAGTATAAATCCTGAATGAACTGAAAATAGATGTGAAATATATACTCTCCTACTGAAGCTGATTCTACAGCAAAACATGTTTGTCCATCATTCATAGTTTCTTGATACCAAATAATTCTGATGATAGATAAAATGGAGTTTCTCCACTGAAATGCATAGTTGGCATTCTCATGAAAAGATAGGTAACAGCTCCACAAACCGGAAATGGAGATGCTGTGGTGTATGATGCGTCTTCTTTCATCCAATAGTAATCATATTTCATATGGCAACTTCTGAAACTAAAAACAATATCAGAAAAAAGAGGAGGTTAAAAAAGCCATCTTTTCCACTTTCTCTTAAATGTCATTCTTTTGACTTTCACAGTAATGAATTCTCCTCTTCGTTGGAAAAGAAAACAACAACGTAACCAAGAAGCAGACAAAAGAGAAGCTACACATTGGACTGGAGCAAAAGACCTAAGCGCAGTACCTGCCAACAGGATGGTGGTTTAGGTACCTGCCCTGCAGTGTGTGATACAGGAACCTGAGTGGGAAGCATGGGACCTCACGCATTTTGAGGGAAGCTTGGCAACCCAAGAGCGGGCAGAGACGGGAGCTGCCCTGGAGAAGAACATCACCACATCCAGCCGGCTGAAGGGCGCCAGCAAGGATGTCCTTCAAGTGTCACCAGCTGGGTTTCTGCAGAGTGTCAGGTTCAGACTGGAACTCTCTTTTAAAGGCAGGTGGTGATTGATCTCTTTCCTTCAAATAAGTGAGCAGGCTTCACTCTCTTCTTCCCTCCTGGCAGCTAATGAGTTTTGTGTGATACCTGCCTCCGCTCCAGAATCTCTTGCTCTGTGTTAGCTCCTGCGCATCTCTTCATGAACTACTCCACCTGCAGCAGAGTGTTCAGAAGTAAATGTGAGGTATTAACAAGATCTTACTGCAGCTGAGCCACAATAAACTAAATCATCCTAATGGGAAAAAATAAAAATAGACCAATCCAACTACCAGCTGGATGGAAGAATTTGCAAACCTGTGCCCAACCACATTTCCCATACTATGCTCGTATACAGTAGGACAAATTTGGAAATAATTAAATAAGAGCAGCTTTCTCCACATCGCCAAGTGAAAAATACTCCTCAGTAGTCATCAGTGAGACATTTGAAATTTGGACTGCAGCTCCCAAAGTAGTGTGATAATGAACCTTGAAATCTGAAAGTGCCCAGATCCCATTCAAGCTCATCTTTAGTTTTTTGCGAGCTACACAATGCCAGGGGTAAAAACCCAGGATTTCTGTACTTCTTATTCTCACACTGAGTGTAAAAGCAAATGTAGCTTGTCACCCATTCTAGTAGTTCCCATAGCTGCAGACCCGATAACAACATCGGTCTCCCTTTTCCTTTACATCATAGGAACCAGGATAAGAAGTGTTTCTTTGGCTGTGAAATCATAGTGGAGGCAGCAGCTGCTGAAGCGAGCTAGAAAATGACAAGTGTAGGCAGGATACAATGCATCAAAAATTGATGCCAGCTAATGGAACAGGGCGTTTGAAGAGCCTGCACAGTGCCCATTACAGTCCAGTTCTGCAAGCAAGCAGGAGTGCTTCCCTTCAAAAACCTCCAAGTGTCTGTTTTGGAGAGAAACACATCCTGGCATGCATTTTATGCAGAGCCCAATAATTGTGCCAAGTACCCTGGAATGTGCTCAGCAATCTGATTCTGTGAGCTCTTTCGTACTGAGAGGAGTTTTTGGTTTAATGTATGATTAAGACGCAAATCTATTATGGAAGCAGAAACAGAGGAGGAATTATTTTTCATGATACTTAAAAAATAAATATGTAATTGAGTGACTGCATGCAGTCCTGAAAACAACTTAAAGCTGCACGTGGGCATAAATCTTTTTTCATAGTTATCTATATGAATTCATGAAAGCAGAAAAAATGATGCCATAAAAAATGGCCAACTGGCAAACCCAGGATGTCAGCACTAGTAGGAACTTCTGCCTTCAGCAGCATCACACCTAATTTTATGATGATTTTAACCACAGTACTATCACTTCGGAGAGCTGAAATGATGCTTTTCAGAAAAAGTGTCAAAAGGATAATTGGAAGGATCCCAGCAATTTAAAATCACACCTACGGTTCTTTACAAATACATGCATGATTTATAGAAACAGCTTAACTGTAATCTTCCTCTAGCTCCGGAGTAGACTTGGTACGTGCCTTTGCTAGAATGTTTTGAACTACAAGTTTCACTGTTTCCCCTGCATAATTTATATCTTCTGGTTTTTTGTGTGGGCATCTCGCTCAAAGACAGACAAGAGGGATTCTTTTAAATATGAAAACATTTTTGTAAAGCCACAATCACATAAGGAAAAGCAGGCAAAGAATATTTTTAGTTGCCTTTTCTGTTTGTGCTACTAAGTTCTGCAATGATCGCATTTAAAGACTTCTTCAGGAAGGGGGCAGGGGCCTGAGCCAAAGCCCAGGTAATACCCTAGGTGGACCTGCATTGAATTTTCCTGCTATAAGAGTACACTCTGCACAATTAAACTTCTAAATTGCTAGGGGAGGCTATCCTGAGAAAATGACAGCAGTGGTGATACTCTGAACATTGCTGGATAGGAATCAGCCTCTCATACACGTAGTTACTTGCTGATCTCTTGTGCCAACCGCCCCACACAGGAGGTTTCATGTCCATGTGCTTTTAGATTGTAAGAGAGGAAAGGGACCCATCAACTTCTTTTATTTTACCATTTCTGTGAAAGAGGGTTTCACCTTTTTAGCCATATACATGTGCATCCTCCTGGTCAGTTACCTGTCATCTACCTTATGTTCCAGTTTTATAATCCATTTCACCTGGAGACAAGATTGTGCCCTAGATTCTATATTCACTGGGAGACCAACTTGTCTTATCTAACTCTGCAGCTACGCTGTCACTCAGAAAGAAACAGAGAGATGTAAAGCACCTTATGCATTCAAGGATCTCAAAGCTCTTTACAAAGAGAGATGGAAGTGCTGATGGCAAAAGACAGTGTACTAAAAATCATTGGCGATTGCTGATGTGGAACTTTCATTAGCTTTTATGCATCCTTTGACACGTCCACTGGTTTTATTAGGAGAATCAATGGCAGGCAGGACACTAAGATCACTCTTCATGCTACACACATGATTTTTATTCTGCCCTAACCACTGTAAGACTAACGTGCACCTTTGGCATGGAAGAGGCCATTGAGAACTGCACAGCCTACCTGGACTCCACGTGGCCCAACCACTGGGGAAAGACAGACTGCCACAAGGGTGGGACGCAGACACAGAGAGACGTCACTCCTTGGGACAGGCTTTCTTAAGCCTCCAAGGGCAAGTTCAGCCCAAACCCCCCCTATGTAACAATGGTTTCAGGGCTAACCATCAGCAAAATCATAGATTCATAGAATGAATCGTAGAATCGTAGAATGGTTAGGGTCAGAAGGGACCTCAAAGATCATCTAGTTCCAACCCCCCTGCTGTGGGCAGGGACACCCTCCACTAGACCACCTTGCCCAAAGGCCCATCCAACCTGGTCTTAAACACTTCCAGGGATGGGGCCTCCACAACCTCTCTGGGCAACCTGTTCCAGTGCCTTACCACTCTAACAGTAAAGAATTTGTTTATAACATCTAATCTAAATCGACCCTCCTTCAGCTTAAACCCATCACCCCTTGTCCTGTCACTACACTCCCTGATAAACAGTCCCTCACCATCTTTCCTGTAGGCCCCTTCAGGTACTGGTAAGCCGCAATTAGATCTCCCCGGAGCCACCTCTTCTCCAGGCTGAACAATCCCAACTCTCTCAGCCTGTCCTCATAGGAGAGGTGCCTATCCATGCCAAAGGATCCCAAATCATCCAAATCATCTTGCTGAATGCTGTAATACCTTCAAATAGGCTGTTTGCCATATATTCAGGTGTTTTAATGGGCATGTTGATTTGACTCTTATTTGCCCACTTTTTTTTCTCACTCTAATAATTCTTTGCCCCCACTATTTTTGGAGAACAGCCATTGAATCAAGTACATTCAGAAATGTTAGTCCTCTTATGGTTTCACATGCTGCATTTTTGCACATGCAGTAAAGGGAGCTAGTAGCCTCACTTCAATATATAAATTCAGTATTTATCCTTCTGGTCTGCTCTCCCAGATTTCTTGCTATCAGTCCACCTTCTTGTTTCTGTCTTTTCATCTGCCAGAGAAGAGCGTATTCACTTAAAAAAAAAAAAAGGGAAAAAAAGGCAGACCCAGATATACATCCCACAGCATTTTAGAGCTGCTAAAACTAATAGTTGATGCAAGTAGTGCTTTTAAAGTTAAAAGTACCAGTTGATGCAAGTAGCACTCTGTAAGTTAAAAGCACTACACAATCTCTGTTTTAGCTGAGGATAAACAATTATTACCACGGTGAAAATTAGTAATGAGCTGTCACTGGCAGAGACAGAAAAAGTTGTGTCTGCAGAGCCTTATTCTAGCATGCTGTCCCCCGAACAGCATTGCCTCTGAATGCAAATATTTGCCCTGAATAAAATGTTCATGCTTCCTATCTAAATAAACATCAGCCTTGAAATTTACAGTAATTAATGTCACCTTTTGACAGCACTAAGGAAATATATCTACAGCTGTCATATGTGAAGAGACGACTGTCTTAAAGCACTTGAGAGACTTGGCTCCCTTTTTCCAGGACAGTTGCTCATATGGTGGTTTAATGAAAAATGGCAGAAACAAAGGAAGATTCTTAACTTCAGCACTCAAATGTAATAATAATAGTTACCGTGAAAATACATGGAGACATCAAGTGACTTATGCTGAAAAGATTCCCCTTTGGCAAAGGTATGAGTGCGGAAGTTGGTACATTTTTTTATTAGCTGAATTAGCTGTCAGCAATAGCACCTGTCTTAATAAGCAGTCAGTGATAGTAACCAAAGAACGGGAAGTAATGGGGCATGTGTGTACATCTCTGTGCGCACACACACATACACACACAAATATATGGACATACATACACATAGCATATAAGTATATTGATAAACATGACCATGCACATGTGTGTGGTCATATGTTTATCAATATACTTACATTCTATGAGCAATAGTATTGTCTTAAATATAAAGACATTAAAAAGACATTTAAAAAAATAAAAAGAAACATATCTTTTTCTGACATGAAAAGAAAAATTCAGCAGAAAGTAGCGATGTGTCATTGATTATTGATCTCTCTCCATCTATTAACAAGACAAATACTTCCCTGTCGCAGATTGGAACAGCGAGCAAATAATATCCCTAATGCTTTGCTATCCTGTCCGATCTGGACTTTAACTTACTAAATTCCTGTGGCTAAAACCAATGTTGTCGAGCCTTTCAGCTTTCAATGTGTCAGGCTAAGGGCCATTGCTGAGGCCACCAGCAGGTTCTCCAGCTCAGGAGCAATAATGACGGTGACAAGAGTGAGCCTTGCTTTTCCATTTCCTCCTCCTTACACCTACTGTGTAGCTATTCTCCTTACACAAAAATCAAATAAACACTCTGTGCTTTCTCTGAGTGCAACTTCAGCTAGCTGGAAATGAGGAAAAGTATAACTCCAAAGTGGTTTCCCTGTCCTTGTCCTGCCTGCTTGAGCCAGGGCAGGCATTGAGGTAACTCTGACCAACAGGACTGAAGCCAGACCTGAGGCAGAGAAGGGCAGATGTAAGCACTATCCCCAGAGGAGCTCCAGCTCAGGCTAGAACTCTTCCTTCTTTGAGGCTCTTGTATCAGTGGTCTGAAATGCAAGAGCTTCAGGGGAGCAACTGGTAGTGTGATACAATGATGATGCTTTTTGATCAAGAAGCTCCTTGTACACACTTCTTATCTCCACTCCACCTCCTCCTTGGGAAAAAACAGGTTTTATCAAGTTGACAGAGTCTATAACTGTCTTTGTCAATTCTGGGAATTTAATCATCTCGGTGTTTTTCAGTCTCAGTACTCAGCTGTTCATGTGCAGCACTTCTAATGCACCTGGCTCCTCCCTGTTGAGCAAACTAGTCTTTAGTAGCATTCTATAGACTTTATAGAGACAACCCTAGCACTCATAAGAAAAGTAGACAACAACGTACTTCCACATTCTAAGTAACCAAAAAGACTTCTAGCTAGCAAGCTTTCCTGTAACTGCAGCATCGTTAGCCACTGAGCCACCCACGAACACAAGAAAAAATAAGTTGAATCTGACCTTATCAGAAGGGGGAAGTGTTTCTTTGCAGGAAATGAAGCAAAACTAGAGCAGAATATTCAGCTTTGAGACAGTATTCCTTTAAGAAATGTTATTCAAAACCTAGTGTGATGAAAGGCAAGATCTAGATCTAAGTTCTTACTTCTCCAGCCACACCCTTTAATAATCTTTCCACACAATGCCATGTAACATTTCAATTTCATGTATTCAGCATTAATCCCACGTATCACATCCAGCTTTCACCTCACTGCCAGCAGTCATTCTGTCAGGAAGACTGCATTATGACCCGGAAAGCAAGCCTGATACTATACAGCACAGCACTGGAACAAGGTATTCGGGGGTTCTCAAGATACCTAATCTTTTTCTTTCAGTCACTGACCCAGAGATTAAGGAAGAGGATAACTTCATCCCAAAGTGTTCTGGATCTCATATATTGTCTCACAGAGCAATCAAAGATCTGTAGAATTGTTCCATCTCTTCTTTCTACCCTTTAATACATAAGACTTAAGATAATGAAAGCAAAAGGAGTGCTAGCAGGTCTATCCCAATGGTTAATCCCACCTCTAGGAACACAAGAATGGGCCATGACAGTTTTTTTCCTGCTTCCAAAAGATGAGTTTTGGTGAACCCAGCATCCCAGAAGGACAAAGCATGCTACTGATCAGCCATAATACTGTATAAATGAAGGCACTCAATACTAGTGAGCACCAACTTAGCAACACATCCTGTTACAACCTTAGAAATGTCTTGTTTTTAACCGAAGAGTAAATGCCCTCAACAGGAAACAGTTAAGGTGGGCAGGTGCGTGGCAGACAGAGATAAGGGCAGATAAAGGTTTACTTGAGAGGCAGTTGAGAAGTATCAAAAAAAAGAAATGGTCTAGTGCTGAAGTGGTTGGGAGGAGTCCCTGGAAAAAGGAAGAAGCTGCCCTACAGAAAGGCTAATGGGCCTCTGGGAAAGGGCCTGCTCACTCAGCAGGAGCTCCTGACATCAAACAGCTAAACTCCAGTGATCTGAGAACTGCTCTCATCTATGTCATGGACTTGCCAAGTCATGTTATCTTTCTCTACCTCCTGATATCCTCATTTTAGAATAGTAATAATGACAACTTTCCATCTTTCTAAGTCCTTGTAAGATCTATAGATAAGAATCACTTAAGAAATGGTCAGTATTTTTAATTACTATAATACACTGTTCTGTAACCCAGCTAGTCTCTCTCAAAAGCCAAACAATAATCTAGATCAATTATTAATTATGGCAGTACCTCATCTTTTGTCAGTAATGCTGTTCAAAATATCTTCTTAGCTCTGCTCTCAACATACATCTTCATTGTTTATGGTTCCACATGAAGCACAAAAGTCAAACCACTCCAGTACATCAATTTTTTAACACATTAAAAAGACAGCAGGACATGATATTGAGTTGTCAATAAAACTCCATCCAATTTAAATAGATGTAAAGGAGGACCTTCTCAAGCTTTTAACCTAAAAAATTCGCCATAAACAGTAATATAATCTGTGCGAGTAGTCATAACCTTGTCTATGCAATTGATATATTAGTGTGTATTACTTATTCAAGTAGCATCTGTTCCATTTCTAGGCATTACAAGTATTGCCAGGAAGAGGTATCTCTTACTACACATTTCTTTTCGAACTTGTTTCCTTACATCTGGACTTCCTGAAACAATTACTGGAGTACAAGGGCTCGAGAAAGTTAGAAGTGAGAAACTAGTTTTAGTTCCAAGCTGAAACCAACTTCCTGTCACTCCTTCTCACTGGTATAACAACAGAGTGATTGATTTCTTTTGTTTGGGGAATTTGATCAGCAAACTATTTATTTCAAACACGTGATTCTCTTCAGAGATCATTTGCAATTTGCTTCTTTCCTCTGCCCTTGTCAGTAACAAATGTCAGCATCATGTTGAAGTCCAGGACACCATATTCTACACCAGAAAAATAGTGTCAGAATTTGCACTGGAGCCTTCAGGGAGACACAGGGTTTAAAAGGCTAACACGTTAGTTTATAGATGACTCTTGGTAGCAGAAGGAAAATTGATTTTGTTTCCCTGCCACCTAGCTCTCACAAAACACATTTTCCAGTTTATCATCTCATATAGTTGGCTAGAAGTATTAGTAATTTATTTTGAGCAGATATTGCATACTATTAATTCTAAAAATATGAGGCAAAACAGAATAATCAGAGTTGTAAGATATTTACTTACCTTCTACAGTTGATACACCCACACAACAATGCTCTTGTTCAGGAATTATGGGCAGTATCTTTGTGGACTGTGCAGTCAGTGGAATCTGTTGTTTGCTGGTTTTCACTATTGAAAGTTAAAATCATTTTTATCCATATTATTAAACAGTAAATATATTTGCAGAGTGTTAAATGTTGAATTTGCAAGTTTGAAAATAATTGAGAGCTATCTAAACACAAGGCAGAGGTGGACAGCCAGTTTTTCAGTGGGATTTCAGCGCCTAGAGATGCAGATACATGTCAGAACTCTTGAAAGTACTAACCATGTTTTGTATTTAACTTCCTCTTGATACTAGTGGGACTACAACCTGCTGATCCTGAGTCTCCCTGGGAAGCAGCTTGAAGGTAGGCAATTAAATTGCTCTTGGAAATTTTACTAGTAGTGAAAATACAAAAGCATGCGAATTTGGGGTTAACTGACTCTCCCAAAATATGGAAACCTACAGTTGGCCACGTAAGCGGAAACAACCGAAATTTAGAGTGTGAACTTTCTGAACTTCATTTTTGCCTAAGGGCAGCCCAGATTGCCACTCAGGAACATGTGATGCGGCCTCAGCTAACTTGTCATACACACAGGCAGAGCTTCTGGGCATCATCCACACGTTAACAAAGATGACAGCACGCACCTCAGAAGCAGAGAAAGGTGTGATGATGCCTTTAGCACATTGGCAACACAGATACTGATATGATACCTTACTGGGATACAGATAAAGAAATGCAGAAATCGCATTGTCAGGCTGATGAAGTCAGAGTTGCTGATATAATGCATTTTTCAAAGAACTACTGTAGAACACAAATAATACCTTAAGTCCAGGTCCATCCTGTCCCCACCATAACTTCTGTAAACCTACGAATGGGTTTTCTACCGAGTTCATAACAAGACGATGAACCATGTCACTTAGGTGTGCCTACATCCCTTCTCCACTTACTACATCATTGGGGCTTCTCTCTTTACAAATGCAATTAAGAAGTGGAGTTTTGATCTTGTAATTAAGCAACTGAATATGAAAAGCAAAGTTAAAATAAAACTGGGGTCATTTTAAAAATAGCAGTGGATCTTGTTTCACACTCAGGATGAACCTAGAGAGAATGGGAATGTAGGCTGCTTATCCCTTCAAAGCCTGTGTGTAACACTGTTCTGCATGCATGCAAACTGAGCAGAGAAATGGCCATTTGGGCATCAGTGCTCTACTGAAAGCATACAGGGGCTATGAAAAACTCCCTAAAATTACTTGCATCCTATAGATTTTATCCTCCTTTCTGAAACATAAAAAAAGAGCCAAAGTGGTAATAAGACTTCACATTTTTCTCTGGAAATGTTGCATCTCAGAAACATGTAAGTTTGAGTTGAATACTGTGACAAGCTTTGATTTTCCCAGCATTATTCATCAAAGTTGCAGAGGAAAAGGCAACTATTCAGCTATGTCAGGAACTGAGAAGGATTAGAATCAAATAGGTGATGCTTCACGTGGCCAAGTTTCTTGGCTTTGCAACTATTTGCTGCTGTAGAAGATGTCTCTTGACTGTCCTCTTTGCTAAAAAGAAAATGTATTGCAGAATACAAGGAGGAGTGAGTCTGAATTCATGGGGATGCGAGCCCTGATGCTGCTGAGCCAGCGTGTGCTTCTGTTTCCAACCTGTCAACTAACCCGAAGCTGTAGCAATACATCAGAGAGATGGCAGAATTTCAGCTATTTCCTCTAATCTTGTAGGAGAGGAACTATTATTTTAATAGGATAGCACAGAAAACCATACAGGAATTCAAATGACTGAGAGGAAATTTGTCTTGTTTTTTCTTATGTGCAAATTACAGCTGTCAAGCCCACTTATATCAAATGCTTTGGACGTCACAAAATCTAAACAGTCCAGAAAACAACTGCAGGCCAGCAACCCTGAGGTTTTATTCTCTGAGTCCTGGTTGTCACTATGATCCTACAATGTCCATCTTTCAGGATGAGTTATAAAATTACCATCCATCAGAACTGACTTTGCATTACTGTGAGCCAGACAAGTGAGTCAAGGAATCCTGTATTTGTATCCTAAAATGTGACAAACCAAACGGTGATTTTGTGAGCCAATGGAGTATCACTGAAAAGGAGAGAAGTATACTGTTTAAGCATTGAAGAACAAGGCTTTACGTTTGAACTAAGGTTGCCCACACTGACTGTAGAGTAATAACATGATGATATTAACAATATGATTCCCTGTCTGCATAGTCCCACTCTAGCATAGCAATGGGAGCAGGCCTTTTTTCCAATAGACCTACTGCTGGTTTCAAAATAAGATAAAAATAAACAAGGAATGCCATTCTTATGCTAGGAAAAGAAGGTCTAAATGGGAATTAATAGTGGTAAACTTCTAGTAATATAAATCCACACTTACGTATAACCCATATAATTATATTAATGAAACTTCCAGTATGAAAAGACCCTGCTAGGCAGATTAAGTCTAGGTATTAAACACCCTGATTTATGCCATCTGTTTCCTGTGCCACTTCTTTTTCTTCTTTTTTTTTTTTTTTAAATAATGCAGTGTACAGTTCACACACAGTGGCCTGCTCCTAACAAGTAATTCTGTGCCATGTCCCCAGGCTTAAATTTTTTAGGATATAGCCATATGAGAATAGCTATACTTTATCAGTTGCTAGTAGTGAAAAAGGTCCTAAAGTGCTTTAGGGAAAGTGGGCTAAGGGAAAAGTATAGGAGCAGAGTAAGTAGAGCTGCCTTCCCTTCCTCTGGACCCGAGGCTGATTTAAGCAGTAAGCTGCACATGACAGTTTAGCAGTTTCTATCTGAGTTCTTTCAAAACACTGTGGGGAATATTGTCTACTCCTTCTAATTGCTATTACTAATTTATTAAGTTGTTCCAAAACCTATTCTACTGCCTCTTCAATTTGAGTAAGCTCCTCAAAGAAATTCTTGCAATAAAAGTTTCTTATGTAGGTATCTCCCTAAGATTCTCTGTTATGAACACAAAGCAAGGAATTTACTTTTCTTCTATGGATCATTTTCCATGTGCTACTACTATCAAGTCTGGAAATACAGATCAGCCACTTATAGAGTACTTACCTCTTGCAGTGAAGAAAAAGCACCCTATACTCTTTCCCTTCTCTTGTGGCTGCATTTAAGGGCAACTGCGTTTTGTCAATTCATACCATTCAAGGGACTGTTTTACAAAAATGTAATGGCAGGAACAGATCCCAAGTCTAGAAAACATGCTCTGTACAGCCCACGCTCCACTGCATACTTTTTTGGCTTAACAGCACAGACATCGTTTTGTCAACATTTATGACCAGAATGCTTTAAAGCTCCCCTGTCCTCACTATATGTGCTTAATCCTTTGTAGTACCATGAATTTGGAAGGCTGTAATTTTAATCCTACCCTGGATTTTTCCTCCTTTCCTCTGGCCATCAGACTTAATGGTAATTAATGGAACCACTAACAGTTTCACAAAACTAGCATCCATGCTGTAAATTATCTTTTTGTCGGACCACAATGATATTAAGATAGTAATTTCCTGATCCTACCTAGGAAATCATTCTCATTCTCAAAGTATAGGTTTCCTTCTTTTTCTTCCCTAATCCTTTCCGAATTTTGAATAACCTTTTAGCACTATACATCTTTTCATCTCTATGAGATACTATCACATCCTCTCAGATATATAGTTACTTATTCTCATTACAGTGTTTCCAGGGTGGTTGTACTGTCTTCAGTTGATCTCAATGTTTTGTTTCAAGATTCCAAGCTATGCACTAATGATAGTGAAAATACTATCAAGGGCTGTTGAAGAAGTCATCTATAGCTATTTATAATCCCCTATCACAGTAGCAAATCTTAAACTTAGCAACTGTGGTAAAAATAAACTCTTTTCATATGGTTTTGATCCCACTTTAAATTATATTGGTATAAATCAGGAAACTGACTGGATTGACTGGAATTATGATGTGTGAAATCAAGGAATTTCATATTAAAATAAAGCCTGCTATCAGTCCATGCAACTAAGCATCTTTCTGAGTTAAATGGATAGATTGAAGTGGGAGGAACATATTAGTAAGAAAGACCAACCAATATGGCATTCTTATTCTCTTCATTAAAATCTAGTAAAACGAGATTTGAATTTCCATAAAACTCCATCATCAAAAATGCCTTTGGATATACAACACTAAAAATGTCATTGTGAACACACAGATAAAACAGGTATGGTATTAGTGAAGCTACTCAAGACAAAAGATGTCAGGAAGATAATTCCTTTCCTGCGGGATGAAAATAATGAGCTCATGAATACATCTTAGAGGTAGCCAGTACTTTAAAAGTGAGGACCATAAATTGTACTCCCAGGAGAGATCAGACAGACAGGGAGCTATTCACTCTTTCCTAGGTAAAATTGAAATGCCATGAGTTACTGAGTTGTAGAGAGAAATTATTGAGTCTCCCCTTACTCCTGAAGAACGACAAAACAAACAGGGAGGTACCCAAGCCTGGCCAAATTTAAAACCATTTTTTTCATTTGCTGGCTTTGTAGTTGCTCTTGTTTTGGAGGGAGGTTGGTTTGCCATTAAGAGCTATTATTCTTTATGTCCATGTTAATCTTTTTAAAGATAGAGCTCCCTTCCTGAAACCAGAATCCATAGAATTTATTAAAGCATATGACTCTTCCAGCAACATCAGTAACTCTCAGAGCTACAGCTGCTAATTTCCCTTCACACAGAGATTTGTTACCAAATCATAATATCTGGAGCTAAAACTTTGAGTTTTGACCATGCCATTTAATTTATCTGTGCTAAACATAGTACACTCTCAGAAGACCACAGTTTAATTTCTATCTGAGACTAGAAAATTGTACTTTGTGGGAATAGGCTACAAAGTACCAGCAGAGTCATTCTCTGAGTCCTGCTACAGCCATCCATTCCACCCTTTGGTAGCAGGTTTTGTCAAGAGTCATAAACACATAGAGCATATATACACGTGTGTACATGTCTGTATACTTTTCATATGCACACAAAGCACTCAGCTGCCAAACCTCAAATGTGGCACCCAACATGATCAAAAATTAAAAGGAGGTAAAAAACCCAAAGTCATTAATGCAACACATTCAGAAGACTGGGAGAAGCATTCCCACATGATATACATAAGTCTTCTTATAGTTTCATCATCAGAATTATTTATTTGTGAAATAAAAATTTTTCCATAACATAAGCCAGATCAAATTTATATAGGATCAAGGTAACTCTGAAAAAATCCTGAAGCATCCTCTGACAGGAAAGACTTAAAAGGTCTTTCTTGACCTCCTCATGCCTCAAGATTTGTTAGGTTTTTATTTTACTTTTCTATTACTTACCAGGCAAAGGATGAATTTTAGTAGCAGATATGGTTCTTCTTGCACGTCTAGAACTGTTTCTTCTTTGAACAGTAGAAATCGCTGTTACTCTGTGTTTACGATCTGTTTTAAACAAAATGCATTATCATCAACTATAGAATTACATACGACATGGATTAGATGGAAAGCTGCTAAACACCTTATTCTTAAGCTGCTCAAAACCTTTCATGAAAAACACAGGAAGGTTTTGAAATAAGGTGATGAGGAAAACCTAGGGCCAGATGTTTTATATTTTCCTGAATGGATTTTTTTGGAAATTCCCTTCAGGTTTGCCCCTTTTAAATTATTCCTTCCCTCCTCTGTACTGTATACCTTGAACAAATTTTGAAAGTTTATCAAAGAAGTACATGTCCCAGTACAGATTCAGCCTCACACTGCTGACAGTGGAATAGCAAGGATGGAGCACACTGGCATCCTAGGAAGCTGACAGATTCTTTGCAAGTGTGGGGTGTTCATCTTTGGAAACACAGTTGGAGAGCAAGCTCTATACCACCCAGAGAAAGGTAGAGCTGGGTTGAACACCTCTGACTGTCTTCAGCACCCAGTTCATAAATTTCTCAGTCTTTCCATCCTTTGGCTGCTCTCTTAATACTGTGCTCTTGGTGGGGTTATTGCAATTGATTGTGCAACTGTTATGGTTAGCCCTGTTCTACAATGATAACAGTTCAGGGCTCAGCTTCTGATGACGGGCTTGCTCCAATTCTACCTAACAGAATTGATTTTTATCTTTTTCTTTTGAGAACACTAGAAAACTTCACCTTTAAGAAATTCACTGAATTAGCATTATTTAGGTCATGATTTTTTTATGAATGCCAGTGGAGATCTAATGCATGCACTGTAACAGTTAATGTCAAAGGAAGCTCTGGAAGGCAAGAGTAGAAGGGAAAAGGCAAAAGGAGTGATTTCTAATTTAGCTCCTTTGTCATGGATCGGTAGTAACCTCCACCAATTTTATTTGGATATGTTATTTTATACACTCATGGAAATAACTTCATTAATGTTTCAGAGATTTTCAAAGTCTGCCTAGCAGAATGTCTTCGAAGGTCTCAAGAGGAAATGAATAATTCCATATTTCTTAACAACTTTCAGTAGTGCTCAGAAATTAAGAGAAAAACTACTAACTGAATTATGATTGTAAAAATTCTTAGCAGCTGTTTTAGTCATATAGTAATATTCCGCTGTGTTCCTTGGGCAGCACTGAAACAAGCAGTATGTAGACTTGCAATTAAAGGTGGCATCATAATATATACACATAAGGAATACAACCCTTAAATCTGTTTTTTATGTGCTTGTCTTTTTGTCACTAACATATTGAAGTTGTTTTTAATGTTATAAATTTAACTAATAAAAACACTCTTCCTCTATTAACAGAAAATGTAGTCTATAAGCAAGTCAGTAACTAGAAGCCTCAAAAGGGCATCTTCTCCTCCCTGCTTTTGTCCATGACAATTCTGAAAAACCTTAAGAATAAAGGCAGTAAATCATTAATCATCACTACTAATAGTTCTGCACTAAAAATGGGATGTTATGACTTAAAGCATAGAAAACCATACTCATGACATTTATAGGTAGCTTTGAAATTACAGATAAAAGTCCTTTAAATTAGAGCATTCAATAGCTCACTTATAAAGACCTAATTTACACTTTTATATAATTCACATTTTTATATACATAAAATAAGTCTCAGAATTTGGGTCTAGCAATAAGTAAAAGATCATGTATTTTAACTAAGATAATCTCATAAGGAGTTTCTCA
This sequence comes from Grus americana, assembly GCF_028858705.1. Classification (NCBI taxonomy): domain Eukaryota; kingdom Metazoa; phylum Chordata; class Aves; order Gruiformes; family Gruidae; genus Grus; species Grus americana. Next base: position 25,415,959 of record NC_072855.1, read on the forward strand.
AATCTCTAATCAGATTTGCCATTTTAAGCAACTATTTTGCTTATTCATTAAAATATATGCATAAAATATTTACATTATGCAAAAAAAATCACAGAAACATTTTGTGTATGGGCACTCTTCCTTCTGTTCAGTTATGATTAAAGCTAGACTCCTATTGCTCTTTCGTTACAAAATTGCCTGTGGCTACAGCAAGGATGATCAGAGGAATGGATATGGCTTATCATTTTTTTATTAACCCTGTGACCAAGGTCCCTATTCGGCAGCTCTGGACTACAAGGCAATGGACATGTGCCTGGTAATACCGACTAAACGCTGGTTCTCTGGAGGCATTCTGTCCACCCAGGGCTGACACTGGCAGAAAGTCTGGAAATTGCTGTGAAAAGCATCTAAGAGCTATTATCTCAGGTAACAGGTTAAGTAACGTGCTTTGCACACTGATGAAAGGAAGTGTGCTCCCTGTACCACTTACCTCTGACTTGGGATGAAAAAAAAAGACCAGCAGCTGACAATGGGTCAACTTTCTGCATTGTTTTTGTGCAGAGGACTTTATCTTGATTGCTCCAAAGTCCCCTGCTCAGGCTACTCCTACACTTTTATTCTTGCTTTCTTCATTGCATATTGCTAGAAGAAATACTGTACATTCCAACTTCAGCCTGCATCCCAAGTGAACTGCATGTCTTGGCTGGTGAAGGCATTTTGTAGAAACAGTTGTTTCAGTCTCTGAACTAAGGACAAATTCTTTCATAGCAAAGTTTTAACCACTAGGAATAGCCAATAGTGCTGATTCAGAGATTGCAGCACTATTGTCTTTGCTGAAATAACAGCAAAGAGAAGAAATGTTATCTGGGCTTAATTCAGCTCTGGGGTTAAGAAGGCATAGTTTGGTTGACCTGTATGGGATTACACCACTGCTGAATTTAGATAACCAGTTTTCAGGACAGACAGCTGAGTGCATATCTCCTCATATCTATCCTGTAATTTTTCTTGACCATGACCTAGATGAATCATCTTCAGGAAGGAAAGGGTATTTCAATCTGCTTATATTGGTCATTGGCATTTCTGCTTAAGACCTTCAATGCGGTTCAACTGTAATTGTTTTATCTACTGGAATCAGTCTGAAAACAGAAGTTCATATCACCAAGGATCATAGGCCACCAAGCATCTGTCAAAAAAGCCGTATTTCATTCACCATCAACAAGCTTGGATTTGCATCCACAATTCAGAGGTGAGAGGTGATAGTATCAAACATCTGAGTACTTCAGCCCCTCTATAAGAACCTTTTACAATATTACAATTAAAATATTGGTGTCTGAACCACATTAATAATCAACAGCTTTGTTATTGTAAATTAATACATTTTTTCATTGCATAGACATTTAAATTCATGCACATTAACTTCGTGTTACTTACAGTTTTGTTCATTTTCTTGGACTATTTTGTAGATGACGATTGAAATAGTAAACACAAAAACTACTGGAATCATAGTGAGCCAAATGATCTTCGACATACACATTGGATCTGTCCATGAAATGTGGAAAAGAGAAAATGAAGCAGGAAAACACTGGCAGAAAAAAAGTAGAACAATCTATCCTGGTAGGTTATCTGAACATGCCTATCCCTACAGATGAAAATTTAAAGCAAAACAGAAGATTATGCCTTTTTCTTTCAGCCTTCTTTGTTGTTTGAATTTGTTTTCTATCTAGAATTTAGCTTCATTTTCACCTGTATCTATCTCCCCATGTCTGAAATAGTTATAGGTAGCTAAGTGAATGAAAACTTTTCCTATTTGTATAAACTATTATATGCAACTCAGCCAGGAAGAAAATACTTCAAAGATCAACATTTTCATTTAAGGTAGAACAATGGTCATATATATCCCCTCTTTGGATGGAGAACGGAAGGAATTGGTCCACTCTCCAACACTGACCTGTACTGGCATTCTCAACCTCCTGGTCTGTCTTCACATACGGAAGATGGTAAGATTCTAGATATGGAAATTTTCTTATCAAAAAGTGAGGAAATGCCACCAACAGAACCCTGCGAGGGGTGTTCTTTTAACCAAAGCTGCCTTGGGGGAGAATCAGCGTGGGACTGGGTGTAGGAGGTAGGCTGTTCTTCGGACAACAGCTGCTGCAGAAATGCACTCACATTCCGCAGGGAATAGTTCAGTAACTAGTACAAGCCAGGACTATATACCACAGAGAAAGGACATGGGGAACTTTCCTCCCTGGTTGTTTGAAAGACCTTTCAAACTTCTTTGGCAGCTGCATGTTAATGCATACCTTAGCATTGTCAAATAACTATTTTAAAAACCAACTATGTTACTATGACTCATATAAAGTCAAATTACAGACTATAGCCAAACCACTGTTTTCCTTTCCTTGATTTAGAACAGGATAATTAGACCTACAGCAACTTCCTTTGTGTGTCTCCTCCACTGAGAAGTCATGAAGTAACTGCCAATAACCTCATGGCTCTTTGAGGTAAGCACAACTCATCCCTCCTAATTTAGAACCAAAAATATCTTTTATACAGTCATTAGGCTCCTTTCAAACAGAGTACTGTACCCCATCTTGGAATGACTTGTAATGACTTGTATATCAACCTTGCCTAGTCAAAGCCCTGAGCATCCCTCTAGCTTTGTTTTGAAGTAAATAGAAAAAAAGATGATGCATTGTTAATTTTTATTGTTAATTTGAGATAACTACTGCCCAGATAAATCACCATTAGCAAAGTTTATAGTATATACATATTATATATATTTAAGTATATATATATACTTATAGTTTTGACACAAGTTAGCAGGGCAAATTACAAACTATACTCCTCTCATAGCTAGACCTACTTATTTTTAAAAAAAAAATAAGCTGCCCTCTCTTCTCTAGGATTTTACCTGGACTTATTCAACACAGGTTTAGCCAACTCCAAACCACATATTTTTTACCAGCAAAGGTACAGCATCAAACATATTTTCCATACAAAACTAAATTAATGTAATAATTCAGCAATTCCCAGATGGCAGGCATTGGATATAGATACGCTGGAAGACCCGACCATGGTCAGGCAATCAGCCAAAAAACTCCTGCAGCACAAAGAGAAATTTAAAAAGCTGACAGGCTGTCCTCTGGGAAAACTAAGCCTAGCTCAGCTGAAGATTTCTCTTTTAAGTGCATTGTACTAAGGATTTATAATAGGATGTTGCTGTACAACATTAAGAAAAGTCAAACCTGTCTCCTGCTTCTTCTGCCACTGAAGTGAACAGGAATTTTTTTATTTACCTCCAAGGCAACAGAATTATGCCATTATCAGGGAGTGGAGAGGAAAAAAGTAATACCAGGTTTTGTCATACATGCAATTTGTGAGTCTGTCACTGCTAAGCAAAAAAATGTACAGACACTTACTTTGCTGTGTTGCTTCTAGGGGGAAAAAAAACCCCACAGCTAAACCTGCTTTAAATCACTATAAAAACTGTCAGTTGCCTACTAAAGATGATCTTTTACTAAGAGATGATCAAAATTGTATTATTTTCTTGTGAAATACTTAAATACTTTCAAATGGTTGCTGAAAGCAGAGAACTACCTACTGGATATTTTTTGCAAGATTGATATTGTTTCTGGTTTGTTTTCCATCCTGACTCTCCTTTGTAACTTACATTCCACATAAGACTTCAGTTGCAGTGAAATATTTATACAATCATTTTGGTCTTCCATCATTGCCACTAGACAGGAATGATTTAGGTATTCTTCGGCTGCATTTCTTCCTCCGACTGTAGAATTGTTGATGTGGATTTCCAGCAGGTAGTAAGTATTATACTCCACTTTTTCTTTCTCGGAAACCGTAGTGAAATTAAAATATTTATAAAAATAAATAACATCTTCTGTTTTCACTTCAAGTGAGCCTTTTTCTTTTGGAACTAAAAATTAAAACAGAACTGTTATACAACATGTGGTAGACAGACAACTCTCAGAAAGAACATAAAAAAGTTCTCTATCTCATTTACAAAAATATACAGTAGGCTTTTACGTTATTGATTATGATAAAATGGACAAAAGGATACCATGTAAAGTTATTCTGAAGAGATCTGAAGAGTATTGATCATCTGCACAAAATATATTTCCACTGCAAATTATGGCGCCTTTTTGCTTTACTACCAGCTTCAGTGCTTTTCAGTTTCCTGTTGTTTTGTTATCTGTTGTCAATGGCAATAAACAAAAATCAGGCTATGAAAAAAATAAAAACCAAGTAAAAGCCATATGATGATAGAGATTTGAAGCATGCATCTAGTCTATCTGCTATCAGTTGCAGAAGGTCCTTGTTTCACTTCAAACCACACAACCTGTGAGACTTGCACAATGTCAACAAGAAACATAGGTAGGCAAGACATTGTCAAAAGTGTTAGACTTGTATAGGTATGACTGAGAACAGAGCTTGTCCGCATATTTTCTGTTTTGTTATTTTCCATATTGGTTAAGACAGCTATTGTGTAATAAGAGCATGATGCCATTGGAAAAGAACTGCATTTCTTATATTCAGGACTTGGCCTGTTGCCCCTGTTGCTGACAATGTTAGGAAAGCAAAATTCAGAGGCATCCTCTTCCCTAAAAGTTTCCAGGTACTTTGCAAGTGTATATGGCACAGAAGGAATACGCTGCTGCTGCTCTGAAAAAATGTGAATGTTGCTGAACTCTTCTCTGTATTGATGTACCAGTCCTTATTCAGTGCTGCCTTCTATGAAATATGCAAGACCATTTCTGATACTACACAGTTGTGGGTATCATAGACTACAAGCGCAAAAATGGTTATTTCTTGTATAGCTGCCATGTGAATATTTAACATCTTTGAATTGGTTCTTCAGATACTTGCTCACAACCTATCTTCTTATAATATCAGCAATCTACATGTAGAGTTCCACAAAGAAATTTAAAAGCAAATTCAGTGTGAAAACTGATCAGAAACTACACTCCCTAAAAATAAATACTTTAGAAAATTTAGCAAGATTAAAAGAATAAAGATGGGGATATAAAAGCATTCATACAAGCCAGACGGCAGAGGTCAAATTTGCAACAGAAATATTCCAGGAGGCTGCTGGATAAGGCACTCTCTTCTCACAGCACCTTCCTTGCAGACAAATACAAAGGCCTCTGAAGATGACACAGTCCCCCATGATTTTATACAAGATCCTCAAAGAAAAGAAATCAGCATTTTGCTAGCGACATGTTTCACTGACAGCCAGGAATGAATACCACTGAGAATCTGGCATAAAATCTGTATTTTCTAGCCATGCAAAGACAAGCTAAAAAACCCCCATTGTTCATAGATTTGTAAGGACCATAGAGAACCAGCAGCATATTATAATTTTCTTTTAACTATGAAATAAAAACATGTCTTTATGTTGTAATTAATGACTTCAAAATTAAGTATTTCTCTTCCTCTACTTACTTTTTTCAGCTACTGACCCTGATCCTTTGCGATCAACATTCACATCTCTGTTGGATTCACACTCCGTGTGTTTAGTATGAGACTGTTGTTCCTTCCTGGAGGACTGGCAAATACATGGAACATTTTGGAAATTGGAATGATTTACAATGGCCTTCAGTAAAATAGTCTGGTTTTCTCTTCCTTGATGCACTGATCTTTTGCAAGAATTGTTAAAAGTACAAAGTGGAAAACTGGTGTTATTTGATGAACAGGTATCTACACATGACACAATTACAGTGTTAGCTGAAAAAAAAAAAGTACTATATTAGCAAGACAATCATAGAGGACACATGGACAAATACATGCATGGAAGCATCATGTGATAGATCCTTTAACCATCTTATGGTGAAACGCACTTTCTTTCTTGAGGGTTATGGCAGCACATTAAATGCATGAAGAAGTGAGAAAAAGCAAGCACAGAGTCTTCCCACAACCTAGATGCTGGATTTTATTGCTGAACTGTATGAAATCTCTTGTAATACTAATTTAAATTTGTGGTGGTATGTAGTCACATTCCTGTTTCAAAGCTGCTCTGATTTGATTGTACTTGAAAAGAAGATGAAAGCACTTGTGTTTGAAGGGGGAGCTCAGCCCTGGAACTCTGCAGTTGCAATGCACCAGTGCAATTATGTTGTAAAACAGCTATAATTGGAACGAAAACTTTCTTTCTAATGACATTGAAACCACACAGTGAAAATACACAGAAATGCTGCTGAATCCTCCAACCATACCCTTCACGTTCTCTTATATTCAGTCAACAAACACCAATCTTAATTGTGACCATTGGGTTTGGTATTCATAGTCCAATTTCGGTATCAAATTACTGTATCTAGAGTACATTAATGCAGTTCTGGCAAGTAGCAAAAAACCCATAGAATTAATTATTAATGAGTGTTATTTTAGCTGTCTTCCACATTAAAGTAGGGCTTTATCGTACAAATCCTGCATTTTTACTTGAGTTAACTTTGAACAATTTTTTTCAATATGGAAAGAAAATGAAGAATAAAAAACTTCTGGGACCCCAACATGAAATATGTATTTGTGAATACAAATAACCACCTCCCAGAGTTGATGCAGCACTAACCTATAGTTTTCTAGCTGAGCTTCCAATTCTAGTAGTACCCTTGCATCTCTGTGAAGAGGAAATTTTGCATCTAACTCCCATTATGAGTAATTGGAGTAGTATGTTCATAAATCCTTATGTATAGAGAGAAAAACATAGCCTTTAATTGCTCCAGTGCTCAGCTGCAATCTGATAGCTTCAACAGGCCACCTGTGCTTGCATCACAGCAGGCTGACCTCAGAAACTCTTCAGTGAACGATTTCAGACAGGATACAGAAATAAAATCTAAAATCCAATGCCAAAGTCAATTATCTTCACTTTACTAACACTACATCAGAGAGTCATAAAATCCTTATAAAACATAATAAATTGAAATGTAAAATATACATCCTATGCAGGTAAGAAAATAATTCATTTTAATACAAAAAGGAAAAATGTCAGACAAAATTTATGGCTTGATCTTTCCCTGAGGCGAGTCAAAACATTTTCCTTGAAACGCTTACGATCTGACCTATGCAACCTGGAGTGGAGCAAGCTCCTGAGGTCAAATTCTTCCAGCTGAAGGAGGCGTTTTGTGCAGAGCTTCTCTGACATGAGCTAGGAGATGAGCCAGGAGCAGAAATTGAATGCTTATTCTGCTCTCACAGCAAGGCGTGTGTGCATCTGGGCAACCAGTCTAAAACCACTGCTACAGCTCTCCAGGTCAACTAATGGTAATTCCCTACTACACCCCTTTCACCAAGAAATTTGCACAGACTTGGGAATCTGCTGACTGCACTGTGACAGCAGTCTATGTGCAGCACTATGAAGTCCATTTTGGATTGACAAATGGCTAAACAGGCTCCAGAGCTGCCCGTGAGCCATGTACATAAGTAAAAGGCATGTTAGGCTATATATTGTTGAACACTTTAAGTAGGGCTGCAAAAAGTCCAGACTTTCCCAGTGGATTACATGGCAGACAGGAGCCGTACCCACAAGAGGCTAGCTCCTGACTGCAGGACTGGGAAGCACCCTCCCAAAAGTAAACATCACCAGAAAAGTGGAAAGAGTTTTGTGCAATCTGAACGCAGACAGCCTGTAGAGTTAAGAGGATCACTGAGGTGAAACCATGCAAAGTATCTCTAGGAAACTGCTTTATATTCAAAGGTCTGTAACCCTCTTGCTTGATGTTAGGAAGTTCTGTGATTATGAAATTCCTTTATTAAGGTTCTATTTACAGAGTGGTTTTCCATATAAAATCCAACTCCATTAGAATGAAATTATTCACAGGGAAGATCTGAATTTGTAAAAAACTTGCTTCTCATTAAGAAAATAAAAAAAATTTCATTTTGGATTGCCTTTTTTTCATTTGCTCTGTTGTATTCTGTTTTGAATCAATTCAGCAGTATATAAAATCGCATTTTTTATCACTTCCTTACAGAAATGATAGTCATCACATAATATTGCAGAGATACAAGGCCTGCAGTACAAATTGAGGAATACACAACTGACAGATTACAGGAGATGTACTCCATCAAGTAGCTGGACCCAGAGGACAGGACTGGGATTGAGAGCATCAGACTCCAAACAACAACCTCCTGCTCTAAAGCAATGTAGTTTAAAGGTTCAATGACTTGTAACCAAACAAGTGGGTTGCTTTACAAATATAAAGGAAACATTTCACTTTTGGCAATGCTGAACTGTATTCTTTTGATAAATTTTTAAAGGCTTGGGTTTTTGCAAATTGATTTCCCCCTAAATTTCTGTTTAATGAGAAATTTCCATTTTTATTCCCACTCTGGAATGAAAATAAATTCTGGAACTTCCCCTGGGATAAAACATCCAAGTTTCATTTACTTCTATGTGTATACTTGGCTTGCCTGCCATTTCAGAGGTTATGAAGTACCCACAACGTTAATGTGATCTTAGAAAAGCCTGTGCAATTAGGAGGTCTCTGCCACTCCTTTAGGAACTCCTCACAGAGGAAGACACACTGACTGTGTTTCACATCTCAAAGATTTCCAACAACAAATCTGTGTGGTGAGGCTTCACGGGGTAACCAGCAATTTGAAACATCTACAGCAAAGTAATTCTCTACATTTTAGGTTTGCCACAACATCTGAAATAAAAACAGTTTCCAACAGAAGGTTTTCAATGAACTAGAGACCCAGGTCCCTTGGAATTTTCAAAATAAATAGTTCAACATATTTACTTTCTCATGTAATTCAGACATTGTTACACAGTCTGTTATATAGTTATATAGTTTTTAGAACATCCAAGATATGACAATGGTTCTAATTTTCCATATATAATTTGGCGCTGTATTGTGCTCATATACTTCACAATCTTATTTTAGACTCGCTGTGATTAAGATCATATGTAGATATCAGAATTGCAGGGATTATCCTATTGCAGCATAAAGCATCGACAGTAAGAGCAATCTAGGAAAGTTATCATGGAAAAATGCAATTACTCTGATGTCTGACTGTAAGGTCAATGTTTTCTTCTGCTAATAGTCATGTCATTGTGTATTTGCATTTTGTGCTAGCAAACACTTTGATTACTTCTGCATGGAGTTAAAACATTAACTATTCCAACATCTTAAACTGACTCATCAATTTTATGATATTAAAAACTTACGGCAGCTTACCAGGTTTGTTCATTTATAAACTACAAAAATCTATAAATTATATTCTAGTTGCATGTTTATTCTTTGTGGTTAATGAACATAGAAATGTAAATATAAGTAACCTAACCTGGATATATTTTGATTTTTTTTCCCCCCAGAAAATTATCCTTCATGAATAATTTATTTCATCATGCCTGGGAACACACACCATTTGTCAAAGGGATGCTTTTTATTATAACATTTATCTATTCAAAAGCTTACTTAGGAATGGATGTGACAAAACTATTTTAATATTAATTTATTTATGAATTTTTAAGAAAGCACTGAACGCATACCTTACACACATAGATTTTGCATCCATCCTAAATCCAGTATTGTTACCTTTAGGATCACAAAGATGTATTTGGGATTTATGTTAAAAGATTTGCTTCACTCAGTTATACCTATTCTGTACTACTTTTTGTCAGGTTACCACTGCATATCTTTCACAGACAGCATCTCATACCAGATAGTAATTGGACAAAGTTTTATAGGCATTTAACTATAGACCTTAAAAAAAGGTTTTGTTTTTTAAGACATGAGTACCTGCTATAAAAGAACATACATATTTTGACTACTTTCTTAATGATGAAGCCAGTAAAAGTACAGTTGCATGGAAATAGTTACCAAAAATTTTGCAGTGTACGTAATGAATGACAAAATCCTTTCAAATTACCACAGATAATTAACTCTGTTGGTTAAAAATCTAACCAAAAAAATCTATATGCTTTGCAAAGTCCATATGAGTACAGCATCCTAAGCATCGCTTTTAGGAAAGCACATGCCAGCTTTTCAATTGCAATCAGACTTTAGAATACGTAAAAGGCTATTTATAAAGCTGATCACTCACCTTCATGGATTTTGAAAAATTCAGGTAAACAGAAAAAAACCATGGTAATTATTCCTAGTACTAATCTGAAGAGTTCTGATTTTCTTAAAAGCAAGCACATGTCACTGAAGCACTCCCATCTACCATAGTGGTGATAACTTCCTTCCTGTTTTAGCTTTTAACTTAGTGCAGACTTTATGCAAAATAACGTCTATTCATTTCCTTTTTCTAATATGACTTTTCTTTTTACTTCTCGGTACATTAAGTCGTATAGAGATAAGTTCTGTTCTTACATTGACATAGATGAGGATGATTCAGATGAATACACTGAAGACAAAACTCATGTGCCACGATGAAAATAAGAGAAAAATCATGCATAGAAACGATTTTATTCATTTGGGGTAGTTTTGTTTTAGGAACATCACCCCCTAATGGTCACTTCCATATACCTTCTAATCAGTAAATGAATCATCTTTGTGAAGAAATTTTGTTCTCATTTGGCCAAGAAGATTTTTAAAAAATTAGTCAGACTCTCATAAAAATGAGTCAGAACCACATGTGTCAGATATGGAGATTTTATTGTTTTATTTATATAAATATGCATTGGGAGCAGGGGGAAGATAATTTTATGTAATACAGAATCTTTAGACTTTAACAGACTATTAATTTGATCATTATTTCTGATCTGGCAAATAAATGATGTACTAAGTACAATGAACTGACTGTGAGATGTTCATATTATCATTGCTGCTGTATTCTTAAAAGACAACAGATGTGTTACCAATCTGTAGAGTGTCTTCAGTGTGCATGTTACTATCACAAGAAGACTGGATAGAGCCAATACTATTTCTACACTTTGTAGTCACAATTTTTCAGTTAAAAAAGTGAAGCTTTTCATTCTGACAACCACCATGATATTCCATAAATTCTCCTATAGATGAGACTGCAAAGAATACTTCTGAAAAGTTCCAAATAAAATTACTCTGAATAATGCATACGTAAAACCAATTTGACTCAAATATAGAGTATATACAGTATGAAAGATTTAATTAATTCAGAAAGCTCTCTTCTGATATAGTATTAAATATTGAGTACTACCCAAATGCAGCAATGCTGTTGAAGTTAAAATAAGAAATGTCCTACAAACCTGAAATGCCCTTCTTGTCATCCAGCTATCTCAGAAGATGAGTGAGCCAGGTGGAAGCATATACAGTATTCATTCTATAGAAAGGCTCTTAATGGACCTGTAGTGAATATAATTTTGTTCATATGATATTTTAAATGTAGCACTTTTATGGAATGAAAACAATGAGACCAAAGCAAAATTAACTGGGGTTTTTTGACAGTATGGTACAACAGTAGTACTAGGGATACAAAAAATCATAGATATGAATTTAAAAAGTAAAATACACCCACTGTGCAATTTATATTTGTCAGCTGTTAGCAAATTAGCTCTACTTTGCATTGCCCCTTAAGTATCTTCCACATCAGTTATTTATATTTTCCTGTTTTCAAGGTCGGATGGTGTTCATCCATCCTTTATGCCCAGAAGGAATGGAGAAAATACTGGAAAATAACAGGAGGACTTTGTCAAGTAATATGTGTATCTGTCCCTTTCTGATACACTCAGACTTTCATCCTTATTGGTAGTGCCCACAGTCAGAATAGAAGTTGCCCTACAGTTCAGCCTGATATAATAATAGCCTGTGGAATATGTTGAGTTTCAGATCCTACAGAAGAAGCTTTCCAAGAACTCTCCAGTAAGCAGATGTCTTAGGGCTGTTAGATGTTTAAGATATCTGTTTAGGGTTATTGTGATGGCACATATTAGTTTAGTTTCTGAGTTCAGGATCCCACGTGTGATCTGTCCACACATCCCCAAGGAACACCGTCAGCTTTAGACATTATTACCCTTAGGCAGCTGTGCGTGTGTAAACTAGCTGAACCATGCACGTGTGTGTGACCTGACCCGTCAACTGATGTGAAAAACATGAGTTTTCCTTCTTGGGGACATGATTCTCTCCAGCTAGCTAATAATTTTTACACAGCTGGAACAATGAGTACCTTTGAAAACCCTATCCTTTGGTCAAATTTAGTTAAAACTGGCTACAGCATTTAAAGTCAGCTGGGATGAGAACTGGCAGACAAAGCACGCAGCCACGTAGGCCACACTTCCTTACAGAATTAGGCAAAGAAAGCATGATATACCTCATTACTGCATCAAAGTTATACCGCCACGCCTCAGCAATGGTCTTGCACATGCTTAAATCGGTTTTATCAATTGGAGGCACATCTGTCACACAGTCTACTAATTTGGAAAATTATTGTACCTTTGGATGGCAGAAGTCACCGATAAGGCATTGGGTAACAAGGCTGGCAAAGGCTGGACTGTGTTTGCCCATTAGATGGGGAGCACAGGCTGCCTCAGCACGGCACGGTGCCAGGGGTCTGGGAGGAAGTTAACAGCTGCGTTGTGTGTCACTGCAGATTTATTTCATTTAAATGGGGGAGTGGAAAGTTTACGGAAATGCTTAGCTTTGTGGTTTTTAGAAGACAGGCAAGGGTACCCAAGGGCAGGATGAGGCCTTTCATGGGGTTAATCAAGAGAAACTCCACAAAGGGGGTTTCTGCCTCCCCCGCCGTTTCACCCGCCCCGCCGGGAGGGGGAGCGCGAGCGCAGCGCGGGCGGCGTCACTGCCTGAGGAGAGCAGCCACAGCCCCGCCCCGCCCCACGCGGCCACGCGCTGCCCCTGCCCTTGGGCGCGCGGAAGGCGGCGGTTGGCTGGCGGCGGCGCGCGCTTCCCGCCCTGGGGCAGGAGGCGGAACCGGCGGCTCGGCGGGGTGGAGGCGTGGCGCGGTGTCCCGCCCCACCTCTGGATCCTCTTCCCCCGCCCCGCCCCGCCCCGCCCCGCGCGCGCGGCCGGCCCTAGGGCCGGAGCCGCCCGAGCGCGCAGAGGAGGGGCCGGGAGCGGGGCCCTTGGGGACCCGTTATCGCCGGGGAGGGATCGCCCAGTGCCCGCGGCCTTCCCCGGCAGAGCGGGAACGCTGGCTGCCGCCGGGGCGGAGTGGGAGGGGACGGGAGGGAAGGGGAGGGGGGTGCCGGGGCCTCCCTGGCGATTTTTTTCTTTCCCCGCCCCCTCCCAACCTCGCCCCCTTCCCGGACCTTGAGAGGTGAGAAGGGCGGTCGGGGTTTGGCAGCGAGAGGAAGGGTCTGGGGTTGCCGGGAGGGGGAGGAGAAAGCGAGGAGGAGGAGGAGGGCGAGGGCTAGCGAGGGGCGGGCTCCTACCCTCCCCTCCGCCGGGCTCTCGCCTGCCCGCTTTGCCGGCTGTGGAGAGCGGCTGGCGGCTGCCGCCCTGAGGAGCGTCCCGAAGGGGGGCGGGGAGGGGTAACGGTCCCCGGGCTGAGCGCGGGCTGGGGCGGGAGCCTGCGCCCCGCCGCGGTGGCAGCCCGGTCAGGCAGGGCCCGGGGACGGTGCGGGCACCCCGGCGGGGAGGCGACGGTCTGATGCAGGACGGGGCGGGGGCTGTTGTGCAGGGCACGGAGACACGAGGTCTGCGTCCCGCCGGGCGGGGTAGCCCCCGTGGCTGACTCAATTGAAAGCGTTCAGAGCGAAGAGCTGGTAAAAGTGCAGTTAACACACTAGGCTTTAAGGTATTTGCAATTTGTTTGTCTCTTAACCTTTAGGATCGTAGTATGAAATAGTGAAAAACTAGTTTGGGTTTTGGTTTTTTTTTTTCTCAAACTGGTCGAACAGAGTAGAGCAGCGACTACCAAATCACCAGAATGGGGAGTGGTGTTATTACACGGGGGAAAAAAAAAAAGTATAAGTATTGAACATCAAAGAACTGCTCTTTACGTATATTATTGGTCCGTGTTTTTCCTTAAAACCTTTTTGTGGCTTTGGGCTTTGAACTCGCACTCGTTTAGCTGTGTGAACAGTGATGTAGCTTAGCAGTCCGGCTGAAGTCAAGCCATCTATGGCTCGTTATCAGTGTGTTTTAGCAGTAATGTCAACAGGAAAAAGGGGAGGCTTGCGTTTGTTGGTTTCTTTTACTTAAAAGTTAATTATGAAATTATATAAGCTAAACTCCAAATACAGTCTTATTTTCAAGTCAAAATATCACTCAAGTCTCCTTACATGAATAGGAACAAAAATTTGAACTTATGGTTATGTCGGTGTAGCTTTTGTATCTAGACAAACTCTATGTATTGTGGGGATGGATCCTTTTTAAAAACAGATCACAAGATGTTTTTTTCATTTTGGTCGTTTCTCATGAAGGTATTTTTGGATGAGAATTTTCAGAGGCATATGTGGCTGAATATAAAAAAAAACAAAACAAGCAAAAAGGCCTTGTTCTTGAACTTCATAGGTGCATTTGTTATCGAGGATATTGCATTCCCATCTTATGTTTTTCCTGTTTTCCACTTGTGGAACAATGCAAAGGAGCATAGACCAGGATAAAACCAAAATAATAACAACACTAATCTGAGTCAGAGAGCTTTGTTTTCTGCCATGCATCAGCTTCATAGAGCTGTCCCTTAAGTGTGTTCTCTGGATGGGCAGGTCTGCTACCAAAGCCAGCAGTAGATTTTAATACATTGTGTTTTATAGAAGTGCAATGACTGCAAATTGAAAATATAAAAGAATTTGAATGAAGATGAAAAAAATCTTCCATTAGACCATTATGGTCAAACTGTAACTGCAAACTGTGACCAGCAACTTGACAAACTTATTCCAACTCTCTGGACTCTTGTATCACCAGTGCATTTAAAAAGATTGTTCTTTGGTTGTGTTGATATAATTCAGTGTTTCATGATGTGGTAAAGAAGCTACCTAATCAGACAGAACATGACCCCATAATGAAAGTTGCTACAGCTCTTAAGAAATTACAATGTGATTTTACATTTCCCTTGCAAAACTCTTACAATAGCAAAATTTGCTTCCTCCCCTGTCAATTAAATTGCCTTTTATTATAGAGATCTTACCAAGTAGAAGAATGCATTAATTACAAACCTAACTATCCACTGTTTGCTTTTATCATAAGAACAAAATCATTGTTAAACTTTCATTTGAAATTACCAACAAAACAACTGCTGACCATAAATACATGTATTAATTGGCTGTATGGCCTTAAAAACCAATCATATAGGAGGGATGAGGTTATGTGCTCCAGATGCAAGAGTGAGGTGACATTACTATTCAGACAGCTAGAAGGTTCTTGCATCTAGTAGAAGAGATCAGACCATGAGAGGTCAAATATTAGGAACTGTGTTATGCATGCAGGTGTCCTGTGGGGCTATGTTTTCTTTCACTTTAAAGTGCCTATAGCCAATTTGGTGCCAAGCTGAAAGCAGACACATACTATTTAAGCAGGCAAGGTTTTCTAAGTAGAAGTCTTACTTTGGCTGGAAATTTTTTAGTGGCCTGTAAATTGGAAAGGGTTGAGAACCACTGTAACAGTAAGTGTGCATTTTTATAGAGCTGCTCCATTTATTGAAGCACGTTTAGTGGTGGCACTATGCTTTATTCACCAATATAGTCAATGTTAGTCTTTGGCAACAGTGGTTTAAGTGCTTCATGTGGCAGAGCAGTTCTTCACTGCTCTTTTCTTCATGGAATTACAGCTAGCCAAACATAGGAGTGAAGATGCACTAAGGTTATTTACAACAAACAAACCTGTCTGTAACCCAGTGTTTCTTGAGAGTTTAGGTATTCAAATTTGATATTAATTTCTCCTCTTTCTTTGGAGTCTTTGTTGATGTAAGTGTAACTTGAAGCTGTGGAAGGAACTAAGGTGACAGTTGTGCAGTGACATGCTTTTATCACCTTCATCTCAGAAAGTTTAGGAATCATGGGATAAATGGAAGGAAGTTCTATCTGAATAGAGTAGGCAATCTGCTTTCAAGATTATTTTGTTTTCCCCAATGGCTCGTTCTTATTTGTTTGCACTGTTGTTTTTCTGCCTCTAGATTTTTTTTCTGCTACCTCACATTTTTGGAAGGAGGAAGACAAATGGAACTACATGATTCTTTGATCACCTAGAGATCATTCCAGTGTTAGAGGTAATTATTGTATTTACTCAATTCTAGCAGTAAGTTATGCTACAAAGAACATAACTTTAGCCCACAAAGGTACTGGGTCTTCCTTACACCTGAAACTTCATCTTTTTTGTGTTCTGTATCTTGTGAGGGCTTCCTTCTGATGAGCATACACAAGCAGGAATTGACTTTGCTTTTGTGGACTTCACATCCTAGTGTTGGGAGCATTTTTATGTGATATCATCGCTTCTGCTCTTTATAAAAGCATGCTTTGTAGAAGACTGTCAGTATTACTATAAAGTTCAGATTTAATCTTTTCAAAATGCTTGAGAAACCTCTAACTTTGAATCTTTTAATCATTATAGGCAAAACAGGAAAAGTTGATACTGAGAGAAAATACTGCTTTAGAGCAATGGTTATGACTAGAGACCCACCAACTGCACAGTCAAATCTCATGACTCCAGTAATACTGACTGGTTTTCACTTTCTTTCTTTTTTTTAAGCAGGAAAGTAGTAAGACTGTTCTAAGCTAAAGTAATTTTCAAAGGGAATAGCTTTGACATTTATACAAAGCAAAGGGATAAAAGAATGTTGAAAACATGAATACATGCAAGAACCTAGCTTTATCTGAACTCTCTAAAGTAAAATACTGCTGAAAAAATAGTGATGAGGGTGAGAAAAGCAGTCCAATTAATTTAGGAATACTAGCTTTTACTAAAATGAAAAAAATCTGCTTTCTTGACTGTGAAATATCTCTGCTTTGGGAATGTTGATAAAGAAACATACTCCTTTATTGTCTAGAATTTATTCATGTCATGACACAAATACAGAAGAGACATGGTCTTTCTCACTGTTCATGTCATCATCTGTGACATCACTGGCAATTTACCATATATATAACATTTTTAACAGTAGATGCTTTAATTTGTTCTGTTGTGTAGTTTTGTACCTCTCTGGTTCTTGACAGACTTTTTGGTATAGTATATTGTATTATTCATTGTATTTTGGGGGGGGCTTTAACCTTTGATTAGCTTTCCAGAAGCAAGAAGTCTAGAGCAACGTTGCAATTCTACATGCTGGAATAACAGGAAGTCTATTTCAAATAAATTTAGCCCAGAGTGATAGCTGAGCACCAGATGTAGTGTCCTTTGTGGCTATCTACTGAGACTGTTCTAGCCTAGAAGTACACAAGTCTTGAGACATAATTTTCATTAAGGGTGATGACAATACTTGAGATTCTGGGTGTGCTTTTCTTTGGGCGTTTTCTGTACGTAGTCATCACACTCATGAGTTCAGAATCATGAGTTTGGGAAGTTCAGAGTTTGACTCCATTGCCATCCTCTCATTTCTTTGTATTGCTCCTTATTAAATTTTTTGGAGAAATGTCAGTATCCCTATTTTTTATAGATTAATTATAAGTTTCTTTCATATTTCAGATATTCACTTCTCCCCCCATTGGTGCACCAAAAAAAGCTAATGTGTTTTTAGTTAGTCTAGTGAGTATTTGGGCTAAATGAAATTCATCCTTTTAAGCTTCTTATACTTAGAAACATATATCAAAATAGCACTTTAGTATCCCTATTTCTCTGGTCCCAAAGAAGATGCTTGTAAGACACCTAAGGAAGTTGTTCCATGTTTATGGTTGCCAAAGTGGTACAGACGTTGGCAAGTAATTGGCAGTGAAACCGTTGGCACTAGCTACAGTAATCATCAGTACCAAGAACAGAAGGGTATTTGGTGTTGTATTAGTCTACTCTGCGTTTTCCTTCAATACAGGCTTATATAACACCAAGACAAGAACCTCTCACTCTTTGTTGCTCTTATCAATCCAAATATTTTAGTATTGCAAAGCAGAATGATGCTTTTGGTACCTGATGCTGCAAACTTAGTGCCCAGATGGAGGTTGGAAGGCAACTGCTTAAGCTTGATGTCTTCCTCTGCCTTTACTCAGGTCTGATAAATTAAAAGCATAGGGTTATAAAGAACATGAGAATGAAACTCAAAGAAGTGTCAGTCAGTCTTCCGTCAGGTGCCTTGAGATTCAGCTCTGTCCACAAAGAGATTGACACCATTTTGTTTATCCTCTCCCTTGTCTGTTTAGAAGCCTTTCCCAGACAACCTGTTAATCCAACAGCAATGATAATCAGAAAATTATTATCATTGAGTCACATATGTATGGCATCAAGCAAGTGGGGAAACCAGTCCTTCTTGACTGCCATGTTTTCTGGGAAATAATAGGTTTTATTTAATTTCTGGTCATAAAGTCAGGCTTTTTTCCCTTTTCCTATTTCTTTTCCTTCTCAGTCAATCTATATCTTGTTGGTATCTTCTACCAAAGATGACATCCACAATTTTCTGAGCTTCAAAAATTATTAGAACTGCTATGGTTCCCCTGAAATTTGAGAACAGACTTTTTGTTTTCACTGTTTTGCAGCGGTTCAAAATAATGGTAGCTCCACTTACCAAAATAGCCAACCTCCTCCAGATTGTCAGAATTTGTAGACTTAACCTGCACCTTTTCCTCTAGTGGTTATGGAAGTTAAAAAGAATTTGAAACAAATGCCAAAATGTAGTCCAAAGAGAAGGAACTGAAAAGGTGGATCACTATGGGAAAAATCCTTATTCCCGTCTTACTGCAAGGTAGAATGATTAATTATCAAGTAGGGCTGCTGATTAATAATTATGTCTTGTGGACTATGCTGGCATTTTTCCAGAGGACAAATTTCTCTGAAGTTGAGAGAGGTATTGATTTCAATCTGTTCAGAGGAATACTTTGCCAATTAATTACCTCTTCTGGCACTTCTAAGTGCAACCGATGTTAAAAATCCTGATGTCTTCCATAACAACAGGATTTACTTTGAAGAAGAATTTTTGATTAGTAACTTGGATTCTTCCAAGGTCATCCATCAGATTTTCAGAATTAATGGAAAACTGTTTATAAAATTGTGCAAGATATTTTTGAAAAACAGTGAAATTTAAGGTAGAGCACTGGCTTAATCTCTTTGAAAATGTGTGGATAGACTAGTCCCACTGCTGTAGCCGATACTTTTGTCAAAATAGTCAATATAGTTGTATTGACTCTATTGAAAAAAAATTTACTTAATTTAAAACCTAATAAAAATGTAACCAACTTGCTTAAAAATTGCCTTAGCACTTAAATCAACATTCAAAAATAAAAGTAGAAAACTCCTATGGCCCTGTATTATACAGTCAGTGGTGGGGAAGGTGGTTTCTTGAAAGAATATATTAATTGTTCCGGACATCTTTTTAGATATATTCTAAGTACTTTCCTACTTAAGGGATAAAGACCTTTTTAATTTTGAGAAATGTCACCCCTTACAGTTTCAAAAAGCCACAGCTTGCCCAAGTGTTTTGCATAATTACAGCCTTTTAAGCCTTTGAAAAACATCTTGAAATATAAGGTGTTCCTCATGCCTACACTTAGTGGATTTTATATGGGGGAGAGGAGGAGCAGAATGAGTCTTACCTAAAAGAACCTAAGTAACTAACAAGAGTGCTGTGGACAACTTCATGTTTTCAAACCTTTTTCTGATAATCTTCCCTTAGTTACTTCCTGTGCATTGCAGTTGAAGACTTTTTGTTCAGCTAGATAGGCTTTCTGTCTCCAACAGTAAACCAATTCTCGCCTTCACAAAGCATTACAGCAATAGCATTGGAAAGGACAAAGTTAAATGAAAAATTAATTCATTTTGTAAAATGCTGGGTATTATGAGGCCAGAACCGCGATTATTTCTGTCATCACTTTTTCTGATTACAGTATTCTGTGTTTGGTTAAAAAGAAATCACTCCCCTGCAATCTCAGTTCTGATTAGAACATAAAGCAAAGAAGAGAGGCTCTGCAGGAAACACTTTCTTTACTAACTAGTATCTGAGGTACTCTTCTGAAATGCCGTATTAATAGCAATTACTGAAAAAGAAAAGATAAAAGAATCTTTTGAAAAGCTAAACACAAGACAAAAAATAGTTCAACTTTGCACTTGTAAGTCTTCAGTTGAGTGAAATGTTTCTATTTTTAAACTATTTCTGCTCTATCTGCTACATACTAGTTTCCTTGAAGTTCTGTCTTTTCATCTTTTTTTAATCAATTTAATTAATAGGCAATATATTTTAAAAGCTGGACTTAGATGGAGCAGAATGTATTTCCTAGTCTTCCTTCTGTGTTTCACACATTTTTTTCAGAATAAGTGAGAGGGTGTGGTAGTATGACCTCTATGGTTTTGTAACCCTTTTATGCTCAGTGTTGCTTATTGGTGGCGATATTCTCAACTGCAGGAAGTGTTTACACATAACATTTTTAATATTGACTTTGAATAGGAAGATCTTGTAGCCTATTGAACTGTAAGCAGTTTCACTTTCTAAGCACCCCTTTATTTTTATGGCACTTTTGAATCCACTTTCTGTGTATGTTGTTCATAAAAGGGAAAAAGCAATGAAGGAAAGAGAGAAAAGCAAAACCTATGGTCAAGGTCTTTATACCATCGTGCTCTCAAAAGTTTTTTTTCAAAGTATGCTAAGCTATTGTGCAATCGTAGTTATTTAGAACCAAAAAAAGGAGAGAACTACATCTTCTCAAACCTCTTTCAGGTAATATTTTAAATTCTGGTGTATTTTCTGATGTGTCTTCCATCTCTTCCTCTTCCCCTCCTTTCGCCAATATGTTATGAAGCTGTAAGAAGAAATACTGATAACATTTTGATATGGGCTATATAGGCAATGATGATATAATCTGTCTAGTACAGATTTGAGTTGATTTGGGTGGAAATAGTATAATTCATTATTAAAAAAAAGTGCATGCTATTCTTACCGTAGCCTCCAATTCAGAGCCAACAGAACTTGTCAAAATCAGGCTGAAGTGTGCCCATAGAACTCACAGCAACTGCCTATGTAGTATCATACATATTCAGAGTGTACAATAAGACAAGAATCAAGTCCAGAGAGGTTTACTAACCTGAACTGTGAAGAATACCAATAGTAATATGGCTGAATTACCAAATTAATTAAATGTTTACAAGTATGTGTATGTGGTGAGGAGACATGGGAGAAGCTCTCAGGAAGATGAGGGGTTTGTCAGTGGTTTTGTAAGTGGTTTGTAAGCAAGTTCTCGGTTGTTACCAGAGTAGATATTTTATGTTGACTTTTGCACAGATAAGCTATTAGCCTGACAGTTGCCTTCCAGATAAGTAAAGCATTCTACATTGATTATTCATTATATCCATATGCATTTGTCTGGTAGATATTCTAAAATATACTGTAATATTCTAAAAAGAAGTACTTTTGAATATTAAATAATCACTTGGTCCTTGCCAAAGATGAAATCAAAGTTTAAATCTTCCTCTTTTACATGCAGTAAGAGAAGTGGTATTTTGGATGTAAATGTAATCACAAGCTTGTGCATTCAAACTATAATTAAAACATTAAGAAAGTAGAGCATTTAATGGTGTTATCATAACTTGATAAGGCTTGGCAAGCTCTCCACCAAGAACCATAGCATTTTAAGCTTGGAAGTATTTTCCAAGTAAATAAAAGCAATTAAGTAAAATTAATCTATGAGTTTATAAACATGTGGGCAGATCAAATGATAAGTAATAGAACTTCACTCTTTTGCACCTCCTCTCACTTCTTGATAGATTTTTTTTCATTAACAAATACAAATTTGAATTGCACCTTTACATAATAAACTGACTGATGTTTTAACCAAAGAACAGTTGTACTTAAAACAGATTGATAGTTTCAGTAAATATTCAAACGTTATTATTTGAATACTTACAAGCTCAATGAATGATAAATACTTTTTATAAATACTGAAAGCTAAATTAGGAATTCTTAGAACTTTGAGCTAATGGGGAGGATAGATGGGCAAATGATTGCAGAGCATCTAAATCTGATTAAATCCACATGCATTAGTATGACATGTTAATTCTGTATTTCCTTTAAGATTTAGCCAGAGTTGATAGGAGAGAAAGAAACACTTGGTAAGCAAATAATGAAACTTTTTTTTTTTCCCCATTTATGCCTTCTCCTGGGTATAGCCATCTGGGTTCAAGAGTTTTATTTTTTTGAATGTGCTTCTTCAGCAGTGGACCTCATGCCCCTGGGAGTGTCAACAGTTAGATTAGTATGCTGTGTTCCTCCTGGCAGTTTATTGTATTGCTGTTGTCTACTTCACACTCTGTGCAGAACAGGAAACCTTTTAGGATTCCTGTAAAAAACAGGGGTGAGGCAACTAAGATGGGGATCAGTATGCCTTGTACGATAGCTGAACAGTTAACTCTGCAAGTACTTTAATGATTTAAAGGTTTAATAGGTGGTCTGTGTTTCTACGATTGTTGCTTTCTTTCTCAAGGTCATTTCAGTTTTACACAATTGTGGAAGGGTAAGCACTCATAGTTGCGTTTGAGCAATTTGTCAGTAAGATGTTGTGATGATTTCTGTTCTGCTTTGTTTCTAAATTCTGGGCTTAGGGGATACGTAGCCACTCTAGCTAAGGCAGTTGTTCATACTCGGAAGCAAAAAATATGAAGCTTGTGAGTCTGTAAGTTCCCCAGACAAGTTGGATTTATGTCTTTTGGTTTATCAGTTCCTCCCTAATAATGTTTCTGTCTACTTGCCAACTTCAGTCAAACTCTGACAGAATGGAGCTTTATGGTGTTTAAATTCCTGAAAGGTTTTGAAAATATATGGTTAGGTAGGGAAGGCCAAATAAGTAATGCTACTTGACCTGCCAGCTGATCAGCCTGTCTGCTTTTGGGTCTGAATATGACCAAGGATTTGCTTGTCCTGCCTGTGCTGGTACTTAGGAGGGAGGGATATGTCTGCATGTAAGGCTATGGAAGATGAAGCATGCAGGAGAGCTGGAGTTATTGTTAGAAGAACTTATAAATAATAGTGGGGAAACAGATTACTTCTGCATGAAAACTGCGGAAACAGAATTGAGAACGCAAGAAACCAGTTTTCTGATTACATGTAGGAATACATGGTGACTTGATACATAGTTTAATCTGAAATTTAATAGTATCGAAATGTAGAATTAAAGGGTATTTTTCCTTATGTGCCTCAGATACGTACTATTTTAAGCAACATTGACTCAAGGCAGAGGACTTGTTTTGTTTTAGTGAAGGGAATAACTAAATGTACTGTGATTTGTTCTGCGTGTTTTTTCCTAATAATACTTCCCTGAGCTAAATCACTGGTAAAATCAATGGAAGCCTTTAATTAACATCTCTAATTTAATCATGTTGCTTTTACGACTTTGTGAAGCTTATTGTAATGTGAAAAACCTATTGCCAAGATACGATGCTTGTAATTAAAGCAAGTAATACAAAGCATTTTATTGTGTATTTATAAACAAATATATGTATAATCGAATTTAAACATCTCTGGGACTATTTGATTATGAATACTACTCTCTGGTCTTGATCTTTTATTTCAGTGCTTAATTTCAGATTTACAGTTGCTGCTGTAAATGTCACCTGTTAGGGAGAACTAAGATGAAAGAGTTAGTTTTTCTACTCTACAACGTAATACTTTCTAGTAACGTATATCTGTCAGCTACTAGGATGTCTAATTATAAACAAGATTTTTAGTAGTGATTGGTGATGATGCATCTCACAAGTTCATATTTGGAATATGAACACTTAAATGCTTTTTAAAAAATCTTTAATATATT
This sequence comes from Grus americana, assembly GCF_028858705.1. Classification (NCBI taxonomy): domain Eukaryota; kingdom Metazoa; phylum Chordata; class Aves; order Gruiformes; family Gruidae; genus Grus; species Grus americana. The sequence goes on from NC_072855.1 coordinate 25,439,702, forward strand.
TCATAAGAAACTGAGATAATTTCTTTGTGTGGCATTTCTTGTGTAGTCATTGCTTCATCTGTGTTCAGTGAATTGTATAAGGAGCAATCATCACTGGCAAGCTGAATTGGAAAAATGCTATTCTGTACCATACTGTTGTATTAAAGTGAATCACATATATTTAGAGTTGACATAGAAAATCTTAGTACCATACTAGAGGGGGGAGAACGTGTGCATGTACAGTATCATTTTGATAATGTTCTAACAAAATGCTTGTAAATTATTTCTTTTAAAAGGCACTTATTACTTTTGTTTATATGTATAAAAGATTAAAGAAATATTTCATTTAGTAGGAGGATGAGAATAACCTGTTACGGAGCAACATTTCCATTTAGTAGTGTGGACCTGATGCGTTGAATTCTTTTCCTCCTGTACATCTATTTACTATGTTTGGCAGTCATCTTCTGTACTTGTAAGGATCATAACCACAAACTGGCAGTAGGTCAAAATGGTGTAGACTCTGCAGCCTTCTTGGGCAACCTGTACTCAGTCATCCTCACAGTGAAAAAGTATTTCCTTATGTTTAGGTGGAACTTCTCGTGTTCTAGGTGTTGCCTGTTGCCTCTAGTCCTATCACTGGATGCCCCTCAAAAGAGCCTGGCTCTGTGTTCTTTTTATCTTCCCTTCTTATATTTGTACACATTGATGAGACCCCCCTGAGTCTTTTCTAGGCTAAACAGTCCCAGCTCACTCAGACTTTCCTCATGTGAGAGATGCTCCAGGCCCTTCATCATCTCAGTGGTGCTTTGCTGGACTCTCTCCAGTATGTCCTTCTTGCTCTTGTACTGAGGAGCCCAGAACTGGACACAGTACTCCAGGTGTGGCCTCACCTGGAGTAGAGGGGAATGATCAACTTCCTCAACTTGCTGGCCATGTTCCTCCTAATGCAGCCCAGGATACCATTAACCTTCTTTGCTGCAAGGGCAGACTGGTGGCTCATGTTCAACTTGGCGACCCCCAGGTCCTTTTCTGCAAAGCTGCTTTCCAGCTGGGTGGCCCACAGCATATACTGGTGCATGGGGTTGTTCCTCCGCAGGTGCAGCATTTTGCACTTCCCTTTGTGGAACTTCATGAAGTTGTGAAGGCCCATCTTCCTAGCAAAGATAGTCAGAGGGCATTCAGTACCTCAGCCTTTTCCATGTCCTCTGTCACCAGGGCCCTGCCCCATTCAGCAGCAGGTCCACATTTTCACTAGTCTTCGTTTTGTCGCCTGTGTACCTATAGAAGCCCTTCTTGTTGGCTTTGACGTCCCTTGTGAAGTTCAACTCCAGGTGGGCATACGCTAGTAGGTTTCTTTATATTGCAAGGATTTTTATGAAGTTCTGTTTTGACATCTGTGATGTTACGCACAATTGGGTTCCTAAAATGTAGTAAGTGCATGTCTTGTGTTGATGTAACATTATTCTTAAAACTAAATAAAGTTCTGTTTTTCGTGTTAGAGACATTAATATGGTTCTCATAAACATTAATTTGATACTTGTAAACATTGATACAATTCTTAGAAGCATTCTGCCTTTTAGTGTGGTTGTTGGTTTATACTTTGATCATCTGTGTTGCCTTTCTGTGAACTCTATATTCTGCAACACTGTTTTTGAGTTGCAATGATCAATTGCACACAAGGAATTCCAGATGAGGTAACACCATTTGTTTTATAAATATGTAATAAAATATGATATCCTCATATATTATCTCTTACGCAGCTGAAAGTCTCAATTGGGTGGCGAGGGGATAACTGAAGCTGCTAATTAAACAGAGGTCCTCACTGAGAGAGAAATGATGAGTCTCTTGAGGTATCTTTTAGTGTTAAATCATTCATTTAGAATGCTCAAGTCTCTGTATTGAAGTGCTTTGCTTCAGTAGCTGTTGCACTGCATAGCTTGACATCTAAATACAGTATAAACTTTTTGCCCATGGACCTCCATGTATTTCTCTTAGAAGTTTGTGTAGTCTGGCATGGAGCACTGTCTTGTATTACCTAATCACTGGCAAATATACTACTTCAGTGTTCTACTGCGTCATATTCTGGTAATTTTCTCTATGGAGGCTGTGAGTTCCTGTAATTTTTTACCAAACAAGCATCCACTCTGCTGTTGACAATGTTGGTAGTGTTCTTTGCCCATTTTTCTGTGGGTTTTTGAGGAAAACCAATTGCCTTGTGGTGAAATAAAGTTGCTGCTGTCTTGGAAAAATGTAAAAATCTCTTCTTCTGTTTGCCTACAAAAGTGACCTTGGCCGTGTTTATATTATTTTGATAGAAGAGAAACTATCTCCATGTTCTTTTGTTTGGATTTGCCACAATCCTTTGATCTGTAGTATATGGCATTTTGTAGCTTTATTAAGCAATACCTTCCTAAACTAGTTCTAAAGAATGGCTTTACTTTCAGCAGGACTTACTTAAATATCTGCAGAAGAGTGTTTTTGTTACCACTCTTCCTTAACGGTGACATTTCTGGAGGAGATGATTTGTGCTGGAGTATTACTGATTGATGACTTTACCTTGTTTTCATTAGAATCAGCAGTACTAGTACTCCTGGAGTGTAGGAACTGGGAACCTTTTCCTTGTCTTAATCTTTGTGTGGTTACTTGAGCCTTTTGGTACAGAAAACTGGTTTTGTGATTTGGGGGACTGGCCTTTCACAGTGTTGTCCATTTTGTGTTAGAACTGAGTTTTAACTGAAAAACCACAGCTGACCGGAGTGTAAACTTTTTGAGGGTGACTAAGCTTCAGGGGATTTAGTGCGCTGTTTACTCAGGAATAGCTTTGCATTACAGTTTGACTTGTAGATGGTGCGGTTCCTGACAATGCTTGGGTAATACTTGGATAGACAGAAATCAATGTTAATGTTTTAATGTTAAAGAAATGTAAATGTCTTGGATCACAACTATTGTTATGTATGAACCTATATGATGCTTGAGCTAATAAAAAATCTAGAATCTGACAGTGTAGTCTTCTATTACATATGGAAAGCTTTCTCCCTTTTTTTTTTCCTTATCTGAATAAAATACAGAGCAATAGCCTGATTTGCTCTTTACAGGTCTTTTCATGCTACTGTTAAGCTGAGTGCTCTAAATCAGTGTTTCTGAACATATGGCTTGCACTTCTCAAGGGAAATGTGCAATGCAAAGTGGCAGAAAGTTGCGATGTAGTGCCAATAATTTGGCTGCAGCTCATTTCTGCCAGTCAGAACAATGAATTTAAGCACATACAATCAGTAACTGTAGGGTGTTTTCCTCTTTTTCTCCTGAATGAACTATGCTGTTGCTGCTGTAAGGCACTTTTCACATAACCATAAACCAGAAGTGTTTGTTGAGAAAACTTTGGGAGAGGAAGTGATTATTGTTTTATAGGATCGCAGAGCATGAACGTAGCTGTCTTCCTGAAGTCTTTGTTGAGCTATTTCTGTAATTTTGGGACACAGGAATAGGGAAGAAAAAAGAAAGTAAACATTTGCCTTATCTTTTAACATAAGAGTAGTTATAAGCAGAACTGCAGTTTGGGGTTTGTCTATAGCAGTTTTTGAACAGCTATTTTAATGCCTCAAATTAACACTGTTTAAAAAGGGATTTTTAAACTTCAAAATATTAATTTTGAATGCCTTTTAATGATGCAAGTATGCATTTGATTTAATGAACATCTTATACTCAGTGAACTTTTCTTACGCTTTAGAATACATATCTAGGATTTCTAAACATCGACAATAATATTACTTCATCACATCTTAATGAGTCTAGTTATGTCTAAAATATATCTTTCTATATTTAATGCTTCTGTTAAGCAGTAAAGTATTTTTGAGGAGAAACAACTCTTGCAGTCAAAATAAAGACTTTAAGTATTTTTTACATTTTAATTCTTAATTGGCACTTAAAGGGATCATTAATATTTTCTAAGGACTAGCTGAGCCTTTATGCCCCTAGATCTTAAATTTAAAAATGGATCATTTAAAATCCATTTGACAGACTAAATACCTTTAAAATATTATATCTGAGTTGCCCTGAAGTTGGATGGTGATAGCTTTTGAAGCCAAAGCATAGCAGTGACAGGAAAAATGTTACCATGAAAAGTGGTGTTGTGATTCAAATCTTAAAAGTGTCTCAAAAAAGTTCCATAAACACATTTGTTTATTTGAAAATTTAACTGACTTCCTAATGAAAAAAGAAAAGTCATAATGAATAAACCTGCTTAGACCTGATTATTTAAATAGCAATTTTTCCGTATTTCCCGGTGATGTACTTAATATTTAGAGTGTATCTTCCTTCAAAATATACAGTAGAAGTATCTTGGGAATAAAAATGTTGTCTAAATTTTAACTAGTTATGCTGGATTGCAGTCTTCCTTTAACGCTTGTATGAATAAACATATGCAATATCCAAGAATGTCAGTGTAGTAAGGTTTTTGGCTATTAAAAAAAAAATATTTTTATATTTTTGTGGAGGTAAACTGTTCTGAAGATCTTGAAATGAGCAATTTATAGCTGTCGTGCTATGTTCTTGGTGTTACCTATTTGCACAATTGCAGATTTAACATATGGTATGCATTTAAATGTTTTCCTTTTGTTCACAAGGCAGAATCTGGAAAACTGTCCCCTACTGCTAACTGCAGGAATTTATTATTCTGTGGAGCTGCTCATATGAGAGAAGTTATGTACTTAAATGCTCAGGTGCTCCACTCTGAAGAATATCAATCTGTTCAGTCAAAATCAGAGTTCTCAAAATTGTCTGCACAGTAAGCTTACAGAACCTCGTTAACTTGAACAGAATTATGTTCCCAAAGAGGACAGCGCACCTGTATTTAAAATGTGGTTATGATACACCACAAAATAGAAAATGGTTTTTCAGCTGCAACAGTGACAAAGGTCAGAAAAAAATGGGTGAGTTGCTCATTTTTTCATTAAATGAAACCTTTTGCCTTAGTAAATGAAAAAAAATATTTCAGAATCCTTGCAAAGTCTGTGTATACTGTGCTTGACTAAGATGGCACCATTCAGTTTACCTTTTTAGCATGTTTCTCATAAATGTGGTAGTGCATTAGAAAGGCATACAATGGGAAGCCATGGACTAAGTGTAGGCATTTGGATTTGTGAGCACCAATTACCAGACAAGATGAGATGAGGTTTGAGTGGTCCTAGTAAGTGGGAGTCCTAACAGTTCATCATTTGAGATCGCCTCAAAACTCTGTTAACTCCCAGCAGGGCACCTGATAAAAGCTATCACATTATTCATAGTAGTAAAGATAGTCCAGAACAAGAAGAGGCTCTCAATTATTTCCAAGCAATGTTGTCAATTTAAACTGAAGAATTAAGTGGCACTTGTCTTGTCTTGTCATTTGTGATACAAACTTGAATCTAATTTATATGAAGCAGACTGCATAAATATCTAAAATATTTCTCTCTCTTAGAACTGTAATTTGGGAGAGTGTATACAGGAGCGAGAGTTTGTATAATTTAGAAAAATATAGTTTTGTGGTTTGGTCCCTTAAAACTACAGCATATTTTGTTTTCTAATCTCTGTTTGAGCCCATAGCTTCACAGACAAAGAAAAGTAGTAATTAGGCTGTATTTCCAAGTAAGTATGAAAAAGTGCTGAAAAAGCGCTAGAATCGGCAAATCTGCCATTGTTTTAGTAAACTTGTATTGGGAGAGTTTGAATTTTAAATGAGTCTGTTAGACAGGAAAGAGAATCCAGGTCAGTCCTTATGTATAATGGATTTACCATACCAGCAGAAATAAAGGTATTTAAAGCTTACTTTTCATAGTTAAATGGGTAATTATACTACTGCTGTGATGAATGTTAACAGATACACCAATCACTTGTCCTGCTTCTCCAGCCTTGATGGACACCTGGCACCAGCACAAAATGTAAGGAGAGAATAAATGAAAGGATGCCATTTTGTTATTACTTCTTAAGCTGTACCATAGTTTCACCCAACTTGCAGTTATGCAAATTATGGTGTTTGAGCACTGCTTTTAACAATTAACTGTATGTGTACAAGATGAGTAGGGTCTACATGTCATATCATTTTGGTTAAACATCCATACAATTTTTATGCTGATATATGAAATCATTAGCCTTCTTAAATATTTTCCTGTTTGTGTTTAAAAGAAATCCCCAGCAAAGATGGTAACAACTTTGTATATTTACCTACTTAATCATCTCACCTTGCAAGTATCTTCAGTGGTTTTCTGGATATGCTGCAAAGGCCTTGGTATATAGCATCTGGTAGGCCAGGATGCTGGCACAGTACACATTCTGAAATGCAGCATCTCTTTGTAGAGAACAGCTGGAATGCTGTTTCTATAGAAATGAGCTTTGCTAGCATTTGTGAAAAGCACTTTCATAAATAACTGTGTTCTGAACATAGATGGGTGAGCTTTCCAGGTTAAAACTAGCCCTTTCAGCATTGTGGTTCCCAAGAAAATAGCATGATTTACTCCTGGCATTTAGTATGATTAAATGGAGTGTTTGGTTTTTCAGTGGTGAAATTGGGCACTGTTCAAGCTTTCATATGGATTCTGCATATGACCTTTTTTTAAAGAACACCACAGGTATCCTAATTACAAGATCACATATTTTGTAGCTCATAACGTTCATCTGAGAGATAGTGACTTTCACTTTTCATATAAACTGTAGGTAGAAAAGAAGCACTTCTTACGAATTTGTTGCGTATGTATCCTGAAGAGTTGAACAGACTAACTGAACTGTGAAGACTAACAACATAGATCTGCTTATCAAGGATCGATAAAATCCAGTGCCTCTTTGTCGTTCTAAAATTGTTATTACTGTTTGCATGTGACTGGAATGAGTCGCAGCGTTTTATACCTAACTAGCTCCATATGTCATAGAGGAAATAGGCTGTTTTTCATAGGAAATGTGAATTGGTCATTGTGTAGTTTGTCCTTTTGGCTTTCTCTTCCTCATTCAAGTAAAAACTTTTGTTCAATATTTTAATACATTACATAAATTACCTATCTAGAGGGAATTCTGTCTCAAAAGTATGCATCTCTCTCTTACCTACTTTTAACCTGATCTGGAACAGCTGACTGTATATGATTATCAAGAAGCCTTTTGAGAAGTGTCTTTTGTCTGTTTTGCAGGGGGTGTTTCTGGTGTCTTGGATAGTGACTAGTTAGCTTTTCCTTGCTTTCACTTTTAGTGATGTGTAAGTGAACAGAAACCATTAGCTCATTTCAGATAGAAACTTTCAGTTACTGCAGACCTAGATTTGAATCAAAGCACATCAAGATGAAAGGCTGTATAACCCAGAACTAGTCCCTTGAGCCTTCCCAGGCTGTTCTTGTCCTTTTTAAGTTAGTGCATGTCCTGTAATGGAAAAAAGAATTATTTACAGTTCAGTTTCTCCCCAGCATAATCAGTTATCTTTGGATTGGCTTTAAGTCTTTTCTGTAAATTTATTCTTTACCAGTGCAGAAAGAATTTCATTTGCTTTTTGTGGGTGTTTTTCCCTTCTGTGTTAGCAAGAGTTAACAGAAGCAGAGATTCTAAGATGCAGTACAGGAATTCTGTCATTTGTGGTTTAAGAAAAGGGGTGGTATTCAGCTCTTGAAAGGGCTTTAATGAATACTGTGGTGGTTTTGAAAGCTAATGGTCGGAGGAGAGCAACAGAAACAGCCTTGGAGCTTTTAGGGTAAACTGATTAGCATTTTTCCTGATTGAGGTGATTGTTTCACCTTCTCTTTTTATCTCAGGATTTTTCGTCGTCTATTGCCTTTTGTTTATATTCAAATGACATACCATTAAAGAAGCCTTTTTTGTGTGAATGCAGTGCTTTCTCCCCTCCTTCCGTAGAAAATCTGCTTGCCACAGACAGGCAGAGCATGTGTTTCTCTTGTCTTGGTTGGGTGCACAAATCTTCTTTTATGTGTGCTGCTTCTTACCCTGTTGCCTAGACGATCACTGGCTTTCACTAAGGATGTCTGGTTCTCGTAAAGAGTTTGACGTGAAGCAGATTTTAAAAATCAGATGGAGGTGGTTTGGTCATCAGGCGTCAGCCCCTAATTCTGCAATTGAAAACCACCAGGGAGACTTCTGGAATAGAGGACAAAATGTAACAACTGGTGGCACAAAGTTTTTAGATTCAGGTAACCTACCTTTAACATCAGTTGGTTACAGAAGGTCCAGCCAACAGGATTTCCAGAATTCACCTCCTTGGCCAATGGCATCCACCTCAGAAATCCATACATTTGAATTCTCGGCAGAAGATTGTGGAGGTGCACGTTGGCTTGACAGACAAGAAACAGACGATAGAGCAAGTGAAGAAGAAAATGAATCGGACAGCAGTTCGTGCAGGTTAATTATTACTTTCCTATTGTGAGAAATGTGTTTTCACTTCATGTTTACAGATAGCATGCATATATAGGCTAGCCTTTATTCTAGATTAAAATGCTTCAGAAACCTAACAGCTGCTGTGCATCAGAAACAGAAAATGATTTATAATCGGGGTTCTGTGTGTTTACTACGACCTTTTTAAAAGACAGCTTTAGTCAATGTGGGTAAATAAAGCGCAAACATGCATGCACTCGTGTTTTAAGTAAGTATACAAGTACATGCTGCTATGAACAAGGTAATGTTACAGGATGCTTTCTAAATTATTTTGAAGTGACACTGATTTTTTTAGTTATGCTGAGAATTAGTCCCATGCCAGTTAGGAGAAAACTATGAAAATGTAAGCTGCTTGTGACTTTTATCTGATGTTTCCACATGTTTCTGTAGATGAGGGAGATGAAACTGTAAAAAATACTTAGACTATAAAACAAAGATTACTTTTTTCCTGTGTATATGCAACTTGAATGGAAAAAAAAATAATCTATTGAAAGCCAACTAATTTGTGCTTCAAAGTGATTGCAGTTGTCTATCCGGGTGTCTTAAACTGTGTATCTAGCCTAAAAAAATTAAAAATAGCTTTATTGTATGTATAAAGATGTTTTGGTGTTCTTCTCTTGCATATCGTTACTAAAGATGAAACTGTAAAATTTGTTCTTAAATGAAAGGTGTTTACCAGCTGTTGTAAATTAGGCAATCTTTCTTGTTAAGTTTCAGTTTAATTCTTTTATTTCCTTTTACTGCATAAGTCAGCTATTCTTCACTAAAAGCATTTTTCCTGTTCTATAGTACACGTAGTGTACAATAGTTAGCTTACCATTTCAAGTGCATTTTATGATGTTTGCTTTTTTTAAGATAACTTTGCAATGATGAGGCATTTCAGAAAGTATGACTATTTAAAAGGGACACTGTTTAATAAAGTCTATTAAGGATATATCAGTCTAGTTATAGCAGTTTGTTTTGCATTCCCTAGGAGAAGAATTCATTTAGTGCAGGGGTAAATTAGTCCGTAATATAAACACTATTTATGGTTTATATAACCTTTAAAGATTCAAGGAAGGGAGAGAGGGTAAAAATGCTTAGGAATCAACACAGTGTTTTTGTCACTGAATGGCAAAAGTACTAGAATTACAGGGAAAAGAAATCCTGCATACTGACGCTTCCGAACAGCAGTCTTACTGTGCTGCAACAACTATATAGCTATAAATAACATATCTCTGAAGAGGTCCTGTTTCAAGTGATATTTAGGTATGAATTTTTAAATAGCTGTGTCACTGAATAATATATATATATGATATAGGTGTAACACCACCTTCCATTTCAGCAACATCTACTTGTGATGTGGAATTTTTATGTACAGCATGACCCCAAATAGGATATTCTCACCACAGCAAGGCAATCAGTGTAGAAAAAACATGTAATTTTGAGATATATGTGTAGATTGAAATTACTACAAATTTGTTCTTAATTGTAGGAGAAGAATTTACATATGACAAAACTAATTTATTACTTTGTAGAGTTGGAGAACTGCAGATACTTAGAGGGGGTGAGAATTCTCTTTAGCATTGGGGGGGGTTGGTTGGGGTTTTTTTGCAGGCAGAATTGTACCCTACAGGAAGCGCACATAGGACCTGAACTTAGTAAATTTTATTATCTTTTTAATTATGTGCTTAATCATCTATAGCATCTAGACTTATTTGTAATTCCTTTATTGTCTTGTAACTCTTGCTAGTGTTTTACTTTCATGCTTTAAAAAAGGTATTTTAGATGAATTTTGAGTTCAGTGTTGGTACAATTTAATATGTAACTAATGGTAATGTAAGAACTTGCTTTGTATTGTTATCTGTATCTATTCTCATGGGGAGACTGTACTTAAACTGTGTTTCGTTCATTCCCTTTATTAAGATTGTATAAGCTGTTGGGCAAACTACATAAGTCTACCTAACAGCTGGAATTTTTCTGACGTTAAGAACTTAATTAAATGGTCTTTTTTTATTAGTCTAAAATACAGCTTCTTATCTATTGACTTGAGAGAAAAAAAACACCTTCACCTATGTAGTTTTCAGAGGGCTTTTTCCCCCTATTAAAACCCTGTTACCTCCATTAGAAACAAATTCTGTATGAAAAAATCCTTTTTTTAAAACTTTTTGTAGAAGCTGTGGAGTTACCACCTTCACTCCTCTGTAACTTACTGCCCAGTTACAAGCCCTAAAAGCATGAAGTGACAGAAGCAGCTTTACCGCTTTGTGTGTATCATCCTTCCTCTTTGCCATGTGTATAGCACAGGTAGAAAAGCATTTAGCTCAGGTCTTTGTCATTGTGAAAGCTTTAGATCATTACGTGATTCGTTTAGAGGAGTAGCACAGGTAGCAAAGCATTTAGCTCAGGTCTTTGTCATTATGAAAGCTTTAGATCATTACGTGATTCATTTAGAGGAGAGCTGCTGTAGAATTCATTTGTTATTAGTATAGAGGTTGGTGGCGTAAGGGATAAGCAAATTCCAAGTTTAGTACCAGATGTTTGACAAAGGCTGCATCTGAGATGCAAGCAGATCATTCGGATTTAGGCATCAGAGTCAGTCGGCTATAATGCTGTTCACATCATACTCCTATGTGGTGTTTGTAACCAGCATTACCTTGAATGATTGTTTACTGGGCCAGTGAGGTTCGAATTCTTTTGCTGGTTTTCATCTCCTAGATTTCCTCTCTCACTGCTGTTTAACGCTCCTACATTCCTGAGGCGATGGTCATCATTTTGGATTTGTACACTTTTTAAAATTTTCCAACAGCTGTGCAGATTCTTGTATAGCGAATTTAAGCCTATTAGCAATAGATTTGTTTTTCTTAACTTTTTGTGGGTGCCTTATCAGCAGTTCATAGACCTTGAAGACACAGTGAATGTCAAGCTAAAAACACCTAGAGTGTACCTAGTATGCAGAGTATTGTATCCGGTTCGTTTCACCCAGGCATGCATTAAAATATTGGAATTACTTTACTGTAGATTTAAGTATGGAAAAGTATTCAAATATAATATAAAATGCATATTTATATTTGAACATTAAGTACAAGCAATAGTTCAGAATTCATCTGAGTTTTTAGTAAGATGTCTGTAATTGATTTTAAGACAAGGTCTGAATGTACCAGGTGGTAGCTACTCTGCAGTGTTGCTCTTTATGGACAGTCTTAGTACATTGTAGCTTCCAATCTAAGTCTGCCCCTCCCCAACAGTTTTCAGTCTACAGAAATCTTTGATATGTCTTTCTCTCACCTCAGCCTTACTGATTTTTGAGGCTGTAAGTTCTTTAGGACCGCCAGTTGTGCGGTGTATTTCTGTATACCTCCTATCACAAAGTAATGCAAACTGTTCAAATAAGGACAGTCAATAGATTCCCTAATTGTGACATGATAGTAGTCTGATACTTGAAATTAACTGAAAAACAAAAAAAAGAGCTTTTTTTTTCCTAGATATATGCATGTATTAGCCAAAAATAAGGAAGTTTGTTATTGAAAGGCAAGTTGTTTTACAGGGGAAAATCTCAAGCCACCTTGTTTCTTTCCTTCCATGCTACTGCTAAAATTCTTTCATTTTCCTCTGTGCCTCTTACATCTTCACTTGGATTATATCTATGCACATTTGAAAATAGTTAGTGCAGCACAATTATATAGCATATATGAGGCAGATTTAATCTAAAAAGCTTGAACAGTAGATGTTGTAATGAAGATAAGATAACAAGAGGCCTCACCGTGGACTTCGCAAAGCCACAGTGGATTCCAGCTATTTATTTGGATGGGGAGGGTTTCCATGCAAGATTATCGTATTTTTGCAGTGATTGTCACATGCTTTGACTACGTTAAAGCTCAGTCCAGTGTGTTTTTGTACTACTGCTCTTCTCGATCACTGCTTAGTAGGCAGTGTATACGTGTCTTTGTTGGGCTAGCATAGGTAATGCTGGAGTCTGTGCTACACCTTCTCGTGTCTGTTGTTACTCATGCCAGTTAGACTAAGGTTAATGCAGATATATTTGTGTTTGCTTGAACCTGTGCCTTTTGATTGTAGTTCTGGCTACTGCTATAATTCTTTAGCATAGAGTAAATCACTAACCCTCAAGTTCACATGCATGTATAGCCTTACTGTGCTCTTTAGTCTCTCCAGAGTCACTTTTGTCCTCTTTCCATTGTCTTACCTTAAATTATGATCCAGCATAAAGGATACAGGATTTATAGCAGTCTTTAGTGTTACCATCTATGGCTTCCTCCTTTTATTTATGTTCTTCCCGGCCTTTGAAAGGTCTCCTGATTTTTACCATTTGCTTGCTTTTTCCAAGAATCCTTTCAGCATCCTTCTTTTCAACAAACTCCACTCTCTGCAGCTGAGATTTTTGACTTACTAACTTTGATGAAGGAAATACTTTACTCCTTACAAAGTATAATATTAAAATCACTCAAGCTGGCATAAAAGCTGGCATATTACTATTTTAGTAAGTTGTGTTCTGGTCTCTTCACAATCAAATGTCAGCTAGCTTGGACACAGCAGTGTAAACAACCAAATTGTTGAAAAAATATTTTTAAAACTATTTTGAAACATTGTATGTAAAAACTGCAATGCAGGAAGCCATCTTAATGCAACAAGAAAGTTGCAAAATCAGGATTTGTTTAAAAATGCAGAAGACATATCTCACATACGTATCCTAATTTGTCCAAGCGGAGACATACTCTTATCTCTTCTAATGTGTATGACCTACACAATTTATACCTTAGCCTAAAGATGACTTGAAATTACAACAGAGCTTCTAATTATGTTATTGCAAAAAAAATTACCTTGAGATCATGGGTTTGTTATGCAGTATAGCAAATCCAGTGTCCTGTCTCAAAGTAGACAACTAGGTTACCTTTTGGCTGAATAGGGCAGGTTTTTTTAAGTTATAAAGTCCAACTACTGGAGGTTTGCCTATTCTGGTAACAGAATAAATGCCTTCGCTGGTTTTGAACAGTAGTGAAACTTATTGGTAATTGGCTAGAGTAAATTCCATACGCTTCATTTATGATTGCAGAGTTCTGCTTTGATCCGTCAAACATTGGCTTTTGATCTCATTGACATTATTCTTGGGTTTGCATTACAAAAATATAAACAGGAGCATGTAATTTATAGTCAGTGGTACTATGCATTATTTTTCTTCCTTTTATTGTCTTCTCTAAACGCAAGGCAGTCGTACCCATTTTCCTGCACATACTTAATCATTTTCATCACTTATCTCTAAACCTCTGTTATTATTTTGAACCTTTTTGAGGTGTGAATAAAACTAATATTTTTACTATTTTTCTTTTTTGAAATGTCATGATACTTTTTAAATACCTGTATACATTGAGATGTCTATATTGGTTTGATTTTCGTTTTACTTACATGTCATTTATAAAGGTAATATTCTTTATGCATGAATTCAGATTTAAAGCGTTGGTCGCAGTTACTTCATTTTCTGAGAAACAAAGTGATGTTCACTGGAAACGTAGTAGTGAGGAGACAAACATCTATTTTTTTCCCATCTCTACAGATTTGTCAGTGTTTACTGTTTCTAATGCTTTCATTTACACCCAGTTTGTGTTAGAGAAAGATAGATAGAACTTAAGCCAATTCTACGCACAGGTTATTCTTGCTTCAGTTCCCATTTTACACCATTTCCAGTGTATCTGAAAGCCATTTGGGTTGGTGTATAGTGCTGCCTGCAAATTTCAGTAGCATAGATAGAGCATTTGCTTTTAGTTTGGTTTTCTAAAGAGACCAAGTGTGTGATACACTTAGGCAGTTGTGTTCTGCATCGCTTCTGCCATCTCCCTGGTAGCTTTAAAACCCATGGACTGTTTTCATCTTAACGTGGGCAGAAGTCTCCAAGACAATGTCAGTCCTCTCAAATGGCAGCTAGTTAATGGAGAGAAACCCAGTTTATTGCCTTCACTGAACAAGGGCAGAATTCATCTGCTGCAAAGCTGGCTGCACAGCACAGCTTCCTGTTAGTCATGTTATTTGCTGTCTCTTGCCTAGTGAGGCAATGCCGTAAGGAATTGAGGGGAAAGGAGAAGAGCTAGATTTGTGGTGGTGGATGGAGTGGGAAAAGGAGACAGAGCATAGGAAGCTTTTGAAAAACAAACTTCATTTGTTGATTTTGTGAACCAGCCAGCTGAGTAGACATAGTAGCAGTATATTTGGGATATTTTCTCCATCAAGATTTTGCAGTTATAAATCTTGTTGTAATGCTGCCTTGACTCCTTTGTCCAGTCAAGGCTCTAGAAACCAGCTGCACTTCAGCATGTCGTTCTGTCAAAAGAAATGTGACTTTTTAATGCAAGGAAATAAGCTGTTACTTGCCGCAAAAGTTTAGGAGAGACAATATGCAAGGTCAGCATCTGTACTACATGCCCTTGACCTAACTATGTCACTCTTATCTTGCAGTAACACTAAATTTTTGCAGATTCATGGGATTTCATATGATCTTCTGGAGAAGTTGACCTTTTTTAAGGAGTACAGATGAGACTACAGCTAAATTGGGCAAACTGATCTTGACAATAGAACAGTTTTAAATACAAGTGAATTTACACATAATTTTCAGAGATACTTTTTTTCAGACTTTTACACAATTTTTCAGAAGAACTCTAAAATTAATTTCATATTTTGGATTTTGTTCCTCTCTATTCCAAAATGAATAGTTTGAAACGTGCATTTGATTTTTTTCTTAGTCATGATGAAGTCTTTCTTGCTTATTTTTATTTCAAAGACAAACATGGAGACATTTAACCTAAAAGATACCTTCCTAAAAATAATTTAAAATGCATAAAATAAAATGCTTCAAAAATCAGTTTTGCAACCTTTGTTATAGGCAAAGTTAATACTTACTAGAATTCATAGAGTGTTAACTAATATGTGTAATTGCTATAAAATAACCATTGTAACTCCTCCTTTAAAATGAACCTCAGTGCTTTAAAATAATTAAAATAACAAATCCTGTAATAGGAGCAGATTGTACTTCTCCCCCATAAAACTTGAAAAATACTGATGCCTCACTTTTGAGAGAGAGAATTTAGTAAAAGTGGGAAGAAAGAAGGCTTGTATATATGTTGGTTTGTTTTTATATTGAAAACTGTGCTGTGGCTTTGTTTGTAGCTTAAACAATGAAGCCTTAAACAACAGCAGAAGGAGACGTGCAAATTCAGTGCACCAATCACCATCGTCATATATGCTTTTACTTTTGGAACTCGTTTATCACCACTTTAATACCAGCCTAGTTAATTGCTTCATTGCTTTGCAATGATTGACTGTTACAATGGGCAGCACTCCTTACTCCAAACATCCTATTTCAAGAAATAAAATCCTTTAAAAATGAATGGGTTTATAGCATGGCTTGTACGTGATTTTGATTTCAAAATACATACTCTTGTATAAATTCTTTATTAGACAGGTACGTTGAAGAAAGCTAGTACCTTTAGTGTGTGAATGTTTGTCACCAGGGTAGTAAAATGTGTAGCTAGCGTGGGAAAGACCTTGTCTGTAGAGTAACTTGTATTTTTACAATCATCCTGAAGTTGTACCATACTTAATAAAAAATTATCAGTGCTAGATAGTATCTTTTTGACACAAATAGGGAAAGAAAAGAAAGACCAAGAAAAGTGTGATTGAAGTTTAAGAATACAAGAAGAAAACCCTACCGACTAATGTTTGAAGATACTTGTAATAATATTTCCACTTAATGTGTTAAAAGTACTATCTTAAAGGAATAGGCAGACACAGTTCTTTGATACACTTATGTCTTACGCTGGCAGCCTCAATCTTTAATGTAATTTTCTTAGTAGTAGGTGTGAAGTGTGCAGAAGTAGCAAATACCTCTCGCCTATGAGAGGGGAAGTTCAGGCTATACTTAAATTTGAGTCAAGAGCCAAATCCAAAAGGAGCAGAGCCACTTTGATGCTCAGAGCTGCAGGACTTTGTGGCTGGGTGTTTGAGCATGGGATTCACAGGTCAGAGATAGATACTCAGGTTTCCTTTCTCTAGGTGGAAGGCATGTAGGCCAAGAATTTTGGAAGACATCTCAGTACTGCTGCTGCGAGAGAAGAGAGCTCTGTTCTTTCCTTGCTTGTGTATTCTCCCAAGTCATTGTGGCTGTGGCAAACTGACCTGTGAAATAGATTCATAAAACATTTTGGGGAAGGAAGGAGATTTGAATTTTTCATAACCAGTCATTGGGTAATAGGCATGAACAGTCCTTGAAGCTATATCATTCCTTTTTTTGCAAGTACTGCAACTATTAGACTGTCTCTTTCATGTTCTCTTTATGGACCATTGAAGCTTTCTTTCGTTCTTTTCCTTCCTTATAGAAAATGGTTTGTAAGTTACTGGTTAGGGGACAGGGTTGAACGTCTTCGGGTGAGGGGAAGAACTACGCTTCGCTCTGTTGTATCCTAAGTGCTTTATCATGGGTAGTGGAGAACAGACACCACTACAATTATTTTTCCTTATTGAGCAAGAGTGGTGACTGCTGCTGACTTCTGTGTAGAATGTACATGTGTGCGGTCTTGGGGCTGGCAATAGCTCTACAGAGGGTGTGGTCCAGCACAGTGCTGGCTTAGAAAGTTGGGTTTTTTTCCTTCTCCATACTAGTTTGTTGCTTCTTCAGTTCTATCTGCACAAGTCTTTGTGAGGTTGTAATGGAAATCAAATCCCTGATATCATGTGCATTTTTTTATCATTATTAATGGGGTTAATTTGTGGAACCTGGGTTAAAATATGGTTCAACAACAACAAAACCCCCCAAAAAAACAAGAAAAGAAACTGTATCAACACAAACAAGGATGTGATAAGTTGTGATAGGGAACAAGGATTTCCTAAGCGTTTTCTTGTTGACCAGCACTCTGTTCTTTCGACTTCTGTTTCTTTTGCAGGGTTGCTGGTTTAAGAGTTGCTTTCCCTGAGTACTTGCTGATTCACTGTGAGAATGCCACCCAGTTTTGTCAATATAATGTTTTTTTTATGGTTATGTGGTTACGTTTTTCACATATATGAGTTCCTTGATTCACTTTCCAAAATGGCCGCAAAGAATACTTGTTCTGGCTTGTCAGTGGGGGAGTAGAACAAGTGACTCACAGGGGGTGAGAAGAAGTTGACACAGCCTAAATAAATGGCTAACCACGGCTTCAGAGAGCACATTTAAGGTAAGGACTTCCAAGGGAAGTAGGTAGGCAGGTATTGTGTTTCTGATCCATTACTAGATTTAGGTTTGAATTAAGTGCCAAATTGCTTGGCCTTTTTAGCTGTCAGGCCACATGCAAAAAACCAACCAAACAAAACCACCTTTACAGAACATTTTCTGTAAAGATTAGACTTTGATTTTAAGAAGCTCGCTTTTGCAATTAATATCCTAGGCTAAGGACTGAGCTAAGTCTCTTGGTGGATTTAGCCCTGGGCATGCTGCCTAAGGTTGATGTCTTTGTGAGAGCAGGGATCTGGATGCAGATTTTGTGAATCCATGTCCTTCCAAATATTGTGGTAGGCCCAGAGTATTTTATAAGTTGCCTGCATTATGAAAAAATAAGTAGTAGTCAGTTAAGAACTGTGAGCAAGAAAAGGTGCTTTCCTCAGTGTACGTAATTGGGATTAATCTCTTTTATGTACAAGGCCCATTGTTGTGGTTTAGCCACAGCTGGCTGCTAAGTACCACACAGCCGCTTACTCACCCCTCACTGCCTCCTCCCTCCCCACCTCCCAGTATTATGGGGAGGAGAATTGGAATAAAAAGGTAAAACTAGTGGGTTGGGATAAGGACAGTTTACTGGGACAGGACAGGGAGAGGAAAATAACAACAACAATACTTGGAAAAGGATATACAAAGCAGGTGATACACAATGCGATTTCCTCATCACCAGGAACCTGATGCCCAGCCCATCCCTAAGCAGTGATCACTCCTCCCTGGCCAGCCTCCCCCCCCCACCTCCTGCCGCCTCTGCTGTATACTGAGCATGATGTCATATGGTATGGAATACCCCTTTGGCTAGTTTGGGTCAGCTGTCCTGGCTGTGTCCCCTCCTAGCTTCTTGTGAAAATTAACTCTGTCCCAGCTGAAAACCAGGACACTCATGCATTTTTTTTTTTTATGTTTTCTCTGTTCCTCTTTTCTCCCAAGCTGCTGTGTGTATGGACAGGAATAATTTTTCTCCCCGTCCACCCTGTATTTTCCCTGTATTTGGCTTCTACTGTGCTAGATCTCTTTTCAGACATGTAAGGCTTCATGCAGTAGGAGTGGTGGTATATTGATGTGTTTCTTCATGTTTTTTTCCCCTTGCGTGCCCATATTCTTTTACTAGCTCCATACATGCTGAATTTTGTTCTAGCCACCTTAGGCTAAGTGTGAAGCAAGACTTTAACATATGTGGCAGGGAGAGATTTGATTCCTTATTGCATCCTTCCATCACTTTTTCAGTTTGCAGGGTCTTGGTAGATGTCTATTCTTCCTTACCTATCTGACAATGCTATGGATACAATTACTGGACTGATCTTTGTGTGTCTGTTAGTTCAAGAGTACAACATTAAATGATCGTACCTTTTTCACAAGGGTTTAGATTTGGTTTGGAGGAAGAAAGTATGAAGAGAAATAAAATAGCAAGGGAATATATATTAAAACAAATAATGTATGTCAATTTTAAAATCACGTGATTTTTATTTTATCATCTGTACATAGAATTGTTGCACCTTAATATTGCGTGAACTAAAATTTCTGTTACTGTCTTCAGCAGAACCTCCAACAGCAGTCATACCTTATCATCTTGTCAAACTATGGAGCCCTGTACGTCAGATGAATTTTTTCAGGCTCTCAACCATGCTGAACAAACATTTAAAAAGATGGAGAATTATCTCAGACACAAACAGCTATGTGATGTGGTGTTAGTTGCTGGTGACCGTAGAATTCCAGCTCACAGGTAAGTTTATTATAATTTGAAGTAACTTCATATTTGTTTACAAATGGACTTTCAAAGTGTGTCCTGTGTCTTATTTAAAAAAGGTCAGAACATCCTAAACAATGTAGAATACTTTAAAAATGTTTATGTGTTTTAACATTTATTTGAAAGTTAATTTCTGTCTGTTGTATGTGATACAGCATCAAAAATAATTGTGATATTTTCGTGTTCTGCTTTTTGTCTTCAAGCATATAGTAAGACATTTGCATAGCAAAATAAAAACCCCAAAAGTCCCAAATGCACCCTCAGAATAATATTAGTAGCGGTTTCTGTACCATAGAATGAAATAAAAAGAATTTCTTAGATTTAATTTTTTCTTTGTACTAACAATTAAGTTGTTGGAGTCCTAATTAGCAATAAGGACAGTCTTCTGTCTACATAAAGTTTTTTTTGCTCCCATAGTAAGAGGAGTCCTCTGATAGCAGACTACTGAGCACTGACATTAAGTGTTAGAGGGCTAAATTAGATCAAACATTACCCTATCTGTCATCTGTGTAATTAACAGATCATATAGCCACTTAAAAGCTAGGAAAATAGCAAAGCTTGTGAAACAAATGTGTGAATAACTGAAGCATGTTACGGTATTTAATGCATAGTATTAGTAGTTCAAATAGGAACCCAGGTATAATTAAGCTGTGGTTTCATACGATTAGGTCTGCATCAGAAATAGCAGCCTAAAGCATTCCTACTTTCCTTTGCTCGTTACTACCCCTACAGTGAAACTACAGCTTAATACTGTAATAGTAATATAAAGAGATGGGGAGAGGTTACTGCTTTGGTTTGGTATTTTTCTTACAAAGCCAAATCTCTGCTTTTATTCAGATACCATCCACGCTGTTGTGTTGACACAGCTGAGGGAATGATAGCATGGGGATGGGAACCGACTTGAGGAGCAGGGAAGCAGTTATGGTATAACTTGCTATTGCTCTCAGAGACTTCATTTTATGAGACTTCATTTTTAAACAGTCAAGACTATCTCTGATTTTTCCAAGTTGAAGTAAGCAAATCTTACTGCAGTTACTGCTAAAATGGGTAGTCCTGATCTCCACCCAACCCCTGACCTGAATTCCTTTGTAAGCACTTAAAGCCACGCAGCTGTGGATGATGATGAATCCTTTTTGGAGAGAAAAGAGGGTGAGCAAGATGATTTAGCTTTCCCTGTGGCTACAGTGTTGCTTAAGATTGGTCTTCGTTTTGTTCAAATTAATTGCAAAACTGCACTGTGCTTGTGGAAGGAGTGAATTGGATGAAAATGGGGAATGCACACACCCCTAGTGGATTTGCACCTGCTCAAGCCATTTAGAAGTCAAAGAGCTTTGGAGTGCTGTAAACAGGAAAAACAGTGATTATAAGGAAATAATTTTACTTCCTTATGTGGTGATAGTAGCACCTTTGCAGTATACAGTCATGGAGTATGATTTATTTAATGGTTAAAAAGTGTAGAAAGGACAGCTGTGAATATCTTGTAAGGACTGGAAGATATTTTTTGTGCAACAAGATAAACAGAAAGACAACATTCTGTATGCTATAAAGTTGTTTAATGTGGTTTGTACCTGTTATTTATTTGGAGAACTGTCTTTTCTCCTCCAGTTTCTGCTACTGTATCTATTTCTGTAACGCATTAGGCATATGCTACCACCTGTTATTTGCTCTGGTCTTCTCTTCCTGGGAGGAGAAACATCTTGCTGTAGTTGATATATTCTGTTTTAAATATGCATGAAAGTTAAGGCCAAAGAAGCACTCCCTGTGCTGCAGCAGGAGGTGGGAGGCTTATGATTGTCCTTAGTTCACTTTATAATGTTGGAGCAACTTAAAAAGAAGCTTTGCCTTTACACAGTAAGTTCTTTCTCTTACTGTTTTGTTTTCACAGAGAAACATAGTAATTACTACAGTCTTCATCTGAGTATGTCCAAAGTATCTCACTGAAAATGGAACTTTTCCATAGTGGAAAAGATAAAGATGGAAATCTTAAATTTGGTTCAGAATTTTATAGAAATTCAGTAAGACAACTGGCTTTATGTACTTGTAGTTGCCTGTGTTATAAGAAAAAAAAAAATCTGTAGGATTTTTTATTGCCTTCATTCAAGTTCTGACTTCTTTAGTATTGACTGCAGGCTGGAGCAGTCAGTGTATTTCAGAACGCTGGTGATTATTTTATCTTAAGACTTAATAAGCAACAGAAGATGTATTAAATAGATACTAGCTTATTGGCTTGGCATTCTAAGATGTGTAAGACAATAGAAAGTTTGCTGACACTGAACAGGTTTTTTCCTCCCTTTTTTTAACAAAGATAAAAGAGTTTTTCTTAATAGGTGGTCACATAGAATTTGTAAGAAAGAACATTTTTTATTATTATTATTATTAGTCACTTATATAGAGAGAGGAGTTCTCAGATTTTCTGTTTTGAACCTGGTATTTTTAATAGTTCCTTTTTTTTTCTTAATGCTCAGTTTCTACTTTTGATGATACTTGCATGTTCTGAGATGTGTAATGTAGGTTTTTAGAGAACAGAACAGTGATTTTGGTGTCTGCAATAGTAATAAGCACAGGTAATACAGACCAAAACCCTTCAGAATTTTACAGTAATGTATCTATTCGAAGGATTCAGGCTATGAGTCTACTACAAATAAGAGTATCACATATAGT
Source organism: Grus americana (assembly GCF_028858705.1). NCBI lineage: Eukaryota > Metazoa > Chordata > Aves > Gruiformes > Gruidae > Grus > Grus americana. Next base: position 25,461,718 of record NC_072855.1, read on the forward strand.
CATGATTTTTCTGAATATGGCATTCTCTGTTATTCTAAGACTGTTTATCTTGTTCTGTGCTGAAATTATAGCTAAAAAATTATTTAGGAGATCAAGAAGCAAGTAGGAAAGGGGACAGTTCTCCACAAGAAAAAAAATGCATTATATTCCCACTCCCTTAGCCTCTAGTTCCATAAAGAAATTTTGCCAGACTTCTAATTAAATGTAATGTAATCAAGTATTTTAGATGCTTTCTCTATGTCAAATGCAATTTCAGATGTCTAAGTCATTTATTACATTTCTATTTATTACATTCAGCTAACTGTTATATCCATATTAAGTGTGTCTTGTTTTGTGTGTTGTTTTGTGTTTTGTTTTGTAATAACCTGCTGGTCAGAACATTCACTTAAGAAAAGAGAGGTCTGTGTAAATTCCTGGCCAGAGGGGATTTAAAGCCCGCTCTGCATCCTTTAACCAGCAATCTGAAGATCTGTGCAGAGCCATTTTCTTTATTCCTGTTGACAGTGAAAGATGGAAATACAAAAGACATGGGACTGAAGGAAAGAAGGCAAATGGAAGCTTATGTACTCCAGGGGTCAGGAAGCTTGTTTCAAAGAGCACAGATCCTGGTTTGCAGACATTTTTTATCTTGAGGCTCCTTTATCTTTGTACTTCTTTTCCTTATGGCTTAATAATACTTCCTTTTTTTCACAGTCTGTGTTGCCTTAGTTTGTGAAGTCTTCACTGCACCCTTATTTTTCTTTTAGCTACATGTTTATAAAAGTTTAACACAAAGTGTCTTTCTAAAATGTCAGAGTATATAAAAAAGCAGTTCTGTGATGGCTTTATGTTAAAAAAAGTACTATTGCTACTAATGATGTGGTGGTTTTGAAAAATTTTACTAAAGGATTTATTGTAATCATCATTTCAGTGTCAGAAGCAGCAAATGAATTTTGAAAGGTTTGATTTCCCTGGAAGAGAACTATAATTGGAAATCATCTTAAAATACATGCAGTATGTTTATGTTTAGGTATTGCTTGCTTTTAAACAAATTTAAATTAAATACAGCTATATTAGTAGTGTGGGATAGTACCACTTCCATACATTCTTTTTATTATTGACATGTTTTGTTATCAAAACCAGAAATTAGCTGAAGCCACCAGTTTAGGAGGTGCTTCATACTCGGATGCATGAACTATTCAGTATCACCTTCCAACTTCAGCGAACGCTATTAGTGTGTTGGTGAGTTCTCTACACAAGCAGAAAGTGTCCCTTTTATCTTTAAGATGTTAAGAAGTTTCACTTCATTCTGTCAGGTGAATTAGGTTGGGAGATACTAAATCTGTAAATTGCCAAGTTTGACAGCTGTCATCATTTTATGTAATAATTGCTTTGAAGACCTAGAAAACTGTCTAGATGATGTAGCTTGTGGCAATTCCAACCAGAAGTACAATTTAATTCAGGCATGCCACCCTGCTTACACATATTTTACTGTCTCTCAGTAAATAACAGCAAAATTAGGAAACTCTTCAAAGTAAATTAAGCCATCGTGGTACATCTTTCTATTTTTTGGATCAGTACAAACCACAGAAATTAAAGACATCAGTAGCATTGGAACCTCCTGTGAGAACAGGGAGACATACTGAAACACCCAGATTTTGTCAGTATTTAGCCCATAGCTATTGAGTGTTTTTTCCAGAGAGATTAATTGTTCAGACATTTTATGATTTCCCAGATGAAAAATTCTGGTATTCATGTCTATCTTTTTCCCTACATTTTTCCTGTGCACTGAAAAAGAGCAGCCAACCTACTGCATATAATTCAGCAGCCAAATTCTTGTAATCTTATCTATGCAGAATTGAGTATTTGGCAGTAGCTGGTAATTAGGTAAGAAGGAGAGTAAAGGTAAGTATGTTCGGCATCCACAGTCGAACAATACAATGCCAACTGTATTAAGACTTTTTCTTGATTTATTTTTTTTTGGCTGTTAAGATGCCTCTCTAATGTCAATAATGCTTATTTCATAGGCATTTTAGTTGGGCCAATTATGAGAGAAATATTACTCTTAAAGAAAAAAAGACTACAATCTCAGAATTCAAAAACCATAGCTTGCTTCAGAAAAGTCAGTGTTTTGTAGCATCATTAGTTCCCAGTGAAATCTTGCTATGAATTAATATGTTAATTTTAATGATCAGTAAATAACACAAAGAGATTCTCTTTATGTTAAATACTGACAGAGCCATGATGGCTCTATTTAACAAGAAGATTGTGAATATTAGTGTAGTTTTTGTAGTCATTGCACAGATTTTCTTTTGAAAAATCATACTTGTCAGCTCTCTTAGACCTTTCTTAGCAAAAAGGTCAAATATGAATGGGAAAAGTCTTCTGTGGATTCTTCAGTTATATGAAGGTATTAGCTGCTGCTTCACGTTGTATAATCTGTATGTAGGAATGCAGTTTAATTTCAGACAAGCCAAAAAAAGTTGAAAGAAGAATCGGTTACTAGCTATGAGATTAAAAGATCCATGAACAAGAGGGTGACAAATGGCATGAGTAAAGTAGTAATTGATTTTTATTGACTAGTGGGAAAAACATAGGACAAGAAGAGGCCAGCCGGCTGAAGTCTGCCTTTGTTTTCTTATGCTAGCTCAGTGTCACCTTGATGTATTGTCACTGTATCTTTTAATCCCCTTTCTTTCTTTGAAAGAACCTTTTTCTGTAATTAGTTAAGAGCAAAGTGTGGATACTTAAGACTTTTCACTGTGAACACGCTTCTTGGCTAAAATGATTACAAAATTGTTATCAGTGTAACTTACGCTTTGGCATATTACCTGTACTAATCTACTCCTGGGCTGCAGATCCTGTTTCGGCATATGCAAGTCTCTCTGGAAAGCACTTAACACTGTGAAGCATGTATACCTTCTCATGAAAACCCAGGTTTGCAAATATAGTAAATGGATTGCATTTTAAATTTCTAATAATTTCTTTTGGAGGACTTGAAAACTGGAAATTACAAGGAGAAATTTGCTGATATCACACAGCTGGTAGAAAGTGTTTGTCTGGAGCCTTGGGTTATTATTTGGCATTTCTTCAACAGTTGTTGCTAAGATATGTACAGTCCAGCCATTTTCTAAATAATATTGCAGGTAACTAAACTAGTTGCACGCTTAGGGGGAAGAAACAAACAAAACCCCAAAACTGTGCTAAGATTAGGTTTTTAGTTCTGTTTCCCATCAGAGGCCTTTCTTTTTCAAGCCCTGTTCTGTATAGAAGTTCAAGTCAGTATTGCCAGAGGTGAGTATTTTAAATTGTTTGGTTTGTCTTTTTTTTTTTAAATTCTGAATCGGACCTACAGAGATGGGTCATTCAAATCTGTCCATCTACACACTTTCCCTTCCAATGAGAACCCTATTTTGTACATACAAATCAGATCTTGTCATCTCATTCTAGCATCAAAAGCAGTTGCAGAAACTCTCTCTCGATGCTTACATGAATGTACTCGCTAATTTCACTAAACTTCTGCAGATCTCTAGGAGGCAGCATTTTCATTTAACTGCAGGTGTCATTAAACCTGAGGTTAAAATGCTTGGAAGTGATGCCTGGGCACTACCTTGGCAGAATGTTCTAACTTTTCTCAGCAAGTCAGCCACAGAATAAATCTCGTATTTCAAGAACAATATGTTTTTTAAAAGAACAGAACTTTATTTCTCATTACAAAACTTTAATCATATGAGATGTTAAAATAAAATCAGTCCTTTCCCCGTACACTCTTAACACAACTCTGCTGCTTCAGCAGCTAGAAAAATAAAAAAAGATTACCCTGCTGTAGGCCTGACCAAATGGTCAATGGTCAGAAAATCAGCAAGAAAAAAGTAGTTGAAATTGGTCAACAATTTATTACTTTGCAGTTAGTTAAGCAGCAGTTCTTTGTAGTTCATGACTTTGTGTATGTACCTTCAAATCCTCCCTATTGATACATGTTTAGACTTACTGCTAAGCACTGGTGCTCACCTTTTCAATTAATTTTACTCTGTTTTGTGGTTCCTGACCTCTGTCATCTGAACAAGCTAATATAATGATTCAGCACAGAATAAACTGACGTTTTGTGAAGTATTAGATTCATTGAATGTATGCAGATGCACTGTGTGGTGTATTTGCAGTAGGCTTGGTTCTTGAGCTTGCTGTTTGTGTAGCTCAGTATATATGCAAGTGTATTTATATTTGAATTCCCTGTGAGCAAGGCAACAGTGAACTGCTGCAGCACAAAAATTGATCCAACCCACAAGGTTGTTCTTGGGGGTTTCTTAGGGAAGAGACCAGCAGACGTCATGAATAGTTATAGTAGGTTCCATGCAACAGAACTATGGGTTGAATATTCCTGCTCCACATGATTTTCTTTCTCTTTCATCCTAGTCCTGTGAACACATACTGAGACATCTTAATTCTTGCATGTTTTGTGGAGTGGCATTGTTATGTATACTTGGTGTTTTACTCTCAGTAATGCAAAGAAATGTCTGTTGATTAGTAACATGTTTACTTACTCAGTATCTTAAAATACTCAAATTGTTAACAAAAGGCTAAATACATACCCACAAAAGAGATTACTCTGTACCATCTCAGTGTTTACTGTGCTTAGTTCTGTCATCAGTATTAGTAAATGAACACATATGTGTGCACCAAGAGTAAAAGCATTTTAAAGCACTTTGAAAAAGACTAGTAAGTCATTCTTTCACATTTAAAAAAGTAACTGACATAATATTAATGGAAGTAAATTCATTTTTTTATTTCCATATGTATATTTATATTCAGTTTCCAATTTATATGTGTTTGTGGGTTTTTTCTGTGTTAGCTATTAAAAGTCATTGAGCTTTGAGAGGGTAATTCCTTTATTACAGCAGCAAATGTAGATTCAGTAACAGTACTTCATTATTCATAGAGGGGAACTAGAGCATGGAGCAGTTTGTCAATTTTAAAATGTTTTTCTCAGTACAGTGTTTTTTCAAAGGGCAAAGTAATGAATCATAAATTAACAAACATCAGGTTGACTACTTCTTTTTTTTCCTTTCCTCTTTTTGTCTCTGTCCTTTTCTCCTGCACAATGTACCCAGATTGGTTCTCTCCTCTGTTTCGGACTACTTTGCGGCAATGTTCACTAATGATGTAAGGGAAGCAAGACAGGAAGAAATCAAGATGGAAGGTGTGGAGCCAAATGCATTGTGGGCTCTGGTTCAATATGCATATACAGGTACTTAGATTGAAAATGGGAATTTCATCTAATGAATTGTCCTCCTATGAGCATTATATATTCCATTACTAGATTTCAAATGCTGTTTAGAAATTATTATTCACATTATTTAATTCCTTATAAATAAATAAAAAGAAATAATCATAGCTGTTACCTGAGGCAACCTGGTAGGATATACTTTCTCCGATAATACTATATTCTGTTAGTTAACAAATTATGTGAATTTTTTAAATGTACCATGACTGACAGAAAAAGAGTCTTATTAGGTTTCCCGTTCCTTACATTATTATAGGTACTAATTTTGAAAACCTGGTTATCTGTTGCTGAGGGTAATGTTTGCTAAGCCTTATATTCTATCATATAATCTGTAAATAATTCTATTGCCTCTGAGTTGTAGGGAATTTAACAAATGATAAGAACAAAATTATGAGATCTACTTTTTGATGTTACTAGGTCGCCTTGAATTAAAAGAAGATAACATTGAGTGCCTGTTGTCTACAGCTTGCCTTCTTCAGCTCTCTCAGGTTGTAGAAGCATGCTGTAAATTCCTAATGAAGCAGCTTCACCCATCCAATTGCCTTGGAATCCGATCTTTCGCTGATGCACAGGGTTGCACTGACTTGCACAAGGTGGCTCACAATTATACTATGGTATGTTGTTATTTTAAGTCTCATCCACTTTATTTAGTAAGGAAAATACAGAATGTTTGCCTGAATAAAATACTAATGTTTTTCCCCCAGAAAGCCTTGATCATTTTCCAAGCAAGAATGCACATATGTTCCCATGATGAGAAATGACAAAATAACTATAAAGTTGCTGGTTTAGAGTTGGAAGGAAATAGGCAAGCATTAATGGTTCCCTGTAACAGTAATGGGATTGTGTGATGTGCATTCAATAAAATAATTCAAAAGCTTGTTCCTATTTCTGTCAGTCAAAAACTACAAACTTAGCAGTAGGCAAGCTGCCATCATCTAGTCCAAAATAACATGTTACTAAATGAATTTGTAGAATTCTTGTTTTGTAATGAGCTGGAGTAATCAGGTTCTAAGTTATATCTGGGATATTAATGTGGGTATTCATCAATATAGATTCTGCATTATCCTTAATTTCTTAGTAATGCCATGTCAGGATTGCATCAAACAACTGGCTAGGCAATATGTGGCTAAATACAAATTTGCCATGATATTTTCAGAGCTAATTTATAGAAAGACTGACCTGCCAATATAATTAAACTTAATCTTCTTAATAGTCATACTTCTAGTTTAATGTAAAATGTTCTTTTCCTTCTTACAAGCATATTTTAGTAATGTTATCAGCAGAAGAAGGCAGGAGAATTATCTCTGAGGCAAGTCAGTTTATCTGTTCTTAGCAGTTTTGTGAGGCATTTTTTCTCTCCTCTTGATGAGATTTTGCCTACATAAGCTCTTGGGACCTGAATGACGGCATGTAGATACTGCATAAGAGATGTGGAAATGAAGATAGTACTTAATTTGCTTGTGTGGCATGGCATTGTGTTGCCATTAAGCTATTGGCTTAGATGCAAGAGGCATAATTTCTGTCTTGTAATTACTGTTAGAAATCTATGGCTTTTCCTCTTGCCGCCTTCGTTTTTGCTGGTTCAAAAACTTGTCCTTTTTTTTTTGTAATTATTTCTTCTTGGCTTAAAATAGTTTAGTATGTATAGCAGTTTAAAATAGCTCTTTTTTTAATATGATATAATGTTCTTACTTAGTGAGTGGATCTCTGGTGTATTTAAAATCATGTACACACTGAAGTTCACCAAAACAGGTCAATAAATAGTGTGCAGATTGTAACTTGCATGTTTCTCTTCTTAATCTTCATTATTGCTCAAACAACAATAAGGAGAATGCAATTAGCTCGACAGATGAAACAGTAAAGATAAAAATGGTTTATGCATTTGAGGAATATTAGAATTAATGTTGAGCAAGACAGCGATAGAAAAAGGGAACTTCCCTCCTCTGACCTATTTGTTCTTTTTTCAGAATAAGCTTATATTTTGGTCTGTGCTAGTCTCATGTCCCTTATAAGTGGACTGTCAAGATCAGCATGGTAATAAATATTAGACTTATGCATCTTTAAAGATGAATGTTAGGGATTATAGTCTTGCTATTTTGCCTGGCAATTGATGACTTGTGGCAGAAAGGGGCTGTGAACTTTCTAAAAGCCATTCTTTTACAGTACCTATCTATCTTTTGTTCAGGAAAATAGTTGTATGCCTTTTGGCCATTGTTTACTTCAGTGGCAAAATTGTTGCTTTTAAGGCTTTGATGTGAATGAAATTTAAATTAGGTGGATTTTAAAAAGCCATTTTCAAAACTAATTAGTTGTGCTAGATGGATTCTTCCCAAGGCCTCTTTTAATGTTGTTTAGTTCCAACAGAGACATGAAATTGAATTTTAGTAATAATGAGTAATAGAGAAGCAGCTTCTTTAGTTTGAAATGAATGTTGCTATGGAAACTGCATAGAAATGTATGGTCCAATTGAATCGTCAATTAAAATAAATCCCCAAGTAATTTCATTTGTTTAAAAGCTGTTTGAAAAAAGAAAATGTTCAACAGTAGTAAGTGCTAGCCACTTGATGCTCTTTCCATTAAGAACTATTGGAGCATAAGGGTTAAGCGCACCTGTAGTACCTGGAAATTTTGTTTGTTAAAACACTGAATTATTTTTATGCTGCAGTGGGCAGCATAGAACAATGGAGTATATATACTGAGTATAGTACATACTTCTGGCTTTTCCATGTAACTTTGGTTCTTTTAAAGCACTTGAAGTAGAAGGTAATGAATAATATGAAATAGTTACATTTTAATCTATATTCATTATTTTCTATGAGTTTTTCTTTTCCTTTGACAAAAAAATACCAGATTGCCATATAACTGTTTTTCTGGAATTAAAACAACTGCTCAGTTTTAAAGGTTTTTATGACACAAGCTAAAATTTGATAAGCATCTTACCTGCTTCATTAAAAGAGTTCTTTACATGAAGACTAGAAATTCAGATGAAACGAGCATTTGGTTAAACTGGAGGACCAATCAGTGAGTTATCCCAGTAGGCCTACCTCTGTTAATAGACCTGCTTAGTCTGAATAATGTTCACTAGTGTCACTGGAAAGCATTAGCATGATTTTATGGCATGATTTTAATTGCATAATACAGTGCAATTAAAAAATAAATTAATAAGAAGGATTTGAATGCTGCACTTCATATTAAAGACAGATGTATGTTATGCTAAAAGGACTTAAGTGTTGCATTACTTTATTGCTTGCTGTGTTGACAATTGATAAGTTTGTTTTTTCAGAGGAGAATAATTGTTAAGGTTATCAAAACAGGTCAATTTTTTGACACTGTAAACTAAAGCTTGAAAAATCCTCAGGGTGCGGTAAGTGAAACATAAATTGATCAGTGGTGGATTTAATGCTGTCTAAAGAACAACTCTGATTTTTATGCATCAGGGAGTTAAAATACACTTAACAGAACCATGAGAAGTATCTGGGTAAAGGTATCTTTTGTACAAAGGTTATTCTGTTTTGCTGTAGTATATAGTATTGGGGTCATACAATTATAAATTTAGGAATTTTATTAGGCTGACCAGTAGTGTATCTGTTCACTTCAATTCATAAAGCCTTTTTGCACAAAGTGCTTTCTGTGCATTTTTCTTGTTGTCTTCACAAAGTCAAACACTCCTTTTGTCATCTTGCTTGTTTGAAGCAGTTGGTAGCGTACCTTCAATTAAAACCAATAGCTCCTCTTTCACGAAAAAGTAAACCAAAGGGAAGATGAGGAAAAGCTAGCCTGTGTTATTTCCAGATCGTGTATAGTGAGTAGTGAGGTGTTCCTAGGTAAGTGTCAGTAGCTTCTTCAGTAGCCAGATTTTAACTTTCTTAATTACAAAAAAAAGGCAGACATACTAAACATTATACGTGATAGTGCCTGAGTCAGTCCCTGTGTAGATAGCTTTGTAATCTTTGTTGCTCAGCTCTGCACGCTTAAAGCCGAGTGAAAGGTCATGCTGATTTTCATCAGAAGTCTTCAGAAGTATGTGAGCAGTGATCAAATGTTAGAAGAGTCAGATAAAGTTAATTTTGGAGTTTGCATGATTTCTGAGTGCAGCCAATGGCTGTTTATAAGAAGAAAGACTTGGAGAGGATAGAGTAACAGATTGAGGCCAAGCATTTGGCAGGAATTTTGCAGACGAATAGATGTAGGACACTTAGACTTGCTGTCTCTTGTAAGGCAGGAGTTGGGTAACAAAAAATCATTGCAATATGGAGTTTATGATTTGGGAGGAGGGAATAAAGAGATATAATTTGTCTTTTTTCTTGCAACAACCAGGACAGTTTGTCCTTTAGTTAGGGGGTAGTGTGAAAAGGGAAGACATTTCAGTACTTTTTTGTCCACAAAGGGACAGACCTAAAGATTGTGTTAGTAAAACAAGAATTTTATTTCTTGCACCTGAAATTGCAGTCCAAAATATCCTGCTCTGTAATCATCTGACTTTTAAAATACTCATTCACTTCTTTTCACCTGTGAAAACTCAAGATATTTCTGTCTTTAAAGTTCCCTAAATTCTGCCTAGCACAATAGATCAGTACTGCCTTGGCAAGGCGGTTTCTGCATGCTGCCCAGCCTGTTTTGGAATCCAGAAACTATGCAGAGAGGAGTCAAGCTACAATAGTTGTACTTTAAACAAACCCTGGGCACACTGAAAGGATTAGGTTGATTTATCACTTAACACAGCAGTCAAAGCAGACTAAAGGGAAAGTAGCTGCTATCTGACATCTATCTGACTATTAATAGTCTACCAGGAGGTCAGATAGCTCAGTTCTTAGTGAATTCATAACCTCAGTTGACCAGCTGACTAAAGCACTCAGTAGACAAAATTACATTTCCTGTTTGTTCTCATTCAGATCTTGTGAGTCAAGCACCTCTTGCTTCTTGGCTGCCCAGGTTGAGGTTTAAACAGAGCCTGTGGTTAGACCTGCCTGTGGGGCTACCTCAGTGTACAGTCCTTTTCAGCCTGAAGGGGTTCTGATGCTCTCCAAGGTTCTAATCCTTCTGACACAGTGTAGAGGTAGCCTAACCATCTCACTGGATCCCACCATGGGGATTAAGTACTGCTTAGAAATAAGTATGGTGACCTCTTATCTTTTATGTGCTTCTCATATTTTTGTGCTATGTACCAAGACAGACCTGAGGTTAATAATATCAGTGTTACTCACTCTGTGTTTGCGGAAGGGTGAGTTTAAGGTTATGATGTGAATGAGCAACCACAGCATTGAGCATGGGGACTGTGCGTCCGTGCTTTAGCTGGTACGTAAACCCCAGGCTATTCAATTGATAAAGTTTCCAAGCTCTTTGAGGAGCTAATTTTGGGGGTGGGAAACTCCTTTTTTACTTTCAGGACCAGAAAGCAAGGGACTGAAACTGCAGACCGTTTGTTCTCTGAAATATCCTGTTCTTCCACAGAGAGTTCCCATAAGAAGAAGGAAAGAAAAGGCTAATGAGGAGGTTAAGAATGCTAGGAGATACACTGGCTCCTCCTTTTTGTCTTCAGAATCTCTGTCTGTAGAGGAAGAGGAATTGTCAGATTCAGATCATAAAAAACCCCAGACGTAGGCCAAAGAGTGGCTGTATTCCCAGTGGAATGCTTTGATACTATGCTCCAAAGGCATCTCTGCTTTAAAAATAGAATGGGAGCAAGAGGAAGTGGAGTCTGTTCCCATCAGAAAGCAATTGTCTGCAAGCAACAAGAAGGAAAATCAGGCTTTTTACATGCAACAGCTGTTGAAGTGATTAAATCCAGTTGTGAAAAAGCTTTCCAAAGAAGATCCTTGACTGACTTACGCAAGAACAGCTTCTTGTTACCTTCAGAGACAAAGGAAACTTTCCATGCAGGTGCTTTCCCCTTCCTCTTCCTGTGATCCGGATAGACAATATGGAAAGTTTAAGGTAGTAAGTGTTGGCTTTTCTCTTTGTCAGTGCTCACTGCCTGTTTATTCAGCAAAACTAAAAGCACAGCTCCAGCTTGCATATTCTCTAGGACAGAGAATCAACAAAAAACAGCAGTGGAAAAAAATTAACTCAATGGAATGTGAATTTCTGTGAACTGCATGTTTAAACTCTGGAAATAATTTTGATCACTTTTCAGCTTCAATTTTACTCCCAAGCATTCAATATCAGAGTAAAATAAATAAAACTGCATGTGTGGTGATACTGAATATTGGTACGGTCCTTTCACTGTTTTTAATTCCTGTATTTGCTCATTTTCTTAACTTTCATTTTGTAATACAGACAGTTAAACTAATTGAAGAGGAAAAGACGGTTCTATCTCCCTTCTAATCTACTACAGCTTTCACTTCGAAGCACTAGTTTAGTGTAGCCAATTGGATCTCTCTAGTAGGAATGCTTTTCAGATATTAAATGTAAAATTTTCCTTTCCAAATTCTCTCCAGGAATACACAGTTGTTATGTGCACAGATGACACTTTCAATTCTTTTTCTAATTTCAACTCCAGAGTTGCCTGTTGAGTAGAGTCACTTGATTTTCCCCCTTAGACATCCTGTAGCCATCTTATGGACATGTGGTTTTCATGTAAGGTGGACTGGTTTACTCCTTATTAGTTTTTTCCTCTTTGCTCAGCATTCTTTAATTAGTTAATATTTTTGGAGTACTGAGGTATAGCTTTGAAATGAGCAGACTAAGCAATAAAAAGGAAGAAGTGTTACCTTTTTCACTTTGTTGTCATGATGTCCTTTGCATATGCAATGCTAAACTGTACTGTATGTTTTTGTTGTGATTTTATATGCTAAATTTGTACCTGTTTTGCAGTGCAGGTCCAGCTTCTGCTCCCAAGTTTCTCCTTGGTTTTTTGACCTAAAAATCCTATTTATTCCCTCAACATGTATGTGTTTCTAATATGGATTTTTTTCATTAGTGTGCAATTCTTTCTTTTTAAATCTTTAAACAAGATACTAAGTAAGGCTAATTTTTATATTAGGCCCAGTTAGACTTCCCTGTCTGTGTATCTAATGCACTTTATCCTCCAGGTGCTTTGGAGGTCTACGTGATGGTAAGGCAAAACCAGCATCCCGTTGGCTAGCTATCTAGCAATCCACAGTGCATTTACTAAATTGATTGTAATACTGTTTTATTGTCGTGAAGTTACTCTGTTTGGAGTGTGAGGTTAACTGGATTTTGAACTACCAAAATATAAGAACATGTGATTCATAGACTGCTTTTACTTTTCTTTCCTGTGCTGCCTTGTAAAGGTGTATGGGGAAAGAGGATAGACATGATCTCACCCTTTTCTGTTACATGCAGGTTTCTCACTGTAAGTTCATAGTACTGATTGTGTTTCTACATACTTTTCTGCTATTTCTGCCTAAGTTCATGAGAATCCTTACAGAATATTGTGCAAGTCCTAGAATTCTGAAGTAATAGGATATCAATGTCAGAAATGTTACATATTGTGACTTTCCTATTTTGAAGTAAGGATCTGTTGCTGGAAATGACAGAAAGTTGTAAAATTGAATCCCATGAAAGTAAATATTGTTAATAAAGCAAAGTCTGTACAATATTGTGGATTCTTTGTATGTTTTGCTTCCCAGTCAATCAGATCAGCTGTATAAAACCTACAAAATAGTGAAGTAAAATAATCCATTTAAAATCAACAGTAAAATTGTTAGTGGTGTTTATTTCCTCTGAAAACTTAATGCCATAGTTTAATCTAGCAGTAATGAAAACAGTTACAGATGTGCCCAGTAGTTGTAGCATGTTGTGCTCTTTCCTTGACAAAGCATCTTACATGGTATTCTACATTGTCAACAGGAACAAACTGCAGCTCTTACTTTCTGAAGTATAGCTTTAAAAAAAAGTATTTCTTCAATCTGCAGTGCCAAGATAGTAACCCCCACAACCCATCACTCATTTCTGTCCTTGCACTTCTCAGTTGTTTCAGCACTTCTGTCTGTGAGACTGAATGATACCCTTGGGAAAATGATCAGGGGTCAAAATAACTCAATACATTTTTATTTTACTTTTTTTTCCTCCCAGGTCAGTTCTCCAGTGGTATTTACTGGCACAACTGAGAGATGGCGTGAAGGCAGGGAAAAAGAGGGGAGATACAGTAGGAGTTCCATAAAAAAAGTCTTCAATGTCACCTGTATTAAAAATACTTTTCTTTTTATTTTTCAGGAAAACTTCATGGAAGTAATTAGAAACCAGGAATTTCTATTATTGCCAGCCACTGAAATTGCAAAGCTTTTAGCAAGTGATGACATGAATATTCCTAATGAAGAAACCATACTGAATGCACTACTTACATGGGTTCGACATGATTTGGAACAGAGAAGGAAAGATCTCAGTAAACTCCTGGCTTACATTAGACTGCCTCTGCTTGCTCCACAAGTAAATTGTTCCATTCCACTCTAGTTTATACCATGGTTATAGTGGACATAATGTCTACAGCATCGATATGCTGATAGTGACAAATCATAAAAGCTTCAGGATTCTTAATGATTTGGATTCTTAGAGCTGTATATAAGGACTTAGCGTGTTGTATAGGCATGATAGTTTGTGTCTGTCTGTGAACTGCAGCATATCCTGATCCTAATCTGAGATCAGTCAGGGCATGAGGAGGTGCTAGGAAAAAATTGCTTCTGTTGCCTAGAAAAATGCTTATCAAAGATATGTTTGTCACTAGAAGGTGTGTCCTTTTAAAATTTCTTTATGGAACTTACATAATTTATTTGGATCATTACATTTCCTTCATAAAAATATAGCTATCGTTGAGATTTAGGAAATAGGATTTGAAAAGATTATTTGGAGTGATTTTTCTCCCGTTATCTTTTGATAAACCATCTTTGGGTACTTTTTGTTCTTCCCAATCAATAGTTTTTCTCTTTGGACATTTACGCACAACGTTAAAGATGACTTGAGTTCAGTTTGTTTAAATAGTTGTGAATTACAGTTTTCCTAGTCCTGTAGGAATGACTGTTCTTGTTAGTGTTGTGTGTAGCTTTGTATTCGTTATCTGATAGCATGCATGTAAACTATATTTATTTTTTTTATCCCTTCCTTCTTCTCTTCTGCTAGCCTTCCTTGCTGGGCCTTCATTAGTAATATTTAACACTTACTATACAGTGAAAGGATTTTGCTTTACAGTTTTCAGTTTGTTTAGTGAGAATTATCTCTATTAAATGAAGAAAACAGGATTTTTATGCAACCTGAATAAGTAGAAGTCATTAAGACAGCAAAAACTGAATTCAGTTAATTCATAGTGATAAATCACATACACAACATTCTGTGTATTACTTCGTGTATCTTCTTGCTCAACAGTAAGATTCACTAGCAAGCATTTTAGTATTAATATTTCCATACTCATTATTATATATGCAGTGGGTGGATTTTCTCAGTTGTGGCCTTGACTTTGTAATTCACTTTTTCTAGAAAAACATAATACAATGTAAGCCAGTTGACCTGGAGGAAATCATTCTTTTGTTGAGCATTTAATTAACTGATAACTAAATAAACACTGCTGTATTCCTTTTGCTTAATTCACTGTAATTGAAACATCTGTAGAAACTGAAAGTATAGAATTTATCCCAGAAATATGTACTAAAATCAAATTATGTCCACTCAGTAACTGTTTAGGAAAATAGCAGAATGAAGCACAAAAGCAATATCATATTTGACTTATTATTTTATCTTTGATTTTTCATGTCTTCTCCAAATATGTACTTATCTTTCTAATACACTAATTTTCTGTTGTCTTTTTATTACTTTAATTTGTTGAAGAAAGTGTTTAAGCTGATTTTAGTATGGCAACAATTAGCACATTGAGTACATTGGTTTGAAGTGCTCAAAACAGTCAACATTTTCAGAATCATGTTTTGCTTCATGATCACATGACATTAGACAATCTGACAGCAAACAACATAATGAAAAGGTTTCCAATTTTATGGTTAAAGGGTAAAAGCTATTTGAAAGAAATGAAATTAGAAAATTGAACAACTTGCTGAAATCAATAACATTTTAAGCAGAGATGCAAAGAATGTTAGATTCGTGCACTTTAAAAAAAGAAAAAAGGGCAACCAAAAAACCCCCCAACAAACCAACTTTGGAAAATACTGTGAAACTGTAACACTGGAAGCAAAAAAATCATAATGAACTGTCAGTTTTATTGGTTGGTTATGATTTTATGCATCTCTCTGTACATAGCATTCTGTTGTCTCTGGTTAATGCAAGCAGTGTCCTAAATATTTGTAAGTTTCTTTTTTGCTCTTACAAAGGCTAAAGATGAATGTTTGGCAGCTTCTTAAGCTGTAAGGTGGCAGGTATTCCATCTCTGATAAATTAATTAAAAAGCTGATTAAGCAATTTCTGAGTTACAATATGTGTTCAGCTTCCTTTTAGACAGAAATTCTTAGTACTTCAATATCTGCACTACATTTCATCTGGTTTCCAATGACTATCATTTCATGCTAACACATCATTTGTAACTGCTCAGTTATAAATGCTTTTAGTACAAGTAGCTATGTAAATAATAAAACTTGGAAAAAATTGGCTTTCATTTAATTAAGCCCATTCCAAGCTCTTTGAGTGAAGAATAGTTACAGTGCGTTTAGTTTCAAGAGCATGCAGGGGTTTTGGGTACCAAAACAGTATTAGGTTGCATTTCTTTTTAACTGAGATGAAGTTTTCAGAGATGGAGACTCTGTGCTATGAAAAAACTTATAGATTTGGGGGGGGGGTGGGGTGGTGAGAAACTGGAGAAAATGTAGGTTGCATCTTCTTGTTGCAAAACTCATATATTACACCCATGGTGTTGCTTTAAATATTAAATGCTGTTTGTCTATCAGAAATACATATTGGAGGTCTGAATTGGTCATGTTGTCTACAAGTGTTAGTTTTCATGCATGCAACTATGACAATGTTCGATTTAGGACAGTAGTAATACATTGATTTTATATTTTTTTAAACCACATGCAATTTTATTGCATGCTGGCAGTTAAAAGATGGCTTTTTTTTTTACTATTTTATAATCATAAAGTGTCCCTGTGAAGTGATACAAATGGTAAGTGGTACCTTGGGTGAAGAGAAGAAACAATGGGAAGTACTGAAAGTAAAGAATCAAGGTCCCTCTGCTAATTTGCATGAGAACATTTTAATTTGATATTTTAAATAGAATCAGAACATTAGCCAATTAGAGAAATATGGCAAAAGTCAGGCTCAGTTTTCTGAAAAGTTGCTGGTGAAGGACTTCGAAAGTTTGGGGGTTTTTATTCTCTGTGTATGTTAATTATGTTTTCTGTCATAGTTTCTGTTGATTTGCCTGATAAAGAGATGTTCAGGTTTAGCAGTCTGTACTTACCTGTATCTCTTCTGGAACCATGGATGTCCTATTTTCTACTTTGCAGTCCTAAGGCAGCTTTAAGCCAGGGATATGCACACCATGTTATGCACAACTACTTCATAATGAGTCCCTTTAGTACTCCTGATTACTAATTTCACAGCAATTTTGTACCTCTTCTTGGTTGAGTGTCAACAGCTCAACAATGACATCTCATTCTGGTTTGTGGACTTAGATTTCTGATATTCAGAAAGCAGTTGTGAATATTAGAAGTTCAGAGGCATTTGCCTTTTTCTCATTGTTCTGACAACTGTCCAAGTCTCGGTGGGGCACTTCTACCTTTTTCTCTGTTACCCAGGCCATGTCTTGCAGCTCAGAAAAATGCCAGTTGTCTAGACTTCTGATAATTACAGTTAGGACACTAAACCTACTAATATATTTTTCCTGCAGTCTGACAAACACGGAGTACAAAAGATTCCAGAATCTTTAAACTTAATAACTTTTATTAGTAGTCTTTATTTAACTTGAATTTTATTTAAGTCAGATTTAAAATTTAAGACTTGTCAAATTTGTTTGCATCTTTGATCTTAAAATTTTTAACAAAGGTTTGTATTAATTGATATACTGTGATCTGGGTCACTGTCAGAGTTAGGAATAGAATATATATTAAAATATTCAGTCTGTGCCTGAAGGAGCTTTTACAGATCTCTGGATTGGGTGGATTCAGGAGTAAAAGTGTGAGGTTAAACTGACTTACATACCCAGAGTCTGATTCCATTTCCTGGAACATAGCTGTAGCGGCACTGGACCTCAAGGAGATTTTGTTTTCTTCTGTGGGACCATTAAGCTTAAATCATCCACTAATAGCAGATGGCCTTCCTTTTTTGTACTTAATGGCTTAGCTTAAAATGTGCATGTTTTGTTTATTACAAGTTTATCTTTACCCTAGTCTTTTTAATATGACCATTTTGAAAATACATAGATTTTAAATCGGGCAGTGGAAGTCTTTGGATAAAATGTTTTCTTGTAATCTTGTTTTTATTCTTCATATGGTTTATAGCAATAGAGTTTGTTTAATTTTCTTTCTTTTTCACAGTTTCTGGCAGACATGGAAAATAATGCACTCTTTAGGGATGACATTGATTGTCAAAAACTCATTATGGAAGCAATGAAGTACCATCTGTTGCCAGAGAGACGACCTATGTTGCAAAGTCCTCGCACCAAACCTAGAAAATCTACAGTGGGTGTGTTGTTTGCAGTTGGAGGAATGGATGCAACAAAAGGTATTGGCTTATATAATGATTAGTTGATGAGCTGTTTTGATTCTTTTAAAAAGAACTGTTTGATAGATGTTTTTATATGTTAATTCTAAAATTCAAATATTCTACAGTATAGAATATGAAACATCTTAAATGTACACTGTTTATTAGATAAAAAACAACTGTATAGCTTTGATAATACTGTAAACATTCTGGAAGTTAGACTTATGATTATTTTGAAATTATTAAGGGACTATCGGATTTCTGAGTAGTGAAATGTTGAATTGAGTGAAAACTAATCTTTATTTACTTGAGTGGGAAGTAATTTGGAAAACGAAGAAAATGACAGGGCACAAAGGTGACTTCCATGTGCATAAAAAACCAAAAAAATACACTTTTTGACTAATTTTTAAATGGTTCTGTCTGAGCTACTTGGATTTTCTTTTTTATAGACACTTCCATACTGTTTAATGGTTGTTAGAAAGAATCTGGCAAGTTAGAAAAGTTACAGCAAAGAAACTCGTCATTTTAAAGTTAGCACTTTTAGTACTTCATGTCACATAGCTTCAGATTTTTTTCTAATATTACAAAACAATTGATTTCCATATATAACTGCATTTCACAAGGGTGTTTTTATATTTCTAACATTTGTATTTCTAAAGGTTTGATTCTGCAAAGCAGTTAGAAATCCTGCTTTTTGTCTTGAAAAGCACTGAGAAAGTCCTCCTTTATAATGGTGCTGTTAATTCCTGAGGAAGTAAAAAAAGACTATTTATATACATAGAATTAAGAACATGCTGCAGGATGTCATGCTGTCTTGTGGGATCAGCATATTGTTAAATATAAGCTATCCTAATAATTCAGACTTTTTTTAATAACTTGCATATTCAGGAGCTACAAGCATTGAAAAGTATGAACTTCGTACCAACATGTGGACTCCTGTTGCAAACATGAACGGACGAAGATTACAGTTTGGAGTTGCAGTCTTAGATGATAAATTGTATGTTGTTGGTGGCAGAGATGGACTGAAAACATTGAATACTGTGGAGTGCTACAACCCTAGAACAAAAACTTGGAGTGTAATGCCACCTATGTCCACTCATCGTCATGGTCTTGGTATGTAGAGTTCTGTAAAGGCTGAATGCATCTTTTTAAAAGATTATCTGTTTTAGGAGTGGTCAGAAAACATTCAGAAATTGAGTTTAGGGGGGTGGAAACTTCATTTTAATGCCAACTGCTTATTGAACATCATCTCTCCTTCAGATTATATCCAGCATTGGCTACCAAAAGGAAATTTCTTTTTACTTGTTTTTAAATACTTTTTTTGGTGCACGCTGGACTGTCACTAGGAAAATGTGATCTTTTTTCCCCCTTATCCAGAAGCGATTGTTTTTCATATCTGTTTTTTTAGGAGTAGCTGTATTGGAAGGTCCCATGTATGCTGTAGGAGGACATGATGGCTGGAGCTACCTGAATACAGTAGAAAGATGGGATCCACAGGCTCGTCAGTGGAACTTTGTAGCTAGTATGTCAACTCCAAGGAGCACTGTTGGTGTAGCAATATTAAATGGAAAGTATGTGAAGGCAACTTCCATTTTCTATCTCATTATTTTAATGTAATTAGAGGACCATCCTAAATTACTATTATCTCTCTTGATAGATACCGGTTAGTAGCATTAAGAACCAAGTTTCTTCATTCACAGAAAAGATACTGTGTTGGTTTCAACAAGCAAGCTTCCTGACAGCACCTCAGTGCCCCTCAGTATCACATATGAGACACCATCTCTATGGGCAAATAAGTAGTTACCATCTCCTTAATACAGAAAGGAGAAAATGGTTGGTCTGGTTCACTGAGAGTCCAGTGATTTCCTCTTACTGTGATAGCTTGAACAATCAACTTCCAAAATTACTGTAAAGTCATGCGGGAGTACTCATGATATTGCATTAACTCAGAACAGAAAGCTCTGGTAGAATGAATCTAATCTGGAATGGTATCTGAAATTTCTACAGCTTTTTTTCAGTGAAAATATGCCTAATTCCTAATACAATGTGCATTCAGACAACTAGGTCATTTTATGTTGCAGTCACAGGACATGGCCGAAAGTGACCTCAAAGAGTTCCCTAATCTATTCTGCTACCCTAAAGCTGAATCAATTATATCTAAACCACTCATAGCCAGAGTGATCTTGTTCTTAACCTTCAATGGTAAAGTTTCTGTTACTTCCCTAAGCAATTTGCAATCTGTGAAGTTCTCCTCATGTCAAGTCTTAAATACCTTTTGCTGATTAATATTATTTTTGTTTGTACTATCCAAAGTGAATATGGAAAATGCATTTTTTCTTTCCTATTTGCAACGGCTTTTTGTATTTAAAGATACGTCCCCTCTGTATTCTGTCATCAGGACTGAATAACTCCAGCTCCTTCAGTCTTTATTTGTAGGCCATCATTCCTAGACTTTGAGTGATTTTCATTGTTTTCCTTTGGACTAAGTGTAATTGTTCTATAGCTTCCCAAAATACAAGTGGTACTCGAATCAAGGTATTACAAAAATAAAGATTAGTTGGAATCACAGAATCATAGAATAAGTTGCATTGGAAGGGACCTCTGGAGTCATCTGATCCAACACCAACTCAAAGCAGGGCCAACCGTAAAGTTGGATCTAGTTTCAGTTAACTGGTCATATCTCAGTTTTGAATATCTCCAAGGATGGAGATTCAACAGCCTCTCTGGGCAACCTGTTCCAATGTTTGACCACCATTGTACTGCACGTTTTTCTTCTAATATCCAGTTGAAATTTCCCATGTTTCAACTTGTTTCTTGTTCTTCCTCCTTTCACGGCATACTTCTGAGAATGACCCGTCTTCTATATAACTTCCCATTAGGTGGTTGAAGACAGCAGTAAGATGCCTCCTTACCTGCACAAAGGCAGCTTTCAATCTCTCCTCATATGTCATGTGTTCTGGCTCCCTCATCATCTTAGTGACCATCATCTGGACTTGCTCCAGCATGGCAAGGTCTTTTTTACACTGGGAGCCCAAAACTGGACACAGTGTCTGGAAGCAGTCTTATACATACTGAATAAAGGGGACCAGCTGTCATTACTTCAAGGGCATACTGCTGACTTCTTGTCTTCCAGAACTTCCAAGTCTGTTTTTGCTGAGCTGCCTCCTCTCCTGTCAGCTTCCAGCCTGTACTATTGCATGGGAGTATGCCATCCCAGGTACAGGACTTTGCATTTGCCTTTGCTGAACTTCATGAGACTACAGTCAGACCTTTTATCCAACCTGTTCAGGTCTCTCTGAATAGTAACCAAGCCCTCCAGCATATCATCAACTCCCTTTAATTTGATATTATCAATCAACTTGCTAAGGCTGATTTCCATTACATCTTTCAGATAATTAATGAAGACATTGAGCAGTATCAGCCTGGGAGAAACAGCACTAGTAACCAGCTGCTGGCTGGACTTCATACTGCTGATCACAGCCCTTTGAGCCCAGTATTTCTTCCAGTTTTCCACCAGCCTTGTAGTGGGCTTATCCAAACCGTACTGTGCCAGGGTGGCTACAGGAATACCATAGTGGACAAAGCTAACCTGATTTGCTGAGTAGTATTGTGGTTGTGGCAGAATACTTACACCCTCTTGACCACAAATTTTCACTTCCTGCTTATGTACCATCTGGTGGATCTCCTTTGAACTGTTCGAGTATTGTAAGGTAGCAGAAAGCTTTTCACTCTTTTTTTTTTTTTTTGGGGGGGGGGAGGTTAATCTCCTGCTAAATTAGTACAGCTGAAGCGCAATTGCAAAGGGTCCTGTGAGATGTGGAACAAGTTCAGGAATGAGTGGAAATAAATGCTCGCTGGGTGCAGGAAGGAAGGAAGAACTTGAACAACCAGCAAGCAGGGTGCCTTAGACTGCCTTGGAACTGCAGTCTCACAAGCCTAAGTTAGGTCAGAAGCTTCCTGTATATTCAGCAGAGGGTCCCAGGTGTGGTGAAAAGCACCTCACATTTCTCTATTATTATAGAACATTGCCGAGACTCTTACTGTAGGCAGCAACACTAGATGCCTATAGCTGAAAAGCTTAAAAGTACATGCAAATTTACTGCATTTCAGCTGAGGGAGCAGTAACTTCAGCACTTCCTAGTAATATATCTCTAACTTGATACATTTCAGAGGATTTGCTCAAAATCTTCATATAGAGAAATGAGTATATCTTTCTCCATGTCCTAAATATGAAATCACTGCATAAGTGATCAGAACTCTGTCATGTTTTGTGGGGAGGTAAGGTGGGAGGCTTCATTTAAATGCTGTGTTGCATAAAGGATTGATTTTTAGTCATGAACTTTTGGAACTGCAACTTGATTTTTCAATATCCTTCAGTACATTCCTTACCTTAAACAAGTGTTATTAAACATGGGAACTTCCATAGAAATGTATTTTTTTAAGAGGATATTAAAATTATTACTGAGAACTACTAGGTCAACCATATTTACAAGATGCTTGTATTTAAGTTTGTGGGTCAGTATATTTTAAAAAAACGTTTCCAAAACTGAAGACATCTTGAATAGTGCTTCATAGTGACTGTTGTAGATTGCTCACAGTATCATCATATATATACAGTACCTAATGTTTATTTGATTATTTAGCCATACTATAATGTGCCTTAGGCTATGAAAGGATTTCATTCATGGTATTTCAGGTGATCTCTCAAACTGGACTTTACTTTTCATGTGTGGCTTCCTCTTTGGAATGGCTTCTGAGTTCCCACCTTTCCAAATAATAGTGCTCGCTATTTCTGGTTCTGAGCATAGATTGCTCATAAACTCTGTGCGTAAACTCTTTATCAAATTTCGATTATTTGATTAGTTTTAAAGATTCATCAGTGATGCAGTCTGCCTAAAACCAATCTTTTCCTTCTATTCTTATTTTCAAAAAAGTTGAAATCCTTTGTTAACACTGAATGCTAAAACCCTGAGCAAACTAGGCCACCTAGTGGGTGTGAGGAACTTAACGAGCGCTGTCAGTCATAAACCAAAGCCCAGGTCCAGAAAAATACTTGAATGCTTAAGATGAAGCAGGGCAGAGTTGCATGCACAGATCCATTACTGAATTCGTCCCTCTGACCCTGCTGTAGAAATGGGCCTCTGTCTGTCACGTCACATAAGTAATTTTGAAAATGTTAGCTATGTGCATAGGTTGGAACATAAATGCTGTGTTATAATCAGTTTTCTGTAAATTACTGTTACCATGCATTGATCATGACAATAGGAAAAGATTGGAGCAAAATCTTATCTGAGTTTTTGCAACAGAACATTCTGTTGAAAGTCTCCTTCTAAACTTCCCTTTTTAACAAACTTGAAAGTCCTTCATACATCACTGGAACCTTTGCCTTGTTCAGACAATATTTACTACTTTTTTTTTTTTTACTTTGTAGGCTTTATGCAGTTGGTGGTCGAGATGGAAGTTCTTGTCTTAAATCAGTAGAATGTTTTGATCCTCATACTAACAAATGGACCCTCTGTGCTCAGATGTCAAAAAGAAGAGGTGGTGTAGGCGTAACCACCTGGAATGGGTTCTTGTATGCAATAGGTGGTCATGATGCCCCCGCATCAAACTTAACATCTAGGCTGTCAGACTGCGTAGAAAGGTAATATCCTGATGAAGGCGTATCCTGCTAGTAATTCTAATAGTGCTAGTCCATAGACTGATTTATGGAAAGAGCTGCAAGTAGAAACCCAGTAAAATAGCCATGTTATTTTTAGCATGAGCACAGGAAACTTAGGTATAAAAGCATACTGTGTAGTCATATATGATTCAAAATGTTGCCAAGACAGATTATCTAAAGTGAATTCTTCCTAATGCACGTAATCTAGAAATTTTTTTAACAATCTCATTGAGTGAATTATGATCAATTACTGATAACAACTTTAGAATTTAATGCTTTTAAAAATGGAGCGGAACTTTTCAGATGAGAAGTCTGTATCAGTTCATATTGTAACTTTTAAAGGAGTTAACAGTCAGGGTTTGTGGATCCTTATATCCTGTTCTTTCCTGTATCCCCTGATAACACTGGCAAACTGGCATGTAATTCAGTCATTCCAAAGTTGGTATGTCTTTACATAAAGTTATTAATGAATGACTGTATTACAAATTGCAGAAGCATGTGTGATGCATAAAATAATTAACAATGACAGTAAATACTTCATAGTGCACGGCATTAAGTCTTCATTGGCATTTCAAGTATTTCTGAAATATGCTTTCTTTTTTTTTTTCCTTCTTTTTTCCCCCCCAAATTGTAAAACCTCTTTCCTTTCCTGTTATCTCCCAACACTTAAAATGATTCTTCATCACCCATCTTTTCCTCTTTACTAAATTTCTTTAGGCTGGGAGATCTGATTCACCCTCTACCAAAAAAAACCAAACAACCCCACCAAAAAAAAAACCCCAAAAAACCCAAACCAAAATGGTTTTTTTCATTAAACCATCTGTCTTTTACTGTGCTGATGGTTCTGATGATATGGAGCTATGATTAAAGAAGTGCTGTAAATTGTCTTAAGGGTTTTGCATTTCCCCCAGAATTTTCTCAAACTTTTTTTTTTGCTTGGTTTTTTTGTTGTTGTTGTTTGGTTTGGTTTTTTGGTTGGATGGTTTTAGTTTGTGGTTGGTTTTTTTTTTTTTTTTTTAAAATGGTAGTCTTTCATGGCAATTAACTCTTTTCAGTACCACACCCAAATTCAACAGCATGTGCTTTGATATGTAGTAGTTACGCTTAGAGCAAGCACTTGCTCTACTACCGTATAGCAGCAGAACTGATTCTGGAGTGGTACATTTAGACATACAGTAAGAAAGGTAGTAAGAGCAGCTGTACGTATATGTATGTATTCCTGTATGGAAAGCAGCACAAAGTAGATACATAGCTAGTACTGACTCTGTTACCAGATGACTAAAGAAACATTTTCTGAGTATTTGGGGGAAGGAGTCCTTTGAAATTAACACCCAAATCTGTGCTGACCTAAGAATACCTCTTTCCTATTACTTTGCAAGCAACAGTTTTAGAGCATAACACACATTATCTTTTAGGTATGATCCAAAAACAGACATGTGGACTGCTGTGGCCTCTATGAGCATTAGCAGAGATGCAGTGGGAGTATGTCTTCTTGGTGACAAGTTGTACGCTGTTGGAGGATACGATGGTCAAACATACCTTAATACAGTGGAGTCTTACGATCCCCAGACAAATGAATGGACACAGGTATAGTGTCTGATCAGACCATACACTGCTATTTATCTTCTTATTTCAAGTGTGCCTCTTTTTACAAAGACAATTCAAATAATGCTTTAGGAAGCACTTTCTTACTAGTCTGTTGTAAATCTTTTTTTTTCTTTATCTACCATATTGAGATGATTAATCTTGAACAGACAGTTGTTATCTTCTAATAAACTGCCCTTTTTTCTTTGGCAAAAGTATAGCTATTTTCTTTCACAATTTCAACTACTCTTAATAAAATGTATTGACATGTTCCCCAAACTGTCGTAAAGGGTTCTGTTTACATTACTTCCTATTCTGAAGATAAATGTCAATTGGTTTTAGCTCTAATGTGTCTCTCAGCAAGTTTATCAATTTCTTCAAGGTTTTAGTCATCTTTTCATAACTAATGCCTTCTTGATGTGAATGCTATATGCAGACTGTCTAGCTCAGGTGTCCAGTTTGTACCATAACAAAGGATTCTTTTTCCTGTAATACCAAGTAATTTTATCCAAATTTTGGGCCAATATGCTATTTTTTTCAGTCGCATTAGCAGAGTGTGGGTGACATTGCCACTGCTGCAGCTGTACAGCTATTATTACAAGTATTAACTAAACACTGTCAGATTTAGGAAAAAAAAATACTTACAGCTGACTGCATTTATCTCACAGATTATTTTTTTAATTATTTTTTTTTGCTTACAGGTTGCACCGTTGTGCTTAGGAAGAGCTGGAGCGTGTGTTGTGACTGTAAAACTGTAAATTATTTTCTCTATGAAGGTGACATTCTCCTCTGTAGACTCAGACGATTTCTTTTTTCTTCAAGCAAACTACCAGTGCACCAATAAACATGAGGTGCAGGATATCCACCATGGCAAAGTGTTTGGTCTCAAGCTAACATGTACATGTTGTTCTTACGGACCAATATTAAGCACTTTTTGAAAAATCATCTTTGTTACCGATATGTTACAAGAATTCTATTTGTGAGAAAATCAGCTGCAACCAGCCAGTTGCCTGCAGAGGGCTTCTGTTTAGGAAGTGCTAAGAAATGAGTGAACTCATTAGTGAGCTCACTGTAATAATCGAATATTACAGATCCAGGGCTTTGATCCCCCAAACATGTAGAGGGATGAAGCTATAAATGGATACATTTCCACTGGTATAATTGAGTCTATCTCTTGGTGAAACAAGTTATAGGATTGGACCCTGTGTGTTTAATTTGCCTATAAGAAACATGTTTTGCTAGAGTTATCTGAGCTATTACAATGCAGGCTGACAAACCAATGCAAACCCTTGTAAATGGCAGGCGTAACGCCTGCCTTGGAAATGAAGTTGTGTATTTGGTGAATCTTTTGCACTTTTATCATCATTCCTAGTTTGGCAAACTTTTTATTTAACCAAAGCCTTATTTTAAATATTGTCGTCTTATGCTAGCAGAAATCTGCTATTTAATAATTTCTGCTGAGATTTCTGAGATGCAGAACATCATAGCTTTTTCTCTACTTTGGTTCTTGTATTTACTTTGCCATTTTTAAGGAAAAGTCTATAAGCGTGAGTTATTGGAAGAATTCAAAAGTGTGATTAAAAGTTAACCGATTTTAGTTTAATGTTTGCACTTTGGAATTTTTGAAGCATTCCATTACATCTAGACTAATTACATTTTACATGAGGCTTTGCACTAATTTGAAAAGTATAATTTTATAAGATGAAATGAAACAATTGTCTGTCTGTTCAGTGAGGTTGCTTCAAAATGTGAAGGCCCTGATCCTGCAAGATGCTTCACTGCCACCAATTAAGCATGTTCAGCATCTTACAGGAGAGTTGTGTGTGCCTCACAAGATTACATCAAATCAATTACCTTGTTTAACAGTTACCTAATGTTTTCAGATACTTTATAATTTGCTTTTTTTTGAGCCCTGTGCTGTTACACAGAATTGCTTTGAAGGGTCTGAATGTTCTCGGAAAGTCTTTTTGTATTTGCTTTTCTGTGCCTTGTTCCTTATGTTTTCAAAACAGTAGGTAATACCTGTGTGTTTGTAACAGCAAAGGGGAAGATGTGAGCTCCGGGAATGTTTTTCAAAAGTTTGAAGCGTCTGATACCCAAAGTCTTTGTACATTTGTAATTTTAAATGTGTTAATGCTCTCAGTGAATTATTTATTGTTTTAAAACAAATTACTAAGCGCTGAACCTATGTGATGAAACCTGCACTGTTTGCAATTGAATACAGCTAAACCTAAATGCGGTGTTGCTGAGTTAGCGCCTTCTTTCTCGGGCTTTCATAGTGCCTTTTGTGTGCCTGCAGCTAAGACTGAACAGTCTCACTAAGAAATGTGATTTTTACCGCTCTTGTTGGACTTCTGGGTTTAGAAAAACTCTTTCCCTCCCACTACGGCCTTACACGCAGCTCCCCCCCATGGCCCCGCCCGAGTCCCCCGCCCGCCGGCGGAGGGAGGGGCTTCCTACGGCCCCGCCCCCGGCCGTGACGGCGCTGGCCTTCCTCCGCCTTCTCCGTCTCCGCGGTGACGGCGACGCCGTCGGGGGGCGGGGTTTGGCTCGCTGATCGGCCGGGAAAGGGAGGGCGGCGCATGCGCAGGGGGCGGCTGCGTAGCGAGTGGTGGGCGCGATGAAGGTGAGTCTCTTCGGCCGCCGTACGCGCGGGCGGGGCGGGCCGCCAGGGAGCCTCGGCCCCAGGGCGGTGGGGTAGAAGGCGGTCGATCGGGGCCGTGGTTCCTGCTCCGTGCTGCACGATGCGGGTCGGGGGCGTCGAGCGGGGCCCGCTCACGGGCGGGCGGTGCTTGGGGCGGGAACCGCCCGCTCGCGCCGGCCTCCAGCAAGTGGGCTTCCTGAGGGGAGCCGAGGCCGCGGGAGGCTCGGGCTGCGGCCAGGCTGTGGCTAGGCTGCTGCTTCCCGCGACAGTTACCTGAGCCACCGCGTCAGCCGCGGCCGTTACTGCCGCCCGTCGTCTCTCTGTAACGTCTTCTGCCGCCGTGTCGCTGTGCCTTAATGCTGGCCCTGGCCCGGGGAGGGGTGTGAGGAACCCTCCTCGGGCAACGGCTAAACGATTGGGGCAAAAGGAGAATTTCCTACTCAAACCCCTGAGGCGGGTTTAGTTTATGCGTTACTTTACAGTGAGAGCCTGAAGACCTGGAGCTGACCTGCACTCCCATAATGATTTTCTTTATCGTTGATTTATTACAGTTTTTATTAAATTTTTTTTTAAAATCAAACATAATTGTCAGATGTTCTTTGTGCTTTTGGCATGTGGTGCTCGTAATTTAACACTTTTTGTGAGTAAAATGCAAATTTGATGTGAAGAATGCCTCAGTTTACCTTCGTCTGAAAGAAGGGATGGGTGGACCTTTGGCAAAGGCTTGAGTAAGCCTGCCAGGCAGTTGGTGGACGCCAGATGTTGGTGATTATCTGATAATGTGGGAGGGAAAAAGTCATGATCGCAAGCTGTGAAACAAAGTAAGTTCTGGGCTTTATCTTCCACTGAAGTTACAGAAAAATCTGTGTAGGTAGTGTGCAAGGAAGAGGAATTTGAGAAACTTTCTCAGTTGGAAGTCAGAATCTCTTTTTACAGTTGAGTAGCTTTGAGGTCTCAGCTTCTAAGACTCAACAATTCAGAGAGGACAAAATACTTACATGTCTTTAAAACCATGGATGTTGAGTCTTCTGTATTTTACATGCTAAGGATGCTTTCTGGTCCCAGACTTTCCAATGAAATTCAGAGAACTAACCATTATGGTCTTCAGATATGAAGGGGAGAGTCTCATGCAATTTTTTTATTCCAGTAACTCTGTAAGAGAAAAAATAATAGTTGTGATAAAGTCACAGTAGTTCTCAATGCAGACACCCAGCACCAGAAACTTCAGGTTTTTTCAGCACAAACCAAAAGATTTTTCTGTGGAATTTAGGTGCTTTGGTGCATTAGAATCACCCAGAAGTTGTGTTTGAGGGGTGGGTTTTTCATTCCACAGTACTCACAGTTGCTAACATGTTAGGAAGTTGTTTATTGTTATATCCCTATGATTTTAAGATATATAATTTCCCACTTTTTTTTGTGCCTCCCAGCAAGTATTCAGTCTATTAGAAAAAGCTTGGTCTGGTTCCCCTGTGAAGTTTGCTTGGCAGAAAACTTTGGGAAATTTCCTTGCTGTAACAGGGTAAGAGTACAAATATTTATTGCATTTGTCTGTAGAAATCACTGATGATGAAAGGGAGTTACTCTATGTGTTAATCTTTTTTAGAGGTGATCATGCTGTGAAAATTTTTGATCGTCATGGTCAGAAGAGAAATGAAATCAGCTTGCCAGGGTAGGTACTGAGGTTTAAATTATTTTCTTTGTTATTTTCTTTTAAATGTTTATCTTCTGGTGAGGTGCTCGTACAATGTGAGAATTTTGTAGGAAGAGATGCTATCTCTGGTGAACATATCTGGAATGGAATACAAAATGATGAGTAGATATGGAATCTGAGACAGTAAAAGTTGAACTCATAGTTAGCTGTCAAGGATTGTCATAAAAATATATTCTCCTACCCAAAGCACTCCTTATTAGTAATTAAATCAATCAAAGATGTTAGAAAAAGATCTATCATATTAAGAAAGAACATAATGAGGTTGTATGCAGTATATGCACGTCATGCTGATTGTGACTGTGTTCTTGCTGCTGTCAGTTTTCTCATTATTTGTTGTCATAGCCTTACAGAGGAAAGGTATCCTTTTAGTTTAGTGCTGTTGCTCGTGTCACTGGCGTAATGTATATAGTGGCATTTTTACTTTAGGTCAAGAACATACTTCTGAAGTGAATCTCACTGGTTTTCCTGCTTATCACACTTGGCTTACATCAGAGAGTCATGTTGGGGTGTACGAACTGGATTCCTTTCAGGTGAAATTTAAAAAGTGGTGTAATTTGGAAGATGCAGCGTAACAGCTAAAAGGCAATCAGTCCATAGGAACAGGCTAGATATGGCCCAGAGGAAACCTCCCTAGGTGCAAACACTGTGACATCAGGTTGTCATACCGTTTTGCTCTGTAAATCTAATTTTATTGGGCACCATTGCTACCCGATACAGCAATAGTTTCATTTGTGTACTTCTCTTTTTTTTTTTTTTTTTTTAAATTTTACCTGTTCTTAGCCTAAGTATTCATGCAAATTCTGGATTTTTTAATTTTATTTCTAACAACCTGATTCATTTTGATTAAGGTGGAGCCCTTAGTCAAGGCACAGTTCCCACTAAGACTTTAAATCTGAAGCCTCTAATCTAGAAGTCCAACTTTCATTTCTGAAATGTCCTTACATATCCCTGGATCATTGGTAGCTATGAGCCAGAATCACTTAGCTCCCCAAGAACTCTCTAGAAATCCACTTTCGCAGTTCATGGTAGTTGCCACCTTGCACCAAACCAAGAGATTAAATTCTCATTGTCTTTACCAGACTCACTTGTATCTTACTGACCACCAATCACATCTTGCTGTCTTGTTTCAAAATCCCGTTCTGGTTAGGTGCTGCTCATAATGTGGGCTGGCTATGTCAGCATCTTCTGCTTGGTGGCCCACCTGAGTCTGCAGTGTATTTAGCACAATGTATGAAAAATGCTCGTTCTCTCCAGCAAACTGCCAAAAGTGAGGAAAGCTGTATGGAATCGGTGGTGATCTCTGAGAAGAGCTTGTGTTGGACTGGGGATCATCTACTGTCGTGGGTTGGTGAGGGTGGTGTGAAGGGGTGTCTGCCTTACTGGTGGACACTGATAGCACTACCTTGTGCTATCACTACGGATGTGACCCTTTCCTTCAGGAAAATATATAACATCTAAACCAGTTTTAAAATAATATTGTGTTCTCATGGCAAAGCAAAGAGCAGAAAAGACTTTTATAATAGCCACATATCCTAAAGGCTTGTCAAAATAATTAACGTCTGCTTATCATAGTTTGAATAGTACTGACTTTCTGAGGCCCGCCAGCAAATCTTATACCTAGGTTAGGTAGTTCTCTTGAATTCTGATTTTCAACCTTTTGCTGTGATTGAAGAATAAATTCTCTCTAATTATTGCTATTAGAATAAAATTCATTTTTTGTGATACACAGTTTAAACAGAAACAAGTGTGCTTATATGGAGGTTCTACCCCTCGGGCCAAGCTTTGCTTTTTTATTTGTTGGTTAACGGTTAACCAATGGCAATTATTAACTGCTAGAGCTCTCCTTGCATGAGAATGGAGTTCAAACGTTCCCTGCTATAATAGTTAATGTTATAAGCATCTTCTTACCATTATGTTGATAGAATTTGTTTTGTTTACTTAGTAATCTACATTTTTCCCTATTTTTTTTCCTTTTTGTCCTTGTTATTCCTGCTCTTGTTGTTCTGATTGGCTGTTAAGTATTCATGGATGTGTTTTGGGAATACTTAGTGTCTAGAATAAGCTGCTAAGGTTTTAAAAAGGAAGCTGGAGAAACCAGAACTGAAGGCTGACTGAATTAGTTTACAGCAATTTATGTTTCAGTAGGATACTTCTGAAATTGCTTGCATTAGGAGTTTTCATTTCAGTGGTAATGAGAGTGAAATTTTTCACAGAGATACCTTTTTAACCTGAAACTATCAACTTACTTATCTAGAAGGAAAAGAGTGGTGCTAGATGGCATAGGTTCTTAGTCTGCAGTATATGGTGCTTTAAATATGTGTTGTAAACAACACTTTCCAATTCACTAGAGACTTGTGAGTAAGTCTGCTGTCCCCTTTGGAACTATTTGCAAGTGGAGGTTTTTGCTGCTTCTGCATAGGTTTCTTGTCCAAGTTCATTATGCTTGTTGAACTATGAGAAAAATCATCCCAACACTGAGTAGCCTCTAACAAAATAGAACATTACAAGGGATTTTCACTGAAAATCAAGGTGGCAGTATTTCAAGGTACTAGAATGTAGGTAGCAGTCTCTTTTTTTATGACCTTCCTTTCAGCTTCTGTCATTTCAATGAGATTTGAGTAAGAGCGTGGTTGCTATAAAAGTACACTTTACAGACAAAACTGCAATCTGTCATGGGTTTCTTTGGGAGGGAAAAGGAAGGGCAGGGACTTCAAATGAATAATTCTAGCTGTTTCTGTACACTTACAAACATCTTTTAACATTATTAGTGAAAGCTGGTTTGTTGTTTCTTTTTTTTTTCTTCAGTAACTGTGTTGCTATGGACTGGGATAGAGATGGAGATACTTTAGCAATAATCACAGACAAATCTAGTGCCATATTTCTGTGGGATGCGAACACAAACAAAACAAGCCAAGTAGACAGTGGCATGAGGTAAGAAAGTTTTTTTTAAAGTGTGTCTGTGAAGACTGGGTCCACTGTGGCTTGTTGATGTGGAGGATATTTTGCAAAGATCCATCTTTTTATTGGAGTCCTCATAGCATATATGCTGTTAAACTAATATGCTACAGTTTGTTGCTAAATTTTGGTGTGATTTGCTGGTTTTGAAGTGTTTGTTGTGGGTGGGGGTTTTGGAGTTGATAGGGGTTTGTTTCTTTTTTAATTGTCAACAGTGCCAAAGTCCCCAGAGAGCTTCACTTCAATGTTTCCACTTTGTGGTAGCAACAAGGATGGGTGAATTTTTTGTATGTCTGCACGAGCTGCACTTTCTCCAATGTATTTCACACAAGTAAAAGGGAGCTTAAAAGTAAGGGAAATTATTTTAGTGATGCTAGGATTTTTTTTCCCCTTGACTTTATAAGGGGACTAAAATGCTATTCACAAAGCAGACTGGTTTAGAATGGGAGGAGATACCTAAGGCGATCCTACTTTAAGGTTCAGATCCCTACTCTTCTGAATTTGGATGCAGACTTAAAACTTTCCTGAGGCCTGCATAACAATCAAGCATTGGGTTAACAAGTTTGGTTTAACAATTAAACTTTTAGATTCTTTGAATCTATCCACTAAACTATTTCACTCTACGTAAACATTCTTTCTGCAGGAAAGAGAGTGGAAACCAATGTCCCATGTTTGTTAGGGCACTCACCTGAACAGAGAAACAGCTGATTTTGGATACTGCTGCTATTTTATTTACTTGAGACAAACACTCCTTCTGATTTAACCCTTCATTTCTAAATTTCCTTTGTGTATGGGTTTTTTGGGGGAGGTTGTTGTTGTTTTGGGTTGTTTTTTTTTTAAGTAGTCAAAGACACCAAAATTGAAGTGTTTTATCCATTAAATTAAAAAAGTTCAGTTCAGCTGAAAAATTAGGGGTTGGGGGTTATGTTGGTTTCTGAGGGTGGTTTTTTTTCCAGATTCAGGTTGAAAACTCCATGGCTGGAATATGGAAATACTCCATATTTCTATTAACATGTACACTTGTGCTTTGTAAAATTCATTTGGAGTATTGGCTATTTGATTATGGGATATTTCCATATGTTAGAGCCTGGTATCCTATATGGGTATATTGAAACTGAACTTAAACTGTACTGAAACAAAAAATAACTTCTATACAAGTTATTCCACTCCTGAAAAAGTAAAAGAATTGCCACTTTGCACAAAATACCCAGTGACTTAACCTATATGTGATTTAATGAAGTTATGTTTTGAAGATTGTTTGTCAGTAGAATGTTAAGTCACATGTTAGTAAACAGTTTCAAAACAAGCAAATGATGCTACATACAAATGAGAAATTTAAAGTGATTACTTCTTCCTACTGTCTAATTAATTATATGTAACATTATATAGGCATCTTGTTTAGGTATTTGCGGATTACTCAGTTATTTCTTAGTCATTACATTTTTGTCATTTATTAGTTATTACATATTGTAAACAGTATGCCTTTTTAGCACAGATGTTATAATGATTATTGTTTATGATATTTTCTGGTGTAATATGTCAACTTTGGCATTCAAAATATATTTTTTTGGTAAAATTTTCCCAAGTAGGGGTTTGGGGTTTTTCAGATAGGTCGGTTTTAAACTATAGCTACTTATACAATCAAAACAATTTAAGAATATGTATATACACGTACATTGCACCTATTTTTCATGTGTGAACAAATATTTTGGGGGAAGAGTAACTTGCCAGTATGCAAGCAAAAAAGAGCATAGAAGGTACTTAGCAGAATGGAGTATGTGGTTATTGCAGTTCCTTCATGATCCTTCTCTCTAATATCAGA
This sequence comes from Grus americana, assembly GCF_028858705.1. Classification (NCBI taxonomy): domain Eukaryota; kingdom Metazoa; phylum Chordata; class Aves; order Gruiformes; family Gruidae; genus Grus; species Grus americana. Next base: position 25,495,953 of record NC_072855.1, read on the forward strand.
GGTAAATTGCTTACTGGAGGCACTCTCACTAGAACAGTATATGTCAATTTAAGCACCTAATCCTTCTTTTGTCACAGTGTTATTGCTTAAGCAGAATGAGCACTAAGACATAAACAGTGTGGTAACCAGGTTTTTCTGATATCATCTTCTTTTTGAAATTAAAAAACCACAAACAAAACCCCTCATATGCAAATCAAGTTATATATTGGAGGGCATTTCATCTGTCAATTAATATCTGAAATTTGTTTGAAATTGCTATTGTATGCGTACAGTAAAATCTAAAGAGACGGGAGAGGCATTGATGGAAATAACTGCACTAATTAGAAAATTCTGATTAAAATTGTTTTGCTTAAGAGGCTTTTTTTAAAAAATGTGATGTGTAGTATTTATCTGTGTACCCTTAAATATACACCAAAATAGGCCTTGCTGTATCTGAAACTTCAGGTTAAAATGGCTCTAACTTTCTTATTACATTGACTAGAACTAGACCTATTCATCTGGAGTTGGCTGAATTCATAGAATTATTGAAGTACAAAAAAACAATGCATAAAGTGACTGAAAAATTTCATATACCTTCATCATATCTTTGGGTGTTTTTTAAAGCTGCATGTTTGGCCAAATTACCCATGATTCCATCAAAGACTGTTGATGTTTGCAGACACATTTCCATTTGTACGAGTCTTATTACATTACTTCATACAACTTTTATTACTTTCACTATTTGGTGCACACTTAAATAATTCTATACTTGTTGTAGAAAATATTTGCTTAATTTAAAAATTCTGCTTGGTCTGTGTGATTTAATAGAACCTCAAAACAAGTATACAAAATGTTTTTATATGTAAGCACATGAAAGGAATCTCTGCTATACAAAGTAAAATTTTTCTTTATTTTAGGGATGCAATGTCTTTCGTATTATGGTCTCGAGTTGGAACTTTACTTGCTGTTGGAACAACAAAGGGAAACTTACTCATATATAACCGTCAGACTTCTCGCAAGATTTCTGTTCTTGGTATGAAATTTGGTTTGAAACTAAGCTTGCACGTGAGAAAGTGTAATTTTGCTAATATACTTAGATTCCTTTTTAGTTCTGTATATGAACATGCAAGTTAAAAATGTGCTCATACTCAACTTGCACCTTCTGTTTTGTTGTACTTACCAGAGTGTTTTTATAGTACAGTAAGTTAAAAATATATATACACATACCTGATACTGCCTCATGGGAAACTTGTGTTATCTTTTCTTGTGGTTGTTCTTGTTGCTAAGTTACTTTTTCTTAGCTGCTTAGAGTACCAGAAAGGTTAAGGATATAGCACAGTCCCCAGAAATTTGATGCAAAGAAATGGAAGAACAGGGGCTGTGCAAGTTCCTATAAGGTCAAAAGACTTCCATCTGGGAGTAGGAGATTTAAATTTAAAAAAAAAAATTACCCTTGAATTTGTAATTGCTCTGATAAGTTTTTTCACATTCTGAGAATCTGTATTTGAGTGGCTAAATAGAGCATATTTCCATCTCGGATTTTTTTTTTGTGGTTGTGTTCATTTGTGTTGTATAGGTTTCTTTCTTTTTCAGGTAAGCACACTAAGCGGATTACTTGTGGCTGTTGGAGTACTGAAAACCTTCTGGCTCTAGGCGGTGAAGACAAAATGATTACTATAAGCAATCAGGAAGGGGATACTATAAGACAGGTAGTATTTATAACCCCCATTTGATTTTAAGGCATACATAAATACTCCTGGTTCCCAAGAAAGCCGGGACCTATGGGAGTTTATGCCTTTTCAATCCTGCTGCTTTAAAGGACAAGGAGCCTTTGGGAAACCCCGTGTAGGATGAGGCATACCTAAACATCTGAGCTTCTGTGTTATGTTTCGTGATTTATGATATTAGAGTCTCTGCAATTCTGCTGTGGTGCTGCCTAAACATGCCTCTCTCATCCTTGATCCTGATTTGTATCTCTGTTACAAGAGAATCCTATGAGTGCCATCTTAGGTTGACTTCCCCAGTAGAAGCATGGGACAGCTCTCGTGACTGTTTATAAGGTCTTTAGGAAGTGCTTTTAGTGTTAGTTTTGCTTTAGATTGGTTAAACAAAGATCTTGCCTCTGATGTGCAAGGATTACTCCTAGGCTGGACCACCATTGCATTGTTGGGAGACTGATTCCAGTGCTTCCTCCAAGCACACTCAGATTCTCTAATCAAATGTTCTGTTTACATACATCACAGTCCTTCCAAGCAATGACAATTGCTGCATCGTGTGCACGTGAATATAATTCACTTTTTTAACTTTAATGAACAGTGTTTCACTCAAGATTTTCAAAGAACAAATCTTTAATAGTTCATTTCATATGCTTCCATCTTTATGTCTGAAGATCACAATTGGAGAAGAATAGCCTAATAAATTTATTGGTGTATGTCTGTGCTTTAAACTAGCTGGCTTACGTAGTAGAAGCAGTACAGCTGAGACAGCAGAGACCTAAGCAAGGCTTGCCTATGAGGTTTTGTAACCTCATATTGACTACAAAAGCAACTAGATTGCTGTCACTACCTAAACCAGATCAGGCATGTCCATATTAAAATGCATTGTAAATATTTAACCTGTATGCTTTATTCTTGGTCTTCCTTCTTTGAATTTGCATTGAAGTGACCTCATTTGTACTGCTTTAGATAGTACTGTCTGTATAATATCATCTTGCAAGTCTTCTTCCTCATCTGGATCATTTCTTCTCTATTTAGATTTGTATTTCTGTCTGTTTCATAGATATTTTTTCAGTATATTCCATGATAACGTCATTATGATGACAAACTGAGGTCATGTTTCTTCCAACTTTTTTCTTAGTTTTGATACTACATGCTATAACTCTATCCTTAACACTAAAATGTACAGGGCAGGAATAATGCAATTACTTATCATCAGTATTTGCTACACTAACTGTTTATTTCTCAATCTGAACTTCTTTCTTGCAGACCTCAGTGAGCTCAGATCCCAGTGATATGCAGTTCTCAGTTATGAAGACTGATGAAAGAATATCAACCAGGGAAAGCACAGTAAGAAGTCAATACAAAATACTGCAAAAAGTGTTAATCTGATGTTTCAGGGTTTCTGCTGGCAGCCACTGTGGGCCAGGAAGCAATTTGTTCCTCCTTGATTTAAAATTTGGTGTTGAAGATTTTTTTTTCTTTTCCAAAACTTTGCTTTAAAGTAAAGCTATACCCCTTTGTTCATTAAGGATGTGTTCATGAAAAGCGCAGTGGTTAGCAATATGGCAGATCAGTTCTGCAGTGGTTGTTAACAGATGGAGATGTGTGCAGGGACTTAAAGAAATACATACAATATAAATATAGAACAGTATATGCAATGTGGCAGGTGGAAATGCAGCAGGATTGTCAAAATTGCAGAGATGGTGCCTTTCAGAGGACAGATTTTCAGCTGTTGAGTTTTGGGAACAGATCACTGTTCTCTAGGTTTTCATCTTATGCAAACCCCAGCATCAATGAGAATAAAAGCCCCGGTGTGAGTCAATCTGGTGTGAGCATTATCCTGTCTCTGTCTACATGGCTACAGTTTCATTGTCTTCATTGTCTTCTTGAATGAATCAAAGTCCATCAGATAGGTCAATGGTGAAGTACAGAAAAATGGGGTAATGATAACTATTAGCAGAGCAGGTTATTAAAGGATCAGCAATGAAATACCAAGACAAGACATAGAAAATCCATGGATAGAAAGGTGGTACTGTGTTAGAATTTTTCCAGATCTATACACTTATATGATGTAATTAAATTCTCATAATCAGATTTAATCTATAGAGTATAGGTGTCAAGAAAGAATTTTTCCCCATGTTTACATTGACAAGGACCTGTAGGAGTTTTTTGCCTCTCTACATGGAGTGATATGTTTTCTGCTTCCTGGAGAAATTAAATTAACAGATATTTCGAAAATGCAGGAACCGAGGACTTCAGCCTTGATTTCTTCTGCTGCTTCCTGGGCCATGCGATAGCCCAGGCTTTGCAGACTTTTTATTACAACTCTCAAGTTTGCTGTAGAATGTTAGGGAACATTCTGTAGTTCTTGGTGTTTGTGCTTGGATGGTCTGTCAGCAGCTCTAAACTACATAGCATTTATTGTCTAGGTGTCTGTTGGGAGGGGGGCTTGGCTTGATATTGATCACTTCCAGGCTGTTATGACATCAGAAAAAAACCCCAGACAACTGTGAGTTGGATCAAAATAAGTAGTTACTAGAGTTAACATCTTGCTAAGCTGCTTCTCCTTGCTTTTTCTAAAATGAGTAATTTACTCTTGCCTGACAATAACACACACTCTAGTAATAAAAATAATCTTCAAAAAAACCTCCAAAGTTCAACCTGTCTTCCATTATGAAGTCCAGCAGCTGTATGGGATTCATCAAATAAAATGCACTCACCTAGTCTGATATCAAACTGTAAATATTGCATGTTTAATACACACTGAACATGCTGTTTCATTTGGGAATTGTCTTTCTATCTTTGAAATCTCAGCAAGTTACTTGAGATAGCAGTGTTGTGATAGTCTTCCCTTCCACCTCCCAGATAAAAATTCTGTGGATCAAAACCCCCATTGTAGTTCAGGTGAGAGTAATCCAACAGGATAACTCCACGTAACCTGCTGCCTTTCATCTGAGGAAATCGAGCTGACTTAATGCTGCCGTAGGGAAAAATCTGAGATGTGTGTTCTGCTGGGCTTACGTTTAGATCTCTGAACCACTGGCTCACAAGGGGAATATCCTGAAAATCTCTTCCACTATTGATAAAGATTCAGAATTCAGATCCATGGGTTTCTTAAGGATTATTTAAAGTCATAAATCTCATCTTTTGGTGAAGATGTAGGGCCTTATTTTAAAGTGATGCCATTCTTATCAAATTAATTTTTCTTTTCATTCATTGGCAGGTAAGTGTAGTGGTTGGCAAGAAGACTCTCTTTCTTTTTAATTTGAATGATCCTGATAACCCGATTGATCTGAAATTTCAGCAGCCTTATGGCAGTATTGTAACCTACAGATGGTGAGCAGAACTTTCTTAATGAAGCATTCTAGTATTAACAAGCTTAAGATTTTCCCAGTAGTTCTGATAAATGCTGGAAATGAAATCTTATATCCCTTGCTTACACTGTATTTTTCTTGGATGTATTGTAGCCTTTTTAATAATTCTTTTCCAAACACAAATCTACATTTTGTAATTGTTTTACTTGACAATTCAATGGTTATAAAAGCAGTATTTTCAAATATAATCGCTGTAGGTATGCTCAGCTTTAGAACATTAATACTGTTGCTGTCCTGACAGTAGATTAAACTGAGGGTTTAATAGGTTGTGTTCTGTTTGGATGAGTTAATGATGAAAGAGCTAGGGGGGAGTTGTATCCTTCAGCTAATTTGTTGGTTTACAAAGTTGTGCAAAGTTCTTGTAGCCTCCCTGCCTGTATTCCGATTGGTAATATTCCTTTGAAGAAATCCGAAGCTAGAAGTTTCAACTCAGTACCCTAAAAGTAGCTGTACTGTTTCTGTATCTTTGAATCATGACACCTTGTCTTTTAATGCCTGTTCAGTCAACGTGGAATTGTCATTTCTTCCTTTACACTACAACTGTGTAAGAAAACCTGTAGCTATATGCTTCTTAATTTATGGCCACAGCTCTAGCAGGGCATACCTGGGCTTTTTCCCTTGCAATGATTTTTCTGCAACTAAGCTGATTGTTTGAATTCATTCTTACATGCTGTAACTATTTCTGCCTTAACTTCATTATTTCTATTTGACACTATGAAAAGTAAACAGACTATTCACAAATACAGATGGTAGCTTTGGTACTTCTGCTGTGTTTGCAGTAGTAGGCCTCAAGGCCTTTTAGCATAGCTTTGGTGGGATCAAGTCAGACAGAACTTTGAAATGGAATTTTCCATCTTCTGGCATGCTTATTCCAATGAAGATACCAGAGGTCTTTCTCCTGGCATCACTGCCATGTATGCAGCTTGCTGAAAGTAAAGCGGCGTTATAGAATGTAAAAGAGAGAAAAAAAGATGGCTTATGAGTGAACTCTGGCACAAACATGGTTTTGTCCTTTAAGAATCTTTGGTTGGTTTTCCCTTAATCTATTTAATACTATATTGTTCTACATTATATATATAAATTCCTATAATTTGATTATTTTTCCTATTAAAGAGAGGCACTGACAGTTACCCCAGCAGTCTGAAAAAACATGCACTTTGCATATTGCATAAATAGGCCTCTTAATTGTTGTTTCTTTTGTAACAGGTACGGTGATGGCTACATTATGATTGGTTTCTCACGAGGGTGTTTTGTAGTCATTTCTACACACATTCGTGAGATAGGTCAAGAAATCTTTCAAGCTCATAATCATAAGGATAATCTAAGCAGCATTGCCATATCACAGTCGTTAAACAAAGCTGCATCATGTGGAGACAATTGGTAAGTGGTAGTTTTATAAAGAATGGAATGCCTCTCACATAACTGTAACAGTTAGGCATTAAAGCTAGGCTCCCTAAGGCTTCAGGGCTCCCTAATAAGTCAGTGCAGAGAAGGCGAGATGAACTGCTCTGTGGAACTGCCTCTCTGCCTAAAGTTAGGAGAAGCCAAAATATCTGCAATTGGAATTAACTTTATTGTAATGAATTGTAAACAAAAAAAAATTACTTCAGCTTTAGTAGAGAGTATTGCTTTTGATTCTTTCTTTTTCTACCATGTTACTTGGCTACAAAAATGTCCAAATTTCTTTATGATTTATTCATTGAACATAAACAACTGCTTAGCAATAGGAGAATAAATCATTTAAAGCTGTACTGAGCATGCTGATATGCTGGTATCCTCCTCCCTCATGTTTGGTCTTACCTGCAATCTAGACAAAAGTATAAATGTGTAAGCAATTAAGGAAAAAAAAAATAGATTGGAGTTTTTCCAAAATATGTTGTGCATATGATAGAATATCTCCTTTAGCTCCTTGTATGCTACTGCCTGATTCTGTGATATCTGAATTCTTCAGCGAAAATCAAGCTGAGCGATGGTAGGAGTCAAACCGTTGTCTGTCCTCAATTCTGTGTATGACCTTAACCGACTGGTGATTTATGACACTTGCACGTAAAGAGTGGTACAACTGTGAGCAAAAGATGGTGCAACTTCAAGCTATTGTACAATGAGTATTATTTCTTTAAGGGGTTCTTTAGCATATATTGAGAAACATGACAGCATAAGTAAACTCTCACTCTGTTCCTTTTTATGTGAAGCAGGATTGACAGCTAGTTTTTTGCATCTGTGTTTCAAGCAGTGTTTGTCTATCAGGAATGTGGTTTTAACCTAACCTGTATTGTAACAGGTCAAATGGGAATAATAATGTGTGTTTCCCACCCCTGAGTTCTTTCAAATTGGATTTGTGCCTTTTCCTCAAATTTTAGTTCTCTGAGCAAATCTTTTTGTACAGTGACAGGGAAATACTACTTAGAGTGATGGATAACAATGAGTGTGTGTTGCTCTTTAGGAAACAGAAGGCATTTTGCATTTGCGCTCTATTATTTGCTCTGTTAGGCTGTCTTGATTGGGTTGGGTTTCTTCCAGTTTAAGATGACTGAGATTTATATTAGTGAGAATGACTGTTTTTGTTTTAGCATTAAAATCCATGATCTGTCCGACCTGAGAGAAATGTACGCCATAATAAACTTGGATGATGAAAACAAAGGTATGTTAATAGTCTCAATGAAGACAGACAATTAAATAAACCAGAATTTTGATGGTGACTCTGTTTACATGAGTGAAAGTACTGTTGTTGGAAAAACTGTGTAAATATAGAATTTATCATAAATTCCTGCTTTCCCAACTTGTATTCATTAGGTGACCCATAGCAAAATGGGAACCTATTGTATTTTTTATAGAGTATAGAGAAATACAGCTCTCAGAATATTTGATCAGTTAGTGTTTTGGTTTTTTGAATCTGTAATACAATATATTCAGATTACTAAAATAATCTACTTAACTGGTTTCTGCTTCTTTCCATGGTTTTTTTGGTGGATTTTTTGTGCTTTTCAGCATCTCTTGTATTGACATACGATATCTAATCTGTTCTCATCCTGATATACAGGATTTGTGCCTGTGGGTTCCAGAACATTGTTACAAGTCTATGTTCTTGGGTAATGAGTTAACACCATTATCTCCTCTTGTAGTGTTTGTAAATACTTCAGTTATTGTCAAGTCTTCACTCTTAGGAAAATGCTAAATTAGTAAAATACGAGTTTGGTTTAAGTGATTCCAGTTAATCTTGGAATTATATTAATTGGTTATGTTTGAGTACATTAGTACGTATATTCCTAGTTAGGAATTTCTACCATTTTCACATTTTAAAGCAAAATAATTGTTTGTTGATTTCAGTACTTAAAGGATTTTTTTTTTTTTTTCCCAAAAAACTTGTGAATATTTTAGGTGTAGATCAGCTGGCTTGGACAGATGATGGACAGTTGCTGGCAGTATCAACACGAAGAGGTTCCCTCCATGTTTTCTTGACAAAGCTTCCAATCCTTGGAGATGCTTGCAGTACACGGATTGCGTACCTCACTTCTCTTCTTGAAGTTACTGTAGCAAATCATGTGGAGAGAGTATGATAACCTCTTCCTTTTAAACTTCATTTAGATAAATAAGTGAAGTAAGTATTAATAGTGGATGAAAATTGTTTTATTTTGTTTCGTTTTCTTACAGGAGGTACCAGTCACAGTCTCTGTTGAAGTAGAGCCCAGTTTTGTTGCTATTGGTGTTTATCATTTGGCTGTAGGAATGAACAATCGGGCTTGGTTTTATGCACTTGGAGAGAATAGTAAGCATAAATTTAGTTCTCTTAAAATAAACTACTGCATCATTGTGTCCTATTTTATGAATTCGGTATTGTGTTTAGCAGTTCTGGACATTCCACATTGTACAATAACAACGTGACTTGCCATATGGTCCTGATAGGACTGGATAATGATCTTCACAAGCTGTAGTTATGACAAGGCATTGTAAATAATAGGAATAAAACTTCAGGTTCATGGTGTTGGTAATGAAATGTAGAATGTTTCTTTTTTATTTTTTTCAGATCATGTTGTTAACCAATGAAGGACTTTTAGGCTTTTGAGACATTATTTGACTGTGTCTTTAAACACTAAGTTTGGCAAAGTATGTAGGGACTGTATGATCAGAGGGTTTAAATTCTCAGTTTGGTAGATATTCATGTTGTTTGCCTGGGGTAAGGTAAAATTGTTTATGCTATGTCCAGATCTTGGCCAGTGGATTTAAAGCTTTCATGTCTCTCTAAGCATCACTTTTTTTGACTAATAATAAATTAATCAAAACTGTAAGAATACTAGTCAGAGTTGCATAGGAAAAGAGTTTCTCTTGTACTTTCTAACCAGTTCTCTGACTGCTAAGAAGAAAGTCTTTTTACATGTGACTTGTCCCCTCTCTGCTTAGTTGTGAGTTTTTCACATCTGGCTACTCAGTTGCAAATTTAGATGATGATAAGTGAAGACCTATATAAAATCAAAATATTTTTACCTTTTCTCTTCTGTTTGAATTCTTTAGATGTAAAAAAGCTTAAAGATGTGGAGTACCTGGGAACAGTAGCAAGTATGCACCTTAATTCTGATTATGCTGCTGCTCTCTTTGAGGGTAAAGTCCAGTTGCATATGGTAAGAGCTCTGGCAATTTGGAGTGCTGAACTAATGAGTTGATCTAAGCTGAACAAGTCAATGTAATTTTAAAAATGAGAGAAAATGGTGTGACCTTCAGTTAACGGAGATAATTTTTTTTTTTCTGGCTATTTAAAATATAAAGCTGAGTTCCTGTAGATTTTAGAAATACAACCTAGTCTAGAACAGGGGACGAAAAAGTGCTTTCTTGTGAACTATTTGAAAGTTTTATTTTAAAAGTCTCTGTGGGAATGTGACATAAGCAGATGCTGGGTTTTTAAAGGATGCACATGCAAGTTTGGTTTTGTCACATTTCCTTACTGTTTGATACAGGCAAAACTATGATACCTCATTCTTAACAGTGGAGTTTTTCAGTTCATTCTATTCTTTATATTTAGATAGAAAGTGAAGGTTTGGATGCTCAGGAAGAAAGAGAAACTCGACTATTCCCAGCAGATGATGATAAATACCGAATTTTGTGCCATGCTTTAACCAGTGACTTCCTCATATATGGTACAGATGTGAGTATTACTTCTGTTTTTAAAAATCTTTTCGATGGAATGTATTTCTATCTGACTTATTTGGATTTTTACTCATACTTTTAGCAAAAATTATCCTTCTGAGATGTTTACAGTGGATTATTTTCTATGCAAGAACTTTATGCAAATACAGTCAAAATTGCTTCCAGCTTCCTTCGCTGTTGCATTTACGTGAGATGCATTGTCAGGAAAGTTAAGTTTTGCTTTTACTAATGTTTGTTGCAAAACGCTGATTTTAATAGCAGAATTTAATTCTGTTGCATTAGTGAGAGGGTTGGCAATCAAACTGTCTTCCAGATATAAGAAAAAACATAGCACTTGCCTTGCAAATTTGTTGATTTAGGTGGTGATGTGATAGATGTGGACAAAAAGGTGCTGAGGTAAACAAGTATGATAACATAAATGGAAGTCTTGACTTAACTATTGAAGCCTTTACCTGAAGAGAATTTTTTTTAGGTGTTTCAACAAAGATAGGAATTAGGCGGACACTGAAGAAGGACGTGAACATCCTTATGGATTTTTCCAGAGATTTTCCTATGCATGAGGGGTAGTTTCTTTCCTTTTAGTATTTTCTGGCACTGTGCTCTTTATGACACAGACTGATGTATTGACCTACCAGGGGACAGGCAGAATCACTTATGTCTGGTGTTATCATTGGTTTAATAACTTGAGTGGTTTTGCAGCAGTTGAGGGCTTTCCCACCTCCTCAGTACCTAAACTGGTACTGCTAATTTGAAGTACTAAACTTGCAACTGATTAATTTGATGTGTGCAAATTTTACAATTGACTTCAAAAGCCACCTTTTACTTTCAGTGTTCTTCTTTGTGCAACACTGATTGAAATACAGCATTAATCACAAATCAGTTTGATTGCTTTTCTCCCCTGAGTTAGGTACATCTGTTCTTAAGAATGTGTGGTTCTTTCTTGGATGCAAATTTTTCAGCTTTGTTTGAAGGTTAAGCTTCTGTCAGCAACGAGGCAGGCATTTTCCCTGTTTAGAGAACTGCACAGGAAATACAGCTTGTCTCCACAATGCAGAGTGAAACAACAAAAACAACAGAAAATCCCTCAAACCTCCATCTCCTTTCCCCACACCCCAAAAAGCTTCAAGTTTTCCTGTCCTGCCCAAAACCAGCTCTGAATGAAGAAGGAAGCCAAAAAAACCTCAAACACACCTGGAAGTATTTTTCTTTAAACAGTCTTCATGCTCAGCACTCTAAGATGGGAGAAACTACAACCAATTATCTACTTGCTGCTTGCTGATGTAATTTTTTTGTTATTTCTCATTAGGCTGGAGTTATTCATTATTTCTACATTGAAGACTGGCAATATGTGAATGAGTATCGGCATCCTGTCAGTGTGAGAAAAATTTTTCCAGATCCCAATGGAACCAGATTGGCTTTCATAGATGACAAAAGTGATGGCTTTGTCTATTGTCCAGTAAGTTAGTGTGGGATACCTGTACAATTATATTTACAAGCAAGCTTTTCAACTATATAGTGTTTATAATAGAAAAGGAAGAAGCTTTGTCACTCCAGCATGTATGTTGGTAGAAGATATTGCCAAGGAGGCTTGAAGATAACTTAATGGTAATGTAAGGAAATGAAATCTGTCATGTTAGATTAGGACAATCTCATGATACTAAATTTCTGATCAGTAATTTTCAGAAATGTATGTGTTTATGTATTCCAATACAGATGGTTTAGCCCCTTAACAAGCACTACCAGTTTCACTGCCTGTCTCCATACCTTTTTTCTAAGAAAAATAAATAGCATTCATATAATGCGCATTTCTCCATTTACTTCCCTTATGAATTAAGCTATTATGTTGGAGTCACTGCTTATAAGGAAACTTATTTCTTAATACAATTTTCATATTTCTGCACTATTTATATTCCTTTTTTAAATTTTTAATCATAACCAGGATGAATATTTAGTTTTTCTGCTTAGTCACTTGCTAGTAATTTTACTTTTGCATTATTTGTAGGTAAATGATAGCTTATATGAGATTCCAAACTTCTCGCCAACTATTAAAGGAATACTGTGGGAAAACTGGCCAATGGATAAAGGTGTTTTTGTTGCTTTTGATGATGATAAAGTGTACACTTATGTATTTCATAAGGATGCCATTCAAGGTACTCTAAATGCTTTTAAAAACTTACTGGCTATTTTAGTTAATAATGTAAAACATGTTCTGAGTCTTCCTTTGTCTTAAATATGTTCATAACTGCATATAAAAATAAATAGTACTGCAGAAGTTTTGAAGTGCAACTGATGAATAGAAAACTAGTTGTGTAGGTTTCTCTGTAAAGCTCCAACAAGGCATTTTGGTCTTAACTCTCTGAGTTCTTGCTATGATAACCTTTCATCTGAAACGTACACATTGTGCTTCAATTGTATTTTGAAACATTCATGAAAAAAATCTTAGGATCAGGGTGACAAAACTTGTATTTACTGTTAACAAGATTGTAATTGTAGCAATTTCTGTAATTGTGACAGAGAAACATTAAGAAATTTACCTACAAACATTTGGAGAATGACCTTTCTAGTTTAGAAGATTTAAGTTATATATATTTACTTTACTGAAAAATATGTGCTGTACAGTAGATGGTAACTACCTGAATTAGAGACCTTGAATTAATGCCCTGCAAATCTGCATTATTTCAGCTATGACTGTTTGCTATACTTTTTACTGTGTTGGGATTTTTAAAATGATATCTTCTTTTCTTCCTGATCTTTGAATCTAGGATCAAAGATTATTTTGGCAGGTGGCACGGAAGTCCCTTTTTCACATAAACCTTTGTTGTTGTATAATGGAGAATTAACTTGTCAGACTCAGAGTGGGAAAACAAACAATATCTATCTAAGCACTCACAGTTTCCTTGGCAGTTTGAAAGACTTTGGACCTAATGAGCTGACACAAATGCTTACTCAGACTTTAATGTTGAAAAGGTACATCTGCATTTTAATTATATTGTGTAAACTGTTTTCTTCTGTGCTTATAGCTCAATACAGCATATCCTGGTGATTTAAAAATGTCATGCTGAATATTGATAGATTAGATTGATCCATGAGTCCGTGTAGCTGTCTATGCAGACCAAGCAAACTAAGTGACCCAGTGGTGCTTTATTTGTTTTTCCACTGTCAAGTAAAAGCTGAAGTAATTTTTTTCAAGACTGATTCGGGTTCTATGACAGCAGCTTTTCCAAAACTGGCTGAAGGTGCTTCTTGCATACTCCCCTCCCACTGTAATGAAGCAATGCAAAATCAATATAATGGAAAGAATGCCAGAGTAGGGAAAGCAGATGGTTTCCTGAGAAAGTGCGGTAGAAACAGAACTCTGTTATGCATTTGTATTTCTCCCTTCTTCCTGACGCATCTCTCCATGGCTTAGAAGTGAATGCTTTTGATGTTTTCCTTACTGTAGTATTAGGAAAAAAAAAAAAGTGTTGAGAGGGAACTTTAAGTACGAGTGATACTAGTTTTAAATGTGTTTTACCTTCTTAAAGGTTTTCTGAAGCATGGGAGGTGTGCAGACTTCTGAATGACCAGTCTGGTTGGAATGAGCTGGCCAAAGCTTGCTTACATCATATGGAGGTGGATTTTGCAATACGTGTTTATCGGACATCTGGTAATGCTGGGATGGTGATGTCACTAGAGCAAATAAAGGTAAAATGTAAAGTCCCTTTTAAATAGGAAATATGGTGATTTAATTCTTTAGGAATTGCTGAATTCTTATTTTTGAGAGGATTTTTGGGTTTATTTTAAATAGAAGGTGAATTATTTTCAAGGGAGTTAATAGTTACAGAGGAGAAAGTGTTCAAACCACATAACTCTTGCTTGGTTTTCTCTTGGTGTGGTTGCAGTCTCTACAGGAATGCACAACACTCCTTTCTGCATTTGCTTGAGAGTAGCAGAATATATTCATGTCTTGGGCATTTGGAAGCTCTTTTTCCCTTTGTTATTTTTGAGAAAATGTTTAAAGCCACTAACTTTATTTTTTAAAAAAACAGACAAACAGATTGCAATTATACATCTAAAAGTGTGCATGACATAGCACCTTAAAAATATACTTCTGCAAATTGCTGATTTTAGACAGCGTTAGCTGTAGCGGCTTTGAGCTACAGTGAGAAAGTGAGGGTTTTTTCTGGTTTGTAGAATCCGATACACATGGTTGTAAAATGTAAGGACATTTTGGTTTACTGTGCTTGCTAGATTATGTTACTTACAACTATTTTTTTTCTTTTGGACTACTTTTGCACCTGTTACGTCTTTTTATAGGGAATAGAAGACCACAACCTTTTAGCAGGACATCTTGCCATGTTTACTAGTGATTTTAATCTGGCGCAGGATTTATATCTGGCATCCTCCTGTCCTATTGCTGCACTTGAGGTATTCATTTAAGATGTGTAATTTTTTTTCCTACTGTTTTCATTTCCGCCGTAACGTCAGAATATTTTACCTTCTGATAATTCTGCCCTTTTATGGTTTTGTTCTTGCCATTGTGTGACTGACAGACATTCTTTCAGGTTTAATGTCTCTCTCCCAAATTGTCTGAATCTTTCTAGAATAATAGCTCTGTATTTGTATTTAGAATAATATAAAGTTCATATTAAAATTCAGAATTTGATACTTGCATCAGAAAATGTTACTGTTCTTTGTTAATAGATGCGAAAAGACTTGCAACACTGGGACAGCGCACTTCAGCTGGCTAAGCGTTTGGCCCCAGACCAAATGCCCTTCATATCAAAGGAATACGCAATGCAGCTTGAATTCGCGTAAGTTCTCCTGTAAAGTTGCAGTATAAGAATATTAAACCAATGCTCACGCTCACTGGAAGACCATAGAATTGAGATACTTCAGTTGACTGCGTTGCTGAGAGAGAATTCTGTGAGGTCTTGCAGCTATAGTATAAGGAAGCGTAGTTTTCTAAGGAATACTTCATGCTAGAGACATATGTTAGCAAATAATAGTTATTTTTCATTAGTTTCAGTATATCTGGGTTCTTTGCAACTGGTAGGTGCACTATACAATAATATAATCTACTGAATGTATACTTTGTTGCAGGCAAGTGCTTGGAAAATAAGGTTCACACCATTTATCACTTCTTACATTGGACAAAAGCCTTGCCTTTTGCCTGTCTTCCCTTAAATATCCAGAGGCCTTCATTTTCTTTAAAATTTTAGGTAGAGGAGTGTCAAATTTCAAGGCTGCCAGTCCCTGAAAGAAAAAAGGTATTAACCATTTGCCATGGTTTTAAAGTATTTTATAACTAACTGTTCCTAGATGAAACCTGGTCTGTTCAATGTCTAAACTAAGAGGAAAAACTCTTATCTATTAACAGAGTTTTTAGACAAGTCCTTCCCCCTGGCAGTGCCCCTGACACTGAGAGAGGACACTTGTTGGTCACAATGCAACCATCTGTAACTTGAGTTCTGAATGTACTTAAGGAAAAAAAATTGCCTTTGTTTTTGTGTTGCAAAAATTCTAAATAAGTTTAGACGGTTAGTTTCGTTTATCTTCCAGAAAAACGTGGAAATAGAGATGAGATTATTGAGGTGTATTGTGCAGATAGATTCTTTGTCTGTCTTTCAAGGGAGGTTTATTGGTCTCAGTATAATAGAATTGAGGGATAGACTGCCTCTTTGATACTTGATGAAGTTCATAGGAAGTGCCATGACATACTGTGTAACTGTCCATCTTTTGCATAATTCACATCCTTGTATGGAGTCGTTATGTCTAAAGCAAGACAGATACATGCATAATCTGTGTGGTAGGAAGGTAACTATCTCTTCCTATTAAAAATACTCTTCCATATAACTTCCAATTTTCTTCTAGGGGTGATTATATTAATGCTCTGGCACATTATGAGAAGGGAGTCACTGGAAACAATAAGGTAACTCCTTTTTAATAATGCTAGCATTTGTACTATCATAGTACACATTAAGTTGTCATGTTTCAGACTCACTTGAATTCAGATTTTTTTTATTGAGCTCTAAATCTATATGACTGTTGCTT
Source organism: Grus americana (assembly GCF_028858705.1). Taxonomy (NCBI): domain Eukaryota; kingdom Metazoa; phylum Chordata; class Aves; order Gruiformes; family Gruidae; genus Grus; species Grus americana. The sequence goes on from NC_072855.1 coordinate 25,512,196, forward strand.
TTGGAATAGTAGTCTTTGCACTTCTCATTTTTAATATACAGAATGATGCTTTCTCTAGGTATAAACCAGTACTGCTGTTGTACTAACATGGCATAACTAGACTTAGGGTTTTTATAGTTTGAGCAGTTTCATAACAGACATGCAAATATCAGAGAAAATATTGCTAGGATTTTCATTGTTATAACAAAAGTCCTAATTATTCCTTCTGTTCTTCTTTACTAAATTGTTATCTATATAAAGACAAGCAAGGATTCTGTTAGAAAATAAACATCATACTCAGTAGGTCATCCCTTATTCTGGCATTATTTCCACTAATATTTGCAAAATGTCTACTATGAAACAGCTTAAATGATAGTAGGGGAACATAATAGGGGCAATAGTAATGTTTTTGGAATTCAAGCTTAATGAAACATCAGTGGCCTTACCACCTTTAAAAAAAAAAAAAAAAAAAAGGAAATATCCTGCTTGTAGTTTCTCTTTTTATCTACTGTTGGTTTTGGAGGAAAGAGGAGAATAGTACTGATCTGTCTGTAAAACAGGTTTTTCTCACGCAAGCTTGGTCTGGGTAGATCCTGTAAGTAAAATGTAAAAGTTAAAGACAAAGCTGAAGAAGAAAACTAAACCAAGTTCTTCTCTATAAGTGACAGCTGCAGCTAGGCAAGAATTTTGAGACAAAAAAATTATTTAATTAAGTCCGTGTAATATTTTGTTAATTTGTTTCAGTGCTTAGGTACTGTGGCTTTTGTGACCTGATATTTCTGATGTATAATATATAGTTACTGCTTTTCATTTGATTGCCAGTACCAGGAACATGATGAGGCTTGCCTTGCTGGAGTGGCTCAAATGTCCATCCGAATGGGAGATATCCGTCGAGGGGTAAACCAGGCCATTAAACATCCCAGTAGGTTACTAAAAAGAGACTGTGGAGCTATTCTGGAGAGCATGAAGGTATTCAAAAGAGTTAATAAAGCTAAGGCTGAATATGTGAATTCATTAAGCTATTTATTTATTTGTAATCTTAATTTAGAAATTGTATTTTAATTTTATTTCCAATATTGTAGCAATTTTCAGAAGCTGCTCAGCTGTATGAGAAGGGACAATATTATGACAAGGCAGCATCAGTATACATCCGGTGTAAAAACTGGTAAGTACAGGTTTGAGGGAAGTGTTATATTTCAGAGGGCTTGTGGTGCTCTTTGGAAAGGAATGATTCTCTGAATAGCACAAATGTCTCATTAATTATGTTTCATTGATTTCATTGTTCCCTTCCCCAAGCTTAAACAAGAACAGTGTTCTCTCAGAAACTTATGTTGTTTTAAATATAGTCTGACTGTAAATGAGAGATAGTCTTTCTTTTTTCTTCTTTTTTTGTGTTATGTTTCAAGTTACCTGCAGTTTTGAGTCCTTTGTGTGTGTGCGCATGTGCACACGCGCACTAAATTTAGTAATTTTATTCATGTAGTTACTGTTTAGTTCATTAAATTTCTTCAGTTATAAAATACATAGCTGAGACTGAATGTTCAGGGAGTTGGAAATTATTCTAAGTTGCTGGTTCAAGTAGAGTCTGTATCATGAGTTGTCAAAATCATTGGTGTTATGTTCAATACATTTTTAATTTTTTGTAAGTGAATTTGATTATTGTCAAGTTTCCAGTGGAGAAGTACAATTTACTGAGATTTAAGGGGTTAATTCTTGCCTAATTACATTTTATGGACTTCTAAAATAAAGAACTGATTGGAGCAGAGATCAGAAAGACCCCTCCTCTTTCGTACAAGTGCTCTAAAAATTAAGTTGGTCTATTGTGTTCATTTACTGAGGAAAATTTTATTCCATCATGGAAGTGTCAGTGGCATCAGAACAGACCAAGAGGACACTTGGTTAAGTAGGATAGTTTGCATATAATGATAGCCTTGGTTTGGAAAGCAGGAGGTACAAGCTTTGTTTACACTAGCAGGAGGAGCTTCAGCTTGGGGAGTGCTCTGTCTTTTAGGCAGAGAGGTGAGAGTTAAGGTCAGCCTCTCTTCAGTCTCTCATATCCTTTGTCTTGAAAGGCTCACTGCTGTGTTTGCTGGCTTTCATAGATTGTATCACTGAGTGCAACTTCTGAAGCTAGATTTATAGAAGGACTGACAGTCCTGTGTTCCTCCACACTGCTGTAACAGATGATGTGGCTCAGAGAATCCGGTTCTAATTGCCTAGAGTCCTACGTACAGACTATGGCCTTAAGCACACAATCACGGGAATAATCACAACTGCACCTGTACTAGTGGTCTTTTGTACTCTTTTGCACATTCTTTCAGGTTACAGTTTTAATGCTGTGCTGCTTCTGTACAGTAGAGAATACCAGAGGTAAAAATTGTTGGTCAGGCACTTGTTATGCTCATACATCTCAAACTTAAAAAAGAGAAGATGCTGTCCTTCTTTAAGCCTGTATGTTCATGAAGCAGTCTATAATTTCCAGTTCTTACATCTGTAAAGTGCAAATTTTTGAATATATTAAAGTGCCTTCAAAGCTTATACATAATTTTCAATTACTTCTTTCTGTAGGCTCCTTTTCAATGTTGATATAAATATGCCTGTTTTACTGGAGCAAATTTGAAGCCAGATATATTTATTAAATAACTATTATCTTGCCTTTCTAGGGCAAAGGTTGGCGAACTACTTCCTCATGTTTCATCTCCAAAGATTCACCTACAATATGCAAAAGCCAAAGAAGCAGATGGCAGGTGCGTTTGAATGCTGACCTTTTTATATAAAATATGATGATGTTGTTGTTATTATACATTACTCTTTTTGTAAAATAAAAGACTTTAAATTTTGCATAAAATAGCCTTGTGAAAATGGATTCTGAAGTTTGTAAACTTAAGGTGTTGTGTAAAGATTTTAAACATAATCTAAGGACCTTCTACTAGTATCAAAGATGTGTTTCTAATTGATTGTTTTCCTGTCTAAGCATTAATATCTTTTTAACAAAAATCATTGAAGATTTTAAAGTACTGCACCCAATGCAATATTCCCCTTAGCAGAGTATTGAAGTTTGGTTTGTTTCTAACGACTCCTTAGCTGTGATTTTTAAAGGTCATTCAAAGGGGGAATAACCATGAAAGAAAGTTTTTCATTCTAGAACCAGATTACTGTTACATCTTAATGGCTACGCTTGCAAAATATTGAATAATGTGAAATTATTGGCTGAAATGAAAGCCCAATATAGGGCCAATTTAATAGCCCAATTTAATCACAGAATGTAGTTTCTACTAGTCCTTTCCTGTAAGTAAATGTGTTTCAGAATAATGATACTTTATAATATGAAATAGCACCAAAGCTAAATGTTTGCATTGACGAGAATAGAAAATACTATTTGTGTCAATTGCGTAGTATGAGAATGAGAAATTTCTTGATCTTGTTTACAGAACAGAGAAGAAATCTCATTTTTTAAAATTGTACAACCAGTTATCAGCTGTTTGGTTTTCATTGTTCTTTCACTCCCAAGTGATTTCATATGGAACCGATGTAACAGATGAACTGCTTTTAAGATATACCAAAAGGGATGCTGGCAGAGTAGGTCAAAAATAGTATTGTGGTAGATATTTTCCTGTTGTCTCTGCTTTTCATTCTCCCAAGAGAAGATGAAATAGAGACCAAAAAACCACACTAAATGCAGAATGAGGCTGTTATATGCAAACTGAAAGGAAGGTGTCACAGAGTAACCTCTCAGAAATAAAACACTGTGTGTTTCTTTCACAGCCTGTTGTAAAGAGTTATTTAAAAGTTAGAAAAACTGATGTGGAAACATTATTTTGCAGGTACAAGGAAGCTGTGATAGCTTATGAGCATGCAAAACAATGGGACAGTGTAATTCGACTATATTTGGATCACCTTAATAATCCTGAAAAGGCTGTTAATATTGTGAGAGAAACACAGTGTCTTGACGGAGCAAAGATGGTGGCCAGGTAACAATCTGTCGTGGTTTAACCCCAGCCAGTAACTAGGCACCACACAGCCTCTCGCTCACTCGCTCCTCCCCGACGCGAAGGGGGAGAGAATCAGAAGAGTAAAAGTGGGAAAACTTGTGGGTTGAGATAAAAGACAGTTTAATAGGTAAAGCAAAAGCTACGCACACAAGCAAAGCAAAGCAAGGAATTCATTCACCACTTCCCATGGGCAGGCAGGTGTTCAGCCATCTCCAGGAAAGCAGGGCTCCATCATGTGTAATGGTTACTTGGGAAGACAAATGCCATCACTCTGAACATTCTCCTCCCTTTCTTCTTCTTTCCCCAGCTTTATATGCTGAGCATGATGTCATATGGTATGGAATATCCCTTTGGTCAGTTGGGGTCAGCTGTACTGGCTGTGTCCCCTCCCAACTTCTTGTGCACCCCCAGCCTCCTCGCTGGTGGGGTGGTGTGAGAAGCAGAAAAGGCCTTGGCTCTGTGTAAGCACTGCTCAGCATCGCTGTGTTATCAACGCTGTTTCCAGTGCAAATCCAAAACATAGCCCCTACTACTATGAAGAAAATTAACTCTACCCCATTCAAAACCAGCACACAATCATAATATGCAGATTAAAAAAAAAAGGGTGAAAGAGGCCATACCTATTAGAAATTGATGAAGCTTGCTCACATATCAGACTCTGGTTATTGGTACTTGACCAATGACTATATATTTCAGTTTATTGATTTGAGTTCTTTAAAATTTGGACAGCTAAGCAGGTACTGGGTTTGTTGGTTTTTTTAAACTTTCTGATTAAAATTATATTACTTTGAAGTAAAAAGTTTAGGCAATAATTGAAGTTACCATGCTGTATTATTTATACTAAGTTAATTTTAGTAATCTGTTTAAAATAATTGAGATGTAAAATAAATTAAAATGTATCATATTTGTATGCCACAAAATATAATACATTCCTAAAATGTTTAGTGTTTTCATTATGCTAATTAGTACTAAGGTATTAATTTGTTCATTCTGATTAGATTCTTTCTGCAGCTTGGTGACTATGGTTCTGCGATCCAGTTCCTGGTCATGTCCAAGTGCAATAATGAAGCTTTCACATTAGCTCAACAACACAACAAGATGGAGATTTATGCTGATATAATCAGTGAGTATTCCAGGTTAATAGTTTGCTTGCAGTATATTTTGTTGTTCTTTTAATTGGTTTAGACCAATTTGAAATCATAAGTGAAGGGATGTGAAGTTTTTGTTTCCCAGCTTTTTCCATTTCCAGTGACCATGGACAGGTTTGGCAATCTGTGTCTAATTCAGGCCTACAGACTAGGCTTTGCTTTCAGCTTAGGTATCTCTCTTGGTCTTCACTCTAGGTTGTTTTCAACTCTTGCCTGTGATAGAGCTTTTTCTGTTTATCCGTAGAGATGAAGCTTTTGTCTAGACTATTATACTCTTATGTCTATTGAGGAATCCCTTTCTTTGACCTTGATACATGTAGTACTGCTATTCTAAAACAGAGAGTTGTACTGGCACAGTTCTTGATTTTTATGCCCTCTTTTCCTTTTTTCATGGTTCCAGCTCTTTCCTCACATGTGTACATCACTTATCTTTCCTTTATTTTTCCCTTTAAGGCCCTTTGTGGCGTCTTGTCTCAGTGAGAGACAAAAAGGAGACGTTACTGAGAGCTGACTTTTACCTCAGGCCATCCAGTCAGTGGCCAGCTTGTTAATTTGCAATAAATTTTGTATTTTTCACCTGTGTTAGGCACCATTCTTTGTGGAAACAGTTCCACATACATATCTATGAAATTATCTCCTATTTTCAATTAATCTCTTCCTTTAAAAAATATATTCTTGTTATGAAGGTTATAAAAACTTGACAACAGCTAGCTTGGTGATGTCCTGTTGCAGCTGCTTGTCAAGGTGGCCACTATTGTTCTACTGGTCCTTATACTTTCTTCCTTCTCTCCTATCCAAAATAGTATGTCTCAAATTGTAATCTAAGCGTGTGGAAAAAGGGTTTAAAACTAACTTTGAAGTAGTAGCTGTCTTTGTTTGAGATGTGTACAGTAAAATAGTCTAAGACTAAGTAGTATTCCCTGCTACCACATGGTTACATTGGTCCTGATAGTCTTGCTCTGCGTGATACAGATATACTTGCATATTCTTAAACTGAAAATAATTCAGGTGATAATCTCGTAATCATTTGCTCTGTTTTATTGTTGCCAAGACATAATGGAAAAAATCATTAGTAGGTCATAGTTATGCTGTTTTATTTGGTCTGTTAAAAAACCAGAAATCCCATTATGGTGTAAAACCTATGGAAACAATTATTTCACTGCAATATTAGCTCCTAATGTCTGATTAAATAGGAAAAAAATGTATAAGACATAATTTGTGTTTAGCTGGCTTTGGTTTTCTTTGAATGTCAGTAGAAAAAACCCCGTAGAATAGGAATTTGTTCCTTCAGTAGGGCCTTTGTCTTATTTAATAAGAAAACTCTGGTATCATTGCTGTCTCTGTTGCAGGTTCTGAAAGTACTACCAATGAAGATTATCAGAGCATTGCATTATATTTTGAAGGAGAAAAGAAATATTTTCAGGCGGGAAAATTTTTCTTGCTGTGTGGTCAATATGGACGGGTCAGTACTTAAAGAATAAAACAGTGATAGTTAAATGTTCATAGAAACCGTTCAAAATACAATACTTCAAAATCAGGGAAGTTCATAGTAGACTTTAGCTGCCTTAACTGATGACATTCTGATATTGTTAAAAAGTGTTAAAAATGTAAGTAAACTATTTATATTTACAGTTATCTACATTGTATTCTGTGAATTATGCACTGCCATGTACATAACTTTTTCATAGCAGTAGAGGCTCCAGGTGGATCAATGATATACTATTCTCAATGAATCTCTAAATGTCATGAACACAGAAGTAGAATTTATTTATTAGCTTGACTAATGAAGACTTGGTAGCTGACTAATTAATTTAATACTGTAGCGTGCCCTAACATAGCTTTTTTAAAAAAAGGAAATATATTAATTGAAGTATGCCGATTGACACACTTCCTTTTGATCAGTTACAAATCAGTGAACTGATGCTTATTAAATGTTTTTGCAAACTGAACAGATACAAAAAAAATATTACTGATTTTTGCAAATTACAGCCATTGTAGGTCACCACTCTTTCAGCTGGGGCGTAGGTAGGGTCCAATGGCACGTTAATTGTTAATTTCTTCTCACCATATTGCTGTGAACATCTTTCACAGTTAGATGAAGGTATACACCAGAATTTGGGAAAGACTCAACTCTTTTCTTGCAGGAATACCTGTAAGAGCAGCTGCTACCTCTGTAGTGTATGTGGTTATCCTTATGGCTGTAAAATACAGTCAAGATAAGCATTCAGTGTGACACTTGTCTGTCAAAATGCAGAAAAATAACTTGATAAAAATTAGTAAAATGTTAATTTCATGTGTCGCAGTTTTAACTTTTCTTCTGTATCATTTTAGGCATTAAAGCACTTTATGAAAAGTCCAAGCACAGAAGATAACTTGGCTATAGAAATGGCAATTGAAACAGTAAGCAACTTTGATACAACAAAAAATCTTTTCAAGAAGTTTACCTTCAGTATTGAGACATTTTCCTAGTGTCAGTGAGTGTGTTTGGACAGATTGCAAATAGAAGGAAAACTGTATCAGTAAAGGTGATATCTAAACGTTAAAAAAGTAGAATAATACTGACACCAGAGGAAAATGTGTTTCCAGTCTTCAAAGGATGGTTTATGAATTCATTCAGATTTTTGTCGTTGTGTGTCAAGACACCTATGTTTGGAATTTTCTTTTTTTAGCAATCTCCATATACAATTTTTCAGTTTTGCTGATTTTTTCAGTCTGCACACTATGATTAGAGATGTCTATACACCTCCATTCTCACTCTCTGTCACAGAATCATCTGATCCAACCCTCCTGCTCAAGGAGGGCCACCTAGAGCCACTTGCCCAGGACCATGTCCAGACAGCTTTTTAATATCTCCAAGGAGAGAGAATCCACAACCTCCCTGAGCAGCCTGTGCCAATGCTCAGTCACCCTCACAGTGAAAAAGGGTTTCATGATGTTCAGATAGAACGTCCCGTGTTTCAGCTGATGCCCATTGCCTCTGGTCCTGTCACTGGGCACCGCCTGGCTCCTTCCTCTCTGCACCCTCCCTTCAAGTATTTATATAATTGACAAGTTCCCCCCCCAGCCTTCTCTTCTCCAGCCTTAACAGTCCCAGCTCTCTCAACCTTTCCTCATGAGAGATGCTTCAGGCCCTTCATTGTCACGGTGGTGCTTTGCTGGACTCTCTCCAGTATGTCCTTCTTGCTCTTGTACTGAGGAGCCCAGAACTGGACACAGTACTCCAGGTGTGGCCTCACCTGGAGTAGAGGGGAATGATCACCTGCCTCAGCTTGCTGGCCATGTTCCTCCTAATGCAGCCCAGGATACCATTAACCTTCTTTGCTGCAAGGGCAGACTGGTGGCTCATGTTCAACTTGGCGACCCCCAGGTCCTTTTCTGCAAAGCTGCTTTCCAGCTGGGTGGCCCACAGCATATACTGGTGCATGGGGTTGTTCCTCCGCAGGTGGAGGGACAGCAGCTCATGCTGGTAGAGACCTTTTTAGTTATATTCCCTGACTAGCACAGTAGAAAATAAATACGAACTACTGCATGTCAAAGCTGATGAACCAAGTAATCATCTGGTTTGAACATACAGAACTAAAAAAATCATGTTTTAAATCTGTGTAGTTTCAGTGGTTTTATGGAAAGCCTCCTTATGAGTAAGTATTTTTTCCTTTCTCTTTCATATCGTAATTTCTTCTGTCCTTATTTAATAGGTGGGACGGGCAAAAGATGAAGCCCTAACAAATCAGCTGATAGACTATCTTATGGGAGAGAGTGATGGCATGCCCAAGGTATTGTATTTTTATCACTGCTATTGTGTCACATTGCTGTGCTACTAGATCTTTTGAGCTTGTTTTGTCATAAAATTTTTGGTAAACACAGATTGTGTTTCAGCTTGGTTTCATTAAGGAACAAAGCTTATATGATCACTCTGTGCATTATTCACCCAGTAACTTCAGTTTCAGAAAGATAAGAAAGGAAGTAACTATCTTAGATATAATCATCTTTCTCCAGCCTTTATGAAAGCAGGTAGTTGGACAGAGAACATTCAAATTAACGCTCATACTGAGGGAAAGAGACAAAATTTAGCTGTTTGTTCATGCTAGTTAGCCAGCTGGCTGTTGCCTTTCCAGGATGGACAGTCAGCACGTGTGTGTCTCAAGACTAGCTACAGCACTGAGCTCTTCTTGCCGTGTGGGGAGTTGGTCTAACTGTTGCAGTACAAGAAAGTAAAGTAGTAAATAAGAGATGAAGGACAAAAATCCAAAGATGATCAGGCTACATTAGTTCCTGTACTCACACATCAACATAAGACATAAAAAGTTATGGACAGATTTTTAAACTTACCAGCTCCCTGTTGATTTCTGAAGTGATTAATGAGCATGTTTTCCAAATGAGCTTAGCTTAGCAACTCAAAAATTTGCCACTGAGATCACTTGAAAATGTAACAGCTTCATGTGGATATGCATATGATAGTTAAATCTTATTTTTAAAAAAACTTCTCTTTTTGGATTTCTTATTATGTAGAAGTATTTAAAGTTTGAATTGATTATTCATGAGTCAGTTTCATCTGCAGATACAGGCTGTAGTTCTGTAAACTAAACCACAGAGTTTGTGTTCTGTGTTGGAAAATAAAATTACATATTTATGATAGAAAATTTTAAAACCCAGGAAGCACATTTGAAGATTTTTGGTGACAGACCTTCCTAACATGGAAGTTTGATTAACAATAGGAGAATAAAATACCGTGGACACTGATTTTTATGTTTTCACTCATTGTCATAGAAAATCTTTGGATCCTTAGAACCTTACATTTTTTTCTTTTATGCTCTGTGAGATAAGAGGTGCTCTGTGCTATGAGGCTTATTTTAATGTCATGTGATCAGTTGTTAAAATTTAGAAAGGAACACTACCCTTTCTTCCGTGTTTCCTGCTCCTTTCTTAAAAGCAAACTATTCACTGGGTGTAATAAAAGGCTTTTGGCAGACTGGTAGACTATTTCATCTTTTTCTCTCTTGTATATACTGATTTGGGAGTTGGAAGATACTTGCTGACAGATCTTTCTATATTAGTTGCCAATGCCATAGGTTTGGTAATAAAAGAAGAGGATCATTCACAAACTAAGCAGAATATAGATTAGATCTGTGCTATATGTACAACATAAGTAGTGGATTTTGACCATATTCCGTTGGTATGTTTGTGGTATTTTTTCCAGGACAAATTAAAAATGTCCACTGTAAATATGTTAGACATCAGAACAGCAGCATTTGAGCTTAAGATGACCAACAGCTCTTTTGCAGAGTGACTGCTGATGGGCTATCTGGTTTCTCTGAGTTTGAGCTATAGAAAAACAGGCTTCACAGTCCATTTTTGGCTTGGATGTCTGTAGAGGTTATAGTACATTCAGTCATATTTGGGCTTGAGTTCAGGGAACTAAGTGGCTCAAGTTTTACTGCCTGTTACAGCAGAGCTTGAATGTGAGCTAAGTGGCGCTGCACCCATGTTTTTCTACTGTGAAAGCCAGACCTCAGGTGCGGACACTGTAGTTTGCTATTAATTCCTTAGTCAAGGAATTTAAGGTCTCATACAAACTCACAGGAAATACAGTCAGGTGCAAAATTACGTGTATGAAAGCATAAGTTCTGCCTTACTGAGGGGAGTAAGGCTTGGTAACAACTGAGATGATACGGTCTCAGTGCAGTAAATTTATTTCACCCCTAATATTACAGCTGTGGTTTATGATTCTGTTGGGAGATTAGAAATTCTGGGTTTTTCCTCTTTGTTTGGTGCCTAGAGATTAAGGGCTTGATATTTTAGACTTTTAGAGACACTGGACAGTTGATGGCCAAGCCAACTTTGCTTTTATAAAATTAAAAAAAAACTACAAAAAACCCCCCACCAGACCACCCTTCTATCTCTTTATTATTTACCTCATACTGTTTACCTCTAACTTGAAATGTAAACATTAATAAAATTGAGAGAAGCAAAACATAGTGAAAGAAACAAAATTCAGCTGCAAGAGACCAGAAAAGAGTGAAGCTCTTTGAAGCCATAGATGAAAAATATGTTCAGCATCAGTGTAAGCAAAAGTAATTTCATATTTATGCTGAAAGTTGGGTGGACAGAAACTGTAGCATCCAGTCTCTTTTCTAAGAGCAGCAGCCTAGCCATCTGGTTGAAAGAAGTGCTTAGGACTGGGTAAGGGAAGTAAGCTACAGGGTGATCTCCATAGTGAAGAGGTTGTAAAGATTTTAGAAAACACTTAGGAATTTTGTGAATGCCGTAATTGCCACATTTAACATTGTTTTGAATTTCAATGTAGAGCTTTCTTTTCCTTGTTTAAAAGCACTCTCTTGTTCTTCTGAATGCTTTAATCCAATCTGCCATAGTCTCTCTCAGTGAGTAACAAAATTTTACTTTATCAATTCATACATATTTGTTTTAAAAATCTACTTAAAAACCAGTTCATCTTTATCCTTAATATGCTATGGAGACAGTGTTTTTGAAATTATCAAGCAAATGGGGTTGTTTTTAGAGAATAGCAGCTTTTATGTGGTGGTATTTTTGTAAAGGTGAAAGTAAGAGTGAACTTAAAGTAGCCATGCAGCAGAAACTTGCTAATCCTTTCAAACGTTGATCTTCAAACCAGATCATTGCTCGCAGCAGCCTGATTGCGTTAAATCTTTCGTAGCCAACAGTTATGTGGGATTTTAATGAAATACCGTATTATCGAAATTATTATGCTTACCAAAATTTTGCCACACTATTGTCTGACTAATTATAAACTACTTCGTAAATGTCAACTGTTGCATTTCTAACTTCAATGTGTAAAGACTCTTAATTTGTCATGTCTGTTCTTCTGAAATTTTTCAGGGACCATTAACTAGCCAGGTTCTGCTGTTTTCTGTGTGCATATTTTCTAAGTACATGTGTTTTAAAATGCGAAACTAAACTAAAATCATGGCTATCTAATGATATCTAACTAAGATCAGTTAGACTGCAATAATTTTTTCCAAAGACATTAGGAAATGTGTTGTCAATTGAAAATTCCTTCCTGCAATTTTGCTTTTAAAATGGCTGACTTTAAAGGGAAGAATAGGAAAGTAAAACATGATACTAATTTTTCTTAAATGCCTTCTACTTTTATATTTTTTTCTACATATGGCTGCCATGTAAGTCATTTAAATATATTATTTAAGTAAACTATAATTAGGGACATGGCAAATACCATATAAGACCACTGGTCTGTTCTGGGACAGGATCCTTCTGCTGTGGCAGAATATTGCTGCAGGAATAGCAATTTTCCTTTTTTAAGGCAGTTTACAGTGGATAAATAATATCCACTAATATAAGTGGTTGTGGTTACTTCATTATCCAGATAACCATTTCATTATTGTTAAGTTATGGTTCTTAGGATGTTCGACCTTTTACTCATGTGTTACTTAAAATTCTGCTCCATCATTAGTTTAAAAGTAATTACTTTTGGTCACTTCATGTTTTTCCTTATATTGTGAGTTAAAAAGAGGAATTATTGTGAGTTAAAAAGAATTTGACTTGCCTTTTTTTCTTTCTGTATGCCAGTCTTTCTCACTTTTACTTCTGTGATTTTTCGTCATTTTTTTCCTTGCCTCTCAAGTAGAGAGTTAATCTTTGCAGTTGTCGTCTTTATAAGGAAATGTCTGTACCTTTCATATTTCGGTTCCTTTGAATTTCTGCTTTTTTTGCTATGTGTCTGAGACTTACATACAAAACCCACACAGTATTCTAGAGAACAGCACGCCATTGATTAGTGCCATTGATTAGTACCATTGTTTTTAAAGAAATTCTTATTCCATCTAACACAGAATACACATTGTAAATGCTTGTTTTCACTACTAATATTGCAGAATTAGTTGGTTTGGTTTTTTTGCTAAGCTGTCTGTAAGGCTACCAATGTCTGTCTTTTTTCTGATTTGTATATTCAAGTTGGAATCATGCCATTATATACAATATCTCAGTTTAATCTTGATTTACTGGTTAAAAAATTGTCGTATACAGACACTACTTTTTATTGATCCCATTTTATAAATCACTTCTAAAGATATAAAATAGTGACGCTGTCCGGTTTTGATTTTTTTCATTTAATAGTTCCTTTTCATCATAAACAAGGTCATTTTATTTTGTATTTTAGCTGTATTTTTAGGAATTACTTCTTTTGAGTATTTTATCAAAATCCTTATGAAAGACCAATTCTCTTTTTCTCTTGTTGATTCCTTTTTTTTTTTCTTTACTAGTCTGCTCAAAATTTGAGTATACTTTACAAAAATAGAATTCATGTTTGTTTTCTTCAGTGCTGCCATCTTGGTTTTTTAAAGTTTTGTTTTTAAATTATTTCACTAATTTTCCTGCTGTTGGATTGCCAGTTCTTGGGTGAACCATTTGCTATATTTGCCATTCTCAAGTCATGTAATATATCAAAAGAACATAGTATAACAAATTATAAATTTTATGCATTTTGTTAGCTGATTGTCCCCATAATTTTCAATTTTTTAGGTGTCTTGGATGTCTGCCATCTGATCCCAGAACAATACACTCTTTAATGGCCAGATTTTATCACCCTTATCCACACTAAGCAATGTTTGCATCTAGATCCATAGTACAATTTAAACATTTCTAGCAATATTTCGGTTTCTAAAAGGAGTCCTTTGATTCTTTTGTGACACCACAAATGCCTACACGTCTGAAGTGATTGGGTTTCCACCTGTACAAGTGTCTCTGTGCCTAACGGTCTGCAGCTTTCTGCATCCATATTGACAGGGCTTGGCAACTAACTGCCACAACTCCGTCAGGGTCCTCAGTGTGGGTGTTTATTTGACTGTCCTAACGGCCAAAACTTGGAGGTGACTGTAGCATTGCTAAAGCATAGTGAAACAAAAAGCTCTTCACAAAACAAGCGAGTTTGTCCACTTGCTTTGAAGAATGTGGTGGTGGGATGGGCAGGTAAAGAAAGGGAATACAGTAGTATGTATTCAATTAGTATTAATTGCTTTTGTATGATTTAATTAAGGATGCCAAGTACCTATTCCGCTTATACATGGCACTAAAGCAATACAGAGAAGCTGCCAGAACTGCTATAATAATTGCCAGGGAGGAGCAGTGTTCAGGTAAGTCTGTTTTCTCTGATATGACAGCATCTCTGACATGACAGCCTTGCAGTACTTAGGGTACTGTTATTTATATAGGATTATACTTGGAAAAGACATGTATCAGTTCTTTTAATTATATTCATGTTTAATTTTGAAGTAGCCTTTTTGAAAAGGTTGGGATTCATACCTGTATATTAAATATTTGAAAAAAGAAAATATCTGGAAAATATCTGCATTTCTTGTTACATTCAAGTAGACATAGTGATTAAGATTGCCTGCAACTTTACTTTTTTGTGTATCACAGATCTTAGAATTGAGGTTTCTACGTGCAGTTTCTGACTTGGATACTTATCTTTTAGACTTTGCACATGATTTTTTTCAGTGAGAGATTTACACAGGAGATGATTTCTGTTGAAGTATCAGATACCTGCTTACTTAAGCCTTGTTTTCCCCTGTAATAGGTAGCTGAAGTTAGAAATAGAGAAAAGTACTAAGAAGGGATAGGGCTCGAAGCAAAATAGCTATCACCTCCGTTATTCGCGCTCCTCTGTAGCCATGGCAACAGCCCTACCATAACACTGCTTGCTTTTCATTTCAAGTAAGTTAAGAAGCCTCAGGAACAGCCCAGGCAAATGAACATTTATGGACTGCTCCCCAGCATTTGGCTAAGGAGTGGAAAATCACTCAAACACTTGCCCAGCATGGCAGAGGGGTTGGAACTAGATGATCTTTAAGGTCCCTTCCAACCCAAACCATTCTCTGTTCATGGCAGTGAATAATCATAGAATCATTTTGGTTGGAAAAGACCTTTAAGATCATCAAGTCCAACCATTAACCTAGCACTGCCAAGTCCACCACTAAACCACATCCCTAAGAACCACATCTATGTATCTTTTAAATACCTCCAGGGATGGTGACTCAACCACTTTCCCTGGGCAGCCTGTTCCAATGATTGATAATCCTTTCAGTGAAGAATTTTTGCTAATATCCAATCTAAACCTCCCCTGGCACAACTTGAGGCCATTTCCTCTCGTCCTGTCACTTGTCACTTGGGAGAAGAGACTGACCCCCACCTGGCTACAACCTCCTTTCAGGTAGTTGTAGAGAGCAAGAAGGTCTCCCCTCAGCCTCCTCTTCTCCAGGCTGAACAACCCCAGTTCCCTCAGCCGTTCCTCATAAGACTTGCGCTCTAGACCCTTCACCAGCTTCCTTGCCCTTCTCTGGACACGCTCCAGCACCTCAATGTCTTTGTTGTAGTGAGGGGCCCAAAACTGAACACAGCACTCGAGGTGCAGCCTCACCAGTGCCGAGTACAGGGGGACGATCACTTCCCTAGTCCTGCTGGCCACACTATTCCTGGTAGAAGCCAGGATGCTGTTGGCCTTGGCCACCTGGGCACACTGCTGCCTCATATTCAGTCAGCTGTTGACCAACACCCCCAGGTCCTTTTCCACCAGGCAGCTTCCCAGCCACTCTTCTCCAAGCCTGTAGCATTGCTTAGAGTTGTTGTGACCCAAGTTCAGGACCCAGCACTGAGCCTTGCATTTGTGCTAATTATTTAAGCAGGAAATGTAAAGGCTTAAGGGTTTAAATATTTGCTAGCTTCTCTGAATCTGAAAACTTATATCTAAGATGCGGTTTTCCATACTGTATTTCATACTCCCTAATGGTATATATTTGTTCTGCAACAGTGTAATAATAAGCACAATATTTTTCTCTCTAAAATCACTGATCCTGCAGTAACTGTTTCCTTCACAGAGGCACAGTTTTAGATTGTCCCTTTCTTCCTTCAGGAGATTTCAATGAGTTTCATTCTGAAGTTTACACCACTATAGTTTATTCTTTCCTTAAAAGTCAAACTGTGGTATTTTCCTTTGGGTATACCATTTTATGTGCAATTTTCCTTTAAGTTGTTTTTACGTAATCATACGATTTTAAGACTGATCCTATTATACTGAGACTTAGTAATACAGCATGAAAAATTAATGTCATTTTGCAGCGACTAATTCTGGAGTGATACTTAGCTGCCTCACGCAAATTCTACTGGTTGATTCAATTTTAGTGTGTAACAACACATAACAAATCGCTCTCTAGAGTAGAAGCGTTTGCTGATAGAGAAATATAGATAGAGGGAAAAAGTTGATAATTTAATGAAATCCTGTGGTTTCTGGACAATCCTTGATAGTAACCTTGAAGCAGTATAATCTACTGAATTAACATTCAAATTTTAATTATCTGTCTGAAAGGTTTTGGGTTTGTTTGATTGCAGAGGCAAGGAGTTGCCAAAGCAAATGATAAATAAAAGTATGTTAAATTAACATTTAAACAACAGCTTTTGAATAGCTGACATTGAAGAACAAAAAGAGGTAACATCTCTAAATGCTCTAAAAATACCTTTTCTCCTCTTTATTGTGGAAGCAATGTATTGGATACAGCATCTTCCATTTTTAAAGTTTCATTATATGAAATTGTCATCCACATATGTATTTTGCTACTGTTTAGATGACATCTCCAAGTGTGATTTTTTTTTCTTATTTAACTCCCTGGCTGAAATCGTTTAGGATACCGTGACAAGCAACTGCTTGTGACTTTCCAAAGAAATTGTCGTGCCAATGTTTTGCTCTAAGAATCAACATAATTTCCTGGTTAGCTTCTGTGTATATTATTAGTAAAGAAATTGTTATGAAAACTTACATTTACTATTCCCTGTTGTTTAAGGAAACTACCGAAATGCACATGATGTTCTTTTCAGTATGTATTCAGAGTTAAAGACCCAGAAGATTAAAATTCCTTCTGAGATGGCTACAAACCTTATGATTCTACACAGCTATATTTTAGTGAAGGTAATGAATTGAGAACCTGAATTTAGGCATAAGTTGCAGTCTCATTTATTGAAGTGTACATATGGATGCTCTGTATACATAAATTCCATTGTCATATAGGTTGTATCACAGAATCCAAGTGCATGCTAACAGCAAGCTTCAGGAAGACAATCCATGGTTGTTTCTGCCTCTTTGATTAGCATATTCTTTTTTTTAAATACTGAATAATTTAAAACCCACATATGGCTTCCTGTATTTCTTTTGCATTCATACTTACGAATGTTGTTACTAGTACTATTATTTGGTGGTGGTGGTAGTTTTATTATTAGTGGTGGTGGTGTTATCATCTACAAGTAGATGACTGCTTTTCTGTAACTGAAATGAAGCAGGGGGGCTCAAATGATTTCTAGTAGTTAAACCACGGCCCATCAGGACGTGCATTCAGCCTACATCCAGCTTCTGGCCTCCCTCTCTACCAGCAGTGAGGTAAGAGCAGGCAAATAGTGGGCTGAGGGCCAGAAAGACTGTTCTGGGAAAGAGTTGCTATCAAATCTGTGGTCCTTTCTCTAGTGCATGGTAACACCTCTGCTTGGTTTTGTGAAAGAGCTGTGGGTGTGCAGCTCCTGGAAGGATGAATGCCAAGAGCAGGCTTGCAGGAATTACTCTCTAAAGGCTGCAGCTAATTGGATATGATTGTTGTATTCCAGACTTACGTGAAACGTGGTGATCACCTGAAGGGAGCACGTATGCTTATACGTGTAGCCAACAACATCAGCAAGTTCCCATCACGTAAGTGCTGACAGCGTAGAACTGCATGCTGTAGTCTACAGGACAATTCCTTAATCATTGCATTAGAAGGTACATTCTCCTCCTATGATCCTATAGGGCACACGACAACGTGTAAATACATAGCGTGCTCTGCTGTCCTCTGCAGGATAGCTCTTTGATATACAGCCTTCAGGGTGGGTCCCTGCATAAATGCAGTGCTGAGCTGCCTGAACCACACAGAAAGTCTCAGGATCATATGTAATGAGCTGATTGGGTCTGTGACTTTATCGCAAAATTTTAATCAGTCTTCTTTTGAAAATACTTTTTGGGTACATGGAAAATGTAGACTAAGATGTAGAATTTAAAGAGTGCAGATCAGATTTGGGAGAAATGGTTATAGTGAAAACATTTCTGCTGCCATGTTGAGCTTCAGAAATGGAAGGCAGTGAGAAGTGAAACCATGATTTTCTTGTATGCGGTTACAGGAATTGCACAAATTGTGCAACTGTGTACCATGAGGAAGAAGAAATATACTGTCATTTTTCATCACTACCTTTTTAGCTGTGTTAGCTCAAAGGCTTTCAGCATTAATATTGGTAAATAAATATTTGATGTCATTGTTTCATTCTCTTACAGACATTGTGCCAATTTTGACTTCAACTGTAATTGAGTGTCATAGAGCAGGATTGAAGAACTCAGCCTTCAGTTTTGCTGCTATGTTGATGAGACCTGAATATCGTAATAAAATAGATCTTAAATACAAAAAGAAAATTGAAGCAATGGTCAGGTGAGCAGTGTTAATCTGTACTTTCAAATGTACACAATATCAAAGCTTTATTTGTAAAGTTATTTTTGCTCATAAAGCCTACAGGCTTTATCCTGTTTTCATATTATTGCACTGTCTCAAATTTGGAAGGCTAAGAACCATTTCCCCTTCTCTGAAAATTAGTGTCTCTTCTGTTCCCTTGGATGTGATAAACCTTAAAAGCAATGTGCATGTAAAATGCTTCCTAGCCAGCAGTAATGTTTTCTATCTTGTCCGTACGGCTTTGGTTGTAGTTGAGTTAGGAATGTACATGTGAACTGTTAGCTACTACAGCATCAGCACTATGGTCTTCTGTGCTTTACCCTACTGACTCAATGGCTAAGATAAAAAAGAATGGAAGGGCAAATAAAAATAGATGAATCCTTGACATTTTCTTCCTTATCTGAAGTTCTCTTTTGATAGATCCTAGCCGGTACTTTCTGCCAGAGGAGGAAGCATAAGTGAGTGTATAAGAGCAGGGCAAGCACATGTAATGCTTTTCTTATTTATCCTACTAGCCTCTAACCTGAGGCGCAGGGACTTGCTGAGCCCATATGGGTGGTTTTAGGTATTTATGAAGTCTCTAAGCTCTCCAGGAGCATATCCAATGTCTACTTGAACCCATGTACATTTTTAGCGAGAGGTGACTCCTGTGACAAGAAGTCCTATTGTGTCAAGGCTGGGCCCTAGCTACTTTAATGTGATGCCTTGTAGTTTTCCTCTTGGGAAAGACCTAGCCTTTTCTCTGTCACTTACAATTTTATAGATGGGGGGGTTTTTGTGGTGGGTTTTTTTTTTCCATTTCCTCCCTATCAGTCATGTCTTTTCAGGACCTGAAGAGCCTCAGATTATGTAGCTATTCTTTTATAGATACTGATCCTTATGGCCTTTCTCTGAAACTCTTGTACAACCTTTTTTTGGAGGAGGCAGGACCAAAATGATGCATTGTATTTAAGATGTGAGCAACCCATGGATTTATATAGTAGCACAGTGACTCAGTGTTCCATGCTACTTGATTTGCTCTGTTTTTAAAGCAAGCTGATATTTTCGCAGCATATATTACCACTGTAAGGTCCTGCTCCTAAGCCACAGCAGTTCAGAGTCCATCATCTTACATGTGAAAACTTTTTTCCAATAGGCTTTGCTTTGGCAGCCCCCCCCCCCCCCCCCGTATCTACTTGTCACAAAGTTGTTCTGGAATTCTTTGAAGCTGGTTCTGGCCGAATCAGTCTGAACATTGTATACAAGCTGTGGCATCACATTCTTTTCACTTGTTATATTTTATGAGCATGCAGAACAACAGTAGGTTACCACAGATATGTATGAGACTTGTTTATCCTATTCTGTTTAGTATCTTTTAACTTTTTTTTTTTTTTACTTCAGGCAAAGTTCTTCCCTCTTACCTACTTGTTAATATTTCTAGAACATTCCAGTAAGCTTCTAAAATATGACATCAATGCTAATAGCCACACTGATTCATTCTTAATCTATTGTGTATATCTATACCACAGATTTCGTAAGTGGAGAGAAAGAACAGGCCAGTACAAGGGAAATGTATATGCCCAGGCTAATAAAATGAGAAATTAGTAGAGGCTTTCTACAAAGTATCAAGCTCAGGAAGGAAGCCAGCTAACTGTAACCATGGTTACCAGGCAAAACATTAGAAAGGATGTATCCTTTTCATTGGAAAATATGCTAAAAGTGTATCTAAGCTCTTAAATCTATAAATGATATATAGATTAAACGTAAGGTTCCCCCCCCCCAGGTGACGTGACGTCTGGGTCAGGGCAGACCTGTGGATGAAAACAAGCCTGGGAAAGGCAGAGTTACAAGCTGTATTGCCCTACCAGGGCACCAGTTTTAGTAGTTCTTGCTTCAGGTCTTTGTGGTCACTCCTTCCACAGAAAAACACTGAAATAAAGAAATCATAGCTTGATATTCTGTATGTATAGACCATGAGTTTTGAAAGCTTTCAAAGTGTTATGATCTGTTATAGCTTTAAAAAGGTTGTATAGTTTCAAATTAGATAGAAATAGAAAATGTCCTAAGTTTACATAATTGTGATGAAGCTTGGGTGATAATTCCTTTTAACTATCTGCTAGATATAAAATAGCAACTGGAAGCTATGTAAATAACTCAAAGGAAAAACACTTACTAACTATGAAAGGCATTGTAAAACATCTTTGTTCAAGTTCAAAGTGCCTGATGTTTTTATTCACCTTTGTTTCTTACTTCTAGACGTCCAGACACAACAGAGACAGAAGAGCCAACAACAGCATGTCCGTATTGTGCATTCCAGCTGCCAGAGTGCGAACTGTTGTGTCCCGGCTGTAAAAACAGTCTCCCATACTGTATTGCAACTGTGAGTGTCCGCTGCATTTTCTGCAGCGTGAGAATGAACTCAAAGCTTTTCTTTGGTTTGCTAGTAGATTCAAGATAGTTGATTTTGCAGGTTAGGTTTGTTGGGGGTTTTTTTCCAAGCTGTTACCAAATAAGTAAAAAACATTCTTTTGTCTATTACCAGCATCAAGTGGCCACAGTTGCCACCTACAAGTTACAGGCACAGTAAAATCAAAGTGGTTCTGGAAGACTTCAGCTTCCAGAGAAGGCAGCTGGTGCACCAGGATTTCCCTGAACAACCCAGCACACATGCGTGCAGCACAGTTGGGGCACTTGGGAGAACAGACAGCCAGGGCTATGCTGCTGGTGCCTTCCTAGCTCAGCTCTTTGCTCAGGTGCTCCAGGCAGTAACAGCAGCGATGGAAGCCCTCTTCTCTTTTTCCACATACCAGAGTTTGTGGAGGGCACAGCTGTCTGCCCCTAAACTCCAGGCTGCCAGGTCTTCAAATTAAAACAATAAAACCCCACTTCAAAAATCTGAATTTTTTAGGCAATTCCGAGGTTATATAATGGTTCAGCCAGTGACCTCAGCATTTTATATTACTGATCCTTACAGTTTTTGTTTGAAGATACTTTAGAGTGTACTGAAAAGGTGCAGATAAGGTACATTTCCCTGTGGAAGAGCCACGCATTCCCCTGTTACCAGCATCAGTACAAAATCTTAATTCTGAGGTTGGCTACTATATAACTAATACTTCATTTTTACTAGGTTTAAGTGAGTGATTTGTCACACTAGAATTGCAGAAAAATCAAAATTTACTTAAGCAGGAATCAAATGTTGGAGTTAGCATTCTTAATTCTTTAGTTTTAATTAAGTCATAGTCACACAAAAAAATATTCATAGCAGTTATCTATTTTTTTTACTCTATTGGTTTAGCAGAATAAGATGACCAGTATATTTAAGGTAACATTTCTAAACAAAAAAACCCAAGGCTTTTAAATATAGCTTATGGGCCAAATGTAATGTACATATTCATGTATATTTCACATTATTTATTTAGGCTCCATCTTGGTTATAGTTCATTTACATCACAGGTATTTGTAACATCAGCAGGAATGCAACATTTTTAAGTATCTTACAAGAGTCAGTGTCAAAAGCCTACTCTTGCACATCATATTAAAACATAAATCTCTCCATGTAGTTCAAGGTGCTGTTGTGTTTCATGGTAGTGAAAAGGTACATATGAATTATTTGTATCAAAAGCAAATTAGTGAACCATACCTAGAGAGAGGAACTAATTTCTGTTTGAAGAGGCAAGTGCAAGGCAGTCACTTGACAGCATTGAATGTGACCTCCTGGGCTCAGGTGATGTGGCTTTGGGGACATTTTTTGAATGTCATAAGCAACAGCAAAAGTCCCAGCAGATTTATCCACAGGTAACATTCTAGAATTGACAAACTAAAAGCATTTTCAAAATTGTAAGTCGATACAGTCTTACATTTCCTTCTTTAAAAGAGGAATGGGAATTGTAACAAAAACACTGCCTCTCACTGAGAGCTCCTTTTGTAGTTACTACAGTAACACTATTATGGTTTTGCTTTTTCTAACTCAAAATCTTTACAACTCAGTTGCTGAGACTTTTCCACAAGAACAGGTACAAAACCAAATACCCAGTGTGCTAGGAAAGCACATGCCCTTTAATTACCTGTGACTTTTGCCTGCAGGGTCGGCATATGGTTCGGGATGACTGGACAGTCTGCCCACACTGTGACTTCCCTGCCCTCTATTCAGAATTCAAGAAGTAAGTTGGAATTTGTTTTCTGTTCTGTTGCAGGATTCTAATGTTTGTTCATATTTTAGCAGCAAAGTGTTTCATTTGGTACTAAAAACATGTAACAGCCCAGGGTGGGGCAGAGGGTGAAAGAGGAATCTGCCTTACTTGGAAGTTTCATCTAACATACAGAACATAGCTTCAAAGTGGACCAAAAACTAGGCTAAAGAAAGAACTCAGAGATGCAGGGCTCCAACCACAGGAACCATCGTGAAGATGGATGGGGGGTTGTGGAAGTTCTCAGCTCCTTCCAGGGAGAAGACCTGATATGGACTACAGGAAACACAGGCACAGCAGCAGTCACAAAAACAAAGAAAATACCCCCAGTGTTGGGTACACATTGAGGCAGCAATAATATCTTCTCCCCAGTAATCCTCTGTGCAATAATGGGAAGGGGTAGCTCTGTTCAGATGGCTGAAGCTGTACAGGCTTCATGTTCTAGCCCAAGCTCCTTTGCATGTGTGTTAATTGCCCAATTTTCCTGCAGCCTTCCTGTTGTGATGTTAGGTCCCAAACCAACCTTTGCTCTGCCTAGACAGAAGCAGCTGTTGCTCTGACCTGTGTTGTTATGTAGCACAGGTCAGAACTTTGCTCAATGCTTTCTGCTCAGACCCAGCTGTTCCTTTGAAAAATGTTAGAATTATCCTTTGACCAATCACCCTTCCTTTAAAACAGCATGTTACAGACTGAAAACATCTGTCCAATGTGTTCTGAACGGATTAACATTGCTCATCTTAAGAAAATAAATGATTGCACACAGTACCTCAAACCAGAAGATGGAGACCAATAAATTGAGGTATGTGCTGGAGCCTGAACTTTTTACTAGAGGACAGCGGGAGTTTTTCCCTGCAAGGGCAACGCAGCGTTCAAGAATCTAACCTACAGCCTGGGCCTATGCCTCAGAATACCAAGGCCCAGCTCTATGCCCTCTTTGCCCTCAGGCATGTAAACACTGGTCGGTTTTGCTACTGCAACTAACCTGGTTGCTAAATGAGGCTTTAAACCAGTTCACCTCTATGATGACGTTATCTGCAACACATTCTGGTTGGGAACATGTTCCTGAGCACCAATTGTGCTTTGGTAGCACAGAGAACAGTTTGCAGATGTCAAATCCACATCATCAAATCTTTCTACAGATCTACCAACAAGTGTTTAAGTGTAGGAAGAGGGAGAAATGCTCACTGGAAGGAGCAGATCTAAAATGCAGGTTACATGGTCTTAGCTTCTAATGTTTAACAGAATATAAGAATCTATCACAGGGTAACAACAACATAGTATTGGCTTTGGATACTGGTATTTCCAAGACCACTGCTCTGTTTATACCACACACTTGGATCCAAGACTTCGGTTTTGTTAAAGGAATGGTAACTGACAACAAGTTAAAGTTCTTCCTTGCTTTTGACATTTGAAGGCACATTTACTAGTGCAGAAAAACCTTATGTGAAAACTTAGCTATAGGTCAAAGTAACATACAAGTGACATTATTATTTTTGTTAATTATTTTTTTCCACTGTGAGAAAACCACGTAGTTTGCTATCACAGTCTTTATATCCTGGGCTACGACTAACCACCTCTGTTTATTTTCAGAACTGCAGGTGTTGTCTGGCAAGCAGCAAGGAAAGCTCCATCACTACATTATACATCTTTTCCCACTGATTTCATAACAACCACCACCATGTCACTTCTATTTTGTGATAGCCTGTAAATATTTAGCTTTTGATAAATTTTGTACTTTGATTTATTATAGTAATAAAACGGATAACTCTTCTTACCAAACAAAATTTGCATTTTATCTGCACCAAAGACAAACCAAGGGGAGTGGCAAAACACCCCCCTCAGTGTTCTCTTTTTTTAGCATCAGTTCTGAACTTTTATGACTATTTTCTATTAAACTTTTCTTTTTAAGTATTCCTTTCTGGTTTTGATTAAAGATACAGCTCATACAAGCACGGGCTCCTCAGGTTTTGGAACTAAATCCCTCACTGCTTTCCTGTGTCTCTAACTGAACAAAAGAGAAGTTGTAGGAAAACAGTACCACCACATCCTGCACATGCAGGAAAGCCAAAACCTTAGAAGGAAAGAGAGGGGGAGAGAGACAGAACACTCCGTGAACTTAACCAAAACTTTAAAAGACTCCTGTGAAACATTTTATTGGAATTTTATACACTGCTTAATTTCTACAATGTACAAATACGCAATTTAGGTTTGGGGGCTTTTTGCATCATGTACTATTTACAAGAGTTGACCACATAATATCAGGGGATTTATTAGGAAAAAAAGTGAGGTCCTAGGAAGACTTAGCATAAATGCCAGGTAACTAAGCATTGCGTTTTCATCATATTCATGCACCCCAGTGTTTGTTGCACAAGGGTATTTATAGCTTGTAACGTTGTAGCACGTTAAGAGTAAGTACAGCACGGCATAGTGTGAAAGTACAGTAGCTACATCACCTCTATAAGAGGAGCATTTTCAACTCACTGGTTCTACTTCCCCAGCTCCAGCACTGGATCCATTTCCTGTTCCTGCCAGAAGTTAGATAAGCAAAGCTGCATCCACAGCAAGGTTTTATTCTGTTTGATGTCTTGTTTTCTCTTTTCTCTTCCCTTCTTTTTTTGTTGTTTCTTCACTTTTCTCTCTTTTTGGCAGCTTGGAAGACTTCGCCTTTTTTTGCTACAAACAGAATATGCAGACAGTTTAAAAATCCAACTGCAACCTGACAAAAGCATAAGTCAAAACATTACTAAGTTTTGGAATTAGATGCAGTATTCATGAGTTCACAGTGATGTCTCACTTAGGTCCAACACTCAAGCAGCAGGCAATAGATGGAAATAACTTAAGACTTTTTCACATTACTGCTAGTTAATAATTTAAAAGTTGAGATGAGGAGCATTCAATATCTACAATTATTTTTTTCCATTCAGATGATGTTACAAGTCCCAGAAAGGTAACTAGAAAACAAGAAAACAGTCTAGTGTGGTAGTTTAACACTGAGGAAACTAAGTCACCTTAATCATTGCATCATTTTCAACAGTATCTCGCTCATCCTCATCGGATTGGATCTCTTCCACATTCAAGTCTTCATTCAGTTCTAAGGTCACCGCAGATCCCGACTGCCTTTTAGATGTCTTGACAAAATTAAGTGAATATGGAGTCAGATGTGCCTCTTTGTTGTAGGCACGTGTAAAAGCTGCTTTGACCTGTTAGGTTAAAAAGAAACACTATGAGCATCAGCTTAGGAACTGTAGATTGTTAGCCAGCCAACTCTTGGCTAGAGATTCCACATCATCTGTTGTTTGGGAAGATGTGACGAAAGATATGTAGGACACAGAAGGCATCTAAGAGCTGTATGGTGAAGGCTCATTTTAAGCAAGTCCCACACAATCCTCAGGTAGAGTGTGCATCTTCAGCTGCTTCTTGCTTAGGCCTCCAATAATTTCAGCACTGTGGTTCTGCTGCCACCTACTCCAAGTCACTTAGACCAAAGCCACCCTCAGCAGCACTGGACACCTGCCACACCAGAGCAGCTTATTCAGACAAAGTGTAAACACCTGGTAGTAGTGTAGGTTTAGGTATCAGCAGAGAAGATTCTTCTCTTTCCTTGAGCACCCAACCTGAGATGGGGGAGATCATGGTTCAGATCTCACACCTGCATGGTTTGTAGCAGGGACTTAAGCTTAAGCTCACGTTGTACCAGATGAGGGTCCCAACCACAGAGATGGACTAGCTGGATTCTGCGGGAGCATGACAGAGTGTGCCCCCAGGTCTGGCAGTTCAGTCTAACCAGACTGCGGAAGACACAAGCTGCAAGCTGGCCTCTTAATTCAGTGCCCACACCGTAACAAATAGGGTTGTGTCTCCCTCCTTTGCACAATAAAAGAAAGGCAATGCCACACATGAAGATGATACAGGTTATAGCCAGGAGCTTGCTTGTGGAAAGGTACCGGCTTTCCCCATCCCTTCTGTGCCCACTTCTATGTCCCCGATGCAGCCAGCTCCCAGACACCAGCAACAGCAGGTATAAGGCTTCTGAATGAAGCACAGCCTGACTATCTTTTAGGACATATCCCTAAACCTTTAATAGTATGTCTGACAGCTTTACAGAGGCTAGTGTTAATTAAATTACAGTTAATAATCAGCTGCACCAACTTCAGCCTTTCAGCAGCACATCCATACCACAGCTATTACTCTAGGATTTCTTTTTAAAGATATGGAAGAAAAGGGAAAAAAATCACTAGTGAATTTTACCTTGGGATCCAGCTTTGAAAAAGGACTGGGTTTGCCTCCCCACGTGCTTATTTCCATGATATTTTCAATATCTTCTTTCATCAAGCAGTAAGAGTCCATGAACGTTATAGCTTCTTGTACACCATCTGCTCCGAAGTCTTTCAAGGGCTGGACAAGCGCATCCCGCAAATATGACAGATACTCCATATTTACTGTCCTCTTGCACATCTGGGTTCTTTGTCAAATTGAAACCAGTAAGTAAATCTCTACAGCCACCACCACTCAACTCCTAAACACAAGCAACCTGTAGGTAAGGCCCCGAGCAAATGGCTAATCAGCTGCCTTAGGAGTTAACTGCAAGTTGTGCTGTGCCATTCCTTTTGCCATGCCTTTTGCCATGCCTGCATTAGGGATAGCAGATGCAAGGTATTCAAACACCAAACAAGCTGGAGAAACACACCCCTAACTGAGAAACAACTTCAGAGTGGGGGGAAGTCTCAGTACTGCTGACTATACTACAAGTGTTTGCACTGCAATTGTTGTCCAGATTAAGAAAGCGTCACCAACATACGAGCATATTCACAGAATATACACTTAAGTTTGCATCAAGCACAGCAAGGAATTAACGATCAGCAATAAATTAGACAAGAACTAAATACCCATATTGATATGAACCAGAAGAGGAATGTCAGTAGTACCTGAGGCTCATGTGCATTGCCAGTTCTTGAATGATACGATCGTGTTTGCCTGTGGATGAAAATTTCCCCAGCCAGCTGGGAAAGACAGGAAACTGGGACATGTAACCTCTCATCAGCTCCCCTGGGAGAACACTTGCATAAATGGCCTGAAAAAGTAACACACACGCCAAGCTCAATCACAATGAATGAGTCTCACTGACACCATGACATACTACCCTACTTGTCCGCATGAAAAGGGATAGTGAATACAGTTCCACAGTGGAAACAGCTCGTTTTAAGAGAACGCTCTTGGTTGCTTGTTTCTTTTCAACCCCTTTTAGGTTACAGCTTCATCTCTTGTACCACCTTACTTGTTACCATGTTGTAAAGTATCTGTGAAATTATCTGGGGTTTAAAAGCCACAAAAAAAAGAGTCTGTCTGTTTCTCACGTCCAGTTTAGAGTGCAGTCAGACAAACAGCTGACTTCACACAAACAAGTGCTGTAATCTCCAACAGACAGAGATGGTGAAGGAGACATTTCCAGGGAACCCCACAAATCCACATAACCCCAGCTAGCCAAGTTCCTAAGCAACTCATCTGGACCTGTTCTAAGCATTAGTGGGGTGGACTAGCTGAGCTCCAGAGCTCTCTTCCAACTTCATCTACAATACGTTCTCTGATGCCAGGCACAATCCTTTAAAAGCACAAGGCTTGTCAGTGTTTCAGTGATCATGAGAAGTGCAGTGACGAAGCTTCAGTCCTCTGCTTTGGGAGAAACACTAGCCTGGTAAAAGACTGGGATAGGAAGCACATCAACAAAACAAAGCAGGCTTGTAGCTGCACATCGGAAGTGATGTGTGCCGTGTGCTCCTACGCTTCATAAAGAAGCGTCAAGCTTTTCAAAGTTCCAGATGACTTCATTTCATGCATGGGTTCAACAGGATGAATATGGGAACCTGCTTGTCCAGGTGAAACCACAACACTGCTCTAATCACCAGCAGAACAGAGAACACTACATAAGGTCATGCAGTTACACTGAAACATCAATTTCAAGGGATCAGTCTTTTACACTGGACACCCCTAATGCACGTAAAATGAGTGCTAAGGGCTCACCTGTGTTGGAAGAAGATTCCAGTTTTGCTTGCTACGAATCTGTTTGTCCACTATATCACCATCACATATACTATCAGCTGCTCTACTCAAGAGCACTAAGTGCTTTTTCAGATTTCCTCTAGGGGAAAAAAAAAGTGAAGTTGACTGTATTACAAAGCAGAAATACCCAGATAGGTTTTAGTCTAGTTTTACTCTCTGGCACGAAAGCCTATGTCAATTTAGGGTATGGAATAACTCACCCAGCAGCAGCTGGTTTCACATGTACGTAGTTCTCTTGGACAAAGAGAGGTGCTAGGGAATAATCATGGAAGAAAAGATCTGATTTGTCTATAAGAGACATACGAGAAGCCTCCTCTCCAGTAGCAAAAACCTTCCGGACAACATCAAAAGGGCCCTAAGTAAATGATATTTCAAGAAGTCAGTGGGCTGCAGGTCACCACAAACAATAAGACACAGCACAATATCAACAAGACTACTGTAGTGATGGTACCCAACAACATCTGGACTCATCAGTACAAGTTCAGCATTCAGGATTTCCTTCCTAGTACTTTAGCAGTTTTCAGAATTGTGTTGTACTTCTGATATTAAGAGAATTATCTCCTAAACAGAGGACTCAGGACAAGAAGTAGGAGCTTTATAATTGCATCTTACGTAAGAGACCAACACATCAAAATATATACTCAGCCCTGGATTTACTGCTCTTCAGCTATTTGTGACAAGTTTGACAACTCCCTGCATCTAGGCTATCAGTGCTTTAGCTCAGAAATGCTTATAAAGCCTAGTGATTATATCCGAACATGACAGTAAAAGCCAGTCCAGTATTTTACACTTACCAGTTTGATATCCTTTTTGGCTCTGCTGGCATCTGTTTTAGCCTCATCATAAGTCAACGATTTATCTTTTGCACACCACATATTAAGATTATGTAAAACCTAAAGAACAAAATTTACAATTTGGTAGCACAACAGCATTTAAATGGAAGACTCAAACAGAAAGCATTCTGATCTCTATACTTAAAAATAATAATACTGTTCAAATACTACATTGAAGTCAAGGACTTGTACACAACGTGCTCTCTGAACGGACACTGACCTGTCTGATGTCCTGATTTGCTGCCAGGATTATCTCTTGCATAGCAGGTGGTGGGATTTTTAAACCTTCTTTAAATGCAATAGACATCATGGCACCCTGTGATACACACAATTGAGAAAACGTCACTAGAGAATTGCTATGAATTCTTCCCCCTGCAGAACACATTGACACACCTATGAAAGCATTACCATATTTTTCTAGCTTTTTTTAAAGCATATATGTTTATGAGAGAAAATTTAAATTATAAGTCATCCTTTGTTATTGGTGTAAAAAAACAAAACAAACAACAAATGCATGATAACTTTAAAAAAAAAAAGAAATCTTTGGATACATTTAAGATAGACTTCTAAAATCTGAAAGGCTTTGGGATACTTCATTCTTCGGTGAGAAAGAAAAAATAAATAAGAGAACCCATTTCGAAAAGCAGAGTTACTCACTGAGGTGACTCATTAAGCTTTACGTGGCATTTCCGATTCTGCCACGTGAAGACAGAAGTTACTGACAGTAATTCAGTGCAGTCCATACAGCCACAGCCGCCTTACCTTAATCTGTTCTAGACGAGGTCTCTGAAAACGAAGATCAAAACAGTAGTGGACCAAGGAACGAATTTTAGGATGGTTGCGATCATTACACATACAGATGATGGGTATCTTTGTGTGTCTAATCAAACCAATCAATTCCTGTGATTGAAACACATTACAACAATTGCATCAGATAACAAGATTGATTAAAATGTCATACCAAGCAGCATTAGTCCCTGCCTTAAATCAAATCCTTGACAGATGCAAATCTATAAAACTCCTCCTACTGTAATCATGTTCCTGCACAGTGAAAACCTAGTGCCTCTCCTACTTTGCTTGCTTGCTGTTCTATTCAGCTGCAATAAATCTGCTGTCTACCCAATTCCACTATCTACTTCCAGCAATCACGTTTGGACCGTTTTTCACAAAGCAACGAAGATCAATAGCCCAGAGTAGAGCTGTCCACCTGCAGAACTAGATCCATTTGTCCAAAGGGCAGTTTGACCTGGCCTATTCCCAGAGGGAACACACATCTTCCTGACTGGAAGTAAAAACAGCAGCTCTTCTCTGTCTGAAGAGCTCACCTCTGAGGCTTCAGCATTATTAGGCTTACCAGAACAAACTTTGCCTGCTCTAATGAAATTCAGTTAAATTTCATATTCCTGCAATGTAAATGTCTGCATCTGAGCTCAAGATCTGTATGCCTTTAATTGTCCAAGTACTGTACGTGACCACAGGAAATCTTCAGAAGCTCAAATTGGAGTTGCTAAGGAGAACAAAGGATAATACTGCCTATGCCACACTATTTATTCAGTGTTACTGCCTACTGAAGGGAGTAACACGTCCCAGCCAGATTACAAACCTCCCACTGCAGGTAGATGTCAGCTACAGAGGCCTTAGGATAAATTCACCTGTCCAGGAATAAACATCTAAAGTGCACACACCCAACTTCATCACTCCAGGTTTCTTTTACAGAAGTATCTTTTTCCCCCGCTACGAATGCGTAATTCTTCTCGAAGACAGACTTCTATAATAGGTCAGGTAACTGTCCTCTACAGAGACTTTCTATGGACCATGGGTTAAGGACAGTACACTGGCTTGAAATATTTCATGCAATGTATGGTATGCACCCTTAGCAATGGCATTAGCTAATAACTATAGCGGTTTCACCTGAATCCCTCCTCTGTCTTCATTGCCTGCCATACCATCCACTTCATCCATGATCAATACATGTTTCCCGCTAACTGATGAGGATGTGCCTGAAAATGAATATGGACAAGAAAATGAGATGGGAATAAAACAGGGTCTTGCTCACAGTTTTACCCAATGATTTATAGGTTTGGTAAGGCCATCCTAGACAACGAAAGTGGTGGTGAGCCTCCTGCTCTGCCACTTGATCACATGAATCTATGTTCACAGAACAGAACCGACTATAACCTCATGTCACCTTCCAAGAAACAAATCCCACGCAACAGAAGTGCAACTGCAGCGTTCAAGTAGTTTGTGCAGATTAACAACTGATTCTAGTGATAGCAGGATTTAATTCTACAACTGAAGATGAAATAAAACAGCTTACTACATGAAGTCATCCCTAATAGGGCCAGATCCCTCCATGCGATGAGGAAGTTGAATTCCTAACACTGTTGTGCAATAAGGAAGCTCTGTCCCTCCTGCAACTGGACTCTTAACACAGTAAGATTCCTTCAAACAACAGACATACCGGAACAGAAGTCTTTGATGCTGGTGTTATTGAGCGATTCAGCAACTACTTCCTTTAGACTGTTCTTACTGCGAGTGTCACTGGCATTCAGCTCCACATAGCTATACCCCAGTTCCTAGTCCAAACACATAAACCACACAAAAAATGAGGACATGGATCAGTGAAAGAGCATATGCATACTCAGAATTAGAAACGGTATTTCAGAGTTCCAGAAGAAAGCTCTTAAAACACTGTTTTCACATACAATTTGTGGCTTTGAGTCCTTTCTCCCCTTATACTCCTTTTCTCTTGCATTCCAAAAATATTTATAATCAGACACAGAACAGATATGCCCAAAAGAGAACATTTTGTTGTTGGGGAGAACATCAATGGCACAGATTTAGTTCTGAAGGATTAACAGAACTGCCACCAGGGATAGAAACAGAATTACGAGCCAAGGCTGATTAAGCTCTGCGGTATTTCCAGCTGCATATCAAAGTCTTATGCACAAAGAGCCAGGACAAGAAACATGCTACATCCCCTCTGAGAGCTGAAGGGAAGAGAAGCTTTTAACTACTTAACAGCTAGGAAAGACACAGCTCCCCCAGCAGTCCTTACACTTCAGCACAGGGCTGGGCTGCATGTCAGTCCCTGAAAGAACTTAACCCAGCTGCTCCTTTATCAGCAAACTCCCCTGCCAGGGGCATGCCATGTCGTAGCAGTGAGCTGCACACAGCTTTGTTCTTGCAGCTTGAACAATCCAGTTTTGTTGGCTACTCCTGTGGAGCACAGTGAAATGCTCTGCAGAGACCTGAAGCAGCTGTGAACAAGCTAGGTTGGAAAGCAGAAGCAGAAAAGACCGTGCTAGTGCAGAAACGAGCCCAAGTCAGTACATCCAGCTTCTCTGCAGGTCTAGTTTTGGGGGGTTGTGGCATCAGCTTGTTGGCACAAAGCTCTAAAGCTGCGGGGGGCAAGGGGAGGAGATTGGGAATTACTCTACGCAACTCAAATATTTGAGGTAAGTAATCATTCCTTCCCAGCACAAAGATCAGATAGCTGACAATAGTTCTCAACCCTTCCAAGCAAGTTCTTGCAAGTCAAAAGAAGAACAAAAATAATCTGTAACTTGATACACCACCACTATTAATAAGTTAGCTTTAATGGCATTTCTACAATATGGAGTTCTCAGCTGATTCTCATGAAAGTTAGTAGAACACAGTGTTCCAGCTAACTTAAGAAAAACTGATTTTTAAATTCGTATTTAGAAATGGACACATAGCCCTGTCAACTTCTCTCATCCTAAAGCAGTATTTGAATTTAGAAAGAGTCTGGGAAAGATATCTTTATTAGATATATAAAAACTATGACCAAATCTGTTATAGAAACTTTCTAAAAGCTTGCCAGAATTCAACTCCCACTAAATTTAGTGCAAATACTCTCTGACTTGTAGAACTAGTGCTGAATGCTCACAATTCCTGAAAACCCTTTCCAATTGTTCAATGTACTGTAATTTGCTTCCTCTCAATATAGGAGAAAGAAATGCAGACACCCATGGCTACATTCTTGCTCCAGACCTGATAAAGGTATCTAAACATCCACATATTTCCACCCGTAACCCTGTTCTGAGCAGGTAGAACTAGGCTAGGAGCAGACCCTGGTCATTTAGAGGATACCTGCACATTCTATCTGTATCCAGATACAGCATCAATGTATAACAAATAGTGCTGGGAACAACTGTTAATACGAACTCACCTTACAAACCAAAGAAGCTGTAGTAGTTTTACCAACTCCAGGTGGACCAGAAAGTAATGCTGCTTTAAAACCAGTACCATCATCTTTGCCTCCAGTTTTATTGGTCTTTGCTATAAGAGAAGATTACAAAAAACAAGCTGCATACTTCATGTAAAACTTTAAAGATATCAAGCATTACTGGAGTTTTTCCTCATTTAAGGCTTGATATGAAAAATACATGCTTATCTGCATCCTAACCACTTGGGGAAAAGCTGTTTAAACCATCTTAGTTTAAGACTTACAGTGATTCTAAACTGAAAAACAGCAAAAGTGCTATTAATGTAATACGACCGTATCTGCAATTTTCTCACCACCACATCATCAAAAAAACAACAAACCAAACCAGGGGTAGGGGTGGTAAGTGAACAACTGGTTCAAAAAAAAAAAAAAAAAAACAACAAAAACAAAAAAACCACACCAAACCACAACACCACCACCAAACAAAAAAAAACAACCAACCAACCCACAAATCCCACCAAAAAAACCACACCAACACCCACCACACCAACCAAAAAAAAAACCCCCCAAAAAAACCAAAAACCACCACCAACTCCCCACCCCACTCAGGCTCAACTGCTGCTAAAAAAAAAAAAAATTCAAGAAAAATGCATCTGACTTCAGCCTCATTCCCAATTTCTAGACTTGCTCTGCTATCCCAAAGGCCTTTATCAGCCCAGGGAACCAAGTAGTGCAATTGGCACGGAAAACAGAAGTTAACTGCGTTGGTCACCTTGTCCATCTTCTGAAGCGTTCTTGTGCCAATTTCGGAGCCATCGGAGCAGTTTATTGGCACAGCTTTGTTCACCTTGCTGTCCAATTATTGCCTTAAGAGATGCAGGTTTGTATTTATCTACCCATAGCAATCTCTCTGTTTCGCCGTCGTTAATCTCAGAAACAGAGATCCCGTTAGATTTTGGGGCTTCTTTCTTTTCTACAGTTTGCCGTTTAAAATCCAGAAGCTTTCGAGCAGCAGTGGTTTCTTTCTTAACAGATGTGATGATATGTCCTTTTTCAGGAGTAGACTTCTGTTTTTTATTATCAGCGTCCCTTTTGAAGGGGCTAAAATTCCTTTTTCCAGCTTCAGCTTTCTGTGGTGTCCTTTTAGGTCTTGACTCCACTTTCTTCGCCTTAGGAAAATAAAGATAAGAAAATTAAAGGGAAATTTAAAAAAAATTATAGTGAATAAATATGCTGTCTTTGAACTCATGTACAGGAGTTCTTAGGAAAGTAACAAAGCTTATATATTGATTAAAAAAACTTCAAGGGCAGATAAAGAAACACTCCTCTCTGAAAAATAAAACATTGTTAAACAGGATGCCACCTGGTTCTGCAGCACAATCCACAAAACAGAGGCAGGAAATCTTCTGGCAATTCCAAGACCCGAAAGTCCCCTTACTTACTGAGCCTGATACATCATTGAAAAAAATAATGCAAAACTGATGACTGTTAGCTTGGAACAACTGGGCCAAACACCCAGGATGCTTCCAAGCTGAACACTAAAACAATTAGCACTAGGAACACATGGATAAAAGGAACAGGAAATAACCCTGTTTCCAGTAAGGGAACACTCCTCTCAAGGCACACACTTTTTGAAAGAATCACAGTTATTTAACAAACAAACAAACAACAAAAAAACCCATTGCAAAAAAAACACACCACCACACCCCTACACCGAAAAAACCTAAACCACAACCCCAGAAGTGTTCAACCCAAAACAATTCAAAGGGTGCGAAAGTAATTAGCCAGCAAGCTTAAGGGTTGCTTTTCCTTAAGACACCAATAGTATCTTTACATGCAACAATTCACGTCTAGCCACATCGGAAGTATCAAAGCAACATATATACTGATTGTACAACATACTAGAGCTAACAGAGGTTTTAGTAACATTTTATCAGCCACAAAAGACTAAATTAAAATGTGCATAAAAGACCTGTTACTGTTTTTACAGTATTCCCTGAAAAATTTACCGTGAACATTCTTAGTTCAAGTACCCCATAAAGACAAAAATCTGTTACATATACACATGGTTTACATATAGTTGTCCCATATTTACAATACAATTTTATATTGAGCCTGTCTAGGTACCACACAGTCACAATTACTTATTTCAGAGACTAAGCAAATACTCAAAGCTTAAAACTGAAACCATCTAATGAGATAAATCACTCCCTCTGTCAGATACCTAACATACAGAATAATGTCAGAGTATAAATAAAAGGTGACAGAAAATCCTATCACTCCAAAGTCTTATCTGTAAAATATACTATTTTTATTTCTAATATTTTTAACCTAGGTCAAACTGACAATCATGGGGTTACTGTTACTGAAACAGAAGACCAAAACTCCTTTCAACTAAAAAGAAACCAAAGCAAAAACAACAACAAAAAAAAGCTTATTATAAACAAACCTCTGTTTCAGCTGCCAGCTCATACTTGGACTTTTTGCCTGGCATAGTTCGAATAAGATCAAACAGGCCATCCTCATCAATAATTTTAGTCCCTAAAGTTGATGCCTGGAGCAAAGATAAGAATTAAAAGTCAAGTCAAGTTAGGAGTTACATAACTGATTTCAAAGTGTTTTACAGTAAAGACTATGTTTAGGAAAACAACAACTTTTTTTTTTAAAGATACACGTGTGTACACATATAAATAAAACCAAAACAAAGCCCTACACCATTAGGCAGCTTTTCCTTTTGAACATGCACTTTATTTGTAGTACTGCCTCCTTATGGCAGAGATACTGAAAATCAATACAGTTAGGTACAAACAATTCACAGTTTCACTTCTACTTTGCTCAGGCACAGAAACACTCACCTTTTCACGTTTTGATTGGCCACAGTCTCGCCCCATAACCAGATAGTTTGTCTTCTTGCTGACATTGCCAGTTACTTTTCCTCCGTAACGTTCAATCAGAGACTTGGCCTCATCTCTTTCAATACACTCCAAAACGCCTGTAATTACGAATGTCAGGCCTTCCAAGCAGTTTTCAGCCCCCTGAGAATAACAACATTGCAGAAAACACCATTACCTGATGCAATTCTACCAAATACATCTTCACCATAAACTTCTTTAACCCGCTACCATATCAAGGACTCTATGAAACTTTAAAAATAAGCCTGTGCTACTTAGCTAGGTAAGAGTTCTGAAAGCTCAAAAATCATTAAAAGGAATAGCTACCAAAACTTCACACATCGTTCACCTGACCGATTGTACTCATAACACTCTGTGCTTCAAGCATAGAATATCAGTCAAATGTGTGACAGCAACAGTTGCTTCATCTTTAAGACCAGTAACTATTTTTCATCATCGTGACTTCATAAACCAAGTACTGAATTTAATTTCTTAGTACATTTCCTTACATTTAGTCACTGCTTTGCATTACAATTTAGCTTTTTCCAATACATACTTCCTATTTGGAAAAAACCCACTACTTCTTAAATAGTTTAGTTGATAGTTGCTAGATCACTTATAACAGTAAGTCTATGACACGCTCCACTTCTACATATAGAATTGTGCTGTAGCCAAACTTACTTGAGGTATCTCTTTGGAACCCAGCGCTTTTGGACCCTCGCGATTAAGGAAGCTTCGGTAGGCTTGATAATTGATTCGCTTCTTCTCGGAGTCCTCAGGACTTATGGACTTAGGCAGGAGAGGAAGAAAAATTAGTACACATATTACATATATAAACCCAACAAAATAAACTCAAGCATCCCAGTTTAAGACATTTTTATGCACAAGAGGAAAAGTTCTAACACTTATTTTTAGTCTAGTAACATGCAATACCGAGGCCTGCTCCGGCTTTAGTACTTGTGTTTTGAGGAATTTTTTGCTCTTTTTTAAAGAGATCTCAAAAACTCTCATGTGAGTTTAAAAAAAATGTACCCATTGTTTATTGTCAAGTTTCTGTAGATACATCTGTATTCCACATGTACATGCTCACTTTGTTGATAAATTGTTGCTTTAAATTCACATCCTATTTTATTTCAAAATGATCATCAGGTATAGACAAGATCTACACTTATATAAAGTCTACTTTGCAGTATTTCTACTTTTAGGGGGACATTAAAGCTTTGTAAATCAGTAAAAAAATTATTTAAAACTTGCCCCCCCAAAGTTGCAGGCTCTCCCTCCCAATTACAACTGTTATTTAAATGTCAAATTTGGATATTTTACACTTTATGATTAAAAAGTATGTTTTGAGGTTGCCAATAACTGCCAATGTGTTCAATAATTCCAGTTACTGAATCAGAAGAAAATTAAATTATATTCCAAAATAATTTATCAACCGTAAGAAATATGCTTCAGAAATAGGAGACTAGGGAGGAGGAAGGGGAAAACACACCATCAAACAATGCCATTCTGCATTTTTTCACGAAAGTTAAGGGCGAAAAAGCACTGAACTTATTTTGCAGTGCACATGCATACCTTGATGAGCATTAAGGAACTCTCAGTTCCTTCATGCATTTAATTTACACTTTTCCAGCTAATTTTTTTCCTATATTCTTACAATTGCTAGGAACTTAAAGCCCTACCAGAATTCAAAGTCTTAAAAATTGCCCAGAAGATTCAAAGTACCAAGTTACAACAGTGACACATAACACTAATAAATGAAAACTGTTTTCCTGCAAACTCCAAGCCAACTAAATTTATTTTTGATAGTTCCTACCTCAGTCTTCTTGGGAGAAATTTTCTCCTTCTTTGGTGTTGTCTTCTCCTCTTTCCTTGAAGCAGTTTTTTCTTTTGATACTAAGCTTTGAGCACCTCTTTCCTTTTCAGCAATCTCTTCTTTTTGCTTCAGAGACACAAGCTTAGAGCTAGGTTTCAAAGGCAAGGTGTTATCCATCAACTCTCTTGCGATTTTACCATCAGATGGTTGCGAGGATAAACGAGACCCTTTTGAATGTTCAGATTTAGTTTGCTGCTTCGCAGTGTAATTCTTTGTTTCACCTGTTGAGTTCGTTGCTTTCGTTTGAAAGAAGGCAGAGGAAGGAGAGCACATCTATAAAAACCTATCTCATTATTATAAACTGGTTAAATGTTTTGTATATTCCACATCCTACCTCTTTCCGACTGCTTACACCTTTCTGTCACGTTAGGACTGCTCTTGATGCTCAATACTGTTTGCTCTCCTCCTGAATCTCTCCGAGCCTAAATAAACAAACACCACCAGAGTCAGAGAAGCATGCCCCATGCTACCATTAAGTCAGATCCCTGAGTTTCCCTACTGTTTAAGTACACAGACTGAATGACATCTAACAAAGCTGATCCCTACCACAGGTCAGAATACAATCTCTATCAAAAGCAGGTAGATGAGCAAATTCTGCACTCAGTCACGCACATAATTACTCCTTAAATCAAAGGCCAGACAGACTTCCAGTTTACAGTAAATTTCAATCCCAATCAGTTTACCCATTTGTCTAGAGGTAACGATACTTGCTATATTCAAATTAGCAATCCTAAATTTTAAAAGCCTTGATGTACAACCCAGAACATACTTTACTGTGCCTTACACCACAAGCTACGAGAACTGGGAAGACTCCCACCACTGGTGTTAGTCTCAAATTCTCAAGATCCCTGCTTGCCCCTTCTCTCAAAGCAAGGGGAGTATTCTCCTCCTTCCTTTTTCTCCCATCACTTTTCACCAAGTTGTACCATTGACTCATTTTACTTGATCTGGTCCTCCCAAACCAACGGAGCTATAACTGATCTAAAGCACAAGTCTTCAGTAACACACTTCACTCAGTTAGAACTAGAACTTAAAATCCCATATCAACAGAAGCAGACAGCACAAAGGTACAATGATGCCTGCTGTCTGATTAGGGTGGATACTTCATTGACTGAGTGAGGAAAATCCAGGAGGAAAGTAGGAAAAGTGAATATGTTATTTTTTTTATGCAAACACTTTCTTGCTGTTTTTAACGTGTTTATATGGAAGTCTCAAACCAAAGGTTAGATGTCTAAATAAGAATGCTCCCAGCAATGCAATTTCTAAAAACTAAAGTTTAAAAAAATTCAACCTTTTTCTTCTGTGGTGTTTCATCCAACATGGCCAAAGTTTTAGCAAATTCTTCATCTTCATGCAGCTGTCTCTCCAGCTGAAAGAACAAAAAAAAAAAGGAAAGAAAAAGATTTTTAGGGTCACGTCTGACAAGCTTTAATTCTACTGTAACTTTTTTAAAACTCAAGACCAAGTGCTTATCTAAAATAAGACAGCACATAGCTGGAAAAAGTGCATCCTATCAGAGGCAAGTAAATTTCTGAAAATGGCACTGAAGAATTACTTGTTTCCCCCCCAAGAGAGAGATTGACGTCTACCAAGAGAAGTAGAGTTTGGATTTGTTGCACAAATACATTTAATTTTTTTTAGTATTTCTACTTACACAACTGATTTTGACAGAAGAACCAGTAAGAACAAACGGTGCACATGGAATCTGAGAAAGTTATTCATTAATTGTAACAACAACAAAAAAAAAACCAAAACAACACACAAAACATGCCAGGTTGTTTTTTTCTTAACCTAAAAAAATAAATGTAACATCTACAATGATAACTGATCATCAATTTACCTTTCCTATCCAATATAGCCCCTTTTTCTATTCCTGAATAGTGTCTATTGTTGCCAATAAATATTGACCATTGTTTTAACAAAACAACAACAAAAATAATTGTCTTGAAGTCCAACATGCCATGCTACAAGATTCAAACAGATGACTTTATAAAACTAATATGCCACAGGCATTATTTTTATGTGCCTAGAATGATGAAATGCATCTATCTTCCCTGCATACAGTGAGAAAGGGGAAGTGCAGCAACTACCAAACACAAACCAGACTGAGGCATTATACCTGAAATAAATGCATTCTTTTGATGATACATATAGACAACAAGAATGTTTAAATAAGATCAGTTAAAATGAAAGACATCACCTTATTTTTCCTGACAGGTGGTTTAACTTTCTAACAGGTTAAAGCTAGATTAATCATGTCTCTGTGGAGGTCAAGGATGAGATTAAGTTTTGCATGTATGATATATTTATTTCAAAGGATACTGAACGCTACTAGTATATGGGAAATAAGTTCATTTTCCCGAAAGCAAGTAAATGTGTATGACAAGTGTACCTTTCCCTCATATTAGCACAGATTCAAACAGGAAAGTTTAAGACACACACATAAGGGTCATTCACATTTTTCTCAACTATAAGAAAACTCAGAACACAACAAGTGAAACAATCATGGATGGCAATAGCTTTTAGTTTTTTCACTCTAGGGAATGAAAAAACCACCCCCCAAAACCCCTCCAAAAACATAAGGAAGCATAAAGTGAATTCTGCGTGAAAAGCAAGATTATTATAGACACATCAACTGCACACATAGAGAAAGTCTGAATAGATGGAAAAATAGGTTGAGATGTTTTATCTACATAACTGAAATAGCACCCATAAAAATAACTGCGTGACTATGTTTACGCATATGTGCAAGGGTTAAGTATACAGATGAAATTTATTACACTTATTTAAAGCATACATGGAGAATCGATCTTTATTTCTTAAAGAAAAACAATTTTAAGTTAAACAAACCATTCTTGGCATAGAGAAACAAATTTATAGAGCTTTTACCTCCGTATCTTCTTCAAGCTGCAGTTGCCTAGCAATGGCCTCATCATCTAGTGTGCTGTCTCTGCTTTGTGAAGGCTATATTTAAGAAAAAAAGACCAACAGTTCAGTTTCCCCAATATTGAGTAAATTGTAATAATTTCATTTGTAGGAATTCACTTTGTACGCTTGTAGAAAAGGACTGGGAATGAGACATGCAGCATTTTATCCCTAGCTCTGTAGCCTAAATACTATTAAACAAGGCTGTTTCAAGAGATTTTACTATTCAAAACAAAACCATGCTATAATTTAAATACCTCATTTCTTCAAACAATGCTGAACATCTCTGAAGCTATCATAGTTGATCAGCTTGAAAGAGAAGTCAACTACATTGTGAATTTTTAATTTCCTCCATACCTTATTTGGTACTTTGTTATTCCATGGATACATGTGTCAAAGCTTGGGAAAACAATCTCCTTCCTCTGCCCCCAAATATAAGCTATCCTATCCATGCAGTAATCTCAGAAAACGACTTAATTTTAAGAAAAATCACTTGAAAGTAGTATTTTCTCTATTGCTTCTTCTCAACTTTGTGCTATCTTCTCAAACATGTAAATGTTACTCTAAAATTGCATTTGAGGAGTTGATATGCCCGCACATATCATCAGAATTGAACTTATACTTGAGTGGTTATTAAAAAGTAACATTAAGTAGGACAAGCAGTTAAGTACTCCTTGCAGTCATTAAAGTGGCCATTTTGATCTGCCATCAGACACATGATCAGCCTAAATGGAACATTGTCAGTACTCACTTCTTTCCTTTTACTTGCTACCAGCTTCTTTTCTGATCGTTGGACACTACTTGTCCCAAAGTAATCAAGTGCTGATGTGGGAGTCTGTTTCACTGGAGATAATGGCTTGCTTTTAGGTCGTGGTTTTACATCTTCCTTTTTCACTGCAGTTGTTCCTGGACAACCAATCACTGATGTCCCATTCTCCTTCGGTTTCAGGGAAATTCTTTTATTGACAAAGTCGTCTTCTTCATCTAAACATGAAGAGTATTCTATTACTTCTGCTACATGAAACTTAAGTTCTTA
Organism: Grus americana; assembly: GCF_028858705.1. Taxonomy (NCBI): domain Eukaryota; kingdom Metazoa; phylum Chordata; class Aves; order Gruiformes; family Gruidae; genus Grus; species Grus americana. The sequence continues at coordinate 25,554,793 of NC_072855.1, forward strand.
TAATGGAACTGTAAAGAGAAATATTTTGGCAGATTGCATCAACTCAGATCCTAAGAAAATATTACAGGTGTTTAGAAGTTATTTGGGGAAAAAAAAGTTGAGTTGCATAACACAGTATTTAGCATCTTTAATATCACAGGTCAAGTCTGAACAGATTGAATACTGAAATAAAGATGCATAAAATTTATTACTTTTGTTCAATGCATTACCTCTCATTTAGAGAAGTTCACAAAGAATGCCTTCCCTTCTTACACAGGGAAGATGATGAACAGAACATCTAGGTCACTGAAATGTGAATCCTCTCCTTAATTAACATGACATCAGTTTGAAAAGGACAACTCTTCCTTCACATAAGATGTGAAGTACAAAGCGATGTTTGTTTTATTACTTTATATGCATACTTTGTATGCATTAAAGGCTATATTTGCTGCTCTGTTGAGAGTTGTGTATTCTTAAGAATCTCTCAATATTACACTATAAAAACCACGGTAAAATATTAGAACATTGTACTTTCAAGAAGCTTCTTGAATAAGCTTTCCAGTTATTTGTAAAGTTCTGCTCATAGCTTATGAATAGTTTAGCAGAAACACTTTAACACCATTTTTTACCTTTCCCCTTTTAGTCAGACTCTACGAGCTATTCTACATCCTCTACATTTCTGCACTTAAACACACTCTCCTTCCAGTACAGTCAAAGCCATCTCAAAGAAATGCAGCCATTTCACAGAACACAGAAATCAGACAAGAGGTCAGCATATAAAATAGATTTTTCAATTTAAAAGGAGGAGGAAAAATGGTGCACAGTCTCATTAAGAATTAGCCCATAGACCACTGAATAAAAACTCAATCTTTCCTTTTAGGACTCTCCTATAATAGCCAGGACATGGTCCTCCCAGCAATGAAAGAGAGAAAGAGTGATAGCTATTTATTCATTCTGGACCCAAACTCTTCACCTAGTCAATCAATCAACAAAAAAGATTACCAAGGACTTCAAAGAGTTTTGTGTCACGCCCTGAAGTCTTACTGACAGTTATACAAATGAAACACTATCACTGAAGCATACGAAAACCTACAGATACCATTGCCAAATGATTAGATTCATATGGCAGCACAGAAGACAAACATCACTGGACAAACTTCTTGATTAGTGATAAAAGCACTTTCTTTGTGAACTCTTCTAAAAACTCAAAGTCTGCAAGGGCTCAGAAGCCAACTGCAAGAAAATCCCTAAAATGAACATTAGACACATAAAGAATAAAGCACAAAGAACTAAGAGGAACAGAAACACAGGCCACCTCATTTGCATGCTGCTAACTGAAGTCTGGTTTGACTTTTCTCTAAATAGAGATGTTTCAGACACTCCTCTCAGCATATCATAAACACAGAAATTCCAAACATCTGTTCTATAACAGAACTTACACTGATGGTATTATCACAAAAACATGTTCATTTTACAGTCATCACTAATTTAAGCCCCCATATTTCTTCCCATAGAAAAATGTTTTCTTAATCACTTTCCCTAAGTTTAGATGACATCATATGTCTATCATCTATAATTTTTGTGACAAACTAGACAGAGGGAAACAGTTTTTTTTTTTTGTTTCACCTTTTTTCAATAGATGGTAGTAACACGAATGTTTTAGGCATCAGCTGGACCTTTATACTACTGAACATTTACTAAGCAGAATATAACAAGTGCAGAGGGGGATCCTTACTATTCCTGGGAGAGAAAGTTCAGAGAGAAAGAAAAATAAAACAAAGATACATCTGTAAGGGAGGAAATTCGTTCAGCAGTTAAATCAAGAATGCTTAAAGATAAAAATTTATCTACAAGGAAGTGGCATTTCAGCCAATTCAATCCACAAAACAATACATAGAAGAAAAAATTCAAGCCCAGGTCCTTCAGTTGACAGCAGCAAGTTTCACCACGAAGGTAAAAGGTTTACTATCCTCAACACGATTTACTTTGCCTAGGCAGCAGTACATCTCTTACTGCCATTTAGCTCAATTTAATAAACTAATACATATCTGGGAGATTTGGATACTAGATGATTTAGGCTCCTAATTTACAATAGTCTGAGGTCTGAATAGGAGGCTGCTTATCTCAAACTTAGTTTCAGAAATATTTTTTACTTTTAATTTTTCAGTTTAACAAGAAAATATGTTTGCAGGAGTAAAATGTACCTATTACTAGAAATCAACAGTTAATATAGATGTAATTACATTTATTTGTCTTGGAAAGAAGATACAAATCCTGTTCTGCCCCCTCGCTCCCAGCTTTTCTTAAGCCAAGGACTGCTCCATGGTAGAAAAGAATCTTTACTCATCACTATTTTTATCAGAAGATCTGCACACAATATTGTGGTTTTTTAATTATTCACTCATAACCATTTAAATAACAAAAACCAACAGGATATTGCTTTCTCTCAAGTAGAAAGAAGCAGAGTAAATATAATTAGGTTATAATTAAAAAGGATGTGGATTTGAGTCATTTATGATGCCAGTACTAAGCATTACCAATAATTAGAGATTTGCTTTAATTATGTCCTTCCTAGAAACAACGGGATTAAAAGCATTTATTGACTGTAAGCATGGCTGAAGAAGGACAAGAGAATCACAGCACTTATGAACAATCATCTATAGAAGTAAATAAAGAAAAGGCAGAATGAGAACAGTGAAGTGATCATTAGGAAACAAAACCACCCCAATTCTATTAAGTGGGTTTCAAAAGATGCTTTAGAGGACAGATACTCATGCTACAATTTCATACCAAGTTCAGAAAATTCAAAAAACACATCACAAGTTTGCCTAATCTCCAGGTACTCCCCTTATTTCAAGTACTTAAGAACATCAACTTTTCCAGTAAAACCTTAATGCTTCTTCCTTGAAACAAACTGCCACAGAAGTGAACAGAAAAGTTAATCAGTTGTACGCTCTCAGTTTCCGTACAAGCATGAAGGTGTCTTCATTCACAACTTTGAAAATATCAAGAGTTCTAGTATTGCTGCTGGACTATTCAGGTCAATGTTTCTCAACACATGACCTGTAAAAGGGGAGAGGCATTCTCATTCATACAAGCACACCAATAATTTGTGGGAAAATAAAAGATTTTAGCTTATAAAAATTGTAGATTAATTGCATTCTTGAAACAATTGCTCAGTGAACAGTTGAGATTGCCTTACACGTGGGCATGGACTTCACAAACAAACAGGAATCAATTTTATCAAGTAGATTACTTTTACGTTGCAAAATCTTTGCATAGCAGAAGACTATTCTGACAACAGTATTTACTGTTTACATTGACACATTTTTGTGTGCTACACCATGAAAAAAGTACCCTGAGCACACACATTTGGTTCTTTCCAGGATTAGCTCTGAATTGCAAGCACAAGTTAAGACCATGTATTCTAGTCGAGTTTTCTGGAAATTAAGTAGACATGACAAAGAAAGCTAATCATGTGAGTAATGGAACAGACAGGCATGACAACCAGGAGATTGCTTTTAATTATTTTGGATGCAAACACTACACATGAAGCAGGGACCTATTATGCCAGGCAATATACAAGGCCAAACTTCCCTAGCAACAGACAACAACTGTTAAATCCTGGGAGTTTTAAGAACTATTTCATGATGATATTAAAGCACATCTGGCTTTCATTTTATGTACTGTTCTAGCAGTAGCATAATTAGGTTGATAAACTAAGGCCTGCAGCCCACCTGTAACTGTTTGTTATTCCTCTTTTTTATCCTCACCCTTTCTCAATAGGCTTTCACCTGCTGATTAGAGAGCAACATGCACAGTTGTTTCCTAACTGAGCTCTATCAAAATTATCCGTTTTAAACATTTGTTTAAATTCAGATCACTTCAAAAGGCCCGGGTTCAGGAATGACCCCAGCTAATCTAAAAAAGGGACCAATCTATTGCAGGAAGGGACATGGCAACAAGCAGCATAGGACAGATCCTCAGATGGCCTTCAGAACAACATATTTTATTAATCTTAATTTATTATTTCTGTACTGATGAGTATGCAACATAATTCCCTGGTTCCTATTCTGTTTAGAATGCAAAATATTTAAGGCAGAGACAGCCTCTTACTATGATGTTATAAAACCAACACCAAATATAGGCAGGGCATCTACAAGTTACAAATAACTTGTACTTATTATGTGTGGTGGGTTGACCCTGGCTGGAGGCCAGGTGCCCACCAGAGCCCCTCTCTCACTCCCCTCATTCACTAGACATGGGAGAAAAAGTATAACGAAAAGCTTGTGGGTCGAGATAAGGACAGGGAGAGATCACTCACTAATTATCATCACGAGCAAAACAGACCGAACTTAGAGAGGGAATTCATCTGATTTATTACTAAGCAAAACAGAGTAGAGGAATGAGAAATAAAATCAACTCTTAAAACACCTCCCCCCACCCCTCCCATCTTCCCGGGCTCAACTTCACTCCCGGCTTCAACCTTCCCCCCCTCAGCGGCACAGGGGGACGGGGAATGGGGGTTATGGTCAGTTCATCTCACGGTGTTTCTGCTGCTTCTTCATCCTCAGGGGGAGGACTCCTCTCATCGTTCCCCTGCTCCAGCATGGAGTCCCTCTCACGGGCTACAGTCCTTCACGAACTTCTCCAACGTGAGTCCCTCTCACGGGCTACAGTCCTTCACGAACTTCTCCAACGTGAGTCTCTCCCACGGGCTACAGTCCTTCACGAACTTCTCCAACGTGAGTCTCTCCCACGGGCTACAGTCCTTCACGAACTGCTCCAGCGTGAGTCTCTCCCACGGGCTACAGTCCTTCACGAACTGCTCCAGCGTGGGCCTCTCCCACGGGCTACAGTCCTTCACGAACTGCTCCAGCGTGGGCCTCTCCCACGGGGTGCAAACCTTCAGGACCAAACTGCTCCAGCGTGGGTCCCCCACGGGGTCACAAGTCCTGCCAGAAAACCTGCTCTGGCATGGGCTCCTCTCTCCATGGGTCCACAGGTCCTGCCAGGAGCTTGCTCCAGCATGGGCTTCTTACAGGCCACAGCCTCCTTCAGGTGCCTCCACCTGCTCCAGCGTGGGGTCCTCCACGGGCTGCAGGTGGAATCTCTACACCCCCTCATCCTTCCTCCATGGGCTGCAGGGGGACAGCCTGCTTCACCATGGTCTTCACCACAGGCTGCAGGGGGATCTCTGCTCCGGCGCCTGGAGCACCTCCTCCCCCTCCTTCTGCACTGACCTTGGTGTCTGCAGAGTTTCTTACATCTTCTCACTCCTCTCTCCGGTTGCAAAAGCTCTGGTTTTTTTCCCTTCTTAAATATGTTATCACAGAGGCGCTGATTGCCTTGGCCAGCGGCAGGTCCGTCTTGGAGCCAGCTGGCATTGGCTCTGTCAGACACAGGGGGAGCTTCTGGCAGCTTCTCACAGAAGCCACCCCTGTAGCCCCCCGCTACCAAAACCTTGCCACACAAACCCAACACATTATGAAAAATGCATATTAAGTAGGGGTTTGTAGACTACTACATAAGGATTTCTATGTGGAGCTAAAGGACTATATCCTATCCAAAAGTCATTAAGTCCACACTACTTGTATAAAATGACAATATTCTGGGCATTCTTCAGTTTCAATGGCACCACATCTGCACAAGTACTTAAAACAGTTCTTGCCCTAAAGAACTTGCAGTCTAGAGCAGTAAGTACTGCTGTCCAAGCTAAAGTTGATGGTAGAGAAAATAGTGTATGTATGAAAAGAAGTCATTGTGTTGGGTTTTGATTATCTTAAATATACATTGGTCAGTACGCAACAGTCTTAACACTTGGTAGGACTGAGTGCTGTATTCACCTTTTGCTTGAAGTAAATCTTTAAGATAACATAACCACCACTTCTCAAAAAAGTCAGCAAGTCTATTCAAACTGAACCCCCACAACACTTTTCAAAAAGAACAGATGCTATGTGTGACTAGCAAAGTGCTTTTTTTAATCTTCCTCTGCATTTAAAAACACAGTAGTTGCAACCTATATTTCAAAGACTGATTTGTACAGTCATTTAGATTTTTTATGTCATTTCTCAACAAGCTAATTGATTTTAGATGTACTACAAACATGCACTTTAAACCACAATTGTTAGCACTTTGCCTATATTGACATGTCAAGGTTCCATGCTGTTATAAAAATATAAAGCTTACCAGAAACACTCCAGCTTTAATCCCTTGAAATCAAATTTACATTTGGATTTTCCAGTTATCAAAGATAATTTCAAGAAGCTGCCTCTGTCATCATATTTTTCATTTTAAGGCAAAAAGGTTCTGGGATCCAAGACCACAATGCAGTAAGTGCCATGTCTAATTGTAATTATACACTTTAATGCCAAACTACATAGCCTTTGATACCCTTTTGTCCAGTACAACCAAATAAAATTCTTAGTCAAATATGTATACTTATCTTTTAAAAAAATCTTCAGAAAGAAGTTTTGGAAGCATTAAAATATATGAGAAGGCTGAATATATTTGAACTGAAGTAAGTGATCTTCATCTGCAAAACAGTCATTTGGAAGGAGTTGCTATAATTGAAATGCCCTTGCCATAGAAACTGCTGTGTGTATTACCATGGCATGCAATTAGAAGTAATCAGTCCATTAATTCCTCCCAGTTTATTCTGCAGAGTTTTATTCACTTCAACCGGTTAGTTTTACCATAATAGCAGCTTTATCATTTCACAAGAGCAGATCTAAATCCTCACCATGAAATGAAACCACGTTCTGGTTTAGCTGCCTAAAGATTATTGCGTGATAGGAATATTTATTAACACCAAATGAATAATTAGGAAACAGGAACAAAAAAAAAGGTAAATTTTAAAAAAATCCAGGCAAGTATAAATGCGTTCATTTTTTCCAACTGCAGCTCAGGCAGCTTAACTTACTGAGCCACTCAGGACACAGTGTTCTGTTTCAGACAAAATGAACTAGTCTAGCCAAAAAAAAAAAAAAAAAAAAAAAAAGGGAAAAAGGGAAAAAGGTCCTCTTTTACATTTTAAACTAACCTGGCAGATTAACTGAGTCATTTATAAATAAACAAACAAATACAGGAAAGTAGGAACTAGGGAAGTTCACCTGCCCAATTTTATAATTCAAATGAATGGTTAAAATAACTTTATGCTATTTCTAAGCAAAGGTCATTTGTGTGAGTATTGAAAAAAATTAAATGCAGAAGCTCTACAACAAACAGTGTGAATCACAAGAACTTTTCAAATTCTACTTTTTATCTTCTGAAAGTATTGTACATACTTAAGTGCAAAAATTTACCATGTATTTTCACATGCTTTATGAAAATAATTAAAAACCTACAAGAAACCTGTAAAAAAACCCTCCTATATCTTAAAAATTTAACTATTGAAAAACTACCAAGCAAACTACAACATTATAGGTGCACTACATAATACCTCTACCATTAAAAAAACCCAATAAATGAAGTCTGAACCATAACTCGCATAAGGAAAAAAAGCTACTTGCAAATTAGTTACTTTTATCCATACCACTTAAATGCCTACAATAACAGTATATGAATTACTGATGTAGTAAAGAACAATGCGTTGTTTTTCAATGGCATAGCGACTTTGTAAACAGAAATAACCTGCATGAGTCAGTATTTTTATATAAAGTTTTATCAAATACTACTAAGTACTACTACCTCTTAGGTCCTACCTTAAAGGTGTGCTGTCTTATGTAGGGCACACAGCATAGAAGAAATAAGATTAATTTGTATTTGCAGGACTAAAAACATTAAAATATGGTTAAGTATTAAAAAATTAGTCTACCTAATCATCAACTGGGTTCATGAGTCATTCTGGACATGGAAAGGAAAACAGACATTAATTGATTGAAAAGGCTGTTCTCTACACTATGATTTCCATGGTACTACTGTAAATGCTTTCCTTTTAAGATTCCAAGTTCTACTTCCCTGTACTACCTACAGTGTCATGAACATTAATGCCACCTTGCTGATGTGCACGTACACACCCAGCAAGACATACCTCTTGTGTTTCACTACACTGATGGCATAAGGAGCCAAAGTATCAGTGTGAGAAAAATAAAGTCAGGGCTCAGTTGGAAAACAACATAGATTTACAACATCAAAGATTAGGCACACAACATTGAAGACCTACAATTAAGTTCCAAGAAATGCAGAATGCAAACACTCAAGGTACTTAAATATATTTACAATGTGTGTATATTTCTATGGATTTCTGTAATAAAATAAAAAAACCCCCAGCCTGCGTACATGCAATTCACTGCTAGTTTATGGCAAGGACATTCAATTTTTTCATTGTACTGCCAGAAGTGTGCAAAATTCCAACTGAAACATTAAAGGGAAAGAAAACGCAATAAAAGTGCTTACTGCAGCCACAGTAGAGCATAATGCTTACAAGAATAGGTGTATCTACAGAACTATCACACATTCAGATTAACACTGGATTAAGGATACCATCTCAGCTCCTTAATTTAAAATAGATTTACTACACTTATCCAAGTTAACTTCTGCATTCAACTACCAGAAAAAGGACAATTCACTTCATACTGCTTTCCAGGGAAAGACAGGGATTAAAAAGTATTCACTCCAGCATTCAAATGAAATGGCAAAATTATTAATTTAATCTTCAATTATAAGGTACAGTAACAGCACATGGAGCTGCCAATGCCTCTATTTAAGAGGCTCATACATCCAGTCTGCTACATATCTGAAGGTTTTTTTATAAAAAGTGGTATTTTATGCCATTATATTTCCCATTAAAATCAAGACACATTAACAACCCAAACACTGACAGTTGTATTAAAAAAAAAATCTACGTATGAAACATTTCTATTTGAAAAGAAACCTGTTTCCTTTTCTAAATAAATTAAAAAAGTTTGGGCTTTAAAATATTGAAAACGACCTACAGAATTAATAGCTTTCACACAGAAATTATTTTTTAAAGTAGGAACAAGCATGAAGTACATATGAAAATTATTTTTTCAGAAAGTTCCCTCAAAATACATTAACAATTAAAACAACCATTTTGCAATCCAAACATATCAAGTGAACAGCACAGTACTACAGCTAGCCAGCTGCTTGACCAGAACATCTTCTAACATACTTCCAAAAAGTAGTAAAAGATGACCATGTACTTGTAAAAACAAGTGCAACAATATGCTCATTATTAAAAACTTAAAATCTAACAGCATTTGTTACAGAGATTAAACTGTAATGAATTTATTTCATGCCCTGTCATGTTTGAAATACAGGCTGATAATGTAATCTTAAAGTAATTACTGTGTTTTCTGACAAATGAAGCCTATTCATTTTTTTATTCAAAGTTACCATATTTATTTATCAATATTGCTGTTATCCAAATTTCTGCAGAGAAAAGAAGAAAGATCACCTCTTTAAGAATACAATTAAATTTTACTTTACTTCCCCTACTCAGGGACACAACTCCAGATCAAAGAAGCCAGACACTATCATACACTTACTATGTTTATACAACACTCCTTTCACCACATTTACCATTACAGGACCTTTATGTTGCACTGTCTGTATTCCTAAACTTAACCAAATTAATTTTATCGGGGCTCACTCCTAAATACCTTTTACGTTGTCTTCTGTAACACTAGTCTCTGCTTCTTCATAGGATTTCTGCCAGAACCTATGATCTCATTCCTCAAGTGCATTTCCAGTCAAACTCCCTTAAGGTTCAACTACATATTCTCAACTGAACTATAATAAAACACTTTAGAGGAAAGCTGGTACATAGAGCACTATTTATCACCTTCACCCACTTTCACATAATTACAGCAATCTCTAAGTCTATACGATGCTGGTATTGCCCAGGAAGTAACAGTGACAATTTTTTATCCCCTATGAAGCATTACAGTATAGGGCATGCTCATTCACAGAAAAATTTGCTGCTCATTTGAATCTGCGTTTGGATGTGGGGACTTGTTGTTGGCCACCTGTACCAGCACTTATTTTTCCTGTAGGTTTTTTGTCTGTGTCGTGTCCGTTCCCCCCCCCCCCGATTCTCTACATTAAAAGAGTCTGTATTCAGCAAGCACATTCACAAGCTATTCTCTTCTTGTCCTATCTTCTAAGCTCTCAAGGAACAATTTTCCAGTAACCTGCCACCCTAGTCAGTTTCTACCACTGTGGTTTTTCTAGCTTTATAAATAATTCAGCCTACCACTAGAACAAGGCTTTTTATTTTTTAAGAAGATATGTTTTACAATATTCAAGTGATCAAGGCAATTGCTACACATGCACAATTACCTCTACATGATTGGATTTTTTCCCTCAATTTTGTTGTTCTATCAACAAAAAAGGCTCTTTTTTTGCCTTCTTACCTGCTAGAATAACTTCACTTTATCTTTGGCCATCAGTAAACTAAATATTTAAATTAAATTTGTTTCAGTAATAACAAAGTATTCTTATAGAATTACAAAGAGCAACTATTCTTTATTTTTTTGCCTTTAAAAAAAAAAGGAGGCAACTTCACAAGCTACTAAGAAACAAAGCAACACAATAATCAACCCACTTATACAAACAAAAAAGTTAATTCTCCCAACATTTTTCAAAAAAGCTGTATCCCACACAGTTATATATAAGAGCTGAAAAGAAATTCAAGAAAAGAAATAAAGTTTCAAATGAAATTGCAAAATAGGTTGAGGCAATTAAGTACCAAGCTTCTACTGACTACCTGATGCCAAAAGGCTCTTTCAAGCACATTGCCACAGACAGAGCCCTTGAGAATGAGATTCTGACTTCTGAACAAGTCCAACAAGCATATTCTTAATTTTTCAGCTGCACAACACTAAAGACAAGGAAAGGACAAACGCCTAAAATTTCATTAGGATCTTTTCTGTCTACTATTTCTATATTCCTATTCTTGTAAAACATGTTTATCTCAAGCCAATAACTGTATCAATACCATTAAAACACACTCAGCTTGACAGCTTCATTAAGCTGAAGAAACAATTTATAGAAATTAAATATAAACAAAATTCAAGCATTAAGTCTCAAGGTTATAAAGGCATTGTTTTAGTCATACACTATTAAGTCAACCTTGTGTGTACTTAAGACTCTTCAGATAAGAGTAACCTTGAGCCGTGGTTTTCAGGGATTTCACTAATAACCTTGACCCGTGTCCCCAAGGTATCCCTATGAAGAAAAACTTGGTTATGCCACTTTGAATTGCATAATAAACCTAAATATGTACTATTTATTCCACAGGAATCTGATCATTTATCTACTCTTGGATCAACACAGTTAAGAATCCTTTTTAATTAGGAAAGAATTGTTGGCAAAACTGTCAAAGGAAACAACAGTTTTGAGTAAAAGGACAAATAAGATAAAGCGTTCAGGATATTTTGGAAAATTGAGCTCATTTGAATACATGACATAGTACAACTAAATCCCAGGTCAAATATCTAGGACAAATAAAATAAGCACAATCCATCTCAGAAACAGTGATTCTGAGAACAGCCTGAGGAGGAAGAAGGTAGAGAACAAAAAAAGCCAGCTGAGCCACACTTCTAATGGGATACTGCAGGAAACAATCCTTTTTTGTTTTAAAAATACATGGTATGATTATGGGAAGGTAATTTTTACCTTCAGCAATGATCTTACAAAAAAAATAAATACTATACCCCAGGACTGTGTGCTCTTTTCCAAATATGTATCCTAAAACTCAAAGAGGGATCACAGAAGAACTCCTGGAATTCTAACATTTAAAAAACATGTTTTATCAAACTAGATTTGGATTCAAGTCTTAATTTTATCACAGTTTCTAAGAGTCCATACAGGGGAAGTCCTGTGGCTAGTAAAGAACTCTACTCTAGGAGACAAATACAGAAGACCTGATAATTACAGCCTCAGCTGAACTCAGACTAGATGTAGTAAGTACATCTAACTGCAGCAGCAACTGACAAAAAGCATGAAGTCTTTCCCACTTCAAGCGTAAGTTAGAGAGAAGTGCCTCACAAACTGCAAGAAACACCTTTGTGACCCAAATGCATCCACCTAGTATTGCAGCTCTCCGGAAATTCTACAGCTTGTATCTGCATTGTAGCAAATCAATGTGAAATTACAATAGATCCAGTGCAGAAAGAGACCTTTATGTTTTAAAAGCAAATCAGAAAAGAATGAACCTGACATGACAGGAGATTTAAGCTGGGAAGCTATCAGCTCTCAACAGCAGACCATTCAAAAAGCTTCTAATTCATCAAATCAACTGAGTCAAATTTAAGCTTCTTCCAACCTATGCCATTCAGTAAGACAGGAATCAAATTCATCCCATCATCAGAATCTTAAGTTAACTCTTTCAGTCCACATATAGTCTTAATTTCTGCTTAAGTGCCGCTAACAGATCTCTTTGTTAAAATGGAATAAGAGAACAACCAGTAGTAAAAGCAGCCCTGAAGCTGCAAGCACTCGTATTTCAAATGTATTAAAAAAACAAAACACACAACAAAAAATGCACATGCATGCACATTCAGCCAACTGTTCTCAGATGCCAAAAAAGAAGTGTTGAAGTCCATCTTCATGTGTACTGAAATATTAAGTTAAATACTAGAAGTTCTGTTAATTTTCTTCCATGGACTTTTTTTTTTTTTTTTTTTTTTTTTACAGGATTCACAAAACCTGAGTATTTTCCCCCATGCTGGTGGTATACCTTTAAGAATGTTTCATTCATAAATAAGACCAAGTCTACATAAACTGATGTTCACCTATCAAACAATCGTAGCTCATGCCACAAACTTTTCCATAACATCTCAAATTTAGTAAAGAAAAATGGACTATATGAAGTAATTGGGGGGAAAATAAACTGCTTCACGATAGAACTAAGAACACAGCAGAAGAGGAAGGACAGCAGAAAAATCACTATCAGTTTTTTGTTTTGGAGCTGGGAAGGAACATTATAATGAGAATTCTGCAGGATGAAACTTCCATAACTATAGATGAACGTCTCCTCTGTAAATTTAGTCAAACTCTCCTTGAGAGTACCAAGGTCAAGAATCACACAAAAAGCAACACTGAGAGCAGTACTAAGGAACAACCACCATGCAAATAAAAGGGAAACAAATTAACACATACGACTCTTCAATCAAACTGACAGAATTTGCTCTTCTCTGTTTAGTTGAATAGTCCTTATGGCTTGACCTAAGACTGTGGTTTTAGTTTAACTGCACAGCTTCTAAAAAAGAGACTAAGTCTAAACAAAACTCTGTTGTGAACTTAACAGTTAATCACTGTCACAATTCTTTCAGAAGGCTACAGAAGACCTGAAAATGATCAATAATGCTTAATTACACTCACTCCTTTCCCCGAGAGCAAAAATAGCTCCAGAATTTAGAAACCTGTAATCCAAGACTGAGAAGTATGGTATATACAAGGTGTAATGCAAGTTTTTGTTACGATTGTTTTTTCCAATTCCAGTTCTTCCTAAAAGTCTAATAGATAAATAATGGTTTTTAAAAAAAAAAATTGTTTGTGTTGATAAGGAGGTAAAACACAAAACCCAAGAATTTTTGCAGTCATCAATATACTAGGCAAACATTAAGACATGAAGAGTCATATACTAATTAAAATAAAAATCCAGGTTTTCAAACTTATTTGTGGTAGCCAACAGTCAGTTCACAAAGTGTGCTAGTGAGCAGTTTAACTATATTAAAAATATTCCTTTACTTAACTCTTTCCTCTAAATCTATGGAATACTCTTCAGCAGGGAACTGTTAGCTCATGAAATTATATGCCTATTTTAAATCAACCTAAGCCACTACCCAGCATCACCTCAGTTTTACCCTGCTCCTGACTTTACAACACTTCAGGCTAAACTTCTGAAGAGTTTTTGGTTAGCTTGTTTAAGGAGAACATAATTTGTCTTTCTCAATGTTAGGTTCTATGGTCATTTTTAATAATATATCAGTCAAACAATCCATCCCATTTATAAGATAACCCACCCCACTACAACGATATATTTCTTCCATTACCTGTCTCTGAAATATAAACAACAGGATCCTGCTTTAGAACTTTACCAAGTTTTGAAGTAGCTGCTTTTTTCTCAGATGGCTTCTTGGATTTTTTCACTGACTGCACCTCCTCTTCTGAATCTGTATTTTGACCACAACATAAATGTAGATTTCCTCCACACACATACAGGCTTTAAGTAATAGATCACATAGCATTAGTTAACATGTTCACATATATTCAACTGAGTGAGAAAAAGATATCATACAGAAGGTCACAGCACAGCTTTGTTTTTCTCCATCAGCTAATAGCCTAGCCATCATTTATTCCAGCATACACATGACTAAATGAAAGTTTGGTCAGCATTCAGTCTAGACAGTGATTTTTGTTTACATAAAAATAAATATTTTGTTACTTCTTCCAAGAACTGCTATGCCTGTATAGAAACCTTTCCAAAAAAGAATGCAATTGTCAGAGTACCACATCAGATCACTAAAAAACAAAACCCCCAAACAAATAAAAAAAAACCCAAAACACCACAACAGACTTTTAGCATAGATTTATTTTATGCTGATGTATTCCACAACATCTATTCCAAAAGCTAACAGGGTAAAATAGGTCATTGAGGTTGTAGTCTGATTTTTCAGGAGAACACTGGTAGACTGCCATTCACCTCACCAACCATTCTCCATATCCCAAAAGCTGTTGGGATGCCAGACTTACACCTCTGTGGATTATATATCCCAACATCCAAAAGATTAAGCAGGACAAAGCGAAGAAGCCAAGACAACTAGCAAGTGTAACAGAGGTCTACCCTTCAGAGCCTACCTTTTTCCATTATAAACTCTAATATATATTGTAACTATAATAAAAAAAACAAACCACACCCACACCCTCCAACACACTCTTCCATCTTCAAGAACTTAGAGCACTATTTCTCTTGTGGTCTCCTACTACTAATGGGCTAGAATTTGCAAAATTTCAAGACAGTATCAGCACCTTAAAGGTAGCAGTTGAGTCATATATTACTTTTGTACTCCACCTTTTAATGCAGAAATATTGCTACTGCTCTTCCTCCCTGCTAAACAGGAACTGTTTATAGAACAGTTTATCTGAAGATTTAAACCCATTTTTCTATATATAACAGCATTATTCTGACAGATGTTTATGTGATCATTTTTCTTCTACAAGAGAAGCAATCTTCTATTCTTAAGAAGATTGCTTTTAAAAATTCAAGCTGAAGTCTTTGGTAGGAGTCAAAACTTGTAGAAACTCCTGCAGTTTCACAATACATATTCAAGATTCAGAATCCAATCAAAGAGTGATTAAAATGATGTAACAGCTCAAAGATTACAACTATAAGTTTCAAGCTTTTAAATTAAACTAACTTAACAGGCAAGGATTCCCATTTGGTTTGTTTGGAGGGTTGCTTTTTCGTGGGGTTTTTTAAGATATAAGTGCTATAAAAGGGGTATCCCTTATTATAATATTCCAAAGAATATTTTTAAAATGTGATAGCAGTGCTTTTAAAACTGGGTGGAAGGCGAAGGCCAAGCCCAGAGAGTTGTTGTGAATGTCGACGGCCAGTCACAAGCAGTGTTCCCCAGGGCTCAGTTTTGGGGCCAGTCTTGTTTAATACCTTTTTAATTATCTGGATGAGGGGATTGAATGCACCCTCAGTAAGTTTGCAGATGACACCAAATTGGGTGAGAGTGTCAATCTGCTTGAGGGTAGGAAGGCTCTGCAGAGGGATCTGGACAGGCTGGATCGATGGGCCGAGGTCAATTGTATGAGGTTTAACAAGGCTCAGTGCCGGGTCCTGCACTTGGGTCACAACAACCCCAGACAACACTACAGGCTTGGGGAAGAGTGGCTGGAAAGGTGCCCAGTGGAAGAGGACCAGGGGGTGTTGGTCAACAGCTGACTGAATATGAGGCAGCAGTATGCCCAGGTGGCCAAGAAGGCCAACAGCATCCTGGCTTCTACCAGGAATAGTGTGGCCAGCAGGACTAGGGAAGTGATCATCCCCCTGAACTCAGCACTGGTGAGGCTGCACCTCGAGTGCTGTGTTCAGTTTTGGGCCCCTCACTACAACAAAGACATGGAGGTGCTGGAGCGTGTCCAGAGAAGGGCAAGGAAGCTGGTGAAGGGTCTAGAGCACAAGTCTTACGAGGAACGGCTGAGGGAACTGGGGTTGTTCAGCCTGGAGAAAAGGAGGCTGAAGGGAGACCTTCTTGCTCTCTACAACTACCTAAACGGAGGTCGTAGCCAGGTGGGGGTCAGTCTCTTCTCCCAAGTAACTAGCAAAAGGACAAGAAAAAATGACCTCAGGTTGCGCCAGGGGAGATTTAGATGAGATATTAGGAAAAATTTCTTCACCAAAAGAGTAGTCAGGCATTGGAACAGGCTGCCCAGAGAGGTGGTGGAATCACCATCCCTGGAGGTGTTCAAAAAACAGGTAGACGTGGCACTTCGGGACATGGTTTAGTAGACATGGTGGTGTTGGGTTGACGGTTGGACTTGAGCATCTTAGAGCTCTTTTCCAACCTTAAGATTCTATGATTCTATGAAATTATATTCTGCATGTTCCATACTGTGAATTTAAAACTATTAAAAAATCTAGTAAATGTTCATCCCATAACGACAGACACATATGGAAACACAAGTTAGTCTGTTTTAAAACAATCTCCTATATTATGTTCATGAAATGCACAGAAATGTGAAATTATATGATCAGCCTCCTGTACCCAGCACAAGATGTTATTTATCCCTCACAGAACAGAAAATCTAAAACTCTCAGCAATTTGTATACATCTTCATAACAAAAAAAAAGTTCAGATAGTAAATGCTATCAAAACTCCAAAACAATTTTTTTGGGGGTCTTTTTTTCTGGGTTTGGGTTTTTTGGGGGGGTGGGGGTGTGTTTTTTTTAACACAGGTTTCATTAAAAGTTACTTTGCACCGTATATTATGTGCATGGCATGACACACACTGTATTATTACTATTATTATCAAATATATTTAGCTTTCCAGCAATAATTACTGTGAAAAAAACATTTTTAATTGCAGTTACTAAAAAAAAAAAACCACCAAACAAAACATAGCTTTCTTTCAGATGTACCATTTACCTAACCGACCTTGAATACTGATGCAAGAGATACAAAGGAGAATTCAGAAACAACTGCAAACACTACCTGAATCATAGATTATTCTTTTTTTCTTGTTCGTCCGCTTTTGTTTGGAATCATCTTCACTGGGTGAATTATTCACCTAAGAGTAACAGTCCATTAGTTCAACCAGTAAACAGGTCCTTCAAGCTTTTACTCAGTTAGACATTCAAACTTATGAGTGGCAAAAAAAGTCTGACAAATTATTTATTTCCCAGCATTACATTTACAAACAGTCTTGTGGTAACTCATGAGCAGGAGGGGGAAGATGCAGAACAGAGGAAATAAGGAAAAAACTGCAGCAATAAATTGAAATGTGCTCCAAGCAAACCATAGATGATTACGTTGACAGTAATATTCAAGTTTAATGCCAATTAAAGTAAATCAAGCAGATTTTCAAGCACTTCCAACTTCTAATCCAAAGAAGAAAGTGCATGGTCCCACCAGAAACAGAGATGGTACAGGCCAATAAGTTACTTGTACAGAACTCAGCTTTCAATTTTGGTTCCATTCTGGATATGGTTTTGCTGTAACCATCAGAATTTGACAAAACTTAAATACAGCCAACTGAAAAAGGAAAAAAGCACACACAACAGTTGAAGCTAGACTGATTTCCTATTCAGCGTCCTGGTTGCTTGCAGCTTTTCCTCTCGCCCATTAAGCAGTGTAAATACAGTAAGAGATTGCACCAATGGTCACAGTTGACAAACATGTTCTGTCTAGCAGCAGCTAGTATTAAACTGTCCCAAGGAATTTTTTTTTTTTAAGACATTGACAAATTTTAGATATTTAGAAAAATCACAAGCTGCACAGGTACGCAGTTTCCTATGCCTACCAAACTACTAACTATGCCTATTTTGTAGTCATGCACAGTTGTAAATGCTTCTAAAAATATAATTCTAGATAAACATAACTACACGTTTTATAACTTACATTCAATTCCAATCTGAAACCTGTTAAATCCTTGATATAATTGGAGAATTGCAAAGTACAACTAATAGATCTCATAAGACAATTGCTTTGTCTTTCAGTTCCCCTGAATGGTCCTTTATTTTCACACTGAAACAGTGAAATTATACAGCCAAAATATTTTTAAAAGTAACATCTACCTCTTGATTGTGATGCTTCACATTAAACATTCCATCCTATTAGAAATCCTTCCATTCTCTAAGTGATTTTAAAGTCCTCTTTAGCCACTCCTTTTTTTATACCATGATTAACATCAAAAACACTCTGAGACTAGAACACAATCTTATTTTAACCTGTCACTTTATAGAATTTGGTCTTTGCAACAGGTTTACATAAGTGACCCTGTCCAAGAAAGGCAGTGTCAATGTTTCCACCACAGGTGTTCCAAAAACACCTAGTTAAAAAACTGGCCAGAGGGCACCTACATCACAAGCTTTTAACTTACACTAGAGATGCAAACAATCCTACACAAGAGAAACTAAGCACTTCACAAATAAGAAAAGCAAAGCTAACCTTAGTCTCCTTTCCCTTTTTCTTCCCACTTGAAGGTCCTTCACCATTTTTAATTTTTTCACTCTTTTTCACAGTCTCACATTCCTGTCGCTTTCCAGAAGGTACAACACCAAAGAATTTCCGGATATCCTAGTAAAAGGGAAAACAGATTTATAAAGTTTTTAATACAGATAACTCTTAGAAGTTTCACACTACAAAACAGCAACACACTTAAATTACTTTGTCAACAGTTCTGTTATATTTGTCGATCTTGAAATTTTGCTTGCAACTAAGAAAAGAAAGATCAGCTAAACGTAGCTGTTCAGACACTACACCTCCTTTCTCTTGTCATCAAGCCACGGAAAAAAGTTTATTTTTTCCTTAGTTGGACATCTTCACCAATACACACTTCAAAACAAACTTCATTAGCAATGAAATACAGTGATTCAAGACAGATGTAAAACTAATTTTTTTTCCAATTAATCATCATAAATCTAGCCCAAAGTATTTCTATATTAAAAATTATCAACTTGGGTATGAAGTAGTGTCCAATGTAAAAAGATTAAAAAAGCACCAATAGCTAGAAAGCAGTCAAGTAGTAGGATATACTGCATCCTTCACCTTCTTATAAATTTAGGACAGTAACTCTCATCTTGCTAAAAAAAATTTAGCCAACAGGAAAAAGATTACAATTTAAAGAAAGAAAAAGAACTTAACATGAAGAGCTCCAAAAGGTCTGTTTTGTAACCTTATTCTACTCTCTGACCACAGTACAACCATAAAAAACATTCTGAATACATAAAATCATTAACTAAAGCTTCAATTTTTAAATTATACACACAAAACCAAATCTGACTTCTAAGGAAAAAACTAGTGATTTCAGTTTTATTAAAAAGAAATTGAGAAAACATATACCTGGCTGATATCACTGCCTCCAGGGGTAGCAGCCATTTTAGAGAAAGCATGTACCCCATATGGCCCAAATATAGAGCAGGTAAAGGGTGTGGCTCAGGACTACATTCTACCCAGCTGATAGCTATTCCCCATCATAGAGTTCACCTGGGTAGGTTTTGATTATTACAGGGAACTACATGTAGAGTAGTAAATTCTTAAGAAATTTCCCTAAGAGTCTGATTGACCAGAGGCGGTGTTTCAGGCTCCTTTTCTCTTACCAGGCAGTTCCCCGACAGTTTGGATTTGGATTATCAGAGCCTATTTGGCTTAAAATCAATGGAATATGTAACTGAAAGCATACATAAAATATGGGACACGTATAGATTTATTTAATATATTTAGCTTAAAACAATTTTATAGAAATGTTATTTCCTGTAAAAATTTAGACTCTTTATGTTTTACTCACATATTATAATACAAATTCAGAAAACAGACAATGGTAGAATGGGAAGCGTTCTTCCTCAATGAGACTTCACATATCTGTGGAATTTATGCCTTGAGGCATAAATTTTCAACACTCTTCTATTTTACATATACTCCTACAATATAAATGCCGTACTATATAAGGTCTGAAATTTTGACTGCCAATACCTATAGCTAACAGGTTTGAAGAAAACATCTGTTTAAAAAGTCCCAAAGCAAATTTGTGGACTCAATCACTCAATCATTACTACTGACTTTGTTTTAGGCTTAAGGTAACATAGGCAACAGAAAAACTGATTATAAGTCTGATTAGATCTTTTATGTAGTAAAATTTAAATACTTTAGATACTGCAAAATAAAGTTAAAGTTTTGTTTTCATTTTTTATAGTTACTTTTAGGCCTCAAATATTTGAAGAATAATTAATTTTAGATCAATATTAATGCTCTATTTATTCTAGTATTTCAACTAAAAACTGTTAAGTAGTAAGTTAACTGCTCCGCAAACATGATACACAATATTAGATTTTTTTTTTTAACGGACTTATACAACGAAATGCCATCGTATCCTGGCTTATGAAACACAGACTTAATAAAGAAAATATATGAAATTAACCTGTCTGCCCCAGCTTCTTCCACTATTTTAATATCACAGTTCCTGAACTGCTAACGCCCAAATCATAACACATAAATTATTATTTTCTGCCTCATCAATCCTCATATCAAATTAGCTCTTCATAAGTACCTTTAATTCACAAAATGAATGTCATAGCTATATACTCTGCTACGTTTAACATGCTATAAAGAGGACTGAAAACTGCACTGCAAACTTTTTAAAAATAGTATCTAATCAGGGTCAACTTTACAAGCTATTCTCCCCCAAATCACTTCATAAACACCTAAAATAAATGGGTGACAGTCAACTGCTACTATATTTTATAATGCAGGTAGTATTTTATTAGATTAACAGGTCAAATGAAAATAAACAATTTTTGGTTTTTTTATTCAAAGCAGCATCTTCTATCCATTTATTAAGAAAGCACCGTCCATACAAATACTATTATTTACTTGAAAATACTGTGGTGATACAGCAGCTACATTGCATCCCTATGTTAACACAACCCATCCTATTCTCTTGACGCAAACTGCACTTCAGTCCTCAAGAAATGGCAGCTTTTTCCTTTTCTTTGTTACATGCTTGTGTTAAGGAGTTTTTCAGAAAATACTGTGAATACTAAAGCACACAAGCCACCTAGAGGTTTCTGAATAAAAGTTTGTATTAGGGTAGTAAATTTTAATTTCCCATAGTGACCATCTACTTCTGAGTGACTAAACTACACAGCCCTAAGCTACAAAGGCAAATTGAAATCTGCGTACAATCTCCTTCAATCTTCAGAGTTAAAAATCTTCCAATCTTCTTCAGCTATCCTGCTCTTCAGAAGAAAAGGTAACCTTGTTAGCCACTGCTGCGCTACAACAGATGGTAAATTTAGAATTGCTTGGGAGAAAAGTATGCCACAGTGCAACAATAAAGTTGTCTTTCAGTGAAGCTTTTATCCAAAAATCATAAAAGACAGATTTTTCATGCCATTTATTAACAGATGCCAGATAAATCCTTAATTCATTGCATAACTAATTGCAGAAATCAAGCAATGTAAGTATCTATCAGACTGTCTCCCATCTGACAAGTCTGAAGACTATTTATAAAGTCTTTTATAAGTTTAGATCCCAGACAGGATTGCTTGCCTCCATTCTGGCTTTATCTATTATAACATACTCTGACTGACCATCTTATTGGTATATAATGCCATGCATATATATGAGTTCGCCAGGTAGAAAAACTGCCTATGTTTAGCTTTTATCTGTGCTCATTCAAATGAGGAAAGGCGTGTACCAATGTAAGTGGCAAGTTTCCTTCCAGGAATGTTCCCCCAAAAACCACAGGAGTCATCAGCCTTGTGTACCCTGGAGATACACTCACCAGCATGGCTGTCCCAGGTGGTCCCCTTGCCCAGAAAACTAAAGAGTTAACTTTGAGCAGTTCCACCTAAGAGGTGTAACTAAGTTAAGACTTTCTGGTCACTCTCGCTAAATTACAGGGGTAATTGATGCGTAGCACCTAAACAGCCTAAAAAGCTGTGTTCAGGTGCACCGGTTCCTGATAAGCTATCTTAGTAACTGTATGATCTCAGTAATGGCTGTGCCGTCTAGTTCTTGCCAGTTTTGACTTCAAATCCTCCATCTTATGCAATAATAGAAGACCACAGCAATTAATCACGTCAGGTTGCAAGTTTTCTCTTGAAAGATTTGTATCTGTGTTTTACTCAGGAGAATAACATGAATAGAAACTGAAACCAATTTGTTAGGTAGTACAAAGACTGGTTACTCAAGGAGTTTGTCAGGGTGACTTTTAAGACCTTACTAAAGGTGTTTTTTGAGATCCAGCTCAAAAAAGTCAGTTATAAAAGTCATAAACACTCCATACTGGTTTATTCCCTGCATTTCAAAGGCATCCTAAACCAAAGATCAACTACTCCAACACTTTAATGATAGAACCATCTCAACCTAACCATAATAGAAACAGTGCTTTTAGAAGACTAGCGTTCAGTAAGGCAGAATATTTTCCAAAATAGCATCATATAATTGTTTGCACCCCAAAATACAAGATAGAAAATTGAATTTCACCCACCTAGCTCAATGACTGCAATTGAAAGTAATGCATCTTTTTTCAGGTATTTAGAAGTGTGTCTATGGGGGCCTTGCATCAAAAGAGTAATTTATTTACATTCTGCCTATTTCAGTGCAAGTTTAGTGCAAACATCAGCTCTAACATCTGGTGTGTCCAGAAAAATTGCACTAGCTGAAATCAAATTTATTGTATCACTTCAGTAAAACCAGTAATACTTGCTTGGATAACTATACTTAATTAACGTTTATTAATAGTGGTAACTGCAGCACAGATACTATACAGTATTTTTCAAGCAGTATCACAGTTCAAAGTACACACCAGCTGATGCTACAGCTCCAACCATGTGAAAGCCTCTCTCAGCTAGAGGCAACTCAAGTAGCCCTTACTCAGAGTCAGTCATTCCCTCAGGTGTACCAGTATAGCTCTCTGCTTGGGAACTGGGTCAGGCCACTGATCTGGGTAAAAAAATAAATCCCTTCTGAGACATATCAGTTCATTGTGTAACTCTACACACATCAGTTCACCACAGCTGAGAAGATGCTGCAGAACCAACCCGATGGGGGCTACTTATGTTTGGCACTACATGAAAAAAAGTTATTTTGCACGGGTGTGATATTAAATTCCAATATGCTTGTGATGTCACTGCACACACAGAACAGGCTACGCAGTTACTAACATCACCGTATTTTTGTCTCTATCTCCACAGTTGCAGCAGTGATGGTTGTACAGCCTCTTCTCTTCAGCACTGGAAAGGGAATAGGCTGACGCAACTCACCCTCTCCTCAAAATGATGGTTGTCTTCCTCCCTTTCAGGAAAGTGCCAAGACATTGGGAGATGTGTGACATTCAGAAGACTATACAGAGGCAAAGCCTCTGTCCCAGGAAGGTGGGAAAGGAGGAAGCAAGTCTGCCAGTAAGACCAGTTTTCTAAAGAGGTGATGGCAGGGCAACAGGAGAGGCAGACTTGTCCTCGTACGTACATTTAAAGTCATCACTCACCCCTAACAAACAAATATCATTTAATAGTTTCAGGATTCTTAGTGCTGGCAAACCTGTCAGTACTGTGAAAGACTCAAATTGTATCACCCATCATTGATGAGCATCAGGTGTAAGATATAAACAAGGTTAAACTCTATAGGGAGTCCAAAACCAGAGTTGAATCTAACTGGCTTTGAACGGCATTTGTAGTTAAGCCAGTGAAACACGTGCACAGAAACTCCATCTGAGTAGAAGCATTTCTATCTGAGCCAGAGATGAAGCAGGGATACAATCTCATAATGGCTGTGTAAGTGAGCAGCACTTTGGAAAGCACACATGCACACACACGTATGTATTTATATTTACAAACTCTTTACATCCTACTGAGGGTTGCATCCTTCATTATTTAAAACAAGTATCTACTTTTAGATTTTAAGTTTTTCTTTCCACAATTGACTTTTCTGCAAATATTGCACCGTCCAATGCAGCAGCAATGCCTTCGCGTATGCTCTTACTGAAATTAAGGGGAGAGTTAAAACTTGGGCAGACTGCGTTTAAAGACAGATTTTAGCTCGTCCGCCTTTCCCCTCCGCGCCAAGCCCACGGTCCGCACCTAACTCACCACCCGGTTTCGGGGAGGGGGGGGAAGCGGTAGAGGCCCAGACGCTTCCCCCTCGGGGCAAGGGCACAATCGCGGCCGTTTCCTCGGCCAGGGGTTTATTTTCCTGACACGCGTGGGAAGCCGGGCCTTGGCCCCTCAGGGCGGGAGCGGCGGGAAGCGCGCGAGCACCGCTGGAGGGGAGGCGCGGCAGGACGGGCGGCCTCTGCTCCGCAGCCTCACAACCGCTCACGCCCAGACGGGTCTCTGCCGCTCCGCCACACCGCGGGACCTCCGCACCCAGGGCCGCCAGCTCGGCTCCGCTCGATTCGGCCCGGGACGGGCCCCAGCAGCCCCGCGGCTGCAGTCACGCGCCGGGGAAGACGCCCATCCGGCCCCGGCGCCGGCGGCACACTGCGCAACGATCCCTCCCCCCGCACCTGGGGGAGAACCGGGGGGGGAAAGGGGGGGGGAAGAAGGGGGAGGAGCGGCCCCATGGCCCCCCGGTGCGGCGTGCTCACCATGCTGCCAGCGGCGGTTTATCTCGCTAGCGGGACGTCTCTGGCTCCATGCCTCCCGCCCCCCCGCCTTCGCGCCAACTCCCGCAACCCGGCGCGCGGAGCTGCCGTCACAACCGCGACGGGCGGGGCGGCGGCACGGCACGGAACGGCACGGCGGGGAGGGGCGGCGGCGGCCCTTGTGCTTCCTACCCCCCCGACGGTTGGTGGTGGCGCAGGTCCTCGCCGCGGCCTGGTGCTGCTCCCGGGCCTCCGGCGGAGTCCCCTGCTCACCCGGTCTTGTCCCTTGTTTTTTCCCCTCTCCTGCTTTCTGTGCAGGCGTCAACGGGTTATCCCCCTATGGCAGGACGTGGCGGCGGTTTAACCGCTTTTAACCGCTCCGCCGAACCGCGGCAGGAAACCTGGGCAGCTACTGCGCGTCCTGGCCTGGTAGTAAAGGGAATGGGTATAGCAGCTCCCGTCAAAATGGTGGGCTTCTAGCTGCTGCAGCTTCGCGAGGAGTCCTCTCTGACAGAGAAAGAGAGCTGACAGTCTTAGATGTTTTAACAAAAAAGCGAACAGTGCCAGACCTTTGTGAGATTTATCGTTTTTTAATGCAGTGAGGCAAATGAAGCATCCTAAATATGCAGACCGCTAATAGCAGTACAGTCATCGTACAGGTCACAGCACATAAAATCAGTTCCCTGTAATAAAGGTGTGTTGTTCCCCTCTTTCCTGGTTATGCAGGAAGTGTCAGGCTTTGATTCCTCAATGGTATTTTATGCTTGGGAGAGCTCAGAGCCTACATCTGAGGAGTCTGAGAGAAACTGTGAAGTTAGGCTATGTCTTCACCCACTGACTTTCATTTCTAATCAATTTCTAATGAGATCTCGTATGTTTTCTTCCTCTTCTTGCTGAACACTGGGAGGGAATAAACCTGGGCAAACAAAAAAAAAAAACAAAAAACACAGTTCCCCTCTCAATAATTATTTGTCTGACGTTTAGATTCTGCCAACCTACTGAATCGCTAATTATTGCTAGTCTTGGAGAAGAATGGGGAGGTCAAACAGAATTTGTGACATTAAAAATATTGCCATTGATTTAGAAAACCACTCATAAAAAAAGCAAAGAGTACAAGCTCAATTTGTACTTGTCTCATAGTGCAATTTCCAGTGCTATCATTTGTGTACCTTCTGTATTCATTTTTCTGTTTTGGTTTTGGTTTTTGTTTTGGTTTTTTTTCAAGAACAAGACTGTCTACTTGGTGGCATGGTCAAACTCCAGCAAAGATAATTACATAGAGATAAAAGTCAAATCTTTTTGTCTGATCTGAAGAAATATGAATGTTTATATTATCATTCCTGTTTAATTCTTTGAATGGGACTTTAACTGTAAGACGCTGTTTATATAGAAATTGGTACTGTTCTTTTATGAATGCACATGGTCAGGTAGACTCATATTTTCAACATTAGCATAGCTTACAAATTCGGATTTCTGCATAAGAAACACATGACAGAGCAAGCAAGTAAACGCAGACCTACAGCACAAGCTGTGCTTTTCAGCCTGATTTGCAAGTTACTCCATATGAACTCAACTCTAATGGCTATGCAAACAAGACTGGTATCAATTTAGAAAAACATCTCCAGCGATATGTTTGTGTTTACATATTTAATTCTCGTTATGTAATTTTTAAAGCCATGCGTGTTCCTGATACCAGAACTAAAGAGCAGTTAAAATGGCTGACATTTGTAAGAGCCAGACAAACTGTTTAAATAATGCTAAAAGAATTATTGCAGGTGGTTATCTCTATTTGTAGTTGATAAAGCTACCTAGAATAACATCCAGCAGAGCAGTATCTGCTTGTGGGCTTGTGACATGTTCATGTTTCTTGGAAGGCAAGAGTTTAACCCTGTATGAAGAGACCAGACTGAATACCTGGAACGACTATAATTCACCCCTGGGTACGGTGGGGAGGCAGTACCTCTGTTTCTACATGCATGGCTATGGAACCACTAGAAGTGGGAAAAACCTTGCTCTGCCACAGGAAACAAAACTGAGTACTCATTGTATTATGATGGGCTCTGCAAGATAAAATGAAGGCAATATCCCTTTCGAGTCTATAATTGATGGCGGGTTATGTTTTAAAGGCATATTACCTAACTAAAAGTACAGCTTTTTAAAAAGTAGCTAACGTACACTCAATATCATCACTCTATTTACAACTAAGACAAATAATAAAAAAAAATTAGACTTTTCTACCTTTCTGAAAATCACAGGCTATTTGGCTTTTTATGATTTTTTTTTCCAAAATACATGAAAAAGAGATATTAACTCTTGAGCTTGGTTTTTTTCCCCCTATTGAACACAACCAGTCCTACTGTTGTTATTACTAACGAAGGCTTTGTCTTGCTTATTGAGAGAGGAGGTTGTTTATAAGAAAAATACGTTTTCTTATATTGAGAAATAAAAAATAGTCTGTGTTCTTTTTCTTAATATTTGCTTGTTTATTTTGTTTTCAAATTTTTGTATTTTGATATGCTGATACAATTTTGGAAATGAAATCAGCTTTTATTGCAACTTTTGAAGTGATGTTTTATTGACTGCTCTGCAAAATTTGTTTTTTTGAATTGTTTGAAACTTAATTGAAGTTCAAGGCAAGTACTTGTAACTTAACACTGAGATACTTTTGAAGTCCATAAGGCAGTGTTTCTCATGTGTTTTAGGGGGAAATACACTTGAATCATTTAAGAAATCTTTATAATGGAACAGAGATGTTCTGAGCTCCAGAAGGACCTCTGAGGTTAGGAATTGCCCTAAAGAAATACAGTGTGGTAATGCTGAGATGATTAGGAAAACAGAACAAAAATATGTTTCCTGAAATTGAAATTTCACATTAAATTCTGTATTTTTTCATAGCATTAATAGACATTAAAGTACTCATTTACTAGATGGTAGGCTCTATTTTGGAGGAATCCTGTAGAGAATATTTAGCGTGCTAGAGTCTCTAGTAAAGAAAATCAAATTTCTCTCACATTGTAGAAACAGGAATTAACATTTTGTTGCAGACCAAAAATTCCAAAAATTCTTTGTAAGTCTGTGGTCTAGTTTCTATTTACATTAGGCTTTCTATAGTATCCATCACAATTATGTGTCTTTAGAAAAGACTTGATCCCATCTCAAACAGTTTTTGCTGTATAAGGTAAAGGTATAAGGTAAAGATTAGTGTTTGATTTGCATCACACTGTTGAGGGCAATCACGTAAGTTGTGCTTTTTTGAGCACCTAGCACTAGTAGATCTGAGGAGCTGATGTTAATGTAACCATTACACTTTTTTGAAGTGAACTTTGTCTTTAGGTCTTTTCTCTCTCTTCATTTGCATATCTAGGAAGAACAAAGGTGTCTTGACTTGGATACTCAGCCTAACATTGCATACATTCAAAACTCTACTCCTTTCGACTAATGTGTTAGGCATTTCTGCAGATCAAATCCCAGGTTTTCAAGTCAGGCCCCTAAAACAAGGAGAATACATATTCAATGGTCAAGTGGAAAGTTGTTTTCATAATTTGAATCGCTTGCCTTGGCAGAGGCAAGGACAGAAAAGGAAATTTGATAGCTAAGAACTGAACTGAATAATCATTAGGCTTCCCAACTACTGTAAGAGTGATGGCTGATGCCCTGGAGACCTCAGCCTCTCCCAGCCTTGATTCATTCTGAAACCAGATTCATTAAGTGCATGTCCAGCGGCAGGAAACCCCACTGTGCAGCATCATACCGATGTCCACGTACAGCATCAGGGTCAGAGCCTGTACTGACTGGCACTCGAGCTAGTGGAATAATTAATTCCTTTCTCTTCCCCTCCCTTTGCACCCTCGCTTCTCAACAGCCCCTGATCACATCTCACTCTTCTATGCTAATTGTTTTCCAAATCAACAGTCACAGTGTTTCCTTTCCCCAGCTCTTGCTTCAGCTCATCAAAACCTCCTTCCAGATTCAAGTCACTATATGACTCTCATCAAGTAAATTGCTTCCTCTTTAATTTTATCAAGTTTTGTCTTTGTCCAGATCAAGCATCTGGGAACAGAAGTCTCTGCTGCACCTTTCATATCGCGTGAAGATGCAGCACGTAGTCTGCAATAAGATGCCAGTGGTACTAACTCTGCTGTAGTTGGTGAGAGAAGCCTGTTGTCTTCAGCTTGCCAATACATTGCCGTGGTCTTACAGAGCTGTCCTGGGTGTTTTGAACTCAGGCATCTGGTAATCATGGTAACTAACTGCTTTAGAAGTATTGTGGCATCCATAACGACTTGTGTTTGGGTTTTCTTTCATAAAGTATGATACATACAATCAAAGCTTTTAAATGTTAAAATAGAAGATTATGTTCATGCAGTAACTATCCAAATTAGCATTTTAAAATGCTGTTTCACAGAATAAAAAAGGAACATGTCAGTATATGCTGTAGACCAACTTGGTACAGTCCCTATCTACTCCTCTCTTTCCCAAGGTGCCTTTGGTAGAATCTTGGCTGAGAAGTGTGGATCATTTACTTCAGGCAGTTGAGGGAGTTCTAGGTTTGTTATGTGGGAGAGAGTGGTGTCAGATGCATGGCTGCCCCACCAGGAGGGATCTGCAGTGCAGATGATGTCAGTGGGAGCTTTTTTCATCATCTGTGGTGTAAAGGTGCTGCAGACATATGCTTACAAACATGCATTGAGGTTTTGTTGTTTCTCATAAAAACAAATAAATAAAATGTCTTCCATCTTCTATTGATTATTCAGCTTTATTGTTAAATTAAAGGTATGCCTCAGTGGTGTTACACAGTGCTGCAGGCATGCTCTCACAGGTATCAGGAGCAATAAAGTGGCAGTAGCCCAGCAGTCCATCTGGACTTTCACGTCCTACGTACCAGCAGGGCTAATTCATCCATGCAGAGTGCTATACTTAGGTGGCAAGTTGTTCCCATGTTCAGCTTTCAGTGTGTATCTTTCTTGTATGTAAAGTTACTTCACACTGCTATCTTGTTCTGCAGATCTCTTCAGCAACTGCGGTCTACATGTGGATACACTTTATATTACTGTACCTCGAGGAAGGCAAAAATGGCCAGCATCAGTCTTACTGTATTGAGTAAATTGACAATATCTCAACACATGTAGTTTTGCTGTAATGTGAAATATATTAAAAGATGAAATTATATTGCGTAACTGCTCTGTAAGATACTTCTTGTACTGAGGCCACAGCTGTGTATATCAAGATTGTTAAATCAATCAATACTGAAGTAGCATCTTTCAGGGCTAATTATCTTTGCTAATTGTGTTTATTTGAAGAAATCCAGGGCAATTGCTTAAGGACTGGAACAGACCCCTGTTAATTTTGTACTGCTGCTGTACATAGAGCTGTACAGCACACTTCTATATAGGATAGAAAATGTGCATGTTGCATGTGTTTGAAAGAAATATTGACTTGCTTTGCATTTTTATATAGATAGTGGGATATGTGTATATCTCTTGTCCACAGTAAAATTTCCCGCAAGTCCAGGAAGAATTTTTCAGCAGAAGTAGGATGTTTGAGCCGGGCAGGACTGAGGGATGACTCACTGCCCTTCCAGCCATCCAATTACACAGACGGGATAAATCACCTTTTAATTGGAGTAGTAGTCTGAATTATATTTCTGCCACGTTTTCCTGAAATACAGCTGCACAAGGAATAAAGGATCTTAATAGCTTCTTAGCACCCTCTATCACCTATATTCTCCCGCCCAAATGACCAAGCTTTAAATAATGATGAATTAGTTACTAGCATTTACATTGTTCAGGCGACCTACCTTCCTGCAGGTGGAAGCCAGCTAGGTGTCTCAGTGGTCATACAGAGGCCACCTCCCTAAAAATTACACCATTCTCTGACCTGTTCTAGGTCTCTCAGTTCAGGCTAATCATTGACAGGGCTTTTACGATCACAAGCTTTTAGTGAAGCTTTGATAAGACACTCCAGCAGTTCGTGGCAAATGAAGACGGTCTGCACGGCGGGGACGCCAGCGAATGAGTGGACTTTTTTCAGTGTCAGTGCAAGAAATCTGACTTTTAACACTTGTGCTATAAACCGGCATAATGTGTGGCCGACGACCGGAGAGATTTGTTGCTTTTTGGACATTAGTTTTCATAAGGATAGTCACTGGGCTTGCTGGAGAGGGAAGATCCGTGTGGAAAAAGGACCCCCACTTCAGCCCCGTGAGTGAAACACAGATGTTTTTGTATGACGCTTTCCCCAAAGAGTTTCTCTGGGGTGTAGGGACAGGGGCTTTCCAGGTGGAAGGCAGCTGGAGGAAGGACGGGAAAGGCTCCTCCATCTGGGACCACTTCATCCACTCGGAGCTCAGGGATGCTGACAGCACAGACGCCTCCAGTGACAGTTACACCTTGTTGGACAAAGATTTATCCGCTCTGGATTTTTTGGGAGTTACTTTTTACCAGTTTTCAATTTCATGGTCAAGGCTTTTTCCCGCTGGAGTGGTAGCAGCTCCCAGTGAAAAAGGACTCCAGTATTATAACACCCTAATCGACTCTTTGCTCTACAGAAATATTGACCCTGTGGTTACGCTGTACCACTGGGACCTGCCCTTGATGCTGCAAGAAAAATATGGGGGATGGAAAAATGAATCAGTAATTGATATCTTCAATGACTATGCCACCTTTTGCTTCCAGACCTTTGGGGAACGTGTTAAGTATTGGATTACAATCCACAATCCATATTTAGTTGCTTGGCATGGGTATGGCACAGGTATTCATGCTCCTGGAGAGAGAGGGAAAATGACAACCGTCTACTCTGTAGGACACAATTTGATCAAGGTACAGTATAGTAAGATTTTACAAACTGATCTTGCACTGCCATGGGAAATGATGGGAGGAATCAATCACATAATCAATGTTTCAAAAAAATAATCAAGGAATGTGAAAACACCAAGAAATAACCCTTAGCTAAGGCAGTCTTTTTTTTATTCCTCATGTTGATTTTATTGTTGTCACAACAGCTGACTCAGTTATTATTTGTTTTAAAGTGCTTGTTTATTATTTTATTTAAATTAGGTTTTGCCTGTAAAATCTGGCTATTAAAGAGCATGATTTTCCTTCGTTATTCTTTCCACTCAGTTAAACACACTGACATGAGCATTTGGCTACACTGAAATGACTATTCTTTTAGTTTAAAATGAAATTTATTTGTATTTGCATATTGGATCAATTCTACTAGCAATAGAGTATGCATATAAAAATATTAGTTCTAGCTTAATAAGATCATATTGCAAAATGTTTATTACTAAACTAACAAGGTGAACAGTTCTTGGGTTTGGAACACAACAAACATCCTCTTTAGTATTTGAGAGTTTCAAAATTACATTATTTCCATCATGTTTCCAGCATTTAAATGTTATGTCAGTCTTATTTATCAGCTCTTTTCTACAGAATTACACACCCAAAAGGCTTGATCCCATGATCAATAGCTTCAACAGCTGGGTCCTAAGTTCATGGTATTCGTTCTTTGGGAAGGACAAAAAGAGAAGTCTGAAGTGGGTCATACTTTTTAAGGCAAAAGTGCAGACGTTGTTCCTGGTATTCTCAACAGCATTACAGAGTTTACAGCGTCTCCTCTGATAGATTATTAATTTCATTCTACAGAGTAGCTCGTTTCTACGCAGAGGAGCTTATATTCTTATCTTCTCTTGCTATAATTTAAAACAGTTTCCAATAAAAGCAGTTTAAGATAAGTATTAACAATATCAATACAGCATTCTTTTCATCTGTAGTGCTCAAAATACTTTACAGAACAGGTCACTGTCCTGTGTCTGTTTGGTAGAGCAGCTAGTATAATTCCCCCTGCTCAAACTATTCCTAGCTGTCCCAAAGAGAATTTTTCTACTACCTACCATACATTATAAATGCAAGTAACAAATAAATCTGAATGTATTATTTGTCCTACAGAAAGAAGTATGCG
This sequence comes from Grus americana, assembly GCF_028858705.1. Lineage (NCBI taxonomy): Eukaryota > Metazoa > Chordata > Aves > Gruiformes > Gruidae > Grus > Grus americana. Next base: position 25,587,514 of record NC_072855.1, read on the forward strand.
TGTGGGAAAAAATTAACTGTCAGAGTAGTTAAAAATGTTCTACAACTGACCGTTTCTATTTCATGTATTTGTTTCTGGGCTTGAACCTGCAGAACCTCCTTTTTCAGAAAATTCACACTGCGGTCCATAGAAGTTTTACACATAGGAAAGTCATCGAGCATCCTGAGTCACTAACTGATCTCAGACTTAGCACAAGAGTGATATAACTATAGAGATTTGTGAAGCCTCTCAAAGAGAACTGATGCTCATTCATTCTTTTTATTTTCAAGTGCTATATAAAATATATTTGATATATGTAAAACATCCAGTGTAAGTTTGTAGCATTTCTTGCTTTCATTTCTGAGTGGCACAATCAAAACTGGAGTTCCAACTAGGCAGTCTCTGCATTTTCCCCACTCTGTAAAATCCATGTGAGCAGCACGCAGCACATAGGGAGCAATGCCTCTGCTGAAGAATCATTTGGGTGGTCCAGGAAGCCAAGCATAGCTGGGTCTGATATACAAATTTCTGACCTAAGTTCCTTGCTCAATATTATTTAACTCTCAGGCTCAATCCGATAGTTGGTTCTAGTTTTAAAGTGTCTGAATCTGAGTATAAAATAGGTCACTTCAATCAAAGAGTTAATGAGACTGTCAGCAACACACAATCCATTAACTAGTATTTTATTATTATTGGGCAGAAATTATTTTCATGTTGTATCTTTCTTACAGCCCCATGAATGTTACCTAATGCGTTCGCAGTTCTCTCCTGTTGTACTGTAAAATTTCTGAAGATTTTAGGTCTTCAAGAAGAATCTCAGATTTGTAGTAATGTATTTGAGGAACTGGAGTTTGATGTTCAGGGTTGGAGGTGGAATGGAAGTTCTTGAGGTACCAGCTGGCATGAGTCAACTCTTCTTTTTTTTTTTTTTTTCTTCCCTAATAAAATGTAATTAAAGCCAGCCATTCCACAGAAGTCATAGGTGGTATTATATGTTTCAAGCCAACTAGCCACAATCTTTCTCAAAGATTTTTGTGGGTATCTAAATGTTCAGTTTGTTTAGTATTGTTAACAATATCATATTAATATAATGTATTGATGCACAATCAGGATTCATGTGTTATGAAATGTCTTTCCTTTGAGAAGGAGGGAATGTTATAAGAATTTCTCTTTAAAGAGATCTCACATGGCTTTTTATTTCAGGACTGGTATCTGCAAATCTGTTTCTCAGACATTGTATTATGGCTACCTTCTAATTTACCACTGCAAACCAAAAATGTCCTCCCAAAAATAAAAGACCAGCAAAAATGTCAGGTTTTGGCAGTGTGAGGCAATGCCTATTAAAGCTGTTGTAAAGTTTACCATTTATGTCAGTGGCTTTAGGAAGAGCCACGTTCTTGTCCATGTCAAGGCTTCATTTTTGGACAGGCTATTGAAAGACAATATTCTCCATGCCACCGTATGCACATTACCAGGTCGACCCATTAAACATGTTGAGCAGGAAAAACGAGTCTGTAATGCTCAAAAGAAATTACTCTGGCCACCACTCTGTTACATAGCAAATTGCTGAATAATCATTCTCAAGCCTTTTTGTAGTACCTTTGGATAAACTAAATGAGGTCTCTTATGATTCCTGTTTTTACTTTCGTTTACCAGTGCACTGTTGCAGTTGCAGTGTTGTGAGAACTAATCACCATTTATATAAAGGCATGCTTTTATGTGATATATCAATCATAAACTGAAGCTAAGTTTCATAGAATCACAAAACTGATCTAACAAACCATAAACCTTTGCTTTTTTGGACTTTGGATTATTTTATTGTAAGAACAGTTTGAAAGTTGCTGGAGATTTTTGGCGTCTCTAGAAGAGGGCCAAAGAAATTTCTCTTAATTGGAAACTATCCATTTTAGTAGACTAAAGAAATTCAACATCTTAAAACTCAAATAATTGCCTGGCATAAGGAAAAAGTCCCTGTATTTTAGAACTGATTTAAAAATTATCTGTTTCCATGAATGAATTCAAGGTAGCTAATTAGGTAGATAATGATCTTATTAAGGCTTTTCAACAAAAGCACGATTGGTCTGTCTTCATCAAGCCCCAGAGCCCTATGGTGTTGACTAGCACAAGGCAATGCAGGTGCTGTATCATGTACTACCCGTGCTTTCCTTCTGTGCCTTGCATCTTTTTAAGGGAATGCCCCAGATACATCCACTTAGGAGCCAGTCCTGCCTTTCACATGGGTCTTGCTATTCAAGACCCATAAAGAGGGCTAGTGAACGCAGAAGCAAAGGCTGCTAAGCAGGATGCTTAGGACATCCATGTGAGGAAAACTAGCCACAGAAGAACAACTCAAAATTTCAATTTAAAAAACATATTTGCATGTTACTATGTATGCTTTTCATACACAGAGGGTAATAATTGCTACTGATCATTTAAAAGGACCTGATACTACCTCCATGGAAATTACTAGTAAATAAGAAGTTTGACGCTTATCAATTATAAATTGTTAAGGGGGTCACTTAGATAAATCTCTATTCCATTTTATGATCATTACCACTAACACGAGGAGCATGTGGAATCTTATACCAGGTGGAGAGTGGCCGTCAAAAGTGTTATCTCCTTTCTTCATTAAAGGAGACAGTTCTTCACAAAAGCAACATCAGAAAGCAATTAATGATAACATGTCACTTGCCATGCGACGTTTGAAAGACAGATCAAAGAAGATACGAAAACTATGAGCTTGCTCCTGAGGCAGCTGTCATACTGAGGCAGAGAAGAAAAAAACTGCACACGGAAAAAATAGATGGATTTCTTTGATTTAACAGTAAATTAATCTGCCAAGAAGCAAGAAAATATCAAGCAGATGAATCATTGTGGCTGGAGCTAAATGAGTTATATACCTGATATATTATTACCATTTTTCCTGGATCTAGTTATGTTCTTTTGTAGTTAGATTGAGGTTCATAAAGATCACACGCTGCAGACCAGGCTGTCTTCTTTTCATCCTCTGTATCAGTGCCCTCTGGGCAGTTCTGCCTTTGCTACCTAATAGGCAGAAAAGGGCTTTTTTGTTTAAGATCATTCACACTCCTTCCCATCTGGCAGAAAACCCCAGGAGAAAGCTGTCAGAATAAGATCTCCCTAAAAATTTTCTTCATGGACCTTCATATCACATACCAGGAAAAGGCAATAAATTCCCTTTCAGACATGGTGTCTCCGTATAGATCCGTCACAGATCGGGTTCATCTTTTTGCCCAGCTGCATTACTCGCAGCTCTTTGTTAGCTCTCACTGTGCCAGGACCTCTTTGTGGACGCTGCTGCCTTGGGGATCTTTGGATGAGCATGTCCTGGAGAAGTCCCGTAATTAATTCTCCTTAAAAACAAATCTTTACTGAATGAATGGGGAATAATTCTTATCTCTACATCCAACCACACACTTTCTTCCCTTCCTCCAAAGGAGCCCCCTTTCCTAGGGATCTAGAATGATGAAGCTACACCGGTGCCTGTATTTCTTACAGGAGGAGGGAAATCTGTCACCATCAAGTACGGCTCTAGGGTCGACAGCAGAATTGTCTATGCTTTTAAATGTCTTTGCTGGAAGGTTTGTCAAACAGTAGTAGCCATCAGTGATGACGTAAAATTCAGCACTGATGCACACTTTTTTTGTGTGATTTGCTATTTTCAGGTCGGCTTTCTTACATTTCTTGGAAATCATCAGGAAAAACAAGATGTTTAGCGTACAACAAATTTGATAGTAAAGCCTCAGTCCTTCAAACCACCCTCTTAGAAATTTAGTCACCTGCATCTCAAGAGCCCTTTTTTCCTTCACAAGGATTGAGCTTCAGAGTCAGTTTGCAAAATAAGGGCTTTGGCTCTACTGACTACGTGGCATCTTTACCACAGACCAAAAGGGCCTTGAACCGAAATATACTCTCCAAACAAGGCACACACACCTGCCCTTCTTCTAAAATGATGTTTAACACCGTCATCATCAGACTGTCTATTCTAGCTCTTCATGGTTTGAAAAACAAACACTTAAACACAAGCCAGAATAATTTTATTAGTATTTTTTAAATTCTAGTTTTTCCTAAATGTTCTTGTACTCTAGCATGCTAAAATAACTTCATATACCCCTGACATTGTTTTGTGTGCTCATTGCTGAGACATTGAAGGAAAATTGCTTGACTTTAACATATCTTGAGAATTTGAAAGTATTGGTCTTTCAATACTAAACTCTTTGTGTACGTACATGATAAATTACAGGATCAGAGTTTGAAGGTGTATGAGAATATTTCAAGAAGAGAGGAGAACAATACTGTTGTCTTGATTTTATTAAATTGACTTATCTAGCCTTTTACAGGGTTAATTCTAACTGACTTAGCGCACTCTGTGACATTCAGGTCTATGGAATAATTTCTATATTAATACCAGAAAAATATGCTGAAATTAATGTGTCATATGTATTTAGAATAAATACGCAATATTGATCCTGCCTTCACTGTGTACTTAGCCTTGACATTTGTCCTTGATCTAACAAGGAAAGTGAAAGATTAGGGATTAAACTCTAACTGAAAAAAAGATTAGTCAAGATTTACTCAAAATAGCCAAATTGATGTATGATACGGCTTTTAAATTGATGTTTGTTTCATATGTGGTCTTACAAAACAAATGATATTAATCAGTTGGTTCTATCAACAATAGTTTGCACTTAGTGAACACCTTCCGTCTGAGAATGTTAAGCTGCTTTACAGATAATTAACAACTCAAAACAGAATTATAGGCAAGTACATGCTATTGTCTCTACTATGTTTTTAAAATCCCTCACTATGGACAAGTGACTTTTTTTTTAATAGAGTTAACCCTTAGTGAGACATCAGTGACACGTATGAATTTGTGTATGGGGATGTTATGTTGACTCATATTAAATGTACTCGTTTGTACTTGAGGTCTACTCCTGTGGCTGTGGCTGTATTCTCTACTGTAGACAATATTTTTAACAGTAACTTTACTTTCTTCTAATCAACCTTTTGGAGGTACATATGAATACAATGAGTTGTCCCTGATTGTCTTTTACCTGTCAATATTGCATTCTAATTAGTTGCTTTTTGGCAAAGCTGTCTTTCTCCCCTTCACCTGGAAATGTGTGATTGCTAAGATTTACCTGGTGCTGTCGTCGTGCTACTTGGCCCTGTGCGCAATACAGCTGACTTCAGCAGGGTTTTTCTTCCTGAGCCAACGCAACCATATACCTTTCATTAAACAGTGGTGTTAGTAGCCTGTGTCTGGGGAAAAAAAATATACTAACCAGGTGAGGAATCACTAGAGGCAGAGAACAAAGCAAGCCTGGCCCCAGCACCCAGCCCGGGCTAGACCTTCGGGAGAGGACAGTGAGGGGAAGTGAGGGGATGGCACTGGCCACTTACCTTTTTTGATGAGTCTGGTAAGAAATCCATTTTATAATATTTTAACTATATCTTGCAATTTGCCTCATGAGTTCGATTTTGCTGACTTCCTTTTTCAGCTACAGAACCTGCATTTCAAAGGTTAGTGTTACTTTATCAGTATTTTCAAAGACAGACCTTGAACAAATGTTACGAGCATGACCTTAGAAACCATAAACAACTGATACACAAAATTTCACAAAGTGTAATTCTTCGGTACTCCCTAGCTTAACCAAATATCTACCTGACATCAGGTCTTTTGTTTTTTTAAACTGTCAAGGCTGTGTGTTTCTAGATAAATTAACTGAAATTATTGTCAAAGGTAAGCAATGCTGTTTGGCTTGGTAATGATGTCAGTCTAACACGGCACTCTGTTTCACAATGCTTCTCGATGTTTTTTCTGGGTGCAAACAGTTATTTTCTTTCCAGCTTAAGAGTATAGAGCCACATTGCAGGAATAATGTAAACCCTGAGTTACTTGACAACTCCTCAGCTGGGAGAGGTCAGCTCCCTTCCCCTGTGTCAGATCCTCTGGCGTGAATCACGCTGCAATCCGGAGTCACCCTTCTCTGACACCCTAGCTCTCTTCTTTACCTATGGGGCTCTGACAATGCTAGTGGTTCCTCAGCCTCCCATGTATTCCTTTTTTTTGGTGTAAATTTTGACTGCTGTATTCTCTTATTTAAGTAATTAACAGCGTGACATTTGAAGGTAATTCTAGTGCATGACAATGTTAAGCTTTCTAAAGCACGATGATAATCAGAAAAATGGAATTAAGATGCAATACAAGATATGCTTTCATTGTCACCAACACGAATAGCGAAACTCCTGCCTGTCCTAGGGCAGTGAATATTTGGCTGACTATGAGTACTAAAGCATACCATACCAAACAGATCTTATGAGATACTGCTGCCAAACTTCCTTTTAAAACCAAAGTGTTGTTGCTCTCTACTTAAAATGAATAAGTTTCATTCTGTCCTGTTGCATGCCCTGTCAGAAAAATTATTATTACAGCAGCTTCAAAGAAGAACTAAAATCCTGGATCAAAATTTTCAGACAGAACTGTGAAACTTGACATTTGGGTTCAAACTTTGCAGCTGGGTCCTTTGTCCAAGTTTTTATATTTAGGGACTGTGCAAATACCAAAAGTTGAACACTTACTCATATTTGGTTAGGCCAGACTAAAACAAATGGAAGTGTATTCCAAAAAGAGGGATGGGGTGAATGTGGTTTGATGAGAGTAAATTCAGGTAACCCTCCCATAGCACAGAGCAGTTAATAGCACAGAGCCAATACTGACAAAGGAAACATCATTTGAGATGCATAAGTTATGGAACAATTGTAAAGATGGTTTAAAATTTTAACTGTACCAGCAATCACTGCTTGACAAAGAAAGACCTAGATGGGACTGTCTAGGTCACGGAGTTCAAATCCCACCATTAACAGCTGTTTAGTCCCAAGGTGTCCATGCAACACATCCCTGCTGGGACCTCTCCTGAGATTTAGACCTATGTTAAAAGGCAAAAAGCCACAGCCCTAATGTGTCACATGGGATACTGAGCATTACCTTCATCCTGAGGTACCTTGCAGTATAACAGTAATTGCCCATTACAACTGTGTGTGCCTTAAGTGTTAATATTTCCATAGAAGTCTGCAGGGAATCAGATGCAGCTACCTGCCTGTTTAGCTGCCAACGGACACAGGGATTTATTAGAGTTACAATTTAATGCTATTTTTCTCTCATCAGGCTCATGCAAAAGTTTGGCATAACTACAGAAAACACTTTCAACCGTATCAGAAGGGGATGTTGTCCATAGTATTGGGATCCCACTGGATCGAACCTAACAAATCAGAAGATGCTTTGGACATTTCTAAATGTCAGCAGTCTATGGAGAGAGTACTCGGATGGTTTGCTAAACCCATCCATGGGGATGGCGATTATCCAGAAGAACTGAAAAATGAATTCTCATTTTTGCCACGCTTTACTGAGGATGAGAAAAACTACATAAAGGGAACAGCTGACTTCTTTGCATTTTCCTTTGGTCCTAATAACTTTAAACCTCCAAACACTCTACCGAAAATGGGACAAAATTTGTCACTCAATTTGAGGGAAGTACTGAACTGGATTAAACTGGAATACAACAGTCCTCGAATCTTGATTGCAGAGAATGGCTGGTTCACTGACAGCCATGTGAAAACAGATGACACCACAGCCATTTACATGATGAAAAACTTCATTAATAAGGTTTTACAAGGTTTGTACTCAAGTTAGTTGTTGGATTTTCGGAGAGCTTTTTAAGATCATTTGATATTTAGCTCTGTAATGATGTAATCAGGTTTTTTTTTAAAAAGAGATAATGGCAACTAGGTTAATTATTAATTATTTATACTGCATGAGTACAAGTCATGGATCAGGATCTACTGGTGCTAGGTGTTGTACAAACACAGAAAAAACCCATAGTCCCTGTCACAGAAAGCTAAAGTCCGACATCTGCGTTTGATTTTAAAACTAAATGAGTGCAAAACTGAGTCAGAAATGAATGAAAACAAATCTATTGGATCACTTTTCACTGCTGGCAGCCCAACTGTAAAACCTTTGTGCAGGTACTTACCTTGACAGCAGGAAAAGACGACAGTGATTACAGAATGTCATTGCCATGCTGGGGTCCTACTCCAACATAAAATGTGTGAAGGAAACCAGCAGAAGGGCTGTCATTTTTCAGGATTATTGCACACCAAACAGAGATAATATCACACTTTTAACCTTGGTATTTGCCCTTCATAAAGCCAGTGTACAGGGGTGCTCTCTGAAGGCAAAAGATTTAATTTTGTACAAAATATAAATGCTGTTAGTACCCAAAGCCTCTGCAAAACCAGTATTTCTTTTCCCCCTTGCCCAGTGTGTAGGTTCGGTGCTGGGAGAGGGACAGCCGCTGGTCCCGAGAGCCATCCTCCCAGCAGGCTGCCCCGCTGCTGATGCCCTGCTGCAGCGATGGGATGGCTCGGACCCCTTTACAAAAACCTTTCGTATCCTCAGAAAAGGGAAAACGCGAGTAATCGTTTGCTCTGACCTCAAATCAGGGAGTGCTGTATCACCAACAAATGTAATTAAGCTCCAAAAGAAGATTATCCAGATATATTTAAAGTTTGTTCAAATTGTAAACTTCACGTAGCACAACTGTGTGATATGTCATGCATTTCCAGATTTTGAGGAGGTTACATTCCAGTATTTGGTTTATGATATTTTAAATACTGCAGAGTCACAGCAGGAAAGTCTAGATGCAGGCCTGGATTTGGAAGTGTGGAACAGGTAGATTTCTGGACACACACATAAGAAAATCCATAGCGTGTTCTTTTTTTGAATCTTCTACAGCAGACCTGGCTGTAGTAACCATCTGTGGCTTCACACTTCTGAAATACTTGGTCAATGTTCAACCAATAACTACTTCTCAAGAATTGTCATCTATATTTTTCTGTATGCAGATACTTCAACCTCTGCATCAAAATACAGGATTATCTCTTAACCAATGCATTTTTTGTGAAGCAAACTTTATCTGATCAGGAATAATATTTGGAACATATTTTCATATTTTTACTTACAGAGAAGGCAGGTATAAATTTGCTATTTGCAGCAAAATCAATTAGATCATGTTAACCTCAAAACATCATTTATATAGGCCAAATTGTAATGGGATGGTGGCCATTAAGATGGCATGTAACAGGCTGTAAGGAGCTATACTCTCTGTGTGTGTTCAAGGAAAGTGCTGTAAACTCTGCACTGTATGTCTGTAACTCACGGCACTGTGAATCATGAATATATGTGAGGTATAACATCACCATTGCAATGAACTGACCTCAATTACGGTACAAGGATGCAACTGAAAATACAGCTTCTTAGGGGCGTGTATAGGCCTGGCCATACTGAAACTATTACTTCTGCAGAAGGACTCCAAGGCTCCACCTCTAGCAGACACAGAAATGCCTTGAGATCTCCTTCCATGGATGTCCCCTCTGGTGACACAAGGAGCTTAATTAACTCCTGACCTCTTCTACCTTCAGCCCCTTGTTCGTGCCCCCAGCCATCCCCTGGTTTTTAGGAGGATTTTTTCATCCCCACTCTAATGTTCAGTGAGGATTCTGACTTCTGTTTCTGCCCTCTCCTTTCACTGTCGCTGCAGACAAGGCTACAAACATACTCTCACGCTGATCCACAGGATCTCTACCTATCACCCACATAACTATTAATTCTTACCACAAAATACACATAAAATAGTGGGGGTTTTTTCCCCCTACCCATGTAAACAGCCAAAAATTCTCATCTAGGCATGCCCTATCTTGAGTACCACAGCATTTTTTTTTCTCCGACAATTAAACTTAGCCCCCATCCATTTGGTATGCTTCTAGAAAAAAAAAAATTTCTCAGTTGTCACTTATGCTAATCCCTATATGTCTACTTTTATTTGTTCAGCCTTCCTCATTGCAGACATGATGTCCTCATCTCTACTTGCAAGGCTCTTCTGCCCTATCTCTTTATCCTGTATGTCATTCTCTACCTCTGTGTTTTGCAATTTATATTTTCAGACATTTTTGTACTTTCTTCCACATTTCCCCTAATATTTAGAAGTTGTTTTTCTTGAAAATACATGCTATTGTATTGCTTTGTTACATTCCCTTATCTCCTCAGCAGTATTCTGGCCTTGTCTATCAGCTTCTCAGATACTTACACTGCAAGCTCTTTGGCTTTCTGATTTCTTTATCCAGCAGGTAGTAAAGTATCGTGCTGGGCTATGACAGTACTGCTGGGTACTTGTTACTCTGCTGCACGAATACAAGTACTGTGCAAAACTGCCTCCTGCTGAAGTTGCAGCATGGTGTGACCAAGGCAAAGAAGTTCAGTGGAAATACAAAATTATGCAAGGTGAAATGTCATGAGATAAAAAAGGCAAAGCAATGTTGGGCAAGAATAGAGCTTTAAATCAGAATACTTCATCTTTATTCCTTGGCTTACTCTCGGTGGACTATTGCCGTCCGTCTCTCTGTGTCAAAATCCTCAGTAACCCCGCTCGGTCACTGCTTTGCCCTTGATATTCCAGCCTTTATAAGGTTAATGTGAGGAGTTATCCTGCGGTATTTCCTAGCTGAAAGCTGGCGATGGGCAGCAAACATGAGTGAGCATGGAGTTTGGACTTTTTCTTCCAGGCTGCCAGCTGGCACACAATCTAAGTGTGTAACGAATGTTGTTGTTAGTTGGTGTCCAGCAAGAAGCTGCTTTGGAAGTTCTGCTGCCCTTTCTGATGAATTGTGTTCCACATCTGAAAGCAGTCATTTTGTCATCTTTCTCATGTGTTATATATAAAAGATTATATGTATACTCCTTTGCAAAGTAGAAAGACATTAAGATTGCCTGAAGAAACATGCATGTACTGCCCCATTCTGTGAATAAATCAAGCACTTCAGTGTCTGGGTTGATCAGCCCAGCTTCTTTTAAAGTCATTACGTGTCCCATAGCAACACATTTAATTTTTCAATTTAGGAATTTCAATTCCTAAATGTTACAGCTTGCAGAGATCTTTCAAATAAAGGTAGAGAGTTTTAGCTTCACGACGAATAGAAAGTCACAAACTAGATCAACTATTGCACCCTTAATTTTTAGGCATGATTCTCTGATTTTATTGGTATATATTATTTGCAAATCATCAAATGCAACTTAAAATCTGGATGTAGCATAATATTTCATGTTTGCTCAGAGCAGAAATAAAGCACCCTACAGTAATTTAAGGAACTAGTGACATACATATTTTTAATGAATAAAGTCTAAGATACATAATGTCTGTCACAGTTTTGCAATGAATTACAATGGGCCAATTATCCTATGGGTGTTGAGAAAACCCTCAAGATTTTCAAAGTGAAGAGACCTTCCTCATAAATATCCCTTATATATGTTAGAGTCCTAAATATAAGACTCACGGATGTTACTTTCTCTTATGCAGCTATTAAATACGACAACATAGATGTGTTTGGTTACACGGCCTGGTCACTCCTTGATGGCTTCGAATGGCAACATGCTTACAACATCAGGCGCGGATTATTTTATGTAGATTTCAAAAGCGAAAAAAAGGAAAGGATTCCCAAGTCATCTGCACTTTATTATAAACAAATCATAGGAGAAAATGGTTTCTTCCCAAGGGAGTCTACCCCAAGCTTGCAAGCTCAATTCTCCTGTGACTTCTCCTGGGGCATCACCGAGTCTGTTCTCAAGGTAAGTGTACAATATTGGGAGGACTGCTGGAGGCAGAGCTATCAACAACTTCACTTTGTGAATATATGACTCTGTACGGCACCTTGCGTTCAGGAATCTCAATGCACACTGCAAACAGAAGTCAAGCCTAGCCATAATTGCATACATTCAATGTAATTCACAGGTTTTCAGGGAGCTAGTCACAGTGCTGGGTGCTCCTGCAGCAGCAGACCCCACTGCAGGAGCCCTTCCAAGGCTGGCCCTCCCTCGCTTTCCCTTGGCTTGCATCTCCACGTGGCATATCAGATCAGGAAAGCAAGAAGTTGACCCCAACTGATTGTTCCTGGGTTATTTTTTAACCAGGGGTTTCCCAATCCAGTTTGCGGTGTGGCCACAGGGATGCCTACGACAGCGCAACGGAGATGCTGGCGCAGGGCAGGGACAAGGTGGTTACGCTGGTGGCAGCAGAGCTACCTGCAGGCTCAAGGTCTTGTCTAAAGCTACTGAACAAGGCAGAAACAGATTCCTGGGTTGAGCCTGGCTCTAAGTGCCACTTAGACATGTGGGTAACAAGCCATTCTCTAAAAAGACCACCACAGGCAAAGATAACCAACATCAGCATATATGGCCTTTACCATCTCAACTGCCATTGAAAACAGATCATACCACCTTTTTTCCAAACTGTTTTCTACAGTATCTATTTCTATGTTAAATCTGGTACATAAGCTAACCATATGTATGGCCAGTGTTGGAATACTCTTTTTGTCATCGCCTATAGAAAGACGGTCCAATGACCAATGTCAGCCTTAAAAAATAACAACAAAACTCCATAATTTAACCTATTCACTGACAACCATAGGAAAAAAAAAGTAAAGCTTCTATATATTTTGTTAATATACAGCATTGAAAAGTCAACTTTCTTAAAAAAAAAAGAGATTTAATCTAAATATTTTAAACTTCACTATATCGGATTCCAAATCCTACAAAAAGTATTTAAAAAAAATGGAATAGAAAAAAAATTATGTGCTACACAGGACCTTGTTAACTAGTAGAAGATATAAGGATATAACTAAATGCTACGAGTTGTTTGTGTCAGGTATTTGCATAGGCAGAAGGACTATGGGTAAGATCAGGGAACACTATGCCACAGGGTTGATCTCAGCAGCAGCGCCAAAATAATCCGTGCCTGCCTCATATACACCCTGGTGCTTGTTTTTACCACCCTGGTCTCCCACCAGCTGCCTGAGAACTGCTGTTTGCGTGACCACAGAGTAAACTCGATCTAGGAAATGTATCTATACAAAAATACACGTCATGTAGGCTGGTGGCAGGGCAAACGCCAGTGCGTGGCTGGATAGAAAGGAGAGCAAAATTTTAATGTTTTCCATAGATGAAGGAATAGAACGGGTAAGGTGACCACTAGCACAGACAAAGCCCATATAGGTGAGTTGGTTATCCTCTTCCCCTCGGAGCATCTGAGTGGGACCTCCTGACATCCAGCCAAACACAGGCAGAAATGCAGAGTTCGAGCAGGCATTCATTTAATTGAATCCCATTGTAATGTATCATGTTTACTTTCACAGGCAGAATCCATGGCTTCCTCACCGCAGTTCTGCGATTCCAGCCTGTACCTCTGGAATGTCACGGGAGATGGGCTTCTGCACAAAGTTAAAGGGGTGAAGCTAAAAACCCGACCGGCACAGTGCACAGATTTTGTCAGTATTAAAAAGCAACTTGACCTCCTGGAAAAAATGAAAGTCACCCACTACAGATTTGCACTTGACTGGTCACTAATTTTACCCAACGGAGATTTGTCAGTGGTCAACAGGCAAGTTCTTCGGTATTACAGATGCATGATTAGTGAAGCACTGAAGCTCAATGTTCAGTCCATGGTCACCTTATATTATCCAACTCATGCCTACCTGGGCCTGCCGGGTCCTTTGCTGCAGGCAGGAGGTTGGTTGAACCGGTCTACTGCCTATGCCTTTCAAGACTACGCAGCTTTATGTTTTCAGGAATTTGGCGATTTGGTTAAACTTTGGATTACAATTAACGAGCCTAACCGGCTAGGTGATATCTATAATAGGAGCAGCAATGATACATATTGGGCAGCACACAATTTATTAATAGCACATGCCATGGCCTGGAAAATATATGATGAGCAGTACCGGTCCTTTCAGTATGGCAAAGTGTCCCTGTCCCTGCATTCGGACTGGGCTGAGCCTGCCAACCCCTACTTTGAATCTCATTCAAAAGCTGCCAACAGGTTTCTTCAGTTTGAAATAGGCTGGTTTGCTGATCCCATATTTAAGACTGGGGACTATCCGGCTACTATGAGGGACTACATCAACTTTAAAAACAGAAAAGGCGTCTTGTATTCTTCGTTGCCATCTTTCACAAGCGAGGAAAAGGAGCTCGTCAAAGGTGCAGCTGACTTTTATGCGCTAAATCATTTCACCACCAGATTTGTGATTCATGAACCTCAGAATGGGAGCCAGTATGAATTTGATCGTGACATCCAATTTCTGCAGGACATCACCTGCCTGAGCTCCCCTTCCCGTCTGGCAGTGGTGCCTTGGGGAGTGCGCAAAGTTCTCAGGTGGATTAAAAAAAACTATGGCGACATTGATATTTACATCACAGCAAATGGAATAGATGACCAGTCCTTAGACAACGATGAACTTCGAAATTATTACTTAGGAAAATATGTACAAGAGGTTTTAAAAGGTGAGTATATGATAGATCCAAGCTCCCCAGAATGATTTCTGTGGCACAGACCCAGGCATTCCTTAAGCAAGCACCTAAGACTTGCCCCAGAGAGAGCGAGCAGGTCCGGTTGAGATGCAGGAACCAGCCAGCAGCATTCAGCATCCTGAGGGGCCTGATTCTGCAGGCACGCTCGGGGCAGACACAACACAAAGCAATGGCATCAGGCCCCTCGCAGCCATGGCTGCTTCCAGTTTAAACCACATGAGAAGCCATTTGGGCATGCACATACAGCAGAGTAGTTATTCAGAAGTTAGTAGGAGATAGCACTTCAGACCAACAGCTCTAATTTCTACACTACAAAGAAAGGTGGGAGCCTCATTACTTGCTTGCTGAACTAGAGTCATTGGGCAGGAAAGCACAAGCAAGTCCAAGGAGACCTGGAGGGAGGGACATACGTAATACCGCAGGTCACCAGATTTTTAAGGAACTGCTTATGATGGGAAAGTCAAACTCTAGTTCCTGCTCCACTACTTGCTTTCTGCTCTGCACCTACAGAAATCTAGTTCTTCACTTTAGAGAAAGATTAATAACAATTATGGAGGTAGAGGACAAAAACGTTCAACGCAACATTCTTCAGCAACAGCTTATTGCATGAGAAATGCTGCAGCGACCTCACCCCTCCCATCGCTCTTCTTTCGACCAAACATTAAAAGGAAAGCAGCAAGCCACAGGATACCAGAAAGGCCTCGGTACTTGAACCATACAGCCAAAACGAGAAGTACAATACTTCTCTGCACTCACTATTCCCTATTGGCAAGCACTAACAAGTTCCCTGATCAGGATGCGGGGCGTTGAAAAGCTCTTCTGAGGCACCTGTCCCCAAAAATCGTCTTCGTGTCCTGGTTTCTCCTCGCTAGGAGCTAGCTATGTAAAAAATGAGATGGATCTCATTCATGGCTAAGCATGGCTTCAGATTACCTTTAGACACCAACAAGAAACAGACCATTCCCCCTCCAGTGCTTAGCTCTTTCTCAATTGCTAGAGGACTAATAAGCATTTGCCAATTTATTTTTTGTGCTAATTTCACATTGCAAACAAAAGAACAATAAGTTATTAAAGGAGAAGGTTGTTTAAAGGACACTCATCATAGTATTCCCATTTTAATTTCCAGACAGCATGATACTTTAAAGATCCCCTCCCACCATTTACAATATTCTTGCTTAATCTGGGTCACATCCCCAACTATGCTGTCTGCTTACACATGAGTTGAAGAGATGTTAACTCATCAAGGACTGCTACTTATGATTTCATTAAAGTATTTTCACTCAACACTCGGATGCAGCAGTATAACACGCAATCATGCGTGCTGTGGAGCTGAGCAGCTGGGTTTGGAAGAGGGCAGGAGTTTTCAGAAAGCTCCTTTCATGGCATAGGTGAGCAGCTGCTCCTCGAGTCACTGCAGCTGAAAGAGCAGCATCTGGCTTCTTCCAGGAAAGCAGGGTCCCAGCTCTAACTCTGTTCAAATCCAGCTTTCACAGAGTAGCTCCAGAAAATTCCCAAATTCTAAGTTATTTTAAAAACCGACGCACTTTCTACTAAATTAAAGATGGTGAGAGCTGAGTATTGTTAGAAGCAGTAAGTATTTTATGATGCAATTATGCTTTTTAAGTTGATAATCATTTTAAATCTGAACTCATTACCAGGTTTGCAGGTCATGCAAGGTTTTATTAACACATTTCTTTTTTTCTTCCCCCTTGCCAGCATACTACATTGATAAAGTCAAGATTAAAGGCTACTATGCATTTAAACTGACTGAAGAAAAATCTAAGCCCAGATTTGGATTCTTCACTTCAGATTCAAAAGGAAAGCCCTCAATAAAATTTTATAACAACTTGATAAGCAACAACGGCTTTCCTGCCGACTATTCAGTCTGCGATCCCTCCAACCAAGAAAAGCAGTGTAGCTTCTGCTTGTTTATTTCTCAGAAGAAGCCGTTAATATTCTTTGCCTGCTGCCTTTTCTCTACCCTTATCTTGCTTTTAACCATTATTGTTTTTCACAAAAGAAAAAGAAGAAAACGTTTTAAGGCCAAAAGCATCCAGCGCATCTGTGTTACATTTTAAAAAAGGGGCACAAGCCTACTTTCAGTGAGATTCATCACTGTCTGCATTCTACAGAGGATGATGCGGATCAGCCAAGTGTAGAAAAGCACTACGTGAGTCACTCCAGTCATACACACCAAGCATTTTGTCGGGAAATGGAAAGTAATCGTTTGCACAGGGAGAACTATGATGACATTTCTTTCTGGTGAAATTACTTTTGTCCACCTTCTGTACGTAGAAAATGATAAAATCATCTATTTAAAAAAAAGAAAAAAGAAAGAACATTTTATGACTCCTCTGTGCCTTGGAATAACCTGTCACACGGTTTGACTTGAAAAGAGATACTAAGCTGTGAGAACTGATATGCACTTTTCTATGAACCTCTTTGGACCAAAGCATCTTGTGATGTATATTCATGTTATGAATGTTGTTGAGCATGAAACTGCAGTTGTGAGGGTTTACAAATAAAAGCATTATTAAAACCCACAAGCTTTCAATTAAGTACAAAGCCAAGAATGAAACGTGCTGGGCCACATTCTGAAGATACCTCTAAAAGAACAAATCGAAGTTAACTCTATTATTGACCAACATACCTGTATCGCTTGCATACTGGGGGAAGTCGAGATGTGATGCCAATAGTGTTAAGTGGATGTAACTGGACCCACAGGAGACAAGTCAAAATAATACACAATCACACTACTTTTCATCTCCAAAATGAGTCAGCCATAAAAAATTTTACTAGCAGAGAATATAAATACTAACTATTAATCCACTCAAGAGAGTGATGGATATAATTCTCAATTGTACTTTTTCATAGAAAAAAACATAATATATTACCTTAGTTCTGGTCAAGTGCCAGTGCAAGCCATGGGTGGGATAAAACCATGAGAGTTTATTGCTGCATTAAACAAAAGGTACCAGCCCAGGCATCGTGCTCTTAACCAAACCTGCTATTGCATTTAAACTTTTCAGGGACCAAACTCGGAGGCTTCCCTGGATCTGGTTTTGGTCATCTCAAAATGAGCTCAACACGTTCTTCCCATGAACTGTACCATTGTTTAAGATTGACATTGGCCAGCCTTTTCAGTCATGGCATCAAAATGCATGCTCAGATCATCACTGCCCAGGCAGATACCACGCACCTCTGGACAGGGGTAGAGAAGCTGCTCTAGAAATGAAAGAAGGGCAAAAAGAGGCATCAGTTCAATTCATACTGCCTTCCTCCACTTTACAACCTCCTTTTCCAGTGGCTGGTACCCTTTTCAAAGCACAGTGAAACCCCCAACCTCTTCCTATTAGAAGCTAGTTACCTCAGTCTTAAGGTCTCCAGAACAGAGCCACTATTTCTCCATTATATTTCATGTATTGGTCAACATCACAGAAGGCTCATTAATTCAAAAGTACCAGTAAAACGATGACAGACTCTGGCCCATTTTACGCTAGAAAACATTCTACCAGCGCAGCAAACAGCACAGGTATTAGAAGTGCCTGTGTCCTTCCATCGCCCAACAACACAGACTAGTTACCACTCACAGCAACTGGGGAACCGAACTGAAGTGTACTACAGGGAGATTCCACCTCAATTCTGTGTACATGGTGGGAGCACAGAGAATTTTCAGAGACTCCTTTGGCTGCACAGTTTGCACAGCACAAGAACCCATCTCAAAGATGTTAAGCAGGCTGTGCACCAGTCCACATCTGCAGTTTAGCACCACTGCTTTGGCAGGCTCAGACACTGGTACTGCACACCCCTGTGAACTCAGTAGAATCATGCAAGTGGGTGCTTTGGGCAATTTTCTGAATTTCTTAGGCATGCATAGATGCTTTCCTCAATATTAAGCTTTAGCCGCTTGTTGCCAAGTACGTTTCTGCACTATCCCAGTATTTTCTCTGTATGTTTTCAGAAACTGAATGTAACCAGTGACATAGTACAGAAAAAGCACAAAATCCCAACTAGGTGTTGCTACACAGCACTATCAGGCAACAGAAAAAAACAGCCACAAACCACTGCTGGTGAATCTCAGCAATAAGTTCAACCTGAGTTTAGGTAAAGTCCTTGGTTTTCTTAACTGAGCAATGTAGCTAAAGCAGCAGATTTTCAGTCTACTACTTCTATCTCTGTATTTAGTTTAAGTGGGATTATAAATCTGGTTTTACCAATTCAAGTTTTGTTTTCAGTCTACTTCAGATTCTGCTATCACAAGCCTAAGCTCCCCTCCAGAAATTGTACACAGAAATCAGTTTCTTGCAGTTTGAGGTTCTGAAATGATGTGAAAGAACACTAGTCTCCTTTCCACAGGAACAATGCTTTTGCTATTTATTAATGCTATGATTTCAAACTACCACATCATGGCTTTACACACTGGGTCCACACTGCACCAGCATGAGGTTTCCAAACCATCAGACTTCAGTCAGTCTGAATGCTCTCAGAGACTGGTAAAGCAATGTGTACACAGTGCTAACCCTGTAATCACCATTTAGTTCTTAAAAAAAGAAGAGGCTGAGATATGAAATATGTTTTATTTTAATAAATCCCTCATGGTATTCAAGTTTTGTATCACCAATTCTTCAGGTTAGTACTTGCCGCTATCATGCCTTGTGGTTGGTTGTTTCAGCTTCCAAAAAGCTGTAAATAAAAAGTTAAAGAGCTTTTAGAAAGGTTTTAGCACTGCAACTGTGAAATTGAAATTTTAGAGACATATGACAAGTTAATTCATCTGATAGTTTTAATGCAAGACAGACATTAATAACTCAAAGAATTTGCTTAATTTTATTTAGACAAGATTTCTTAAAGATCCCTTCAAACCCAACAGCTCGTGATTGTTTAACAAGCAGGTAACAAGGTTGTTCCATCTCTCAAGGAACTCGGAACAGCACTACAAATCATTTTTTTCAGCTTGCAAGTATCTGGTACCTGGCTGGTGATAAAAAAAAAATTTAGTTTATGAAACTCACTTCATCTGCATCCTCTGTCTCAAGCTTAGGTTCAGAAGGCACACAACATTTTTTATTTGCACATCAACCTGTCTCATCCTGCACAAGTGTTCCATACCATGTATGGAACCATACATAGCTGAAATGCATCAAATTCCTTCAGCAGTTGAAATTCTTATATTATCCCAAAATCCTTGTACTCAACATCAGTAACAAATGTACATACACAATGTAAATAGTTGTCCTTGTTAAACAGACCTTTGTTTACAAGCATTTACACACAAGCTACACAGAAGACCTTTATATATGTTATGTGGTGACCACTTTTTTTGGTGGAGTCAGTGTCCAACCAGGAGGAACATTAGTTCAAGAAAGTCTTCTCTGTAAATAGAATCATAGAATGGTTTGGGTTGGAAGGGACCTTAAAGATCATCTAGTTCCAACCCCCCTGCTGCAGGCAGGGACACCCTCCACTAGACCACGTAATAGCTGTAAACCAGTCTGTCATGCTAGGTCAGCCGGTTTTACATTGTCAGCCACCATCGTAACTAGCATTCACAGCGTAGAATACAGCACTTGACAGATACAGATTTCTCCATACCATCATACATAATGCAAAGTTGATGAGAGATGGAAAGTCGCTGTCAAGAGATCTAGCAAAATTTAAGTTTTGTGATACCTCTCATGATGCCTTTTACAAGCACAACTGCACCCCTGTTGGGAACCTGCTTACCCACAGCCTTGTTCAAGTAGATAAACCTTGTCAAGTCCCCAGATCGAGTAACCATCTCTACACAGAAGATGTATATTAAGATGATACCAACCTATTAAGAGTTTTACTCATCTGCCTGCTGTACTGTTCCTTTCTCGGAGACATAGATACCATCCAAGAATTTCCTGATATCCTTGTTCTTGACTGTAGTGGCTTGCTGGATCAAGGCAGCTGCACACAACGCAAAGCCATTAGCAGAAAGCAAGAGGTCCATGCCAACCCGTAGCCTTTGTTTACTCTCCAATATTTCAACTAACAAATGAAACTGTCATTTGGAAAAAGGAATTACCAACTTGAAATCCTGACAGCTCTAATGAAAGCAGAATGCATTTCATTGAGCCTGTCCTGGCAACTCGGGGCAGTGACAGTTTATTACTGCACAAACAACTGAAAAGCTGAAAAAGTTTGGGGCCAAAAAGGCTGTCAATGCTGACTAAAAAAAACAAACGTTCTGTGGACTTGGACTAGAGGGAAAAAAATTCTGAGCTGCTGTTTACCTCAGGGTTTGAGCAAAAGAAAAAGGTTTGCTAAGCTGACATCTTCAGATAAAAGTGGCTGTATCATTCTATCTTCCCGCACATCCACTTTCACAAACCTGAATTGGAGACCAATTCAATGTCATTGCCTTCAAGGATCAGCTCGTCTTTCTGGGCTTGAGATACTGCACAGGAAACACCTATGGAAAGGAAAACACACAATCTACATCTTTGGTGAAGACGTTAAATGTACTAAAGAAACAGTATTCACATCCTGTCCCAGTTTACAGATCTAGGAAGTAGCACTCTGGGCAATAATTAGCTTCTATGACTCTGAGTCCTCCAAATCCCTTCCAGGATTATGCTCCCTCACACAGTTTCAGAACTCAAAGATTAGTGCAAGTCATGCTCTGGATTGAAAGCAACTAAGTGATATTCCTACTTAAATGTTACTACATTACAGCATTAATCACCAACACTGCGTACCAGCCAGAGATTTTGCTAGCATGGCTTTGTCAGCTAGGTGGTGCCATTTTCCACATTCCTATGTTCATTAAGACAAAACTGGAGACACCTCAAAAGTCATTAAACCCCCCTGTCATGTCAGGCACCATGTTTATACTAGCAACACTGCAAATACTCGCAAGTAGTAAATGCTAGGACATTCAAGAATCCAACAGGAAGTTTCCATTTGCAAGGAGAGTAACACAAGTAAGTTTTGATCTTTTGATCTATTTAGTCAACAGACATTAGCTTTTAAGCCAGCACTTTACTATCTTTGAAGTAAATGCTGACTTAAAATCTAATACAATAATCAAACACATCCTCAATATCCTGGTAGAAATCAAAGTCAAGGCCACCGTAAGTGGCCACACTATCTACCAGTGGTTTTGGATAAGTCTGATGCTTTCATCGAAAGCCACCCCAAAACACCATCAGTCACACTAAATATCCTTACCCACACTTTCACCAGAAGTGGAACTATCAAAAAAATGGATACGGAAAAGTCTATCCTACAGTCTTAAGGTAACTTTGTGTTTATGACATGTTTTGTCTCCTCCTTCTGGAAGTTTAAAAAGCTCCATTAAATGCCTGCTCTGTTAGACATTTTGCTAAAACTCCAAGTAGGCGAGATGTAAAACCAACAGGTAAAATGATAATTTTGAAGGTTATCATACATGCTCCTAGACCATTAGGAAATTTAAAATACAACACTTCAAACACCAACAATATTTGGTGCAAAACTAGTTCACATACAATGTTTAAAACAAACACAAATCTAAAATTAAGCACCTGCAGTTTACCAACTATAAACACTGTTGAGATCTCACAATGTTGAAAGTAAACACTGGGTTCCTCGTAACTCACATTGCAATAACTAGCTCTAAAGTAGTTATTAGCCATTAGCTAGCTCTCATTACTAAAAAATAAATTACAAAAGTATTATTAATAATAAATCTAAACAGTGGCAAAGGTATCGTAAGTTACATAAATTCAGACAGGCAAATGCTGCTTCAACAATCAGTTAAAGAAAATAGTTTAGAAACCCTAGTTAGAAATAGTAAAGTACAATGTCTCCAGATACGCTCACCTGGCCTCATCCGGACTCTGCGAATGTACTTCTCTCCCAAGAAGTTTCGGATTTCCACAAGTGAGCCATTATCCTGTATAACTACGTTGATTGGGAAGTGAGCGTACACTGATCTCATCTTGTAACGAAATCCCTAGGATAAAGGACATCATCGGATACTGAAAGCAGAATACATTCATGAAGTTCATGAAGTAAAACAGATGCGTAAAGCTTACTGGAGATATCTAAACCCAAAATATATTGAAAATAGTTTCTTAACAAGGACAAGACACTGAGCCCAAGAGACATCCAGTTTATTGTTCATGCTTTCTTCCATACGCAGAACTTGTTTGACAGCACATGCAAGGAAAAAAGAGAAAAAAGCTACATCTTGGATGCTTAGAAAAGCTCTACTAAAGTAAAAGGCTATCTATTGTTGTCAGTAACAAAAATGACAAGTTATCCTATTTCAAAATGAAACTCACCAGTGTAACACCCTTTATCATGTTCTGTACATGGCTGCAAATTGTGCGAACTGTTGCCAGTTCCTTTCTGTTACCCCACCACTTGTCAACACGTAGCTGTGTTAAAAAAACAAATAGAATTTACAAAGCTTTCAGCTACACTTCAAAATTAGAAATGAAATGTTTTTGTGACAAACTAAGAGTGAAAATTTCAGGTAAACTACTTACAAGCCTTCCTAACAAAAGCACAAAGGTATTTTGTTTCTTTGAAAGATTATTAAAGGCCCACCTAGTTCAAGTCTTTTAAGTCCTAACTCCCAGACACATTAGAAATAATTTTTTCTTCGTATCTCATTACTAACAAATCTTCAAAGAAGCTGGAATAGATATTCTGACATCTTAAGCTGAAAGATGTTTTATCAAATGCTAAACACTGAACAGGTTGTTCCAAAGTCAGTCTCCTAGGTATTATCTATCAACTTTTCAATGTAACACTGTGTGGGTCCAGTGATGCTTGTGAAAAAGTAGCTGAAATCAGCCACGCTTCCCCTTTTTTTGTAGTTTTTAAATCAGTACAAAAATATTATGCATTTATTTAAAAACATCTGCTCTTCCAACGTAACTTGCCAATTCTGGAAATTAAATGTAAAGAAACAGTTTTATCTAGTTAAAGCTAGCCAGTTGATAAAACACAGCATATGACAATCAATTCCCTTCCCAGTAACCATCTGACTGTAACTACAAATGAAAATCAATCAACAAATTCACTCCAGTGTAACACGGAACTTAAGAATTCCACAGTTCTCGAGTAGGTCCCAAGGTTCCACGAGACCAACCTCTTTCAGAATACAGAGAAGTGAAAAATTAACTAACTTATCTATACCTAAAAATTTTGCTTCAATCTCTTATGCTATCAACAAATTTTAAAGCCAACTGTAAAGCCACCCTCCCTCTCTGGGCAGGTAAATGACCGCTGCAGCATTTACCTTCTTGTGTTTCTTCCCCAGGAGGGAGAGCTCCACATTGATGTGGTTAAAATCCCTTCGCAAGGTTCCTCTGGGACCCTTTACAATGACTGTCCGGCCCTTCAGTGAAACACTGACTAGAAATCAAAGACAAACGCACGTTAACGGGCTGCGGGGTCAGCACCACAAAACGCCTTTCGAACGCACACGCAGACGTACCTTGGTCGGGGATGTCAACGGTCTGGTTGCTGAGAATGGTCTTCATTCTGCAAACGACAACCGAAAGAAGCTGCAGACCCTCAAGGCAAAGCCCTTTTCCTAAGCCCTTTCCGCTCCTCCCCCGCACCTACCCCGTAACGCGTAACTACGGAGAGCCGACCCGACGCCCCCACCCCCCTCTGCCACCGCGGAGCCGCCACGGCGCCGGGCTCCGCTTCCAACACCGACACATCCCGTCCAGGCCCCAGAGGAGCGGCGAGAAGCGGCGGCCTCGGCGCTCAACTCCACAGCGGGGCCCAGCCCGGGCCTAGAACCGCCGGGGGAGGGAGGGGGCTGGGGAGGGCGCCATCCCGGGGGGTTCTCCCCCGCAGGGCTTGGGAGAGGACTCGCAGCTGGGCCCGGCGCCACCCCGGGAGGCTGCCCGCGGCGGATGGTCCCGGATGCCGCCGGCGGCCCGCGCCTCACCTCGCAGCAGGCAGAGCGGAAAGAGATAGCGTTTGACGTCATCACGTATTTGTAGCCGCTGCAGGCCCTCTAGCGTCATCACGCCGAAGTAGCCGTCTAAGAGGCAAGAGTAGCCGAGGTCCGATGCGCGTGAGGTGACTGAGGCGGACAGGCGAGGCGGCCGAGCACTGAGAGGATCGATCGGGCCGGCCGGTCCGGCTGCTCCGCGGGCACCGCCATGTCGCTGCTGCCGTGGAGCCGCTGCTGCGGGGCCGCCGCCGTCACGGCCACCCGGCGGCTGCTGCTGGCGCCTCAGGGACGGGTGAGTCAGCGCCGTGTCAGAGCCGTGTGCCGCAGGGGGGGAGCCGGACGGCCGCCTGCCAAGCGTACCCGGGTGGGCGCTGCGGCCCGACAGAAAGGAGAGCTCGGGACGGTCCCCCAGTGAGGGAACGGGGCGCATCGTGGCGGCAGAAGGCGATGCCGTTTTCCGAGCTCGTCTCTTCATGGCTGCGGGCCGCCCGGCTGGGTCGTGGGGCGTGACAGCGGTGGTTCACGGCGGGCAGAGCCCTGGGCGGGCTGTCACCAGCACCGGCCCGGTGGTGCGGGGGCCTGAGGCGGCCGGAGAGCTGCTGTGCACACGCACACCCACCCACACCCGCACTCAAAACCGAGCCACGGAGCCGCTTCACAGCCCGCTGCTGAGACCTCGGCTTGTGCTGTGTGTCCATCGAAACAAGGTCTGTCGCTTACTGACTTGGCAGCGTGTGGTTAATCGTCTCAACGTCCTGTTTATCAGCACCAAAATCTCAAATTAACCCATACAACGTTATTTTTATCCAAAACCTACATAACTCAGTTTGATATTAAGATATTTTGGAAGAGATCATGCTTTTTGTCTGTTTCACATGACTGAAAAAGAGCATTCATTACATGTTTGACTTAAAGGCAATTGGGAAGAGGCTTACACAAACTCTATGAAGTGTATATTAACCACCAAAAGGATAAGCAGTTATTTAGTATATAATACTAGTACATTTATAATTCAATAAACAAGTGTTGCATCTTTTAGGTGTCTGGGAGCCATGTGTGTAACCAGTACAGAGCATCAGGGGTTTTGCCAGAGGAAAAAAAAGAGTTTCTGCAAAATGGACCAGACCTACAAGACTTTGTATCTGGAGATCTGTTAGACAAGAGTGTGTGGGCTGAGTATAAAGGCAACTTAAAGCGTCAGAAAGGAGAAAGGTAATTGTGATTTTAAACAACTGTAGTTGCTTCCATGCAGTATCTTGCATGTTTAGTATTAACTTCAAAATGTATGCAATGGATTTTTGTTAAATTGTGTCGTGCTGGTTCGCTGATTTCATAATTTTTCAAGAAAGAACAAACACTTTCATTAACTTCAAATACGTAACAAAACATGAAGACATGGTGTTATTTTCTCGTTTGAGTGCTTGTGCCATGGCCTGTATTAAATTACCAACGTACATCAGTAGGTGACCTACTGATGTACCTTTGATGTCGAAAAAATATTATTGATAGAGTAGAACAAAAAAATGAAGACTAAATTAAAAAAATGCTGGAACTCCCCATATTTCCAGTTATAAATTTGATCCAACTTTGTGATAGCTGTGTAACATACACTGCCATTAATTGTTGCAGTCGCCTGTGTGGCACTATTAAATCCCACTGCTACAGTTAACAGTTTTAAACTTTCCAATGACAACAAACTCCTACTCTTAAATGTTGGGGTGATGATAAACATGGAAGAGAGAAGGCTGTTATGACTATGAATGATGTTACTATTGGTTGCTAAGTTGCGTCAGTTTTCAAAGAACCTTTCCTATTTGGGATCCGTAAGAAATTAACGTGGATCTATGAAATTAATGGAAGCTTACCATCTAAATAATTTATTAATCTTTATGTTTGCTTAATGTTATTCAGGCTGCGACTTCCTCCGTGGCTGAAAACAAAGATTCCCATGGGAAAGAACTACAATAAACTAAAGAATACCTTGAGAAGTTTAAATCTTCACACGGTAAATCTAGTACCAACCAAGTTTTCCTGTAGAAATAAGGCATTTTTTACAGTTACAAAATTATTTCTCTGTGGAAGACAGGTAGAAATCATGTTTTGCATGATCTGCAATGCAGAAACCAAGGCCAAAGCTGATCCTTTTTGCCAGCAGTGAATTTTACCCATAAAGAATGGAGACAAATTCAATACAAATTTAAATACTAGGGTTTAGTACTTGCATCACCAAAGAGATCAGAAGATGCTTTATGTGACTCTTTTTAATGGAAATGCACACGATTTCAGAGGTACATACATGTTTTGCATGAAAAGAAATTCTAGAAATATATGTATTTCATTAAATATACCTTCTGCATGGTAAAAAGTGGTGGGTATGCAAGGAGAGCTTTTTTACTTTTTTTTTCCCCCCCCGAGTACGATCATGCTTTGATGAATCATAGACTTTGTGAACATTTTAGCAATTTTTAAATTTAAAATGTTAATGACAATCTGTGCTAATTAATAAGGCAGTTATGTGGTTGAGGTTTTGGAGTTGTAAAGTAGAGGAAAAGAGCTGTAATGGGTGTCAGGAAACAATTCTTCTCTTCCTAGCTATTCTACTGACTTCTTATAGAGCAACATGTAACTCTGTTAATCTCATGTATCATCAATTATGTTTTGTTTAGAGACTACTGTTGATGAATAATAATAATTTTCAGTAACAACACTGTAAAAAAGACAAGTCTATTAGTGTCTTTTAACTTCAGGTATGTGAAGAGGCACGTTGTCCCAACATTGGAGAATGCTGGGGAGGTGGTGAATATGCTACAGCTACAGCTACTATTATGGTAAGCCATTAACCATTTCTTAAGTATTCTGTTAATGTTCGAGCTGTTCGTAGTGTATTGTTGGATCTCCACTGTAGTGGAGTGGGTTTATTACAAGAAATTTAGAGTAAAACACTGTCCTAGGGTTTTTTTTTTTGCTTAGTATTGGGATCGATCTGACCTAGCTTATGCAGCGGTTTCTCAGCTGAGCAATAGTGATGTGTACAACGTAAAGGTAGGAATGTCTTTCTTATTTCAGCTGATGGGTGACACATGCACTAGAGGCTGCAGATTCTGTTCAGTAAAGACAGCAAAAAGCCCACCTCCACTGGATCCCCAGGAGCCTTACAACACAGCAAAGGCTATCGCTGAGTGGGGCTTGGATTATGTCGTATTGACGTCTGTGGACAGAGACGGTTAGTATGTTGTCACTCATGTCTTCCAGTCTAAGCTCTCATATGTGTTACGGGGGATAAATGCAGATCTTGATAACCATTTATCACTCGGCACAGTTGTTGAAGATTACTATTTTAAAGCAGTCAACAGTGCTGAAACTTCGGGAAGTTTCTACATATTCTTAGTATTTCTGTATGTCTGGTGAAATATAACAAAGCACACTATTATTAAACATTAAAATATTACACTACTGTATTAAATATTTTAACAATTTTTTTTCCTCAAAAAGCATACAAATGCACAGTGTTCTATTATTTGATCAGAAAAAAACTCCCCACAAACATTCATATACAATACCATTACAGAACTTCCTTCCAAAAACTAAACCTGGAATACATAACAAAACTGAAAGTTGCCTCTTTCTAAGGTTGTAGTAGCTCCTTTGTGGTGACACCACATAGGTGGGGAAAACCATTGTAAAGACTGTTCAGTATGGTGGAAAATCCAGTAGCTTCAAAGTGGCTTACAATAAAAAAGCAATAATATATGTATTTCAATTTTTGTGGAACTATTTCTCAGACCAAAAGCATAACTAGATAAAGCTGTTCTGTGCTCAGGCTGACAGTGAACCTAGAGACAGGTAAATTTGGAGCGCACATTTGAAGTATGCCCTAGATGATCACAGTTAGACTTTGTGCAGAATGCTTGGTAGAATATCTGTTGTAAACCTTTGGCATAAGCTGTAAGATAAGACTGGGGTTTGACTGCTTTATTATTTTGCATTTAAATTTGAATCTGTAGGGGTTTTGTGGCTTTGCTAATATGTAAATACATTTCTTGAACAGAAAGGTTAACTGAATAATTGAAATGCTTCTAGATATGCCTGACGGTGGAGCAGAACACTTTGCAAAGACAGTCTCTCATCTGAAAGAAAGGTATATCATGAATGTGTTACTATTATTATTAAAACTTTAGAATGTGGTACTGCATATAGGTCAAAACAACCTTTAGCTGAGTTGTTCCAGGGGCCATGCAAATACACAAGTCTGTCTGTAGCCCATCTGTGTCCCTTTCTTTCCCCCTGTTTTTCATGTTTCATATAATGGCCCCAAAGCATTTTTAATTTGGATGCATTTCCAATGTAGCCCAGGCTTATTTAAAGCTAAGCGCTGGATTATTTCTTTGAACAGGCAGCTGGTTTACCAGGAAATGAGTACATACTTTTGAGGTACATTCATTCTTGAAGCTTGAGGCTCAAACACAGTGGATTTAGATAACAGTGTCACCACATGACAGGAGAAGTCGGGTGTCTCTTTCAGCCGCGATGAGATTGCTTTGCACTTTCCCACAATGGCTGTTTCTAAGCCTGTGATTGTACCTTCCTGCTCTCCCTAGCTGTGCTTTCTTCACTCTCTACATGGGTGCCCTGTACATCATTTGGTAGCATACTTGTCTACCTGCAGATTTAATTCGAATAACCTCATTTAAGAGTTTATCCAGTGTATCTTGGGGCTTGAAAGGTTCCTGCAGTTTTCCCCGCCTGCCTTTCTGAGCTGAAAGCTGGCTCCTGGACACACACATGAGATTCCAGGGCAACAATGCAGAGTTGTCTTATCCCAGTAGGCAGGATTATAGCTCCTCTGTGTTTTGGAGTTATGACATTAAACTCAAGTTAACCTGCAACAGAGACACATGGAAAACCATGTATAAACAGTGAATGTGATTCTTTAAGAGACTGTTGGAATAGCTTTTATATTTATTATTTTTCATTCTATTTCAGCTCGCATCAGTAAAATCAGGAATTAAACAAATGATGTTTTGTTTGAATTGTAATACAAGTACTTGCAGAAATCTTTTGGTTTGGAATCGTATCCCAAATTAACTTTGCTTTGCCTATTAAAAGTGTCATTTAGTTATGTTTGGTTTTTTGCTATATTGAGTTTTTTAGCAACAGTGACACAAATCCCACAGATGTGTTCATTTTGTCTCTCCTTTTCAGGAATTCAAAAATCCTGGTAGAATGCCTAACTCCTGATTTTCGAGGGGACCTTAAAGCCGTGGAGAAAGTAGCGTGTTCGGGACTGGATGTGTACGCCCACAACGTGGAGACGGTACCGGAATTACAGAGGTAAGCAATAGCAGTATGTATAAATGGACGCGGAAGAAAGTACAAACAGACAAGGGCTTTCGTAAAAGGACTCTTGTGCGAAAAGGGGTAGCCGGAGCCGTTTAGATCCGCATCGATGCTCTCCTGCCGGTCCCGGCCAAGGCGGGGCTGGACTGGGCTGCGCAGGGCAGGGCTGGCGGGGCGGGGCGGGACCGGGCTGGCGGTGCAGGCCGCCGGCCGGGCCGTGAGGCGCAGGGCGAAATGGCGCGGGGCGCGCCGCCGGCCGGGCCCGCTCCCAGCCTGCCTCGCGCGCGCCGCCGCCGTGCCCGCCGGCAGAGGGCGCCCGCGCCACGCGGTCCTCGGGCGGTGTCGCCTCACCCCGGCCGCCGCCGCGCTGGGCCGGAGGAGCCGCGCCTCGGCCCCGCCGCCCCAGCCGCGCTTCCTGAGCCCCGTCGGGCGGCGGCCGTGGCGGCGAGGGTGGCCGCAGCCGGCGCAGGGGAGCCCAGCTCTGATGCCCGAACTGGGGCGCATCCCATCACCTGCGGTGCTTCCGGGGGGTTTCTGCCGTTGTCAAACTACGCAGCTAAAACCTCTAAGTTGCCCCTTTCACTTTGTGGAAACTAGTACAGCACACCTTTCTTGGCATCTCTAACTTCTGTGCACCCTCTCTTGTTTTTTCCCCTTGTGCTGAAAATACAAAAAGGAAGGTCCGTGATCCCCGAGCCAACTTTGAGCAATCCATACGTGTGCTGAAGCATGCTAAAGAAGTCCAGCCCGGCATCATTTCTAAAACCTCCATTATGTTGGGGCTAGGCGAGACTGATGAACAAGTATATTCTACAATGAAATGTAAGTTGGTGTTGAAATACATGCCAAAATTCACAGGTATGAATTTTCTTGTGCTGGGAAACAGACATAAGCATCTTTGCCTCTACATGCGGATCAGTTTCCTGGTACAGGAAATGTTTTCTCAGCTTTATGGGAAAAAAAGTTTGGTTAAAAAAGATTGAACTTCTGAAATATTTTGCTTTCATATGGCTTTCAGATTTTCAGACAATTTGAAAGGTAGACCCAGCTCCTGTTGATTTCAGTGGAAGTTTTAACGATCTTTGTGTGACTGTATTGATATTCTTATCTTTTACTTTTTATCATTAGTTAAATAATGAGTTTGCAACATAGTTGCCTTATTGTGCATTCCTTTTTAGAAATAGGAGGCCTTATTGTTTAAAAGAATTTATTTTGGCTTACTTAGATGTAAAAAAAAGTTATCCTTGGAGTTGTAGCATGTTGTTATGTTTTCATATAAATGTGTTTTTAAGAGGAGAAAATTTCACAGTGGTAAGTGAATGCAGTGCACCAGAAAGAAGAAATTCATAAATCCTGTGCATTTGTCCCATACCCTGAAAGAATGCCTACCTTGTACTTTATTTTGTACACAACAACCCATATTTAGAATGCAGTGATGCAGTTTTTCTGCAGCTGCCCCACAATCTGGACCATAAAATTACAGTTCCTGATTCTCCCATTCTTCCTGCCTAGCATTCCCTAGCCACAAGAATATGAAATTTCAGATTTGGTGCTATTTGCTTGCAGGCTGCTTTCATGGATGTATTTAAAGACAAACTGTTACCCACCACATTCATTCAGTAACTAATTTTGTTCCCCTTCCCTCCTCTGGGTGTGAGTTAAAGAACATGTAAATGTGCTGATATTGAACCAGCTTCTTTACAGAACCATTTCAATCTGAACAGAGCTTCCAGGGTAACAGTCAGTGTAATGCTGTAGTCAAAACACTGTCTTTTTCTTCCTTTTGACATGGGGCAACCAGCCCAAGTAGCCAGAAAATATATGGAGATGTTGATGCAAAGTCCGATTCCTCAGCCATCCCTTTGTTCAGAATATCTGCTAGCTGCAGTGAACATAATTCTTCAGGCGAGCTGACTATCAGGTGTCTGGATTTCTCTCTGTAAGCAGACTACCTGAACTCATTTGCTATATATTGATTCTAGTATATACTCAATTTTATCAGACAAAGTTTGAGATTCTGCAGGCATCAAAACTAACATATATTCTAAGTGTGTAAATCTGGCAAAAGATGTGGGCAATTTCCCTTGGGTTTATAGTTCTGTAGAACTGTCCGCATCTTTTCACAATGAAGACTCTTGAACCAGTGGAGTGGTGCCAAGTATCTGTGCATGCATCCATTTTTTGTCAAATGCAGGTTCTGACCTAAAGCCACAGTGAAAAGCATTAAGATAAAAAAAGACAAGAGCATGTCGTCTTTGCAGAGAGACACATGACTGCTGTGAGTGCAGCGCACTGGTATTCTCTCTAGCTTTAAACTAGATAGCTCAGGTCTTGCAGTAGCATGGGGCTTGGAATGAGAGATATGGCTATTGCTCACAGAGGTTGCAAGTTCCCTTTGCTGGAGAGCAGAATGTAACCCCTGCCGGGTGCTGCAGGGTGACCTTTGCTCAGACTTGGAAGGAGGCTGTTTTTGAATTGCTGACAATCCCTTGTGATCCTTCTGCCACTAACAAGAAATTTTGTTTTTACAGTATTGCGGGAAGCAGATGTAGATTGTTTGACCCTAGGACAGTACATGCAACCAACAAAACGTCACCTAAAGGTAAAAATACCTTTAATTTACAGGCAGCATTATGGTCCGTACTGTGCACAGTCAAGCTGCGTCTTTCTAAAATGAGGCTTGATACACGTCCTTACCTTAACTGCAGATGTTAGGGAAAATTTTCTTCCTTATTTAATCTGATCTTCATCTGTTATGGACTCTTCACTAAAAACAACCTCAGCTATCTAATCCCTTCCATCTTCTGCAGGCTTCCTATTGCTACTTTCTACTACCAGCTGGGGAGATAGCTGGAGCTGAGGCGTCATTCTGGAAAACAAGAGCCTCAGTGTATGTCTCGAACATAATCGCTCAAGCCAGCTCCCCTTCGCTATCTCATAGGCTCTCTCTTAATGGTGCCACTTCAGCTGGAGAAATTACCATTTTTCTACTTCTGTAATCTGTCCAGATCTCAAGTCTCTGTTCTGCTACTTTGTTTCACTGAAATAACTGTTAGTGAAGAGATTTGTAGGACTATTGTATTATATTTTTTTAACTAACTTGGACAAAAAGGGTTTGCTTGAAAGGACCATTCAAAAACAGTGAAGAAAATGATAAAGCAGCAACTGGAAATTAAATTCTAAACTTTTCAGCTAAATAGAAAAAGCAAATAACATGCATTCTTTTGGTACAAAGCAGAGAGAAAATTCAGTTTGTGTCTTGACTGCTAAAAGTTTTGGAATGGCAAATTTTGAACTTGTGATACAACTGTGTTTCATGTCACTACATGTTAGCTATAGCCATTTCTTTTGCAGTAATACCTGATCAAAATGAATTCTTTTAACTCAGGTTGAGGAGTACATAACTCCCGAAAAATTTAAGTACTGGGAAAAAGTGGGAAATGATCTTGGATTCCATTACACCGCTAGTGGGCCTTTAGTGCGCTCCTCCTATAAAGCAGGTAAATTACTGAAAAACATTAGATTCTTTATCACAGAACATGTTAATATATAAAGTTAAAATGGTGAAGTAATATGCAACAAAGCTCACCTTAGCTCAAGGACACCTCATATAGTCTTTTTTTTTTTATTTACACTTACTGTCTTCTATAGGAACTCTAAATGCATCAGTAGGACAGTAATTGGTATTTGTACAATTGCTGTGCTGCTTAAGCTAATTTTTTTTGCCATACCTAGTTTGTACTATGCTCGATGCGTGATGTGGAATAAAGGGTACCGATTTGCAAGTTTTCCTTTACATTCTGCCTCTTGGACATGTCGGGGTTTAATGGCAGGGGAGGGCCTTTGTTGTTTGTGATGTAATTTCGTTGCTTTAGGCAGAATTTATTTGCAGTGCCCTAGAAATAATTAGATACATTTATGGCACTGGTCCGGGGCACCTTGCATCTGAGACTGTTTTAATGCCAGCTCAAACAAGATTTATAGCAGGTTTCACTATAAGTTGCTGATACTTTATGAAATCAGAATTAATTTTTAATTAAAGCAATTCACCTTTGCCTATTGGCAAACACAAAGAAGCAGAGCTATTTCACAAAATTGGGCATGAGGAAAATCAGGATTTTGGGGGTGGAGGGGTTGCTTGTTGGGTTATGGGTTTTGGTTTGGGGTTTTTTTACATCCCTGCTGTATGTATTGAAAGTGCTGTTGTGTAGAATTTAATTACTATAAAATACTGGTAAGAACAATTGTATTGTAGAATAGAATACTCAAGTAAGATTGTGTATTGTTTTGCTTTATTTCATTGAAATACCTACAAATAATTTTGG
Source organism: Grus americana (assembly GCF_028858705.1). Lineage (NCBI taxonomy): Eukaryota > Metazoa > Chordata > Aves > Gruiformes > Gruidae > Grus > Grus americana. The sequence goes on from NC_072855.1 coordinate 25,621,520, forward strand.
TGCTTTTTGCCTTTTAATTAGGTGAATTCTTCTTGAAGAATTTAGTAGAAAAAAGAAAGACAAAAACCATCTGAAAATGAGAGTGAACCTATTTAAAGCAGCCAATTTTAAGGATCCTTTTTTCAGCGCATAATTATACTCAGTTCCAGAAATGCAGAAGACCAGATGGTGGATGTATGAATAAACTTACTATCTGTGCAGAACACTTTTCTCTCACCAAAAAACTTCGTGTTATTTTACCTAATTCCTCCTGGCAAGGCTGCAACTACATAGTAGTTCTAGTGTTCAGCAAAAAGTCAGAACTGACAGAACTGACTTTTTAAAGAGCGATGGAACTGATGTGGAAGAAATGTAAGCTGAAAAAAATATCAGACATATTTAAGTGAACAGGTTTGATACTACCATGAGTGTTGCTGCAGTTAATACTTGTGAAGATGCTAACAACAGGTAATTCAAAAGGTACTGATATTTTGGTGTATCTTACCATTATGTCACACAAGCTTGTAGGGGCTCTGGGAAATAGAGGACTTCTAAAGCAGTTGTGTATGTGACAAGGGACCATATTACGGCTGTCTTGAACCACACCAGAGAAAGTATCATTAATGCTTTTTCAAGAGATAGTATCTCTTACCTGCATCTCAAGAAAGTGAGCTGTACCATTCTGATAGCTAATGCTTTTCAGGTGCTTGCCTGTCTCAAGGTGTGAGCCTTGATAAACACAAGGTATCAAGTTGAAGAAAACAAGAGCCCTTTGTGGCAAGACGATTAACCTTGTGTAAATACCATATAATTTAAACCATGTGGAAAATCAGAGTTGCCATAACAGCATAAATAGAGCTACCCCTAATTTTGGGTACATGACTGTAACAAACCCCACTGAGTTGCACAGGTGTTTCTCCAGTATTGGGTATGGAGAAGTGCTGCTGTTCTGTACTGTGCTTCTACTCCACAGGTATCTTGTCATTAAAGTTAAACCCACAGTCTAAGGGGGAGGTGGTTGTGTTTGATTGGTCTTGTTACCTGCCCCCTTGAGACCTGGTCTGGCTGTTCAATCCAAATGCAGAGAAGTAAGCTGCATCATAGACAAAATGTGAAATCTGTTACATATCATACCAAGCTCAAGCAGAAATAAAAGTATGGCTTATGGTATACTGGCAGCTGTAAATTCTTCACTTTACAGTCACAATAGTTCAAAGTGCATCTCTCCCTAATAATTCTCAGTTGTCTGCTATGGACATTAGATACTCTTTTTGAACTGGCTTCAGCTCTATCTTCATGAAGTTATTTGGGAAACATGCCAGGAATTTGCTACCTGGTCCCAAACTCTCATCAAGCAGGTAATCCTATGGCTGGCTATAGTGCTTTCCTCAACTACTGTAGTCTATATGAAGGAGAGTGGAACCTCTGCCCACTCCCTACTCAGCAAGATGCCAGAAGGAAGATAGCTCATTAGCAAGTTAATATATAGGAGAAACTTGGTATCATCATGAACAACAAAAATCAGATTACACCACTAAAGCCAGTGATGCACAATTGGCACTTCACAAAATGAAGTATGAATTATAGCAATATTAAAGCATTATGAAGACAAATAGCCTTAAGCTAGAAGGAGTGTACTAATTAAACAGTGTAATGGAAGTGTAAATTAGGGGGAGAGAAACCTGAACCATGAGAAACAGAGGGCAAGAACAGATAAACAGAAATCTTAATAGCTGTACTTTGTAACAGCAGAGAGAAAGGCAAGGATTGTTTTTATTAAAAAAATTATACCATTTTAAAGTTATAATACATTTTAAAATTTAAATTAAGAAAAAAATCTGACCTCTAGTCTTGGAAAGACCAAGCATACTTTAAGCCAAAAATGCACTGCTTCAGCTGAAGTATGCTGGATACCAGAGCAGTGGAAAGTTATTGACTATGGTGAGGAAATGCAATACTCCCTCCACAGCAGCAGACAGGGAGGGGTGCAACATTAACTCAAGGATACCCCCACATCTAACAGCTGCCAGCCTTTAATAATATTAGAGGTCCTACTATAAATAATGGTTTTGACTTGCCTACAGAGCAGATTTAACAGAGTATTACTGTAGCTTTTGCCAAGTTACTGCTCTTTCAGCAGATCAACACCAGAAATAGGGAAAAAGGAATTCTGAGCTATACAGTTATTATCAAACTCTGACAAGAGGACATTGCACAGCAATTACCCATGACTTCTCTACAGTGAGAGAAATAATGCTTCTGGAATGTTATTTCATGTTGGAGTTATTTTATGAATTGCTGCTGGGTGGTTTGGAAGATGATCTCACACTTCTACACAACTGTCTGCCAGCTGGTACCAAGTTTCAGAAGCTATATGTAAGCTATTTTCTAACTGAATGTTTTGCTCTGGTTTCTGAGGAAAGCAGTCACATCTTGACTTCATAGATTTTTATTTTGTTTGATTTTAAGAGTCTTTGAGGACCTCTCACAATTTGTACTATAAAAATGACAAGTCTTAAAGTGTTTTTCCTAGTTAAGAAGTCCTGCTTTTACAGCCATCTTCCCTCCCTATTGCCCATTCAGTTTTTCCCTAACTATATGTTAGAGCACCAAACTCTCACAGAACTCCTGCTTATAAATTCAGTGCAGGTTTCATGACTATCTCAATTTTGTTTCTGATGAAGTTTCATGTTTAGTGACATTTTCTTTTTGTATGTCAATCGCTTCATTCTGTCAGTTTGTTTCACAAAGCAGCCATAAAATATTTTAAGAAACATTAATCTTCCTTGCAATCAGGAAAACATCAAACTGAGTTTTGGGAATATGATTTCAAGTTGACACAGACACTTTAAAAGAATGAATAGTCTTTTTTAGCATCATTACATCAATCTACTACACTGTGCGAAGCATAATTAAATGTTATGCAGCTGACTAGAGAACTGCTACAGCTTCCAGTGATTTCAAGTCTTTAGGTTAAATCAACAAAGCCAGAGTACTCATTTAAGAGTAGTTTTAATTTTTTCCTACTTCATCAATAATTAATATTTGTCCCCTTCATTTAAAAATAAAATGTCAAGTATTTATGCTTCTTTACTACAACATGTTGCAACTTGTTGCAGATGTTCAGCTTGCAATAGAAATTCCCAGCTTGGAACAGAAAAAGCAAGTGATGAAAATTGACTCCAGTATTCCTAAAGCAATCATAGATAATCCATTATGCTTTCCTGCATTGTTGTACAATTCATTTCAAACTTTAGCTGTTGAACAAGATTATAGTACTACTGTAAAGTCTAGATCAACAGAAGAACCTCAAATGATAGAAATGTAAACCTGTTGACCAATACAAAATCTCACCACTACTTCACCATGCAAATCTCATGAAGTTCAGCAAGGCCAAGTGCAAGGTCGTGCACCTGGGTCAGGGCAATCCCAAGCACAACTACAGGCTGGGCAGAGAAGGGATTGAGAACAGCCCTGAGGAGGCCTTGGGGTCACTGGTGGACAAGAAGCTCAACATGAGCCAGCAACGTATGCTTGCAGCCCAGAAAGCCAGCCACGTTCTGGGCAGCATCAAAAGCGACCAACAGGTCAAGGGAAGTCAATTCCCCCCCTCTACCCTGCTCTTGTGAGACCCCACCTGGAATACTCTGAGGCCCCCAACATAAGGACATGGAGCTGTTGGAGCAAGTCCAGAGGAGGGCCATGAAGATGATCAGAGGGCTGGAGCACCTCTCCTATGAGGACAGGCTGAAAGAGTTGGGATTGTTCAGCCTGGAGAAGGCTCCAGGGAGACCTTATTGCAGCCTTCCAGTACCTAAAGGGGGCCTACAAGAAAGCTTCAGAGGGACTGTTTATCAGGGACTGTAGCGATAGGACAAGGGGTAATGGCCTTAAGCTGAAGGAGGGTCGATTTAGATTAGAGATAAGGAAGAAATTCTTTACTGTCAGGGTGGTGAGGCACTGGGACAGGTTGCCCAGAGAGGTTGTAGATGCCCCATCCCTGCAAGTGTTCAAGGCCAGGCTGGATGGGGCTTTGGGCAACGTGGTCTAGTGGAGGGTGTCCCTGCCCATGGCAGGGGGGTTGGAACTAGATGATCTTTAAAGGTCCCTTGCAACCCAAACCTTTCTATGATAATTGCTCCTATACTAACTACTCTTGGTCAAAACCATGTTTGTTCTATTCACTTGCAATATTCTTGGCTATCATATGCCTGGAACCAGATTAGTTTTAGCTGCACAAAGGGTTGAACACATACACAAAAACAGTACATCTTGCCTAGCATTTACAATTTGTCTATACACAATTTATGCCATCTACATCATATTATTCATAGGCTTGTTTAAAGCTGGATTTGCTTCAGGTGTTTTATTCACATTTATGCAGTGAAAAGCAGTGTTACTGTGGGATTGTGTTTTAAGACCCCATACAAAGAATTTCAGGGTACAAGAGTCCATTACTCATATTACACAATTCTCATCAAGAATTACATGCTGTAAGATTCCATAGACAAAGCCTCAATAGCATTAAAACCCATCTCTTAGACACACTATTCAAGCCTTCAAAGCACAAATACAAGTCATCCCTAATTCTTATTTCCCTGGCAACTGCACTCCGAAGATGATGGCTTATGATTCAGTGCTGCAAAAGCTTCCAAAGCTCGCTCTGTTGGCCTGCGGTAAGGTTCTCTTGCATGTACGCAAAGTAAGTATTGCAGCATCCCAAAAGCCTGTGCCACCAGCTGTTCAGATTGATTCATCCCCCTATCCCAGTGTCCCACTAAAAGAATGCAGCCACCAAGAAACTAAAGCTGTTTCTCCAACAAAGCAAGGCAAATGCCACTACCAGTTTTACCCCTTGTAGCTCCTCAAAGGATCTGCCACTCTACCTTTCCTAAGAAAAGGGAGTTAAGAGTGATCCCACTATAATGAACTTGCCTATTCTTTATCAATTAAGCCGCAAGTCACTATCCAGACTTTGACCACATCTGCAGGCAAACCAGAAAAGGAATAACAGTATAGCACCTAGCTCCTCTGTCTCCTTGGGACCATGTGTGAAAAGCTACTGGAAGCCTCAGGAACACTGACCAGCCTTAGAGCTCTTGCACATTCCTAACGGGAGCAATGCTTCACACAAGAGTTTAATGGTTCAACCATCCACTTCAAATCAATGAGGACAAGTCCCATGCAGAGGCACTACTATTATGGCTGTGTGCAAGTTTCTGAAAAGCATCCTGATTTTCTGAAGCCTCCCTGTTAAGATGAGCCCTGAAGCAGTGCTGTGCTACCCTGAACATAGTTCAGGCCAAAAGATCCTTGAGCACAACTTGTCAATACCCTCTCAATCCCCAAGGAGAGGTGACCAACTTGCCCTCTCAGGTGCTAGGGGGCGGAGGTAGTCAAGAAGATGTCTACCTGCAAAGACAGAGTACCTACCAGCAGGATTACAATGCTTACAGATACAGCTGTATTACAGGGTCCTCCCTGCTCTGTGGGGGTTGTATCAGAGCAGTGCTAGTGAATCAGGAAGAGATGATGGCATGATGAAAGATGACAGTTTGATTTTAAGCCCCCATGGCTCCCACTCACTTTGACTAGCTTCTGATCTGCTCCTCATGGAAGAGTTCTATGATAGGACAAAGAGCCCAAGGCATATTTGCCCATAGCACTCAGTCATTGCTGCATCCCAAGTCCCTGTGTGGAAGCCATTAACATGCCAAATTCAAAAGCATCTGGCTTAGAGATACTGCTATTTCAGTCAGGTAGCTGTCTTGTATTGTCTACCTAAGTTGTTATACATGTTCCTTAAATCTTCAAATTGCTGTCCTAAAGCTTAAATTGTATCTGTACTTCTGCAGGTAAATAAGTTTTGGTAACAGCACTCATTGCAAAGATGCCACTGATCTTATGCTCTGTTTAACTATTGATATAGCATACCTGAAGACACCTGTTGACTAAATTCAGAAGGTATTATGGGACTAGTTACAGGATTATTCTCTATTATTCATCTAAGACATCTATGCCTTCTAGTCTGAAACCTGTTCATGGTCATCTTTCTCTATCCTCCCCTCCATCTCACAACCCCATGCAACAAGCCAAACACAAACTTTGTCATATCAAGGATTTTAATAGCACTGGCCAATTGAGAATAATAAAAACAAGTAGAAATAAAGTAATAATGAAGGCAAAAACAACAAGATAACATAGGAAGTATTCATTCCTGCTAATTAAATGAGGTAGCAAGCTGACTAACTTATGGGGCTGAATTTTTATGTTTAATAATTTCTTAACAGCAGAGAATAATTTTTGCAGATTTGTTAAGAAAGCTGCTTTCAGATGAAGTACTGCAAGCAGAAAGAAAGGAAAAAAGATAACCATCAGGTAGCTTTGAGGCCAACATTTGCCTTCTACTTGGACAGACACCAAATTACAGTAATTCTGCTTCAATTCAATATTCAAACAAGCAGAACACTCCTCCGCTGAAGATGAATTGTATTGCTGTTACTTAGGAAAAACTTGCCCCAGGAATCTGATTAGATCAATAGTTTAGATGGGTGCAAATGGAATGTAGGCAAGACAGCCAGAGAACCAAAAGTGAAGATCTGCCAGTGGATCAGTTTATAGCTGCTAGTCCACTGTCTTTAGTTACATGATAGATGCCTGCAGAACCATCTGGCCTCCCAAGAGATGCAGTTTAGACCACATCAGTGCCCACTGATCCCAACTGGGATCAGGGTATTATTGGTGCAGTTACCTCTGGTTTAGGGCTCAACCCAAATCCTATCAAATTCACTTAGAACTTCTGACTTCAATGTCAGTCAGAGCAAGCATTTAACTGGGCAAAGAATTACCCCAAAAGAAAATGAAGAATCAGTGGGACCAAAATTCCTGATTACTTTAGTCCAGTTATGGACAGTGAAGAGATATTCTATTTCTTTTGCTTTTGTGTCACTTGAGATGTTTAAAGTGCAGTTTAGGAACATTTCTGGAAGCAGAAGTCTGCAGTTTGAAGGTAACTTTTCCACTTGAGATTCATTATTAAAAACAGGTCGGTACCATCTTCAGTAACCAAAAAGAATTGCTATAAAAATAGAGATTTGAAAATAGACTGAATTCACATGTACCAGGTACCATTTATAGTGTAAAACTGGTTTTTAGTTTATGAAAAATATCTTTCCTTAAAAAAGCATAGGCTTTCAGTTATTATCACTAAGAAGGTCCACAGAATTCCTTCAGTACCTATTAAACATTATACTCTAGGCTTTTTGACAGGTGGGTCCTGGAGGCTGAACTTAGGAATTTCACATGAAGAAGCAAAAGGAATTCTTTTGGCTGACACCTTCTTCCCAATTGTTTCAATCTGAAAGAGAAAACACATTTAGGAAGTGAGTGTGGCAAGCTAACAGAATTGCATCAGCCTATGAAGAATCTACAAACTAAATCCAGGACCACAACTACATTTCATGAATGCTAGAATAATACAAGCCAGAAAGCAGTGTGCCCAGGGACAGTTTCTGGGATTGGAGTTGCAAACAGGTTTCTAAAAACAGCTTTTCACAGGTACCTGCTTTGCCTATTTAAAGCTGCATCTTGCTAATTTGAACATTTATGCGCCTCAGCTTCTGTAGGACTATCAGTACAAATATCAAAATGTTTCCAGGTATTTAGAAAGCAGGGGTTTGGCCTCCTTCGTCTAACAATTTATATCAGTAAGTTAGGATAGAAGCAGCTTTTTCCCCCTCCTTAATGCAGTGGGATGTTTTTGAAACAGGCTCTGAAAGGCCAAAGGCAGCCAACTCTATAGAAGAGAAAGTATGTAACACAGCTGACATGTAATCCAGGTACTGCAAAATTCAAAGAGTGAGACAGGTTCCCCTGATTTTTAGGTCAGAACTTGTAGAGGACAAAACACCAGTTAGTAAAATAGTTCAGATGCTCAGTGAGGAGAGCTGTAGCTTTCCCTCTGAAGTAGTACAGGGAAGATGCAAAGCACCGAAAGACAATGTATTAATTTAAGCTATCTTAAGTAGTAAATTTAAACAGAAGTTCAATGATTATGTTCTAGACATTTAAACAGTTAGTTCAGATGTACAACTCTTTTCAATGTGCTGATGTAATCAAGTAGTTATGTCAGCTATATGTACTATATTTGCCTGTAACAGCTTCAATGGACTGGTTAAAGCAATTTCTACAAGCCTGTTCACAGTGTAATAATCATGTGTAGTTAAGCAGGGAAAACAGCGGGAGAGAAAGTCTACGGCCCTTATGCAATTAATCACAGTACTCAGGAGTACACAGAATGAAACAACCAAAACACACATCTGATCTGGCTTGTAGATTTTATACTGATTATGCCTGGCTGAAATGCTTCTATCAGATTATTCAGGTGATTTTAGTATTAGTCAAGTTCTGCCTATGCAAGAAGTGCTTCAAGGCACATTTACACTGCTGAATGTTGACAGCATAGGCTGATGTAGTTTGGATTTTAACAGAGTATCAGTCTACAAAAACAGGAAGGTACTGGAGGAAGAGAGCACTAGTGATGAGACTGAAGTACAGATGGGTTTAGATTTAAATCCTCACCTGAAGACATTTTTTCCCCTTGCTACAGAGTCATTGCAGAGCAAAAGCAAGAGAGAACAGAGAGCAAAAGGAAAGAAACGTAAGAGTCAGCATCACCCAGGTGATTACCTGGAAGCCAATGACTTGTAGCTCATTGTGAAGATCATCTAGAACTCTCCTACCATCAAAGATAAATGCAGGCTTCAGCATCTTCTTATGAATACGTTCATAATCCAACTCCTGCAATGGGCAATTAAAGCAGACAGAATAGATAAACAGCATAACACTCCTTTTCTTTAAGTTTAATTTGAAGATAACATTTTTACCTTAAACATGTCCCATTCAGTGCAAATCACAAGGGCATGAGCTCCATCACAGGCTTCATAGGGGTCTTTACTTATAGTGACCAACCGAGACACTGTAACAGAAGGAAAATACAGTTTTATTATGCACATGTCTTTAGTACCAGTCTGGTACTCTCCTGACAAACTAGTCTCCTTCCTTGCCCTACTCAAACAAGGAGCATTTCAGGACAGAAAACATCTCTAGATGAGTGACAAGACATTTGTCACTGATTTTACTTATTTAAATGAAAGCAGCTGTCACCTGGCATCTGAATAGAGTCAGGGCACTTAAGTATTTGAAGTTAAGCCTTCAAGTTTGATTTAAACAATCAAGAGCACCTCTAGAATTAGAAGTTACATGGAGTGTTCAAATTTCTTGTTGTACAAGGACAGACATGGAGCTGCTGGAGAGAGTCCAGAGAAGGGCCACAAAGTTGATCAGAGGGCTGGAGCATTTCTATGAGGACAGGCTGAGAGAGTTGGGGTTGTTCAGCCTGGAAAAAAGGCTCTGGGGAGATCTAATTGCGGCCTCCCAGTACCTGAAGGGGCCTACAGGAAAGATGGTGAGGGACTGTTTATCAGGGAGTGCAGTGATAGGACAAGGGAATTCTTTACTGTGAGAGTGGTGAGGCACTGGAACAGGTTGCCCAGAGAGGCTGTGGATGCCCCCTCCCTGGAAGTGTTTAAGACCAGGTTGGATGGGGCTTTGGGCAACGTGGTCTAGTGGAGGGTGTCCCTGCCCGCAGCAGGGGGGTTGGAACTAGATGATCTTTGAGGTCCCTTCCAACCCAAACCATTCTATGATTCTGTGAAATGCCAACCCTCACAAAGGTCCCTGCCTGTACAATAGCAGCACACCACAGTTGGTATCTAACACTCAGTCCACACTAGAAGAGATACATGTCTCATTATGGGCTGCCTTCATCCTCTGACTGCCTCAGCAGCTGCCTAGAGGCAACCCTCCCACCCCTCTCTAATTCAAGGGAGGCCAAATAATGTACACTCTTCACTTCACAGCTCATCCTCCATTCTCTTCACCTCTAGAAGCCCTATACATCCTTCTCCTTCATCCATCATCTCCATTCTCCCCAACAAGAAAAGAAAAAAATCCTAAATACCCCCTGCTTCTCCCCAAGAACCTCCTAGTCATAAATGATTACTTTAAAGTCTTCTTGAATTTAAGGGAACAGATGAATTTGGAAGTGATTTGGGGGAGGGGAGAATGCTTTACACTGAATTCCAGAATTATTTCTTTATTTCTACTTTACATATGCAAACAAAAACTAAGGTAAGATAGGACACAAAGGAGTCAAGAGAACACACTAGTCTTTCCTACTTCTTGACATTCTTCTTTCTCTTCCTTTTAATTATGCAGAGAGAAAGTTTGTGTGTATTCAAATAAATATTTATCAGAAGAAAAATATACAATAGTACAGAATTAGTATCTATAAAAGCTAGGGGGAAAGGGGAAGAGTTACAGTAATCCTCTGAGCTATGACAATCATCTGGTAAGTGTAGCCAACAGCACATTGCCATGGTGAAAGTGAATTTATAGTATTTAAACAGACCTTGTGTATTTTAAGGATAGGGTGGGGGTTTTCTTCAGGGGGAGGGGAAGGGGGTGTATGTGGCAGGAATAAGCTTTACATCAGCATTCTTACCTTGGTTATCTTCCGAAACACCCGGATGCGAGAGATCCAAGATTATTTGTTCCTTAGGTACTTTAGGGTCATAGATATGGAGCTTTGCTCCTTCATCCATTAAATATTTGCTGATGTAGATACTGGATGACTCTCTAGGGAAGTGAATCAGAGAACCAGATGGCATGTTCTAAGTAATGAAAGTCTTCAAGTGTCATGATATGCAATGCCAGGGTTTTTTTTTTTTTACATAAGCTTTACATTAAACATCTTAATGGTAATCCATGCCAGAAGCAAGCTTGAAATTTTAAGGGACACCAAGGAAAGTAATATGAAAAACGAGTTTACATCTCTCACTGTGAGACACTAAGCCCCAGAACGCCTAGTGACCGTAATTAATAAGGCATCAATCTTATAAGCATTCCCCACAAACTGCAGTTGGGGAGTGTTGTATGAAGTTTGAGCTTTACAGGAAAACAGAATCAATCACCTTTAGAAATGAAGCTGAAACTTTGGCTTCACATAGCAATTTAGAGTTAGCTGCAAAAACATTTTCATTCTTTTCTGTGGACAATGGAAGGACTCTGTCAAAATCTCTTTGTTTATGCAAGTTAATAAGGACTAGAATCATTCAGAAGCTAGAGCAGATAACTCAGGTATGTTGTAGAGGTCAAGAATGAACTGTCTCATCCATTTAAGAAAGACTAATCCTTGTTACAAGCCAATTCAGTCACAAGAGGTTAAGGGGCCCATATTTGATCTGGTTTTATTAACACAATTCAATTGGGGGTTTAACTGCATAGCTGGTGACAAGTGTAGGGAACCTATATTAATGTGCTGAATTTGCTTTCTTACCTTGTGTCCCCAGTATCCTTTTTGAATGCAAACCCTAAAATAGCAATCTTCTTATCAGTGACAGTATTGAACAAGCTGTCAATAATGCGGGAAGCAAATCTTCTTCTCTGATAATCATTCATGTCTATTACCTGAAATTATATATAGCATGATGGTACAGAAGGGAGTCATTTTAAACTATAAACTGATTCTATTAACAATCAAGCAAGACTACCTGCATAAGTTTAAGGCTTAAAAAAGAACACTAAGTTTTTATTCAGTATCGTAAGTAATCCAAAGATAAGTTAATTTACCCAATTGAGACAAATCATGAGGACTTGACCAATGTGGGCTGGGGCAAGAATGCCAGTGCTTTAAGGAAGCAGAAGGTGCAGGTAAGGGGTTGTACCACATGGACACAGCACTCTTTGCCTTACCCTAACTCTGCAGCAGCTATTCTTACCATCTGATTTGTCCACAGCTTAATAAGCCATATAGAAACACTGCAAAGAATTGTTCTTAAAACAGAATGAGAGCACACAGAAACATTAAAAGCACTTTAAACTAGTTTATATTAACAATGCAACCTTTTAGGCTTTTGTTAAGCAAAAGAACACCTCCACACAGAGAAAACTAAGTGTTCCTATGCCTTTGGTTTGCCAAGATACCAAGCAGGTTGCATTTTAAGAAGGACCCTTGTAATCTCAAAGGACAGAAAACCAAACCAATTATGTCTTTTTCAAGACAGTATTAATTATCCTCCTTATTCATCAGATTATCATGAGGTAAAATGGTTAATTCCTGCAGCTTCTGCTGCTCCAAGGGTTGTCTGCTTACATCTTATACTGAGTAAAAGCAGTAGTTCTTGAAGTAAATATCAGAACATACAGCTCCTTCTCTTTCCTACTGTGCCAAAGCATCCAAGTCCTACACTGAACCAAACCTTTCCTGGATGTTTGCACATGGTTCATGCGGTATGTTAGCCTCACTTCACTGATGGGATCGTAAGCCTCTTCACCTAATGTAAGAGGCTGACAAAAGTTACAGATAGCACTGTGAATGATGGCTGAGTTTCACCAGCAGTTATACAGGAATGATGAGTGAGATCCAGCCAAGCTTCAGACAATTGGAAAGGAGTATTAGGGACTTTTTGGGGAATAGAACCTTGTGAAGCCAACAGAGCCTAAGCAACCCCATCAACAGTACCACATGGCCATGATGACCTAGGTAATGGTATAAGAAATACTGGACTTCAGTACGGATGTGGCACAACTGACCAATGATGAAAGAGTAATTACGGGCAAGTTGTTCATTTGGCAGCAGACTGGGATGGAGAAAAGTGAGGGGGAGGAGGCTAGACAAAAGGAAGATTGAAAAAAGGAAAGCTGCTAATAAGATAGGCAAATCACATGTCTAGTATTCTGCGGGCATCTGCTAGGCAGCCTTGTACTTGATCACCACAGCCTAAATCAGGACAATAGACCAAAGCAGTTCTGACCTTACCACATATGTCAAAGCTGCTGCCTCAGTCAGGACTGGGAAGAGGAGTGAGGTGCTTTCACAGGTTCAACAGGGAAACACTTGCTAGTACAGACTGAGCATCCTGGTATTGCTGCATTGGTGCTAGGCCTGAGAGCACCCACGTCTTCCCAACCATTCCTAACATTAACCAGGGCACAGCAGCAACCATGTTTATTTAAAAGAATAGCAAGTTCTGCTGAGTTATTTCAGAAAAGGAACTGTAGAAGTAGACCCTGAGGAAAAGGTCATAAGCTCTGAATTCAAAGTAGACAGAGATAACCAAGTGCAAGAGGAAGACCTGAGTCCAGACATGCTTGTACTTCACATTTTCTACTGCTGCTTCTAGACAACTTCCCAATCCATTTGATCCAGATAACTTAATTCACCCCCAAAATGCCTAAGTGCCCATGAGTATCAAATGCCAGTGTTAAGCTGAGGATCCTAAAATGTAAAGATGATCAATATAAAGGTATCTGCTCCTTAAAGGAGAAACACAGATTATATGTGGACAATGCTCAAAAGCTCAACACCCAAAAGCTGAATGCTGAAGAAACACACCCCCCTCAAAAAAATTAAGGAATTACTTGTACCTGTTGCCAGTAGCGGGCTACTTCAGGTAAGTTCAGTGCCTCACAGAGGTACACTAAATTCAAGACATCCTTCTGAAAACAGCTGCCTCCAAACCCTGAAAGAGAAAGTGGTTATTTTACAGGTGACTAAGGTACTATAACATGATTTTTTGGAATCAAGTAGTTTTTGGCAATCACTGATACAGCATTGTAATTCCCCCCCCCTCCCCGCCCCGTATTTCACAGCTAGCAAATGAAAACCTTATGAATCACTCAAAATCCAACTCCTGGACCTACATACTTTGTCAGTTACAGAAGCCCTACAATCTCCTTCAGGTCCCACTGAAGTCAATGGAAGTTTTAACCCAGTCTCAGGCCCCTAGTTTATTACACATGGGTGGACGAGCTCCTGGGTTTGCTCTCCCCTCAAAATTTAGATTAATATTTCTCAGAACAATTATGTTAAGATTAGGTTCTTTCCTCCCCCACCCACAAATGGATATCTAATCATTGCCAAGAACCAAAGATTAACACCAGCTGTCTAGGGGAGAACTGAGAGGGATCCTTGACCCCTAGAACTTTGCTCAGAGTCTCAGACGCAACATATTGTAGAAGGAATTATAATAACCAAATAGGAATTTTTGTAGGGTATTTGCAATCTACTTTTCACTCTTGCATAGACTCTAGGAGAGGTTATATTTTAATAAGGTTCTTTTAAAGTCACACTTTCTTTCTATTATGAAGACTGTAGCCATACAGATAGGCTTTAGTCTTGTCCTCTAAGTTTGAAAGTTTGTAGTACTGATCACCACTTTATCACATCTTACTCTAGTAAATCTAAACAAACTGAATTCATCATACAAATTAGAAGTTGCCAACACACATGCTGATCTAGAGAGATCCCCCTCCTCAGGCCACTGACAGCAACTCCAGAACTAAATGGCAGCAGTTACAATTGGGAAGACATCTTGGAGAGAACTATCATCAGTCATGCTTCAGAAAAATAAAATTGCAACTTCTCTTTCCAGTGACACAGGCAGGATAAACCATGCACTCTGAACTCTCAGGTTTCAGATTGCCAGGGTCTACAGCAACCGCAGTCCTAGACATTTTACCAGAAAAAACTGATTTATGGTAGTCCTCTACAGCAGTATTTTCACACACACATGCTGTAGAAGATTTTAGAGTATCAGATCACTTACTTCAAAACACTACTAGTAGACTTATTGCATTATTAAAACAAAGCCCAAAAGAAAAAAACAAAAAGGGATTTTTTTGTTTACCAACACTGGCTTTGAGAAACTTATTTCCAATTCTTTGGTCTGTTCCAATAGCTCTTGCTACTTCTTCAACATCTGCTCCTGTAGCTTCACACAGAGCACTGATTGAGTTAATGCTGCTGATTCTTTGAGCAAGGAAAGCATTGGCTGCCTGTAAATAAAAAAACATAGTAAAGAGAACTTCATTCTTCCAGAAACCAAGATGCCCACAGAATAAAGGGAATTACTACTGGAAGGATTACTTTAGTATCTGTGTAACTGAAAAAAGGTAATGTAACTTGTTTGATACATAAATGCCAGTTAATGGCATCAAGCAAAAAACAGTGTAATGCTTAACTTCTAGAGTTTGAAACGTTTCATGATGGTAATCGGTTTCTGCAGCACTGGAGGTTTACTCTGTAATAAGCAATAGAAGTGAGAAAAGGATTTCATGGAAAGTTGATGTCATGTATTAGCTCAACTGAGATAACTGGAAAAGATTAATATCCTTTGACATACATACTGGGTCCTCCCAACCTTGTCTGTCTGTCCTAGCTGCATCACTCAGAGTTAGGATGCTCAGAAGCAGAAGTTCACTTTCTCACATCCTTTCCTCAGTGCAGACAACAGCAATGAGTAACACTAACCAGTTTAGAAAGTTCTGATGACCAGGTATTGGTTGTGAGGATTTTTTCTTTGGGTACCCAGTGCTCATAAACAGCACAAAGAGCACGGACAGCTTTCTGTCCCTCTGGAGAATCATCTCCACCAATAAGCACTCTGTCTGGGTTCTTCAGGTCCTTGATGGCTGTTCCTTCGGCAAGGAACTCTGGGTTAGACAGCACCTATGGGCACAGAAATAAAAAAAACAGATAAAAGCCAGAAGCAACAACATCCTTTAACACACAACTCAAAGCTTATGCTTACCTGCAAATCTAAGTTAGGCTTAGTATTAGCATCAAATATTCGACGAATGCTCTCTGCAGCACGTACTGGAACTGTGCTTTTCTCAGTGACAATTTTATAGCCATTTGAGTTTTGTACAATGCGCCTAGCACAAGCTTCAATGTATTTCAGATCAGCTGCTCGGCCTTTTCCCATCCCATAGGTCTTTGTCGGAGTGTTAACCTAGTTACAAATACATGGAGGGGGAAGAAACATTATAGGTCTCTTAACACAAGAGCTACTGACAAGGTGAAATTGTTAAGAATGACAGTTTCCTTCCCAGAATCCAGCTTGCTTTACCCCAGAATTAATCTAGTTACCATATCAGATGAACAGCTATTAGCTTTCTCAATTAATCTGTCTTCTAAAGAAAGCTGATTGGGCTCTATTCAAATAGAATTTAAACAAGAGCAATTCATAGCAGCTCTGCAGGCTTCAGTGAAACTTAGTCCTTATTCTGGTAAAACCAGTAATTTCTTGATGATTACAGCCAGCCACCTTTTGTTTCCTGTCCCACATTAGGAGTGCAAAAATTCATGTTATAAGAATCTTGCAGCTAGTAAGGCAGTTACAGTTTAAACCCACTTTGCAGTGAAACCGAAGTATAGAGTTGCTGAAGATTGCTATACTGAAGTACAAAGAAAAGGCAACATGAGGGAAAACACATCATTTGGATTAAGACAGAGGGTCCTTTTCATTACAAGCTGAAAGAAGAAATGGCAACAATATGTAAAGCACTACCGCATGTTTTAAGCCAAGGACAGGTGCCAATATATGGCCTGCATTAGTGGCAGTCATCCAGCCAAGTAGCATTCATTTTAAACTTAATGAATGGACAAAAATACTATCAGAAAGAGCTCTGTACTGAGGTGCCCTAACAAAGAAGAGCTCCCAAGAAAAAAAGGACATAAGTAACAAAAATAACTGTGGCCTACCAAGATGAATAGCAATCAGTTCTTTTGGATTCTGCATTAGGAACAACCTTCTAGATTACAAAAGGTCGCACTGTATGTTTGACTGGATCCTCTTCCTAGTGGTGTAAACAGCTTAGAATTATTAAAGCTAGAAAATATTAAAGCCAGCCCCTCTTCCTTTAATACACTGTTTTTTAAAAGTTTTAGAAATAAGTCATCTTTGTAATCCAATAATCAGTATATAATTTTTGCATCCCTTTCTAGGAACCATGTCAATATTAAAGTCCCATGGATTTCAGCAGTACACTGCAATGACAGATCTGCACCATATGCTGCTCTAAGACCTCACACATCTAACCAAACTAAATGCCAACATTATCATTTTGACTTAGAGCATGTTTGTCAAATGATCTACTGGCTACAAGAAACAAATTAAAATACAATAAAAAGCTTAACGCTTTTCCCACAATACACAGAAAGACAAGGAGAAAACTGACACACTGACATGACATTGCTAACTGAATTTATATGGCAAAACAAAGGCCTCCTCTTAACATAAAAGCAACATGATTTGATAAGGAAGAAAAAAAAGACAAACACAACCACCTTCTCCGCCTGAACTTACAGAAATAAATACAAGATCAGCTTCTCTAATGGCATCATCAATACTGGTTGAAAAGAAGAGGTTTCTTCCTCGACAGGATTCTACCACTTCTTTTAACCCTGGCTGAAAAAAAAAGCAGAAAAAAGCAGTTAATGTATGTTTTCAGTTTGCCAGACGTAAAGTAAAGCTTCTGTAGATTTTCTTAGTGAAAAAATAAACCCCTTATTCCAAACACTCAAAAATGCCATCTCTAAACTTTTGGCACACTGAATTGTTATTTGTACAGCCTCATTTTAGGCTCCAGTTATTCCTGTGCTGAATTCTATTACCACAGGCAACAATTTAAGAAATAACTGTAGGTGATGTTAAGTAGATTCAAGAAGTCTTACAATATTCTCCAGGCTGCAGAAGAGGTCCCAACCCCCCCCTTTTCCCTCAGCTACACATTCCTTGATCTCCCCCAAGATCAGATCTAAAACTGATCCAGCACAAAAAAACCCACAAAAGTCTTCCACCAAATTAGCAAGCCCAGATGCAGTGAAAGGAAGGCAGTGAAGACACACAGGAGCTACAGACCACTCCTTTTGGCAACTACTCATGTTTGGACCAGATTAAACTTATGGCACCACACCTGCAGCATGGAAGAATCACAGGCACAATTTGATAAGATTCTTTCAAAAGACACACACTATGCCAGAACACTTTCCTTTCCCCTTAACATCTCCACATGGAGAAGAGGAGCAGGAGACCATGTGTACATGAGCAATTCCCCATATTAGAAAGGTCTATAAAATTATTTAACTAAGATTAGTTATCATAGATAAAAGAAGCCTTTACTTTTTGTTTGAAAAATAAAGTCATGCACTATAACCTAGCAATCAGCTCTCCAACTTGAGACACCTATCATGACCTGAAATATTTGATTAAATGCCAGAAAAGCAAAGGTTCACTGAAGGGAGAGGAAAACAAACAGAAGCTTTCTTGCACAAGACATTGTTGCTGTCTCACTTTATACCAAATACCTACTTAAAAGGAAAACAAAGGTCAACACAGGCAGAACAACATGGGTAACAACCTATCAAATGTTCCAACTACAGTCTTACTGGGTGTAAATAGAAAGGCAGTCCACTAGATAATTTCTGACACTGGAAAGAAAAAACCAAAAAATACTAAAAACCTCACTGTGCAATGACTCAATTTTACAACTGTCTGAACTAATTCTTGGCAGTTTTTGTACATTCTTTGTAGGCAAAGGACACCATTCCTGGAAACAGATGTTATGAGTTTGGGTTTGGTGTTCTTTTTAAAAAAAAACATGCCAAGACCAGCTCTACTTTAACTCATTCAGTCTAAGTGTTTATAGTAAACAAAGTACTTGCTTTCATGATCTTTATTCATGTCTCACCTGCTAATCTAAGCATTATACACATTTTTCTTTGAGTATGTATGACAAAGGAGGTCTAATAATCTTTGCTTAAAGAGTCACCATATAAGTTTGGTTTTAAGAGGGGGAAAAAGCTACATTAGTGTTACAGCACAGACAGGATTCAGGTGACTTCTTATAGCAAAAGAGTAACTGTTAGTACCAGGCAACATGCCTTGTCTTTGGGAGATGAGTGAAGATAAGTTTTCACTCCCATTAAAGAAGAGAACTCAAACCTGTATCTCAGGAAAGAATGAAGGAAAGAAAAAAGAAACCTATTCTTTAGGGTGCAAAAGAATGAAAAATAACAGTGCTACAAGAAGCAAAATAGAAAAATGCTTTATATATCTTCAAATTAAGTTAATTCTGTAATGAAGGAGTCAGGGTGATACATTTAAAAACAGTTTTTATGTGGCCTAGTCTTCCTAGGCCAGATCAGAGGTTTATGGTACAAGTGAATCAGGAACATGACTGTCCTCATCTTTCAGCATAGTTAAGAGAGACAGCACAGATTGCATTTTGGCAGTATTCAGAATGGGAATAAAGCTTACCACTCAGTATTATGCATTCATATTATGCTACAACACAGTAGATACTATCTATAACTGCGTAAGAGGACTATGTTGTGATTAAATCAGGTCCCAAAAGAAAGTCAGCATGATTTAGCACAATTCACTATATATACAATTACAGTTTTCCTTACTAGGCCCTTCGTATATAATCTTTAAATACCTGCCTGCACCAGACATATTAAGTTACTTCAAAAATCTGGTTCAATGAGCAGCAGTGACAAACAGCTGTTCTAAAATACTCTTTTTGAAGGACATCACTGTGCTATACTTATCAAGCTTCAGAAGTGGGCCATGTAGTAGAAGGGAAGCAAATGCAACACTGGCTGGGAGAAGAGACAAACAGCAAGTCACGTTTACCTCATAGATTGGGAGCGTATCTGAATTCCAGGCATTGATTCTGGCCTCATTGACATCCACAACAGTAACTTTGATATTGGGGCACATCTGTGCAATAACACTACAGGTTGGCCCACCAACATAACCGGCACCAATGCAGCAAATCTTCTTAATTTCAAACATGACTGCTCTAGTAAAAAGAGAGGAGGAAAGGAAAATCAGGAGTCATAAGTAAAAATACTGGCCAACACTTCAAGGAAATAAAAGAATTAATTATTTGAGATTTGATTATGCTGCCAGAGAGAAACATTTTCTTGCAGCTGATCTCTTAAAGTGAGCTGCAGTTACTCTCTCCCGCCCGGGAAGGCTTTGGAGCCTGCCCCACTCCAGGAGCGGCAGCACACACGGACCATTGAGGAAGCGCTTTCTGTGGTCGCTTTGAAGCCTGCCAGCATAAATACCACCCCCTCAGGCCGAGGAACTGCTGATGCCACGATAGTAACAGGCATGAGCACAGAGCACTGTTGCGGGCAGCGTACAGGCGAGGGACCGCCGCAGCCCCACGGCGGGCAGAGCCGCGCCAGGCTGCGCTTGGCCGGGACCCCCGGACCGGGCCCGGCCCCCACCCTGTCCCCAGAGTCGCTCAGCCAGGAAAGGGGCCGTCAGCACAGAGGCCACAGCCCTCGCCTCCTCCCCGGTGGAGGGAGCAGGCCGGAAAGCGACCCGGCTATCCCCCCGCCCGGGCCAGGGCCGACCCCCGCGGACTCCATCCTCGGGGGCCCAGTAAAAGGTTCCCGTCGGCAGCGTCGGAGAGCGGCTCCCCAACCTCAACCCGGCCTCGGGCGGCGGCAGCTGGCGGAAAAGGCCGACACCGCCCCAGGGAAGACAGTGGGGGGACCCGCGGCCGGCATCGAAGCCGCAGCACAGAGACTTACTGCGAGCGGGCGCGGTCCTGCGGCACCGCCGCCGCTGTGGATCGAACTAGAGCGCTGCAGCGAGGATGCTCAGCGAGACACTTCCACTACCAGTACGGCGCCAGCAGTGGCCAGGGCTATTCAAACAGCCGCCGGAGGCCTGAGGCGGGGGCCTCCTTTATACCTGGGACGCCGGGCGAGGCCAGTCCCGGCTCCTCCCTTCTCCCGGGGGCGGGAGGCCGGCACAGAGCCCGCCCCGCCGGCGGCGGCGAATGAGCGCCGGACACCTCAGGCGCCGTTGCCGGCCTGGCGTGGCCTGGGCCCGCTATAGCACAGGCGGCCGTGGGGCCGCAGGGTCCCCGGGACCGGCTGGGGTCGCCGCGGTCGGGCCTCGGGCCTCGGCCTGGGCGGGCCCCGCCGCAGTGGCCTCCCTCAGCCTTGAGCGAGGGAGAGCGGTGCGTCTCGGAGCGCTCGCCACTCTCGGGCGGGACCCGGCCCCCAGCGGCCCCTTTCCTCATGTGTTAGCTCGGGGGTTTTTACACCTCGTTCCCCTTGCTTTATTTTGGGGTTTTTTGCGTCCCAGCGGCTGGACCGGTGGCTGGTCTCACTACATCTTTTGGGGGGAGGGGTCTAGGTCACAGCCTCCCCCCCCCCCCCCCCAGTCCAGAGAGCCACTGGAAGGGTCCCCAGACCATCTTGACCCCAGAGACTGGGGATGGTGCAGCGGAGAGTGTGTGCTCCTCCGGGCCCCCAGCAGCTCTGGCCTCTGGGGTCAGGCCTGGGCTCCCAGAGGAGGCCAGGTGCCACCGGTGGGGTGGAGGGAGTTCAGCAGGGTGCCGCACTGAACTGCTCCCCTCTTCTCCTGCCTCAGGGCATTTTTACGAGAACCACGTTTTGGTGGTCAAATCTGTGTGTGAATCATTTTTGGTCCTTTAGCTAGGCTTACTGGGAAACACTGGGTATGTTCTCTCCTGTAGTACAGTGCTGTGGCTAGAAATGTGGGTAGGTAACAGTAAAATACAGTGTTTAAAGTCCAGATTGCAAACATTGCCAGGGTAAGGAAATACAAGGAGCTTGCACTTCCTTGCCCTTCTGATCTGGGCACTGCCCAGGGACCTGTTGCCTAGTTGTATTAAAGATCTTAGATATTACTCTTGCCTTTCGTATAAATTTGACATTAGTATACTGCATCTGACTTTGGGAGCAGAAAGATTGTGAGAAATCTGCCGTCCTCTGTTGCATTCAAGTGTGTTTACACTGTATCCCCTAGAAGCTGGGGGTTTTTTGCTGCATCTGCAATATTGCAGTCATTTATGCTTCTAACAGATTACAATTTCTATGTTAAATGTTACCAAATGAGGTGGATAATATATGTGTGTCCTTGTTAATGCGAATAAAATACTACCTTGTTCCTAAATGGCATTTTTGTCCATAGATGTTAAAGTATATAAAAAAGAAATTGGAATAATTGTTTCTGTTTTCTATTTTACTCTGGAGGATCCGATCTTTCCCTAGAAGAATCTGTGCCTACTCAAGTGAGTCCTTTAAAAATGGTGCCATAAAACTTGTGTTTCTACTGAAAGAGCCTACTGAGGTTTGCAGCCTTGGTGCGGGATCCTGGTGGAGTTGGTGTGGTTAGCCAAAGAACTGCCTGGCAAAGGTGCAGGGTTCACCATGTTTATCCTGACGTAAAAACAAGTAATGCCTTGTCTTATTGCTAATTTGCATACATGTCTCAATTTTGAACACATCCTTTTTTTTCCAGGGAAGCCTAGGCAATGCAGACAGAAGCTCAGTGAGCTCTTGCTGCTGAGTCAGTCTTATCTATACCCTCATCTTCTAAACCCCTGTCTATCTCCTTAGGTCTCAGAATAGCCATAAATGTATACATTTGTACTACTGAGGACTTCATCTGGTCCCTCTGTACATGCCTGTTGCTCTCTTGGCGAGGTCAAATCTACTCCAGATCCTTGATGACATCCCTGAAGGGTATTGGTATGGTAAGTGTGCTTAGCGCGTGCCTGACAAACAAGGGATGGACTTTCTCAACGCAGTGGCGGTTGCTGTGTGCAAGGCCACCTTTGTGAAAAGGAGCTGCCTTTGCATGTTGCTGCACACATGGGTAGTTGGGTAGTGGGTAGTTCATTAGAGTCAGCTAATACCTCGTTACTGTGTTTGCTAAGAATGAGGGCAGGAGCTTCAGAGCCTTCCTGGGCTGGAGGGGTTCAGGCATACGTACCTCAGGAGAGTGCTGTGTCCAGTGCAATATAAAGAAACATGAGGATCTAATTCTCCACCTGTAACTGTGCTAGTTTGCCAAGGAGATAGAAAGGGAATAGTTTGTGTCTGGTAATCATGGCCCTTTCCTGGGAGGGGAAAGGCCTGGGTTGTAGTCTATGGTCTGAGAGCTGGTTCAAATGTCTGAACAGCCCTTGGAGCAGGCAATGGACCCCTGTCTCTTTTCTCTCAGCAAAGGGCCTTCACTGATAGACTACACTGTCACACCCCCTGCCTGTGACATGGATCTTGAATTCTGTCTTACAGAACTGCTCGACTTGCCCAGAAAGGGTGCCAAGGGCTGCTTTTGTTTCCCTATAGCCTACATGCTGGTGCGGAGGGCTATGAGAAAAATGCAAGGCTCACAGTTGCTGCAGTCAAAAGAGCAGGGAGCTTGGGTCTCCCCTCTCATTGCAGAATAAATTCTGAATTGCAAGATGGGGGTTTTCCATTCAGGCAGACCCATTTACCAATATGTAGAATTTTTTGCAAAACTGCACAGAGGCAATAAAGCTTATGTGAGGCTTCAGGGCATACCATGAAACCTCCTGAAGCACGCTGCTTGGGAAACACAGCCCTGGGCTGCTACAAAGCAGATGAGGCCAGTCCACTGCTGGCCACGTTTTTAAATAGAAGTGTGAGTTCTGCTCCAGTTTTTTGAAGGCTCAGTGTAGACTGTGACTCCTTTTGCAGTGCAGGCTAAGTAACTTAAATAACACAAGGAAAGGGATTTCAGATGTATGTTTTTCTTTAGCATTGCCAGTTAATTAGATCAGACGGATCCCTCTTCCAGCGTATTGGCCAGTCTGGACCTCACTCCGAGGCAGCCTTTCCTTCGCACTGGGTGGGGAGTTTGTGTATCTAAGTCGGGGCTATAGAGTCCCTTCTGTGAGGCAATGCCTAAAAATCAGGTGAGAAAAATGAAGTTTTGCAATGCCCATTTCTTGCAGGAACAGAAATTTGATAATCCTTCCTTCAAATTAGCGAAATATAATGTATAAATATTGTAGCTTGACAAATTCAAGTTCAAGACAGATGTTTTCTAATAGTGAAGATAAGTAACCACTGAAATGATAGAGAGATGGTCCATCTCTGGAGAGATTTTCTAAAAGACATTTTCTAGTGCAAAAATTAAATAATTAATACTATTTAATCCTATGGATGTCAAAACAGATGTTCATAGTAGTCCAGTTTAGCTTTATAATTTATGAGTTTAGTATGTATATTATTGTATTGGGTTTGTGTGCTGGAGCAGAGATTCCCGTGGAGAAGACCATGGTGAGGCAGGCTGTCCCCCTGCAGCCCACGGAGGATGATGGTGGATCAGATATCCACCTGCAGCCTGTAGAGGACCCCATGCCGGAGCAGGTGGATGCCCGAAGGAGGCTGTGACCCCATGGGAAGCCTGTGCTGGAGGAGCCTGTTCCTGAAGGTCTGCACCCCATGGAAGGGACCCACACTGGAGCAGTTCATGAAGAACTGGAGCCTGTGGGAAGGACTCACGTTGGAGAAGTTGGTGGAGGACTGTCTCCCATGAGAGGGACACCACACTGGAGCAGGGGATGAGTGTGAGGAGTCCTCCTCACAAGGAGGAAGGAGCGGCAGAGACACCGTGTGACGAACTGACCACAACCCCCATTCCTGGTCCCCCTGTGCTGCTGAGGGGGAGGAGGGAGAGAAATCAGGAGTGAGGTTGAGCCCGGGAAGAAGGGAGGGGTAAGGGAAAGGGGTTTTAAGATTTGGTTTTATTTCTAATTACTTGACTTTGATTGGATTGGCAATAAATTAAATTAATTTTCCCGAGTCAAGTCTGTTTTGCCTGTGATGGTAATTGGTGAGTGATCTCTCCCTATCCTTATCTTGACCCATGAGCCTCTCATTATATTTTCTCTCCCCTGTCCAGCTGAGGATGGACAGTGACAGAGCGGTTTTGGTGGGCATCTGACCTCCAGCAGAGTCAACCCAGCACAATCATGCAAAATTTTAACTAAAATAATCCCTTAGCTGGTTGCTGAAAGTTATCGTAGCAAGGCATCCTTTCAGTTAAACAACAGCATGAACGAAGGATTGCCACTCTCCAAACTATGGTTGTGCATTGCAGCCTGGGTCAAAAGTCTCCCTACAGGGTTCATCTCAGTGTTTTTGGTTTTGTTTTGTTTTGTTTTTCACATAAATTCCTATGTGTGTTATTTTGGAACGAAAATTCAGAGAGCTGCTGGTACGACTGATGAGTGACTGTTCCATTCATCCAGGATTTTACATTTTAAAGATTGTCATTTGCATAATAATTTACCTGTAAGTAATCTATACTTCTGAGAGCACTGCTCACTTAGACATCCTGCTAGGAGAGCGTCTTTTCGGACCCTGCTATTAAACAGCCTGAACTATAATTCATGGAAGCATCAATGCCCAAGAAAGGTGATTATCATAATTCATACACACCTGCTTGAGGAGACTAGGCATTTTTAGAGATATTTTAAAGTTTTAGGCTACAGAAACACACAGGACAGGGTTAATAACCCAGTCAGTAACCTAGTCTTAGGGGATGGACTCCAAAAGGTGTATAAAATCAAAAGATACTCAAGTTTTGACAACACATTTCCTTAGGTACCTAAAGGTACATCTTCTTCCTCAGTCTAATCCAGCCTGAGCAGTTCAGTTCCCTGTCTCATCTCTAAACTTGATCTGATCCTGAAAATGAGCAATCCCTTTGCTATATGCTCTCATAGACCTGGCCTTTAATGTGTGCTCAGGCAAAGGCGAACACCAGCAGGATCAAGCGGCATGCAATCAAAAGATTTAAGACTGCTTTGTTCAGAAAGCTTGGCCAAGGAAAGTGGTAATGTCTTTTTAATATAACAGCTCAATGGCTAGAGCACGTATCAGCATCAGATCGGATCCTACGTTCTTCTCTCCACGTTGAAAATCATGGAGCGGGCTCAAGGCCTCACCTTTGCCTATCCAAAAACCACCCAGCGAAGGGCAAGCTGAATGGCAAAGGTGGGTGGAGAGGGCACTCTTCACCTCTTGCGTATGAGCTGTTTCATTAGGCAAGGGAGAAATCATGATTTATGAAGGGAGGGAATGATTTATGAAGGTAAAGGTTTATGAAGGCAAGAAAAAAAGAGCAAGTGAGTGCATGATTGCACCATCGCCTGGCTAGCACGCCGATGCTGGAGGTGAGAGGAAAAGCCAGCAAGAACCCCTGGATATGAAAGAAGTTTTGTATCATATCTAGGGATTGTTTAATGTCAGACTAATTCCCCAACAGATTTAGCTGATCATTAACTAAAGGCAGCTGTGTTTGTGTAATCAGTTTGTGACACTGACATCTGACACACATTCAACAACCACCATTGTCTTATCAAGCCTTTAACTTTTGACTCAGCACAACCAGGAGGCAACCCCATGCGTGACGGGGAAATCTGAGCCACTCGGCAACAGTCCCAGGCTGAGGCACAAAAGCGCCCAGAAGACTTGCCTGCGCACCAGTTGGATCAGGATTTGAATCCGTGCTTTATATTTTACAATGCTAAGAGGAAGGAAGGAGATGCAGCTAAAGAGATTACACGGGGACGTGTGGGACTGGGCACGTGTGTTCCTCTGGAACAGGCTCCAACAGCTGCATAAAGAAGCCACACACCAGTTTTGGACATGGGCAGCGGAGTGCCTGAGCTCCTACGTGTGGTCAGAGCCAACCATAACAGCAAACTGTGCAGAGTCACCGTTACGAGAGACATTTTCTGCCTGGCACATCCCTACTTATGCTCTCTCCTCACCTCTACTGGCTCAACAGAACTTCGACTTTGCTGTTTGGTCTGACAGTTTGCCCAAACAGCTTATGATTAATCTAATGCAATATTTTTGTAAGTGACAACCAGCACCCCAAACTGCAATTGTTGGTAACATTTGTCCCAAAATGCAGTGAGTTTCTGGTCAGGGTCAATGTGCCTGTTTGTATAGGGCCCGGAACATCTGGACAATAACTTCAGCTGGACTCATGGACAATATTGCAATATAAATAAAAAACAAAAGCCAGGCAAGATTAAAACAATGCTTAAAAATTAGAGGAAGGCCACCCTGAAAACTCTGATGAGAATGTCCTCTCAAACTCTATTCTTTTAGTTCCTGCACAGCAATGTTTTGTTTTCAAGTGTGTGACCTTTCTCTAATTAGATTATTTAAGTCTCCTAGTATACACAGAAATTATTCACGCTTCCTCCCAGGCATGATTACATTTGATGGCCTTATCTATTGTTTAGTAAAT
The DNA here is from genome assembly GCF_028858705.1 of Grus americana. NCBI lineage: Eukaryota > Metazoa > Chordata > Aves > Gruiformes > Gruidae > Grus > Grus americana. The sequence continues at coordinate 25,648,477 of NC_072855.1, forward strand.
ACCGCTGCTTTTTTTTTTTTTCCCCACTGATGTTCTTCTGGAAACCACACACACTACACCAGACATCAAAGCTGCTCCTTCAGAAGCAGTGCTGTGGGCAGCAGCCTTGCTTTTCTGAACACGGAGCACACTAAATCTCCCAACAGGAGAGCCATTTCAGGTGCAACAGCCATTTCAATAAAACAATAAGGAAGCCTTAAACGCTAAAACTAATGCAATGGAAGTAAAACCAGCCAGATACGGCACTACTTTTCATCACAGCCCCATTGGAGGGAAATCGTTTTGTAGCATGACTTATTTGAAGAGTTTTACTCAGCGGCATTGTCCCATGGCCTTAAAAGTTGTTCACATAAAATAAGATGAAGATTTGATCCACTGTAAATTTGGCTCAATCTCTTCCCCCTAGATACTGAAGCCCAAAAGCAGCATACAGCCAAAGGGGGTGTCGGAGACAAGATGCACTTGTGATTCAAATTGCAAGCTAATATCTGATCAAGTGGGAAAAATGATTATTTGGATTTTCTATTTCATCTATATGAAACTGAGGATGGAAAACAAGGCTGCGTGAAATCACTAGGAGAGCTGAAAAAACCAGAATTTACTCACCGTCACCACAACAGCAAAGCAGATTTTGATGTGTTACATGGTGTGTGACACTACTTAGTGTAGTGTCAGCCCTGCGGATCATTTTCTTGCCAATCACATTTAGTTTATCATTTATCATTTCATCTACAAGTTCTGCTCTAAACTCAGCTCCTACATCTCTTCTAAGAGTTACTTTTTATATCAAAGCAATGACTCTCACCTTCAGAATGTTGAACAATGATGGGAGGTTTTTTTGTTGGTCTGCTTAAGAAATATTTTCTCAGCTCTAATATCTTCTCTTAAATTTTAAGAGTAATTTTTGCATCAGAAGATAATAACCTTCAAGAATTTTAAAAAAGGGTGTAAGTCTGAAAACAACATAGTCACAGAAATTATTCCTCTGTTTCATCATTTATAGCTTGGAGGACATAACAACAAAACCCATAAATGCAAGACTTTTTTACAGCTTTCTACTCGTGATCTTTGATTAGAAATTGCTGCTGTATTTTCAATTAACATTGTATAAAACATTTTATAATATCACTTTCCATGCAAGCAGGAAGAGTGAAACCTTTAAAAAGCTGGATATATATGGTGAATTAATATTTATTGTCATATATTGAAATAAGTTTCTTTCAGATACCCTCTTTGACCAACACTCTCATCTGTGGATGTTAAAAAGGTAATGCAGAAGCCAGATTCTTCTAGATTTAATTTACAAAGTGCCTGCTATGGCAGTTGGCAATAATTTTGATACAAGATCAAGTAACACAGCTTCAGTTATATTTTTTGTATGAAGAGAGACAAATCTTCAGCTGATGTCCATGAGTGTAAGAGTTAGGCTGTTTTATGAGCGAGGATGTAGCTCACCGTGGGACAGTCAGCTTCTTCCCCCACCCCGAGGTCCACGTCTTTGCAGTGAATTGCAGTGCAGGCTGTTGGCTGGTACTGAACAAGTAAGGGTAGAAGCAGAAAAGAATGTAAGTTGTTCATTTTCACAAGGAACCCACTTCATGTTCATGGAATATTTTGCTGCAAGGATTTGATGTATTTCTCCCAAACATCCTAGATAGGATACTTTTTTTTTTTCCAGGCTTTGGGGCGGAGTAAACTTCTCCAGTTACCTGGTGGTCTTGAACAGCACGCAGATCCATTCAACATAGTTAATTTAAATTTGTGGTAATTTCCTTTCTGCATCACTTCTCCTAATAGCTATGTGCATCCTTGGCAAACATTTTAACAAGTGTACTTATAAGTAAAGTTTAGCTTTGGTTTTAGGGGTTATTCATAACCTCACGTTCAAGTAAAAGGGTAAATCTTGATGAGCAGACATTAATGATCCCTGATTAAGATCATACAGTTTCTAAATTGACTCAAATGCCTAAAGCATTTGTTATTATTTTTTTTAATTATTAATACTAAAAATAAATTCAGATTTTGTTTCTGATTCTCTGGTATGTATTACCACCGTCTCTGGATAGCTGTGTATTATTTTAAACCCCAATGCTCCCTGGTGTGGTGTTTTCTTTTTTTTCCTTGGATTAACACAGGAATCCCTAACGTGGGATCTGAGCTGTTGCCGAGGCAGCACTCTGCATTTCATGCTCTGCTGCCGGAGGAAGAAGAGAGCTGCATTCTATGGGAACAGTGAGGAAGCAGCAGGTCTCTGCTACTTCTACATGGTGCCTCGGATCCACTGGAACATCTTCCTTCCTCAGAGCAGCTCTGGGTCCAACGCTGCCAAGAACTGGGCCTAGAAAATACACTGCAAATCCCAAAGTAGCAGGATTTGATCTAAAATGAAGTAACATAATTGGCATATTTGGCCTCTGTCATTACTTTCCTTACTGTAGTGTTTCTAACTTCCTAGGTTGCATAACTACTTTGAAGAGCAAAAGGCAGAGACATCCGTGTTGGTCATCAAAGTATCTCAAACCTTGGAAACTGCTTATAGTTCATTCTGACTTGCTTGAGATACATACAGAAGGCAAGTGTCCATTAGAAAAGTTAGAATTTATATTTTAAAATTTACATAGATGACATGCTATTTTTACTGATACTTCTTTCTAGATGATTTCAAATTACCTTAGAAATTGATAGGTTGGTGCAGTCTTACATCTTATATAAAGACTAAGATACAAAGCCAAAAGGTTACTAACGATTGCTATTTATTTTGTTAAGTCAATAAAAAGTGCATAGTACAAGCCCTTTATCCCAATCCAAGTACTCAGTAAAAGATTACTAGGAAACCGCAAATGGCACAGATGATTTTTTGTTTGGCATAATTCAGACATTTTAAATCACCGATTTACATTAGGTACATCACATCATCACTCTTCCTTTTTCAATCATGAACATTACAAGGCTAAGTGATCTGCAGACAATACATGAATACATATGATTTCTCATTTCAGAGTATAATAATTGTGTTAAGCAGACTCTAAAAATACTATTGTTTTAACAAAGTTCTAAGCTAAGGTATAATTGTAAACTTCCCTCCCTACTTCCCAAGTTGCTACAACTTGCATCTCTTACTAACCAAGCTTAAAACCCTCATTACGGAATTAATCATATCCTGAAGCTTCACATACCACTAATCTCTTCCACACTTCTTTGCAAAATTTACATAAACATCTGTAACCATGATACAATTATTTCATCGCAAACTACATCACTAAAGGCCAGATTTCTGCCACCCTTACTAAAGCTGCTACTAGTACATTATCTCAGAGTAGTCCCACAAACTTCAGTGCAACTACTTGATGAGTAAGGCACTATTTAACATGAATAAGAGTGGCAAAATACAGTCCTACAATTAGTTACTTTTATTTTAATTAAGAGTGGTGATCTGAAGGTTACATCTTGGAGAGATTATCTGAATTTAAAAGGCATACATTTTGACGTGGGATAGTGGCCTGGCTCTTCACTAAAACATTTTACAATAAAATATTTCCAATGTTTTTTCTTTTACATAGAAAATTTAAAATAGCAATTTACATGAGGAAAGCATACATGTATAAAATCACTGGGACAATTACTTAGAAGAATTTCAAGCAAAGACAGTTCATTTAAATGTAAAACACAACATCACTCTGAACAAAAAGTTCATTTGCCAAGACTGTTAGAGCTGGGTGCGCATGGTGAGCTTTATAAATACATACACCGACATTTAAGTAAAGTGAGACTGATCCTCCCAAGTGAGGAGCATCTGCCGTAAATCTCACCAGCTTCCAATAGGATGAAGAGTGGCGCTCTGTCTGAAATGAAGCCCGCTTCAGTTGGCTTTCTAATCAGCTGGAAGCCTGTTTTATGCATCCAATAGTGAAGAATCCTGGCCAAAAATTCTTGGAGAAAAGGTCATTGTAGGAGATTATATATATTTTCTTGTTGCTTCAACAAAATGACGCTGTATTACTTGTTCTATTCAAAACAGTGTCCCAAACATAAATGTACACAGAAGGCAAAAAGCAAGCACAGTCAGATCGCTTGTCCCAGTGTCATCTTTACACAGTGTTTGTGGCCTGTACACCATTAGACGTAATAGGACAAATTCTCTCAGCTCCTCTGCTGCAGCTCCATTGCTTTACATGGCACTGCACTGATGTCACTGAGAGCGCCTGGCCCAATCTTAGTTTCTTTAATTTTTTTTTTATTTTTTAACACATGCTCCTATGCTCGGGAGCACACTATTCCACAGAAATTCCAAGGGCAGTTACATCAAATTACAGAAGCCTTTCTTCAGGTCTACGCTGTACCTTTACAAGGAGGCTTAGCTGGCCTGCCATTTACCCTGAGGAGGAAAACCCTGCATCTGTCAACCATGGGATCTGATGTGAGATTTTTGTTAGAGCCCGTTAATACAAACCTTTATGCATCTTAACAGTTAGTCCCTTCAGCTCTGTAACTAAAGTCCTCATGAAATAAAGGTTTGTAGAGTAAGGCTTTGAATTCCCATACGTCTGTTCTACTGACCTTTATGGAAAGAAGCTTCATGTTGGTAACATAAAAATGTTCTTTACATTATTCTCATCAATTTTTCAAATTGATCAAGAAAAATATACAGTGTCACTTTTCTGTACATCTTTAAAAGGTTCTTAAATTAATGTACATAAAAAAGTCATTCCCACTTGCTACAATGGGAGATGTGCACAGGCACGTGCACAGCCACACATACGCACACATAAACGCACCACACATACACAAAAATATTAGAGGGAAAAGACATGCCGTATGTAGTCACCTGCAAGTTTGTTATTCTACAATTACAACCAGTAGATAAGGATGAAATGTTAAGAATTGCTGATAACATACAGGTGAAAAAACCTGAATATCCAGTATATGTTGTATACCAAAAGTTAGTAACCTCTTGGTATGACTTCATCCTGTCCAATATACATTACATCATGGCTAAAAACTTGTTAAGATACCAATTATTAAAAGACTATACCAGGACAGAAAATTCTACCAAGTTCTTCTCACTGAATTCCTCTTTTCATGAAGTCTATAAGTAAACAAATCAATTTTTGGAATACATTTTTTTGACAACACATTGAATAAGATATATAATTTATTAATCAGCAAGATTAAATTAATTTCTTTTTTGGTGGTATAATCTTTTGTGTAAAGTTCCCAATATATATGTCAAAGCTTTGACAGTGGCAATTATCACATTCACTTCTTTACGCGCGCGCACACACACACACGCATATAGTATAATTCTAGTGGACAATCCATGTTTTTGCCAACAACCCTGAAAACTATGTTAGTGGTCCAAAGACCAGACTAAAAGCTGCTCTGAACCCAGGGCAAGTATAAAATAATTTCAATTTTTCACCACATAACTAAGCTAATAGTTGCAACCATAATATAACTCTCAAAAGCATACTGGAGAAAAAATATGGATTAATCTGAAGGAAGGTCAGTAACCTTCCATTATTACAGATGCACAGGGATTTTCTTTTTCTTTCAATGCATATTAGAAATCACTGCAAAGAAATTAAGATCATTGTAATAGAAAGAGACTGAGTAGAATGTCCACAGTAATGGTAACAACCAAAAAACCCCTGCAATGCCTTATCATTATTCAAATTGCAATCTACTAGGAATTGTAATAACATACAAAGCAAAAATTAACTTGAAATTGAAATCGCTAAAAGCAGTTCATGAAGGGAACTGCTGAATGATAATTCTGCTCTATATAAATGAGAAAAGAAAGCAGTATTGAACGGGGTTTAGGAGTAATCTGGTCACTTCGTTCATTTGGTCGTGCTAGGTTTTAGCTGCTGAACTTTCCCAATGCTGAATGCTCTAGTCCACTGGTGGGGCTGGTGGTTCTTGTCCCTAGGGGGATGGAAGGAGGAAAAGAAAAAAAAAAAACAAAAAAAACAACCCACGTACAGGATTAGGAACAGTGCTTCACATAAGAGGATTTAGCAGTAGAAGAACTCAGAAGAGTTACATTGTGCTTTAAGATCTTTCAGTATCTCAATATTCAGAGTAAATGAGCATCAAAGAACAATACCATTTCCTGTATCGACAGGGATTTTTCCATGATCCCACATCCAGGACAAAGACCACCTTCCTAGTTTCATGCTGTAATTTTGTTTACTGACTCCTCTAAAAGCTGTGATTTTCCTCTTGTACATAAGAAGGCAGGAGGCAGCTCCAACCAGGGACAGCCAGTGTCCAGAGGACACTATCCCACATTCAGACATCCCTGCCTGCTCCATCCCATGGCAAGCCTTGGCAGGCCACGAAGTTGGCCTTCGTGATTCTACTTTCACTTTGGTTTTACTCATTTTCACTGTTCGTGGAGCTCCAAGAAAATACAGGGGGAAAAAAAGTAAGGAAAAAATGACTGTAAGATAGTGTGTGTTAAAACCAAATACACTTAAGCTACTGTAGAGTCTCTGCAGGGCACTTTCAGACGCACTTACGTTATGTGGGCTGGTTGGCTTTCCGGCTGTGTTGGATCCTCTCAGATTACTAGGTCTCAGTAAGAACAAGACAAGTGCAATCACCACCCAGGCCATCATTATCATGGCAAAGCTGATGCCATTGTCACTGGAGGAATTTGGTCCTGGCACTACAGACAAGGAAAACTTAAGTTATAACACAGAGTGACAGCAGAGTTCTTTCCCCAAAATGAAAACAAAAATGCAACATGAGTCTCAGGAAAAAAAAACCTGAAGTATTTTTCAATTGAGTTTTATGATTAGTCCTTCCTTTTGGCTTTGAGACAAGTAATTCTTGGTTAGTGTTACACTGTTTCTTTTATCACATTTCTTATCCCTTTGAAAAGAGAATCTATTTCATAATTTTTCACTGGAATTCTCAGAATTATCATGAATATTTCTTAGTTCACATTAACTCCTAATGAACTGGAGATGATAAACACATGCGTTGTGTTTAAGAAATCAAACTTGATGCAAAATATATTTATGTAGGAAAAAAACCCATCTGTATGTTGGTGTTCATTTTTTGCCTCTAACAAATAAAAGAATAAGACTAAAAAGATGAAAGCTCACACTCCATTGTTAGGCCCCACACAGAGAACACGCTAATTCTAGTAAGAAGGGAGCAAACTAATGGTTATAATTTTGTTGGCTACTGTAAGTTATTTATTGAGAGTTTGTTCAAACAAGTGTCAGTGTCAATATGCCAGATCTCCATGACTGATCATCCAGGTCACGTGCTATTTCTGATAGCATCAAGGAAAACATAGCTGTCAGGAGAGGCAAAAAAATGCTGAGGAGATACAAGGAGAAGTGAAGCCCAGGAATGCAATATAAAAATTTTACACCTAATTTCCATACAGAATGGCTGAGACATCAAAGCATGGAAATAAAACTGAGAAAATCCCCTCAGACTGGAGACGGCTGGTCGGACTTTTTGGATCAAGAAACTCTTGCAAATACATGCACATCTGAAAAGAACAACTTTTCTCCTCTACAACTAATGTTGTCAGCTGAAGTGTAAACCAATGTATAGTTAATTACCTATGGTACTTACATGGCTTCATTTACAACAGTATCTAAAGACCTAACATCTTCATTAATGATCTAGATGATCAATTAATACAAAGCTATAATGAATAACCTTCAGAAAGAGAAGAGCTATTCTATTTTATTACACAAGTTGAAAACTTTAACATCTGGAGAAATGCCACAGAGACACCCATATCCATCAGATTTTTTCAGTTAGCTCATTTGGATCATCTCATTATTCAGTCAAGTCTGGATTCAGTTCCAGTTGGAAGTTGTTCTTATTTAACATTTGCTAGATACCCAGTGAACTGTTGGAGCCAGTTATTTCCTTGAGGGTTAATGCTGATACCAAAGAACCATCCCCATCACTGTTGCACTGGGTAGAGCTTTTAATGGAGGTTCTTCTATGAAAGTGGTTTCTTCATAACACAGCTAAGACACAGCAGAGGGGCTCTGTGTGGAAGCTCACAGCTGCGCCAGTCACGATGCTACTATTCTGTGAATAAGACTTGGGGCTGTTGGACTGATGTTCTTTACTGACATCACATGCACTCAAAAATACCAGAGAAGAAGAAAAGATGTATTATAGAAGTTCATGGTTCTCAAAGCACAAACACCACCATTAACTTGTATGAGCAAATGAATCTGCCATACAGCTCTTGCCTTTTACGTGTCCAAAACGCAGACATTTCAAAACTCGAGAAGCTGCTAATGCAGAGGAATTTTATGATTAGAAGTATACACAATTACAAGTGACAATTCTTTTAGAGATCTGAGTGAATAAAGGGTGCTGTATAGGAGAAGGTACAGCACAAAGAAAATAAATTAAAATGCTACAGCCTCCAATTCATTAAACTCTAACATATAATTGATTCAGAAAGCATATGGAATTGTGCACGTAAGAGTTTAGATCTGCAGTTGTGTTGAGGGAAAATATTATCAACATGATATATCAAATATTTTAATTTTTGGATGACCTCTATATATGCAATCCAGTAAAGTAGCATATAATTTAGCATGAAAAGAACAACTGCTTTATTTTGGGGCTTCCAGACAACATTAGTAGCCAACCTGAGACTACCTTTAGCAGCACTTAAGACAGCCTTAGGTACCTGCTTTGGCAGTAGAACACTGAAAATTCAGATCACCTGTTAGGCTGGATTCCCCATACAATGCCGAGAAACAGTTATAGGGTGTCCTCTGGAATTTTTGCTGAACCATAGTATACTTAGGGTCCATGCTTAAACAAGATTTGGGGTAAGTCAATGCTGCTAGGTCAGCTCATGCTACAGGTCAAGGAAGGGAGCAGAAGGAACCATACAGGAAAACCACAGGCGTTTGTGCAAGACACAATTTCTATTCAGCCTGCGTTGTAATATGGTTTGGATGGAACCAAATGTGCTGAAACATGTTCTAAACTAAGTTAAGCGAGACAACAGCTTGGCCCCGTACTACCTACTCAAAGCATGGCAGATACTAGAACAGCCACAAAACTGTTTACGCTATTCAAGTACCATTAAACCCACATCTCTCACAAATGACCATGTGTTTTAATAAGGACGTGAGATACTTCAGAATCTGTTACTTTAATCTCCTGACATAAGGAGATGAGGATAAGCAAAATCTCACATAGCTGGGGTGAATCACACTTTTCAAAGCTTTGCATCACAAATCAAGAGAACAGAGAAGAAGCTGTTTCAGCTACTGGGAGCAATAATATGTAGAAGATGACAATCTTTTGCTATAAAGACCTCCATCACTGAGATCACAAAATATTCAGATAAAACCAGTTTATGGATAAAGAATAGTTGAGTGAAGCTGAAACCAAGCAGGATGGAATTTATGCTGATGGGCAGAAGAAAAAAATCTTATTTTTAAGAGTTCACAGCCACAGTGCTTTTACCTATAATTGATATTTTTGCAGGTAATTTAGAAGTGGTTTTTTGATTCCTTGAAGAGTAATGGCTATCCAATAAGAGCACCAGTGGATGATTTTTTTTAATATTTCCAGATGGCTGGAAGATTGTCCTGTTCTGACCTCACAGCTGAATGTCCCTGCCACCATCCATTTTAATGCATGGATCTGGTTATTAATCTCCAGTGCCTGGGAGACACTGACAGTACATATTCCCATGTCACTGAGTGACATAAAAACTTACAGTCTCTAACCTGCCTTTCCACACAACACCAAATCCAGCCCAAGGTCTTTATTTTCAGAGTATCTGGTGCCCTGGGATCAGCATACCTATATATCCATGTACTTCTGAATGAAGCCTGTGAACAGTTCTGCCCCTCTGCTTACCTGGAATTTTTTTACATCATGCCTGAATTATCTCTGTGCAGGAGAAGGCGTTATGAGGGGCTGGTCTGAGACTGTGGGATAAACTTCCATGGGAGCTAATGACTATGGTGAATCCTATCTGTTGCTCCACATAGGAGATACAGTTCTTTGGTTTGCTTTTTCCTACAGAAACAGAGACTAAGCCACATAAACTAGTCTTCTCTTGCAGAGAAATGGGAAGGGAAAAAATAATCTTCTGTGACAGAAGATTTGCCACCTCATTGAATGTTCTACTAGAAGGCAGTCAAAGCTACTAAAATGATGAATTTGGTAAAAATAATTTCTAAAGATTAAAGGTCAACCACCTCCTGGTTGTGCAACTGAAATCTCAAAAATACAATATTAAAATTAATAAATGCCCTTGTTAAATACTCCTTGCATGAACTTAGTTCTCCTCTTAAAGTGCTATTTTTCATTCAGAGTGAGGTTCTACTCTAAAGAAAAAGAGGAAAGATTGCATTTCTTTTACTGCTAAAATATATTCCCCATGGTGCTTTTGGTCTGCCCTCTCATGGCAGAAATATCTCCTTTTGGATCTTCAGCTTTTTACTGTTTAACATCTGCATGCGGGAAGACAAAAGCATGCTCTCTGACTTGTGCCTTCTTTTCAGTTTCTTTTTTTCAGCCTTGCCTGTTCTGTGAAAGAAAGGTAGGAAACCGTATGAAGAGAGGTATCTTACAGATGAATCATCAGAGGAGACAAAGAGCCTGGAGATCTTCAGCAGACACTCTCAAAGGCAGGGATAAGGAAACTGAAGAAAGCCCAAAAGGACTTGAGCGGAGGAAGGGAGAAGGGAATTACCAAAAAGGGGAGGGAAGAGTTGGCAGACATTTCATGCAGTTAGGTTAGGCTGCTGTGACTCCCCTAGATGAGTACAACTCAAGATGAATCACTGATACGCATTCATTTTTAAATACATAAAAATTTGGGAGTAGACAGTATTTGAGACAGTCATCTCTGACCATATTACAAGCTAGCAGAGCACTGAGAATAGTGTTGCAAATATGAATCCAGGTCACAACATCTGGGAATTGCTAGAACACAGAGAAAAAACTCAGACGATGGCCCCTCATTTCCTTTGACATGAAGGCTGACTGCGAAGGACCATGAGCCATCAGAACAGCTCAGTACACTTCAGAGAAATCTTCCCTGCTTCACTTGCATTAGTCAGAATTCAGAAAAAAATTATCGCTCTTATTCCTCATTTCAAGGGAAACTGTAAGATCTTCTGATTTGCTGAGCAGAAACAATCCCAACAGAATATTAAATGTGTTGCATATTCAAGACTTGCAGCCTTTTTTCTCCAAGGCATGCACTGAAATGGAGGGAACAGTCATCAGAGTCTGATACATGCTTTACCGTCATAGCAGATATTCTGATGGAGAACCAGCAGAGGAACAGCCATCAAGCAGAGCACCCAAACGCTCTCTGAAGCAGTGCTCATATCCTCCTGCATGTAGGAGTACAAATCCAAAAGCAATGGTCTTGACCCTGGCAGGAAACTCTCTGCAGGGTAGTCACTACAGTATAATGGTGCCAACGACCATAAATAAGAATTTGGAGCTAATAAAAAAATGCGAATGAGAGCGCCTTGGTGCTACTGCTTTGATCTGGCTCCAAAAATCTCAAAAAGATCTGAAATCAAGGGTTGAAAAAATAAAGTGTGCTCAGGAAGAATCAATGCAGGGTGTTTCTGAGAACTTCCAGCTGGTAGCGACAGCATAACATGACGCTGCTGTGACACTGGCTGAAACACAGCCATGACATTTCCCAAAACAAAACCACATACATCTCATCAGTTATTCCACAACCTTACAACTTAAGAATCTGTGTATGACAACATTCCCAGCTGCGCTTCCAGAAGGAAGACCAAATTCTGGGAATGAGCAAACGGGTGGGAGTGAAACAAGCTTCTTCATATCAAGGTCCTGAAATGAGGAATCAAAGTCAGCAAGTAACAGGAAATGGAGCTGTGGGACCTAGGGAAGAGGAGACTCACCTCGAAAATAAGCTCATCAGAACGAGATGAAGCAATGGACAGATGACTGGCCCAGACTTGTTTTAATCTGTCTCTGAAAACATCTCTAGAAGCTTCTCCAGGCTCAATCTGTTTGTTTTTGCCTTTGACTCCTGGGAGTCTTACAGAGTTCACGTTGGCCCAAGCACAGAATCACAGAAGCATCACAAAATAATCTGACAAATAGGCAGTCAGTGTCGTTGCATCAGCAGAAAAATACCTTTGCTGGAACTAAATTTAAAGCAATATAATAACGTAGGAGAGGATTTACTCTATAATTTTTGCTTTGGTTTTTGAAACAAACCACTGGTTTGGAACAATTGCTGCCAAATTGCTTGCATCTGCACAGACAGTTATTGCAAGGATCTCTTTCAGGATAGAAAGCTATTTGCCGCAAACCATTCACATCCCCACTGTACTATAGCTTGGTAGCATGAAAGCTATCCCACAAGCTTTGTGCCCACACGTAACAGAACTTGCTCATTTACACAGTCTGTACCCTAAGAGCTTCATAAATATTGATGAGCCAAGACTCCCAAGGCTTGGGTGAGAATGACCTACCATTGCTTGGTTTTTTGACTGTGGACTAAAGCTCAGAAAGCTGCACTTCTAATACAGAAAATATTCTGTCTCCTGTCACCTGCCTCTTTCCCTCCCCTACATGCCTATGAATTAAAAAAAACCCCAGACATAGAAGCCTGATATGTGGGAGATGAAAAAGTCTGCCCTACGATAGGTGTATTTGGGAGGGGAGGGGTGCTGGAAGTCACAGACACACAGCATAACTTGGAAAGCCCTTAAAGAAAGAGTAAAGCCAGCAGCACTGTTATGGCACATGGGCACTCCACTTTTTTTCAGGGGTTATATGGGAAATCTCATAGCTTTTCCCCTTCAGCCCACCATGGCAACGAATCTGGGACTGTTTCACACTGGGAGGTCACAGTGCAAGTCCAAGCTAGATGCCCATCTCTAAACAGGTTTTACTGGGGAGTGAAGAAGGAGGAACATGAGACTGAATGTAGGCAGCATGCCCTCTCCCCAGGATCCTGGAAACCTTGACTGCCCTGCTCCTAAACTCGTAGAAGACACAGGCACCAGCAGCTCCTGCTTCCAGGAACACTGCTCAGGTGCTCTTTGCTCCCTCCGGGCATTACAGTAGTCTTGATGCAAATTGAGTGAGATCATATGCTCAATTGGTAAAGCAATATAAGAAAACCAGATCCACTTCATTTTTATTTATAACCATTTGGCGATGTTCCCTCTAGACCATGAAAAGTGTAAACAGAGCGCCTCAGGGCAAGCTTACATTACTGCATAACCTCTGCACAGCTATGCTTCCCTGCAGATGCTGGTAACGTTTGACTGTCTTAGTTATGTTCACCATTTGGGAGAGCTTTTTGGATGTATTTCACAGCAGATTTCAAGGAAGTGTACACATCAGTACTCTGCTTCATTAACTACACAGCCACCGAGTCAAACACAAAGGCAGTCACGGTGTATATCAACTTATCAGTCAGAGCTGGTGGGGAATCACCTCCCCCTCACAGTGGAGTAGAGGGTTCACAGTACTGACAGTAATTACTCAGCTCCAGCCATGAACAAGTGTACATGCGGGGGTCTGTGCTGAATATCCAGCCTTCACTGGTTAGGCTGCTATGACTGTAAGGAGGACAAATAAAGCCCCCTCCAAATTTTCTCCTTGGAGAAAAATTGAAATCATCCTATTTGGAGGCTAATGGTAAGATTCAGTAACACTTGGGGCCCAGTGAATAGTCCTGCTGGTATACTGATACCTCCAGCCTGCTCACCATTGCTGCTTCCATACGATGCTTCCAATATACCACTGTTAATCTGCATCACAGACACTCAGAAATTACCTCCCCCACATAACAGTTTTAGTACTGTAGTATTTGATTTCATGTAATACGTTCCTATAACATTAAATCAACAGCTGCATTTTAAAAACCAGTCAGACTGTATTTTAATTACTACTGTTTATTTTACTTCCATGCACCTGATCTCGATAGTTACTCACGTTCCTGAAGGCATTCTGTGTCTGTGCAGTACGACTGGGATTGTCGCAGCTGAAACAGAGAAAAAGAAAGGCATGACACTTAGCAATGAGACTTGGTCACCTTTTACCGAAATTGTGATTTAGCACAATGTCAGAGCACAAGTTTGAGATAAGGAAGATTATGACTGATTCTTTACTGCATCATACTTGGCTTATGGTGTGTGGAGAATCCCAGGTATGGATGTAGTTTCCAAACACTATTTACATAATACCTTTAAATCACCTGACTAAAGTGCTATTGCTTCCACACAGGTTGCAGCCACCGAATACCTTTTAAAATTCAAGTTAAAAAACTATAGTGATATAGACATTGTTAGATACAGATATGCTTTCTATGCACATTTTGGGATTTATAGTGGATAGGTGTTACTGTTATTATCTAGATTGAGTAACATTAAGATACTCTGTGATTACATAACAATAAATGATCAGAATGTGATAACGGTTATGCACAGAGAAGCTGAATTAAAATTTCATATTTAAACTGAGCAATTCCTATTTTTTCCACCTAAGATCTTTTTTTAAAGGCAGATTTCAATATGTATTTTACTGAATTTTCTTTTTCTGATGGGGAAAAATTTAACATGCTTTTAGCAACTGTAATGACTATTTACATTTACAGACTAGGTAAGCTTGCTAACTGGATAACCTGCAAATCAGTATAACTATTTTACAGATGACAGAGTCAAAAAAGAAAGGCAAATATCACATTCTTTATCAGGCACAGAGAGGCTAAATGGATGGGATTTAATCTGCTCTATTATGGAAATAGGTTCTTCCTCTGCTTAGGTAAACTACACTGATTAATAACAAAAGTTGTTAAAAGTACAGAATTGTTATAATGCCTTGGTTGGAACTGACATTTGCTTTTTGACAGGTTTTATATCACAGTAGTGTCACAAATCTCAACACTTCCTGTCACAACAGGCTAATCTGTTTATTATCAGTGTAAATATATACAAATGTAAAAGAGAAGAAAAGATTATGTTCCTCATGAAAAAAATACGTGAATAATTTCTACAAACCCAATTTCCCCTTGTATTGGCATAACTGATTTGCTTTAAGTAGTCATAATGTTATGCAAAGCACGTCAAGGAAACAGATGAGCAACTGAAGGAGGAAGACATTTGGAAAAGTTTAATCTCCTTCCTTTATCATAATGATTTTCAATGACTGATGCATTTGAGAAAGAAAAAAAAATTATCACCTTCATTCTTTCATTAATATATTAAGATCTGCTAGCAAATTTAGTGACACTACAAAGAAGTTCCTTAGGAAGTACTGGGAAGGCTGGATCTAACCTTTCAGCTATTTCTATAGTTTAAAAAAACAGTTGGGGAGATTCAAACAAAAGACTTCTACTTACCTTATTAAAAAAAAAAAATCTATCAAACTATGCATATTTCCTGCCCTTCTTATATAAAAGTAAAAGCTCATTTTATTTTCAAACTTTGGGATTCATTCTCAAAGGGGAGGTTTTACATTAGCAATAGTACTGATTTGGAATATCTGACACTGAGAGATTCCTGAACTGGGAAAACTGGATATCACTGTACCTACATTTTAAAGAGATCAGCAACATACTTACCTTCTGTTTGTTTAAGGGTTTAACTCTGGAGGGGGTTTAATTTATAATCCCTAATCTGTAATACACAGCTTGCAGCAACACAGAATGATGCCCAGAATTAAAATGAGTAATAGGTATATGATCAGAAACATCATATAGATCAAGAAGCATATAGCATCTCGTTATGCCTCTGTCCCCAGGATGGCTAGTACTCACACAGCGTATCTAGTTTGCCCAGACAGGCAACACTGCCTTGGAGTGTTCTAGCCACAATATTAGTTATCTCCCATTCCAAGTGTCACACTTTGTCCAAATACAACTTTTTTAAACCCACGCAATTAACGTTTCTATAAAAGCCATGTCAAAAAATGGTGCATGTACTTTCTCTTGCTCTTAACATCCTGTTCCTTCACCTGCCTACCAGACAGGCTTCCACTGCTACCATGAAAAAAAAAAAAAAGATGGAGCTCCAGCTTTGACTGACATGAATACGTGAACCACCAGAGAAGCTTATTTAACAACAGAAAGAGATTGTGGCTACAGCTAGGCCTTTCCTGAAGAGCAGTCTCAGGGGTGACCACTATCACACCACGCTTTGTCCTTCACTGTTCCCTTGACCATTTCTTCACGAAAAGCCTGCACACTGTCTGGAAATGCCTGTTGATGTAGTAGGCCACCTGATGAAGTCACAATAAGTATTAAATACCTGAGATTTTGTGTGCCCAGAGGTTGCACTCAGATACTGAGTTTAATCCTTCGGGCACCCTTGGTAACTTCTCAAAAGACAGGGCAGACTCCAAGACCTTAGAATCAAAAGTACTGCTGGAAGCATCGATCACAGAAATATTACAGTAAGCAAGTAGTCTGAAGAAAAACACCATTAGGAGTTGCTCTACAAATCTCTGCTGAAAAAATGCTCTTATATTAAATTATATCCTGCCAATAAGGAAAAAAGTCTGCTTATGTATGGAGGAATGATGTACAGAGGAACCTTTACAAAGCACAGAGCCATCTGTACTTTGTCTGATAATAGGGCTATGCTTTCCAGAAGGCTTGGACAACAAATACTCCATTTTTTTCACAGGGATTTAGAAACTAACTGTACAAGGTAGGTTTAGAAACCTCAAATTACCTCAAAAGTATGAAAACCCTGCATTTTTTATAATTTCTATGAAATTCCTCTAAATTGAAAACAATACATAATCACATAATCATGCAGATTTAAAGATCCCACCTAAAAAAATGACACTTCATAGTCTCTGCTACATTCACATCCAGCAATACAAATATTTCTTAACTATTCCAGGTAATATAAAAATTTCTTATATAAACTACTTGTGCTGGAGAAGATTTGGTCAGAACAGGACCACTCATAGACTCAAATAGGTTTTAAGAAGCCATAGATCGCATGATAAAAACCACACTCAAATACCTTCACATGCTCACTTCCCCTCCCGACTACAAGCACATGCAAAACATCAGTAATCCACCAGCAGAAGCTCTAGGAGGGCCCTGTAAGCCAGGGTGCCAGGTAACAAATCTGTTTTTAACAGCTCAGTGTCAGGTGGCATATTGTTCTCTTGGGATGAAACATGGCAGGTGATGGAAAACGAGCAGCAGTAAAAACATATTCTTCTCAATTCACTTGGGTGAACTAGTTCCTAGCTCAATACAAATCTGATCCCTTGCGGTCACTCAATTAGTCAAAAGACGAGAAACGATTCCGGCACACGTAAGAAATGCTTACGTAAGTTGAATGGCTGGGTAAGGTAATACCTTTTGCTGAAACAAGAATGCTCCTTCTACCAATTAGCTCTCTCTTGGTAACTACACCCTTAAGGGACATACAACTGTTGGAAAAAAATGGAATGCGAGACATTTCAATCATCAATTCATCATTCAATTATCAGGGTCTGGAAATAAACAGTCCTTTGTATTCGGATTTTCTATTCCAATGTGGAGGGGGAGTTTGGATCCAAGTTTGTGGAATAACAGTAAAAAGCTGAACTAGACCTTCCCTCTTCTCAACAAAACCCTGAAAAAGGCTTTTCAAATACACTCAATGTTTTTCAGACTGGGAACACTACAGAGTTGATGAGAAAAATCTGAATAGAGAAGTAATTCTTAGAATATGTTAACTCTTACATCCTTATGGGCAATATTATTAATGGTGGTTTTGGTTTTATTCATATTTCAGAGATCCTTGTGTTGTCAAAAATGTGAATTTAGTGGAAGATTAATAGTTGACTGCCTGATCTAACACCTGCTAAAGCCAGCAATAGCCTTTTCATGGTTTTCAGTATATACTGGAAGAGGCCCTTAAAAAGAACACAGAAATTAGGTGAGTGAAACAATGGGGCTTATTCAACAAGAGAATGAAAAATGTTACAAACCTAAATATTTATAGAAATTATTATTTTCTTCCATTTAAATGAAGAGGATTATATCTGAATTTTAACATTCTCTGTGCAGTTTGTCATCCAAATACAATAAATGGCCTAGTGCATGTGAGCCAAAAAATGAACTAATTTATCTTTTATTGTCCAAAATGAAGTAAACACAAATTGTAAATAGCATGAAAGCTAAAAGGGAGCTAAAAAGGCTCCGAAATTTTCAGGTTTAATACAATGCAAACTTGCAGGCAATGTAAGTAAAAATACTAATTATAAATGCACATTATTTAAAATATAACGGTGAACTTCCCTCCAAGTACATTTAAAATCTTGAATAGCTTAAGTTAAAATAATTTAAATTAATAATCCCCACACCACAAGAACCCTTGGTCAATACGAATATTTGGTTTCTACGAAGCCCCTCAGAAGTTCTCGGAACTGGGAGGCACCAGTGGCTGAATTACAGCAAATCAGTGTCCCCTTACTGACATACTTTGAATGTAAACCAAACACAATGCCAAGAAGAAAAGAAATCAAGTTACTTTGAGTGGTAAGAGAGAAAGGGGCTTTTCCTCGCTCTTTCCCCATGACACTGAAATTTTGCATTGCAAAATTAAAAAGAACACATTTAAAATGGCTCCCTGTTCAAATTTGAAATAGCTCTTCCTTTCTTTTTTTTCCTTCTTCCACAGGACAGAGTTTTTAGACCCAGTTCACACTAACACAACCGTGCTTAGATCCCGCTCCTTTGACACTATATATAAAGAACAGTTTTAACATGCCATCTTGTGGATCAACAGCACCTACCCATCAAGCATACCTGAAACCTGACTGTGTCCTGCTGCTACTCTTACAACAGATCCTGCTTCTGCTAGGAGCCTGCACGGTTTTTAGCAATGAGAGCCACCACTTCTCACAATCCCCAGCTGTGAACAAAATGTGAAGAGTCACAGTAAAGGTACACTGCTATTGGCCTCTGGAAACTTTTTTGTAAAGTCACTATATTAAGTGAAGACTCTACTTTTTTTCATGTGCAAAACTACTATGGGCAAACAAACATGCCACTGTGTGGTTAAAAAAGGGTGTGAACTTTTACTGCATGTTAGCTGCCCCACAAAATCACTGAAGTCCAAGTGAAACAGTAAGCCCAGTGAAACAGGCTCATCTAGCTAAACAGAGGACTTGTCTTTCCAATACGGTGATCTCAGCTACTGGGATCATTTCAGTCTTCCTGTAAAAGAAGTTAAGCTACTTTGCATTTACCGCTCATCACAGATAGCTACTGTGGAGAAGGAAATTTAGACTTCTGCCTACCTTCACAGTAACTTGTTCTTGTGCCAATTCCCTTGCTGCTTCTTTAGAGGAGTTTTCTGAAACTCTTCAGATGAGTTTTCAGAATTTGCTACCCCAGAGTTCAACAGTCTCACAAACCCTGGGACTGGTGCTGCAATCTCTGCTCAGACAATTTGAATTTTTTTTATTGAAGTCAATAGCATCTTGCCTGAAAAAAGAGTTTCTATCCAGTATGAACACTTTTTTCTTTTTAAGAGTTAAAAAAAAAAAAAGACAAAGCATACAAATATCAGGAAGATAGCAATGATCAGACAGCTCACCAGTTTGTCATTTTTCAGAAAAAATAATGGCATAATCCCTGCCGAAAAGCACTTTCCAACTCCAGAAATGGTGTAATAAAAAGGTAACAAAACAAGAACACCAGGACTAGTGGCAGGAACACAGTGCAATAATCAGTGAAGTCTAGTGTGAATGGCAGATGAGATGAAAATAATTTATGTAGAGGGAATTAAAATAATTGCCTTTTAGAGTAACTTTTGAGACAGCTCAAAGCAGAAATAAGTCTTCAGAAAAGACATGAATGGAAAAAGATCGCCATACAAAAAATTGTGATGGAAGAAAGCCCAGAGAATTGTGTGAAAGAAACAGATAAATTAGGTGCAAAGATAACAGAGCAGAAATGGATAATGGTGGCAATGAAAAGGATAGATAAGTAGGAAAGCAAGGACAAATAACTAACTTGATATGGTCATTTACCCTAAGAATAAAAGTAAATTTAAAATGGAATCATAAATAGATATGATAGAAAATTTTATGTGATAACAAGGGCAAAATATCATCCCTTGTGAAAATACTTTTTTGCAATTTAGACCAGTTGTAAGCTCTGCTTTTTCTCCCCAATGATGTCAGAAGATGCCAACACCATGGCATACACCCGATTGTGTTCTCATGCTTCTGAGTAATGAAATCACTGTTTAAGCTTTGTTGGCAGCCACATCTGTTCTGTCCAAAGTATATAAATGACTTAGTAAACACTACGATAAATAAATTGCTGTGGCAGGATAGGCCAGGTTGCAAACTGAATTGTAGCATTATCCATAGAGTTCAGATTTAAAGATGCAAAAAATGACACCTACATGCATTATTCTGCTACAAGCTGGCCAAGAGAAATAAGAGAAAAATAAGGGGAAAAGAAGGGCATACTGATGGAATTAAATTGTGTCATACACTATATTAGCTTCTCTTAGAGGAATAAACAAGGAAAAAGTGAACACTGCCTTCCCCACTCCTACATTTTCTATAAGCATATGCAGAATTAAAATAAAATAAATTATTGTTCATACAACGAGAGAATAACAGTCTGCGATAAAAAAAAGGAGTTCAGTCCTGTGAGGCAACAACTTTCTCTCTCATGGCAAATGAGAGAGAAGAATGGTTGGTACCTTTCAGAATAATGTTCCTAGATTACAAACCAACTCTTAAGGCCCAGAACCATCAGCCAGTTATGACAGAGGGAGAACATTAACTTTCATACTAAAAGACATGAAATTCTATGGAGGAAGATGCAGCAGATAAGTCAGAGTGACCCCTGTGCAAACAGGAGCCCCGATTCAGGCCAGAACTCATTCTTCATTTTATTTTTTCATTTCTCCTGGGATTGCTGTTTCACCTCAGCATCATATAGACCCCCCTTTTCCACACTTCCCTCCCTTTCCTACAATTGCATGGCTTTTATTGGTACTTCATTTTATAATTTGCTGGCCTTGAGGACCTGGGATATCACTGGCATCCTACTTTTAGTGAATGCAAAGCAGAAGGAATTTAGAACAGGGAGAGTCCGGGCAAAGAAGATGCAGCAGTGTGATAATCAGGATCATTACAAGGAGCACATGCATCTCTGACTACATGAAATACTAGACAATAAATGGATAAGATAGAATATTACACAATATTACTATAGAGGCATCAAAAAACAATCATGAACATACACAGATGTCCCAAGAGGGCATTAGCAAACATATCTAAAATACAAAACCAGAATACACATGGGTTTTTTTAACAAACAGTTGAGTATCTTCTGCAAAATGATGCATATTAGCAAGTGAAAAGGGTACTCCCACGTAGACAGCCTTGAGGAAAAGGCTTAGAACTAGGAGTTCCAACAGATAAGTACAGTTTGCTCTAAGCGTTGATTACGTCCACACGTGGCCTGAGAGAAAAAGCATAATTTTCTCCTTTTTCCTCAAATTAGATGGCTACAGCACAGCTCTGATCATCCAACACAGTTCAGCCATTCATAATACAGGTTACAGCTATTAATTACTTCTGGAATATCAAGCTGACAGAATTTTCAATGCATAATTTTCTACACTGCTTGCAATACTGTTACACTATGCTTGCTTTGAGGTGGTCATGAGGTATCACTGAGATTTTTTTTAATATCTATCTATCTATCTATCTATCTATCTACCTATCTATCTATCTATCTACTGCTTAAGAAGCAGCAGCTTCCACCACACTACAAAGATGAGGAATGGAAAATGCAAAGAATGACAGGCACCTTCAACTTCCAGTTCAGTACTTATACCTAACCCCTTATAGGAAAAAATGGTCTCCATGGGACACAGACCTGAGTGGACACCATTTTTCATGGCTTCTTTTCATTTGTTTTAAACATCCACTTACCTGCCTAGAAAATAATCTCCATTTAAACTGCTTGATCTAGAACTAATGTCTAGCTTAAAGACCATTAGCAGCACATTAATTCTGTGGGGGCCTTAACCTATGCAACACCAGCACCTTGAGCACCCAGTGAAGGTGGGAAAATGGGAGCCAGTGGAGCAAGAGTGCTCAGGAACAGGCTCACACCCTGCCACTCCAACCTTGTGTTTTATTCTTTTGGCCCGCTGCCTTCAGAGGTGCACCGAGTCTTTCCCCCTGCATCTCAGAAGGACAGCTTCTTTGTCCTAATGAGCAACCTAAGGTTCAACTGTTGGGAAAGGTCCTTTTTCAACCAGCTTGAACTGGGAAAAAAGGGTCAAGTGAGAGCCAAATGCAATTTCCTGCTCTTGGTGTATAGACTAGAAGCAGTAGCAACTGCTATTAAAAAAAAATAATTAGAAAACAGATGCCATGGAACACATGTAAGAAGTCTCCAGGGCAACTTCCATATTTAGGAGGTCACTTTAAATTATCACAAATGTATTTGGTATAGTTCTGCTGTTCCAGAACTTCTACAGACGTAGAAGGCTACGTCAGTAGGGTAACTTGCTTTTGCTGGTTGCCTGAGGGACCATTTAAGTCGGGCTTAGCTGTGCTGACATCTTGAGAGCTTTGCAACCATTTGCAGCACACAACACAGATCTATTTTAGTCATCTGTGCTTATTCTGTGCTGTTTGCACAAGGTCTCCCTCAGCCAAGATTCATGGCTATGCTGAATACTATTTCAGACTATGCCAGTTTATAATAGTAAGACTAAAATGACCTGGCCAAGAGAATTATGTAGAAACTTGGTTCACAGGAGTGTTTGAACCAATTGCATCGAAATAGTTGAGAATTTGCAACTGTTGCAATCTAGTGACACCTCAAAATACAAGAGAGATTAAAATAAAGAATGATTTGCTTTGCATCCCCCAGAGTTTCTGAGACATTCAAGTCTTCTGGTATAACAACATAAGTTGTTATAAGACATGGGCCATTACTTTGCAATTAGCTACAGAAGAACAAAACACAAGGTTGTAATTCCCACGGAGGTCTGTAAGGCCATCAAATCTCTACAGTAGAACTGCTGGCAGTTCATCAAAATGGGTCCTTTCATAATACAGAAGAGAAATGTTATGGGTTAAAGAACATGTTGCTCATTTTCATAGAAACTAGTATGAGAGAATTCTAAAGTCACACTTTCTGTAAAGTAAATAATACTGTATCAGAAGGGGAGGGGGGAGGATGTTTACATCATACAAAGTTATGTGTGTAACTGGCTTGCTTTGACATTTCTGGCCACTCTTAGTCATACACGGCTCTCAGGCTTGATGGAAGATGCACTATGTATAATTATCCCCCCACACACTGTGTTTTCACTCTAGTTTTCAGCCTTGAACTGAGCCTTGGGCTAAGATACTCCACAGATCAGCCATGCTTACTCAGAGAGCATCAAAGTCTGGAGGAGTAACATAGTGCAATCAGATTTTTATTTTACAAAAGAAGTGGAAAAAAGGGAAATAAAAAGGTTTAAATATAACATCATTCTTTTCCAGAGATTTGCTATCTTCTGCCACAACTACGACAGGAACCATTTCCTTTGGATAGCACAGAATGTCCTTCACCATGACTCTTTCAAACAACCGGCCCCCTGTCTGACAGAGTCCCCCTCATTGAAGTACTTGATGTCGTTTGTTGCTCTTCATTCTTGAACTTTGGCTCTTCTTGTCAAAATAAGTTTTGCAGATGGAGGAGACTGAACAGGAGATAAAGTCATACTAGCTAACAGATCTGTCATTGTCTTTTGACAACTCTTGTGTATCTGCAGAGGATGGAAAGTCTTATGATATTTTTCTTCTATGCTTACTTCCTCTTATGGAAGTTCCCAATTATCTGCTATATCCATAGAGTAAACAGTGAGCCCGACATACAATAGTCAAATTGTTACACAACACCACCAAATCATAACAGATGTTGCCACGGGTATTACATACTAGAAATTATGTTTATGAAGATACAGCCGAAGACTTTAGATTTCTATTGTTTCCTAGGAATATTTGGAAATCATAATATTTGCTTATTATTTACAGTGGCCATACTACAGAAGTTTACCATGTGCAAAATTTTCATATTTTGACACCAAGGAGAACCCTGAAAAAATCCACTTCAGGAAAATGATAGAACATTCAGCATAACAGAATTCAATGCCACTTAAGTATGCATATATAAGAACTGTGGGTTTAAACAGTATCTCCCAGTTAACATAATAAGCAGCAAAAAATCTTTTAAACTATCATGCACATTAGAGATATACAGTCCACTGTCTACAAAATCTTCACGGTATCATACATTAAGAAGAAAAAAAAACCTCAATAAAACAAATCCCTGTTTAGTCAAGCAAAACAAAGGACAGAAAAATAATCAAGCCATGTAGCTTAGTAAGAGTTAGGCTTTTAAAAAAACAGCTTTCTTGTTTGTAATTCTGTGGTGTTGCTAATAGCAGAGAGGAAGAAGAGTTTAAATGACAATAGCTTTTTTTTTTTAATTGTATAAGCATTAATTGTAATGACAAGATGAAGTCTGCATTTCAAGTAGAGATTTAAACAATGCTATATAAAAAAAAATAATGTATTCATCCACAAGTTGTACTTTGAACCAAATACATTTTCTAAGAATTTCAAAATAAATACACCAATTAAATTAGAAATTAAAAGTAATACTTTGGGAATTAAAATGAGAACTTCAGGTTGTAGAGTCAGACTTTTTGACCTCCTTCTGACCTTGGCTTAGCAGCATCATTCAAATTTCCCATACAGTTAAGTCTAGCAGAAATCATGTCTACTTGAATATGTATTTTTAACTCTACATGTAATAGTCATAACTGAATACATCATGCCTTCTTCATTAGCAGAAGCCTTGATTCTTATAAGTGTTGTTCTATACAGGTATAAACACATTAGTCTGTAAAATTAGTTTACTTTAACCTAAATGCAAGTTATTAAAGTCTACATCAATCATGGTGGTTTTGCACAGTGTTGTTACTGGACTGAAGAATCCTAATAGTACATTTCCACACTGGGGTATCTCTTATAATTACATTGTTATTCTGTTAAATTTAATCTTGACTCTGAATTTCTGGATTTACAATGCTCAGTCTGGAGATAATTACGGTAATTGTTATACAATTTGCTCCAAAATCCTGACAAGTAAACCCAGCTGTAATACCATTCAAATGTGCTCTGGTGGGTTTTATACCTATTTAGGTTAAAAATAATCAACAATTAAGTGGGTATAGGGAACCACTCTGGGTATACAGCATATTTGGGTATTTTTTCTCCCCCACAGGCTGAACAACTACAGATTGCCTTGCTTTCTTATATTGCAATAGTTTTGGAGTAAAGGTTTTGAGGATCCAGCTTTCAGAGGTAGTGGGCACCCAGTCCCCATTAAGACTTGTGGAGTTCAGCAACTTTGAGAACCGGTGTCCAGGGGTTCCTTTTAAAGCAAATAGTAAAATTCCTGTTTGCTTATGTTGTGTAAGATTGAGTGACAAAACAGCAGCTTAGAAAGCAAACTCTTACTGAAGCATAAAAGTTACAGATGCAGTAATGAAGGTTTAGCAAGTCTCGTGCTAAAAGCATGCAACAGGTTACTTGAGGATAGTCTGGCTACTGACTGACACTTTTCAGAGTTTTCCTTTCTAGATTCCGCTGAATTATCCCAGTTAGTGATTTGCTCTTATTAATATTTAGGAGCATCTGTTTTGCTTTTTAGGATAGATGAAATCTGGCATTTCCCCTTATTCCTCACAGTTTCAAGTGCTAATTGGTATGATCTTTTTGGAAGCTGGACACCGAGCAATAAACTCCATTCCTGCAACTACACAAGAACACTGTTAGACTGGTCTTGGTGACTGCCCAAGAGGGTGCACCTACAATGTGCTGTTTACATTCACAGCGCAGGAACTAGTGTGCCTCCAGATGATCCATTTGCACCCACCTTACACTGATTGCATAGAGCAGCCCAGGAACAAAATCTCACAGACCTTTGTGGCAATTCTGACTTTGGACACAACTTGTCTACTTCATTCATACCTAGAATCTTCCAGCTACACCATAAAAAGAACTGGCTGACTGGTGCCATTGCCCATCGTATATTCCAGCAAAAAGTGAAAAGATAAAAAATGCTGAATGGGGGTTGAAAGCCTCAACCATATTGGTTCAGACTGGCATCTGACAAGCCTCAGAGGAAACAGCAATCAACATGCATCCTCCTTTCTCCCTCCCAACTTCCTGAAACTTGGTCCTGGAGGTTCCTTTGTCACCACTGCAGCACGTGTCCAGAAGCCTCAAGGTCTAGAATCAACACAACTGTGGCATATGGCACAAATGTCAAGTTGAGGACAAGAGGGAAATCCTTCTCAGGAAAGAACATGTGTATGAGCGTCCATACAGGGGCAGCAGGAAGAGCTCAGAATATTTTGAAATTGTGCTTCTTAATGGGAAGCATGAACTAGGATGGCTGGGCCCTGACGTAGAAGCTTCACAGAAGTGACAACTGTTGTCCACAGAAGCCTCAATTTTCTACGCCCTTGTGCCAATAGCATTGACCTTTAAATAGTGTGTAAGTAAACTGAAGGATGTGATTACACCCCTGTACTCAGCACTTTAAGCCCGTATCTGGAATACTGTATCCAGTCTCGGACTTCTCTACCCAAGACATATTTACAGGCTGAAGTCAATTCAGCAGAGGGTCACCAGGGGCTGGAGCACTTGTCCTATAAGGAGAGGCTGAGGGAGCTGGGCTTGTTCAGCCCAGAGAAAAGATAGTTTTGGGTGGATGTAACAGCAGGCCCCCAGTACTTACGAGGAGGTTACTGAGAGGACAGAACAGGCTCTTCACAGTGCTGTAGGGCAAAGGGTAGGAAACATTCAACTAAAACAGTGGATGGAAAAAATGCTCTACCACAAGGACTGTCAAACATTGGAGCAGGTTGCCCCAGAGGCTGCATAATTACTATCCTTGAAGGTTTTCAAGACTCAGCTGGAATAAAAGCCCTGAATGACCTGGTCTGAATTCACTGTTGACCCTGCTTTGAGCAGGAGGTCGGCCTAAATGACCTCCTGAAGTCCCTTCCACCCTGAACAATTCTGATAACGCCAGCAAATGGGCACACATCCCTTTCACTTCTTGCACCTCCATCCCCCAAATAAGGCTGTTGTCTGTTCAGCAATAAGAAAGTGAGTCAACCTCTAACAACTTGTGGGACTCAAGAGCACTGGCTGCACATTTGGGAACTACCAAAGGGAAATGGTATCAGGCCCATAAAGCACGTGGAATTGGCTATGCAGACATGCTGTATTTTTCATTTTGGACTTTGGTGCAGCTGGCCACTACACAGATCTGGGCTGTTTGGCAACTCCAGCTTTGATACTTAGCCCAAGGGTTTCGCAGTCTGTGAGATGACAAGCGCTTGTCATTTCCTCTTGTTCTTGTGGGGGATTGTTTTGCCTTCTGCTGCAACCACTGATGCAGCCCTCTCACTGAGAGCACCTGGTCTGGGGTATTTTGGCTCCCAGGGTGGCTTGCGTGTTTTTGAGGCGGCATTCTGTGCGCACAGGCCCAGGGGCACAATGTGAGAACGCAATGGCACAGGTTCTGCAGTGCTGCGTTATGGACATGGGTGGTGAACTCTGCTTACTCTGAGCAGAGTCATTCTAGAAAATGGGGTCATCCAAGCTCCCTGAGAGCACACACAGGTACAGCATCTACCTTGCTTTAGGTTCTTCCCCTGGCACTCCAGATGAGATAGTATAACAACACACTCCAAGGCCAAGAAAGTGTGGACACTCAGGATTTTATGTTCAGGGTGAAGCAGGGCTATATGAGTGCAACCCACACATTTGGAAGAAGCAGCTATATATACTCCCTGCAAAGCGCTGTTTAAAACACGTTTGTTCTTTTGTGGATGTATGCACATGGAAGTTATTTTATTTTAAGGGCAAGCACACAAATTGATTCCTTATTTCCAGACATACATTCTTTGGGGACTTACACATTAGGCCTACTCTTATCATAGGCTAGTGGATGCCTGAAAACCTTTCTAAAATACTGGTAAGAAACCTCTTGAAGAAGGGCCTGATCCTAGAGAGGATGCTCTTCACACATACTGCAGTTGATGTACTCAGTAACTTAAAAGGACTAAGAAATAAAATGGGATAAAACCAAATTTATGAAAATCAGCAAGGGGAAGTACATCAAATTAAGCTGATGTACAATGTAATCTTAAAAAAAGTTTAACTAAATTAGAGTTGTAATCAAGTTCACCTAATTGCTCACAGTTCACAATTGTTAGTGTTATTTTAAAAAAAAAAATATATATTTTTACACGCTCACAAGCCCTGGTCCTTATGGGGGACTTCAACCACCCTGACATCTGCTGGAGGGACAACGCAGCTGAGCGCAAGCAGTCCAGGAAGTTCCTGGAATGTGTTGATGACAACTTTCTCCTCCAAGTGACAGAGGAGCCCACGAGGAAAGGTGCCATGCTGGACCTTATTCTCACCAATAAGGAGGGCTTGGTAGGGGACGTGAAACTCAAGGGCAGCCTTGGCTGCAGTGACCATGAAACGGTGGAATTCAGGATCCTCAGAGCAGCGAGGAGGGCGCTCAGCAAGCTCACTACCCTGGACTTCAGGAGAGCAGACTTTGGCCTCTTCAGGGATCTGCTTGGTAGAATACCATGGGACAAAGCCCTGGAAGGAAGAGGGGCCCAAGACAGCTGGCTAATATTCAAGGGTCACCTCCTCCAAGCTCAGGAGCGATGCATCCCAACAAAGAGGAAGTCAAGCAAAACCACCAAGAGGCCCCCATGGATGAACAAGGAGCTCCTGGGCAAAGTCAAACAAAAAAAGGAAGCCTACAGAGGGTGGAAGCAAGGGCAGGTAGCCTGGGAAGAATACAGAGAAACTGTCCAAGCAGCCAGGGAGCAGGTTAGGAAAGCCAAAGCCCTGATAGAAGTTGGTCTGGCCAGGGATGTCAAGGACAACAAGGAAAGCTTCTATAGGTATGTTAGTGATAAGAGGAGGATGAGGGAAAATGTGAGTCCCCTCTGGAATGAAACGGGTGACCTGGTTACCCAGGATATGGAGAAGGCTGAGGTGCTCAATGACTTCTTTGCCTCAGTCTTCACTGGCAAATGCTTGAGCCACACTGCCCAGGTCACAGAAGGCAGGGACTGGGAGAATGCAGAACCGCCCACTGTAGGAGAAGATCAGGTTCCTGATCTTAGAATATCTAAGGAACTTGAAGGTGCACAAGTCCATGGGACCTGATGAGTTGCATCCGTAGGTCTTGAGGGAACTGGCGGATGAAGTGGCCAGGCCACTCACCATCATATTTGAGAAGTCCTGGCAGTCTGGTGAAGTTCCCGCCAGCTGAAAGACGGGGAACATAACCCCCATTTTTAAGAAGGGTAAAAAGGAAGACCCAGGGAACCACAGGCCGGTCAGTCTCACCTCTGTGCCTGGCAAGATTATGGAGCAGACCCTCCCGGAGACTATGCTCAGGCACATGGAAAACAAGGGGGTGATTGGTGGCAGCCAACACGGCTTCACTAGGGGCAAATCGTGCCTGACAAACTTGGTGGCCTTCTATGATGGGGTGACAGCATCGGTGGATAAGGGAAGGGCAACCGACGTCATCTACCCAGACTTGTGCAAGGCATTTGACACTGTCCCGCGCGACATCCTTGTCTCTAAATTGGAGAGACATGGATTCGATGGATGGACCACTCGGTGGATAAGGAATTGGCCGGATGGTCACACTCAAAGAGTTGTGGTCAACGGCTCAATGTCCAAGTGGAGAACGGTGACAAGTGGTGTTCCTCAGGGGTCGGTACTGGGACCGGCACTGTTCAACATCTTTCTCGGCGACATGGACAGTGGGATCGGGTGTACCCTCAGCAAGTTTGCCGCCAACACCAAGCTGTGTGGTGGGGTCAACATGCTGGAGGGAAGGGATGCCATCCAGAAGGACCTGGACAGGCTGGAGAGGTGGGCCCGTGCGAACCGCATGAAGTTCAACAAGGCCAAGTGCAAGGTCCTGCAAGTAGGTCGGCGCAATCCCAAGCACGACTATAGGCTGGGCGAGGAATGGATTGAAAGCAGCCCCGAGGAGAAGGACTTGGGGGTATTGATTGATGAGAAGGCTCAACATGAGCTGGCAGTGTGCGCTTGCAGCCCAGAAAGCCAACCATGTCCTGGGCTGCATGAAGAGGTGTGACCTGCAGGTTGAGGGAGGTGATCCTGCACCTCTACTCCGCTCTTGTGAGACCGCACCTGGAGTACTGCGTCCAGCTCTGGGGGCCCCAGTAGAGGAGAGACATGGAGCTGTTGGAGGGAGTCCAGAGGAGGGCCACAAAGCTGATCCGAGGGCTGGAGCACCTCTCCTATGAGGACAGGCTGAGAGAGTTGGGGTTGTTCAGCCTGGAGAAAAGACGGCTCCGGGGAGATCTAATTGCGGCTTACCAGTACCTAAAGGGGGCCTACAGGAAAGATGGTGAGGGACTGTTTATCAGGGAGTGTAGCGACAGGACAAGGGGTAATGGGTTCAAGCTGAAGGAGGGTCGATTTAGATTAGATGTTAGAAAGAAATTCTTTACTGTTAGAGTGGTGAGGCACTGGAACAGGTTGCCCAGAGAGGCTGTGGAGGCCCCATCCCTGGAAGTGTTTAAGACCAGGTTGGATGAGGCTTTGGGCAACGTGGTCTAGTGGAGGGTGTCCCTGCCCGCAGCAGGGGGGTTGGAACTAGATGATCTTTAAGGTCCCTTCCAACCCAAACCATTCTATGATTCTATGATACTTAGGAAAAAAAACCCAGCACTTTGTAGCTTTTTCTTCAATGGACAGTGAACTAAGCTCCACACAGAAGCAAAGAATCATTGCTATTTTACAGGTCACAGTTACAGCAATGTAAAATAACTTGCTTGAAGTTGCTCAACCATATCAATGACATAGCAAGAAACAGAACTTAGAACTCAAAATCACTCAATTCTCAACTTTAGGGGTTTTTTTAATGTTAGTTTTAAAAATTTAGACATTGTTATGTTGCCATATGAGTACATGGAATTTTGTATGTGTGGTATCACTTTGAACTCAAATAGTTTGCTGGGTAGTTTCTTTTTTTTTTTTTTATGCAGACTAAAAAATGTTACAAAGAAACATTTCAATAGAAACACTGTCAATGCTGTCAAAATGCAACTCTGGGAAAGAAACAGAAAGCTATAATTTGTATTAACTATTCAAAAGCTCATCAGAAAGTCAGATGCACAGATTCTAACAGTACATGCAACTGAATAAGCAGAATCAAAAGCATCAATAACTGCAGATCTGCAAGAGCTGAAGTAATGTCTGAATAATCACCCTTCCAAATATCCTCGTTATCCTTACCAGATTAATCAGTCTTCTCATTGCATGTTCATGTGAGCAAATGCATTCACAAGGATCAAATCCACCTTCTGCCATGGTTCTCTGGATAAACCTGAACTTGTCTGTGAACACCTATGAAGAATAAGAAGAAAAGGACAATGAACTCTTTTTCAACTGACCTTATTTTCCAGAGACTCACACATCAAGTTTCAGTTCATTCAATGCCAGGGTGAAAAAGCAAAACAAAGCAGGGTAATCCTATTATTTCTTTGGCAGCATGAATGAAGAAGTCTGGTATGTGCAGTTACATTTTGATGTTGCTGAAAGCAGTGTCCCACACAGACTTCCTTAAAGACCCAAATAATTTTTTTTGCAAAAATTTGTGAGTCTCCCCTGGGTTTTCCCACATACCATTATGAAATACATCCTAACAAACAAGAACCACAAAGATTAAATTCTGGTCTCTCATCTGCATAGTGGGACTCTTAAGTGTACGAATATAATTTGAAAAGTCAGGGGAACTTGTATTCCTAAACCCCTAACAAACTGCTGGCATTCTCCCTCTGGATCAATGTACAGGAAAATAATTTAAAACCTGGTAACTTCTTTGCTACAGGGAGAAACAATCATCCTTATTGTATAATGAAAGCAAGCAGCAGGGGTGCAAAAGTGGATATAGTTGGAAACACTTCACAAATGGAGCTACACACACTAATTCTAGATCAAAGAAGTAGGTCATTCACTCAGCAATACAGAAAGTTCAAAGAAGATATAATGGCCATGGTGAGGAATCAATTCTAGGTTATTCACCTGCTAAAACCAATTACACCAGACATGTCAAGCATATACAAGCATATCTTTACTATTTACCAATAGTTTCTCAGTGACTTAATTGCTGCTCAAAATAGGTAGCAGATTGCAACGCATTTCTACCCTTGTGGTCAAATCAGGGATTGATTTCTCTCAAATGAGGATTCTTAATGCTGTATTAGATCAGTTCTGCATAATGATACTTTCAAAATATTTTTGTTAACTTGGCATTGATAAAGGTCGATTCAGACTGCATTTGTGTTGCATGCACTGGGGCCCTAATGTGAGATAACTGGCAAGCTTAAAAAATGCAGCAACATAGAGCAGATACATCCTCTCAATTTCCTAAACCAAGTAGTTTATGAAGGTGCAGCCATTTGATAAGGGTGTGCTGAATCAACACATGTGCTCTGTAGTCATCACCTATAAAAACTTACAGCCTTGATCACACAGAAGCATTTTAATGTTTTAACCTCTCTAGAAGAGAGAGGAATAACCCATATGGCTATGAGATATTGTCATTCAACAGAATGTATCATCACAATATTTCTGTCCTCTTGGGGGAAGAAAAGCTAGAAAAAAGAAAATGCATTTCAGAGTCCTTCCTCTGTCAATGCGTACCAGTTTTCTGTATTATTCTCTGCCATGGTGGAGAGAGCCAGATAGTAAAAGAAGGTAAGAGATATCCGTATCTTCATTATGGAGTCTGAATATCTGCTAGTCTCCACTTTCTAAAAAGAATACTGAAAACTGAAAAAGAGAAAAAAAATTGAAGGGATGGAGAAAAGGCTTTTTGCCTAGACACTAAGAAAGAGCAATCTGGCAATGTATTGAGAAGAGGACTGAAAGATTACTTTATTATGTAGCATACAAGTAGCTTTGCACAGAAAAATAAACCTGAGTATTGAGAAGTTCTTCAATGACAAGGTGATCAGGAACCAATGACTGCAAGCTGCAATCAACCAAATTCAAAAGAGAAGGCAGGCATACATTTTTACCACGAGAGTAACTGACCAGTGCAACAAACCGCCAAAGAAGGGGTGGATTTCCCATCTCTCAACACATTCAGTGTGCTTCAGCCAAATACGGGTTACTGAATAAAGTACAGAAGCACCCAAGTTTAGATATAATGTTCTCCAGTATACAGGAGATCACAACAGATAATCTAATGATTCTTTTTGGGAGTTAATGATGAAGATAATTTCACAAAAGTTAGTGTAGTATCTCAGAATTACTAGAACTGCTCAACAGCAATAGAAATGTTTTAACTACACTAACTCCCTGGATGATACACCACATCAACCAGAATAGCCTTTCTAAAACTATTTTAGCACGAGGAACAGGTAAAAACACTGATTGCTAAATAGTGCAAAATGGTTTCTCTGGACATAATGCTGACAACCAAAAGAAGGTATTTGAACCAGTAAAGCTGCAAAACAATATTTAACTGTAACTTGAAAGAATTTAGGAGTCAGTAACACATAGCAATGTCACAGCAATTAATACAAAAGTGTTAATCTATATATGACTACAAGAAATCAAAACATCAGATAAGAGTCATCACCAATGAAACCAGGCTAACGTTCTTTGTAGAACATATAACTGAAAAAGATTAGACAATAAATGGGGAAAATTAACCTGTCATATGACATCATAAATTTAAGTGGAGGTGCACTAGAAGGAATTTACCCAAAGGCATCTGAATTGTACATGATGAATTACCCTAATGAGCTGAAATAAAGCAGAACACATGTCACCAAGTAAAATGCCATCCAAGCTTTCAACAAAAGATCCCTTACAAGCTTTCTCACTTTCACGTAATGCTGAAAGGAATCATCCTTTATCTTTCCTTCCTCCAAGCCTATAACAAGCACTTTCATCAGCAAAGGACTGAAGATGGACCATCTATTTTGGGAACAGCACTAGGTTTCTCCCTGGTAAAGACGTTAAACTTGGGTTATTTTATTACTTTAAAAAAACCCAAATGGGTAACTAATCCTCCTCTATGCAACTATTTTTTGCTGGCAACTGGAAGAAACAGAGATTTTATATGTAGCTGACCAGTTATAAAGCAGAGAAAACCACTCTACACTATATGATGATTTTCACTTGTAAAATGACACACTCATGTCTGTATTCCTCATTAAAACATTCTTGGCTTAATATTTGCGTTATTTGTAACACATTTTGAATGCATAAAGTACTAAATATCAACTAAGCTCTGTAATCAGATCCTTAAGTTTATTAATGTTTTGTGACCCTGTGTAAGATTTGGTAACAAGAGACTACTATTTTTACATATCACGGAGCAGGATTCCTTGGCTTCACTGCATGCTCTTAGGCAGCCCGTTCATGTCAAAATCCTGTTCCAGAATTGCAGTGTGTTTCCTGCCTGCCTTGTACTTGCAATTGTCTGCTCTCACGTCAGCGGCTAACTTGTTCTGTGCAGCTCTGACCTCTTTGCTGTGAGTCACACCAGCTCTCCACCTTTTGCAAATACAGTTGTTCTTCTACATACAATCTATCACAGAAAAAGGGAAAGTGTGCTCTGGTCTTTTCCTCATGACCGGGAGAAAGAAAAAGCAGCTTGTAGTTTTTGGGGTTTTTTACTTTACTTTTTTTTCTGTTTACTGTTACCTTGTTTTTCTTGGAATTACAGATTAACTGGTAAGGCTACAGCAATTGGTAAGGCTATGAGGTCAAATACCTGCCAGTACTCTGACTGAGAGAGTTATTTTTACTCTACTTAAAATTACTATATTTTGGTATGGCCATATTACTGCTAGCACAGTATTTCATTCACAGGGTTTAGAAACAGCTGGAAGATACATTTGGTAAATACGCCAAAGCTGTCACTGATAACAGCCTCTAGACTAAGAAAACTGGTAGAAAGCTTAATAAAGGAGAAAATTAGTAAATGTGGACAAAAATGATGTACCATCAAAGAGTCAATATGACCCTTTCAGTGTAAAGAGGCCCACAGAGGCAATCATAAACAGTACTACTGAAATTAAAATACTGTGGTCAGAGACAGAATTACTATAATTTGGAAGGAAAGTGGAGGATGTTCTCTGATGATTTAAGACAGAAATAAAAGCCCACCATTACCTTTTGACATGAGCATCTATTTGAAACTGTATGTGATGAAGAAATATTTTTCAATATGGCTATTTTAAAAAATAGCATTCTTGGTTATTGTAATTACTGTAAATTTTTTCTTCTCTTGTATCAGAAATAGTGATACAAATACAGAAACAGTGCTACAAACAGAAAGAGTGATAGTAATGGTGTTTTGTATCAGAGACAGTGTGGCCAGCAGGACTAGGGAAGTGAACGTCCCCCTGTACTCAGCACTGGTGAGGCCACACCTTGAGTACTGCGTTCAGTTTTGGGCCCCTCACTACAAGAAAGACACTGAGGTGCTGGAGCATGTCCAGAGAAGGGCAACGAAGCTGGTGAAGGGACTGGAGCACAAGTCTTATGAGGAGCGGCTGAGGGCCTGAAGAAAAGGAGGCTGAGGGGAGACCTTCTTGCTCTCTACAACTACCTGAAAGGAGGTTGTAGCCAGGTGGGGGTTGGTCCCTTCTCCCAAGTAACAAGTGACAGGACAAGAGGAAATGGCCTCAAGTTGCGCCAGAGGAGGTTTAGATGAGATATTAGGAAAAATTTCTTCACTGAAAGGGTTGTCAATCACTGGAAGAGGCTGCCCAGGGAAGTGGTTGAGTCACCATCCCTGGAGGTATTTAAAAGATGTGTAGACGTGGCACTCAGGGACATGGTTTAGTGGCAGACTAGGCAGTGTTAGGTTAAGGGTTGGACTTGATGATCTTAAAGTTCTCTTCCAACCAAAATGATCCTATGATTCTTTTATTCTCTTCCCCAATCCCAGCCCTACAGCTGTGTATTATATTTTATACAACCTACTATCAAAAAAAGCAATCTTTATGGCTACAATCTGATTTATTTTTTCTTTTACCTGGAGACTCTTCTGTATTTTAAATTATTGCAATGACTATACATATTTCCCAATTCAGCAACACCTCTCCTGAGTAAATAGCATGCAGCTGGTGAGCTCTGGGAAACAGAAATTCTATTCTGTCTTTCTCCACCCCAATCATTACAAAACTGAATTCCTTTCTAGCATGAAGGCAAACAAGAAGTTTTGTCAATTTTCCATGTGCTGGATGCCCTCCAATGTGACTCCAATACAAAGCTGATTAGCAAGATTGTCCAAGTGCACATATTGGTGATCCCCACTCCTTGGTATAAAGGAGTGTGTAAAAATATTTGTAATTCCAGTATTCAAAAAAACACTCTATATGATACATAAATCAGAGTCACTGCAGATTTATCACAGACTAAACCTGGCATCTTCAGCATCAAAACTCAAAGCCTATTAACTCTTATCTTTCCTGGATCCAGGCACTTTTAAAATGTAGACTATCACACATACATGATATATACAATGCCTGAAGATTTCCTCTGCTAAGAACTATTTTTGCTGTGTTGCTATTTTCCTGAAAATTGAAGGTAAGAAATCCTTGGGAGGAAAATACTTCACAGTGTATCAGACAAGTAACAGAATCTTTCCCCATTAATTTAAAGAGAAACAAAACCCTATTCAGCTCCTCATGACTGTTTTTCAGCCAACTGCAATAACTCAAAGCACAATTGTCAAATATCTCTAACAAGCCATAAAGTTAATTTTGCTTCTGAGCTCAGTTTGAGAGAAGCGCAGCAGAACAAATGAAAATACTTATAAAATTAAAAAAAAACCCAACAAAACAAAACATAGAAAGAAAGCAAATGACCTGTTACACCTCTGCAGGCATTCTGAAAAATGATAACTAAAATAGCAAAAGCGATATACAAAGCATGAACAATTCACTGCCCCAAATATAAAATGTTCATTTTTATCCTATTGTCAGAGGCAGAAACCCTCTCTCCTATACTCTTCCATGATCTCCTAAAGGATCCAAGTTTCCATAAAAAGGATTTATTCTCTTGCCTTTTTACCTGCATCTCAGCCATCTTAGTATCCATATTTTGTACAATACCTGACCTTTTCTGTAATTATTTTCCTCACAGCACGCCCCAAGTTTGGTTCTTCTGTATCATCTTACCCATCTCCAAATGACCTCCAAGTATTCTCTTCTAGCATCTAAAGCATCCTGTACACTGGCCTCGTATGGCATAACACCCGAGCAATCCTGCACATGAAGTCCTGTCCCAGAGAAACTACCAAGCACTGGGGCTGTGTGACCACAGCACACATTAACCAAGGGGGTGGAAATTTGCTTCAGTTGAAGCAAGACGAGACTGCTGTGATCAGCTCCTCATAAAGCTCCTGATCACTGTTTTTATAGGACTCTTTCTTCTCCTCCTTGGTCACTCTGTCCCCCTGGGTATCATCAGTGCTCCAGGGGCAACTAGCACCACAACTGACTCATTACTGGACATTTCAAAATGCCTCTGGTACCAGTGCTTACTCCAAAATCTGTTTCTAATCCTGCCTCTTCTAGGGACTGGACTCACTGAACCCTGCCTGGTCACACGAAGTCAATTAGGTATACAGTAAAATAATAGATAAAGGTATCTTCAGTAGGGCAATACTGCTTACTTGTGACCAGCCGACCAAGAGGAGCCTAAACATTCAAATCCAGTGAACCCCAGACAAACTCAGAGTTTTCTGTATTTGTTATATAACATATTTTCCTGTTTATTTCCATCTATAATATTTGTACTTCAGGCACATCCACCCTCCCACAGAATCCTGTGTGTTCTGTAAGTCTTTTGCTGAACTACCTACATCCAACTGACTAGCCTATTATTTAAATTCCTATTACTTCAGTTGTACAGCTAAGCTTTGTGAGTAAGACAGGCCAGGGAATTTTATCCATTGATTTCTGCATCAAGTTTCTCTTCAGGCTGGGTTAGAGCATAGAGGGGGAAAATAATATGCATGGATTTGGGGTTTCTCTCTTAAAAAAACCAAACAAACCAGAGATATGTGTACACAGGACTGGCTGATTTCACCTGCAAAGATCTTTGTGAAATTTCTAGTTTTTTCAATTGCTGCTACCAGAAATGCAGCACATTTCCTATCACCAGAGCAATATAAATAAGAAACAAGGGAGAAATGGTTAACAGGCATTAAAGCAGCAAAGGAAGGGAATAACTAAACACAGGATAAAACTACAGGACAGTGTAAAAAACCAAAAGTGTTTGTAGTTAAATAAGGAAGAAACATCACAAAAGGAACTACAGAAATAAGGAGAAAATAAAGAGAAAAATCAGTGGTACTTTAACATAAATAAATGCTATTCTGCCTGAAGTTAATGGATGCATGATCCTAAGGCAATAGGGGAGGAC
Organism: Grus americana; assembly: GCF_028858705.1. Lineage (NCBI taxonomy): Eukaryota > Metazoa > Chordata > Aves > Gruiformes > Gruidae > Grus > Grus americana. Next base: position 25,687,045 of record NC_072855.1, read on the forward strand.
ATCACACTAAATTAAAATTAATCCAGAAGCCAAGGGCCTGTCATAAGTATCCAGTGGAGGTGGTCTGCATTTTTTTATGCAAGAGTTTTAAATTGTCAGGGTTATAGAACTGGCAAAAATAAGCTTGAAGATTTCTAAGGAAACTTCCTTTACAAAGGAACTTCCTCTGTTCAAACAAGGCTAAAAATAGGTTCTGTGAAAAAGAAGAATCTTGTATACAAATTGATACTAATTAAAACATTCCAGGGATCTGTTCTCCTCTATTATTGTAATTTAGATAGTTCAAGTAAATATTCCCTCATAGAACTTAAGTTTGAAACACTGCAACATTAAACTTGGCTTTTTTATAATGGTAATTTTTAATCCCTTCTATTAACAACTCAAGAGAAGCTCTCTCCCATCACCTCTCCCATGCTTACAGCTCCATCCTGCTTTTACTGAAACAAACAGCAGCACTTCCATTGGCTTCAGTGGACCAGGATCCAGTAGCTCTGCAAGGTCACAGATCTCTAGAAGACTACTGATAATCTTTTTCTACCAGGCCTCCTCCTGGGCATTAAATTGAGTTTTCAGGACAAAAGAAAACCAACTGGCTGACTGGGCAGCAAAAGCAAAACAGCAGGATATAAATGTGGGTCCTGCCAGGAGGAGCGCTGCCACAGCAAAGTGTGGCTCCAATTACAGCTTTCTCCAACTAATTGTCCCAGTTCAGATCATCTATTTAGCTTTCCTAGGGAAAAGAGCTGCAATGATTTTAATGGCTGATACAATACCCAAAGAGGGTTCCTAGACATCACAACACTTTCAGAGCATAAAGCAATCCTCTTCACGCTCTTCCCTTATAGTTCCAGGGGGTGGGAGGGAACGCAGCTGATTTTGTACTTGAAAGCATCAGCACGTCTCCCTGGACTTCCAGCTGTAGCCTAATGAGTTGGCAAGTGTATTTTTGCACTGCAACTTTTCTCAGGATAATTAACAAGATCTAAGATGAACTTTTTAATGCAGATTAAGCTAAGCCAGTTCCTTTCCTCATGGAAAAGTCAGTGCTTAGCCATGCACACAGATGTATGCAACTAGCGCTGTTCTTGTTGGTTTCAACAGAGACATCAAGACCAGCAGGAGCTCCACAAGAGAGCTGCTCACACAGCCACATCCTGCTCAAGGCATACTAGTAGGTAACTTTACTACTGTCTCACAAATCATTTGGTATGTAAGTAAATTATGAATTAATTCTCCAGTGTCATCCATCTGGTGCTTCTTACAAATGTTAATTTAATACAAAACAACTCCTTAAAAATAGAAGCAAAACCAATGAAACTAAGAAATGCTGAGCCAGCCACTGAAGGATACTACAGCAACATGCCAAAATAGCGAAAGGAGCTTTTGAGCAGAACAGGCTCAGAACTGAGAAATAAGTGCTAAGGATCTCACTGATGTTTTTTTCTGATGGTCTCACAAGACTACTAGAGCACTGGTACATTCCTTGTCCCCACAGCATGAGTCCACCACTGTGTTACCACCACAACATTGTGAGCATTGCTGGGCCACTAGTGTTTTCACCCCGATGCGGACATTTGGACTCGCTCTGGAATCAGGAAATTCTCCTGACTCCAGAGCTTGCAGGTGAGGAAATTCTTCTGGCAACTCTGCCAACAGTGCTAGCACCTAGAGCAATGAAGCACAAGCCAGAATATGAAAACTTAAAAGACTTGTAATTATGGTCAAAGCCCTTTCACAGCCAAGCATCACAACTCTTCTCTCACTGAAGTATGTGAAAAAGTTAAAACCACTTTAAAGGCTGGCAGGATCTAGAGGAACCTGGTAGGAAACTTACTATTTGTGGACAAGGCTAACCAAGGTTACAGGTATGCTGAGGTCCATCAGTTCAACACAGAATGGTTTATCAGGGAAATACAGACGATGACATAGATGCTTCTTTCAGTTTAATTAAGGCTTGTCAGTGCCAAGTACAACTGTCAGAGGACAAGAACCCACACATTAAAACTCCCCACTGTTCCAGTACTGTTCCCCACCTTCCCTTTCATGGCCAGTCCCCAATATGTGAGGAGGGAGATATTTTAGGCTTTAAGGCTGATGTCAGTCATCAAAACTGAATTACCCAAGGGAGCTAAATAAGACCCAGTAAGATTTAAAAAAGCTATTTATTTATTCCCATGCAGGTGGCTTAACATTTCTTCTGGGCAAAACACTTGAAAAGGAGCTAATTATGCACATCCAGTCATGGACCAAAAAAGCAGTCCAGCTATTTCAGAATTCATTTACTGATATTTGATACAGAACACTATTGCCAAACTCCAGCTGTCATCATTTGGTCATCCTTTTGTTAAAATGATGATATTTTTCTGAAAGAAATCTCTTGGAATATGAAAGCTAATTAAGAGATGTCAATGACACAGAACATTGTCCAAGAATAATAACCTCTTTCTGCTAAGTAAATGCTTCGGCATTTATTTCTAGTGTAGGAGCCCGTGACAATGGTCTAGTACAACAAAATTATTCTTATTGTACTGAATGACTAATGGCTATTTAATCATTTTGTTTGACCTATATTAATGCAAAAGGTTGGGATATCCTCTGTAAAATCACTAACGCATTGTATTTCGACCAGTTTACAGAGCAAACTGGGAGCCTTCTCCTGTGGTCTTCAAGTAAGGCAAGAACTCTCAAGTGACTTTAATGGGATTTTCCGTTTGAGTGGTAAGTAGAAGAGCCAGTTCCTAGGCAAGTTTGCTCACTCTCCTGCTTTTGGTCAGCATCTCTGGCACTACAGACTACCCCACTGCCTGTGTTGACACTCCTCTTCCAATTCACCAGCAACAATTGCCAATCTCCTAAATTCAGCACCCTTGCAGCTGTATGAGCGATACCCTACTGCTGAAAACAACACATTGAATCCGAAACCCCTGCTGAGAGCACTTCTGCACCAGCACCAAGAGGACATCCATGCCGTGCCATGCCAACCAGGGCTACAGGTTTGTGTTGCAATGTTTTGGCAGGCCCGATTCTGAACAAGTAGCTACACACAAAAGAGGAACTGGCCTTCCAGGGAAGCAAGAATAAAGGGTACTCCCTGCAGATGGAAAACAGCAGAAGTGAGCATCTTGCACCAGCCTCCCCATGGGAGTAGAACAGGCAAACTGACTTTGCTGTTGGTTACCCCACCCAAGAGATGTTTTGCACTTAACTTTTGGGCTTCGTAATACAAAACTAATAATTTACTTTAAAAAACTAAGTACGGGAAAAGAATATGTTCCTATAACAAACTATGTAATCTATCCGTAAAACATCTCTGCTCTTGTTCCAAGATTTATGAATCAAGATTATAATCAATATGTTCAAACGTACCAAAGCAACTTGAGAGCTCAAGGCAGATCTGACTTCAAAGCTCGCCCAGTGGGGCTCAGGACTCAAACTCATGAGCAAATTACCGTGTTTTAACAAAGCCATTGCATGGCAGCTGAGCTGTGGCAACAGTCCTTGCACACGCTCTTAGCCCATGGGAACTGTGAATGAATGCGACTTTGCCTAGTCTGTAAGAGAAGAAAGTTAAGCTGAGACGCTTCAGACCTGCCCTGAGCTAACCAGGAGCACCCAGGCAGTTACCGCAGCTCAGATGGCCTGCAATAACTCATTATTTTGAAGTAATTTTTTTTGGATGGTCAATCATTCAGAAATTTGTAGACATTTCGCCTCTTTGCAAAAATAAACATTAAAAAATGTCTTTAAAAAAATGCAGTTTTAAACCAAATAAAAACGACATTTTTTCAAGAATATTGAGTCAGCAAGTGCAGCCCTAACCCATGAGCCATGAGCTTTTGAGACTCAATTATTAAAAGTACAATTGTTTAGATTATAAAATACCTTACTAAATCCTTACAAACTGTAAAAATACACTATTCCTGAATGTTACTCCAATCACATACAAACACAAAATTATAATGAAATTCTCTGGAATATTTTCATTATTTTTTTCTCCAGGGATGACATATGTTTCTAATAACTTGCCACTGAGCAAACAGATTTAGCAGGATAGCAGCATGCTGAGAAAGATAGCAGGATTTTCAGTTTTCAGATGAAAGCAGCTCTATTCCCTGGCAGCCCTACTCCTAACCCCTTTAGGCCAGATCAAATTTTATCTGAAGCTAGCTGGTGCCCATCTTTGACTTCAATGGAAGTTGAATCAGGTTTTCTACATACCTGCAGTAAACAATTTGAAGCTTATCAATTAAAATATTTTTAATCAGTACTTATACCAGAGGGAATCTGTAGCAATTAACAGGATTTCTGGGCTTGGTTATTTACATATGTTTAGCTAAAAGATGACCCAGTTTTTACCAGAGAATAACATTCGTCTAATTCAGCAAACTCACAGACTAATTTAGATTATCAAAAGGAAAGCACTATGCAAATTATACAAGTCTCCCCTGCACCTACTAGCAACAGATTTTTAAATCTATTACATTCATTTCCACAAGGAAAATTTATGGTACTATTTCACGAGATCAGGATTAGTTTGCGACATGCATCTCACCTTCAGCTCCACAGTTATCCCACAGGAAAGAAGGTATTTTTCACCTTTAGACACTTCTGTTCTACATACTAACTTGAAATGGAAGCATCTGACAATCTCCATAGCTCAAGAAAAGTCTATGTGTAAGAATATTTCTATATTTCATGGAGCTCTCTGATAAAAGCCTTATCTAGTATTTTCAAATAGGGGTATTTAATGACAGGTGTCATCTAATCAGCTTCACTTAGATATGAAAGCGATGAACCGTTAATGACACCATAACCACTTGCACAGGAATTCTCATTAAACTAAGGCCATTCACACCAGGAAGTTTTGTTTCAAATTTGATTTAGTCCAACTATTTGAAAAGCTAACCCCCAACTTTACTTCACATCTTCATGTAATTTCATTCAGATGGATTTTTTTTCCTAAACTAACTTTTTAATGTATGAAAACTGACATAAACTATTTCATCAAGCTCTCTATAAAAATATTGCCTTACTAAAAACAAAGCTTTTATGATTAACTAATAGGAAATATATGAACATATACACAGGAATATATGAAAAGAAAAAAAAAAAGTCCAAAGCTCTATTACTGGAGGTCTGTATTTGACAAAGATTCAACAAATACAGCATTGCAGTTGCTTATATCATGTAAATGGTTGGTGCTACATTTTTGTACAGCTTTTCAATTCTTTCTGATAAAAATCTTTTCTTTCCTAGGAGAGCTCAGTGCTTTGGATCTGACATTTGTCTAGCAGTTTTATAAAGTAAGAATGAAACTATATTTAGCTCCAGAAAGCCATGGTTTTTAATGCATGCAAAGCTGCAGAAGAATCAGAACTAATCTTAATGAGAAAAACTTTTATCAAGTGTAATTCTATCTGTTCCCACCCAAATGGGACTAATTTGTTCCATTATCTGTAAAAATACCAGCTAGACACTTTGACTAAAGCCTCTGAAGCATATTTGTTCAATTAATAACCATGCAAATGTACAACCACTCAATCATGCCAGAGGCTACTCCCCAAGCATCTTTAAATCTTTCATGAAAAGCCTTATCAATCATCACTAAGGGACCTTTTTCTTGCCCCAGCCAATATCGCGGAATAGGTGATGGAATGGAAAGAGGAGGAAAGGACCATACTTCTCCACTGCGCTGCTACTCAAGTCCAGCAGAAATAAGACTAACACAGCTAACACAGACTAATCCTTCTCGCATCCCTGACTGTATTCCTTCATAATGAGGAGCTAAGGAGTCTTTCTTCAAATGAGACTACTTGGGAACTGGGGAAGCTAGGCATACAAGCTGAAGGAGCTATTCTGCGAAAATAATTCCTTTTTTTTTTTTTTTCCTACCTGAATAAGGACTGTAAGATTTGGCTCTGTGGTATAACCTTACAAAATTTTCATAGCTTCCACGGTACTTCTAGAGGACTTGGGAGCACTTGGATTTTCCAAGAAGTACTCAGCATCTTGCAGAATCAGGTGCCTCATTAACAACTAGATAGATCTTTACATATTAATAAATTGAATCTATAACCTAGGAAGTTAAAATGGAAAGCGTGTTTAACATCAAGTGTGATAGCATGTATGTAAATGTATGTATACAAAGCATGTATGTAACAGCATGTATGCAAAGCAGGCTCACAGGCTCTCTGATTTGCTTCCCAAGCAAAATATGCGCAGATGACATCATTTTTTCTGTTTATAAATGCATCTGCCAAAATATTTTTGTATTTGTTGTGATGACTAATCTGATAAATGTTCAAAACATACAGAGTAAGAATCTGATACTTGGTATTGTCAGGGCACTGTACACCTTTCTACATTCATAGGTGCTTATAAGAAGAGAAAGAGGATCTTGCTACTTTCATTGCACTGGCCCTGTGAAGACTTGTGATGTTGTTAGACCCAATTCTGCTATGACAAACTTCAGCAGAGACCAAATTTGGCCTTTAAGAATGCATGTCAGGTACCTAAAATATCTACGAGGGAAAATTCTGAAACACAAACATAGAGTTTGCTTTATTACACATTTGTTATGCAAATAACATTCACACATCACTAATTCTGAAGTCTAAATATATGAAGGGAGAAAATGAGAAGTTAATAACAAAACAAGAAGTCAGTTAGAAACTAACTTTCTCTAAAACCAAATACTGACCTTTTGAAAGCAGGTACAATAGTTACAAAGTGATTAAAACCATAATGCATCTTGAAATGGTTTTTATGTAGACTACTTGTTAAAGAAGTGTATTATTCTTATTTTTCCCTTAGAACGAGGGAAGAACATGGCCTGCAGAATGTTGCCCACATAACTGGGCAACGCACTTCAGACTTAATGGACTTGACTGTGGTTTGGGTAAGATGCTGCAAAACCATCACAACATGCACAGTATAAGGAATTTCATAGAACCATGTTCATCATATTTATTTCTACAGTCAGCAAAATAACAGCCAGCTAGGCTAAAATAAGACCCACCCAGAGCTACAGAATGGCTGCCACCCAGTTCTAAAGCAGATCCTCCTGGCCTATGGTCCCGAGTGGGTCAGGGACGTCCCTACCTGCCAGAGAAGCACATGCAAGAATGGAATGACCGATAACATATCCAGTATGGCTTTGCACTTGTTTAGCACCTTATACAAATGATCTTAAACCACTTAAAATACAGAATTCTATACTGTTCTAGAGTTAGACAAAAATAGTAAATCTCCTATTTTATAAAACGGGGCAAAAAGAACCAAAGAAGTTGGACTCGCCCACCTCAGTGGCAGAGGAAGGAACAGCACTCAGGACTGAGCCAACTAATGTACTGCTAACATTACAATCACTTTTATTTTGCCAACTGCTTCTACCATTTCAAGCCACGCTGTCAGTGACAGAGTCACTTTTTTAAATCAATGATCAACAACAATGGCTTGCTTTCTTTCATCTTGACAGGTCACAAGAGTTAGATGGAATTATCAAGGATTTATTCTCTCTTACTGTATACAGGAAGAAATCAAGATTGATTTTTTTTTCATTTTGATTTTTGATGTCTCCTTTTGGAAAGTAACAGAAATGAATAAAGGTGGATAGCACTCTAATAGCTAAGTATGTAAAGACTTCTAAGACCTGACCCCACTAATGCTCACTGCAGATATGTAGTGAGCATTCCCCAGTAGGCACACTAATAACATTAACATAATAAGTTATTAAGACCAAAAAAGTTACATGTCCTCACCTCTGAAAACTGGAAGTGGTTTTCAAGACACATCTATATGCATAGACATGGATGTTCAGCCAGTATACAACACAAACAGTTCCTACACTGACAAATCTATATCTAAAAGACAATCCTGAAGACTGACTAGACAAACAGGTGTTTGCCAGGAAACAAAAGTTTTTGATGTAGGTCATGCACCACATTCACGTAGAAGTGGTGGTTAGCTGAGGCCTCAGAGCTGCCATGGAATGCAGTGGCTGAGCTGCAGGGCAGGACATCTGGGGAACCAGGCACAGTGACAGCTGAAGAGGAACGACCATGGACAATATCTTGTGGTTTCCAAGACCAATATACCCCTTCCCCACTGTAATCCACTAGGAATCACATCTTGGAGCGCACATATGAAGAGTTCCTGGCAGGAATCCTATCTTTAATAAATTAATGGCAGTGTGACACTGCCCTTTTCCTGAGATTATCTTTCACAAGACATTGTTCAATTTCTCCTACTTTAGTTGCACACGCTTTTCAAAAAGCAGGGAGCAGCCTGAGAGCACATACCCTGCTGTCAGCATGCCACTTCCAGCTACTTTAAAGAGAAAACTAAAACCCTTTGGCTCAAAGCATCAGATGGAGATCCTGGGGAAAAAAAAAAAATCGACAGAAGAGTGCCACTTTGCACTAAAAACCCCAACAACCAGAAAAACCCAAATCAGACCAGCTGTAAAGACGACGAGTGGACGTTTCACTGGTTTGAAAAAGAAGAGTGTTGCCTAATAACGAGCGGCACGGCTCCGGCTCTCCTGGTGTTTACCTTCCCGGGCACCGGGCGAAGCAGCGGGCAGCGAGGACGTTTCTATACTCCAACAGGCTTGAAGTTACCCCTGCAGCCTCCACCGGGGTCTCCCCAGACTCCGCGGCCACCCCCCGGGCCGCACCGCACCGCTCCGCGCCCGGCGGACGGAGGGCGGGGGTGTCCGCGGAGACCCGCCCGGCTCTGCCTGGCCGCGGCCGGCCCGCGCCCACCCCTTCCCCGCCGCGGCGCCCCCACCCCGCTCACCGTGCTCTGGCCGCCGTCGCGGGCGCGCGGAGGGCTGCGGCGCGCTGCGCGGCTGGGGCGGGCGCGGGGGCAGGGGCAAGGCGGCCGCGCTGGCAGAGGCGGCCCCGCGGCTCGGCCCCGCTGCTTCGGGCCGGCTCACACGTCAGCCCGCGCCACGAGACCCGGATCTACCGGCTCCCGGCAGCGGCGGCGGCGGCGGGCCCGGGGCGGGGCCGCGCGGCTCCCGCCCCCCGCGCACGCCCCTCCGCGGAGCTGCCACCACCCCGGCACGGGAGCCCGGGAGCCCCCCGCGCCGCCTCCGGGCGGCTTGCTGGGTAGGGACGCCCGCGTCCCGGCCTTCGCTGCCCGGCTGAGGCGGGCTTGGGCTGCTACGCGGGCAGGAGGAGAGGCGGGCGTACAGGGCGGTGTCATTTTCAAGCAAAAATAAAGCCCCGGTAAGTCAGCGCTGAGAAGACGCAAGGAAAGTCGCTCTTCTGGGGCCTGGTGTGCGGGTGGGGCTGCCACCGCCACCGTCGTCAGGGCTCTGTGCCCCTGTCAGAGATACGGTCACGTCGGTTGCTTGGCCCCCAGCCATCACCTCCGAAGTAGGAGGGAATTTACAGTGTAGTTTCTCACCTAGAAACCTAAAGCCTGTTTAGGAGCTCATGACTCACAAGGCTTCCCTGCAATTAAAGCATCCCTCAAAATATGCATTTAGATGCTGTGGAATGAAGTTAGAAAGGAAAATTTCAGATCATGGCTTCTCGTGTCAGCCAGTTGGGTTCACCTGTGCCTAGCCAAGGAGCTGGGGTGTCATGCCCCCATACAGAAAGATGGACCACATCCTGTCCTGGGGACAGTGATACCATGCCATAATGTAATGGGGATTACAGCGGGAAGAAAATCTTGTCCTCCAATATTTCCAAGGGTAGCTTATATTCTCCAAGCCAGGAAACAAGGTAAGACGCTGCAATTACGATGAGAAAGGAAGTTTAGGCAGAAGTTGTGAGTTCTCACAAGTCAGTACCTCCTCATGGCACCAGTGCCTCATACAGTCCAATATGGCCCATATACAGGGATGACCTTGGCTGTTCTCATCACTCTTTGCTGTTGCCATGGGGCTTTCAAACCTCCTTTCGTGGCTACAGTTTTCTTCTGAAAGTTTTTCTCCAGCCTTGGGTGTCAAGCTTACGTTAGTCTGCAAGTCTCGGGTGCATCGCCTGTTGGCAGTCATGCACATCCAGCCATCGTTGGTGTGCAGAGCCATAGGTAGGTTACCTCTGCTCATTTAGGGCTGGTCCTGGACATAACGTTCTGCTTCCTGAGATGCAGCGGGCTGGCTACCTTTGTCCAGCCATGCCACACAGTCCTGACTTGCAGTGGATCTTGCCTCTCCTTTCCCATGTTTCAGCCCTTTCTCTTATGTTAGTGCCCAACTAAAGAGTGGTAATACTGAAAAGTGAATTGAGGCATTGACGCAAAGTCAGGCCATCACACAAAAAAGCTAAACTATGCAGAGCTTGTGTCATCTTGTCGTCCTCAACAAAGGAACTGAACCTCTGGTAAGGCACTAAGGATGCTAAAATTTATCTTTCATTTGGAAATATGAAACTACATCCCTACAGTGTTTCCTGGGAAAACAGGTTTCTTGACAGCCTGTCCAGGAGCTTAGAGTGCAACAGGAACCATGAACATCAGCAATGTCAAGATATGCTTGGCCTGAAGATATACTTTGGCTGTCCTGGCCAAACACAAAGCTATCCAAGACAACGGTGTCAGGGGATGGTCATAAGCAGAATGATCAACTGTAGCTGCATCCTTCCTCCCACCTCTCCCTCAGCCATACTAACCTTTCATTGGGGAACAAGCCATCCTAGAAGCAAGCAGAGACAGCTTCTCAACACCATTAAGGAGCCTTGCCTATCTGTCTCCCACACCTAGCACGCAGGGCTAGTCGTTGTCCTAGAAAATGGATCTGAGCTCCTGAAGACAAAGCTTACCACTAGTCCTGGCTCAAACAAGAGAGGAAAGCAATGGCAACCACACAATAGTTGAGAGGAAGGTTCCTCCTGTCAAGCTGAGGCAGGAACACTGAACACTTATACGTTCTTGCCTGTGGGTAAAGCCAAACAGCCAGCTGTTGCTAGAAGGACGGCAAGCAGACTTGGAGCAACTGTTGCAATTAGAAAGAGAGTCTCACAGTGACTGATTCTCGGAGAATTGAATTTGTACAATCCTACAACTGGAAGGGCAAGACTAAGTGAGCTAGACGGGCAGTCTCAGATGCTTTGTCAGAAATAATATGAACCTGCAAAGAGTCTGTAAAGTAGAGGCAGGACCTGATGGGGATGATGACTGAGAGATCTGCAAGAAAACAGTATGCAGTGATGGCACTTACAGCTAAAGCCGTGATGTCTTACTCTCTTAATTTGCATCAAATGCAGCCTCCTCAAAACTTGGCGCATCACATCTTTCTGGCTCATTTGCCCCACCCAGGAACTCGCATCATGTCTGGTAATCTCCTGAAATCATCCTTCGATGAGGTGTGGAAGCAGCACTACTGGCCGGCCAGCCAGCCCTCTGGGTGAGATGTAAGCACTCACACCAAGCAGCTCCCCCTCCCTACTCGTTTCTTCCCCCATCTTGTTACTGCAAAGTTCTGCATATCTGTAAATAGTTTCACACAACAAAAGCTGAGCTTTTTTTCAGTATTGTATTCTGCATGATTTGCACTGCCTTTTTGACAGCAAAATAACAATTATTTTTCCGATTATTTTTCTTTGTTCAACATATATGTTTCCATTGGCATTCTTGGAAATATGGAAGCTGATGGGCCTACTGAAGGATGGATTCATGAAAGGGTGATCCTCATGGATGAAACTTCAGAGTGTGAACTGTCAAGGAAGAGGGGCAGGCAATAGGAGCTACAGAAAGCAGAGACTAGGAACAAGAGAAACAATGCATAAGCTTATTGCTTTCAAATCAGCAAGTACATACATATAAGAAGAAAGTAGCTAGGCATTTTGCATAAAACATTCTGCCAGAGCATCCCTCAGAATTTGGCCCTCCTGGTTCCCACGGGCAAATGAACAAGCCATAACAGGCACTGATTCTGTCTCAGCTTCCCACTTCCAGGATTCAGCCATCTGCTCCCCCTTACACTCACAAATTTAGTGCACGATATAGCAGTAAAATGAGATCCTGATATGGAGGCTGTTTTCAGACTCACTCTATGAAGTCTCCTTTCTGGCAGACAAACTATGATGACAACAGTGATGACTTAGGCTACTTTACGAACAAAGGCATGAGATGCATTCAACATCAGTTAGTAACACGGACAGAATAGTAAATCTATTGATTTTTGCACACTAAAATAAATTGTGCTGACCAACTAGCTGCCAAGCTAAAACTACAAAAACAACTGCTTGAAGGGAGAAGATGGTAACGTTCCTTCCACCAATAACCCTGTACAATGGAGGAGGGTGGGAGTTGAGCAGAACTTACTATGACATTCTCTACATCTGTCATCTGAAAGTAGTGTGGATTGGGCACTTTGTAAAGCAACAGGCAGATGTCACATTCCACATCACAGTGCTAGCTTTCAACTTTTCTACCCTGACAGGCAATGGAAAAGCAGGAGTCATGTTGGTGATCTAACGCCAAACAATGGATGAGCTTGTCTACAGATACCCAAGAACGTTACTTTTCCCATTCTGAAGTTGTCTTTCTGCTGATGTTCTTCTCATTTTTGCTGCATAACTCATGCTACTAGGCATTGTATTGCTCACATCCGGATACTTTGTGGAGTGGAAATTCTTCATCTGCAATCCATGCAGTTTCATCAGATCTGAAAAATGACCTAGAAATGGGGCAAATCCTCTTAATGTAACTCCTTTTCTGTCTGCTACCTCTTTTCTTGTACACAGACCATAATGCTATTCCCAGAAGGAATCCACATGAAACTCTACTGCAAATTTTGATACTGAAGAGCCACTTGTCTGCAGCTTGGTCTGAAAATGGCATCCAGGAAGTGGAAAGGACAATACTGTAAAGTACCCTTGCAGCAGCAAGGTAGGAGTGGCCTTTGGCAGCAGAGCTGGGCTTTTGGAAAGAGGGATTTAATTTTGGAAAAAGAAGCCAAGTACTTAGAAAAGTTGCTCACAAACATTCCTAGAATTCAGCTGGGCTGGCATCTCAAAAAGCACTGGAGAATTGCAAAGCACTTTGAGATACTAGGCAGCAAGCCTGTGAATTAGCTGGCACAAAGACTATATTGTGTACTTAGGTTAATTTAACTGAAATTTAGTCATGTGATCATCGCTGAACCAAATTTCTACTGCCAGATTTTCTGTCAATGTACAGATACAAGCTTAATGAACACCCAATCACAACCTAAGCCATCAGTACTCACAGAAGGAAATATGGCTCGTTGGAAAGAAGAAACTCCACTGAAATTGTCAGAGGATCTATGGAGGGCTTTTGTGCTCCTGAAGCATCAACACAGCAACACAGACTTTGAGATGAATTAGCCACAGTCCAGGGGAAATGATCACAAAGGGTTGCTGTAATGCTGCCAGATCACAGCTGCCCAATGGAGTTTTCCCAATTAGGAAATGGAGGAAGGAAATCTGAAGTTGAGGGGATGATGAGCATTATTTTACACTTAACTAGAATATCCACTAGTAACTTACAGTAACTATGAAATGCAAGCAGGCCAACTGGGACACTTACAAGATCATGCTTGCAAAAAACATTTAAAAATAGAGGATTAAGATCTGAACCACCAAATTGTTAATGATAACACTTGCTGGTAAAGATATACTCATATAAACTAAGCTGAAATGCACCTGTAGAGTTAGAACAGTAAGTTCTCAGTAACCACAGAAGTTAATAAGACAGAGGTCCACTAAATTTCATTGTGACTGATAATTACGCAATCAGTGTCAGGAATATATTTTGCAAATACTTTGGGAAATCCTCTCTAAAAATGTGGTCTAAGTAAACCAACACTGGTATAACCTTAACAAATTGTTTTTCCTCTGGAGAAGAAACCATATTAGCAGCTGCATGATTGTGGTGGCTTTCTTGCAAAGAAAAGATGAGAAACAGTGTGAACTGCTTCTTAAGCAACTGCAGTTCACAGCCATAAGCTATCTGCAGCCATAAACTTACCAGCAGCTAACATTGCCATAGTCATCTGAAAATTGCTGCCACTCGGGAAAAACACATCTCATGTCACCCTCTCTCTACATTCAGAGCCATTTCAGCATCCAGTCTGAAATTGCCTCTGAACATGAGTCAGAGCCCTCAACTGTTACAGTTCTCACAGACTTAAAATAAAAATGAATCCCTGTTCATTTTCCAAGTGAACATCTAATAGAAGAAGCCACATCTAATACACGAACCAGAGGCACAAAATGCAAGCCAGTAGATTTGATGAATGTTAGTACAGAAGAAAATGTGAGAGAAAGAAATGAAAATAAGATCCCAAAGGATATTTTTTTGAACACTTTACTATATCTAACTAAGAAGCAGCAAAGAGTCAAACTTTTCTGGTCAGGAACTGGGAATTACTCTGGTCTGAAATGGATATATGCAGTTCTGCAGTTGGTATTAAGCACTCAGTATATGACTGAAATTTAGGAGTAACCATCCATTAAAAAGCCAAGGCATTATTTACCAAGAAAAAAGAGAGAGCAAAGAGAGAATACATTTCATGCCTCACTGAGGAGGTGTATCAAAAGGCATAACTCTGGCAGTCAGTCCTTGGAGATCAGTATTCCATTACATAAAACGTGGCAGCATCTCTGTATGGACTACAGAGAACTAAATTAAATTGTTGGAGAAGAATCTGATCTGTTATCACTGGAAGTGATGCTCTGGTTTCCACAGCACATTCCACTATGCTCTTCATTTTGGATCTTAGAACATGAGTATTGACAAGTGAACTAGCAATGACTGGTTTCTCAGCTGGCCAAGAACTATTTGCGTGAACATAATGCAAGGGTTTTAGCCTGTGCACATTTGCTGTTTGAGGATGTGGTATGATGCAGCTAGATGCTTGCTGCATCATGTTTGCATGTCAAACTTGCTGAACGGGAGCTGTAGACCCTACAAATGGTTTGGTATAAGAAAGAAAATTAGGATTTACAGAACCTGATAACACTGTCAGGTCAGGGAAAAAAAAAGAATTCTGTAGTATTCAGCTCACAGTTTACAAATTTTGCAAAACTATTGCACAGATTAAAGGAAACCATTTCTGTGTTCAAGAGTGTGCATTTACATTTTCAGTGTTTAAATGAGTTCTTGTGGTTACTTTGTGTTAAGCTACTGAGGTCAAAAATGGACATAGATGTTGTCTCTAAAACTGGAGGTAATTACTGAAAAAAAAGATGGAAAGATTTGAAGCCAGTGCCATATTATAGCAGAAGTCAAACTCCTCTGTAGAGAAACTACTGAGGGAGCCAGACTCTCCTCAGTGGTGCCCAGTGACAGGGCAAGAGCACTGGGCACAAACTGAAACACATGACATTCCAGCTGAACATAAGAAAACATTTCTTTACTCTGATGGTGGTTGAAGACTGGCAGAGGTTTCCCAGAAAGGCTGTGGCCTCTCCATCCTTAGAGATATCCAAACAGACATGGTCCTGCTGGACAATCTGCTCTGGCTGACCCCAGGAGGGAAGGAGGACTAGATGATCTCAAGAGGACCCTTTGAACCTCAACCACGTTGTGGTTCTGTGATACTATGCTACTCAAGAGGGAACCCAGGAGTAGGTACATCTGCACAGCACTTTCACCACAATTTCAATGGGAGTAAAATTATTTGGGATGAGTGATATTAAAATACAGGAATAGTAAGACACCCAGAAATATCTGTGCAGGAAGACACTATATATATATATACACCCTATTCTATGTCAGTATCTTTTATGTCTGCTCTGTGTTTGGGGAAGGGACCAACAGTGTAACGTCACAACATTCCTGGGATTAAAACTTAGGATCTGCAAAATCGTGAGAGACAATCATACAGCGTGACTGAATGTCTCCCAGCATGACTAACCTCTAATTGGGGAAGGAAAGATACAGTCTACAATAGTGCCTTTTAAAAGGTGACAACTTCTGATTTACCATGTGATCTTTTTGCACTCAGGAAGATGGGAAAGCTGTAACAAGGAATTTTATGAGATGGGTTATACTTCACTGAAACTGCTATAATTGCTACCTCTCATTTGAGAAAAACGTACAAGACAAGAAGCTCCTTGCATCTAAACTAGATCTTCCACCTAAACAAAGGCATATGCTACTACTGAAAAGACAGACACATAGAATAGCAGGGATTTTCTAGATACTATTTTGTGAAACATTGTGTGCCTGACAGAGATCCAAACACCAGAGAAATTGCTTAACTTCTGCTGTGTTCAGGGAAATTGTACATGAGCCTTGTTTGTTTAACCTGACTTTATCCTCAATTTTCTCCTCTAATAACTTGCCAGATCCTATGTTCTTGCTAGCCACATGGCCAAACTGGAGACAATCAGATTAGGAAAACAGCAAAATCAGCTTGACTTCATTTGAATTCTTGAATTGGTCCTTACCAGTTTCTACGACTTCAAATGCAGGTCAATTAACTATTTACATGACTGTGGTCAAAACAGTGACTAGTGATTTAGACTTAACGATTTAGCCCTAAATTAGTATTCTACTGTAGTAAGATCAATAGAAAAGGGTGGGGTTTTTTCCTGATACGAAATTGTTCTAGTCTCCAAAATGCAGATATTTTAGGATGGTATTGACAGCAATACAGCTTGATAAATTACCCATCTGTCATGGTTGAGATCTTTCTGGATGATCTCTGACAAACTTCACTGTTTTGTAAATTTTTATTGCAGACAGTTCCAAAAGACTTCCATTAGTTGTGGATTTGGTGCCCATCATAACAGATTATACTGTAGCTTAGCAAGATGGCCATCATTAGAAACAAGTTCAAATTCTAGTTAGAATTTTCAAAAAGCCTCAGAATCCCGAAATTGTTAGATCAAACAATAATAGCTGAATTTAAGAGCTCCAGATTTTGCTTTTATTAGCAGCAATGATATTTTCCTACCTTTCAGGATCCCTAAAAAAGTCTTGTGCTTTAACAGAGAGACCATTGAAGGGATTCATAACAATTGACGATGCAAAGTATACTGGAGTATGTTCTCTCTGTGGTTTGGCTTCTAGTAGATTTCTGATTTTACTGCACATATCCTTGTATTATACTGTGGGTTTTCGTACATCTTTAATCCATATTCTCTTATAGCTGGAAACCTTTTTTGAGTTGGGACCATATGTGCTGTATAACACTATTGCCTGTGGGAGTTTGATCCCTATTTTGCATATACCTTTTTGCAGCCTGCATTGATGGCTCTATGTCTCAGGCTACATACATGAAGAGGAAAAGGTGTCCAGTCACATCCTCTTCTCCCACGAAAACACGGCAGTGATGTAGGAGTACACTTTGCAACATACACTGCCTGAATAAGTGTTGTCTGTCTCCCCAAAGGAAAAGGCAGGAAGCCAGGTGGAAGCATCCTGGAGACCCAAATTTTCTCTACATGCTGTCAATTGGACCACTTTGTACACTATGAGCTTTCCAGCAGTTAGCTTATCTACACTTTCAGGAATATGAAAATATTTTGGCAATTAAAGACCGCTACCAATGCTGTGCAATTAGGCTGTGACTGCATTTACTTTTCCTCTAACAGAAAGTATTTTTATTTTTTATTTATTCTGGATTCCCATATTCATTCACAGAATGGTTCACAATAATTTGCTGTTCCAATTCTAATTTTAAACTCAACTCCTCTAATAAGTAACCCTAACTCCACCCCCAAGCAATCACTCCAAAATATTAATGTCATTTTATCTTCTCTTACTTATTTGCTGCATTTAGGTACTTCCCTGGCTACCACTGCACTGAGCAACAAATTTAAGCTTCCAGCTTCAAGGTCCTATATACTTCAGTCCTGATGACATTTATGAAATGGAGGTTTTCAGAGCATCAGCCTGAATCTGATTTCAACCCCTACAGTTATTAAAATAGCAAGGATTTTTATTCAGTCACAAATACTAAGGATATCAGGAGAAGATGATGTCCCACTGGCCAGGAAAAGCTGTCCAGCTGCCCTTTCACAGCAGCTCTAAGTCCCTTTTGTAACTATCTATGAAAAGAAGACTGCCATATTTAATTAAAGTTACATAGATTAGATAATGTACTATAAGTTATTACATTAATAGATGGCAATATAAAATGCTTAAAATGGTACAAATACTTCAGTCAGGGTAGAAAATGTTTCTGAGTGGAAAACAATATACCAGCAATGTAGCATGGTGACTATATGCTTTGTATTATTCACCAAATCCTCTCTTCCATTCTAACTCTAATACTTATAAAACTAATAATAATAGCCATGTTAAGTTGTGAAATCTATTTTTGTATTCCCAGCTTGCTTTCATTTTGAAAGGATCTTTAAAAGATTGCTATCTTCTTTTTGTAATAGGAACAAAGGAGTATAGCTTTATTCCTTTTCCTTTATAAGAAATGCTTTTAGTTCCCTGTGGTCAACTTGTCAGTCTGCTGATACCAATTTTTTTTTTCTTTTTGCCTTTCATGAACTCACAAGAAACAGCCTCTAGATCCCAAGGTGTACGTACAACCAGGTGAAAATCACTCCTCCACAAAAAAGCGGAACTTTAAAAAACTCAGTAATTTTGCCAACAGACTTAAAAACATTGGGGCTGGGGCTGTTTGTATCTAGATTTTCCTACCACAAACATCAGGTTCAGATGTAACATTAATTTAGAAGATATTGCCAGCCCATCAAATTAATGAAAAGCCCAGTGTGCCCTGTCAATTTCTAATAAAAGCCCTTACCAAATGAAGAACAGTATGGTGTTATTATTAAACTACGAAAAATTTCTGCACACGCATTATTTAATGAAAACGTTGCTAAATCTTGTTTAAGCCATAGATTGATTGATGTAAAATCAATAGCTGAATTAATGTCTGATCTAACTCCACTAAGTCAGATGAATTGCATCATATGAATTCAAACTGAATGACTTCAGAAGAATCTGTTGTTTAGTTAGTACACTCCCTGCCTTTTTAAGCATATATATTTAAGCTGCTAATGATGTGAAAAATACCATTCGGAAAGTGCAGACATCACGAGTGAATACCGCCTCTCTCTACCAGGAACACGGAACAATTTCTGTTGTACTGTTTTAGGCATTTCTACCCGCAGAACTCCTACCAGTTCTTCCTCAACACCTTTACAGGAAAGATCGGACAAGGCAGTAGTAGTGCCATGAGGAGCTCCCCAACAGAGGGATCCTTCTCACACGAGCAAGCCAATCTGCTCTGTTCCACCCAGGAGAGGGCACTCTTACACCTGGCCACGCAACCGGACGTGGACACGTATAGGAGGAACAGGAAAGTTAAGATGACAACTTAAAACTCGGTCAACTTGCACAACCAGTTAGTTATTTTTATGATAAAGCTAATCTTCGGAATGAGTTGAGTCATCCAGACGCTGCCACAACAGGAACACAATATGACAGACAATAAATGTGCAGGCTAAATTTATTTTCGTAATCTCTGAAATGTGCTAAATGATACGTAGATAATAAAGACAACTTCTGGCATGTAGGCCTCTCTCTTACAAGCTGGGATGACAGAGAGCTGTAGGTGTAAGTTTGATAGAAAACGAGGGTTAAATTTAAAAATAACCTAGTTTTATGAATATTATTTCTTGCTGAATTTTTTTTAAATAAAGCATTATTACAAATGAGCATATGAACGTTTAAATGCAAAGTGCATACCATCTAATACTAATACAGCCTGTACAGTTAATCCTCGTATGGATGCCTCATGAAATAAACAAAATAAGAATTAAAAATGTTAATTCAACCCCTGTTTCTAAAGTGTTTGCAATCAATGTAAAGATCTTGAGACAGCTCTCCTCTCCAATAAGAAATCCTCCAGCAACAATAAGAGAAGATCAAGCTTGACATTTTTCATTTTTCTAAACTAAAGAGGCCAAGATGAGGAGGGGGGGAAGCCTTGTTATGTAAGACACAAAGCAGGAAAAGAGGAACAGAATGTGTACGCTGGAAAGTTACAGTTTCAAAAATGGCATTTTCTTCTAATCGCAGGGAACAATCTCAATAATTCCAAATTCTGAGTAATTCTACTAGGAAAATATCCTGTTAATATGAACAGAATAAAATCAGGAAAATACGGAAATGGGAAAAAGATCACCAAGAATCTTAACTTGAAGAACAGAAATTTAATCATACTTAGTGCTGTCATAAGAAGCTTGGAGTCCCCAGGCAGTATACTGGGGTCGGGGGCATCCATAGTCTCAGACAGATGAACCATGCATACGGTGACTGTACTGTATGTACAGTGAGTCCAACATGCGCAATTTGTGCATGAACAATAGCCACTTTTCCACGAAAATGTGGGGAACTGTTTCCTACATATAGGCTGTAGGATAGATACTATTTCCCATATTACATGGGAAATTATATAGTATTTAGCATCAGGTAATGAACAGTGGCAGCCTTTCCAAATTAAGAGCTTGGGATGAGGTTGTCTTACAACCACTGATCTTACTTTATAGGCACTGATGCTATAAACTTTCCTCCTGCAGTAACCTTACATAGTTTGAACTGAATTTAATGCATCATATTTCCTGCTCCCACTTCCAGAAGTATTTCAAAGCAATATGCCAAACATACACGGATACTCAGAATTGTATCTCACACTCTATTAGTTATGATCAACACCAATGGGCAAAAGTATAGACCAATTTGCAGCCAGTTTGTGAAAGCTGCTATTGGAAGAACTGTTTGGTATAAGGCTAAATTGATGATGGGATCAATGAAAGAACTATCTCCTGAAATGAGATGTACTACAAAATTTTGTAATTCAAAAAGTGAGCTGACTATATGCAAAGAACTACAGTTTTACATTTTGTGTATGGATTTTTCTAAGGGTGAAAGACTAATGAGAACTTAATTTGGAGGATATACACAGACCTGTATTATCAACACACTATAAAATATATTATGAAGTCAGACACGGAAGTTACTGAAATCACACAAATAGGCTATGTTCTCATTTTTTCTAAGCATTTTCTTATTTCACAAAAAATCCCTAAACCAAACCAAAACCTAAAACACCTATTCAAAGACTGCTCGTCTATGGTCCTGTTATGGCCTAAACCCCTGTAAAGTCTCCTGTAAAACTCTGGTAATGCATAAAACAGTATAGGAGGTATACAATGATAACCCCAGCATGCTGATTACATAAGGTACTGAATTTATGCAATATTTTAATCCTGGCAGAACTCGCCACAACTCTATGCTACTCCCCCCAAAAAGCCTTTCTACATTCTCTTTTACCAAAGAGAAAATTAACACAGTATATGGTGAATGTGAAACAGCTGTGAGGTAAGTGAAAGATGCCTATTTAAGGACAAAAGAAAGGAGTGGGGTATACTAAGGAAAAAAGATACAGTAATTCATATTAATTTGATTTGTTTTTTGCAGTAACAGACTATGACATTTGTAATCCAAATGAGCACATGAAAATGAACCTAGATACAACCCAGGCAAAATCATTGCCCTTTACTGTGGCTGTTACTGGATGTCTACTACCTATAACGCACAGGCACACTCACAGGAACACAAAGGATTCTGACACTTGATAAAGGTCATGTTTTCCACTCCATTCAGAGCAAAATCTGAATATCAGAAGCTCAGCTCCTTTCTATGAGCTGTCTGAAAAGATACAAGGCATTTAACCCACAGATTTTATATGCTGCCTTTATAATTTTTGTCTATAGTACTCAATAGGAGCTCAGTGCACCATAAACCTAACTTTCATCTATGAGCTCTAAGAGGCAGAGAAGAGTTATTACCCTCATTTTACAGGTAAGAGCCTAAGGCACAGAGAAGCCACGACCTACCTTCTAAAAAGGAGCTTAAGACATATCACTGGGACTTAGATGTCTAAATTATTCTGAAGATGAACGCCCAAGATCACACTAGAAGTCATTAAAAAGAAATCAGGCCTAGTGCAAAATGAGCCTTCGCAAAAAGGTACTAAAAACCTCAGCTGAAAAACTCCATTGTGTATTGCATTAAAAACAAGTTTTGGTCTGAAGACCTAATTTGATGAACAGATGCACATGATACAACATTCTTCCAGGAAAATGGACTTTTTCCAGTCAAACAACAGGGGAAGAGTAAATACACACAAATGACAATATGCACCTGTATATAGTTGCCAGGTATTTTTTTTAATCAGTTGGGCCTATACTTTCTTTACTGTGTATATAATAGTCAAAATGCTGCGTATACTAACGGAGATAAATAAACAGCACCTGCAGATGACAGCCACACCAGTAGGAGACATTTGAGATAAATGTCTATGTTGTACATTGTCCTGTGCTGCACCATTAAGAGAAAGCACTATAAAATCTTTCTATAGACCTTAATGTCTTGAAAGCCTCTATTTCCCGAATAAACAACAGTTGTAAATGCAATCTCATGTTCCCCTCTGAAAAATCTATCTACACTCTTCCATACCATACCATATTTTGCATACCTCAGGCTAGCAGGGATGGTTACTGGTATCCTATTTCAGTTTTCTAGATAGAGCAACATCTGTGGCTTGCCGTGTTTGCTTCTGCAATAAAATGTAACAGCCCATTAGACAGGACTGACGTTCACCTTCTACTCTACTTTTAAAATCTTGTAGCAGAATCCATAAAAAGAAACAGTTCCTTACGCTACCTCCTCAGAGTTCCAGGCTCCTGGGCCTGCCAGGCCTGAGTTGCCTCCTGTCCCGTGTGAGGATGCAGCAGTGTCTCCAAGGGAAGGGCGAGGGTGGGAAGAGGGCAAGGAGCTGGGCCAGATGTGTAAGGAACTGCAGTTTTCTCCAGCGAGCATAAAGGGAAAAAAAAAAATTGATGGGAACTGCTGTATGGATAGGTTGAGTAGATTCTCAAGGCATGTGAAACCATCACTGATTATTTTTTCTCAGGGACTTCACCAGAAGACATGTCAGCTGCTCCTTGAGCCAGCTGTTTCCTCAGGAACACCTCAGACTTTTCCATTGCTACCTCGGAACCCCCTGGCCCGGCCCAGCTGCCGGCTCAGACCTCCCAAGGACATTCCTTCACGCCCTTCCCCGGCACGGTGCTTCAGGCCTCCCCGCTGCTGCGCCCTGCGGACACAAGGCCGGGCCGGACAGGTGAGGCCGGGAGGGCCGCGCTGCCTGCGGCGGGAGCCATGACAACACAACCGCCTTAACTCTGCCCCTGGGCCAGCCAGCGGCGGTGGCAGGGCTCTGCCTATAGACGTTTCTCCTCACGCTTTCGCCAGGCGCCGCCGGGGACCCGCTCGGCCCGTGACATGCCGAGGGGCGGCAAGCAGGCAGGTGTCTCCCGGGGCAGGCGGCGAGCGGGGCGAAACCCCCGCGCCTCCTCAGGAGGCGGCGGCATCCTTCCCTCGGGGTCAGCGGAGAGGAAGAGGCCGGGAGGAGGCTGAGGCGGCCGCATCCCGCCGCCGCTGCCGCCGGCCAGCACTCGACCCCCACCATCGAGGAGCCCCGGTGCCCGCTCCGCTCCGCGCACACGGCGGCCCCTCCTGAAAGGCGACGGCAGAGCCGGCTGCCCTAGCGCGCATGCTCGGCGCGGGCGCCATTTTGGTGGGGCCGGGAGTTATCCAGCGAGAGCGGCGGCGGAGCTCGCTGGGCCCGGCTCGGAGGCAGCGGCGAGTGGGTGCCCGCTGCGGAGATGGCTAACATCGCGGTGCAGAGGATCAAGCGGGAGTTCAAGGAGGTGCTGAAGAGCGAGGAGGTCAGAGCCTCTCCCCATCCCCCTGCATGCTGCCGCCACCCTTCCCCGTGTGTGTGTGTCTGTGAGTGTGGGCAGCGGGGGAAGGTGCGGGTGTCCCGCCGGCCTGCGCGGGGACCCCGCTTCCCCCTCGGCCCCACCTCCCCGTGCTGGGGGTGGGCCCGTCCCACGGCCTCGGGGAGGGGAATGGCGATTCCCGGGGAGACGGGACCCGCCAGCCGCCGGGAGGGGGGAGGAGGGGGCCGCGGAGCCCCTCCCCCAGCGGGCAGCGGGACCCGCCGACGGCCCGAGAGCGGGAGTGGGGCCGGCGGGCCGGGCCCAGGAAGTGTGGTGGCGGCGGGGGGCCGCGGCCCGGGAAGGCCGGGTGGGCAGCCCGCGGCGAGAGTGCCCGCGGCGGGCGGCTGATGCCTGGGAGCGCGGTGCCAGGCTGGAGGCTGCGGGGCGGGGTGGGGCCTGCCCGGTGCGGGGCGCCTGCTGGCCCGCGCCCTCTCGCGTCCCTCCGCACGCGCGTGAGTGCCGCCGCCCGCGCGCGGCCAGGCCCACGCGCCTCTCCGCCGGGGAGAGGCTTCTCCGTGCGGGCCGGGAGGTGATGAAGCGAATTGGGGCTGAGATGGGGGTACAGCTTTTCACACATCTCCTTTAACTCACCCCTCTGGTCAGCCAGGGCCTGAGACTGCGGAGGATGGCTTTAATTTTAGGGTTTGGTTTTTTTTTTTTAAAAGGGTTGCAAGTAAATCCCTATTTATTTAGGTTACTTTAATACAGAACTTCCTTTATCCCACTGCAGGCTTGCTTACCTTCAGGTGGATGCTTTTAAAGCCTCATTCATTTCAATCATGTTACCTCGTTTCCTGAACAGTATGTTCTTAGGTATGTGGTGGTCAGTAACAGAAACTGGCTACTTTCAGGGGGACGCTAAAGAAGTTCTGATCAGTTTTGGGGAAAATACAGCAGCGTTTGCAGGGTTGCATCAATACAGCTTCTGCCGTGTCTGTATCTGAGTTGGTGGACGTCAGCCAGATAGGTTTTAATGGTTGTGTCGTCATTGTCGTCCTACTTGGGATGATGTTGCAGGTTAGATGCTTATGAAATATTAATGTGAATATGTAACTCTTAGAGCTGGTGTTTTAGAAATCTGGACGTATTCACAGAGGAAAAATCAAGTGGATAATTTTTGAAAGATACTAATGATTTAAGGAAAACATACTTAGGGTAGCAGTAGTTGGTGTGCTTTTGAATTGTGTGCTAAGAGCATTGTTGCTATGCAGCTTGAAGTAGCCCCTAGAAAAATGTGAGGGCCTTGTTTTACAGCTGCCTTCAGAGCCCTGGCTGATTTTGCCAAGCTATTGCACAGCGAATACAGAATTGCATGTAAACTAAGAGAAATTTCTAGTGGATATCTTTATACCATAGCTGGAAAATCTAGACCTTGTATCCCATATAAACAGCTGATATTGTGGGAACAAAGAAGTCTTTATTTTGAAAGTGCTGTCTAAAGGCTTCAAGACCCTTCCCCTTTGCTTTATGTAGAAAAAAAGAAACCTTAACTTACACAGATTTTGGGGGAGATCCATGCTAAATTTTCTTACTTTAAAGGTTGCATCTGGTGAGCACACTTTTCAGTATTCCTGTTTGTTTAGTCTATGCATTGAAGGGCTCAGTATAAAATGTTGGAAATAAATAAATAACGTTATGAAATAGCCTTTAAGCTGCCTAAAGCTTCCCAGAAATAAGACCACAATTCTTATGAAACTAAAATTATGGAATTTTAAAATTACAATACAGAAGAGCTTGATACTTTTTTTTTGTTAGCAAGCTACATATGAGTGTTATACTGATACAGCAGTATGTATAAAATTACTGTTTACAGAATATACTAACTGCCCTGTGTTGAATGCAAAATTTCAGCATTACTCAGTGGTTGTCTAAGTTGCAAGCAAAGTTTTTTGTGAATGTTTGTTACATTCAAAGGCAGTCAGACTGTGGTGTTAGTACCACTGAGCATGAAAACATGGAGTGAGATGGTGAATGGACGTATAATTAAATACTTCACATCACAGAGGAGAAAAAAGGGTGGCTTGTTTTCATGTGATTTTTGTACTAAAATGATTATTAAACCTTGCTTCTTTAAAAAACCCCAACTTTTTCGTGAATGGTGATACTAAATTTGTTATTTAGAAGTTTTAAATTCCTCTCTGAAGGCAAAGTGTCTCACATTATCTGCACTTAAATTATTCTTGATTTGATGATTTGAGCTGCACCTGAACATGAAGAGCAGCCCCCTTGTTTCTTTGCAGATGCAGTATGAGCACAAATGCCTGGGGGAGGGGGCAGGCACACTTGGAAAAAGCGCATAGGAAGTTTGTTCTTAGTCTTCTAGTACTCACCTTTGGGCTGAAAGAGTGGTGGAACCAGAAATGTTTATAAAAGGGAGCAGCTGGATGGCAATTAATTCCTTCTGCATTTGAAGTATGTTTTGGAAGCACCAAATTTCACTTCTAAATATCAGTGAAGAAAGAGTTCTGAAAAGTGTGTTTATCCTTGCTATGGATAAGGATCTATGGATCTTTGCTATTCATATGACTAAATACACTTTTTCTAATACTTAGCACTTCCTGTTTCCTTGACTTAAATGGCATTTCTGGAAAATCACTACAATGTGAATTTCAGACTATCTTGCTCTCTGGCTTACAGATAAGAGATGAAGGTGTTTTAATTTTTTTAAGTTGAGTCTGGCGTTCTTTGTGTATTTTGAAAAAGCATTTAAAGTTTTTTCACACTTGAGCAACAGAAGCGTTTTTGCTCTGCTTGCTTTATTATTTCTAGTTTTATTATAAGCCCTACACATTAACTTAAGAAGTGGGATATTATGTATTTAAGAGAGATCCTTGTAACTTGGCATCTCTTTAATATTTGAGTTAAATAGATGAAACTAACAACAATTTCTTCGTCAGGAGTGCTCTCCAAAGTATGATTTAAATAAAACTTTTTACCTTTGTGTGTGGAAAAATTTTAAAATTCTAAGGTAGATAAGGTACTGCATCTTTAACAAAGATGAAGCTGTTAAGTTAGTCTAGGTAGTAACTTGACTGGTTAAATGTGTTAAGGGTACTGTACTATGCTTGTATTAAAATTCTGAAATGAGTAAGCAGTACATAAAATCAGATCATACTCCAAATCCCAGTCCAGGCAAGGCATCAGTTGCTCAAATTTATCTCTTTTCTTGTTCTGTCATTTCATTAATCTGTTATCTTGTTGGCTTTATGGGCTGAAATTTTAAAGTCACAAAACATGTTTTGAACAAAAGTATGAGGCTGCAGCATGATGGAGAAGCCAATAATAGGTGGAGGGAGAATAGTATCCCACTTTTGATAAGTGGGAGAAGGCTTTGGTGAAGGTTAGCTGATATTATTTCGGAATAGAGTTACTGGAATGCTGCAGTGGGTAGCCAAATCCTTACCTACTCTGTTTATAAGCTGCTGTCTTACAAGACAAAGATCTGTCTGGCTTTTAACAATGAATAGAAACATTGAAAAATCTTGTGGTCACTTAAAGACTGATGCTGAGAAGTGTAGTTCATCAGGTATGTTAAACAATGTGTGACTTGTTTTCATATTTTAATAGAGCATTGGTGTTAAGCTTTAAAGAAATTACATTATGCTAGCACTGAAGGATTCAATGTTTAATTTGTCATTCAATTTCCGTCATCGTGTAGAAATATAAGGTGTTTTCTGGCCATCTTTAAGTCGGAGGCTAATAGATACCTTACAGTGAAATCACTACTCTGGCACTGAAGGTAACTCACTGGGAAACAAAGCTTCCTCCTGGCAAGAAGAGAGTTGCTGGTATCTCTACCACAAAATGTTCTCTTAATGAAGGTCAAGAAAGAGGCAGGGGTTTATCTGCATGGAGGTACACCCAGGTAGAGCTGAGAATAAATTAAACTCAACTACAGTTATGGAATATGAATATCTGCCTGAGCAGATATTCATAACTTCAATCCAAAATAGCATTCAAGTGGAGACAGTAGGTTAGTGGCAAAATGTGAAGTACTTTTATTTCCAAGAAGGAAGTGGGTATTTGTTTTGGAGTCTGCTATGTGGTTTTGTGATTTACAGGAGAAATGGAGAACAGAAAGGTAATGGGAGTCTGCTATACCATGTCCCTTCTTAGGCTTTTACAGTTCTAGTAACTCTGGTGTTTGTTTTTATCATTGCCTGTAGTGGTCTTGTGATTTGTTTCAAGTTCACAGTAAGATGCGTCTCCAAAATTTTCTCGCTATTTGGAAAAGCCATAAGCATTTAATCTTCAGGCTCAGAAAAACTTCATTTCTTTGGTTTGTTTATATTTGGGCAGTCTTGGGTGCTAGAAGTTGAACTCAATAAGATGGAAACTTTTAGTAGTAATGGTGCTTTAGTGTTACTAGAAGGGCCTGTTGGAAATTGTGGATGCTTGTTTTTCTTCCCATTTATTATGTAGAACCAGTGCAGATATATAAGACTGAGATGTCTTCTATTACGGCTCCTGAATCAGCAACAGATTTTTTAAACAGTGTCCATCTTCTGCTAGTACATATGCTTAACTTCTGATTCATAAGAATAGTCTCATTGAAGTCAGTAGAGGTTTAGTGAATGCAGTGGGACTGTTTGTGAGAATAAAGTTGGAACGTGCCTAGTTAATTAAAAGGCATAAAGTTAAAAAAGGTGTAAAGATGAGAACTTTTGAACTGCCATTATTGTACTGGTACCAATCTCTGTTCAGCCTCTCAGAAGGCTTGCATATAGAAAAAAAAAGTGATGGTGGTGGGGTGTCAGTGCATTGGAACACAGGGCTGCTATGCAAAGGGATCTTAGTAGGCTGGAAAAATGAATGGGCTGACAGGAACCTTTTGAAGTTCAACAGAGGTAGGTACCAAGCCCTGCATCTGGGAGGAAATAGTGCCATGCATCAGTACAGAGCCTGACTGGAAACAAAGGAGGCTAACAGAAAAAGACCTGCATGACTGAATGGACAGCAAGTTGAATGTGATTCAGCAGTGCTCTTGTGGCAAAGAAGCCCAACCATGCACTGGGTTACATTAGCAAGAATGTAGTCACTGGGTTGTGAGAAGTGATTCTTCAACTCTGTTTCATGCTTATGAGACTCTATCTGGTGTAGTGTGTCTAGTTTTGGGCTTTCCAGTATAGGACATTGATACACTGGAGTGAGCCCAGCAGCACACTATCAAGGTGGTTGAGGGGCAGGAGCACCTGATGTATGAGGAGAGGGCGAGAGAACTGACATTGACAGAACTGTTCAAAGGGACATCTTCCTATAATCCATAAATACCTAATGAGAGGCTCTAGAGAAGAGCCGGAGTTGTCTCAGGAGTGCACAGGGATAGGATGAGAGGCAACAGACAGAAGCTGGAACATGGGAAATTCTGACTAGACACTGGGCGGGAGGAGGGGGTGTGTGTAGAGGGAGATTACCATGATGGTAGTCAAGCATCTAAACAGATTGATTGGAGAGATTGTAGAATCTGTATCCTTGGAGATGTTCAAAACTCAACAAGTTTTTGAGCAACCTGCTGTCATTGAACCCCCTTTGAGCAGGAGGTAAAACTAGAGGCCACCCAGGTGTGTGTCTTCCTACATGATTCTCTATTTCTAGTATAAGTTTGCTTTTTAATTACTGAGTTTTTTCTGTTTGTGAAAGAAAACATACAGGCACAGGCTGCAACTCTGTTGCCACACCTGGTAAAACTTTCCCCTGTAAACAAATTCAAGAATTTTAAAGTAGACTGTCTCTTTTTAGTTCAGAAGTTTCCACTGTTGTAAGACAGTAGTGAATCCTCTTCAAATCAGAGGCTGGGTTTTTCTGGTAGATGCAAGGCCGTCAGGGTTTTTAAGTTGAACAAGTTTTGGGTTGGAACCCTAAAGGTAGAACAGGTATGAGATCTGTAATGCTTCCTTAAGCTGCATTTCTCTGAAATGTGAAGACCATCTTAACTTTAAAGTAGTTGTTTGTGAGATCCTTTGTACATTGCCAAAAAGAATTTTGTCTACTGTGTGTTTCAAGCCATGCCTATGATTTTAGGCAAGGCAAAGTTTAGACCTGTTTCATATAATTATATAAAAAGGATACTGAAATGCCATTACTGTGCATCATTGGTTTTCTTAATTCCATCTATGGTGTGTTTGGTTATATCTTCCAGTGGAAAATAATGCAGAATGGATCTGTAGATCTTTGCCCTCAAATGAGTTTGCCCGTAAATCACTTTTGTGGTAACTAAAAAATAGTTGGCTCAAAACAAAATGCATTTACTAGGAATTTTTAATAAAACTGCTTATTATTCTCAATTCTAAGGTGATCTTTCTGAATTATTAGTTTACTGTTCACTGAACCATGTACTTGTTTTTCAAGTTCTATGAATATAATACCATTGCATTTTTAAGATCAGTATTACATAGATCCTAATAAGTGCTAGTATTATGAATATTACTTAAATCTGTGATTCAAAATACTTAACATAAAAAGTGATCATTTGACCAGACCTATGAGTTGGCCAAGTATTGGTAGTGGGAATATTTTGCAGGGAAGGCAAGATCTGTTGCTCATTTCTGTGTTCAGTTAGTGGCATTTTTTCATGTTAATAAGTATCCAGTTGAGTCCAGAATGGTGTACATATCAATTGGCAGAATCCTAAAGATTTTGGGAGTAAGTGGAAAACAGAAAAAAAACTTGGTCTCCATTGGAGTCAGGCTCATTTGGTTGTCTTGGGTAATCTCTTACCCAAGGAGGAAAGAGAGCAGTCACTGATTACAGGACTATGCTAGTTTAGGATTAGGGGTTAGGCTGCAGTTACCAGATGGTACCCTCTGACCACAGCCCTTTTTGGACCTAAGGGTAGTAGGAATTAGCCAGTCCTTTAACCTTCCCAGTCTCGCATTCATTCTTCTGTGCTTGTTTCCAGGAGTTTGGCTTTAATAGGAAAGAAGTGTACAAGTCCTAAGGTTAGTTCATTTTATTCAGTATGAAATTTAAATAAGTTAATGTTTTATCGTAGTAAATTTGTGTAACTATAAACTGCAAGAAAGTGTTGGTTAACAATCCAATCCTGAGTTACCTAATGGTCTTTCAGTTGCATTAAACTTGTTAAACTAGTGCAGGTACTTAGTGTAGTTCTTAAATTATTTACCTGTTAAACGGTTTCTGGCTTGTTTCATAATTCTAGTAAGGATTGATGTCATTACTACATCACTTTTATACTAATAGTTGCTGCTGGTATTAAATTGAGAAAATGCTTTTGGTTAAACTTTATCATTAATATGCAGGCTATCTTTTTGTCTCTGACAGACTAGGTAAAACTTTGCTGCAGTTTAGATAAGGAAAACCAGCCATTTTGTTCTTTTATGGCAAAGAGTGTGAATTTTGAGAAATAGTATTTTATAAGGCACTCTAGGGATGTAGTCCACTTTTGCACTCCTGACTTATCTAGCATTTTCCCTTCAGATTATGTCAGTGTTAATGACATATGATATTTGACTTGGGAGCACTTGAATATGCTTGCCATGAGTATTTAATAAAATAGTATATGCATAATAAATAAAATACCTCTGTGAGCAGCGAAAATAACCTTGTTTGAGGACCAGATCTGTGTCTGTTACTCTAGTATGTTGTAACAGTGTTGTACTAAGGCCATGGATTGCTCCTCTCTAGTCTTTGAAGTGTCTGCACAGGAGACCAATGTTGTGAATGTCCCTGGCTACGGAAGAAACTTCATTCAGCACTTGTTCTTTATTGGACACCATAAAACTCAGTCATACGGTGTAACTCCAATTTGGCCATGCTTATGTCTAAGAGACCTGAGCTTATACTGTGTATCATTCTTCTGTTGGAATGCTAATAGAGGCTATCCTATCTTTGTTGTTGCAAGACCTGTAGGAAACTAATTTGAGTTCGTTATTTCATCATTTCTATTCATTATTAGCCAGTAAGAACAACAGTTCATTGGAAGGGAAAGATTAATGATTGTGTAAGTCTAGTTAGTTTGGAAAATCAAGGTTTAAGGTGACATGCCTTCAGATTCTAAAATACATTTGTACAGTGTTTTATGAAGGGGGGAAAAAAACCAACCCCAAACCCACAAATGCATTAGTCCATGTTTTACTTAAACAGGTAGTTTAGTTCAAGCCAAATATATATCACTTTTTACTTTTAGTTGAAAGTGAACTGTGAGAGTCTTTTAAAGTTTTTGCAGTGTTAGGATGTGTTTGCAGTAGGAGGCTGTTGTGAAATAAGGCAGCATATACAAATGGAAGTCTTGGTAGCTGTGTTTATTTTCTCCCTTTCTGGAAACTCTTAGAGCCTCCATGGTGTTTCAGTAAGCCCTTCCACTTTGGAATAAGGGTGTCCATATGGGAAGTTAGTACAGAAAAAGGATTCTGAGCTATTTCTGCAAGTCTTCAAGCTCTAGGACTGCGAGTGAATTAGCGTAATCAATTTAAAATGAGCTGAATCCTGGGATTCCTTTATATGTAGAATTACTAGCAACCTAAGTAGGATAGACTTACAGAATTGACTGCAGAATCTGCATGAAATGGGTTTGTGTGTTTATAGAATGGCTAATTCAAAGTATGGTTCAAACTGATTATTAAAACTTACTTTATCTGCAGGGTTTTTCAGTTGTTCTGCATCAAAGACAACTGTGCATAAAAAGATAAGGAAAATGCATCTTGCATTCCTGCAAAATTGCTTGTTCATTTAGGCTTTCCTGAACGGGATTATCCAGAACAGGAGTCCCTTGCACTGTGCCTGTTCTGATGTTGAGTATCTCAGTGGCACTCACATTAGGTTCGGGCACTCCTGCCCATGATTAATGCTCCTAGGTACTGTAAATAT
Source organism: Grus americana (assembly GCF_028858705.1). Taxonomy (NCBI): domain Eukaryota; kingdom Metazoa; phylum Chordata; class Aves; order Gruiformes; family Gruidae; genus Grus; species Grus americana. Next base: position 25,719,615 of record NC_072855.1, read on the forward strand.
CTTGCATAGTTACACATAGTCTATGACTGTATAGGGGCCCTTACACCAGTACGGGAGTGTAAGTATGCTGTTATGTACACAGCTTTCACGGCATAGCTTTACCAGTTTAACCACACTATCCCTTAGTGAGACAAGCAGTGATTGTATAACTGCACTTAGGGCTTATGCCAGCATAGCTGTGTCAGTTACACCTCTGCATGTCCGTGAGTGACACAACGATTTTGTCAGAAATAGTTTAGACCGACACTAGAGCTGAAGTTTCAAAATTCTTTTAAGTTGTCCTAAGGCAGTGCCAAGCAGCAGTGTCACGTTCCTCCTGCAGCCTGGTCTCCTCTTCCCACTTTTGTGCTCTTTCTCTTACTTGCAGCATTTGTGGTGAATCAAATCAGGGAGTTGGGTTAAAATGAAAGAACTTTCTTACTAACATAGTTTTAATTCAGATGTTTGTTGTGCAGCTGTATGAATGCTTGCACAAAATCCTGCCTCCTCCTTTACGTTAGTTCTACCAGGACCAGGAGGGAAATAGGACCTTGGCACCTGTTAGACTGGCTTAAGTTGCTGTGGAAATGCAGTCTCTTACGGTTTTTTTTAGTGGAGTGATGTTTTAACAGCTGAACATTAGCAAGAATAGTTATTTATATACCCTTAATAAAAAAAAGTTTTTCTAAAACTTGGTGATGCTCCAGGTTTAACTCTTGCAAAATGAAGAGGTTTTTAATGTTTGTTTGAGATGTTTTGTCTTCTGACAGGAAAAAAAGAATCCCTTGGTATTGTTCTTGTATGTAAACACATGTAATAATACAGAATTTGAAGGCTGGCACAGGTTTAGTCTCTTGTTAAGATGTTTTGTTAAAGAATTTTATAAAGATGCATTTAATAAGTAAAGCTGTGATAAATATGAAAATTCTAGTCTGAGTCTATAACCAGTACTCCAGAATTCACACAGTATTCATTTCTAGCTCCTCCAATATATTAAAATATCAGATACGTATTACTAACATAGTATATTGATCAGTAAATGAAAAAATAGTACGCAAAAATAATCTCACATACGGTTTCTAAAATGGGCATAACTCTAGAAAATATGTGTGAATACAGTGAGATGAAACAGAATGTGAAATGTGGAAGAACTTCAAGACTGGAATTGATAGTAGGGTCAAAGAACGTGAGAGCGTTCTAAGAAAATGCATTTCTTTGTATTGACCTTTTCTTATCTAGGAAAACCGCTCTTTAACGTGCTTTAGACAGACTTGTTTCCTCTCTGCTCCTTGCCCTGCCCCAAACATCTGATTGTTTCACAGATGAGTGTTGCTCTGTGCTTTGAAAGTCAGCAAGAGCTCTCTCTGAGAATGCAAACGTGAGCTGCTGATCTCAACTGATAGTGCAGTGCCCATACTTCATAGCCATGACTGTGGTAATTATGTGACATTTCTGCTTCTCTTAATAATAACAAGCTCAGGCTCTAGAGAAGCACTTGATTCTGGCTTTTAAGCTGGAGTTGAGTCTGAAGGAATACTTCCAAAGTATTGAACTATTCCTTCTTTCTTTGGTAACTCTTTGTGACTGGAAAAAAAAATACACAATTTTAGACCTCAATATTTTTGAAGTTTAATGTGCCGTTTTGCTACGCGGTAGTGTCCTGCACTTTGCTTGCTACTAGAGTGATATATCCTGCCTTTTTGCTGTTTTCCCATTTCTTGCAGAAGAGTGAGCTAAGTGGATGCAATGTACTTATCCTGAGCTAGTCTGGGCTAGCAAAGGGTTAAGAAGGTAGTGTTGGTTTAAAAAGAAGTAAGGCCAAGGAGAAGAGAGGAGAGGCTGGTAGTTGACTTCTTACCAGCCTAAGAGATGAGCTTTTCTTAGGATCCTCCCTTTCTGGCATACCAATGAAGTGGAGAGAGCTGAATCATTTGGACTAAGTTGAGAGAGTTAATGGTGTCATAGCAAAAGAGTATAAGAAAATAATGTGGCAATTATGGCAAAACAAAATTACATTGAATGTTTATCCACAGATTTGCAAGGGGCTGGTAAATAAGATAAGAATTAACTTGCTTTTGTTTTTTAAGTTATTAATTAAAATAAGTGTTTAATGGAGTCAACTGCTACTGAAAGATTGGAGTTTTCTGCTCAACACTTATGCTGACTCAGAGTACTCATGGCCTTTTGCAGAAATAGCGTTATATGGATTTCATTATGATAGTCAATCAGATGATCTTTTTCTGTAACTCTTGAGATATGTTCATGCCAGATTTTGGTGAAGAGTAGGACTGTTGAGGTATAATATAAAATGGGGGGGAGGGTAAGAAGAGTTTTATGAGACACTAGTAACTTTATAGTACCATAGATTAATTTTGCTACTATGGCTTCAGACTAGGGCGAAGTATTTCTTACTGAATTTGGCTTATTGATATTGATCCTTATAGCTTCAGTGTAAAATGTTTGCGTGTTCAAAAGTGCATACTTTACATTTGTAATTCGTAGCTGTATTAAAACAGTAACTAAATTTTGATTAGATTTTAGGTAGGTTAAAAAGTGTTTATTGCCAGTTTACCTCATACAGGAATCAATCATTACTTTTAAAATTCTGTCTGAAAGATAAATTAAAAAGTTTGGGGTTTTTTGTTGGTGCAATTGGGAAATAATTAGTGATAGAAAACATTTTGTTTTAAATGCACACCCTCACTTGCAAGATAGTGGACTTTGTCCTCAGTTGAGAGAATTCTGGAAAAAATTCTCAAATTTATTAATCTTGGCTGAAATCTTGCATGTACATTCTTTAACATCTTTGTCACTTCTTAAAACTTTTCCTTAATGTGTAAATCGCAAGTCTTAAAGCACTAAATGGTTACAGAGTTTTAATACTTAGCTGCATTTATTGCAACTGGGCTTGTTTATCTATATGCATCATTTATTGTTTATATGTGTGTGTTTTCAGGTTAGGGTTTTTCTGTTGTTTTGGGGTTTTTGTTTTTATATACATACGTTTCTAGAGTTTTCTATGAGTTATTTTCTGTAAAAACAAAGTAAATTAGTAAGTAGTAGTACTTTATCCAGTATAGATACTGTTCCCCTTAAGATGGAGGAAAATCATGTTACAGGACCTATAAAATCACAGACTACAGATAGTGAATTGCTGTATGGAATAGTGGGATTTTTTAATTTTTTTTTTTTACGGAGTTATTCAGAAGTAACCATTGGGTTTTAAATTCCAAATCCAATTCTATTTAGGGTATTTTTGTGTTTGTGTGTGGTGTTTTTTGGTTTTATAAATCCTTATTTACCATCTCGACATTTATACCCAAAGATATTTGATATGAATTTTGTATGTAGTATCTGAATATGTAAGGTGAGACAGATACACTTAGAACATGCAAGTAATAATACATTTTGACACTACTTTATTCTTTTTAAGAAAGTAATGTACTGAAATTAAGCTATTAATATTGCTAGTAAACGTATTTGCTTTTCCTTTTTTGTTCTGACCACAGCAGTTTAAAACATAGTATGGATGCATAGTGGAAAATTCGGCCTGTTACATTTCTTTAGAGTAATTTTATTATGCAGGGATCAAAGGTCTAACATTAAGATAATGTCATGGAGGGGGGGAGTCAGTAGAGTTGGTTGGTTCTAGAATAACCTCACTCAAAACTTTTTTTGTATGCCATCATCATCCAGTATTAAGTTTAGAATGTGTTTTGTAGCCATGGCATGGAAGTGTGAGGGATGTTTTGGGGTTGGTTTTTTCCTTACACTTGAGAGGGTTCAACATAGATGTTAAAAACTGCTGACCGTGTAATTAAGCAACCAATTTTAAAACATCCTACTTCTGCATTTTTGGTTAAACCTACCAGTATCTATCCGTACATTGCCAGCTCTGATAATAGGCATTTTTATGCTGATTAGTTGAGGTTAACTTTTTTCCTGATAGCTTACTTATCAAAATAACTGTAAAATTTGGAGACTTTTTGGAAAGGATAAAAAATTGTGATGCACTTGTAATTCCTGCTTCTAGGGGGGAAAAAAAAAGTAATTTCATATCCCTTCAGTCTTCAAGAAGTAGACTTATCTCAAGATCGAACTTGGAATATATAATTTTCTTTTCAGTAAATAGTATTTTGTATGGGGGTAAGAAATGTTTAGAAGAATAGTGCAATTTTTATCAACTTGTCTTGATGTGCTCCTGTGATGTTGATATGTTATAGTTTTGTCTCTCTTTTTGCTTTTTATCTTCTGTGAAGGAAAAAATTGATTATTTTTTTTTTTTAAGAGTGGAGGTACTGGACTAGTGAAGAGGATAATAGGCTAGGAATAAATAAAAGAGTTTTTTTTAAAGGCAGATTGGAGAAGAGAGAAGATGACATGGAACGCTCAGGAGAAAGGGTGGATTAATGGCAGAAAGAAGGCAGGCCCTTCTAATGAGGGACTCCTTGTTGAGGCCTGTAGACCACGGTGAATAGAAAGACCAGAAGAGCTTGTTGTCTGCTGAGAGTAATATGACAAGGTCCAGAGCTGCTCTCAAAAAAAAAATTTTAGTGGAAGTGTAGAAGATGTGTGTGATAAAGTCTTCGCAGTGGTAGAACTTCAAAATTTCTGCTGGAGTAGATTGTGTGTTCTATTCAAGGTATTCAGGTATAAAGCTATACAGTGTAATTCTGGATTTATTTATATTTTTTTAAGAGGAGGCAGGCAAAGACAAGTCAAAATATTGATCAGCAACTGCTGTGATAAATATGACTGAGTGTCCAGTCTTCAGGAGATGCTTACAGGATGACTCTTCATGAAGGATTGACTCATTTGGGTTTCTTTTTAGAGTTAAGGCTTTTGTAATGGATGAAAGTGCCTTATATGAATCTTTCCCAACTTTTCTGCCTCATGCTTTTAGTTTAATTTCCATGCTTGAGTCTAACCTCCACAAAGCAGAAAAAAATAGGGTAAGCATGACTATAGCAATGCATAAAGAATCTCAGCAGTTGGGATGGTCTAAAGGATGACAGATCTTTTGGCTAGAGCCCTTGCGTGAAGCAGGGAATGCATTTAAAAAGAAAAAAAGGCTATACATAATCTGACTAGAATATGAAGAAAAAAAGATGAGGGAATGACATAATGCATTGCATAATATGTTGCATTAACACTCATTTCTCTCATTTTTTTCATTCTTGATCAAAATAATTTTCAGGTGTGATGATAGGAAGTTCTGCTGGTGTAGTGTTGGACTTACAGATTCTTAGAAAATGAGTTTGGTGTCAATGGAGTGTTTTCATGTTGGTGAGAAATGCTAGTAGGAATTGTATTGTTACAGAATTTAGCTTCTTTGAGATTATGGAAATAAATGCTGCTAGTGATGGCATGGCTCAGATATTTCAGGAATTGCCCAGTGATTTAGTCACCAAATTGTTATGAATCAACAGGAGGTGATGCTATTTTTAAACTTGGTATGGAAGCTTAATGAGGTCTTTGTAGAAGAATTGCTTCTGGAGAATCAACTTGTGTTGAGAGATCACAATTTGATTAATAAATTCTGTGCTAAGATCATTGGTGTCAGAGGTACACTTCTGGAGAACTCTGCTCTTGGTAACATTTTAGAGACAGCTCAGATGATTATGGTGGAGGCCAGGGATTTACTATGTTAGAGCTGCTAAAATTAAGTAATTTATCCTATATGATCCTCATTAAGGGGAAATATTGTAGGAGAACACTCCAGATTTAATTGGATGAATAATCACTTCAGTACAGTTAAATATTAGTTATTACTCTAGGGATGAAGGAAGAAGCAAGAATTGGCAAGGTCAAGCTGAGTTGCACCTTGAAAAGTCTATCAGAATAGCATGGAAAAGGTTCTTCAACTATATAAATAAAAAAAATGCATTTGTTATACGGAGGACATGGTAGAATTTAAGCATGAACCTGAAATTAAATTAATCCTTACGCTGAAACAGTGTAATATAGCTTGCTATTCTTCCTCAAGGTTCTGTACAAAGGAAATAAAGGTGTACGGAGATAGCTACAGCTGTAGTAATAAAAGCAGTCATATCAAATGGGGGAACCAGAATCACTGACTCTTGAAAGAAACTGAGCTTAGCGTTAGGGGTTTTGTTTGTTGTTTACCAAATTCATGGAGTCAGGAAAGATTTGTTGTGAAAAACAGCTAGTGTGGTACTAATTGAAATTGAATGTGAAGGTGAATATCCAGGCTGCTACAACAGTGTGCAGGATGCTGAAGAAAAGTAAAATGATAAGTAGAAAATTAAGTCAGCTGCAGCATAGGTTAACTATGGATTGTATCATTGAAATTGATCCCTTTCGCGATTGCCTCAGTCCTCAAGATGGAAACTTAGGGGTTTACTTGCAAAGAACAAGAACTCCTGCTGTCAACTTGGAGCTTAACAGGAGTTAGTGAAGTTGACAGGAGCTTACTAGTTGACAGAGGGTGAGCTGGAGAACCTGAATAGCCCTTAGAATGACTGCATTATCTGAGCAGGTAGTTTTAGTGACTCGTTAACTGAATTGGTTATTTAAAACCACGTGCTGCCTTGTGAATGAATGCATGGGGCAGTACCTCTGAAAGCAGCGTGCAGTCACCGAGGAGGACAAGGAAGGAAGCTTTACTGGGACTCTCACTTGATCTGAGCCTCGTGCCATGCTGCCGTGGAAGGCGGCAAATTTGATCTTGGGATACGCTGATTGTGATGTATTTGTAGTGAGTGCAACAGAGTGTTTGTGGCACCGATTCTGAGACTTCGTCTCAATTTGTTTATGCAGGGCTAGTTAGGTGATCATGGGATGTAGAGTGGTGAAATTTAAAAAAAAAAAAAAAATCAGTATGGCAAGATTAACATTTCAGCTTGTTTAGAGCAAAATTAAGGCCGAAAAGGGAAATTTACCATATATTTTGTGAGGGATATATATACCGGAGATACAAAGAAACTTTTTGAAGTTTGGGAAACAATGTTGTCACAGGTGGGTGTGAATAGATTATAAATTTACCTAAATTGTAGTTCAGAAAGCTTTTACAATTGTGAGGTGGTGGAATGAGCTGCCAGTTGGAATAGTGAGAGCAAGAAACTTAAAAGGGGGGTTGGAAAACTTGCAAGAGGAATGTGTTGCCTGTGATTGAGTTTGGATTCAAAGAGGGAGTTTTTTTTACAGTGCCTGGCTGTTGGGGAGGGCTGTCTCTCTGGGACAGTCTGTTCTGCTGCTGCTCAGTATTATGGAAACAAAGCTTTGCAAGAAAACTGTTTTGGTTGCTCTCTGGTCAGGCTACTTATATGAACAGGAGCAGGAAAGAAAATAAGTCTAAACTATGTTTAAAAACATAATTTCATCAGTTCTATTAGTGACTTCCTTTCTCTGATGTCTTAGCTAAGGTCATGAAAGACAATGCGAGATCTGATGCTGAGCTTAAAACAAAAGCAAGTTTATAGATATAAATTAGTAAACCAGAACCATTGCTAAATACTGTCTTTTGATTTTGGAGGTGAGGTGCATGGTGCATTCTTAATTTGTAATGTGGTTGAATCTTTGGGTTTTTGAAGTGCAGTACTTGGCCTCAACTATGCAGTTGCAGGTGCTGCCTCAGTTTTGCGGGTTGAAGAGTTTTTTACCCAAGTTTTAAAGATAAATGTGTGTAACTATAGATGTAAAAAGCTCCCAAATCACCATTGGATTGATTTAGTGAAACTTCTAATTACATGGTTAAACTCTTAAGTAAAAGTTTGATTTTTCTTTATATCTGTGAATGAATTTCACTAATGCTGCTCTCTGGACTCGGAAAGCAAATTCAATAGAACGAGTAGCTCTGGCTAAACACTTCTGAGAATCAGTTTCTAGAAAACATATGGTTTTTTTCAGTATCAAAATACAGTGTTTTTATTTTGTAGGCAAGTTGATATGGGGTGTGAAAATGTTGAGGAGGTGACAATGAAATTCAAGTGTATAAATAAATTGTACCTCACGCCTAAATATTAAAGATAAACATGATCTTAAAGAAGACTACAATATTCTGTTTAGATCATCGTATTGTTTAAAAATAGTTAGTGTTCCGTTTGGGGTAGGCTTTCTGTATTCCAGTGAAAATAACCATCGTGTCTATTATTAATTGCTCTAAATAAGGGAAAAAAAAACAACATATAACTCATTCAGTTTATTTTTATACTTTAAGATATGTAAAATTAATAGTTGATTTGAAAGGTCATGGTCTTTTTAAAATGTGATCAACTTCTAACATCTAAAATTATATTTTTATTGCTGGGTTGCTTTGCTTATTTTAGTGATAGTATAAATATTGAAGTTTCTAATGCTTCACAAATAGTCTATTTTTAATGAAGTAAAATTCCAACTGAAAGATAGCTATTTACTTTAGGTTACTGTATTTTTAAATTTTTATTTATAGATTTTTTTAAAAAACTACTATTCTAAAAATTTAAAATACCATATATTGGGAAAAAATTGTATGTCAAATGTTTACTTATGACTCTTTGTTTCTCTGTTTATTTTTAAGACGAGCAAAAATCAAATTAAAGTAGATCTTGTAGATGAGAATTTTACAGAATTAAGAGGAGAAATAGCAGGACCTCCGGACACACCATATGAAGGCAAGTAATTTTTTTATGTATGCAATCATTGTACACGTCAAGTCATATATCTTGAGATGCTTTGTTTGTAAAATTAATTTACAGCATAAAAATGTAGAACTATCTGTGTTTAAAATATTCAGGTTTTTTTAAAAATACAAATTTTAAGCTTGAAAAATATTTCAATTCAACTTCTGTGTTGTCTGAAGACAGATCTGTTCTACAATAGGACATATCCATTTAATCCCATATTAAAGGTTAATTTACAGGTATAAGCTGTGCAGTGTAATTGGTATAATGCTGACTTTTAGTTGTTTACCGTCTTGACAGTTTAAGCTCCTTAGCCACGAAGCATCAAGCACCTGAGCTTCAGAATCTAATGTAACTGTACATGTATTTCTGTGATCTAATGTGGTGGTGATTCAAAAACACATTGCATTTTTCTATCTCAAGGAGAGATGCCATTGCAAGTTAAATTTGGGATTAATTTTGGGTATCTGTGGGTCCCAATACTTAATTTGTACTGGAGTGGAGAACTCTGTAGTACAACTTGATGTCTATAGCACTCTTCAAAAATTACACCATATTGAGTTGTTTGTTAAAACTGGTGTCAGTAATTGCGTATCTCATCTTGCTTTTTCCAGACTGAAAACTTATTACGTATAGAAGCTTTAACAGAAGCTAATGTATCTCGGATGAAGTATGCTACCAAATTACTCAATAGTGCTCGTACTTGTAAACTTTCTGTGTATAATATATATGGAGCTGGCAGACACACCTTCTATTAAAGTTCCTTGATGATAAATGAGGATTTTGGTTTTTTGCTTGTTTGGGTGTTTGGGGGTTTTTTTTGGTTGGGTTTTTTTTTTTTTTTTTTAAATTTTGGTTAATGTAAATGGTATTCATATTTTCCATGCCAAGTATCTACTTTGATGTCTCAACAGATGTTACAGGCAAATAAATGGTTTTGTTGGAAATTAAAACAATTTTCCAAGTTTTCAGTTGCTCTAGTTACTCCATGCCTTGGAGCTAAGAGGGGGACTTTAGTATTGTCCAGAGACCAGACACGTGCCATTTGTCATTATTTTGAAAAATAAATTCTCATCAAGCGGGGAAAATATCTGAAAATTGTTTTGTAGGTATAGGTGTACACACTCTCGAAAGCATTCATGGCTACTGATGACAATCTGGATGTAGCATCTTCACTAGAGAGGACATCCCTTGTGACTGCCCCTCTGGGCTAGGAGCTCTGGTGCAGCAGCATTGGACTGGAGAGCTGGGAGCTTCCCTAGTGCCCAACCCCCTCGCTGGTGCCCAGGGCAGATAAAGGATGAAGAAACAGCCTACTGGAGGTTGACATAGCAGAACATTGGGCAGGGATAGAAGGTGTCAGAAGCTGAGGAGAAAGGAAATGAGCCTGGAAGGGAGAGAGTAGAAAAGTAGAAGCATCTATGATGGTAGGGATGCTCCCTTTCAGAACTTCAGTCCCAGAGTTCCTCTGCTGTCTAGGAAATAATGGCTGTTTCCCCCTTCCCTCCTTTCCTCCATATGTCTCTATCCTCATCTCATCAGCCACTAGCACTTTGTTGATGGACAATAATATCTGGAAAGAAGATCATTTCTTCTAGTTATAACATGTGCCTTCAATTTAAAAGAACTACACTGTGGACTTAGAATACATAGTCGTGCTGGTGACCTATTTGGAAGTGGATCATTCTGTTTAGTGTAATAGTTCTTTTGCAAATATAGCTGGCCTTGTAAAACCAAGTCTTATATACAGATGTTAAGATGTTGCAAAATTAAGTAATTGGAAACTGGGAAACCTCAGAATGGTGGAAGGAGGGTGTTGCTTTGAAGGCTTTTGGTGTTTTGTTTGGTTTGTTGTTTTGGGTTGTTTTGTTGTTGTTTTTCTTTTATTTTTCATTCAAACAGAATTCATTCTCCTCGGGTGAGTTGGCTTGTCATAGCTTGCCATTTTATTTTTTTTTCACTCCACGCCAGCATTACCTCTGCTTATACAATGGACCTTTTTTGGAGAATGTATTGAGAGTTATTTGAAATGAAAGATGTATTCATGTGTCACAAAAGTTTAAAAACTGTATAGCAGTTCATGAAGAGGGTAAAAAAAGATTTGAATGCCTGTCTGCAGAACTGGATTCTGTGTGATGCTGGATAATTCAGCTAGACCAAAATGTCAAAAGCTGAGTGCTGCGTATTCACATATTCAGCATATCCCACTAATGAAATTCAGCAATATGTGTTTAGTGCAGAATTTGTTGATGTGAAATGCATGTATGCATACTTACATGCATATGAGTACATTTAATTATGAGGATATAGTAAATATCCCTTCTGGGGGGCTAAAACTATTATGTATTCTGATTATGGCAGGTATTTCATCGAAAAGTAATGTGATTGCATGCTTACTTTAATCTAGAAGGCATATGCACCAAGGTGCAAAATGAAAGTTACTGGCAGCCCAATTTCTAGTGTTTCCTGGCACTTGAGTAATTTACTTTGGAATGTTAATATTTCTGTAACATAGTTTTATGCATTTATTCCCTTATGTAATTATGAAGGGCTTGCCGGTGTGTGTAGTTTACATTTTTATGACTAATACAGTAATGCATGCTGCATAATTACTGACTGATCTCCTGTCATCTATGGTCTGAACAATGACACAGCAAGAAGTGCTTTATGAAGAAAAGCTAATTAATGCAGTAGTTGAGGTCAGACAATTCCCTGATACAGGAGAGAATTCTAGGACCATTGTGAAGTGAAAGAACAGTAATATTTATTCTTGGTGAGGTATCTGAAAACAAACTGCTACAGCAAAATCCTTTATAGGTGTTGTTGGGACATTGGTTTAAGTATGACTGAGAGGAAGAATGTCATCTATTGTTGACAAATTTTACAGCTTTTATTTTTCTGTCAGTAGTGTCAACTCATTGATCAATTATCAGAATATTGCAAGACACAACTTCAATTGAAACACATGCGCATCCCACATTAAAACATGTATATTTGGAGGGAGGACCTTTGAAAGTCTAGATTAATGCCTCCTGGGTTTTACTTGATTCAAGAGATTTTCAATAGATATGTTGATTTTGGTTTGGTTTTTTTTTAAACCCTGTGTAACCATGGTATTATTTTCAAGCCAAGCTCACGTGTGAGCCACAGTAACTGCAAAATTTATGATAGGGTAGTTGTTCTAACTCTATTGAGACACGTGTTCCAGTAGGAGTGCAGAAGGAATATTCAGCCCTTACTGGTTAATTCAATCTCAAGTATTAAATAGCTACGAAAAAGCCATACATATGCATACTCTTTTAAAAAAAAAATCTGCAGAGATATTGGCATGCAGAAATTAACGTTAGTCACTTGCATTTTAAATGTAGTATTAAGGAAGTTAATATCCAGATTTGTTCAGTTTGTCTTCAAGCCTATGTTTTTAACTGTAAACTTCAGTGCACGACAACAATACTGTATAAATAATATTACCAACTCATTAGTCCCTGCAGTTTTAAAATCTTTTGGACTTGTACATTCCAGGTGGAAAAAATTGGTGGCTGAATAGCCTGTTACGCAGAAGGCTGTAATAGTCTTTTAAAGGCAAGTTTTAATGGTAAGCAGAAGAAATAGTAATACCTAAGGATAGGTTTTATATTACCTTACAAAATAGCACGGTAGTAAAGTCATACAGGGACTGATGAATTTTTGCAATCCAGAAACAGTGTAATTGTTCTGTTTCTTAGGAAAAATTGCTGCTGACTTATGCTTCAGTTCAGACAAAAGGAAAAGCAAACTTACTTTTAAGGTCTGTTGTTGATGTACACGTCTTCAAACATATTTCACATGTGCTGTTCTGTAAACAGACAAACAATCAACTTAGAATTAGCTATTACAATTTTGGATTTATTGGCCTTTCTTCTATTGTATTTTCTGTTAAATCTGCTCAAGTTACTGTAGTATTAAGTGAGAAAAACCAGCTGTAGAAAGCAGTGTAAAATACCAGACTGATATTAACCACTTTCAGATGTAGTGTATTAGACTGAATTACATTTTAGAAGCAAGAGGTGTTAGTAGCTGCCAACGTGCATTTTGGCACAGATAAAAAGGTGCCATAGACTATAACTATTCTGACTATTCCTTTGAGGTTTTTTTCCTGTGTGTGAATCTTACTACCTATATTTAGACTACTTGAGAGCTGTTTTGTATAGTGTGATTTGCAACAGAGTAAATCACTCTTGAAATCCCAAAGGAAATAGATTGTAGATACTTCAACTTTAATTCAAGGAAATTTATAAATTTTAACAAAGGGAGGGAAAAGGCTTCTTTCTGAAAGAACAGCAGTAGGATGAGGGGAAAAAAATTGCAAGTGAGAAGAAATGCTTTCAGTTTCTCTAAAAAACTAAATGTCTAAATGGGTGTATATGTTTTGTTATACTCTGTTCTTTTTGTTGTTAAACTGCTGCCTGGCAAATGATCTTCAGTGGGCAGGTAGAGATAGTTTGCTCCAGAAGACATAAGTATTGATAGTAAACATGAATGTTAACAAAACTATAATTGAAATAGACATAGTTGATGATACTGGAACAGGGAGAGAAAAATGAGAAAAGTTAAGAAAAGGGCAGTAGAAGATGGTTCTGTCCACCAAGAACTATCCTTTATTGCATGCTGTATTCCTGCAAACTGTATTAAATAGTACTAGTGTGTCAAAGTGTTTGCAGAATTGAAATAGAAGTAACTACTTCAGATAATAATGTAGAACATAGTGGAAATAACTCTCTTTCCCCAAAGTGGGAGAGCTTTTCTTAAATGACTTAGTTAAATGTTTTTCAGTTCCAGAAAGCTTAAAATGAAATACAGTTAATTTCAATTGTGTAATTTGAAGAAAATTTAATGGCATGAGGTATCAGAAAAGAGTCAATAATATCTCATGTTCAGCCTGAAGGTTCCTGTGGCCTATTATTTCATCTGTTTGGGGGATATTTGGTTTGTATTTTGGTATATTTTACTAAAATAGAGCATGGAAATTACAACGTTGGAAATTAGAAACTATAGGACTTTCAGATGTAGTGTATTAGACTGAATTACATTTAGTACATAGAGTATACTTTAAATACACCTAAGAAATAAGAGATTCTGATTTGCATAAGCAAATATAACTTTATTTGTTTGACTTTATGTGCATTTATTTATAAAATATGACATTTAGAATTATCTTCTAGCTAATACTCCTGAATAAATTTGAATTACTTGAAAACCTGTTCATTTAGAAACGTAAACTTTATTGACATGAAAGACTAAGCTTGAGTAGTGTTCTTTTGTTTTGATTTCTAACTTTTCCTTGTTTTTTGCAGGTGGAAGGTATCAACTAGAGATAAAAATTCCAGAAACATATCCATTTAATCCTCCTAAGGTACTGTAAACACTTTTTTGGATAAAATAATTTGACTAACAAGTTGTTTTTGAGAATTCTTATTTATTTTCTTGTGTGTGTAGTCTCTTTGTAGTACCCATCTTTTTTAATTTTTTTATCTTTATTTTCCTCTAGACAGGCATTGGAGCTGTCATCTTTAGGTTGACATAATGCAGGATGCATAGCTGTATCCAATCAGAAGTACGCTCTGATGATTCCTTAAAGTACAAACTGACAAATTCTGGGAGGGAGCTTGTGCCTTATTATTGACCCTCATGTAATTTATTTTTGGCAAGATAAATACAGTTTTCAGATAGTTTTACTTGATGTAGAGAGTATGGCTATCTTCCCTCCCCCTCAGTATCATTGAAGAAATGTTGTAATAATTATTGATTCTTTTATTTTTTTGGGCTCCATAAGTTATCTTTAGTAGAGTCTTGGGTCTAACCTACCAAGTTTCTAGTATTAATTAAATAGCGAGGTGTACGGTGGTGTGACTTGAAGAACCAATAGAGATGTATAACGGTCTTAGTGCAACTCTGTTGAAGGAATGCATAAAACATGAGCACATGGATGAGAGACAAGAGAAATGGCTGTGGTGAAGTCGCTCATACGTTTTTTGGAACTTATTGCCCTTTCAACTTCACTGTACCTTTCTAGCACTTTAAATTTGTGACTGCACTTCTCTCCAAAATGGATCAATCTGAATAGTGTTCTCCCTAGTCATGTACAGCTGCAACTGTATATTCCTGTGCCCTGATTTAGTCCCTGCTTCAGTGGCTTCTGATGAATCAGCAGACTCCTGAGTTGTCTGACTCAGCTTCTTGACTGATTTTTCTGTTTGCCTGAAAGATGTCTTTGAACTAAGAACGTGTCCTAGATCCCAATTATTTTCACCCTGGTACGTAAGACTGGGAAGGAACTGGGGAAGAGGAGGAAGGGAGAGGTGCCAGTAGCTCTTAGCTCCTTGGCTTTTGTCCTTTGAATGACTTCCTTGAGGCTGGAGTGAAAGACAGAGAGTCTTAATGAAATGTCTTTTGGTTTCAGTTCTTTCATCTGCATGTGTTCTGGTGGGAGCTAAAATAAGGAGACCTGAAACAGGTCGTAGACACTGAAAGATGAGTCCATGGACCATGGTTTAATTGCTGCTTTGGGACTTGGTGGTTTGCATTTCCAAAGCTTATGGGCAGCTGTTAGAAGCTCAGTGCACTGTAGCATAGTACTGCTTATTCTGGAATCTGTAGTCTTGAATTGGAGGCCTTTTTGCTTGTTTCTAGCCCTGCCTTTCATCTGAAAGATTTCTTTTATCTTGTTCAGTATGTGCTTTGACAGCCATTGTTAGACTTCATTTGCTGTGAGAAATTACCTAGTATTTACATGGCTTTTTACATTCTCAAAGTGATTTAGAGAGTTGAGCTAGTTAGTAAGTGGCTCAACTGACATGGTCTCTTATTTTCTGTCCTGGACAGCAGAACTGGAACAGTCTTGCCTATTTATACACCATGATTGCACTGATTTTATTATAGCCCTGTATGTACAGTCTTTTGCTGTGCTGCCTGACAAATAACATGTTCTCTGCACTGATTTGCTTGCAGATCAGGGGCAAAAGTTGAAAGATCTGTGCTATACATAAAAGGTTTGTAAGGAGCTTGGGGTGAGGAGGTAGAGATGAGAAACCAAGAGACAGGTCAGAGTCACTAGAAGACAGTTAAAGTGCAACCTGAAATAAGGGGTTTGAAGAAAACGAAAGAGAAATTTCTAAAGGCATGTATATATTCCTTTCAGAGGACAGTTTTGGGGTTTGAGACTTTTAAAAGAAAATGCTACTTTTCACTTTCTTGGTGTCTTAAAAAACAAACATACACCAACAACAAAACCAAACTGATTTTATCCATGCTTTGTGAGCATGAATACACTTTATTTTAGTGTAAAAGTATGGACATGATCAATCAATGAATGCTGGGACCAGATCCTTTCAACAGCAAAGAAAAATAATTGTAATCAAGGTAGGTTTTGATTTGTTGAAGAGCTTTGTGCATATGAGTAATGAGACTGCATGGCTGTAGAAGTAGTAACATCCACCAAGGAGATTTTTATAATACTTCTGTAGCTACCAACAATTTCGCTGAACAGTGAGATCCAATGCTTACCTTAAGAGTTCAGGGATTGTTTTACTTCATTAAAAGTGGATTTTCTAGCATTTACAATGTTGGAAGTTTTAAGTTTGTATTTGACCATCTGCTTACGTTGAAACACTGGTACTGCTGGAGAATATTTATAAATTACTTTTGATGCAGGGATGTGCACACATGACAGTGTATGGGAAAGCAGTTAGGAATGAGTTTGATAACCTACAAAAGGGCAGTAGTCTATTTTTGACTAAAGCAAGGCTCTAACAAATGGCCTTGCAAACTTGAAGCCTCCTGAAATAGTGGTATCACATGTCTTAGTTCTGTGTTTTAGCTTGATATTTCCTAAATTAGTATTTATTTATGATGTGATTAGAAATGGTGCATTTAAAATGTTTACTTAATACACTGCATTTAATAACCATTTTTGTTTTTAAAAAATTGTCTTGTTTTCTAGGTGCGGTTTATCACCAAAATATGGCATCCTAATATTAGCTCAGTCACTGGGGCCATTTGTTTGGATATTCTGAAAGATCAATGGTAAGATGCCATGTGGATTTAAATGTGCAAAATCAAATATACCAGTGTCCCGGATAGGAGGCAACAGCTCGTGTTGCTTTTCACTTTGTATTTGTAATTTGAGATGTCCTTAAAGCTTACAATTTTTCAGTATAGTGTTTTGAGTTGAAAAGATGCAAATGAAATGACTGGGTGGTAATTTTGGAAAGTACTAAGTAGATAATTTATGCATAGAGAGCTTTTCCAAAAATTTTTACACTAGAGTTAGCGTGAACATTTCATTGTTGTTGATGTTTTGGGTCTTTTTGTAGGAGGTACAGATGGTACCTATTGCCTCCTTAATTTTGTCCTTTCAGTCTCCTGAGGTGTAAGCAGAAAAAAACCCAAGTGCTTATCTTCATTCGGGTTCTTGACTTCCAAATTAAAATTAGTTCTGATAGAGATTAAAAAAAAAAATATTAAGTGAGTCTGGGAGTATAAAAGGTAACAGGTCAGCAATAGGAAAGGGAGAAGAGGAGATTGACTGTGCTGATTCTTTCTCACAGTTATCTCTAGTATTTATGATTTGCACTTCTATAAACCATTTGCCTTTTTAGTTGCTGGTCAGTTGCTGACTCTTGATTATTTAATGTTACTGTAAAAGTTTTAATAGCCAAAAACTGGCAGGAGTAGACCTTAAGTGTCCAGACTGTAACAGCTGAACTAACTCATTGTTAATTTGTTTTTCCAAGTGATACATTTCACGTGGTTTGAAGTTCATGTGCACCAGTTGTGTGATAGACATGATATCTAACATGAATGGAATTAATCTTTGTTGTTTTCCTCTGTGTCTGCCCCTAAAGAGTAGGACTGTAATTCCACAGCAGATATGTAATGCATACAAGCTTCAAATGCTTGTAAATTCAACAACTTCATCAAGACTGCTATTGGCCAAGCAGACATCAGTTGGGTTTGAAAGAGAAGCTCTATAGCAGAAAGCTTGAGTTGAGGTCTTGCAGGTGACACATCCAGTGTTTTAATCTTTTGCAGAGTGAGAAGATTATGCAAATCATGTGGCACAAGATAGTGTAAATTATTATGATTTCATTTTAGTACTCATAAGCTGTTGAATTTTTCATTTCTGGAACTGCATATTTTTCTTACGGTCTCGGAGCACTCTGTTCTTTCAGGCAGTAGAATCTTTAAACATACATGCCATGGTACGCGGTATAATTTTTCTATCAGCAAAGCCAGTGCACTCTTGTACCTGCACCTAGTTATTCATACCACCCTACAATTATACTGGAAGTGAATGACTCTTAACTGTGTAAGAACAGTTTCCTGAGAGATCATACTCTAAACCAGATTAGTGAATGGGCATGAGGTTGGCTGGTTGGTTTGTGGTTGGGAATTTTTTTTAATTTTTGTTTGGTTTGGGGTTGTTTTTTGCAAAAAAAACCCCAAATTTTGGAGAGTCTTTTTAATGAGGATCACTTCACTGATTTGAACTAGAACACATAAATCTGCTCTCTCAGCTAGGCTTATTTCCACTCAGGACAAGGTTTAAGTAGTGAGGATATAGGGACACAAAATTTCTTTATTTCTAGCAGCAAAGGGGCTTAACATGGAACTGCATCCCATTGTCACTAATACCCCTCTGGGAAGAATTTGTCTAAAATTTTTAAGCTCAGGGTTTGGGTTTTTTCTTCTGTCTTTTGGTACTCCTTTATCCACTGTCTCGTTGCTTTACTCATAGTATCAAAGTCTGTGACTTAACAAGTATCTTTAAGGCTAATCTTTCCATACTGAAGCCCTTAAACAACATGTTTCTCTAAAATGACACTTATCTAGCATTTTCCCCTGGAAACTTTGAGGAAAGACAGTCCATAACAGAATTCATGCTTATTTATTGCATTCTGAATTAAACCCAGAGTAATTTAACAGCCGCTTTTTTAACATTTTCTTGTTATCTTCATGTTACTTTAATATATTCCCTAATTAGCGTTTTCTCTGGAGAAGGATGGATGATCTTGCTTCTGTAGCAACAGACTGGGATTCAGGAGATGACATTTTGTTTTCCAGCCCTGGAACAGGTCTTCTGTTGTCTTGCAGCATTGCCAAACATTGTGACTTGAAACAGTTTCATAAAACTCAGTTTTCTCCCAAACCTGCTGCTTTAAGAGTGAAGCAATTAATATCTTTAAGATGAAAGTTTCTGGCCTTTTTAGTGGCTGAGCAAGCTAAAAAATATAAAATACCAAAAGGCAACAAAGACCTAAAGGAATCATGAGCTTCAATTAAATTTTTTTTTTTGGTCAAAACCATTGAAATTTGGAAAGAAGGAACAGGAGAGGAGATCTGACTTGTGTTCTCGTAATCTTTGAAAGTTAAGTTTTGCACAGGTAACTTAATCTGTGTCTTAGTACTGCCTGACAAAAAAGCCATTAATACCTTCGTTCACCAAGACGTATACAAAACAGGTGTATTGGGACAAGAACTTGCCTTCTATGTAATTAAACCAGCTGGCACAGGGAGCACCAATATTATACCACTTACACACTCTTAAATTCTTCCTTTGAAACACCGTCTTCGTGTGGAAGCACTAAGGAAAGAATTTCACAGAACTTGGTGGTGGTGGAGGGAGGCTTCCTATGTACAATAATCCCTTTTCAAATGCTTCTTAATGTAGTGATCCCTTAATTTTCTAATGGTGCTCTTTGTAAGTTTTGTTTGTTTTTTAATCATAGAATAGTAAATGCAAATTCCTTGAGCTTTGTTGAAGTGCTTGTCAAAGCCTCTGGTCTGTTGGAGAAGAGGAAGCTGTTGTGGCTGCATCCATCCTTTCTTGTTTGAAGGATTTCAGTATTATCACAGATAAAGCTTTTTTTTTTTTTTCTGAGTAGCTTCCTAAAACTTCCTAAGCCATATGAATGGTTAATATTGTTTAAGCTGTTTATTGTCTGCAGGATGTGCTGTTTTAGCTATTTAAACTGAGAAATGCCAACATCACCATGTTTGTTTTCTGCACGTGTAGACTGAACAATTGTTTTAATAACATGATAGCTTCACTGGAAAGCAAACAAACAAAAAAAAAACCAAAACAAAAAACACCCACCCAACCTTGATAATTTAATATTTAATGGATTTCACCAGGTATTCAAAGGTAAACAGGACAAATGCAATTCTAAAATATTCTAATGACTGTGTTCTAGAAAATGTATTTAGTTCCAGTCTCCCTTGTCAAATCTTTTAGTAACAAGCTGTTTCTGAAGTGCCACTTCATTGACTTGTAATGCTCTTAACTGAATAATGCTGCTCTTATTGCTGTGTTTAAATGTAAGTCACAAATTCCAATGCATATCTGCATTTTTCAGTGAGGTTAGTGGGAGCTGAGGGACAGAATTTGGGCCTATAGGACTTGGTGGGGTTTCTTAAAGAGTTAATAAACTGATAAAATACTCTTTTATATACAAAGATTTTAATGTGTTTGTATAGTTTAAAAAAAGTTTCTTCCCTACTCACCCATCCCATGATAATGATTTTCTGTTCTAATGAACATAGTTGAGATATTGCTGTGCATAGTGGCAGGAGGTTTTATCAGTTTGCAAAGTAATGTCTTTAAATGATTTTTTAATGAGTTTAATGAAATTCTTTCTCCACAGTATATGCTTGATGCTGAAATTCTTTGCAGCTGTGGATTTTCATCATGTTTAGATTTGTAAATACCTGCTATGCCAGTTTGTTTGCAAAACAGCTACCGTTTGCTGGTAGAATTAAAATAGGGATATGATTTTGTAGAAGATATACTGTTTATGCTGATCTGATATGACTTCTGTTATGTGGTTTTTCTTATTGTAGCCTATATTTATCTTCCAGGCTAGTATTCTGTCTCGAAATTTTATTCTTAAATATAAAATGTATCTAATACTGTTCATTGAAACCTGAGAACTAAATTACTTGAAAGCTGTTCTGCATAAATCCCTTGAGCAGTAATTATCAAGCGAATGCGTTGTGGCTGTGTGTATGGCTACAAAAAAACTCCTGGCTGTTATGGTTTTGACAGTCGAAATAAAAATGAATTAATATTTTTTTCATAGTGGCTGTACCGGAGGAGTCACACTTCAGTTTTAGTTGACATGCAGAAATCATTATTATAAGAGATAATACAATTTTTATAGATACATAAGAAACAGCCAGCTCATAGTAATCATCATCTTGGGCATCTGAAATTGCTGGGTTTTGTTCAGGGTCTTTGAGGAGCACTGAGCCTCTTTAAAGCTTTGAGAAAAATGCAGAGAATATTAACATTGTTTGAGGGAACTCTTCAGCAAGCAGGCTGTCTTTCCCCCCCCTGCACTATGTCAAAGCTATTCTATTATTCTCTTTTTTTCTTTCCCTAATGGGTGACCAGTCTTGTATTTCTCCTGTAAATAGTGACTATACAGCAAGCTTCCACTCAAAGGCCTTATTCATTTCCCTCCCCCCTTCCAGATTCCCGAAGCCCTTGGTACAAGTTCCCAGAGCTTTTCTCTTGGATTAACAAGCTTAGTTATTTCACAAATGGAATAAATATTGCAGATTAATTTAAAAAATAAAAATAATTTTAAAAATTGTTCCCAATAGCTATGTTTGGTTGACAGAGTGGAGCATCAATCTGCTGGCTGCAGCTGTTCCTGTTGTTCTGTTGGGTTTCTCAGAGTAACTGGAGAGATTGTTTCCAGAGAGGAATGTACATAACATAAGTAAAAACTTCCTAAATGAAAGATTACTTAGCCTTTAAAAATGAAGAAGAAAAAGAAAAAAATGGCAGTGTTTCACAATCCTCTTTGGACTCTTTCAGCTCACTGAAAGGTAAGAGATTTCTTACCTCAGGCATGCTGGGCACAGCTGGTTTGCTGTGCTTTTTAATATTAGCACTATATTCACCCGAACTAGGGGTGCTCTTTTTTTAATGGAAATGCCTCAAGATACTACCTTAAAAAAAAAAAAAAGTGTAAGTGGATAAAATATATATCAGCTTTATTTGTTTAGATTCACTCCAGGTTTGCCTTGCAGTTTAACAAATGCAATGCCAATGGAAAGCCTGGTTTTTGGTTAGGATGTCCCGAGTGGAGGCTTTTAGTTTAATTTCTGAGAGACAGCGCTTCCCTGTAGCAAGCCCTCTGCAGCTCACTGGTAGATGTTACTGGCCTTTCTTCCCATTTTGTAGATGTCAAACTTGCAAGCCTGCATAGTGGCGAAGCAGCATTTTGGGACGGGGGTGGGATTCAAAGGTTATTATAAACTTCAGGAGAAAACAGGAGCCAGTAATGTTGTGGAACAAAGGCAATGTAATGTAAGGCAAATAGGATGCTGGGATGTAGGTAGGAAGTTTTACCTGCAAAACTCATGACAATAAGCTACCTGCTTTTTATTTATGATTGGTCAGGCTTCCGTTGAAAAGTGTACTACCCACTTTGAGTGTTATATTCCAAGAAGATGGGAACCATAGGAAAAATCCAGAGTAACAAGAATGATAGTCTAAGCAAATATGACCTACAATGAAAGATTGGGAAGTCATTTTAGCATGCAGAATATTAAGCATGGTGAAGCATTGAAATAGATTTTCCAAGAAACTTGTGAGGTTCCAGTGAAGAATGGATTAGACAGAAGTCTGTCAGGACAAAACCTTGCCTTTGGCAAGGCAGAGAGAAAAAACCTAAAACCCAAGCACGCAGCTAGCTTGAGTTACCAAGGGGAACTGCTTGAACTCCATGAGATGTTGTGTGTAAATCCACACCTAGAAATAAACTTCAAATATAAGAAGAGTTGGAAATTTTATTTTTTTTTTCAGGATTCTGTTCTGAAAAAGTAAACCCTTGAGGAGCACTGGAAAATGCAGAACACATCTATCTTTCCACTGGAAGTTCATTTTAAGGAAAATACAACTGTTTTTGCAACACGTTCTTCTCTAGCTTGTGGGGATCTCGTGTGTGTGTGTGGTGTGTTAGGTTTTTTAGTTTTGTGCCACTGTCAGCATAGATTTTGCTCCAGAACTGATGATGAGAATTGTTTTTAATCCTTGCTGATGAGTAACAGGTCCTATCTTATTAGTGTCTGTAAATGTAGTTCTGGGCAGTCATCTCCATTCACTTTATTCTCCCAAAAGAAGGTAATGGGAAGGAAGAAGAGTTTGGTTTTTTTGTTTTTTTTTTTAAGGTACTTGGGAAATGAGAATCTATTTTTAGCTGTGCCTCCAGTTTCTTCTGGAAGTCTTAATTTATGTCTGAAAAATTAAGACTAAGCTACAAAGAAAATAACAAGACTTTTTTTACTTTCTTTGATCAGGAAAGCTAATTGGTGTCCTAAAGGTAGGTGTTGAATGAGTATATGATAGCTACACAAAATATGTCAGATTTTCTTTACCATTACTCACAACCTTTTTAATTTCCTTTTTTTTTTAATACGAACAGCAGCTGAAGCTGTAACAGGTTTCCTTTTCTGATTTAGGGATACTTCTTTAAATGTTTGTTTCCAATGAAGACTTTGTCTTATGCATGAGACGTGAAAGCCATTTTGAGACATGAGACTTGAAAATAAGTTGTAAACTACATCTTTAAACCTTTTTACATATGTAGCTAAACTGGTCTTGTCTATAAACTTAGTATTTTAGAATTTGAGTTCTCTGAGCGTATAGCCATCTGTATATCCAAATGGATAAGGTATTTATTTTTATTACTCATTTTGAAATTGGAATGTCGGAACAGAAGTTCAAGTCCCAGTATGCTTTATATAAAAATCTACAAACATAACAGAAGAACAGGGACCGAAAGGGCCTGGCAGTCTCGAAAGCCGGAGACAGCTGGAGCCAGCACAGAACTTGTGTTCTAGGTGTCCATGGCACCTTTGGTCCTTAGTAATGCCCCTTGCTCCCCAAGGTATATTTTCTACTCCTAGAAGGTACAGCATAAATGGAAGTAAATTGCATGTAAAAGAGGCACAAGTGGCCATGACCCCTTTTGTTGTCTTCTCTACTTTAAATAATGGCAGTATTTTAAAATATCTCTACAGTAGAAGGATTTCTGTAGAGAAAAGTGCAGAACAGCTTTTATTTGGTGAAAGCAACTACAGTATCAGTTACAGTTGATAGATATTTTGTATTAAGTCTAGCTTTAAAACCACACTAAATAGTGTAATAAAATTACTTAACTGGGATGAAAGACTTTAGGTTTTATAGCATGTGGTGGATGTGGTAGTTCCTGAAATTCACTGCATAAAAATAAAAATGGTTAAATCTATTCGAGCATAAGAAGGCCTGACAGATTTAGCATTCTGTAACACTTGAATGCCAGAATAATAAACATGTTGCATTACATTCATTTAATACTAGGAGATACCACTGTGAATTACATCATCAATGTGTACTTTAAATAGATTAATTTCAGGACAATATAAACCGGCAGAGATCACAAAGAACAGAGTAAAATAGTGTAGGTACATGTCAAGCAAAAGTATTTCTGTGTTCTTTCACTGAGGTTTTTGTGTGTGTGATTTAGGTGTGGGAAAACAAGATGCTTTGTAGTCTTTTAAGTTTACTGTGTTAGCTAGGCTTTCATCACACAACTGAGGATATGTTTCAGTAACAAGGTGTTCTTTATCTGATTAAATATAATCTTACTAGTTAATCCCCAGCTTTGTAATTTAAAGAAACATTCTTTGGCTTGGAAGAAGCATTCATCTTGGAACCTGAAATACTTAAATTTAACTGGAAGAGAATCTGAAATTCTTAAAAAAAAAAAAAAAAAAATTTAGTTACTAGGGAGTAGGTTTGGAAAAAGAGAATTACATGTTGTTGAAGGTTTTGTGATTTGTCAGATCTAAAAGCATGAGGGTTTTTTGAAGATTTAAGTCTGCAGAGTTCAGCTTGAGGGACTTCAAGCTGATGTGGCAGTTGGAATGAGACAATATGTGCTAATTAAAATCTCTGTCACTTGGGATGTTTCTCACTTGCGTTTTGATGTAGAACACTGCACTGTGAAAGCTCAGTGATGATTATCAAGCTAAAAAAAAAGTAAGTTTCTAGGAAAAATCTTCTAGAATTAGAAAGAATTAGGGAAGAATGGCGTATTTGAATGGTTAGTGACATAGCAAGAAAGCTGTAAATGTGAGCATCTAGGAATATAATATTCAGGTGTCACAAATGTACCTCTGACATTTTGCCAGCATGTGTTTGTTCTCTGTTCATCAGTGTACTCTGCTAGAGTACCTCAATGCAGTGCCTCGGTACTGGCAAATACATACATTTCTGAAATCCGAGACTGGAAATAGATTTGCAGACTGTTTCCTCTCTATTTGGACCATCAGGTCAAACTCTTCCTCACCCACTCTAACAGACTCTCTGCATTTACTTTCAGTCTTCTGAAAAGAAGAAACTATTTTCTGTTGATTGAACATGGAACAGTTTGTCTGTAAGAAATTGGATACCTGTGTTTCCTCTGGCATTTCATGTGCCATAACCATTTTGTTCAAATCTAAGAGGTCACATTTTCCCCTTTCTGCTAGTACGTAAGGAGAATAAGCAGTTTTATGTATTGGCTTGAACATCTGTCTGTGCCACCACAACAATTAAGAGTCTACTTAACTGTTCAAATCAGGTGAAATACTGAACTTTCACAGATTCTGTGGGGTCCTTATTTGGTTTCCAGTGTGTGCCAGCTGAAATGGTAGATCAGAGATGGTATTCATGATCAAAATCTAATTAAACTGTACATTTAAAATGTTACAACTTCTCAGATTTACAGTGTGTAACAATTTCATGGTTTTACTTTTCTGAGTGTTTATTGACTTTTATGAACATATTTGGTTTTCCCTTACTAAATTATTGAAGTCTCTTACTCTAAATATACTTTGAGATCAAGATAAATGATGAGAACTTAGAACCTTAGAAGTTCCAACTCTAGAATTATGCTACCTTCAACAGGGTTTTTTCATAGGGGCAAAAGAGTGACTTTACAGCACCGTCATGACTACAGAATGTTTTCCTGCTTCAGATAGTCGTGTCAGGTTGAAATGAGAGGAAGCTAAGATAACATTTTCAATTGCACATTCTGCAATAGCCAAACCTTTTTATTATTATAGTTGTAATTCCCTATGTAAATTGTTAAATTTTATTGAAAAATGTCGTATTAAAACTGATGCAATGCAAAAGATATCTAATGTATAAAATTCCTTATCTGTTACAAATATTTAAAATATAGGTCACTATTTCTGTATATGCTATTTTGCTATGAAGAGTGCCAGCAGAGGGAGCACACATGGGCTACCAGTTTGGTACCTAAATCTTAACACAAGGTGCTATTACTGGTTGGTAGTAAGGAAGGATGACACAAAATTCAAATTGGCTTCCCCCCCAGATGAAATTAATTAAGTGGGTATGGTCAAATATGTATGTCAAGACTGTATCTTCCAAAAGCTTAAGAAAACATTGTTAATAAGAAAGTTGACATTTAAAACCCTATTTAAATATGTATATATTGAATGATATTCTAATACCTATAAGCTGCAGCACTTTAAAACTGTAATTCTTAGACATACAATCTGTGCATGTACTCTTGTATCTTCTATGGTACTAGTGCAGCAGCAAAGGTGAGTATAGGCATGGGATTTGGTAAAGTAATTTTCAAATTTTTAATTTTAGGGCAGCAGCAATGACTCTAAGAACAGTGTTGTTATCACTGCAAGCATTGTTGGCAGCTGCAGAACCAGATGATCCACAAGATGCAGTAGTGGCAAACCAGGTGAGATGCTCAGTTGACTGTGAATTTGTAACACTTCTGTAACCTTCCATAACTCACATTAGGCCCCAAACCTTGGGGGAGAGAAAGAGTTTAAAGAATTTATTGGAAAATTGCCTTACAGTAAGTGTGAGTTACTACAGTGTTTTGTGCTCTTTACTTTCCGGATTCCAAAGTAAATAGCAGTTATTTTACAGTGTCAGGAGTTTTATTTTGTTAGTTTTGTTCCTTATTTAGCTTGTCAGAAATGTCAAGGGGATAACAGCACAGTAAAATTAAGTATAACTTGCCTTTTAAAATTTTAGGCTTCTAGTATAAGAAAAGAAATGTTGTATTGTTGTAAAATGAGTTTTAACTTGATGATGTTCATTTGACTTGGCTTGGTATGTAGCTCCTCTTCCAGATTAATATGAATACTGTTGAGCATTGATTGGTTTACTGACAAAATTTTATGAACAGTGACTTTAGATGAATTACTGTTTAATTTAATCCTGAGGATTAATTTATCTGAATGAAGCATCCTGTGTATTTTACCTTTGCAAGTACTTGGGATAACTGTTGTAGTGACTGGTTGAATTGATACTGTAGAATTCTACCATCAACAGGATTTGTTGCTTTTCAGACAGTAGCGATAACTTATAAAAAGTAATAACAATAAAATCTCAATTGGATCTTATGCCATACCAGAACTGACATGGTTCTATTTAAAGTGTTGATGAAAGATAGGAACAGTCATTCCATAACTTAATAGTCTGACAATTTTCAACAAAGTCCCAAGTATGTGTGTGGTGTTTTCTTTTTTACCCTGGAGAGAGAGACAAAAGACCAGGCTTCCCCACGGACTGGTAGGAAGGGTATATTTCAGCAACAAAAGAACAAAGCAGGTAGAAGGTTCTTCCCACATCTATCTCACATCTATCTCACCTCTATCTCCTGTACATCAGGACCCTCCAGGATAAGGTGACAAAGTGAGCACTCCTTCTCTCTAAAAGTTTGGGTAGGATGATAGATTAGCAGTTCATAAAACCTGTCAGGTTTTGGAGGGAAACATTGACATTGGAGGTAGCCCATTGCACCAATGGTCACTACTACCTATACTCAGTAGTAAGTACAGAAGGCTTGCTTGTGGAAGTTGGCAGTACTGTAAGGCTGCTCTGAACAAACGTCCCTGAACAGTTCTGTCAGACTGAATTGCTCTGCACAGGGAGAATTGCTGCAAAGGCCAGCAAGGCCACCAGGCATGTCCCTGCACTGTTTTTTTTTTTCTTGCCAGATGCGTGCCCTTGCTGTCACGCTCTCTCTTTATTAAACAAAATCACTTAATCCTTTTTTTCAAAGAAAAGAATGTTTCCCATTCTGGCCCCACTGGTAGAATTTTGTGGGGGAATCATAGTAGTCTCATAGAAGCACTTGAGCTGAAAAGAGTTTTTTCTCAGGCAAACATCTTCCTGAAACTTCCTAGATTCTGAAGAGCAGTTTTTCAGGCTGCCTCTCAGGTGTTTGCGAGGATGCGTGTGGTGGGACTGTGGCGTGGCCGATGTGGGGAGGATTCAGTTTTTCCTTTTCCCTGCAAATACCTGCATGAAAACTATACTGGGGTTTGGCCTTGAGTTACAAGCATGTGTATGGAAGTAGAAAGTGATTGTAACGGCTTTGACAGATGTGGCTGTAAACACCCAGTTCCTTCATGTGTTTTATTTGGTGGTGGGGTCTTTTTTAGTTTGCTTGGGGTTTTTTCCAAAACAAAAATTCACAAGGAATTAATCCTCCACACTGATTTTTCATTATGTTAATTTACTAAATGATGTGTTTGCCATTTACCTGGACAGCTTAGTAGTCTGTGTCCTACAAGCTCTTGAGCTGAATCCCAGAGAGGACACAGGGAGAACTCCTGTTTGAATAATGGCAGTATTCTCAGACACCAGCTGTCTGGTGTTAAAGCTACTTCAACTAGTTGTTGTGGTTTTTTTAAATACAGCAACATTAACTGCCTCAGATTCCTGATATAGAGACATCAGTAAAAGGTGCCTTTAGGCTTTTCTCAATTCAGTGAGAAGCTAGATTATTTACGGATACCTAAGTAAAGGAAATTTATAGAATACTGAAAGCTAGTTCTGAATAAAATGCAGTTATGACTAATCCTTTGCACTTCAGCCAGTTGCTTTCTAGGCTTGGCAGTGTTCTCAAAAATATTTTAAAAAAATTGAGGAAAGATCTTTTAAGACCAGAAGAATATAGTACTTTGGGATGCTACTGAATCTTAACTTAATTCTTTCTCTCTTCTAGTCATTGCATTCAAAGAAATTTATTACAGACCACTGTATTTAAAACGCAGTGAGTTACTTCCAACAATAGATTGTGTCCTGTGTTTGTTTTAATGCCATTAATAATCAGAGCAAATACACAGATTACTTCATGTGGAGCAGAATTACTGGGAGGTGTACAAAGAACGCAATGCAGTGTAGTTGGGGTGTGTAGCTGTAGGAGAGGTAAAATGAAATGTACAGCAGTAAAAAGTATTGTATTCACTTTGACAGTGCTTTATAGATTTAAAGATTGTTTTCATGTATGACTAAAATGCTTAGAGTGATAGTCAGTCATGTTTCTGTCCTTAAAATGCATCTAAAAATATTTGAATAATATATTTCTCAATCTTGTCTTATTATTTAGTGCTAAAATTTATTTTGTATCTAAAGATGGGAATACCTACTTTTTTAAAGTGTAGTGATTAAGGGGAAGAGTTTTTTAATACAAAAAAACCTTAAACTTGATATTACATACAAAAGTTGCTAAAATAGGAAACTCATCTTGCTTTTCTGAGTACAGTTTATGACGGATGACCCACTTTCTTGGCTTTTGAGTTCTTGGCACAGGCTGAAAACTCTGTGATGAGGTCTGTTCTGTTGTTTATTAGAAAACTTGTTAGTGATTGGTACAAAATAGTATTTACATACCCTGTGTGAATCCTCCCCGCCCCCCCCCCCCAGTAAATAATAGCTTAGCTTGCATGAAAAGAATTGCAGCTTCCTAGCTTTTTGCACATGCTCACCCATTTTTCAGGCCTTCTTTTATCACGTATGCTATCAATATCCTTATTCTCAGGAGGAAGCCTGGTAGTGAAAGGTCAACCCTGACTGAAAAACTGCAGACCTACTTGCAGTGTATAAAACCAAGCATATTTTTAAGTGATTAGAGAAATACATTAGAGTTGTGTGCAGTATGTACAATCAGGAGATGGTGACATAGGGATAATTTGTGCTCTATCACACTCAATATAAATTTTCAGTAGCTGTGCTAGATATAGCTACTTTACTTTTGATCAGTGCAACTGAGAGCAGTACCTGACTGTACATGAGACCTACAGTGCGTAATTTAACCTAAAGGCAAACACGTTTAAATCAAATGCTTGCATAGGTTTACTCTGTGTAATCCTCGCCTCCAAATTTCATTTCAAAAATAGCAGTATGATCAGTGTGAAATGCTGTTGAAGATGTTGTAGAAAGAATGATGGATCGGAATATGCCTTATCTTGCTTTTTGGTTGGATTGCTGAGTTGATTTAACTTTCCCCTTCTCCTCCCTCTCTCTTTTGTGTAGTACAAACAAAATCCAGAAATGTTTAAACAGACAGCTCGACTTTGGGCACATGTGTATGCTGGAGCACCAGTTTCTAGTCCAGAATACACCAAAAAAATAGAAAACCTTTGTGCTATGGGCTTTGATAGGGTAAGTATATGCAACTTAAATATTTCTTAGTAGGGGCAGAGCAAGTATATGTGTATAAATACAGGGATTCATGAGTATACTACAGTAGACTCGCTACTTCCATGACCTTTTGTAGGTTTAATTATTCTGGTTTGCTAATTATTTTTAAGAATTGGAGTTTTAAAATACTACATTATTAGTAAATCTTGTGAGCTACCCTGTTTTGTTGGGTTTTTTTAAACAGTTTTTCTAACGTGTTCCGATTAATCTGTGAACTTTTCATTCCACTTCTCAGAACTGCAGGTTCACACACTGAAAATATTATTGCTTTTGTTTTCTCATTGCAGAATGCAGTAATAGTGGCCTTGTCTTCAAAATCATGGGATGTAGAGACTGCAACAGAATTACTCCTGAGTAACTGAGCCATGTAGAGAGAGCTGCTTCAGTAGTCCAGCTTGCCCCTTCTGGAGGAGCATCACCATCTGTTATTTTTAGGATTCTATATAGATTCTCTTTTAAAACTGGCACTCTTGCCTGATGATGCTATCTAGGCACTATTGGAGACTGAAAAAAAACCGCTCTGTAAATAAAGCTAATTAAACGTCTGTGTAAATTTAAAAAGGGGAAATACTTTAATTTTTTTTTCTTACTAAATATTGTAAAAATTCTTTGAGCTCAGCTAAAATAATGGGGGAAAACATGCCTACTTTAGTGTTTAGCAGTGTGACGAAGACTAGCAGGAACTTGCTTCAGGATTTTGATTTAGTAATTCAGAAAGCAACATTTTTGAGTGTTAGTCATCAAAATTGTTGGTGCCACTCATCACAGCTATCTTACTGTTTTTTAAACATGGATCCTATGTGCCTGTGGATTGACCTATATTTGCATGCTTGTACTTAATAGACATATTAGGTAGGGTCGCTGAAGAGAGCACCATTGAATACTTGAGTGTTCTTGTAACTTTTTTTCCTGAAAGACTTTCAAGACTTACCCAAAGTTCCAAATGGTGACCTATTCAGAACCGGTTTCTTTCTAGCTTATTAATTGGGAAACCTGATTCTCCTCTCCCTTTACATCATACAGCTAGAAATCCTCCCTAGATTGTTTCATCATCCGTGGGTATTATGTGTGCCATTTACAGTAGTCTAGGCTCCCATTTAAAGAATATATTTTGAATTATCTGTAATTATTTTCACCCATCATGTTTTCTTCACAATCTCGTAAGGAGTATGCCTGGATATAGCACAAAAAGATGGAGCTGGTTTTCTTTCCTTTTTTTTGTGGTCAATAGATGTAAAATGTTCTTCAGTACATTCTGGATAGTATGATTTTACTGGATTTGAAGGAGGAAAAAGCAGATCTAGCATACTGAAATTAAAAAAAAAAATTTCTTTTGAGTACTTGATATGATGCAATCAGCTGGTTTTTGCAGCGGTTTTCTAGCTTTATTTCGGGCTTCAATTTAAGGATTGCTTACCAGGTACTTTAAAATTCATCCTTGCTTGCATTTTTCTCTAGTTGACACATGGAGGCTGTGTTGGTGTTTTTACTGTACATACTTCAAATGCACATAGAAGTAGAAGTGTGTTCTCAATTTAGCTTTCTTTTGGATTGATGTTTCTGATAAATGAGAACTGAAATCTTACCTTGGCTTGTACATACAGTCAGTCTTTTTATTCGTATTAAAATGACATTTCATCCCGAGTGCAAAAGCTTGAAAATTATTAGTTTTGCAACTTCAAACACTAGTACATCTATTTAAAGAGAGCTGTAATGTCTTTGTGAATATGATGCTAACTTTTGAGAATATATCTGACAAGGAAGTTAGAGAAATCCTGAGACTAGAGAGTGGGGATGGTGGATAATGGAGTGCTAAGTCATCTTTCCCATAACTGTTTTTTCTCCGAAACAGTGGATCAGTGGGGTGGGGAAAGGAAATATTTGTCTGTTGGGGATTTTTCTGGAGCTATGAAGTACAAGTTGAAATAGTTTCACACTTCATAGACAGTCTGTTTATAAATTGTACTAGAGGAAATCAGGAACATTATTGTATCTGGTAAATATTTTGGGGCTTAGTGGTAGGGGAACAGAACCAGAAAATAGAGCTGTAGAGACCTGGCTAGTTCAGGGACGTGCCCTGGACTGCTCTGTCTGTGTCCAAACTTAAAATATTTCAGGGCACAGGCAGTAAATACTTTGAACTCATATCAGTGCAATACTAAATGCATTTGCTTAGTCTTTATACTTACTGCTTTTTAAGGTGTAGTCAGTGATCAGTTTTCTTGGGCTTTCCTGAGTTAGTGTAAATCATTTGCAATGATGCCAAAGGAAATGAGTTGTTTTGTCTTTCCTTATATTTATTTATTTTTTTAACAAGAAGCTGCTACTGTTCAGCTGGTTTGCTAGGTGAAAACCAGGGACGGTAGGAAACTATGGCAAAATGCCACTTGTGTTAATCTCAAGTTGCTGTCTTTTCTGTTATACAGGCTAAGAACTTCTTGATTACATCAACACCTTTTTTTACCCTGGTGGTAATTATAAATTGCTGACTACTTTCCCTTGTTCTTCGCTGCTATTTATCAAAAGAAAGAACTTGGAAATCATTGTTGGGGACATAAAACTTCTCAGTTACGGGCTTCTGAACGTGTCTTTTGATAAGATGAGTCTCCTAAGAACAGGAGGTTTTTCCAACAATATGTAAAGGGATAAAGGAAGCCGGGGGAGGGGGAGAAAAGAGGAAATGGTTCTTAGGTGAACCTGGTCACCTCTGAAACAATGCCCTGTCAAGTTTTAGTTCTCTCATGAAGTTACCTCATTTTCTTCTCTACTGCAAAACACTCATCTTCCCCTTTCCCCTTATGTATAGATGTTGGATACTGAGTTTTGTGCTCCATCCACGCTCTTGGTAGCAAAGATACCTTGATGCTAGCTCAGATGCTGGCAGGAGGGAAGCTTCTCAAGAACTGAGCTGGGAAGGAAACGTGACCCAGCATTAAGGAGACATCTGTGGTCTGAAGTCCCTCAATTTTGACATGTGAGTCCTTTATAAGGAATGTTTTTTGTATTCTTGGTAATTATCAGAGTTGAATACAGGGATAATATTGTACAAGGTTAGTTTAACTGCAGCTGGGGCTGAGCCCTGGGAATTTTGCTGTCAGTGTTCAGTTTATCCTTGTGAGTTTGTACATACAAAATGGTAGTTCTGTGTTTTGTGTGACTGACCGTTGCTATATGCAGGGCCCTGGGCATTCACAGACATGGAGGTGCCACACGGACCGCTCCGGCTGTGGACTTGGGCTGCGCATCTACTGCTTCCTTACAACAAGAACATAAAACATGGGTACAGTTGCTTCCCAAGTACAAATAAAACCTGTGTTGTCTTCCTCTATTGTGTAAGACAACAGCTTGAAACAGTAATTTGGAAGTCTAAATGACTCCATTTTTCTAAACATGGTATTGATAATGAAGCTCACGGATTGCCAGAGCATCGATCAGATTTCACTGCTGAAGGTCTTAACGTGCATTGAGCAAAGTGGTTTATCCCTTGTTTGTTTTGTTGGTGGGGAACAAGAAACTCCTTTCTCATCTAGTTCCTCCAAAAGTAAACTACAGCTTTGTTCCAAGGCAGAGAAATGCCCTTTCCTGTTGCCAAAAGCCTCTGCTGTTCCCGTGAGTGCCAAAAGCCCTGACTGCATCCCACCCCCACTCACCAAATTCACAGCTTCCTCCCGTTGCTTCTGTGAACAGGCTGTGTTCTCAGTTTGACAAACTGGTACATTCTGGAGACAAAAACTTAGGAACATATCCTTCTGGAAAGATGCAGCACTGAGTGCTATTCTTTCTGCGTATTCCAAACTTTAACTTTTTTTTTTTTTTTAAAAAAGCTTGCCACAGAGCCTTGACTATAATTGGTTTGGTAGTATTTATCTGAGCAATTAGGTACTAATGGTGTAGGAATATGTCTTGGTTTGGTTTTTTTTTTTTTTTAAATTATCATTGTATTCAACTGTATTCCAAGTAAATTAGTATTGGAACACTGACATAAGGAGTATAGGATCTTTGTTGTTGTTGTCTGAAAGGAGGAATTAAATAGCCAGAAAGAAGCTTACCTTGTTATGCCAAATCTACATTATGTGGTGTGGGTAACAGAAACATTTAAACTATGCAAATTTAAGCTTAACAGCTGTGAATGAGACTCGGCGCTTCAGAGCATATGGATTGCTTATTGAATCCTGGAACGGAGAAGGGGAGGGAAATCAAAACACAGTTTCAAGTGAGAGTTCTTGTTTACTGCATTGGTCATATACTGTGAAGGTGATGGGTTCCATTTTCAGTGTAATGGGAAACCTAACTCGGTGCGTGTCCCTCACTTCCTTCCTAAATACCAACAAAAGCTAACTTAGGCTTGGATGCTTGCCCAAAGGGGGAAACGTTAAATAATTTAACAGTGAAAGTTAGTTTTACTTAATGTCTGCTGATGAGCAGATGCGACGAGAAGATGGGGTGTCCTTTCCTGCTGTGTTTTGTTGGTAGAGTTGACGAGAAGCATCTTGAGGAGTGTGGCCACTGACTTGTGATCAGGTAGTTGCTTTTGTACGGTTTTAATGAGCAATTGACTCAATACTAGATAGCGAGAACACATTTCATCATGCCGTCTGTTGCGTCGCAGAACTAAAGCATGAAAGTAAAGATGCTCCTTGGGTGCCTAAAGCTTTTTCTGGGAAAAATGTAGATGTTTTCACTGTTACCGTCCTGATTTTCCGGGCCCAAGGCTCTCCTGTGGCTAGGCGAAGGGGCAGTCACTTCTTTCTTGCTAGTTTTCCGATCTATTCCAAACCCATCGGTAGATCACGTAGCTTTCTCTTCCTGTTTGTGGCGTTGGTGTCATGAGCTGATTCATCATTAGACTCACAAGACCAGCTGTCTTTAATGCGTTTTTGCTTCTTGCTCAGTTATCCAGCTGCAGTGCTCTGTAGGTAGCAACTCGACTTCAGATTTCTTCTCACTGGACAAACTCCTGCAAATCATTTGCACTGTACTGTGATGTGATGTTCCTTCTCTGCTGTTACCTGCTTTGTAGGCATCAAAATAGCTAGCTGATCGCTTATGGTGCTGAGCCATTCATCGATAATGTAAGTTAAGATCTATGACTCAACAGACAAGGAAATGTACTGTGAAAATGCTGTACTTGTCCATTTTACGATTTGTGGCAACTGCTGGTGCTCTGTTGTGGTGTCTGAAGGAGGCTGCCATCATGCGAATGCTGATGTCAACTGTTGAAGAACCCTGCTTTTCACTTACCTTTTCCATCCTAAATTTCGACTTTTCTAATTAAAAACTATTTACCGATAAAAAATATTGCAGGAGGTTGGTTTCCTGAGCATCAGACTTCCTGTACAGGAGGAGTGGGTGGGCTGGAATGCAGCATCAGTGTTTTTTGTCTTGAAAATAAAAACTACACAAACACTTTTGTACACAAATGATTTTTTAATAAACACACATTTTAAAAGATGTTGATTTTCACTGGGAATGCTTAACAATAAATGCATGTTTCCCTGAAAACAGTTTTCATTTTATTTCTGGTAATTCAAATCGTTCTGAAATTACAGGGTGTATATACTGCCTCCATGTCAGTAATGAGAGAAAGGGATGATCAAGTTTGTGATTAAAAATTTTTGAAGAGGAGAATTGTGTAAATATTAGTTGTGTAATGAAAGCGTGCGTTACTTCAACTGGGATTGCCTCCTGTGAGAGCCTAAGAAATACATGTACATATACACCACCTTGCAAGGGCCGTGTCTGAAACTCACTGTGTTGGTAACTCACAGGGGAAAAAGTTTTCTTTGGATTTTCCAGCACTGCTCATTTCATTTTGTGCATTTTAAAGTTGGTACTTTATATAACAAATGACAGTCTGTGCTCCCAGGGGGACGTGCAGCCTGTGGGGTAAGAACACCCCTCTTCCTTCGCTGTAGGAAGAATCTGGTAGAGAGGACGACTCGGGATTTGTTTCCCACTGGTACATACTAGTCGCTTGCATGACTCGGTCAACAGTTGTTTGAGAATGTGCGCCTGCCCAGCCGAAGGTAGGAGCAGCTGTGAAGCTGGTCATAATTCTGTTTCGGGGTGTGGGGGGGGTGTCTGTCCCCAGGCAGGTTGGGGTTTGCAATTCTCCAGGCAGGCTCTGCTAAGTGGGACAGCGCTGCACAGCTTTACGGTGTCAACATAGTGGTGTAAGGATTGGAGGGGTTGTTTAAATTTACTATATGTTGTATTGTGGTACCTCATTTATTAAGAGGGGTAAGGTAGAGGGAGCTGGTGAGGGATGCTTCTCTTAGCCTGCCCATTCATTTAGAAAAATTAAATAATCCATATTTCCTTGCTTTTGTAGTTAGAGGCTACTATGACATGAATAACTGTGAGCTGCTTTATACTGAAATACTTGCAAAGTTGTCCTACAGCCTTGTAATTTCTTCCAGCACCCCAAAACTGGAAGCGAGTTCACAGTCGAAATGGACTAATAGTGCTTACTAGCTCGACTCCTCTTGTACTTCATTTTCTGTTTCAATAGCTGTAATACTGACACGTTTAGCGCTCAGGCAGGTACTGCTGATACTGCCAATACAGCAAATCCAGGATTTTAAATTGTTTTAAGGTCAAGTCTGGGTCTGGATCTGGAGCATCCGTGTCTGGTATAATGTCAAATAAATTACATTGCTTCATTTAGTGGCTGCTTTGTGTTGAAATACATAAAGTCTTTAGGTGGGTTTGTAACAGCCTGGTGTAAAATAAAGGGTAATTGGCTGGGATGCTGAGGAAAAAATGAGTCTGGCATTGCTGGAGGGAAGGTGGGAGAAAAGTGGTTTTGTGCTGATCTTATCTGAGCCACCAGACCCTTCAGCAACCTGAGTCCTTGGTGTACAGCTGCCTCCACTTACAGGTGTGGTGCAGGGCGTGGGGTGGGAAAAGGGACTGTGCACAGCTGGTGCCTTGCTCTCCCTGCCCTGGTCTCTTCCCTTCCACCAGCTCTCCCAAAACAACTCTTCTCACAGCTAGCAGTTTAAGAACAAGTTATGCGGTGAGTAGTTGAGGCTCCTGCCCATCCTGTCGGAGAGGTTTGGGAAGTTCCCTGCAGCGGAGCTCTGTTACTGGATGAGGGGAGCAGCCCTTGGCTCTTTCAGGGCAAAGCTGCCTGTCCCCATTTTAAACATTTACCCACTGCTGGGCTGGAGAGTTGGGTATGAGGGTGGCTTCCCTGAAGCAGGAACAGCCCAAAAGCCAGGAACCAGCTGTGCTCCAAGGTGGATTTTGGTTCAAAAAGCAGACCTAGAACTAGCTGGTCCCGTTTCACACTGCAGTCAGGAATAGCCTGGCAGCTGAGTCTCTTCCATAACGAAGCAACAGCACTGGAAATCATATCCTTGCTACAGGTTTAAATTTCCCTAAATGCAAGGCTGAAGAACACACACCAGACACAGGGCCTAGGTGCTCCTGGAAGTGGTGGCCAACATGTCTTTACAGTGCTGTGGGAAGCTGTGTTGGATGTGAGGTGGTTTATCTGTGTAGAAAGTGGTTTAGGGGATCTGAAGCTGTCCGTTCAAATGGCATGAAACCCCCTCATGTTTATGGTTTTTACTGGTAAAGGGGCAAATTCTGAGAAATGAAGCCTGTGTCTGAGCTTCCCAGAGGTGAGTGACCTGCTGGGATGGGGGCAAGGGGGAGGGCTGGTCTCCCTTTTTGCTTGGCATACATGTTCCGTAGTGTAGTGTCTTCCACACTCGCGTCCTTAAATGGTCTGCACCGCATCAAAAATGCAAGGAGGGATCTGTCCCTGGGCCACGCTTGTCAGAAGAGAGAGCTACTTAGAAGTAGACATGTATGAACAAAGTAGTTTCCAAAAGTTCACTGAATCAGACAAGCCAAAGGTGAAAAAAACCCCAAAAGGTTCTTAGGAACAAAGAAGGAAAGAGTTCTTCATATTGTTCTTTTGCCCTTCTCCTCACCTCTGAGTAGTTCAGCAAGGGGAAGTGCAGAGTTCTGTAAGGAGATGGAGCAAGGGGATGCTGAATCAAGTGGGTGAACACCATGACCAGCCTTTCTGTGGGGCCAGGTTGTGCACAGGGGACATGGTCTCAGGTTGGCATTAACGGGTCAGGGATAAGTTAGGCCTGGAAACAGGAAAGTTTTCCCAGGGCCCCTTTCAGGCCCCTGCTCCCCTGGAAGAGGCACCTCTTCCCATCTCTGCTGTGGGCTGGGTCAGGCTTGTGGCCCCAGCACCAGGCAGAGGTTCGGGACTCACGCTTCAGGTGGCCATGATGCTGAGTATGCATTACGAGAATCTGTGGCTTCAGGAATAAGCACTTGCCTGTTCATGCATTTAAAAACAGGCAGAGGCACAGGGCGGGAGTTAGGTGCTTCTCTGCCCCACAGGGCTCTTGCTCTGTGCGAGGTGGCCAAGTGGGCCACAGGCCCTGTCCAGCACCATGAGCCCAGGCAGCGCTGGACTGCGAGCCCAGACAAGCCCTGAGACCCTGCAGCCTGGACATCAGGGCCAGTGCCCACCCAGACGCAGCTGTGTGTAGGCTGAGCCTGGCCCCTACGTGCTATACGTCCCTTCAGCGCTGCGCTTGCCAGGCAACAGCAGAGTACCCCTGACTCAGCTCTGCTACTCTGCCGGCTTCCTCCACACTTGCAAGCGCTTGGACATTAAGGAAGTTGCTGCCAGCCTGACCCCTAAGAAAATAAATATATTGGTTTGTTAATTTTTTTTAAGTAGGTGAAAGCTCCCTCCATTATCCTACTTAGAAGGATTTCGGTAACAGCTGCAGTGTCAGGGCATTGGCAGGGTCAGTGCCTGAAGGTTGCAGGAGATTATACAAAAAAGCCCTTACATTATTCCCACATGCTGTCCTTACTGGATCCGAGTGCCACTGGCATGTTCAGCTTGGTGTGAGGAACCACTGTTGTGGCAAAAACCCTCAGGATCAGCAGAAAGCAAAAATGAGAGGGGGAAGCTCCTCCTGCAAGGTAAAGCTTTTGACACAACTTTGTATATAGCAGACCAAGCTCAAGTAATGCTTGATGGAAACAATCATCGTCGTTTTAGAGGATTTGGAGCCAAATAAAAATAAATCAACCACCCATTTCTCTAAGGCTGTACCTCCAAGCACAACTTTATGTGTGTTCATTGAGAAAAGCCTGGCTCTGTTTGTTTAGATGCTCCCCTTTAGGCATTTATATACACTGCTATGCTCTGATGGATGTCTTACTATGGAGATGTCTTTGAAACTTGGACAGCCAGAGTGCTGACCATGTCTACCTCATGGTCAACACAACAGGGTTGTAAATGCCACCATGAGCTGGTATGTACTGTCTGTGAGGGTTTCATACACCTGTGGTAAACCAGAAAGGATTAGAAATACACACTTCTTTTGGGGGCAGGGAAATGCCAGATCTCCTGTGATAGCTTGTAATAGTCCAGATGACCAGGAATTTTCCCTAAAGCAGTTGGAGATTTGGCCATTCAGTGCATGTTGCCAGACTCTCAAGCAGCTCCCAAGATGACTGCATGTGGCTCACAGACTGGGTGATGTTATTGGTAACACACAGGCTACTGGAGCCAAAATTTGCACTGTGAGAAACAACTCCCCCTTTAATGGAGTAACAGAAACAACCTGTGCTGAATGAGGGAGACCTGCTTTCAGCTGCGATAGAGTTAATTTTCTTCCTAGTAGCTGGTATAGTGCTGTGTTTGGGATTTAGTATGAGGATAATGTTGATGATACACACTGGCTGGCCTCCAGCCGGGGTCAACCCACCACACACTGATGGTGTTGCTAAGCAGTGTTTACACCACATCAAGGGCTTTTCAGCTTCTCACGGCCTCACCAGTGAGGAGGCTGGGGGTGCACAAGAACCTTGGAGGGGGCACAGCCAGGACAGCTGACCCCAACTGACCAAAGGGATATTCCATACCATATGACATCATGCTCAGTATATAACTGAGGGGAAGTTGTTTGGGGGGTGATTGTGGCTTGGGAACTAACAGGGTAGCAGTCAGTGGGCAGCATGCACTTGTGCTGTGCATTGCTTGTTTTGTATATTCTTTTATAATTATTTTCTTCCTTTTCTGTCCTATTAAACTGTCTTTATCTCACCCCACAAGTTTTACCTTTTTGCTCTGATTCTCTTCCCCATCCCACTGTCGGGGCAGGGAGTGAGTGAACAGCTGTGTGGTTGTTTCAGCTGCCTGCCTGCCAGGTTAAACCACAGCAGGAGGACACCTACTCTGACCATGGATGGACAGTCCTTGTGGGAAATGCAGAGTTTGAAATCTTGTCACTAAAGCAGAGTCTGATAAACCATGAATGCATCCCCCCCCCAGAAGCAACAGAAATAAATCACAGCATGGAGTCCTCTTTCTCCCCAACTCCTTTTATGCTAGAAACTAAGTCCATGTAGAGGAAAGTGAGAAGGTAATGCAGAAGATGCAACGTGCAGGCATGGATGGATACAGTCAAAAGGGCTTTGAAG
This sequence comes from Grus americana, assembly GCF_028858705.1. Lineage (NCBI taxonomy): Eukaryota > Metazoa > Chordata > Aves > Gruiformes > Gruidae > Grus > Grus americana. The sequence continues at coordinate 25,760,244 of NC_072855.1, forward strand.
AATAGCTGGGAAGCAACATGCTGTGGCAGGAAGGTTGAGAAAAGAGGATGGGAAGGGGCACTAAAGAAAGGTACAGAGCTGTTGCGGTCACATCCACTCCCAGGGTCTGCAGAGTGGCTTCCTTGTCCATGCCCCAGCAGCCTGAATCCTGTCCTGGTGTAATGTCAGGAGGAAAGATGAACAGCAATCTCTGCTACCACCATCTAGAATAATTTATCCAGACTACAGATTGCTCCTCTCATCGTCTTCAGGGATGGAAGCAGCTAAGAGGTGATGGCATGAATCACTTGGGCAGTGACAACCTCTCCTAATTTCGCAGGAAGCACAGAAGAGCCTGTCTGTGGGCAGGAGGGAGCAGCGTGGTGTCCGTGCAAGGCACCCTGCCCATGCTCTGGGGATGACAGGTAAACCTCCTGAGAGGAGGGGACTGACGGCTCAGACATCTGCCAGTAGCGTAAGCCCGCTCCATTTCACATGAATATATAGCAAAGCAAATGGTATTTTGAGTCTTGGCTTGTACCACAGGACAAAATACTCTGAAGGTCCCAGCTTGCCAAAGGTAGGGCTCCATACACTTACTGCCCAGCCAGATGCTGGCTGCTGCAACTGTGCCACGCTGAGGTCAGAAATCAGATTATCACCTATGAAGTTGGTAGAGCACACAGTGATAACCCACCTGCTTTACAGCAACTGGACCCAACACCAAAGCAACTCAGCTCATGCCTGGGACTGCCATAATCACCCACCATCTCTTGCTTCAGAAGCTTTGGTGCATCAGGATCAACATACATCAATCTCCACTTCCAGGGCAATGAAAGGAGAATGAAATGCCTGAAGGAGCAAAACGTGTCTTTCTTGTTCTGGAGCACACCTGCCTTGCAGCATTACGAACGCCCATTGAGCTCTTGCGGCTGTTGAAATAACAGTCTCATTGTGGGAGGGGGACGCTCAGTGTACGCAGCTATTTGGTCGTGCTTCTTGCCTCAGCTGACGCGTGCTGAGACTACACTGCTGCCAGCATGACTTCAGTGAGTTACAAATTATCTCAGACAACCTCTGTGCTCCCACTGAAGAGCAGATGTGTCTCCTGATGGCTGTCCCTCCTCATCAAGTAACACAGGACCCAACTGCACTGCCCATCTGTGTTGCCCATGGTTGTCTCAGCTCTGCTGACCATGGATCTAACTACGCTGATAAATCCACCAGGTTCCAAGCTGAATGGCTTCTTGCCAAATCTAAAGGGGCCACAACAAGTCCTGACTCTTCCTCCTGTTGGCTCATGACACCCAGCATCTGCGGTGTCACACTTCCCTGATCATGACAAGGATCCCTCGTCACGACTCACACTGGGCAGAAACAGAGAGAAGATGCTCTGTTGAGGTTCAGAAAGGTCTTTCCATCAGGTTAGCAGGACTTCTCCCAAGGCAATGGCATGATCACTGTATGCTGCCTGTTGTGGGCAGTAAATTCCAGTAACTCTTCATCTGCAGTTTGTGTCAAGCACCTGTGGGTGACACCAAGGCTCTGAGGAGCATGCTCACATCATCTTTAGGCACATATGATGCCATATGAGTTCAGGTGCAATGCTGCTCCTACCAATTACTGGAGTAAGCATGGCTGCTCCTTCAGCTTTTGTAGCCCAAGTGAGGTTATCTCAACTGGAACAAGCCTGAACTGACCTCTTGCTGTGGCCCCAACTCATTTCTTTACAAACAGCTGCAAATGCCCCAAACTTGCTCGTTTCCTTCCGTACTGCAGAAATAAGGCTGGGAACTTGCAGAAGAGTGAGATATTCCTAATGGGAATGGGAATTCAAAGCATTTCTAGTGAGTCAGATTTGTGGAAGTAGTCATCCTGTGGGTCACCACAGTGACTTGGTGCTAAGGAATCTCTGATGGAGCCGAGGGACTGGCCACCTTCAGGTAGAAACAGAAGATCGGAGTGTGAGATGGAAGGGAGAAACCGGGTCACCCGACCCCTTTGGTCTCTCATCTGGCAAAACTACAGGAACAAGAAATTTTGCATCTTCTCTCCTGCCCCAGGCTTTGCAGCAGGGAAGGGAGAGGCTGTCGGCCACCACCTCAGCTTCTGTACCAGGACTTCCAAGTTCTGCTCCAGAGGAAGTCCAGTCTTGTTTGCTGCCTTCCAGGGACCAAGGTAAACAGATCCAGGGAATGTCAGGCTTAAAAACTTTAAGGAACGGAAGCTGCTGGTGGTGTTTGAAGTTTAGGAGTATTTTAACTTAGGATTTGAGCTTCCCTCTGACCATTCGAGGACCTGGGGTACTCACTGGCAGGATGATTCCATCCTAGTCAGAAATCTAAGCAGGGGAGGGCTTCAAGGAACATTCCAAGTGCTGCTGTACAGAAGGACTTTGTTAATTGCTGTTTAACACCTTGCTATTCTCCATGCAAATCTGTTCCTGCACCGAGATACAATTCCTTGGGCTGAGACCAGCTACTCTGTGACTAACGCTTGGTTATCAGCTATGCACACCTGCAGCCTGGCTGGCAAGTAGACTTCGTAGTCCAGGTTCTTTAGCTTGGGCTATTTCCCTGAGCACCGATTTGGGACTTGATTTCCGTGCACAAACAAACCTATTACTCCTGATAAATACAATCATGGGGCACAAATGCAAGCGAACTAGGATCCACATGGATGATTTCTTAAAGAAGCAAATTCCCGTGTATTGCAAATGTTTAGTGGTCCCAAATCTTCGGACCTGTAGAGAGACAGTTCAGCTATGGCAGCCCCAGCATTAACGTGAAACTTGAGAGCCAGTCTGGTGTTGAACTTGGTCCAACAATGTGTGCTACGTATCTATCGGCTGGAAGTACATTTGAGATAAGGATTTGTTCTGTATCAGTTCTAAAACTTAAAGGCTTGTCAGCAAATGCAGAAAAGACTTGTAATGCATATTGTTTTTCTTGTTTAAGATTGCTCTAGAAAAATTAGTTTGTCTAAAACAACTATTCAGATTTAATTTTGTTGAGTGGTAGAGATTTAATTTAGTATGTTACAAATTATGTTCTCAGAACAGCCTTCCTGTCTTACTGTTATGAAAGCCGTGCAATCCAGGCATCAGAGGACACAGAAAAACAGAAATAAATGTATGTCCACTAAGAAACAAAGCCACACTTTTATGAAGATGGGAACTTAAAGACGATGAGAGCTTAGCTCTAACTACGTAAGTGAACGTGGAACCTCAGCACCTTTAAATCCTGCACTGGCTAAAAGCCACAGACTGGGTTTTATCGGGCTTCCTTTTATTCTGTATCGCACATTAACAAATGAAAACCTCTGAGCATCAGTTTTCTTATTACAATAAGACAATCCCCATTCTAATGTAAAATATTTAAAAACTCATGTATGGCCAAGTACAAAACCCCCACCTCTTTCTTTGGAATAATTTGCCCTCAATTCCAGACTTTTATACTGATTACTCTTTAATAGATTTTATTTTTAAAGCATCAGAAGAAGTACCAGTAATGCATAAAATATGTATGTATAAAAATTATGCCTGTACTTCCCTGTATTTGTTATAAAGGCTGATGGTTCCAACTACTTGCGAGACTGCTGTAATGGCCTTAGGGGATACTGTTCTTAAAGAACGACGTCCATCCCTCGCTGAGGCAACTCTGAACCGTACCACAGTGCTCTCAGAACTCTGGTGAGGGAGCAGTGGGCGGCCGGCAGACTAATTCTGTATGTGGCCTTGTCTGAGGCAAGTTCTGAAAAGAAACCAGTGGGCCACCAGTAAACCTTTCCTGTAGTTTGTATGCTGCATTTTTGCTCAGCCAATTATGGCCAGCATAATTTGCTACACGAATGTACCAATTTTCTTTGACTAGGCTGATAATCAACATACGGAAGTAATGCAAATGTTCCCTTAAGGAAAACAGGAGAAAGAAACTCTACCTAATTCTGCTTGTAGAAAGACAACTGAATACCCTCCTCTGAGCATGGCACTGAACCTCCAGAAACTCCTTCTCACCTAAATTGTTCTATGAAGATTCCCTGAGTAACTTGACACTTGAACTGATTATAAACTGACCCAAAATCCACCAAAACAACAACAACAAAACCCACAAACCAAAAAACCCAACAATTATCCACTTCACAAAAATAAAAAGCTTTTGGAAACAACTCTGAATATTTGCAAGATTTGTCAAGTCTAGATTTCCTATCATTGTTAGAGGCACGCCACTAGGTACCAAAGCTCATTTCTAAAAGAGTTTCTTTTTTAGGTAGCACCTAAAAACTTCTAACATAAACATTTAAAAATTGGTTTAAACCAAAATACTGTAACTTTTGCATGAGGGAAGTATTTGACCAGAGCACTAAAAAGAAACTGCATTGTGATCAGTAAATCCATCTTGTGGAATTATTTCAGTGCTAGAAATCAAACCCCTGATGGACGTGTAATTAAATGCTTTTAAAATCTCCCAGTCTCCCTCTGTCAAAAGCATTTCAAATCCTTCAAGTCAAAGCATCACAGATTGCTTTAGAAAAAGAGTTGCATATACTGCTTTATAAAGAGAGCCTGATTCTCTCTGTTACAGAGGAAAACTAACTGTAACGCCAGTCAAACACTGGATAAGAGAGACCTAGGCATTGTGTAACAGCACACAACTGTAACCTACCCATTTTAGGACAGCAAGTAATCCTTAACTAATGTCAACAGCACCCAGCTCTTCTACGAGGCGCCAAGGGATTTTGAAACAATTTGCAGAAAAGATGGGGAACTGAGGCACAGGGAAACAAAGTGAACTGTTCACTGTCACTTTGCACACCAAGCCCCTTCCTCCCGTACAACCTGACAAGATAAAGCACTGTAACTTCACCTAAACCCCGATCTGTTAAACTACGGAACTGCCTGCGTTACAACTTCTTTGCTCAATACAGTATTTCCGTGAACATCCAAGACCATGCACAGATATAGCAAGTAGTTTTCTGTGAAAGAAAAGGGGAAAAAAAAAATAAAATTAAAAAAAAAAAGACTGCCACATGACACCTAGAAGCGTTTATTTTATGCAACAAACTTAAATATGATCGTGTGTACATAAAAGTGTACACTGTATCTATGCTGAACAATGCCAGGAAACATAATATTGATGCAACAATCTTCTAAAATAAACATTAAAAAATGAGCCTGGACAGGAAGACAAAATGCAAAACAGACTTACTTCCAATCAGCACAATGCTTAAAATTGAGAGCAATCCTAAACATTTCCAACTCTCCTTACAAAGCTGCCAAAGTCCAACTATTTTTAAAAATTGATTTTTTTTTTCTTTACATCAATAATAAAAATCTGGTGACAAACATTATAAAATCAAATGCTGGACTGTCTTTACTCCTTTAAAATTTAGAATATTCCAACAGAACCGCAGGAGTAAAAACACTTAAAAGTGATATATGTTTTTATAAAACAAACATCAATATGTACATTTATTGCAAATTATATTAAACTAAAATGGAGGGAAAATTAAAAAAAATGAAATGTCTACTTGCGAATTAATAATAATTTTAAGTGATTACTTTCCCACTCTGATAAAAATCAGAAAGCAACATTTATAAAATTGCCACCACATGACTTTTCATAGCAGGGAACTGAAATCTGTACATCTTATTTTTGCAGAAAAGTAGGCAGGCAGAAAGAATTATACATAAAACAGTCTCCAAAAGTAAAGCAAAAAAATTTTTTTGTTATTTTTTTTCTCCTCTAGTCTTGTTTAAAATCCATTCAGTAGACTTCTACTTTTTCTGTGAAACATGGGAATACCTGGCTCTAGGATCATGAATTTTCAGTGTCAGTGTAAGGACCTCCTCTGACTTTCTTTAAAAAAAAAAAATGCAGCATGAAAATTAATGGTGTAAATACACTTTTAAACTCCAGAATGCAGGAACTGGAACCAAGTGTTAAGCAATTTGCTTAATTATTGACTTTTCATAAAAAAAGTCTCTGGGGAAATAAGTACAGATGCTTTTAGCCTCTTTCTCAAGAGTTTCTGCTTTACATTTCCATTGAGAAGGATTAATTTCATGTGAAAGGGAAGCATAGTTTTCCTTCTGGTTTCAGAGCTGAAAGCTGTGTGTTTTGAAGTAATTTCAGTTCCTGTACAGGAAATTTCTGAATCCTAGTTTTTGCAGAAGCTTGGAGCATGCCTTTATTTGGCCTTCATTTCCTCCCTTTTCGAGCGAGTTTTCTTTTTACCTTTTCGGGGGGAGAAAAGGAAATAAAAGTTAATCATAAGGACATGGAAATTACAATTGATTCTGAATCAAAATCCAACCTATATCATTTACATTTTAGCTTTTACACTCTTTATACTGTGATACTTGTGATACTTCCAACTCCATCTTGTATCTTCTCTATGATTACATAACTAATTGAATATAACGGAACTCCTTATTGTATAGCACAACTTCCTGATAAACTTGGAAATACACAAGTTGAACAATAATAGTTCCATAACTGGGTAATGTTTTTTCAGCATAAAGAGAAATACATTTATCCATAGCTTTCACTGGAAGCAGAGAATAAGAATGGTGACTTGTTCTAATTAACTGTATTTAATTACCCAGGTTTATAAAAATAGCCTGTCTTACTTAAGAACAAGCACTACTTCAAGCGTTTTTCAAATATTTACAGTAACTTGTACATGTCTACTTAAAAGCAAAAAAACCCCACCAAACCTATCAGACACAGCTATTTTTACATACATTTTTCTAGAAGACAGACAAATTTCTTTGATTCCTTACTGTATAAGCTACAATAAAAAACACAGAGTTGTCCTATATAAGATGCCTGCTACACCTTAAGGAAGCCTCCCTCTGCTATCTCTGTATCCTCAGTATCTTCCTGGCTGCTCCCACAGGCCTTAAAAAGATCCATTGCATTTTGGGAATATTCTGGACTCGAGTCTATCTCCAACAGTGAATCTCCATCACTTCCAAGCACCTGGCTTCTGAAAAATGTTAACAATGTTTTGGTATTTTTTCCAAGAAACATTGAGGTATTACATATTTTAAAGAAGCTGATACAGGTGGCTTAGTAAAGGCTATGGATAGTGCAATTTGTTATGAAGACTAAAGAAATTTGACGTCTAAAGCAAGCATTGCAAGGCAGTACACAAATATTACGAAAGACTGAAATATTTCCTAGTGTATGAACCTCGCTGTAAGAGTAATTCTTTTTGATCGAGGTTCTCTGCAAGATCTTCAATTAACAAAATCTCTAGAAAGAAACCATTCCAATGATTCTTCCTTTAGATTAATTTGTGATTTCTTCCAGCACACTGGTTTGCTGACATTATCTTATTGCTCTACAACTTTAGACAGTTTTGCATTAAAGTTATTACTGTATCAGATTTGGCTAAAAAAATTTCTCAGTGTTTATGTGCATTTGTGGTTTGTTTATATTGAAAAATCAAATCAACATACTTAAACACTAGAGCACAGAAAAATAATTCATCATCCAAGAGCTGTTTTGTAGTTTACACAGTTCAAAATTCTGCTTTTGATTCACTCAAAATAAATACTAAATATTGTTAATATTAAACAAGCCCAAAATATCAGAAAAGCATTACAGTCAGAATAACAATTTGTTGTGTTCATTAAAGATGGTCAGTTTTCAAGCCTTTGTTACCAGTGAAGTAGAACAGAGCACTTCAATTCCTGCGTACCTGGCATTAACGAATGCACTGAAACACCCTCAACCCTTGGGTCTTTTACATAGCAATGCTAGTAAGGGGAACCAGGATGCAACAGACAAAAAATACAATTTGGTGAAAACAGGTTAGATTCTCCTGTTCTAACCAAACAAATTCATTTCTCCAATTCCAGCTGCCCTGGTACATACTTTGAAAAATAGAACACAACACAATGCATGTTGGATCATGGTGTTTATAAGTCATTGTGGTTTAGTGTGCCCTTTAACTATGCTAGATCTGTTTTATAATTGTAAAGTCAGGGTCTATCTTGAGACAGGAAAGGACCACCCCACCCATGTATTTTATTGTTTGTTTGGGTTTGGTTTTTTTTACCTTTGTAGATCAATTTGTCTCTGTGCTGCTGCTGGCTTTTTTGCTGTGTCTTGCTGTTTTGGTGCTTTGGCATTACCTGCCTCTAAATTCCCTGGACTTTCTTGACTGACGGCTGCCCTTTTCCTTCCCCTGACAGGTGGTTTATTTGTTTCCTCATTTTTTGCAGTGGTACCCTGAGGTTCAGGTTTGGGTGGATGCCCTCTCCTGGTTTTTGCTGCGAGTGATGGTCCTGTTTCATCTACATTTTTTTCTTCTGGTTTTTGATGAATATTCTCAGTTCCAGATGCTGTTGCTGTTCTTTTTTTCCCACGTTCAGTACTGTTTCCTTGTGTAGCCTGATCAGAATTAATTTCCTAGAAAATAAAAATCATAAATATGAAGACAAAAAGATTCCCAAAGGCAAACTCAAATTGTTACCTCCCTCTGACAGAAACATGAGTTTATAAAACAGAAAGTAAGTTTTCTTATAAAAACACATAACATGGGCTTAGACTGAGTTAGAAGTTTTACTAAATGGGGTTTCAGACATTAACCTTGCAATAAGATTTTCTACACTGTGTGTAATGTTAATATCTGCGAGCAACGTGCTTGAAAGTGAGATTAGAGTAAGACTAATAACCTCAGCTCCTCCCATAATGGTTTGTCTGGATAAGCTCCTCTTACTGCCTCTTTGCCAACTGACAGGAGGACTGAGGAGCAAGAGTAATGATTCAGTACAGCAAATGATATTTACCTCAATATATGGAAATTTTGAGACCAACCTTTAGCAGAGGTGCAGATTACTAAAACCGTAAATACAAGTAAAAGGAAAAAAAACCAAGGCTTGCTGGGAATAAGAGGGAGCAAGACCCAGCCACAAAAGAAAATTGCTTTGTTGTTCTCTGTCGTGTCTGAATAGGTATGGCCTACATGCATGGTTTTTCTCATTACACTGAGCAAAGTAATGGAAGTGATTATATTTCATGAAGCAGTGTCTGCGTATGTGAAACAGAAAGGGTGGTAGCAATGTTGGTCTCTACACAGAAAAGTATTCATATGGAAACAAAGAGGAAGCAACTGGATGATGGCTCTTCATTTGAACACGGGCTTCCGAAACAGGAAGGAAGGCAGAGAAGTATGGCTGGGATGACTTAGCATTTCAGACACACCAATTAAGGCCACTCTCTATTTTAAGTGCTGTGTCTGAACCAAAGGACTTTTCTGTTCAATATTCTACCATTATTTCTTAAATGTTTAAGTCAGGCAGTCTCCGTAATCTTTTATTACTGTTCCAGCAGCTTCACAGCAGACATTTACAACTCCTGTTTGTAAGAACTTTACGGATAACCACTCTTTGAAAATTTCAACCAAAGTCAGGTTTCAAGAACCTGAAAGCAGGGTCTCAGGGGTTATCCAGGGCCCTTGACAAGCCAAGCCATGAACAGCGACTTTCCACCACTTTTCTGAGCAACCTATTCCAGTGTTTAATTTTCCTTGCAATGTAGATTGTTCTTTTTTTTTTTTTTGCTTCCATCCAGATGGAATTTCCCCTGAAGCAACTTCTGCCTGTAGTCTTTTGTCCTGTCACCAGGCAGTCTTGAGAAGAGAGTACTTCCATCTTCTCCATAAATACCTATTAGACATCAGATCTCCCCCAAGGCTTCTCTTCTCTAGGCTGAACAAACCCAACACTTTCAACCTTTCTTCATATTACAACTTCTCCAAGCCTTTATCATCTTGGTGGCCCTGTGCAAAGCTCTCTCCAGTTTTTCAGTCTTTGTGTTGAACTGGGGAGAACACAGTATTCCAGGTGTGGCCTAATGAACACCAAACAGGGTGGAATAATCCATCACATCCCTCAATCTGTTGACTATACTCTTGCTGATGCAGGCCAGGACCCAGCTTGCCCTCACTGCTGCCAAAGCACACTGCTGACTCATGCTCTGCTGGCTGTCCACTGGGATGGTCCCCCAGGTCCTTCTCAGCCAACCTACACCCCAGTCAGGCAGATCCCAGCACACTGTACTGCTGCTTGAGTTTAATCTATCCCAGATACAAGACTTCACATCTACCTTTGTTAAACTTCATGCAACTGTATGTTTTGTAAGCTAAAAAAATCATTACAATTGTGTTGGTTTTGGCTGGGATAGAGTTAATTTTTGTCATAGTAGCTAGTATGAGGCTGTTTTGGATTTGTGCTGAAAATAGTGTTGATAACACAGGGATGTTTTTGTTACTGCTGAGCAGTGCTTACACAGAGTCAAGGCCTTTTCTGCTTCTCACACAACCCCACCAGCAAGTAGGCTGGGGGTGCTCAAGAAGTTGGGAGGGGACACAGCCAGGACAGCTGACCCCAACTGACCAAAGGGATATTCCATACCATATGACATTATGCTCAGCATATAAAGCTGGGGGAAGAAGAAGGAAGGGGAGGGACATGTGACCAGCAGGTCAAGGGAGGTGATCCTGCCCCTCTACTCCGCTCTTGTGAGACCCCACCTGGAGTACTGCGTCCAGCTCTGGGGGCCCCACTACAGGAGAGACATGGAGCTGTTGGAGGGAGTCCAGAGGAGGGCCACAAAGCTGATCCGAGGGCTGGAGCACCTCTCCTGTGAGGACAGGCTGAGAGAGTTGGGATTGTTCAGCCTGGAGAAGAGAAGGCTCCGGGGAGATCTAATTGCGGCTTACCAGTACCTGAAGGGGCCTACAGGAAAGATGGTGAGGGACTGTTTATCAGGGAGAGTAGTGACAGGACAAGGGGTAATGGGTTTAAGCTGAAGGAGGGTCGATTTAGATTAGGTATTAGGAAGAAATTCTTTACTGTTAGAGTGGTGAGGCACTGGAACAGGTTGCCCAGAGAGGCTGTGGAGGCCCCATCCCTGGAAGTGTTTAAGACCAGGTTGGATGGGGCTTTGGGCAATGTGGTCTAGTGGAGGGTGTCCCTGCCCATGGCAGGGGGGTTGGAACTAGATGATCTTTGAGGTCCCTTCCAACCCAAACCATTCTATGATTCTATGTTTGGAGTAATGGTGTTTGTCTTCCCAAGTAACTGTTATATGTGATAAAGCCCTGCTTTCCTGGAGATGGGTGAACACGTGCCTGCCCATGGGAAGTGGTGAATGAATTTCCTGATCTGCTTTGCTTGCGTGTGTGACTTTTGCTTTATCTATTAAACTGTCTTTATCTCAACCCATGAGTTTTCTCACTTTCACTCTTCTGATTCTCTGCCCCATCCCACCAGGGGGGCGAGGGGGAAGTGAGCGAGCGGCTGTGGTGCTTAGCTGCTGGCTGGGGTTAAACTACAACAATGATTTAAGCATGTTGTTCTCTCTCTAATGGAAGGGAAAAAAAGCATTAAAATCCTCAAAGATTAAATAATATTTTAGTTGTGAGACAATCCAAAAGTTAGATGTTTATTTCATGCTAGAGGACCGCTTGAAATTTTCCTGGCGATATCTTCAGTTAAAGTTACAGTTGTCAACCTGCACTCTGAATCACAGCCTTGCTGTTATTTATACTGGAAAACATAGAACAAAGGTAGGTTAGAAAAAAGAAGGAAGTCCCTTCCATTTGCCTGTGCTATTTTTGAGCACATGAGCTCTATTAATTACTCTTGATAAAATAAATGGTAGTTTTGAAAAAAAGAGGTCTTTTATTGGGCTAGGAAAGTGAATAAACTACATGGAATGAAATCAGACATTACCAGTTCCTCAGAGACCACCTGCAGTGATGTGTACTGAATAAACCTCCAATGCCAAGCTTATTATAGAGATACAGTTCATAAAATCCCCAGACATACCTTGTTTTTCACAGGTTCTGTCTTTGCTGGTGTGACTGAAATAATCCTCACGGGATTTTCATCATTTTCACTGACCCCAGTTTCTGATATATCCGAACTTTGTTCCCTGATAGCATAATTGAAAACAAAATAAAACCAAAATATACAAAACAAAAGAAGAAAAAAGTTTGCAATTATTTTTTAAAATAAAGTAATAAGACAGGCTATTTTAAAGAAAAACAAAACAAAACAAAAAACCACTAGAGTTGAATTTGCTTGAGTCCATGCCTACTTTTTCTTTCCCATAACTGGGAAAGGTCTGAAAGGAATTGGCTAGTCACTGAGCCAAATCCCTTATCGCAGACACAATGCCATATAATTCTTTTTGCAAACTTAAGACCAATGCTCTAAACGAGGCCATATTCTTTTTTCAGATAGAAAAAGCCAATACTGGCAAAGGTAGTCAAGAAAAATAAAGACCAGCAATGCTCAAACTTCAAGTCAATTTACACAAGCATACAATAGTTTTAAAAACAAAATAGTTTAAAAAAGATAAAATCAGGATTATTACAGCATATATCACGCACACTTATAGAACAAATTCTGAACTGACTTTTACTTCCCTTTGGCCTACCTCTGACTTTATATTTACTTTCTTTAACCCTTTATCTTAGCCAGTTAATAAATTCCAAAACAAATTAAACAATCTTAAAATTTGAAAAAGTGTAAACTCTTTCTCCAGATTTATGACATATTTAAAAACTCTGGATCCACAGAAAAATAACAATTACTAGAAGAAAGACTGAATATTACAATCATATGTTGCATCTTTCCACTGACATCCCGGTCCTCTTCAGCAAGCTCTTTTTAATTGTTCTTAATCTTAAATAGGTCAGAATATTTCATCTACATCAAAAATGTTTCTTGTTACCAATCAGGATTAATCCTAATCTATACATCAAAAATGTGTGAGTTGCCAAATCTGGTTTGTATTAATTATTGCTGGTCTCTTCAATTAATATATTTTCTGAACCACCAAAATTTCAGACAGTATAGTGTTGCTTCTGTTCTATTATATGTAATTACAGACAGGCCACACCTAAACACTGTACTGAATTTCTGTCTACTAAAAAAACCCCCAAAACAAAAAGCAGAGATGGGGATTTTACCTGTAGAGATTATATTTTTTTTAAACTGGATAAAATAAAGACACTCTTCAAACACATAGGCACACACCCCAAATCATCTCCTGTTCTAAAACATGCAAGCGCACTGGAGAACATGAAGTAAAAACAGTTAATGAAAGAAGTTTCAAACTCCCGTACCTTGATCTGTTTCCTGCAGGAGAGCTCAGCTCAGAGTTTACACTGATATTGCTTCCAGTCTCTGATCCTGTAGTTCTGATATACGGTCTCCTTCCAGTTGCAGATAATGGTTTGTTTACTGTACCTAATACACCAGTTGGTTTTGGCTAAAAGAAAATTTTTAATCTTAAAAATAGGGACTTTAGATACATATTTAATTTTTAAAATATTTTGAGTATTTTAAAATACTTTTTTCTGGATTAACAGTCTCAATCATGATGCCATCAGTATAGAGCTACAGACCTCATCTTCACTTAAAAAACACTGTCTGTCCTACGTCTATTTCTCATCGTTTAACAGTGCATCAATTTGCCTTGCTTTCTCTCGCACTTTGATAAGATAGCAGGAAGAGGAGTGTCAACAAAGCCCAGAATGTTAGATAATATTAGGGGACTGAAAAGGTGTGTCAACATCCTATATCTGCAAAGCAAAGCACCTCTGGGAAAGGCTTTCCAAAATGTAATGCAGAATTAGGTTCACTACAACAGCAGAAAATGTATACAATTACTATACAGAAAGCCAGTGTAAAAACATTTAACACCACCTATCTATTCTGGTGTTCTCTGATACAGTGATGGTATTTTAGATCTTGTTACAGCTGTTGACTGATTTGGTCAGGCCAGGTAGGCAGTAGAAGGTTTTTATTTTGTGTCTGGAGAAAAGTCAAGGAAGTTTTCCTAACTGGCATGTCACATTCTTCAAGTAATTTTACATTTCCTCAGAGACAAAGTTAATTTATTAAGACATTCTCAGAAGAAAAAATAATTCCTATGTGTTGAGGGAGAAGGCAGAAGAGAGATACCATAGATGCTGGAAAACATTTGGCCAGCAAAAGAGACAACAATCTCTGTAAAAATGGCCTGTGACTGAGCACATGTTCAGTAGATGCACCATCCTAGTGCTAATACTGCACAACATTTACTTATATATGTTATTCTTATAATGTTTTATTTACTCCATTTACTGAGTATTTTATAAAAAGTAGGAAGCATTTGGTGCAACTAATAGGAGAGAGAAAATCTTGAAGGGAGAAAAGAATATGCTTCTGCACAACCAGCAGGTTGCAAATTTCTGACGCTTACTGCCACAAGAGACTGAAGGCAGAGCATCAGGAGGTTCAAAATCAGAACAGACAAATTAGTGAACAAGTCCATAAGCAGACATCAAAACTAATGGGCAGATGCAGAGTCTAGCACCCCATTATAGATATCATGAACACTGGGGGAGTATGAGGTGGGATGTACTGCAGAAAGTGGCTAGACTTGTATGCTCTCCCAAATCATGTTGTTTTGGTCCCTCTGGAAGAACACCACTAGGCCAAAAAAGGACCGTTGGTCTGAGTCAGTGGGATATCCTTATACATTTGTATTTTCCAAAATGGAAGTAGACAGAAGAAGCAGCAAGTGCTTGCACATTCTATTAGAGCATGAAATAAATGTCCATTTTCCCAGAACACAGAAAATTATCTAAACAATACTAGCTGGATACTGGACATTCCCCCCTCCTATATTTTAACAGAATGCATGAGAAAAGGCTGTCTTAAATAAGCAAGATTTTTTAGTTAAGACATAGCTTTTCTCTAAATTGCTGTATGCCTTATCAAAAGAGAGCTGTAGTAAGTTTATACAACCAACTAAACTTGCTTCAAAAGTTACAAATGCTTCACTGATTATATGTGAATGTTATCAAAGGTGAAATGATTACACTCTTCTGAGGATACTTAAAGCACTAGTCTGGTACTGGCTGCTGCTAAAGGACGTGGTCTTCTGCCTGCCTCCTCCCTTCCTCACACAATGCCAACCCAGCTCACTGAGTAGCATCCAGGCTGATGTCACAGAATGAACATGAAGGAAGGAGAGGCAGGATTCTGCCAACTGAGCAAACCTCACCCACATGAACTGCTCTGATAGCAGAAACTTTTTGTATAAATGAGAAAATCAGTGTGAGACAAAGCAATTTTAAATAATAATGGCTATTTACAGAGGGATCATTTGTCTCTACCCTTACAATGAACAATTATCACAATGTTCTGCTCTGAGGACTTTAGAAACTAATTAACTGTTAATTAACTAAAAACTGCTTAACATCTTTGTTGGTGACATAGACAGTGGGACTGAGTGCACCCTCAGCAAGTTTGCCCATGACACCAAGCTGTGTGGTGGTTGGTGGTCGACACGCTGGAGGGAAGTGAGGCCATCCAGACGGACCTTGACAGACTTGAGAGGTGGGCCCATGTGAACAAGGCCAAGTGCAAGGTCCTGAACATGGGTCGGGGAAATCATATCCTGAGCTGCATCAAAAGAATCATGACATGCTGATAAAGGAAGGTGGTTCTCCCCCTCTACTCTACTCTTGTGAGACCTCAGCTGGAGTACTGCGTCCAGCTCTAGGGCCCCTAATATAAGAAGGACATGGAGCTGTTGGAGAGTCCAGAGAAGGGCCACGAAGCTGATCAGAGGGCTGGAGCCCCTCTCCTATGAGGACAGGCTGAGAGAGTTGGGATTGTTCAGCCTGGAGAAGAGAAGGCTCCGGGGAGACCTTATTGCAGCCTTCCAGTACCTGAAGGGGCCTACAAGAAAGCTGCAGAGGGACTGTTTACAAGGGCATGGAGTGATAGGACAAGGGGTAATGGCCTTAAGCTGAAGGAGAGTAGATTTAGATTAGGTATTAGGAAGAAATTCTTTACTGTTAGAGTGGTGAGGCACTGGAACAGGTTGCCCAGAGAGGTTGTGGAGGCCCCATCCCTGCAAGTGTTCAAGGCCAGGTTGGAGGGGACTTTGGGCAATGTGGTCTAGTGGAGGGTGTCCCTGCCCATGGCAGGGGGGTTGGAACTAGGTGATCTTTAAGGTCCCTTCCAACCCAAACCATTCCGTGATTCTAATGCAATAACAGTTCATGGGACACAGAACGTGAAATTAATAAATGCACATGAAATTTATATTAAAAACGTGATTTATACTGTTCTCAGGATTTTTATATTTTATGGGTCAGCCAACATTCTTTCACTAATCTCAAGAAGAAAAAAAAACCCTGCTGATGTTTTGAGCTACACTAAAAAGCATTCCAATATAATTTAACCAGAACCTAGGAACGAGTTTCAGAATCCCAAGAAAGGACAGCTGATGGGGAAAAAGGTATAAAAATAGGTTTTGGCTTTTATGTTTTTTTTGGGTTTTTTTGGCTGTTTTTGTTTGTTTTGTCCCCCACTCCTCTAGTATTTTCTCTCCCCTGTGAAGGTATTAGCCAAATTATGTCTGAAATAAAATGAGATGGTCAAAAGGGTGTAGACATTTGCAGTTAAATTTAACAGCATTAACAGCTATATTAAAAAATATTAAGATTGAAAATTTAAGACCTCCAGTGCTAGTGGTGTCGCAATTAAGTACCTGCATCATAACTTCACACCATGTTTATTTGAATAAAGGAAAAACCTGTAGTTATGTGAAAAACTGTAGTTAATCAAGAACCTATGCCTTGGTGCACAGGTAACAATCTTGGTGTTGTATACTCACCAGGTAGTATGTTAAAGGCATTAATTACACCATCAAATAAAAGAATCCCAGATTATTGTACACAAACTCTTAACATAATTTTAAACTACAGCAGTCCAGGACATTTAAAAAAATTACAAGTAATATTCAAAGAATTGTAACTTGTCAAAATACAATACCTTTCCTGTCAAAAGAAGAACCCTTGTCTCTTCTGAAATGTAATTCCTGTCATTGCAGAAATCCTGTATAAAAAAGAAAATAAAAATCAGTTTGTGTTTGATCTCTCAATCTTGCTGGTGTTTTTTTATATATATATTCATGACTGACTTCTCAAATATCAAGTGCTACAGATATTTCACACCATGCAACCTGCTGACAAATGAATCAATCTAATAAAGACAGGTCAAACTAGTGTCTTGAAGGAGATTTGTAAAAAGCATTACTGAATGACAGTAAGCCATACCTGAAGTTGGGATTAAAATTTTTTCTTCCTGAATGACATAAATCGTTTGAAGTGAAGCAAAACTGCCCTCCCTATTTTTTCACTTGCACCTTTTTAATGGGAAGCCCAAAGAGAGGAAAAGAGGCATCGTTTTCTCTAAACAAGTTGGAAGTTGCTACCTTTGTCACTCTTGAGTGCAGTTTACACAGACCAAAACTCTAACTCTGAATGAATGCAGGTAGCTATCACAGACATCAGCTCCCTGTCACCATGGCATCTGCCATTTCACAGTTAAATAAGCAAACTATTTTGCTTAAACAGGCTCAGGAAAGGCTAATTAACAGTCTAAGACACTGAAAAATGTGAAATGTATTCTTCTGTACAACCAAAACATCAGGTCTGGTCCAGAGAATGACTTTGGTTCCACTTGGTATGCCTCTTAAAGAACAGTAGTGCTATTGCTGAGGGTAGAGCTGTACTCACCAAGGCTATTACTAAGTAGTAAGAGAACCAACCCGCACAGCAAGCAAAATAGCTAAACAGCTACTGACAGATATAAACAGAGCACCGATAAGAAAAAATGCTCCCTTTTTCTTTTTTGTCTGCTTTGCATTCCAATTCAGATATACGGTCAGAATATACACATATTCTCACATATTCAGACAGACTTGTAAAACTGATCTAGCAGTACATGCTAACATATCAATATTTATTCTAATTAGCTCTCTCCTGGTTACAACCATTTCTAGCACATGCTCCTAAGACATAGATGGCATAGGATAGAGCTGATGTTAAAAAATTTAATTGCTGAGGATAAAGTATATGCATTTTTCCACTCATGACATTATGTTATGGAGATAACCAGCTCTCAGTTACAAAAATCAAAAAGTAATTCCCCTTATTACTTTGGAAATTAAATTAACAAATTTACCTTTTCAGGTTGTGTAAAAAATTTGGTTGGCAATACAGGGTCCTTGGGTGAATCTGCATTGCATGAAGCACTTTTGCTGTTGATTACACATAGTGCTACGTCACATACTGTGTAAAGTTTCTGAAGAAAAAAAGGAAAGTAAGCTTTAGAAATTACTTAATCTTTTTAAAGAACTACATTCTCTTTACACTGTAAAAATAGTAATCTATGCATTAATATAACCACCACTAATGACATATTTTGTAATTACATCATTAACCATACTGTTGGCTCTTCAAAAACACATACAGAAGTCCCATTTTTCATACGATACTATTTAATAAAAACTAGTAATACTTTACATGCCTATGCTGTACAATAGAAGCTCTTGCTCAAATCAAATCACCATAAGTGGTTTCTCATCTCTGCTAGAAACCAAAAGGTTTAACAGTAGCCATATAATACAGTATTTCCCCCAGCAGCAGAAGATACTTATGTCCGTAAACTAGGCAGTATGAGTTAAGATAGGGCAGGCAGACAGTAATAGGAATATTTGACAAATTTTGTTTATTAACTTTATTAGCTATTGTGTGCTGGATAAGGTCAGCAAGGTTCTGAAAGAATGAGATTGGCAATATACAGACAATGCTTGCAATTAACACTCTAAAAGACCGTAAAAATGCCTGAGCTAGTGTTTTCAGATTTCCTGCAAATCCTGTTCATCGACTGCTTGTGAAACCCTCAGCCCATCACCCAACACTTATCTGAATTGCATTTCTTACTTCATTGGCCTTTGGCTCATCAGGAGACTGAGCATCTCGGGTAAGCTTGATGTTTTCTGCCATCTTTTTCATGAAGGCATGGCTATTGTTCTCATTCTTTGTCATTAAAACTTCAAGCATGAACCACAGGCACCTAAAAAGCCATAAAACCAGACGCAATTACATTCCAGCTTTTATACTGCTGCTCCCACATATAGCAATGTCTTAAAACTTTTTGTCAGCTGTACTAGCTTTTTAAACCACAATCAATTTGAAGATACCATAAACAGATAACATCACAGAATCATTTACATTGGAAAAGACCTTTAAGATCATCAAGTCCAACCCTTAACATAACACTGCCAAGTCCACCACTAAACCCTAAGCACCACATCTACGTGTCTTTTAAATACCTCCAGGGATGGTGACTCAACCACTTCCCTGGGCAGCCTGTTCCAATGACTGACAACCCTTTTGGTGAAGAATTTTTTGTTAGTATCCAATCTAAACCTCCCCTGGCACAACTTGAGGCCATTTCCTCTTGTCCTGTCACTTGTCACTCAGGAGAGCAGACCGACCCCCACCTGGCTACAGCCTCCTTTCCGGTAGTTGTAGAGAGCAAGGAGGTCTCCCCTCAGCCCCCTTTTCTCCAGGCTGAACAACCCCAGTTCCCTCAGCTGCTCCTCATAAGACTTGTGCTCTAGACCCTTCACCAGCTTCCTTGCCCTTCTCTGGACACGCTCCAGTGCCTCAATGTCTGTCATGTAGTGAGGGGCCCGAAACTGAACACTCAAGGTGCGGCGTTACCAGTGCCAAGTACAGGGGGACATTCACTTCCCTAGTCCTGCTGGCCACACTATTTCTGATACAAGCCAGGATGCTGTTGGCCTTGTTGGCCACCAACACATCATCCGAAGGTGTAAACAGAGTCTAGACCATTCATACAGTCTTAATTGTACTCTTTGGAATAAATCTGACAAATTAGTGTGCTTCTCTGTTATATCTGTAAACACTGACCAACCAATCAGCTTTTTTCTCTTCCAAATCCAAATAGAAGCAAGAATTCTGGTGCTACCATCATCTGGATGAAATTCTGTAATTGCTACCTTGGGCTATATCTATGTTCCTATCAACAATGTACCACGACCACACTGAAAACAGGCTTAAACAAATCATACTGCTGCTAGACAGTTACCCACACTACATGGTTTAAAAATGGACCTGACACGGAAAAGGAGATCCAAAACCGAACAGGTCAGATTCTTGCTAATGCTCCATATGGGAGGAAAAGAAATCCTTACAGATAGACATAATCAAATTAGCTTTCCAAGTTTTCTTTATTTAAATTTGGTTTATTTATAGGGACAACCCATTATATTTTGACTAAAAGTTTGTTTTAAGAATTTTTCAATTATGGTATAAAGCATAGTCTGCCCACGCTATCATTTGCTATCAAGCTTCAGAGCTGCACGTGGGCTAGAGGGTCAACAACAGTCATAATATGATAAAATAATACTTAGCTGGGAAAGACATATGGGTGGGTCTGAGAAATGCAAACTTTGCCAGTAGCTAATTTAATTCTGAAGCTCTGGAAGAGAGATTACCTTGTCGAAAGAGGCTAATAAAAAACTAGAAAAACAGGATGACTAAACATTACAATTCCCTGTCCACAAAAGCCCCAAACTTCTTAACTGATACAAATTAAAGATCGTAATACAAGAGATGAGGGAACATTTCTCTCAGAAGTTCAAAGAGGGTTGTGCTCCATCAAAACACTTACCTGGTGTTCAAATAAAATAAGACATCTATATTCCAACTTGCACCCAAGAGCTACAAAGGCTACAAGTAAATCAATGTGTTAGATACCTTTACATCCATCTATACACTATTGTCAAAAACTTAAATGGGTTGAATACAGGACTGATAACATACCACACTGACCCAGCTTCTCTAAAACTCTCTATCGTCCAAAGATTACTACTGAGGACAAATTTTACCCTGGTAATTCCAGTTAATGCATGTCAACTTCAATAGCTTGATTTCCTCACTAAGTCAACAATAAATAAAACATTATCAACCCTGAACCAGACCCTTCCAGAACAACAGTGGGATTTCATGTAGAAAAATATGCACCCAGAAGAACACAGTCATTTAAAGCAAGTTCATTCTCTGTATCCATTTCAGTATTTTTGGAACACGAATTCAGGAGAAAAAGATACTGTCTCAAGATAAAAACCAAACTCAACTCCAAATATACCTCTGCAGGACAAGCTTAAAAAACTTCATAAGAATAAATATCACAAATTATGGTTAAGGAACTTGCTAAGCATGTATTTACTTTACGTGACTGTATTTAGGCCACGTAAAGTCAAGAAGAACTAGGCAGACAACTACAGAACACACTGCCAGTCTGCTTTTCCAAGTTTGCAAGCATCTATGTTAACACTATGACTCTCAGAACTCTTAAAAGAAACACTATATTACATTATATGAGAAAAATGTTTTGCATTTATCTCAGGAGACTCTTCAGAGAAGTATTCCTGCCAAAATTCCTATACAGAGTATTTCTTTGTTCAGAGCAGTATTCTCTGGCTAGTTCAGCCAGCCTGTGACAAACACGAGGGAGGAAACTTGACAACAAAGGAGAGCTATACAAGGGGTGTCCAAAAAAGCTCTGTGCACTAGAAAGCACTTCTCAGAGAAAGTATTAACTCAACAACTGCAAATCAGAACTTGTTCCATGCATTTTGGATAAAGCACGCACTGGAGAGTGCTTTCAGATGTTGCCAGGAACAGGGAGTCCTGGGACAAAATGTAGACTTGATGATTAGGTAAGAAATCTTCACTGACTCCAGGTTCCGACCAGGTATGAGTCAAGTAACTAATAAATCAGAACAAGTTAAGGTTTTTATTTAAAAGAAGAATTGGACTTGGACACTCACAGGTGAAGGTGCAAAAAGAATTAAGCTGTGAACTGGTCTATTTGTGCCAAGAATGAACTGCTTTTCTGATGAGGTATATTGCAATATGTGGTAATAAATGCCTTTGTAATACCAAAACAACATAGCTTACAGTTCCACCAAAAATAAATACAAGAAAACCCCCCAAAACACTGAAACTAAAGCTGGGGGTGGGGTGGGAAGAGATGCTTTAACAATTTTTTAAAAGTGTTAAAATTAAACTTTTTTTTTTAATTCATTACAAGACACAAAGGAATACAAAAGTTATACTTAGGTATGAAAGTTATTTGAGGAGTACAAGAAGGTCTCAAACTAGAAACAGTACAGAACAAGCTTCTGTATGACAGGCTTGTGTACAATAATCTGTGCTGAAAACTTTAAGAAGCACTAAGCCAGCACTGCAGACATCCAGTGCAAATAAGTCAGCAGCAAATTTAGCATGAATTCTAGTAGGTTTGCATGGAGGGGGGATGAGGGAGAGTTTCCAGTGAAGCAGGACTCTGACAAAGCATCAGTGGCATTACATTTTCAAGTCTTGGAGAAGCTCTGTATTTTATAAGTTCCAAAATATCTGAACTGACATAACCTGGCATCTCTTCAAGCGTGCTGAGAAATCCTACAGATATTGCTAGGCACAAATACAAGAATCTAAAATCATTCACTTTAAAAGAAGCCTGGACAACTCACTAATTTGGTATACTATGGTGCATATAGGCTACCTTTTGTGCTTTTGGTATATACTGCTAAGCAGTTGCTGATGCCTTCTTCCCTCAGTTAAAGTGTTACACATTTCCAAGATTACTGTTTTGCAAAATACTGGAGTTCCTCTTCCTAATCAGTTTTTTTCCAAGTACAGAAAAATTCTCAGCATAACAACTCTACAATCATTTGACACTTACTCTTTGACATCACGAAGCTGATCAACATCCTGAGGTTTTGTGAAATCTGGATCGTGTGCCAGCAAGTGAATCATATATGGTACCACATATTCAGGCAGCAAGGATAGCAATTTTTCTACAGTAACAAAAAAAATCATAAATAACTTCTGTATTACACACATATCACAAGAAACACTTTTTCAAAGTACTACTTTTTATAATACGGAATGTAAAATTTTGACTTCCATTTTCTCCCTACAAATTTTACTTTTAATGAATCATTAAAAAAAAAAAAGAACTAATTTTACTACTACAAAACTACTTGGTGTTACTTCAGGAAGGTCATAAAACCTGAAATATCTAAAAACAAAATTTTATTTTTTGAGCAAAACTACCACGATAACAGCATTGTATTTTACACGTGTAATTCTCAGCAATGTACAGAGAAGTATTTTATGGTTTATGCTAATGCTAAACCAAGTAAATTTATATTTGAATGTATCTAATGTAAAGATGAAGAAACAAATTAAACTTATCTAGTGTTTCTTTAGAAAAGCAATTTGCTTAAGTCTTAATGATTTCTCCTTCCAGTTTAGTATTTGACTATTGTATTCTTAACAATTTTAGTGAAATACTAACCGTTAGCCATAGGATTCTGCTTAATATATTCTCTTCGTATACTGATGTTTTTGAGCAAGCACTGTCTGGCATGTGCTCTTCTCTCTTTCACAGGGTCTTTGGCACACAAAGCAAAGATTGCCATATATTCCAAAGGGAGCAGTAATTTCACAAGTGCCTTATGCAGTTTCTGGGCAAATATCTGCCTCACTTGGTAGCACTCATCCTATAGCAACATAAAACATAAAAGCGCAACCATAAAAATCTTAGTCTTTAAAAAAAAAAAGCAGCATTCAAGGTGGAATTATGAAGAGACATTTTAAAAATGTGCAGCACAATAAACGTTTGATATTTCAGGAACTCTTCTGAAAACTGCAGTGAGGAATAGAAAATACTCAATGTAGCAGCAATAAAACCACAGATGTAAGGACTCTGAACTCAATTAATTACGAGTCACTTCAAATGCAGTTACTTACATTAATGACAAGTGCACAGAGCTGGAACTGTTCTGGGGTAATTATTTCATGGTAACAGGGTTCCTGTGCAAGCTTCATTATTGCACTACCAGCAGCTAATCGCAGTCGAGACATATCTGATTTGCTATACAAACATGAGAGAAAACACAAAAACAAAAAAATCTGAAACACGACTCACCACAACTGTCCTTAAGTTACTTGCATGTCACAATTTCTTCTTCTTACAAGATCAATGAGCAATTAAGGTTTTTCTCTGAGATCAGATCACAGTTCTATAGCAAGCTAAATTAACCCAACCAAATTTGTGAAAGTAAGGTGCTCTGCTTTCCCCACAAAAAACTTAATTCCAGTAAAATTGTGAAATAAGAGGAGTCAAGTTTCTTGTTTTCGTATTACTGTGCAAATGAAAGCAACACTTTTGCCACAGATTTTCTCTTTTCTTTCCTTCACCCTCAGAATGCAGATGAGGTGCAAAGTGACTTCACTGTTGGAATGAAGAAGCTCCACCCAAGCTCAGTCAAATCTTAAGTCTGTTAAACCTCATCACTTAATCGTTTTCAAAGACACTCCTGCAGGTCTTTTACTCTCTAGAATGTCTTTTACTATAAAGATATCTACAGGGTTCTGAGTTAGATTAGTAAATTACAAGAAAGACAGAGTATCAAGCATATTTCTATACTGTGATTCAACTCCTAATATCAAAACTCCAGAATCAAAGGCATTTTCTATCATCCTATTAGCCACCTTAAAATTCTAAGAGTGCTCCAAAGGAATTAATATCCTTTGAAATTCTACAACAAAATTGATGGAAGCTTAAAAGGAACAAAGTCTGACCTGATTCGCTTCTGTTCTGTCAAGTCTCCTTCACTGACGAGCATAGCTGATAATAACCGGAGTGTGGAATTTGCAGATTTCGACTGGTTGTTTTTCATACCCAACAGCCAGCGTACCAAAAGTTTAATTGCTTGCACCTATCCAACACAAACAAGTCAACAATGAACTTACTTCCTAAAGTTGATTAGGTACGAAAACCTACTCCTGTCAAACTGAAATTTCCATAGACTCCTATTTATTAGAGCTGATACATTTTTAAAGGAACAGAATGAAGCAGTAAATATTTACAGAGTGAAGAAGGAAGTAGCAGTCTTTGTGACATCAGGACATTTCAACTATGGTTCAGTGTCTTCTCACAAGTGCATCTAGAGGATGCAGGATACTTGCTATATCATTAAAAATAAGAGCAACTAGATAAACATTTCTAGAATTGGCCATAATTAGATTCACAGTAAACAGCCTATAAAGATGAATGAATGAAATTCATTAGGGTTTCAATTTATTTCAAATCTGTTTACACTCAGTAGGAAGGAAAGCTGAAACTTTTGAATCTCTTAATTTTCTCAACATTCAGCATAATTAGCATTGGTAAGTGAAGACACCAAAATGCATAGTTTCTACCAGTTCTATAACTGTGTATATAATCTACGAAGCTCTAGAACACTGGATATTCTAAGGAGACTAATACAAAAGTACTCAAAAGGATCTATTCTAATACTCTCCATTGCACAACTTGACAAAAAGGAAATTTTTTATCTCAAATATACACATTATTACTGACAGCAGATGATTCACCTTTGCTAGTACTTCTGGAGAAACTTCTTCATCTGGAGACCACAACTTTCCATTTTTCTCACCTGTTGACTACAGACATTCATGTAAGATTACGAACTGGTTCAACCCATACAGAAAATGCAGAAGTAAAAATGGAAAAAAGTAATGGATTAAGCTTTCTTTCACATAAAGTTCTTTTATGATGAAATTATCACTGTGGTAGCCATTTAAAGAAGGTTCTTTTATTGACTCATTTAACAAAAAAGCTCTATTCCCCACAGAGTTAATAATAGGCAAATAGAATAGTTAAGAACTTACCAAAAAAAGAAAATCTTACCCTGTCATTCATTAGGAGATCTTTCACAATGAAATTTGCAACAACAGATTTCATTGGAGAAGCAAACTGGTCTGGTGCCAACATGGAAATATGACCCAATGAGACTAATGGAGTTATAAGTTGTTCTGGTACATCAGCATTCAAACTTCTACTAAGAGGCTGAGGAAGAAAAAAAAAAAAAAGTAAGTTCAAAATTCAACTATAGATAAATAAGCTAGCATGCCTAAAAATTGTTTATTTTACTGCTGGATTGCTGATGAATTTCAGAGTTTTTCCATAAGAATTAATAAAAGTTAGCAAATTAAAATGGAGAAGGAATGTGATTTCCTAATTAACGGAGTAACCAAAAATTTCACATGAGATAAGGGCAAAACAAATTTTATATTCTCTTCCTGTTTTAATGGTGAAACACATTCAAACTTGGGAGACAGGGAAAACTCTGACTCAATTCTATTTAGGAGTTGTGAAAACCTGAATCATAACTGCAAATGGCAGAAAATAATGGCAGGTAAAAAAACCTTGGAAACCACCAGGGACATTTCTATTCAGCAATCAGTATTTCCCTTCCAGGTAACAGTCACCAGGATAATTCCATGCTGCTGTATCACCCAGCACCCTTACACTGTATTCTGGTATTAGGGAGGGAACATGCACTCTCTCACAGAAGTCTAAGCAGAGATCAAAATCTGTAAGCTTAATTTAAGCTTTTCACACTTCTGAATTATGCATAGGTTCAAAGACAGACAAGATTAAGAACCTAAGACGTTTTACAAGTGCAGATTAATAATGTTATTATTTAAGAGATTACAATGAAAAGTAATAACCTCTCTGCTCTGTATAAGGTAGATGACTTTTTGCTTTACAACTTGTCTAAGCAAGCAGTAAGTGAGCAGTAAGCTAATGTCTGAGCTTACAGTCAAGTAGTTATTCTGCACTAACTTCCTCAGTGAGAAGGTGCTGTATGTGCAGAGGCCTTGAAGCATGGCAATGTAATACAGTTTGAAAGGAGAGGATGTTATCTCTCATTTAGTATCTGCTAAATGTGTCCTCATGGGATTTAGTATGGATCGTTCCAGTGTATTTAGCTTATTTTCCCATGTAGAAAAAAAAGGAATACCTCATCTATCAGACATCAGAATATTACAAAATCATGACTGTAAGACACAAACATTAATAATTTGCTATTGTAAAATTAATGACTTATCTCAACTACCATGCATCTGTAGGCTTCCTGACCTCATAAATTGTTATATGTTAATAAGCAGTATGAATTAATGTTAATTACTAGTATCAATTAAGAATAACAGAAACAAATTTTAAAAACAAACCAGCAAGACATACCTCAAAGATCTGTGCAAGTTGCACTTCTTTATTTGAAAATATAGCATGTATACAGTGAACAGCTTGTTTTGCCTGATGAGGAGTGCCTCTTTTTGCTTTCTGATGCAAAATCGGAATTAGTGTTCTGTAAACATTAAACAAAATATTTCAAAATGCAATTTGCAATGTACAAAAAATAAAGCTCTTCACCTATACAAATCTATCCTCATAGCCTTATAAATCAAGCATTCCTTTGAAGTCTGTTCAGGAAAGATCATAACCATAAAGTGAAAAGCAGGATGGAATTGTATTTAGCAATACTTGTTGAACATCTGACTGTACACAGTTAAGCAGAAAAAAGCCCACAGAGAAAAAAAAAAAAAATCAAACATGAAAGAAAATAATGATCAAAACGAGGCTGTTCAGGAAGCCAAATACAAGGTGGGGGGAACCCGACAGGTTCAGCCAGGTTAAACTCCTGGACTTCTCATCCAAGCTTGGAAGTGACAGGGCTGAAGAAAATTTATGAAAGCTAGGAATAACGGTTAAACATCAGTGTGTTCACAGGCCTTTACTGCTTTAACTTTGGTCTTTAATCGCAATGTATACTCAAGTGAACAACTGCTTTGTTCTGAGCTTTTGCCTTTGAATCCCCTGAAATCTATCAGCTGGTCAGAGGCCACTGAAGGAAAGAGCAGGGCAGAAGCCACTGGAGACCAGGTCGAGGTTGGTCAGACTGTTCGGTTCCACTCCCAAGAGTGCGCTGGAAGGTAGGCCTGCCCCTTGCGAGGTCATCGCCTGAAGTTTGCCACACAACTCACCCAGCGACTGACACAAGAAAATAAAATTGCCTAGGAAGCATCTGACACAGAAACATCTAAAAAAAAGTCCTTGCTTTCTCGAAAGGCTCAGTAACAATACAGCATTCAGTACATGGATTATTTAGCACCCAGCCTTCACTGACACATTCTACATAATCAAAATCAGCAGCAAGAGGTGGAAGAAGAGCTTGCAGGGTTGAAAGAATGAAGTCTCAAAAACCACACAAAACCCCAAACCAAACAAAAGATCCCCTAGAAAAACGTTAACAATATCCTAAAGTAGGAGAATATCTCTTCTCAAACCTGCTAAGATTCCACAGGTTGGATTAAATAAGAACCAAAATAGCAAAGAATTCAGTAAAACCTATAGTTAAAATAAGCTTCAATACCTAACCTACAGTTTTCATAGTGTAAGTACGTGCATATTAAAGGGCCCTTGCCAAGTGTTGGTGCATCAGTTACAAACCCTATCTCATCACACCCCAACTGACATAAATCTGCAAAAGGTGAAGCCTGACCTGTTTACATGGACCTTTACATATTTACATCTACAAGTTCACACATAGTCCATAGGCTCTCTTCAAGCATGGCCAATGCTCCCAGACTCTAGAGTCATAGGGCAGTCCTTGTCCATACCCTGGTGCACAAACTTATTCATTTTCCATATGAGGAAGAACTTGGGCTACTGCTGGGGAACACTACTTCAATGGGCAGCAGGCAGCCTGCACACACAAGCAGTTTAAAAAACCAACCAAACAAAAAACCAGGTCACTTGAAACTAACTGTCTTGGTGATTATATAAAATCTTTTTTTTATGATAAAGATTTCTGAATACCTGAAATCTGGAACATCTACTTGTCCTCAGACTTCTGTTTATTTGTGTCAGTGTAAACACTGACCTGGTTTTGGCTTTCAGAATATTAACCTGACTTGCTTGCAAACCTTGCCAAGGGCTAGACCTCCATTTTGCAGTTATATTTTTAAGTTATTTGAGACTGCCCAGACTATACTTCAGCAATACCTGGCTAAGGCACGAAGCCACAAGAAATGTCAGCAATACCAGGTCCTTTGACAGAAGATGATATACCCCAGCAATGCATAGTCTTGACTAAACTCTACTAAGGAACTATAGACAATTTGGACTATACTGGAAGAATGGGGATTGCTAGGCTTTTCCTTCTCTCCACCCCTACAAAGGTGTCTCATATGTCAGCTTGTAACATCTTTCTTTTGCCCCAAATCTGATTCAAATCCATAAGAATCACTGAAGAATCACTGAGAACTTAAGGTATATGTTGCTATGCATTTTAGCCTGGTAATACCCGAAATGCTATTTCAATAGATGAGAACTTGAAAACTGTGCTTTATAATCTGGATTAGTTAGTAACTAACAGGCTAATTTTAAGGTTTTAGATGTTACCCACAAGGTTTTAAATAGTCTGTGAATACCTATTAGATTATGCAGCTTTAATCAGCAGTTAAAGCATGATTGCATAATGACGACTTATAGACAGCCAATTATTCTTTGTTAGAAATTCATGCCTGCTTTTGGATCTTGTTTCCCAACTTGTTTCATAACAAACAGAGCTGTTAACCACCAGAGATTATATTTTCGTTCCTTACAAAGATAGAAAAATTGTGTGAAGGATAGATACGAGTAGAAACCATGCCAAGGAATTACATCTTCGCCATATATTTACTGTTGCTTATTTTGTAACCTGGGAAACATGCTAAATGTTGGTTTTAATGTGTCTATTATAAGAAGATTTTTAAAAAAGCACCCAACATCTTCAATAAATACACAAAAATTGTGAGAATGCAGAATTTAAAAATTAAGAGACAGAGACAGTAAGGTAGTGAAGGAATACAAAATGATGGAAAAGAAGATGTTCATATTTACAAGACTATAAAGTAATTTTAAGGGCAACATATTAAATAAGCTATAAAGAGGCAGAATTCCACTTATGAAAAGCAGCATGTAAAGAAATACACTCACGATCTTATCTGTGGCAGGTCTGTTTCTATTTTGTGACCCGTGTTTCTGAAAATCTGTATGGCTGCCTCAGCTACCTTATCATCTTCCATCCTGAGGCACTGCAGCAGAGACTCATAGGTCTCCGCAGAGTGGAACGAGGTAGGATGTGTAAAGGACAGAACCTGTAGACACACATTAAAACAAAGGTATATTTATCCATGGTAAATGAATCAGCAGAAAAACAAAATTATGGCTGTTTATGAGCATTACCATCAACATAAATAACTATTACATGCTCATATGAGATTATTACATTCAATAACTGCATTTTGGAGAAGCTGATACAGGCATTTTCAAATAAATTAATCTATGCTTTGTTCTTCAGGTCCTCCTCTCCTCCAAATACTTCATAAGATATGACTTTATTTGAATATGTAAATAGATTAAAATGAACACTTATTCAAGAGTATTAATTTATATTCCAATCTACTTAAGAACACTTTTTTCAATTTAATTTAAATGAACTGAAATCTTAATTTCTCTAGAATCTATAGTCCCTGAGCAGAAAAGAAATCAAGAAGGTTAAGATATCTACAAAAAAACCCATAGATTACTGTCCTTTTAATCTACAGCTAATGAAATATAACACATTCTGTTAAATAGGAGAAATGTCAAATAAGAAACTAAGCATGCAGGGATTCAAGGCAGGACAAGAGAGTACAAAAAGTTATCCCAAAGCAAAACTATATTAAGTATAGTAAAGTTCAGATAACATAACATAAGGAGAACAATGAAAAGTTGCATGTATTTTGTGTATTCTTTGGATTTATCTTATCTTGGTTTCTTTGATTAGAGTTCCCTACTCGCATGAGTATCAAAGTGTGAAATAATATTCTCAAAGACATCCATGTCACAGCAACATCATCTTCAACCTTGGCAGATTTCTTTACTGAGCTACATTAAAAAACAGACAGTACTTCCTTGCATACTTCTGTATCAGTATTTCTACAATAGTTGCCATTAACAGATTTAGTGTGATGTCTCCACAAACTCCACCTCATTCATTCACACTTCTGAAAAGTCTCACTTCAATTATGTAACCTTCTTATCTGTTCCCTCCTATATTTTATACTGCCCTTTGTAACATGTTGAAAATAAAGTCTCATTAGTGAGCTGCCAAATCCATCACAGATGTTTTCCAAATACTTCAAATCCTTCTTTCTCCCCCAGCCATTTCTCATCACCACTGAGAGCACAAGTTCCTCCATCCCCTTTTTTCCCCTTTACATATACTTGGCTCTTGAGTTTATTGCTTGCTTTCCTTCCAGTATCACACAGGCCCCAAAGAACATGCCCCTCCCAATCTCCCTATTTCTCTTCCTCTCACTTTACCTCTGCACCTTCTTCTGTATGACTTCCCTAAGCAGAAACCAATTTCTACTTTAATGTGCATATTTCAACTCTTGGCACCCTTTTCAAAGCATACTTCTTCCAAAACCCCATCTCTCTCATTATTCTTTTCCCAAGTGAGTATTAATAACCAAACACTTTCATACATTAAAAAAGTAATTATCTAAATAATAAATATTAAAACCATGCTAATATTAATTCGTTACTCATACCATTTTTGTCCCTTCCATTACAAACTATAGCTGCATTAACGTAGATTACCTTGAGAAGTTCAAGTCCTGCACGAATAGCAGTATCAGGACTTACACCCTCCTCTTCATCATCAGCTGTCCCCTCTATGGATTTATTCATTAGTTTTACTAGTGCACTGAAATAAGAGATACAAAAAGAAAAAAGCAAATAAACATGACAATGTACAATGTTAAAGGCTGGAGATATCAGCAAGATTACTTGCTTTTGACAATAAATAAAGGGAAGGCAATAGTCCATTGAGGGAGGAGGTTTTGTGGTGTTTGGTTTTTGGTTTTTTTGTTTTGCTTTTTAAAATCAAGCTATTCCATTATTCCTTTTCTTTCTGACTTAGCTTTCTGCAAAATTAATTATTTAGGAAAAAAAGAAAAAAAAAATCAAAAAACCCCACCATGTTGGCGGCATTCAGATCAACACATAGCTGCATGAGTTTCAGAATGTAATTAGGTTGCCAGACGAGTCTCAAAAGAAATCCAAACATTCTCTTACACAATCCCACAAAAGCTAATTAATTCAACTGCTATATGGAAGACTGTGTTGCAGTTAACTATGTGAAAATAATGATCATCATTTTCACCCTAAGCCGCACAAACAGCAGTTTCACCAGGAACCACTACTATATTTTTAAAAATCATTTACAGATAGCGCTGCAAAGTAGCAGCAAAAACCAAAAAAAACCAAAACAAAATCAAATCACATTCTCTAGGCTGCTAGAAATGAAGAGATCTACGTAGCTGTTTTTTTTTTTAAAAAGCATGTTTACTGCTAGAATAGATTAATCTAAATTCCAAGAAAATCCCCCCCCCCCTTTTTTTGGTGTCATTTAAATCATGTTTATAATCATTCATGAATTAATATGATCTTTCAAACTTACCTAATGGCTTCTGAGTCAATATGTACAGGGGCAATTCTTTCCAAAAGAAATTTGACCATTTCCAGAAAAGGATTTGTTGGCTGCTTAGGATTTGCAAGTTTCCGGGCTATCTCTCTCTACAAGAAAGTTGGATACAAACAAGAATTATATTCATTTTACTTACTACTTAAGCATGTTGATAGGCTGAATATAGCCTTGTTTTAACCACAGAGGTTGTCTATATAATTAGTGAAATGTATTTTATGGGAGGCTGTTGTTATCTCCAAATCTTTCTTTATCACATTATACTGAAAGCAGACATAACTTTACCAAACTATTTAAATGTAAGATGTATTTAGGTTTCTAGTGAGGGTTCTTCAGATTTTCTTAAGGAATTACAGGCCAGATCCAAAATGGAATCAAAGGAGAGCAAGTGCAATGTAGAGAGAATTTGAATACCTATGTTGACAAGAGTAATCCATAAATCTGTAGGTAACCCTGTTGTATGTGTGAGATTTCATAAGCTCAACAAAAAAAAATTGCACTAAAAGCTACACTACTGCAGGTGTGCAGAAGCACTACATTACCTTGGCTACAACAGATGTTCAGACCCTATGCACTTGCCTATGAATGTTTTGAATCCAAAAATCTGTTTTTCCCCTCTGAATGCCCCAAATGTCAAGAACATGAAATTCAGCTGCGAACCCAGCAGAAGGTGGATAAGAAAACACTTTTCATTTTGAACAGAAGTCTAAAAATCTCTCAAAGAAATGACTTCTTGACTTTCCTTCTCCTAAAGGGTTGGATGCTGCAGATCCTAGAAACTAAGAAATTGTTTTGTTATGCTAAATTATCTTCATGAAGAGGGAGGAAACCTTCCTCTTGAAACTGCATCACTGCATTCCCAAAGTGCAAAATTTACTAGTTTGGAAGGAGATATCAAATGGCTAGGACATAATTCTGAAGGTCATTCTGTTCTCTTCCTTGACAGTTTCAGAGCCATTAGACAAAACCCAAGAAATCTATGTTTGTTTATTGATACTCTCTATTGTGATTTCTGTCAATGAAATTGCTTAATTTATTTTGGGACCATAATGAAAAAAAACAACCCTGTGATTATTAGCACAATCTGTAAATCTCTGGAAAAGTCCGATTTAATATTAAGGTGTGTATTTTCATCAAAGAGGTTAACTAGATGAGAGAGAGAGAGAAAGACTTATCTCAAAATAACCTTCTAGGAAGGAAAATAAATGAATAATATGCAGGTGGTATAATATTTGGCTTGCTGGTACTCAGAACAAGTTTCATCAGTGTCAGAAGACAGTTTAGGAACCTAACCATCAAAGAGACACTTGAGGTAAAATATTAAAAATAATCAAATTAGTCTTTTAGACTTTATGCTTGATGCTGATAATCCCAGGAAGGAATAAAGGAACAAATGTTTTCTTAGGATGCAAGATGATAATCATAAATTATATTTTCCATAGTCTCTATAGGTTAACCAAAAAAGTATTTTATGAAAATTGGAAATATATACAAATCATGTTAAGGTACCAAAAGACACCATTAACTTTGAATAACTGTTTTAAGCACAAATATTTAAAGTATAAAAGTTTGCTTTTCCATTTCCTTACCACACAGACATCTGCCTGTTTACAAGAACACGTAGGGCTAATTAACAGTTCAAGCTGGGACCGAAGTTTCTCATCGTCACCCAGAACCTGGTTGAATTTCTTCACAAAATCTTGTGCTTTTCCAGGATCTGGAAGGTTTTCTGTATGATTAAACACAATTTAACATAAGATAAATTTGCCACTTCAGTATGCCAAGTTTCACAGAAGTACAATTTCCAGAAACTCCGTAATAACAGTTTATAGAACTTATTAGCACTTACTTGCTATGGTCATCAGCTTTCCAAACATGGCAGCGCTGTTTGCTTCTGACTGAGGACAACAGCAAAAACAAACAAACAAATCAGTGATATCTCCTTTATAAAATATACCTTTAAGCTGATCTGTTAGTTCTTTTGCAGCACTTAAAAACATAAGATCCCAGAGTAGAATTAAGAATAAAGACTAGAATAGTATAACAGTATCATTAGCAGCTACTAGACACAGAAAAAGGGGGGAAAAAAATCTTCTTGCAATATCAAAGAACTGGAAAAATTCACTAATTCACACAGTATATCAAAACCAGTTGTTGCAAAAAGACCTCAAAAAGACCCCAAATAAACAATTCCCCTAAGCCCATTTTATGTTATAAAATGTGAAACAAAAAAGGTCTGTCAAAAGCAGACAAAAAACTTGGATTTATATTTTTTTTTACTTTTTCCAAAATTATTGACCAGTAATATAAAATAATGGTAAACATAAGGAGGCCATATACCTTTAAGCATTACTGGAAGCAGCTTTACTTAATGAGAATGTAACATTGTCTACATATGGAAATCAACAGAATAATAAAGTAACATTGAATAACTACTATAGTATTAAAAAAACCCAGTAAATTAGTCTAACAGGTCCACTGAATAAACTATTAATATTTTCAAAACCGTACAGTGGGCTGCTTATGCAAGTCTAGTAATTCTCGTACGTGACTCCTTAGCATGTTCTGACACTTCCACATCTCGTTCAGTGCTCTGCAAAAGTGCAAAACCAGAAAAGAAAAGCTTACCAATTTGTTCACGACGAGAACATGCTGGATGTATTAGTAAACAAGATTGTTCATTTATTTATCTTACAAATGCAACACCTGCTAGGTACAATCAAAACCTAACAAGTATTAAAAATAACCATTCCAAACAAGGTGGAACTGATTTTCTTTTTTTACAGAATATCACATCTCATTATTCTACTTGGAATAATTTCACATATGCAGGACAACCACAGTATGTCTTACAACCACCCAAATTATCTTGAAAAGAACTTTTTCAAAATAAGAAACGGGCCACTATCCACCAGCATTCAGTTATAGGGATCTTCATCATGGACCCTAATATAGGGCAAATCTAGAAGTCATTACTTGTGCATTTGTAACTCTGCATTGTTCTCACTGGATGAAAACAAATGGATAAAACCATTTTTCTCAAATATCAAGGTATCTTTCTGTCTACTGAACACATAGAGTTTGTATACAAAAAGGAAATGTTTGAAATACTACTTGCAAATAACGCTAAGTGTCAATTACTTATATTTTTATGTAAAACCTGATAATACAAGTAAGACAATACAGATGTTGGAAAAGCCTGAGAAAGCAAGTTTTTGCTGAATACAAGCTATACTCACTTGACAGCATTTGGATCCAAGCTAGCATACAAATAGTACAAGCACTTCATTCGCTCTTCTGTTTCCAAATTGTGTGGAACGAGATACTGAGCAAAGATTTTCTCTACCAGTAATCTGCAGGAAAAGAAGAGAGAAAAACTGTGCATTTCCAAAAGTGGTGATACCTTTCGGACAAGCTGAAAGAACATGAAATATCGGAAGTGACTGAAACTAGATTTTTCAACAGAGAAGAAAAAAAGTGGTGGTCTTTTTTTCTCATCTGTAAAGGTCCCTTCAACTGTTAATAGATTAGCAAGAACTGCTTCTTGAGAGCTTTTCCATGTTCTTTCAGTTTCACCTCTAAGAGGGAAAAATTGCTTTACTTGTCACCACCCAAATCCTCCTTTTTCTATAGGCTCTGAGAATTTCCCTTTGTTCACTCTCTTACATAAAAGAAAGGGATACAAACAGTAAAAAGCCCAAATAAAGGAGAAAGAACACAAGAATATAACTCAAGGGGAAGGAAAAGTAAAAATCTGAAGTCTCCTCAAGGGGAAGGTTAAGATAAAACTGTAGTATTTGAGAAAAAGAAAAACATTTGAAAATACTATTTTTTCTAATACAGAAGCTAAAAAGCAGCATTAAAAAGGTGGAGACAAAGGAACCCCAAAACATATACAAGAAAGGAGCAAAAGGGAAACCAAGCGAGAGCAAACCAAACCATCAAAACCATTCTCCAATTATCTTTTTTAAAAACAATAATATATATTTAAGGTTTTAGATAAAATACAAATTCGAACTACAAAATATGACTGTACAATTCATCTAATTATAGCCCCCCAAATGAAAGAACATTCAGACATTTAATCCATAGCAATAAGAGCTGTGCACAATGTTCAGCTATACAATTTGATGTTTATGAAAAAATATTTTGTGTGTTTGAAATTACAAACTTTTTTACTCCGATTCCTAGTAAGTACTGCAGGAATGCCTTGTAAAAAGAGCACAGAAGGCAGTGCACATCAAACACACCGTATTTCTGCTCAAAGAAAATTCCAAGAGGCATGATGGCAAGGCAGAGAAACAAAAGGATGATCATGAATATGAACACTACTATCTCAAAGCACCCTGTTAATATTAAAGAAAACCTGGCTGTCGCCCTTGAAATGTACATTTTACTACTGATGACTCCAAGA
The DNA here is from genome assembly GCF_028858705.1 of Grus americana. NCBI lineage: Eukaryota > Metazoa > Chordata > Aves > Gruiformes > Gruidae > Grus > Grus americana. The sequence goes on from NC_072855.1 coordinate 25,796,979, forward strand.
ACTAAATTATTTGGGGAACAGGATCTTCAGATCTCAGGAGACTTCATCTCTGTTCAACATACTAGGAGACTGGAGGTTATCAGAGTTATCTTACTAATTTGTGAACATTGCTCTTAGTGCGTGTCTGTACAAATACATGTTCTAGAAGCTGTCATTACAAATGGTGAGACTGTATCACATCTGCCCAGGTCCATGTCAGTTAGGGCAAAGATTTACAAATAGGCACTAGGTCTGGGACATACTTTTCTCCTGTCAGGAAAGTCATTAGCTAGCACATCAAGAGCAGGTAGGAGGGCAGTGTTTAAGATGTGATCATTTTACTCCATTCCCTATACATCTGTTGTAAAGCAAAGAAGCTCAGAGTACATGGGTGATAAGCAGTTCTTAACAGTTAGTAGTTCTCAGTCTTGAGAAGACATGCACATCAACAGTCAAGTAACATCAAAAACATTATCAAGTGACTGCGTTAAGGATGTGTAGAGAAAATTTGTTCTATTCCACTTCACGCCTGAGTACTGTGTGATACTGTGCTATTATCTTTTCAAAGAACTAGCGTTATTCCATGCACACAATGGAAAATACTCCAAGGCTCAGACAGCTGTTCACTGTTAGTTTTTATCCTCCTCCCTCATTATGCAAGGAAAACAGGCAGAGTTGGCTAATTCTGACATATGTTTGTGTGTTGAAAGGATTGGATGGACTCTGTCAAAAGATTGTATCATTTCTACAGCTCTTCAGGTGCTAAAAGTACTAACTTTCTAATTCTGACAATGATAATATTGAAATGCATTTAATCCTCCACTATGAGATGGGGAAACCAACCCAATGGTATGACTGAGCAAGAACTTCATTGTCGGCCTTAAAAACTGGAATTGGGATTTAAATTCAGGGTACCAAACTGAACTAGAGGAACACTGAAAAATCAAACCACCGATCTTTCAGTGCGCATACCCAGAAAACAAACAGCATACAATCCATGCACACTCATGAAAAGACCAGTTTCAATGGCTTAATCAGACTTTCAGAAGAAATCACGTCAGAGAAACAAACTCAGCTTTGATGATACAGTCTTTCCTTAAAATTCCTTGCCTCATTTCCCTGACAGTGTTCTGCATTTCCCATGAGCAGGAATATTGAAAACATCTGTCCCATTCATTATGGAACTTTGATTCATTCCCTGCTCACTATCAAACCTGTGTATTGACAGCGAGACATTAACATGCCAGAAAAAACACAAACAAACCTCTCAATGCAAATTAAAGCATATTTGATGCATATATGTATGCAGAATTAGCTTTGTAACTATGTGGAGATTTCCTAATTTTTCACTAGTTGATCCTTCTATCTCAGCAGACTTTCAGTGCAATTTCTCTGTGTACAATCTCATAACCACATATTTCCCTGTGTTTTTTTTTTTAAAAAGGCGGCAACTGACCAAATTGTAACTCTGGCCCACTTATGACCAGCCAGATGAACAAAGTGAGAGCCTTCACCACTGCAGTGGTACGAGTTCACTATCATAACTGGCAACTGAAGGATGCTGTTAGCCCATTCAGACTAGCCACTAAGGGCACGAAATAGAGTGAGGTAGCAGACCGTATAAGCAAGATGCTGAGAAACTCTGCAAAGAAATGGCTGATTTCCAGGTCTGCTGTATTAAAAATCTAGGTTGAAATTGTATCTTTGTGTGATCTCATAGTTTGGCTTTCCTTGTGAAAGACAAGGAATTAATAGTGAGCGCTGAAAACTATCTTCCAAAACCTTGGCCAAAATACTTTTCTCTAAGCCAAAATCGTATTTCAAAAATCAAAGGGACTGAGTGACAAAACAGGGAAGACTAGTCAGCAGTGGAAGCATCCCTGATATTTCTTCAGCTTTTGTTCTACTTAAGGACTCTGTTTCTACATAGCATACCAAAAGGAGATATCTGCGCATGTACTGTGGTGCGTACATGTACGATGCTCACAGATCATGGATTTTAATATGCCAGCCCCCTAGAAAGTAGTAAGGCAAACAAGAACTGGGTATAGTAAATGCAAAATTTGACAATTTTTTTCTGGGCAGTGGTTAGTTAATGACAATCTACTATCATCACAGATCTAGTCCCATCAGTAAATAGAATGAATACATGAACAGATAATGCAACCATCCTCAATATCTTAGTACGTGCCTTAATGATTACTAATTAAATACATCATACTTAAACCCACAAATATAGAATGAGATATAACAGCTTTCTCAGGATAAGCACATATTTTCAGGGTATCTCTTATCACTATACAATTAAAATTAGGAAGGCTTAGGTTGACTCACTTGTCATCAATGCTATTTTGATAATATATGTGCAAAAGTTTATCCTTTATCCAGCTCACTTTCTCTGCAGCATCTTTTCCAGCCTCGGCATGAAGACAATACTTCTTGTATAGCTGGGCAAGACCCATCATAGCTTCTTTTCTTACTCGCCACTTGAGGGGAAAGAAATTAAAAGGAGGTCAGGAAGTGGTTTTGGTAAATAAATATCAAACATATACAAAATACAGTAAAGATGTAGAAGTGTGAAAGACAAAATGGCCACATTCTGACCTCCTACATTTAGACACTTCAAAAGCTGAAAAATGCTGTTTAGAGCCTCTAAATGAGAATCTGTAAAGCCTACATAAGGGGTTTCTTCTGTGTACTATGCAGATTAACTATTGTATGTACAGAGGAATCCAGTACTCCTCTGTGCTGAGCAAAGACAATCTAGAAGCTACTCAGTATAAAAAAAATAAAAAATTAAGTGCAGCTTAACACGTATGCCTGAATAAGTGCCTTCTTGAGCCAAGATTTCAAAGACTTCTCTGTTCGGAGACAAGTATGAATCAGAGGTGGTAGCCTTCTTTCCCCCCATAGTATTACACTGTCTTATAGCACACGTGTCTAGAAATGGGAGATCCAGGCCTAGCTAAACCTGCTATGGCTTGAACTCTTAGGCCACTTTCCAGGACAGTGGGAGAGGTCCTTTTTGCTGAAGCCTCAAAGTAATTGCTGCAAGACTCCAGCAATCCAGGAAAAGCCAGACTAAGTATCCACAGATGGAGTTCCTGGGTTCTCATCCTTGCTTTTGGTGGCCACTACTTTTATCCCCTCATGTAAACAGGAAATGTCCCATTGTTAAACACTTGAACAAACAAGAGCCATAAGCTCTCCTATGCTGCCTTGTGGAAGGATTAATACCAGAACAGACTGAGGATTAATTTAGAGAGAATAGTGTCTCCCACTGAATGATTTACAGGGAAAGCCTCAGAAGAAACTCGTTTTCCCTCACCATTTAAAAGAAATGCATGAAATTCAAACAGAAAGAGAGAATTTCTTGCAGAACACACTAGAGATCAATTCTGGCCTTGAACTCCAAGGACTAACAATGCTCAAACCATTTCACCCTATCAAGTATAAATGTAGACACTATCATTCACACTGTGCATAACTTCTTCAATCTTGTTAAACTGAGGGCTTGTTTTAATAACACTGAGATATTGCACATTTAATTTCTTAATAGTTTTACTGAGTGACTTGCTTTTCTTGAAGGGCAAATAAAAGAAAAATCTTGAAGATAATATGGCTTATGTCAGCACAACAGCCTTAGATACCACTAGCTGTCACCATAAGTTATATCAAGAAGATATAATGGGAAAAAATTGTATTTTGTTACATATTTCTTAAATATTAGAACCACAAGTAACAGGTCAAGGTAGTAATGACTTTGACAGTATATAGTATAATACTTTGATTTCACGAAAGAGAAAAATTTTAGATATAAATAGACATTATCATTTAACTTCTCTGCAGGAATTTGTTCACACCCATTGTGATCTAAAAACATTTTAAAGGAAATAAAGCTCTGAAAGAGAAACATTTTCAGAAAAGTATCAGTATTTTTCTGCATTCAAATAGACTCTTCCAATGCAAGTGATAGCTTCATCAGATCTCCTATATGAAACAGGAAAGACAGCAAAACTATTGTCAGAAAACAGCAGAGAAGGATTGCAAGAAATGATTCTAGAAAATTTAAGCCTCAAATGAAAGCAGAGTACTCAACAAGGGGTTATAAGGAAAGGAGGTTTGGATTGTCAATAGATCTTTGATCACTGAAATTACTGTAGAGAGTGCAAGTCAGAGCATGCAGAAAGGCAGTTTCAGGCAGAAGATGGGAGGCACTGGACAGAATTCCTTAGAGAATGCTTTGAGACAACATGGAAGCAAGACACTGAACAGGACATATGGGGGGGGTGGGGGGGGAAGGGGGGAAGAGTAAGATGCTACTGAGAGTTAAAGCTCAAACAGCATACAGTAGGGTAAAAGATGAAGGCAAGTGAAAATAACGGGTAACGTAATAATCAAAGGGAACAGATCAATGAACACAGCTAACAGAATCAGAATTACTACTCTGTCAAAATTCTTTTGAATTTTGAATCAGTCTTAGCTTCCTTGGTTAACCAGCATAATTAAACTCCTTCACTGAAGACTGCTGTGCTGAGTTAAGAAAAATCTGTTATTGAAAGTTCAAGACAATCCCTTACCTGTTGGAATAGCTAACCTATTGCTTCCATAGAGTTAAGAATATTAAAATCTTAAAATCTTTCTCCTTCATCTGGAAAAAGCCAAAATCTTTTTTAGTACACACAGAGAAGGAGTTAAAACTAACACATGCAGAAAAATGCATAAAGAGAAATAGAAAATGAGAGTGTGTTCCTATGGCTCCTCATTTTATAGCTTTTGACTTCAAGCTGATGATGCGGAAGTCTGTTCTCACAAAGCAACTAAGTCTCTAGACCACAAAGGCTGTTGGGAAAAATGGGAACAGAAGTCAGCTATGAAAACTCTAACTTTTCAGGTTCTTAAGGTTACTCCAGTATTAAGGAAAAGTACCTGAAGCTTTTTAAAAAAAATTTTTTTTTTTTTTAAAAATATCTCCTGAAACTAATGATTCTGAAAAGTGAAGACACTGGAAAGATCCTGGAGACAGTGCTGCAATGGAAAATTCCTTGGAACAATTCATACCAAAGACTGGATTCCAGTTTTTGGGAAGCATCTGTTCCCAGAATTACTTTTCCAACTGGACCAATAAAAATGGATTTGAAAACTATAGGTGGCGGTGGGGTTTGTTGGGGGGGGTATGTGGTTTGTTTTTTAATAGCTGTAATCCTTGGGCAAATGCTCATATAGATCAAGTTGGCTAAGGATATTTTTTTAAAAAATGAAGTGATGTCTTTTAGCCAAAAAACTTTGACCCTAAAAAAGTCATTAGGCTATCTTTACTAATACTGTACCAATTAGAATATGGTCAAGAGAAAAAACAGATCACATTAATGGCATAATAGTTAGCATGATTTAAATTTAAACTTTTCTAGATTCCACATTATTTCATAAAGAAAAAAAGGCAGAATTTAAATGACATATTAATGTGTTTAAACAATCAGCATTTTATGTCAGCCTACTGGACAAGTGTTCTTTTTATAGTAATATCTATACTCTTTTGATAGATGATTGCAAGCCTAAAAAGAATTAGATTAAGTCAAATTGATGAATGATCACTTAGGACTTTGCAATAGATTAGTCCAACAGAAACCTGGTTACAAGGGGTAAATGCAGTCAGCAGAAGATAATCAAGTTCTTTAAAGCAAAAGAATAATTAAAATAGGTATAATGCACTATGTCTGGAACTGAAAAAATCCTACATAGAAAATATAAAGACAGTTACAGGGACACGTCCCTCTCCTGAACTGGAGAAAAATGCTAAAAAAAATGCTGGAAGCTTACAAGTCCTTGATATTCACTTTATAATACTAATTATATTTACAAAGACATGCTACATTGTTAAGGTCTACTTCAAATGCTAAGTATTTGTTGTAATCATTTCTAGTCAATCTTCAATTTTGATTTCTCCTCAGGATGTATTTTCATTAAAGCTCTCTCCAGAGATTTTTACAAGAGAAACACCAGCTAGAGGTGAAGTTATTCTTCACTGATGAATGCCTGAAAAAGCAACTAACCTTGAAATGTAATATATCATCAAACCTATGACTTGTGTGAAATCACCGAGTCAAACATATTAGGAACATTAAGAAGGACCACATTGGGTTTAAGGCTATATGAACTGAAAATCCCTAGCTCTGTAGAAATGAGTAGTACAGCTGCACAACTGCCTGCCTCTTACCGACGGTGACACACTAAAGGAGAACAGAGACGCTATATATTAGACACAGTAACGATCATCCCATTCTGACTAGGTGGAAGCCCCAGTGGGAAGTGGTGGTTGCACTAAAAGTTTTTAGATCTCATAAATGAATTTTTGGGCATGTCTGTTTAATGTCTGAAAAAGAAGAAAGGTGGTCTTAATCACTCCTGAGAAATGTGCAAGGTCAAGCTGCAGGTACATCTAATTGAATGTATTAATATAATATAATGCTTTATTATAGTGAACATACTCAAAATCAGTATTTCTCTTTGTTACTATAATAGATTTTGAGAAAAGGCTATCATCTTGCACAATCTCATTTAAAAAGGGGAACAGAAAAAAGAGAAAATTATTTTAGAATTAAAGTAACCAGCTAGAATGACACCGGTTATGGAAAGGATGCCCCCTATCAAAAAGGAACAACAACAAAAAAATCAACAGGGCTACACAGCACAGTGAAGTCTGCTATTAAAACATCATCCTCCAAAGAGCATGGAGCCACGTCTGAAAGAGTATAAGCTCTGGCAAGTTGAAGGTAAATCCCTGACGAAGCATGGCAAAAGTTTCAGAAGCAAATTATTAAAAGCATATTAATTCAACATCTTCTCCAGAGCCTCCAGAAACAAGAAGCCTTCCAGACCCTTTTGTAGGGCTCAAAGACAAACAAAATTTATTCCAGGAGAGAGGTCTGAAGCGTCATTAGAAGTGTCATTCTTGAAGTGTCATTAGAAGACATTTTTAAACAAATTAATGATTTTGTTACTGCTCCTGTTATTAAGATCAGGTGGTATGCCATCCATGACTTCTACAGGAATTTAGAAACAATATACACTAACTATTCTGTTATTGCAATCTGTCAATGAACAGACTGAATACAGAAAATATGAAAGAAACAAAAGGGTCCCAAGAGGAACAGAGTGCCACTCACCAGAACATCTGATTTTGAACGGGCAAACAGGTTGAAACAAAACAGTAACAACAACAAAGAGCAGATACTGCTGAAAAATGAAGTTATGGGAAGGTGTCATTACACTTTACATAACGGGACATTTTGTCCAAGAAAAAATAGATTCTAGCAGACACACAAGTATATCAGTAAAATGCATAAGGATCCCAAAAAACTTCCAACAAAGTCTCACACCAGAGGATCTTAAAATAAAAACCCTGTTGTGAATTAATTATTAACTAAAACATAAGAGACAATGGGTGGAAATAAATGACTGGTTTTCACATAGAAGGGAAAGAAGGGAACCTATTGATGGTGTCAGAAGGGAATCTGTGACACTTTTCATATGAAAAAGTATTAGAAAATTAACTGAACAGCATGTATAAAATTTACTGAGGTAGTCAGATCTAACATTGTAAGGAAGAACTGCAGAAAAATGACATGCTACTGAATCATTACAATATGAAGTGAAAGAAATTCAGTTTAAGGCTAGGTTTTGCCATCTACATTAACTCTGCATGTATAGTATTGGGCAATGTATCATCTAAAATTATTCAGGAAAGATACTGAAGTCAACATGGATGTTTTCCGAAATTGTCAGCTCAGTGCTCAGAAATAGCATAAAAGACAAACAGAAGGTTAAAGACTAAGAAAAAAAAAATATCAGAAAGTATGTACACAACATGGTGCACACCTTGAATGCCACGGCCAAGTCTGGTCATCTTGGTTCCAATAGGATATAGAACAACCAGACAAGAATGATCAGAAGTATGCAATAATCAGTTTGTGTGGAAGTTAATGAGGTGATTCTTTAGCTTGGAAAGTAGAGAAGAAATGGTATACATATTTATTAATTTTAAGTGGGTTAAAGAATATTTATTATTTTACATAATGCAAGAACTACAAGATATCCAGCAAAATTAAAACAAAACAAGTGAAGTTACTTTTTCCACACATGCATTAAACTTGATGCAGATGCTATAGATGCTTATAGAGTACAAATAAGTTCAAGAAAGAATTTGATAAATTCATGGAATAAAGTTCCATTGAGAGCTATGATGAACATGACCAAGCAGATTTAAGAAATCCTTAAATCACAAATTGCTGGAAGCCAAAACTGACCACTGTGAGAATTAAACTGTGTTATAGGGACCTTTGGCCTAAACATATGTGGCAATTTTTATGTTCTTACAATATGATTGTGTTCCTCACAAGTTAATGATCTTATTTGCTTGACAACACTTGATTGGTGCCTCCATAACACGGAATCTCCATTAAGATGTTCTGGTAAGAAAATTATTTTTTCCCCACAGCATTCTAGTTGACAGTCAACTCTAAGTTTCTCTGTTTCTATGGCCTTGTTTTTTTTGTTTTACTTTTACCAAATTATATTAGAAGCAGATATTCCTGAAAATAAAATATTAACACTTACCCGTTTGTCTAACGTTCTTTCCCTTACGAAACCAAGCAGCTGGTCATTGACTAAAGAAAGATCTCTCTTGCCCGCAGTAATAATTGTAACAATAACATCATGTCGAATGGCTTCTTCTGGGTCATGTGATCTAACCTTCAAATATTCTGTTACAATCAGAAACAATCAATGAAAAGTTTGGCTTTTTTATGTAGATATGATGTATTCCGATGTATTAATAATGTTAAAACAATTAAATGTCAGTCACATATCACAACCATATAATCTATTAAACATATAACTGCCTACAGGAAACATCTGTTCCGTCATTTTCTATGTTAAATACAAAACAATTAGAGAACTGTAAATATCAGAAGAATATAAAAGCTTTTACAATAACCTCATTTGCAACAAGCAATGAAGTGAAATAAAGCTGATTAGAAAATATTGAAAATAAAGGGGGTAGGGGGTGAGAAGAAATAAAAAGAGCAGAGTCTTTCCTTCCCAAAGAGCTAAGAAGGTAAATAATAAATGAAAAATACTGACAATTGCTGAAGGTTAGCTTGCATCAAGAAAGGACAGTATTTTCAGTTAACCCTGAAATTCTGCTCATAGTTAAAACGGTGCTGAAGTGAAGTGAAGAAAGAAACTTCATCGTTTAGATCAGCACAATGGCATTTTTTAAACTCAGTGAAAGAGAGCACTGGGGAACACGCTGACTGTTTTTGAAAATAAATCAAGATGTTGCACCAGAATTTGCTTTGACTTGCCAAAAGTTTCATTAGAATCTGAAATTACTTTAAAACTCATTCTGCAATGGGTAGCTTCTTAAAGACTGACTCTGACAAAGTCCACACATTGTCACACATTCCTCTCTCTCTAATAACTAGCGCTTGCCTTCAGCAGGAAGCAATTACTCAGTAGTTAGCTCTTCCATCCAGCATCAAGCATTGGACTTGATACATTTTAGAACTATACTGCTATGTACAGAAATAATTACATTTTTCCTTGCTCATTTCTTAAATTATTCTAAACCCCTGTATGAGCATCTCACCAGTGAGGTCTTTTGCTAAGTCTGGATGGTTCATTAAACAATGACTGGCGAATTTCACACTCTCTAATCTCACAGGGACATGGATATCATTGAACCTAGAGGGACAGAAGATGATGAATGTTAATTTTTAATTAGCCTTGCAAATCAAGATTATTCTCTATGTAGCAACATGTGTTGATAGTTCCATTAACTATTAGAGTAATTTTATATGGCAAAATAATACAATAGAAATGTTTTGAATTTATCTCCATAATGTACCTCATACAAATTTTTATGTTATTTCTTGTGAAATTAAGTCAGGACTAAAACTAAAGGACGAATACACTACATGCAGATGAAATGCTGACCCAATGAATTTTGCCCATTGACTTTTGAACATAATTCTCCATACACGGTCAATTGTGTGTGTGTGTGTATATATGTATATTCATATATATATATGAAATTATAAAAATATAAATTGCCATATAACATGCACCATTTGAAAATGTTCACTTTTTCAAAAATGATAAATCTGTATATTTACTTAAAAGGAAATATTTCTTCACTCAAAAAGGTAAATGCCAAATAAAACATACAGCTGAACAGGATGAAATTTCAAACAATGCTGGCATATCTATCATGTAATTTCTGCTACACATGTAACGTGCTCTCTATTTAACCTATATTCCCAGACCTGACAGCAATATAGCAGTAGTCCTTCAAGCTTTTTCATTCTAAAATACAACTGTACGCAATTCTCTGCTTCAAAGATTTAACAAAAGAGCTTGTTCAAATACAAACAGTTAGATCCTCTAAAAACAGAATGAAAAATGTAATACTATTAGAAAATTCAAAAATTAAATGAATAGAAATTCAGAATTCTATCCCTGTTTCTCCTACCGCCCAAGAAAGCACTGCCAAAGAGGACGATTCTGTGTGGCCAGATCAGAATCTTTGGAGCCAAAGAGTTTAGCCAGAAGTCGAACAACAGCCAAACGTTCTTCTCCATCATTGCTCTAAAAAAACATGTAAAAGGAACTATAAATCATTATCCATAACATCTTAATAATAATTTCTGGCTTCCTTTTCCTTCCGCTTTTTTAAGTTAGATTAAAAAGTGAGTTTGAAATAATTTCTGATAATCCTCAGCCTCCCTAATTAGAGTATTAGATGAATATGAGTAAAAATATACAAATACCTATTAAGTTAACATATTACAGCCATTGAATAGGTGGCTGTGCTTTGAAAATTCCTTCTCTTTCAGGAATAAAAACCCACACACAGTAGTTTGGAAAAACACATGTCCCTAACAATTTCAACAATAAACATACTTTTAAAACATACTGGTTTAAAACATACTTTAAGACTATTTTATGTGTGTAGAAAAGATGCTAGAAGTAGATGTGCATTAATAAAAGATATATATAATTTCATAAAATACCTATTTCTTGGTTATTTTTGTTTGTTGCCACCATACCCTAATATGTACACATACAAGCATGAAATTATTTCTCTTGTCCACTTACCATCTTATGAAAGACAAATAACTTTTTATTAAAAAAACCTATACCCCCAATCAGGATAAATTAACTATTTCCAAGGATTCAAAAGAAGTCAGGTGACATATTAGCTGATTATGACAAATCAGAGAAAATATTTGGAAACATTTCCTCTGTTATTAAAACATTATTTCACAGAAGAAAATTCTGCAAATCAATACTGAAGCTGATACACTTGCATTTCATGAGATAAGCCAACCACAGCCTGCCTACTTAAAAAATTTCAGGTGAAATTCAAAGATTAAGTACACGTAACTTTTGCATTAGATAATATGAATATATCATTATCATGATTACATATTTTGTGTGCATAATACGTTTGCAAGCACAGAAAGCACACAATTGTATCAACTTTCCAGTGTCCTTCCTTTAATATTACATTTATCTTTAAGATAAAGTGATAAATATCAAATTTTTATCCCTCCAGTAGAACACTTATTAAATCTACAGCTCTGCAATCTTAATATCCACACAAATTTTATTACAATTTTATTACATTGTAACCTACCTTCAGCTTGAATTCAAGCTGCGGCATGACAGACAGCAGTAAGTGAGGATCTATGGCAAAAAGCTCTTGTATCAAGTCAAACACATGTTCTGATAAGTCACTTACTGAAGACTTTCCCAGTACCAGAACCTGGTTAAAAAACTAGAATACAAACAATATTATTTAGCAGATTTTCCTTCATTAATGCAAACACTTTTTCAAAATTATTTTAACGTAGTATCATTAATACTTTAATTCTAATGAAACACACTCAATGCACATTTTTTCATTACATCAAAGCATTTCACCCCGAGTTTTGGCTCAAACAATTCACAAACATCCTTCATAATTCAGTTCTATTACTTCTATCAGGACTGATTAATTCATGGTAATTTGATAATTTAAAATATCAATAACCATCTCCCCAGCAAAATTAACAGCTGATAAAAGAATTGTTAGTTTTAAATGCATATTCATCCAGTAGAAGTTGAGGAAAAAAATTAGTATCTTATTTTTAACTTTCTTATCATTTAAGCCCAATCCAAATTGAAGACCACCGAATGTTGAAAAAGAAACTTATCTACTTTTAATTAATTTTAAAGGATGTCAGATGACTTTATGATATGTCTTGTGATATTTGACAGTAATCTATCAAGGTTGTTAGTGATCTAACAGAAAAAAACAAAGTAGCCAAAACCATGAATGATTTCTTTTGGATTTGTTAAATTTTAATATGCTTGATATACTTCCTCTTAGATACTGTGAGTTAATATTATTTGAGCAGTGCAAATGCTACAAATCTATTACTTGAATAAGAAAGTAAGAAAAATAATATTAAAGCAACTCAAAAGGTCACTCTATGCACTATCCTGTTTCCAGCTACGACTAATTACAAAAGCTTAAAGAAACGGGAATTGGAAAGTGGTACTTGCTAGTGAGACTCCTTGAGCTTTTAAAATACTTACTGATTAATCTTTTATGAATTTAGCTAATTCCCTTTTTAAACTACGCTGACTTTTAGGAATTCTATTGGTTTCAGACCCAAGGAAAGGCAACAGAATGGACCAGACTAAATCCCCCACAAGACTGTAGTAACTCTTTTAATAGGTAGAACATATAACATTGACATTCAATGAAAGGAATTATAGTAGAAGAAAACCTTGTAGAAAACTCAGTTCTTTTAGTCTTCCTGACTAAAACAAATTCAGGATGGAAAAAAAGTTCTAGTAAAGAGCTGGTAGCTTGAAATGCTTCAAGGATTTTTTGGTGGTCACCTGTTTTCACAGCCTAGATTTAGCCTTAACTTTAGACTCAGATGGGTAAAAATTAATTTCCTCTTCACTTATTTGAAACATCTCACATACTTCTTTAACAACCAAGCTAATAATATCCTATTTGGAAAATGGTAATCTTGTACCTCCATTACAAAATGTGACTTTTGTAAACAGTATTTTTAAACAAACAAACAAATCTCCAATAAATCAAGACAGAAGGAAGAACACTTGTTACTTGTAGGTAACGTGGATTAATTAATTAATTTACATACATTGGCAATACACGGTTCAATGGTCTGGACGGTCCTTTTCAACAGGACTTTTGCAAGATCAAATGCTTGTCTATTAAGGTTCTGAAATAAAGAAAAAGTAATAATAAAATTTTAAAGAGACAAACTATTTCAGATTACTTTTTTCTCCCAACCTTGAAAGACCACGACTTTAGAGAGGTATGCTTTACTACCCATCTATTTGGGTAGTAAAAAGCCAAGTTCAGTTATGTTAATTCCACAACTACAGACTTAGAAAAAGCCTAAAACTAGTTTTTCCACACTTAAAAGAAATCTAACCCAAAACCATCATTTCCTGCACATTCTTCTAAGACTCTGTCACTCCAGTTGTTACCTTTAGCATTGCATTCATATCTATTAAGTTTTCACATGCACTCATATTAAAAATTTTGAAGAACTATTACCACACCTCCATACTTTGGTAATTAATGTGCACCAAATTTTGCCACTGAAAAATGAACCACTCTAACTTACTATTTAGATGTGGTTTTGTTCCCCCCCCCCCCACTCATTAAAGGTACACCCTGTAGCAAAGTTCAGCCTTGTCTGGAGGATAAAACTCTGCACTGACTTCTCCATGGGCTGTACTGTATGTTCTGAGACAGCCCACAGAAAGTAACTTGGGCAGAGTTAGCTGCAAACTTTCCAAGTAAACATTTGATTGCAACATAACAAATCTGAACATTGCTTTTATTACTCTCAAGAAGATAAGGAATGTAGCTGCACATCTGAAAAATGTGACTGTCCAAATCTGCACAAAATCCAATATGCAGTATCTCATCTCATCTAGGGATTAATGCAGCTGGGGGGGGTGGGGGGGAGGAAAAAAAAAAGAAAAAAGAAAAAAAAGAAAGAAAAGAAGAAAAAAAGAGAAAAAGGGAGAAGAAGGAAAAAAAGTGGATTAGCTGATTGCCCTGAAAATTACAAATGACTGAACAAAATACAGGTAAAGCCTAAGGATGACTGATTCGTGTAAAGACAGTATTTGTCAAGTCTACACTGAGAATGACTCCCTCATGTTCTTTTAGCTGATGAGATGACAAACCAAAAGACAGTTCATCAACATATAGTAAAGAGAAACAAATAGCCAAAGGCTCAAATATCTCCTCAGTCACCATAGCACTAAACTGATGTCTCATTATAGAAGACAGACAGATATGTATAAACTCTTCTCAAATTCAAAACAAAACAGTTTCTCTCCAAACCAGACCATAATTAATATCTTGTTGGCAGGTATGTCTGTATTAAACTAAAGGACTGCCAACTTCATGCAGAAAATATATTTTATTTGGATCTTCAATAAAGCTTCAAAGATTTCTTGCAATTAAGTTGTGTTGGGGTTTTTTTTCCCCCTAGACAGGCTAACCAGAGCTTAAAAAAATCCTCCCAAAACCACAAAACAAACAAAAATCAAACTAACAACAACTAAAACACAAAAAACCTCCCAAGGAACGAAACACCAGAACAGCCTATAAAAGAAATATATATTGATAAAATAAACGACTATTAATAAATAATAAATAAATAGACAAATAATCAGTCTGTTAGGAGGAGAAAAACAACCTTGAAGGTCTAGATTGGCCATTCTGCAGAGGATGTAGAAGAAAACAGTGATTTTAAATACATGAAATATATGTTTTAAAGGAATAACCTTGATAGTAAGAGTGTGAAGAAAAATATTCCCTAAATAGCACTGGTTTTAAAATTAATAAAAAGAACTACAGTTTGATATCATATGTCTGAGCAAAATGTGATACACCATACTACAACTGAAAACCTGGATTTACTAGAGGACAGCCACATTAGCACACACAGAGAGAACAATGTACAGTAAAGCACTTTACTGAAAATGGAGGTACAAATTAATATAATTTAGATGCTGAGGTAGACTCTACTTCATGTCTAGGTACTGGTATATTTCTCTTTTTTATTGCAGTATTGTCTTAGACAATGTAAGAGAGTTTTAAAAAACAACAAACAAAAAACCCAACAACAATAGAAAAAACCCACAAAAAGAAATAGAATACATAATCCAAAACACATTATTACATCATCTTTACAAAGACAAACTTCCATTAAGTGTAATAGTCTACTCATGCTGATACTTCTATTATGTCATGGCAGGGAATGACTAGTATTCAATTGCTTTGCATGGACATAAAAGTATTGTTATTTTATGTTCCCTAAGAGAAAATAAATTGTGCTTTTCAAGCTATGGTGCTTCTGATTTACATACCTAAGGACAAACAACTAATATAACAGCAGAATTTCCTAGGAAAGCTCTTCATGCAAGGAGAACATAATTACTGCAGTCAAACTCTGCTAGGCAGAGCAGACAAAAGAACTTTCTGGTTTGGTTTTTTTTTTTTTTTTAAAAAAAAACCAAACAAATCTATCATGGTAAAACAGTAGTTTAAGTTCTGTTGTTACAGGAAACAAATGAGTTAAAACAGACCAAAATACTGACCAAAGTATGATACTGAGCATTGACTACAGCATATTATTTGCTCAGTCATGATGGCCAAGAGCCAGTAAGGACTGGCCACCTGTCTAGAGGCCAGTATACTAAATATGTAGTACAACCCAGTATTTGCATCAAGTTTACCTCCCTCTTTATCAGAGCCTTGCTTGAGAATCTCCTTCATTAGGCAAAATTATATGATTAAGCTAACAGTGTTAATACTAAAGGATCATACTCTGACTTTGCCTACACCAAGTAGTCACAAGGTAAACCTTGTTCAGTTGTACAAGGTTTACCAGGTCTTTGCATCCTCAGAACAATATCCACCATTATTAATTACCCTCCTCTATCTCCACTCCTGATCTCTACTGCCTATAATTGATTAGAAACAACTTACAAAGAACAGTGTCTTTTCAAAAGGACTGTCTTTCTGCTGTTATGAATAAGAGGCCTCCCTTCCTGTTAGTAGTTTTAATAAGACATCATCTCGTTGCTGTCAATACAAATGAGTTGATAGAATGATATTCCCATCTCATGGTCACAAGAGAAGGAATGCAAACTGACCTCAGATGACAGATACTGTAAATGACAATGGCCACGTCTCAGTCACTTCTGTGCTATACATTTCTATTAATTCTCCCTCTTTAGGTAACCAAAGGAACAATCCCTGCTTTTATGTGCTAATTTAACTTTAATTATGTAGTCATGGATGGAGCTGCCTTAACTTTGTTCATTTATTAATTTAAATAATGACAAACAGAAACACATACTTGGTAATCAGAGTACAGTTCATTTACTGTAGCTTATAATTGAAACTTACTGTTCTCCATACAATTTTCAGTAAGAAGCACAAGTGTTTCAGCAAGGGAATTTTTTTGGTTAATGCAAGGCAACACCAGCCTGCATTTCAGTTTCCCTGATTTCATGGCTAAGGGAGTTGTGTTTATTCTCCTTTCAACCTTATTTAGCCATTGCGGTAAAGGTACTTGAAAAGCTCACCTACAGACCCAGTGACCAGATAGTAAGTCACACAACGAAACCAGAAGGACAGCATCAGTGACAGTTCATGAAGCTGACTGTAAAGGAGGAGTCTCTGAAAAAGCTGCCAAAGCAGCTGTGTAGATGGGCTAAGACATTGCTGCATGACAGCAGCAATCTGCTAGGAAGGGCTTGTGTAAGACTCCTCTAGGAAGAGAGGGGGGGAGGTGGTCACTTATAGTGAGTTAAAGGGATGCTGAACTCTGCAAGGGGCAGAAAGATTATGGAACTCAAAAGAATATGGAGCACTAAAAGCAACCAACTTAAAAAAAAAGTAATAATTAGGTTTTACTAAAACAACACAAAAGTTTAAGGGGGAAAGATGGGGGGGTGTGTGTATGTAAAAAATAAAAACAAACCAACTTGGGAGGCAGAGGGGAGTCTGACTGGCAAGCTGAGGCAAGCAGCAAGTCACCACAGAAGTCTTGGGGAAATCTTTCCCAACCATCCCACCCCCCCCTTCTATTTTTTTAAATTAAAAAAATATGTCACATCTTTTCAATTAAAAAAAACCCAACAAACCCAAAACAACCAACAACCCACAACCCTTAAGATATAATGTTTTCCTACTACGTATTGCATTTGCTTGAAAATACTTTATTTCTGTTTCACTACAGTGTTTCTGAGGTGGTAAGTAGGCAGAATCTCTTGATACTGAATAATCTAGACACAGCTAACGAACAGCACCAAATAATGCCCAAAGGAAATTTTCAATCCACTGTTACAATGCTGGGGGGAAAAAACACAGTCATGATAGCTAAAGTGTGTGGAGAAATAAACAAGCAAAAGGCAATAAAAATTATTGTTATAACAGTATACTACTATAATATTTTACTTTGCAGACCTTGTGTGCAGGAATGAGGTTAATCAAAATGGAGTCCAGCAGCTCCTGAGTTACTCCATCGCCTTCCATGATGATAGAACTCATCAAATCCAGCATATGCATTTGTACCTTCTGGTTGTGGCTATTACTAAGATGATAAAGAATATTATCAATATTAAATTTTTAGACCCTGACAAATATTAACAGTACTATTAGAAACAATGTCTAACACTGTCCAGCTTGCCCTCCCTTACACGCTAAGCATCTCAAAACTATTTTACGTGTCATTCCTCTCTTGTAGAAATCTTCAAAAATCTAGAACACCCTAGCTTTACTTTAAGAAGTGAAACAAAACAAAAAAGAAGAAAATAACCATGGAAATACAAACGTAGATAAATGAGTCAGAATGAAGCATACGGTTGTCACATGTCTACTTTTAGACACAGTCCCCTCCATATTGTCAGCAATTCACACTCATTTGCTTTCCCTGCATCTCCTCGTTTGGAGGAATAAAGATTTGTTCTATTCAGATACATTTATTTGTAGACTATGCAAGGATTCAGTCTATCCCCGAAATTGATGATGTTTTGACAGTTTAATATAATTGAAACAATTCAACTTACTTGATAACTGAAAAAAGAGTCCTAAAAAGCTGAATAAAAATTTCATTGCAATCTTCCAACTCAAAGCAGATGTTGTAAGATTTAACCCAAGCTAAATTCTAAAACAAAAATAGGATATTCAGGATATTACAACTTCACATTAAGTCACATAAATATAATCATGTTAGTTACATTTTTTCTATTTAAGGAAAAATACTATACAATAGATTGCAAACCCTTTGGGGAAAGGGACTGGATATTTGTTGCTTTTCATATAAAGAGCTCTTAATACCTATATATATCCAGAAAAAATTAAATATAGAATAATCTGATTTCTTATGTGTAAAAGCAGATTGACAGAAATTGTTAAATATAATAAATGCATGTTTCTAGACTTTTTTCTTCATGCTATGAAACACTACAGTTTTAAGCATCATTAAAAAGGTTTACAACAAGATACTGTTCCTAAATGCACACTGATAAACCCCCCATGCTTTTGTCAAGAGTAGGTTTTTCTAATGTTTTTAAACCAAAATCTTATATTCCTTCTCCCACAATCAATATAAGCAGATTTGCATTTTCATCAGCATTTGAAATTCTCTCGATTAAGTAATACAACCTTAAGGGTGCATGATATGAAAAACAATGTATGGAATTACAAGACAAAGGCTAAATGTTGATAAATACCAATTGTTTTAATGTGTCCTCAACTACAGGCTGCATGAACTTATTAAATGCAAACAGAATTATAACTGCTAAAAGAAGCAATTCATTGAACTTTAATGAGTCTGGTGTGATTTAAAGAATAAAAGAAATTTCCCAGGCATATTGGCACATCTGGAGAAAGACTTATTACATTTCTTTGGCTTACAGAGCAAATACCATCTACTGAAAGTTACAATTATTGTGTTACCTCTAACAAGTAAAAGTATCTGTTAAATTGAGGGCTCTTCGTGTCCTCCAAGCCTTTTAATTGTCTTGTAATAAACAAGAATATGTCCTGTCAAAAAATGATAAAGTGTTTACAAGCTTGATTCAGCAGAGAATAAAAATACAACCTTTAGTAGTGACATCTACCCACATTTACAAATAATGAGAACATTAAATTGCCCGTTTTAGGCACTGACAGAAAACTATCATCAACACAGATACTGGTTGTCTAGCATTCCTTTACACGTTTCTGGCCTTTAAAGTACTACACTGACTCACAGGACTAAAACAACATCTCTTTAATAAAACTGAACATCAATATAAATGCAAGTATAAATTTTTTCCATGTTTTTTTTTGTTTGGTTTTGTGGTGGTGTTGGGGTTGGTTTTTTTGTTTTGTGGGTTTTTTTGCAGGGCGGGCAGGGAGCGCTCAGTAAGAGAATGAGGTAGGAAGAAAACCTTTATTTTATAAAGCATTTTTACCTTAAGTTTGTCATGGGAAGTATATGGAGCTTCAGGAGCATAGATACGAAAGATATCAGCCAAGCAACATGCTACAAGGAGGCGCACATCTTTATTGGGATTCCTGAGGAAGAATTCAGATGCAAGGTGCAAGGCTAGTGGGAGATACTGCTGCTTCTCATCCTCTGAGTCCTGGTCCATATCCATGAAGGTTTTTACCACCATCTGAAAGAACACAGAAAAAAAACCCTTAGAGTGCTTTCTGCTTTTATTCCTAATTACTAAACAATACTTTCTAAAAGGATGCATTGCTATCAATACGCATTCCACTGCATAACCACAGTACTACAAGTTTTTTGTTAGGACAAACATCAGAAAAAGAGAAGTCTTACTCTGATACTTAAACACTTATTGAATTTGGTATTTAAAATTAAGACACTGAAAAATGCTTTGCGGCTCTGCTTATTTTGCGAATCTGAACCTGAGGTGCAGAACAGAAACTGCTGCTGCACACTGCTGAGGTTAGAGATGGCAGCACCTCTGCATCAAAGCAGTCCGAGACCACTTCAAAGTGAGGACTTGCCTCAACATGGACAGCATGAGGGGCTGCATGCCGTCTGGCCTAATGTATAGGCCACAGTATATTGCAGCTGCTTTAAGAGCTAGCCAAGACTTGAGAAAAACCCAAGATACCGGGTGTTAGGCTCTGCCTGTATCAAGGCACAGAGCTCGAGAACTATTTTACATATGCACAATCCTTTTATCTGGTTTAAATGAACTAGATACCAGATAAGAATTTAATCCCTCTTGAAAAAATATATCTAAAGCTGCAGATCTATTCTTTCTGCATACTCAAAACTACATCTACAGTCTTATATAGATAATGAAAAACAAAAATCAACTATGTGGTTTCCTTGTTTCTTCTTGCGCAGCTAAGAATTACTAACTCCTATGAAATGTCACCAAAATCATTTATTTTTAATTATTACACAACCTCAGTTAATTGAAATCTCAAGATAACAATTTGGCAAAACTGAAAGTGAAAATTTAGTTTGAAGAAATAAAAAGTTGCAGGCTTAACTTTTGGAATAGGATTTGTTAAAGATGAGGATGACTTCTAGGATGTCGGCACAGAACCAGGAGGTGTGCCACAGATGTATGACCTCAGTAAAATCAATCTTTATGTCCCATTCCTCCATGTCAAATTATGAAGGACAGCTGTACTGTCTATCAGTAGGATTTAGTAGACCCATTACACACACAGTATACACAGTACACACATCAAAGAGATGTAAGAGAAAACAAAGAATGAAAAATCTTAACGGGTCGAATTCGCCTCTAGAATATTAACAGTAAAACACCAGAGGAGATTGAGCTCACACAGCTAATAAAAACATCTCTTACTCTTACCACAATCATAGAATCACAGAATGTCCTGAGTTGGAAGGGACCCATAAGGATCATCGAGTCCAGCTCCTGGCTCCACACAGGACCAGCCGAATCAGAGCATATGACTGAGAGCGTTATCCAGACGCTTCTTGAACTCAGTCAAGCTCGGTGCTGCGACCACTGCCCAGGGGAGCCTCTTCCAGTGCCCGACCACCCTCTCGGTGAAGAACCTTTTCCTAATATCCAACCTAAACCTCCCCTGTTGCAGCTTCATTCTGTTCCCTTGGGTTCTATCACTGGTCACCAGAGGGAGGAGATCAGTGCCTGCCCCTTTGCTCCCCCTCATGAGGAAGCTGTAGGCCACGATGAGGTCTCCCCTCAGTCTCCTCTTCTCTAGGCTGAACAAACCAAGGGACTTCAGCCTCTCCTCATACATCCTCCCCTCTAATACTTTTGTTACCATGTCATTCAAATGATACTGAGGTTGTTCCTCTGTTAGTAAGCATGACCCTGCTTCCAACATGAAAACACTTCCAGCTTTACCTCTTCCCTGAGTTTTGGAATCCAGTAGATCTTATAAATTAAATGTTTGAGAGCAACCTTTCCTACAGTACGTTACTTAAAACGCCTCAATTTCTATAAATGTACAAGTACATTCCCTTGGGAAGCAACTTATAGCAAAACAAAAAAAAAAGTCAAGAAACAGAGAAGGGGGAGAAAAAAAAAAACCAACTATACAAACCCCACAACAGAATAAAAAAAAAAAACTTTACAGCCACAGCCCATAAAAATCCAAATTCTAACTGTATTGGCCTGTTTCCCTAAAAAATATTCTTAAGCTATATTTTGAAGCATTAGCTGAAAGGACAAAACCATCCTTCTATTGACAGTACAGGTCTGTCTGTTACAGTGTCACACATCACCTGTGCTTGCTAGATACCAGAAATAAAAAAAAAAGAATATAGAAAACTTAGTCTTCAAAACCTACCAGATTCTTTCAGTAAGGAAGGTTTTAAAAAATATATAAATAAATTACCCCACCACCACTCCAAAACCCAACATGATGCAAAATCCAAAAAAACCACACCATGCTCTCTCTGCTGGTGGCAGGACAAGGAACAATAGCCTTGACTTGCAGCATGGGATTCAAGTAACTATTACTGAAAGCTTTAAGAACAGGGTAGAGAGGACTGAAAGATCTGTGGATCCTGCCCTAGAGACTGATGATAAACTGTATCTGTACCATAGAAACTTGTCCCACTAAAGTTCCTTCCAGTCTTTTTACTAATTTTATAGATAACCTATATAAGCATATTTTGATCTTTCTCATAAGCTCTATCTCTGTTCTCCCTACGTGTATTGTAAGCTTCATAACCAGAATACCCTCCTAAATTCAGATATCTCTTTGGGTTCTCATATTCATATGACAATACGCAGAAATCTTGCATATATCCCTTCTCCAATATGTCAAAACCAGACAAGGTAAGGCAGTATGGTGCGGTGAAAACTCACACAACTTTCCCATTCGGTAACAACACGTTAGGATATTCTGGTATCAAAGTAGTGAGACTAGTCCTTGGCACTATCTTGCATGTTTGAAAACACACCAGCCTTACGTATTTTCCTATGTTGCTCTGGTATTCAGATGGAACTGCCAGCAAATATCCATAAAACCTCATTCTAGTTCCCTGCAAAGCACTCCTTGGTATTTCTTTTCTATTAGAAAACAACACTTGAGCAGTAATTGGGCCACCGGCAAGCTGCAACTGGTATTTAATGTACTGATCTATGTTTCCCCCATTGTTTCTTTATAGTCCCATATCTGCTTATATTTGTGTGTTGTCTTTTGGTTTATAATAAAGTCTTTGCTGCATGACATTCTGTTTACAGCATGCACAAAAAATGAACAGAATGCTATCTTGGTCTTTATCTAGGATCCCAGATACCAAAGCAATACAAATAATGTATGGGGTACACAAAATATATAGTATAATGCAAATAATGAAAGTAATATATAAACAAACTACAGAGGGCTATACCACAGTTAAAAGCATGATGTAAATTCTTGCTAGTGGCGGGACACTCGCAATGAAGTACAGTCCATAAATTTGTTGGACTCTGTCATTGTAGTTCAACAAAATAATTCTATACATTTCTGGAATATATGCAATTAACTATATCTAAAACCCTACAGCCTGGGAGTAGTCTCTGTAGCCAAGCAACTACTGGCACTGATTAAGGTATTACACAATAGAATTATTTCCAAATGTCTGCTAATCTACATTTGAGATAATTGTTAATGTAGAAGAAGAAGAAGAAAAAAAAAAGTCCAGACATTAAATACAATACATACTTGGCTCTTCGCACTTGCTAGAAAGCCAAGAATGCTCTCAAAATTTCACCTGTTACAGGACTGGTACTCTTGCCCTGTGGCACAACTGAAAAAGCAGTTATCAAGCAATAATCAAGAGAGCAACTTAAGTCTTTAAAAGTACAAGATATTGTATGTTTGATGAAATCGCTTATTTGTAATAGAACAACATATCCTCAAGTACAACAGACTGATCAACAGCTGTTCCATGATTTCCTAGTGTACTCCTGTCCTTCTCTCTGCAGCCATCCATTGTCTTGTTTCCTCTAAGACAGGAACTACCTTCCCTTCCTTCCCCCACGTTCATACTGCATCTAATGCAAAGTCTTGGTCTAGGACTATAGTTCAAATACATCCATAATACAAAGCAACGAAATGACAACCTACTGCAAGTTCTTTTCTGTGTTAAGGTCTGACAAAGCAAACTTACTTCTAATCACCAGGGATTGGTATTACATGGGATACACAGAATAAATAGAAATAGTAACATGTGTAGTTAAACATACTTATACAGTCCTAACCAAAAATTTTTCTTAATTTGTTACAGGAAATATAATGGAGTTATAGGAAATGTACAAGGAGTGGGAACTATGACTACAATACAATTTATGGGCTCTCTCGGAGGAATTTAAGGGGAAAAACAAAAAGCAGTATGCAAGTTGCATGATGACTAATAAATATTGATAGCATCTTATGAAGAACTGCTCATCATTGGTTCACAAATATTTTCATAATTAAAATTTTTAGCCATGCCACTGCAATACTGGTGTTAATTGTGACAGCTAGAAATCAACCTATGAAAAGTATCTGCTAATGAAACCGAAAACCTGAAATAAACTCTACATATACCAAAAACTAAAGGCCCAAATAATTTAAAGTTTTAAATTATTTCTAAACCCAAACTAGAAACCACTCATAACTAGTGATATACATAAGCACAACAATGAGGGACAAAGCAAGCAAGCCCAAAAAAATTTCAAGGCTGTGGTTAATATTTCACTGAACCAGAGGGAAGAAAATACCACTGCAGAGGAGACATGAATTGCTACTGCCAGACAGATTTTTAGTACAATTATTTTTTCCAAGAATCTGCATGTTAAGAAAATTTTCTTTACTAAAGTTATTTATATTATAGGTACTCTTTTAAAGCAAATTACATTCAAGATGTCACCTGATCCATCCTAACTACCCTTGTTCTAATTGCAAAACAAAAAAAAAGCCCAAACCAAACAAAAACTCCACTCCAATTCCTCTTTGTATTAAGGTTTTCATTTTAGATCTAAAAGGAGTCTCAATTTCCCAAAGTTTTGATTCAGTCATTACATAAATATTTCTCTAGCAGAATGAAGTAGTTATTTAAGAGTTAGGTATTAATTATTATCATGATAAGGCAGTTTTTATTCCAGGAAAAAGTTATTAAACCATAACAAGAACTCACTACTTTTTCAAGTTACAGTACTATTGTCTAACTGAAGTCTTGCTGTACAGTCGAAACAACCCTAGCTACAGCACTAATATTCATGTATATAAAACCCTACAGACTTAGTAGCTTCCACTACAGAAAATTCTTACTGTCCTCTGTGCAAAAACCAGGAGACAGAACAGTATTATTTAAACATGTTAACATAACATCATCCATTATTTTCCAAACAATTAAGGACTCAATTTAAACACTAATTGCTAGCAAATGTAAACAAAATACAACTATTCACATTTACAACTAAATTCATCCTGGATTGGTTTTGTTTTAATGCATCTCCATTAAGTTATCACATACTAACAGTTAAACAAAGACTGCTAAGTCACTCTTAGCACACTATGAACATATTGAAAATTGAAAAATTTAAAGCTTTCAGGGAGGTGTTCATCCAACTGCATAAAAACACGCACTGTGCACACCAGCCACTCTGGGCTACCCTTTCACTCATTGGAGAGAAATGCACAGACCACAACTGAATTCACACACAGATCTCTATGATGACATCTACAGACTCAACTCAGTTTTGCCCTGGAATTCTCTGCGCTATGAAAGCAGCTAGATGCCTGAAATGAGTTGAAATGAACTCTACCCTGCAGCTTCTTCCAAGACTGTCAGCCTTTCAATTGCATTGAAACATACACCAGAGGTTGCCAAAGTGGTGTTCACAGTCTGCCCACACCTCATATGCAGTTTACATGCGGCCTGTTTTCAAAGACAGTAAATCAGCATGGTAGCTTGCCCTTACGTGACTCAGCTGCATGCAGCTCTTGAGCAAGACCTATGTCTCATATGGGAATACTATCTTTTGCTGTTCAGATCTTGGTTTGTATTTATTGACCACGTAGATTTAGGTGCAGATTTTGTTGGATCAGGAAGCTCAGGTACTGCTGAAACATACTGAAGATTCCAGTATTATAGGGAGGACAGCTATATAAATAGAAGACAGGGTAATCTGAGAAAAGACTCAAAACAGTGCTTGCAGAGAGGAAGAAGCAGGCAGATCTAGGAAAGCCTTGCTGCAGTTGGCAGGACAAAGGCAAACCTCCAATCTAGTCACAGCATGGGGAAGGTGTGTGCAGCTTGCATTTGTTTTACTGTTCTTAGAACAGCTTATTCATAGTATTCCAAAGAAGTAACATTTAACCACCCTTGGCTTGAAAGAAAACAAACAAAACCCAACCACTAACCAGGGAAAGATACCCAGTATTTAAAAATTCACCTTGCAATCATCGAAAGAAGGAATTTAACAATCGAGAGAATTTGACACAATTTGTTGTTATGGGAATAATATTAGAAGTTAACTTCAGTATTAAGATTAAATACAAAAGATATTTGAAAGTAAAATTTCACCAAACTGATGTGAGCCCAAGCTGACTCTTCAAAAGCTTGGACAGCTCAGGGAGAGATGCCAAGAGAAGGCTGAAATCAAAGTACATCCAAATGCTGCAATTTTCAACTCCGCCATCAGAGTGTTTTTACTTTTTTCCCCCTCACGTGATTTAAGCAGTATTACGGGTGGCCTGTGCCATTAACTATTAACAATAAATGATGTTCTTTGACTAAGACTAATTGTAAAACATAGCAAAAATCCATAGACATGCGTATCTGGGAAAACAATACTTCTATATGATGCAGATTTACGACAAGATGATTGTTATTTCAGAATCTTTAAATACCTGACAAATGAAATCACAAACTTAGCAACACAGGTTTTGTTTGCTTTAAAAAAAAACCAAAACCAAACCCAAAACACACACACACCCCAACAACAACAAAAAATCAAAACTAACACAAACTAACACCCAAACAAGAAGGATATCAACTGGCCAGAAATTAGCAAATGTTAACCTAATAATCAAGAAAGATGATCCTGCCAACACATCCAACAGGCTGACATCAACAGAATTTTATAATACGAACCTAATTTGGAAAGGCTAAATAAACACAAGTTAAGAAAAACAGGGTAACACATAAAAAAGGAATTACTTTGCTAACCCGATAAACTTCCTTTGATAAGCTAATCAACTCTCTAGACAAGGAAGAACATGACAGGCAATTTGTCTGAGTGTCAAGAACAGCATCACGCTAAGCCATGTGGAAATTGAGAATGTTGGAAGAGATGAAGCTTAGCCCCAACACTGTCTCCTTAGCCCCTTCCTAAAGTGTTAAACTGAAAGGACCTTTTGGACCTGAATGAATTTATTGGTGGAGAATAGTGTTATAATTGACCCTATTTGCTATTTCCATAAACAATTGTGGTACAAGAAGTAGGAATGGAGCATAATGACAACAGTTAGGGACTGGCAGTAGAGGACAGGATATATTATGTGAGAAGAACAGAAATACAAAAAAAGAGTCGTTGCTAAATGGTCATGTGTTTA
This sequence comes from Grus americana, assembly GCF_028858705.1. Lineage (NCBI taxonomy): Eukaryota > Metazoa > Chordata > Aves > Gruiformes > Gruidae > Grus > Grus americana. The sequence continues at coordinate 25,824,136 of NC_072855.1, forward strand.
GTGCTTAAAACCAAGAACGTATGCTATTAAGAGCTTATCAGCTGGAAACAACAAGAGAGGAGAAAGATGGATGTTTATTAAGCAATTGTAAAGAGATTATGAGCCAACAACAGGCTATGTGCATGAAAACAATGAAAATGCAACTGCAGGATGTGACAGAAGAAGTATTTCCAGTCAAGGAAAGGAAAAACAGCAATATAACTCATGATATGCTAAAAATACTAAATGCTGATTTGAAACACATCACTTAGGTCTGATTACCCTCACTTATTTAAAAAAAAAAAAAAAAAAAAAAAAAACAAAAAACCCAACAAACCTCAAAATGGGAAAGTTACAGAAGGTGGCTACCAAAGGAGTCTCAAATGCCTTTTCTTGTAAGGAGACATTTATGAGACTGTGGTTTGCTTAATCTACCAAAACAACAGCCAAAGGCCTCTCTTTTAATGTGCCTTAAATACAGGAATGCCATTTATGCACTGGAAAAAGACTGCAAATAGAAGTGGGTAGAAATGGGCCAGCAGCATCTCCAGCCTGAGAACTGAGGCTGCCTTCTGACCGCAGAAGCATACGCTCTGGAGCATCGTCCTCTCGCGGGGTTTCACTTCATGGCAAACAATTCCTTTTCAGGGCCCACACTTACGAGAGTCATGGCTAGACAGAAGTAGATGCACAAACTAAGCAAGTGGCATATGTGAATCACAAAAAAAAAAAAAAATGAACTGGAAAGGAGCCAGTGCATTTTTGTGAAGTTTTGCTGTTGTCATTACTAAAATGAGAAGTAGCACTCTCTTCCTGGTACTGTTAGTGACCCTTGAAAAATAAATTTTATTGCTTGATTTTCACTACAAATTCTATCTTTAATCTATACTCTCTGACAAGACACTTAACTGGCTTGAATAACTTGCGGGGGGGGGGGGGGGGGGGGGATAAAGTTGAACAAAAGATTATACAAAACATATTGTATGCTCTTTGGGGCAAAGACTATTTGCTTCCTTCCTTATACCCTGCTCACCAAACAAAGCCAGGGTTTCTAGATTTGACTGCAGATGTATCAAAAGGAATGTAAAGCTTATGCAGGAACAGCAACGGTAGCCTGTACAGTAATACCCCCCTGACTAGGCAAACAGTTTAACTAGGTATCCTTCCACTGGGGACTAACCTACACCGAGCTTTTCTTTGGAGGTTTGGCCAACTGCCAGATCATGAGCAAAGAAGTCATAGACTTGTAATTCGCCACTGTCTTCACACTGGTAAAACAGCATACTCCGTATTATTTTACTTACATCGAGCAACTCTGAGAATATTTTTCCAGGAGCCCAGATGTTAAATTAATCTGACATATGAAAAAGCAGAAAGATTGACTAGTACTTGTAATAAAAACACGTGTATCAAGAAAGTTACTTCAAATAATTCATGAACTGCTCGGTATAAGTTTAAGTAACTACATAATGAATATAAATTTCGCACACAATACAGCATCATAATCAAAACAGGACGAGTATTGTTACCAGTTTGGGAGAGAGATATACAGTTACCCACATGTTCTATCTCCATAATTAACACACAGCAGAATTCCAGTTCTGCTGTAAATCTAGAAGATTCTTCAAGTAACATAAATGCAACAGATGGGGGAAAAGGCAAATAAAATGAGAAAAATCAGATGCGTTAATCCAAAATGTCTTTCACAGCACAAATTAGAACATGTTATTTAAGATTTAAGTAGTGGTGGAATGTTTTGCCCTGCAAAATCAGCCATGTAACACTAACATCTTGATTACAGTAACCTGCATGGACTGCTGCAAGGAAAGGTTGCAAAAAAGTATGCTTCCCGAGATTACAAGAGCAGAAAAGGAAGTAAAACAGTGTCCTTCCTGCCCAGAGGAAGATAATCCTAATAGTGTTAACCACTGTATGTGATAAACCTTGTACTCTTCGGTCATGAAGAAGCCCATGGGAAAAATCAGATTTATGATGTACAAAGAAAATACTACATGCCTTTCACTACAACTTTGACAAAATACATCTTGCTTAGCACTATTTTAGACAGTATCACTGACTTTAAATTTTTTTTTGTAGTAAGATTTGGAAGATTCAAAACAATTTTTATACAACCCCAGTTCCTTCACTACTATATGTAATGGTGAAGCACTTTTTCCTCCAAGCCAAATGATACTTTAAAGCCAAGTCTATTTCTTTTGTTTTTAAGCAGGTACTATTATGCTTCATATAAGAACATCCTGTAAGTTCATTTTTCATTCACTGTTGTAACAATAGGTGATCTTTTTTATCTCTCCTCTCTTTTGAAATGGGGACTATTTTAAGCTATTAAAATAGTTAAATAGCTGTTAAAATAATAGAAAAACCCACTCCATCAAAACAGGCTGTGCTTTTGTTTGTTCTGAAGATGTTAAAATTTGTTATTAAGGAGAAAGTAGATTACAATCTGCTTTAATGGCCTGGAATTTAACAGAACTTCCCTTGTAACTAACTGACTGGCTGGAGTATTATCTTTCTTAGAGTTCTGTACACACTTACAGGGTAAAAAATACTGGAGGAAGACAAAGCAGAGAGAGAAATTCAGGCCCGTTTGTCAACTGGGAGCCACAGCAGTACACAGTTCAAACCCCTCTCCCAGTAGTTATGGTTTTGGTTCCACGTGACATGGAGATCCAGTTTAACCACCTGCTGCCACCACCTCCTTCTCCCTTTCCCATTACTCAACCTGTCCTGCTTCTGGTCATGCAGTCCTACTGCGTATTTTGCACAGGCCCCAGTGCTTGTTGAATAACTCCATGAGACAATTTTAACTTATTAATCTGGCTGAAAACCTCCTCAGAAAAAGGCCCAGATAGTTTTTGGACAGGCACAATTAGATCACAGACAGATCTGATACATTCCACAGCCAGCAGAAGGGAAGGTATATAGAATTCAATGGCCACGAGGGAGGAAAGAAAAATTTAGCTTTCTGGTACATAAACTCTTAACCGCCAACCTAGTAGTGAGACAAATTCTTCACCTTATTAGTGGCAAGCACATGAAGCCTGAAATGGGCAGCTATATCCAAACCCTACTAGTCCCCCAGAAAATTTACCTTGACTTCTATTCATTAGAAACTGGCATAAGATGTGATCACCGATCATTTTAAAGTCAAGGTCTCAGAACCATTTGTTACAGTGATTTCCAAAACTTGTATCAATTGATTTATTAATTTTAATTTAATGATGTATTTCCTGGTTTTGTTACAAAACCTGGAACAGAAGAGGTTCCCCATTTACCTTTCTAGGGCATCATCCTTACTCAGCATTAAGTTCTATTAGATTTTTGGACAAAAGCTGTTGTTCAGTGAAAGATTTCACCAAGCGGCCTAGACTGATGCATCAGTCTTCCCTGACTTTGTCCTTTACAACTTCATAAAAGTCAGCAAATAATTTTGTTTTCTCCTCACTATTCCTCACCTTCCTTTTATTGACATTAAGCCTAAAAGCTTCCACTGGATTTACTCCGCTCACTGAAATTATTTGACTTAGTAAGAATTCTGTGAAATCCTCCCTGGTTGTGATCAACCAAACCAACTCACCTCATTGTGTTTCTTGTTTCCAAAACAGCAAAAAGGGTTTCAGGTGTGCAGGGTACTATCTAACCTTAGGTCACTGTATGGTTCCTCATCAACCAAAAAAATATTTTTTTAAATCTACTTTTTGTTTAGTCAGCTTTTGATGCATGACAATATTTGGATACTCAACCCAAGATCTTTTAAAGTAACCTTAATGTAAGAAATGTTGAGAAATATTGTCAGTTTGGCCTTACCATATTAAAATCCTTCAAGTATTTTGTTAACCTAGTTTTAAACTGGTTTCACACGTTTTTTCTATGACACAAACTATAACACTGTGGATCAAATCACATTTTTTAACAATGTACGTATATTCTCAAATAATGAGAAGCAAGAGGCAGTGCACATATTTTTCAGGACATTACTCACCGTCTCTTACACATCCACGATTTGAGTGTGGTGCCACAGCACCAATTTTTTTTTTTTTTTTTTTTTAATTTTTTTAAAGGCAATTCAGTCTTCGGCAGTAACTAGTCTTTATTACTGGAAAGATTTGTAATGGGATTCTTTCCAATTTTCCTGCCAAAGTCTAACAATTGTTTAAGTACTTTAAAGAAGATTCATAAATTAGAACACTGAAAGTCTTCTAAGTTCTCAGAAACTTTACTTCCACATATATAGATACATGACAAAAGAGTATTTGCAGAGGGACTAAAAAGAGCCTATTCTTTAAACATTCTAATGATAATTCAAGACATCATCAGTTAGAAGCATTTCATTAAATGGTCCCTTTCCCCTAGGTATACTAGCAAGTGTTATATATGGCTGGGGCAAAACAAAACAAAATAAATTCCTAAAAGCATATTCCCCATAGTGAAGGAGTTTCTATTTCCATATGAAGTTTTCCAACTACTTTGATAATAGCCTCCAGATGTGTGAGAGAGGATTGTTTATAACCAGCTCACTGCTGTATGATAATTCATTTCCTCTTCCAAAGAGAAGGTGGTGCTGGACAAGAAAAACAATGGCATTTTCATTTCTACTCTGAATTGACTGTAAGGATTCATTCTGAAGTGAATATTTAGGCTCAGTTCTCACAACAAAATCATGTGTTAGAGTTTCACATTAAAACACAAGTAGAGGGCTATGCTTCCAGCCATACGGATGTTTTAAAAACTATATCCATGTCTATTTCTACATTACAGTGCAGGTGCATCCCATGGTACATTATACAGTCTTCCTGACTCAGTCATCCAGAAGCAGGGGGTGTATAAAGCACATCATGCTCTCTTTTCTGCTTGTGTTCCAACACAACCAATAAATGAGACCAAAAAAAGAGTATTTTTTCCCTATTTCAGCAATCTTGTAAATTGTGGTGAGTTGAAAACTTGCTATACCTACTGAAGCAGAAAATTATGCAAAATATTTGCACCTTGATCTTTAGCTCTGATTGCACAGTCTGTGACAGGAAGAGAAGAAATAAGTGAAAATTTCTTTCATGGAACTCGTTCAATGACTGGCAATTACACATAATACCATCATACTTAGTAGCACAAGAAGGTATCAAGGTGAATGAGAAAATACTCTTCAGCCATGGCATTAATTTTCTGGTTTCTTTAGAAGACAGATACCACTGAGCCTTAGGAGGCAAATCATGTAAAACCCTAGCGTAAACACACATCTAGTGATAAAACTGCACTGAAGAATTTTGTCTATGTGCCTGTCATCCACTGGAGCTTTAATACAGGACTGTCCTATTAACAATGATTACCTAGAATGCAGATCATGTGGGCTTCCATTCCCATGTGACAGGCTAGACAAAAATCAGAACTGTAAAAAGTTTTGATATTTCACAATCAAAACTAATACTACCAACCAGCAACAACAAAAACCCCCTAACCAACAGCACATCAAACCAGAATCCGCTCCCCAGAAGGCACTGCCTGACAGGGACTTTCCCGTTCATCTCACTGCAGCAAACTTCAGCCAGCAGCTGGGGGTGTACCGCCTACTGTGCCTACCAAACCAGATACACTTCTGCAAAGAAATCCTATTCAGAAAAATTAGCTTTCTCCAATGAAGCAGTGTTTTACCAGAAAAATCTTACTACCTGTTGAGCACTATTATCCGTATTATTAACGCACAAAAAAAGTTTTCCCTTTAGGCAGCTACCAAGCTCAAAAATAGGGCACTCTAGAATGGACAAAGGCAAAATGCAGAAATTTGCTTACTTTGTATGTGGCTGGTGGTTTAATTTTATTTTTAAGTAGCTCCATTAAAAACAAATTTTTTAAAGCACAGGAAAAAATTGGTGTGTGAAAAATTGTACCCAAAACATATCTGGAGTGGTTTCCTGCCTATAAGTCTTATTTAATTCTTTAATAAGGAGGAAGAAAATTGTGTGCATGGAAAAAAAAAAAAATTAGTGCATGGAAAGTACTGTATTAGTAGAATTCATTTAATAAGTTTAAACTATTTTACTCTGAATAATGATAAGTATCCCTAGTAATAAAGACTGATTTCTAATATAAAGGAATAAAAAAATATTTTAAAGAAATTTACCATTTTAAACAGTTTCTTTAAAATGGGGTGGGAGACTAAAGGAAAAGTAAAAGATAACCAATATTGCCGATAAAAGGATATGAAAGTCAAATCCACAGTACTCAGCAACAGGATGATGTTAAAGATGTAACGATTCTGTGTCGGATATTCAGTTTCTGAGAAATAAGCCTGGAAAATGAGTATGACATGCCTATGTATTTTATTATAATGTAGGTAACAAAGAAGAATATGAAAAGTCTTCAATAAATTCAACTTCTAATATTACCATCATAATTGCCAATATTAAAGTGTGGAAATATTTTGAATTTAATATGTTATTTACAGAAAGCATTTTGGAGGACTTTACATGACAGTATTGAAAATACTATTTTTAGTGTTTTTAATGTTAATTTCATGATACAGTATTTCACACAAGAATGTAGACTTTTCCATTTTGGAAAAATGAGTAAGGTGCATTTGTATGTCCAAGGAAAAAATAAAAAAGAAAAGGGAAAAGGCAAAGGCAGGAGACTGAGGGGAAAAAAAAAAGGAAGACAGGAAAAAACCCAGAATTTCTTCCATTCATGTCTGTCTCTCACATGTGGATTTTTTGGGGGTTTTTTGTTGGATCTTGATGTTTACATGCAATCACCAGTCACAGGACTATGTTTTCACTTGGTTCTAACTTCGCTGAACATTTTAATAATATTTTCAAGCCACAGAGCTACATTGAGCTGATTGAAAATTATCCCCCATCCAAAATATGTATTCTATTTCCAAAACCAAGACCTTTTTTTGCCTAATTAAAGAAAGAAAAAAATCAAATGACTGCTTTTACAGAGCTCTACTATACCTTTCTGGATTAGCAATACTACTTTGGAGGGTAATGTGTCACCTCCCAGAGTTGTGGTGGCTTTGTTGACTTTCTCCAGTTATTTTAATGTCAACCTAATAAAGTCTTGTCTGGGAATTCTTCTCTAATATTTTGAGAACTTTAAGTAACTCCTGATTTCCTCCACAAGAGTTCTGCAATTATTTTGCCTATCAATTCCATCAAATTCTTACCCTGTGGATAGCTAGAATATGCCTGTAACTGCTGTACCTGTCCCTCCACATTCCTCATATGTAATCACACAGTTTTACGGCTACTGATTTTGCTAGGATAAGAAGCAGGCAATATATCAGATATTAAGTGTTAATGCAAAGCTTTTTTTTTCTTTTTTTTAAATGTTTTCAAAACATGTCTGACTTTTTTTTTTTTTTTAATAAGTTCCAATAAGGAATGTTCTTGTACTAAAACTTTCTTAGTGAGACATGTAAAGATCACCAATGTCCCAAAAATCATAGATACCACGGCAATCTCCTTTCTTTGCTACAGACTTCAGATGAAGACTTCATGGTATGACCGTTCCCACTATAGACATCAAGTACCCACCATTATACATAGATTCCGCAGGCCATTCTTGGGGAGTTTACTTGCATCATCTGCATTGTGCAACATTTTCCCATTTTAACTTCTACATTCACTTTTGCTTTATTTTGAAGCTCTCCAATTAGTATAACAATTTCATTACCTAAGAAAAAATATGAAATTTTCTGAAAAAAACCCCCATATAACTCAAGAACTCAAATCAGGCACACTTCTCAAAGTGAAAGGCTGAAAAGTCATTGTATACAATTTTTACTTAAAAATACACTATTTGTATATTTAATTTTTATATTTAAATACACTATTTAAATTCAGTCTCAGAATTAACCATACTGAATTTAGATGAAAATAACATTTCACTAGATTACATTGTTGAAATCAGCAACCTGCAAATACTAAATATCATTTAAATAGTTGCCAGCAACATTTTCATAAAGAATGCCTAAAACAGGAATCACAGAAAATTGTTAAAGGTCTGACATAATTAAAAAAAGCACTTGAGGCATAGTAGCTGTGTATTTGCAAAATGCTTTGTCACGTTCATCCAAAAAATCACTTATCCTCTCCATGACAAAATCTGAGAAATTTCAATCCCAGAAGTACAAAACAACACGAGTCAATCTACTTCTTGAGGTTATGCCCCTAAAATTACTTTAACACCTAGTTTAATACTTTATTAGAAATAAAGTATTTTATTATCCACTAAATTTTACAGTTTCTAAGAGTCTCATAGTACAGTTATTTAAACTTATTCAATAAATTCTATCGATACAACAGTACCACTGTCTCAAGACAGTGCATACACTGCAGCAGTGAGAAATAGCTGGAAGATGCAGCTGATTCACTTTATAGGATCAGACACCTGAAACCATACTAACCTGTACCCCAAGCATGAACATAAATTTGGTACCCATTGCCAGAGGATTTGGTCGTTTCACAAATAACTGCATCTGTGACAAAGAGACAGGGCCAAAGAGAAATCTGAGAAGCTCACAGAGAAGGCAACAAGCCTTGGCCTAAAAAATTATGACTGCTCAGAACACATAAGAAAGTGCACACTTCATCAAGTGTACTGCATTGAAGTGGCCTGAAGCCACAAGCAAAAATAACACCTTGTTGTTTACAATTATCTTTGGTTTTGTTTCTCTGACACAAAAATTGAACAGAGACTCAACTTCACTTGCTCAGCTGCAGCGACCTCAGAACAGTAGTCCACATGCATGTGCTGGAGATTTAAAAAGCAGCTAAAACATAAAAAAATATTATTAAAAAACATGATTGTGAAAACCAAAAAAAGGAGGAGAAATGGTACCTATAAAAGGGCACAACAGATCTCTCATGTACAAACTCTGCAGGAGAATGACAACTAGTTGACCAGGTGATTGTCAAAATAAACCACTTGATCTTTCTTAAGCATACATGAGACATTATGTAAGCACAAAATTTAACTTCTCTTATCTAAAAACATTCAGGACCTGAAGGCAATAACTACATAGTCTAGAACCTCATATAAATTTCTTATATTTTTCTTAAGCTTGCATATACAAGACTTAAAATACATGAAGTTTCATTGCTTTTACTCTTCAAAAGCCCAAACAGGATGAAAGTCAATTTCATTTATGTTCTGTAGGTTGTTTTTCTGGTTTTTGTGTATGTTTTGGTTTGGTGGGGTTTTTTTGTTTTTTGTTTTGGTGTTTGGTTCTTTTTAAATCACCCTCATGATCATAGCATGCAGGTCAGTAGCATACTGAAACGGTTTACAAAAAAACCTGGAATGTACCTTGCTACGTTTTTTTTCCCTCGCCTTTCCATACTAAAAAGAAAAATCTAACCGTGCAATATTTTATTCTGGTTGTATTTGTGTTGCTGATTTGGGGGGGGGGGGAAGTTGTTTGGGGGTTTGGTTTTTTTTGGTTGGTTTTGTGGGGGGTTTTTTTGGGTTGGTGGGTTTTGGGTTGGTTTGGGTTTTTTTTTTTTTTTTAATCAAAACATTCCACAATGGATCTTCATAGTGAGAAAGGAAGACTTCAGAAGTGCACTTTGGCCTGCAGATTGTGGAGCCTTGCAACAGCCTTCAATAGCTGCAGGAGTTCATCGAACATTCTAAAAATGCTGTTGGCTACGATTTATGATCAAGAAACAAAAGCTGTCAACCGTAATCTTTAGGGTCTAAAATTCAGGCATTAAGCTGAAGCCATTTAGCACCTTAAAGAAAAGGGCTGAGACCTAGCATTTGACTATGAATCGTATGGGAAATTAGTGTAGGAGGAGCCAACAAGAAGTTGCTGCCCAAGTAACTTATATTGAGGAAAATGCTTCAGCATTTATATTAGATAGTCCCAAAATTCTAATACATTCATGATGAGATTAATCACAGAATTATATTCCAGATGTTGAGAGTAAATAACCATCAATCTGGACCAGGCTAAAATTCCTAGCCAAGTAGAGAGCTAGAAGGTGTTACTCCCAGATGCTACTATTGGCAGTTTCCTCACTAGTGCTAAATACAGCCCTGTACTAAGGGCCAAAAAGAAGTAAGTATTAAAGGGAAACATCCAGCAAAGGAAACTGAAGGATGGAGAAAGATACTTCCTGCTGCCCACCTGAACTGCCTTGCTCAGCTTTAAGCATCTGCCTTTTGCCAGAGCTCCGACTGCTCACACACAGCATTATCTTGATAGTGGTAAAATCATGGGGTAACATACAAATCAGGTAGCGGCCACCTGCAGATGGTTGACACTGTGTCTACAACATTTGTTTTGAATTTGCTTAGGAGCTGCTTTCAGATGTCAGAAGGAGAACTTCAGAAGACAGTTGATTCTTGTGAGAATCAGGTTTTAAGAGGCCAAGTGGTAGAAAAGTAGTTTTCCATCACTCAATATATTGTTCCAACTTAAGCATTTTGTATCCTGTATGCTTATCACTTCTTTTGGGTGAGAAAGCAGTATCTCCTAGTCAGCAATCTCAGAGAAGCCCAGGAAAACCAGAACATCTTCCCTCCTCATTTTCAATATGACACTTCTGCATGCATTCTGGTCTGAATTAAGACAACGCAAAGTCAGTCTATAGTAAAATTGATACTAGCTTCCATCTAAGCTTCCCTTTGCAACATGATTATCTAGAATCAATGTACCCAAGTTTCTTTGTGTTGGTCAAGCCTCTAAACATTTGATCCATTGGTCACGAATGGTATCAGCTACAATTTTTTTTCATATACCATCAAAGATGTGAAAGGTAATTAGAGATTTTGGACCAAGACTCACTTAAGGTCTCCAGAATTTAATTACAAACAGAAAGACCCCCAGGAATCCCAATGTACTACTGACTGGTGAGAGCATATCCACACATTCATTTCTTAAGTATTATTTTGAAGCTTTCTGAATTGAAGACTACATATAAAGATTTGCTTTAACAATAATAGAAAATGAAATAATTAAAAACAACAAGCTACAAACCCACTCAATAACGTGAGATGAAATCAAATTATTTCAAAATGAGAATTTGTATAATCAAAATTATCCAGAAAACTTCATCCAACAGTTTCTGGCAACATTCCCACACAGCTATTTTCATAGAAGTTTCCATATACAAAGAAATTACTACTAGGAAAAACAGGCAAAATTCAGTTCTAAGGTTGGCTGAAGTTTGGCAACTACAGAATTTCAATGCATACACCACCACAAAAATGCAAGCTCCTTGTAAACACTGTCTCTTCAAAGAATAAACAAAATTATGTTCAAACACTTTTCAACAGCAGCCAGATTTCTGGCCTATCAAGGAGTCCTTAACAATATATTCTGCACAACTCGCAGGCTCTAAAGTGTAAGAAATATGAGTTAAATGACTAACAGTTAAAGAAGAAGGGTTTTCACTTTCTATGAATAATTCTGGAAGAGCTTCATGTGCAACAGTAAACTCGTGGTCTTTCCCTGATATGAGCCCTGGGGAGTGTTAATAGTGCTGGCTTTGGGATGACACAAAAAAAGATTCCACTGCTTGCAATTTACCAGTTAATGCTTGGGGGGGGGGGGGGGGGGGGGTTGGTGGGGTGTAGGAGGGCAGAGAAAGCTATTTATGGTACCTATCTGCTGGGTAGTACCATTTTTTTTGAAGGCATGATTATCTGGAAATAAAAGATTCATCTGTATATACATACGTATGCACACACATACTCCCCTACAGACAGATACACATCCTGTAAAGTAGTGCAAGTCTTTGTTTAAAGAACAATCAACTATAGCAGGCATTAGGAGAGGAAAAAAAAATAAGAATGAGAGCTGGCATGAAGACAAATCTGTTTGCAAGCACTGGCCTGTACCGCCTACTCTAGTTCAAGTCACAGCACAAGACTCAGTAGCTTGGATTGCAGAACAGGAAAAGACCAGTCTCAACATCAAAGACCACATCTCATAATCATAATACTGGTACAGAACTGTGAGCCATTGGGCTTAGGGAGGCCTGAAAAACACTGAAACCTCAAATGCTTTCTTTTGTACAAATGGGAAAGACAGTAAGGGGGAAAAAAGAAGAAATCAAACATCTGTAGAGAAAGGAAAAGTGTACATAAGTACCTTTCACTAAATATTACCATGCCGATTCTGAGTTCCAATACAAAACCTATTTATTTTGAAAGCCATTGTGTTAGGATGAATGGTATGATCTATTACAGCAGCCAGTCAGCTAAAACATTAGGAAATTCATCGTGGATTCCACAACATTCACCTTAGTTCAAAATTACTGGCACCAGCACAATCCACACATTTGTGTATAAAAGTGGCACTGATTTCAATTGTTTCTAACCAGAGACCATTCTCCTCTGTATCTTAGCTTCTTTTTCGGATGTGGAAGGATAGCACATCATTCACTGCACTTAGATTTGCAGGTCTCCTAAACATGGGACGCACTTCATTTTGTATATGGATACTGCCTCACCAAATTGAGGGGGTGGGGAATGTTTGTAGAATTTCTTAGGGTGCAGTTTTACAGCAGTGTGAGTCAACTCAAATCTGGCAGACCTGTCCCTCCATTACTCCAGCACGCATGCGACTGTTGAGTGACACTACTGAAAAATCCCTTTTTCTGGCTAGGTTACTTTTCAGATAGATATGCATCTTGAACCAGCTCACTACATGGCTGTAAGAAACGCACAGGGGAGGGTGGGACTACTTCAGCAGAATCTTAGGGTGTAGTTAATGAATCTTTAAGTTGATTTAATAAGGTCAAATCCAATGAACACAGTGTTCCAAATTAAGCTGTCACTGCAAGTAACAGTTTTGCCACCCCAAGATTGTCACACAGCTTCTGCCGGCACAAGGAGGGGGTAGTAGATGACTGCGTAAGTCACGTTGATCTAAATGAAAAATAACCTGGAAAAAAACTAAGTGTTTTCGAATAGGAGCACTTCCACAATGCAGTATCCTGCAGGCCACAGACACACCTGGGTTGGTGTGTAGAAAAGGATGGCCCACAAGCAAGAGTACTTCACTGGCTCAAAGTGCTGTGTAGCAACTCCATCCTTTCCAACTATACTACTTGCCTACAGTCACTATATGCTTCTATTTTTTACTCTTCAAACTTGATTTGTTTCTATGACTTTGAGAACGCTGCTGACTCAAATAAGGCAAATGATTTTGAATCATTATTCTCCCTGAACAGCAATGGCAACAACGGTGAAGATGAGTAACTGTTTCCTTCAGTAGCAACATCAACTTAAGGGTATTCAAGGTAGTCAGGTACAACAGTGTCAGCATGACAAGCTTTCAAAACACAATTCTAGCAGTCTGTAGAGAGGACTTGTTTGTTGTTTTTTTTTTAAATTATTTTTAGATAAACTAACTTGCTTTTGACTATGTTAAAATACCTGCTATGCAGGTCAGCTCAGATTACTAAGCTGACTAACAATACTCTGCAGAACTAACCTGTCATTATTTACCCCTCCAGATTTTCACCTTCGTCATGAAGTGATTTTTGCCCTTAGTTTTGTTTTCAAGCAGAAGGTTGATATCAACAAATCGTTTAAAAATGCTAGAAATTAATATTTTCCTCATTTATAAAATTTTGAGGTGATCAGCTAGTTTTAAAATTAATTTTATGGGGATGTTGCATGATACCAGGCCTTTAAGCAAAGTGTTGACAGACATTAAATCTGATAGCATATAGAAACTTAAACTTATCACAGCCCATATACAGACTGAAGTCAGAGTGACTCTGAAGAGTCTCAAGATAGTGTGAATTAGGGCACAGCTCCACAGTATGATTTCTCAGGAGGCAGAGACAGTGTGAGTGAGTCCCTGAAGATGTCTCAAACCAGCTTCACTGCTAGATAAAACGTAGCAGAGAACTCCATCCTCACAGATGTATATAGGTATTAGAAACCAATGTTAGCATCAGAAATGGTGTGGCACGTAGAGCTGCAACTCTAGGACAAGTATGCTTTCATCTACGTAACAACTCCAACTCAGACTAGAATGCTCCAATTTGCACAAGAACCTAAACTAAGAACAATAGGCAAAGATGTCAAAATTAAACAAAATTAAATGGCAGCCTTTTCACTTTGTAATCTGACTGAAAGTGTTTTAACCTTTAAAGGGAAATAAAGGCCAGGATTGAAAGAGTGTAACTTTGGAAAACATTACATGCCACTCCCACTTTCCCAACCAAAGTTTAGAAACACAGTCTAACTTGGTTTTCACTCCCAGTTCAAAGAGTTTTTATTTTTTAACAACTTACTAGGTTTTCTACTAACCTACTTCCAGTTGTACCAATGCATATATATTCTACAAAGATATAGGTTTAGTACTCAGTGGACCCTCCCATTTCCTAAAGCAAAATTCTCATGATTTTACAGCAGTCTAGACTACCAGTTCCAACTGGAACAAAGCTGAAATCTTATTTCCAGATTTCCCAACTTCTCTTAGGCTGCAGAGTTATACCTACTTTCATATTCTACATATATTTTCTAAGAAAAAATGTCACTAACAGCTCACAAATGTAACTCCTAGACCTTCATTTACTGACTTCACACAAGCAAAAATAGTACTTCTTTTCTTGCTACTGGAATTTTACTGGTGATAGCAGAAGTGGGAGCTTTAGAGAAGAGAGGGATTGTAAGTTTTTCAGAAATAGTGACACACGTCAACTGCATTTACAAAGGATGACTGAATAACATATTGAAATAAACATGTGTTTTCAACAAAAAGCTTTAAAGTTGCCTTGCATTTCTTTGTTTTGCTTTGCAAATGAATGAATGTTAACTCTGCAGCAATTCAATGCTGAGAAAGAACCACCTGTCAAAAACCAAACATATAGGGTAACCTTTTGCACCTCCCTCCAGAACGCTGAATTCTGTTTCTACCATCAAAAGTATTGAGTTTACTTTATTTCATTCTTATTACTGCCACAGTTTAAGAATTAAACTTCCCTTCACTTATCCTACAATACACTGTGCCATTGTGCAAACAAAGGGGCATAATTTCTGAATGATTCCTCTTCACTGCTTCATATAACCAAAGTTTTTAAAGAAAAATTGTATCCTTTCTAACTGACTAGGAGATCAGGACCAAAGCCCACAGAAAGGCACTGCAGTCACTGAGAGTTAAGTGACCCAGTATCAGGTTTTACTCTTTTAAAATCACAAGAAAAGAACATTTTTTATATTCCTCAAAATTTAATTTCAAATAATTTCCTACTAAATTACAACTATTGTTTGATTAAATTTCAATAATGAGTTTATTATTGAGAACCATTACTGCATTTTGGATAATTAAGTACATGCATATATTTTCAAAGAGTAACAGAAGAACACAGTTAAAACACAAAATGATATTAAAATAACAGGATTTACCATACTTTGACTACTCTATCTGAAGGCAGAGTAAAAATGTTAAGGGGCAATATCCAAAAGCATTTTCCTTTCATTAAATTGGTAACACAAGTGAAATCAGTCATTTTGGTTTTTTTTCAAAGGAACAACTTATTTTAACAAACTTCTTTTCACACTATGGCATCATCATAAGGCTCAAACTGCATATTTTCCTTGTGTTAAGCACTTCCTAAGTTCAACTCAACTTTCACTGCACACATTTTGCTTCAGCATTTGCACCACTATGACTCTAAACAGCCAAAATAAAGGGAAAAAACAAATTACATAAGAAAAATACTATAGAAAAAATTAACTAAATAACTTAGTAATCTTATGTTGATATTTTAGCTACTTTTGAGTGGGTTTTTTTTCTTTTTTGATTTACTCTTTCTGTAATAGCATATCACATAAGCAATTTTTATCAAGTCAATCAAGGAATGCAGGTAACATTTTTAATTGTTAAAAACCACCACTTTAAGTTAAAGAATTAGTAACATTCTGTGGCTTAGGAGAGTATTAAAAAGGTTTTGTGCTTTATTTTAGCTGTTTATCTCTTTTACTGCTGCTATATGAAATTAGTTTTATCATAAGCAGCAAAATTAACGATGGCTGGTTTCCAACAGATCTGTTCCCCATCACTCTGCTCCAAAAGGGCTGCCAACTCACTCCCTTCTGCATCTCTCACTCTCGTCTTCCTGCACTACCTGCCTACTCCCCTCTGGATGCCGTGCCTGGAGAGCTGGGGAAGGGACAGCATATCCCCTATGACATTTGAAACACCCATGTGGGAACTAGTTGGACTTATTCCAGCTAGCACAGGGGCTGCTGCCTTTTGAAATGTTTAACAGTGCTGGTCCATTTTCCTTTGTATAAACAGAATTCAGATGTCTCTATTCTGCTCAGCACCAATTAGACATATCTTGCATCTCTGAAACCTTTGCCCAACTGCCAGCAAGTTTTGAACTAATGTAACTTCAGGGAAGATCAGTAACAAAGAAATTAGACTAGCTGATCCGATAAAAACCTTATTTCATTAGAAAAGCAAGCTAAAAACATTTGTCCAGACAAAGCACTAGCACATATACAAAGGGAACTGAAAAACACAAATATGTTTTCTTTCAGTTTTTGAGAGACTAATTCTCAGGCACTCAAAACTATAGTAATAAGATTTTCATAATAAGTACAAGTTTGAAGTTGGTCTTTCAATGGTCTCTCAAGACAGATGCAGTGGTTAAAATAGTTTAAAGATCAGTAGTTAGACAATATGAAAAAAAAATATTCTAAACATGCAGATTTCCTGCAGATCTAAAGCTATTCCCTGATGGTCAATCAGGTTATTTCCATAGAAAGCCATAAGACAGACAGAGGAATTGATTGCAGAGGAAAGGGAATTCTTTAATGACTGCAAACAAGTGCTAATATCATAAACACTAACATCACTACTTTTTTTTTTTTTCAAGCGTGTGCATTTTCCAGGTGCTGTAGCCAGCAATGAAGGGGGTGGGGGAAGACCCAGAAATATTTGATTTCTCCAAACACCTTTCCTCCTCCTTCTCTTTCATCTTCAATGTCTCTATCAGTTAAAATTTTTTTTGTAAATAGTAAAGACATAGATCTCTCTACTGCTTATGAATGTATTTTACCAGTACAAAACTTCTTCTCTGCTTCAACAGTTTGGAAAGTTTTGATAAATCTCCTGGAGATAGATGTCATAATTTCTACCATAAGGTATTAAAACACACCACTAAAAACATAAGGCCTAAAATTGCTAATGACTAGACTAAATAGTGCTTCAGCAAAAGGTGACAGGCTCTATTCATGGAAGACAATAGAGTACCATTAAGATTAGGTAATATTCCTGAACAACTAGGAAGAAACAGGAACTCCCCTGAGAATAACTAAGACATTAAAAAGGCTGACCGGTCTTCACAGTAAATTTGAATGCATTTTTCACCCCACTGTGGCTGCAAAACTGATCCTAACACTGCGAACTCTGACATCTCCGTCAGAGAAGTACCTATCATGTCTCACATAAATAAAACATACTTTTCGGATATCCCATGTTATCTAGGTACCATGAAGTTTTCAACCTTCCTTTCTAAGCAGGAACATACTTTGTGCCAACTTTATCTTTGCTTACCTTTAATAGTACTTCATCATGCTTTGCAACAGCCAAAAATCTGATGTCAACACGGCAGTGGGAATACAGTTCATAAGCTTACTGCAGCTGCAGAACCAGCAAACACACATCGCTTTGAGTGACACCAATAATAAGCATGTGGTTTAGATTTCTAGGTAACAATGGTGATTAAAAAGATATTGCAGTCTGGAAAAATTTCATATACAAAGAATGTTTAAAATAGATCGGGGATTATACAAAAGTTTGGTTTCTTTAACTACCTAAATGGCTATAATACGTACTGTGAACAAATGATCTCCTAATTGTCTGATGTTTTTCTTTTTGGTACCAAAAGATACACATAGGTATTACGCAGACAAAATAATATGAATTGATTCAAGTAGACAAGGAAGAAAAGTAACCTCAGATGATGTTTGATTTCCCTTCCTATCAATCATCTCCATATTACTGTCTGCAAACCAAGGGATAATTTTTCTTTCACTTCATAGCACTGTTGTGAGAGTAACACCTTGTTTATGAGCCTTTGAGCATAGCTAAGGCTCCTGCTGTTTTGCAAACTTATGCATACAAATGCCTCATAAGAATGCAGTGATGTCAAGGATTTTGTATCCAAACTTCATTTAAAATATTTGGATACACAACAAATCTCCCATATTATACCATAAAAATACATATTGACAGACACACCCACCTAAAGCAAGTGATTTATAAGATTAAAGCGTGTCACTTATACTAAATAAAATACCAGTTCAGCTCTGCTCTGCCACAACCTTCCTAACCCTAAGAAATATTTAGCCTTCAACAAACTTTTAAGTTTCAATGAATGCTCTTTCTTCAGGAGAGCAGGGCACAACCAGCAATTCTTAATTTACTATCTGTCATTTGTTATTTTGTATGCTTTTATTACAACTACTCTTATTCATCTCTTTTCCAAGGTAAACAATCCCATGCTTCTCAAACCATAGCCAATCTCCTAAATCCTAATCTTCATACAGTATTTTGCAAGTGATTACATACCTTTAAAAAAAAAAAAAACCAAAACAAACAACCCAAAACACACACCGCCACAAAAACTTGAATCCATTACTTCGTTCAGTCCACAGAAAGGACTTGCTCTGGAGTTAATCAAGGTTGCGTGGTAGAGGAGCATATTGCCCAAAGGCCGCGTTTCTTATTTATTGAAGCTGAAAGACTGTAACTGAAGGAAAACATTGCAAGAAAGGTATATTCTATACCATGTTTTAAAACAGCTAAGCCTTGTGACTTGCACGCTAGCCTCCCACCTATTACAAAGTTTCTATATGATGCCTGTTAAACAGCCTATAACAAAGTTTTCACAGAAAATGTCTGTCATTTTCTGGGTTCTTAAGCAGAGACGACGAGGCCTGGTTTACAGAAGTGCTAGCCACTCAGAAATACAACTGAAATCAAAGGAACTTGTGGTCTGAACATGTAAAGTGCAACAGAATGCACAGTCACTTCAGAACTCACATTTTAGAAATGCCAAATTAGGCGTACGAAGCCAGCTTGTCTGTCTTGTGTTTGGGTTTGTTTTTTTCCCTTTCAGTAGCTCTTCATCTCCCCGTCTTTGAAACGGTGATTAACATCATGTCCTCACCTCACAAAAAAAGCATTAGCACAAGAGTAAAATTAATAATTCTTCAAAGTTTATAATAGAATAAATGAGGGCATAAGGATTTCTCAACTAGTCTGTCCATTTTGGTGGTCAATCATTAGAAGTTATCATTCCTAATTCAGCAACCTCTATTTTTGCCCCTTTAAAATTGGGGCTTCTTTTCTTTCACAATGTATTTATCTTCCTGTTGCCAGGAAACCATTAGAAGAATAATGTACATGTGAAATTGCCATTAATTACTGATGCACTTGTAACAAAAGAAAATTATCAGATACAAAAACAAAGAGTCTCATCATCAATCAATGTGGAATTAAGTAACATCTGGGTGAACTGGGTGAGCCTAGACAGTCTATTTCTCTAAGGATTGATTAAATTGGGACATTTACAAAGCAAACTGCTAATATTCCACTGGAAAAAGAAAATCAGAACAAGATTTCTTCTTCTCTGACTAGTGGCCTGTCCTAGTTAATGAAAAACTTGACTGTTACAAGAGCCAAACTAATTAAAAAGATTAAACTCTGAACAAAATCAAATTAGAAATTTGGCTTTAGGCTTATGTGGCCAGCAATATCTCAAGAACATTGCAAATTGTAGTCTGCAGTTAAATACAATTAATGGAAGTTTTAAAATTGTCAGAATAATTAACTGTGGATCATTTCTATAACCTGGCTATATAACCTCCACAAAACTACTTATAATTCTTAAATGTAAGCATGCAAGTACATGCAAGTCAGAGGTCTAAGCCATGAAAATACCCGTGTCATCTAAGTCTTGCCAGCAAATAGTATTTATTAACTAGTATATATTAATACAATCCAACATACTTAATACGTATACTTTTTCCCCCCAAGCATACCAAATTCTAGCGTGTGACAATATAAAATAGATTTTCTTCTCCCAGGTGATACTCTAATTTATATTTTTTAGTTTCCTACAAAATAACTACTTAGCATAGCCAGGTCAGATCAAAGGTCCATCTAACTACACAGTCTCAGAGAGTGGCCATTAACTTATGTAGAAATATCAGGGTGAGTAAAGAGTAACTTTTTTTTTTCCCTCTCATATACCTCCAATCTACTCCGAAACATTTAAGTAGCAAAAAAACAACCTTTCTCAATTTTAAAATATTGTAACAGATGCCTAAAAAACCACCTGTGCATAATATGATAAATTATTAGCATTAACTATTTCTAGTGATACAAGGATCATCTTCCAGAGATAAAGGCACATCAGGCCCAACTACAAAGAGGCCAACATCTAATAACCAGAGGAACATGCAGAAAGATAATGGGAAGGCGGGAGTGTTTGTTTCACTCTGGCACAAATGCATATCAGATAACTAAGAAATGCCATGGGACAAGATAAGGAAGACTTCAAGGCACACTACGAGTGCTAAGTCCTCCGGGCTATCACAAGCTAGCCCTTCGGGTGGGGTGGCAGGGGGAGAATTGAGGAGAAGGGTGGAAGGGGGGTGGGTGGGTATGGAAAACAAAAGAAACTTTCACAGAAAATGCCTTGCCAGACTGTCACCACGGAAAAAGCAACAAGACTACTGGACTGATTGAAAACAAAAGGAAAAATCACTCCCAAAACAAAATAAATAAAACCCCCCCAGAAAACAGAATACTAACCCCAGCTATGATAAAGAACTACATTGCCCTCAAATTCTCACGTATAAAACTCTGAACTTCACAAGGACAGGTTTTTACGCTGCCTTAAACCTTTATTAAAAATCTCTATGCTGAAACTAAATTATCGCTCCTTTTCCTCTGGAAGGTTTCAGAAACTTCCTTTTTCTTTTTTTTGGTACTTTTGTATCTTTAGTGTCTGATTACATGTGCTTTTTACAGATTTTATGAATCGGTGTTGATTACACTGATATCTATAGGTGAAATAAAACACTGCACAACAAACATTTTCCTTTTTTCTACAGACTTGTCATACACTTTACCAAACTGTATAGTTGGTGGTATAAAGCTGTATCTGAATTCGTGATGATGCGTTATTTCTTTTACTTAAAAATCTAGCAGATGAGGTAGTTTTGCAGAAACAATGCAAAAGTCCCCATCTCTATCTCAAAATACAACATTTGCAAACTTTCACATTCAAATCAGCTCTGAATTTCCTTCAACACTCTAAGGCCGACTGCCACAGAAAGAAGTTGCTTTTCCCCCTATGCCAGCACAATTTGTGAGCTCTCATGATAAATCAGGCAAAAAAATTATTCAGACTAAAATTAACCCAAGTTTGGGGTTTGGTTTGGTGGGGTTCTTTTGGTTTTTTGTTCTTTTTCCTCCTAAGTTTTAACCCAGATCTGTTCACCCATCTGTTTTGGCATGCTGCAAAACAAAATGCTTGTAGAGAAAGTACAGAACAGAGGTTGGGACAAGCAGCAGAGAGATCCACTTCTTTTGGTGGCAGTTCTGGCTTTGCCTACAAAGGCCATTTAAGTCAGTCTCCAAGAAACTCTACGCATTTTGGATTTATGGGGTTATTTTTAGTATATCTGACAATTAAGTAAACTACTATTAATCTTACTCATAATGATGACATGGTTTATATATAATGACATCAAAATATTCTCCTGTGACCAAAGAAAGTTATATCTGAGATTTAATAGTTTACTGACAACAAAGTAAGTCTGGAGTTTGACAAGGCAGTAAAATACAGTCAATTTTGAAAAAAATTCAATAGTCATAGAGGACCTTTGCAGCAAAGCCGATGTTGAATTTCTAAAACTTTTTCAACCTTCAACTATCTTATGAGAAAAATATAATTTTGCTAGTAAAATTGTTCTCAACTTGTATTTAGATGCTGGCTTGATTTTGGAACTGAAGGACTACTTGGGTGCCTAGAATTACTTGTTGTTTTCCACTTCTATTGCTTGGTTAAATAAAAGTTATCACATCTCCCCACAGGCCTTACTAAATTGACACACATTTGACTTACAGTCCTGAAACCAATCACTATATAATTTGAACAGCTGCACTGTAAAGAGAAACATTAGAAAAAAAAAATCATTTTGCAGGCAAAGTACAGTAAGCCTCAACTCTCTGCTAAACACTAGCTGCCTAGTTTGGTTAAACTTAATTGAATCTATTAAATGGACACTTGTCCCCGGCCATAGCACATCACAGTTAAAATCACTTCTTTAATAGCTGAAATTATACATCACATACTGTCCCACGCCAACAAGGCACCAACGCATCAATGTAATCCAACACACCAGAAACCACCTCTGACTCCATCAAGCACCTGAACTGGTGTTTCATTCATCATACATATGCAATCCAGAGGCTGTTCCTTCAGAACATTGCTCAGAAGGTACATGTTGATTTTAAAATTCTCAATACCTCCATTTTCAGGACAGTGCTAATGTTATCATACAGATGTATCAAAACACTGTAAATTAATCTGGCCTACATTTTATTACCCACAACCCCAAGCAGAAGGAGGGAAAGGATAGAAAAACATTCTTTCTAAAAGTCCTTGGCACAAAAGCTGCTGCTCAGGCACTCTGGGACAGGTGCCCAGAACGTCTCAAGTTCCAATAATAAGAAAAGCCTTCATTACGAGAAGAGGTCTGGACACAAAAATACAGAAGTGATATCAGAAAAGTTGCTAATAAGGACACAAATTTGTAACCAATTAAGTTAACCATGACTTCAATAAGCTAAAAGAACAAAAACTTGCAGGAACTGACTCAAAGCCTGCTGGCCAAAACACCAAGTTGCACACACATCTTCTCTAAGAGACACACAGAGCATCCTCAGATCATGCATGGCCAAGGCGGCAGCAAAAAGCTTGCAGTTTCAAGCACCGATTCATGCCTGAATTTGTACATTCTATAAAAGCTGGCTTTTAACATTAAGTCATATTTAAAGTTGTGGAAAGTTATCTTTCAATTGAACTAAACTTCTTCAATCATTTTCATCTCAAGCACTGCATCATCATAATATTCCATATGCCAAAGTGATTTTTTATAAACCTAGTTGATATAAGGATTTGGATTTCATAAATAAAGATTACATATATGTCTATATAAAAACATAAAGAAAAAATACTTGTTTAGTTCTACTTCCAATTTTCTTGATGCTTCAGTAAAGCCAATATCTGACAAAAAAATTTCCTCAAACTCAGATTAAGCAGTACCAATAAAATAAGAAAAATCTTCCTCTGTTGTTTCAGTGATGGTAGGTACACTAGCAAAGTATTTGTTCCCACTTAAACTTAGTCTACCGTCTTGAGGTCATCTGAATTCCTTAACAGTAGTTTATAAAAAAACAACCAAAAAAACCCTGCTCTTAGCCTGAAAATTATGTCCAACACACACATGTGAACTCAGCAAAATAGACATGCATGACTTTGAAATTCTATTATTCCTATTTTCTAAAAAAGGTAAGCTACCATTGCAAGTTCTCCAACTGGGAGAAAACAAAATACCCATTTCAATAGGCACCTCAAAACTGCACTCCTCCCCATTCCACACACTTTGATTCAAAGTCTCTGTCCAAACAATCAAAACTCTAGAATCTTCTCCTGCAACTGGCAATATTCCACTGCAGTTTTGAAAATACTATGCCAGACTTGTCCACTCAATAATTTTCAAAACTGTAATTGGACAACAAGACTCATTGTCAAAGAAACAACTGACATGTGCCTTGCTGCTTTGAAAGCAAAGCACAAAGCCTACATTCTCTTCACATTTATAGGTAAGACATTTTTTCATGTACAAACTGACTAGCCAAGACCACGATTTCTATTTTTCAGTCTTTGTGTAGTCACTGTTGTGATGGGAAACAGATCATCAAATGAGAGAATATTTCTGATCTCTAAAAAATGATTACTACATCTCCACCCTGGGCACAAGACCAAATCCCAGGTTACAGCAATTTTCTGGTCCAAAGACCATGGTGTTAACAAACCAGCTGTGCCAATATTTGATCAATGCTCAACTTTATTCTCCATTTTCAGCACAGAGTTAAGAAATAATACTACTATATCACTGTAACATTTCATGTTTCCAGTTGAAAAAGGTATTAAAAAAATAAAAACAAAGATAAGCCTCACAGTTCCCCAGGATGCTGTCAAGCAAGCAGAAAAGGTGCTTTTCTAACAATCCCTTTTGCTTATGAAAATACAGCCAAGCACTAGTTATACTGAATAGGAAAGAAACGATACGTATTATATCAAATTGCAAAATCTGAGGCAGGTTTTACATATAAAACAATTTCAAAATTCCATCTACAAACTCCACAAATAAAACTTTTTCAGGAACATATCCTGTATTACTTATGATTCCACTTCAGACCTCTCCCCAAAACCGTGGATGTACTTCACATACAAATAAATAGTTCAATGTATCAACTCTGGCTTTGAGAGAACTTGCAAGAGTACAGTCATGAATTACAAATATTACTCCTCTTTTATGGAAGAGCAAGGAAGTGGTATTCCCATAAAGGTCTGCAGGCAAGAAGGAGACATTTCAACTATGACAAGGAAACAGCTTTCTGGCAGTTCTCCTTTCCCGTGACGAAATGTTTACCTTAAGAAGCAAAAGTTGCAGGGAAGGGGATAGTGGTCAGGATTGCTCACCTTTAACCGTTTAACCACCTCATCGTTGGTAATTTTGTCCGTAATCTCCTTCACTCCAGGAGGATAGTAGATGATTTTACCATCGGCAGCAGGTTTTGGTTGGGTAGCAGGGAAGTCCATCCTGGTGCTGCTGGTTATAAACTTTCCTTCTCCACAGTCCTCTACCGGCCTCTATCGGTCAGAAAACAAAAGTTCAGCAGAATGGAAACGACTTTCTAACCCTCTTTTTCCATTTCTCACCCTCAATTTCGCAGAAGGCCCCGGTTATCACCCCGCCGGCTGCGCCCCCCCGCCGCTGCCCCCGCCGCATCCCCCCGCCCCGGGCGGCGCTGGAGCGAGGCCCGGCCCGCCGCCGCTCCCCACAACTCCGGCCCCTCCATTCCCCTCCGGCGCCTCCTTTCATTGCGGGGCTGCTCCAGCCCAACACTGTTAGTTCAGAGCCGACGATTTTACAATGGAATTTCGGGCTCGATCGAAGGATGACCCGGGGCCGAGAGCCCATCACGGCCCGAGGCGGGGGCCGGGGGGTGCAATTCCCGGGCCCGGGGGGAGAGGTTCAGAGCCGGCACACCGGCCCCGGAGCCGGGAGACGAGGCCTAAACAGTTAGGCCTCAAAACTATCAGGAGGCAGAGAAACCAACAGGAGAGGGGGAGGGAGGGAGGCGGCGGCCAGCACAAACAAAACACCCCCACCGGCCACCCCGCCCGGCGCCGAGCCCCTCGCCCGCCCCCCCCGCGGCGGCGGGAGCCCCCCTGGGGAGGGGGCCAGGCCACTCTCCACTTTCCATTTGTTCCCGCAACTTCATGTCCCCTCAGCCCCTCGCGCCGCAGCCCCTCCTCGCCCCGCCGCCCCGCACCCGGCCGGGCCCACAAAGAGCCCCCCCACCCCCCGGCTCGGCGCGCACACACCCCCGCCGGCCGCGGGCGACGGGGAGGGGGGGGGAGCGGGGACGGAGGGAAGCGGGACCCGGAGCCGCCTTTACCTCATGCAGCTCCGGAAGGTGCAGCATTGAGTAGCCTCCGTGCCGGGTGGTCCTCACCGCTCTGCCACCACCCCCGCCGGCCGCTGCCCTGGCTGCTCCCGCCGCCTCCCTGCTCCGCGGTGCGGCGGCGGCTCCTGCTCGGGGAGGGGTGGGGGGAGGGGGAGGCTGCTCGGTGGCGGCAGCGGCGGCGGCGGCTGGGGAGAGGGGGAGGCTCTGGCGGAGCGTGCGCCGCGGGGACACAGTGCCGCTCTCCGTCCGGCCGGGGAAGAACAGCCCGGGAGGAGGCTCCGCGCCGCCCCCCTGCCCGCCCGCCCTCGGGCCCGCAGCGCCGCCCAGCCAGGATCCCCCAGCCCCAGCCCCGGGGCAGGGGCGAGGCCGGCCAGTAAGTCTCGTACCCCACCGAGCCCCGCGCAGGGCGGCGGCGGCGGGCAGTACCGGGCACGGCCGCCGCAGCGCTGCCTCCCGCTTGGCGCCAAAACCCCCGGAGCGGCCGGATCGCGGCCTGAGGGCTGCTCTCCGGCCGGGCCCCGATCCCGCGGGGCTCGCCTCCTGGGCGGTGGGGGGCAACGGCCAGCTCCGAGGGCGAGGCCTGGGCGGCGGGGGGGCCGGCTGCCGGGATTGCTGGGGAGGGGGCCGGCGGGCTCCCGGCTGCAGGGCGGCAGCGCCGTGTGCGGCGGGGGGGGGAGAGACACGTTTGTGCTTCCTCATGGAGCCGGGCTGCTCATGGCTGCGCGGGCTCGTCTGGCCGGTCCCTCAGGCAGCTGGTGCCAGTGGTGAGGCCTGGTCGGCGTGATAAATAAGAAAATGGGGGGAAACGGTATGTGGGGTGGTATGGAGAGTGCGGTGGCAGGTGGGAGTAAATAGCCCTGCTTCAGACAGATCGGGGGGGAAGAACAGTATCCACGCATCGATGTCCAAATTTTTCTTCCTCGTTGTTGGCAGATGAGTTTCTCAGACGTTAATTTAGTTATAAATCTTAAGGAGAAACTTGAACATGCAGACTGAAGGAGCCCTTGCCAGCTAACTCAGGAAATCCTTCCATGTAAAATGTCTTTGTAATTTAATATTCTTTCATATTTCCAAGAGATGGGGTATGTCTGGAAAGTCAGTAGCAAAGTGGGATATATCTGTCTGTTTTGAATCTGCATTATGTGCCCTGCATGTCTTAAGTATATATGGCTAGAAGGTGTTTTCCAGATGCCCGCCCTGCTCAGAGAAGGCACATGACAACTGAATGATGACTTTTAACTGATCAAGACTAATTTAAGGTCTTCAACTGACTATTCTTGGTTACTTGAACCACCTGAAACTATCATTCTTCTCAGTTTTTAAAATTTCTAATGAATTTTCTGTAGAGCAAATGAAAGGCAGGAGGCTAGGACCAGTCTGTGTGGAGGGACGGGTTTCTCCGCAGAGGCTGCACATGTGTCACTGGGGCCTTGCTGGGTGCAGCAGAGGGGCTGGCTTGGCCTGCCAGGCATGCAGGAGGGTGAGGGGATGGGAAAGGTGTAAGTAAGAGAGTGGTGAAGTATGCTTCCAGATTTACAAGGTGTGGGAGGAAAACGTACAAAGGCTGAGGAGCTCTCAGGTACTTATGGTGTAATAGTGTGTGGGTAGGAAATTTCTCTCCTACATCTGTGTTCCTTTTCTCCCTGCCATGTTCCCCTAGGGGAGTTAAAGCCTTGAATGTCCATAGCCTCTATGAAACCAGCTCAGAAGGATTACAGTGAAAATGACTGAGAATTGCAAGGAACGCTTAGGAGATCTCAAACACTGATCTGGAAATCTAGAAGGGTGCCACCAGAAAAGGCGTTTAAATCTGGCTGTGAGTACAGGCTTAGATAAAATGATTCTCTCCAGGCTTAAGGATCGATCGATGCATTGGGGCATTCACAATGGACAGGTGACCGTAAGAGTGGGATACACAATTCAGTTTTAACAAGGTTATGCTGGTTTAATAAAGCCAACACAAAGCGTTTAATCTTTTTCCCATTTCAAACTTTAGCAGCCATTTAGATTTGCATTACAGCTGAAGTACTCAGACTAGCTATCAAATCATATTTGTTGTCAATAAAGTAACGTGTACTCTCAGAACTATTGTACTTTTAATGAATTTGGAGGGGGGGTTTTCCTTACATTTGTTACATTAGGTACTTTGCTTCCCAAATCAAATGACTAATATAAGCAATTAATTTTGTGTAGATACCTTATTTTTAATACACTTGTATTAACACAATAAATCAGAAACAAATCCTGGAAGATTATTCTGTAACTGAAAATAGGAAATATTTATCAAAAACCTGTATGAGCTATCTTCAGTTGAAATAGAAAAAGAGAGAATGTAAGTTAGTAAAAATGATGCAAGAAATAAATTTGAAGTGACCTTTGCTGAGGTTTTTTTATGACCCAAGCATAAAGCTAGGAAGATGTTAGGCAGGCTTCTCTTTGGGCAGAATTGAATTATTATAGGTGTCATATTCTAGAAATTTCACCTAAGTCTCTGAACTTCCTGGTTTTTAATGTTTATTTTCAAGTAGTGTTTTATTGTTATTGAAAAGTGGTGTTTAATGTATATCATTAATATGACCTACAACATCATAATGTTTTCTTGTACCCTTGGGGTTACAAGTTTTTCCACAAACTGACACCACCTTTACCTAGAAATTTGTATACAACAGGTCATGAAGTAGGAATAAGAATGAAAGGTAGAGGGTTACGCTCCCACAACTTTTAGTATAAGTTAAGGAGAAACACAGTGCAGATCCACTAGCATGCACTTCTAGTCACTTTTCCACTGAAGATAAAACTCTTGCGTTCTAAGGCATCTGTACACTGTAACTAACGTGTAGTTAGATGTGGCACTTCAAAGATTTCACTATAAAGTGCCAGGCAAAGTTTGCTTGTTTAATTAAAATTTTATTTCATCTTGAGCAAGTTTTTTGTGAAGCTGTACACTGGAGTACTCTTGGTTGCAGATCAAGATCTCTCTATCTTCTTGCAAACTTCAGTGAAGTTAGCAATTACTGTGGAGTAATGTTTGAAGATTCTTAATTCTCAGGATTTCATATCTGTAGTATAACACAGAAAAAGTCCTGAAATACCTCAGTAGAAAGCTGAGTATCTAGGAGAGGTTCACAGGAGATTTCTGCTTTCACAGGTAAGGATTAGTCTGCAATATGAAAATTTTGACCACTCCTCAGTATGATTGTTGTTGGGAGTCCTTAGCCATTAAATGTAGGTGCAGTTTCTACTGGTAGCCTGTTCCATTCCCGATATAATTTGCTGTCTGACTGCAGGTTCTGGTATCGACACAACCTTGCTGACATACCCTGGGTCCACAGCAGGAGTATTTTGCCAGCATACTAGTATAAAACTAGAAAGTTTCATAAAAAAGTCAGAGTGCTCTTAGGGTAGCCATTAATTTAGATGCTGTTAGTCAGATATATGGTGTTTTGAATGAGTCTTAGATAAATCGTGATCAGCAAAGTGGTTGAAAGAGGAGTATAGGTGCAAATTCTGTAATCACGGGATGATTAGGCAATGGTCCATCTTTTCTCAGAAGAGAAGCAGCAGGATTTCTTCTACTTCTGCACCATTTGAAATTCTAAAGGGCTAAAACAAAGCGTGTGGTTCTGATATCACACCCAATTAGGGGAGGTATGAATGAACACTTAACTGCCAATTAGCTTGAATATATACATGGCATTTTCAGAATGTGCTAACATAAAAGCTTCAGATAATCTGACCTGTCGTGCTCTTAATCTGAATAGTCCTGAAATCTGCTCACAGATATGATTACAGCTGCTGGTGTCTGGTTGATTGCCTTTGCTTGTTTGACCTTCACCCTTCTAATTTCAGCAAGCAGTTGAGATCTGACTTGGACTCTGCTTCTTGTACAGCTGTAGCCAGGTTCACATGATCCCTTGAGTTTTAATGGATGGCTCTGTCTAATAATAAGACCCAGTCCTTTAGTCTTTACCCAGATTTTATTGAGTCCATACCTGGACAACTTTATGTTTGAATTTATTTACTTTTACTCCCATCCCATTATTATTATTAGAATGTATTTATTCCAATCCATTTGTTGTTTGTTTAGTAATATAATTTAGATTACCATTACAAGTGTAATTTTTAAGCAGACTGAAATACAGGGTGCTGAGCACTCCTGTGGGGCAGTCTTGTGGGGTGCTTCTTTCTTTGCATCATGTCAGGAGATGATTAGAGGAAAGTACCAAGAAAAGAAGAATGTGGTGTTTTTACTGCTAAGGGAAATAATGCAGCACGAGATTTTCAGAACAAAACAGCTTTCAGGTGAAACAGAAGAGAGTATGGAGTGATTACTTTAAGCACAGAAAATCCCTTAATTCACATTGATTAAATTAAGCTATGCGCACATCTTTCCAGGAACATCTTAATGGTTGTCCTCAGGTCTTTGTTAGTACGGAAAGCGTGGATAAGCGTAATAACGATCAAGAACTAAACAGTTGTATCAGGACACAACAGTGTGTCATGAACTGCAGAATAAGTCCTATCTGTCAGTCAGCTGGGCAGACAAGTAAGAAATCCTATCTGTTGGGTTAGGAAAACACTTGTCTTCCTAATAATAGCTATGCTCTTGAAAGTTCCTGCTTTGCAGAACCAGGTGGTGGAGCGTAGTCCTTCACTATTAAGTGTTTTAAGTCACAGTCAAATAGGTCAGGAGGGGGGAAAAAAAAGCTTAATTACTTGTTTTCAACTCTATCATTTAGCCAGTTTTTGATATCTAGCAGGTTGCTTTCTGGCAGGCTGCTTCCTAATCATGAATGTTTCCCCCCCCCCCCTTATGAAAGCCTATTTATTTTTTCAATGATACTAATTTTTTTCTTGCAATACACTGGTTCCTCTGAACTCAGTAAAAATCAAACCTTGGAAAATAATTTCTTTTTATTCTCAGTTTTGCACAAAAGCTTTCTCTCTTAGCTTTTTGACTTTGGTGTTAGTCCTTGTTTCCAATCGTCTTTCCTCTTTATTCATCTGTTGATTCTCTCACACATGCAGTTGCACAGAGCTCCTCCAGTTAAAATCATAGCCTCTAAGTTTGCTGCACTGGATTTTCAGAGATATCCTTGAGGTTACTAATTAAACTTTGCAGTGTAACATATCTTTGATAACAGCACCTAATTGTTTTAACTACCTATTTTTATAAAAGAAGTGATGTTTTTTACAGCTGCTGTAAATTGAGAACAGTGGTTACGCTCACCTGAGTCAAAGGTGCGTTTCTTCACAATGTGCATTGCCATAATGAAAGAACTCCGAAAGGTGTCCCATTCCAGACGGTGTTTGCAGTAAAATTGCTCTCATCTAAGAATAGACCAGGCAACATGTTTTGTCCTGAAAACAGGGACTTCCATGTGTTGCGCATGATCTACAATGACAAAACAAAATCCATAAAAGGGTGGAGAAGGACTCGTGTTTATTGTCTCACAGAGACAATCAGCTGGAGACAAAGGGCTTCCTTGGAAAAGAGGAGAGACTCGCTGACTTTTTATGGAGTACTACCAGTTCTGAATAAAGGGAAGGACCTAATACTGCATGGATGATAGACTCCTTTGAAACTGGTTTCTGGCCATAATCTGTCTAAATCTTATTTTGCTCTGGTTTAAGTAAGGAGGGCTTTCTCCTGTGCTGTCTGAAAATGTCCTTATTCTGAGCTATACTTGGAGATAGGGCAGCTATACTTGCCACCGGACTTGTGTGGTATCCAGGCACATTCAGAAATGACAAGGATTGTCATTGTCAATATATTTAAGCCATTGTGAAAAAGTGTATACTTGCGAATACACTTGTAATTTACAAAATACTGTATTGACAGAACAATTGCATGTTTCCTTTGCTTGCAAGTGAAGTAAAATCAATTTATTGGCACCTGCATATTGGTGATTTCATAGGAGAAATTTTAGAAGCCTCCTTGACCGCTGCTAGTTTTGAGCATTCAGAAACTGAAGTCCCAGCAGCCTACTGCATGCCATCTATCCACCTCCTTTCTAGCTGCTATTATGATGACTTGTCACCATTCACTCCATAATTACATTCTCAAGGTTATTTCCATCTCTACTCCTGATGTGTCCAAAGCACATACATTTACACCTATTCATTTCTGACAACCAAGTCTACTTTTCTCCAATAATATATTTAATATGAGCATTTATCATCTTTTCTGCCCAGGATATATGCAAGGGTCTTTGCTTACACCACATCTCAAAAGCTTCAATTTTCTTCCTGTCGCTATTGATAATTTCTTAGAATTCACATTCATAAGTTGCTACAGCAAAACTTAAGCGTTTCACCAGTCAAATCTTTCTACTTTTTGAGGTGATTTTTTTTTTTCAGGCTTTTATAAGGGAAGCCATGGATGAATCAATTATTCTTCAAATTTTCCTGGTTTCTATTGGACAGGTTCTGATTAGATAAATTTGATCCTGGGTAACTGAATTTATGAACAGTCTCTGTAGCTAGACCATTAAGCATGAAGTTAGCTTATATTCTATTTTTATTAATTAAGTAAAGTTATTTTATTTATGGCACATTCAAGAATAGCCTGTAGTTTTCATTAGCCTCTTATTGGCTCTCTATTACTTGCTGCACAGCAGAAGAGGTTGTGACAAAGAGCGTTATGTTGTCAGCCGAAGGTCACTTAAAAGGAGTCCATTTCAAATTCAACTTTTCCATTCTGTGAAGTCCTGCCTGGATTTTTTTTTTTCCCCAGCCAGGCTGCAAGGGAATGTGCAGTTACCTGCAGTTGTAACAATAGCATATGATTCTTAATGTTTGCTTGATATTTTTTCAAATAAGAAGGCAGATTTGGGGGATTTCTGAGTGTATGGGACTGCTTAGAGGAAATATCACCAAGGAAATTGGGAAAGTTTAGTAATATATTTAGCCCATGGCAGCTACCTACTGCAGGGAAGGCAGTATGAGCTGAGTCTCTCCCTCTGCCCCAGTAGATGAGAACTGTCCTACGCTCTGTGAAAAAATGAGGTGATGTGTGGTACTAACAAATTCTGATAAAGAGGCTCCATGAAAAGTATCAATTGTATTTCTGATGCTGCTGTTCCTAATTCTTTCACAGATAAAATGTCTGCTGCTTGCAGCAAAGAAAAGGATGATATGAAACTTTACAAATGAATATGAACTTGGAATTTACCATTATGGTCAAAGACAGACATTTGATGAATGGATATGCAGTCTCAGAGCTGTACTGTAATGATGGGGTCATTTCACGATGATGGATAGGTATGTGGTGTACTATTCAGAGGCTTAAAAAGGGGTTGCATTTATCAAGCTCAGGGAAGCATCAAAGTGTTTGGGTATGACTCTGTGAGCAATAGAATCATTAAAATTTGCCTTTGAACAAAGTCAGGAAATATATTGATTATACAGGTTTATGCTGCTAGGAAAGCAACTAATGATGATTCAATCAATGTGTTTTGTGAACGGCTTGAGGGGATAATCATTAAAATGTTATGCCAGTACACCATTTCAGAACTTGAATATGAAAGTTGGAATTTCAATCCCTTCTAAAGAACAATTTGCATTTGAATTTACAAAATAAAATTATTTCTTTAGATTGTACAGCTCTGGTCACTTTATCGTTACAATTCTTTTTCAGTAAATGCACTGGATGTTTGCATCCATACAGGTCATCAGCCAGCATGACAGAGGAGCCCATTGACAACATAGTGATCCAGCAGCAGGGAGCACTGAGTATCCGCGAAAGATTTTCCTAAATTTGGGATATGTGGCAGTAGAGAAAGTAACTAAGGTCATTTGAACCAGTACTTGAATTGGTACTTAACAAAGTGACAATTAATTGGTGTCTAAAGAGAGGACAGAATATCAGGTATTGAGTAGACAAAGCCAGAAGTAGGTTAGACAAGGCAAGAGCAAATAGAGAAATGAGAAAAGCGTAGTCTTGACAAGCATGAGTGCTTAGTAATACAAAAGCTGTGTTCATAATAGTCAGATTTCTAACCAAAAATTCTCCATGATGGAATATAAAAAAGTCCATGATGGTAGAGCGATGGCTGAAGGTGATGATATTAAATGCCAGCAGAGGGATTACTGGCTGTAAAGTAGACTGATACGTATCCACTTACAATTTCACCAACATCTAATACTACTATTTATATCCTATCTGAATTTGGCAAGGCAGCTCATGTGTACCCTGTGTAATATGCTAAAACTACACTGTATCAAGCACATAAACGCTTGCTTTCTTAAGTATATCTCTGTACTGTGTAGTTGTAGTACTCTGTACTATTCTTTCTATCTTCTAGACACTGCATACTTATACCCAATCATTTATATTTTCAGGAAAGTGCATGCTGAAATTATAAACTTCCTTTATCTGAGACCATTAAAAAGGCAGACAAAGACTTTTAGCCAGTGTATGAACATTTAAATCACTACTTTAGATGTACTCAGTTTATGCTTATAGAATGCCATTGATCTATATTTAATCAATATTTTTTAAACTTCCTTCAAGATCAGCTCAGCAGCCACCTCTAATCCAGCACATGGAGAAGAAAACTTGAGTGAACCAATTTTTTCATCCATTTTCAGTATCATTTAGCTTGACACTGCCTGGATGCACTGTTAGGCTCATATCCTTGCTTCAAAAATTGTAACAATATGTTCTCTCACACAGCTTCACAGTAAAAAAGATGTAAATGAAAAAATAGGTTGATAAGTCTATCAGATTCTGAATATAGTAAGAGAGAACAGAAAAATGTAACTTCTAGGGGAGAAAAACTTTGTCTAGCCATACGTCCTTAAACTCCCTAAAGAAATTGCTTCATACAGCAAGTAAGAAATAACACTAAAGGAAGTACACAAATGCTGACACAATCTATGAATAAAAATCCCCAAGGGCTTTATAGTTTCCTGAATTTAAGCAAATTTGCAGTAATATTTAGTCTGTCTTACCAAACCCTTATTTTGGTGTTTGTCTCTGGGTTCCTTTCTAAAAGGTTTGTCCCTTGGCCCATTGCTGGATATGAGAAACGAGAACATAAGAAAAGGTATGAATGAACAGGAGAAATGAACAGATGAACACGTGGTAGAAAATCTGCAGCTGCCCGAGCATTAGGGAGTTTGAGGTGAGCAAACAAAAAATGGAGAGATAGAAGGTGAAATAAATAGCTCGGAGTTAATTGCAAGTATATTTTAAATATCGTTATTTGTGGTCGGTAAGTACAATTTTGCCAAATTCAAGCTGAACTGGAGAAGCCAAATTCTGAGAACAATATGATTGAATGTTCTGTTATATATCTTAAAACTAGTTACACCTACAGTTCATATTTACTTAATATAAAGTAAATATAAAGGCTCCTTTCGAATTCAGTTTTGGCTTTGCATATTTGGAAGCCACAAAACCAATCTTTTCTAAAACTAGCTGAACAAACTTGCAAGAAGATTTTTAAAAAACAGAGCATACTATTAAAATCCAAAGTTATAAAGGAGATTGTTGTGGATTTCTTTTGCCCCCTTTTTACATATGAAAAGGAGTTCCAGGTCAGCTGGAGAGATACGTCAAAATTTATTGGGAGCTTTTGTTTCTGCGTGTATATGTCCTGCCTGCTGTTTTGATGCTGCAGTGGTTAGTAAATGTCTTCCTGCTGAGCCCAGGGAAGAACATGTATGTGACAGTGGCTGCAGTCGCACTTGGGAGTGACACAACCTGCCATCCACAAAGGAGTGAACCTGATGGTGTAGAGTGTTGACAGGTAAATGAAACAAGCTTAAAGTATGGAAGTGGTATTTGTTTTCCATTTTATTCCTAATAGTAGCTTTAAACATAATCCAGACAGGGGTTTACTTGTATGTGTGTTTGATCACTGCTGAATTTGGGAAGTAGATATATAACCAGCAACAATTAGGACAGTCCCAAAACATATGCCTTTGAGTCAATAGAGTCATAATCTGCATAATGCTGCTGAGGAAAATAATTACCAATATGTGTATGGATGAGGGGAAAACTCACAATTCATTCTCCTGCTGAGTATTTAACCTTTTCACTTTATACTCTTCAGCACTGTGTAGTATATATAATTTATATTTTGTACATAGAAAATAGGCAAGTTCATAACAAACACTGATGGAAAGGTAAAATTCATACGTGCTTTTGAGATAAGCATTGTTTTCTCCTAACTATCACCACTGCACAGAAGAAGAAATCATAGCTCAGAAATTGAGGAACTACATAGAAAATATGAACTGCTCATGTTTCAATGTTCTTTTAAGTTAGTGTGTTCTTTCTTCCAGGTTTTGGGGAATGTAAACAGAGGAATAAAGTAATTGAAAGAGTTTAGTGATTGATCATCTATTTGAAGAAAGCTTAAACGTGTTTTCATGCTGGTTGTATCAACTGTTTTGTTTTGGTTTTTAATAAGTTGTCTATTCCAGATGGGCCCAGATCCAGATTACCTCTCCTCCATCCTGAATTGTGCGTGTGAGCTAAAGCTGGTTACAGATACCAATCTGAATATCATGAGCTAGGGCAGGGTGGAGTGGAGCTTGTCTTAAGATCTGACTCCCTTGTTCTTTGGACTTGGAATTGGCATGAATTTGGCAGGTCTGAGCTAACTAATTTTTACCTAGTCCTCAAGTAAATTGGAAACTGTGGATTGTCCTGTTACAAGGAGTGACTGTTGGTTTATGTCTCTGAAACTGTAAGGTGGTCCTTAGCTGCCTGCAGCTTTCTAAATTTGAGTTTCTTTTGTTGCTGGTGTTATTCACTGGGAAAGAATGTGGCCCCATTTCCAGTGACAGAGGGTGTTAAATGTTAAAAAGTAGAAGTGATAGGTGGATTTTAAAGGGGGAGAAAAAAAAAAAGTCAGAATTTACAGGAAAGCAAAAGAAGGCCTTGTTCCCCATTCAGCTGCGACCGCCATGGAGTCGGTTTCCTATCTAAATAATTAGGTTCTATCACGTGACAGTTGCAAAGAATGACATAGTGAACAAAGGATTTCCTTAAAAAAAAAAGTCTATACAGCTGTTTTTAAATGCACATCACTCTCTGCTCCCTTCCCCCATCTCCTTGGCTTCTTGTTGCAGCATAAGACACGCAGCATACAAGTTATTCAAGTTTAGAAACTAGTCAGTGAAATTTAATTCATAAATGAGTGCTAGTGGGTTTAGACAAGTTTCCTGATTTATTTTTAGAAGCAGTTGGAGTAATTTGCAGACGTTCACGATGGAGGTCAAGCACAAGGATTGCTGTAGCTGACCACTTTTTGTGTAACAAATGGTGAGTGAGGAAAATTGACACTAAGCAGGATATCTGCAAGATATTTGTATATCATAGGATTTTGAAGCCATTGAATTGCGGTATCAGAAAATTTTGTAAAATACGCAGGTCTGGATAGGATCTGTACTTGGAAATAAGGCCTCTATGAAACTCTTTGAGGAAAGAAATGAAATAGATTTTTATATTTTTTAAATCTTCTATTAATTGAAGGTCAGTCACTGGGAGGTAAATGGATTCGTAAATCATTTGTGATTGGCAAGCAATTAACTTCTGGTAAATGAATTCTACAGACAATGGAGTAAAGTCTCTCTTGGCAGGTAAAAGCATTTGTTCATTGAAGTGACATTAACAGATGACTGAAATTTGCCTAAAATTCAGGCTTGTACTTCACATTAGCTAAGAAATTCTATTCCACAGCAAGGTCCAATGTTTTCACATTTAAAAATTTCTGATTTGGAGCAAACAATAGACATCCCAAAACTTCCAGGAGACTGAAAATACTAGGTTTTATTTAGAATTACTGAAAAGTTTTAATGATTTTTTTCCAGAAGTTTAGTAAGGTGAAATGGACTGATAATCTTTAACATCACAAAACACATAAAATATGAAAACATGTAGACTAAAAGAAGCCGAAATTTTAGTTGAAATAATATTACATAGTCAAAAGAAAACAATAACTAATAGATTTTTTTCTTTTCTTTATAATGTCAAATTAACTTTTTCAATAAATGGTTTGTTCTCAAGTATTTAATTCTGCATCTCAGCATGACTTGGTCCCATTAAGTAAACCTGGGAATTCATATATTTGAGGAAAAGCATCTGTTTTTCTCTAAGGAAAAGTTACTTTAGGTGATACAAAATACTTTAATGTGATAAAATCCTTATACTGGTGTTATGGTTCAGCCCCAGCCAGCAGCCAAGTACCACATGGCCGCTCACTCACTCCTCCCGCCCCACCCCAGTGGGATGGGGAGGAGAATCAGAAGAAAAAGGTAAAACTCCTGGGTTGGGATAAGGACAGTTTACTGGGACAGCAAAGAAGAGGAAAGTAACAACAACAATACTAATAAAAGAATATACAAAGCAAGTGATACAGAGTGCAATTTGCTTATCCCAAATGCCCAGCCTGGCCCCAAGCAGCAATCCCTCCTCCCCAGCCAGTCCCCTTTATATACTGAGCATGACATCGTATGGTATGGAATACCCCTTTAGCTAGTTTGGGTCAGCTGTCCTGGCTGTGTCCCCTCACAGCTTCAAGAGGATCATATGTATGAGTAGGCCTTCCACTCTGGAGAACTGCCTGCTGGAAACTGGAGCAGCATTTCTCCTGGGAGAAGCCCTTCTCGAGATTGTTTTTCCTTGCAACTCACGTACTTGTGCCTCTAGGGTTGAGGTCGGTTTTCCATCCCACTTCTTCATGTCCTCTCTGTGGTCACGTAGGTAAAACCACAGGGTGCTTTGTGGTGCACACCCTCCATATCCTCTCTTGAGCAGAGGAAGGCTTGCTCCTAATAGCTGGGATACTGGTCCATACAAGAGGGGAATAGGACATTTTCTCTTCGAGTTGCTGGACCTTCCAGGACAGTTTCTCCACAGGTGAAACGAGGGAGGAAGAGATTTCTTTGTATTGCCAGAGTCGGCCAGCCACTTCATCCACCCTTGGTGCCTCTTCATCTTTCCAGTCCATTACTGCCAATGAGTTGGCATACGACGATGGTGTGCTCCGTACAAACTTCTGTCACATGGGTCATGTGCACTGGACTTCATCTGGATCTGTGGGTAATTGCAAATTGTCTGGGTCATAATAAACCATCTCCTGCACAGCTGATTCCCTCAGGTACTGGATACCTCTCTCTATGGTGGTCCACTTGCCTGGCCGACATACGACATCTTCACTGAAGGGATACCTTTCCCTCACACCTGACAGAAGTTGCCTCCAGAGGCTGAGGGCTTGTGTCTTTTTCCTAATCACCTTGTCAATGCCCCCTTCCCTAGACAGGGATCCCAGCTGCTTGGCCTCCCTACCCTCTAACTCCAGGCTTATCCCAGCATTGCAGCAGCCAGATAACGATGTGCTCACCTAGATGGCAGCTGAAATCTTTTCGCATATCTCGCAGCTCACTCAGGGACAGGGATCAGGTGATTATCTCTGGTTCTGCCTCTCTCCTGTTCTCATGATGGTGCTGGTTCATCGTCATCCCTTACTAAGCGAACTCATTTTTTTTGTGTATTTCTTCTTCTGTATAGGGGCAACTGATATCAGTACAGGTTGTTTTTTTGGTTCAGCTGTGCTGCCTGTCACTGGGAAAGGAGTAGCTGCAGTGCCTGTTGGTCTGTTTTCCTTCTTTTCCCCCTGAGGGTGCTGCCTACTATTGAGCAGTAGATAGTGGCCAGAGCCCAGCACAGTGTGGCGAGCTGTGCCTCTTTGGAATAGCCACAGCATTTTCCTTTCAAATAGTCTATCACTTCATCAGGGTCCTGTAGTTGTTTGGCAGTGAAGTTCCAAACCATTGGAGGTGAGAAGGTCTCTAGATACCTGCCCGTATTCTCCCACATGCCATGCTACCCATCTGGCCTTGGGGAAGATCTCTGGGTGGTATTCTTAAAACAACTGTTCGCAACTCTAAATAAGACCTGAAACACATACAGGTGATATAGCAATAAGAGCATGCTGACTTGAACATCCCAAAGATATTCAAAATTCTCAAAAGCTGCTGTAACCAGCTTGAAGGAAAAAGGGGAGGTGAAAGAGCAGGAGAAAGTATCACCTCCCCCATCTTCACCATAGATCAGGTGCAATTATTAATAAATT
The DNA here is from genome assembly GCF_028858705.1 of Grus americana. Lineage (NCBI taxonomy): Eukaryota > Metazoa > Chordata > Aves > Gruiformes > Gruidae > Grus > Grus americana. The sequence goes on from NC_072855.1 coordinate 25,863,973, forward strand.
CCAAGAGATGTCATTTGAGGTACAGACATGACAGCAATGCCACATACAAATACCAGCTTAACCTCATGACCAGTGATGTTATCATATTGTAAATCGATATTACACGGTTCAGCAAAATGAGAATCCTGACCCCTCTCCCAGAGGTGATAAACATCACTGCAGGGAGTACATATAGCAAGTGAGGGTTTACATAACCCAACCATGTGAACAAACAAAACATCATTGTGAGCAGTGACTGTTTAACTAATATAAATGCATGTAACAACTTTGTTTTTAACATGCTCTGGTCAGATCGGTCGTTATCTCAACCCTTTGAGCCCCACATTGGGTGCCAAAAAGGACTGTCACGGTTTAGCTCCAGCCAGCAGCTGAGCACCATGTGGCTGCTCACTCACCCCTTCCCCTCCAGTGGGAATGGGGAGGAGAATTGGAAGAAAAAGGTAAAAACTTGTGGGTTGGGGTAAGGACAGTTTACTGGGACAGCAAAGGGAGAGGAAAGTAACAACAACACTACTAATAGAAGACTATACAAAGCAGGTGATACACAACGCAATTTGTTCATCCCTGATGCCCATCCCATTCCAAGCAGTGATCCCTCCTCCCCGGCCAGCCCTCTTTATATACTGAACATGATGTCACATGGTGTGGAATACCCCTTTGGCTAGTTTGGGTCAGCTGTCTTGGCTGTGACCCCTCCCAGCTTCTTCTGAAAATTAGCTCTATCCCAGCTGAAAACCAGAAAGACAAGCAAGGTAGTTTGTAATTTTTACATGCTATTGTGGTGAAGGTAAACAGGTAGAAACATAAGATTATTTCAACCCTCTAATATATATAATATGATATTGTTCCAACTAAAAGAAACAAACTTCTTGTCCTTTCTGTCTCTGTCCCATTTTTCTTAGTGAAGACAAAGTCCAGTGTAGGATGATTTGGGTTTGGTAGCTATCATTTATGTTAGGGACTTGACTCTTCATAAGTTATCCCAGGAGAAGCTCAGCTACCCAAGAAAATGCTGAAGTCTCACTGCAAATTCTTGAATGATATTAGTTCTGTCTTAACCTAGAAAATTTTAGCACAGTTCAAAATCAGTGCAATTTCTTCTGCAGCTGTGGCTGTCCTCTTAACAACTTACCTTGCAGATGGGAAACCTGGAGATTTTCTATCCCGGGGCAGTTTTGTTCTTACAGCTCTGGCTTTACCAATGAATGGAGGCCATTAATGATACTGTTTCTTGGAAATGTCCTCTTTGTTGATCAGCATGCAACAATTGTTTTGTAAAAACCTTTAAGTAAACTTCCACAACCAGGTCAAATTCCTGTTCAGATAACAGTACCTTCCTTACAGGGTTCCTACAGTTTCAACTGGATAGTATATTGATGTCTGTTAACCTACTCTGTGGTATTGCATGGTGTAGTTAAACAGCTGTTGCATTTTGATTGAGAGGTGGTCTCAGCTAATTGATGTATTAAGTGAATCCCCCATGGTTTTGGGGATTTTTGACAAGATATTTTGGGGATGGTAAAAGTTACAGAACTGTCAAACATTATTCTTTTTTTTTTTTTCTGTTAAGCTTGGTCTAATTACTGCAGTGATATAAATTAAATCTGATTTTTTAAAATAACACAGATATGCAGTTTTACTGCTAGCCTTGTTCTTAGATCATGTCTTAAATGCACTGATCTCTAAGATCTCTGATATTAAATTTGCTATGGGATAGGATCAATGCAGTTTTTAAAAATAAAGGTAATAAAAACATGACAGTTACAATGAAAGCTTATTAGTTTTTATCATGTGCCAAGGAGGCATATTAAGCAGCATTTGTTTTTTCTTTCTGCAGTTTAGACAGATCAGAATGGATTTTTGATATCCATTAAATTTGACACATCGGATTGATAAAAAAAAAAAGCATAGCAGAGAACGTCCAATACAGGAATCAGATTCACCACAAATCAAAACTGAAGTGTGAGCTTATTCCAAATTCAGAAGGTCCTTGTAGCAGTGTGGCTTCTGTCAGATATGTAAGCATGACCTCATTCTTTGCCTGCAGAGAAGATACAATTAGGGATAATTCTTTACTTCTTGGATTACGGCATTTATTGTTATCATCTCTCTGCATCTGCTTTCCAAAAACCCAAGCATCTTTGTAGTTTGTACATTCTGGTGATGTTTAGTGTATTAGATATAATAAGCAAATTTTATTTCTGTTCTGCAGTATATTTGGAATATCTCATTAAAGTACAATACTTTAAATGAAGACTAGTAATATGCTGCTTTAGAATGCCTTTAAACATGAATTTGAAAATCTACAACTATTAATGTTCAGAAGTAACCTTATAAACTCCTTTGATAGTTTACTGATGACTAGGTGAATCAAAGTACTGATTTGTTAAGTAACTTCTCAATTCATTAGTGATAATGCTGGAATTAGTGTGGCCTGCTGACTTAAAAATGTGATCCTGTTGAAACCAGCAGAATTTTTGCTATTGTCTTCAGTGGAGCAAAAATTACGCCATGATCTAGATTTTTGCTGCTTCTCAATACTATTTTTTTCCATTTAAAATAACACTGAAATAGAACCCTGTGTAAAGGGAATTAATGCATTATTTTAATATAGGTGTAGTAAAAATTTACTATTTGGAATGAAAAAATGTATATGTGAATTAACTAACATTACTGCAGTGATACCAACCTGTTTCTACAATTAACTACAGAATTTATAGCTATATGGAACAGAAGATGAATATACTTCAAGTATAGAAGCCAGATGTGGAGTTCCTTTATGGAGATAAACCACTGCAATTCACTATGCATTTGACTTAAATCTGGAGAGGGGTGGAGGAGAAGAAACAGTTATCTGACTTATTCTGCAAACATTTATTTTTATAAAGCTTCAATCCTCCCCCCATGCTCCCCCCTTTTTTTTTTACTTAAGAAATTAAATTTCTAGTTTGGAAATCAAATTCCGGTTGAGGAAAGAGTTATCTTTTGTAGGAACACAAACTCCAAGATCATGGACAAAGTAATATTAAACTGGAGACACTGACATTCCAAGAAGCCAAGTTAAACATCTTAAATCAGCATTAAGGTAAATCCATTAAAAAAAGGTGGGGAGGGGAAGCTAACACTTTTTATTTCCCCAGTGGTAAATGAAACCTAAAGCTGGCATCAGAATGTGGAAGGCTCCTTAGGAAGAGGAAAGGTTATAGTACGGAAGGACTGAATCAACTTTTATGAAAATGTTTTCTGCAGGAACTGGGTGAGGGCTCTTTTCATCTCTCCTTTCAGAAGGGTGGAAAAACCCATGATAATTTCGGGCTTTGACTGTATATATTAATGGTCCAAAGTAAAATTCTGAATAATGATGAAAACCTTAAGTTCCTGGAATGATAACTTATTTCAGATTTACTGCAGGCAGGCATGAATTTTTAATGCACCCTAATTTCTCAGGCATTTTCCTACAGTATTTATTATTGTATATTCAATATTACTGTAAGTAAAAATAAGTCTTTAAAACTGACAAAGTTAAACATGTCTTTCTTGCCGCACCTGAATGTTTGTCAAAGCAAAAGCTTAGCTGCAAATTATTTTTGCAATTTTTGTAATCTTTTTAAACTATATGCTCTCAAAGACAATTTGAGCGTAGAAGAAAGGAAAGCACAATTTGCTTAGGCTGTATATAATCAGAAACATGAAAAGGGACGGACATTTCCTTGGTTTTATGGCCCAACTCTGGTAATAATACTATTTTAATGTGAGTTATAACATGAGCAAGAACATAGTGAAGTATTTTTACTTTGAGAAGGCAGCATTGTAGAAACTGAAATGGAAAATCTGTTGTTAAAGCATTCAGTGAAGACCAAACACTTGAGCCAAACAGCACAGATTACATGTGGTATGCTCAAGCCACTCCAAGTAAAAACAAGCCAATTGTAGACATAAGGAGAGACAAAGGAATGAAAAAGCCACCTCCAGAACAATAGCAGATAGTAGGTGATTATTGTGTTGTGTTTGAAAAATAAAAAAAAAATACACATACTTGAAAGAACTGCTATTACAGTGATTAGAATTATCTAGATACCAAAATCCTTCCTATTTAAAGTGTTAACTGCAGTAGTGAGAAATCTGCCAGTACCCAAATCAGTCTGGCATTTTCATGGTGTCAAATACTGTAATATGTACAACTGGCAAAGGACAACATAGTTTCATGCATCAAGTGCCAGCAGCAACACCCCACGAGCAATGCAGTTTAATGGAGGCTATCAGACTGGAGCGTACTGAAAACCTCTCTCTTCCTCTTTTTTGGCAACCTTCAAAATATAAAGACACAGTCATTAGACTGGAATTTACATGACCTATTTTTCCAAACGCATGATTAACACATTACCAGCATCACACCCTTAAAGAAAAATGATTTTGTTTCTGATACTTGTCCAGACACCGAACACATGAAGTAAGGAAACAGTTCCTAGTACGTGCATGAAACCATCACTTGACACCACACACACACACACAAATTCTGATCAAGGCTTTTCCTCCAGATTTTTGGACAATATCAGTGTATTGAATAATTTTTTTTTAAATTTACGAGCACATCCTGTGGATGAGTATGTATATGCTTTACATATTGTAGTAGAAATGTAAATGTTTGTCCTCATTTATTTAAATATTGCATGCCATATAACTACAAGATAAGCACTGAAATAGCAAAGTGACAGGCAAATTATCAATGCCTAAATCAGTTTAATTCCTAAAACATTAAATGCTTTGGATGCTAATTTCAAAATTCTAACATTATTGCAAAATATATACAATCCTACATATAAAAACTGTTTGCTTTTCAGTTGCTGTGCTACCAAAATGGCAGCACTTTGGGACTGTGATCTCCGCAAGCTCTAGAGAAATTACTCTGAGCACCCTCCTGCAGTTTTCACAACTGTAGTGAGCTACCCATGCATAATTAGTTCCTCTTAAAACCAGCTATTATTTTTGCAGTTGCTTATTCTTTATTGGCATTAAAACTGAAGTTACATCTCTAATGCAAACAGGTTGGTCCTGGTGGCAGAGGGAGAATCTCCAGGCCCCAGAATGAAGCAGCAGTGGGAGTGAGAGTGACTGAGACACAAAGCTGGCCCGGACTTTGTGGTCTTTCTTGTGAAGCATGGAAGATCAGGTGCTAAATGTGCAGCACTTTAGTAGTCTGCTACAGGTCGCTTCTGCTTTCTTCTTTGAAGGAAAATGAAGGACAAATGAGGCTCAGGGATTACTCCTCCTCCCTGAATGGGATGAATCACAATGTGAGAGACCTTATGGCTGGGAGACCACCTCGCTCCCCTGGGGGGACACACACAATGCTTCTCCCCTTTCACAGGACCATCATTGCTTCTGTTCCGTGGGAAGATCACAGTGGGATACTTCCAGCCAACGTCCTCCTGAGGCATTATGCCCTGATAGGGGGTGGCTGAACACAGATGCTAGGGATGATACCTCAAGACAATGGAGCGTGGGAAGGCACCAATCTCCTCTAGGGAATCAGGTGAACAAGCAGGAAGAAGTGGAGACCCTGCCTGTTGTCTTGCTCAGGCAGGCAGGGAGACAGAGCCGACAAGGATGCCTGTGGCTATGCAATGAAGAAATTCTTAGAAATCGATAATGGGTAAAATTAATCAGTAATTTTCCAATTATATGTTAATACCCACTTGTTGACTGTGAAATTTCTCAGATCAACAAACTTCTATAAAAATGACAGAAAAGTTTCCCAGTAGAACCTCCTCATCTTGTGTGTTTGGGCTTTTTAAATTATTTTTAAGACCTTTGCCCCTTTTCTTGTGTTAATAAATTCAAAACTTATTCAGGTGCCTAGCTCCCATCATGATGGCTTCACAGTAGTTCCAATTTAACAGCTGCTTATCATCATCTCTGTCAGAAGCATGTCTCTCTCCCCTCTCATCTTTCCATGATCTTCCATTGTCCATCTCCATCAAATAGCCATTGCTTGTTGCAGATAACGAAGCCCTCTCCTGATCAGTTGCTCCTCTGTTCTCCTGTTGCAGCTCATAACCTCCACTGCAATCACCGATGCCAGATCCCACCACTCTCCTCATCTTCCTTAAAAACTCTTGGATCTCGTCTGCCTATTATGTACCATTTCTCCTCCAGCATCAGCCCGCAAGATCCACTGCATCGTTCTGGACTTTAGGAGCTTTCTCTTCTGCTGTGACGCTAGAAACTTAGTTAAAACATGGCAGCGGTACCAGAAATTAAACTTTTTGTTGCTGTTGTTGTTACAAATTTGAAACCTGTCACTACATGGCTAATAGATTTCACTATACTCTTCTCGACCTCTCTGATCTCCAAGTGTTTGCTGAACTCACCTACGCCCTGTAACCAGGAGCATGCCCTCTGCAGACGAGGTCTGTCTTTGCACACCAGTTTCCCCATACCGGTGCAGCAGTTACCCTTTCCCAAGGTGAACACGTGAAGCTGTACCGGCGGTCAGGTTTTATCGGTAACCACTGGCAAAGGTGGCGAGGGCCGGCCTTAGCTGGCAGAAGGCAGCACCCACCCTCCCTCCCGCTTCCGAGTTTCTTCCCCTTTCCCTTCTGAAATGAGCCCTTGGCGGGGGGGCGGTGCCGGCGAGCCCCCGGCCGATGCCAGAGACCGGGCCCCGCCGACAGCCTGACCTGGCCGCCCGGGGCACCCAAGGCCGGGAGCGGCCGCCGCCCCCGCCCACCGCGAGCGAGCCCGGCCCCCGAGGCGGCCCCTCGGGACGCGGCGGCGGATGCGGCCGGGCGAGGCGCCCCAGGACGGGAGCCGGGCAGGCAGGGGGAGGAGGGCGGCGCGGTGCGGAGCCTCCTCCCGGGCTGTTCTTCCCCGGCCGGACGGGGAGCGGCACTGTGTCCCCGCGGCGCACGCTCTGCTGCAGCCTCTCCCTCTCCCCGGCCGCCGCCGAACAGTTCCCCAGTCCCTGCGTCCGCCGCCGGCGGAAGCGAGCGAACCGAGCGGCGGGAGGTAAAGGCCGGCGGGGTTTGGCGCGAAGCGGTGGGACCGGGGAGGAGCCTCGCCCTCCCCGCGCTATTCGCTGCGGCCTCCGCCGTCTCGGGGGCGGGGAGGCGGACGGCCCCCCCCCGGCGGCTGCGGTTGGCTTCCCCCCGCCAGCGGCGGGCGTGCGGGGCCCTCTCTCCCCGCGTCCCCGAATCGTGGCGGGACCGGTGGCGCTGAGGGATCCGTCCCCAGGCGTCACTGGAGAGAAGTTGTCTGCGGGTGGGAGGGGAGGGAGGTAGCGGGGCGGGTGCTGTGCGGCGGGCCCGCCCGCCACCCGGGGGCTTGGCAGTGGGTCACGGCCCCCCAGTAGCAGGTCCCCTGCGTGGGGAGGCGGCCGGGGGGAGCGGCATCAGTAGCGGCGGGTGAATCTCTCTCTGCCGCCGGGCTGAGGCCGCCGCTCGGGCCTGCCCTGACCAGGGGCCTTCCTGTGGGCCTTTAAGGCTCGAGCTGCTGCTGGCTTGCCGCTCCCCGCCGTTGGAGTGAACACTACGGGCACTCCTCTGCGGCGGCTGAGGTGCCCGGCCTTCCTCTCAGAAACACCGTCTCCTGCCCCCGGCAGCCCCGGGAAGGGCCCCGACCTGCCCTGCCCGCAGCTGTGGTCTGTGTGGAGGCCGCTGGAGGAAGGGTCAGGGCTGGCAAGTCGGGGGAAACGCTTTGCACAAGCAAACGATGTGGAGTGCCCATGAACTTTAAAAGTATTTCCCAAAGAGTAGAGCCCCGCAACATAAATCCACCCCGTGCAAAATGAAAACAAAAGATTTTTAGTACTTTAAGGATTGTTTGTTTTGAACGGCCGAGAACCGCTGCAATGTATTTATCCTGTGGTTATTTAAGCCGTGTCTTTGGTAGTGTAGTATTCCCACGTGCTTCAGCCGCGGCCTCCAGTTTTGCTGATCCAGTGCCATAAGGTCACTGGCGCTTTGGAGGAGCCTGACTTCAAAGGAGAGGAAAAAAATTACATACTATTACTTTTCTTAGCTCTTGTTCTAAATGACTAAGAACAGTTTGACTCTTAAGAGACACTTAAAATATTTTTATACAGCGTCTTGACAAAGTTCAATATGCATCTCAAGTCTTTCAGTAGGACCTTGCAGTGAAAAGATGAGAATAATATATATAGAACTTAAGCAAAAAATGTCCAAAAGTATTTTGGATATTTCAGGTAAAGCAAAAGAACAGAGAAGGTAATCAGGTTGCTCTTCACCCATTTCACCTTAAGTGGAATAAAAGCTTTACATGCTATGTCTTGGGATGTGATTGGGGAGCCAAAGGTTGAGATATAAACCTGAGACAAATTACAGAAGGGCAGAAAAATTTCGGTATGGCATACATTTGTAAGCATGAGAGTTTTAGCCCTGATTCATTTGGGTACAGTCACCAGGACTAGGGCAGGGCTTGTTTGTGTCGTGTTTGGAGCACTTTCAAGTTGCAATAGTTTGTGTTCCTGTAGAGAACTTCACTCATGTGAAGAGCTTGTGAAGGAAATTTAACCTCATCAAAGCACCTCTTAAAAATCCTTTAATTTCTCATTATAGGCTTTTTCCTGTTGTGTTTTGTTTTTCTTTTGTTTTTAACTGTGGAATTGCCCTGGGGTTTTTTTGTGGTCTTGTTTACACTTTGTTATTTTAAGAACTCGCCCTCCATTTTATTAACATTAATACATTTCATCTGGGGAAGGCACGATGTGGGGGGAAGCGAGGTTCTTAGTGTTACCAATGTGAAAGTGCGATAGTACTTGACAAAAATATTAGCCTATGCATGGTGTTAGGAAACATCCATGGTATACTTACAGCTGTTTCACTTTATCGTGTAGGTGGATCGTTACCTGTGACCTTGTCCATTTTACAAAAGAGAATTATGTTGTCTTGAATTAGTGCATAAATATGTTGTAATAGGGACTTCAGGGGGTTGTAGTTCTGAGGTGTTGCATGGTATCTTGTCTTTCTTTCACTCCTACCTGTGTACTGATCTGTAGTCTATGTTAAATGGCTGACATAATCTGTCTAATTGTTATTTTAAATAGAGTTATTCTGTGTGTGAATTTAGCTCTGGTAAAAGTTCCTGAATTATTAATCCTTGAGTTTTAGGAAGTTGCTGCCTCTGTTTTTCTTACAGAGGCTCTGCTATTATAAAAACATCAGTAGGGCATTAATTAGCTGTCAGTTACGCTGCCTTTCAGAATTAAGTAAGAACGTACATTGATATTTTCTTCTGAATCCAGCTCTGGTTATGGAAGAGGTTAAGTTTTCCAGCTGTTTCTTCTCACGACTCCACTGGGGATTTTTGATCTGCTGGTGGGTTGGTTTATGTAACTGATTTGTGTTCCATCTCAAAAATTGCCTGTGTTAACTCAAACCACCATTTAAAACTATATAAATGGATCTGGCTGACGTTTTTTACAGTCATATAAGGTGAACTCATGTTGAACTGCTTTCTGAAGGTAAAGGACAGTCTCTATCAAGTAAGTAATGACAGTCATTTGGAGGCCTTAAGCTTTTTGTCGATGTACCTAGATCAGGATGAGGTAATCTGCTGGTGGTTGAAAATAGTTTTTATCTTTTTAATAGCTGTGTAATGACTCTGTGTGTGTGTGCTGTGTTCAACTGGTCTAGTGGCTTCAGCAGTGGAAGTGCATTTGAACGTATGAAGTATATATAATTGCCCTGATAGGTCTGTGTAATGTTGTTTCCAGCCTAGGACCTGATACATGATTTTATTTTATTTTTTTTTTACACAGAAAATATTTAGGATGTCTACATGAATAAGCTATTCTCATTCCTATCTTGCATTCTTTACATGATTTGCTTTCTTGCTTTTTTTTTTTAAAGTTGTAATTGTATGATGCAACTTGAATCATTGTGAGTTGGCTGAATGTATTCAGTGTCACTGTAACCGAATGGATAATCATGGCAATGGGAAGGGAACATTCTGAGCAGAACGTTATGGCGATGGTTGGGTGATTGTATTTCATTTGATGTTGCTAACCAATTTGTGGCTGTTAATTATGTCCATTGTATAGTCCTAACCTGATGTGAACGATAGAATAGATAAAGCATGTAGTTGGCAGTGGATGCAAGTAATATTTTATTTTCTGTCAAAATCATGTCCTTTGACTGAACTTTGTTCATTATAATCTAATTATAATGCCAAAACACACCTCCATGCTAAAAGCTACCTGCCTCCGAGGTACGACCACCCCTCACTGGGCATGCTCTTTGAATTTCTCTAAGTCTATAGCTTCAAATCAAAGCGAGAAAGCTCTTTACCAATCACAATAAGGTAACTATGTGATGTAAATGTAATTTTGTAGTGCTGTAAGGGTAATTTTGTAACCTAAGGGTATAAATGTGTGAGGGATTGAAGACTAGGTGTGCATGTTAGGAGAAGACATCCCCTATGCACCCAGCACTGAATAAACCAATGTTGGCTTTCTAAACTGCATTTCTGTTTGGAAAGTTTTTATTGCCGTTTGAGCGGTAACATCACTGTAGTATGTTCCTGTTTGGGAAATCCTGGAGTGGTTCTCATGTTGTTGTTGTATTTGGACCACCAGCAAAGTTCACAAACTGCTTTATGTCTCTTTCCAACCTGACCTCTCAGCTTCTTGGTATGGCTGCTTCTCTTCTGAGGTCATTGGTTAATAGATAACACCTTGGTGAAATATCTGGCTTATGTTCCAGCGTACCTGGTGCTCTGCTGCTCCAGCAGTCATCATCTTCTCATCAGTCTCCTGTTCTTTCAAGTCCTTTCTGCAAACCTGAATGCATCTTCATTTTGTTTCTGTATTTGAGCCCATGCTGAGGTTCAAAAATTTCTTGTGCTTCAGTTCTGTGCCAGTGTGCAACAAACCTTCATGTAGAGTCGCAAAACTGTATGAGGCTGTTTGGTGATTCCCAGCTGCCATTTCTTCCTGAGTGCAGCACTGTATGCATCATGGACTTGAAGGTCTTAAGCAGAAGGTAGGAAGAGATTATACTGCAGAAAGTTAACCAGACAGTGCTGCCTTTGAGTTGTCCTGTGTATCACACACAAGGGAAAGGTGTGGAGCTGAGAAGCCTTTGTATGGGGAAGCACCAGAACCAAGACCTGGTCACATTGCAGAAGTCATGTTAGGTGTCTACATAGGTCTGAAGATCCATGCTCTGGAGTCCGGGTCTTTGACAGCCACTTGCCTTTGTTCCCAGCCGTGTTAGAGTTGCAGCATCATCTATAAGAAGAAAGTAAACCTGTCTTCATTTGCATCAAACAGCTAAAGCAAGCCAAGATTTGAGGAAGTAGAATTTGCATTTATTGCCAGCCCTGACTGCTGCCAGTGCGGAAAACTCTAAATAAGTATTCTTTTAATGTTCTGCTTTTCCTTCCTCCATAATGCCACCTGCATGTATGTGCCCATCTGTGATCTTCAGTAATGCTCCTCTTTTACAGTATCTTCTCATCTTGATGGAACCAGTCCTCACCCTTGCTGCTGCTGTTTTGCTGGCTTTCCAAGCACTAAAATTCTTTGGCCAGGTCTCAGTCACAGAAAAAACCCCCAAACAAACAAAAAAGCAAGCAAGCAAACAAACAAAAACCACTTAAGAAGCAGGAAACAGTAATATAGCAGAATACAACAGTATTAAATTAACCTTATTAAGAGAGTCTTGCTCAGCTTTATAATGTTATATTTTCCTTTTTTTATCAGCCTCAGCTATTTTGTGCATTAGACTATATCGTAGCTTCTTAGCTAGATATTGCCAGAGTTGCAATTTATAAAAGATTACAAGCTATTTCCAGCAACTGAGAGAGGCACCGAGTCTTCTTGAATTACAAGATCCCGGCACTGCTGTCTCTATGAAGGCTTTTCGGAGACAGGTATGAAAGCTCATCTGGAGAGGACGTGTAAGGAAATTCTGTTGTGCTGAGGAACTGTAATTCTGCAGAGACATGTTACTTTTATTCACTGCCCTTCGTCCTGACTTTTGGACAGAGTCTCTGGAACCATGGTGTGGGCAATTTGCAGCTCCATCTGGCAGGAATTCTCCTTTCTCTTTCTGAATACCTTTTTCTCTCTCACTGTTTTAAAATGTGGAGCAGGAATACAATCTTAAGCAGTAGTACTGATTGCAGATGTGAAACTGCAGAAGCACCACCCTAACCACTAGCCTGGTCTCCTTCGTTGTAGCCTGTTATGTTGCTCTGGGAGCCAGACATAGGTCACAGCAAAGCAGCTGAGCTATGTGGAGTTTGCACTGGGGACAGCGCAGGTAGCCTGAGAGCTCTGCCTCCTGGAAGATCTCCCCTCAAAGCTGAGTTCAGCATGGGTAACCCTTACTTCAGCATGCTTGAGCAGAGCTGCGAGCTGTATGGGAGGCTACCAAAGAACGTAGGAGGGAAGTAATAATAGGATCTGATATCTCTGAGCTCTCCTAGGATTGGAAAGACATTTTGCAGATACTCTTATTTTCTGGAAGGAAAAAAAAACAACAAAACAACACCAAAACAACCAAGCAACAACCCTAACAAGGAAAACCTAAACAAGGAAGACAACTGCTTGTTGATTTTTTTTCTACCTTGTCAGGCTGCATATTGCTCCATAATCCCAAGGCCACTTGTTTTTTTGCCACATCCCAAGCTTTGATCTTCAGCACACAGCAAAAGGAAGGTGGGTACAAAAGTAGCTGTTACCAAGCAGACCTGGTGCTGGCGAATGTGCTTACTGGTGGCTCTCCTCCTCCTACCTGTCAAAAAGCCTTTGAGTCATTCCTAGCGAGCAGGGCTCTGCTCTTCCCGAAAGTTGTATTTACTTCCTAAGCATCTGCTTTGGATGAGTTTGTATTCTTGAACTGTGTGTGTAGTTGATGGACAAAGTTTCTGTTTCGTGCTCATACAAGATGTATTTTTTGCAGTTGCCTCAAAATATGTCTCTGGTCCAGGCCATACACAAGGCTTAAAAATCATAAAAGTGGAAAAAACCCTTAGCAGAGCAGATTGCATAAAGCAAGTGTATTGAGACGTCTGTGTCCTTGTCTTTGACAGAATTTGATGTGAAAAAGAGGACCTTAGTTAAAACTGTTGAAATAGACAAAGCCCTTGGAAAAAAACAATGGGAATAACACTGAGCAGGAGAAGGAGAAGAGCAGAGAAGATACTTGAAGTGTTTTTAAAAGGACTTTGTCTCTAGCTGGGTATAGATTTTTACATTAAATAACAACACATTTAGGTGGCCTGTTCTGTCACTGACTGCTGGTAGAAATGGAAGAACGCAAAAGGTTCCCAAACTATCTCCTTTGCTACTCTTATAGAGAAAAATCTGCTGGAAGGCATTTCCTTTTTTTTTTTTCTTACCTTTTTTACCTCCTGGTTTTTAGAGAGGGGACTCAAATGTTGTCCAAAAAGAAAAGCTTGTTTTATAAATGCAACTAGAGAGTACAATGATTTGGTCTCAGTTTGATTTCATTGGCTACTTTTTTCTCTTGTGCTTGTATTTAAATACTTAATTGTTTTGCTCCAGTTATGAGACTTCAAAGTGCAAGTGAACAAATGTGGAAATAACCTTTGTATTTCAATGCATGTGTTAGTAGAGCCTGATTCAGAAAGCAGAAATGTGAGTAATGGAAATACTGTAGCATTCCACTGTTATCAGGTACACTTCAGCCTTTTTGTTCTATTCCAGGCTGAATTTATATTCAGAGGTGAAATGTTCTGTACAATTGCTGAATGGCTTTTCAGCCTTTCCTGGTGTGGCTTTTGTGAAGTCACATGTGTGAGAGAGGGGTGAATAGCATTCTCTGCCTGCAGCCTATCTTTTACTTTGTTAATTTGGATTCTCATCATCAAGTTCTTGCTTATGTGAAGTGCTCTGTATGTTTTGATGGCAGTTCTTAATGCTTTGGAGCAGTAGAATGAGGTTACATGGGAAATGGGTTTCCCCATCTCTTGTGAAGACTGCTACAAAGTAATTGAGCCATCAACCTGCCATGTTAGGAGTGCAACAGAATATTTGTTCCAAATTCTTTATCTGATTAGGTGTGTATGCTCATGGTTTGGTTTTTGCTTTTAATTTATTTTAAATTCCTTGAAAGCACCAGACTGTTGTCAAGAATGTGAGCTTTATGCTGATATGTACACTGGAATGAAGTCAGGCTTTGAGTAGCCACACACAGTGGATTAGGAGTTTGCATCCACTTCTATGAACAGAAGTGCAATATTTTTTTAGTGTCAGCAGTGCATTGCAAGTTAGTGGTGTATCTGTAAGTAACGTATTCTGGTTTTGATGTACCAGGTTTCCTTTGCACATGATGGAACGAGTCTTTTCTTGACCAGTGTGGATATGTAAACCTTTTCAAGATGGTTAAGAACTGTGGTGAAGAACCAAGTGGAATGACAAGTGAGGAAACTTACTTTTATTCGTAACTAATTCTGCTGCTATTATATTATTTCTTTATCTGATGTAAGTCAGCTTTGTTAGATGAGAAATCAGTAACTGAAATCAAGTAGGTGTTCTTGTCCTTAGGAAAACTTACATTTGAGCTCAACTTGGCATGTTGGGTACTTTGTCAGTAAAATGTTAGCTGTGCTTAATCTACTAAAAACAATTATGAGGATTGCTCAGTGTTAAAACTTTGCTTGAAGTTGTATGGTCTGTGAGCAAAGTATCAATTTTAATTTGTGTTCTGATCATTCCTTTGTCAGGAGGGAGCATCCACTTCTGCTGACGTCTAATTTGTATGTTTGAAAGTATGGTTTCCTAACAGAAGAGTGCATTATATCTTTTAACAGCAAATCTTTATTAAATGTGCCAGCAGTAGTGGTTTTGGAAAGATGAGAAGGGACCCACTGCGGGGCAACTCAGTGAAGCTGAAAATGTAAGTTCTATGCCATTACTATTTTATTTGAATTACAAATACAGATTTTTTTTTTCCAGTCTCCAGCATGTCAGTGTATATATATGTGTGTGTTAAAAGCCAGAAGATTCAAATGAACATTACATGAGAAATATTTTATGTAGTTTGAAATTTAAAAATTGTTTAAAACCACCAAAACCAAAAGCAAAGCAAACAAAAAAACCCCCCACAACCCCAAACCCAACCTATTCTATATGTATGGATGTCGTGGTTTAACCCGGCAGGTAGCTAAAACAACCACATAGCCATTCGCTCACTCTGCTGCCCTGGTTCCGCCCCCCCCCCCCCCCCCCCCCCCCCCCGCCCCGACAGTGGGATGGGGGAGAGATTTGAAAAGAAAAAAGGTAAAACTTGTGGGTTGATATAAAGACAGTTTAATAGGACAGAAAAGGAAGATAACAATAATAGAATATACAAAACAAGTGATACACAACACAATTGCTCACCACTCGAAGCTCGGCTAGTTCCTGAGCTGCGCTGCCTCCCGGCTACCCCCCAGTTATATACTGAGTATGATGTCGTATGGTATGGAATATCCCTTTGGCCAGTTTGGGTCAACCATCCTGGCTCTATCCCCTCCTAGTTTCTTGGGTGCTCCCTGCTTCTCGTTGGCAGGGCAGTATGAGAAGCTGAAAAGTCCTTTACTGCTTGGCAACAACTAAAACATTGTTGTGTTGTCAACATTATTCTCATCCTAAATCCATAACAGCACTATACCAGCTGCTAGGAAGAAAATTAACTCCATCCCTGCCAAAACCAGGACAATGGAGTTAATTTCCTTAAATTGATCAGAGAAATGTAAAAATATATACAAATCAGGCAGCTTTGGTCATATTGGTTGAATGTTACATCATGTCAAGGCTGGAGATTTCCTTTGTCCTTAATTAAAAAAGGAAGAGAAGTGACATTGACAACTTATTTGAACTTGATCATAGTTAAACCAGAAATGTTCCACGCTGCTGAATGCTTTTAGTAAACCTTGAATAGTGATTAGAATATTTTTCTGGTCTGTTTGCTTAACAAATATGTTCTTGTAAGGACTTTGAAAAATTATGCTTACTGCTGATTGTTTCCCAGTGCAGTATCTCTGATTGAAAGAGCTTTGTGAATACTTTTGGAATCAACTAACTCACTTAAAAAGTAGTTTAGTATATTTCTTCCCTTATTCTGTGTGTTATGTCTCATCTTGAATACTACCTGTTTCCTTCTCTTACTATACTTGAGATTATATGTGTAATAGGAGTCAGTCCACTTTAGTCAAGAATTTTGACGCATCTTGAAAATGCAAGCTACCATGTGTGATTTCTAAGAAGACATCCCACTGTAAAAGACGTATGAGATGTGTCAGGCCTTCATCAGATCTTTATTCGGAAACTGCATATACACTTTCATATTACATTGAAAATGAAACAATAGTCTCAAGTCTGGGACTATATTACTTCTCCAGAAATTTTAGTACAGTTAGATGGTGCCTAATATTGTTTTACAGTAGCTTTTGCTTGATTTTGTAACAATACAGTTCTTCAACAATATGTAGGAGTTCTCAGAAAGTGGGGGAATTTCTAGCTTTTGCTGTGAAAAATAGAAGATGTTTAGCTGGGCAATTTTAATCTAGCCTCAGTGTATGCATGACTCGTGCCTTTTAGCTTAATTTTAGAAAATGCATTTGTAGCCTGATTTTTTTAGATTTCTTCAAAGTTCTAGGAGAATTCTTCACAGCAAGTTTGCCAATATAACAGTACTGGCTAGCAGTGTGATGGCTTGTGTATGACAAGTCTACGTTAGCAATTATTTTCTAATATAAATGAAATCTTAGATCTTTTAAAAATAATGTATTTGGTTTTGGAGGGTCTTGGGGATCCCGCCACCCCCCCTTAGATTTTGTTTGGATAGTTTAAGTGTGTTGAATGCTTTAGATTAGTGTCTAAGGACAACTTAAAATTAAGTTAAAGCTACAATTTGCTTTATCTATGTTGGAGCCTGGAGGGTGGTTTTTTGTTTGGGGATGGTGGGGTTTTTTTGTTTGGTTTTGTTGGTGGGTTTTTTTTACCTTTTTTTTTTTTCTTCCCTTAATGCGAGGAGTCTCACCAGGATGGCTATTATACTCCCGCTATTTTGGATTAATTTCTTCTATGGACAATTGTGTTAATGAAAATAAAATGCAACCTTTTGGAACATGTGTCTGCAAGGGAATTCCTTTGCAGTAAGTACGGTGATTTAAATTCACTCCGTGCTTTATGAAAGAGTTTTCTTACATATTTTCCTAAGACTATAATGCTTCATGAATTAGTTTATCAATTTAGGTATGAGAGTGCAAAAAATGGAGCGGGGGGAAACTTGAATATTTTTCTTCTTCTGTATAACTGACATACACTTTGTATTTATTTGAAACATTGGTAATCTTCCTTTCCTTCTCCTGAGTAATTATAAACACATTCTTAGAACTAGTTTATGATACAATTGGTTTTCCTTTCACTGGAAAGCAAAGTTGAATGTTAGTAAGATGCTGGGATTGAGACTTGAGATCTTGGTCCGTGCTCTTGCTGTGCCAGGTTGGCCACTTCTCTACACTTCATTGTTCTGTCCGTCAAACAGGAAAGAAAAATGTGTTGTGTTAGGCTGATTATGTCGGTGCCTGCCTGTTTCTGTAGTGGCTGGCTCGCCTGTGATGGATGCTGACCTCTGGCTCCATGTGTCTGTACCTACAGAATGTCTATGATGCATCCAGCCAGTTCCTTAGGGGTAGCAGTACTGGAACAGGCAGCACCTGAGGCTCATAACCTACCAGCAGAAATAAATCCTGGCCAGATAGAAAGATGGTATTAAAGTGCCCTGACCTGACAAGTCTATTTTTTCTCTTCTAGGTCAATAGGGTTTGAAAATTATCTTATTTTGTAGAGAATACTGGTACCCTAATAATCTCTTTATTTGTAAGATTGCTTAATTTGGAAGGTAATTTTCATACGGGCAGGTTTTTGTACATAGGCTTGTTTGTGGTAGTTCAATTACACTGGGAGAGGATCCTTAATGTCAGGAGATGTGTCTTTCTGAAGAACTGTGAGTGAGGAGGTGCTTGTGGGTTTTGTTTTGCTTTGTTTTTAAAGGTGAAGTTGAGACTGCCACAGGAGTATTGTTTTTCATCAGTGCTGAAATGAAACAGCTGTTTGTTCTAATTGAAAGTGTGTCAAACAGTGGTACCCAGAACTGACTAGTGAACCTCTGAGTATACTGCAGCCTCTGGCTAATTGTCTAGAATTCGCTTTCAGTGTGTTCAGCACAGCCCTGCTCTTCTAAATCATTATGTTATTACAACTCCATTTTCATCTTGGAGGGGGGGAACCTCTCATCCACAGCAAACTACAGACTGATTCATATTATGTTATCCAGAACCAAGGAATGTAGCTGACCTGCAAGTCTGGCTACGGGGTTATTCAAAATTATTTCCTCTTTCATAGTAAAATGATTTTCAAAAGAGAAACTTGAATATCTGAAAAGGCAAGCCCCTGGATAAAATCCTCTGTAAAGTTCAGGGCATGGTCTTAAAAGCAAGTAAAAATTATTCCTTTCAGTTGAGCGTGTTAGTATTATTTCTTAGGTAATACAGTACATTGTGCTTTGTATGTGCACAGGCATCTATTTTTATATACTTTTATTGTGCTTGGTAATAGCAACAGAAGGTCTTGCCCAGGAATCTGTCCAGGAATTTCATTGAAAATATTGTGGTAAACAAAGGAGATTCTATCAAAATATCTGTGTGAAATACTTGCCATGGTAAATACCTTATTTAAATGAAATCCTGGGCAATGCTGATCTATCTTTTTGATGAGTGTAACAATTTCTATAATTTTACTAATATTTTAGATGGAGAGATTGTACAAAATGTGGATCTGCGCATTGCTTAGCATGCGTAGATGTAGTGAGAGTCACCAAGGTTTTGACCTGCCTGTAAGTTCTGAGGTGACCAATGTGCCTTTTTTCCCTTCTGTGATTAATTGCAATAAACAGTTTAAGCCTCAATAATCCTGAAGCAATGCACCTTAAATTTGCTGATTGTGGTTCATGCAGACTGAAGTGTGTGGCTGTGTTAGGTCATTAGAGTAAGGCATCCTAATATGTAGTGGGATCCACAGCCTAATGCAAGAAATACATTGGGAAGGGAATATCCTATAGTGAAGAAAGGCAATTGATTGTTGAAAGTCTTAGTTACAGAGCATGTTTTTCAGCAGCAGGTCCTTACAGGATTGTTCATTATAGGAGAGTTGGATTAAAACATTGACAACACTTGGAGTGTTCTGCTTAAAGGTCTCTTGGCGTTCAGTAACGTCAAGGTACATGAATACCTTTCTCCCTTGCAGGATCTTTTCTTTGTCACTGAACCTGTTTCAGCAAGGAACAATCACATCTGGTAGCGCTGACACATTGTGCGAAGTTAGGTCTCAACCTGTTTTACTGGATGGAGGATGAATCAATTAGAAACACAAGTTTGAAAGATGTGACTTGCTATAACTTTTTTTAATTGTTTTGCTTGAATACTTTTTCATGACAGTCAAGAATGGTGTAAGGATGGCTAATCAGAGAGGTGACCAAAAAAAAGCGTAATGAAGAAAAGCAGCTGTGATTGTCCCAGCTCAGTCTGGCTAACTAGCATCTTCCACTGTCATTTCTCATTTATTTTTTGGAAGTCTGCCTCTTCCTGTGTATTGCTTTCCTTGTTGTGCATTTCAGATTTCCTTGACCTCTTCATTGTTTCAGACTTCCATCTCATTTGTCTATCCAAGGTCCATATACATATGGTTGAAACTCCTGGGATCCTGGAGTTGTCTGTTTCTCTTCAGTAAATTTCTGTGACTTGGGAACCTAACGGTCCACCCTCTTCTAAATGATACTTCTCATGATTGCTAGAAGAGATTGCTAGAGAGTAATGGAGAAGCGCTGTCCAAATCTGGCGCTGATTGACATTGTCATTTGTGTGCCAATGATCCAGGGAGGGAGGGAAGGACTAAGTGAACTTGGAAGTGCTGCCATTGATTTATCTGCACATGTTGAATTGGTCATCACCGGCAAAATAAAATTTATATATATGGCCTGCTCGGTAACTGTTATCACTAACTAGTGACTCTTTGCTGTAATTAATCTCAGATTCTCAGCCTTACTAAGGTTTGGTAGCTTTCTGAATAATTATTTGTAAAAATTATAAATTAATTTATTATGAGCATCACTAGAACACAACAGAACTTTGATGTTATTTGATATAAAGAAAAAAGTGAGCTCATGCCATCCTCTGCACTTGTACTTTAATTAATAATCACTTTCCTTTTCTGTACAAGATTAATGCAGTAACTGCAGTTGTTATAGATGCTGTAATGCTTTAACTAGATGTATTCAAAGGTTTTATGGCAGAAGGAGGGGCTGGACAGAAACCTATTCTTGCTTTATGGCTTATAAAGCTGTAAAATGTTTTCAACAATTAAAAAAGTCCCCCCCAGGCTGAGGTTGGAAGGCACTTCTGGATGCCGTCTGGTTCAACCCACCTGCTCAAGCAGGGATACCTGAAGTGAGTCACTCAGGGCCATGTTCAGTCAGGTTTTGAGAATCTGTGTGGTTGGAAACTCTACAATCTCTCTGGGCAACATATGCCAGTGTTTGAACATTGAAGAACCCCAACGGTTTATTCTTAAAAAAAAATCAGGAGGAGAGGAAAGTCTGATATGTTTTCCAGTACTTTTGTAAGAGGAGCAAAATTTCTCAATTTTAACAGAGTATAAGCGTTCCATAATGTTAACTGTACATCAGTAGGTGTTAGCAGAGGAATATTTGTGAACTGGCTGCCTTGCACGGCTTCCTTTAATTTTCTTGATTTTTCTTTTAAACTCCATTTTATTTGTTCTCCCTTCCAGACGCAGATTCAGTATCTAGTTAGTTGGAAAAGAAGGCTGATATTTAGCTGTCAGCCATTTGAAAATAATAAAGGCAGTCTTCTAGAAAATGCTTTCATGGATGCGTTTTTTTGGTGTGGGGTTTTTTTTTTTTTTAGCTATCTAAATAGGAGACATGGAAATGTGACTGTGTATTTTATTAAAATTTCTCTGTTCTCTTTTTTCCAGGTCTGCTATTTCTGTTATGCATATCCCAGTTATGAGAGGCTTTTTGTGATTTCTGAGCTTGGTGCTGTCAGCCTCATGTGAACAAACTAAAACGAAAAGCAAGAAAAACAAAATGCCACGGAGAAGGAAAACTGGTGGGAGTCCTTCTCGGAAGAATGACAATTCTGACAGAACTGCTGTTGCTGTATCCCAAGGGGACCCAAGCCACTCAGTGTCACAAGCAGTGCATAGTATCAATAAGGAAGAGCTCTTCAACAGCATGTCAGAGATGTTTTCTGACCTAGATCCTAGTGTGGTTTATATGGTTCTGTCTGAATGTGATTTTAAAGGTAAATAACATACAGTTGGCATTACAGTTTTATTCCCTACACAGACAGCTCTTAATTAGGGTGACTCCAGAAAAGTTGCCGTGGATGTTGCAACTGTATTTGTGAGTTTAGCTTTTAATGAGTAGGTGAGTCATAATATTTTGAAATTTTATAGCTCCTTCCATGCAAGATTTTCCAAGTTTGACAATGTTTCTGTGAGGCTGGTAATTTGCAGTAGCAGTGGGCTCCATAAATGGAGGTACAGTTTAAGTGGCTTGTTCTGTGACACAGAGCAGGCGGTGGTAGAGTTCTCAGGAGAATCTGTTTTTTTCCAATTAGCTTCTGTGCTGTATCTGCTAGATGCATACGCTGTTTCTGCAGGAGGGGTATTTTATGTTCTAGATCACAATTTTTTAAGACAGTGGTATACAGCGTGTGGTCCTGGCAGCATTTGTTTTTCCTTAAATACTTGAATTGAGATTTTTTTGTTTTACTTTCTATTTTGCACTGTCATGTTGTCATCTCCACCGAGGATTAGTTTTTGCCTGATAAATTCTGTTTGTCATGTGGAATTCTTTGCAGCCTCGCTTGGACTGTGTTTCTCCCTCTGTATTCTGCCAAGCTACATACCCACCTCTCCTGACAGACTATTATCATGTCTGTGCCCAGTCCTTCCCATGCTTTTGTGGTTTTGAAATTCTTCTATATACATGTTAATTCACTTATAATAAAAGTAATGAATGAGATTCTGGATAGCAACATCTAAGGAGTTATTTGGCAGGAAAATAAGTAATATATGGAGCATTTTAATCAATCTGTATTCATATGATTAGATGTGATTGGCTGAGATTTTTCTAAGACTATTTGCAAAGGCGGCAGAGGTTGGCATTTTTTTTATATGTATGAAAGCTAGGTAGCCACTGAAAAGACTGCTTTTATTGCTGTTTTACCTTACCTAAATTGTACGGAGTTTATAACTTAATAGCTCTTGTGTGTTATGATTGTTATACCTTTTAAAATTGTAATTGGTGGAATTACTGATTCATTGAACTCTTAATCAGATTTACCTTTATCAAAATAACAGATTTATCTAGAAGCTTATTGGAGAATTCAGTAAACATGCTGAGTTCATTGTTGTGTTGTGTTATTAACAATAGTTTAAAAATTGAAAGATAAGCATCTTTTCATATGAGTAATAGTAAGTTGCTATCATATAGTAGAGAAGATGGAAGGACAGGATTTTATTTAACGTGTGCAGAAAGAGTTGCACTTCAATGAACTTAGACTTTTTGCTACACTGGCTTTCAGGAAAACAGAAGCTTAGCTTTAGGAGTCAGATAATTCTTATGCCAGGTTTTCATTTTATTCACGTTGATCACAGGCAACCTGTACTCCATTTAATGGCTTTACAAAGAATTAATGCAGATACTGGATTTTTCAGGCTATATTAAATATGACATTTTCAATTGGGTCTAGCCATAATAAGCATACTTTGCATACTTCTATCTCTTTAGTCCTCAGTAGTGTTTTTCAGTTCATTTTACACTATTTCACCTAGATGAGACAGGTTAGAAATAAGTATCCATTCAAATACCCAGTTCTGATTTTTTTTTTCCAGTTAAACTTAATAATTTTTAGACACTATTTCCTTAGTATTTTTATGCTTACTAGGTTATTATTTTGCGATATGTCTGTATTGAGTTCTGCCTTTACCTCTAATGAGAAACAGATCAAGGGAGTTGCAGAAGGTGTGTTAAAAGATGAATTGGTGAACTTTCTTTTGGTTGTCTCTTTAGTTGTGATAAATAGTCCTTCGAGTAAAAAAAAATTGCATTCACATCAGCTTGTGTTTGTTCATTTGACCATGCTTTATCGTCTTTACTGTATTCAACAGTAGAAAACGCTATGGATTATCTGCTAGAGCTGTCCACCCATGCCAAAGGAGTAGCAGCTTCAAAAACCTTGGGTTTTGATTCAGTAGCATCATCACTAGCTCTTGTTAATCAGCAAAGATCTGTTGCAAGTGAAAGAATGGGAGAAGGTACTGCAGAACAAAGTAGCTCTGAAGAAGAAAAAGAAAAGGTCCTATCACCTGATGTGCAGCTGACTGAAGAACTGGATTCCTTAATAGAAAATGTCTTTCAGAGATACAGCTTGAGTGATGAGTTGCCTAATTCTGTGAATGACCAAATAGTACATAAGCACTCTGTGGAACATGATGGCTTTAATGAATTTCCTGAGTGGGAAAAATCTGAGTCAGGTTGTGATGTCCTACTTTTTCCACAGCAAACAGGGACAAATTATGAGGTTTTAGAAAATTTGTGCTGTTCTCAGCCACCAGTGAGTCAGCTGAGTGCCCAGATAAGCTCGGTAGCTGCATCAGACACTTTTGCACAGGTATTGGAAGATTCTGATTTGTCAGAAATATGTGTTCAACATGATGTAGCTTCAGAAGTCTATAAAAAGTCGAATGGAGAAATATCATGTGGAAATTCTGAACAGACACAGGATACTGTTTTGGATCAAAAAAGTGTGACTGCTGCTTCTGGTGAGTCCTCCCAAAGACCTCTGGAACTTGGAGTATCTGTCACTGGAAATCCTAATTCACAGTCCCTGGAACAGCACGAAGAGGTAGTGACTGTCTTTAACAGCCCCCAGGACACTTCTCTTCCAGAGGCGTATGTCTCTCTTGAAACATCCGGTTTCAAAACACCAAAACCTGCAGATTTTCAGCAAACTGAGCAGGATTGTAACTTAAATTTTTCTACAGCATCATGTCAACCTCAACAACACTGGAATCTCATGGCTCCTGTGTTTTATCCATCCAGTGGAAGTCGCAGCTTTGTAACTCCTGTGGCTATCAGTCCAGGGCAGTGGAGACCTGTTTCAGACTATAGGACTTTGGAAAAAGGACTCTTTTTTCCCTCTGCAGTGGTTTCAAATGCCTGGGATGGCAACCCTTCTCTGAAGGTATGGGGAAATCAAGATAGAAACTCAAAATTGAACCTCTCGCAAGCACAGCAGCCACCTGTTTGTCACATGATGAGAAAAAAGATGCACCTTATAGGTGAAGTTCTTGTTCTTCTCAGAGGTGTTCCGGGATCAGGAAAATCATATTTGGCAAGGTAGAACATCTATATTGTGAGTTTTTGAAAGAAATTGCGTAATTGTGTACAGGACTTAGTGCAGGCAGAGACAATTTTCTGACATTTGTAAATAGTTACGCTTATACCTTAATTGCCAGCTACATGGTACATGCAGCATGTTAAGTAATAATTGCAGAGAGCTGAGTTGCTTGCAGCTCCTTGACCTCTAATGGAAGTTTAAATACGAGGTGTTAGCTTTAACTTCTGTCGCTGGCCAAAGGAGTTTGTCAGCAGAGGATCATGGCAGTAGGTCTGCTGTGTTCTTCCAGTCCCTGTTTATTTCAGATGTTTCCTTCCAATAACATGGACGGAAACATGCCAGCTCTTCATAGGCAGTAATTCCTCTTCCACTGTTGGAATTCTTTTGTCTAGGTAGTACGTGTGGAGCTTCTTGGGTTGAATCTTGATTTCTTTCCTAACTCTCCAAAAGCCTAGATTGAGCTTGGACTCCTTTGGCTGGCACCTGAAATATTTGGTGCAATTAAGACTGTATGTGTATTTGTCAGTGTGAAAGTATGTCACTAGGTGTAGATGGAAAAATACCTCCCTTGTTTTGAAACGAACCTTGTAGAGAACCACCGTCAGCTCTTTCCCCTAGATATCCTCAGCCTTTGGAAATGGAGCACAATTACTATAGATCATCTTTGCTTGGAGGGTGATTATTTCCCCCCCCCTAAATTTGATGCTTCCATTCCAAATAATCTTGGTTTTGTGCAAGAGACTAAATACATATGTGTATGGTAGCAGATGTCAGGGCTGGGGAGGAAAAGGGGAAAAGCTATTTACTTCTTGATCTTTCACAGGACTTTGCTTGAGGATAACCCAGGTGGCATCATTCTTAGTACTGATGATTACTTTTATAAACATGGACAATACCATTATGATCCCGATTGCTTAGGAGAAGCGCATGACTGGAACAGGAAACGAGGTGAGAAATAAATAAGAGATTATTAGCTTGCTTTTTTACAGTTCAATGCTTGTGTGCTGTTTAAAAAGCTGCCTGTCTTGTAATGCCTGTGTCACAAGACAAGCATTTATCCCATCATAGAAATATTTTTTAATATGGGTGTGGAGAAAGAATATGAGCACAAACTCAGAAGTCAGCTGTCTATCGTGTGTTTTCCAATTAAAAATCCCAGTGTCTTTGTCAAAAGATTGTTTTGTCCTCAGATTTCATCATGGTATGTATTTTGGGTTGTGTCCCATTTCTGGAGTGTTAATTTGTACCATCTCCCAGAATTATTTCTTCTGAGATGAGCCATTATATATGCATATGCAATAAGTAGTGAGGATGTTGATACAAATAACACACAGATATTTTCCTGCTCTTGATTTTTTTTTTTTCTCTTGAACACTAAATTACTGGCAAATTTAAAACAAAATTATAAGAGCAAGATAGAATAAACGATTTTTTCCCATAATCGGTGTATTTTTTTATAGTGGCTCCCACTAAGCTCAGCATAGAACAACTCTTTTTAAGCTTTTATTTGCTAAATTTGAACCATGATCACTTTTCTGCTGTCAAATTTCTAGCCAGTGGAGAAATGGGTTAATAAGAAATGCGTGTTTCAATGATAACTTTGATTGTTCAGATGCATCGTAACATAGCTACAAAAACATGGTGCTGTATCTCAAAGCTAGTGATTCTAAACATTTCATTACTGTGTATTTAAATTACAATAATTCTTTTGATTTTTCATATTTTATACAGTTTACAGAGTGGACTAATCTTAAGACTGTTATAAAGCCAAGAATTTTGTATGCAACAAAGAAGTCCACTTTAAGGTGATCATGTAGTTTTTTTTTAGTTTAATTTTACTGATTGATTAGTCATCTTGGTGCATTTTACATCTGCATTTTCATTCCTTGATTATCATACATACGTTAATTCAAAAGAATAATGCCGTATCTCAGTAGCTTTACATGTGAGGGGGGGATTTATAAAATAAGAGGGCCTTGAAACAGATCAAACTGTGGCAAGAGTTCTTTACACAGCGGTTAATCATTATGGATTGCCTACTTAAAAAATACTACAAATTTAGAGAATTAATACAAATGTTACATGTCTGCCTTATTATAATGAAATTAACTTTATCACATTCTTTTGTACACATGTGTCTTTCAGCCAAAGAAGCATTTGAAATGAGAATCTCTCCTATAATAATAGACAACACAAACATACAAGCATGGGAGATGAAGCCTTATGTTACTTTGGTAGGTATTACAACTTGATCGATGTGAAGAGGGATTATTGACCAGCATGGCAACAACATATGTTTTAAAATGGGATTGTCTTTCTCAGTCTAGCTGTTATTCTACAAGGAAGTCTGGAGTCAAAAAAAGTGTTACATGGAATCGTATTACCCAGTGTCGTATTCTGTGTGCATCTTGAGTATTGACCTGGCCTAGTTTCCAAGTGACAAAGCCAAATGCTTTGCACTTGGGAGTAAAAATAAATATTGCTGAGGAAACTGAATTCTGTTCCTCTTTTATATGATTGGTAAAATTCTAAGCTACTTTTAAAATATAATCAGCACTAATTAATAAGAGTGATGTTTGATGCTTGACAAAACTTGAAAACTCAGTCTTAGTTTCATCCTAAATATGATCTAGAGGCAGATACCAGCTGAGCAGTTGGAGGGCTAGAGTTATCAAATGTTGCTAGCTTGCTTGAAGTTAGGCAGATTTACTGAATACTTCTCATTGAAGTGATGTAATCAAAATAATGCACCTGCACTGTTTTGTTAGTTGTGTAGTGCTTTTATTTAGTGACTAAAAGTGACCAGTTTAAAGAAGCAGGCTATACATGTTGTGTGCTTTTTCATATAAATAAGAAATGGGTGATATGGCTTGCTCTGTTTTATTTCTGTTTTGTTCAGGCTCAGCAGTTCAAATACAAAGTCATGTTCCGAGAACCAGACACTTGGTGGAAGTTTAAACCAAAAGAACTTGAAAGGTAAGAACGTAAAGAAAAATTCCATGTTAGATTGTATATCTTTCACAGTCTATAAACTGTGATTTTTCAAAAGGTATCGCTTTGTACAGTGGCTGGTGAAGTAGCAAGATATCAGTCAAGATTTTTGCGATAATAAGTAGCTTTTAAATATTTTTTTCTACAATATTAGCTTTTGTGGGATTTTATATGTATTATGAGATCTTTTTCTGTGACTTTGTTCTAATTACATACAAAATATGCCATTAGCAATAGATAGCATGTAATATTTTCATGGTTGCAATTCTTCTGCATTTAAGGTACAGTGACTGCTCCTTTGGATTTCTGAGGTTGCAAAAATTATGTCAGGTTGGGGCTGTGTTTGCATCCAGCTGCTCTGTTGCCTTATTTGAAATGTTTCTGCTGTCACTAAGTTTAAGGCAATCAGCACCTCATGGCCTGAGAGGGACAAACCCCTGTGCATCACCATTGTTGTTTACCTCTTCTTTAGCAGGACCTTCTACACAGTCATAGAGCCATTACTTAGAGCCAAAATAAGCAAGATGTAAACCCTATGTAAGTGAATAATAAGGTAGCTAGAAAATTGGCTGGATGTCAGGTTCAAAGGGTATCAAAGTGGTTCAAAGCCCAAGAGGAGGCTGATGTCCCTTTAGGATGAATACTAGGGCCGCTACTATTCAATGTATTTTTTTATAACTTGGATGTTGGGACAGAGTGCACTCTCAGCAGATTTGCAGATGATAGTGAATTGAGCAAGAGTAGTTTGTTCAGCCTTAAGAGGAGAATGTTAAGGAAGGGATCATATTGTTGTCTATAGCTACCTTTTGAGAGGTTAGAGAGAAGACTAAGATGATCTCTTCTGAGAATTGTGCAGGGATAGGACAAAACAGACATAAGCAAATTGGAACTTCAGAATTTTTGATTACATAAAAGAAAAAAACCCAAAACTGAGGGTGGTCAGGCACTGAAAGAGTTTGCCCAGTTTGAAAGAGTTTGTAACCTTTCAGTTATTTGGGATATTCAAAATTTGACAAGACAAAGCTCTGGGCAACCTGATCTAGCTCTACCTCCTCTGAATAGGAGGTTGGACTATGTGACCTCTAGAGGACCCTTTCAATGTAAGTTATTTTGTGATTTTATAATATCAGTTGTCATCTGAATTTGCATGCCTAGCTTAAGGTTGACCACTTTTCAAGTGAGGTTAAGGAAGATTATTTTCTTTCCTAAAATAGAACTTAAACATTTTCTCCTGTACATTCACTTTCTGTTTCGCCATCCTTGGTGGGATTCACTTGTTCGAGGTGGAGCTGCTGCAGAGCACATTACTAGTTGGTATTTAGCAGTCAGTGAAAATTTCTAGTCAAAGGTTGTCCAAAATAATAGCTGAAGAGGTTTTCCTCAAGGAGTTCTTAGTTTAGCAAAACCAGAGAAGGAAGACTGAATTCAGAAATCTTCCGTAGCTAGTTTGATATCCTGCATCACTGTCAGGATCTGATATGGTGTGTTTCTGATACTTATTTGAAGAAGATGCATTAATGGTACAGTTTTAGATTTTAGTATTTAGGCAAACATCCTATTGCAGAACAGGGCCACCAGGTGGAGTGGAGAAGTCAAGTGGAGCAGCAATATGTCTGAGGTACCCTGTTTGGAATGCCTTAGTGCATGGATACAGAAAGAATTGCTGTTTCACTGCTTTTTCCCTGTCCCCCCCGAATTCCCTGGTTAGTCTTGCTGTAAACTTATTATCATTAAATTATTATTAAATTATTCTCTTCTCTTGTTGTAATATACAAATCTGAAATGTTTCTTTTTCAATTTTTTTTTAATTCATAGGCGAAACATTCATGGTGTATCTAAAGAAAGGATCAAAAGAATGTTGGAACGGTATGAACGCTGCCTTACTGTTAGTTCAATATTGAATTCTTCAGTCCCAGAAAAATCAGAAGCTGCTGGCTGGAGTGAAGATCCTTGTCAGGAGGAAAGCCATAGGTTAGATTCTTTTACTAGCTTTGTAGTCTCAAATAAAAGGCTAAAAATTCAAACTTCATAGCAACAGAACGTGGATAATGCTGCTGAACAGTGAATGCATTAAAAAGACTAGTTAAATAATAAAAAGAAATACAGTACACAATTTTCTTAATTTTTAAGAATGTCAGCATTTCTAGGAATGAGCAGTCAAGAGATCTAGTCAACCCAGTATGGGGGTGTGTTACTTTTCAATAAGCCAGTCTTGATTGACTTTCTCTTATCTTCAAAATGTGCTGTTGTATGTATGTTGTAGATACAAAACACTTAAAATCTATAAAATGCTTTTCAGAAGAATGTATTCACAAATACCAGCAAATTACTGAGTCTGTGTGTTGGTATTAGATGATATCTTTGTGGTAGAAGGTGAATTCTTCGTACAGTAATAATGAGTTATTTACTTGCTCTTGAATATATTTAATTTAGACTTGTCTAGATTTATGTTGGTTGTATACACGACTATTTTGTAGTGGCTAATCTGAATAATGCTGCATGTGCATTATAATAATGCGTAGGAAACCAGATATTATTGTAGTTATTTCATTTAGGTTTTGCGTGCTTAATGCATTTGAAATGAAGTGGGTACTGATAATTAATGGCATGTAGTTGATTGTGAAAAATGGGATGACAAGAAATGGCATGTTCTCTCCTAGTTAACTTCTGGACTTTCTTTAGCATTGAGCCATCAGGAGAGAGTAACAGTCATTAAATAAAAGCGTATTTACCAGGTTTGCTGATCTGAAGGAGGAAATGTCTGGCAGTAGAGTGCTTCAGTACATAACTGAATGCTGGGAATGGGGGAAAATAGACTCCTGAGAAAGTATTCTTAGCCTCCTGCTGAAGTAGAAAAGGGATGCCTACCAAGGAAAGTTCCGCTTTGCTTACCTCCTTCTTTTTCATAAAGGAGTGTTGAGTTTAGGGCTGAGTCATCTTAAATTTGTTTTCCTCTCACTAGAGTTCTCCAGCTGGATGTTTAGTGTCCTAAAAGGTGGTTTCTGGTCTGTAATTTGAAAATAGTAAATAACCAAGCCAAAATTAAAACTGTGCACAAGTGCTTAAGGTTTGAAATGGGTTTATCTTTAATTCCAATTTGTCTTTCAGAAAGAAAGAGGCACATTCTGATGTAAATGAAGAAAAACCTTTTGCTTCTGATGTGGAGCCTCATGAATTAGCTGAAGATGATAAAACTTTTCCCAGTACTTCTCTAACATTAGAAAGTAACTGTGATCCTGAACATTTTCAGAAAGAGGAAAAAGAAATGGAAAATAACTCAGTGGAAGACAATTCTGGGAACAGCACTGTTAAAGATGACTTGGATGTTTGTTTATCAGATTGTGTAGAAAAAGAACTGCCCTTGGAGAAGAAAGAACACAAGGAAGAGAAAATTGAAAAAAAACCTGAAACAGAAATGGATAAGATTGATGTGACCACAACTGAAGAGACTGTGTGCTTGCATACAGGAGGCGTTGAGGAACACAGTGATAATAACATTCTCAAAGTTCAAACTGAAGTTGAACAATCTGGCGAAATACATGCAGAACCAAAATCAACACAAAGTAGTAACATAGTGGAACCAAGCAGTTCAGCTTTTGACACATCAGGAAAACCAGAGCTACTAAACTTTCTGGGTGACTGGCCTATAGAACAAACAATGGGACAGAGAATCAAAAGAGCTAGAAGACTAGAAAAATCTTCTCTGAAGAGTGATAAGGAAGATAAAACTCTCAGTCAGCAGCATCCTGAGTTAGGTAAAGAGCAAGCGGGCCTGCCTGGGACCTGTACTGTTGAAAAAGGACATGAGGAACAAAATCTAGCCTCTAGCTGTTCCTCTGTTAGTTCAGATAAAGTTACACTGGAATTACAAATGATAGGACATTGGCCTGTCTCAGGCTCATTAGAACAGAGACAACAAAGGTCAAGGAGAACAAGAAAGACAAGTCTAAATCAGTCTGATGAAGGTAGAAATACTGAAGGTGATGTTAATAGAAATGCTCTTGAGACTGTAGATGTGCTTCGTGGGACACCTGTGAACACTGCAGAGCAACCGGATGGAAAAGGTTTGCATATGCACCAACCTGAAACAGTAGCTAGTGAAACAGTAGGTGAGAAAAAAACCCAGCAAAATAAGAGAATGAGGAAACATCACAAATTAGCTCTCACTTTTACAAACAACAATTTGCCCCATCCCAAAGAAGAGGAACACTTGTCTATGCTTAACACAGCAGAAGAGAAACATGACACGTGCTTGTGTAGACAAAAAAGTAGCCATTCACAGACTGAATCACAGGACTTTGCTCTCCTGTGGAGATTAGAAAAGAAAATGCTTTTTCCTGTGACTACCAAAGTATTGCATGGCAGACTAGATGGCTTCAAACCCAAAGATGTAGATAATGCCTCAGATTCTCAGCAAAAAATACCCTATCGAGTTACATATGATAAAAGTACATTTGTGGAAGAAAGTGAACTTATCAATGTTGATGAGTCTGAAAAGCTAAATATGCTATGTAAGCTCTTTGAGTCTGTTTCATTTGAAGCTCTGAAAGATCTGTATGAAAGATGTAACAAAGACATAGACTGGACCACAGGCCTACTGTTAGACTCTGATGAAAGGTTATGCCAAGATGTTGATTCTGAATGCTTTCAAGTAAGAGAAGCTGAGCCAGTTGTCGCAGACCTTGATTTCAAGGCAAGTACAAATTACGGTGAGAGTCTCAAAGGCTGCGAACGAACGCCACAAATAATTGGGGCTGGTGATATCTCCGAGCCTTCAGATGACAAGAACTCATCACTCAGCGTTGCAGAAAGTAGGGCTAACAAGGCAATTGTAACAGATGCTGATGTGGCTGGCTTGTTGACTGCTACCTCCTTGAATGATTTGGCACAACTGAAAAAGTCTGGAGATGCAGCCCCTAGAACTGACACAGGCAGCTCAGCCTCAGATATCATTGAGCCATCCATTTCAGGAAACCAGAAGATAGAGTCTGAGAGTCCTGGTGAAGAAACTATAAAGAAGCCATCAGTCTTACAACTTGAGGCAGGTTTATGTATACCCATGACTTTGCCTCACGGTCGTAACACAACTTCTACCAATTTGAAATTGGAATTAAATAATGAAAGTGACAGTAACCCTTCAGAAAGCAATGCGGAGAATTCCAAAGTGACTGCTTTGTTCCTGGAAACAGGTCATGCACCTCTGGTGGGTCCTAGGAGTGATAAAGAACTGGAAACAGATAAAGAAACCCAGGGGAGTTCCAGGGAGATATGTGGTAAAGAAGAAATTGAAACCCCAAGCTGGGATGAAACTACAGGCAAGATACAAAGCCCTATACCAACATCACGTGCAGCCTTCAACATAGATTGCCTAGAACTAACATTACCTCCTGAACTGGCACTCCAATTGAAAGAAATATTTGGGCCTGTTGGCATTGATGCAGGTATGGGCATAGTTCTATCCTTATTTTTATGGAAAAAAACCCCAAAAACCCAACAACTTGGGTAAGAAAACCTTTCTTTGCCTGTGTTTTTTTCCCTTTGTGCTTGATTTTTAGGGAACAGATTTGCACAATTCCTCATGATACTGTTGTTTTCTTTTGTTAATCCAAAAATGGAACTGAGTGGCAAAAAATACAAATGCAGTAGTGCTACCTTCTGCCTTTGTCTTTTTGTATATGTGTTGTACTTTAAAAGCATAAGAAAATATATTGGCTTATTTGCATTTTGAGCAACAGGCCTTTGAGCCTATATTGAAACTCTGAAGGGATATGAAGATGCAAATTATGACTGGGTAGGAAAAACGAAAGAAAAAAGAATGCTTTAGGCATCAGTTAAATTGAGGAAGGAGAAGATGAATGGTTTAGAGAGAATATAAAGTGCGATTATACTTAAAAAGTTAGACTGATAGAAAAAGGAAGAAAACATAAGGAATACATAGCTTGTTTGTTTTCTCTCTTTTCTTTTTCTTTTTCTTTTTTCTCACTTCTCCTGAAGATTACTTGATGTGAAACCCAGATACCTGATTTATTGGTGGGTCTGACTACTGGCCTCTTTGCCATCCATGCCGACCTCCTCCAAAAAAATGGTTTGGATAGTGGGAAGGTGTTTTATTGTGTCTGAAATATGCCCTGCCTTTTTATTTGATACATATGTACTTCTTGCCTTTTTATTTTTGAAGGGGTGAGAAACAGTATCATACAGATCTTTTAGTGAAAAGATGTATCATTATGATACCATGATAATTCCTGCCATTTCCTTTAAAGTTAGAGGGGACACTTGGAGTTTGCCTCTCTGAGTTTGTGTGTTTGAAAAGAGGGATGTGACTGCTGTTGGGCAGTGACAAGTATGTTGTGTTACATAGAAGCAGTTGCCTGTGGATTGTAATAAAATAGAGGGAATCACAGTTTCACAAATGAAACTGTGGTTGGAAATTAACATTGGCTTTGTAAAAGAAGTTTCTGCTAGAAAAATGGAAAAAAGGAGGAAAAAGGTAGTTGTTTGGGTAGTCATATTTCAACAAGATGCAATTAATGTTAACTTTTTTTTTTCCTACCCTTTCTGAGTTTTTGAACATCAGATAATGACTTCTGTATGGAATGCCTTTTTTTTTTTTTAAACTTGGCAGTTGCTGAAGTTTTTTTCAGACATGACAGTTTGTGCAGAATCCCCAGAATTCAAATTAATAAGTCTAGGCAACTGTACTTTTAATTGCTTAGATAAGTTTCTATAAAATGCTTTAATATATATTTTCTTTTTTCCATAAGGATCACTAACTGTTGAGGATTGTGTGGTTCATATTGATCTGAATTTGGCAAGAGTGATTCATGAAAAATGGAAAGAATCTATTCTGGTTAGTAGATTTCTTGCTTATGATAGGGTATGGCATACCTGTGCTTTGTCAGACCATTTGCCGCCTTATGTGTTAGTCTAAATGGGTAAGATATAAGTAACTTTGCAGGAACAATGATAAAATACAATAGTAGTTTGTAAAATATGTGGAGTGTATCAGCATGTCATAATCATCAGAGCTGTTGAAAGACAGTTTAAGGGATGAAGAAATGACATGTCATGGCTACCTTATCACAAAACCAAGATTCTTAAAAAAGAAGGATCATAATGCACAATTTCACTACAAGATTGATCAAAAATTCCACTGGCCAAAAATAATTACTGGCCTTTTGACATGTAAGAAGAGTTCTTTTATGAATAATTATGTATACAAAACATCTCCATCTATGTTAATTGAGAAGAGTTCTCTAATCTCTGTTCCTTCACAGCCTTGTAAAACTTGGAATCCTTTTTGGCAAAATTTTTGTTTGGATTATTTAATTAAGGTTATGAAATCTTAGCAGCAGGGCATGTTCCTCTAGTTTGATGTTATTTTCAGATAGTTCTATCTTTTAAACTTCACTTCTCAATTATTTTTCTTAAATATATTTCTTTTAAAATACCCAATCTTTAAGAAATAGTGTGAGACGTTATTTTGAAGCTGGTTTACTTAGAAGCTAACACTTGCGAAGTCTTACTGTAAAATTTATAGTTTGCTTACAACAGTCATGGTTTTACTGTTTTTATTTAGAAGCGTCAGAGGAGAGATGAATCGTGTAAGTTGTCTGCAGAAGGTATGTTATGTATTTCTCTTCATTGTAAAAATACTTAATTCTCATTATAAAAATATTTAATTCTTTGAAACTTCAGTAAGGTTGCAAATATTGAAAAATCATGGGTTCGTTTATTAAGCTAAGCTTTTATTTGTTGTACTTGGTTTCATTTACTATTCTCTTACGGAGGTGTGTGTGGGAAGAAGTTAATTATAAGCAGAATCACTAGTCTCAGGTAGATGCAAGGAAAAAGCCTATCATTTTGCGTACTTCAGAGAACTTAGAGGAGCTGTGGCTTGATCAGACAGCTGTTTGGTAGGACTTCTGTAATCTCCGTGGCAAGAAAATGTGTGGCCAGAGAATTACTAGCCGAGTAAGATTTCTGTAGATGAGGGAAGGAGGTCAGGAGTACAACATTCACATGTTATTGTCCTTGTCAGAGGAACTGATTGTAGCAGAAAGATGTACATCCCTGTTCAAAAAGTGTTAAAATCTCTGGCAATCTAGTTTTCATTCAGCTTCCAGAAGAAATGTCCCTGTATAGCAGAACCACAGTACTCTTGCATGGGACCTGGGTGAAGACGGATTGCAGTGTGGGTGCAAACTCTCCACCTGAATGACCAAACAGCACTGTTGGCATTAACTCCTAGAAGTGCAAAACGAGATTGTTAAGCATCTGTCCTTAAGTTGTAGAGGAAAGGCATGTAAATGCATGAGTCAATAGTTCTCTTATAAAAGCAAAGAAATCTCCCCACTTCACGTATGTGCAAGGTAGTTTACAGCTGTAAGATATGTCCTGGCACTTGAGAACTTGGTCAGGGAGTCTGATGGTTTTGCTTTTGTTTTACAAAGTAGATAAAGATGATCAAACAATCTTTGGAAAATAAAAGTGAGAAAGGTGAAAACAATGTGTTGTTTTATGTTTTAGCATTAATAATATTGTTTTAACAAAACCCAAACCATCTAGGTTGAAAAACGTAATTATTTTGGCTTTGCTTGTACAAATAAGATAATAATTGCTTTATTTGCCACCTCATTTTTATTGCTTTTGAAGGTCCTACTGTGATTCAGCAAATAGATACAGATGACTCAGAAATGCTGTTATCTCAGAATGCAGACAGTAAAATACAGAAGAAAAAAATGAACTGGATTTCGGGCTCATCTAATGACATGCAGACTAAAAATCCAGCAACATCAGATGTTTTTCCTTTTATGGATCACTGGAATGCTCAGATTCAGAAAGTTTCTCTCAGACAAATAATTTCTGAAGAAATAGCTATGCAGGAGAAACAGGACATGGTATGGATAGCACCAGGTTTTTTATGTACTTTAAATTTGTTACTACTAACGAAGCAAAATATGTCTTATCTGGTGACTCATCTTTGTGCTGCTGATTACAGCCTGAATTCGTGAGACAAATGCATGCCAATTTATATTGTTGATTACTGTGATACAGGAGTCAGCTTGTGGTAGATGTTTCTGTTTCAAAAATATAAATCTCATTTTAAAATGTAATATTTTGATTGTTTCATAAATAGATCATGGTGCATTTCACTCTATAGGTTAGCGTTTGTATTTGGTTGAATTGTTTTTTGATTGCTCACTTTAAAGCAAAGAGAGATGATCAGCGTGATTTCAAACACTTTTTATTGGGAAAGCAATATCGAGAAAAGTTCTTACATAGCTCCATGCCTTGTTTGTTCAGAAGTGGATTGAATTAATTTTAATATTTTTTTGTAAGGAGAACCTACGACATTCCTAACAGATGAGACATTCAAAGTAGTACTTGAGGTTAATGTCAACGTGTTTCTGTACCCACTTGTCAGAAAATAGTATTTTTTTTAAAAGGATTTTTATTAATTCTGTACCTTCCACACAGTTCCCATGGCCTGTGGTTGGCGTGGGCATAACACTGCCCTCTACTGCCCGGCAGTTGTTCAGAACAGACACTTTTTTTGTAATTGTCCCTGATAAGTAGCTGTCCTAAAAAAGAGCAGCTTTGTTTCTACTGGTATGAAAAGTTGGATGGATTAGCCTGTACTTTGAAAGGATGGCTTGGGGATTCTTTCTTTGAACTGCATGTCTGTGGCTTACTGATAATAACAACTGCGAAGTCCACAGCTTTATTTTCAGTTTGGATTCATGGATCTTGGCTTTGTTTTGACTACTTTTTTTTTTTTTAATCTGAGTGTTGGAATGATCAGTCCACTTTATTCTGGGGTTAATTGTTTTCTTCTCAGCATGACTTCACAAATATGAATATTTATTACAGTACAGCTTCAGATACATCAAACCAAAATTGTTCACCCTTTTTAATAATAAAATGTTGTTTCAGTCCCAGACCCTCAATATAGAGTGATGGACTTTGCACAAGCTTAGCATTGGACAGGGAATGCATTCCAAAACTTAAATTCCCCTTAAAAAAATCCTCCTTTTGCTTCGTCCAAATTATGAGGGGACCTCCAGCTGAGTCACTTCAAATGACTGCAGAGCATTGCAGTGGTGTAGAATACAACTCACTTGTCCCTACTTTATTCTCATCAAATCAGTGTGGCAGGCTGATATGATATGTTGTCATTGCTGTGGGTGCACACCTACTGAGTGGATATTTTTTAAATCTTAGCAAATAACAGTAAAGTTGGATTGGCTCTGTTCTTAATATATTTTGTTCTAATTGAGAACTTGTAATATTTTTCCTTTGTCTTCTGAGTAGAATCGTGTTCCTTCTATGGCTAGAAAAGACTGTGCTGCTAAACTAAAGGAGAAGCAACTTTTCGAGATGTTTCCAACTATTAATCAAAATTTCTTAATGGATGTCTTCAAGGACAACAAGTAAGAAATCTTTTAAAGTTCTTTGTAAAAAGGGTACTCGGTAATACTCTATAGTGCACAGTTACTGTCTTAAATATTAAGAGTTAAGGTACTGCTAAAGAACGGCTTTTTCCAAACTAGCATGGGTTTTGTAGATCTAAATAAAGGCAAAGCTAGCTGGTCTTAAAAGCAAAAAGGGCATAAAACCTCGATGTGTTTCTTTTCTTTTCTCTCTCTCTCTTTTCTCTCTCTCTCTTTTCTCTCTCTCTCTTTTCTCTCTCTTTTTTTTTTTTTTTTGAGTAGACAGCTTCTCTCACTGGGAGAAGAATGTCTCTGGCTATTGACCTCTGACTGACTGTCAGTGGAACTGTGTATTTGCTCTAGAGCTGAGGTTTAAATCAAGTGGGAGAAATTAGTGGGGATGGTAACAGTGGGTTCACAGAAAGTGGCAGCCACCCAAGAGGAAAACTACCATTACCTGATGTTAGCTGTGAGTGCTTTCCTGGTTACTACAGCATCTCTGAAGGAATGAGCCATCGCTCCATCTCTTCCTGCTGATATTCTCTTTCTCTTTTCTGCATTATGTTTCTGGGGTATATGGCTACCTTCTTAAATCCGAGTTCCTGAGAACTGAACTTTTTTCAAGAAAAACTTCTTTTTTCATCCTTGGCCAATTGAATGTCTCTACATATGGGTTTGCATGCCTACTTGTCAGTCTTTCTGCTTGTCCAGGTTACAAAAAACTTTCCTTGTGGGATGTTTAAAATACGACCTTCATCCATCTCTATGGCTCAAACATTTCACCATCTCTTATTTTTCACATTCTAAATTCTCTTCATAGTGTTGCTTTTCCCAAAATCTATCTTTACTTTTGATCAGACTTCCTCTTGTCTGCTCACTGAACAGCAAGAAGAATAAAGAAGAAAGAGGGCTTATTTGAAATCTGATGGCAGCTGATGTCCTATTCTTATTTCATTAAATTTAATAACAAAGCTTGACTGGAAACACAAGGATTTTCCTGCATAATGGTTTCAGAAAACTGAGCTAGTTTTAAACTAGTTTGTACTAGCCAACCCTGACTAGAGAAGATTTAAGATGGAAGTAACATCCAGCCCCAAAAGCAGTGTTTACTTCTAAACTAATGTCTGTTTGATTAAGGTAGGATGCAATTTACTGTAGTGTTTCATTGTCCTTTTAATATTCAAGTGCCCCTCAATTACGTTTCAATCAACCAAGACTGCATGTGCGTTGATGCCAGTAATGCAGTATAGTGAGTCTGCAAGCCTTTTGTAATAAGGTGGAAAATTCCATTCCAGTGCTTTATTTCCATTGTCATCTATTTCTGTAACAATATCAAGGTTTGTAATACACATTTTAATAAATGTAGCAGCTATTAATGTATTTCTCAAGTCACAGATTTTACTTATACTTTACAGCTACTCTTTAGAACAAACTGAGCAGTTTCTGAACTGTGTTCTGGAGGCAGATCCTGTAAAAACAGTTATAGCTCAAGAAAGTGTTCAGCAAAATGAAATTGTTTCTTCCTACAGTGCTGCAAAGAACCGGGAGAAGAAGGTATTTTTATTTTTTTGTTAAATAGTAGTTACAAACATATCCAAAGCTATGTTAATGAAAACACCCTACAATGCATACTTAGCTTCAACATTGCAAATTCCTACAGGCAAAAAAAAGTAAGGAAGAGGAGGATCCTTTGAGTGAAATATTTCAAGATTTTGAGTATCCACAATATGATGATTTAAGAGCAGAAGCTTTTTGTCACCAGCAAAAGAGACAGGAATGTTTGAAAAAGGCTGGGGAGGCCTATCGCATGGGTATGAAGCCTGTGGCAGCATTTTATGCACATCAGGTAAATGTAAATATTGTGCTTTTTGCCTGAATTTAGAGAGGTACTTAAATACTGAATTGAGAGTGATAAGAAAAACATTGTGTCTACTAGAGTTGAAAAATTTGTTCAATTATTATTCCTTGTGTAAGTGTTATATGGAGAATCACCTTACAAATAGACTCTCTTTCACTAGTAATGATACTGATACGGGAAGCTAATGTACCTAATTTAGTGTGAGACCTCATGAAAGATAACATTTAGTGTTAGTCACACATGCTCCTTTTCTCATAGCTCTCACTCTCGCATCCATGTACTTGTAAGCACCAAGATTTGTTTCCATGTTGTCTGGCCAGGTTCACTCATGTGTGATGTGGACTGCAACAAGCATCAATTTTCAAATCCTCCGTGTGTCCCTTGGGTTTCTTTTAATTGGTGATGAACTGGTTTTAGACAGATCTTTTGTACTTTTTAGGAGTCAGACACGTATTAAGATGTGATCTTTTGCCTCAGAATCTTGCTTTCTTCATCCTCTATAAATCTTGGGCAAGATTGCTGCCTGCTGTCTTTGCGTCCACATTCTGACTGTCTTTATGGCTACAGTCTGTCTTGGGTTGGGATAAACATGGTGTGGTATGCCATGCTGTTTGCCATCCATCTGGTTTAGGAATGTAGATCTGCTGCTGATCAGTCTTGTGTGCTCTGGCCTTGGAGCTCAGGCTCTTTGGTCTTGATTCAAGCACATTTCTTGGTGTATACCAGTTTGATTACTGTTGATCATTGCTGTTGGTCACATTCTTGATTATAAGTATCAACTGTTCTTGTAACCATTACTGTACATTGGTTTCTTGGTGCCTGCACACAAGACCATTCCATTCACACTTCATTCAGACCACTCTTAAAATTCGGTTACAAATATCTTCAAAGGCTGTAGCTTTTCCCTGATCTAATAGCATACAAAAATTCAGGAAGAATTCATGTTACAGAAGCATTTAATTCTAAACTTTGAATTGCGTTATGGCAGAACAAAAATGTAATAATGAATCACTTGAATTAGCTTATTATCTTAAAAAAAAGCTTTTGTGCAATTGGTATAACATATCACACTAAATGTTTAGATTGTTACTGTGCAGGTAGGAAATACTGGTTGTCATTCTTCGTAATGAACTCTTTATGTTTACAGTTTATATATTGAAGTTTGGAGAGATTCTAAACAAAGGTCTGCATGATTTTAAGTAGAAATGTAATGTCAAGTCCTGTTTTACTTTTGTTCTTAGCCATAATGACAAGTACATTCTGGAAATGTATTATATATTTTCTTTTAGGTAATAAAAAGGCAAACTAAGCTACCTTTATTAATGAAAAATATCTTATGCTTGGTGGCCTTAGCCTACTTGGGAATCCTCTGCAAGTGAGAGTTATGGGGCTGGTGTCTCTGGTCTGACACTAATAACTTTTAAGAAAGTGTAAGACAGACATTCACTTCTGTTCTCTTAAGCCCTTGTCAGTCCAATACCTGGCGTTAAGTCTTCCATTCCTTTTCAGACTGTGCCTGCAGATCTTTGAAGACATAATTGTTGCTTCAGTCTCTCAGTCTCACTGCAAGGTTCATGGGAAATAGTTGGTACTTGTTCACTGTGTAATGTGAATAACCCTGTACTGCTCCTTGCCCCTAATTCCAATGGGGACTGTATTGACTTTGACAGTCATAAAATATCTGTCAAAAATATTAGGAGAGATAATGGGCAATAACTAAAAAAAAAAAAAAGCTAAAAAAAGTGTTTGCCCTTGGCATGTCTGATTTTTAGGGAAGGCCTTCAGAAGAATTAACCTCAACTATAACACACAGTAGATTTTTCCTGGGCTGTTGGACAGTTTCTCTGACATTGTTTCATTAAATTTTTAGCAAAATACTTTAAGAAAGTAAAATTCTATTATTAGGATAATAAATCTGAAAATCGTCACGGAGTGTAACTCTTTAGCTTATGTAAAGACCTTATGGGTTTGTGCCTCTTCTGCTTTGTTTTTTTTCTCTCGCAAGGCTTTTGTTATAATTTCTTCTTTGTGCTAGCTTTGAGTAGTTCCTTAAGAACAGATTTCATGAAATCTCCTTGTGAGTAAGTCTCACTGAGCCTCTTCAGAAGTTCTCTTGTGATTATAAATTTTACTGCTTCAAACTGTGAGCTAAAAGCACCCTGCCAGTGCTGTCATTTTGAACCCAACGATCAGCGTGGAGCTTAGATTATGTCTCGGCATGTAATAGTTGCTGTGCTTATGAATAAAGGGTCGACTTCACGAGCAGAAGATGAAAGAAGCCAACCATGCTGCTGCTGTGCAAATCTTTGAGAAAATAAATACTTCCTTGCTGCCTATGAATGTGTTGGATCTGCATGGTCTCCATGTGGATGAAGCCGTGAATCAGTTGTCCAGGGTGCTGCAGGAAAAAAGTGAAGGTAGGAATAAGCTAATAATTCTTACCCCCTAAAAGTTATTCTCCATATTTTCTACTCAGAAATCACAATATATGGCAATATCAGAGGGAATGAATGTAATTTAATAACATGTAAAAAGAACCGGCTCTTGTGTTGTTTTATTTTCAGAGTTGCCCCTTGGAATGGCAATGATTCTTTTTTGCTCTCTATCTTGCCCCGCCCCAGCCCGTGCTTCTTTGTAAATCTTTCTTCTGTTTTATAATTTTGGGTTTTTATTGAAGACTTGATATATCCTTCCTGGCATTTTTTAGCAGAGGTGGTGAT
Source organism: Grus americana (assembly GCF_028858705.1). NCBI lineage: Eukaryota > Metazoa > Chordata > Aves > Gruiformes > Gruidae > Grus > Grus americana. The sequence goes on from NC_072855.1 coordinate 25,906,437, forward strand.
GCAAGGATTTGTGTCATCTTTGCATTGCTTTGTCAGAACGATGTTGCCTTTTTAATCTTTAAAGAAAAATCATTACATTGGAATTCTAACCACAATGATTATATTGTCTTCAACTTTTACATGAAAGTGTGTGATTTGAGCTATCTTTCAGTAACTTCCATATCGATTTGTCAGCAGGATCTCTTGAGATCAGAATACTGCTGCTTCCATAAATGTCACTTTATGCAGTTTTGCTTGAGGGCTTTTCTTTTCTCTCCCAGTGGAGTGTTCAAGTATTCCAGGAGTGTTCTTGCTGTAAAAAAGATACATTTGCTGCATTATTAGTTTACCCTATGAATTTAAGCAGACTGGGAATGCTTTTATAAGAAATATTTCCTATACAAGGTACCACCACTGCACAAACCTGATTTTTTGAAACAGCTACTCCACACAGTAGAAGCAAAAAGTGTTCAGTGGGACCTTTTAAGTAATCCTTTTCTTTCAATATACCTCAGATAATTAAATTGCATTATCTTGTGCTATTCCTAAAATGACATTTGTATACTTTAAGCTGTAACCTAATGCTTTTTAGAGCTAAATTTCCTGAGCTGCACTTACTCCAGGAGTCCTGTAATGATGGTAGGGGTTCTCTGCTCAGTCCAGTCACCTAAATCTAAAAAAAAAAATTCATTTCAGTGTGCATACATGGGAAAAGGATCAATACTGGGCATTTAGTGTTGGCTGAATTAACAGTAAACTAATATAAAACTGAAATAAATTTGAGAGGTTAGTTGAGGAAAGATGTTGTGAACTGATAATCTTGAACTGGCAAATCTTGGCTTGTGAGAATCCAGTTTGATTTATAATTTTTCCTCTTTTTCAAACTTCCTTAATTTAGGTTGCTGTGGTCTCTGGGAGAAGAGCAATTGCTTTTGTTATCAGGGCTAGATGCCCTAATAAAGCTCATGTGATGTGTTGTTCTGTTGATTCACATGCTCCAACGTAGCAGAAGTTAGTCCAAATAAGTGTGCCTTAAGTGCCAAAAACTCTGTGGATTTATATTTTCCTTCTTCCTTTCTTTCTTTATCCAATAAACTGTTATCTCTTTATTCACATTAAGATAAAATAGAGAGAAGTGTCACTTAAAAATCAACTAAATTACACCCACCTCTTAATTTTGCAATTTTAATTCACATCACGGGATGTAAATTCCAAGTGAAGATTAGATGACAGAAGCAGTAAAGCTGCTATGAAAATAGAAGGATTTTTGTGATGATCACAACATGCTTATTGCAAGCAATCTAGATTTAAAAAGTTTGACTATATTTTTTCACAATATCTTTTTCAAAAGAGGGGAAAAAATGGCTATATTTATGTAAAAAAAGCATAGCCAGCATGGGAAAGCAAAGTTCTAAATCAGTAGTGAGGGTTTTCAGAAGAATGGATGGAAAGGTTATACTGAACGCCAAGTCTCTGCTGAGGGAAAATTTTAACCGTTACAATCCCTGCTGTTACAGAGTACCAGCAGACTGGTGGTAAACCATATCTCTGTGTTATCACGGGAAGAGGAAGCCATAGTCAGGGAGGAGTTGCTCGCATCAGACCAGCAGCTATCAGATACCTCACAAGCCACAACTTCAGGTGAGTTTAGATTTTTGTTACTGATACGTTTTTTCTTAACCCACATTTAACTAACTGAAAATTGAAGTTAGTTTTAGAATACTGTTAAACTACTTGAGCAGATTAAGGCAGGTCTGTTGTTTCAGATTAAAGTAGGTCTGCTGTTTCATAAATCCGATGCAATTGTGTGACTCAAAACCATCTTATATGGGGCACCCATTAAGTGTTAGATCCTTTCCTCTGAGATAGGTGAAAACACTATGAATTAGACTTATCTAACACAGTTTAATTACCCATTTCCATTCAAGGTTGCTAGCTTTACTGTGAAAATTTGTTAATCCTGCTTTTTATAGGTCTCCAATACCTGCTTTGGTGCTCAGTTTCTTATGTGGGATGGCAATGTAGCAAGTCTGGGCTGGCATCAGTGTGTTTGCTCCTTTTTCTTTATAGGAGTGTATGAAGGTGACTGTGAAGGTGGGACTCAGAAATAACAGACCTACCTTCCCATTTCCTTCTTACTTTCTACAGAAGACAAGGGAGAAAACCTGTTTTGAAAGAAGAAGGTATGAAAGGGAAGCAGGAAAAGAGAAGCAGAATTAATATAACCAAGAATATTGGGCAGCTTTTTTTTTTTAATCTTCCTCTTCGTTCATGCTGTTTCCAGCTCTTCCCCTCTCCAGACCCTGTAAAATCCTCCTTCACTATCACATCCAGAGGACATGATGCTGATTTCCTGACTCTCACATGTACACATACTTGACTGCAAACCTTATCACTTTCCATATGTTTGATGAGGGCTGAAGGAGATGGCATTGCACGTAGCTTTCATGTTGAAGCTTCATCTTTTCTCTTTTCACAGGTTCACAGAAGAAAAACCAGGCTGCCTGAAAGTCATGCTGAATTGAAGGGTTGTCAAGAAAAGAAGGGAATATAGGAACTGAGATGTCAGATCACAGCTCAAAACTTTTTGAACAACTGCAATAGTATTTTGTACTCTGTTTTAAAGGACGATATTTTATTAGAAGTGGTCTCAATTTACAGCAAGTGGTTTTGTCAGTATGTATCCAAGAAAATGTTTGTGTGGAATGGATCGTTTTTTGAACCTGCAAAAAGAAGACACTTACAGGATTTGAAGTCTCAGAAATGCAGATTAAGAATTCTGCTGAGCATTATATGATATTTTAAAGGGAAGTTAAGGTACAATTTTAAAATATAACTGCCTTCTCAGCACACTCAGTCTGTGTCTTTTGACCCTGACGCATTTTAATTGCTGTGGATTCTGTGCTTTTAAAACGTGGTACCTTGTACAAAGTTATTTTGTGATTCAGAACTTTGTTCCAAACCCCTCAGAAGAGCACAGGGGCAGTGGGAACTTGACAACTACTGATATTTCAAACCCAATTACAGTCAAGTGCTAAAGATTTCCAAGTCTCATCAAAAGTCTGATATAGTCTTTTTTCTTTTCTTTTTTTTTTTAAGTGGTTATTTTGTGGTGGGTTGGCCGGTTCTATTGTCCTTACTCCATTCTAAACTTCTCCTGATATTGATGGAATTTGCATATAAAGGACTGTGCATTAAGACCAACCATGTGTTTGGTAATTTTGCAGACTTACTGTGATCTATTATAGGGAAAAATACAACACTGTAGTTCAGTCTCTACTTACACGTAGCTAATAGTGTAATTCTGCAGGAAATGCCCTTACTTTTTTCAACATCTACTGGATTAAAAGCGTTTCTTCCTTTATGGCTTTTTAAATGGAACAAATTGAGTATTGTTTCACTTTACAGGTGTCTAATGGTGGCGTGTCTTCATTCTGTGTGTATTAAATTTAGTGATTTTCTTGTAGAAAATATGATTGTCTGTGAGACATTTAAAATGTATTTTTAACATCAGAGTGAGTGCTAATACTACAGTAGTAATTGCCTAACTGGAAAGTCTGGGAGTACAAAAGTTACTCTGGTGGTGGTGGTGTTGCATCAGCATCTAGAAATACCTGTGTAAAAAAACCCCCAAAAGAACAACAACAAAACCCCAAACAACCCCCCCACCCCACCCCCCCGGAATTAAAGATAAACATCTGTACTTTGGCAAGTGTTTCTAGTAAGCAGTCAGAACATTTTTTTAATAGAAATATCTTCTAGAATGCATTACTACTTTTATTTACACCTTTGCCTCTTGAAAGGTATACAAATTTTTGTTGTAAGGCTTTTTCAGAACAGGTATGAGTTGTGTATTAGGAATAATACTAATAAGTTAAGGATTAATGGGAAGGTTTTTTTAATTTTAAACCACTTTTGCAGTAAATTTTATCCAGGAACTACATGCACATAGAATTTGTGTATGAATCCATATGTGTGCGCAAGTTCTGCCATTTGTGTGCATGGGTAGTAATAAGCAAGGAACTTCTGTGAGAAAAGCTGTGCACAGGAATAGGTTTCACTTGAAAATGTGTCTGTATGAGTTGCTGACAAACTGAAAGACATGATGTTTCCTGAATATCCATATTTACTGTAATATATACACAGTGAATGCAATGTGCAGTAGACTTAAAAATGAGTTTGTCATGCTTCAACAGATACAATAATCTTTTCATGGTGATTTCAAGAAAAAGAATAGCTTGAATAATATTTAATCAAAGGGACTCTTACTGGAATAATAGACTGTCATAATAAGTCTTATATTTTTTTGTGTGTACTTAGTTCATCTGAATTGTGTCCTTCTCTTTCTCTCTGGGCTGCTCTGGTACCCAGTGGGTGAAATACAAAAGATTTGTGCTTCCCAAACAGCACTAGCAGAGCTGTTTCTGCCACCTCATGATGTCCTATGCAGTGAAGCCCATGCTCCATCCTTTGTGACAGTGACTAAAAGGGACTGAGATGTCATTTAGGCACTTAGACTCGAGACAGCAGTTCAGGCTATCAGCTGTCCAGGGTTGCAGATGCTACAATTGCCTTAGCAGGCCTAGGATCTATCTTTTGGACCAAAGAACTTCCTTCTGCCCCTGAACAGGTTTTTCTTAGTGCTACTGCTTATAACGAACGGAGGTGCAGCTCTCTGGGGCAGCTCTTTAAAGTGTAGTCCCTGTTTGTTGGTCTGGGTGACTGAGTTGCCCAGCAAACGTCCCAGTGTATGCTCAGAAGCATGATGTGTTGAACTGCTGGGTGCCCAAGCCCTACAGTTATGCGCTTGTTAACAGGGAAGTGCTGACACTTCTAGTTGTTTTGAGAGGGGGCCTGATTCACTCAGCATGTTCACACCATGCCCGACATGGACAAAGACAGCTTAGATTTCAGTTCAAAAGACAAGCAGAAAAAGTTGTTGTCTTGCCCATCTGTTCATCATAATCTAGTTGTTGACAAGTTTACCCTGAGGATGGGAAACACAACTTTTTACCTTCTTCTGGCTTAGCAAGGGGATGATGATTGACGCTCACTTCCCCAGAAAATGCTCTAACCAGTGTGCTCAGGGGTATTCTTGAAGTCACCACTTCCTGAGCCTCTTCCAAAATTGCCACTGCAAGCTAAAAATGCAAGATCAAGGGGACAAAAGAGATTAAAGACTAAAAAGTGCATAAATGGTCTTTTGTAAGAGGGCTAGGACTCTTCATAAAAGAAGCTGTTCCCACTGAGCTTCAGTGTCCCTCTATATTATTTTTTTCTTTTAGTCCTATTTGGATAAATGCATTAAAAATGTTCAGGGCAAAACCTCAGCTCCAGTCTTTACTAGGAGAGTTTTTCTCTGGTCTAAGTCAGCAGAGGAGTACATAGTACAATTTGGAGAACTTCTCTCTCCCCCGCTCTCCATTGTCCCTTTGAGTACAGGTTGAGGTTCACTAAGGTATCCGAATACCCTATCTGGTTATGGGTTATGATTCACCTAGTATAAGTCGTTTGATTACAGGCTGAACTTTGATGGAAGACGATGGTTTAAAATCCTAACACAGGCAGAACTCATCCTGCCTTTATTTGAAGTTAATGACAGAGCCTCTGTCAGCTTTAGCAACTCGGGGTGAGGCATTGCAGTTCCAACTCAGAGAAAATATGATGAGCTCAGCCTTTTTCTTCTTTAGGATCTTAAGCCTGTGCTTAGGAGCTGTGCTGAGCTGGATGCAGAATGGAGCAGAAGATCAGTGCACAGAGAGAAAAAAAGTAGACTTTTATTAGTAAGGATCTCCATGCCTTCAACAACTTGCCAAACTGTCCAGAAAAAAACCAACACACTGGACTTCTTGCATTTCTTTGACTGTTTTTATAACGTATAGTGGGATGAATTATATCAAAAATAATTGTTTCAAAATGGTATTTCAAAGTAGGTTAGATTTTAGAACTTCCAGCCTTTCTGATATCTTTTGCAGTTACATCAGTGAGAATCCTGAGGTATTGTGTAAGTTCTGGTGTTATCTTATACTTTTAATTAAAATAACACTTAGCAGTATTGTCACCAGCACTCTGAAATAATGTGCGACTTAAAATACCTATTTTGTGTACCACTTTTTATTCTATTCTTCAACAGCATGTGGTTGTGATGACTGGTAGCCTTTAATATGTGACTTTTGGTTTCCTTTTTTACAAAACATTTTAACATTTATCCCAATTTTTGATTTAGGAAAATCATCTGTCTTTTTTTATACAAAATTTAATGCTTGTGCTAGCATTGATGAGTAATCTTAAAGAAGAAAAAAAAAAAAGGCCCAGAGGTGCAATGAAGAAAGTTGTTCTCCTAAGTGAGTGTTTAAAAAATTCAGTTGATTGTGAAAGTAGTAGGGCAAAAGTGATTTTTTAAAAAAAATATTTTGAGATACCTTGATAATACTTTAATGATTTTGGCTTTTGATAGTATGTGGTACAATTGTATTTAAACTTGATGTTTTTGTAGGCCTGTTAAAGGACACCTCAGGCAAAGTTTAACTGGCATTTTTGGGGGGCTGTTGGAAACCATTGTGACTTGGGAATCCCCATTTAAACAGTGTCCAGATGCTCTAGTCGTAACCTAGAACATCACTAGAACTTGAACATCTGGAACATCACTGTTGTGAATATGTACAATGTCAGGGAAGATCTTTACATGCTTAGCAGAACATGTATTCTAGAAGGTTTTATTTGAGGAGGTGAAATGTAACCAGATTGTTATTTAATCTCACCAGAAAATACGGTGGGTAGACAAAAGAATAATTTCATTGTTGATAAAGGCAAAGAAGGATCAGCATAAATGTAATACGAGAAATTATACATAGATTTTACGTTACTGATGCTTACATCTTCAAATGCAGTTCACATTTCCAGAATAATACTGCTGTCTTTGCAGAGCTGAGAGGATAGAGTATGAACACTGTAACAAAGAAGAGTTCATTGACTTACCACAATTCCCAAGTATCATGTTCTCTTGGAAAAAAAAAACCAACCCACAAAACCCAACCAAAGCCCAACTGTTCATGCTATTTCAGCTAAATAAACTGTGCAGAGGATTGAATGACTGTATGTGAATATGCATGTGAAAAGACCTAGTATTGCAGCTACCAGCTGTAAAAGCTGTTAGGACCAGTACATTGGAAGATAACAATGTCTATTTTTAAATTTAAAAAAAAAAATGATTTTTTTATTTGTATAAAGTTTTAATTTTGCTGTTAACTATAACTTTCATTTTTTACTGAAATACAGTTTTGTAATTTGCATTTAGAATTTCTAATGTGAAAAGGAATTTACAAAATCTAGTTTAATAAAGGAATTTTGCCATGAAGATAGCCTTCTGTCTTTCCTTGGAAGACTACGTTTCAGCTTGTATCAAATTTTGTCAAATAGTAGTCTTGGAGTTCTGCATGAAAGCCACTTGCCTTGACTTCAGGATACCATCTGTAGGGAGATGAAGCAACCATCTGCAGGCGTAAAAAGGAACAGATTTGTGGCCTGACTTTAAGTGTTGCGAGTGGGAGCTGAATGCTCATGTTACTGAAAATGAGGGTCATGGTTTCAGGTTTTTTTGTTTTGTTTTGGGGTTTTTGTTTGTTTGTTTGTTGGGGTTTTTTTTTGGGGGGGGGGTTGGCCTGAAGTAGCTGAAGGGCTGCTGTTCAGGCCTAGCTTATTTTGTGGGAGAGCAAGGGCAGTGGTGTATGTCAAGGGGGAGGCAGGTATGAGCAGTGTAAAGATGACAGTTTGGGGGAGGGAAGTGTTCTGAATAGAGCTCATTTAGCAAGGCCCCTTGGGTCAGGGGCAGTGACAGGTCAGATCCTGAGGAAGCACAATTGCTGTTACTGTTGTGGATTCAGAGCTGGTAAGCCTAGCTTTTCCTAAGCCTGCATGGTGCAGATCAAGTGCAGATATTCCCAGGTCATGTGCCTGGAAGTGTGGAAAGACACCTGGGAGCCAAGTGCTGGCTAAAGTCCAGCCTGTTTTATTAGCTCAGGTTGAGGACAACTGGCTTTGACCTGAGTTAACTCCTGCAGAGTCATTCCTATGACTTCATTGCCTTGTAGCTTGGATAGACTGCAGAAACGAGCCAGGTTTGTGCATTTGCACAGCAAAGCCCTAACTAATGAGCTGTTCAAGAGAGCAGGGAAAACAGGCTTTGGGAACACACGAAAGCTTGGCAGGTGCTGGCTTAGATCTGACACGGCTGATTCGGAGCCACAGCTGCTAGACCACAGAATCGGTGAATGCCTGGTTGGCTGTGTGCCCTTTACTCTCAGGCCTCCCTGCTCTGGCAGTGTGGCTCAAGGTCCAGCTTGGGGGTTAGTCTTTCAAATTGTCATGGTTTGAAGTGGAGGTACTGCTATGGGACTTGCCTTCTCTCTGGAGGCAGGACAGCAGTTCAATGTGGAGACCCAGCTTGACTCCTACCTGTTGCAGAACAGTCCATCCTGATTCACCAGTTTCTGGTTCAGTTCATGCCCATATTTCCTCAGGGCTAGCTCTGAGCTTCTCTCTGCTTGCAGCTGGGAGTTTGCTCCTTGGCGGCACTCCTGGGATTTCTGAGAGTCCTTCTCCCTATTTAAATATGAGAAGTGGAATATTTTAGTCTGTCCTTACTTATGGAAATGATTTGAACTTTTAAGGCTGAAAATTGAAGTGTGGTGAAATAAAAATATTGCTTGAGGCAAACAAATTTTCAGTCCAAATTATTAAAGTATAATTAAATGTTGTGTCTGCTGGTGGATTGCATCGGGTAGCTCGACAATAGGTGGTGCCCTTGCCAATGGCATAGAGTGATGGTGGAAGCAGCTTTCACTGTGCCCTTAGCAGAGCTGCTGTTTCTCTGTACGACATGCACTAGAGGATGTTATTATACATCACGTGCTGTTCATTTCTTCCTCAGTGGGAGAATACTGTATTCAGAGTATTGTTTTGGTGACTTTTTTTTCTTCTTTACAGATGGGTGGGGTACAGTTGGTTTTCAAAATACACTCGCTGCTCTGTGCTAAAGATGGGCAAGACAAGTTCATTTTTTGCACTCAAATTTGAAGATGATAATGTTGGGGTTTCTCCTTTAGCTACCCTGTGTTGTTTTTTGTACGTTAGCTGTCTGGATGCTTGGACAAATCAGTCTGTTTGGACATGGACACAAAGACATTGTGCTGTTTGGTGAAGTCCCATGCCACTGTGGGTGTCGCTGGTGGCACAGAGTCTTCTTGAAAACCCTCGTGGGAAAGGATCCTCTTGATGTTGTTTGACTTTCTGCATCACAGGGCCTGGCTGGGCTAGCAATGGCTTATCATGAGTTGCCATCATTAATTCTGTGGGGCAGGTCAGCAGATAAAGTTCACTTTTTCCTATAGCTTGAGTGGCTTCTACATGGTGTGGAGCTGGAAGGTGCTGTCTTTTGAGGATTAGCTCAGAGAGCCTTTCCCATAAACAGGGGCTGTGTTTGTCCTGAATGACAGGAGTTTCAGAGGATCCAGGAGTCTTTACGACCCCCTGGGCCCATCTGCCCTGTGTCCCTGAGTGCTGGAGAGCCCTCGGGATGCTGAATCAGGTCTGCAGCCTTTCTCTTCCACACCCCAATGGAAAATACATTGGGGAGATGGTGAGGGAACCTCCAGGGCACCAAGGCGCCCTGTGAGCTGTGAGAATCTTGTGGGGAAGATCTGTGGAGGCATGTGGATGGGCCATGTCTGAGGGGGCATGTTGCCAGGTGCAGGCACAGGCCCTGGAGGAGCTGTGGGGAAGGCTGGTTACTGGGTCCAGACCAGTACCAAGAGGCTGCTGTGGTGAAGAAGAAAAGCCTGTCACAGCATGAGGGGCTTTATGCTGGACGATGGATGGTGGCATGGAGTATGGCATGCCAGTGAATTGAGAGGATAGCAAACACTAGAAGGGATCTGCAAAAGCTGACAGGGAAAGGTGGTGGGTGGGCAGTGCAGAGGTGTCTAGAAGACCCTGAGGTGCTGCAGGACCATGGTACCACGCACGGATGGGGCACTACTGCTGGTACAACCCATTTCCTCCAGCTCTAGCAGAGCAGTGCTGATATTTCCAGACCAGCATCTCGAATCAAACTGTCACTGGGATGTGCCATTCAAATGTCTTGCTGAATTAAATGTAGTAGATAGGGCTCAACATCCTGTGAGCGACTTGTTTTGTACTGTATTCAGATTTTGGGTTTTCTTTTAGCTTGCTTTATGTAGCTTTCATATTTTAAGGATGCTACAGATCTTTGTCTTGACTGAGACAAAAACTGCGTTGCAGAATTTGGGGGTGGGCAGGACTTGCAGTTTTGGTAGCTTTTTGGCAAACAAATGAGGTTTTGGCATCCGTTCCACAATGGACAGACATTTAGGCGATCCCTGCCACTTCAGGGTTTGAAAAAGGCAGCCATGTGTCTGCGGTGCCACCAGAGGTCCCCGTGGCCTGAGACCCTTGTGCTGTCGTGCTGGGTGATCTTTAACTGAAGCTGCGGAAACAGACAAGACTGAGGGGGAACACAGGACAAAAGCCACCATCTTGCTTTCCTCTCTATTGTCCTAAGCTGGTTTGTGTCCTCTGTCATGGTGTTGGGTCTAAAATTAGATTTGTGTTCTCCTTGTGAGTTGAGTAGGGAACATTTTATCATATGGCTCAGGAGACACCTTACATGACTTGGGGAGCACTAAAATAATAGTAAACATATTAAATGTTGATGCATTTCCTCTGTGTGATCAGGATGTGATATCTGTGGCTTTCTTTGGGCAGTAGGACATCTGAGTGTGACAGCACTGCTATGAGAATTGCTCTTTCTACAAGCTTGGTAAGCACCTGTATGGATCATTATTATTTTTGTGTTATCTTGAGAAACAGGAACCTCCTCCTCCTTACATATCCATGGCTGGTCGTGCACACTGGACAGGAGAGCAAGCAGTGGAAATCCTCTGCCTGCGCCACAAATTTAATCAATTTGGTCTGTAAATGAAGGAACAGTAGTCCTGTCAAGTCAGGCTGTGGGACCTCTGCATAACAGTGTTTGCTCTGTCGGCTAACTCACGAGGCATTGCCTTGGGTTCCCACCTCTAAAGTCAGGGTAAAAGTAGTCTTCCTCACCTTGTGTCCTTCTTGCCTTTCCAGATCATCGCCTTTTACTGTCTCGCAGTGCCACATAGGCAAGGCACGGGTGACTGGGCGTTTGTCAAGATAGCCATGTAAAGTCTTGATACACTGCAGGAAGAACAGGACGTCCCTGGAGGGATGATGCACCCTGACTGGCAGGGGGGGTTCCCCCAGAAAGCGCTTGGGGAGCGAGTCAGGGCACCTACGTCAGGCTCCTGTTCTGAGCCTTCTTCTGGGGAAACTTCTTCATGTTTGTGGACTAGAAAGGAGAAACTAGCTGGTGAAGTGGGGAGCCTGAGACTGCACAGTATGACAACCTCCATCTCCCTCCTCAAAATAGGAGGAAGTGGGAAAAACACATTCAAAATAAAAACAGCTGCTGCCTTCATCTTGCCGATTTTCCCAAGAGGAACTCCAAAGACTTCTGACTTTGCTGGGGCAGGAGGCCTGGTTTGTGCTGGTGTTTCTTTTCCGGACAGGGCTAATGTATGGACTGCAGAAATAACGAGAAGGTGCACAAGTGGAGCGGGGCTGGGGCAGGAGCACCCACTCCCACTCGGCACGGGCAGGTGCCCAGGGAAGCTGCATGCTTGGTGTTAACGTTGCTGGTGGTTCCCCTGGGGCTGGGGAGCCAAGCTGCTCTGAGCTGCGGTTTGCTGGGGCCCAGTACCGCCGCGGTGGCCGTGCTTGACAGGCTGCTGGGCAGGCAGGGACCAGGGAGCCCCAGGGCAGGCAGGCAGCAGGGCCGGGCCTGGGGCCACCTCACAGCAGGGCTAGTGACAAAAGCTGCTTCCTTCAGCACTTCCCCGCTGTGACAGAGCCCAGCTCTTCGCCCTCCTAGGCAGAATGAAAGGAGGAACCAGCAAAAGGAGGCCTCTGGCCTCGGAAAGCATTTTCTCACCAGGGAAGCAGTGCTGGGGAACACCTTAGCTGCTCTGACCCTTGGGCAAGGCCAGAGGGTGAGTGTGGGAAGCTGACCTGGCCCTGAAGCCATGGAGTAGCCTCAGGTTGGGTGTGATTTCACAGACAAAACCAGTGGAGCCTCCTCCGCGGTTTCAGCAAAGCCACTGGGATTATTTTTACATTGAATCCAGATGGGGGAAGGAGGTGTGAATGTCCCTGGGGAGAGAGAAAATTGCAAAAGTCAGACAATTTGCAGAAACAGATGTGGGCTTGCACGCTATGCATGTGGAAATGTTTGTCAGCAGGAGAGGGCTGTCCCTCAGCGCCCAGGGCTGCTGAGTGGGGCCTGCCGGCCCCTGCCTGGGCTCTGCTCTGTCTGCCCTGCAGCCCTGGCCACCACCTGCCCGGCTGCTCTTGCCCTCTCCCCGCCAGTTCCGGTGCTGCACGGCCACTCTGTGCTCCTCGGGGAGGCAAATATCTCGTAAGAGCTCCAGAAAAAAACCCCAGCAGTGGGCAAATGCGGAAGAAATCTTGTTCCCTCAATAGGGCAGATGCGTATTTTGGGAATTAGTACCGGATTTGGGGGAAGAAGATTGAATTTGTTCTCAGTGATGTGGCTGCTTTTATGCTAGACTGTCTCACAACGAGAGACAAGGGAATTAAGTAACCTTCAGTGCAGTTCCTAAGCACACTTCCCTTTCAAGAAAGGGGAAGTTGGTTTTCACATTGCCCTGGAGGAAAGCACTTCCCATACATTGTCCTGACTGCCAGTTCTGCACTGGCGTCATGGGAGGAATTGTGTTAGGAAGTTATCACACTGGCTTCCATTTATCAGATACCAAGAAAAAAAAAGTGTATAAATGTTAGTTTTGTCACGCAGCATATGTTGCTGACAACCCAGTCTCAAGAGGAATAGCCCAGAGAAATAGCTAATCAGTAACTTGTACACTGTGGGAAAACATATAAAAGTAGTGAAGAGTAGTTTTGTAGTTAAGACAGCAGAAGACTCTGGTCTCAAGAGGTGAGGAAATCTCTGCCTGCCTTGTCTGCACAAGCAGATGGGTTTAATGTATGGAACAGAACTGTAGCAGTCTTGGAAAGAGGCTGGATAAATGTAGATGCCCACACTCAAATGTTAGCGCCAAACCCAAGTTTTCATTCACATCATCATTAGCACAACTCAGGGTTCTCTGTTTTGGGACCGAGAGATCTGTGCTACTCAGGTGTGCCCAGGTCTGAGTCACTCAGCGCCTTGCGCCCATCTCACCACTGTTTGTACCCAGAAACTGGGTGGCCTGGGGCCAAATCCCCTGAGCAGGGGTAGCTGGGGGGCTTCTCTTTGGCCACCTGAAGCAAAGGGCAAGTCTGTCATCGAAGGTAGCTCCATTTCTGTGTTACAGGGAAGACAGATCTGCTTTTGCAGGGCAGATGGAGGTACTCCTTGGCCAACTCTACCTGTTAGATATGCTGGTGGTGCCCAGGCTGTGGCTGCCCCATGCTGCCCCTCTGCCTCCCGATGGCCCTCACATGGCCCTGCCAGGTGTGGGATGGCAACCAGCGGAAAAGGTGGCTGGAGGTGGTACCTAGCTGGCATGGAGCCCATGCCCACAACAGTGGGTGTCTGCAGCTGTGGCCCCAGCTCCCCGCTAGCAGCACACCACCTCTCCCTCTGCGCCAGAGCTGTCTCAGCTCCTTTGGCATGCCTTAGGAAGAGGCAGTGCCTCAGGAAGGAGCTCAAGATCTGAGCTGAGCTGAGTTGAGTTGAGTTGAGCTGAGGGTTGAACTCTGTAACTTGCTCTGTAACTCAGGAGGGAGGCAGGAGGGTCCATGGTGAGGGGGTGGCATGCTTCTGCATTTAGGCTTCTTTATCAGGCATGCTTCAGCCTCAGTATGCTGGAGGGCTTTGACTCACCTTCTGAAGACCTCTAGTCCTCCCCGCATGATGTGTCAGGAACCTGTCTCACACTAGGTTTTGAATTCTGTTTTATCACCACATGCTTCAGTGTGTGCCACTGCAATACCAAAACTGAGGAGTGTCTAACCACTGTGTTAGCTTGCTGAGGAAAAGAGCCTAAATTCATCGAGGTGAAGTAGTTAATAGTGTGAGAGTTTTACCAAAATCCATGCAGGAACTGCTTGTGAAACTGCTTTTTCATTTCCCGTTTCAGATTTAGTTCTCTGACAATGAGTAATGCTGCAGAAGTTGCTGTGCCCGGTCTACTTCAGAGACTTCAGCAATGTTCGTCGCCGCGCTGCGAGGAAGCCTCCCTTTCTCTGAAGTGTCTGTTCCTGGGAAGGGAATGCTTTTACCCCCAGGTTGAAATAGGTCTGGGCAACCTACCTGATTTCCCCTGTCCTGCCCAGGAACCCAAGGGAAAGCAAATAGCCACATCCAGCTTTCCCAACACACAGCTGGCATCTTGACCACATACATTTTTCCTGCCTCCCTTTGAAAATGTTAACAACAAAAAAATTATGTTATTTTTAACCAAATAAGCACACTTCTGGTGTGTTGTTTATATCTCTGGTGCAGTGCCTAGACATAAGCAACAATTAGCTTTATTTTGTATAATATGATGATCATCTAGGACAGGAGAAAGGCTTGTAGGGCTAAATACAATGGGTATCAAGAATGTCACGATTTGCTTCCTGAGCGTTGTACATACCATACTATTTGAGGCAGACCAAAATCAGAGCTGAGCAAATCTGAGAACAAAAAGGAAATCAGGCAGTGGGGACAGGAATAGCTTCCTTCCTTGATCTCAAACTCCTTCCTAACACCAGCAGCCTGCTGGTGTCTCCAAGTGAGACAGAAATCAGGGGATTAAGAGACAAATGTGACCTTTTGTTGTAAACCAGCCCATGTCTTTACATGACAAAACCCTGGATAATGTTATTGTACATAATTAGTCATAAACTCTTAGTTACTTGAGGTTTAAGACTATTTTTTGCTGTCAACTTACTTTTCAATGCAAAAATAATTTGCAACCCTCCACTCCACCCCCATAAATATTTTCCACAACAAAGTGTTTGTTTCTGAAAGTCCCAGATAGTGACTCATACTGCATTTAAAAAAAAGGAGAAGCAACGTATTTTTAATGTATTAACAATATTCTCTCACAGCCAGATGTTCCCCTTCATTGCACAGCATGAAGAGGTGAAAAGGAGCAGAAAAATTGCAGTAAGAAAGACACACAAAAAGCACAATGATCAAGAGAAACATGTCAGGCTGCAATATTACACCTAACTTTGGAATTGCCTATGTGTTGTGCAGAGTGTGGTGCTGAGGGTCTCTGTGGAGCTCCAGGTCACTAGGAAGTGAAGTCATGGAGCAAGTGCATGAAGCATGTGCATCCCTAAGAAAGGTCTCAAATTTTTATTCAAAAAACCCCAAAAGAATGGAAGAAGCAAAAATAAATCTGACATTCAACTATTTTTGGGAAGTTCTTGGGTCAAGATGCTCCAGGAAGCACAGTGGAGGGAAATGGGTGGAAATCAAGACATGTTAGAATGCTTTCCTTATTCTACAATCTTGGTTTTTTGCTGAGCTCACTCAATTCAAAAGTTGTTTATCAAGTATTTTACAGATGGATGCGCTCTTTATCCAAAATGCAAACTGCTTAGCCAGATGGCCTTACATCTGGATTAGTCTGCAGCACAAAAGAGAAGACAGTAGTTGCATTTTGAAGAAGCTATCTGTAGCAGACCTAAAACAGGTGATGATCATGGAAGACATTTATATTAATATTATTTGTGAATGGTATTTATTTCTCTACTTCTGACAAGCCGCGGCTTGGTGGAAACATTTCAGAATGTTTGGGTGTCTGATTTTCTTTATCATGATAACAATGGAAACTTATTGCCTGATTGCATGCACTGGTATTGGGAAGCCCAAACCTGGTTAAAAACGGAAGAATGGGTAACAAAACAAAATTAAGTAACATAAGTTCTCACGCAAACTGATAATGCACTGAAGCCCCTTATCCAAAATCTTTTCTCAAACTAAAAGGAAGATTGAATCTTTTAGGAAGATAGTATTCCAAAAACGCCTTCTGTGAGCCACCCTTCCTTACCTTCATCTCCGTCGATAATTAACTGAATAAATTTCATTTCATAGGGAAAAGAAACAAACTGATTCCCCAGCCTAACTGCACAGCACTGTTCTGTAAGCTTCGTATCAGCACATTTACAGCATGTTTACACAGGTTATATTCTTTCAGCAGCTATTTATATTTTTGGCACCAACTGCCTTTCATCTACACATAAATTATCTTTTTGTTTCCTTTTTGCTTTATCTTGTAATTTATTTTGTTGTTTTTTAATCATTCTTGGAAGTAGTATGACTTTATCTTGGAATGCATTGTACTGTCATAATGTTAATGTGGACAAATTTGTTAGCTGTCTTCAGAGAGTTCCCATCCTTCAGGGAACACGAAATGCATGGCTTTAAGTCTGGATCAGGCAGTCTGTTCCTACTGCTTCATGGCTAGAGATGGTCTGAAATGGCTTCACCAGGCTCAAAATATTTTCTGAAAAGGACTTGGGTTCTATTTTTCACTGATCATCCAAAGTGGATAACCGTGCACTCACAGCTCCTGGAGTATAAACCATAGATCTGGCACTTGAAATCCTGAAACTATCATCAGAGGTTTGCTTTCGGTGTTGTGGTAGGAAAGCTGGAGGTGATGAGAGTCTGGCCAGCTCAAGTTGTCTGTGCTAGGACAGGTGGGATTCTCCACACCTGTGGTCCCTCCTCATGCTCAGCCTCCTTGTGCTGGCAAAAGAGAGGACATGTATGCTGATAAAATGATGCTGGTCAATCCTAACCAATGCTTCTGGGGAATCCTCACTGAATGACGACAAATCCCTGTAAACCAACGTTGAATCAGCCCAAAAGTGCCTGCCTGGGGTTTAGCACAAGGTCAACTAAACAAGTATACTCTCTTTTTTTAATGGCAGGGCCATGTTCCAGCTTGCAAAAGAATATCCCAAGTCTTGTTCATGCTGCTGGAGTGTGAATCGCACGTAGCACTGCCAGGCAGTTGTCGATCTGCTCCTTTTCTCCTAGCACGTATAGGAGTTGCTGGGCTGCGCTAAGCCATTAACCACTGTAGCAGAGAGGAGGCGGCCGTCGGAGCAGCAGAGTGCGAACAGAAAGCTTTCTGCAGCCCCCCCTCCCCCATCCTCAAGGTTTTTACATCTGCTCCCATAGTCACCAAAGAAAGACATAGATACACTCATATACCAACCCACAAGAAAACCCACACAGGCAGAACTGAGGAGCTCTCACCAGGAAGCTGACTTACCCTAAACCACTCCGCTATTTCTCGTCACACTGGGTCTGCTGTCACTCCTGCCGCCGGATGAGCTAGACCCAGTTGCCAGGACCAAGTTGGCCTGGATGTACAGTGGTGTCTGATTACCTCTTGAGGTTTCTCTCAATAATATAATTGTTCTAACCTTCTAAAAAAGAAGTCCATCTGAAAAAGCCAAAAATACAGAACGCCACTCTTCTTTTTTTCTTCCCCTATCTCGTCTAGAATAGTTGACTTCCGTAACGTTTGTTTCCAGCAGCCGCTCTCAGCTTCCTGCGTCTGGTGAGTTCTTCGCATTTTCTTTTTTTTTTTTTTCTAAAAGTCTTAATGTGAATTGATACTCTGAATCAAATTCAGTATCTTTAGTTTTACTTTTATTAATAAGTTTGTGAAATTGATTCACATAATCAGTTTTACTTTTAATACTATCTGTTAAATACTCAGTATTGTGATATCCTGTTAAACAGTGGTCTAATCCTGCCCCAGGTTGTGTATCTTCTGGATTTTCATTTCTTCTACTTCAGCATAAAAAGGCCTTGTATAAAAGTAGAAAGAGGGGTGTGATGGGCTGTGCGATGCCAGTATTTTCCACGTTAACTGATGTAAGAAAAAAGAGAGAAAATGGGAATTACTCTAAAGATGGTCAGTCTGATTCTGATCCTCTTTGCTGTTGTATGAACTATGAACCCAGAAGAGACAGGCATGTGTAAACCTGCAACACCTCAAAGGACATCTTTCTTCCCTATTTGTGAACTACACCATGGCTATGAGGAAACCATTCTGCTTCATCTTAAATGTTCCCAAGCAAATTTAGGTGAAGATTTTATTGTGAGAATTTGAGAAACATGAAATTTGGGTGAAATTCTCAGGACTAAAGTGAGTTTCAAAGTATTTTTAATTTGCCAACATGTCTGTCACTGGCTTTGGTTCCAGCGGCTGCCTGGCCCCGCTGGGTCTAACAAGTGCCTCTGCCACCTTCTGAGATGGAAGGGCTTTGTTTGCTGTCTAAATGGCTGCAGCTGTAACTCTTTGCTTTCATCTCACCCCCACAGCTTCTTCTCCTTGGCTTTCTGGGCCAACTGTGGTGTGCTCACGGTGTGGGATCCCCTTAGAGAGCAGTATGTGTGCATGTGCATGTGCATGTCTGTGCACACCCATTTCTAGATTGTGCTTACACAACCTGCATCTTACAATGCTCCAGCAGCGGTGGGATGGTCTTGTCACATTGCCAATAAGCGGTAGTTAATCTAAAAGGTGAATGAGGAGGGAGCACACAGAGACCGGAACCATCCCTCTGACACAGGTCCCAGCAAAAAAAAATGAATGTGGCTTTAAGATTTTCTAACTTCTTCTTTCAGTTGTGTTTCCACCTGTGGATGGGGCAGGAGTGGGACTGTGGCATCTGGAGGAGGCCAGCTCTAACACGGGATTTATCCTGAAGAAAATACTTGCAGAGGAAGAAGGTAGGAAAAATGAGATTAGTTAGTTGTTAGCAGGCACATCTGTCAGCATTTTTGTGTGTCAGTACATGCCTGTCTGCTGCTGCTGTCAGATTAAGGTGGGATTGTGCATTGTGTTGTGCTGCTTTGTATTCCACATTTCTAAACCCCACCATTTAGATCAGTGCAAGTTTACAAATGTTCCAGTAGAAAAGATGATACATGTATACTTACTTGACTTTAGAATGGGGTTTAATCTCATTTTTCAGTGACAGGTCTGAAGATGTATCGTACAAGTGAAGTCCAATTTACCAGAGAAAAGTGGGTATAGACTTGATGTGAATACAACGTTTGAGACTAGGGCAGCAACCGCAGGGTAGAAAAGCCCCACATGCGCTTGCTCTGTGCTATGTTGAGACAGTAGGCCTTGGTGGGGCATAAGACCAAGTTTTATATTCACTAGATTAGATGCTGCAAACCAGGAAAAATAGTAGGTTTGTATTTATAGAGGATCTACGTTTTTATAAGTAATCTGTACTTTCTAAATTCCAGAGCAAATAATTAGAATTTAAAAAACAGTCTTGATTTTCACGTATAGCAAGACACAAATTCATAGTTCATCAGCAGGGCAAAGTGGCTGTAAACTACTGTCATTTAATCCCATTTTAAGGGAATTTTGCCATGCCAAAGCAGTGTGAGATGGTCTCATGGCAGAAGAGCATCAGGTCTCACATGATTGCCTGTATCAGAGGACAGTGCCTGTAACTACACACAGCACAGTAAAACCATGAAGTTGAAGCTATGCTTCCAGAAAGTTACTAAAAATACTTTTCCAGCCCGGTGACCAGCTTTCTCAAGAAAATATTTATATGTAGAAGCTTAACAGATTCTGGCTCAGCTGCTCCACTGGGAGTGTGAATTTGGGGATGAAATGAAAGCACTATCCCTGCTGCATAAAACAGCAACTGAGAGACTGATGCTAAAGTCGCATCAGCTGGTAACAGCTGCCAGCACCAGTGATATCAAGGAGGCAATCTCTTGTACAGTGAGGGGTGAGCCGTATAAATCCTTAAAGATGTAAGTGGATGCTTTGCAGTATACCCAGAGCACACAGGAAACAAGCAGAAATTGTGGTGGCAGTCTTGCAGAGTGCGCCTCTGGCTTGTCTTGTAGAGCAGCGGGTCTGCACGAGCGGAAGCTCCCGAGGAGCTTTTCTCAGTGACGCTTTCTGATAACCAGCCAGGAGGACACCCAGGCAGGGAGATGAAAATCTGCTGTTTCTCCTCTTGCTTTTGCTGTGCAGCTCTAGATGCATAGCAGCACCTGGGTTAGGAGCTTTAAATGAAAAAGATTTCCAATGAAAAATACCTCTTCTTTCAAAGAAAACACCGGGTTTTGTTTTTTTTTTTTGGTAAAATGTTGGTGCTGTGATTCTGTAATTTTCATTAAGAAGCAGTTGAATGTTACTGAATGCACCGTTCAACTGATTAATTCAATTTGTCATTGACCATGCAACAAAAAATTGCAGAATTTTTTATAATGCTTTTGATTATGGTTCAAAAAGAAATAAAAGAAATAACTGTGAAACTTGCCTTTTTCAAAGTCTTGATGTGACATTTCAGGCATCACGCTGCACAGCTTAACATCATTTCCAAATTAGGTTCTCACTTTTTGGCCGGCGGTGTGTGGTTTTATTAAATCAGTAGTAGACAAATTCCATGCGATGAGCACAGCTTACAGTTGAAAAATGTCTTGGGATAACCCCAGTGTAGTAATTAAGAAAGGAAGTTGGCTGCAGCTGTCTCAAGCCCACTATTAAAGCATTACTGCTTTAAAGTAGTGGACAGGATCACACAAATACAACAAAGCAATGTATCAACAAAATTTGTGGGCTGTAGCTTACCATTAGCTCTTCTCCACAAAACCAAATACAGTTTTATATGCGTGTTGCAGAATTTAGTTGTGCTTCAATTCTTATGTCAGTGAAGAACTGGAAAACCTTCCTAACCCACCAAAAGTGTCAGTCTACAGTGGAAGGGAAGACATTTGGAGCCAGCAAAACCTCCATAATGCAGCAGTAGGCGTGAGCGCTGGAAGTCACGGGTACAAAACCTTGGTGTATCAGATCTAAAACAAGCAAAGCAGCAGGGAGCAATAGTCCCAGCAGTCACGTTCTGCTGTAGGCTGTGCTGGAGTATTGCTGTCACGGCTGTCACGGCAGCTAGAAGGTAGCTAGGAACATGGTCTGAACGCTTACTGCGTGCGCGTGTTCCCTGCAGGGCGGGTACGGGAATAGTTGCTTGTGCCCTGCTCGTGGCAGTGCCCTGTGTTTGTTGCAGATTCTTTGAGCTTTCCCACCCTGCACAATCGCTTGCTGCTGTGTCTGTGTTGTATTTCTTTTGCACAAGGAATTGCATTTGGTCTTTGGTTACAAAAGCCAAGGAGAAGTATAAATTCCTAAGGGATGAGGGTGGGGCTGAAGTTGGCATGCTTGTCTTTACCTGACAAAATGTATGAACATGCTGGAAACCACACGAGGATTCTGGTATGGTTTGGGGGTTTCCCCAATGGGGGGCCATGGTGACCTATCGTATAGGAAAGACCCATCATGTGCCGGAAAGCGAACAAACACCTCTCCTGGCAGAAGCTGACACGGAGGGCTGTGGTTACATACCGTGCACGATGCTGCTTGTCAAAGACAATTGTGAGCACGGAGTACCCGTCTCAATAACTGATACTTGCTTGGTTTGAGGTTGTTGTACCATCTGGTGATATCTCTTTTCCTCATGAGTGACAGTGAGTTGTTTTTGTAGGTTATCCTGGTTTATGTCAAACTACAGATGAGACTGGCTTTCCTAATATAAAAGTGTGAGACCAAGACCCCTACATAGTTAGAGGTCTGTTTTGATCGTCCCCGGTGCACATGGTCATTGAAAAAATATGAAATGTCTCACTCTCGCAAGAGAACTGTTCTTTCCTTTTGTTGATAGGCATGTCAGTGGACACACAGTTTGCAGCTTGCCTTTTTTTTCATTAAATGACTGTGCTTAAAAGCTGGTAAAGTCTTTAGAGTTCAAAATTATTGAATTAATGACATACTGAATTATCTATTAACTTCCTCTCATCATCTGTGTGCTCGTGTTTTTCTCATTAAAAAAATATTATAAAACATCTGTCTTAAAAATCACTCATGTAATATTTTTTTGTTTCCATTGATTTAAATGCAGGTTTTTAAATTCATGTATCTTTTAATGGAGTTTTAATTCTGGATTAAAAGCCATTGGGTAAAATATCTCTGAGTTTGAATCAAGTCCACCAGGATTCAAAAATAAAGCCTGGGAAATGTTCTCATAATGTTCAAATGTAGCTCTCCTAAAATATCTCTCTTTTCATATGTGTGATCGTTTTCACGCAACAAATCTAAAAATCAAGAAAAACTTTCTATGCTTCCCACTGAAAAACAGAAACTCTGCATTAAGATTTACCGTAGCGTGGGGATTTGCATGATCTTTAAACCAACGGAAAGCCAAATAGATGTCAGCTTTAAGTATCTGAAACAGCTTCTCAAAATACTGAGCTGAGGAATGAGTGAGAAGGATTTTATGTATTACTTTTGGTGGTAAAGAGGAGAGGCTTTTCTCCTCTTAACCTATTCCATATGACCCAGTGCTGTCTGCAGTATTATATGTTTTATGTAAAAGTGACAAGAGATTAAGGTTATTCTGGAATCGGAGAAAAGTAAAGGAAAACAGGCCCTGAAATATATATTCTGCTCTGGCATATGGTTAGTGTAAATCAATGTAAAATCTGAACTGCCAGGTATAACCTGCTAATTCCGGGGGAGGGGGGGGGGAGAAATCTTGACAGCGTGTTCATTTGAAATTGGGCTTTAATCATAATTATGCATAGGATGTAGGCAATTTGATGTAAGCAAGTACGCATGCCCATTTATTGTGATTAATTTAATTTACTACAATTAAGGAATTCTAAGGAGGCTACATAGTGAGAAAAAATGTTTTCCTACCTATCCTGTAAATACATATTAACTCTTATTTATCCTTATGCTGGGTACAGTGTATGAATATTGAGTTGTGGGATAGATTGTGGAAGGCAACTCCTTTTTTAATTTATAAAACAAATCAAAAGGATAAAGGCCTTAAATCAACACATACAGGAAAAGTTATGATAATTGTATGGTTTGTATTGCACCTTCTATTTGCAAAGTGAATGAAATTATTTCCAAGCAAGCCCTCAGATTTTTAACATTTTAATGTCCTTGTGTGCACACACAAAATTTAAGAATGAACTTAAAAACATGGCAGTTTCCCTCTGGCTGAAATCTAGACTATGATTTAGCAAGAAATCATTATGGTGAATTGTTTGATCAAGTGAAGCATCATTATTTGCTGCTCAAAACACCTGTACATTCAGCACAGTTTATTCTTATCACAAAATATGCAAAAATAATCTTCCATCAAACATAAGCTAATTCTGTTCTAACTAATATTTTCCTCCTCCACCTTTACCTCCCACTGAAATCAAACTTATGCAAATACATAACTTAATGAACATGGAGAACCTCCTTCTCCTCCCCCTGAGGTTAGAGGGGGGAAGATCTGGGCTTGAGAGTCTCCTTATTTTGTGTTAGGCATTTTATAAAAGCAGAGCAAAGTTTTATAAACCGAATAGACCTCTGTAAGTAACCTCGGAGATCTTGTGAAGGATCCACGGAGGGCAGTGAAGAAATGGTAGGACAATTTTTTTAAGACTTTTTAGCATTGAGGAGTGAGTTATATCACCTGTATCGTTCATATATTAGCTTTTAGCTGTGCTGTTAATATTGATTACCTGGTAGTGTCTAAGGGACCCAGTGAAGAAGATCAGGTACTGTGCAAACAAGGGAGAGGAGTGCAGTCCTACCCCAGGCTAGAGCCGAAACATGCGTTAGTCGGCCCTTGCCACTGCAGTGGACTCTCGACACAGGCCCTGAAAGAGAGGAAGCCCTTTTGCCTGCACATGCAAGTGTATGTGTGGAGTTGCCAGGTTGTTAGTTTTAACGTTTTACCATGTTACACATCTGCGGGATTTAATATAAACCCATGCATCTCCTTCACAAGGAGTCATTGTAACATATTGTAAAGATGTGTCTAAAAAATTTAAGGGCTGCATACACAGTCGAAATGTAATTGTTTACAATGCGTGACTATGTAATTTATTTGTATGTGTAAGACTCTATTATTTATCAGTTATATACTCAGGTTATTGCAAATCCAGGTTTAGCACAGCAGTCATTTCTGATCATGTGTATGCAAATACACATGTGTACCTATATGTAGAATTAAAATAATTTAAAGACCATGGTCATTTCAATAATGCATCCATTCTTTGATGCAAAATATGTATGCAGATTTCAAATGACAGTAAGATATCTTGCCCTGAATATGCATGTTTCATATAGCAATCTGTAGCAAATATTCTGCAAATGAATGAATATCAATATATATACATGTCTATATATGTCTATAGACATACAAACACACAGGCGTGAACACATGGATGTCATATTTTTTGTACATGGATGTATAGATTCAATATTGAAATAGTTGTTTTTAAATATACATTGATTTATTTTCAATATTTTTGTACATATATATGCATATACAATTCTATGGATCCAGTCTAGCAAATAATCCATCATTCTGCAAGCAATTACAAACACTTATTTAAAACTAAAAAAGATTAGTTGTATATGAAAGGGAAATGGATACTTCATGACGATTATGCCTGTATCTGCAGATGGTAAAAAAAAAAAGCCCCAAACAGAAATTTGGAAAGGACTACACTTTCTGGAAAGAAAACGCAATCATTGTTGAAGGTTGTAAATAAAAGAGTACTTCACATTTTGTCACCCAAAAAAGTTTGGGGAGATTTTGAAGAGTTAAACCTGTAAAAAAAAATCTACAAAAATTTAAGTGCCTTTTTGATTTGTCTCAAACTTCAAGAAAGGTGAACTGTGTTAAAAAAGGATGTGGCATGAAAAATTTGAAGTGGTTTGGGGCCCAAAGCTGCAAACATTTCCACATGTGAATAATTCTACACACACAGTAGTTTCATTGAAGTCAATTACTTAAATATCATGTATTTTGTGATATCAGTCCTTCAGTTTGCCTACAATGCAGTTAGACTTGGGTGGAAATTTGCTTTTTAACTGTGAGTCCATTCTGAAAGACAAAGTGACTTTTCATGGGTATGTGTGATAGTGCTATAGTCAGCGCGTAAGCGCTTTATCCATGTTCATCTGCAAGCCTATCTGTATCCCCATCTGGACTCAAAAGTAGTTCTATGACAATGGTGAATATATATATACATATATATGTATCTGTATGTGTGTGTGTACAAAAACAGAGACTATGAGGGAACACAGATGGACAGATGGTTGGCGAACTTCTGTGCTCGAACATACACACGTGTGACATTTGCACACCAGCTGTTCCATGTACGGCTGTATCTGTGGTGAGGCTCAAGAAGAATTTCTTCTCTGTTTAAGAGCAGAAAAGAAAAATTATCACAAGGAAGGGTGGGAAAGGAAGGTGACATACCCAGTATCTTGCAGAAGGGAAATGCTCGGTAAGTGCAAAGGCACGCGCCATGCTTCGGGCATGAAATGCCGCTCCATTTCTGTTGACTTTGGACGATATTGGATCAGACTGAGAACAGCACATGAGCTGGTCCTCTGTGACGAGGTTACTTTCCTACACTTGATTTACTCAAACTTTAGTTTGGAGAGGATGCAACATTTATACTGAGAGTGGGTCACTTTTGAAAATGCCCTATAGTGCCATGAATTCCACATAGTCCGTAATTTACCATGTCATGCCATAAACACGTGGAGAAAAATGACTTCAGACTCATGGCTTGAATTTTGAAGTAGGTACTTAGCACTGCCAAATTTAATTGACTTCTGTTGAGTTTAGGATCTTGGATCAATACATGAGAGTCTTACAGACTTTATGCTAATTTTTGGAGTGGTTCTAATCGTTTGTGTTCATGATTAATTTCTAAGTAGCTGAATCAAGCTGTGATTAGTCACAGATAAAGGGTTCTTGAAGATAAAATAAATATTTATTTTGTCTAATTGGGTAATTAAAATGAGAGTTAATTAGATTTTCCCAGTGACTATAGTAAATCAAATAGATCTTTAGACATGTCATTATCCATTGCATATATATTCATTATAGGTACTATTACTAAAGTAATAAATTAACATTTTTAAATTTAAGATATCTCATTATACAGCTTTATATGTATGTGCAGTGTGTAAGCATGTGTATAAATATGTACATTTTCTTATACGGAAAACTTTCATCCCATTACTAGGACTTCACGTCTCATTTCATCTTGTAAATAACATTGGTCTGTATTTGTTGTTATTTTATAGCAAAATTCCCCAGTCTCAATATGAGTGAATTTCCTTTAAATCTGACGACTTGAGTTCCCTTGCTAATAATAAAGTTGGCAAGATGACTGAATATTTGATCATAAATCCTTATCTTCTATTTCAGTTGTTAAAACTGCCAAAGAAAGAAACAGGTTTAAATTTTCAGGTGTTGTCTTGATCCAGAAGTGATTTTTCGCAAAGGCTCCTAAGAAAGTGGTTGTCCATTTTCTTTAAATTTCATCAAATATAAATTAAAAAAAAATACTTAGTTTTGTATTTTTTCAAAAGAAAACTTGGATATTTGAAAACAGGAACAGGATTTCAGTTTTGTGAATAAGGGAGTGAAAGAAAAATTTCTAAGTTGTTATGTCTGCAATTTTTTTAAATGCTGGAAGAAGATTGTTTTTGAGATGACAAGGTATCCTGGCTTTGAAAATATGGGTTCATTGCGTGTTGCTTGCTCTTCTAACTTTAGGAAGCTATTGCAGGTATGATTGTTAAGGATAAAATATCTGTATAAAGCTCTGATCCAAGCTTCTGGGCATCCTCTCAATTCTTTAAAATATAAAAACACATTGAGAGATAGTCTGGCAGTTAATCCGTCAGTATCATAAATATACCAGACAGCCAAAGCATTCTGCCAGTCAAATAACCTGCCATCTCGCTCTTGGGCCAGAGAATAAAGATGGCCCCTGTGGTAGCCAGCTTGGAAAGTAAATGAGTTGAATGCAGATTTTTTTGTGGAGTAATTTGGGGAAAAGATGCAGCACCTTGCAAAGTACAGGCTGTGAGCCAGTTCTCCTTCATGGCGGTGGTGCCACCACTGAATGTCACTATGGACTGAAACACTGATGCTGTCCAAGACAGTGGGAGGCTGTTTCCTAGACTGGCAAGACAGGGCCATATTATACTATAGATCAAAATAGTCTTAAAATGAGTTTAAAAACCAGGAGGCAGCTAACGCAAATGTCAGAGCATCAGCTTAATGAATGCATGACAGGAAACTTCGCAGCAAGGGGCCATTTGCTTGCAGCGCAGCTGCAGTCTCCAGACGGACTACAGCTGGTGTATTAGTTTCAGTAGCCCTGTGCTGTGGCAGCAAAGCCCACTGCAGCAGTCTGGAGGTTTGTATCTGAATGGAGCAAGTACAACTCACCCATGGAGTTCAAAACAAGGTAGCATGACCTTG
Source organism: Grus americana (assembly GCF_028858705.1). NCBI lineage: Eukaryota > Metazoa > Chordata > Aves > Gruiformes > Gruidae > Grus > Grus americana. Next base: position 25,933,833 of record NC_072855.1, read on the forward strand.
GAAACCTGGTGATTTAGCTGAGCATCCAGACTGGATCCACAGTGGCCGCAGTGTCTCTGTCACAGGGGTCAATCGTCTCCCTGCTGCTTCTTCTGGGTGCTGCCCCTAACCAGGCAACGGCATCTCTGCCCTGTCTTGTTTTCCTGCCAGCCTTCCTCCTCCTCCCTCTTCTTCTGCTCACTGGAGTTGTTCTGAGGCCCCATCCGTGCCCTGCAGTTCTCACTGCACCCACGGAGGTGAAGGTGTAAAGCTGGATGCTGTTCTGGTCAGTGAGGGTAGTCTCCATGTCCCCTTCCTCTCCTCAAGACCCTCTAAAAGATGCAAAGACAGTTTTTATGTGTCTGTGGTGCAGTTAGAAGGAGCAGTGATTACAATCAACACGACAGAGAAGAACCGTAGGCACTGTTTTGCAGACCCCACCTCTGCGTGAGGTGGGACTTAGAGGAGTAATGTGGGCAGGCAAAGACAGTATGTGCATTCAGGTATTGCACAGCAAGTGGAAGTCCCTCCAGTGGTTTTCAACTTTTTTTATTAGTATAAATATTTTTATTTCCTTGCAAGGTCAGGTCTCTTCAAGAACTAGTGTACACAGTGCACAAACTGAAAAATTAGCCTGCTTTTATCCTGATATCAACAGGAACTGCACTGAGATGTAATTGTGGTAGGGACCGGATAATGGCAATAATAGTTAGCGTGTTAATTGCTTTAACTTTGTGAAGCATTTTGTGACTGCCTGATCTAAAAAGCCTGTTGTCTTGTCTGCGTGATTTGTTTATGTATGAGCTAATTCCCTCCAAATCCCAGCCTACCCGAGGGTGCACTATCAATATCCAAGATAGGCTTTGAAATTAGGAGTTCCTGACTCTTTTCATTTTCCCCTATCATAAGACACTGTCCATCCCCTGCAGATGTTTAGCCATAGTGGGCCATGCTTACAATGATCTTATACTAGATGCCAGAGGCATTCCTGGCATAAATAAAAATCCCATTTGGTTCAGTTGATAAACTTACCTCTTCTGATACAAGCAGTCCTGCTTTCCTTTGTTGGTAGAATTGTTTCAACTAATAGCAGATTAGATTAGTGCTGCTGTGCTTCTCTTCTCACCACACTGCGTTACCACTGGCCTTCTCTGTATCATATTTAGCAGTGATCAAGTGTGAGGCATCTACTTGCGTGCGATTGCTGAGGTGCAGGACAGGCGGTGCCCAGAGAGCGGGTGTTGTTATGGCTTCTTGTGCTCACGTTGTCAGTGAAGTCCGAGGGCTCTATAACCACACGCCGGTGACAAGGTTCTGTATTCCAAAGACAGAACAAAAATAGAAAGCAAAGAAAATAAATGTTGCATTAGTTATGTAGACAATATGATACAGTTGAAAAAACAGTGCTCTATCTAAAACAGCAAGAATTTTCTTTGAGGTTAATCTCAAAGTTTATTAAAGGTCACTATTCAGAATGACCACATCAGAATTAGACATAAATTCTTATACTTAATAATATTATAAAAGCTCTCAGCTTATTATTCAAATAAAATCTTCTATTGTTATGAGTGATGAAAGCATAAACCAAAGTAGTGTAAAAGAAGATACAGGTTTATATCTGGAATTCCAGATCCAAAATGGACTTGATAAAGTTAGTAAAATTTGGAAAACCAAATGGTTGGGGAAAAAAAAAAAATCCGTCAGCAGCTTAGACTCAACCATCTGTGATCGGAAGATTTTGTGCAGACTTTTAACGGGTGTAGCATGCTGTGCTGTCGGACCAAAACTGTAGTATATAATATGAGAGGAAGGAACCAAAGCTTTTGCAAATATTTCCACAACTGGTTGTGTACTGAGGTGTAGAAGTGCCCAGTTGTGGTCTGTCCTTTAAAGAACATTGTTTTCTGTTGATATTTAATCTACAAGTTTTCCATTAATTGAGGTGAACTTGAGGAATTATTTTAATACACTAATACTACCCTTATCCTGAGGCTGCGTCAAGGATAGGCTATGTGCATAATTAAAAATGTATCTTCAATATGCACATATGTAGTCCCAACTATATACGGAAGCACATGAACTCCAAATGGCTGTGAACAAAAGCAAGATCAGGACACCGATGGCAATCTGTCCACAGGACCAGAATATGAACCTTGCTATATACTGTTCATTTTTATTCATTGATGGATTGTAGAACAGTGTAATTTGCTTTGAAAACAATTCCACATTGTCATGGTGGAATATTTCAGCTTTTGTCATTGTGTTTGTTGACTAGCCATATTCACTAGTCTTTAATATCTTCTTCAGTCTTTAATCATTTATATACTTTCAAACTAGCCAACACAATCAGACCTGGTAATCAACAAGCTGAGTACCAGAACAATTCTTTTTTCTGACTTTCTCTGTTCTGCTATTTATGAAATAGCAAAAATCATGCTTCGGACATTCTTATTTTCCCCCACATTCATATATATACAAAATAATGAGCCTGAAGGCATTAAGGACTGCTTGCACCAAAGAAAAGGAGACTTGGTACATGCTAACTTTCTCCTGGGAGTAGGCAGCTTTGTCTGAATCATACGCTACTGGCTTGTGGTGAATTGTGTTGTTTTCAAACTGTACTGCTGACACAATTTTGAAGTTGAATACCCTGAAGGAAAGATGATGATGCATTTAAGTAATTGGACTGTGTATCCTGCATATACTTGTCAAATTTTTCATAGATGTATTTTGTAAATGTCTTGTTTAATTCCCTTGAGATCTTGTTTGGGGCATGGAGAAGGTGAGACAGTGGAGTTAGACCTACTGAATCTTTAAAAGCAAATTTCCAACTGCTGCCACCAAAACTTAGATTCATGGAGCAGCTTGTTTCCTGGCAGCCAGGAATGCTGTGAAGCGGCCTCAGCCTCCATCCCACTTCCTAGAAGTCAGCTGAGATGGCGAGAGCGCGGTCGTGCTGGCAGACCAGGAAGCGCTGTCTGTTGCAATGACTCCCCTAATTACCGGTAACTGAAGTACGTACGAGGACTGCCCCGCAGGTTTGGTGCTGCCTCTATAAAACAACATGCTCTGGCCAAGCTGCTGAGACATCTTCTTTCGGCCAGTGCACCGGGTAGGAGAGATGCAGGTGTGCCAGCAGCACGAGAGGAGGTAGGGCACTGCCTCACTACAAAATGAAAGCAGAGCACTTGCCAGTAGCAGTCATCAGTGCCTGTAAAATGTTCTCTCTAAGCTCGTCTAGCACTTTTCTCGTCTTTTCCTTTGTTTTTCCCCTTTGTGGAGTAAGCCAAAGCTTTGGGTGTACTAGAAAGGGGCGGGGGGGTGTGTGTGTGTAAGGTAGTAAAACTGGAGAATGTGATGGTAACATAGGGTATACGCTTTTTGTGGCTGTCATTCGGTTCTGTGTGAATAACCTTAAGCCGTGACTTCTCTCTTCATATATGGAGACAGAAGTACATTATTTGTGTAGCATACACAAGACTGAAATTATGCAGTGATACTTTTTTAATTACTTTTGTTGAGCGGAACTCATTTGCCTTCAGTTTTGCAGTTAGTGATTTTCATAGCATCTTGTGTGCCGCCCTGTGTGAGCAGTGAATCTTGCACATAGCTAGTGGGGAAGAGGCAAACACTTTCAAAATAGGAAAATTTGACTGAATGCTGGCAGGAGCTCAAAAGCAATTACATACGCTGAAGAGGTACTCTCAGTTCAGTTTTACCCCAGAGTAAATGTCAGGGCAGCTGTATCCCTTTCAAATGAAATTGTTTGACTGGGGCAAGCGCTGGTGGTGTGGCTTTCTTTGGCTTGTGCTTCTTGTTTGTTGAAAGTGATTTGTAAGAAAAAAAATCAAACTTTTCTGTGTTTTTGCTGTGAATCCTTCTTTGCTTTTGAAACTGTTAAGGTTCATGTTGCTTGTGATTCACACCTGAAGTCTTTGCTTCCTCATTGTCACAAGTGGTTCTGTGTTACTGTTCATTATAAAATTGCTTAAATAGTCACATTGGTTAGTGAAGGGCTTTTTTTCTCTTGACAACCTCTAGAGAGCATGGGAACATTTTCAAGCGAATCTGAACTGATCGGTTGAGAGGGATTCAGGATTCTGTCAGTCTTGGTGAAAGTCAGAGGCAGGAAATGTCTCACTAATGCAGGTTAGTAGCAGTTATAACAAAGTTAAAATTATTTTGTTGGTTTTTTAGGCAATTGGAGGGAAAAAATAGTTGGTGTCAGTGGAGAATGGCAGAGGTGATATGACTGTTAGTCCCCGTGGAGCAGCAAGGAGGTTATTTACATGAATAGCTGTTGCACATGCAGCTGGCTGGGAGGGAACGGCAAAGTTCAGCGTCCTTGATGTGGGGTACTTCCCATGGCAGTCCAAAGACATGTCCAGGCATCTTTATCTTGATGAAGAATGGCCTGTTCTCTGTGGGTTATAAATGTTACATTTTAATTTTACTCTTCCAGAAACATCATTTGACTTACTGAAGAATTAAAACCGACAGCACCACAGAGCCGTGTGGGAGAAAAGGGGATTTTAGACTCAAGTGACACAATCAAGTCTTGAGAAGTAAAGAAATTTGGATGTTTTCTCACCAAATGGAAGTTATCTAGAAAGCCTCTGAGACTACTGCATCCCTCTATCCCACTTCTGCTGCGCAGAGACTGTGCTCTTGGCCCTGGACGTTAATAAAATGCTGGATTCAATCAAGTGTGTCCTGGTGGGAGACTCTGCAGTGGGGAAAACATCTCTCTTGGTACGTTTCACCTCCGAAACTTTTCCAGATGACTACAGACCCACTGTATATGAAAATACTGGAGTGGATGTCTTCATGGATGGTGTACAGATTAGCCTAGGTCTTTGGGACACATCTGGCAGTGATGCCTTCAAAGGCATTCGCCCCCTCTCATACCAACAGGCAGATGTGGTATTAATGTGCTACTCGGTGGCAAACCACAATTCCTTTCTGAACCTGAGGAATAAATGGATCGGCGAGATCCGCAGCCATTTGCCTCGCATCCCTGTTTTGGTAGTGGCTACTCAGACTGACCAGCGCGACACGGGACCTTACCGTTCCTCCTGCATCAGCCCGATAGATGGGAAGCGGCTCGCCCAGGACGTGCGAGCCAAAGGCTATTTGGAGTGCTCTGCCCTCAGCAACCGCGGGGTGCAGCAGGTGTTTGAGTATGCCGTGCGGACAGCAGTCAATCAAGCCAAAAGGCAGAACAGGCGGAAGCTCTTCTCCATTAACGAGTGCAAGATCTTTTGAGGACAGTCAGCAGTGGTTTTGCCCACGTTCATTCTTTCTGTCTTCACACAAAGATACTGCAGCAGAGGGAATGGGAGGTGAATCAAAGGAGGACTCCTGGCAGGACCGCAGTGCAGGTGCCCCTGGTGAGACAGATGTGCACTCTATCTGATCTGCTCCCCCTCAACACACATGGGTCCTATCCTGAAAAACAAAAGGTGCAGGTACATGCCCTTATTCACAAGCCTGTGTTTGGACTTTGCTGGTCTGGGCTGAAGTGGGCCTAGCCTGGAGATCTGCAGATAATAGCTGTGCTGATTTTGTTGTTGTTTCTGTTGATGTTCCCCAGTTGTTGGTTTGTCTGCATTTATTTAATGACTAACTTCTGCCTGGATCAACCCCCATCTCTTCACATATCTGTCCATGTGGAGTTTTTTTACTTTAAGAACTTAGTGTATAAAATCTGACCACTGTGTATTCTATTTAAAAGACTATTGTATATGTTGTTATAAAATCCTGACAGTTTGTTTTCATATTTTGGAGGTTCTTCCTTTAGCCAACCACAGAAGCTAATTGTCCTATCCATATAATAAATGGCCAGCAGGCAAGCCTAGCACTTCTTAGACATGCCCAAGTTGCTGTGTAACAGTAATCAAATCCAGTACATCCAGCATAGGAGTGATCAAAACTTAGTGGCATTGGACAGCTGTCCTGTGGCTTTGTGAGGTTTATTTTGTTATCTTAGTCTTGTTCCTCAGCAATGTGGTCAAAGATGGGATGAACCAGGAAGAAACTAACCTGATTCTTCCTAGACCTCACCTGGTTACAACCCCAGAAGGGCTGCCTTGCAGTTAGGACTGGTTTAGACATGTGGTTGGGGTGGCAGAGATGAATCTGTGCTATCATCACCTCTCTTGTCCCTGCTGTTAATTCTGGAGGAAAAAGATTTCAGTCTCCAGAGATAAAAGGTATTTTTTCATGAGCACTAAAATTCTCACATATTTTTAGTACACTTATTTTCAAAACAGTGGTTTTGGTGAAACCAGTCACCTACTATAGTAAAAAAAAAAAGTACCTGGCAATGTTGAATGTGCGTAGTTAAAATGGCTAAATAACTTTTTTAATTTTTTTTTTTTGAGTTTGCATACTAAGTATAACTGCCTGGGTTGTATCAAAATGAGACTGAAACAGGCTTCGCATCCTGGGCAGCCTGGCAAGACTAAGAGTCAAATCCTAACATACCTACTCGGGCCAAGTTACCCTCCTGCACAGAAAGCCAGACTAAGGAGGTAGAAACTCCAGGCGTATAAAAGAACTCTGCTAGAAGACGGAGTGGGGTCAACACGTAATGCTGTACATTCCTCGTGAGTTGTGGTGTTCCCCTCCTCCTCAAGTTATTTGTCCCCTTTGCCCCACACCATCTCTCAGGTTTTGCAGATCTGTCTCATCCCAAGGTTTCTGCTGCCCATAGAGGGAATCCCCTGGGGGATTTCTTAGTGCAGCAAGATATTTTTTTTCTCCCTTTTCCTGTCCTTCTGCTCACTTAGGACTGACCTCTGAGGGGCGTATAGCATGGTGCCATAAAAGATGATTCTTTCTCCCTGCGGATCCCGAGAGAATGACCTGTGTCTGTTTTGACTGAACCCAGACTCAGGTGTTTCAGCAGGAATGGATGCAGTGGCTTGTCTGATTGAAATCCAAGGTGGGACGTCAGCAGTTACCCTACCAAGCAAATAAGCTATAGCTCAGACCTCATCTATCTATAGTTTGTCCCTGAAAAACTAGTTGGGTGCTGTTCTTCATACTCTGTTCTATCTCTGAGCTTCACTATAAAGACAAATTCCAAATTAAATCATTCCCCTCCTATGAATCCCAGAGTTGATCTCACCTGTGATATAGATGAGCAAGTATTTGCATTGCGGGCACCTTGAATAGCAGTGGTGCACAGGACACTTGAGGTTGTGATGGTCTCACCATCTCCCAGGCTGGTGAATATTTACCACTCATCAACCTGATTGTAAGGGAGGCTTCTGGTCATAAAAACATACTGGTCTCACGTGAGGTTTTCATATCAGCTTTAAATCTTTGCAAGCTTCTGCACCCAAGCACACAAGACAAGGGCTCCCATCAATGCCCATCTTGCCTGTGCTCTTCTTTTTCCTACTTCTCCTTCTCTTCAAATGTTGATTGCAAACCCTTTGCCCCTTGAAACACTAAAACTGACATGTTTGTAAAAGAACCTGAACAGCGTGACCCTTACGCAGAGTTACACAAGTGGCTAGGTATTTGCAGTCCTTGGTTAAAAACCTTTTGGCTTTTAGAAGAAAAGTTTCTACATCTCAACTCTCGCAATGCCTCTTCACTGAAAGTTTTGGGTTTTGTAACCCTAATTTAAAAGTAGCCATTGTTACTGTTTGAACATTAAAGATCACATGCAAAATGTCATGTTGTGAATCTTCAGATCTGTTATAATTGTTATGGTCCCCACAGCACTAACGGATTTAATACCTGATTTCAACTTTTTTTCAGACATATTTTTGCCAGCATGTTCTATTAAATGGTCTTTTTTCTCCGTGGGTTAAGCTTTATTTACAACTGTTCATGCTGCTGTTTTTATGCGTTGAAGAGCAGTAATGGCTAGGCCAGGATGCTGTGTTGTGGTGTCTGCCACGGGATGCTGGATTCAGGGACCAGAAGGCTCCAGAAAGTTGTTGTATCACACAAAGCCAGATGAAGATGTGCTCCAGAATCACACCATAAGTGAAACCCCCATCTCATCCGCATTTGCTTCGCGAGGTGGTGTATTACAAAATGAAGAATTCAAGGTTTGCTTGCAATTCAGTGAAGCAAAGCGGATAGGCTTCCCTGAGCTGCCTGAGCTGACGATATGGGATGGGTGCACAAGGAATTTAGAGATGATTTGACATATTCATGATTGTGCATCCTAGAGCCAGTGCAAAGCATGAGGCCGCCAAAAGCTGGCTGAATTTTAAAATCAAATTGGAGAGAGGACGAAGTAACAGGGGGATTTTGGTTTGGTTCTATGTGAAAAAACCCCCTGTTCCAATTTTCACAGCCTGGTTATTTTCAGACTCTCAAAGCTAAAAGGCACTTTTCACTGGGAACAAACTGTGAAGCACATTATTGTAGTGTCTAATTATGCAGCTTTCCCTGAGCTATAGAACTGATGTGCTGAGAAAGTGTGGCACCTCGAATGCAGAGAGTGAAATCTGGACACAGCAGAACTCGGCAGAAGATTCGGCCGAGTGGTTTATTGGGATGGGGTTTGTACAACTGCAGCCCCGCTGCACATGGTGTGACCAGCGAGGAACTGCTGAGGCCTCCCGTGAAACCCTACTAGGGCGGTTTTGCTGGCGTTACTTGGGCAACAGGGTCCCTGAGTACGGCTCGGTGTTAAAAATCTGGCTCTAATATTCAAAATACATTCAAACAACAGCTGGGCACACACGTTAACTTTCAACTTCTTTGGTCTGAAAAACAGCAGGCGGGGGAGAGACCAAAACAACGTGTAGCTTCGCTTTAGTCGGGTCGAGCTGTTCAGCTAAGGGAAGAGACCTTGCCCAAATATTCCCTTTCTATCTTCTCAAACTGACCCCTTTAAGTTTGTTACTCCATTGCTCATTTTACTTTCACTTGCTATTAAAATGGGTTAAAAGTTTTTTTAAAAAAAAAAGAGAAAGTACTTGGAACTTAAAAGGAGAACAGCAATAGCACTGTTATTTTTGTCAGCGTCTGACTTCTGTTTTTAACAGAAAAAGTCATTTTGGGTCACTAATTGTTTTACTGAATTCTGCAAGCAGGATAAAAAGTTGAGTAGATATGCAATTGTGATTTAAATCAGAAACTATTCTTTTAGCAGAAAAAAAAAAGTATTTTCCTTTGGTAATTTGCAAAATGTGGTGAGTATATGTTACATTATTTAAAATGCAGATTTACCAGCCTTTTTATACTTACTTGCTCTGTAGCACACAATATAAATATATTCTAAGAATAAATAATAAAAATGTTTCTAATCTTCCCCCTCCCCCCCAATTTTTCATATGGGAAGTTACTCAAGCTTGTTAGATATAATCGATACTGTTTTGCCTGATATTTGCAATTAACAGTTTGCAAACATTTGTGTAATTTTTGTGGGTACTCTGGGATTGCTAAGGTGTCTGAACACATACTAGCTAATGCTCGTATTGATAAAGAAAATGCATTTAAAGCAGTCTTTTTATACACGGCACCACAATGAAATAAATCACCACAGGGATCAGACAGGAAGAAAAAAGAAATGTCGGCACTCTGACATCTCAGCCTTTCCTGCATTCGAGTGAATACAGCCATTAAAATAATTTCAAATAAATGGGGCAATTCATGCCTTTTAGTACTTTCTCCTAATGCCTGTGCTACACAGGGCTCAGGTTAATATACAAAGAATAAAAAGCTTCATTTCAGAACATGGTAACGGCTTGTCTGCTCTTGCCTTTGTAAGCAAGTTAACTACCTTGACTTAATTAAAAGTCAGTTCAGCCTCTGAAAAAAGCCAGATATGAGCACAGTCGGGTTAGCCAAACTCCCTTGTTAGAAATAACAGTAATGGATGTGAGGAAACATATTTTATGTCTCGGAGATTTCCTTCACAGCTGTAAGCGCAAAAAATCCTGACCAGTTATTACTGTGTACCTGTCCTAGCTGACCTGCGCACCCTTCACATCATGCTCTGAGCAGCCAGCTGTTGAAAACAAAATTCAGGGAGAAAACAACATCTAGATGTTTCTATTGCTGTAACTGCTTAACTATAGCTATGGTGGCCTTTCCCCTGCCCTGGAACTCCCGCTCCATCACGATGTGACCACACAGCTGCTGTGTGCCAGCGTGGTCTGTGTTGCTGGGGAGGCAGAAGGAGAGCATCACCTCCAGGCAGCACTGGGGAAAAGGGTTTTAAGGAGGACAGGTTTTTAAGCAGTTTTTAAGCTCCTTGGGGCTCTCCCTTACCAAGGCATCACAGGGAATTGCTCTGCTCTGCAAACAGAGCTGGCTCTACCTCAGCCAGACTTCTGTCACCTGCAGGTGCTCTTGCAGTAGCACATTTATTTTGCGTACCATTTCTAAAATCGGTGTTTCTCTAAGTCATTCCCCAGGCCTGGTTTCTGCAGACTCTGTTGTGCTGGTGGCACGGGCCGGAGGGTGCATTTCAGCTTTGCTGGGCTCCAGCTGCTGCACTTCGGGGAAGGGGGGGGTGGGATGTGTGTGTCTCAAAGCACCGAGCCAAAACCTGTGGCACATCCCTTCCTGAGCACGGGGAGCCGGCCTCCAGCCTCGCAGGGATCAGCTGCAAAAGCCCTGAATTAGTTATTGGCAAATGAAATAATAGCTGTTGCTGCCTTTCTGGTTACGAAGAGGTGAATGAGCGATGTGCCTGTCTCAGGTCTTTCAAAACCGCCCTCCACAGGGCTGGCCAGGGGATTTCTGTCATTACTCCTCTCACCTTGGGCAGCCGCCAGTATGATTCATGCAGGGGCGGGGTAGAAGGGCACAGGCCCGTGTATGGTGGTGGTTGTTTCTGTCTCTGGAAAAGAGGAAGGAAACGACGACCGATGCCTCCGCACGGCGTGAGGTGCTCGCTCACCCGCGTCTGCAGCATTTCCAAGAAGCCTCCGGCAGGCGCTGGCTCCTGCGGGCGCCCCAGCAGCGCCCGGCCGTGCCTCGGAGGACACGAGCTGACTCGGGGCAGCTCTCGTGCCGAGACCCTGGTGTCTCCCCCCACCCCCTGGGCTGCCTTCCAAAAATGCTCCTGCTGTTCAGGTGCCACAAAAGGGTGAGATTTTCAAAGGAGCAGGCTTTGCTTTGAAAATCAAGATCCCTTGCAAATGCCAACTATGCCAGATGTGGTTGAGTGTGTCCACTAGCCACAGGCAGGGCTGTGGTGGCCGAAGGCGCACAGCCAGCTCCAGGGCATGAAGGGAGAGAACCAAGACTGATACTCCTCAACTTGGCAGATGAGTTAAATATGTAGAAGCAACTGGAGGGAGACTTACGTGTCTTATATGCCAAACCTCTCGTAACACAGAAGCAACCGCTGAATTTTCTCTTTCTGAGAAAACTCTGTTTTTTTAATGTATAAAATGCTAAGTGACTTTCTGGCTATTCCCTTGACTAAACACTTGCATTCATCTGCCACCGTGACACCAGATCTGCTGTTTAAAAGCCAGTGTCAGCGCCATCCTGCTGTGAATGACACAGTGTTCAACACAGCACGCATCTGAGTAACAGTTAAAGGTCACAGGATTTCATAAGAGGCTAGTTTGGGACTTCTAATGGATCTTGGGCATTAAAATATATACATATATTTTAAATTATCATGTAGTATGTGGAATTTGTGTTGGTATCTCGACCGTCATAGAATTATTGTCCAACTAAACCAGAGCTGCAGGCATGGCTCATGATTAGGGCATTGGCTTAGACAATGAACGCTGCTGTTTTATCCCTCTCCCATCACACAGAGCTTGGCCAAAGCCAGGTCAGGTCAACGGGGAGCTTTTAAATTTAACCAGGCTCCAGACCAGGCCTATGTAAGCCTGCACAAGTAACTTTTCCATACACAACTCCGAAGTGATTGCTGGTGTAACCAAACCGTTCAGGATCAGCTTGACTCAAATGGATTCACCCTGCCTGAGCCTGCTCTCCGTGGCTGGCTGGTGAATGGCAGGAGGATGAACTGCAGACATGAAACACCACTGCTGTCCCCAGCCCCGCTGCCGCAGCTGGGTGACAACGGGGGAGCCGCAGCTCCGCCTGCACCCCACATGAAATGGGAAGATGGCAGTGACCTTTTTTTAAAGTACTTTCGGATCGGTCATGAGACAACTTGGGTGCTGGCTCCTCTTCTGAGAAATGTTTTGGCTCATGGGTTTGACCTGCAAATTTTGCTCTGAATGGATTTGTAACACAACTTTATAGGATTAGGGCTTTCCAGTGTTTCCATTCACTGAAGGCATAGGGAGTAGGTAGACATAAGGAACAGAAAAAGAAGGAACAATATACAGGAATGCATTAATTACTTCATTATTTTAACATTCCTTTGTGATGGGAAAGATTTTTTTTCTGCAGTGGCAACAGTCACGGGTGCCCATATCAGGAGTCTCAGGCTCCTGATGCAGTACAAGACATAACTCAAGGAGATTAACTCAAGGAAAGGAGATTCTGACTCTGCTCCACCCACAACCTTCCAGCTGGCCACCAAGAAAAGTGATGCACTGCCCTTGCTCTGGAGCATCCTCAAGTTTTTGGCTCTCTAATGTCCAGGGCCACAGCTTTGCTATTTTCCCCTGACTACTCAGAGGCATTTAAACAAACTGAGGCATCTTTACGCAAGAAATTCCTCTCCTGCTTTCACAGCTGGAACATGCTTTTGACTCTCTCTACAGAGATGTCACAATTTAACTTTTAATTTCCAGATGAAAGAAATCCTATGAGCCTTGCCTAGCAAAAAGAAGACTATTTGGGAAGTTGCTTTCCCCCCTTGAGAATAGCTAGTTCTGGTGTACTCGATCTTTGCAATAGGTGTCAGCCAATGCTGGTGGAGTTACCTCTCTGTGAAACTGCACAGCAGAGACTGGAGGGATATCACTGCATTGTGTATTAAATACATCAGTGATAATGGCTTTAAGCAGAGAGTACAAATAGCATATGAAAACAGAGATGCGTTCTGGAAAGATCTAAGGCAGAAGGGATTGGTTAACTAGGTTCCTGAAAAAAAGACTAGGTTCTGATTTGGATCTGGGACGAATTGCTCAGGGACCCTGTTGAACTATCCAGAATTAACAAGGCATTCGCCAAGCAGAGGAGCTTAGATGTCTGCAGGGTAGTGCTCTGACGTTGTGCATATGACAGAAGAACCAAAACTGTGGGAAGACTAAAACCCGAGGCAGGATGGCATGAAAACCTCCTACCTCTAACTCCACAAAATCAGTCTGCTGAGCTGCATGTGCTGTGATGAACGAGAGAAGCTATGAGTGTGCTGGGCATGAGGAATGAGAGGCAGAAGCAGCAGTGGACCACATCATGTCACAGAAATCTGCAAGTGCCAGGAGAAGACACCTGAGGTGGGAAGAGGGGAAGACAAAAGCCTGGGAGCTCAGAGGTGCTCTTCACAAGAGCAATGGACAAAGATGCAGCAGGAGATGGGCAGAGTCAGCATGAATGTGAATGGAAATTACATTCATTTCTGTACAGGGCAGAGGTACGTAAGCAACCGTGATGCTAAAGATAATTACATAACATTTAAAAAAATCCCTGGGTTGTGGGAAAAAAGCTGTGCCAGGGCCTCTGAGGACTTGCAGGTATATAAGAAGATAGGGACATAAAAACCTTTAACTGGACCTGGGGTTCCCAGAGCTGCTACAGCTTTGTGAAGGTGATGCTATGCTTTACTGGTGGCATACATGGACAATGGGGACTCTGAAACTCGGCCCCATGCTGGTGTTGCTCTGGCAGGCATGTACTACAGAGAAACAAGCCACATTTTCTCTGAAGCCCAAAGGGAAGGAGGTGATGAATCAGACATTTTGCTGAAAAGGTCTCTGAGAGGCAGCAGCCTGAGAACGCTGAGCCACAACCAAAACAAAAGAGAGGAGCCATGTCGATATCCGGGGTGGCAGTGATGGGTCCGCAAGGCCACATAGACATCCCAGGGGCTGTGGCAGGATGATGTCTGATGACGAGGCTGAGCATAACTCTTACCATTCCCTGGCTGGGCTGGGCTGGGGATGAGAGACATAAAAAATGGGCCTCTGAGGGACATCCGTAGCCCATGCGGGCAGTGGCATGCAGAGGTGCCTGAGCTAAAGCCACTAGTCCTGGAAGCGGGAAGTGTGTGCCTGTGTTGATGTGGCACTAAGAGACAGGTTCACCACAATGCCAGGTCACACTTTGACCTGGGTTTCACAGGGTGCAACAGGCTTCAGGACTGGACTGCAAGACACTGAGAGTGGCTGGAGCACCAGAATCTGCGAGAGAAGCTTGCCAGGATAATGCAGCAATCACAGCAAGAGGTGCGAAAGAAATGGAAGTAAAATAATGACAAGTTCATTGTGTGCCTCCAGTGCGTGCACAGCTTTTACATGACAGCAAGCAGCTGTGAAAGACACTGCGTCCTGCAAGCATTTCGTGATTTGGTGCTCTCACTGGGATGTGGGTGAAGGAGCCACAGCCGGATCAGGCTGTGACTGCAGTGGACTGAGGTCTGCTCGTCCTTGATTTCACAAATGTTGCGCAGGACACACAGGGCAAACGGGAGACAGAATCAGAGTCAAGCAGGGTCAGACTCGAGTCTGCAAAAATAGGTTTTCTATCGGTACTTCTTGTGGACATTCACTGGCCATATAGAAGTAATTGAAGGGATCTGGTAATGGCTTCAAAACATCAGCTAAGGTAGGTAGGACTGACACTTATGGAGGGTGGTGCAGGAGCTCAATTTTTCTCTGCGGATTGAGGATCAGAGGTCGGGGTTGGGGCCAGACCTATTTGAACGAAGAGGCAGGAGATGTGGAAAGTGCAGTTGGCATGTGCCTCATCAGACCAACTGGAAGCATAAAGTATCCATGGTATTTGACAATGCAGTCACATTTCTGCTTCCCCATGAGGAACTAAGTTTGACCAAGGGAGCCAGCCTGTAGGACAATGTTTCCCGTTGACCATGTCAAATGCTTGGGGAGCAAAACTCCCCTGTGAATTCCTCTGTATCCATCTTCTGAAGGCTGTTTGGGACAAGACCTACAGGAATGGAAATGCCACCTCCTGATGTGGTGACCACATTATCAGGTTTGAACCCATTGGCAACACAATGAATTAGGGGCCGCCAGCTGTCAACAGAACAGTACGTCTCTCTTGTTGCTCCCCATCCTGCCAGTTTAGCACAGCAGATTCCCACCTTTTTCAGTCCAGAGGCCTCCACTGTTGATCTTCCCACACACGCAGTACAACCCTTGCAGAATCATTTTCCTTTCATAGGCTGAGTGCATACATGGAACAGAACATTAAGCAGCAGGTCTGCATGTTCTGCCTCCCTCCAATGTGGTCCCAGGTCAATGAAAAAGCTCCCTCTTGATGTAGCAAATGTTGATCAAGCTGCAAAACCACTTGAATGTGACAGAGATGCTGCTTGGACACAGCAAGGTGACTCCCCTAAGACAAATATCAACCCAAACATTTCTAAAGTGCAAAGAAGGTTGGGGTCACAGAATGAAAAATATTGGCAAGCCGAAGGATAGAGATGCTGCAGTCTGCAAGAGCTGACACCAGTTGGATTTTGTGATCACTGCTCCATGCTCTCTGCAGGTAAGTGCGAATGCTGCCAGCTGTGCAGTGCGAATTCCATCACGTACCTGTGCTTCAGTTAGCTCAAGTCTAATTCTATCACTGAACGATCCAATGATGCACAGATTTAGGATTGACGGACACAAAATTAAGCCCACAGTAAATGGCACAAACAGGCATCTTCTTTCTTGCTTGCTTTCTTTCTTTCTTTCTTTCCCTCTCTCTTTCCCCCTTTTTCTTTCTCTCTCTCTTTCCCCCTCTCTCTTTCTCTCTCTCTCTTTCTCTCTTTCTCTGAAGTATCCAGCACTTTGTTTAGCAAACTATTTTTACAGGACCACAAACCTGCACTGAGTTTCAAATTCACAGAGAGCTTGCACTTATTGCAATTAATTCATTTACTGTTTTGAGGTGTATATGGTGTAGTTAAGGCGAACTTAGTTCAAACGTGTAAAAATATCGCTTACAGGGATGGTCTGCACACCTGCAGATGGGAACATCTGAAGAGCAGTTTAAGTTCAGAGCTGCGCTAGACCACTTGATCAAAAAATAGTGAAGAGCCATAACAGCAGCAGTGGTGGAGGCTCTAACAATGAGAGGAACGTAAGGATGTGGTTTGCTCTCAAGAAGGTCTTGAAAGAAGGTAGGAGGGGGAAGGAGGAGAGAGAGGTGGGCTGCTGTAAGCAGAACGGTAGGAGCTAAAGCGTAGTGAAAGGAAATAGCTGAGGCTGTAAAAAGTGAAAAAGGTTACTGAGAACTGAAGAAATCGGAGAAGAGACAATGTGACTGCAGGGAGCTTTTCCTCAGCTCTGTGCTCCCCTTTTCAAAAGCTGGTCACTTGGTGGGGTTTGCAGCACAAGACGGTATTTGGACAATTTACTCTGATTCTTCTGCTGGCAGAAGAGCAACAAACGTGACATCCCAAACTAGGAATTCATTGATCAAAGTGCAACGTGAGGAATGACCCGCATTTGCTGGTCAAATCGAAGGGCTCTCCTGCGAGGTCAGTCTCTGCCACGCAGGAAAGCGTGGAAGCGTGGCTAAGGCCACCCCTGGCCCAACGCTCTCAGGCAGCGTTAAAGGCAAAGTCTAATACGCTCCCTTAAAAAAGCAAATGTGCCTTGTACGCGCACTGCCACAGGCTGTGACACCCATGCAGGGCCCCACGCTCACCTCCTCGGTGCCTGCTCCTCTTCCAACCTTGCCTGGGGCTCAGGGCACGTGTCCCTGGCTCAGGGGACTGTGGCACAGGGGATGGGGAAGCTGCCCTGTGGCCAGCGCGGCTCTGCCCAGGGCCAGGAGCTTGGTCCTGCACCCCCGGGAATAAGTCTGAGCTCAGGAGCAAGCAGGGTGGCTATTTCAGGGCTGCTGGGTCAGGGGGGCCGTGGAGAGAGGACAGAGCACTGTGAATGCCCCGGGGTGCAGGGAGGCACCAGATCTGTGACACCCAGTGACACCAAGTGGTAGCAGCCGGGGTGCAGTAGTGTTGGTGGCAATGAAATTGCTGATATTTTCCTTGGTGCTCTAGAGCCTGCATACTTGCTATAAACGTTATGAAACTGGTAGGGAAACCCAAGGCTTGGTGACCTTGGGTTGCTAAAGAAAAGGTTTCCAAGATACAGCCTCACCCTAAACAAGTTTTGCATCTGACTTAGGAGCTTTTCACTCTGCTGGGACTCAAGCTGTGGCACTGATCCTGCCCGGGTTTGCTGCAGACCGCTGGGGAGCAGCTTGCCAACCATCCAGCAGTTTGCACAGTCTCGTTTGCCAGTTGAGTGATCAAGGTAAAAATCACCTTGTGCCTAAGATGAAGTGGCACAGAAAGCCTTCAGAGCATGTGCTGTGGGACTGGCGCTCTGCTGGCTAGATGCATCTGCAGATGCTAGAGAGACCGGGTGGTTTGTGATGACACATGGTCCCCTTGGGATATGAGCTCTACATACTGGTGGGCTTTGGCAGGGTTTGCTTTTGGAACAACGGAACTACTCTGAGCATAGCTTAGAGCAGAGCTGCTGGCCCAACAGCTGGTATTTCAAAGTGTTTCAGATCCACATGCCCATCTGCACGGCACTTCAGAAGAATTGTTAAGGAAGAAGCATTTACAGAATTGAACAGAGACAAAAGATTAGCAGTCAGCAGCTGTAGGTAACGCGGTCGTGGGCTGCTCCTTGCCTGCTGACAAGCTCCATCAGCACCAGCCATTTGCAAATGTGCAATGGTGTGGGCAGGGGTCTGCTTCTGCCTCCCACTCACTCTCCCAAAAAGCAAGCCCAGAAGCACAGAAGACATAAATAGGTGCTTCTGACATACGATTCTTTTAGTCTATTCCAGACATTGGTAAGGTGAATCGTGCCCCAGAAAACCATGTTTCTCGCTCTCAGCTGTAAAAGGAGTCAAGACAACTCACTCAGACATAGGTGTCCATACTGCGACGATGCAGAGATTCATCCCACCCTTGTCTACAAACACTGTGCACAGACCACAGTTAGCACAGCTCCTCGGACACTTCTTCGCCCTTTCTGATTGTGGTGGGTTGACCCTGGCTGGAGGCCAGGTGCCCACCAGAGCCGCTCTATCACTCCCCTCATTCACCAGACATTCACCAGGGGAGAAAAGGCATAACGAAATGCTTGTGGGTCGAGATAAGGACAGGGAGAGATCACTCACTAATTGTCATCACGAGCAAAACAGACTGAACTTAGGGAATTCATCTAATTTATTATCAAGCAAAACAGAGTAAAGGAATGAGAAATAAAATCAAATCTTAAAACACCTCCCCCCACCCCTCCCATCTTCCCGGGCTCAACTTCACTCCCGGCTTCAACCTTCCCCCCCCTCAGCAGCACAGGGGGACGGGGAATGGGGGTTACGGTCAGTTCATCTCACGGTGTTTCTGCTGCTTCTTCATCCTCAGGGGGAGGACTCCTCTCACCATTCCCCTGCTCCAGCATGGAGTCCCTCTCACGGGAGAAAGTCCTTCATGAACTTCTCCAATGTAGTCTCTCACACGGGCTACAGCCCTTCACGAACTGCTCCAGCGTGGGCCTCTCCCATGGGGTGCAGACCTTCAGGAGCAAACTGCTCCAGCGTGGGGTCCCCCACGGGGTCACAAGTCCTGCCAGCAAACCTGCTCTGGCGTGGGCTCCTCTCTCCACGGGTCCACAGGTCCTGCCAGGAACTTGCTCCAGCATGGGCTTCCCACGGGGCCACAGCCTCCTTCAGGTGCCTCCACCTGCTCCGGCGTGGGGTCCTCCACGGGCTGCAGGTGGAATCTCTACGCCCCTTCATCCTTCCTCCATGGGCTGCAGGGGGACAGCCTGCTTCACCATGGCCTTCACCACAGGCTGCAGGGGGATCTCTGCTCCGGCGCCTGGAGCTCCTCCTCCCCCTCCATCTGCACTGACCTTGGTGTCTGCAGAGTTTCTTACATCTTCTCATTCCTCTCTCCGGCTGCAAAAGCTCTCTCTAACTTCTTTTTTCCCTTCTTAAATATGTTATCACAGAGGCGCTGATTGGCTTGGCCTTGGCCAGCGGCGGGTCCATCTTGGAGCTGGCTGGCATTGGCTCTATCAGACACAGGGGAAGCTTCTAGCAGCTTCTTGCAGAAGCCACCCCTGTAGCCCCCCCGGCTACCAAAACCTTGCCACGCAAACCCAACACACTGATACTGGTCTGGTGAGTCCTGCCACTGCAGTGCCTGTATGTCGTAGCAGAAGGGATGAAGCTGTCTTTCTCAGGGAACTGTGTCTCAAAGGTGGATGAGTTCAGCTCAGCTCACAGCATTTTCACTTCAGTTGTTTGCATATTTCCATGACATTCTTAAGAAGTGAGTATGTCTGAGGTTTTTGCTCTTCCATTGTATGTAATTGAAATTTGTCAATGCATGAACAAGTTGTTGGAGAGGAGAGAGACATGCAGAGAGCAATCACAAAATCTTTGTTTTCTTAGGAATTCAGGCAACTAGAGTGATCACCTTATTTCTGTGGTTAGCCTGATCCCTGGGGAAAAATCTCTCCAAACAAACAGCGTGTTCTGCTACATAATGCATATGATCGAGACGCTGCTGTTGAAACTGGGGGCGGAGATACAACAAAACAGATTTCTACTTGCATTTAAACCTTATTTTATATTACAATGCCATTGAGAGGGATGGAGGCACTTGTCACAGCTATTTTTTTGTCTTTCTGAAGTTAATTGCACTTTAAAAGTGTTTTTTTCCCCACCTGTCATACCAGAGGCAGAACTAGAAACTGCTAGGAATTACTTTGTGCAACAAAGCGGCATAAAGATATGATCATCTGTATTTGATGTAGAATCAAATAGAACTCAGAGGATTTAGAGACAAAGGTAAGCTTGCGGGCCGAAATGTTTGAAGTTCAACTTCTGCCTCACAAAGAAGACAGGCTTATTCTACCCTGGAGATTTAAGGCATTTAAACTCACGCTAGCCACTTCAGAGGCTTCCCGTTGGACAGGGTATAAAGTCGGCTGTGACGAGTTGATGTCAGACTTATGATTTATTGAGACACTGGGATGGACACTGCTGGGGTGTGAAGGATGTGCAGCATGAACGCATGGCCTGATGCTAATGCAATGGCTAGAGCCTCCTCTTTAGCCACTCTCATAAAATAGTCCCTATCAATTTTGCAGCTGGAACTAAATCCAGAGGGGAATGCAGAGTTCATTTTGACACTGGATTAACAGTGAAACTTATCTGTTCTTGGATTTTTAGCCATAAGGTTTTCTGCCAAAGCAGTTGTGTCTAACAATTTAAATGAAGTATTGTTCATCAATTACTCATCAAGCTTAAGACCTTAAAATCTTTCACTACATGGTGCAGAGTGTTTGGGTGATGAACGTGGTGGCCCTCTCTCCTGAAGGGAATGGAAATTATTAAACTCAGTGCAGGTTTAGCGAGCTGCAGCATGGAAAGAGAGAGGTTCTGACTCATCTACTCTGCAAACAACCGCATGAGACTGCAGTTTCACTTTTTGATGTGGTCTCATTACAGAAGTGTATGCCAGCTGAATTATCACGATGAAATACTATTCCTTCCACCTGGCTAAGCATTTGGTAATTTTACTTGAGGTTCTGGGGCAGGAGAGCTGAAGCTGCTTCAGTGGGCGGCGTACCCACAGTTCAAGTGATAATTCAGCCCTTGGTGCCTTCAGGGAGGAGCTGAGCTCTCCGCTCTCCCACCCACTCTTTATCCCCTTCATTGAGGAGAAAAGAGAGGTGCATGCAGGAAGGGCTAGGTCTTGTCCTCTGAGGTCCACACTTATAAGAAAGTGTTCAAGGAGACTGAAGTGAAATAAGGAGTGCCAGGCAATGTTTGTTATAAAAAATGTTTGGTGAGATTAGGGCACACTCCTGTGTTTTGTCAGGATGATGCAATGAGAGAAGAGGCAGAAGCTCTGAGATGCATAGCCCTTCCTTCGGTATCAGATGAACCTCCGTCTCCCTTACTGCATGCATCGAATTTGGGAATGCTTTTAATTATAAAGTATGTCCAGTATGCAGTTACAAATGATATTAATTTTGGCATCTTTGTTAGCTATACCAAGAAGCAACTAATGACAGTCACTGGCCTCTGCCTACTGGACACCTCCCCTGTTCTGTGGTCTCCAATCCTGTCGGGAGGGGATGGAGCATATCCTCGTACAGCAAACAGCATTCTCTCCCTTTAGCATTCACTACTCCTTCAGTAAAACTTCTCCTGGAGTATTCCTTGGACGGTGATTTCAGGACAAGAAATATTTCAGTGAAAAGTTTGTCATCGGCATTCCCAGCATTTGTCACCTTCCTTTAGAGATAAAGGCAATCAGGGAGCTGGTGAGATGCCATTGGGCTCAAGGTGACCAAAAATTGGCTGTTTCACATAAATTAAAGTGACCGTGAAGTTTTCGACTCAGCCTGATCAATTGCAAGTGTACAACTCCAAGTCTGCAGATGAGAGCTCTTGCCCATGTAATCTCACTCCTCTTCTGAATTTTAAATGCTGGTTCCTACCTATGATGGGGAGAAACACCATCATATAAATAAAACCACTAGATAACTCTGTGGAAGTCTGAGTCCTTCACTAACAACCATTTGGCTACTGGGTCCTTTTATCTCCCACTTAATGGGAGATAACAGGTCCTATTCAACGGGAGCCTGACCGTGCTCCCATTTAAAAGGAGTTAAGGTCTTCCTTATCCTATACTGCACAACACAAATATGACACCCCAAAATAGGGACAGATCATTTGATTAAATGACATGTAAAAGCTTTATCTTTGCCAGGGAGCTAATTGCCTGAAACAAAGAGACACGGTCTGGACTGGATTAGGCCAGAAGTAAGGCAAAGTTTACTGTGGAGTAAAGTGCTTCGTTAAAATACCTCTGGGTGAATGTTCTTGCATTTACACCTTTTTACCTTGTGTTTTGCTGACTAGGAGTGTGTAGGCATGGGTAGTTACCATGGAATAAATGACATGCTGTAAATTCACACCATCAATTAATTTCTTCATGTGCCCGTGCTTTCAGACAGAGGAACACCCTGTTTCTGGATGGTGGGTGAGGAGAGGTGTGAGGAAGATACTCTGTCAAAACAAAGCTGCTTCTGTGTGTATGTAGCAGGAAAATCAAGTGGCTGAGAAACATTACAGCCACAAACCGTGTGCCTGCAGGCTTCCCTGCGGTCCTGGCCATCTCAGGCTGACTCAATGGCAGCACACTGGGTCTGCCCTGGGGACCGCAAGGGGAAGGGACCACTGGCTGGAGCGTTCAAGGTGGCATCTTCAACTTAGGTGCCAACACGCCCATTAAATTGAATATGCACCCAAACCCCTTCTTCAGGATTTTGTGGCCACAAAGAGAAGAACAAGAAAAAAGATTATTGCTTGCTTCTGCGGGACCAGGTGGGGAAATTTTGTGAAAGAAGAAAACAGCTAAATTTGTTTCAATGTTTACTGTATGATTGGAGGTGTACAGATAGGCATGCCCCCACATCTTTGGCCCAGGAAACTTTGCTTCCTGCACTCACCTTGGGCTTGGCTGTACTCGGCCCATGGGGGTATTACCACGTATTCCATCACTGGATTTTTCAGCTTAATTTTGCTGCTTAATTTTCCTTCAGGAGCCTGCAGAGGTCTTTATTTTTCCTCAGTCTCCTCAGTGGAAAGAAGGAGGGTAGCTGTACTTCCACTCATTCAGGTCAGGGTGAGCACATCCGGTGACGGGGGTGTGCGCAAGGGGCCGGGGGAAGCTGCGAAGCTTCTCCTGGGCACGGGAGCTGCTGGCAGCACCCACCGCACCGCTGGCCTGACCCAGCTTTTGCAGCTACGGTCACAGAAAACAAAGTAAAAAGAGATTTTTTAAAAAATTTTTTTTAAGTTTCCTTCTCTAGGTAACATTAAGTACTGAGGTTACTGCTGGGTGTTAAAATACTCTCCTGGTTCTGGAGTTTTTTCGCAGGGGCTCAGATAAGGTGGGGGAGCCGCTTGCGCTCGGCACCGATTGGCGAGTGAGCTGAAGTAAACTACACGGCTTAACCACAGGGGCCTGTTTTCTTTCTGCACCGGAAACACCTGCCAAAAAGGCTGTGTTCACTTGGGCTGTACGAAGAAAAGCCCCAAATGAAGCTTCCAGCCATATAACAACAGGTCAGGAGGTGATACTTGGTATGCTGGTTTAAATTCAAGGCAGTTCACTGGGTCGTTTCACCAGGTGCACGGCAAAGATAGGGGTGCGGGGCAGCAGCCTTCTCTGAAATGCATTTTTCGCAACGGGCTGCATGCTGCCAGCTCACTGGGAAGTGCGTTTCGACTACTGGCTGAAAAGGATTTGGAAAAAATAAATGACAATGGAACGACTGTGTGTGATTTGTACCCCATACTGCAAGGCACTGGCGGTGCAGCCGCGGGCCCCGGCGTGGTGGCACGGCGCTGTGGTCCAACCGGCCTGTGACACGATGCAGTCAGCAGCTCTCCCCCGAGCACTGCCACCATGGAGGGGCGGTGTGGGCTGGGTCTGCACCCATCCCAGTCCTCCAGCAATAGAGGTGCTGCAGCCCTGCTCTGGGTGGCCTGGACCCTCTGTGTCCCGAAAAGGGGTACCCCAAAAAGGGGTACTGCGTCCTCAGCCGAAATGATGACCTTGCATTTCCGTAATCTTGAAGGGATAGCGTGGTGGTGCTTCATGAGGAGGAGCAGTTGGCTGCTTTTGTCCCCTCTGAACTCTTTGACACATGGTTTGCATGACAAAAGCCCGGGGCAGGTCACAGCCCGAGTGCAGGAACGTGCAAGCCGTGCACCCATGCCTAGCAAAGCGCAGCCGGCAGAGGAGGGGCAGCCTGTAACGCCTGAGCGGACAAGCAGTTTAAACGTTTTTGCCACCTCCTCCTTTTGGCGGCTACCCACTGTGCACGATTCACTGCTTGTGCCCCACTCGTCAGCACTTCTCCTCCAACAAAATGAAGGCTTGCTAAGCTGGGGCACATTAAGATCTCGGAAAAAGTCATCCTGCCTCTTTTAAACTTTGCTAAAATGGGCCCAGTAAAAGCACAGGCAGCTTTTGGCAAGCTGCCTCAATCTGGTACATTTTCCACGCATACTGTTTGCCCAATAAGCAGGTCTAAGTTCTAGCACTAGGGACCCCGGTGGGGACAAAACCTGCGGCCCATGAAAGCCATCCCTTGAGTCTTGTAAACCCAGCTGGGTCTGCCAGCTCTTAACCCTCCAAACGTCATCTTCTACCCACACCTCTGGGCGGATGCATGGATGCGTGGCTGAATGAATGCGTGGATGAACACATGCATGAATGCATGTATGGATGCACGGATGGATAATGGTCTGCAGTGCACTGAGCTCAACGGTTCCTTCCCGACCATGAAAGCAGGAGGTCATCTGCGTGGCTGCAGCAGGGTCTGGAGCGCTACGCACTATCGCTGTCTCACCCCTTGTTCCCTTCAGGTGTCTGCACGGGTGACTGCAGTTAGCAAATCTTGCAGAAAACAATGGCTCTGGGGGCTGAGCACGCTTGAGGCAGGAGGATGGCATGGGCTTACAAGGTACCGTATCCTGAACAGCTCACGCTGCCGCTTGTTGTGAGCACCACCCAGTGCAGAGCAGCTCTCAGGACACGGTGGATGTGTCTCCTGAACGTCTTCTAGCATTTTGGTTTGTAGTATGCAGGCCTTTGTGAAGCTGCCAAAGTAGGGCAAAAGGGTGCAGCCCGGGCACTTGCAGAACCCACAGAAACGCTTGTGGAAGAACTAGCCTTTGGCAATCATCTCTGTCCAGGCATGAAAAGACCAGGAATCAGCTGAGAGTTAAATATCCATTGAATGAAGAATGTCTTTATTAAAAAAGAAAAAAAAAAGAAGAAAAGCCAATAGAAAATGCCCTGACGCTAACATGACCTAAGTGGCAGAAAGATAGCTACGTCCGTATAGTCAGAGTTGGAGGAGGTACTATAACAGGAACAAGATGCTGGAGCGGGTTGCTGGGGCTCTACAGATGACATGCATTGCCTGTGTTCCTCCCATGCTTGTGGAAGTTCACCTTATTGTTAAATTTCCCTCAGACATTGCACACAGGCTATACCGGTCACTAATATTACATGGGCTGGTTTATTCTATTCCATGACCAACAACAGTCCATTTTCAGTAAAATCCTCTATGATTTTTACTGTTTAATGCCCTACAGGCTTTCATTCCAAAGGGTAGTAGCAAACAAACTGTACGTGCCTGCAGTGTGGGGACGTGAGAGCTCACGTTGCTGAGCAATGGGGGCGAGAGGACGGGGTGTGCCGCGAAGCAACCAGGCAGCTAATGCTACAGAGTGCTGTTGTGAAAGCCAAGCTGAGATGCAAGACCTGGTTCCAAATTGATCTAGCCTTAAAGTAAACCTGAGTTTCTGAAGGAATGAGGGCAACGTGCCAGGAAGTAAAGAGCTGAGTAAATCTAAACGAGTGGCTTGTACTGAATATTGGGGTCAAGCCTACATAACGCTGTTGGAATTTGTGGCTAAAGAGTATTAGATATCTTTATAAATAATGCAGAATGCATGTGTGAAATAACACAAAAGACAAAAGGCTTTAATAATTTTGTCTGAGCTCTCCAAGTCCAAACTTGTAGGATATGGTGTCTAAGGCTTGATCTCTGTAAGGAGTTTGTGTGCTGCCTCCAGTCTTTGCATTAGTTTACCGTGACCTTTTGAGGATCACGTTTATGTATGATTTTGCCCCACTCTGCTACAGACTGAGTTTGGAAAGAAGAAACACGTATCTGTAAGTAAAGTATCTATCTGGTCACATTGCTAGGGTAAAACAAGGTTAAATTTGTCTAAGTTGTCAACCGATTCCGCTTCATTAGGAAGCAGCTGCATTTCAGTGCCCAATGGATTTTTTACACTGTGATGCAAAGCTTCACCCCTGTGATGTGCACAACGCTTAGCAACCTGGCAGGGAAAGCTCCTTGGAAGTTTTAACAACACATCAGTTAAATTGCTGTAATTTCCTTTCCCTTGCCTGGCTTTGTTTTCCAGGAGTTGTTGCTGCAGTAACTTAGCCTCAGGATACGCAGCAATTAAAACTATGGGTGGTTGCACTGTGGGAAGATAGTGCCCCAGGAAGACTACCTCACAGAGGTGTTTTTAGGACATAATTTGATGAAAACTTTTTGGCAGGAGAACCAACCTATGTCATTTTCTTACTTGGCCTCAGCTGGGTCAGTACAGCTTTTTGCAGATCTACATGATAAAGTTAATCTGATTATTTTTAATCTACATTTGTTTCTATATTTGCTTCAGGTTTAGCCAAGCAAAGTGTACTAGCTGAGGGAGATGGCACAGAGAGGGAATCAACAGTGGTGGATGAGAAATGGCTTATTGTAGGCTGGTATTGCTGCCGAGAAAACACTTGTGAACCTGTAGGTGCAGCACAGCCCTAAGCATTTGTTCAGGAGCTCTTTTCCCTGTTGGGAGAAAAGTAACCATGGCCATGTAGAACTGCTTACAGAGCTGCCGAGGAACCATTGTGGGACAGCTGCTCTGCACAGTGGCATTCAGCTGATTTTTGTGAGTTCCTCCTCCAATGCCATTCTTCCCTGCTTGCTTGGTGTCATGGAGATTGTCACTTGGGACACCCAGAGAGGCTTTTCTGATTTTGAGTCAGCTATAGCGAGCTCTACATCCTTTCTCGTCCCATCTCTTGGATGAACTGTAATTATACCAATATGGAGAAATAGCACATTTCTATCTTTTGAGATTCTTAGTGTGAAGCCGTCACTGTTACTACCATGAATATCCTGGTTTCTGTCTGAGACAGACCAGCATCCCCCTCCCTCTCAGAAAATTAAAGAGCAGTAAAACAAGAGCATTTACCATCATTGCAGCTGAAAGCACTCTTCTCATGGCCTTGAAAAGATTATCAATTCCCACTTGGATTTTAACAGAGACCTGCTGGTAGGGATGGAATGAACTTTGAACTGCACACCCAAGGACAGCCTCAAGGTTGCTGTTCCCCATGCTATCTTGGTTATTGCAGCCTACTACACTCCTGTGATGTACATCAGCGCTTTTCTGGTAGCACATGGGACAGGAAACTGTGTCCTCCAGCCACCTTCCTCCAACCAGTCATTGCCACGTGCCAGCCCCCAAGTTTCAGGATGGAAGAGCAGTGCAGGACTCCATGTGTGATCACGCAGCACAAGGCTGTGCAGTCATGCCCACAAACCCTTGGGCCTGTGCAGTCAGTTCCATCCCCACCATCATGCATAAAGCAGAATCGTGCTTCTCCTTCCTAACAAATCCCTTTTGCCTCAAGTAAACCATCTGTGACCCAGAGAAGCCCCTTGCATTCTCACAATAAACCAAAGTCCTCCCCCCTCACTCCTGAAGCAAGCCTTTTCCCTGCTCCCCCTCAATAACCAAAGCTGGTGAGCCAAACTATTCCCTCTCTCTGACCCAGCCTCAGACCTGCTTCCTCTGGCACACTTTTCATGGGGATGTTTTAACTAAATTTATTACCTTGCAGTCAGAGAGAGTTCTAGCCACTCTGACATACCACCTCACATTCATGAATATGAGCAAGATGACTGGGAGTCAGTGTCAGCACCACAGTGTGCTAATTCTGCAACAGCTTGTAGTAAAGCTGTAGAAGGGGAACTACCAAATTTATGCCAGGGAATTAACAGATTGTTGTCTACTACCACAGCTCTGTCTTTGTAGTATGCCCTGCATAGTGAGCAGAGCAAGAACTTTCAGTAACTAAAGATCCTCTTGGAAACTAGACTGGGTATTGAAAAAGTGCAGTATGATGCTGGCTGTTTTCTGTATACCTAGGTGTCTCCTAGGTAGCTCCTGAACACACTGATGTGATGCACTACAGGGGATGCCATTACTTCAGACACCTTTGTTATCTGCTTCTCAGATACTAGTTAGTTAATCTGTATTAAGAGTCTTTCTTTAACAAGTGCTCCAATTACAGAATGAGGGTTACTTGTGCTAGCTATCTTTTAACTTATGTTCTCTGCTACAAAGGATCCTTTGAACTGAGCAGGGTTCAACATTTTAATTAAAAGCTACTGTTGGTCAGTGTCTGGGTTTGATACATCCTTTGAAGAAGGATCAGCAAAGGATCCCAAGAATCCTTAAGGGGAAGGCTTCTTCAATGGTTGGACTTGATCTTAGAGGTCTTTTCCAACCTTAAGATTCTATGATGATTCTCTAGGTAAGAAGACAGACTGCAGCAGCAACAGCTGACGTTGAATACAGCTGCAGTGGAACTGCAACTTGGACAACAGGGTCAACTTCCCTGCTGGTGTCACATTCAGTTAGCAGCTAAATTCCCTCACACTCACAGCCTCCAATCACCATCAGCTAGCTTTACTTCTCATTACATCAGACAGTAAAAAGGATGCATGCTTGTATCAAGTTCTTGTCACCACTGCAATGACTAGCCTTTGACCAGGGCATAACAAAGACTAGAGAAGTTCTTGAAAGAAATTGCACTTTAATGTAAGATTATGCAAGGTCAAAATACAGTTAGGACAAACACGCTGAACAGCACGCACACTGACTCACATGTCACAGCAGTTTTAAGAGTGACACTCCATTCTCAAAACCATCCCAGGTGGGAAAAGTCACCTTGTACTAGTTGGTCCCCTTCTCTGTAACTTTACAGAGCACCAAAAGTTTAGTCTGTATAAAGTACAAAATTTCTGCATTGCAGAAGATAGCCCTTACTATGGAAGCCCAAACAGATGGAACTATGTCTTCTTCAGAATCTTCACTGCCACCTTGCTATTCTGTTAATAGCTTCATCAGAATACCCATGAGATGCTGCTGTTACAACAGTCCCCAGCCAGAAGGAATGCACACCATACTGGTTTGGAGGAAGTCCAGCAAGCCCAAGAGCATGGCGGAAGACAGTTAGGAACTCCCTCTTTGTCACAGCCATACTGTCTGAGCGCACAAAGAGAGGGCCCTCTCCTTGAGGCCGTGCTGCCACGTAGATGCGGAGAGCCTCAACAGGACATACCCACATCTCTTTAGATAATCTCAGTTGGATCAAATACCTCTCTTGGCCCATATGAGACGTACGCAAACAAAGGTTTGCACTTCTTTCAGTCAGCTGGAGGTCACTCAAGTACAGGAGCTCTGGCTGTACTATATTTTGGTGATTTGTCACCATCTCTTCTATACGGAGTGCACCAAAAAAAGCTACAGTAAACATGGCACGGAACAATACACAGTCATAAGGAGAGCAACACACAGATTCCAGAGTCCCCAGGAGAGATCTTAACACTTCAACAGTTACAGGAGTGTATTTATCATTTGAAGGGCCAGTCCTACATTTCAACCTTGATATCATGTTACAGATAACAGGATCTTGAAGAGGATCAGAATGATCTACCATTCTGGAGATGAAGGACAGTCCTTCCATATACATTATTATTTTTGCAGGAGGCAGATCCTGAGATGCCATGACAACCAAAAACTCTCTCACTTGATCCACTGGAATTGGCCAGACTGCAGACAGAGCCATGCCTTCTCTAAAGGCAAGGAAATTCTTTAGGCCCTCATAGTAGGCCTGCCATAAGTGGCTGTCTCCTGAGTCCTCCAGCAGGAGCAGAGCCTTCAGGGGCCAAGGGCCCAAATGATGCTTCTCAGGAACCTGGCTGAGTTCACCTGCTGAAAGAAATCCACATTAGCAATGGCAAACAAGGTAGTCTCACAGACAGTAAGCAGTAAGAACTTTCCTCCCTTTCAATACACTCCAGCTTTTGCTTGAACGTCTATGAAAAAAGGCTGTCCCTTGTATTCTTACAACTCTCACTTGCACAGCTTTCAACAACCAGAGCACAGGAAAATAATTAAAATCCTAAAAAACATACCCCCCACCATGTTTTTTCTCTTTAAAGCAACACCTCAAAGCCTAGCGACAGATGTAGCAGACTACTACAAGATTTCTGCAATCTTAGGCCTTCATCAAGAGGTACAAAGGACTGAGAGTAACAAAGCTACACAATTGCAATAGATTCAGCAGTGCACGCAGGTCCCAGAAGCCTTCCAGCTCTGAGGTCAGATTCCACAGAAGACCCTACCAAGCCTCTGCCAACCTCCCCCAACATGCAGCTGACCCACCAGGGCCACACTCACCAGCTCTTCCCTGACTGCCAGCCTCCACTCCACCGGGACCCCACGATCTGGCACAGGCACCCAGACCACACGATAGCCATCCCATACCTGGCTCCTGCCGCAGTAGTGCCAGCAGCGCCCAGAAGGGTGAAGGGGCATTGAACGGCTCGATCTCACTGCTCTGCATCACCAACAAAACGGCACCTACACAACCAGCAGCTCGAAACACCAGCACCCTAGATGTGCCTCTGTGCTGCCTTTTATAGCCTGGCCCTTACTTCTAACCAATCGGAGCGTCTCCCGCTCGCCCTCGCCCCTCTCTTACCCAATCGTGGAGCGAGCCCGCGCGGCGACGGAGCCTGTAGCTGAGGGACGGAGCGGGGGCGGCGGGGCCGCCTCAGCGGGGTCACCTCGTCCTGCCTTCTACGCCGGGGCCGCCCATCGGCCCAGGCGGGAATCGTCGGGAGGATGGGATTTCACTGCCTGGAGCTAAACAGCTCGTTATCGCCTTCATTGTGCTGCAGTTGGGGGCTAAGGAAGGAGCCGGTGGTGGCAGAGGGTGTGCCGCGGGTGCGTGACTTGAACCTCCTCGGCCCTGGTGCTGTTCTTTGTCCCCCGCCTCAAGCCCGCGCTATTTTGTTATTAAAATGAGATAACCTGCAGCAGGCGGAGGTACAGACACGGTATCTGGCCGGATGAGTGCTAGGAGTAACAGTCAAATCTTGAGGGAGAGGAAGGTCCTGGGGCCGGCAGTTGCCGGGGTCCCTGCACAGCTTTGTTCCAAGGGAGACCAGGCTGGGTCTCAAGCATTGGTGCCCTGTGCAGCCGGGAGCCCTCGGGGTGCGGGGCTACCCTCTCCGCAGAGCAAGTGTGTTCTGTGAAGGCACCCCAAAGGAGATGAGGGTGCGCAGGAAAATACCAAGCTAAAAGCTCAAGATGTAGCTATCAAGGGTAGCTATCTCATTAAATTGTGCATGAAGCATCTAGGCGTATTGTTTATAACTAACAGCAAAGGATGAGTAATTCAGAATGGAGTCAGCTGCCCTAAGCTATTCTCTGTAGGAAGCTTGCTGGAAACCACATCTTGGAGAGCCCAGGAGAACAGTGGGTAGGGAACACAAGCACTTCTTTCTCCTTCTAACTTTATCAGTAAATCCATTCATACTTGTGAGAAACGCCTGTGAGTTTCACGCCCCGCAGTTCGCAGGCCAGGCCCCGCTCCTTGCCCTCTTCCCGCGGTGCCGCGCCCCGCTAACAGCCACTTCACACCCACCGCACACCCCGCTCCCCGCCCGCCGCCACGCTCGGAGGGGCCCCGTCAGGCCAGGGCGAGCGCGGGACGGCGTCGGGCGGACAGCCAATGGCAGCGCTCCAACCCGCCGGGCCGCTCCGAGTACCCAATCAGAGGAGGCGTTGCGAGCGGCTCGGCGGCTATAAAAGGGCCTGGGGGGGGGCCGTAATAGTC
Source organism: Grus americana (assembly GCF_028858705.1). Taxonomy (NCBI): domain Eukaryota; kingdom Metazoa; phylum Chordata; class Aves; order Gruiformes; family Gruidae; genus Grus; species Grus americana. Next base: position 25,965,460 of record NC_072855.1, read on the forward strand.
TTCGTGCTGGAAGGGGTCAGGGTGCTTCTTGTGTTCTCGCCATGTCCTGCTCTGCCCGCGCCCCGGCTGGGCCTGTCGCCGCGCCCTTTTGGGAGATGCTGGCGCTGCTGGCCAGAGAGCCAGGCATGGAGTGGCTGGACCTGGGCCTTACTGGGCAAGAGGTTGTCTTCTCGTCGCGCAACCGAAGAGCTGTGTGTCGGACCGAAGCGGTGGTGCACTCCGGCGGCTCCCGGTGGTGTGAGGAGCGCGGTGCGGCGGCGGCGGTGACTGGTAAGTGCGGGCCGTGCTCTGGCGGGGCTGTCAGCACGTGTGGCGGCTCGGCGCCTGCCTCTCCGGGGGTTGGCCTCTGCCTCTAGGCGGGGGGCGAGCGGGTCGGTGGCCGCTGCTGGGCAGCGTTTCCTTCGTTTTGCTCGAGTTCTAGTGTGAGGCTTTTGGAGGGAGGCCTCGAGGGAGTTCCCCTTTCTGGGCTGGGAAATACGCTGCCTTCTGGTGGGAATGTGCTCTGTGCCCTTTGCAGTTGTAACTTCTGTAAGCCGTGCCAGGAAGGCTTGGTTTTAAACTTGCTTTTTGCTTGTCTTCTCTGTTACTATTCCATGAATTTGTAAATTCCCAGAGTGTTAACAGATCTTGTGTCTGAAATGGGCCTAGTATGTTGCTTGTAGTTTCCCATTTCAAAAATATCTGATCTCTTTAATAGCTCAGAGCTAGCTGTGTGTGTTATCTTTAATCAGATAAACTAGCAGAGCATTGTTTAGGGGTGTATTGCACTGAAGAATGTTGTCTTTATTGCTGCTTGTGGCATGCTTCTTCCTGTTGTCAGCATGTGCTAATGTGGATCTTCTCTTGTAGGAAGGGTGTTTAGTTGTCCTCGGAAACATTCCTTGGGACCTCGGCCTCTGAAGACTCTGTCGTTATTGGAGTGCTCAGGGGATAGTAGGCTTTGGCAAGCCTACCTTGAAGGACTGAAGAAATTCCTTGTCTTTAGGAAAAGTGTGGGAATGCCTGCAGCCTGGCCAATTCCAAAGGAGCAAGTTAGAGGGTTTTTGGCTGTTGAATCTCTTTATTCATCCTCAAAGACACTGATGTATGTGGCGGCACTGTCTTATTTATCAAAACTGACTGGTAACCCTGATCCTCTGGAAGATCCTATAACCCACTGCATGGTGATAGGGTTGAAACGTCAAGTGGGCATCCTGAGAGATAAATACTTGCCTATAACAATTGAGGTGTTGCGATCTCTCTTAGGAGCTCTGGAGTCTGTATGCATAACTCATTATGAATGCTTACTATTTCGTGCATTATTTACTATAGCTTTTTTTGGGGCACTTAGAATAGGAGAGATGGTGGCAAAGCACCATGATGTACTGCAGCCTGAGCTGCTGTACCTGAGTGACCTCCAGCTGATGGAGGGGAGAGTGGTGGTTTGTCTGCATACCTCTTCTGTGGGTCGAGAGAGACATGTCATTAGCCTTAGGCTGTCTGGAGAGCCATGGGTGTGCCCTGTTCTGGCCCTCCGGAGTTATGTGGCAGTTCGTTCACAGCTGGAAGGGCCACTATTTATGCATTCAGATAATACAACTGTAACAAAGAGGGAGTTCCTGTCTGTTCTCCGATGGGCCCTGCGGCTGCTGGGGCTGTGCCCGGAGCAGTATGGTGTGCATTCCTTCTGGCTGGGGACTGCTGTCACTGCTGCACGCTGCGGGTATCCTGGGGAAGACATCACTCGCCTGGCAAGATGGCCCTGTATGATCCCAGAGAGATCATAGCCATGGAGATCAATGGGAAAATAGAAGCTAATCAATTACTTTCTGTAGTGTTGGCTTTTATCTGTACAGTTTCTAGTCTTTGGCAGTAATTTAGTATTAAGACCTGTAATGAATTTTCTACCTCATAGTGGAGTGATCTCTCAAGTTCACTCACAGTTGCTGCTTGTGCTGAGGGTGGGGGAGTGTCAAACCTGCTGTGTGTGGACTTTGCCTATCTCCAGAACAAGTCTGCAGACAGTTTTGTCTTGTATAGTGTGCATTAATAAATGTTTCATTTTTAAAAACAGTCTTTGCCTACTAGTGATATTGTTGCTTTTTACCCAGAAGAAATTGTAGTCTTGGTGTGGAGAGGGATGAATGACAGGCAGACTGAGGTTTTGAAGGAAAACTCTTGAGATTTTAAGGTAATCATTGTAAAACAGGCGGTAGTTAAATTGTAATATCTTTTGGTGTAGCTGTACACTATTTAACACTGACATGTCACTAAGGTCAAAAGGGAAAAATAAGCTATGTGATTAGCCCAGTAACAGACACCAAAGGATGAGCTTTTTAAAATATTGATAGTCATAAGATGCTCAAAGTGATATCTTGCACTGTTTAAATGGGACACAGCAGCTTTTTTATTCAGCAAACTCTGCCTCTGAAAATATTTCATTTAATCCTCTAGACCCAATTCCCTCTGAGCATAATTAGCCTAATCAGTATTTTAAATAACAAAAATAGCACACGGTTCACTTAACAGTAAATGATTTCCTTATGATGTGATACTTGCTGTCCTTAATTCAACCTGCTCTTTTTTGATCAAATTTTAAGTTACTCCTTAAAATTAAGGAGTTTTCAACCATAATCATAAAGTACAAAGGCTCAAGTACTTCCAATTTTGTAATTATAGCATTGTGGTACTTTGTTAGCATGCAGTGGAATATATTTTTCACCATATGGCTTGATTGGGAAGGGAGTTGGTGAGTCAGACAGTCCCCTGGCTGAGAACTGTAGTGAGCAAGCCTTTTGATCACCCTTATTACCATCACTACTCCAAACCTGGACCATCATTATTGCTAAACATGCTACTTTTGTATCTTACTTTGGCCTAAGCCCTTTTCTAACAAAATTATGGGTTACAGTAGTATGGGAGCTAGCTGAAATTTGATGCTGGCTTGATCTCTGTGGATAATTATCCATAATTTCTGGGATTTTGATTAGTAGAAATTAACACTGTCTATGGAGGGCAGCACCAGTCTGCTACTCTTTATTACAAGAGTGGCATTGTGTTCACTGTGGGAATTAACTACAGTGCAGCAAGACTTCTGTGGTTATAACCATATCTGAGATCTTTGTTTTAACTGCAATTCAGCTAAAAGCTGTCTTTTTTCATTGTGTGGTTTTGTTCACTAAAAATGCTTGTTTGTATAGTAATTTCTGTTTCTGTGCATGAAATCTAAGTGTAAATATAACTAAGGTGATGCAAATATAGCATCTGCCCAGGAACGTATCCTGAGGTGCCCACCAGCTGCTGCTGGTTAGGCTGAGCAGATACTTGGAACATACTTGTGTAAGGAACTGTTTTGTGCTCTGTGGAAGTGATGTGTCACTGGCTTGTGCTGTATCCAGGCATGCCAGCTTCTAGTACTGTCTTGCCTTGCTGTGAAAGGCCTATGTATTGGCTATGTGTGGCATGGGTTTGGTACTGGGGGAAAGGACAACTACAGGGGTGGCCTCTGTAGGAAGAGGTAAGGGGCTGCCCAGTTCATATTTTTGTTTCCCAGTACTCAAATATTTTAATTGGCAATAAATTACTTTTTCCAAGTTGAGTCTGTTTTACTTGTGACAGTAAGTGAGCTCCCTCTCTTGAGCCCTCTATACAAGTAGATCCAAATAGCTGCACCAGTGTTACTGTTGTGGTTTAGCCCTGGCCAGCTGCTGAGCACCACACAGCTGGTCACTCACTACTTCCCCCTGCTGCCTGCCCCCCCCCCCCCCCAAGATGGGGGAGAGAATAGGAAAAGTGAAAGTGAGAACTTGTGGGTTGAGATAAAGACAGTTTAGTAGGTAAAGCAAAAGCCCTGTGCACAAGCAAAGCAAGGAATTCATTCCCTACTTCCCATGGGCAGGCAGGTGTTCAGCCATCTCCAGGAAAGCAGGGCTCCATCACAGGTAATGGGTACTTGGGATCCCAGCATTAAGAAGGGAAACTTGTTTTTAAGGAACAGTCATCAGAGGTAATTAGTTTTTTAAAAAGCCCTGTTTTGATAGGCTGGCATATCTTCAGGTAAGGTTATAAATGCAGTGCTCAATCTAGAATTGCTTGCTGGAGCTATAGGTCTCCTTTTATGTGGCAAATAAAACTGAGACAGTTGGTAAGTGAGACCAGTTTTCTCCTGAATGTTAGGAGTTTTGCATCTCATCAGCTCAGAATCCTAAAATGGTTATCTCTACAACAAATTATTTGCAAGATGCTTGCATTTAGCTGTTTTAAAGATCCTGAATAAAGGCAGAAAGGGATATAAGAAATTTATTAATTTTAAAAAGTGAAATGAGGAATTATTTCAACTCACAGTTCTTTCTTACAATGCTAATTAATGATTTCACATGTTTTTAATGTGTTAAGGGTGAAAGGCTAAGCATACTGACTCCAAAAAGAGCCAAATTACTCTTGTACTACTGATCACTGTCTGCTGTGGGAATTCAGTGTTATGTGAGGATGCTGGTGTATCATTATTCATGTGGAAGCTTGAACTCTTACAATTTCTGCAATTTATAATTGTTGAATTCAAGTAATCAGACTCTTTTCAAGAATAAAGGGAAAGTGATTACTTGTAGTTTTAATTAAAAAAACCACCAAAACTTCTTTGTACACCTGTTTTGTATGCATTTGATTCTATTCTGATTGTGATGCTTATATCAAATACATATTCCTTAGAATGACAGAAATAATATTACTTATTAATTACTCCAGTACTAGTTAATCAAGTATAAAGTGTATGTCCTTCCGTAGCTAAAATTTTCATTATTGGAATTGTACCTCAGAGTTCCTGTTCCTGAAATGGATGAAATTTGTAAGAAATGGCTTCTTTCCATATCTACTGAAAACGATTAGGTAACTAAATCAAGTATTTGTCATGTTTTACACCAGGATCCATGAGTACTTCTGGCTTGTAGAATGAAAGTATTTGCTGCTAGTCTGACTAAGCAGCATTCAGTGTCCTTTTGATAGCAAAGACCCAGGTCCAGAAAGCTAAGGATAAATAGGCAAACGCCTTTAAACATCGTAGTGTTTTCTTTCCAGTGATTATATAGAGAATTATTTGTGCTATAAAAAGTGGTGAGGGGACTTTTTGAGACAATCTGTAAATACAAACAATTGCATCTCCCATACTTTTCTCTCTTGTTTGTAACCAAGAATGAGAAGCAGCTAGCAAAAGATGAGCTTAAAGATTGAGCGGTTCCATTGAGTTGTTACTTGAAACATCCCCAAAGTGTCTTTTGGGTATCTAGAAGTCTTTTTCTGTCACCTTACTTTGAGAGATATATATATTCATCAGTTGCGATGTTGTGGTTTAACCCTAGCCAGTAACTAAGCATCATGCAGCTACTCACTCACCCCTCCCTGCAAGAGTATGGGGAGGAGAACAGAAAAAAAAACCTTGTGGGTTGAGTTTAAGACAGTTTAATAGGATAACAAAGGAAGAGAATAATAATATACATAGAACAAGTGATGCACAAAGGCAATTGCTCACCACATGCGGAAGAAAACAACCTGATGCTCGGTCTGTTTCTGAGCAGTGGTTCTGCCTCCCGGCTAGCTTCCTCAGTTATATCCAGAGCATGATGTTATATATTGTATGGAGTACCCCTTTGGCCAGTCTGGGTCAGCTGTCCTGGCTGTGCTCTCCAAGCTTGTTGTGCACCTGGCAGGGCGTGGGAAGCTGAAAAGTCCTTGACTTAGTTGTTGCTAGGTAGGTCTAGTGCTTACACTAAAAATATCAGTGTGTATCAATGTTATTCTCATACTAAATTCAAAACACAGCGCTATACTGGCTACTAGAAAGAAAATTAACTCTCAGCTGAAACCATGACATGTTTACTTGTACACAGGAGAAACTTGAACAGTCTACTCCATAGCAAGGAGGACACTGATGTTATGCAGTGGCTCTGGTAGCAGCATGCTGGCCACAACATGCTGGCACTCTGTTTACCCTACTCTGGCTTTCTGTTGAAGATGTTTGATTTCGTTTTCTAAGTTAGACCTCCTCAGGAGGTTTGTTGCAAACTTGAAAGCTGTATAGGCATTAAAAGTACATTTATTGTAAGATATCTAAAGGAAAAACAATGTTTTTCAATCAAGATAGGTGAAGAAGGCTCCGTTTTGCATTTGTGGTTCAAGTTTGGCTAAAGCATTAGTACGGTGCTGAATACACCAGTTGCTACTGGCTCATTGAATCATCTCTTCCAATGGGATGTCATAATGTGTTGCCATGTCATTCTGGGGCTGGCTGTGTATTCACTGCAACATGTTGCTTAATCATACCAGTGTCTTACTTGCTACTTATATTGCCTTGAGGTACTGGCAGAAGGGAAAGAACAATGTGTACCACAAATCCCATGCTCTTTTCTTTATGTATAGCTTCCCACCAAGAGCAAATCAATTCTCTATCAGAGTCCAGACCTGACTGTACCTCAGTTGTTAATACCATTGGATTAGGAGCAGCTCTGAAATAGCAGTTTAATAGGCTGCTTTTGCTAGAGCCCAGGAGTAAAGCCAATATGGAATTCATTGCTAAAATTGTTCTAAGTTCTAGCAATGTTCTTATACTAGCTCTTTTAGACTACTTTGAGGAACTGGCTTTTGCACATTTATATACATTTCCTAAAAGCTATAACTGTAGGATGATTGTAGGATAGTATGTCTTCTCATAGCTCTGCTATAGCTATAAGCTCTGTGCTAATCCCTCTTTGCTTTTTCCCCATCATCTTGGTTTCGTTTCAGAATAAAATGCCCTTTGTGCCCTTCTTAAGCTAAAGGCAGCTGAGCACTTGGCAAAGATGATTCACAGTGCCCTGCCAGTTGTTGGCAGGCAAGCAGCAAACGTTTTCCAAAGCACACAAACCAACCAGGGATAATATGTGGTTGTAGTAGCATTTTAATGTTAAAGAACATTTTTTTTTTTGCCTTAACAGCTTTTATACCTTATATCACCTTCCACAGAACTTGGAAAATAGCAGTTATTAAGCCTGTAAGATGCAGATCAGTGTTGTAGGCTAACACTTCTAGATGGCAAATCCTTTGTCTTTATGGGCAAAATAATTTTTTTCAGTCCAGTTAACCAAAGAAAAGGATGTTCCTTGGTGGTGACTCCCTATATTAACACCTGAGCTTTTTTCCTGTGGAAGTGCTACGTCTTTATTTCAATGCATTTGTTGTGGGTTGAAAAGAAGGGACTAACATCTTGGCATTGGACAAATCTTAGAATTTTGCAGATGAGAACCAACAGTATGAATACAGCCTCCCTTAACTGATCCGCAGCCACTGTACTCTGATGCTTAAGGGATCCTGTCTTCAGGTGAGGTGGTGGTGCTTTGTCCCAAGAGCTAAACAGTTCTATTGTGCCAGAATGAGTGTAGTTGCGGAGTTTGAATAAACTGCAGATTTACTACCATATTTTGCTCAAGAGGAAATTTTTTTGCTTAGGCTGTAGCATAACGTAGCTGTGTTTCTGTTAGGACATTCTAAAGAATATCAGTACTCACGTACCATAAGATGTTGCAGTAGCTAAAACCACGATTTATCAAAAGTTCTTTTCACGCAGAGATGAGTAGCTGCTGCTTGTCTTATGCTACAAGGAGGTTTGTTCAGGCATAAATGCACTCTGATAATTGAGAGTTGTGTCCTCCTGCATGTAGTTGCTCTGATTTTTTTAAAGTGGGCAGCTCTGCAATATTTGTAAGGTTGGAAACCAGTTTATTTTGTTTAGAAAAAACTTGCTCTTGGAGTGGCTTGATAAGGTGGGTATTTTGTACTCTGAGAGTAAAGTAGTATTTTTGTTTTCTTTCTGTAAATTCTGGGGACATGGAGAAATCCTGTGGGTAGATTGTGATTAGATGGAGTGGAAATTATTAGATGGAGCAGAAAAAATGAGATAATGCAAAATTTTGGAATATAAATGTTTGCTTAGTGTCTTTTTACAAGAGTACAATGTATTTACTTACAATGTAAGTAAAATAGTATGCAACACTGGTCAAGTAGCATGTATGGATACTGTTTTAGCAATCATCTTGCAATTGAGTTCTCTGAACTCCTTGAAAACACAGTTAAACTTTAGGTTGATACATTATGGTCTGCATTTTTTTCTTGTCTTCATCATCTTTTGGCATCCTGCCTTTTCAGCCAGCTGCACTGTATTAGTGCACGGCCTGAGTCTTAGCTCTTTGTAGGGAACTCATGGCATTATCTGAGTTCCTCAGAGTTTAAGAGTTTACATGTACCATATTCTGTGTTGCAAGGTGGATGTGAGCTTATCAGGGGATGCTAGACCCTCTGTGCAGATACCCTTGTGAACATGATGAGTTTCAGTAGTGTTTTAAAGGGATGTTCCCCCCTCCTTTGAATTTTGGAGAGAGTGAAACTTTAGTTTTGAGATAGTATCTAAAATGTTGCCCTTCTGTCTTGCTTCCTCAGATATCAGTTTATAATCTGTTTCTTGTGATGTGCACACAAGCTGAAGGAATTGCTTTCTGGGAAACCTAAAGTTGTCTTCAGCCTGCAGTGGTAGCAGGGGGACTTCCCTCTACTTCCAAAAGCTGAGGTAGTGTGCTGTCTTCCATGGGTCAAAGGTGGTCATGCAGAGGAAGATGCTTGAGTTGGTCTGCACCCTTGTAACAGAGCAGAAATATTTCTCTAATTGAGTTTGTTTTGGAGCATCAGGCTGCCTGTTAGAGCAAACCTGTGATCTGGAACAGTGTGTAGGCCCTGGCGGTTGTCTTTGTGTAGAGCAGAGATCCTGTAATCAGCCATTCAAAGGCATGGTACAAAGCTGGAAATGATCCCAGTGAGAAAGAGCTGTATATGAAATAGCTTTCTGATAGCTAAAATCATAAAATAGCTTTGTTCTTAACCCTGCCAGATAGTGAATGCTTCTTAAGGATGGACAAAATACCAGTCAGCTTGCAAGCATCCTGGTGAAAGTGAACATGCTGCATTTTAAATCACATTAATACAAGGCTTCTAGGAGCAAAAGGTTTCTCTACTTCAGGTGCTGGGAGGTTGTCAGCCTGGGTAAGTAGACCCAAATAAAACTTATACTTGTAAGAACTCACAACTGTAACATGTAAATTAGGATTTCCCATCTCTGGAAAATGTGGCTAATATTCTACATTATCTCATGACCTGACATTGTGAATGCTTCCTAATGTATTTCCTACCTTCCATGTGTACAACAGAGTGGAAGAAAATATGAATGAGCATGCAGGTTTCAGGTGGTAGGGGATTTTTAGAGAGAAGGAAGGAGGAGGCAGTAGGTGGGTGTGAAAAAAAAAAAATGAGGTGGAGAGAAACACGCTGCATTTAAATGAAGTGCTGTATTTTCCTTCTTCAGAGACTGGGCACAGTGAGGCTATTCTGGCAAGAAGAGCTGTTATTACCCGTGCTGTTAAGACTTCAGTTAGTCTAAGGAGAGAAGCCTGACTCTGAAGAGTTAGTGTGCTGCTTGACCCCATCACAAGATAGTATTCTGTAGTAAATGCTGCGAAGAATGTGAACGCCACAGCTCCTGGGGAGAAAAATTGGCAGGAAGACAAGTAGAAGCAGACTGTGAGACACTTCTTACAAACTGTGCTTAGAAAACCAATCTGTTCTTCTTTATTGTTCTCTGATGAAGGGATGGATTATAAATGGTACAGACAGCCTTGAGGCCTGTGATAATACAGTATCTGTAGCTTTTCCAGTTGGAGACTTAAAAATTCTTAAAGCTTTTTATGCAAAAACGGGTAAGAAGCCATTAAAAAATTCTGAAAATGTACATGTCAAAACCTCAGCCTCAGGAGCAAATTATTATTTTAGGCAGGAGAGGAAAGATTTAATTGAAGGAATAAAATTTTAAATGTTTTTTACAATTTACTACTTATAGTTTGGCTAAGATAATTATCTAAAGTTGGAAGTTTTAATATGAAAGAGATCCATCCCATGTCACCTTCACTTCAGTCAGTCTGTCCTTAAAGTGCATGCAGTGAAACTTCCCTTACATGGCAGTGCACTGAATGCAGATTTTTTTAGTGTTGTCTTGCTAACAGCATGTGTGTTTGTCTAGAACCATAAGAAGTTACATGTCATGTGTGTACACAAGCTCAGTGCACTGATGAATGGTATGTTCTTGTCCTGCTGAATGTAAGCACAAACACAATGTTGTGCTCCATTAATAGCCCATACGCATTCTCACAAAGTCAAATGTTTGAACAAAATATGTGGAAGCGGGGCTGGATATTGTGCCATGGGCCTCAACTGCTCTGTGCATCAGCAGAAGCAGCCTGTGCTCTAAATATAGTTTTGTATCGTACAGTTGTTGACAATGATATATATGTGCTTGCCCTGAAACCCTCTCATGACTGGTCTCACGTATGGTAGGCAGACTTGACAGCCAGATTCAGCCACGAAGCGGTTTTGTTCCTTCTGCTTATCTTTTTTTCTTTAAAAGAACATCTTGTCTCTGCTTGTGTTATATCAAATGTAAGACAAATAATCAGTGAAATTAATCAAAGTAGATTAAAATGCAATGTGATTTTTGTGTGAGAAACAAAAATTGTCTTCACTGTCTGGTTGGATCAGTAGGCTGGCTAACAGGGCCATCTGCTGGCAAGCATACTCCAACAAGATAACTTTGAATTTTGCTGGGAATGAGTCTAGTTCTGGGAGAGGTTAATGGCTTGATTCTAACTTCCAAACACTCATGACTCTTCTTCAGTTATCTCTGTAAGCTGCTTTGTACTTTATATTAATTCCTGACTTCATAGCAGAAGTTCTTACTGTAAAAATAGAGAACTGCTTAACTATAAATTTAAGCTCCATTCAAATGTTAAATGGGATGTTTGATCTGGGAGCAGTATTGCCATAGATTATGCCACAATTTAAAACTAGATTCTGAGGAAGCATGGGTTTGTAGATGAACCTCTCAGATCAATGAATAGTGATTAATGTTAATACTTGCTCTTCATACAAAATGTCTACAATAGGGACATTTTGATTCAAATTACAGATCAGATTTCTTGTGAACAAATGTAAAGAAGCCAAATGGCCTAGCATACTGAGATTGTTAAATATCTAGTATCTTTAATTTTGAAAAGGCTTTTGGATGTATCTTAGTTTTATTTTTGTAAACACACTGTAATCAATGTAGCATCTCAAACATACCAAGTGTGTTCTTGTACTTGTGCTCATGTTTGCATGTCTGTATGTCCAAGCATGCTTCTTGTTTTTGTCTTCTGAGAACCTGCAGTTTCCCTTCAAGATGATGGCATTGCCATAAAGGTGTAGGGTTCTTTAAAATATGTGATCTTATGCAAGTTAAAGTACATCAGGTTGCACTGCTTGGCAGACATATTACTGGTGTAACAGGTCACAAGATTGTCTCAAGCCTGTGGCAAAGCAAGCTTAGTTTTGGTTCCAGTAGTGTTTATAGCAGCACACTTAAAGCAGTACCCCGGTCACTCTTGTAATTACAGTAAGAGAAATGAAGCAGTAACTACTTGCTGACATAATGGCAATATACTGTAGACTAAAGGTATCCCCTGAGAGTGCACTGATCTGACTGTATCCAAAAATCTTTCATCTCTGATTTTTGTTGTCTCTGACAGCATATACCTTCTTCCCACAGAAAAAGGTTATTAAATACTGCCTATGGGCTGCTCTGACCTTTTTGACTTCTAAACTGTTTTCCACTTTTTTCCCCTTTGACAATTCGGCAAATGAAGTGACGGAGATGGATTTCATTACAGGCGCTTTGACTGAAATTATTTATTGCTTACCTATTAAACCTGGCCATAAATGTCATTGATTTATAGACCCCTGCGAAAGCACAAACATTAGCCAGTGAGTGCCGGGAGTGCTACTGTATAGAAATTGTGTATGGAGGGATCAGCTTTCTTATAGCCAAAAGACTACACAAGAGTAAAGCAACAGTAATTTATATTTTGTGTGGATCAGAACTATTCTGGACCAATTCTTTTGACTGGTAGTTCATTCTATATTTTAACCTTGCTATTTTAATGACTGTGTTGTTACCTGTTCTAAAAGGATGGCAAAATGGACTGCAGTGTATCAGAAAGGATGATTTGGACTATGGAAACGAAGAAGTCATTTCCTCTTGTCTGTGAGAAACTTGTAAGAAAATACCTGCAGTACTATGAAACTAACTTGGCAATATGAATAAGACCTAATGAAGTTCTGTCAGGGTAGATGGGAGGCCAGGTGTGGTATTGTTTCATAGTCATATTTCTCTTCTGTAAGTCTTGGCTAAATGGAAGAGCTGTTCAGTAACTGTAATTCTTTGTAAAGTCTTGTCAAGTTCACCTGGGAAAAATTGTACTGTATTGGGAAATGACGTTTTATCTGCAGAGTCCAGTTTTGCTCCTGATTTACTGTGCTGAGTACTGGTCTCAGTTGTCTAAACCAGTGGAAGTTCTCGTTTGCACAGCAGTATTGGACTACTGCAGATGTTGCCTGTGTTGTCTGACTTTGGTGTAGCTGCATCTCTTCTGTGTGGCACCACTTTGGTAGGTGAAAACATTGTTTTGTCAGCATGGGAGTAGGTAGGCTGTGGGGGTTTTAGTGTGTGATGTACAGTGTGACTATACCTACTAAAGTACTGAGGCAGACTGCTTTTTTGTGAGGGTCCACAGGTTCCACAGAGCTTGTTCTGAGCAAGGTATTGCTGAACATAGGGCAGTATAACGTGGCCCACCAAAGAAATGTTGAAAGGGTTCTTCATAAATTTCTCAAAATCTTACATTTGTAGTAAAAAAAATGCAATGGAATATAGTTTTCCTACTGATACCCTATCTGTTTGTCTTCTCCCTCAGCATTAGCTTCAGAGCAGACAGCTCTCAGGTTACAGGGAGAGGGAGGGTTTGTCAGAGCCCCAGGCGGTGGCAGGGACAAAGACCATTGATCGCTCCAGGACTGACAGCTGCTGAGGGAGGACCAAGTGCTTCTAGCAGCTCATCAGTGCCTCAGCATCTTTATGTTGCTGTGCAACTTGATTTTTTGTTTGTTTGCTAGGTTTGGATGGTGATGAACGTTTTTGTGCCCTTGAGTGAACAGCTTTATTTAAGGTCCAGAAATGAAGAGAAATAGCCTGTCCTCCCTTTCCATCTCCCTCTGGTTGATGTTTACAGCAGTGATGCTTCAAGGTGAGAATACTGCTTGGTAGCTAAATGTTGCATTGAGGGTTATTTTACTCAAACAGGAGCTGGTGTCCTGATGTGTCTTACACAGTTGAGCTCCACAAGTCTTTCATCTGTTTCGTTTTACTGTCTTACTGCTGAATAGACAAAATGAATGATTGTGTACAGCCAGAACTTAAATGCTCTTTGTGAAGCTTTGATTTGTTAGGATTTCTTTTTAATCAGGAAGGTTTGCTTTGAATTCTTATTAGTCCAGGAAGTCACCATGAGTCACCAGAGTGATGTACTCCAAAGCACTTGGCTTCCTACATAGTGCCAGCTGGCATTTGTGCAAGTCTTGTGAGTGTTACTGTCCTTGCCCTTTGCTTGCAGAAACATGTGAATCTATCTAAAGGTAATGCACAGACTGCCTACAGAAACTGTGATGCACAAAACAGTGTGGAACAGCAAAAGCAAAAGTGTTGTTTAAAACCTAAATTTTGGTGAATTATCCTTAGTGACTAAGTCTGGATAGCAAGAAGCATCTCTAAATACATGGTTTGGAAAAGGTTTTAGTGCAAGGATGTGTTCGTACATCATGCAATTGCTAATTTGTGAAGAAAAGCAGCTCAGACTTTTTCCAGGTGGTAGTTAAAAATTAAAGTAAATTCTGAAAGTAGCATGAATCTATTAGTGCTGCATTTAGGGGTATATCACAAGTCATTAGCCTGGGAGCAGATTTGACTTCAGACTTTGCTTCTAATTTTAGCTTGGCAGATGTGTGACTGTAAGTTAATCTCTATGCCTATGAAAGACATCAGTAAAATAAAGGTAATGATATTTACCTTCAAAAAAGGCAGGAATCTCTGGATGCAGAGGCTTTTTTTCAGTGGGTATGAAAAGCTAGAGTTAGCTATTCATTTACTACGGGTGAATGCTGTCCTTATTTGAATAGCTTCATCAGGCATAGTTCTGTTTCTGCACTAAATTATATATTCTACAGTATATGAATGATAAATATAGCAAATACTACTTGAAGCTGTAGAAAGAGAGTATTTTCCGATATTGCTCAGTGCCTTATCTGATGTACTGAACAAATCTGTTATCTAGCTGTAGAATCAGCCAAAGGAAAATATGCTCACATGCTGTTTAATGAACTGTTTGAAGACTACTCAAATGCTCTAAGACCAGTGGAAGACACAGATAAAGTGCTGAATGTCACCCTTCAGATCACGTTGTCCCAAATTAAAGACATGGTAAGAGTACAGTTCTGTTTTTCTGAAGATGTGCTGCAATGTACTAGCTGTAAACCTTTTGCTTGGAGTAGGAAAAGCAACTTGTGTTTTGTTGTGACAACTTCAGTAATGCTTCCTCACAAGGATCATGTTCTCCAGTTCTTTGTAGATTCTCATCTGATTGCAACACTAAAACTTCCATTATAAGTCTGCAAACTTACAGCTGCTGAATTGTTAAGACTTCTTTTGTAGTTAGGTGTTGGTATTGCACCCTCCAGGCAACTTCTGCTGCATTTTAAATAGAGCAAAAGTTTTTTTCTAAGATGCAATTAATTTCTACATAAACTTTCTATTTTAGCCTTCAGTAACTTTTTTTTATAAATTTGATTCAGCCAGATATACTTTTAAGGCAAAAAAAATGTCTGGAAGGAGAACAGAATCACTTTGACTTCTGAATTACAACTTCAAGGCCTTCACCAAGCTTTGAGAGAATTGTTAGGCTGAATCTGTTAGCTGTTTGGTATTCTGAAGCTTGCAAAAGGAAACTCTTAAGATACTAGGAGCCTTAGACGCCTATCATTAAAGCTAGGGAGGGTGCAGGGGGAAGAAGGTTTGGACAAGAGAAAGTCCAAGTAAGTAAGCTTCCCATGCAGTTTATGGGCATATGTACCTGTCTGAGAAGTACTCTTGTGGCCTGTCAGCATTCTGGCTTGTTTTGGGCAGTACTTTAAAGCTACACAACAAATGCTGTCTGCATCTAAGATGTGATTTTATCACCTTCAGCTAGAAATATTTCTACATTTTCATGCAGGATGAAAGGAACCAAATTTTGTCAGCTTACTTATGGATTCGACAAAGCTGGTATGATGCATACCTCAAATGGGACAAAGATAAATATGATGGGTTGGATTCTATCAGGATTCCAAGCAATTTGGTTTGGAGACCAGATATTGTCCTATATAACAAGTGAGTGTCACTGGAGGAAAAACAGCTTGAATACTTGTCTGAGGGAGGGAGGGGGTTGAAGGAGGAATTGACCCACAGACCCTGAACTTTCATCACTTCACCTTACTTTAGCAAGGAGTTTGTTGTCTTAACACTTGTTGTTGATCATCTAAATATTTTGCAATAAAACCATAGACAGCATTTGTCAATTGATTATGCTGCACAGCAAAGCTGTTCTCAATTTCTCTGCACTGGGAATTGAATACTGTGGCAGTCTGAAGCACTTTCTGCTGCTGCTGCTGCTGAAGAGCTCTGGAAGAGTGTGTATCCACAGAAAGGCAGTACACAAAGGCTGCACTCCTTGTCTGCCCTCCCAGGCCAGTAGTGACCCAGCAGATCATTTTAATCTTTGAATGGATTCTTATCCCACTGTACCCTGTTTGAGGTCAAGTTTGAAGAATCTATGGCCAAGAAAACCAACATAATTTAGCAGCAATGATGTTTGGCATTAATGGGCACTGGTACCTGTTAGTTAATAGTAAGTTCCTAATTAGATTCAGTATAAATAAATAATATGATTTTGGAAGCATGCTTTTAATGGTGTGAAGTGAGGGTCTTCCCAGCCCACACATTAAGTTGTTGTCTGTTGATCTTGACTGTCACTTTTTTGTCTTTTAGGGCTGATGATGACTTTTCAGAACCAGTGAATACTAATGTTGTGTTGAGATATGATGGAAAAATCACTTGGGATGCACCCGCTATCACAAAGAGCTCATGTGTAGTGGATGTATCTTATTTTCCTTTTGACAGCCAGCAGTGCAACCTTACATTTGGTTCCTGGACCTATAATGGTAATCAGGTAGACATCAACTCTCTTGATAGTGGTGACCTCTCTGATTTTGTAGAAGATGTAGAATGGGAGATTCATGGTATGCCAGCAGTTAAGAATGTCATCACATATGGCTGCTGCTCTGAGCCTTATCCAGATGTGACCTTCACACTGATTTTGAAAAGGAAGTCTTCATTCTACATATTTAATCTGTTACTGCCTTGCATTTTGATCTCTTTCCTGGCCCCACTGGGATTCTATCTCCCTGCAGACTCAGGGGAAAAAGTGTCTCTGGGTGTTACGGTTCTGCTTGCTCTGACCGTGTTCCAGCTGATGGTTGCAGAGATCATGCCTCCTTCTGAAAATGTACCTTTGATAGGTGAGCTTTATGCACTTTGTCTTTAAATATGGCTTATTAATAGCAGGGTTTTATGTCAGGGAGACCATATGCAATCTGAGGCTTCTGGGAAAATAAAGATGTTGCATCTTTAAAACATAGTGGAATACTTAAAATGTGTGGAATTTGTACAGGTATGCTGAAGCTCTTCAAAGTTATTTTGTGTTTATTTTAAATTCTATATTAGCTAGCTATTTTGTATTTATTAAATATAATTAGACAGAATTATTTTATCACATATTGTAATAAAGCTAGTAATGGAAAACAATTTTAGAACCAGTGTACAAAGTGTAAGCAAGAGCTGTACACACAAGGCTAGACTGTTTCAAGATCTGTTTCTGTCAGATCCAGATGGTTGCATGGTTTGGCTGGGACACTCAGGGTTGACTTAATATCTGACAATTGTTATATTGAATTGTAACGCCTGGCAATCCATTGTGCTGAATTTTAATTTGTCTGAGAGTTCCAAAGAGGTGATGTCTGGTGACAAGGGTGGTGTTCAGTGCTGTCTGGTCTGCCTTCTGCCAGGACCCTCCTGCCACTGGCTGATCCACCCCCTGGGTCAGGAGGCTGCCCAGCTGCCCTGGTGGGATTTCTGGAGGGCTAGGAACGCAGTTGCTTCCACACTGGCTTCCAGCTTCATTAAGATAATTCAGATCTCATTATTTTTATTCTTGTTGTTACTGTTTATATGAAAAACTGCATGGCTTAACTGAGACAAAACACTGGTCAATGATTAGGAAAGTTGAATGCATTTCCTGCACCAGCAGCAACTAGTCCTGCCTAGAATATGGGCTTGCTGTACCGGAGAACCTTTCCTACCCTCCTGTCATGCTGTGTAAATTAAGGAGCCAGGACCTAACCTCAGTCTGCTTTCTCTTCTCTCCCTCACCATGCTTTCCAACCCCTTTGAAAACCTGGGATCACATCATGCTTGTCCGTGGTACATCCTGTGTCATCAATGCAAGCCCTTACTTTTCCTGCAGAGGCTGCACAGCAGCAGGGCTGGCAGGTGCCTCCTGGCATAGGCACAAGCCACACTAGGTTAGCTGGTCAGCTGCACACTTCGGTTGTGAAAAGCACTGGCTGAGGGGCTCAGTGTGCATTTACTGTATTTGCTGTCCCTGGCCAGAATGAGCTTTGTCCCTGTTTGGACTAGCTATGCTAAAATTTGTACAGTCTGAAGAAAATCCAGACAGCAAATCTCAACAGGCAACGGAGCCACCCTTCAGCTCTGTGCCTGGCCTCTTAGCTGTCAGTATGCTAGTTGTGGACATCAGCAAGGTCTGAATGCAAAGGCATCTGTCTGCTGGTGTGGGGTGTGTCAATAGCTCCAACAAAATGTTATCACCACTTCTGTTAGTACATCAGGCAATGGGATTTCTTATGTGCCACATGAAGCCATCAGCACTGGGATTTCACAGGCACCAGCAAAAGAGTAAGGGTCCTGATAAACATTTTTAAGCTGTTTTCTGAATGGATGTATTTTGAGAAATCAGGGGGTTTGGCTTGCAGATATTTACCATACTAATACAATAGTCACTCATTACTGTCATGCCTTTATCAGATGAGTATGTGGTTTTGCTTTAATCCTTGTTTTTAATTGGCAAATTAAGTGTGATCTAAGTGTAGAGAATCAGGGTGATTGAAAACTTGTTTCACTTGCACTTATGGTTAGCACTATGTTGTCATATTGTTAATTCTACATTGAATTTTTTATTAGAGTAGCATCTTTAATATGATTTTATTTTGTATTCCAGGGAAGTATTACATAGCAACTATGACCATGATCACAGCTTCCACTGCATTGACGATCATTATAATGAATCTCCATCACTGTGGCTCAGAAGCAAAGCCTGTTCCACAATGGGCCAGGGTGGTTATTTTGGACTACATGTCAAAAATCTTTTTTGTTTATGACGTGGGTGAAAATTGCACAAGTCCAAAAAGAGAGAAGGAAGAACAACGTAAGTTAGAGGGGTATGATGGGTGTCAGAGAAGGCACAAAGAGGTAAGGGGTCACCTTTCCAATACGAATGATGACTGTGATCTTGATGAGAAGCTCAATGGAAACTTGAATAAAAGCTATGGGGTTCATGGTGAAAATGTTAGGGAGACTGTTAATTGCTGTTCCTGTTATAAAATGCTGATTAAAAATATTGAGTATATTGCTAATTGTGTTCGAGACCATAAAGCAAACCGGGCCAAAGGAATTGAGTGGAAAAAAGTCGCAAAAGTGATGGACAGGTTTTTCATGTGGATTTTCTTTATCATGGTGTTTTTTATGAGTGTGCTGATCATTGGGAAAGCAGCTTAACTGAAAATGAACACATTTCTTTTGTAAATCTGAACATACTGGGTTAACCTGTTTTGATGGAGCTCTGCGACTAGGGTGCTTTTGAGATCTTTGTCTTGCATTCTGTAACAATAAATTGATTCTGTAGACTGTGACAGCGCGTTGAGACATTGCTCACCTGAGGGCTTTGTTAATGAACGTCCTTGCCTTTTAGTAGGGGACTGCAGCCCTGATGAGGTTGCTGGGTAAGCACTCTGTGCTCCATCTTGAGGGGTGGTGGCCATGGTTTCAAGCTGAATGGGCTGGAGTGTTGCAGTGAGGGAGCAGGCAGCCTAGCAGGCAGCACTCTATTCACAGGGCTGCATCTCTGCACCTTGTAACTTGACCAGCCCTTTCTCTCCCCCAGAAATAGAATGTGTTTGACATGGTGGCAGTTCCTGGAAATCATCCCTTCATGCATGGCATTGCCTTTTTCCCTTTTTTTAGCTTGTCCTGTTAAATTTTTGTTATGGCTCTTTCTGATCACTGTTTCTATCATTTCATAGGCTCTACATGTCTATCTGCTGTGCCTTTCACTTCTAATACCATTGAGCTCACTGAATATTGATGGTTACCTTGATCTTCCTCTTTATCATTCCCTGTTGTTACTATGGCTCCAGTAAGCCAGATTCCCAGGAGTTCTTCCTCATTGAGTTGGAGGACCTTTCTTCCATTCTTTCTTTTGAGTCTAATAATGGGAAGGACTTCTGTCCTCCCTAGATGTCTCATTCCCCTGGCCATTTGTGCAAGATGGGCCTTTAAATGCTATTTGACACTGCTAAAATGGGAGGCTGTGACTTTCATCTCTGCTCATTTTATTGATGTTCACCCCATGTGTCCCTCTTCCACTCTTAGATCCTCT
The DNA here is from genome assembly GCF_028858705.1 of Grus americana. Lineage (NCBI taxonomy): Eukaryota > Metazoa > Chordata > Aves > Gruiformes > Gruidae > Grus > Grus americana. The sequence goes on from NC_072855.1 coordinate 25,985,199, forward strand.
TTAATACTTAAATTTTGAACTATTTACAGGAATGCCAAGGTTGCTCTGTGCATTACTTAGCACAAAAGCATGATTTTACTAGCTCACTAAAATAGTGTCATCAACACTCCTTGCTCAAACACCTTAGTACTTGTATGTGAATGTGTTTGTCACTGAGAACATCAAAAACCCCTCTTCTGTGTGTTAATTTCTGTTAACTCTGACTGATAGATTTCTGGAACATGTCTCACATAGTAAAGTGAGAAGCTAGTACCCCGGGCATACCCATGGCAGATAAAATGCTTTTACAAAGCACCCTGAATTCTGAAACCATGTTATTCTAGATGCAGTGAGAGGGGCAGAATGACACTGTAACGGATCCCAGTCAAAAGTTCATGTGATAAAACTCATTTTTGTAATTGTTGCAGTTAATAGGAGCATACCTGTGAAGCTGTAACTTAAGAGCAAGGAATCAAAATGGCAAAATGATGCAGTTGTTATGCCCAAATTTATTGGAAGAAAGGGAATTGTAATTACTATTATGATGTAAATGATACATTGAATTGCTAATGGTGGGTTCTCTTATGTGTGGAATAATTAATGCTGTAAGTTTATCTGGATTCTCATACATAATGCAAGCCTTGAAGTCCAGGTTCTAATGTAAAGCTAAACTGGTGGCTAGCCAAGAATAAACTCAGTATGTGGAAAAAGTCTCAAGTGTGTTCCCTGTATATTATCAGTTCCCAGTCAACCAGGGTAACTTAAAGTTCCTTGAGAAGAGAAGCTGTTCACTTCCACTGTGCAGAAAAGTGGTTGCACCCATTTGCCATGGAATTCTGGGTTTGGCACTAACGCTGCCTGTCTGAGGAAACCAATTTCGTCTTTGTTGTGGAAAATAATATTGTCCCAAAAGCTGAAGGAGCAAAGTATTTAGAGATAAAGGTAAAATATTCAGAACATGAGTCCTCAGCATGGAAAACAGATTACCAAGGGTTTGTCCAAGGTGGCATAAAGGAGAGAGTTACTGTTCACTGTCTCTTCCAATATAGGAACTGGATACATTAAATATACACAGTGTGTAACAGTGGAGGAGTCTGTACAATGTGTGAGAAGACTGAGGAACTCGTTGCAACAGGATTTGTGGATGCTGAAAGATTATGTGGATTTGAAGATTTGGGGAAAAATATAGAAGAAAAATCTACTGGCATAATACTAAATACAGTCATAAAGTGTTGAAAGGTGGAGCAATATTTCAGGGGATTTGTGACTACGTTCTTCTGTGCTCTTCATCCCATCAGTGGCATCATTGGAGACAGCTTCCAGGTTTAGACAGACCTTTAGTCTGACTCAGTATCTCTCTTGGAAATTCAGATTGTGCCCATGCCATTCTGTTCAAACAGCAGCATGTGTGCATACAGTTGTGGGCTTCCCATGTGTAAGGGAAAGTTTGCCGTCACAGATGGATCGTGGGCCTTATCATGCCGGTGCTCCTTAGTATGCTGCATGCTTGGATGCTGCTGCTGAAATCATACTTTGCACTTCCCTAACATGGTTTATGTGAAGATGTGATAGTGCTAAAGAATTGTCTTCCTTACGACACTATATTTGAAAATTATTCCTAGCTATTTGAATTTATTAACTATTACATTTGCTTTTTTATTATTTTTGTTATCCTTTTCTTTGCATCATCAAGCACTCACAAGTGTTTCTCTTCCTTTATTTACATATGCTTGTTCTTCTAACAAACACTTTTTTGTTTTTAGTTCATAAGAGCCAGATCCAATAAAGAATGTGAGAAGCAGATGATGGGAACTAGTAGAAGTTGGTACCTGAATTGTTATTGTGAAGTATTGTGCTAAGACCCTCAGACTGACATCTTCGGACTTGGTAATTTCCCAGGGTAAAAACACAATGTGATGCGTCTGGTGACAAGGCTGACCATGCTACTGCAGCCATACAAGCACTAGCTGGTTTAAACCTAGCTCAGGAGTTTCTAACCTGTCCCTGCAAGGTCTTATGTTCAGTTTGTATATCTCTGTATTTAGCAATTTCAATAAGAAAACCTGCTCTAAATCAACCAAGTGTTAGCAGTCAGAGCTGTACATGGCAACTCCAGTGCTGAGTGGAGACAGGGATGTTTAATTTTGTCTGTCCTGGTCTCTTCGTCTTTCCTTTATATGTCTCATGCTTAGATCCAGTAATCTTTGAGGAAGATTAAATCCAGAGATGACGAATGACTATGATTATAGCAACAGAAAAATAATGATTTATGCACTTGTCTGAGTAACTCTGCAGGCTTTAAATTAAGGCAGTGGGGTCACTTTATTTACTGAGGAGGACAATGATGCTTTAAAAATGCAGTTTGAGATCTGTGTGCTGCAGAGGAATGAGCTGACAGATTTTTTTGTTGTACTATCTCTTGGCAGAAAAATCACCTCTCCCCTCTTCTATTGAGTCATTGGAGTGTTAGCTTATTTCTCCTCGTTTTATCTCCTGTGATGCCTTCACTGTGCTCTCTTCCGCGAGCAGGATTACAGAACTGAAGATGAAGTGTGATGGGATGTTGGGGTGTTGACTTTCTAACTGTGCAGAAAGGTAGGAGATGCCCTTAGCTATTCCAGGAAATCTGTTTCTGTTTGTGGAAACTGCAGTCCGAGGATTTAGGCTAAACCCAAAAGGGTCATCCTGGACAGTAAATGACACCTTGAAATAGAGAAGTGGATTTCACCATGTTTCAGGAATTCAGATGTTACATTGTAAGCTATCTGCATGTTTCATCCTGTGGTTAGCAAAGCTTGGTTCTCTGACTCTGCCAGAAGTATGGGAAGTGTCTGAGTTCTTTTTTTTTTTTTTTTAAGAAGTGCAGGAGTGAAGCAAGAACTCTTGTGTGTCTCTATCCCAGTTTGAGAAACTGAACACCTACAATGTGATTGTTTAGGAGCTCAGAAAAGGAGAGCATGGGGTGAGAGGGAATTCCTTTCATTCTGTTTATAAAACTGGGAAGAATCCATCTTTTCTTCTTACAGACTTCTGTTAGTTGTTGAAGAAAAGAATATGTTGACTCCTGCTTTCATTATTAAAGCCTTTGCATCAGCAACAGGATATAGGACCAAAGGTGGCCTCTGGAGTTTGTGTGCAACCATCTCCTTTGTCCTTGCAGGCAGAGTAACCTAGAGCTCAATTAAAGGAGGAGAGCAAGAGCTGAACCTCTTTTCTCATTGTTTCTGAAGTCCACTAAAAAGGAATCTTTCTTTTTTGTTAGACAAGTCCAACTGTGTGGAAAGGACAAGAGGTAGCAGAGGATTAGAACTTCATTGTCTCTAGACACCTTTTAAGAACTCCATTCTGCAAGGTGGCAGTGAACAATACTGTTTTTACATAGCATGCAGTAAGGAATAACTGGGATTACAAGTACTCGGCTCAGGTTTATTCTTCTCTCTAAATACTTTTGTGCATTTGATTCTAGACTGTAGCCTACAGACCACTGAAGGTCTGCAAGACCACCAGGAATACACTGCAATTGTTCCATGAAGCTATACTGGTTTAACCCATCCTTCCATGTGGCTACATGTGGGAATTTGTGAGATTGAGCTCCAAAAGTTGTCTGCTTCAGCCACTGGGGTGGACAACAAGAGCAGTGCATTTATCAAAGCATTTGTTGTGCTAGTATTCCTTTGGGTCTTAGAGGCCACATAACTTTTGGGAGCTGTCAGGAGCATAGAGTGTTCTTAGGTCTGCCTGTCTACCACAAAGGCGAGTCTTGCAGTGCAGCCTGCCTTCTGGTTACTTGGGGTGCAGGGACTGACCTTGCAGCAGGCTAGTGGTGAACGAAGTTATGTCTGTTCTTGGTCATGTGGGGTCCTGTGTTGCTTTGGCCATGCCACTGCTGCGTCTCCAGGTGTAGTTCTAGTCATTGTGTTTGAGAAGGCCATCCAGGAGTGGATTGCGACGGGGGGACCTGTGCAAAGGGTAATCCACATATAACTGTTGAGGGAGGGATGTCAGTTGATGGGGAGCATAGCAGGGTGGAGAATGTGGCCTGTGCTTAGTTCCAGATGCAGTTTTTGCACAGAACTGTTATGCTTTGGTCTGCACTTGGGCACTCCTGCTTCAGAGTAGATGTCAATCTAGTGAACATCCAGAAGACACAAATCAAGATTAAAAAATGACAGCTACAGTTTTAAAGTGGATTTTGTTATTCTAGTTCCTGAAAACATTTATTTAAAAAGTGAGTCAGTGTTACCTTCTAAGTAACCCTCCTAGAATTATGGATTTTTCTGGAGAGCAGGTATTGCTGTTTCCTCTGCCATTCTGAGCATTTCTTTTCCACATTCTGTGCCTTATGACAGTCACACAGCTACTTGCAATAAATTTTCACCTCTGTTGCAAAAGAACATGAAACAGATTTTTATATGCCATTATTTTTATCCATACCAGTCTTCATTGAATAGGATTTTATCTATGGTGTTGCGAGTTGCTGGTGACTGCACTCCACAAAGTCTGTCCTGCATTCCCCTTTGGTTTGAAGAATCACTGGTTTTAGTGACTCTGAATGCAAAGCTGGCAAAGGAAGACTGTTGGAGCGAAAAATAACATGGTTTTTAAAATTGTTTAAACCCAACCCAGATTATTGAAGGCATAGTGTTTCAGTGAATAAAATGAGTAAATTGAGATCCATTGGATATTAGCGTGCTGTGTGTCACCACTAACAGATAACTTTGATTAACGGTGGTCTCATGTATAATAACATATTCTGGTTTTGTTTGCTTGTGAATTCTCTATTAGCATGCTTAAGAACATTCTAGCAGGAAATTATTGAGCCAATATAATATGAACAAATAAAGAATGATACTGTGATTAGTACATGCAGCTGTATAGTTCTGTTGTCAGTATGCCAGAGAGAAGTAATAGATCTGGCTTCAATTCTAGCTGAATGCTACCAAGCTGTTCACTACACTTCAGTGGCAAGAGTGCTTCTTGTTAGTGTTTCTCTGTAGCACAAATGGAGTCAACCATAAAGTTAAATAAATGGTAAAGTCATCTGGAGTAGCCTCTGGAAGTTAGAGGTTAGTTAGCCCTTCACAGATAAAGCATTTGGCTAGAATGTGGAGTCCATGTTTAGTGGTGATGAAAGTGATGTTGTGACTTCTACAGGGCCAAAGTTGGTTAGAGGATGGCAGCAGACACATCTGTGTTGCAAAATAATGCCACATGGTCTTTGCAGAATGAGGACGAGGAAAGAGATGGGAAAAACTAACTAAAAATGGTGAAAGATGTAAAATTACTGAGACTGTTCAGCACCTGTGAGTTCATTAGAGCATGTTCTCACTGTGGTATAGCTACTTCCATTTCGCATCCCATTCACTGGCCAGCCTGTGTCCAGGGGTGGACTGCTAGCAAGTTAAATGCAGCTCCTACCCTGGGGCTGTATCACAGCAGCGGGTCTGTTCTGGGGTGGGGGTTAGTGGCTCAGTCAGGGACAAGGGTGCCAGCTTACCTTGAGTCATGGTGATGTGTCCAAGCCTGCACCAGCTTGATGGAAACATGGGACCCTGAGGACTCACTGTTGTCGTCTGCTGGTAAACTAGTCCCACTTCATCCCTCTGCTTGGTTCCCATAGATAGTATCTGGTGGCCCTCAGTATTAAGATTAGCACTTACATGGTCTGGAAGGTTGGCTTCCTCTGGGCTACTTCATAGCCCTAAGTTCCTTCTGGCACTCATGCATATTCACATCATTTTCTGTCCAGCTCACCCACTTTCTCACAGAAAGTTGATAGATGGGCTTCTTCCACCGTAGGCCTGACATGGTTCAGAGCTGTTCAAATGTATTGTTGTATCCTGCAGGTTGTGCCCACTTTTGTTTACTGTGTTAATGTTGTAGGTGACTGCCAATAAGATACCTGTGGCGTGAATAAAACTTGTGTTGCTTTTATCTAATGTTTTTAGCATAGCTGGAAACAGAATGGTGATCATGAGACAATCTCTTTCCTCATAGCTAAAGGACATGAATTTTTCATAAAGACTGAGCACTAACATCACAAACCCAAGGGTAAACTGGCCCCTTACCCCCTTTCACTGAATAAGTAGTGTAGTGCAAGTGAGCTCAGGGGTATGATGTTCAGATATGGGCAAAACGTACTTCAGGTATGTTGCCTTGGTTCTGCTTTTGAATGCCACATTTGCTACCATGCAGAGGTTTTTTGAACTATAACCAAGAGCATTTCTCAACACCACAGTTCAAAGTGGAGTGGGCTGGACAAGTGCTTATTTGGCACAGCACCTTTAAGCTGTATTATTTCTCAGCAGTGCTTCATGCCAGTGAGTCTTGTGTCACTAGGAGCATTACACTCAGCAAACCAGCCTGGGGGTCCTGCTCCCAGAGGAGGAGAGGTGAAGGGTGGTGGTGAGAATGAGTCTGGGCCCAGGTGTGTCTGCTGTGAAAGTCAGCACCTTGCAAAAGCTTCTCCTGTGGAGATAGTTCCTCACCTAAATCCTGAGACCTCTAGGGGTCGTACAAGTGCTGTTCTAGTTGCTGGAGTGCTTCAAGGTAGTGCTTATGGGCAACTTTTTAATGATAAAAAAGAAAAAGTTGCTCTTAACCCTAAATGTTGTGTTTTCTCCAAGATGCAACAAGTAATGTAGGCTTGGTGCCCTGTTAGTGTGGTTGTTCCTGCTAACTTTTTATTAATGTCTAAGTAAATGAACAATTGTATCCCATGGACAAGAGCAGAGACTGCTGTTCTGAAAGGCCATTTCATGGTTCCCTCAGAAGCCATGCTTTAATTTATAGTGTGATCCAGGGGCTGATAGTCTTGTGAACAGAACTGATTTGAGGAAGTGTATTAGTCCTCAAAGTACTGCAGATTGAAGGCTTCATGAGTAGTGGAGACTGGTCAGGATGGTCTGGCATATTGCTGAGACCAAGAGAAATGCCTGCTGAAGGCATTGAGTGCTGCAGCAAGAGGAACCTGAGCCCTCAGCCAGGTCAGCAGGGATGTGGCTATTTAGGTTTTCTGACCAACTTCAAGCAGCTTGGAAAAAGAGAGGCTTCATGCAAATAGCTTTCTTCCATTCATCTTGCTCCTCTCTGAGTTGTTCTTCAGCCCTTTTACTCGTCTAGTCCTTATATTCTCTTCTAAGAGTTGAAAGAACCCTGTTATGCCATAGACTATGACCATAGCCACTGTAAGAAACAACTTTAGCATCATGGTACTGTTCCCTGTGCCTCACAAATGTGTCTCCCTGAGTTCAGTAGCCACAGGTGTTGCCTGGATAGGGCAACATCCCTGACATGGAAGAAAGAGGGATCATTTGCTCTATTACTTTACAACTAATCTCATACCCTGCTCATTGCAAACACATATTATTAGTGTGAAAGAGGGTCCTCTCTATGTATGAGAGTCCCTACAGCCAGCAAGACTGAGGAGGGGGAAATCATTGAGGCAGTTCCATAGATGGCTTTCACTTCAAAAGATGGACACATTGGTAAATGCAATTTGTAGCACTCCTGAAGAAGGCAGAAGAAACAGTGTTCTGGCTGGTTCATTGTTGTAATCCAAGCCTGCACTTGTTCCTGGAGGTGATGGTTCTTCTCAAAATGCCAACTTAAACTTCCACTGTCACATCAGATTGCAAACCTCTGGAGGATTCCTGGAGGCTGTGCAACTCATATGAGGTAACAGATGTAATATGACTGTGCTGGAGGTGATTTGGTCCAGTTAAAGTGACCCACAGCACTTAAATTGCAGCCTGGTCCCTGCCTGTCTTCTAACCTTCCCCCAGGACACTGTTTCCAGTGCATCTGCTTCTCCTTGGAGGTGGTCCTCTTGAGTGCAGCTAGGCAGGTGTCTCCTTCCCTCTCCATCCCAGAGGGACTTGCACTTGAAGCTCCCTGCTCCCAGTGGAGGGGAGGAGACAGAATGGCTGCAGGCACTACCAGATTCTGTCACCAGTCTGGGTGTATTTGCTTGAACGGTGATACTGTCAGCTTGGGGAGCAGGACTTCATCTTTGTGTGCCAGCAAAACATGTCATTGTTCATTTCCATTGTGCTGCAGCTGTGACTGTTACATTGCTGTTTTGTAGCATGTATTTTCTTTTAAAAAAAACCCCAGCAAACCCAAACACAAAACCCAGCCAGAACAAGAAGGTAATTAACCAGATTTGTGTGAGTATTGGCCTAAATCCATTAAATACATCAAGCCCTGCCTATAGTGAAGGAGCGTGGGATAATTACTGATTTCAGAAATTCCTATCCATACAGGACATCTGAAAAGTTAGAGGTGAACTCAAAAGAAAGAAGCCTTGCAGGGATGCAGTAGGACCTAGAACTGCAGGTTTTGCACATGGATGATGGGGCTTTATCACAGACTGGAGAGAGCCAATGGCAGATTTGCAATAGTTTGCCATCTAGTTTTGATGAGATGCTTTAGAGTGTTAAAAATGAGGCACCAAAATATCATTACAGCTCTGGGCCAAGGTTCTGATGATGATGCTTTTGCTGGGACGGAGGCCTACTGTTGTGGCTTGTCTAGCAGCAAGCACCCTATGGTTTTCTTGCAGGATGTGTTCATAAATTGCTCTAGATGGGGGTGAATACAAGGCAGAACAGAGTGATACTGGTGGGTTTTTTTTCATTGCCTGATAGGTTTAGTGGGGATGCTTCGCTAGGACAGTGTGTGTCGGTAGTGATTTAGCTATGCCTTCTACTTTACGACTGTAGGGTTTTTTTCCAAATTAAGCATTTCTTGACAAGTTTAGCAATGGCACTTGTAGAAATAGGGCATAGTGTGAGAATAGCTGCTTTCATTAAGCTCTGGATCCCACCTAGGCTGCTATCACCTTTGGGTGCTTCGTGCCCAAAGGACCACTGCTTTGGCGATGTCCCAAATGTGTATTGGGCTTACCTACAGCTTTGCAGTTCTCATGTGTTGACCCTTCAGGTGGACCCAGGTGTTATTGCTGAATAAACAAACACAGGCAATTTGTATTACAGAGATAAAGACTTCTCTTCAAATGGATTAAATCTGCAGGAAAACCTGCAGTAGTAGAGAACTGCTTTAATCCAGGGAGGGCTCTGTGTGTGTGCCACACAAAATTCAGCTTTGTTAGAATTTTGTTACTCTTGGTACATGAGCTTTCCTCTTTTTATCACTCCTATGGATTATGCTGTCTCAATGTAAGTAATATCTCTGCAAAGAGCAACTTTATCTATACCAAGTAATTCACCTAATTACATGCTATTGAGAGAAGGGTACTCTGGTACTGAGCTAGAAGTTCCAAGGTTCACTGCAAAACTGGGTGAAAAAGAATCTTATCAGGGATCTATACAATCACTTGCAGTTTGCTCTTGTTACCTTAAATACTGTCCAGCTCTAGATTCCGTGTGAAATAAGTGGGTTCACTTTTATGACCTCAGTATATAACAGTATATATGTGATGTTTTGCAAACCTCCTCCTGTGAGAAGATCAATGCCAAATCCATTTGCTGCAGTCAGTGGCTGTAGCACAGCCTATCTTCTGTCTTGGCTTTTCTGCTTCAACCTTGCTGAGTTAAATGCCAGAGGTTTATTACATGCTTTCTATCTGGGTTAATTTTTTCGGCCTCTGAATCTACTAATTGCCATTTGTAAATTTTCCTGGTGGTAAAGGTCACAAAGATAACTTGGCCCCTATAGCTTAAGCTCTTGGTTCATCTTGGGTTATGAAAGGCGGTGTTGAAGTCTACTGATTAAATTAATTACTCTTCTGAAGTTTCATCATAAAGAAAGACTTTTTTTGTCTTTAGTTCATTTCCATCCAATTTTTGCATAACATCTCAAAGTTGGGTTAGGAACCTCTAATTTTACTGGGGCACAATCAGATGGTAGAAACAGCTTTGTCAGACAGAAACCTGATCCTGAACTGTCTGTTGCATAGGCACCTTCCCCTACTTCATGAGACTGAAAACTGTGCTGTTGCTTTTGTTTTCCCTCTAACTTTCTGCCTTTGCTAGGAACACTTCCAGGCTGATGAAATTGGAGCAAAGCCTGAGAATAAGACAACAGTGTTTTGGTGCCTAAAGCTGCACTAGCCAGCGTTCAGTGTTCACTTTAGTCCCTGCAGGAAAACTCATTAAAGTGGGTATTCGTGAGGGTCAGATTTGCTTTCCAAAGCCCCACCTGTGTACAAATAGGGGATCAATTGCCCCAAACCAACCTGTTCCTGTCTGGGGGAACCAGGAGCAGTTGGCACCAGGGTGTCTTCATAGAAACCTGAGGTTGCCCTGCTCCTTCCATCCAGTACTCTTGGTTAGCCTTTGCTCCCTTGCACTGAAATGCATGGGGCTGTCTCCACTGCTCTTCCTGGTAGTCACACCAGCAGAGTCCAGCAGGGCAGGTAGGTAGAGCTGAGTTAATCCCAAATCCTGGAGAACGGCCCTGTATGTGAGCTCTTGGGAGCACGTGGTGGGGAGGATGTGCAGAAGCAGATGCCCCTGTCCTTTCTGCATGTGTTCCCTTCAGCTCATCTTTACCAAGGTGGTCCTACTGTGTTTTATCATTGGGGACAGCATTGCAAAGGTGGCTTTGCAGCTTTTCTGGAGCTCTTGCAGGATAGCTGGTCATGATGGTGTGCTAGAGACTTGCTGAAGTTTAGAAAGCTCTCCAGAGCAGCTGTAGCAGAGATCTGCAGAGGTAGTCAGCCCAGAGATGTGCACAAGTCTCAGCTATCTCCTCTTTATACACTCCGGGGTCCCTATGGACTAGTGTCACAGCCTTGCCTTTCCTGCCAGGAGCATCTCCCAGGCAGCTGCAGCAAAGCCACTGTGCTACTCATAAAATGTAGCTTATGAGTTTAAAACTAGGCAGTAAAGTACATTTATGGCTATATGAATGGTGAGGCAAGATGCAATGCATTACCTTAAAACTTTGCAGGTACTTATGTACTTGCACTAGTGAATCAGCTAGATGCTGACCCATATCCTGGTACCATACCCCATCTCAGGCAGCCTCTGGTTGTGCTGGGAGTGCTCTGCCAGGGTGCTGTGGCTGCAGCCCAGGACCTGACCCCCCTGGCCACTCTCCTCTCTGCAAGTCCAGGCCTGCAGGGGTTACGTGCAGAGTGTATGGAGGAAGGAACGTACACTGTAACATCTGTGTCCTGTTATACTGGGGAAAAGCTGATTTCAGCTGTCTCCAGCCCCTTTGCTGGATCACGTTTTAGCACAGAATATGAATGCAATGATCAAATGTGCCTTAAAGCACCTTTTCAGGCAGCGTGTGGTGGGAGCTAGGGCAGCTTTAGGAAAAAAAGGGTCTCCAAACAAGATCTAAAGGCAGCATTCAAAATTATTCTTAAAAAAATGCATTTGCTTACCTTCCCAGAACATCCAGTCCTCATGTGGTCTTTTTTTACTCACTACATATCATTTTTACAAAGCCCAACTTCACAACTCCTTTGGTCCATCATTTCCTAACTTGGAAATCATTTGCAGCATGTCTTTGGTACTTGATCTCAGATAGATGAGATTCCCAATGAAGCCAGCCTTTGTTACATCTTGCGCACAGGACATACTGGATACATGAGCAGTACTATGCCCAGTATGTCCATTACATCTGCTCTGTTTCTGCCAGCTGTCAGGCTATGTTCCTAACCAGTACATTGTTCAGGCATGATCCGAATAGCCTGAACACCTATGGTAACCACTCGCACTGAAGATACCATCTACCTGCCAATACAAATCCTTTTTCTGCAATAGTTGTATGTTGTAAGCTTTAAGTGTTCCTGTGGGTAGAGTGTGGCTGCTATTTCTCCATATGCTAATATTGAATTGCCTTGTGGAAAGTAGCGCTTTCATAACTCCTTCCTTAAAATCAATGGCAACAAATACCAACATTTTCAAAAAGGATTAGGATGAGATTTTCAAGGGCACATTGCTCTAAACTGAGTTTAGCGTCTCAAAAAAATGTTTTTGCTTAAGCACCAGAATGAAGGCTAAATCTTCAGAATTGCAGAGTGGCCGCTTTGCATTTGCAGCATGTCAGACTGAAACACTGATCGTCTACCACACTGTCTCCAAAGGTGAATGCTCCGTCCTACCTTCCTCACAATGAGACATTGCTCTCCTCCTACGTTTCAGGCCTAGGAAGTCATAGAGTTTAAATGGAAGCAACTGTGTGACAAAGTAAGGGGAACGTGCAAACTACCTATGCAAAATAAAAAGGAAGGATGGCTAATTGAGATGCCTTCAGTTTGATTAGAGAGAGTGCTTGGCAGAGATGTCTGTTGACAGTTACTAAATAAACAGAAAATATGTTCATGTGCAGAAACACCCTGAGCTGGAAGTGGCTGGAGGAGTGCTTGGGCACAGTAGGTAAACTTGTCCTGTTCTTTTAGTCTCCAGCAATGGCAGGGAAGAAAATCTTGGGCTAAATGCATCAGACTCAGCACAGCTGCCCATAAGGTCTGACTGTGCAGCTGCTAAAGAGACTGAAGGATCTTCCTGGGGAATTCACAAATTCTCTGTTAGGCTGTAAATGGTGTGGAAGCAAATAGATAACCATCACTCTGCTGCCTCTACTCCATTCATCTTGGGCTACTTTGAAACACTATCTTCTCTCTTAGCGTTCCTTATAGTAGCAAGCAAGTTAGGTTAATTCAAGCTGCTTTGCAGTGTGGGCTGAGCAAGTGTAGAAAGGAAAGAGTTTAAAGTAGGCATAGTTGTCTCTTCTGGAAAAAAAAGCCACATGCTATGTTGGACCAGAACAGCCATCGCATGAGGCTCCTTATAGTGGGAATGTCCAACCAAAAATCAAAATTTTATGCGAGCCGTCGCTTTGGCAACAGACCGCTAGCAAGCTGTCATCCAGCAAGCTGCCAGGGTAAGTCTTCCTACCAAGTGGGGAGGTGTTGGCAGCTCAAACTTGCAAGACCTATCCTGCAGGAGCAGAAGTGAGGGGCCAGGGCTGCAGTACGGGGGTTGATGCTATAGCTGCCCAATGCTGTGCTGCTCCCTCAATGCGTGTGTGCTTGTCTTGTTTGGGATGCAGCTCAAGTGGATGCCTCTGAACAGCTTTTTGGCAGAAATCTTATAATGATTTGCCCAGCTTTATCATTTGCTAGTTCCTGTATCACTTCATCCTTGCCACTGATCCTTTTAAGTCTATTTAAACATATCTATTTCTAGCTTTCATCAGTTTGAGCCTCATGTTTCTGGGGGGGGGGGGGGGGAGTGCCTTATGCCAGTCACTAGTTGTCCAAAAGTTGCTTTCTTACTAGAAAGTTGTAGTCTGCTTTATTTACCTTTCATTTAGAAATATTAACTCATTTGGACCTGGCTCTCCTTTTTGATCAATGTATCCTGTAACAGTCACCAAAAGCTTTTGTTCTGTCTGATCAAAGCGGAAAAGTAAAATGTAGAGAATCTCTTCTATTTTCCTTAGCTTTTTGAGAAAGACGAGCCCTGTTCCTTGTCTGTTCTCTCTTCTCCACCCTCCCAAGCCTCATCTACTATTAAATCTTATGTTTTGGGTTGCCATTATCTTCTTGGTACAAGTAAAGCCCTAAATACACTGAATTACTCTATTAAAAACACCAGGCAGCAGTGTCTTAGCCAGCCCTGCCATTTCTGGAGTGAAATAGCTGCTTGCATAAAGGTGCCCTTTGTCTCCCTTGTTTTGACCTCTTGCAGGTTTTTCCACTCTACCTTCACTTTTTTTCTTCCTCCTTCTGGTTTCATTAAAAGAGTAGCTTTCATCTTTTGTTTCAGGAGGTGTGTGTTCCTGTACGCACTCATGTGCTGGCCCTTTTGTACTGCTATCACATCAAACTTGACAGAAGTGGAAAACTTGCAGGAAATAAGACCTGAGATCTCTAAGCCCTGTCCGAACCCATGACGTTGTCCTGCCCATCACACTGGGGTTGTAACAGCAGACTCCAAGGAAAAACATTCTACAAGTGCACATAGATACAATTTTGTCAGATAATGAGTATATTCCCATACTCACTATGGGATTTAAACCTTTTGGGACTTATGAATTGACCCAATTAATAAGCAGACAGGTAACAATTAAAAAAAAAAAAGATAAAAGGCTGTTCTGGTAAGACTGGAATCAACAATAGGAAAATACAGAGGGGCTCTGGGAAAGCTTGCCAAGCATAATTTATAATAGTGCATTTAAGTTTGTAATGAGCTATCAGAAGGCTATTGTGAAATATCTTTCTGGCAGGCATGTTCTCTTTTTTTTCTGCCAGCATAATGTGTGGTGTCAGGATGTTTTAGTAGTCTCTTCTCAAAGACTCGTCTTGAAATATCTGAAGTCATTGAGTTATGAGTATTTAAGATTATTATATGCAATCGCTTATCTTGGGCCATTTCAGGCTGTTCCTAAGTTTTGTCAAAGTCGAAATTTTAAATGCTGCTTGCAGCATTGCTAGGAATTTTCCATGGTCGTGGCAAGATGAGACCTCTGTGCAGGTGAAGTCTGAGCTATGGTAGTCAATTCAGACCTGGATTTGAGAGAGACAGAGGAGGGATGCCACAGGAAACTTGTGCACTTTTTGGGTTTCATTAAGTTTCTTCTGTTCTGCAGTGTAACCTCTGTGGTTCACAACAGCCAGGTCAACTCTCCCTGCAGCATTCCTCATTTGCAAACCTGACAACACTATTTCTTGAGTTAACTGGGGTCAAACCTCTTGAAGGGTGAGGGGGTGATCGCAGTGTTTGTGGGAGTGCTGCCATGGGTAGGATCCTGAGATGACGGCAGGAGAAAGCCGGTGGGAGCAGCAGCAGGGGCAGTGTTGGAGCTTTTCCAGGAAGGGAAAGGGGCAGAACAATTTTATTTGCTGCCCTGACGTGAGAAAGAGCTATCGGTGCTTGATCCTCCTCTCGCTAATGACGCTGCCGGCCCCATGGCCCTTCCTAAGCCTTGAGGAGATGCGTAACGCCATTACGCAAGCAGCAGGAGAGAGTCAGGAGAGCAGATGAGCAGAGGCTGGTGGAGCAAGGAAACACAGCTGGGCTGTTGGCAGGGAGCATGGGGCCACACTGGCCCAGGAATTATCTTTGGAAAAAAACTACTGACAAGAATAAATGGGAGTAGGAGAGCTGCCAGTTAGTAAAAATGGTTCATAGCAGGAAATATTGGGGCTGAGCATCAACAGCCTCACAGGAAGATTCACAGTGCAGTTATAAGAAGTGGCATTGCTGAATTTCACATACAAGATTATTTCTGTTCCGCAGGTAGGGCTTTAGCATTGCTCAGCTGCACTCACCTGCCCAGGGCATGGCTACTTGTGTGTTTTCAGTGCGTTTTTGCCACTGTGCCCTTGCCATCGCTCCGTGGAGGGAGGCAAGCTGAGACAGGAGCAGATGTCGGGCTGCTCCTGGGGAGCTCCCTTGGGCTGCATGGGCTCTGCCCTCTGCCTCCTCCCTGTGCCAGTGAAATGGTTCATGTGGGGACATGGCAGACTGCATCAGGAAGCTGAGCCTGGTTAAACACAAGCCCTTGCTCCTCCCCTTCGGCCCAGCACCAGGGTTGGCAGCAGCGGTTCTGAGGATGGTCATGGTGGTGTGCATCCATGGGTGCTTGGGGTGCTGGGTTTGCCTGCTCTTGCTCTGGTCTAGTCAAAGCTGAGCCAGCTCTGCTCTGGAAACACAGGCATCAAGCTGTCATAGCGCCTGAGACAGGAAACCCTGCTCAGCCGGCACATCGCGGGGTAGAAGCCGTACCTTCACAAAGGTATTTTCAGGTTTAGCTGTTACCTTGCTTAGGTCAATGTTTCTTTGGAGCCTGAATCGAGCAGACTGTAGCAAAAAGCTGTTTAAATAGTCACATTAATGTTACCTGTGTCAGCACGTGGGAGTGCAGCCAAACAGAAAAAAGAAAAGCAGAAAGCCGCAGTTCTCAGAAATCAGCGAGCAGGCCATCCTTAGCGCTGGAGACGACAAGCTCCAGTGACTGGCACTCTGACAACTGCTGTCGCACCTGTCAGTTGTTTGCAGGGCAGTTCTCTGTGCTAACCGGAAAATGGCGGTGTGTACCCTCGTGGGCAGGATTGACCACGCCGGGGGCAACTCATAGGTACGGCCTGCAAAGTTTCATGCACGTCTTGTGTTTCCACTAACGTTTTCCCAGCCTGTGTCCTCATCTCAGCTGGCAACGCTAACTGACCGTTACCTCACCAAAGATGCTCCTGTGCCCATGACCTGGTGTGCTGAAGAGGTGTGGGCTGGCCTTGTCACTGCGGGGGCTGCACGCCGGTCCCCGGGGCACTGAGCTCACCCCAGCCTCTCCGCACCAGGGCTGGGATTCACCCTCCCTGTAAAACAGTGGGAGCATGTTCCCAGTCTGGGGTGATGGTGGCCCGGTGCCCCCGGTTGGGCTGAACTGGCTTTCCCTATCCCGGCTCGCTAGGCACCCAGGTTTCATTTCAAAAGTTGATGGTATTTTGGAGGTGAAGCAAAAATTGTAAAGCTTGCTGCTTTCCACAGTGTTCTGGTGTTAAATAACTTCCTAGTGGCTTACATGCGAGTAGTTGCTGCTGCTTTAGCTCAAAAAGCAGTTGGCTTTTGGAAAGTTGTTATTCGTACTCTGGTTGCAAATGCAAATGGTGGCAATCCTCACCATGTTGTCATGTCCCTAAATGCCACAGCCAGGGAGAAACAGTGAAGCTCACTGAGAGTTTTCAAGCTCCCCTCTCCCTGCCTTCGCTATCTTAAACCACTCTTTTTTTTTTCTTTTTTTTTTCTTCTTTTCTTGTGGGCAAATCATTTACTGTAATTTAATGATCACAACTACATAAAATTCACTTCCTTGTGGTAAAAAAAAAAGAAAAGAAAAAGGATTAAATATCTCAGTTTATCTTTCCACATAGGTCACATGGCCAGAGCTGGTTGTAAAATGTTGAAAAACGAGTTTGAGGTGTACCCAGTGCCAAGTGCTGTACGTTTCTGTATTCTCCTTCCCCTCCTATCGCTCGCATAGATGCCACAGAAAGACAAGGAAGTTTGCTTTCTCAGGGAGTGGATTTTTTTTTTTAAATAAATTTAAAGCACCATTTATTATTCTTAAATCTAATCCTTTAAGGCCTTGGTCCTGTCCTAGTCCCAACCCCAAAAGGAACAGCCTGAGAAGAACTCAAATGAAAGCCAAAATGTGATACAAAGTCCCTTAAACAGAGTGTCTCAAAACCCCACATGTGCTGCAAGGGATGGTGTCCAGGTCTCTGTCACCCCGGTGAAATTAAGAAACACTAGGTGAGCTTGGAAGGAGACCCTCATGCAGCACCTAACCTCTTGTGCAGATAGCAGTGCTTGTGATGCTGAAGGCATGCTGACGCCTCGCTCAACTCAAGTCTTTGTTACTGGTAAAACTTCAGCTGAAGCACTTATTTGTGGGTGAAACTCAGCCCTGTTGTGGGACCCAGCCTGAGGACTGTGCTCTGCTGAAATCCTCTTCTGCTCATGTGAGAAAAGAATGAAACTATGGGAAAAACACATAGAATCATAGAATGGTTTGGGTTGGAAGGGACCTCAAAGATCATCTAGTTCCAACCCCCCTGCTGTGGGCAGGGACACCCTCCACTAGACCACGTTGCCCAAAGCCTCATCTAACCTGGTCTTAAACACTTCCAGGGATGGGGCATCCACAACCTCTCTGGGCAACCTGTTCCAGTGCCTCACCACCCTCACAGTAAAGAATTTCTTTCTAACATCTAATCTAAATCGACCCTCCTTCAGCTTGAACCCATTACCCCTTGTCCTGTCGCTACTCTCCCTGATAAACAGTCCCTCTCCAGCTTTCCTGTAGGCCCCTTCAGGTACTGGTAAGCCGCAATTAGATCTCCCCGGAGCCTTCTCTTCTCCAGGCTGAACAACCCCAACTCTCTCAGCCTGTCCTCACAGGAGAGGTGCTCCAGCCCTCGGATCAGCTTCGTGGCCCTCCTCTGGACTTGCTCCAACAGCTCAATGTCTCTCCTGTACTGGGGCCCCCAGAGCTGGATGCTCCTCCAGGTGGGGTCTCACAAGAGTGGAGTAGAGGGGCAGGATCACCTCGCTCGACCTGCTGGTCACGCCTCTTTTGATGCAGCCCAGGACACGGTTGGCTTTCTGGGCTGCAAGCACACACTGCCAGCTCATGTTGATCTTCTCATCAATCAATACCCCCAAGTCCTTCTCCTCGGGGCTGCTTTCAATCCATTCCTCGCCCAGCCTATAGTCGTGCTTGGGATTGCGCCGACCTACATGCAGGACCTTGCACTTGGCCTTGTTGAACTTCATGCGGTTTGCACGGTTTCTACCTTTCCAGCCCCAAAACACATTGCTAATTAGAGTGTAACTACTTTATTTAAAAGTACAATTGACAACACCTTTGTCAGACAGAGTATGGATGCTGTCTGGTTTTACGGAAAGTGACAGGTTCTGAATGAGCTTCCAGTAGTGCCTGTGGGGAAGACAGAACCTTTTTTCCTAAGCTGAGATGCACTTAATATTGCACCTTTGATACCTACCATAATGATGTCTGTAATCTTAACTGGTGTTGATGATAGAGGTCACCTTGCTGGTACAGGACTGCTCAGTATCAGAACTGTTGAAAAAGCATCCTTCTTTCTTCGATATTGAATGCAAAACCATAATTTGATTTTCAGTCACTTTGCATATGTGCATTTGAGTATTGTCTCTTGGAGAGAATCAGCTTTTTTTGCTGTATGTCATATTCAGTATATTCCCCGGAAAAAGAGAAATAAGCTGTTGGACCCAAACAGGCTGACAGAATTATTTCTTCCATTTACTTCTGTTTTACAGAACCCTGAGAAAAAAATCCCGATTGGGATGGAGTGGGAGGTCTCAGCCAGGTCAGCTCTGCTTACCGTCCTCACCATCTGTGTGACAGCAGGCACAGGGCCTGGCGAATCAGTTCTGGTTCTTTCCATTTCCAGCCCACTCTTCTCCCATGCATACTCTGGGGAAGGCTGGCTTGAAGGTGAGTGCAGTATCTGTCAGCAGAAGCAAGATCAGCCTCTCTGTGCGTGTCCCTTAGAGGTGCTAGCAGGAGAGAATTGCATGTTATAGGAATTAGTGTAGCAGGAACCACCTGAACCAATGGAGAACAAACCTTACAAGAAGCAGCGCAAGTGCAGCAGTGGACCTGACCTGAGCTGGCTTTGGTGCCCAGTAATTCCACACATCACACCACCTCTCCTGTCCTGAGTGACCACCATAACAGGTGGAGCCCGAGGTCACGGGCTGAGTGAACTCAGTGGATGTTTATGGACATTTTACAAGGGTGGTCCATGGACTGAGGGAATATCAGCATATTATATTATATCAAAGGATGAGAAGGGGTGTGGTGGTTAATGAGGATGTATTGGATTGTGTGAGACCTGGGCACGACGTAAATGGTATGGAGTAAGGGATGGATAATATCCTGGTTTCAGCTGAGATAATTTTCTTTATAGTAGCTAGTATGAGGCTATGTTTTGGATTTGTGCTGGAAACAGTATTAATAATATAGAGATGTTTTTGTTGTTGTTGAGCAGTGCTTACACAGAGCCAAGGCCTCTTCTGCTTCTCACACCACCCCACCAGTGGGCTGGCTGGGGGTGCACAAAAAGTTGACAGGGCAGCTGACCCCAACTGACTAAAGGGATATCCCATACCATATGACATCATGCTCAGCATATAAAGGGCTTGGGGAAGATGGAAGACTGGGAGAGTGAGGTGGGGGGGTGGTGGCGTTTGGAATGATGGTGTTTATCTTCCCAAGTACCCATTACCTGTGATGGAGCCCTGCTTTCCTGGAGATGGCTGAACACCTGCCTGCCCATGGGAAGCGGTGAATGAATTCCTTGGTTTGCTTTGCTTGTGCACAGGGCTTTTGCTTTACCTACTAAACTGTCTTTATCTCAACCAATGAGTTTTCTCACTTTCACTTTTCCTATTGTCTCCCCCATCCCACCTGGGGGGTAGTGAATGACCCGCTGTGTGGTGCTTAGCTGCTGGCTAGGGTAAAACCACGACAGCCAAAGCACTCATGTCACTGCCCTTCTTGGCGCACAGAAGAGAAAAGCAGACAAGACAGATACAGGTATTTTTTCTGCCTTTTGAGGGTGTTGCCTAACTTACCCGGCCAACGTCCCCAGCTTGACAAGCTGATAGCGGGGAAAAACCCTGAACACGGCCAAGTGCATCAGTGGAGGAGACCTGCTCTGCACACCTCCATGGGGGTAACTCCAGTGAGAGATGTGTGTCCACATTAAGGACACAAAACAATTTCTTCCCTGCCACAGGCTGACACCTGTCCTCTCTGACCAGCTTTCCCACAGCCCAGGGCCTCAGGATGCCACCCCATCATCTCAGTTTCCCAGTCTGTCTGGATGACGACTGCAGTGCTTTCTCCAGGCACATCTCCACTCGTACGTCATCAAACACCTCATGACTCAGGCCACAAGTCCAAGTCAGACATAATACTCTTCCCCATCTTTCATTTTTGACATGTATGCCAAACCTAGTGTACTTAACCTCATGCTTCTTGGGGCTTATCTACAACATGAGAGCCTTTGGGTGTGCTCCAGGGCCTGCTGCAGCACTGCAAGGCCAGGGGATGGCCAACAGCATTGCCAGGACACCGCAGGAGGAGGTATGTCTGCATGGAGTGTGGGGCGTGCCACAGCCCTCTCAGGCTGTAGCACTGCACCGTGTGGATACAGGGGTGGAATGTCTTTCTTTTGGAAGAGTTTACTGGAGCGCTTTGGGTGGTAGCAAGAAACTACTCAGCTGGGGGTAGTGGAGGGTTAGTGGAGGGTAAGCCTGGACTACTTACATGATGCTAAAGGGCAAGGCTATTGAGCGTTTTCTTGCTTGGATATGTCCTTGGTGCCCTGATTGTTGATTTGGTGCTGGTGCTCCCCAACATTTTGTCTGCCAGAGCCCTCCTGAGTGCTCTGCCAAGCTCTTGGCAGCTGCACCATTGCTGCTTGGAGGACTGCACGATGACAAGTGCCTCCAGGATGCTGCTTGGATGCCAGCGTTGCAGCTGCTGACTAGGATTGTATCCCTCTGCATCTTGCACAAAGGCTGGTGAGCCAAGGGATCTGTCCGCCTGGAGTGAAGCCAAGCCTTGAGGGAATCCTTAGCTTATCCATGTGGCCAAAAAGCCCTCCTGCAAGGGACAGCAGCTGAAAAGTCAAAGACTAGAGAAACTAAGGATGCTCTGTGTACAGCCAGTGCATGCATAACAAGTTTAGTAAGTAATCCCTTGTCATTGCACACCCTGTTGAGTGACTGCAAGACACCCTGGTCCATATCCTACAGATTTGTTAGAGTGACAATTGCTCATTGTAGTTATTGTTTCCAAGCTTTGGAACAAAGGAACTGCTCTAAGTGTAGACTGGTTTGTCTCTGACTGATTTAAATGCGCCTCTCCGGTTAGCTTGAGGTCACTCCTGTGGCTTGTGTAGGCTGTTTGGAGGGGTTTTTCTTCGTGCTTCAGGAAGATCATCTGGCTTACCTGTGGCTTCCTGCTTCCCACCAGCGTGCAGATCAGAGGCAGTGGCCGAGCTAATGCTGAAATTCAGTCACATTGCAAAACCGCACAAGGACGGGCTCAAAGTGCAGCCTGCTGGCAAAAATTATATCTGTGTGTTTGGAAAGAGGTAAAAAAAAAAATGAACAAAAGCGTATCTTTTGTAAGTAAAACTACAACTATGGGCAACCAGACCATGAAGTGACATAACTTCCTTCAGCATGGTGACCACCCTACAAACCAGCTGCATGCAGAAGCACAGGAACAGTCAGGGTGGGCACAAACCCACAATCCAAGTTTGTGATCTTGCCTCTCCAAATGCCCTGGGGAAAGGTGGCTGTGGGGGAACCCTGGGCGGATGGAGGTGAAGCCTCGGGGCTGGCTGTGGGGCAGAGCATCAACTGGCACAGCCTGTTTAGATGGAGACGTCTGTCACTGTGTTGGGAAGACACGGCTGTTCGGTGTGGGACAAACCCAAGCACCTCTGAGCTTTTTTCCTCATAAAGTTTTCTGGTGAAGACTTAGGCCTTGACTGCTCACCTCCCACATGGAGGATCTGCAGTTTTGCCTAAGTGAGGACTGCGAGGCAGAGCTTCTGTCTTCTTTGATTAGGAAACCAGTGAACTCCAGTCCTCGTCTTCTGACTGGAGGAAAAAAATATCTAATTCATCATCTTGACAGGAAATACTTTGTATGGAGGTACTTCTACAATACCAAATTTTTAAAACTTTCCATAGTCTTTTTGCTCTTTGGCATCGTGAACAACCATAATTGCATGGCACAGCCTTTTTTTATTCCCTAACTTGTGGCTTCTCCCCACAACACCCCTCTGACCATTTTGTTGCTAGGTAGGACTTGGCCCTGAAACTCAGTCAAGTGTGATTCAGCATTTAATTGACACATGGGAGCATAAAACCTCACTTTGCTGGCTTTTAGATGTACGTAGAGGAAGCTTCTCTTGTTATGAGGTAGGTCTGGGTTTTATTTATTTTACAGGTCAGCATGATGGGCCCGTTTTGTGGCTGAGAGGCATACAGGCAGCAGAGGACTCACTCAGTAGGTGCTCAGGACCCAGCCAGACCAGAGACATTAGGGGTGTAACACCAGGCACAGAAAAGGAGATGGGGTACCACATATACCTTTTCAGACTTACCAAAAATGCATTTTGCATATACTTTGAGCTCTTGTGCTTATATAAATGAGATGTTGCAATATCAGAGTGGTGTTAATCCACTTGAATTTCTTGTCGATCTGTTTATATAGTAGCTGTAACACAGTTGTGTTAATGGGTGGTGTTTCCTGAAGAAAGTCAAAGCTGGTTTTTAGTGATATAGGTCGATACCAGCCCGGGAAGTGCATGTCTGCTCTTCAAGCCGTTCAGAAAGGGAACGGGATCGATTTGGCAGTATGTTGAGTTGTCACGGTGCCCAAGGCCTCATCAGAGCTCCTGACATTCCCAAGGCAGCAAGGTCATCTTGAAAGCACAATTGCCTTTCTCTGGCGTTGTTTATGTTAATATCCTGAGAATGACTTGCATATTTCAACCTCACGATGGTTTAATCATTAATTAAGATCTTACAAAACTGAAGTCAGAAACCAGCGGTCTAGGAAAATAATAAAAAAAATTATCTTGTAAAGTGTCTGTTTAGAAAAAGCTGCGTAGATTCATTTTAATCTTGGGTAGCTTGGATAAAGGGAAAGAGGAAAGAGTCACAAACATGTTTCAGTGTGGCACGGTTCTTCACCTCACTTGGAAAACGTTGCTTTTTGTGCAGGGCATGCCTCATGTCTGAATGCCTGTAAAGGGCTGTGGTTTGCTGGTGGTTTCTTTCTCATCCAAGTGAACATAGGTGGACATCTCTTGAGTGGAAAGGTCAGCAATGAATTGCGGGGAAGACGTTAGTCTTCTTGTGTGACTTGATGATTTGTCTGACAGGTAAAGTCCTAATGTGTCTGTATCTTTGAAAGTTGTTTTTAGCATCGTGTTGATTACCCGCTCCCTGAGCAAGATAGATTGATCTGGTAGTGGAAATGATTTCTGGGACACACAGACTCCTAAACCAAACCTGCAATGTTTATTCAGGGAAAACAGGCAAAATTATCTCTATCCCCATCCCAAATCCTACAAAAAAAAATTTTAAAATGTATTTTCTTTCCATTTCCTTGCACAGAAAAAGACTAGGGAAGCCCCTCATGTTTAGTATCCTTTGGGAAAGCTAAGGCATGTTGGCATAAATTACCTTGTCCTAATTGCATTAGGAGAAATGATGCTAGAGGTAGGAAGTTACAGATACTTTTGCTTTCTTATGAGGGACGTAGAAGCTCATGCAGTATTTATTCTGGTGTCTTTTGGATTATTCACTAGCACTAGTCCCTGCCTTGGTGGCCAACACCTCTCCTATCTCTCTGCTCCACCTCAGTTTACCTCTGCTCCCTCTCCCTGCTCTTCTCCCCAGACTTGGTATTTGCAGCAAATTTTCTCTGGGTAGACTTACACCAAGGAAACAGCCAGGGATTCTGGAAGACTGCAAATACTGCCAAGATGTGCGGCTTAGCTTTCTGTGTGTTTGAAGGGTGGAGCACGCCAAGATGGAAATGATGTGCCAGTCCACAGCGCTTCTGCTCTGCAATGAGGACATGCAACAGAGCTACAGGGGGTTTGTGCGCTGGGTGGGTGGAAAGCACGGAGGGATGCCACCTTCAGGTCCATCCACATCCAGGCACTGACTCTAAACTGGATGTGCAAAGAAATTTAGGCTAATCAGAAGGCTGTGGGAAGAGTGAGGACATGCTCAGTACACCTGCTAGGAAGGTCACTGTCCTCTGCAGGTGGTGGGTTGGGGGACCCAGTGGGACAGTGCATCTCCCCTCTGCACAGGAGCCTGCAGGGATGCCGGCTGCGGGGCCCCGCTCCCCTCCTGCCCCAAACACCCACTCCCCAGCTCAGAGGGGAGCACAGACTTGGTGGAGTGGCTAAACCTGGCAGTGGGATGTTGCAATGAAATAACAGTCTCCATTTTTAAAGAATGCTTTATTCACTACATCCTAGAAATGTACCGTAAATGGAGCAAGAACTAAATAAACTCAGAGGCTTCTGACAGTACAGAGAACAGAGATACAATAAAACACCTAAAATATCAGCTCTTTTGAAAATAAGGCACGCTAGTTTTGTTGGTTTTTTTTAAATATATTTTTTCTTTGAATAGTTTGTTCTTAACCTAAAGATGTTCACATTTCAAGTTATCAGACTTACCTCAGTAGTAGTGTACATGAAATGGTTTAGAAGCAAGAGTAAAAGGCACAGGTGGGAGGCTCAGCATGATCTGGTTGCCTGCATCCCCATGTCCTGCCTGCATCCCCGTGTCCTGCCTGCATCCCCAGGTCCTGCCTGCTCCTGCCCTGGTGCGGGCAGCACCCACCGGTGGCCTGGGGCACCTTGGGGTTGCTCTTGTTGGCTCCTTTCTCTCCCTGCCACCTCTGCGAGCGGCAGGACCCTTGTCCTGCCAGCGGAGAGATGATGAGCGGGAAGGGAGTCATCACCCTTCATCCCTCTTCTAGAGGGATCCCTCCTTCATCCCAAACCACTGGGCTGCCTTTTCCCAACCCCAGGGGTGTTTGTGCAAAGCCCACGGAGCCACGACGTGGCCATTTAGTGTTGAGTGGTGCAGGGCCTTAGCCGGAGGGCCTGCCTCCCCACTGGGGCTTCCCCTCAGGGCTTCACCCAAACCACCTCCTCTTGCCTTACAAAGGGGCAGAGCCTTGGGGCTGAGGTCTGGCTTTCAGAAGCGCAGGGACAGACAATAAAAGTCTCCCGGGAAGAGGCACGAAGGGGCAGAGTCCAACCTAATGGTTAACCTCCTCACAGTGCTTTTGCTGACAGGTCAACAGGGTTAAGGAGAGCTCAGCTTGGCTGAGCAAGAGCACCTAAAAACCAACCGCTTGATTTTGAGGCAAGGAAAAAGAGTGTATTCAAAAGGTCACTTAACTGAGCTGGATGTGGTCTGGAAGTGGTTCAGTTGTCAAAATATACTCCATACGAAACCCCTTCGGTTGATACTTACATCACAAAAAGTAAAGGAACATTGTTTGCTCACTCCCTGCTTCACAGCTCGTGTCACCAGAGCTGTGTTTGCAGGGCTGCTGCACTTCATACAATGGGCAAGATATTTCTTTACTGGTTTACTATATTTTACATTCACCACACTACTAAATAAAAGCCTTTAAACAGGCCACAAAACACTGCAATAATATATTTACTTCTTAATAAAACAAACTTTTTTATAACATCGCAATAAAAGGTTTTTGTTTTGTGGCAAACCACATACCATGTAAATTTGCAACATAAAATGACTTTAAAAATGTATATTAAAAGATATGTACAAACTCTATGTCTTAAAATCATCGGGTCTAATCGCTCCCGCCCTTGATGTGCATGTACAACTCCACTTGCGGAGAAGGGGAATTAAGCATGGAAGGGAGGCCGGGAGGGAGGCTAGCCCTGTTTCACTAATTCCAGTATCACTACCACCCCTAGTACCTCGGAAATTTCTTATGGAACATGATGGAGCGATGGGTAGGTAATGCTGCACATCCTCTTGGCAAGAGCGCACCTGCTTTTGCCAACAGCAGCATACATTCTCAGTCACTACAGCATATACTTCAAAGAATAAAATAAAGAGCATTGAAAAAGAGCCTAGGCTTTATACTGGATGAAGATCTAAGTCAAGACACCTCGAGCGAAATATTGGCTACTCATTTCTGCACATGCTCCAACTACGAGTAGCTTCAATAAATAGAAAATCCAGTTGTTAAGGAAAACTCAGAGCCTTTCCTTTAACACAAGCCTGCGAATCACACTGTGAAGAGGTTTGTGTGAGGAGGCTTTTTTTTTCTCTTTCTCCCAAACGGGCAATATTAGTTACTTCTGATTTCAAATAAGAATGAGCAGATTGTATTAATGCCAGCACAAAAACGCAGAGGTCTTGCACATTTTTAAAATTGCACTTTCCAGTATAAGTTTTTAAATAAGATACTTGTTGGTTTTTTCCTTAAAAAAAAAACCTAAGGTATGTATTCTTTAAATATTGAATATATTCTTCAAAATATATTGTTAAAACTTTCCCTAGCTGCTCAGGTGTGCTTTTTAATATATAGCTGATATATTATTAAAGGCACTACAAAATAGACATCTCTGGAGTGCAGAAGTTACTAAAAAATAACCTTCATACCACAAATATATTGAAAATATAACTGCTAAAAAAAAAAAGAGACCCTATGCAACCCCACTAGGATGCGTATAAATGCACGTCAGCGGTGGGCTGGATGCATCGAGGTCCTTTAGAAATGTTTGAATACAAGTGTGTTAAATTTTAAAAATAGCCTAAAAAAGTTAGTGAAAACTTCAAGCGTAGAAAATATTTCGAACACGTTTTTTCTATTACATTCTTCACTTTCTGCATCAGTTTACCGAGCCCAAACGTTTACTCTTTCGCAGCCTGTTCTTTCTTCATAAATAGTAAAGTGTTCCTTCAGTGTGTGTTTCTCTGCCGCCCTTCTCTGCCAGCAGTCTCAGTACGTCTGGTAGACGTCGTGGATGGGGACCTGGATGGTCGCGGCCGGGAACGCCGGGGGGATGTAGCCGGCGTATCCCCCGTAGGCAGCGGCGGCGGCAGCGGCGGCAGCAGCGTTCTTCTGTAGCGTGGCTATCGTTGCTGTCGCTGCAGTGGGTGCTGCAAATGGCACGTAACTTGTCCCGTAAATCCCGGCGGCAGGGATCCGCTGCACGTTGGGAGCCATGGTGTACACCGGTGTGATGGGGCGGCCCTGGAAGGAAAGCATCGGGTTCAGACCTCCAAAAAAAGTGCTTAAATTGCTGTAATATCCTGTTTCCAGCCCCTGAGTTGCAAACCCCTTAGAAGGGGAGGTGATAACGGGAGGGTAGGCAGTGTGTGCCCTGTTGAATGAGAGTTGTGCGATCATGGGGGGCTTTTCCCTCCCTCCCAGATTTGGGTCCCCCATAGGGGGAGAGCAGATGTCCAAGACAGGTCAGATGAACTGCAGGACTGTTGGGCACCATAACATCCTTGACAGCATCTCCTGAATGGGAGCAGGGCAAGAGGCCAGGCTTTCCCTCCACCCAGGCATGCAGAGCAGGACGTATGGGAAGCAGGATGTATGGGAAGTGAGATGTATGGGAAGCAGGACTAATGTGCTGAACTCACCTGGAAGGGGGGAGGCGTTGAGACGGCCGGTATTACAGCTGCTGCCGCGGCTGCTGCAGCAGCTGCTGCGCTAGCCGGGTCCTGCTGGACGGCTATAGGGTTGATGATGTGCTCGACGGTGTGGATTTTGCCGTCTTCCATCATCTTGGCAGGCGGCGCGGCTTGAAACATGGAGTACTGGGCACCAATGGCAGGGATGGCCACTAGGAGAGACCAGACACATCAGGTGCATTGAGAGAGGGTTTCCAGGACCTCAAAGAGCCCTCCCTCCTGGCTGCACTGGCTCTCCTGCAGCGGTCCTACGCTGCTTTCGTCAGGGCAGGTAGCACCATGTGCCGGCGGGGGGTCTGGGGCACCTCTGCCCTTCTCATGGGTGGGAGCACCATGGCTGGTGCGCAGCGATGGACTCGGTGCTGCCTGCTCAGCCCAGCATTTCCCCCCATGCTCCCAGCATGGGTGTCCCAGGGCCAGAGCCCTGCTGGGGACCAGGATCTGCGACCTGGATTTACACAGCCCCTTCTGACCACCGCTGTCCTCCCCCTGGCCAAGAGTGTGGCCTGAGCACAGGGACAGGTGGGAGCACATACTGTCCCTGTAGGGTCCCTGCTCCAGCTTTTGAGATCAAGGAATGTGTAGCTGCCATAGGCAGAGCTGCTCCAGGAAAGAAAAGTGTGGTTTGTACTGCAGAACTCGCAGGCAGCAAACGGTTCAGTCTATATGCTGTCCTTTGGCCAACTCTGTGACATACCAGCTCATTTACTACTATGCATTTCCCAGGACTAATTTGGCTAAATATATTTTATCCCATCTTTCTGCTACAGGATCAATCTATTTAATGACATTAAAAAAAAAAAGAAAAAAAGAAATTTCTCTTTAGAGAATTCTCCCTCATGCCAAAATTTGACAATGCAAAATAATTGGAGCTATGGTCTTTCAGACAAAGGGAAAACTCTCCAGTCAGAATGAGGGTGTTCAGAGACGGTGAGTTTGTGCATAATCCAAAATGGAGCTTTGTGGCATTGCTTAGGGAAGAGGTGTGCTTTGCTGAACATTCCCAATAATCACAATAATTGGGCATGATCCAGCAATGTATGCTCTCAGCTCAGAAAGCTAATCCAATCCTGGGCTGCATCAAAAGAAGTGTGACCAGTAGGTCGAGGGAGGTGATTCTCCCCCTCTTCTCTGCTCTCATGAGACCCCACCTGGAGAAGCATCCACCTCTGGGGGCCCCAGTACAGGAGAGACATGGAGCTGTTGGAGCGAGTCCAGAGGAGGGCCACGAAGCTGATTGGAGGGCTGGAGCACCTCTCCTATGAGGACAGGCTGAGAGAGTTGGGGTTGTTCAGCCTGGAGAAGACAAAGCTCGGGGGACACTTAATTGTGGCCTTTCAATATGTAAAGGGGATTTATAAGAAAGATGAGGGCAGACTTTTTAGTAGGGTCTGTAGCAATAGGACAAGGGGTAATGGTTTTAAACTGAAAGAAAGTAGATTTAGAATGAACATATGGAAGGAATACTCTATGATGAGGATGATGAGACACTAGAACAGGTTGCCCAGAGAAGCTGTGGATGCCCTATCCCTGGAAGTGTTCAAGGCCAGGTTGGATGGAGCTTTGAGCAACCTGACCTAGTGAAAGATGTCCTTGTCCATGGCAGGGGGGTTGAACTAGATGATCTTTAAAGGTTCTTTCCAACCCAAACTATTCTATGATGCTATGATTTCCATGGTTGCCTCGTAGTGCACACTTCAGCATTCAGCCTGTGGGCCTTTCAGCAGTAAGGTTATTCACAAGGAAAACAGACTAATCAATAAATGATGGACTACAGGCTGATGTTGGCATCTCTGGGGGTGCAGCCAGTAAGTCAGAAATGAAGCCAAACATGCACGTGGGTTTCTTTCACTGGGATGAAGCTTTGCAATGTGGAAGTGTGCAATTCTGCCTGTGGGAAGGACAGGTGCCAGCAAGCAGTACTCTCGTTTTGATCCTGGAGACTGCAAGAAGGGATCTGATCAGGTATCTTTCAGACAGAGATGTTGCCACCAGTAGTGGACTACCATTGTTTCCTCAAGCAGAGACTTCCATCCTTGAGGTTTTCCAGTACTCCTTCTACATGAAGTCCACCTGGTCAGCTCAAACCAATTTTATCACTGTTTTAAATAACCTGGATAATTTCTCACCCAAGCAAAGGCAGAGAGCTCACTTGCTCTATTCTGCGGTAACTTCTGCCAGAAAAGCAGTAACAGGCAACTGGGGAATTGGGGTGACCTCTCAAGAGTTTTCTAACCGTTTGCAATGAAATGAGCTTTAAGGTTGTTCTAAACAGTAGGAAACTTTGCAGAGTCGATACATCTCTACTCCTCCGTTCTGGTAATGTGCTTTCAGAGTCATACCCTTTTAATAACAGAGGGAAGTCTGGCATGTGGTACCGCTTACTAGATCATCTGATCTGGTTGGGGAAAACAGACCGGGTGCTTCTGTCCTCAGAGGCTGTGCTGGAACTGTATGAGAGGGGAAGACCCGATGAAGAAATCTGTCTCAACATGCTTCAACTATAGAAACATTTAGACTTGAGCTTCAGGCTTTTGTTTGGCAGACGAACGAATTACAGACACCATTAATAGGTGTGCATTTCAAAGCCCACTTTTCAAGCATCCTTTAGTAATACCTGGAATTCCTGAAGTATCTTTACAAACAGGCATAGCGGTAATATTTTCTGATTGTGAGAGAGTAGTTTTCTCAGGAAGTCTGATCTTCCTTCAGAAATGGCTCTAATCTTAACAGCCTTCCTTTGTGTCTAGACCTCTTCTCACGTTGTCTCATCCAGCTGTTATGAAGAACTCTTCACAGCTTTCATTAGATGCAGGCAGTAGCTTCCGCATAAAGTATGGAGCATGTTTTGGGAAACCACTGCCTCTCTATTATTAAACACTGCTTAGGTCCTGCAGTTACAATTTACTTGGACAGAGGAATGAGGAGGAGACCTGAGGATTTCTGCAAAAGGGCTTGCCCCCCATCACCTGCAAGGAACTTCTTCCTCAAGCTACTTTTCCAAATAAAAATCTTTCCAAACAGGATCTTGAGGAATTGCAGGGCTTCAGCCTTCATCCCGTTCACCTGGGAAGGGCGAGGGCTGGACAGTCAGCTGAGGATGTGGCAGAAGGATGCGATCCCTGCCCCGGCCCTTGGGCTGGCTCCCCACAGCCCAGCAGAGCTGAGAGCCCTCCTGTACGCTCGGTGCAACCTGGACCTCAAGGGCTCCTAGCATTTCTCCTTCCCCATGCCGCTGATGGTGATGGAGGAGTTTGCCTCAGCCAGGGACTTTCCTGAAATGGGAAAGTCCCAGGTCCTTTTCCCAGCCTCATAGCACTGGAGAAATACAAACTAAGCAGGGGAGAGCTCTAGCCTGGCTGGAAATCGGGGCTGGGAACCTCCCAGGGTGAAATTAGCATTGAAGAAATTAAAAGAGAGGAGGATTGCTCTTAGTCACTATGCTCTAATGTACATGACCAGACAGAGAAGAAAGTCCGCTTCCTCCCGAGGAGGTGCAAAAGGGGACAGGAGGGGTGGGCACAGCTTCAGCCGAGCTCCCAGATGTTCATGTCCCCTGTCCCGCTGCGTGCCTCTTGTTTGCAGAAAGCCCGGCTGGGGCCAGGAGGCATCCAGCACAGGGGAGCGCTGACCCCCGGCCCTGGGCTGTGCCCACTGCCGCAGCCATGGGCTGGCCCTGGAGGGTTCCCCGCGTGTCTGACATGGGGTTTGGAGCAGGGGTTCACCTGCCACCTCTGCTTTCCTTCCCTCATTGCACATACTAACCTGCACCGGGCTTAATGGCCACTGGATTGACCGCAGGTAA
The DNA here is from genome assembly GCF_028858705.1 of Grus americana. Lineage (NCBI taxonomy): Eukaryota > Metazoa > Chordata > Aves > Gruiformes > Gruidae > Grus > Grus americana. Next base: position 26,016,759 of record NC_072855.1, read on the forward strand.
CTCCAAGTTGGGTACCAGCTCGTATCCTTTCTCTTGCTGTTTTCCTTTGCCTTCGTGGTACCTGCTGTAGATGCCACGGCCGGCGGAGTACCCACCCAGGTAGGAGCCCCTGGGGCCTGGGGCTCTGTTTCCAGCTGCACCTCGCCCTCTGCCTCGTATGCTGCCTGCTTATGATAACAACATAGAACAGGATCGTGAATAACGGAGAGCAACAGCCCCGTGGGCAGCACAAACGGCCCCAGGATGCGACCGGGAGGCATGTGCTTAGAAATGAGGCTGCTGAAGTTAGTTTGATCTGAGTCTTAATGACCTTGCTTACAAAAACAAAGCTTGGCCTTAAAAGCACCCAGTAAGCCTATGCAAGTTTTGCTCTTGATGTTTCTGACCATACGTTAACCGTGGCCAGTGTTATGGGTCGAATGCACTCAGCAGAGAGAGGGGGGCTTCTCCAGGGTGATGTCTATGCAGTAGGAACACCTTCTGCTCTCAGCTGTCCTCCAGAGGAGACCCAGCCTCTCAGCTGGCCGCGATGGGACCCTGCAGAGATGGCCTGAAGTTGTACCTGGCCTTTAACCAACTTTGTCCCACCATTACATATATTTTTACTAGTGTTGTTTGGTTTTTCTGCTATTTTATTAGTAATGTGAATATACCCCATCTCCAAAAAATATTGCCTTTTTTAATCTTAGTGACTCCACGCACATTATGACAGTACTTTGCAGTATTAATGCACTCTACAATGGCCCAATTGAATACTTAGACTGTCAGTTAACTCCTTTGTAGCTCATTGCAAGTACGAATCTGGAAATTGAGAAGAAGCTGAAATTCTTGATCAGCTAGGGTTAAAAATATTCCTTGTCTTACGTGGGTGTTTTAAGAATATATTCATGATAAACTGCCTGTTATATGGAAGTACACATTAAATTTCAGGAAACTATAATTCCTGTAAGTACAGGATGATTGTCATTATAACACCAGTTATAGCTGCTAGGATTTTTTATGAATAACTGATTTTTGGTTAATTTTTAATGACTGTAACTGATAACTAATTAAAGTATATGTAATAAAATAATTATTTTGCACTCACGTGATTCCTTCTGCTCGTAGTTCTCAAATGACTTTATAAAGGACACAGCACTACTGTCATTTTAATGTGGAGGGCAAATGACACGTGGAGAGCTCCCAACTGAGGCCTGCCATGACATCCCTCCCTTCAGATGACCAGGTCACTGTACGCACACCTCCAGGAGAAGGCAAAGGGAGCACTCTGTCACGATCTCTAATACTTACGATCCAGCTCTTTGGAAGGAGGCATGAGAAGCTGGAGTCCTTGGACTTGCTCAGACTTAGTACAGCACTCATAAAAACCAGATCCCTCTCTTCCCCATCCCGTGCTTGGTCCATTAGCTCATTCTTAACCATATTTTTGATGCCTCTATCATACTAGCCTGTACATTAGCAATTATTTATAGATAAATACACTCGGTATAGTCATAAAATGATACCAAACAGAAATATGGCAAAAAGACTTATAAAAGAATGTTTAAGAAAACAAGTGCATGGCACCAGCTGTCCTTTGGCTCAGGCAGACCTTGGGTCACACCAGCCTGAAATCAAACCTGCCCAGCACATCCCCGAAGTGTGCTTACTAACCTTTCACAAAGTAATCTCTGTTGGGCCCGATCAAGGCATTGTATGGATATCCATAATACGCTAGTGTGTACGGATCACAAGAGTAAACATAATTAGGTTGCTGAGTTACTTCGGGCGTTGCTGCAGCCCCTCCTTTTGCTGCTTTCTGGTAGCGAGTGTATTGCTCCTTGTCTACTGGCTTGGCCAAGGTAACCTCCAGGCACGAGCCTTCCAGTTCGACACCATTAAGGTTGTTCATGGCATGAATGGCGTCTTCCCTGGTTGTAAAGTGCACAAAGGCGTAATCACGTATTTTTTTCACCCGCTCCACACAGCCAGGATTAAATTGCCCAAAGACCTTTTTAATGGTGTCCTCTGTGGTCTCAATCATTAAATTCCTCACATAGAGGATTTTAACAGTCTCCATGACATCTTCATCCACATCTATCTCTGGTTCCGCCCAGTCAACAGCAATCTGGTGTCCCCACAGCTGGATCCTTCCTGGCATGAGTTTCCTCCTGGCCATTGCTGCTGCTCGATGGCTTTCATACTCCACGAAGGCGAAGCCTCTGTTCTTCATCTTGTCTGCGGCGCTGGCATACACGATGACATCCAGCACGCCTTCCGTCACCTTGGCAATCTCTTCCAGGATCTCCTCTCTCTTCTTCATCTTGGGAATGCCTCCGATGAAGAGCCGGCAGTTATCCACACTGCAGCACACACCCAGAAGCCTGCCAGGGCGGATTTCGTAGTTGTTCAGCTCCCTGACAGCACGCTTCGCCTCGTGCTTCTGTGTGTACATCACGAAGGCGTAGCCGCGGTTCTTCCCATCAAAGTCCATCATCAGGCGCATTTCATAGATGCGGCCAACGGACTCAAACACGGGGACGAGCTCATCTTCATAGACGTCGCGAGGGATTTTGCCCACAAAGACTTCACAGCCACGAGGAGGGTGCAGGCCCTCCCAGCCGGGAGGAGGACCGCCGTACTTGCGTTGCCCGTTCTCCTGGATCATACTATATCCAGTGCGCTCCATGAGGGCCAGCAGAGCTGCCTCGTTGGGTGCACCAGCAACACCTTCAGGGACTTTTGTGGTAGCCACATTGGAGGAATCGTTGCTCATCCTTGCAGTAGAGTCCTCAGCAGTCATGGTGTCAAACTCATTCACAGCCTGATAAAACCTGGGCAAAGGAAGAAGGAGGACACTTGTTAGAAGCTGTTAGCTACCACCAGAATCCCACCCCTCTCTTTTGTCTTCTGCACGTTCATTTTTCAAACTGGGACTAAGGCTGCAGAAAAGCAGATGAATGAGCCACACCAGCCTGAACATTGATACTGCAGGGGGAGTGCATCCTGGATGTAGGCACAGCCCCCCTTTGAGGGGAACAGTTGAGGGTCACCTGCCCATACCACCCTGGCACCAAGAGCTGCTGTCACAGGAGGCTGAATTCGCATGAACAGATGCCACCAAGCACCTCCAAACCTCAAGACCCTAGGGAGGCTTGTATCCTCTTTGAAAGAGTAGGAAGGAGCTGCCGTGAAGCCACTGGTTCCTGCCTCCAGAGCCCTCTCCTCCCTCTCAGTCATTCCTCAGTTAATCCATCTACGCCTGAACAGTCCAAGTGCCAGGTGCCATACTCCACAGTGAAAGATGGCAAATGCATGAGAAGTACCAGGCACAGTTTCCATCTGATAACAACCCCTCACTTCTCTATGCCTTCACAGTAATTGTCAAGTAGGAAATAATAAATATGCCTTAGCATGGGGGGGGACACACCAATTCTTGTTCTCTTGTGCAAAGGGTGATCTGGCAAGCTTCTGAGCTGCCTGCTGCTTGTGGTACAATGTCTGCTGTGTTTGTCTCTTCTGTTATTACAACAGGGATTCACAAAAGCTGAAGAGAATCACTCCCTTATGACCAGCACCTTGCTTTAGAGCAAGCAGCCAGCACAGCCCTGTGCAAGCCAGCAGGAGTAAGGCAAATCGCAGAAACCTCCTTTGAACACAGGCAGAGAGCAGGAAATGCACACATACGGGAGGAGATGACCATGCTAATGATGACAACTGCAAGACAGTGGGTTTCCTCTCTGAGCACAATTAAATAAGACACTTTGGGTCTCTCAGAGTAGTTAATTCATTGACTTTTAAAGCTGGAACGGTCCATCAGACCATTTAATATGAGTGATTGTATATGACATGGACCATTACATTTTATTGTTATTTGCACATTGAGTCCTATAACATTTATCTGAGTAAATTGTATCTTCCAGAAGGACCCTGCTTTTAAGGAATCAAAGAGCTGTAGACCCCACCACTTCCCTTTATGGCTTGTTTGCTAATCACTCCCTCAGACAAGCAAGCATGCTGTATTTCTCATGAGAATTTGTCTGGCTTTTGCTTCCAGCTATGATTACATGTTAAACCTTTCTCTGATAGACTAAAGAGTCTTTCAAGATCTCTATCCCAACTGCCTTTTGAGAAGGTCCCACCTAATGAGTGCTACATCATTGGCACCTCCTCATTGTTTTTCACACCTCCATCAGCCTTTGCATGATCCACTGATTTATTTACCATGATTTGAATTCATGACCAGGTTTTTGATGGAACTGTCAAAAAACACTGGCCCCTGTAGGAAACTCTGCAAACCACCATAAGCTATGCTCCCAATCTGGGTTTGACAGGCTTATTTTCCAAAAAAGGACAAAGCTTCAGCCAGATTTATTTATTCTATGTAGTTGTGTTATTCAGTGGGACACAGGTTCCTCTCTGTCCCACAAGGACTCTGATATATCATTGGAATGGTTTGGCCATTTTCAGTACATTGATTACCATGCAGGCAAGGCTTTCACTAGTACAGTAAGCCCAAGTCCACAGAAATATGGGCACAAAATTTAGGCACCTAAGTCTGCTTTCTATGGTCCACAAAACCTGTTTAAATTCTAGTAACCTTAACACCTTAGATTTTTTTTTCAGTAAAGCTCCTGAGCTGCCCAGAATTGTGCTGGTCTCTATCCAGAGATGCCTCTGCACCAGCCAGGGCAAACACGTCTGTGCATGGGTCAGCTCCTAAATGCGTTTGGGCTTGGGAAACCAGACCTCTGAGCCTCGGTCTGTGGTGGGGCCTGATCCTGCAGGTGTGTTTGGGCCATGGGTGTTACACGCTGACACTTCTGAGCCATTTTAATTTACAAATATGGAGAGCAGAGGGGGAGGGAGAGAAGATGGAGGACAGTAATAGTGATGCTGGTGCCCAGGCAACACTTTAGAAAACAATTTCTTTGAAACCAGGTCTTTCATGGAAGTGCATCAGTTTTGATGATAGCTTCTTGTTTTAAAATGTTGTTGATTCTCAGGTTCAAATGTTTTAATGTGTCACAGTCAGATATTTTCATTTTAGTCTTGGGAATTATTTGACATAATTAAAAAAAATTAAGGCAGCAAAAAACATTTGCATTTTTCACTTGAGGATTTGTTCCTAAAAATGTGACTTCACCTTTTGCTGAATGAAAGCAAAGTTTGTTAAACAAACACTTTACTGAGGAATAATCATTACCCTTACATGGGCCACCTGTTGGCAAGTGAATTATAGCCCCAGGTTTGGATAAGGTTAGAAATGAGTCATTACCATCAGTTTTAGGTTAACTTACAAAACAAAAGTCTCTGTATTGTGTTATCTGCAGGGCTCAGTCACTGGGGCTAAAGTCTGGAAAGCCACAGATGGGCCCTGGGACTGTGGAGAGAGGAGAGATGGAGAAAAGCCTCCCCTGCCCACCAGAAACCAGCTGGTCATTTGGTGGCCATCCTGGAACCGGCATGTTCTCCAGCACTTTGCATTGCACCAGCAGGACGATTTCTAGTAGGAGGAAGTTGTACTTGAAGATGCTGCTAAGTGCTGATGACCACCTTTGCTGCAAACACTACCATACACCATTTGTGACAGTGAATAATTAAAAATTCTTTGTGAACTTAAAATGCAGTTATCCCTATGTAATTTATTGGGAATCAAGATTCATGATCAAATGTGTTTAATCTTTTTCTGTGCTGCTCCATAGAGCTGGGTTTCATAAGTATACACTACCTAAGAGAATTATAGAGCCCATGTAGTCCTACCTGCTGTAGCTAAATACACACTTAACAACATTCATTGCCACATGACACAATCAACACCTTCACAAAGTTCAGATATCATCTACCTTGATGAGAAAAAACGCAGGCGTGTCTGGTCTGAGAGCTCTCTCCTCCTGTTGTTACTGCCTTACAAAATGGGCTGCCAACACAACCTAACCTTTTTATGTCGAAAAGCAATCATCTCAAGAAAATTGTTTTAAAAAATACCTGTTTCCAAAGTGTTCAACCCTACTTGTGCATTTTTTTAGTCCACAGTAAACCAGTCCTGAAAACTTGCTGCCATGTGTTCTAGGTGTACACAAGGCATGAGCTAATACTGTGGGGTTAGTGGCCTTAATAAAGCCAGATGGATTTCAGTACATCCACCAACTGTGATTAATGCTAGAAGAGGCAAAAATTTAAGCTACATTAAAATGTAGTGTCTTGTGAAATATAAGCTCTTGATTTCTAGTCTCTGAGGAGGAAGGTACACCTGATCTCATTGACAAAGATTCATAAAAGAGAGACAGACAAAAATATTAATTGCTAATGAGAAAGATTGTGCTCTGGAGACAACTAAGTTTTAAATGACTAATTACCAGGACTGAAACAAGACTGGCTTCTTTTCTTAGAAAAAGGTAAAGCCTGCTTAATTGTTCAACGCCACGTTCGAGGGATGCTAACGTCTGCCAGCCTGCCAGGAGCCAGGCCTGCGAGCCCTTTGGTTCAGTGTCTCTGCTCCAAGGACTCTCCCTCGTGAACTCTCAGACCTACACGTTTCACTGAAACCATTCAAATTTCACTTCCCCTTGCTTACGAAACTCCTTCCCTGCTGCCAGTTGGGCGGGTGTAAATAGTTCTTGCCCTAAACATTAATTACCTTCTTTTTAACCTATCTTTTTTTCACATCACAGGTCAGAATATTAAATGGGAAACTTACTGTGTTGGCAGTGACTGACCTAAAGTGTACTGTGAGCAGGCTGATTAACCGAGGCAGATCTTTTATTAAATAGAAATACCGCGCCTTGATTAACAACAACGCAGGGCCAAACGCCAGTGTCCCTTGTGCCAGGGCAAAGGCAGCTCAGGGGCCCAGCGAGAAAGTGATGCCCACAGCCCCCATAACACCTTATCCCTGGGCTTGCCCAGCACTGGGCAGTGCCTTGTGAAGTTACGCAGCCACCTGCTCCTCTGTTGATCCCGGTGTGGTAAAACAGGCTTTTACAAACACAGGGACACAGCTGGTGTCCTTGTGGCAGCAACCGCGTGTCCACTCCACTCACGTGCTCCTATAAAATGGGGTTGTTTGTTTGCTCTTAATTCATCCCTCCAGTTTTGTGTCACATAGATTTAGTGGCATCGTGTGTCCTTCTGCGGGTGACACAGCTGCCGGCAGTCACAGAGCACGGGGACGGGTGCCAGCACCACGGTGGGCAGCAGGAGAGCCCAGGGAGACCTGCTGGCTCTGCGATAACTGGGGGGAGGGAGAAGGGGATGGGGACACCTGTGCCCCTCCTGCAGACCCTGGACCGTACGAACTCCTGCTGAGCTGACACGGCGTGCCCTCACGGCCACCGCACGGCCACCTGCTTGCTTCAAGAAACCACCGCAGTTTTGTATTTTAAACCACAGCTGCTGCAGAGGGAAGGTCGGTCACTGAAATTTTAACTAAGTACACCCTGTTGACAGAGGGAAATAACAGCTACTGGTTTAAATATGACCTTCCCAGTTTTTTAGTTGAAATAATAAGGGCAAATGGTAATCCTGCTGATGATGTTGAATGGCAGCTTTGGAAGCATGGCTGCTGTTAAAGCTCTTTATTTTTAAAAGCTGACTCTTTTCTCATGGCAACTTTAGATATATAAAATGTATACAACAACAACAACAATAGCTTACTAAGAACAACTGTATAACTTTATCACAAACATCAGGTATCCACAGAAATGCTCTTGCTGAAAACCCAGTTTGCCTGTTTACAGATTTATCGGCTGAACAGAAAAACGCAGGGGCCACGTCAATGCTCCAGCATTGCTTCAAGTGTAATGTGCAAGTCACCTCCCCTTTTAAAGATAACTACAGTATCATTATACATCAGTTTTCTTTTTCTTGGCAAGACTGTCAGTCCTTTCCCATGATTTATTTGCATAAATGAGCTGAACAAAGCCAGTGTCCTTGGGGCTGTTACTGAAGCTGAGCCATGGTGTGCCCGACTGCAGGACCTGGGGCCAGCCTAGCAGTCCTGCAGCTGCAGCCACGGCAGGGAGCTGGCGTGCAAGATGCTCCTTCCCAAACTAACGGCAAAGTAGAGAGTCCCACCTCTTTGACAAACGTGCCTAATGTAGCCACCAGCCCCGCAAGTGCTCGCTGCCCTCCCATGTGCTTCCTGGCAGAAGGCTTCACCTTCTGTTTACAATCAGCTTAGGAGACATCCTGCTGGAAGCAGCGTCCTTGGCTCCTCTCCATGCACAATGCAGACAGAGGCCAGGCAGGCAGCAGGTGTGGTGGAAAAAAGGTCCGATCTTTGGTGAAAAATCCATGCAAAGACTTTGCCTGACTCCAAATTAATTTGTATTTCAATTGTCAAGGGCTAGTCCTCAGTGTGGTTTTCAACAGGAGTTGGACCACAGCTTGGTTCCCTACCTAGTGTTGCGAACAAAATGCAAATGTCTGAAGTGGAATCTTGTGGTGGGTCAGTGTAAGAGGGATTGCAGCATTTCAGCATGGCTTTTTGGCTAGGGACCTTCTCTGAAAGTCTTTCATACAGGAAAGGGAAGGTTACTAGGGATGGATGATGTCTTCCGAATTTTAACCTAAAAAGCAGTACTTGAGGCCAACAGGCCATGACAGTGCCTGCAGTGTGTCAGACACGTTGCTTTAACTGCAGCTGAACTGGATGAAGAAGTTGGCCCAGGCTAGGTTAAACACTTTGAAAGGTGGAATTTTCTTAATCTGGATCATTTTGGCAAAACTCTGTGGAGAAAGTGGTGAACTGTGTCAGCAGACCTGAAGGGGCAGGAACATCGACTGGCAAGAAACTTTGTGAGTAGCTTGTGATGAGCAGCTTGGAAGAGTAATCTCATAGATGAGATCGGCACTAGTTATTGACAGTGACAAGTCTGCCTGCTGTCCAAGTTATCCCGCTGCCAGCACCGCTAAAGCACTGCATATTCTCATCGTCATGCGTGTGCCTGAAATAAGGCAATCAAACTTGTCTATCTCCAGCTAGGGTCACCTGGGAGAAACCTTTTGGTGCTCATGGGACCCAAGGAGGTGCACATGCAGCAGCATTTGCTGCACCACATCGTTTCCCACGTGTGTTCAGGCATGAACAGGTACAGCAGCGGCTCTCTGCCCACTCTAAGTACTAATCTTAAATGTAGAGAGAAACAGTGTGACGTACCTAAGGGCTATGATAAGACTGAGCTACTAAAGTTAATGTTCTGGGCCTGAAAAGCAGTTTTTGGGGTGGAGCTGCTGCGGAGGGGGGGTCTGTGCATGATTCTTAGTTGCTTAAATTCATCCTAAGTGACCTAAGCACGGTAAAAATGGTTAGTTCCATTTAAAACACACCAAAACCTTTTTGCTTTGTCTTTTGATTGTATTCCCTTCAAAGAAGGAACATAAAGAAACAGAAAATTAAGGGTGATATTTCCAACAGTACTCAGCATCTAGCACTCCTCCCCCTGACATCAACTGTAACACTCTAATCACTTCTGTAGGGATATATTTAAGACAGTGATGAGCACTACTGAAAATCCTCCCTTAAAAGTCTTACAGGGACTGGTTATGTCCTCTAGGCATCAATGAAAAGCAACGTATTTGGCTTAAAAAAGATAACAAAATTACTATAAATCTGTCCTTTTACTTCTTTCCCCTGTTTAGGAGGAAAACACCTGAAATTACTCTGTAAATTAATCCTGGAATTTACCAGGTTAAAACTTGAATGCTAATCAGATAATTGAATACTGAATTTGTACAGTCAACAATTGGCTACAACTTCAGACTAGGATTTGAAGGTTAAAATTCTTATTTTCATCACTAACATTAAGAACAATAACAATCACAGATCTAATTCTCTTAGCCATATTATACCCATTCCCTTAGCCATATTAATCTTACCTCACAGCAATTTTATATACAATTTTAAAAATGGAGCTGAAATTATGATTCCCCTACAAAATAACGTCTCCTTGTATTGTGCATACTTCCTGCCTATTCTGTTATCAACCCTCTCTGCATCTTTCTAAGGCATATTTAATTTAAGGCGTATTTAATTTGAGGTGTGATCCTGCACAGGCTGTCAAAGGTTCCGTTTGTGTTATCCATAAGCATTATCAGTGCCCAGCTTTCCCAGGATGGAGGTCCCTCAATGACCTGGCCTCCTGGCCTAGAAACTGCAAAAATAGTATTCAATGAGAAATCAATGATGATATGTCAAATACTAAAGTGAGAAAACTTGCCTGAGCCTGGCACTTCTTGCCATTGCTTTTTGACGATCACAAGTGAACATTCTGTTCATGCATATATGGTTTTCCTACGGCAAGAATGAAGTGATGCTGATGAAAAAGTTATTGATATGCAAAAGCACCACCAACACCTAGAGCATCCTATCAACATGGTTGTTATTTTCCCTGCTTTGGCAATGTGAATTCTATCAAAGCAATGTGTGTTTCTTGAGTGTTTTTACTCTACTGCAGTGCCAAACCAGTGTTTAAACCACTTCTGAAGGAAGTTTGGTTAAGCAAAACCCCGTCTCCTCCCTTATCTTCTAATGTACTTTGCTGCAAGTCATTCAGACTTTGTCCCAACAAGTTGTGAAACCTGTGTGTTGTACCGTTTGCCCCAGCTCCATCTTTCCCCAATCCAACTCAAAATAATTCTATAACTCTCAGCTATTTTGATAGGACCGATCGCTGGCTGAGGCTGAAGTTATTATCGTGCAAGATATTTAAGCCACATGTTGAGGAAAGCTGAGAAGATGAGAGATGGGTTGTGTAATCATTCTTATCAGCTTTCCAAAACAGGAAACAACACAACCCTTCCCTTGTCCCCAAATTCCCATATTTCAGTCTAGTCAACAAAGCCTATTATTACCATGGTCAGTGAGGAAAATGTGTGATATATAAATAAAGCACAGTGTATATAACAAGTCTTTTGTATTCTAGATGAGCTGTACTTGATGGGAAACTTTTTGAGGCATTTGTTTACCACAAATGCAATTAAACAGTGTTCTCTGCAGAGATGCAGGTACAGATAAGTGTGTCCTCCTCATTAACTGTCTGCTTTAAAAAGCATTCTTTCTAGGAAAGGAAGAAGTGTTTTATTCCGTGTGGACTAGGAGCTTGCAAGCTTTTGCCATAAGACAGGAAAAACGATCTTCTGCAACTGCAAAATAAAACCACAACTAGACTCCTCTGTTAATTATTACACAGGAAAGAGAAGACATTCACCTATTTCACTTCTTGCCTCTTTGAAGAAAAATCTTATATATGAACACAGTGATTTAATTTGATCATTGAAAATGTCTGTGAAAGGCTTTGCTGAAGTCTATGGAGTAGGGATATGCGTGCACGTGCTTGTGATTTTTCATTGTTATTATAATGCAGAACACTGTCTGTCTGCATAAACATTACAGTAACATGTTCCACTCTGCAGTGCAACCAACAGTATCTAAAATAAAGTTTATAAACTACAATTCCCTTTTCAGCTTTTCTGATCAGACTTTTTCAGCTAACTCTTCTGGAGATCCCAGAGTGAAACATAACACATCCTGCCTGTTCATACAAAGTCTACTTGCTTCATCAATTTTATAACAATAAAAATAGCTTCAGACTCTTCTGTTCACCCTAATATTATGCACTCTTTTTATTGCAACGTTCTCAGTTTTGTGTTTACCACACGAACACCGCAACAACGGGGGTCCCAACCTGCAACCCTGCTTTCAGCACGAGGCAGAGATTTCAGGGAAAGCTGAAAGTGGCCCAACGTGTTCCCTCCCCCAGGTCACAGAAATGAAAATCAGCATAGAGCAAACCGCAGTTGGGATGTGAATGTTCGCTGCTGAAAGTACATTGAACTCAAAGCATTTGGCTTAGTCAGTGGCAGGGTGGTTGTGGGTTTTTTTTCCTTTGTGCACTGACATTTGACCCCTTTTATAATATGCACCTTGCACCACTGAAACCCAGTTAGTTATTTATTAAACTCAGGTACCAATAGCTGACTTGTACATATCACGCTTTTAACTGCCTGGTGTTGCCCATGTGCGGAGGAGAGGGGGATGAAAGGCAATCATCTTTGCTGTGAAATTCTGTCATATCGGCAGAAAGGAGCTGCAAAGTGCAGCAATTTGTACCTGACCTCTGATCTAAGAAGTTTGTACAAACCTTTGAACCTTGGATTGAAATTGAGAAACAAGATTTACAAGTACAAGGAAGAGATTTCCAGCACTCGTTACCTGTGCCCGGGGTTAATATTATAAATTAAAAAAAAAATGTTTAACCAAGGCAAGAACTTAGGAGGCACCATTCCTGTGCTGGGTGAATTCTAGACAATTCAACTCTGCTGAAACTACAGCTCAGTTGGAAATAACTAGGGTTTGGAAATGAAATTTCTGTGCACTTCAGAAAAGGAGTGGGATTTGAGACAGATGTAATTTGAAATCCACCTTTTGCTGACCTTAACCGGGATTTAGTTTTTTTAAAAATTAAAAGCTGAAGAAAGAAGACAAGCAACATTTGACTCAATATCATTTCTTCAGCAAAGAATGGACATGAAGTGCAGAATCAAATAGAAATGATTAAAAAGAGTAGCAAAATGGCTCCTCCTTTGTTAAATTTATTTATTTTTATCCAACACATTATCTAATCTTGGTTATACAGTGCAGATCTATATGAGAAATCCATGGAAAAATAATCAAACCAACATTACAACAAGCTCTTGATAGACAGTCATGTGGCCTTGTCTTGACAAGCCAAAAGGACATGTTCTGCAGTTCTGTTAGATTAACTGTGTTAATTCAATTAAAAAGCTCTTCACTCTTTCACACACTGGCAAGGCCTTTGGTGCAACATCATCAGCCATCACCAGCATGTGCCACCATGGACTGTGTTGGGTGTGAAGGCCTCCAGACATCAGCTGCGATAACATGATCAAAAAAGATGCCCTTTCTGCCACCCAGCCTCTCAGGCCACAGAGCATTGCAAGGGATAGCAGTAACGTTTTGCTGTGACATCCCTCACACTTTCCGAGCACTGGCTGTCATCCATGGTGAGCTTCGGTGTGCAAAGGGTGAAGGAGAACTTTACACGCGCATTTTGAAGCATGGCTTCAATCCCACCTAGCTCAGGACAGGACACCGTTACACACAACTGCTGCATCTGGTACACATGTCAATGGACAACTGGGTTATTGGTTTTAATCGAACCTTACTTGCAACAACTACGTTTCCTTTTCTTTTTTTTTTTTTTACAGTTTTAGATTCAACTGATTTTTTTCCAGATTTAAGTTCAAACTTCACTATTGTTATCAGTACCGACTCCAATAAAGCAATATATGAATAAATAAATAAATAAGGGTGAACAGATTAGCATCACGTGTCCTATGTCATATACAAGTCTTAAATGTTTCACATGCTGCTTAAGTAGAATATGAATAGAATAATATCAGAACTTGATTTCCTTAAAATGTTGTTAAATTTTCAGTATGCAGAATGAGGTACATAGATTCATTTGCATTAATAATACTTGCATATATACCCTGCTTGCTCAACCCTCGTAGCCACCTTCAATCTACAAGCCCCAAATTCTGTACCTAAAGCTAATAAACCACTTTTAATGCTTGATTCTTATGTCAATCTCTTGAAAAAGCAGAACACAATGCCAGGCAGCACAAACAGACAACAGCAGAGACAGACAAATTGAAAACACAATGTCAGGCGGTTGTAAATGGCTACCTTTCACTTCATTAATTTAAGACAATAGAAAAAATATCTCCGAGACACAATTTTGTTTGTTTTCCTCTGTCTAAAATACCAGTGGTGTAGTTTTCACTGCTCTGACATTCGCTTTGCTATTTGCTACGCCAATTCTTTTAGGTATTCACATGTTGAGCTCGTAGCTCCAGCTTAGAAGTAGTCGCTTCCTTCTCAAACAACTCTATAGGACCCTCTAAAGGAAGGCAAACCCCAAACCCGATACCTTGACAATGACATACTTTCAGTCTCAACTCCCTGATAAATGAAAACCAGATAAAAAGCCCTACAGAGCAAACAAGATTTCCCTTACCTCTCCCGTCCTGCGATCGAAGTGCAACAGGTTAAAGAGGACTTGCGCCTTTGCCCGAGCAACCTTTCTTCCTAATGGCAAGAGCCGTGTAACCTGGTTATACAGTTTATGCATCTCTTTATTGGCCAGCGAGCGTTAGCCATTTAAATTCCTTGGGAGTCATTTGTTAAGGGCTCTTAGGCTGAGGCTAAGTGGGTGGGACGGGAGGGAGAGGGGATGTTAGTGCTGCCAGACGCAGAGAGCTCTCCAAAGTAGTTTGAAGATTAATAGAAAACCATCTGCAAGGAAGGGATCTTTGGAGGGAGGGCTGGGTCCAACCTTCAGGGAAGCACAGGAAAGAGAAACCATGACATTTTCGCAGGGAGGAGGAATTTGAAGAGAAAGATTTCATTCAAAATTCAAAACTTGGAAAAAAAAAAGGGAGTGAAACATGTACAAACAACTCCTTCCTAGCACAAGGCGTTGTGCAAATAGCTTGAGTTACTCAAAACAGATAAGATAAGGGCATATTTTGCTTCATGGCATGAGTTTTTTTTCAGTGAAATCTTTTTTTTCTTTATATGTGTCTGGAAAAATTATTTCAGGCTGCGCCAAATCGATTTACCTTTGGCTGCAAGAAAAAAAAATGGTCTGCAGCTCCAGGTTTACTGATCTCGGCAGCAGTGGGACGTTAGGACTAACTCAGCCTGTGCCGCGTACCCAGCGTGCACTGTTTCAGTGACAAACACGGAAACTCAAACGTGTTTGCTTGAAATTAAAAAAAAGAGCCCGGTGCAGAAGTAAAGGCACAGGGGTGGTAAAACATGAATCATGACAGCAGAAATGGTCTGTACATAACAACGGAGCATTAGGCCCCGGGAGCACTTAGGCAAAGCAAACAACACACCTTCTTGAGCAGCCAAGAGGAGGAACCGCACCGAAACACTCTTTGGATGACGGATTTGCCCGGTCGGCAGCAGTGTGCACAACCAGCCAGCGGGAGAAGAGGGAGCAGGGCATGCCTTGGGAGATGACTAATTTCTGGGAAAGGACAATACCTGGAGAAGGTGAAAAGCAAACAGCATATTACAGAAGCAAAACAACTACAGCTTTCGGTTCTTTTGCCAGTTTTTTTTACTGGCATAGCCCTTCCTTTCTTCTTTCTCTTTTCTTCCAAAAAGTAAAACATGGTCCAGATCTCCAGCCAAGCAGTACGCAGGCAGCAACCTGAGGGCATCCTAGTGTGGAAGGAGAAATGTCTTAACCTCTCAGTGACAGACGGTGCACAGGGGTGGATTCTGCAGAGGAAGCACTGTCAGTTTGTATCAGATGGTCCTACATAATAATTTGCTCTTGCCCTCTTAGCGGCTTAATCTGGGCATGTAAAACTTAGAGACATCCCTGTACTGCAGATTCAGAGGCTGGTCAATAGAGAAAAGGGGTAGGGGAGTCAATGGATGTAGAGATAAGAGTTCTAAAATTAGAAGGCTCCAAGATAGAAATGTGAAGGATGGCAAAGACTGGCAAAAGAAGCAGCTCTGGCAGTCTCTGAGAGCCAACAGGAAGGATACCTGTTCTACTTATACTGCAAACCCAAAGGGTGATTGCAATTGTTCTGTTCTGGTTTTTTTATACTTGTTTATCCACAGTACTGTGGCCGTTGTGTTAGGCACTGTACAAACACACCTGCAGCCCAGATCCTGGTCCCAAAATGCCTGCAGCCCAAGTCTACTGTACAAGTCTTTCATCTTCAGAATTCCTCTCTGCAAATGTTAACTCGTTAGCTATGAGAGCTGCAGAGAAGCAGGTACTGCTTGCTGGCAGGGAAGCTGCAGCATGGAAATTAAGTGGTTTGCCCAAGATGATGGAAGGAATCAGTCTGAAATTCGGGGATAAAACCCAGGAGATTCTGCTAAAATCAGATCCATGCCTCAATCCCACTGATCTATACAGGGAAACGAGTATAAAATATTTAGCTGGTATAAGTGCGCAAAACTCCCCTCCAGCAGATTAATTCACCTTTTAAGTCAGTGTCCTTCTCTTTACTTTGCATTAGTCTGTTGGAAAACAAACTAAACTTGTAGCCATAAGCATTGTAAAGCGAATCCTATCAGCTACAATCATGCGTGTACTTGAATGCAGAGGGAAGACTGTTCTGGTCTAAGTGGAATGAAAAAAGCACCGATGCTAGTGAGCCAATGGGCTCATTTTTAGAAGGCTCTTCAATATACCATGTCAATTAGGCTCACGTCAGGAGGCAGCTCAAACCCTTGACTTGCATTTTATACTTTCACTTTTAGCTCCAGCTTGTTGTTAGTTTCCAAGTTATGCCCCCATTATTGTTTCAAGCAATGAACATCAGCCGATCAAGCTGCTGCAGGGTATTCTGAGGTGTTAGCATCCCCAATGGCAGAATTTGAACATATTTTAAGTTGTCCTGCAGGCTGTGCTTTTATAGGGAACCTAAGAAAGCTGGGCAGAATACTGCAAGTGTGTCCCCCAGCTTTCCCTGGCGTTAGGCACCTACTTCCCTTCGGCTTCAAGCACGCTGCATTCATAACAACGACAGGACTTTTTATATGCCTCTTTATGATGACTCTGGCATCATGAGAGGGATACACATAAGGCAGAGAGGAAAAGTGTTAAGGGCAGGGCCATCCAAGCAGCGGGGAAGATGGCTTCTGTACATGCACACATGCTTCTCTCCTCATACAGCATCCACTGCACTGGTGTAAGGATATAAACACATCTTCTCTCCTAATGTACAGCTTGAATGACACAATGAAGCGTCACTGTCTGTTAGAATAATACCTTAAATATTTAGTTTTTCCTCTTTTTGATGATTGACAGCTAAGCAGGGGCCAAATCCTAAGAGATGTGAAAGAAGAGTCCATCCAGAGCAGTCCATGACTATGTTTCCCATAGACCTTCCATTTCCTTTTATTCTCTCCCGTAGTGGGATTACACATGAAAGGTTTTTCCTAAATAATTGTTCTCCTGAATACAGTAATAGAAAAGGCCAGACATTTGAAGAAAGAAAGTGAGATTCACTAGAATGTGCCTCTCAGATGGGGACCTGCTCTCTAACACAGAAAAAGCTTTCAAGGAGATGGTGTGCTTCCCCTCGGCTGGCTCTGTTCTACAAGACACACAATCTGGCCTCTGCTGATCCAGTGCACTGGGCTTCTCCACACGATGACAAGCACTACTAAAGCATTGGTTCTGCTCCCTGAGATTTTTACAAAGATCAAACCCAAATGCCTTGGGAGATCCAGAGGCTGATCGCAGGCTCATCATTTTATTGAGGTGGGGTTATTCTCTGGATGAGAGTGAGTAATTTTGATGATCGTGGTAGGAAATTGGCTTTAGGAGGTATTTCAGGGTGGCAGCTTGGCATCGTGTGACATGCGTATGAGAGGCATGCTTCAGACTGCATGACAGTGCAGACACGTGAGCAAGTGAAAGGAGAAGGGAGAGTAAGGACTTAGCAGTGGGTTGGCTCTTATGGTTATATTTGGTCTTCAAAAACTACTGAGAGGCTGTAGTGGAATGAAAAGGGAATGTGCCAACTAAAATGTCTCACCAAAAGGACACATGAATTTAAGAGAGACTTGCAAGGGCCCCAATCTCAATCTCAGAAAATCTTTAGTTTATCAGTATAATCACACATAAGCCCGTCCTCAACCACAATACAGCCACAAAAATTAGGATCTCATAATGTAACAGACAGCCTTTTTTTTTCTTCCTTCTTTTTCTTTTCCTTCTCTTTTTAACAAAACCACTTTCTGTTTGGTGGAACAGGTTCCCACATGTTTGTAGAACCATTTTATTGCCTATTTGAATGTTTAAAGAGACAACACCACTTTATTTAAATGAATAACATGTTATTTTATACCTGTTCTTACACCATGTGAGTTAATACAGCACAATTCATCGTTTCCTGACTTTCATATGTTATTGCAGACCAGAAACTGGGGAGATCCTTCAGAGAACATACAGTCTGTACCACAACACTCTTGTTTTTTTACAGGTGGATGGTATACAATGCACATATAATTGTATACCTCAAAACAGCTTTACTACATAGTGTCAAGAGGTTTTCAGAGGTATTCAGGCACTCAGGCAGACACTTGGAGACAACAGCTTTTCAAGTTCTCTTACACCAAAGCCCTTTCCATGCATAACCTACGTCAGTGCTTTGACCTTTATCTTACCACATCACGGAGGATTCCCAGTAAATGCCCTTGCAAAGGTGAACTACCCTTCTGCTCTGCCAGCCCCAGCCACATCCCCCATCCCAGCACGGAGAGGACAAAGTCACAGCCCTGAAGGTGGAGTCCCACCAGGGGGAAATTTGGCCAAGGACACCTTGGGCTTTCCCCTTTTCTTTTTTAATCTTAGGCTTCTCTGGTTTGTGGGCAGTGAGAGTTGCCCTGATAACCTTAATGGTTACTAGACAAAGTTTTTGTGTTATTTTTAGCAAACACTTTAATTGTCATTCTGCAATGAAAGTCAGCACAGAGGATCACCCTGGAGAGTAGGCTGTTTCCCCATGTGCAATATTATGCTTTCATTTTAACCTGAAAGCACGTGTTAAGTTCCAAAATGTAAGACGACAGATACTGAATGAGCCCATGGAGTGCAATAGATTTTAATTACTGCATAAAAAAGAAGGAAACCAGCAAAACCCAAAAGTTTTTTATATAGCCACAACCATTACATTTCTATGGCATGTTTGCTTTCCATTAAAGTAAATACAGGGTAGGTTCTCGATAGACATATCTACAAGGGAGGTTAATACGATGATTGCTTTTCAGTCCCTGGGTAAATAGAACACTCTATGGGAAAACGGTTTAGCCCTCGCTAGCCTGATGTGGCTGCTCAAGACCAGCGTTTCACACCACCGTCTCACAAACATGTTAAACTGGTGCTGCCAAAGTGAGATCCCGCTCCATCCTTCCCACAGCCACCCCACGCAGCCTTCGCACACACGCTACCTGAACACCTGTGCTGGCAGAGGGGAAGAAGAAGGTGGGACCGGTCCTTCTGCCAGCATTGCTGGCTTAAAGCATTTGTCGAATCACCGGCGTTGAACAAATTCATGGGAAAATGGGAAAGATTTCTATTGAAGCCTGCTGAATCTATTTTCACAGCACAGGTCCCACTCTAGAGAAACCGATGAGATTTCACAGTGGAGATGAGAGCCCTTCTGTAACACCAAGGAGCTCACTGAACCATCCAGAGAGATCAGAGGGTAGAGAAGCAAACTGTTACTCTTTATAAGTTTGGATGCAGCCAGTGAATTTTAGTGCTGCAGTTAACAAGAGCCTGAAGGTACTGGAGGAATCAAGGAGGGAGGCGCAGTGCGGTAGTGTGAGCTCCACAGGTCACTGGAATGCACCCGATGGTCACCTCCTGTGGCTAGCAGGGACGTCCAGCCAGCACAAGCCAACCATGTACCAACCAATTTTGATAATTAAAAGGTTCTCAGCAAATAACATTCTCACTGGTTCCCTTGGGGGCCTTTTTTGCAAAGGAGACCATTACAGGGTTTTGTGGTATGTGTTCACAAGAGGGAGGATAAAGACCTCCAAACTTATATTTACAGGATGCTTCCAGAATTGAGGTATGAAAATGAGCATGGTTAGCACACATAACCCTCATTTCCTCTCTTCCAGCAATTGCTCTGCCTTTTTACAGTTCATAATAGAATACAAGAATATTAAGCGAACGAGCTTTTCCTCCAGCCAACAGGCATCATCCCTAAATAGGGCATAAGCTTTTCCATTTTAGTTCTTAATGTCTTGTTGAAAATAAGACAATAAGCATCACTCGGAAATTGTTTGTAAAAAGAGGTTATCAGATAAGGGAACTGACACAGTTTCCTTCAGGAAGACAAATTTATTTTTCTGCCTCCTGGTAACATGAAGGAATAATTTAGACTGAAGGAGACTGAATGAGCTTAATATTCTTGTATTCCGGTGTCTCTTACATTACATTTTATTATACGTTCACAAATTCCACAACTCAGAACACTGATTTATTATCAGGATTAGAAAAAGCAGCTTTTAATGGTGTCAGCAGAGTGAACTGCCACGCACAGAAAAGGCATCATTACCAAAGGAGTCTGTGTTAAGCAGACCAAGCTTTATACCATTCCTATGCTGCCAGAATACCCGAGACAGGACTTTACATGGTAAAAAGCTCCTGTGACCGAGCCACCCGCCAGCAGTGCGTGCTGCCATGCATCGGGAGCGAGGTCACACCTCTTGGCCCATCACCCTGCCTCGGCACGGCAC
Source organism: Grus americana (assembly GCF_028858705.1). Taxonomy (NCBI): domain Eukaryota; kingdom Metazoa; phylum Chordata; class Aves; order Gruiformes; family Gruidae; genus Grus; species Grus americana. Next base: position 26,037,058 of record NC_072855.1, read on the forward strand.
ACTTTGTCCCCGTGGCGCAGTGCAGATTTGCCCGTGCCGTCACATGCTCTCGCCTTACCTAATCTCACCTCAGCGCCCCGGCTCCTCCTCCGCCGGTGTTTGCATCCTGTCTGCTCCTCTCCACTGCTGACCTTCACTACGGGCAGGCGGGACTTGGGCTGCAAACCTGCCTTCAGCTGAGCTTTCTTCTCAGCGTTGTACCAGAAACCAGCTGCAGGCATGCTGCTCCTGACCCACTGAGGCTTGCTCTGGTTTGGGGCTTATTTAAGCTATGCTGCCAGTCTAAGATGCGCTTCTACAGCAGGGGAAAGAGGATGGATTTGCTTGTTATTCCACCAAACATGTTATCTACAGCACAGGCAAGCCCTAGAGCTACGTCTATACCGAGCCGCTTTCATGGTGCAGAAACAGAAGTGTAACATAGAATCATGGAACGGTTTGGGTTGGAAGGGACCTCAAAGATCATGTAGTTCCAACCCCCCTGCTGCGGGCAGGGACACCCTCCACTAGACCACGTTGCCCAAAGCCCCATCCAACCTGGGCTCAAACACTTCCAGGGATGGGGCCTCCACAGCCTCTCTGGACAACCTGTTCCAGCGCCTCACCACTCTAACAGTAAAGAATTTCTTTCTAACATCTAATCTAAATCGACCCTCCTTCAGCTTGAACCCATTACCCCTTGTCCTGTCACTACACTCCCTGATAAACAGTCCCTCTCCATCTTTCCTGTAGGCCCCTTCAGGTACTGGTAAGCCGCAATTAGATCTCCCCGGAGCCTTTTTTTCTCCAGGCTGAACAACCCCAACTCCCTCAGCCTGTCCTCACAGGAGAGGTGCTCCAGCCCTCGGATCAGCTTTGTGGCCCTCCTCTGGACTCGCTCCAACAGCTCCATGTCTCTCCTGTAGTGGGGCCCCCAGAGGTGGACGCAGTACTCCAGGTGGGGTAAGCGGCTCTTGGTATGAACTTCGCAACCCTGTGGTAAAACCACCCACCATAACCAAACATGCTTAAATAGTAAAAGGGCACTTTTACCTCCGCAGCTGCACCTGGGCTGGGGCCCACCGCCAGTGCGGGGCTCTCGGGGGGCATCATCCCCCTGACTGCCAGAGCTCCCCCAGGTCACCCTGTGGGGTAGAGTTGGCCTAATAAAACTTGAAAGTGCTCAAGGGCTGTGGTAATGGGCAGCTCTCAGTAATCACAGGAAGGCGATTTTTTTTTATAGGACTATACTTCTGCTATAAAACACTTCTTTCTCAAAGACAGACCTCAGAGCGTTGTTGACCTAACTTACCTCTATAGATATTGGACAAGATAAACCAGGCAAAGTGTCTGTGATTTCCAGGACCATAATAGCCGAAACATTTAGGAATGAGAAGAATGGTCTGAATTAGTGCAATTATTAAATCCATTAGTTAAATTCCTCTACCCCTTCCTCAGTAAAGAAAATGTTTCTACAATGACCTAGGATCTGCCGCTCTTGAGGCACTCACAAAGCCTAAGAAGTGGGAGGTGTATCTCATTCAGGACACACCTAAGCCCCACACTTCCTATTTCTAGGGGAAGGTTTGTACTTTTAAGAGGACATTTCCAAACTGGTAATAACCAAGTCCTTGAGTTCAAACTCAGAAAAGGTCCCCAGACAGGAAGATCCCTTTACTTTGGCTAAAGGAGGGGTTGGAGACACAGAATGAGCTCTTCTGAGCAGTATCCACACTCTCAGCTCTGCCCTGATTCTCTCTCACATTTCTTCTCTTCTGCAGGGTGGGTCTTCTGTGAAGACCCTGGGACTGCTCAGGGTAGGCACTGTTGGCAAGTCCACCTTGTTTTGGGGGGAAGGAGAAGACTTCAGCTAAAAGATTGTCTGCTGTCATGCCTTTGGGTCCAAGGAAGAGACTCTGGCATGTTTTATTCGTTAGCAGAGATGTAACCAATGAGAACTACCGTCCCCAACTGTTGGGCATAAACTAGTTCTCTCCCTGCACCTGAGACATTAGCTGTTCACAAGGAGCTTCTGTAATTAAACAGGAAATTGCAGCTTGTCAGTGGGTTAACCAGGTGACAAATTACCATAATCCTGCAGAGAAACTCCCTTTTTTTTGGGGGGGGGGGGGGGGGGGCAGGAGGGGATAGTTAAAATCTTCTCAGGAACTTTAAAAGGTCAGTGACTTTACCCTTCTCAAAACCATGCACGGTATACTCCTAAAGGAAGCACATTTAATTGGTGGGAATACCTATAGGTTACATTTTAAAGGTAAGGGCTGCTACAATCTCCGTGCAGCTAAAATGGTTGAAATCTGACCTTTCTAGGGTTGTGTGCTGTCTTCAGAGCACCACTGGAGGTAAGCAGAGACCTATGCTTGAGGACGTTGCCCTTACTGCTACATTGCAGGAGATTATTCCAAAAAAAAAAAAAAAAGGAAGACATTTTTGTGCAGTCTGTCCCAGTTTTACCTCATTTGATTCATCAGTACCTGATTTAGCACAGAATCTCTGAATATGAAAATGCAATATATTGCTATCTAGTACACAGATTAATGTGGCAACAACCAGGTTGTCACCTGTCCTTCACCTGTCTAAAGACTTAGACTTCCACCTCGCCCTTGAGGCCTGAATTTTCTATCTGTAGAAGGAATTATTTGCTCTGTTTATATCTAGGGGTGTATGTGAAGAGATGGTTGAAATTGTGTTGGTGTATAAGTTTATCTGATTCAAGCCAATTCACTCTGGATGCCACATCATCATGTTCGACATGAACAATGTTACATCAGAGATTTAATTTGATTTCTCATATGTTTCATGGTATGAAACTGATGGCGTGTACAAGACGGCGCATCACAGAAAATACAAATAAAGCCATCAGGTGGTGAGGTTTCCCTTGTTTTGATCTTTGGCCTTTGTAAAATGAAGCAAAATCTTTTTCTGAAGATGTGCCACAAGACCGATGAAGAGTAGTAAGGTTATACTGAGGCTTTAGACTGCTTTTCTTTGGAAACTCTCAATCTTTTGGGAACAATTCTTGTTAAAATAAAACCTAAGTCGATTAAAATTGCCTTGCACGTAATTTCCTAAGTATACTGATGATGCTAACAAAAGAAAAGTATTTTCCTTATGCAGTCACTGACCTACGTCATTTCAGAGAGGAAAAAATGTAATACTTTGTGCATATACTCCTGAAAAGATCATTTTATACATATGAAAAGGTTACTTTTGGTCTGCTATCGATCACCTTAGAAGATTAAACATAACGGTAAAAGAGCAATCGTGGAGTACAGTGTGTGGTTGCTGTGCAGGCCATGTAGGAGGACATGTCATGTCCTTCGCGGTGCAGGACCTGGAAGACCAGAAGCCTCTACCGTGACTGCCCATTTCTAACAGAGATACTCATACTCAGAACACAGTCAGCTTCACAAAAGAAACAATCTTCCCGTCTAAAGCATAAACCAGTCTCTTGCATTTAGTGACTAGGAAGTCAGATTTCTCTGAAACAAGGATTTTCCATCACCACCTCCTCTGTGAACACTTACACTGTGTTTTAGGGCATCCACTACTGCCCAGGAGGCTGAAACAGGTGCCTCACCGACAAGGCTCCCTGCAACACAGCCTGCGTCCCTGCTGAATACCATAGGAAATATAACCGTGGCCATAGTACCGCCGCAGGGTACGGTTACTAACCTACAGGTCGCTCCTCAGCCGGCCGGCAGCAGTAGGCTTGTGCCCCGCTAAGCCGTCGCGTGCCTGGTGCCACCGTCGCCGTTGCGTCCCCAGCACCCAGCCGCCTGCTGCTTCAACACCTCAGCCGGGGACTTCGTAGGTCACGGAGAAACAGCAGGACAGACCTCGTTCTTTCCGATGCTCTTTTACTGAAACTATCAAGGGAACTTAAATCATTACAACCCCTAACTACGACCGGAGCTGATTAGAGGGCACTTTACAAAAGGTTCCTCCCTGGGTACACTGTGATCGCGTTTCGCCAAGAGCAACTAGCTCCTACCTCCTCTGGCCAAAGGTCGAAGCAAACAAAGTCCAGAAGTAGCTCATGGTTAAACAGCTAAAGGCACTCCAGCTTACTGCAGGTGCTCCAGAAGTAAAGCTGCTGTGACACTCAAAGCTCACAGGTATAAACTACTGTAAAATTTGGGAGGGAGTGCATTTTGGCACAGCAGACAAACAGCATTTGCCGCTGTAACCGAGCAAACAGGCAATAAATAGACTCGTTGTCTTTGCCTGGGAGTTAATTTCCCTGTTTGCACATCCTAGCACTTGCACACTCTTCCTGGTTTTGCTGAATGCGTGGTGTTCCTAAAAACGGCCCCACGCCCCACCCCAGCCGTACCAATTGTGGCTGCCAGCCCCCGTTCTCCCCGTTCAGCACTTGCGGACCTGCTGCCCAGCTCCGGCCAAGCAGCACACGGACGGAGAGAGGTCCCAGAGCTCACACAGCTTTAGGACAGCCAGGGCTAACTCGGAGAGATGAAATTTGTTTCGGGCTGAGGGTGAGGCACTTACAGTGGTGCTTTTCCCCCACCCTGAGCAGCAGTGGCCAGCAGGACTGTACAACCTGCAGGCGAGGGCACCCATGGCCCCCAGCAGCCACCTAGCCTGCAGGAAGGGGGTGCAGAGATGAGCAAGGGAGGAATGCAAAGGGTGGGAGGATGGGATGGAGCTGGAATTGCTCTGCATTCCTACGGTGATACCATAGAAAACCAGACTTAATAAGTTCTACTATTCATAGATCAGCCGGTTATAATGATGTTAAATCCTCCAGTCCTTGTCTGTCAAATTCACAGCGAGATAAGTAGGAACTAAGTATGCTCAAGAGCCTTTGAAGACTGTATAAGTGCCTAGATATTGGCCTGGTGAGGTCTGACTTTAAATACCCCTGTCTTAAAATGACAACACATAAAAAAAAAGTTCTGTCTTTCAGTCACAAACTTTAATCATTACATTGCCCAACTCACAGAAACCTTATCAACAAAATTATGCAAAAAGTACACAGATACATTCTAATTCTGAGTAAAAATCAAATTTCTGAGACTATGCTACACTTTCATTTCATTAAGCATATAACATTTTTTAATTAACCTAGACCCTAAAATGGTCCTTCTCTCTTTAAAAAGTACTAAATTTAGGCTTCCTTAAGTCCACTACCAATACAAATGTAAAGTTACTGGAATGTCACAGAAGAAGTAATAAAAACATCTAAAAGTGTGGCCTACAGCAGAGAGAGAAAATGAATGGATTCTTGCACTTTTGGAATGAGGAGATGTGTGTGGAAAATTCTGGCAGCTGTTTTTGCTATTTTCAGTTCATTAGTAGAAGCATTGCCTCCAGAAAGAGCTGCTTTCCTTCCTTCCCTCCTTCTCTAGAAAGAGGACAATGCACAGAAGGAACATAATGGTTTGAAGGAGAAATTGTTTTTCTCTTATCTTTTTCTATCTTTCAGTTGCTCTTTATAACAGCGCTTAATTTTAAGGCAATAGTAACAAAGGAGGCATATTCAGAAAGAGCTCACCTTCTAATAAAAGAAGGAAGAAACACCTAGAACAGGTAGAAATCTGAAGAGCCAATGATGCCCTTTAATAAGGATATGTAAGGGAACAATCCACTAATTGTCTGCCTGGCGGTTTGGAAACCCCTGACAGCTAACGTACTACACTATTGTACATTTATTTCAGCAAAGGGAAAACCCAGTTTATTTATTATCCCATTATAGAGCTTTGTTTCTGATGTCCTTACTCTCAAAAGCAGCAAAAGCACCAAAACAATGCATTGTTTAATATCAAACAATGCTCTTATTTCTCATCAGAACAGGGAAATCAAGTCTTGCTCAACTGCACAGCCAGAAGAAATATAACTATACATTTAGACTGGGCTTATCAAAGAAAATAAGGAACAGCATGAAAGCAGTTCATAAGAGGAGCAAAGGGAATCCATCACTACATGTCAGGAGTTTCTCTAAGTGCCTGTCAAGCTGGGAGCACAAAGTTTTACAAACCCCGGTGTCAGTTCTTAGCTCAGAAAGAGGACCCGACGGCTAGAGACCTGGTTTGGGGAAAATGAGTTTGTTGCAGTTAGGTAGCAGAGTGGCATGCAAGAAGACCCCCAGCTGATGTAGCCAGGGCACAGGTTGCTGCTGGGGGTCTCACATCTCAGGTGGGTTCTTTGCCCTCCTGGCTTCTCTGGAGAGGTTCTTTCTCTTGGTTTGGCCCAGAAATCACAACCTGGATGTGAAAGTTTAACTGAAACTGTGAGATCTTCTAAACACTTTTGGTTCTAATCATGTATACTCTCCACCAAAATGATGTTTTTTTTAAAAAAAAAAATCTCAAAAAGCCATAACATAAGCATATAACCCCCCACTTCGCACTTGTCTCCTGTGGAGGCGCTGCAGATTCTCCCTTCTGAAGGAGGATCACATTTATTCCTACAAGGGGAAGGTGGAGGAGATTCCTGGTGGAGGAAGGGCTGGACCACTGCCTGTGATGCACCTCCATTCGGCCTGTGAGAGCAGACGAGGGTACATGTGTCCTTTCCACTGCCCCAGCTGGTGAAACCCTCTGCCTGTTTTGATCCCTCGAGCAGCTCAGGGCAGACCCATGCGCTCTACACATCTGCACCATGCGATAGCTCACTTCTCCAGGTCATCCTCTGTCCTGGTCTGCTGAGCATCCACACTGCATCAATGCTTATTTTTGGGTCATCTTTTGGACAGAACCAACCAGCTATTCCTCAACAAAGCCCAGATGTGGCTCCAGGGACAGACGAAATGGACTAGCCTGTCCCAGGTGTAGTTGCCCAGGCTGATGCAGCACAGTCTTCTAAGGTCCCTGCACCCAGAGGTGTCCCTGTGTGACTCTGTGCTGCGGCCAAACATACACCCTCAGTTTTGTGACACCCCTCTGCTACACTTCAGGAGCCGACAGCTAACAAGAAGCATATGAGAAATGATAATTATGCCGTAAGACTAGGAGGGTCATTCCAGGTGCTAGAGAAGACGCAGGACACACGTCATGTGGATAAGCCAGCCTGCTCCAGAGGGGTTAGTGGAGCACCACATCTTCTGATATAAATAATAAATGTATATTAATTTAAATTAATAAATTGTCTGTTACCTACTTTTTGTTTTCACCTAAGCAACACAGCGTAGTTAGTACATGTAAGTGAAAACTGCTGGTTACAAAAGTTACTCTGAACAAAAATAATGTCCAGTAGGCTAAATAAATTTGGAAATCTGAGGCACAAGCTGCAAATATTTGGTGTCATACCTTCAAAAGATTTTGTGTCATTCTACTGAAACCAGCCAGGAAAAACCTACCCTGGGCTCAGGTGAGACAAAACTTGTTTTCCTTCTGGTTCCTTGGAAGTGGAGCGGTTCTCTGAAATGTAGGCCTACAGCTAAAAGGTTATTTCCTTTATAAATGTGAAGAAACTCGCATCAAGCAATGGAGCATTTTCAGGGAGGTGTAAACATTAATATACACATCCCCACGCCTGCCCCCCTCCCATGGGTATTTGCAGTGCGAGTGGATAAAAAAACCCCTGAACAAATGAAAATGGAGCCTTCCCCGGGAAAGAGACAGGCAAGCAGAGGAGACAGAGACACCTCACAGCACAGCCCGCCGCTGAGAGCATCACATCGCTGAATAACACGAATGAAATACTGTGCTATTATACCCAGCTCATACAGAAAGCGTCCCACTGCTAGCACATGAATGAGAAAGTCGTATTTCACAATCAGATTTCAACAAGGGGGTCATGCTTTGGAGATGAGAGGTTGTGCAAAAGAAATAGGCTATTTTTAAAAGTCAAGCAGAATGCTTGAAGAAAACCTTCTAAAAAGTAGCGGCCAGCACAGCTGTGTTTATGGGTCTATTCAATCAGCGAGTAGCTGGCTCATGGATTTTGAGTGCAAGTAATGATTTAACATCGTGACCCAAGCAAGAAACTGGAACACCCCAAGAAACGATTTTGGCAAGGGTATATTTAATGACTCAGAGTGTCCTGTTATCTGATGGCGGGTTTTTACATGGTGGGAGTTATTTTAATTGCCGTATAATAATCTGAGAAGCTGCAAAAGGTTGAATGCTTCCCCCTTCAGCGCCAGCCCAGGCAACGTCAGTCATGTTTTTGAGTTATGTCCTCTTCAGCAAGGCAAAATTGCTGGCTCATCACCAGACCTATCTGGTGATGGTCCTGGGTATGGACCCACCATGCAGATGCCCTCCAGACTGCTGGGACTGTGAGCTGGGCTGCAGCTCTCCTGCCCTTTGCTGTGCATTTTCCTCACTTTTAGGCCTGGGGAAGGGATCCCATCTTCCTGGTATTTATGTCTGTTCTTTTTCACATGAGCAGCCAGAGGAAGAAATGAGAAATACAGCATGCTCGTGAATCAGAAATAAATTCTGTTTGAAAGCTGACTTGAACAGATGATCCATATGGGTACATTTGTTCTGGTGATGGTTTTCTTAAAAAAAAACCCACCTCCCAGCCTTTTAACTCAACCCTACATTAATTTTCTTAAAAAAACCAAACCAAAACAAAACAAAATTTGACCCTCTCCATCTCCTACTGACAGAGCTGACAGGAGACTTATACCCACTATAAATTAGCTATATGACTAAAAACTGTTACTCCCAAATATTTTTCTAAGCAAACAGGAAAATCTATTGCATATAAAAATACCACCAATGTAATACACTTATCTGAGGTCTCGAAAAGCCCTGACAGCTAAAAATATTTAACATTTATAAAGTTGCTTAATTAAAAAAGTAGTGGTTTTTGGGGGTTTTTTTTTTGGTTTTTTAGTCCGATGAAAGTTAAATCTGGAATGGCCAAATGCCAGTTGCTGAGCTATGTGCAATGGCTCCTCTTTCGGGAACTGCTATCATCTCTAATATCAAAACTCCACCTGCAGATATTGGATTATTGAGCATTAACTGTCTTCCAGAGTCAAGGTGGTCACCTGGATAAAAGAGGAGAAGCAGAGGGAGGTTGCAGTCATTGCCTTGCCTGCAAATTTGTTCGTCAGATCCTTGCAGATGTCCCCCCTTACAAAAACTCGCAGATTTGCATGCTAACAGTCTGAAGGACACAAAACAGTGATATTTTCAGTTTTTCACTTCCCTTAAGAAAGACGTGCCTGCTGTCATAACACAGAAATGAGTCTATAAGCTAGAATAACCCTTTTTTAAATTACTTGGACTTCACTCACAAAAACATAACATTAACTATAAGTAATTTACATAATTACAACTGCGGAAAACCTGAGTTTAAACAAAACAGTAAACTCCCTAGAACTGGATTGGATGAGCAGAAAAACAAAAGAGAAGACACAGATCTTATCTCCCATAGCCTGGCATGTTAGCACAACTCTATTCCCAAAACACTGTCAAAATCTGACTTCTTCAAAACAATTCCCCCCTCCCCTATTTTTACATACATCTCCAGTATATTCAAGAACAAGAACAAAACCATCAGCCCTCAAAGTTCAGCACCATGATAAATCATAGAATCACAGAATGGTTTGAGTTGGAAGGGACCTTAAAGATCATCTAGTTCCAACCCCCCTGCCATGGGCAGGGACACCCTCCACTGGACCAGGTTGCCCAAAGCCCCATCCAACCTGGCCTTGAACACTTCCAGGGATGGGGCATCCACAGCTTCTCTGGGCAACTTGTTCCAGTGCCTCACCACTCTCATAGTGAAGAATTTCTTCCTTATCTCTAATCTAACTCTACCTTCTTCCAGTTTAAAACCATTACCCCTTGTCCTATCACTACACTACACTAAAATTAAGTGCCAGTTAATAGCTTGCCAAGCAGAGCAATCATGGACTCTGGACACAAAGTCTAGTGAGCTTGCTGGAGAGCGCTATGTAGGGTTAATGAAGATCTGCACCATGAAGTGCTTTTACGGGGTGCTAACACAGAGCCCCTTCCTTTCATCAGGAGGGAGGTTAAGAAGGCTGCTCACCTCTGTAAGGGAAGAAAGGGAAGAACTCATGAAAGCATGAGTTTGCCAGTTTTGCTAGTGACCATCAGTCATTCTAAGATTTGACTAAGAATGATTATGTATGTTTTTGAGTTCATTCCTTCTTGACTTCTTTTTAACCTAGTTCTTCAGTTTCCCACAAAACAAATCTCTAACTAGGCTCTCAATGCAGCAAAGTATCTAAGCAAGTGAAAACAGTTTAAATCTCATCTACATTAACACAATTACAATGTGTTTAAAATTAAACATGTGCTGGCTGGGGTGGACCCTACCTGCCTCTCCCAAAACGTAGCCAGAGGTCTCAGTAACCTCCCTACCACTGCAGTTAATGCACAGAAGAGCTTTCACTGTGTTTTCACGCTGCCTTGAAGACACTCCCAAGTAATTCAACAATTTCGTATTGAAACTTCCTTGTTTAAATGCAAATGAAGAGCAGAGCTGAGCCTACAGTGTTGAATGAACATAAATTGAAATGCCTTAACCGGATTTCATTTCCATGCCTTCCCTCTTTTCTTCCGTAGGGGAGATGTGTCATCATGAAGTTTAAAAGAAAGCTCTCTATGTATCCTGCTTCTCTTTACAAAAGGCTGCTCACCTATTTGCCATTTTAAAAACTAACTAAAAAGAAACACATTCTTCATCGAAAAAAGCCCTTTATGTCTGTGCAGAAAGAGGTCTCTGAAAAACTCTCAGTTGCAGATATGTACATTACTCCAGTTAGTGAGAGTCGTAGCATTTGTATCCAACATCAGCATTAACTCATCAGCCCTTTACATCACAATATTCTGCAGCAGCAAATAGATTATTACATAGAGCAAAAAACCTTAGCATACAGAACAGCAGCACATTAAACAGCTGTGCATGACTCCAGTTTTAATGGGGGCTATCTGTAATTATGGTGATAGTACAGAATCACAATGATGGTTTTCACCCTGGCTGATCAGAAATTCTTCTCTTCAGCCTCCTTGGAGGAACTGCACAGCACAAAATGGACCAGGAGGGTCTTCGTTGACTTTAGTCCAGGGTGAAACCCCATCAGGGTTTTGTGGAAGAGGACTGTAGCCTGTTGAGAATGTCAAAATATGTTCCTGTTGGACTTACGGACCATTCCCCTTAACTCCAGATTGTGAAAAGGAGGGAGCATATTGCCTGTAAGCCTCTGGAAATCCTTCTCCCTCGGGTGTGGTACATCTGGTATTTTGGTGTACAGAGGATATCACAGGACAGTGAAGCATAAGGTCTTTCAGAAGTGGAAAGATCAAGAAAAGGGAGAAATAAAGAAGACAGGCTTGTTTAGGCCCTTTTTATTGCTTCTCAGCACTGTCATCTCAGATTTCCACCTGGATGACCCCACTCTGCCATGGGGTGTGATAAGCCTCAGAGACAGGCAGCTCCTCCAACATCCTGACAGCTGGACATTGGCCATTCTTGCTGCTCCCCCACTCCCTTCACCCACCACTCTCCCTGTTTGTTTCTGTGATATTGCTCCTCTCCATGGAAGTTTTTTCACAGGGTTGTCTTGAGACACTGGGTGCCCAGACCTCCTTCCCTGCCTTCCAGCCCTCTCCTTGGCAGAGGTCAGCAGGGCTCCCCTATGCCCACCCCCATTTCATGCCCTCTCCACAGAGAGCTCTGGGATCAGTGGTCCTCATTTGAGTAGATGTGCTTGATCATTTCATGCTCCTACCTATGCTACCGTTTTTGCAGCCACTGTGATTATGCCTGTACTTACAACATTGCAGTTTCAAACAATGTCCCCCTTGCTAAGGGATTCCCACCTGACCGCTGACGCGGAGCTATGCTTTGTGCTTCAATACTGATTGACAAGAAGTTTTAAGTAAAAATGAAGTTGTGGTAATACCTCCAGTAACCTCCACTGTACCCACTCCCTGCCATCCATAGTGATGATACCCACCACCAAGCCAAACAAGCTTCCCATGTGGTAATCCCAGGCACTCTTCCTAAATCTTCATGCCTGAAGAGACTTGTAGATGTCCACAGGCACATCCTATACATTTTTAGTACTACAGCCTTAGTTTTCCTCTGGAACTGCATTCAGGGCCATCCTTGCCATTATGTCTGTTTAAGGGCCCAGGCAGGCATAGCCCTATCAGGTATAGCATTTACTCATAAGCATAGCCCGATGAAGCCCCTTCAGGTTGCAGTACATAATGGCAATGTAGGTCCCAAGGATAACGTTAGCAGGAGTAAGCACGGTACCAGGTAGAGAAGGGTTTGCAGAATCAAGATTTTAGCTATCAATTCTACCAGTTAACACCAATGGACTGAGTAATCCCATTAAAGTCATCCTGAAGCTGCCTATCCATGAATTTTCTATTGTCAAGTCCTTAGTTTCAGCTTTATTTATAAAGTTGTCTGCCCACACAGAGCTAACTACAGGTGTGGTTTGAGCATCTCTGGGAGCCATTCAAGTGGAAGAGCTTCATAATAGAGTAGCTGCCCTGAGTATTGCTTGGAGAAGCATTAACAAAAGTGCCATAAACCAGGTTAGAAAAAGCTGTTTCTATGCATTACAGAATGTTTACATAGCAATTTTCCCTTTCAAGCAACCCAAATTTTTCAGGTGAAAGTATTCAGTTCAGTAAAGCTTAGCATGATCCCAGCTGACAGTCTGTCTAAGGGCTGCTGCTGGGGCTGCTTTCAGTTGCAATTACAGAAACTGCTCAGAGGAAAGAAGATCCAAGCAAGATGTGCATTTTTTTTCTGGAGACAATTAAAAAAATACATCACTGCTATAGTGCCACAGCACATGTCTGATAATATCTTTGCAGGAGGTAGGAAGGACTGGAATAATGACTGTTTTCTGCAGCTCTTCAGAGAGGATGAAAAGTCAGCAGAGGCTTCATGTCTGCAAAACACGACTTCCTTCACACAACACCCAAAAGGTTTTGGTTTGAGCAATGCATTTCATTTTTAAGCCAAATACTCAATAGATACCAGAGAGGCAATCTGATGACCTCGCAAACTCGATTCCTTCCAAATATGAAAGTTAAATGGCATGGCAACTTTTGCTCTGTGTTTTTTGTTTTTCACTCTCATAGCCTGGGAGATGCAGGGAAGATGACCATTAAATCCACGTGAGTCAGGATACTATAGCATGAGAAGCAGGCCTTCATTTAGTCAACCATTTAAAAAATTATTCCTGCTAAAATTTTTGGTTATTATTTCTACTTTTGCCTTCCAGCGTGTAAGCAAATACTGTTTGATATTGACAGCTGTTGTTGAATATTGGAAGTAAAGGGAAACACTGTGACCCAGCACTGGGGAGGGCAGGGCTGCCATTCATTTGGATAGATATGTTTAATCATCAACTATATACTGCACTCTGATCTGTGCAGCATCTGACTTCTGATGAGATAAAAGTTCTGAAAGGTATTACCGAAAGCAACAAATCGCATAAAGAAATATTCTCATTGAAAGTACACATTGCAAAGAAGAAAAAAACTAAATCAAGATCTAAGCATTCATTTCTCATTGACATCATTGGGAACTGCATATACATGCACCCAGCACAAAATAATTTTGGTAATTAAAATAATTAAAGTTACTTCATTTCACAGAAATTATATTTCATGTTCAGATGCAATTCACGGGTTAACACTTTGCATTATTTTAGCAAAATTGAAAAACGGGTTTCAATGCGTCGCTAGGACTTATGCTCAGCTGGAAATGTGCAAAGCTAAGTTTGCTTGGCTCTAATCGCTGTCCTTTAAGGTTTGCATTTTACCTGATCATTTCATTTACTGCAACAGAAAGAGGAAAAAGAGCTTATTGTCACAAAAATATGCTTCTGCAACTAGCTCTGAAAAGGTAAATCGTTTCCCTCAGAAAACTCTTAGTCCTATAAAAGGCAAAAATCCCCCAGTAAAATTCACACTTCTGCCTTAAGGAAATAAACTACTTAAATGCTAAAGTTTTAAATTGCTCCCAAAGTAACACGAAGGAGCTATTCTGGTCATGTGGGTGTTGCACAACTGGGCAGCTGTAGAAAAGATTTTCCAATATTCAGAGAGAAAAGCAGGGAGTTGCATCTTCATAGAAGCATCAAGACTCCTGCCAGAGACCACAGAGCTGCTTGCTCTTCTGTTTCAAGCCCAAAGCATCTGCAATGGCCTTATCCAGGTGCCATATGGCTGCTGTGTCAGGGAAAAAAAATACTATGAAGGTCTCCACTTAGGATATGTTCTTAAACAAAGAGGTCCAGCACAGGAAACCCGAAGCAACCTGTCTGATCCAGGTGATTTGTTGTCAATGTCTTTGTAATGGGGAATCAAGGAAAGTGATTGCAGCATCTCACCCGTGGTGTGATGGCTGCTACAGAAACAAATATAATAAACAAATGAAAGCCGCTGGAATGAGCGCTCGAGTGCGGAAGGTCACTGAGCACAGAGCATGGAGGGTCCTCGTGGCACCCTCCCGGTCACAGCCCTGTCACCCACCTGCGGAGAACAGGGACCGAGGCTGCTCCTGCCTCTGCAAGGGCACTGCTCAGCATGCAGGGCCTTGGTGCATGTGGGGAAGCCGGGAAACCCTGACGCTTTCCGGGGAGGAGACAGCAGAGTCTTGCCATGCCCCCGTTACTCTTCTGTAATCCTGGTTGCATGGGGTTTGTTCTTTGGCAGCGTTTCTTTGTTTGCCCTCTGAATATTCGGCATCTCTATTAAGAGTATCTCTCCCTTCCAAAACATCTGAAGAGATTATTCCCATTTTATTATATCCCTTTAATATGGTCATTTCTGGTTCAAATATAAATTGGAAATCTGGAAAAGTATCACTATGAGATCTTTGTGGGATCCAGGAGATTTTATTTTGCACAGGTCTGGCAATAATGCCTGTGTTACAGGGACTGCCTCTAAGGGTGAAGAGAGACTTCTTTGAAACGAGCCACTCTGTAACCAGCCCAGGCTAAGCCTTATTCTCGGGCTTTTCCACCTTGTATATCCAGAAAAAAATTTTGCAGACCAGGCTGTCCTCGGGATCCCTGTGCAGCCCTGCTCCTTTCAGTGTATGTACACAGGTTTAACCAACTGAAACTTGGTAAACAGCTGTGCTAAAAATCAAGCACACAGAATGAAACCCGCTCGCTTCATTTTAGTGCATAATAATATGTTATTATTTACCAAAACAATTTAAGTTGCTTATAATTTACAGACAGTTATGACCCCCTTGCCCTGAAACCTGTCTATCTAATGATTTTTTTCCTTGACTCCTTGATTCAGAGACAGAAAGGGGTTGGTGTTGCTCTGAAAGAAGTCCTCCGTAGTGCAAACAGAACCCAAAGACTGAACAGATTTTGTCAACAGTCCTATTCCTTCCATTTAAGCCACATAATCTCCCTTATAGTCACCAGCTAGAACCCTATCTTTGTATGAAAACAGACTAGATAATACTGTCATCACTCTCTTCGGTTTAGATATTTATTTTTTAAAATTCAGTCTCTGTGAGCTCTGAGATAAGATTTGATCTCTTTCTTTAGTTACTGCGAAAGAAATTTCTACATCAATTCAATTTACTGTCAACTATTGGAACCACTGTTACTTGGAGGAGATGGCAAGAAAGAATCACACATCAGCTATGACACACATGAAAATCACAGGCTTTAATCATAGTCACGCTTTACATCTATGAATTCACCAACAGACTGAAACTATGGTGCAGCCTTTACCAAAATTTTTCTTGAATCATATTTCAATCCTTTAAAGCAGATACTTGTGGGAATCCAGTTCCTTTGTTCTCCAGTAATTTTTTTCCCTGCACTTTGCTCTAGGAGTTTTAGTACTGCAAAGAACCGAAGCCACTACTGAAGATTACTTTTAATAAAGTACATGTGTTACCACACTTCAGTACCGCCTAACACTACTGAGCATTTACTAAGCATAAATAGCATGTCATGTGCAAGCCCAGTTAGCAAACACACCAAGAAAATCTCTGTCAAATCAGGGAGGATTAAAGCAAGCAGCAAGTACAGCTAGGGACCGACACGAATAAAGTGATAAATTAAAAAAAAATAAAAATCTTTCTTGCATCTTTTTTTCCTCACACAAAACCTACTGTAAATAAATTGTGAATACTGACTACAGTCTCTTCACACTGAGCGCTCTTCAGGATTACTTGACAGTTACCTGGGATGTAAAAGGTCATTTTTGGGGAGTCACCATATGCACTTATATAAAGACACATCCAGACCAGCAAAGCACACGCAGAGGATGGTTCCTGCATGAACGAGTCAGTTTCCACCGTGTGGCAGAAACTTTCAGTCACTGAGCAAACTTAAAACAATTATTTGAATTTATTCAGCTTCATCTCTCTCAGTGGCATATGTATACTAGGAACTTAAATCCTGGTATTTTTTCTGTGTCTACTGTCTTGGAACATGGAAAAAAATCTTGAAAAAATTAGTCACTTTGCCTATTTTTGCAAAGCTCATTCAAAAATTAGCAAGTATTTTTCAGCATGAGTCACTACCCACATCCCTGTTGCAATAATTGGACTACACATTTCATTAGAAATTCTGACTCCTGTTCCTACTCTTCAGTTAGAAGATGAGCAGAAGCCAGCTGTTCTGAGTTTTGTTAGAAAACCATCAAGTTTTCAAATGCAACTGTGCATTAATTTTGTTTGTTTGCTGAAGATACAACAAAATCAAAACAACGAGCTAATCAAGCATGGGTTAATCAATCCATGCAGTCAACTACAGTTGATGCAAGCAAACTGCAAAATAACAACCCTAACTCCTCTTCCGACTTCTAGGGAGCAAACCTTTGGCAAATGTTACAACCAAGCGCTGTTGCCCTTCTGCCTCTCAAAGCTAGGAAAATCGAAGTGGAAAACAGTACCTGGGGAGAAGCTGGCGTGCTCCTGTGGGTGCTGGCTGCCGCCGGGCTCCTGCTGTCTGCCTCCCTGGGCAGCCCAGCACCGCCGCGGCCACGGCTGCCTGCACAGGTCAATGTTTTACCAGGCTGCGAGCTGCCCACTGTCCCACCCTCCCTGCAAACACCCTGCGGCGAAGGCAGCACCAGGGCCGCGGGGGCAGAGCTGGTGCAGAAAAGGTCGCCCCTCTTCTACCTGCCCTGTCCGCCACGGGGAAAACAAAGCACACAAAAAAAGGGAAACCTGCTAAGAGGGGGATGTAGGGAAAGCATGCCATGAAGGGGGGAAAAAAAAAAGGTACATGATTGGTGCTATTAATAGATGATTTGTGGCAGGTAAGTCATGATAACCTTTCTCTGTATTGTTCTAAGGCTGCGTGCAAGCCTAGGCGTGCCTGGCTGAAAGCTGAGAGGGAACGCTTAATTTATGGGAGTACATAAATTTCCAAATAAATCTTCGGCATAAGAAAGCAGTCATTCAAATGACAGCTAAAACTTCAAAATGACAACAAAAAGGCCTGAAACCGCGTGATAAAGTAATGCGAAGGGAGCCTAAACACGAAGACAGGGGAAAGAAATGGCCAAGGCAATCTGCGACGTTTTACCTTGCAGGTAGAGGCTCTGCTCCTGTGTCTTGGCTTCTTGGGAGTGTCTCAGAGTTAAAGCTCTACCCATGCTAACCAGAGCTTTCCCATTCCCAGCAAGTTAACGATTACAAGCAGAGGGCAGCCGAAACAGGCTGGCAACCGAGCGTGGTGCTGACAAGGTGCCGCTGCTGCTCCCCGAGGAGGAGAGGACAGCTGCCGAGCTTGGGAAGGACTCCGAGGCAGGGACTTGGTGGCTGCTCTCAACCTGGGAGATCCTTTCTGGACCTGGCACACAGATGTATGCTCATGGAGGAGCAACGGGAAAATCTAGGCTATGTTGTGTGTACTGGTTTTGTGATACTGCCTCATCTGTCATGGCCTTTCAGTCCTGTTTTGGGGAAGAGTGATTCATTTGTCTCACCTAGGATCCCTGACTTGAGCAGTACATATTTTAATGCATGTGTTTAAGGAGAAAAATCTACATCACCGGCTGCTTTAGCTAGTCAGATTAGCTGCTAAAACCTGCCACATAGTGCAACAAAGAGCATGTCCATGTGCTGGATTTGCTGTTGATCTGGATTTTGTACAGCCTCGCACAGGGATGGGGTTGTCCACTCTCAGTGCTGCTGGGCTGAGGGACACCCGCCGAGTCTGGTCGGGTTGCAGAGACTTTCTCTGCCTGCTGTGCACACTGCAGTGTACTCACGGGTGGCCAGGGGCACACAGCTGTGTCCAGCTCTCCAGCCGGCATGCATGTCTGACACCGTCAGTGCAGCAACGGGCTGTGGCTGGACTCGAGCAGATGTATCACTGAAAGCAGACATGCCTTCCCCGAGCCAGGACTCCTGAGGGGGTTTCCTCAGGGCTCAGAGCAAGCCTGCAGGGGCTAATGCGCAGCCAGCCACTGCGGCAACGCAAGCCCTGTGGCTGCAGCCCGTGCTGCATGCCCAGTACACCAACCAACCTCTCCAAGGTGCCACCATTTTCTATGGGTCCTTTCAGGTGTGGTGTTCCCTCCTGCTGGTCTGCACTGACCTCCCTGCTCCTTTTGCCTGGAAAAGGACAGGCAGAAGAGGAATCTTTCACAGATTTGGTATTTAAGGCCACCATGGCAGCAGCCTGTGACTCCCTGGTAGGAGAGGCTGTTGGCACAGGCAGAGAAGGCATATGGACTTCCCTACAGCTGCTAGACACAATCCAGCTGCTGTAGGACAACCTGCAAGACCTGACAATGTCTTTTGCATAAGCCTTATTAATTCCCATCAACTTGTATTCATTCTAGATAAAAAAACCTCACAGCTGCTTTACAGCATCTGCTCCCAACCTGTGAGGAAGAGCACTGTGATGAACACACAGGGGAGCGAGAGACCCATCTTCTTCTGCCAGCTTCTCAGGCTTGCGGCAGGACACTTGCCACATCACATTAGGCTCTCGATGCCTTGCTGATTCCCCAGCTGTAAGTGGACATAATAACAACCTGCTATTCCACAGAGCTGCAGCTATTGCCTCTGAGACCCCTGGGCAGAAAGAGAGGTCTTATCTGAAAGAGCTTATCTGCACTTGAGACCCTGTCTAACCAGCTCCCAGGAGCAGGAACTGCTCGTAGCAGTCTTGCTCCACCTGATATTGAGAGCTGCTCCCAGAGAGGTGCACTAGGTGGGTGAGGGGGGAAGTCCAGCCATGCTGTTTCTCTCTCCTGCTTGGATAAGGACTCCACTCAAGATCTCTCAGATCTTCCCAACAAAACCTAGGTGGAAGAGACCATGTTTCTGTGAAAAGATCTGCTTTTGGCAGCTTGGTGTTTCCTGGTTGCAGAAGTGTTTCAGTAGAAGACTCTGGAGGAGTGTTGCTCACTCATCTGGATCAGATCCAGATTTTATCACCGTTGTGTTTCATGTCATGACACTGCCAGTCCAGTCTTTGGCAAGGCTGGAAACTGAGGCTGCAGTGGTCAGATTTGGAAGTGGAAGAGCGGCTCACTGGTACTCAGGTTATGGAGCCAGCTCAAATTTAGTTTGCCTGCCAGCATAGCCAAGGTCACTGCCTGTTATGGGAAGGTTGTACAAATGCTCAGTTTTCCACGGTGCTAATACTTCTGCAAAGCATGTTAGCCTGGTGCAGGCCTAAGAGAGTCAAATTCTGTGTAGTAATGACCCACTGAGGCCAAAGGACTTCAGAGAAACTCAGTTATCAGGCATAGCTGGCAGGTGTATAGCTACCACAGAATAATGATGGCTCTACTATGGTACAGCTGAAGTCGTATCATGTCACACTAGACAAATAGAACAGTGGGCAATTTGATGGGTCCTCCCGCTAAATCTGTCCTTGTAAATAAGCTTCTATAATGCAACAGAAACCAAACTTTCTTTTCATTGTTGCACAAGCAATAAGAAAAAATCTTATCTTCCCTACATACCTCTGTATAGCTACTACCATGTGAAAACTCAGTCTTTCATTCACACAAACTTGTGCAACCTTTTCTCTGCTTTTCAGAGATTAACCTCTAAATGAAAATCATCCAAGCCCAATGAGTTTTACCTTTCTTTGTAATAAAGTGATAGCAGTAGTAATTTTTATAGGCTGTTACATCTGAAAGCAAGTTGCAAACATGAACGACTGGATTAAGTACCGTTGTAAGGCATTTCCCTGAAGTGTTGATGCCTTTGGCTCTTCACAGGCTGGAGTAGGCTGAGATAAAGTAATTTCCCAAAGGTCACGCAGCAAGACAGTACTATACCTGCAGTTAGCTCTACAGGTATCATTGCCCGTGTTCCTGAAATGAGTGCGGTCGGCTTCTGGCCAACCTGAATTTAAGATGCTTCTCCTTATTTTCCACTCTCAGAGAGGAGGTTTTCACAGCCAAGGGCTCAGAGAGAGGTGGATGCTACCCATGAGGCCAAGTCTGCCCCTGTGTCACCTGTTCCAAAGTTCCCCGCACCACACTTTTGCAGATAACAGGGAGCAGGTTTCTGATTAACGCACGGCTGACAGGAGGGACCGTGACCCAGAGAAACTTGGCGTCTCTTCTCAGCTCACAACCTTTGTCACAGAGCACAGGTTTCAAGGGCAACGTAACACTTGCGTATTTACTTACTGCAAATGGAGGAGGGGCTGGGTTGTACAGCACACAGACTGTAAAGTCAAACATTAATCTAATACAGACACCGTATAGCTTCAGACTGGCTTAGGAGCAAGTAAAGTAAAAGATACGGGTGTTACAAGTGAAAAAGCACCTAAAATTCACAGGCTTTTGGGCAAAACACTTTCAATGAAACACCAATTTACTTACAAAGTGTTAGCAGCCTTGACAACACATGGCTCAAACAATGAAACTGAAACGTGGGGATCAGGTAACAGAAGGGGAAATTTCTGTGAATCTTAAGCGGGGTTTAATTTTGTTCCAGTTCTCTTTCAACAGATGCATTTGTATTTCATCCTGCATGGCAACACTCGCTTTGGGAAAAAGTACAGACAGATCCAGAGGGGCTACTGCAGAGGCTTTGAAACCTTTACATTCCCAGTAAAGAACCTCCTCTATCTGAGCTGTCAGGAATATGTTCAGACCCATCCCTAAGCAGCGTGTCGCAACCACCTCCCCAGGAAATACTGGAATACACTGATTGCCTCCGACGGGAGCTATGTCCCCTCCTTTGGAGCAGAAGGACTAGCAACTACCTGCTGCAAAAGAAACAGGTGGGAGGGGGAAAATAATCGCTGTGAGCTGTGGAAGATCGTTATCGTACAGGAAAATAGCATAGATGTGAAGAGTGAATTGAGTGGGCTCTTCAGCAGCGGCCTGAAAGTGGCACACATGAAGACACCTCTCCAGCTGTGGCTTTGGCTGGGTGTCTGGGCTCTCAGAAATCATACCTGGCCATGCCAGCAGTACAAGAGCTACAGCCTTGCCATACCTATTCTTCCCTTAGGTCCATAACTGAGTGTCTCGTGCTGACATTTCAGAGCAAAGTGCCCTGTAGATCTTCATCTACTGCAGAATGAGTCCTCAGCACTGGACAAAGTGCTCCTGTGGCTGATAAAAGGAAAGAGATAGCAAGGGAATTATTTACAAACCGCCTCTACTAGCTGATCTCAGAGCTGTTTTGCTAGTGGTTTTACTGAACAGAGTTTCAGTCATCACTGTCCCCTTGGAGGGAACAGACCATGCAAAATACATAAGATATGTAAGAAAACTTGCCCACGAATCACAGGGAAACTGAATGTTGATGGAAAGAATATTTACAAGTGACTTCTGTAGAGCTGATTTGTTAAGCACCTGGCTAGCAAAGAATGGGCAACACTGGTAGAAAATCATATAATGCCAGGCTATAAACTCCCTGAAAGAAGAGGTTTTATTCAAAAAACAACCAACCCCATCCCACCTTTCTTGTTCACTCCCTTATTTGCAGGGGTTTTTTTGCAAAAATAATATTTCAAAACCTTATCATCTGAAGCTTGCTTGAGAACTGCCTATTTCAACTTTATCTGTGTTTTGTACAACCACACTATACTGGTGATTTAGCAACTTCACACTGCAGACAGATATTTCACAATATTCCCTTCTTCATAGCTGTTCAACTGCTTTTACATGTATTGCTGCATTGCATGATGCCACCCACAGTCACACTTAGGAAAGGATCATGTTGGAAATGCGATGGTTTAAAATCACAGATGTGCATTCCCTATAGGTTTGATTTTAGTGCAAAAGCCTTTGCTTCTGGGATTTCCCTGATGTGACGATTACTGAACAGGAAGAATCTCAGGCTCGGGCTTTGATGCTGCTGGTTTAGTCAGGATCCTCACCGGGCAGTTGGGGAGGGGTCTGTGTGGTTGAGGTGCTTGAGCAATGTCCCAGTCGCAGCCCTGGTCCCTCGTGTCTGCCCATGCAGACTGGGAGCAGAGGAGCAACCGGGCAGGCTGGCAGTAGTCTGGGGGGGAGATGCCCCGAGGAGCACACGTGGCACTGACCTGCCTGCCATCAGGATGGCACTGGGTGCATGTAACAGTGTCCATAGTGCTATGGGGAGCACGACAGAAAGGTACCCCAGAAAAGCTGGAGAGCTTTTCAGCTGTGGTGGAAGATTATTAGTACTTCTAGGGGAAAAACAGAGTGCGTTGAACCATATTTTTAGAAGAACTCACCTCTCATTTAGGCACCAAAATAAACCTAAGCCGAAAACAGAGCCCCATACATTACCTGGGCACAGGTGTCACAAGAGGAGTTGCGAAGAGTGGAGCCATTTTATGAATCAGACCCTCTCCCACGGAGGTTGGCGTGGCAGCTGCTACCTCTCAGACTGTGCTCAGGCACTGCCAACACCAACCCAGGGCATCGGGCTCCCCAACGACCAGCAGCAGCCGGGCAGGGTCTGCAAGGAGTCCCTCGCAGCCGGTGCTGTTTGCCACACACATGTGCTGCCAGACGTGAAAGGCGGGTAGAAAATATACTAAAATAAAGTATTTATAGGTTTCTGTGACTGCTACTTAGAAAATGTAAAAGTTTGAAAAATTAAACAACCCTAATATCAATATAGTGTTTTTACTAATTTCCTCCTTTAAAGGGGTATTACTAGGAAGACAGATTTCTTCTGCTTACATTTCAGTTAAGACACTTTTAATTACTTGGCTAAATACATATATTATGTATATGAATTAAATAATTATAAGCCATAGCTTGGTACGTAAATTTTTTTTTCCCTGTAGTTCCTTTAAGATAAGAATAAAATTGTTTACTTTATACAGAAGAGTACTTGAATCAACATCTATGGGCTATCTGCCTATATCTATTTATCTATTATCTAACTTTCTATTAAGACACAATAGGTTTTACAATGCTTTGGAACATCCAACTGGGTATGTGAAGATGTAAAAGTAAGAATTTCTAATAAAAGAGTATACATGTCTTGCTAACAATGCCGTAATTCTACTTTCTTGGGCTTTAACATTGGAACTGAAACCAGCCTGGAGCTGTTTCAGCAATGAGCAGTCATCTTAGCACCGTTCTTAGTGCCTTATGTTAAATTTGGGCAAATAGTTGCCATCTAACTCAGTGCCTAACATCCGATGACATGAAACATCTTCATCAGACTCTGCAAGTGCAGCTAGTTGCTTTGAATGAACCCCAGGAGATAAGTAATGTTTCTATTTTTAAATAATGCTTAAGAAGATAATACATACAGAGATTTTATAGCTGAATGAAAAAGCTGGGAATGAATCAGCTTTTCCAGCAGATGAATGAAATATTTTTTGTTCTTATTTGCTTTGCTGAGAATCTCAGAGGAGTTATTGATACACATCTCTGCGAGGTCAGTTCCTCAGGACTGTACTTAAACATTAAGAAGTTGTTATTTACTGCTTAGTTATCTCCATACAACCAAAAACACCCCTCAGCTTCAGCACACAGCTGCCTTTTACAGCACATCAACCTCATCGCCAAATTCAAGGCACAAGAAATGACATTTGTAGATGAGTGGGATGAAGGCCTGAAGGGCTGATCCCCACAGAGGACCTCTTCCTTTGCGGTTTTCCTATCTTCTACCCATAAGAGGTGTCCAGCTGCCCCTAGATCCTCTCTTTTGGGGGAACCCCAAGGTGGAGAGAAGCTTCCTGAAACAGAAGGAGCTTGAAGGGAGGAGGGTGCCTAGAGGTAGCAATGTGGCTAAGACATGGCTGGAGCTAGACGGGCAACCACAAAAATGCGAGGAAGATTGAGGATGCTTGATAATTGTTTGGAAGGAAGTTAATACAGAATCACAGAGATTAACAGGTGTGGTTCAGTTGTGAACTGCTTACAGGGCAGGTGATAGCTGGAAAGGAAGGTGGGGCAGAGCTGGAAGGCATCTTGCATGTAGGAGAGATGAGAGGAAATCCATCATTTCTGAAGGGAAAGAAAAAAATAGGATGGGGCAACCCAGCTGCTGGGGTGAGGTAAGGTGTTTTGGAGGGACAACTAATGAGACATGGTAATGCTTGTGAGAAGGGAGAAAATGAGGGTTGAATTGGAAAGAGGAAGCAGTAAGTACAGAATTTACAAATGCTGGCTCTAAAGAAATGTGAATGAGTCAGGTAAAATAATAGTGTACTGAAAGGACATATCCAAAAGGACAGCTAGTCCCTGGGTGAGGGAAGAATTGGTGGGTCATCTGCTTTCTACCCAGGTGTTTGGCACCACTGTACTGGGCGCTGGAAGCCACACTGGCACAAAAGTGAAAGAGATGGAGTGAACCTAGAGAGAGAACAGGAAAAGAGCTGGAGGTGACAGCGCAAGAGGGCCCGACTGCAGTAAAACAGGGAGGTTAGGGCCAAAATTACTTCTCTTGTGGAGCTGGTCCTGGGGCAGGGGTGAAAGAAGGAGTGGGAACTGGAGGGGTAACGGTTCAGAAAAAAAGATGAAACAACAAACCATTTTCCTGTTTATGATCTAAATAGCCCCAAGCAGATGTTCTTATTAAAAATCTTGACATAAAAGGAGCCTAGGAGAACCAGCAATACCCTCTGTACAGTAACTACATCACATGTGCAAATAAAATATGTTGCTAAACTTGTTTGGGTTTTTTTTCTATGTAAGGACAAAAACCAGATATCATTTACTCCCATGCACATACAACCAGTAATACTTTATGCTTGTAGTGTTCCCATCCATTGTATGAAAGCTGGAGAATTGAGTAACACAACGTTCTGTACCAGAAAACTGCACCATTTAGCCAGTGTATCAGCGTCCCAGAGCTTTATGGTATTTCTATTTCTTAGATCTTCCATTAACACTCAAAGTAGATCTGTTTTTCCACGCAAAGGAATGAGTGAAAAACTGTA
This sequence comes from Grus americana, assembly GCF_028858705.1. Classification (NCBI taxonomy): domain Eukaryota; kingdom Metazoa; phylum Chordata; class Aves; order Gruiformes; family Gruidae; genus Grus; species Grus americana. The sequence goes on from NC_072855.1 coordinate 26,062,334, forward strand.
ATGCCTACTCTGGCAAGCACATTGATGCATTTTCTGAGGTCAGTGGCAAACTGATCTCAATCCAGCTGTCCTGAGGCTCGCGGCACAGCTAGTGGGAAAATCCTGACTCAAACTCCCAAGTTATAAAATCCATCTTGTTCCTACACATGGTTTTAGAATTCAAAAACCTTTACCAGATTCTGCAAAATTAACATTGTAACCTTTCAGCTTAGGCAGACACTGTATTTTGAGAGCCGACATACAGAACCCTGCTCTGATCACTACTATGAAATCAAGAGCTGTTGGATACATGTATTTCAGTGAAAAGAAGTGCTATTTTTAAGCACAGGTGCACATATTTGTGGTTGGCTGGGTCTCAGTCCAGCTTACTTGCAGGCTACAATTCCGATTTGAGGCTTGGATTTGATTTACGTTAAAACTGCAATTACACAGTTTGCTCTCATTAACCTTTGCACAAGCTAGAGGGACTCTCAGGGCCAGCTTGTTCTTGCAAGAATTCTGCTTAAAACAAAACCTCTCTGAGGACAACAGTTTGCATTTGAGTTGAGCTGCATCTGTGCTAGAGCCAGATCTTTGGCTTTGTAGATTCAAAATGGTCCCCTAACCGGTGAGGACTTAAACACCTAAAATGAAAGGATGCATTTGATTCAACACAGCTCCGTTTATTCCATGCGGATATTGAAGAGTATTGATTTGTAGAGTATTGAAGAGTTTGCCTGTGTTGTGAACTTCTAGTTGGGTCATTTTTATGGTACTGCACACCAGTCATGGACAGCTGGATTTTTTTTTTTGTTTGTAAACAGAGGGAAATAGATGTATGGAAACTGTTGTTCTGAAATAACATACCTTCAGAGAACTAAATGGATGTTACAGACCATTGTGAAGAGAGATGACACATCATATTTTAATGATTACCAACACTCCAAGCATCACCAGATTATGAGAAAGGGCTCAAAAGATGCCTTGGGAAAGATTGCTAGGTGGCTGTCTAAGAGTCACCCAACGCTAATAAAATACCAGATTCCAAACCCAAACAAACCATTAGCAGTCTGGCAATGTCGAGAAGTGTGAGAATGGCATGGCAAAGCTGAAAACACGATTTTTTCATGAATGATTTTACTCTCCTTTTTCTTTTGCAACTCATTGCCTGAATCAAAACCCACACTTGATTGGTATTTAGGAATAATCCTGAAGTGTTGTGCAGTGATAGTCAGTATTTCATATTACAGTTACATACTTGTGGGCTTTTAAAAGCTATTAATGGCTTACACTTGCACAGCCTTTCCCTCGAGGAATTCCAGCTCACTTGCTGAAGTATGTTCACATAGTGTTTTCACCTCCTTTGATAGACAGTCAGCTCTGAAGGAGAACACAGTGTGAAATGATTAAAGTTAGAAATTAAAAAAAAAAATACTTGGTTTCACTAAGGTTACTGGGAGCATTTTGAGAGATAGAATACATTTATCTGACCTCACGCATCAGCTGGCTACTTGTTAAAAATGTAGGGATGGCTATGCTTGGGAAACTGAGTGTCCTGGCCCTTTCTGAAGATTTTCTTCTTACTAAAGTACAGCAGTGTCTCCAAGAGTACCAGCAGCAAGCATCATTCATCCTAGGAAAAGTCAGAAAGCTCTTATCTATTTAATTATTAAAATAAAAAAATTTAGAGCACGAATAGTGTTTCCATACCCTCACCCATTGCTCAGGTAGGAAGTAGGGACACATGACTGCTCAAAAGTGAAGAAGTGCGGAGGATTAGAACGGGTCCAACGCAACAAAGAGCAACATCTCTGCTATGTTTGGTTTGGGGCCAGCCAAGGCTGCATCTGGAAATTTGCTATTTGCCACTTATATTTTCTTCACTAAAAATAATAAATTATCTCCTGCTAGACACCGGGTGTGTCTGAGCCAAGGTGAGAAGTGCTACCGCAGTGTCTTTTGCAGAGCTACGGCACGCAGCCGGCAAGAGCCTGCCCTACCAGCTGGCACCACCTCCAACCAGCCTCATTCCTCTCTGCAAGCTCATTTCTGGGCCGGGGCACAGGTTCAAGAGTTGGGCTTGAGAGCCTGCCACCCGGGCGGATCTCCTGAGGTCCTCCCCCCACCCCGGCGTTCCCTTCCAGCGTGGCTGGGAGGATGCCAGGAGAGCGGCAGGCAGCTGGGGAGCTGAGCCGTAACCCCAGCGCATTTAGGGGAAAGGTAAGGTGTTTCTTCACACCAGGCTTCTCTCAGGAACGAAGGCAATGGCGTGTTGGAACACTCCTAGATACAAACAAGTGAGGGCAACTCAGCCAGTACAAATAAACAAATAGAAGCACAGAGGGAAGAAAAATTGCACCTTTTGGATTTGCTGCTATTGCTCATATGCACGTTTGACAGTTAGATGCTATTACAATAGATGCTACAGTTCACTTATTGATTAAATCCCAGTTACTGAGCCCATTTCTAGTTCTTGACTGATGCTACTTTATTGGTAGGTCGAATACAATTTTATTTGCTTGCGGTTAAGTAAATCACCAGTGTCAATCAACATTTTCTTACGGCGCTAAGCCCACAAAAAACGTGCATCAGGCGGAGCGGTGATGAATATAAGCCTCTGGGATCACACCGTGTGTGAGCCTGAAATTCCAGGCTATGAATCAGTCTGCGAATTGTGTGGCAGAGCCTGCAGTGATCTTTTGCAAAAAATGGCACAGGGATTAACACTTGCTGAAACTTCATTTTCATCAGTATGTTAGTCAATGTTTTGGGTGTTAGCATCTTGCTGATTGCATTCTTTGTTAAGGAACAGAAAAGAAAGTGGTAGCTCACAACTCCTTTGGCATACGGGTCTCCCACCCATGATACTGTATCTCCAAGGGGGAGAAATGAAGGAGAGACGGATTTATACCAAGGAATTGCCACTGTTTAAACCAAGCACCCTCCATCCCTGTGCTACCTGTGATGCTGCTGGTTGTCAGGAGCTCTGCAAGCTTCTGGGCTTCTGCAGCTAGCGGAGCTTGCTGGTGAGGGAACTTATTTCTAGTGAGCAAACATTGCAACGTGTCCCCTGCCCTGGGTTAGCATCCCTTGGGTGCCGCATGGGACAACCCAACGCATCTGTTTCGTCCTGGAGGCTCTCTGTTCGTTCCTTCCACACTGTAACTGTAAATGGAGGCGAGGGTGTTGTGGCGCCTTAATTCTGCTGCAATCCCTCCCTTGCCATCTGTAGGCCCATATGAAGTACTATATGCAAAGAAAGAAAGGAGGTAAATGATGTTCCAGAGAAGGTGAAAGGAATTCTGCACGGCCTCGTTAAAATGCGTATCCCCGGGAAATGGATTTCTAGAAATAAAATTTTCTACTGATTTTATTCCAGTTGATTGAAGAAGGAAACGGTGGAACTACAACAGTCGCTCAAAAAGAGGTTTCACTCCTTTCATGTTATTGGTGACATTCTTTTAGAAACCTGTGTCTCCAAGGTCTTTTTTGCCTTGTGACCAAGATGCAGAAGCAATATCCAAGCTAAATGCCCGCATTTCTAACCTAAAGAAAAACGATGCAGTGCTCAGTCATGCAAATTAACGTATCAGTCAGAAGCCACCAAGTTGTCTGGGATATCAGATTATGATTTGAGACGTCTTTTAACCTAATGAGTCTGCATTCTTCGTTAAAGCAAATTACCGTAATTCCGCTACAGTCAAGGTAGCTGTACTATTCCAGATAAGTTCTTAGCATCTGAGGGCTTTGCAGCAGAGCTTTAAGCAATGTGACTAATATCAGGAATAAGTTGCTTTATCCCCTCTGCAACAAAACCTAAAAATGCTATAGCAGTTAATGCAACTCAAAAAATGCGGATTCCATTTAGAAAACTTTTTATAGAAGTCTGTATTGCAGGCAGTACAGGGATGTACAGATCTAAAAAAAAAGTCCATATGAAAACATATCCTAACTCCCTGCAGCCACAGAAAGGACACTCACGGCTTACGACGACATGCATTTGTGCACACATTTGACACAATCCTCATGCTTTTGTGCATGTATGTGTGCGCAAAATCTGCAGTATCACTTTTTAAAAAGAATTTTAAAATATTTTTAATTATTTATTATTTTTAAAAATTAAAAATTTGCATATTTAAATATATTTTTAAAATTTCTAAGCAATAGGAACATCAGAGTGATTTTTTTTCTGATTTCTTAACATATCTTGCTTGTACTGTGCCACATTGGCACTCAGATTATAAATCTACAAAACACAGTGGGCCAGAATCAGCTGGTCAGAGTCTCCCCTCCTCGCAGCTTCGGACTTTAAGGCAATGGAATTGCACTGCTGTAATGCTCTTTAACAAAGTGCTCATGATTGCTGCACTATAAAACAGGGGGATAAATAATGCTTCCTTTTTTTTTTTTAATTTTTTTTTTTTTCTGGTGGTCTGAAGATAAGCAAGTTAATTTATAGTACTGAGTATAATGTTTCCTGCTATATGTTTTCAAGCACAAGGGCAATACAAGTTTCGCTGTATTGCTGTGAAGGGTGTTTTACTTATTTAGAGGCTAAAGGAAGAACGTGGGGTCATTTGTTAATCCAGAAACTTTGCAAGAATTATTTTAGTGCCATAAAAGAAAGCACGGAGCTCAATTCTGAGTCTTCCTATGCACAGAAAGAGGGACAAAAGGGGGTAGGGGACATAGAGAAGAAGGTGCTCTTGGCTCAGTCAATCTTGCCAGGCTAGTTTAACAGGGTTAAAAAACCTTCCTAGTGCAAATAACTGGGAGCGCTAAGCACATGTGAGTAGCACGGCTTCAAAGAGCTTAGCCTGCATCCTACTGGACCCCCAGCCAACATACAACATCATGCAATGCTCCTGGCACCGAGCACTACTGTCTTCCTCTGCATCTGGTACCTATAGCCACGGTATAGCTGGGGGAGGGACCTCCTTTCCCACAGGTACTGTGGTACCACTGCTCCCTGCAGTGCTCTCTCCTCCAGCTCAGATGGGAAGACAGAGCACCTTGAATTCATCTACACATCAGCAAATCAGCACAAAATTTGTTCACCATCCAAATAAAAACATTAAGAACGGTGTTATTAGTTCAGATTTTCGGGGCCCATGTAGCACAGTAATCTGTCTGCACTAGTGACCACAAACTGACCTGTACAGAAGAGCAAGAGCAGGACAAGCATGTGTGGTCTTTCTGCAAGTCCTTTTCCAGTGTCCAACCACATTCAGCTCAGGGGACTCCTTGAGCGTGATGTAGTTTACTCAGTGGTGGACCTCTCTTCCAAGTGGTCTCTTTGCCTGAGCCTGAGCCTACTCAGCCAGAAGCTGTCACATGTATGTTTTGGCTGCTTGTTTCCAAGGGATTAAGGAATTGACTAAAATGTTCTCGTTGCCCAGGCTCCCTGCACATCCACACTGCAAAACTTCACCCCACACTCACCAGTTGGACATTGAACATGCTGAATGTAACATTCACACAAAGCTCGGTGTGGCCCAATAATCCCAAACATTTAATTGCCAGCGTGTCCATGTTTTAGCAAGACATGTAGAAATCCACCCTCCTGCTTTGGTAATTGGTGTCCTGGCCACCTACAACACAGTGTGCCCAAGACAGTTGCCTGACCATGAAGTCCAGCACCTGCACTCCATGGCCACATCCACAGGCAGACCTGCCCTGCAGGATTGTTCATTCAGGAAAGTGAGATTGCTAAAATAAAGCATGTACATTCCTAAAATTGAATGGATATTTGGAAAAAATAGGGTTCTGCCTTGATCCAGTCTCCACTTTACTTCTCATGAATATTGCGTATTATCTTCTCCTTGGATTTATGCAGCCTCTGCAGCTGTGTTGCACATCTCTCAGGTACCCCATCTATTTGATAATTTTTCCAAAGATACCAATTTCACTGGCTCTTGGTACTCTGTGAAGTAGAAGAAGATTTTGCTTTATTTGGTGTGCTGCACTTGGGCTATTAAAGGTAAGACCCCCTCATTATTTAGATGCACTTGCTAGCTTTTAGTCATACTACCTGACATCATGTTTTCCTTCCATCACATCGTTCTACCAGATTTTCATTTGGCTCATGTTTTAATTTCAGTTAGCTGTAAGAGTCAGACAGAAAGCGGACTTTTTAATGATATGAACATCACCAACACTGTGAGCACTCATATACTTATTGTTACCTGCAAATGTCTGCATGTGATGCTACTGAGCTAAATAACCCAACTGACAACTCTGTGAGCTTTTCAGTTGCCCTCTGAAGGTCAAAAGTTCAGGATGAGCTCAGCAGATATTTTTTAAGAGCTGGCTTCCTAAGGAACAACTTGTAATACTTCATGTTTTTGCTATTTTAACTTCTCTCAGTAAGTGGTCCGTAATGGAAATTCTGCCTGATCATGCAGGTCTTGCTCAGGCAACATACTTTCAATTGATTTTACATCCATTCATCAGAATGATTTGCTTTAAAGCTGATTTTATCTCTAGCTAGAACATGGTCAAATATGATTTAAACCAAGTGACCTGCACTTAGCACGTGAACCATATGGCTACCTGGTTTTCCTCCCGTACTGGGATGGGAGGATATTTTTAATTCTTTACAGCAGGGGCAGCTCATCATAACCACATCTGTAAAAAAACCAGCTTGGCCAGCTGTTTTCCTCACAGATCTGTGCGCACTAAGGCATCCTAAGACCACGTCATGCCCCGCTAACTAGGCAGACCTTCCAGGCATCTGCTTCCCCTGCTGAGGCAGGGCCACCCGGCTCTGAGAGTTAGCACTGGCATCCTAAAGAGGAGCAGCTGGAGCCAGGAATGAATAGGTGGAGAATGTGAAGACAAATGTATGAAATACCTTAAGTTAATTGGCAATCAGTTAAAGCTGATGTCTAGGCAAGCTCTGAGTATGTTGCAGTCAGGGTTGAAATTGGTAGATGCTGAGGGCTCACTTCTCTGCAACTGAAGTTAAAGAGAAGATGCTGATATTATTTCTCAATTATTTACTTATTTATTTCTACTATGTTTTGAGATATTCCAAAGCAAGTTCAAGATGAGAAAATAGGCCAAAAATAATTCCATGGCAGCACCCTCAGTGGAGGTGACTTGGTCAGCATCGCTCCTACTGGCACAGGTGTTACAAAAACTCCACAGCGACAGACATGCAGAAGAAGAGATTACTGCTGGAAAAGTGCAATGAAGCAATACCCCTGCTAGCCACCACTCATGTAGTCTTTCCCTCCAATCTCAGCCCATCACAATATCGCCCTTGTTTCCCCCAGAGACCCGCCTGAGGGGCAGTGCTAAACGCTCCACATAGCCCCACAGGATCACTGTTGACAGAGATTGCTGGAAAGAATCGCTTATGTACACTCACGGGTGGGTTTCGCACGGCTGTGGCCCTGGTTCTGTGGCAGAGCTAGTCTCAATAATTACATTTTTAGCATATTATGCACGCATTCACTCCTGCTTTTTTCACCAGCATCCATTCTTCTGCTTTGTGATAGCCACTCCTTTTCTTATTTGATTTCATGCGCTGCAGGAGCACGGGTCCCATGGGCATCAGCATTCCCTGCCCAGCCTCGCCTGCCCCGCAGCAGTGACCCCGTGCTTCCTGGGTTAGCACCCGTATGCTGCTCCAGCAGCGCTTCTTCTGGATTCAAATTTCTAAGATCAAAAGTTCAGCAGGTTCAATCCTCGCTCAGTCTGCTAACATATTTATTTGTTCCAGTGACCTGGCAGGTCTTCATCAGTCCTACCAAACTCATGAGAAGATCCTCGGCTTTCTTCAGAGCTGGCCTGACTTGTACAAGCACAAACTGGAAGGCTGCTTTGGAGGGAGAACAGAGACGAGGGGGGGGCTAGCGAAATACTGGAGCCAGCAAGTTACCATTAAAGAATGCTGCCCACTTATGTAGAAAAACTGGGTGCCAGCCGCTCACCGACCCTGTTATTCAAGTTCTGCAGCCTGCAGCAAAGGGCTCCTAGAATTAGCTCTCCCAATCCGGTGATGAGACACCTCTGATGTCTGAAATGGGTTTGCCTTGGGGTTGTTAAATACCTGCTCCATGTGATCGGGCTAATTAAAAGTTTTTAGCCAAACAAATCCCTGTTTGTGAAGGTATAAAATCTAAGAGGATTAGATGTTAGTTAAACTAGACATAACTGAGAAACAAAGTTGTTGCTGTTAATTCTTAAAAATGCTACCCTAGTGCGTGCGGGTGGAAGGAGTGGATAACAAAATTAATCTGTGAAACAAAAGTCTCAGATGACAGTTAAATCAGGTATATTCCATAGAAAAAAGTATCTCCCTTGAATTCAGTATTACCACAAAACAGGGGAAGACTTTGTTCTACATACAGAAGGCAAAACCAGCTTTAATTAAAATTGTTTGATCTCCAGTATTCTTCTTGTAAAGGAAATGTAGGTATTTTCTATTATTCTGTAGGTTTACTGCCGTAGTCCATTGGCTACACAGGTATATACAAATAGCACCAAAAGCTGGCTAAGGACAGTGTAACTCCAAACTTTCATCAGAAGGATTGTCTGCTACTAAACTGAGAAAGCGGCCAACTCTCATTCCTCTTGTACTGACCAGCCGGGAAGTCAGTGGCTCTCGGTGACTTTCCACCCTGTCCTTCCACTGGGATAAAGAATTGGCTTCTTTTGCATATCCATGGGAATCAGAAGTCAACTGTTTTCTTCCTCCAATAAGGAACTGCTTGCAATAGCATCCCCAGTAAGGAAAGATTAAGGAAAATAGAATTTAGATTTGTGCTGAACAAATGTTTCCTCCCCACCAAAAAACCCACCAAAAATAGACCATCAGAGCCTCCAAACACCTCCTCCCCCTCTGAAAACACACTCTCGTCCTATGCCTGCTCAGAAATTCTCGACTTTATTCCCAGCGAGACTGTTCGGTTCGACAGCAGCCAGCAGCCCTCGCCATCAGCATCGGCTGCTACCTGTCTTTTCCCTTGTTTCGCTGCATCTTCCTGGGCAGACATCCCACGTATCGCAGGGTTTTATCTTGATGGCTCCCCTACCAGCCTCATTCTAGAACGCTTGCTAATGCTGGTAGCACTAATTATACTTTTATTTGAAGGTAAATACTTTGCTTCAGGACATAATAAGTATACACCTGATTTTGGAGCCTCTGAAAGAAGGCTGTTGTGCCGATCAGTGCCAATAAGGAAGGGGGAGATGTAAGAACTACCTCTACAGAAGTAAATGAAGTTAAATGACGTCAGCAAGCGTTCCTGGGCACTGGAAACTGCTTGTACCCTTTCAGGGTCAGAACAGCCCCAGACACACTTTGGGCCCGTGTCATTTAAATACCAGTCGCCCAAACGAGAGGGCAAATACTGCTCTGCCAGGAGCAGGCCAGGGTTTAGGATGATCTCTGGATCCTTCCTAACACACAGTTTGGGTGCAGCCATTTGGTTTTGGCGGGCGAGACAGCATCCTCCTCTGGAGGCAATCAGCCTCTGTGCCAGGGAGCAATTCTGGGCACGCTTAATTTAGTAGCAGAGATGTAGGTAATGGGCAACAGAGATAGAAAACCAAGCTCCTTCTTTAACAACCAAAATAAAGAAATCTTTTGCATCTGGAAATATTGAGGAAGATGATCAAATAATTAGTACTGCAACAAGTTTGTACTGCCTGCAGCTAGAAGAACTGCTCTCTGTAGAAGCAGGAATGTGGTTGAGCCTGCAAAAACGCGATAAGGGATCTATACCTAATATTTTTGGATGGTCTGCATATGTCAAAGGTACATTTCCACGGAGCTGAAAGAGCATTCAGGATTAAACACTCATGTAAAAACTTACTACTCAAACCAGCTGAGGATGGCTTGGCCATCAAGTGCCAGTGCCACATCTTTATTCCTGCTGGGAAGGTGAAAGTATCAAAAGTAGAGGTGTGTAAACAATCTTTTTTCTTTCTATCACAAATTGACTCTGGAAACAACAATAACACAGATTCTTTTCTCCCTCCTTTCTTGACAAAATAAAAAAAAATAAATTTCAATTTGATTTTTTTTCTGTGGTGCTTCTTTAAAATTTCTTACAATTTCCACATAAGGTGCTCCAAATTAAAAAGCAGCAATGTTTCCCTTGGAATTTTTATTTTACACAGATCAGATCATTTTGAAAACTTGACCCAAACTTACAAGTAGTTTTATTTTTACAAGATCTTTACGTTTTGGTAATTGTGCTGTTTACACAATTTTTTTTCCCCCAACTGGAATCCTGATGAATTTGCATATTGTAAGGGAAAGAAAAAGTACAGGTATGGATTTCTATGCTGATGTTTCATCACATGTGTGGGCAGATACTGGCTGTAGGTATAAAATACAAATTTAGTATATACAGATCTTGCTGATCTAGTAGACGGATTAAATAACACATCTCTGGCCCTTTTACAGAAGGATGATTCAAGCAATCCGTAGGTTCCTAGGCTGCTGCACAAGATCACAGCCTGATCACACGTGTATGATGGCATAAATAGATGAATAATAGCAACTGCATTTTCAGTCCCACCCACATTTCATCTTATTTTTTTTAAATCACATAACACCTACACACAATGCTTGGCTAAGACTGACAAACACAGAGTACAAGAAAATCAATATATTGTTTTCTGTGTTTGTGTAGCTCAGGAGGAAATAATAGCTGGGGTTTCTTTTTCCTTTTTTTTTTTTTCTTCTTTTAAGGAAATAAATCTGAGAAAACAGCAGGCAAGTGGTGAAAGCCATTAGTTGCCATGGGATTTCAAAAGGTAAGTCCTTGCACAAGTGCATGTGGGATTGGACTGGAGTGGAAGACAGCTGACCTACTCTAAAATCCTGCTGCCTGGCTTCCCAGTCGGGCTGCGGTCAGCTCTAGTGCACGCCATGACCTTGCCTCTTTTGAGAACTGGAAGAGTATTGCCCTTGACTTGAATGGAGGCAGGATCAAGCCCTACCCAGAAAGTTTCATACGCTACGTGTCATACGTGGATGCCAGCATTATGCAACGGGGTGAAAAATGAAAACCTGTCAGGCACAGAACCGGTGCACTCAAGGACATACTGTTATTTGTTTTGCAGCTTTGCCACTCTAACAGGAATTAACAATGTGCCATTGATAGCTGCCATGATAAAGTTAACCAAAACGTCTCATTTTTTAACTTTCAGAACGTGATCTAAACTTTTGATGGTAACGGCTTGCTTGGCCTCATGGGTTTTTTTGTTTTGTTTTGTTTTGTTTTAAATTTAACCTGAGAAAGCATTTACTTTTTCCAGCCTTCTCTCTACACTCTTCTCCCCTTTTGTCCCCCAGCTAACACAGTGGCAGATTGCATTCACCTCCCAATTCCTTTATTATTTATTTTTTCAACCAAGTTGGAAGGTATTGTAAGTCGCCAACCTTTGCTTTCTGGAAATTCTTTGGTGTATTACTGCATAGCAGAGTGGTGTGACAAGGATAAAGAGATTAGAAGTAATTTCATATAACTCCTTCTTCTGTCAAAATCTGCAGAGGGCTTTTGCTGGTAACTCTGAGTGTTACTGAAATTCTTCATTAAAAACTTTCAATATACGGGCAGGAAATCTCTAAGCACTAAGACACAGAGTAACCAAAACAGAGGGAGAGAAAGAATATTAAATGAAATTCCAAATAGAGAGAGAATACAAAGGAAAAAAACCCGCTCAAGTACAACAAGAATAATGCATGTTATTTCCAAGGGGGTTGACGCCAATTCAGCTTTGAAAGCCAGAAAACCACGTGCTGATTTTCACCAATTCCAAGAAATCAGGCATAACCAGTGCAGACACAGGCTCTCCTTGCCACCATTACACAGCTGAGGCAGCTGCGAGCTGCAGCTGGATGGTCACTAGTGCAGGCTGCAGTGGCTCACACAAAATTCAGGCTGTGTTTTCCCTGTATGTTGTACCAGCACACTGTACATACAGCCTATATGGGAAAAATCTGGCCAGCAGATGTGGAGCTTTTCCTGGTAAGGTGGTTGGGTAGGACCCCTAGTTTTGGCAGTGGGGGAAAGCAGGGGGGAAGCACAGGGAGAAGAAAGAATTAAATATGATCTGGCCAACACAGCTGGGCCAGTCAACGCTTGCACTGTAGACCTGACCAAAGCTTTGAAGATGAAAAGAAGGTGGCTTGCATTCTCTATGAACATCCCATTAAATGAACAGAAAAATGGACAGACATGAAATGGTAATGACAGTCTTGCATTTTTTAAAAGTTACCATCATCTGTTATAAAGCTGTCGTCATGCATTGCAGGTCCACCTCAAAGCCAGTGACCTTGCAGAACAGAGAAAGAGCCGATGAGCATGGGCACAGGTGCATGAAAGGGAACATACCGCTACCACGCTTGGTTAGGTGAAGAGTTTAAATGCTGTGTCTCCTATTAAAGGGGTGCAAACTCTTCTGCTTTTTTTTTTTTTTGGGTCCTTTTCTCTGTTTGTGAATCATCCACCCACTAGTTTTCATAAGCATGTTCACAACTCGAGCTTGCTCAATGAAGGCTGCAGCATGATCTGCTGTCTTTCAGACCACTCAGGACAGTAGGTTTCACAGAATCATATCACAAAATCATAGAATGGTTTGGGTTGGAAGGGACCTCAAAGATCATCTAGTTCCAACCCCCCTGCCATGGGCAGGGACACCCTCCACTAGACCAGGTTGCCCAAAGCCCCATCCAACCTGGCCTTGAACACTTCCAGGGATGGGGCCTCCACAGCCTCTCTGGGCAACCTGTTCCAGTGCCTCATCAACCTCATAGTGAAGAATCTCTTCCCAATATCTAATCTAAATCTATCTTCAGCCATTTGCTATTTGTGATGGGAGGTTACTCTGTGTGCTTTGTTTCTGACTCTGGATTTCAAACTGGTTGACCAGGGGCTGCTTTTCCCTTCAGCATCTGCAGTGCAACGGGTATCTTTCATTCGTCTGCTTCTGCTTCAGAACAATGCATTGAAAGAACTGAATCTTTGCCAGGTCACTCTGCCTGGGGCATTTAATGCATTCAGGCTTTGATCCTTGCATCTTTCAAGTGACTGAGGCTTTGGGGATGCCTCTAGGAGAGGGGAAGCAGCCTCTTGCACGGTTGTGGCTCAGCAGTAGCCTGGCTGAAGGCAAAGTACAAACCTCACCTGAAAACAGCTTAATTTCAGGTAATTGTCATTTGCAGTTATCATACACCAGGAAAAGGAGAGCCAAACACCCTAGCAGCACAGTGTGGATTGCTACATTTTACTCCTGCTTTTACAAACCACTTTTGTTAAACAGATCTCTAGAAGAGGTGTAATGTGGTGGTCAGAGCCATGCTGGATGTATTCCCTAAGCGAGGAAACATCTAACACTAGGAAACCTAGCAAGGGCAATATCCCAGTCCTCGGCACTCTCCTCACTGTTTGTCTTCTGTAATCTCTTCCTTCTTTATCCTCCTATCTTTTCTTATCATGCTGAGGACACCAGCCTCATTTATCTTTTCCACAGGCTGTTTTTCCAGCTGTAACGGTGTCAGTGAGATGCTACCCCTGCAAGATACTGGTCATCTGCCCTGCTGGGCTGGGCTCACCAGTTCTCCAGCCTGCCAGCGGGGTTGCGTGTGGGACCACTGCATCCAGAACAACCCCGAAACCAGCCCCTAAACCAGCACAATTCAGAGCTTGGGTGACTCTCACCCATGAGAGGCTGATGTTTGCTCCTACCTCTTTTACCCAACAGATGTGCAGAGATGTGATAAAACACAGAAACGGCCATGGCGCAGACACAACATCCTGGGATTCCCTCTTCCCAGCCCCAAACCTATTCAGCTGTTGGTGGCGAGATGTCTCTTCTTGTGGTGTCTCCTCCCAGTCCTGCAGCTCCCCGGCCATGCAGTGGCAGGGGGCTGGTGCCATCCCACCCCAGCTGCTTGCTCCCGGGCATGCACCCCGACACAGCCTCTCCAGTCTAGAAGGGACTGAAGCGTCACGGTGCTTTCCCTGGGTACCTTCCATCCTGACAAGCAGTACCACTGCCCTCAGCCCTGTGTTTCACTAGGCAAAGGTGCCAGCCTGGGTCTGGAAGGATGCTGCAGACTTGCGCATGAGAGAGAGCGCGCTGCAATGTGCTGCTCCCCCTGCAAAGGGTCAGGGGTCCCCTGGAGCACCCAATATTTGGAAGCTGGGTGCTGCAAATTGGATCATGCACTACCCTAGACCCTCATGGGAGACGGTGGCCTCCTTCATTCATCGTCTGGTGCAGAGGGTGGCCCTGCTCCAGCAGTGAAGCTAGGTTTGGGCACTGATGGTGGTTGCTGCCCCCACCACTGTCCCAGAGATGTCGGAGGGGATGTGTTGCCTGATCCACTGCAAGAAAAGGGAACTTGTAGCTAAGGCAGATAAATAGGCTCTTGATTACTGCTTTCTGTCCTCGCTCTGCACGTGGATCCTCTGTATCACTGGCCAAGTCATTTAAACCAAGCTTTGTACAGATGGTTACCAACTGCATGTTCCTTATTTTGGGGTGGGAACATTTTCTGGTCTGCAATTTGCTTGCAGAAGCAAAGAGCACTTAGAGTTGCAGATGAACTCACTGGGAAATGCACTTTGAAAATGTGGATCTTAAGCAAAACTAAGTAACTAAGTTTTCTGGAAAATAGAGTCATAAGGCAAGCAGTGGGACTGACTCATACTGCTAGCTGAAGTGTAAAAAAGAAAAAAAAAAAAAAGCAGCAATTTATTTTGCCCCAAGGCAAACATTTCATTTCTGGGTTCTCTACCCCATTTTTATTGTTAAATTTGGTCAAATTTTTAAATGAAATGTCATTCCAAAGCAAAAGAAGTGGTTGCATTATTTCAAAAATCTGGAAATAACAATTCAATGTATTTGCATACATTTATTTCTGATCACCCAAAATAACCTCTCAGCTTGACATAAATCTATAGCCACAGCTTGTTAGCCCTTAAGCACATTTTTCAGTGAAGACGACCTTTAACTAAAAAAGTTCACCTGTGCCTGGCCCTGGCACCCTAAACTGTAGAGTCAAAACTATGGTAAACGTCTTAATTTATATTCTGTGTCCCTATTTTTTTAGTAAATAAATATCAAAAGGTTGTTGTGCAGGTTATCTCATTACTGTTTGTAAGTATTTAAATGCTATAGAGATGAACACCATTAAAAAGCCAAAGAGTAAAAAAATCTCTCTTCAGAGCAAAGCAATGCAAGAGCATGAACCATTTGCGTCCTGAACAGCAGGAGCAAAGAAATCTAAATATTTAAAGTAAATTGCTCACTGACCACCCTCCTTTTCATACATGGTATATGGCAAGGATCCTACGAAAAACCCTCAACAGTACTGTGTCAAAAAAACAGGATCATACTATAATAATACGTACCAGAAGACAAATGAGGATTGTGCAGGCTATAAATCTGGCACTAGCTGTATTACACACTTCATATTTTTTCTGAGTAGGATGTATCTGTGCACTGTTTCCTAAGCTTGTATATATTTTTTTTGGATGCAAACTGAAACCCAACCCCAAGTTCCATCATGTGGCATCCTACTGATGTGTGTGTCACCCGGAGGGGCAGCACATGAGATTTACTGCATGGAGTTCTGCTCCATGAAGTAACTGAGTAAATCACAGAGGCAGGGCAGCAGCCCAGCCTGGCATTTACTGGCAGCAGCAGCGAAAGAGAGAAGAGGCAGGAGTGAGGGGCTCCTTCTAGCTTTCCAAGGGAAAGGTGGTGCTAGAAAAAGCCCCGGATTCTGGATTTACATCCCCAAGCGCTCCAGCTCGGGCTCCATCCAGGCTCCTTGGATGAGCTGCTCCATCTCCCCCTCCTGCCCTTGTAGGATACCTGTGCCCCGGCTCACACCATTACCTCCCTCTGGTCATTATCTCTCACCCCAAGTTCCCCTACTTGGCTGGCTCCGTTTGCAGCGCCCCCATGTCAGACCCTGCTCCCAACAGTGCTGTCTCCCTGTGCAGCCACCAGTTCTCAATCTCTTCCATTTGAGTTATCCCCTTAAATCCCCCCTTCCATCAGCCTTCTGACTCCCCATCAGCTTTTCCAGGCAGACAGTTGTCTTACCTCTCCTACTTTCTTGTCCCTCTTCTCTCTCTTCTCTTCCCTTGCTCCTAGATCCAACCTGCCCATCACAGCCCCAAGCCCCAGTACCTGTTTTTTTGCTTCCTTTACCTTTAGATGCCCTATATACTGTTCTGGAACCTAGCAGCCTCATACCAGACCTGCAACTAAAGTCTTGCTCAGACTGGAGCATATGCAGTGTGAACAGTCGTTTCTGGGACTTGGATGTAAAAAGTTGAAGTTTCCACTAAACACATGGAAACTGTGATTTTCAAAGGTTTATATCCTGCTTAAACCTGGGTACGTCTGTGGAAAAGCCACTTCCCTGCTAAAGGTCAAATCATTGCCCTAGGAAGAGGTTGCAAAAAAAGCAAATTCTCTAACTTTGATTTTCAGAAACAGTTGAATTATTTTAGGTTAAGCAACTCCCAGGCCTCTAGCCAGGCAAATGCTGAACAATTCACGTGCCTCAGGTGGACATTTTGCCATGCGATGTTTCAATCCAGAGACTTAAAGCTTTGCAAAATTACGAGCAAATGGAAATAGTCTCCTACTAGAAAATGCAGGGCATCCTTATTAACCAGAGCTGCTCTGTCTTCTTTCTTTTTCATCTGCTTGTACAATGGGAACTTTGGATGCAAAGTTTCCTGCACGTGGAACAGTTACAGTCCCAGATCTCTATAGGTTATATTGCATGCACAGGTTTATCCAGAGTGCGCTACAACAGTTCTATTAATTAATACTAAAGCCTTTTAGCAGTGCATTTCAAACTGCTTTTCCGCAAGCAGTGATCCAAAGCAGAAACCTGGGACTTGTCACAACCAGCACCCTGGGGGCTCCTGGATCTCCCCTGGCCCTGGGGTTTCACAGCAAGCACTGCTCACCTGCGCTGGCAGCAGAACTTCATTCTCACTTCACAGGGGCCCAACTGGGGCACAAAACGCAACCTGCTGGGCACTTCCCAGGCCTCCCTTGATGGATTGCGCCATTGGTGATTACAAAGACCTACGCAACACCAGCAGCAGTTCCCAAAGGCTCCCTTGCCCCAGGGCTGTGGGGCTGCTGAGGACAGTGTAGGAAGGGGAGCCCAGAGGTTTGGGTTAGGTGTCCAGCTGATCAGCAGCTTCCCTGATCCCTCCTCAGGGCTCTTGCAGCACAACTGCCCAACCCTATAAAAATGCAGGCATAAGCCAAAGACACAGAAAAAGCCCTGAGATTTGCCACAGCTCCCCGAAGATCAGCCATAGCAGATCCTGCTGGAAGATCTCACAACCCGATGGGACGTTCAGCTATACCAGCAGAGACCAGTAACCACAAAACAGATATCCACAGCAATCAGAAACAACCCACTTGACCGTACTGTTGTTAACTTGTCCGTGCTATTTTCTGCGGCAGGGCAGGGACGTGAACCCAGGTTTCCTAAGCTTTACACTGGTCCTGCAAAACCAGTCATTCATACACTTTTTGCTTCTTGCCTGGCTTGTTCTACACCCTATTGCACATATACATACAATAAATAGCATGTGTGAACTCATAAGAAACCTTTATTTAATAGTGATTGACATTTGCAAGAGCTTTAAGAATGCAATGATTTTGGCATCGGTTACTTTCCAGGTAAGGATTAACAAACTGATGAGTTAACAACCAACTGATGTTCTTTGTTTAAAACAGGCTGCATTTCAAAATGGAGGCAGCTTTCAGATTTTTTGCAGAAAGATTGTGCTTTGATTTGGAAATAGGGAAACAGAGCAAGGATTGCAACATGAAACAGATAAGATTAGATGAAGAGGAAATGTGATAGAAATGGTTTGGATCCGTAGAAGGAGCAATAAAATGCTGTTCATCTCACATTGTTCATGTTTACAGTGCTTCTTTTAGGAGACACAGAGGTAGTGCCCCCTTGTCAGAGGTAAGGCAGAAGCTAAGCCCTTCCCGCATTTTGGCGTCATGGCTGGAACCCAGATTTGAACAATGTAGAAACGCAGTGACAATGAAAGCCTGGTTCCTTCACCTTGCATGTCATTCAGAGCTCCCGACATTGGCAGGGAGGGGGTTCAGCCCTTCTCCTTTTCCATGGTACCAGCATCTCTGTATCCAGCTATGTAGTGCTCTGAACCAGCTAGCATATGCCCTGGTGCTCCACAGACCCCTTGCTCAGCAACCCCTCGCTCTGCATCCTTGCAAACACGCATCCTGCTCCAGGATCCCCAGCCACAGACCCAAACTCACTGACAGGCACAGGCAGAGCAAGCAGACAGTGTAGAGGTCCCAGAAACTGGCACCCATGCTGGAAGGTGAAGGCAGACATCGCATGATGGAGAAGCAGTGAGTCAGCAGTGGGCACTGCGTGCTGACTGCCGTATCGCACCATATGGATGGAGTCTGGCCACTGAGGAGTTTCGATCCTGTGGTTTTGGCCGAGTTTTGTTTTGAACCCAGAACTCAGAAAGAAACTTGCACAACAACGACTAGCAAGCTTATCTAATGCTCTTTGCACCAGCTTTAGCTCTGGAAAGGGTTTGTCCAACCCATTTGTGGGTACTCCTAGGGCATGACCACGCGTGGGGACAGATAGCCTCGTATCTGCCCTGTGGTAGCATGATTACAGCTCCCAAACTGTACAAGGAGTACAAGGAAAAAAAGAACATACAGTTGCCTATGTATTAAAAACACGAAGGTGTGTCCAAAGATACTATAAACTTACACACCTGCTTACAAATCCCCTGTGCAGTCTGTGCCTTGAGTACCTGCAGCATTCATGGAGAGCTGTGGTCTTTAACTGATTTTCACTATTACCAGTATGATGCTTTATTGCAAATCTAACCTTCTAGGCTTATGGATACATGGCATTTTTCATAAAACTAAGTTTATTACACTGCCCACAGGTAAGTAGCTTGCACTGTCAGCAGTTTTGCTTTCATTTTCTTTGGAGACCCTGTATATTTTTTTTTTTACACAACTTATTTAGAAAAAACTGTTGTGTCTACTGGAAAATACGAGGGAGAGATGCTTCATGCTAGAAGCAGGTGCATCCCTATCACCTCTTGTATATCTACAGTATGTTCTTTAACAGCCCGTCTCCTGTGGCACTCCTCAAGAGTGCATTTGTAGCATTTCACAAGAGGAGAGGGAAAAAAAATACTTATTTCTAATCTATTGGTGGGGAAACTATGGCACAGTGAGGGAAAATAATCCTGTCAAGATCATCCCCCTAAAACAGAGACAAAGATGGTAACTAAACACTGATAGCTGACTGACAGTGCTTTGGTAATTAAAAATCCAGCACTGAGACTGATTTGTGATGATACCTGCTGTGTATATACAGAGAAGCCTACATCTGTTTAGAAGCAGCAAGGTATTCCCCAAACAGGTGCAAAGTTAAACTTAGCAAAGCTTTGTTCTCTGCACCTATACAGGTACAGAGCACTTTTACTGACTTCACTGAAGTCAGTGATCACTGATACCAGCATAGAATAAAGGCTACTATTTGCACGAGGAGTGCAGTAACATATAAATATATAAAATAAAAAAGTAAACATTTATATATTTATATAAATAACATACTTTTCCTTTCTCTCTCACTCTCTTTTTTCTTTAAAGCTCAGAGATCTACAGATGGAAATGCCAGGATCTGGCTCAGATTTCAGCCTCCTCAGTAAAGCCACAAGCTGAGGCGGATTGGAGAGGCTGAGCCCTCCGCTGCGTTGCTTTACCGATGGGATGGACACCACAACAGTGCCAACAGCCTGCTTGCACCAACCTTATGGCCCAGGGGCTAGCACGATCGCAGGTAACATACCTCTCAAATCCCTGCCGTGTTTTAACACTGCCTCTCTTCCCGCTAGCATAGCACCACACACCCAGCTTTGGGAGGTGACAGGAATCAAAAAGCCACAGTTAAAACTCCAGGTAATGTTGTAGCTAGAGGGAAAAAAGCCCTGGGACTCCTTTGTTAGCAAAAGAGCCATTTGCCCTGGGCTTTTCCCATTCTGATGAGAAAGCCAACAGCCAAGGCCACCAGTGCCTCCAGTTCAAGCAATACTTAACTGCATTTACTCAGGGCTTCTGGCAGTTCATTCCACATCCCTCAGAGTTAGACGTTTTATACAGTGCCCTATATATCAACCAGACAGTCAGCTGATAAACTTTCCTGAGGCAGGTGGCCATGGGAATGGCCAGGAATTTGCACAGGAATTTCAACAGGAATTTTCTTAGACTCATAAGGTCAGCAGACAGTAAAAACTAAAATTGTCAGTCTGTCTTGCTGCTTACCAGGAATGTAAGCTTGCACATGAATACTTGCAGAAAAAATGGATTTTCAAGAGAAATAAAAATTGAACATCAGAAGACATGGTCTCTGATCTTCTCAGCATCTCAAATAAAGACCTGCAAACACCCATAGTAAAACAGAGGTCAGAGGAAAGACCTTTCAATATCAGGACAGGCTCCAGGAGCTGCAGGCTGGCGCTAACAAGGCAGTGAGGAGCAGAGCAGCCACAGACACATTCAGGAGCCGCTGCCTGTCTCAGACTGCCTGTCTCAGACTGCGTTCCCACCGATCACATGCCATGGGAGGCAGAGCACCCTTTTTTTTTTTTTTTTCCGTTCCTTGCAGGACAGCTGTGGCCTGGTTGAAGCTTGCTCCTGGGCCCTGGGGTTGTACAGCATGGCTGGGTACGTCTGCAGCTGCCCTGGGCCTGAGTGCTCAGGGTGAGCAGACAACCTTGTCAGCATCATCTCCTCGCCCTGTTTACTTCATAAACACTGAGTAAGAAACACAGCGCAGAAACGATAGGCACGTTCAGATCTCCTTGATCCAATCTGAAGTGCCTCCAGCTTCCCATCCACTGAACGTGCACATTCAGCAAGTCAGATAAAGGTGGGTCTTTTCTTGCCCACTTCATGAGGCCAAGAAGCCAAGGACAGAGTCAAACTTCAAAAGCCACAGATTGTACTGCAATCCCAAAAGTCTGAATACATCCACCCATGAAATCTATCTCTGCTTGCAGCTTTACCTGCAACTATGCTCCTGCGGGCTTCAGGCACCTTATTAGTGCTATCTTTAATGGGAATACTAATGACAGTGAAACGCTCTCTGTGAGGAGTAGCCCTCACATTAGGATGTGGGTACCAGCATGTGAACTCTAGTGAAATTGCAGCGTCCACAGCCAACAGAAATTTTACTGCCAAAAGCAGGCACATGACGTGGACATGGCCTAAAGTCATGTTAATAATGTGAATATTTTATTAAGGTGAGCTGAACACGCTCTTTTGCTGTAAAAACATGTCCCTGCGTGCACGTTTGTGTTTGACTATCTTCCCTCCTTGCCTTTGGTGTCTTTTTTCCCAGCTCTGGTTCTTCCTCTCTCCCCAGCCCTGAGAGCTCCTGCAGGCGCACCCTGTGTGCTGCCTGCCCAGTCCTCACAGCCTCTATTTCTCACTCCATCACACACTACCGCTTTAAAGACCTGTTAGCCACAGTCTCTTCATACCTCCCTCCCTCCCTCTAGGTCCTGAAACCTTGTGACTTCAGCAGCAAGGCTTTCAAACCCTACTGAAGCATCTCTGTCTCAGATTTTCCCTAACTGGGATCAGACTGTATTCAGTGGGTTGATCTTTTCTCCTCTTCCTCCCTCCTCCTTCTCTTTGCAAGGATCCCTCTCTTCTCATTCACGCCCTTCCCTGCCTGGCAGACACCTCCCCTTCACCCAAGTCCACCACCTTCCTCCTCTGGTTTTGATTCTCCATTTTCCTCTTCTCACTGTTGCTGATTTATGCTGATGACCCGTATCATCCCCTCATCATGCTGTGTCCACCTCACCTATTCCCTTCCTCTGCTGCCCTGGTCCTTTTCTTTTACTCATAAAAAAAGACCGCTTATTTGGCATGCACTGCTCAGACTCCAGGCTCTCTACTGCTGAATTTCCCCTGCACTAACCTTCAAGTGGTCCCATTCAGCACCATCCATTAGCCTCCCCCATTATGTCTCACCATTCAGCCTTTCTGTGATTTCCACTCCATCAACCCTGATGACTTCTCTTTTGCTTTTAACCCTTGTCTTGCTACCAAGTTCAATTGCAATTTCTTCCTATACTTCAATTTCCTTCAGTTTGCTTCCCCATCAATATCCAGCCCAGCTGATGCCCCTCACCCACTTTTTCTGCTGTCTTCTGAAAGGCTGTCTGCTGAAAACTTAGCCATCGTTTCCAGCTCAACGTGGATAAAGCAGAGTCCCTAATACCCCCATTCTCAAGGGATACCCATAATCTCTTTTCTGTTCTTTCCTCAGTGACAGTTACAGCTCTGTTTGCAGGCAGGGCACAGTTTTTATTTGGGCAGCCTCACTTTCAAGGTACAGCTAAGATCTGTTGATGCCTTCTGCTTACACGTCTAAGACATTGCCTATTCTATCTTTCCTCGTAGCTAAAACACTTCTCCAGGGTCTCACCCTCACGTTAGCTCAGTCATGGTGACATCCTTTTCTCTGCTTTCGTAATTGCAATCTTGTTCCACTGTTTCATCTTCCAAATGCAAATACAAGTGTCATTTTCATAGCCTGATGTTTCCCGTGTGCCACTCATTTTGGTGCTTCTCTTGACCAGCTCTCCGTTCCATAACAAATAAAATATAAGGTGTCCTTACACACAGCGCTTGCGCAGGCAGGCGGAGCTCAGCTGAGTGATGAATGGGTGCCTTTTGCAGCTTTTGAACCCAATTTATATTTCTCATCAAGTATCTTTTCTATTTTCCCTCCTAATTCCTCCCTGGGAGTACTTTCCTGGTCACAACTGCAGAGAAACTTTGCTCATCTCTCTTAAATTCCTTCTAAAAACCTCTCCCTTGCTGCTGAAACAGTGCAACAGCAGCCAGGCTGCTAGCATGCTGTGCCTGCTCTGTACGCAGCTGACCCCTCTCACCACTTCCTCATGCTCCACCCCATGTCTAACCCATCTCTTGCCTCTCGCCAGTTATTTAATGCATAAACCCCGCACGGCAGTGACAGGCCTTCCACTCCGCCTGCAGAGCAGGTACACACAGCAGCAACACCCCGGTCAGGAATCCCGGGTCTATGACAGTGCAATAATTAATGACATCTTTAACGTTACCGAGAACTCAACTTGCTGAGGCTAAACCTACACCCTGAGTTGTGGTGGAGCTTACTAAGTTTCTCTGATAAGAGACAGAAATGCAGAGGCAGTGTTTCAGTTTATTCCAAAGGTAGAACTCAAGTGCATCCACTGGCTCCTCAACAGGCCAAAACACAAATGCAAATCCTGAGCTACATCACTTAGGCTGGTGTTTCTCCAGAGTAAATCTCCCCATGGCCCCAGCATTGGTGAACAGGACAGAGAGGATTTTGGTTGTTAGTGGTTGGTTAAGCCATGTCCACTTTGGAAATAGCTGAAAGTTACTTTTGTATTGTGATTCTTGGTAGAGGATTCTCGTGCATTTCTAGTGTCTTCCCATCTCGTGCCAAATAAGCCCATCTATGCTGATTTAGTCTCAGCTTTATGGTCAAGCTAGGTAAAAGATAACATCCAGACTCTACATATATTTTGTAAAGCATACACTTAAAACAGTATAAATAACCCCTCTCCATTTCAGATGAAAGTTTGCTTGTGATCATGGCAAATGAAATACTGGAAAGGACAAAAATGCCCTCAAATACCAGGTAGCCAGCTTTGCAGTTACTAAGAAGTTGCTTTGCTCTGTTGAGTTTACTGTGTCACCAAAACCTGAACAGCCATAGCTATACAAAGCCTGCATTGTCTCAGCAAGGCTGCTGAGAAGATGTTCCTGATCTTGGCAAGAGCTAGGTGTACCCGGAAGCATTTTATTGAAAGAAAAAATTACAACAGCAGAAAGAAATATTATTTTAGGCATCTTACTGGAAAGGTAAAGGTCAGAGTCCTTCCTTCTGCTAAAGCAGCATGCAAAAATATTCTGTTCACAGAAACCTTCAAAACTGCACCTCAAAATCCCCATCTGAGACAAATTTCAAAGTGACTCAACTACAATATAAGGAAGGATTTGTCAGTTTAGGCCATCAGTAATTTGGAGATCTCAACTACCTGATGAGGGAGGCAACTACATACACCCATACACGGGCATGGCAGTAGTCTCTTCATAGTCAGGTAGATCTGCTTCCTTGGTACCAAGCAAACCTGATCGTTATGTTCCTCCAAGTCATTGATTTCTTATTTTCAACAGGAACAGGCTCTGGCAACGTTTTTTCACAAAGAGCACATATTTTCCCCTATTAAATTTCTCAACAAATCAGAGCAATGTTGATTTGGGAAACCATGCACAGCTGATCAGGGCTAGCGGTTTGAATGGAAAAGTCAAGATGATGTTAATACTTGACCTATCAGTGTAGTATAACATCTGCTGGAGTTTGTCACTCTAATAGTGCTCTGGCCTCCTATGGTAAACCAACAGGTGCTTGTATGCCCACTCCAGAGTAACTCCTGGATCTTCTTCTCTAGATGCTCTTTAAAAGAATAGGATATTAATAAATTTTGAATATGTCATTGTCAACCCCATGAACAGGACTTCAGTATACACTTAAAACCATAAAAATAAATTTCACTGGTTGTCGGAGCCAGCAATATATCTATGATGGTAGAAATATGAATCAGCATCTATGTTGCTGGGATTAAATATTTTTAACCAGCTATCAAAAAAGCATTGTTTCCAGCTTTTTACCCAAGTGGTCTTAATTTTCACAGGGGGGAAACAGCTGACAGTGGGGAAAAAATATCCCAACAAGCAAAAGCAACCCCCTCTGCCTTCTGTCAGATGCTCTCACAGCTTTTGCAGAAGAGGGTGTATCATTTTACAGAGTGGTGGCAAAGGAAGTGAGCAGCCCCAAAAGCAGACCCCAGTGCCTGGGAGAGCCATGCCAAAGCCAGCCACGCACAGGCCACGCAGGGTCAAGGCTTCAGACCAAACTGCCATTGAAACATTATTCCCTGAAGGCCCTGCCATCTCCACTGCTTATATTAAATACTTTTATTCCAAGGTTTTCAACTTTTTTTTTTTTAATCTGGTGTATGGAAGGCAGCACATCCCTCTACTTCCTAAAACTTCAAATGAAGATTTTGCATCCTGTGCTGCTGCAGGGACACACAGAAACGATTAGCAATTGTGTTTACATGCCAGCCAACTCTAAATATTTCCCTAACAACACCTAGGGCCCGGAGCCCGTGTCTCAGAAGATGTTGATACCCGAAAGCAGGGGAGGGAGCCGGCGTCTCCCTGCGCAGGGAGGCGAGGTGGGAACCCTTGCCATCAGCTCCCAGCGGGATGCACGGTTTTAAAACCAGCCAGGAGAAAAACCTCTCCTGGGACGGGAACATGCAGGGGAGCGGGGAGAGAAGGAGAGAGAACGAACGCCCAAGAAAAGTGTTTGTATCTTCATTTATCTCCCAGACAGCAGTTTGTTAGCCTTCAGCAATTGTGCTATGAGTCTGCCGGACACCAAACAGCGTCGCATTCCCGGCGTTATCTCCGTTTCCTCTCCAAGAGCGCGCGTTGCCTTCCAGTTTTCCAGCTGTATACCAGGCTCCGCTTAACACCGTGGGCGACCTCTCGCCCCCGCAGCCTGGCACCTGTGGCACGCCGGGCCGGGCGCGCAGCCCACCGGCAATCCCGCTGGCAGCCGGCCTGCGCCCGGCCGCTCGCTACCTCCTCGGTTGCGAAAGACGCCTAAGTTCCCCCTCTCGCATCATGTGAACTCGGCTCAACTGGTAAAGAATAATTGCAGGCTTGTCCAAATTATCATTTGCAAAGTCTAGGAGGTGCATAAAGGCACCAATAGTCAATTTGTGTTAGCCTCGGGCGGCTCATT
Organism: Grus americana; assembly: GCF_028858705.1. Lineage (NCBI taxonomy): Eukaryota > Metazoa > Chordata > Aves > Gruiformes > Gruidae > Grus > Grus americana. The sequence continues at coordinate 26,088,240 of NC_072855.1, forward strand.
TCAGCCTGGTCTTACGCTCCTGCCCTCTGCCAGGTCAGCCCAGCTGAGCTGGTAACATTTAGGAGGGATTTTGCGACTTGTTAGGTCCCAGCCCATCTTTAACTAGTATAATACTTTGGCTTTAGCTCAAAATTTTATTTTAAATTCCTAAGAAGAAATGAGCTGTGTAGCTTTCCCTCTAAAACAAAAAAACAAACAAACACACCCCACCCCCCCACCCCAAATCAGCTATTCTTTTAACATGAATTAGGAGTCCCTGGTATTTCTCATCTAATCACACATACCTCAGAGTGCAGGAGACGCTTGACCTCCTGATCCATACATGTATTTTAAACGGTCATCAGAAACTTTTCCCAGATAAGATCCCATTCTTATGCTAATGTCTATAACAGACTGGCAGACAGCAGCCTATCTCAGAGCCCTCTTGTCACCTCCCTGTCACTTGTGCCACTGCTCCGCGTTCTGTGCAAACCACAGTATTTTAAATGTTGAAAAAGACGAAACAGCCACACAAACAAAATACTCCTTCCAAAATTGCCGCCAAAGACACTAGGCACATCATGGTGTAGTTTTTCTTTGACACGGAGAAACATATATCTTTTAAATTAAAACTCAGATCTGCAGATCACTTCTCGCTCTGTCCTTATTTAATACCTGCTTTAGCCTCTTATCTGTCATCTTTCCTCAGAATCATCAGAAATCCGTGGCTTGGAAAGAGTCACCGAAACTTCACGGAGAATCTCTCTCCATTTGTCTTTTCCCTCTAAAAATATTTTTAAACGTATTTTCTGAGCAAACTTCTGTCCTCTCACGTTGTCAACCCAATCACAGAAGAGTAAACCCTCAGGTAAGGACAGAGTAAGAGCAGAGCAAACCGAAAAGCGACGGTACCTACCTGGAGCCCGCCTCAGCACCCAGCACCATTCGCAGCAACAGCAATGTTTCGGGGCAGCAACCTAATGCATTTTCCTTTCTACCACCCTGCTAAATGAGGGTTGAGCAACTCCTCACACTGCTGCTTGGAGCAACAGCTCTCCCAGCCTTACCCCCCTCTCTTGGCTCTTTTTTTCTTTTCTTTCTTTCTTTTTTTTTTTAACAGAGTTTTTGCGCACTAAAACTTGCAATTAGTACCAGCTAAGCTAAAGCCCCTGCTCGCCCCTGCCCTAAGCCGCACATTCCAGGGCGCTGAGCGGGACGCTGAGCTCCTCGCCGGCACCGCGGAGCTCTTCCAGCCCCAGACCCGACTTTCTGCTTACAGATTCGATAAGGCTGCAGGAGCTCAGGAACACGCACTGAAACTCGGACAGGGGAAAAATTGGTCTCTCATCCTCAGCCTGGGTGTTGGGTTTTTTTTTAATCCCCCCCTTCCTCCTCCCTTTCTCTCTGCACTCACAGTAGCAAGGTTGTCTCTTGACTACTCCCTTCCTTAAACTCACCAAACCAGATTTTTACTCCCAACACCTTCCCGTAAATCTGAACTGAAATTTTACCCTGCTCACTGAGCCTTGGCTGGCTGAGAGCCAGTGCAGCATTCCTGTTGTTTTAAGAGGGCAGATAAAAAAAAAAAAAAAAAAAAAAAAGGATGAAAAGAGAGAGGGAAACCTGTAGAGATGCAAAGGCTAGAAGGAAGCAAACTTTTTGAGCAGCTTTACTAAAAATGCTGTGGGAGGGAGAGATTCCCTGTAATGTTTAAAGGGCTAAACTAGTGATTTTTTTTTTTTTTCGGCAGTGTCAGTCATGAGAAAATACCCCCCTCAGCCACCTGCATCCTTCAGGTGGATGGAGATTTGAAAAGAAAATAAACCGCTGGTACTCACCTGAAGGATAGCATCGCCGGCGTTAGCATAGCAGGGACAGGAGCCTTTGCCTGATCCAGTTACCCCAAGGCAGCGGTAACGTTGGTTAAAGAAGTGCCACATTTTACCCTTTTCTGACCTAAAGTTACATGTGGTTTCTAGAAAAAGAACAAAAGAGAAACAAGTTTATTTAAAAAAAAAAAAACAAAAACCAACCCCAAAACCCAACCCAAACCAGCCAAGCCTTCTTTTAACCTCCGGGTGATCCCTCTGACCGTTGTCTCGATGCTTAAAGAAACAATGAAGCCAGACTGTAAACTTTCTCACCCCCCTTTACATTACCTGTCTGTGCCTGGCTATGGGCTTTGATGTATTGAAACAAAGCAAGCACAAGACTTGTTTATAGTAAATGAAACCAACCAACAGAGAGATCTAATTCAGACTTGTGACTAAACAAACTGCAACAGGAAGCACACACCAGCAGATTTCATTTTTTTTTAGTAGTAATTCCTGCTTGCATTGTCATGCAACAGAAAAAAAGAAAAAAAAAAACCAAAAAAGTTTAAAAAAAGTTTTCTGCTTCTCCCTTCAGCCACTTTTGTTCAAATGCAGGGGTTTTTTTGGTGGTTTTTGGGTTTTTTTTTTGTTGTTGTTGGAGAACAGTCCAGTCGATGTTTCATCACTTATATGCAAATATTTAACAGAACAATATTTACCACCAGTAGTGATCTAAAGGTCTTATTGTTTCCCTGTGCAGGAGGTTTCTGCAACTGATTAGTTGTTGTTCTGCCCACCCCCCCCCCCCCCAGTTAACATCTGATGACTAGACACAGGCTCTTCATCTAGGATAGGTGGACAAAGTAAGCCCCCAACAAACAGTAGATTAGGAGTCCTACACGTTAAATCTTTAAAGAATAAATATTATTGGAGGGTAAAGCTAGTGACAGAAATTAATTCTTCCTAATTCTTCATAATTTTTAAAATAATTCTTTTTATTCTTAATTAATTCTTAGGAATTCTTAATTAAGAAGTCTTAATTCTTCTTAATTTTTAAAAGAAATATTCAGAGCTGAGTACACACTGCTTTGTTGCTGTTATATTACCTATGTTTTTTGAAAGCAGTTTGTCCTTCTAAACATGTATTTCTCTAATTGTATTCATTTTCCAGTAGAGAAAAATCCCACAGGTTTTACCTAAGCAAATCCACCTTGACTCCCTAAGAGAGTTTTGCTTCAGGCAGAAACTGATGAATCAAACTGTAATTGGGATACCACATAAAGCCACACAGCCTGTTGCAAAGTTCAAGTTAGCAGTATGTTCTCTCCAAACTATCATAATTCCAAATTTGATAAAGCAATGTGATTCCTGTTTTAGCAAATGCATCAAGTATATATATAAAAAAAAAATCTTTCAGAACTTACCAGTGTTAATGAGCAAATAACCATGGAGAAAATTGTCATCACGTACTTGAATTAAAATGAGAATTCAGCATTGGCTGCAAACATTTTATGCAGCTAAATTCATTAAGGAAAAATAGTCCAGCAAAGCAAATAATGAGGATCTTAGTGATACAAAAATTTCTTAGGTGTTCTGGCATCGTCTTCCTTATAAAAACGTGGCCCATTTGTCCTAAAGCAACACCGTAGTGTCTTCATCCGATAAGTTTGCCAATGAAGTCCCCAGGAAATCCATCTCATGTAGAGAGAGCTTATGCTCCATTTAGAGGAGCAAAATAGGCATTACTGGCAGAAGTACTTCTTTGCCAACATGTACAGATTACTTCTTCTAAATTAGAGTATTTGTAATACAATGAATAGTATAGAAAATGGAAAGACACATGAATATACTGCCCTATGCATCCAGGAGGCAACTATACTACCAAGAGCTGTGGTCGCATCAGTGCGGTAAGGCCAACTTTTGTAACGTACGCTGCTAAAAGTGTGGCTCTGCCTGTTTTACTGACTCTTCATATGCACTTGTGGGTCTCACCTCTGACTGATATATCTCTGAAAAACAAAAAAATTCCTCTTATTGTAACAGTCGTCGCAGTTACCCTACCATGAGACATCCTTGTCAGTGCTGGTCAGACTGGATTCGACATCCTCTCTGAAAGCCAGTTATGTCTTCTTTTCTGGTGGATTCACATAGGTTTGCTTTGAAGATACCAAAGATAGGAAGGAGTTTGACATTTTTCTAGGGCAGCTCAGCTGCAGGTGAAGAGCATTACAGCACGTGGGGAGTCTAGTTAGAGCCAATGCCAGGCAACAGCTCATCCAGCAATTAAAATATCCATTACTGCTCACTGCCTGTGTGTCACAAGACACTTTCTATGGGCCCAGGCGAGACTGCAAGGTACCACATCTGTCTGCATGCCCCTGCAGGTATAGGGATGACCATGACACATCTGCTCACAACTTTTTAATGGATTTCCAAACTTTGGTGAGGACAGTGATTTCTACACTGCACAGCTGCCAGCAAAACAGTACTGTAAAACCTCCGCTATTTATTGCTTGTGGCACTAAATAGAGTATTTCATACTGTACTCTGATTCATCGATTCCAGTTCAAATAACAGGTAAATGTTGCCAGGTTGTTCCTGAAGTGCACTTTCCTTTCTCAGTGTACAGCAGCCATTCAGATGACAGTAGCAATTCAGGAAAGTCTCCTCTTGACCACCAAATGCTGGATCTATCACAAGCTGAGATGAGATGAAAGCATCCTCAAAAATTTATGAACAGTTGTAGGGATTGTTGCCATCGGGGGTTCAGGTCATATAAAATTAAACATTAGATCTAATTGATCTAATGGCAGTCTGAGGCTTTTTTGACATCAGAATAATTTTTCTTCCTCTGTAAGTCCCAATTGTTCAGCTGACAAAGTGTTTTAAGGGGTTGTGAGCTCTTTACATAGGAAGGAAAGAATGACCCAGCCACAATTTGCTGCAGCACCCTCCAGTCTACAGGTTAAAATGAAAGAGCAGTCCCTGTAGCATGGAGCAGAGATTTCCTGTTCCTCTGCCAAGCCATGGTAGGGTTTCTGACCAAAAGAAAAGAATTTAATGAGTCCATAGCAAAGCAAATTAAGCTAAGTGCAGCATGATTAGGCTGTGAACACTAATCTTTAAAGGCAACAGTATTTGATTAAGAAAGGTGTCCTCCAAAACTGATCTAAAAATCGCAATAAAAAATGTCTGGCTATGAACATTTAATGTTGGGGGGGCTGGGGTTTTTTGGGGGTGTCTCCTAGTTTGTAACACTTCCTTCTGAATATGGCTTATTGTGGTGTCAATTGTGTCATACCTATTGTACAGTTTATCACTACTGCCAAGAACTGACTTTATTGCAGCAAGAAACTGCACATTGAAATTTTGGCGACAGTATTTCATTCAGGAGATTATGAAAACCTTTTTTTTTTTTTTTCCTAATTGGGAAACTATGAAAAACACAAGTGAGAAAGTGTGTTACCCAGGAATGAAATGTTTCTTAATATCAGAAAACTAATTGGAGAAGCAGAATATTTGTTACTTCTGTAAAAATGAAAAGTTAAAAAGCCTCTATTTCAACTCTAAATTTTTGTTTAAGCTTTCTAGCACAGAATGTTTCCTAGTACATGAATACAGGTTAAATATTTGGATGTAATTCAGTAAGCAAAGACAGTCTGCAATTAAGTCAGTATTTAAATCTTACAGTGTTTGATTCTTTTCCCAGTTAAAGTTGAAGCTTGGAGGGTGAACATTTCTGAAAGTAGTTTGTGAAATATTGCCATTTCCTACATAAAAGGTCTCAGTATGACTAGTCTGTGACACAGCACCTTCTCCTCCAGAGAGGTCTTGTGGGGAGCAGACCTGGGACCCCATTTCTTGGGGAGAGGGGATGAGACAGACAGGGGCAAGTAAGGAGGAGGGTAGTGGAAGGAAAGAGAGAGCCCAAGGAAACCCTCACAGCTCTTCAGTCTTCTCCCAGGACCATTCTGTCTTCTGTCCTATCCACTCTGCTGGGAGCTGGCTGAGCCGGCGTAGCATCGGGGCAGAAAAATCAGCCCTTTGTCAGCATAGCTGAAAGTATCAGGGCTGACTCTGCCTACAGGTTTAAATGCCTCTTACCAACGAAGGTCCCAATACTGAAAACACCCAGCTTCTCCTCAGAACATATTTGCAGATTTTTTGCAACTGGTACCAGTCCAGAATTATTAAACTAACTCCTGTCACTTCGGATGCGCACAGAGATCCTGTGGCTTGGATATAATGCCTTTTACTAACAAAACCAGCTTGGTTCAATATCATTTTCCACCAAGACCAAAAGAGCGTAATATAAGAGAATGAATTTCCTTTCAAAGATCAAATCCAGACACATAACTTCATGAAAGGCATCACAGACTTGTACAGAAGAATTTGTTCAGAAATATTCTACGGGTAGGGAAAAAATCTTGTCTCTTTTCCTCATGTGGTTGTGAAAACACCTCATCACATTGAATGCAAAAGCTGAATGGAACAGCTCAAATTATTCTTGATAATCCAAATTATAAGGATTATAATTTGAATTATTAAGAAATTGTAGCAGCTGACATGATTTCCCCCATCCTCTTGTCCTCTCATATTTTCTCACCTGAGCTGTTTTCTCTCTCATACTTCCATGCATGCTGACTGCAACCTTTGTCTCTGTGGCTTCCCTCCCTCCCCACTGTCTTCTCTGAGACTGTACATCTTGCTTTCCTACTGGGCAGTTTGACCATCCTAGCCCTCTCAAAGGCCTCGTCTTCTATCTACACACTTTCAGATTCAGGCTTTCACTTAAACCCTTCGTATCTCAGCCCTCCTCATTCTTTTCCCCATCTCAGCACTTTGCCTCTGCCTTGCCATGACTCCAGCAGTGCCAGCCCAAGTCACGCTAAGATTTGTTTTTCTACAAGAAACCTATGTGTTCTTCCACGCTGCCTTCCCAAACTAAAAGAAGCAGGTAAAAGCCACTGGTGCTTTTTCCTTGAGTCCCTCATTAAGATGGAGGTCTGTTGTGACAACAGTGAGAGATTCTGAATGTTACACTTTGGGATGGAGATGGCATGCCAGGAGATGTGCCCTTGCCTGGCACTGGCAGACACTATGCAGCCTGCCCGGTGGTGCTGCAGCTTGCTGTCCTCTTTCTGCCCTTCATCTCACTGCAATGACTCTCCTTGACCTCTGAGTCCCAGCTCTCCTTCGCCGGTTACGCCTGTGGGAACCAGGTACAAGGCAGTCTTTTGATTTTGAGGTTTGCTATGCACAGGAGCCCCACAGCCACAGCGGCTCCATGTGCTGTTCCCCTCTGCCCAGGGCCTGTGAGCTGAGAGGAGCTCTACCCCCCTGCAAGCCCCAGCGCAGGGATGTCACAGCAATGCCTGCCTTTGATAGCAGCAGCTCTATTTTATCTTTGATGTAATCCCTTTACTCAGAGGAGCGGGCATGGCAGGTGTGCCATGTGCTCCTGCTGCATTTGGCCAGGAAATAGTCCCTGGAGGCTCCTAGAGCCGGAGAGGTACATTGGGGTGCTTTAGTTCAGGGGTGTCTGACACACAATGCATCTTGGCTGCATGTAAACATGCCCTTAGGTAACCCTCGCTGCACCTCCAACCTAAGGCCACAACTAGCAGGGTGCTGCACCAAGCTGCTGCTCTTCTTCCCTCTCGCCTTTACTAAAGCTCTGGAGGGAAGAGAGCTCTGCAGTTTCACACAGCCACGGGCAGCGCCTCCTCCAGCACAGAAATACTAATGTGTTTTCTGTTATTATTATTCTGACCACTCTCACATATGTGAAGCAGTTTTCCAGTCCCCCTAATAAACCAAGGAGCTGAAAATGCTGGGGTAAAAACCTCTGGATGTGGCACTGCTCTTCTCAATTTCTCAGCTCAGAAGAGTGGATGGTTTGCCCAGGGGATCTTGGAGATCTTGGAGATGTCTTCTGCCTTGTGGATGGTTGAGAATTCACAGGCAAAAAGCTGGGCGCTCTCTTCATAGCAAACATACATTTCTCTAGCTCAAAACTGGAAGCCGTTGCTGGTAAAATCAGAAGCTGGGTAAAATCACAAGGCTCTGTGGTCAGATTTAACCCTGGCTAGGAGACACACTGAGTGCTGGTCTGGTATTTACTCTGCAGTCACTTCTCTTGAAAGGGAAGTGAAACAGGCAAAGTGCAGCAGAAGCAGTTCAGCAGGAAATAATCGTTATGTACCAAATCGAGCTCTAAGAACAGAACAAAAACCCAAGCCAAGTAGAACTCAGCTATTTATTAATCCTTGTAAAAGGGGGAAAGAAAACAAAAGAAGCTGCCTAAATTCACAATTTCTGACTCCCAGCACACAGAAGCAGCAAGGTCTGAGAGGCTCCCAACACAACATCAGATATCACTGCAGTGCCTATAGACACTTGCGTGCTCGGCTGGGTGTGAGCTTGTGTAGAGGTCAGAAGAACAACTAAGAAGGTTTGTGCCTGTAGGAGGAGGGGGTGTTCACACACATCCCATAATAGCCATGGGTGGTTCTCAGAAAACAATGTACTCAAATGACTTGAAAATAATGGTGAGAGCTGAACCCCCTCCACTCTCCAATGGACAGAAGTGCTCCAGCAGGACACGGGACACAGGCTGTGGGACTATAACGCAGAAAAAGGAACCCATCAAACAGGAAGGTCATCCAGATACATGAGATCTCTGTCCCACATAAGCCTTGTGTTAATAAACGCTGATGTTCTTTTTGACCTAAATAGCTGGGTAAAATTAAAAGGCGCTTTCTTTTTTTTTTTTTTTAAATCAGCAATTTGCAACACCACCAGGAACATTTATTGCAATTCAGACTACTTGCAAAAATATTTAAGTGTGTGATTTCTTGGACACAGAAGAAATCAAATAATCATGAAATAGTTTATTTGCAGCAACAGATGACAGTAAACCAGAAGGCCCCTCTGCAGGCTTTCAGTAGGACTGTCCACCTGTTCTGCTGTACACTGTCCAACAATTTCTCTGCTCTGTACATTAGCTCACAGCTTCTGAGCCTTGAGTTGTCTTCAGTCAACCCACCCACCCAAGAGTAATGTTCTTGACCTTCTAACCCTAGAAGGACATATGCCCAAAGATGAATTTCAGCAGGAAATTATGGTTATCTTTGCATTTACCTTGGCTTTAGGCAAAGCTCTGTGTCGATACCCAAATTTGGAAACTCTTGTTGTTTCTAATACCCACTCTGGTACTGGAACTTGAAAGCCTCTGACAACTACCTTCAATAACGGGTGGCAGATGTCACAAACCAACTTCCAGGACATCTAACTCACTTTCAAAGTAATTCCTTAAAACATTTCCATGGGGCCATGATACAGCTAAAAGAAAAGTAAGATTGGGCCCTTGACCACTGTTGATCAAACATTACTCATGTTTCCTCATCCCAGGCTTTGGGGAGCTGCTGCCTGCCCCCCCAGTGATGAAATCCCAAATGCCAAGGCTGGGCAAAAGCCAGAATCTGGCTGCTTGTGTCTCACCCTCCAAAGAGGACACAGAAATCAGTAACTGGTGATGCACAAGGGAAAAAGAGGGTGCAGACTACTAGGAGAGCCAAGCATCAGCAATGGGGATGGAAGGAGTAATTCAACATTACAAAATATCTTGCTGATAAATAGGGACAAAAGGCTATGTAACAGGGCAATTTTCCAGCTCACAATATTTTCTCTGCTGTCTTTTTTTTTTTTTTTAAAGCCAAGAACCACAAAAGGAACACACATCACATTGATGAGCAGATTGTACCACAAACCATTATAAGAGCTGGATTTGCACAGAATAAGTGTGCTGTCCCAAATCAGGTATAGCAAAGTTAAAAACACTCTGCTTGCCAGTCAAACCAGCTTGAAACCTAGAAAGAGTGACGAGCTCTGGCAGGAATACTCTGAGGTGCACTGAAGTCCAGTTTTGATCCTTTCTATGATAATTATTTTACAATGGAGCATGTGAGACAATGCTGGTGATAATTACATAAAAGCAGCACACTGTGTCTTGTTCCAATATTTGAAGGGGACCCCTACCCTTACCAGAACCTGTAGATTCATGACAGCAAGACAAACAGTTCAACACAGATTTGTGATTTTATACAAAAAACATATTTATCAGTTCAATTAACTTGTAGTGTCCTGGAGTTAGCTAATGATGAACATCTGTGAGTTTCTGGTTTCTCCTCTTTTTCAGTATTACACAGCATCTTTTCAGGTTAATCTGAGGGTTCGAACAAGACAGTTCTAAAGAGGAATTAAATTCTCCCTACCTGAAAAATTTATTAAAAATATATATTGCAAAAGTGAATTTCACCCTGCCAATGTGAAAACTGCAAACTGTATATACACGAATAAAAGACACAGTCTATTAATATTCGTGCATTATTTTAGATTTATTTGTAATATTCTAAGCAATTCACTGTTCTTTAAGAAACTAACCTAGAAGCAATGTTTAGGATTGCATATGTAATTCATACGGAATAAGAACAAGATCAAAATAAAACTACGACTTTTGATTACACATACAGGGTAACTGGAAAAATTTGTGACACAGTCACAAACAGGGTCACGGACACAGTTGATTTGACTTTTGTGTAAGTACAAATAATAACAAAAATGGTAATTCTTGTTGTATAATATTTCCAGTCCAGGTGTACTCTATCCCGAGGAAGATTTGTTGTCAAAGTAAAAGACATTGTCTCTTCAGATGATAAATTCTGTGGGAAAAATATGGGATGTGATCCATATTTGACAACACGTAGCATAACGAGGTCCTGATCCATGACCAAGCCCCTCCAGCATTGCAGTAAGATAAGCTGTATTAGTGATCATAATAACCATGAGCTCCTCTGTAAGTTTTCCCATCAGGAACCCTAATGAAATATATGGCAGGATGATTAATCATAGAATCATAGAATCACAGAATGGTTTGGGTTGGAAGGGACCTCAAAGATCATCTAGTTCCAACCCCCCTGCCATGGGCAGGGACACCCTCCACTAGACTAGGTTGCCCAAAGCCTCATTAATGGGATTAACTAGAAGAAAACCTAATGGCTTAGACTGGTCTTAGTAAGAGAAGGCCAAATAAATCTGTGTGCCCTAAACCAGCCTCTTACCAAGAAATGCAGTGCCACTTGGACAGAAAAGTTGTTTCATACATTATACTCCGGGTCCGGGCCATACTAGAGGGACGTTGCTGGCAGTGGTGGTTGGAAGCCATGGGGAGGTGATACTAGCAGCGTGCCTCTACTTGAGGGTAGATGTCTACTGAAGATAAAGCTTTAAACAGGAGGGTAAAAAACAAAGAAACAAGGAACATTTAGTGCAAATGGATGGTGAAGAAGAGTCCTGCCCAGCTGGGAAGGCAAAGGGGATAGTTAACCTGGAGCGGAGTGGAGTAAAGGGAGGTGGCAGGAAGCAAATGTGGAGAAGACAATGAGGCCAAGGGATTTACATTTAATATAGAAGTTCAAATAGAAACCAGTGCTAACTCATGTGTTCATTCACTAGATTAGCATTTCTCTTTGTTAATTAAATTAATCAGAAAAAAACCATTGATCAGAAGGAATTGCTTCAGCTTAATTATTGCAGAGCTATTACTAATCAAAGTAATCATTAGTTGAACATTCCTTCACCTAGGAAGTCAAATACAAATGCAAAACTACCTTTTATTATCTTGCAATAAGGAGTTTTCCAGACTCCGTCCCACCTCTGCTGAGAAGTATGAGTTGCCGCAGACCTGATGACTTACACTATCTGGAAGCCAGCCGGGACTTACCTTCAGTGCCGTGTAATGGACTCCACCATCCCTGCCAGACTGCTCCTACAAAAGCAGAGAGTTTATATGAATTTTATAGGCCTTAATTGTTTTTTTTCTTTAAATACTATTAGCTTAGTAATTAGTGGTTTGTTAATAATAACCTTGACAAAGCCAAAATATCTACTGGCATTATAGACAGAATTGTTTTAAGCAGGAGAGACAGAGAGGAAGGCAGTGCACTCAGTCAGAAGCACCTCCCCTCCAGCTAATGCTGGCACGACTGACTGTCCTTAGCAGCACTTTCTACTGTGATGGCCAAGGTGCTTTTTGGGTTTGGTTTTGGTTTGGTTTTTTTCTTCCTGACGAGTACTCTAATTTCTTCTAATTCTTTTTTTCTGCTACTTCCATAATCTTTACTATGCTTCACTTTCTTTTTTTCTCTTTTTCCCAGCCATACCCATCCAGCCCCAGCTTATCTCAAAATTCACCGGTTTAACTTGCAGGTAGCTGAAGTTAAACCGACAGAGAAAAATCATGTAAGCACTCCTAAATGCAGTTCAGGTCAAGTCATCTAGCTCAGCACAAATAGCCCCTGAGCTACCAGTGAGGTGCTACTGGGGGCAGCAGGGAAGGCATTGCCTAGCTATGGAGAAACAGCCACCACCTGGGGACAAACCTGATCATGCACACAAGTTATTGCAGTGGCACCAGCTTCTGTTCACACCATCATCAAGCAAAGTTTCACGAGGTTAAATATTTTTCCCCTTTAGAAATTAGGATCTTTATTTTAAAAAAATGAAAATTTCATTAGAGCGCTGTTGCCCTTAGTTTTCTTGTGGAAGATAGAAAGAAGAGCAATGCTGACAATGGCTTTACAAAAAGCTAAATCTCTGAGATACATTGTTTTCATTCATTCTTCTCTAACATAAATCTGTTTCCATTGAAGCTGATAAACAAATAGTAGTTTTATGATGCATCATGGGGTAGAATTCTAAGAAACAGCATTTTTTCCCTAAACTAACAAGGCAGCAGGACACCTACTGCCATCTGGGCTCCAGTTCCAGGCTCATACATTACAGATATCACAAAAAGCAAAATTTTTCACAGGGAGCCTACTGTTAGCAGGCATCCTCATAGTACAAGTGTGGTAAATACTTGTAAGAAAATTGTCAAATATTCCTGAAAATTTTACATGGCAGGAGAATTTTGCACACCTATCAACGAGCTCTGCTTGCAGACAGAAGGATGCTTTTTTTCCTAGCTGATAGATGCAGCCCTGCAACTTGAAAATCAAGCTGGGATCCTTTTCCTCTCATGTTATCACTGAGTCACGATGCTGGAAGAGCGTTTGCGAGGTCATCCAGTGCGGCCCCCTGCCTAAAGGGATGATCAGTTACTCCCACGCCTTTTCTGACAGATACTTGTCCATTAATCCTCACTGCTACTAATGATCCCGGAGACCACATTGTGCCCACAGTGCTTGCAGTGAGGGCTGTACAGCTGAATGTGAGTAGGTTTTATTAAGCTGCTGATGCACAGTGTTTTAGGAAAAGGATCCAACTCCCTGTTCCTTACCTGTGTTGGCTTAGAGGAACGAAGAAATACAAAGGAGAGGGGAAGGAAATAGTAATTTATGCTAGCAAAGAGCCAAGATTCTGAACACAAAGTTACTTTTTATGTTGGGTTTTGGTTTTTGTTTTAATTAGGATCGTACTTTGTAATAGTGATCATGGGAGCAATGCATGACACTTCCTAGCAGAAATCACTCAAATTCCTGCAAGCATTTTTGCAGTATGTAGCTCTTTCAAGCAGAATGGTCTTGGATCCACAAATCTACTGCTTTTAAATTATCAAGACTATAACAGAGAGATTCAGAATCCCAGAAAGAAAATTTGCTTGCTATTGTTTCAGCATCTGTTTCTGTGGCACCGCAAAAACATGTAAGCACCGTATGTGCGTGATGGATCCAAGCAGAAGGCTTTGCCGTGCCAGATGCTGCCGGGGAGCCATGCCCATCGATGCCGGCAGTGCTGGTCCACAGAAAAGTAGGTCCAGGTTGCACGTTAGCAGCTGAAGGTAGAAGCCAAACCAAGAGGTGTCCACCATTTTGAATAGACCCAGGAGCTGACCATGCAAGAGAATAAATCACTAGAATAAATAAGCTAGGTGGGATGTCAAATGGCTGAAGGGATGTCCTTTGCAGAGGCAGAAGGCCTAGAGAGGGAGGAGAGGAAAGGAAGGAAGGTCAAGTGCCTTATTCAGCTGCTTCTGTCAATTTGGGTAAGAAAAGTATTTTCTTTGCACCAAGTCAGTAAAAGCATTTCCTGATATCTTGCTCTCTTTGACGCTTTTTTTTTCAGCGAGAGCAGCTTTCTAAAAGGCATTTAAAAATGTGGGTGCTGGTCGAGGGAATGCATTTAACTGTCTCCAGGCTACAAGCTGACACTGTTACCAGAGCACCCAGGCATTTTCCATGAGGGATGCTCCTTCTGTGCCGAGGGTGAGCTTCACTTGCACAAAGCACCATTGCGCAGAGCAGGTGGAGAGTGCAGGAGATGAAGCAGCACGAACCAGGAGCCAAGCAGAGCCCAAGAGGGCTGGCAGCAGGAGCACCCATGTGCAGAAAGCCAGATTTAAACCAAACCCTTAGACAGCTCTTCTTCAAGCATTCAAGTCTGCAAGGTGCTTTCAGGTTTCCCTCCTCTCCTCCAGCCGAGTCTGTAGCTGGGTACAGCTCAGGGTTGTGCTCTCACCACCGCTCAGCTGCTGTGAACTGACGGGGTTTTAAACTCATTAGCGCTGCATGAAATAGCAGTGAAAATATTTCTCTGAGTAAATCAAGCAGCAAGGGGGACCTGGGGCAGGATTTGCCTCTGGTGTTTCTGAAATGTAAGAGGTAAATGGGGACTTCACTCTGCATAGAAAATCTTACCCAGGTAGAGCTGATTTTACTTTCATGGGACTAGTTGTTAATAATTTCAAATCTTTCCTTTTATTATGTTTTTACTGAGAACAGGTGAAGTTTTGCAGTGCAGTTGCCTAAACTGCAAAAATCTGTTTGCATGATTTGTAGAACTCTAGGAAAACAAGCTTAAGAAAAAACTGTAAATATTTTTAATTAATGTAAACTACTCCACTCACTAGTAAGATTCAGGCCCACGTTTCACCCTTGCTCCCATGCCTGAAGTGAGCAATGAGGACAGTGTGGGGAGGGAAGGAATGGTGGGTGCCCAGGGAGGGGAACGCTGCAGGGCAGGGGCCTGTGCTGCCAGAGGAGGGGGACACAGGGTGACCATGCTGGGGACGGCTGCTGCACAGCCACCTTGTGCCCCTCTCCTCACCGTGTTGTTTGGAAATGGGTAGCGTTGGTGAGAAACGCAGGCTGCACCTTTCCGAACCTGTGGTGAAGCCGCTGTCCCTGCACGCCCTGAGACAGAGTGGTATTTCTTGTCCAGATTGCTAAGTGGTGAACGGCCTCTTTACCTCCCCCACACAGCGATTTATGCAATTATATCCTATTAGGACACTCCAAACAGACAAATTATTACGAGCACACGCAGTGCCCTGGATGACCTGAATGAAATCATCACAGCAGACTTGTGTTTTGTTTTTCAGGGGTGTAGAGCAGTCCTTCCAAGACAGGACAGCAAATGGCAGCTGCAGTAGTTTTTACCCTGCTGCTGAAGTACGGCATTGTTAATGCATGTCTTGCCAGACAAACTTCACCGGCTTGATTCTGAACTTGAAGTGAACCTAGGTCAACTGCACCTTCGTACTTTGTGTTCCGAACAAATGCTAGGCAGCGGCACTCCCTTTTAGGGAGATGGCCATCAATGAAAAACTCTAATGAAGAAAATGGCTTCCACCAAATCTCTCCATTATGTGCTGATTCTTTTTATGTTCTCAAACTAGGGGTTTTTTCTTCTTTTTTTTTCTTTTTTTTTTTTTCTTTTCTCCTTCCCCTGTTGCTAATGAGCACTTGAGAATTTGATTTAGCTCCTTGGAATGACTGCCACTTACTGCTAGAATGTTAATCTGTCTAAACCCATTCAGCTCCTCTTACTTGGAAGTCAATCACCTGGAGCCTGCATTTCAAAGAGATGCTGGCTAAAGCAGTCACAACAGCAGAGATGTTTTGGGACAACTCCCACAGTTGGGAGTAATCTCGGGAAACTCAAAGCTACTAGACTGCAAACAGATTTGTGTTGATTCCCCAAGATAAACAGAACTGAAGTCATCCCTGACACAGACCAAGAGCGCAAATGTGGGGGAGACAGGAGGCTGTTGAGCTGCAGATCACACAAGGGATGCTGTACCGGCATGTTGCGTCAGCTCCTCCGGAGGACAATCTTTAGTCATGGTGAAAATAACCCAGGGAGGATGTAGGCAAACAAGCACAGAGGAGATATGCCAGGACACAGCCGGAGCTAAAGCTTCAAAGTGTCAGAGGAGGAGTTTGGCTTTCCAGAAGTAATTAGCGAGCTGATTTATTTTTGTCTTGTACTGGACATTTTTTAACCCATTTGGAGGGGGAGAAAATGCATAAAATCCCATACTAAATGTAGGAGACATGGGTGTCACCCAAGACAGCGGATGATGTCCTGGAACTGTGTATCTGTGAATCATCCCATGTGCTCTTAGAATCATAGAATCTTAGAATCATAGAATGATTTGGGCTGGAAGGGACCTTAAAGATCATCTAGTTCCAACCCCCTGCTGCAGGCAGGGACACCCTCCACTAGACTTCTGGAAATGTTTCTCTTTTAGCTTCTTTAGCATGCTCAGAAACCCCTGGCTGTCAGATCATGCTGCCCAGCCAGAGGGGCAGATGCAGCTGGGGCTGAGTGGGAGAGACAGGATCTGGGAGTGGAGGGGACTACAACATCCCCAACTACCAGAATTGCTCCTGAGCATTACTTTGCATTACTTTGCACTCCTTACATGGGAAGAAGGGTGTTTCACCCACCGCACACCCCATCTCTGTCACTGTCCTTTCACTCCCTATGCAGTTCTCTAATGGCAAACTTTGTACCCCTTTGCAGAGAGAAGATCATAGAATCATAGAATCATAGAATGGTTAGGGTTGGAAGGGACCTCAAAGATCATCTAGTTCCAACCCTCCTGCCATGGGCAGGGACACCCTCCACTAGACCACATTGCCCAAAGCCCCATCCAACCTGGTCTTAAACACTTCCAGGGATGGGGCCTCCACAACCTGTTTGGGCAACCTGTTCCAGTGCCTCACCACTCTCACAGTAAAGAATTTCTTTCTAACATCTAATCTAAATCGACCCTCCTTCAGCTTGAACCCATTACCCCTTGTCCTGTCACTACACTCCCTCATAAACAGTCCCTCACCATCTTTCCTGTAGGCTCCCTTCAGAAACTGGTAAGCTGCAATTAGATCTCCCCAGAGCTGATGCAGCAATGTAATAGGAAAATGGTGCTTTGCTGCTGCTGTAGAGGAGCAGACTGGTCCTGTGATCCCATGTGAAAAAGCACATTTGGGGAATAAGCAAATATTCAGAGTGGTTATTTGTTCTTTGAATAAAACTTTTATTGCTTTCTAAATAAGAAATGTATCTTTAGAGTGCATCTCTAGAAACCTTATAAATGACAAATGCACAAGGAAGGTCACAGCATATATTTTGTCAGTGTATACAATCCTTTATGAACAAAGATGACCCGAGATGGAGCTGGGCTTCATTCGGGTACTTGTACATTTGTCTGCTGTCGTTGTTCTAAAATGGGAGAACATAGAAAATTAAAAGTAAAACCCACCAATATTGTTATTGATTTATAAGCAAAATGGAAGATTATGTCCATAAGGCTTAGGAGTAGCACCTATGCTGAGACTTAATGTTAGAATTTCTTAGGAAGGAACTTGGAAAAGAAACATGACCACTTATACACTCACTACAGAGTGTGATCAAAAGTATATTTTAGCTACAGCATATAAGCCTGGCACTGTAGTAACCTAGTACCTAAGTTTTGAAGTAAACTTTCTTAAATTTACTTATTAGTTAGCAAAAATGGTCTGAAGGATTAAATACAGCAGCAACAACATGGTTTCAAAGTCTACTCTAAAAGTTTTTATGTTGTTCGCTATGGAAGAGCTACATTTGTGAACTTCTAATTTTCCATAGACTTCAAGAGGAAAAACTGGGAGTACAGCAATCATTTTTCCCTTCTGAAAATTTCAGAAGAAAAAGATGGATTCAAACCTCTGCAGTTACTAACAACACACCCACTGCCAAGACTCTCGGTGGAAGGCCTGGTACACAGTAGCACTAGCAACCTGCTAAGCCTAAAACCATTGGAGAAAAGCAGCCAAAAAATGACCATTTTTGTCTGACTGCCAGGATTATTCCAAGAACAAGATGTTTCCAGGAATGAACCTTTGCTGGAAAACAGAAAGAGCATAAAGTGCAGGCAGGATGCTGAGCTAATGTGGATGGCTGGCTTTGTTTTGAGAAGCCAGAAAAATCTGCCCCTGCTCATGTTGTGACCATACACCAAAGAAAGCGGTCTTCATGTGTGAAGAAATGAACATCTTCTTCATGTATTTACTTCAATGCTTGGTGAAGAGATGGAGAGATTGTAGGTACCTGTATAAACACAGAAGCTTTCTAAACTCCTGTCAACTGGAGAAACCATTTTTTAAAGTAAGTTAGTCCCCCCTTATCTTCAACTCACAGGTTTTAAGCTTTTTTTTTAAAGTTGTAACAATTTCTGTTTGATTTTAATTATCTCAGATCTAAAGCAAGGATGGTTTTTGACACACGAGAGTATTCAGAACTTTTGGCAGTGATGGGAAGATGATAAAGTAAAGCTTTTGAATGTCTGGATGAAACACTCAGACCTGCCAAAAGATTCCTTTGGGAGATGGAGGATGGTGGAGGAAGAGTGATCTTCAGGCTTTTCTCCGTCTGTCATTGTGGCTGAGTGACAGACGAGCACCTTGCACCAGTGAGCCGATGCCTGCGCGACAGCCACCTCACATCCCTCTGCATGGGGCAGCCACCCTGGGCTCTGAAGCGTGGAGGGGACACCAGGCCCAGCCAAGCCATGGTCCCCTAACTAGCACAGCCCTGTCCTCGCAGAAGGATTAAAAGACCTTTTATATTTGGATTACCCAAAACACAATCATCCTACAGCCTGCCTCAGCCAAGCCATTTGCTTTCATGAGAAAATGAGGCCCACATACCTATATTTTGCTTGAAAATGGCTGGAACAAAGACTGACTTTGAGGGAAGGCACACTGAGGAAAGGCATGGGGAGTGCTATTAGATATTTTGAATCATACTTGCATTGCTTTGTTTTGCCTTTTTTTTTCCCCCAGATTCTCAAAATTTTCTGATGCTTCTACTTTATCTGTTAAGTAAGCACAGGCACAGATGGTGCTTAAAGCTCTTGCCAGCTTAGCTATGTTGTAAGAAATGCAAAATTAATCACTTAGCCTGTGCAAGAAAAAGCAAGTGACTTGGCAATTAGACTGGCAAAATAATTCTTTGCCCTCTGTTAGACCATATACTACCAATAGACTATTTTCCTTATGTACTACTGTTATAAACTATGCTGGTAAAGAAATACTTCAACTGCTACAAACTACCTCTGTAAGAGGCTCTGCCACTCAACAAATGACACCTTCCTAATGAAAGCAAGGAGCTGTCACTCTGCAAGGATATTCGAGGTACCTAATTTTTAAGATCTTTAAAAAGTACGTCAGCCATAGGCTTGATCTTTCAATATTTTGCACGAGTCGATTCCCTGAAAGTAGAGGTTTGTTGTTAAAGATGGTTGTCAAGCTGTAAGCTGATCTGGAATTCTTTTAATAAAGTGCCTATTATTTGCAGAAAACTGCTGAGTAAAGCTGTTCATTTATATAATGCCACCCTATATTTAAAAATACCATAATAATGTAGAGTTAGGCACACATTTAACAGTGAGATCTTGCAAAAGACATGCACCAGTCAAACTCAAGCGCGCAGTACTGGTACCAGTTATACTCCACTTGTATGTGTGGCTGCTAGAACTGAAATCCCAGTGCAGTCAAAGGTAACTGCCTGCAATTTGCAGGTAATATTCTCCAACCCTAAGTAATTTCACATGTCCTGAAGAACAGCAAGATCCAGCGTTACTGTCTGAGGTTAAGAGTCTCAAAGGCTTCACACTGGGAAATTGTCTTCCCGAGTTTCAGCCAACTGAAAATGTCCAGATACAAACTCCTTCCAGCTGAACTTGACGTCTCCAGCACAAACTCCTCAACTGGGTCAGTTGTCTTCTGCTTATACAAACCTCATGTCTGGAAGCTGACCTCACTTGTATGACCTAAAGAGAAAGGTATTCTGGAAAAAAACTGCTGCTATGATTTTCTTGCATGTGTTCCAGCCTGGAGTTCTGAAATCACGGGCTAAATCCCAGCCATTACCACTGTCAGGAAAACCCAGAAAACCACTGCCTATGTGAAAATTCCTATATTCTTTCCCACACTGCTCACCAAACAGTTACTAGCAGACACTAATTACACTTGTGTTGGGATGCAAAACTGCATTTCACAAAAGCAATTGTGGTGGGTTGAGCCTGGCTGGGGGCCAGGTGCCCACCAGAGCCGCTCTCTCACTCCCCTCACTCACCAAACAGGGGAGAAAAGGCATAACGAAATGCTTGCAGGTCGAGATAAGGACAGGGAGAGATCACTCACTAATTATCATCACGAGCAAAACAGACCGAACTTAGAGAGGGAATTCATCTAATTTATTACTAGGCAAAACAGAGTAGAGGAATGAGAAATAAAATCAACTCTTAAAACACTTCCCCCCACCCCTCCCATCTTCCCGGGCTCAACTTCACTCCCGGCTTCAACCTTCCCCCCCCTCAGCGGCACAGGGGGACGGGGAGTGGGGGTTACGGTCAGTTCATCTCACGGTGTTTCTGCTGCTTCTTCATCCTCAGGGGGAGGACTCCTCTCATCGTTCCCCTGCTCCAGCATGGAGTCCCTCTCATGGGGTGCAGACCTTCAGGAGCAAACTGCTCCAGCGTGGGGTCCCCCACGGGGTCACAAGTCCTGCCAGCAAACCTGCCCTGGCGTGGGCTCCCCTCTCCACGGGTCCACCGGTCCGGCCTGGAACTTGCTCCAGCGTGGGCTTCCCACGGGCCGCAGCCTCCTTCAGGTGCCTCCACCTGCTCCGGCGTGGGGTCCTCCACGGGCTGCAGGTGGAATCGCTACACCCCCTCATCCTTCCTCCATGGGCTGCAGGGGGACAGCCTGCTTCACCATGGCCTTCACCACGGGCTGCAGGGGGATCTCTGCTCCGGAGCCTGGAGCTCCTCCTCCCCCTCCTTCTGCACTGACCTTGGTGTCTGCAGAGTTTCTTACATCTTCTCACTCCTCTCTCCGGCTGCAAAAGCTCTCTCTCTCTAAGTGTTTTTTCTACTTCTTAAATATGTTATCACAGAGGCGCTGATTGGCTTGGCCTTGGCCAGCGGCGGGCCCGTCTTAGAGCCGGCTGGCATTGGCTCTGTCAGACACAGGGGAAGCTTCTAGCAGCTTCTCACAGAAGCCACCCCTGTAGCCCCCCCGCTACCAAAACCTTGCCACGCAAACCCAACACAGCAATACAAACAGAAACTGGTAAAATCAAGAGATAGGGAAAATCATGGCTTTAGGAGGAAAATAAAAGCCTAGGAATGCTCTTATTCTAAATGTCCCCTTGCCAGGAGTTAAAGGCCTTAAAAAAACCCCAAAACAAACAAAAGAAACCTTGAGAAGAAAAACAACTGATTCCAGGGGACAACAAATGAAAAAAAGAAAAAAAAAGGAAAATGGTGCAAAAGTTACAAGCTAGAAAATGGATCCATAGAGGACTGAAGTGAGACACCAAGCAGAGCACCCTGAGAGCACCCATGACTCCTTGAAGCTGTGCAGAGAGGCAGTGACCACCACTCAGGAGTGCTCTGCACAGGGACGTGAGAGGACAAGGTGTAAGCACAGGCCCACAGCCACCAAGGTGCCCCATGCAGCTTCCTTCTCCTGGTGGCACACGTGACCAGCCTGGCCAGGACCAGAAGGAGGCTGATGAGGAGCTCCTGTGATGCTGCTCCTGCCAGATGTTGGCTCCTTGTATCCCTTACACCAGGATGAGGAAGCTTTTTTGTCATTAAAGGCCCAAATGTCCCTTCAAACCCTTTGGCAGGCCATACAGTGGCCCTTCTGCCCTGGTGTTATCCCAGGAGAACCCACTGCTGTGGTGTCATCCCATTAACTCCATGGTGTGGCTGTATGAAACGGTAGGACAGGCCTCCTGTTTTCCTGCTCTGAGTTGGAAAAAGCTGTCTGGGAAGAACTGGAAGAGGCAGATGCAAAGTTAAAGGCTTTCTTTTCCTACCCCCTACCCCATCTGATTTTGAGAGTGAATATCAGCACTGTTTTATTACCTTGATGGCAATGCAGATCTGCCTTTGAATATGAACTCTTCAGTAGCATACGAACTCTGACAATGTAATGCTGAGGCCAGAGAACACCCTTCGAATTTAAACCCTTTGTATTTAATAGAAAACTGTTAAAAAACCCTATTTGCATGGCTATTTAAAGCAAGCCTATTAAGTTGGACTTAATAGTGATGTGCAGAAACAATATAACTCACAGATTTCAGGTTATAGGGAAATAACCTTGTCTTCCTCATAATGAGTCATATCATATAATAGTGATATAACTCATTTGGGTGACACAGCAATCAAAACCAAGAGTGCTGCACTCCTTTGCCATTGCAGGTGTTGTGCTGTATATGCAAATTGTGCTTACAGGGTTCGGCCTGTAAGCCAACCCGAAAAAGCCTTTAAAATGATCAGTTTGTTTTTCTGCAGGCATTCCATATATCCAGCTACATACATGCAGTCAATCAGGTAGCCATTCCCATAAAATACATGAACAACAGAATTCAGAAATACAGCTCTCATGAAAGGCTTCAGACAAACCAAACAGGTGAACAAAAGCTCAGCAAGACCCTCTTTGGCCTGATAACTCTCTTCATAGATAAGCAGGCTTTTGTTTAGGTTCTTGGCATTTTCCAAGGCAATAAAAGGGATCTAATATATAGGAAATCTAGAAGCTGGAGTTTTATTTCTTTTTTTAAACATTTTTTAAAGCATTCCAAAGCATTGACTGGGAAAGAATGGAAACACAGCTATGCAAAAAATCCCTTCATTGTAGAAAAACATTACGTTCCAGTGTTGCAAACACATCATTGTATTAAACAATAGTGTCAAATTCACCAGCTAGAGCAAGCATTTGTAAAGTATTCGGGGAAACTTCAGTGAAAGAAAAACATAAGATGTACAAGACCTAGGGCACCTCTCTTAAATTACTTCTGAGATCTGTAAAAATTACGCTGTTAACAGATTTTGTTGTTGTTGTTGTTGTAGCTGGGATTTCGCAGATTGTATCCACTCTCCTCAGAAGTCTCAGCTGGTTTTAAGCTAATGATGTGCTTATTTTTGATGAACAGTAGGGGAAACTTCTAACCAGCAGCATTACTTGGCTTCTTTTCTTTTGTGCTGGTTGTATGACTGTGGACAAACGAGCTATTCAAAGTCAGCTCTAGTATGGATTCCACATACAGATTCCAGTGGAGTAGCAAAGGCTTTATAACAAATCCTGCAACATCCTATACAAAAGTTGAGAAGGTAAATAAAGCTAGCATTGTAGTCTAATGGAAAAAGAGCACGTGCTGAGTCTGCCACTGTCAGGCAAAACAGGTCCAGAAATTCCGTTCCTTTCCTCCACATATATAGTAAATTAGCTAATCCATAAAATGGAAGGATTTGGAAGTCTTGAATGGCAGAAAACCACGTTGGTAAGCAAAAAAATGGCATATGCCTCAGTGTGAGGGTCTCACACACAATTCTTCATGAACTCTGGAATCTGAATCCTCAGAACAGGATGCTTTTCCTGGAAATTGTTGTTTTGGTTCCAGTTTGGGCAGCAGCTGTCCTTCAGCTTTGGCAGTTCAGCTAGTGCTGCTGAGCAGGGGAGATATCCTGGCAGAGGAGGGGACACCCTCCAGAAGACAGATGAAGCAGAGTGCTGGGGGAGCCTCCACAATAACCCAGAACTTCAGCATTGCCCATGTTGTACATTACAGCCCATCGCAAAGGCCATGTAGATTCTCCTGCTGAGTCACATCTTGCAGGTGAGACCATTCTAGAAAACAGAATGTGTAAACACTTAAATGTACAAAGAGAGGTGAAAATCCTTCCCTGCCTCAAGGTATCACTCCTGGTCACAGGCAGTTGGTGGGAGCTTTGCTAAATGAGTGCTTCCACACATCCTCGAGCAAGTCAGGTAAGCTACCATTTCTCATTTCCTCATCTATATACTGGCATAATAATACATTAATTAGTAGTATAACAGTCTTTCCTTGCTTACAGGGTTGTTACATGATCCAACATAGCGCAATTCTGTCATAGTATAATGATGACTGAATATGCCTGAATTTTGACTTAAAATGGCTTAATTATTTTCAAGATCTGGCCAGGTTTTGATGAGCTATAAAGTACCAAGCACTTCAGCATTTCTGGGCGTTATGTGAATGACTTGTTTTGGGCTTCAAATTCTCATCTTTGTCTTCCCGAGATAGTGTAAAGCAGTCAGAAAGTCCTCTGGAAGAGGCAGCAAAACATTCACCTTGTTACAGATAAACCCTCCTACAAAATTAAGCTGGTTGCAGTACCCTTACTATCCACCTTCTACCTATCACAGAGCAAGGAATTTGAGATAAAATATATGCCACGGTTTCACAGCCTCTTCCAGATCCAGAGCTGCCCAGGTACCGTTATAAGCCTGTGGTTCCACGGGTCTTTTTGTTTTAGTAGTGATGCAAACATAAGCACTTCATCCCACTTCTTCCATTTCTGGTGCTAGTTTCCAGTCCCCATAGAAAATTTCAGATTGGCAGACATAACTGATGGGACCGTATCATTGCGGGAATGAGCACCCAGGAAATGGAGGCAGCTGCCTGCACCAGCACAAGTCACCAGGAGAAATGTCCTTGGAACCACAGCCTAAAGGATGACAAGATCTTTCTTCCATACCTTTTTCAGCTACAATGAGCAGCATGGAAGCACTGACACGCCTTGCTTCCCTCTCTGCCTGACCACTTCTCTTCTTTCCCTTTCCTTCTCTCCTGCCTGTATCCAGAAAGAGTATGTTTAAATGCAATGAGAATTTAAAACCCGTAAGAACACAGGTGTACACAAGCATCTTTTTTTTTTTAGCAGATGCCACATCTATAAAGAAAGAAAAGGTGAAAATTGGACTAGGTCCCATCCAAAATTTCCATTCCAGTGGAGCTACACTGGTTTGATTCAGAATTTAAGAAAATGTACAATTTAAATTTCTCTGTTCAGGTAATTCTGCCTTGCAACTGCATTTCAAAACTTTTCTGGAAATAAAATTATTATCCAGCATATATTTGATTGGTGAAATAATGCTAATTCCCATCTCATTCTCTTATGTTGTTGAACAATGGCTCTTTTGTCTGATATTAGGATATTTAAGGGAGCTCATATATTAAGAGAAAGCTATCAAAAACTGCGATAAGAGTTACGTAATGCAGATCTACTTCACTAGCACCAGATCACAGACAATGTAAATGTACAGCTAAACCAGGCCTGCAGATTTCTGAGAGCAAAGTGAGGTGCCTACATTTGGTCTCCAGCTTGTAGAAGCTCACTGGATAGGTTTGCCTTGGTTCTTCAAATGAAAAGCTTCTCCTGCTTCCTAAAGTCACATCTGAATGATACATTTGAATGGGAACCCATTTCAGCCTATCTATCTATCTCCTCTACTTTGTGAGATCCAGCATTTACTAGTGCTATTTGGCATCATTAGCAACTCCTTTGTGTATCACAAAACCTCTGGAAATCAGTGCAGGAGTAGTTCTAGTCCAAGACTTCAAAGCGAGGCCATAGTGACACATAGGGAAAGCATACACAAAGATAAACAGGTATGAGTAAATACAGGAATACACTTTAGTTTTCTAATATTCCACTGCATGCACAGGAGTGGGCAGATCTATTTATTAACTAATTGGGATGAACTAACATGGATGTTCCTGGGTCTACTTTAACAGTAGTCTCAATTTCACTGTACATAGAGGCAGAAAAAGGTCGCAAGGTACAACTGTCATTTATTTGTCATGGAATAAAGGTCTGGAGAACAGAACAGCAAGATGTAGATTGCCCGAACATTACAAGCAGTGAGGGGCTGGATTCACTGAAGCTGGCCCAAGGAAGCACAAACATTACTTGTTCGACCAGCAAAGCCTCTGCCAGCCCAAGAGACTTTCAGGTCTGAAACTGCTGAGCTTGCTCCTGCTATCTTGATTGCGTATGGCCCCATTAGGGGTATATGGTTTCTTGGGCAGTTCTAGGGGAGATAAATGGACCGTTCATTTTTGCTTTTTTTCCTTGCAAACCTGTTCCCTCGAGTGGCTCTGGCCACTGCCACTGGTTTCCTGAATCCTCTGCTCTTCAGCAGAGGGGGGTTATAGCTGGTGTACAGTTTCACAACTTCTGAGTAATTTCTAATCTCCTCCTCTTGAGCTGGAAAGGAAGATATTAGGAAGGTGGGCTCTCTCTGCCTCTGAGGAACTTGGGGAAGGATTTACACCTATGGAAACCTCCACCTGTAATGCCGCCATCACTGAGGACCTCTGAAGTTAAAACCCCAAATTACTACAGTTTGGGCTAAAGCAGCGATGCTAACACGACCAGCTGCACACTGGTATGTTTTTGCCATGACAGGCAGAGAGGAATGGATGTTCTACTCATTGATCCAGTACAGTGGGTCTGACTGCTTCGGAAAACAGCTCCAAACCCTGCCTTTTCTGCCACGTCCAGGTTGTGCTCTCCCATATTAAAAGCCACCACAACGAACCTTCCAAAGCAGTGGCGTGCAATATTGTGCCTCTTACACAACCTAGACGGTTTGAATATGAAAAGTGAGAAGCTGCTGGCACCACTGCCTTTGTATCAGAGGAGAAAAGGGAGTTAGAGGATTTTCTGAAGGGCAAGGAGTTGCGTGGCAACATGCAGCATGTTACCTGTAAACAAAAGCAATTAGTGGCAGGGGCAGGCACCAGGCCCTGTGGCATGGGGACAAAAACAGAGAACAGGGACAATAGCAGGAAGCCAGAACACTCCATGCAGCACAAAAGGAGTAAAAAAACAGACATACATCAAGTACCTCTATGGATTTGCTTTCTGAGAACGTGAAGCAAAGGGAAATGCTTTGATGTTCAGCTTTCTGGATCACTAAAAGGGTCCTGGGAGTCATTGTAATTGTTATCCCCAT
The DNA here is from genome assembly GCF_028858705.1 of Grus americana. Classification (NCBI taxonomy): domain Eukaryota; kingdom Metazoa; phylum Chordata; class Aves; order Gruiformes; family Gruidae; genus Grus; species Grus americana. The sequence goes on from NC_072855.1 coordinate 26,115,154, forward strand.
GTTCCACCCAAACAATTAATGCTCTGCCTTCTCTTCATGTTAGGAAGGCGTGGTTTGCTAGTTTTGTGGCAAAAAAATGAGAAGGCATGTCAATACAAATGATGGACAAGAAGTGCAGCTGAAAGTTCAGTAGAGATTGTTGTTAGGTGCATTTTAAGGTTCTGCTTAATAACAAGTGGTATTTCAATAACTCCTACTATACTAGCAAAGGCTTTACCCTCATGAATATGTGCATGCATGTCTGTCTGTCATGATTTAAGGAATGCGTAAGCAGTTTTAATGGTTTTCAAGGACATGTCTATATTTTTGACAAAGCCAGCATTGTACTGCTCATAATGTCAGAGCAAAAGCACAAGTGCAAAAGGTTATGAGGCCAGATCATGAAATTACCTTTCTTGGTTAGCAACTTGGGTACCCACCTTAACACAATTAAAAAAAAAATTGGTAGCAGGGATTTTAATTGTGGTTGTTACTTTGAAAACATTAATGTGTGACTCGGCTTGAGAAGTCTGAAGAATAATAACTTTGCTCTTAAGAAAAACTTGAAAAATGAGCTCAGGTACAGTCCAGATTGGTTATGATTCCCCAAGAGTAATGTTACAAATAAAAATAACCCCAAGCCCAAATATATTATTAATTACCTATCAGGGAGCTAAAGGGCACAACGTAAATGAAGATAATGAAAAACTGTAGTAAATACACAGTAGTAATTTATCATTTTCAGGGAGCAAAAAAGGATTAGGGATTCTCTACCATTGAGTAGACCATTGTATAGAGATACTCCATTAAAATACACTAATCTTTCTTATTCTAGCAAGAAATTCCAGAATAAGACTCCACTCCAGATGGAGATACCCATTCACTACAAGAATCTGTGTCAAAACAAAACACTTTCGCTATTCTTTCACTCAGTATTAAAATGAAGCAGTTCTGGTTTGTTAGATCTACCCAGTTTATTACAAGCTTGGGAAATATAACAACAGATATACATTTGAGGCAACATTTCTTCAGAAATTTGATGCAGTTGACTGTAAATTCTCCCACTCCAACTCTAGCATGAAAAGACACAGGGATTATTTCCTTAATAACGTTATCCACCAACAACGATAATTTAAAATGTTAGTCCATGAACATATATTTTATTGCCTTTAATTTGTGAAATTGAGCTAGAATCAAGCCAAACTCAGAGATTATCTGACATTTGATGATACATTTCTTTTCTTTTAAAATCAAACACCATATTATACTTATTTATATCTACTTATATTTTTATTAACCCTGAAGAAAAATTGCTTTCTGTTTGCATCCACATCTATTTTATATAATTAGAACACCAGTGATGAAAATATTTGTCCAAGCCCTAGACACATTTAGAGAGCAAATTTGGGATCCTTATTCTTGATTAGAATCTAATAAATAATTACGTTACAGAGATGGATGATTACTGATTGCAGACCTTTCAAACCTACATATAGTAAAGCTAAATCCAAGGAGCAGGATCACTGCTCTTAATAGATGCTAAAGCATTGTCTGTAATGTTTTAAGTGGAAGCCTGGAGCTGTACTCAAATGAAGACACAACTTATACCACCTTTCAGGCTGTAGATAAGGTGGTAGTTGAAAAAATACAAGTGATGAAAGGGGAAGGAAAATCACTTTCTTTGTAGTCTGAACAGAGTGGCAGATAAGTTTTGTTTCAGGAGTGAGTAAACAAAGGAAGGGCTCCCAGAAAAATGGGTGTGAGGAAGATAATGGTGCACATTCATCCCTGGGTCTCAACTGGACTTTGAAGTAGGACAGAATGCCTGCATTTCCTGATGGCACATTATTCCAGGCAGAGAACCTGGAAAAAGTCAAGTTGCTTTGACTTTAAAAAAGTGCAGATACAAAGTGATCAGAAGCAGTGCAATTCCTTCCCAACAGTATCAAATGTAGATCCACTTTTTTTCCTTCCCATTTTCAAATGCCTGCATTTCAATGCTCAGCCTGTGTGTGAGCATGCAGTTATCAGGGTGCAGCTGCGCCAGATCTATGCCTCAAGCTCCACCTTTCTGTTTCTAGCCTAAGATTTTTCCTTGAAGGTTATCAGAAAAGTAATGAAGGAAAGATGCCAAAACCACTGGATCTTCAGTTTCCTACTTAAACACAAATATCCACAACAATTTCACAATATTTTATATTCATCAGGATCTTAGGCAGGCAGATGCAGGGGATTACCTTGAAACCCCCCAGCATGGCACATGTGCAGCCACAGACTCCTTACATCATCTCCTCGTACAAAAGCATGGTGACCCTGCCTGGTGAGGCAGAGACTGCCCAGCCTCTTATTTTCTTCCTTTTCAGTTCAAGACTTTCACGGCTTCATAGGGACTGCTCCCAGCCTGGCTCCTCTGTGGTTACCCCCTGTGACTGTGTCCCATTTCCACCTGATCATGTAGCTCTAAACAAATCAACATGTTCACAGTGCTAAAAGTTCACCCTTTTGATTAAATGAAGCAGAGGATCTGACATTATTGCCTAGTCTGGCACAGAAAGCTTCCAGAAAAAGCTCTGGCTTTGCCTCACCCACTCTTTGAAAAGATTTCTCTGCCCCAATCTGACTGAAACAATTCCTGGCAGTGACAACTCTGTGTGTGGCAAGACTCACATAAATTTATCCCCGGCGAAGTGGTTGCTAATGCATTCTTTGACCATGTGGTGAAGTGGGCAGATAAGACAAACTTCATTTCAGTAAAATTCTGCTATTTTTTAATCTGGATTTAGGATCATGTCAGGCTAATCTAACCAGTAGACAGAAGAGCAGAAGGAGAGTATGGCTGGAAATTAATATATTTGCAAACTGTCACATTGACTCTCATGACCATGGCCCCGGAGCTTTGAGGATGTGTTGAGCAAACCACCTGAAAAAGCCTATTTCAGAGGCAGGGCCAGCTGTGAAGTTCTGGATTCATATCTAAACCCAAACTTCACTAAAGTATAGATTTGGGTATTTTCTACCTGGCCTGGAGGCTGCTTCTGCCCTACAGTTTAGATGCACACCTAATGAAGGAGGTCGTAGTGTAACAGCCTGTCCCAGAATGGAAAGCTCTACCAGAGCTGCATAGGTAGCATGTTTATAAAAGGCATTAAGGCAAAAAACATATTATAAGTATCCAGTTATAGTGGGCCCCAAACCAATTTATATTTATTCCTTGTACATGAATGCCAAATGCTTTTAGGATTGGCCAGTTATTTTCCTGTTTATTATGGTGCCCAGCTTGGTGAATGAAAGATAGTATGTCTTTGTCTAACAAATGCTTAATGAGAGAGGGAAAAACGATCACTGTGACACTGCACAGTTTGAGAGCAATGGAGACCAAAGATAACAAAACTAGCCAGCAAAACCTAACCAGAGGGAAGTTATTGGATAAACTTGATAAGAATAAGGCCCGCATCCTACAAAGAGTTTTGCTCTGGCTTCACTTAAAGCACGTAAGTCTATTTGCTGCCGTTGTTCCCTGGGTCTACTTGCATTCCTACTACCCCAAAAGTACAAAAGTGTTCGTGGACACAAAGATAGGAATGAAATCACCACCACCACCACACCCCCCTCCGACAACTTACCATGGGATCTAATCCTGACAGAGTACTATGGTAAGATAAATGAACAGTAAGAAACAAACTTCCATGAAAAACAGCAAGGGTATAGACCAAGATACGACAGTAGGATGAATACATTTTAGTAATGAAATAGCCCAATATGCAGGCAAGGTAGGGGGAACATTGTATGCTGAATAGATGTATAAACTTTCTGTAATCCATAGTTAATATCTATTATCATGCATAGTCAATGAATTCAGGCTGCCATTTTAATTTCCTTTGCTTATGTCACACTATTCCATTTGTTTAAAAATACTACAATAAATAATTCAAACCGAAACAAACCTATACCTTCTCTTTCAACCATATTCACGTCTCTTCTAGCTGGACTGCACAGCTGTCATGTACGCAGTTGCTAATGACTGACAGCCAAAACAAAAAAAATCTAGTATTGATGAGCACCCAACATCAAGGAAAACACTGCCTAATTACATGGCAGACCTTTTACTCCTGCAAAACTAAGACTAAATCAGTAGATAGTAAATTAGTCTCTCATAAATGTCTTACATTTGACCTGTTGTACGGTAGCATAGACAAAGGGGAATTTGCCTTACTAATGATCACAGGTATTTTTCTTTAAGATTTTGACAGAAATTGGCTGCATTGTTCCTACAACTCCCCTTGCTGGACGAGTGGTAGAGATGCAGGGAAAAAAGGTAGAAAGTCACTCCTTGCTCTCTGCGCTGTAAGCAATTGCCAAGAACAGTCATTTTCCCGAGCTGAATGAAACCTTTCATCATTTAATAAAGGGAAATGTCTGAAAATATCTGCAGCCATAATGCAGAACTAAAATAGCACGGTTATATGCCACCAGTCCTTATGGAAGAAAAAATGTTGCCTTCTGGCTTGCCTGCTTGTTAAATACTCTGAGATGATCCTATAGCGAGAAAAAAACACCAAAATGCACTGATAATTACAGTGTTTTACACATTAGTCAGTACCAGCCCAGACATTTAGTTTCACAGCTCTAGATGACTAGTTGAAAAACAACTCAGAAGTCAGCATCCATATTACAGCTCTTGACCTCACAATAATGCTACCATGATCAGTGAGACCCCGAATGTTGACCCTTTTACCCAGTTAGCTCTTTGAATCTAGTTAAATTTCAGTTCATGACCCTCATTGAGGAAGAAACAATGTCTCAGAAGTTTGCTTCTCAATTAGCATTGTGATTTTTGCTCTATTTCAGAAATAGCAGACCCATGGGCTTTTTTTTTTATATTTAAAATGTTCTTAATGGAAAGATGGTGAAAAGTGCTGAGCTGCCAGTCCTGAAGGCTGGCATGTACGATTTACCCAAAGGAAAAAAGCATCCATGACCTAGCCTTAGCTTTATCATACTACATCACAAAACCTTCAGTAAATTAGTTTTTCCTTTGGAAAACTGCATTTAAAGCTACTGATGCAGGAATTCTAAACTGCTGCCATTAGTTCAGGTCTCCCTCTATCTTGGTATGTTTTCCTGAGGTGTTCAAATACGTAGAGACCCTCTGCACGCCTGATAGTTTGAAGTCCTCACATAAGCACTCTTTCTGTGGCAGAGCTTGCAACGCTTTCTTCCTCCAGTATAGTCAGGCTAGAGAACATTATCTTCTTTACCAGGATGCTGCTGGTGCATGATGAGTTTCTCTGCAGTCAGTGGTATCTTTTGGCCTATATTTGCCCCTTTCGTCTTCAGAGGTCTATAAAATCTAATTTAAAAATCTAATTAAAATGGCTTCTCTGCTGCTGTAAAGCTGGGCATATTCATCCCACCAGAGGCACAGAAGAAAGGCTATATAATGCTAACTATATTATTTTTCTGCTGGTTTTGTTGTATTTATTAACCACTCAGCAATTTAATGTTTTGATATATTTCTGCGATTTAAATAGAAAATGTATCTGTAAAACTATAAGGGGGGTGCATTTTCTAAATTTAATGTTAAAATGTTTCATATCCAGCAAGTTGAGGAATACTTTAATGAAATGATGAGTCTTTCACTTTACTTTAAATAAGACCAAGCTCTATGTACACTTTTGTTAAAAGCCCCCAGTGAAAGACATGGTAGAAATCAGACACAAAATATTCACAGAAAAAAATGCCAGTTTACAATGCTATGGCTCCCAGCTGTATGCTACCTTCTCTGAATGTGTGCCTCTCTCAGTCCCACTGATGGAAAAGAATATATGAACATTTTCTATGGTCCATGGAAAACCCTGCAGCTTAGCTTGAACCGCCTCGCACAACAGCTTAAATGAAGCCATTGGACTTTGCACTGACGTGGCTGAAGAGTGTTCGCGTGTGCCATTCCACCAGTGATATCTGGCAGAGAAGCGATAACAAATCCCAGGGTGAGAGGCGTGGTAAGAAGGCATTAGCTTTAACTCACTGGTTAAATGAAAGTATGTCTAAACTTAGCTTTACTTTTGTGATGGACATATGTGATGTGCCCCTACCAACTATTGGTTATATAGGAGAATGAGATAAATGGAGAAGCAAGGGCAAGACAAATGAGGCTGTACACCACTTCTCATTTGTCCTGGGTGCTAGTAAAGAAATACTGAACTTTGCCCTAAAGTGAGCTGGTAACACGTAGAGTCAACAAGGCAGATGGGTGAGGACATCTCTCATGCAACGATGGCGTCTCAGCCTAGCTTAGAATTTGAAAATGCAGTGAGGACCTGCAGTGTCATACTTCCAAACCATACACATCACATACCCAGAAACACCTTTATATTATTGCACACGGGTTTACATACAATGCAAGCAGTGACCCCGGTGCCTTTGTGCCATGTCTTTCGTTGTTCACCAGTCTTCCCTGCAGGGCCAGAGTAAGGCAAAAAACCCAGAGCAACACCATAGGGAGACTTGAAATGCCAGTTACCTGCCCACAGTGGAGCTGGTTTGGAAGTGAAGAGGGAATGGCTATCCCAGCACAAGCCCAGGCCTCTTGCTAAGGCAGAGCCTCCCAGACCGGTGTGCCAGGACTTGGCCGGGAGGTGGCAATGGAGAACTGGAGACCATGCATGCTCCTGAGGACAGGACAGAGCTTTCCTTGCGTGGATGACAGCTCTCAGTCTGCATCCAAGCTGACTACAACTCCTGCATACTCAAGTGTATGTAGAGTGATTTATTCTTTGCATTTTGTGATGCATCATGCTGTAGATGACAACGTTTTTTCCCCAGATTAACAACAGTCTGATTGAACTAGTTAACACTGAGTACTTAGCTACACAGCGGTCTCTTTAATACCTGAGGAGTTTTCTGAACCAGCTAATGATGCTGCTCCATTTGATTAGAGGCGGTATTTTTTCACAGCAATTGAAGTGATGGCAATGGATCAGAAATCCAGAACAAAAGCAGATTGGCATGTGGGGCTTGGAGAGGCTCTGATTAAATCCAGCTAGGTTAGAGATAAGCTTCATGATTTTTATCATATTTAAACATTATGTTCCAAACATGAAAAAGCTGGATCTACAATTTTCAGTGTGGGGCTGAATCCAAACACTACACCAGGAATCACAACAGTAATTCAGCGGCAGATGAAGTTTGAGCTCTGGACTTCACAAGTTGACCCTAACTCCACTTTAACAATGTGCTGTGTCTCCAGTCACAGTTTCTTAACAGTGAGTGAGATCTTACCAAAGTGTATGCTTTTCTGTTCTCAGAGATCACAACTGTCACTCATTCCTTTGATCCAAGATTTTCAAAGAGATGGGGAAATTTTCTTATTTGACTCCAGGGCTTGGATTCCAACAGGGAGAGATATAAAGACAGAATAAGGAGAATTTGGATATGTAGTGTTAATGCAATCAGATAACTGAGCTGTCTGATCAAACATTGCCAAATTGACCGTGCCATCTATTGAATTCATAAACATCTTTTGTGTAATAAAGTTAATGTAACATTATAGAATTTTATTGTCATGTTTAATTAAAAAAAAAATCTGTATTATTCCATAAAGTTCAGTTTGGGAATATTGTTTTTCCTCTGGAATTTCTTTTTATGCTGAGAAATAGCAGGCAGTACAGTTCCATTTACAAATGCTGCAATTGAAGTATCGGGATGTAAGTGTGACCAGAGTTCTGCAAGGTAAGCTTAAAGAGTCTGAACACTGCTAGGAAGTATACTAGAAATATAGAAAATTCAGCACTAGAATCAGATCAGGTTTTAACTACTGTTTACTGTTCTCTTGGTTGTAGTAAAATTATAACACAGCTCACTACTAGAAATCTTTTAGATCAGGAAAGTAGCCCCCTACCCCATAGCTGTCTTCACCACACATTCTGTGGGAGCTTCCACATCATGGGGGGTTATTGCTGAGCAGAAGCAGCCAAGCATCAGAGCTAAAATCTGTAAAATAAATATGAGATTTTTGCCATAAGTTTTGAATGTGTTGTTGGTCTTCATGCTGTGAACTTGAAAGACAAACTTGAGAGACTAAACCTGGAAGGTTTCTCAGAGTAACTTGACACCTGTTTAGGAGTCAAGGTTCAGGTTCATCACTGGTGTATCACTGAAATTAACATAATTATAATTATTTCTCATTTTCACTGGTAGACCTCAAGTCAAAAGTTTTGCTAATTAAGTGGCATGAAACTGCTGGGTGAATATCCTCAGGCAAAAGTAAAATGCTTTTTATTTGTTCTAGCAACCTTTATTAATTTCCCTAACTGTCACTCACCTAAATGAGTAAATTAAGAGAGGATACAATTCCATGTTACAAGGGCATGTTTCATTCAAACCTTTAGCTCATGCAGTTTCAAGTCAAGCTGGGTGAGTTAATGTAGAATTTTGCCTGTCCCAGGGCTTGCTATGATCAGTAATAAACTGCTGAAACCAAGGGGAATTGATCTGAATGAACAAGACAGGGATTTAATAGAAAAGAAAGATTAAATAACTGAGGACTCTTTCTGTAACTTAAATATAAATCTATTTGAGATCTTGGTTGAGAAAAAGGTGCTTAGACTTTCATCCCTTTATTTTCCTTTCATTGATACTTCTACAGATTAAGGGGAATTCAGAAGCACATAGGAAACTGCTGTCAGGAAAAATAAAACCTCCAAATTACTAATAAATACGTGGATATCAAACAATCAGTGTTTCATTCATCTGTTTAACAAGATGAAAACTCAGGGCCCTGCAGTCCTTCTGTTATGATTAATACTATCACTGGAGGTTTTAACAACTGAAAGAATACAGCAGCAACAACCTTCTGCATAATTTTATAACAATGTTATGATATCCTTTGCTGGTGTAATAGAATGAATGCTTCACAAAGAATTTAGTAGATATAAAGCTTTGGAAAAAGGAGATAGATGATAAATGTTAAAATACTCTCAATCTTTTATTTTCTCATTATTTTCTTAGTATTTTCCTGTTAGTTTCCTTGTGGTATTTTGAATAGAAACATTTTTTCTCCTATGAAAAGTATCACATCTAATTCCAATAGTCTCTACGGGAACCCATGTTTGAGATGGATTACTAAGTTGTGAAATGCTAATGTACACAATGTTCTTTGGCTTGAACCAGACCAGCATACAGATGCAGAATCAGTGAAATTTTAAATGGAAGCCTGATGGCTGTTTTGATTTAGGACAGATAAGCACACTGCTATTTCTGTTTGGGAAAGTTTTGCTCAATATGATCACTGCAGTGTGCAACAGCCCTAGCTATTAATGACTTTAACCACTCAGAAAATACAACCTTATCACCAACATCCACTGAGTAACACAAAAAGCAAGTAAGTCATGAAGTCAAGTGCAAGATACACTTAGGCCAGTCCTCAATGAGAACTGTGAGAACTGCATAAATCTTTTAATGCTAACACCACAGGGAAGAAAATTGTGTTCTTCACTCCACGTTGGCCATCCCAATATTGAACTGATGCCTTTGATCTGCATGGGAAGAACCAAAACCTATCAGCAGCTTGTAAAACTAGCTTTCTGAGCTTGTAGCTTGTATGTCTCTGTCTACTTTGACAGTATGATCGCTTACATGAGGCACATGCACTATTCCTCACCTACGAGGCTATTATTAGATGCATGAAATCAGCTGGAAGGCTGTGTTTTCTAAAGCCTACCCTATTTTATAGAATACTTAAACACTGCAGGGTAAAGGCTAGGAAAGAGCCAGACTTTATATCAGGTCAGTGCTGCTCTTCACTCCCTGAAAGAAACTAGGAGTACAAAGAGAGGAAAGTATAGGCACTGTGAGGACAGGCTCCAAGCCTAAGCAGTACTTGTCCTATTATACAACAAAAAGCCAAGTTTGAAAGTCATTGGGGTAAGCAGGTTACCTGTTTCACAGATAACAGGTCTAAAAAAAGGCACTACTCTGAGATGTGTCACAAGGCACCCAGTGCCGTATTCTAATTTCAGGTTATGTCCCAAGCAACATTTAACTCCAGCAAAAGACCAGAGCACAAACTGTGATCCAAAACCACTATGCCTCCTCTTTATCCTCCTAGCTTTGATGAATACTCTTAGGTTGCCTCTGCTTGTTGTGTGAATTAAATTCTTTTAATCTCTGGTTGGGAGAACTGTTTAATTTCTTTTTTTTCAAGAATATGGAAATGCAACTGTGACTTGTCAGGACAAAGAATGTGCCTTTTCATTATCTCTGTTTGCTAGGTATTGGTGAAAACACAATGATCATACTAAAAAAAAACTTGTCGATTCATGTTATTAACAGACTATTTTGTTGTTATTGCTGGAATATTGTGACAAAGTATTCAGAAGGGCAAAATGGACAATTTCATGCAAAGGCACTTATCGAGTGAGCTGCAAATGGTAAAAAGCAATAAATAGGAGCACAGTGTGTTTCTTATTCCTATGACTGCATAATAGATCAAGCAACTTCATCCCCAGCCAATGATTTGATGACGCATATACACTGCGACAGTAGCTGCATTAAAATTGTATTGCTTAAGAAACACTTTTCACAAATCTGTTTCATGTAAAATATATTTGAGAGGGAACTGATTGATCTTGTGAATAGGGCTGAGTTAAGTTAATTCTGAGACTTAAAATGCTTGGTGGCATTCCAAGGAGAGTTACACTCGTGGCTTTCTCTACAATATTCTTATCTGCAGAGCAGTGCCAGAGATTTCTGAAACAGGACTCAGCTTTATCATCAGAGAAGAATATGTACAGGCACTGTGATGAATGCTCTTAATCAGAAAGATGTCCTGTAACAAACGGGTGTATCTTAAATTGCAAAGTCAGCATGTTGACATTCAATTGAGACTTAGCTCTTAGATGAATAATTTTCAGTAGGCAAAGAAAGCAGGAAAATCATGACAAAGATGCTCATTTTCTGCCTTAGTTTATGGTTAACAGCCTGATCCTGTAAAATCTACTGGATGGTAACAGGATTTCTTACAATATGTGCCTATGCTGTTGAGGGTTTGAACCCTGGAAGTATGAATCTCCATCTTTTTAAGCTTTACAGGTTTTTTAATAACACTGCCTAACACATATTGCAAACTTTTAAGAGACACATGAAAATGGCCGTGGCTGAAATGCTTCAAAAGAATGCTGTTAGAAGATAGTGGAGTCACAGGGAAGACTACTGGAATGCACGGCTCATCTGCTAAATCACCCCAAGTCAGGCATGGGTACGCTGTATAAACAGGCAGAGTTGTAAGAGCTGTTTGATCTGGCAGACAGATATTCTTAGTTTTAGAAATAAGGGGCTGGAGCTTTAGTTAGAGATGGAAGGAATCTGAAAACTGGAATTCTCCTCCAGAAAAAGGAAGAAAATTTAACCAAGCTCAGGAGGATTCTTGGGTGTATCATTGATTGTGCTAACAACAAAACTAAACACTCTAACGTAGATGCTTGTGGACATTAGCAGCATGTGTGTTCACTTTGTTTAGACACACAGATATCTTAATGTCTCATTTAGAGTTTACCTTGGCCTTGACATGTGAGACTTACAGAAGAGGCAAGATCAGAGGAGAGACACAGCAGTGAATTTGGGTTTAAGGCAGAACTAACATGCACAGATTTGTGGTCTCTGTAACTGAAACTTTGCCATCACAGTGAGAGGGATATCAGTAACAGAGTGGAAAGCTGGAGTGCGGAAGGGAACATGCCCAACCCCACACCACCAGTCCTCCCATGCAACTCGATACTTACAACTTCCTTGTGAATGGAATGGAAATTATTTGGAACAATTGATGGAATGAACTAAGGATCTCAAAGCTGACACCACTGGTGGATATTACCTGGGCAGAAGCATGGGGCAACAAAGCCTGATCCTGTATCACTGAACTCAGTAAGAGTGTTTAAATTTAGTTCAGTGGAAGCAGGTGGATAGACGGAAGGCTGCTGGGGCCCCAGGAGCCTAAATCTGTCCTGATATCTAGTGTTACCTGTGCAGGGGTGCTGGAGAAGAACAGAGGATCCCACTTCTTTGCATCTGCTAAAGTTGTCCTAGACATTCAGATTGTCTCTGAACCTAAGTTATAGGAGAAAGGAGAAAAACAGAGAGAGAAAGTGTTATGCACCACTTTAGACATGTTCCACAAAAAATGTACTAACACGGCAGGTTATAATTTTATTTGCAACTGCAGTGACATGAACAAATCTTTTGAGCTTCAGTTCGTTATGCGTTTATAGCTTCAGGGCTTTCCATTGTGTATAGATATGCTTACCTTTGTACAAGATGAAAATTAAATGAGTTGTTTATGTCACTAAAACCTGAACATGTTGTCCCTGACAGGTGAAAGAATGTTCTCTCTTACACCTTGCCAAACCACACGACTACTGTTTTTTGGTGTCAAATTATCTGACTGTGCTTTACTTCTCTGTGCTGTATCTCCTTTATCTTCCTGGCAGACATCTTTGCAATTTTATTTGTATATACATAAATCAACACTGTCTTGCACAAAAGGTTTCTATGGAATGTATGCAGCACACTTGTTTTTCTTCATAAACTATAAACACTGGCAACTGAGGTGACTTATATGTTAAATCCTTACATTTGAGCTGCAATTAGCTTATGCAGGGAAATATTTGTACTGGTAATTGTTCTCCTGTTCTTAACTTCAAGGAATAATATTATAAATGTATCTACATTTATTTTAAGAACATCTGAAAGATTTTTTTGTATGGATATATATGTCAAACTTTAGATTTGCTAAACAATATTATTTTGATAATTGTTCGTTTATGCCAACGGGAATTTCTGCCTGAGATGGAAATGTCTATGAAAAGTATTTGTGATTAGAAAATCACTGTTCAATTCTAATATTGGCAGCAATGATTACTATATTAGCTAAAGGTCTTAACCATCAGAAACAAGGAACTCAGCCTTGCATTTTTCTTGGTAAGTAAACAATAGAAATGCATTTACATAACCTATAAAACTGAAGAGGAATGTTTTATTAATACCCTGACTGCTGTGGTTTTACAAAAAAATCTTAATCATACTATTTGAAGACTTGGAAAGCTAAGGTCACGAGTATCGAAAATGTTAATTACTGCTGCAATGATGGCCATTTTACCTTGCTTCTGTGTGACTGGGAGCTGCGCTATACTTTGCTCCTTCTTCTCTGATAGCCTCTGGCTAGAAACTTGGGCTCTGTTTCCTCTGTCTCTTACTCTGACTATCCCTGAAGCAGCTCGCTTTCCTCCAGTTCTTTTCCAAGTCTCTACCCATCTTATTAATAATCCTGTTTTCTACCAGGGCATTTATTAGTGTCAAGCCAATTCCTGTTAGTTGTTCTGTGCTATTCTGAGTTGCAGTCATTGTTCTCCAAGCTGTAAAATAAATGGTCTGAAGAGTGAATGGGGAAAAATTATAACATTCCAGATCAAACCAAACTTGGTTTTTTCCTTATTACAAAGCATAATCCAAGATTTCTCGTAATTGTTATAAGAGAAAATTAAATAAAAGCACAGTTGTTGAGTAAAGAACATAACTGGACAACCCTTCTAGTGAACAGTTGATCATTCTGATGCTATTAGCAATTGTTGGACTCATTTGGCCATTAGCTTTAAAAAAAAAATAAATCCAGAAAAAATAAGTGTCAAAACTTGGTTTTTTGAATGAAGTCCTTACATTTTTGGGTGGATTTGCAAGTAGACTAGAAAAGCAAAGGAGGAAGATTTGTTTTATCACTTTTATTTGCTCAGACATTAGAGTCCAGGAAGTAGTTTGCCTATGGTTAAGTGGTATTTAAGGCTGAACTTACTATACTGCATCCAGATTAACTTCTAACTCTAACCAAAGCCTCTCTGCTCTAGAACTTACATTTCCACTTCTGAAGTAGGAGAGCTGACCCTAACCAGTATACCAATGAATATCTCAGAAATTTATGGCACATGTAACACTTAAATAAGAAGGAATGGCATAAAAGAAAAAAAGATCTCATATGTCTTTCACCACTATAGCTCCCTAAAGACTTTAAAAAGACATGGTACTTGTTAAATGATTTGAAATGTGAAACAAAGACAAAATATTACAGTCACTCTCAGTTTAGAACTACCAGATTTCCGAAAAATTCTGCAATAAAACTTATTCTCAGATTAACTGCAGTTACTCACAGAGCATTTGAAGGAGAGAAAACTGTGAAATCTTTGCTTGGTTACTAACTCCCAGTTACTATATAATAGATGTGTTTACACATTAATTTTGCAACTTGTGTTGGGTCAAATAAAAATGGCATCCTTTCTCATATATTTAGTGTGTCTGAAAGCACTATCAAAACAGAGCAACACAAAGCGTCAGGTGCCATAGCCACCAGGAACAACATGATGCTAAATACAGACATGCCCATTATACATGGCATCCTGGTAGATAATATTAACGACTTATTTACTTTAGGTAAATTATTTACCCATCTTTCATTATGAAGAACCTCACAAGCAAGTAAACTCAAGTTCCTGTGGATGAAATGAGTAATAACGTCTACAAGGTGCTAGACTTGGAGGAAATGAAACTTATATGAACTGATCTCCGAGGTTTTGATATATCTCGTCAGTACCTGCCACTTCATTTGAAAAATCAAATATTTGGTGTTTCTTCATTTCTTCGAGAAATTCAGTGTTTCAGATATCAGTACTGACAATATCAGCAGGTAAGAGGTTTGTGGGCACTAACTGGTTTGGCAGATTTGGGTCTTTTTGCCTTTGCATAATTTATTATACTTGGATTGTAGTTTCAAAATAAGAGGGATAAGAATGAATGTCCTTGCATGGAAGAATAACTGGTGAAAAGATAGGAAGGGAAGTCACTAGTGGAGTTCAGTAGTAGTTCATATTGGGATTTTTTTTGTCCAGCAACAACCTGGAAAGGGAGCAACGAGATGTGATAGTTTGCCCATATATGAAAGTATTCAGAGTAGTGAGGATGAGGGAAGGTGTTAGAAATAAGGTCAGAAAGACCTTGTGAGACTGAGTGAGTGGTCAATAAAATGACACATAAAAATCAGATAAATGACACACATAGGAAAAAAAAAAATCCTGCCTTCAAATATAGGCAGGTGAACTCTGAGCTGGAAGTTGCCACTCAGGAGCAAGATCTCCTTCCCATCACAGACAGTTCCATGAAAGTACCTACTCAGTGCGCTGTACCATCTTTAAGCCACCAAGTTCAGGTTTTACCATATCCAGTCCTTGAGTAGTACTATATATAGTTTAAACCACTAGCTTACATAAAAAAGCCTGATGGCTTCCTAATACTCATCTTGAATGAAACAAATTCATATGCCAAATTTGACATGATTTAGCCTAAGAAACACACTCAAGAATTACAACTTGTGCAGGACGGAAATGAGATTTAACCTTTTATTCTGACTCTTAATGTTCTACTCTAGCTTCCAGGACATGCTAAACTCCATGAAAAAAGAGCACGGAAGAAACAGAATAGTATTTCCTTTTTTGTCCCCTCTCCATGAATCAGTTGAAAGTATCCAGGCTAAAGAGTCTAACTTAAGATACGAAGGAGTTTTAAAGGGGATTTCAGTGAGAGGACAGTAGCTAAAAATGTCAGAGACAAAAAGGAGATGAGATGGTGGTGCTAATATATATATATATATTTTAAAAAAGACAAATAATTCATCAGAAGTAGCACTGCTCCAAACAGTTTTTATGCAGAGGTAACCAGGAGACCGAAGACTGCAATTTAAAAACATGTCTCTCTGCCTAAGCCAGCAAAGTAGTGCTTTACAATGTGGAGTTTAGATTACCAGAAAAAGAGAATTTTTAAATCCTCATAAGCATCTCCCCGGTGGCTCAGCCATGCCCTGCTTCATTATGACTGAAGTTGAAAATTTGTAATGATTTCACATAATCATTGGGCATTTGAATAGGAAAACTGCTCATCGTTCTTAAGTCTTTTTTCAAGTTTCTACTCATATAAATCTGAAGAAATTATTTTGACATTTAAACCATTCAGATACTGTGAATGATATGGTGTCTGAATTTAAAAGCATGCTTTTGATGCATTAGGCACACTCCAGTTTGTACTGGAAGTGCTTAATCCTTTATTTCTCATACAAGAAGAAATCCTATTGCCTTTAAAAGTGCAACTTGATTTTCATCACCTTCCTCTTCAAGCCAATCTGCCAGCTCTGAATTATCTTGTTACTTTCTGGTTCTCAGTGCCAAGACCCAAATATAACTTCAGGAAGAACCTGAATTCATAAAGCCTGGTAAGAAGGCGGCAATTTTTTTCTGATCTTCGGTAGCAAAATAATATTAATCTGAATAATATTCACCTGAAGGTGAAATAATACCTTCACTTTGAAGGTGAAAGAGTAGTACGCAGAAACAAAAATGACATTGGGCAGTAATTTCCAGTCAGGTCTTTTAAAAAGAGCTGCCTTATCTATTTGGGCAAAATGAAATAAACAGCACAAAAAATTCCTTTCCATATATACTGTATCTAATACAGTGTCCTATTGATCCACACAACCTATTAATCATGTATTCCTCCCCTTCATCAGGAAGGATTCAAGATTTGTTTGAACTACTATATGCAAAGTTCACCCAGCCTACTTGGCTTGCTTTGTAATTAATTGCTGCTGTCACAATTGCAGCAGCATTGCTGGAGCATGTAGCAGATCCAAACCAGAAAAGTGTCTTTGAACTATCAGCAAATTAAGGATTGTTTTTAAGTCTCCAAATTTTCTAGTCCTGATGCATGGATTGCATAGAGTTGCAGCCTGGTTTGATTAGATATCTCATAATATTGATACCAGAAATGGGTCTGGCTAATGTCCAAGTTTCAGCAGGGAAAACAAGCGTTGGCTTGTGTGTTTCAATGGAGCTTGCTCCCAAAGAACTCTGGGACATCCCAATTTGAAAAAATGTGGATGTGCTAAGATTTATACTGAGCTTTACTAAATGTACAATCAACCCAGACCAAAGCCTTGGTTACTTTGTTTTTGCGCTGTCCTACTGCAGAAGTGAGTCTGAATGTCCAACTGCCCCTTGTAAGAGCACTAGTACTTGTGGCAGGTGCTTGTGCGAGGTGCCAGGCAGGGTTGTGCTGGAGAAGTGACACACCGAAGGTCATCACAGATTTCAACTGAATCATGGGGGATTTTACCATTTTCTCTTATTAAGGAGAATTTAAAGGTTGCCTTTAACAGCACCGATGTAAGAGGAACAAAGTTTATGGGGAAAAAGTAGATTTCTGACAAGGTTACGGCTGATACGTAGGTTGATTAATGGAATAAATACCTTTTTTTTTTTTTTAAAATAAAAAGTCTGGAAAGAACTTAAAAGCCTGATCCAATTATGTGTTTCAATAAAAGCAGAGGCTGAGACAGTTAAAACATTACCAGCGCATGGTGCATGATAATAGCATCCTGCAAATTTCAACTGCAAATGAAAACCCAGCACCTTATCTGGGGCTATTCCTCTATTTTCCAGATTTCCAGTCCTCTAAGCGGTGCTTTTTTGATGCAGTGAGAATGTGAGTGTAGTAAGATTTGTTTTTTGGAGTGGCCATGGAGTCTACAAGAATTAATGCTGTTTGGGGAATTAAACAAGGTTGTTTAAAAAACAACACAAAACAAAGGTAGAAAGGGAACATGCCAGCAGCTCTTGCTCCGGAGGCCGGAATTTTCGCAAAGGTCCAGTCACGGCAGCCCCTGGGAAACACGTCTCTCACATACACACGTCCGTGCGTGCCGTTGCCGGGGTGGATCTTGGCATTTTCTTGCCGCATCTTAATTACTTGTGCGACTCTTGGAGAATCTATAGAGGGCAGGGCTCGGGCCGGCCCGCGGAGAGGCGCCCCGCTCGGCGTCCAGGCGCGACAAAAGGCGGCCACCGCCTCAGCCGGGCACCGCCTCACAGCGCCTCCTCGCACCGCGCCCTCGCGCCCGCCACGGCGCGAACCAATGCCCCCGGCCCGGAGGGGGGGCTGGTGGCGGGAGGCGCGGGCAGGCGAGGGAGCTGGGCAGGCGGACCCCCCCGCCGGAGCGCAGAGGGTGGTGGCGGCCCCTTCCCGAACCCAACGATCCCAGCCCCGGCGCGGCCCGGCAGGTGCGGCCTGTGGGCGGGGTGTCTGTCCCGCTAGGGCCGGGTCTCGGCTCGGCCGGGCTGGGGAGAGCAGCTGACTGCCGGGTAAGGGTTAACGGACCCCTGTGGTGTCCGGCTGCGGGCCGGCGGGGGGTCCTGCTCTCCTGCCTGGCACGGAGCGGGGGCGGTGTGGGTAACACCAGCTGCGGCAGCGGGGCGCCAGCGCTCGGGCTGCCCCGGCGCGGCCTGGGGAAGCCCTTCAGGTCCGTGACAGCGTAGAGCGGGCCGCTGGCGGGGCAGCCTCTCCCCGCAGCGCCTGGCGCCGCCATCCCCACAGGGAGAAGGAAAAAAAGGGGAAAAAGGACTCTTGAGTTAGTGCTGAGGGGCTTAGAAGTCGCCCCGCCTGCACCTGTATGGTTTTGGGGCGACTGGTTGGTTGGTTTTTAAGGCCTTGCAGCCCAATGTTTGAAGAAACACTTTGCATGTTTATACAAATGAGTATGGTTTTTTCTGTATGGTTGTTTGTACTGTGAGTTGATGCGGGCCGTTTCTCATAAATAAAACATAGCCTCGTTGGTGATGTCCTGACTTTCGCTGATCTTCCTTCCCTCCAGCTTAGTTAACTGAAGTTGGGGACAGTAGCAGCTTTGCAATCCGTTGGTGCTCTGTATCAGACAGTCACAGTTGATGTTAGAAAGCAGATAAGGTCTTGTATACACATAAAATTAGTAAGACGAAAGCTACAGTATATGGCTGTCCAGGATTTGCTGTTTGTTGGTGTATGAGGAACGATGTCCATGCTCACAGAGCCACTTTTCCTGAATTCCTGTTAAGGTGAATTAGTACTGGGTGGCCAGGCTGCCTGACATATACAGGCATGATATAATAAACATGATACAATGTTTATCTCTTTTCCTGAATTGTATCATGGTAGAGGCTACTGGAAAAGGTGATAACTGAAGAATAATCTTTCCCCTGTGACTAAATTTGTCTTGGCTTAGCCCTCTTTTGAACATTTAACCTGACTTCTAAGCCTCCAAGCATTGTCACAAATGCATGTTGTAGCAACCAGAGCAAGTAAGGTAAATCCAAGCACTGTGATGGATATACTTTAAGTAGGTTTTACGTGGAAATTAAGCATGTTTTTGGATTCAACTAACACTGGGGCCTTTCGTTTTTCTTGAAGCCCTATTCCATCTCTGGGGAAGGCAATTTTTATTTTATTGTTTATGTGAGATGTGTAGAAAACGTAGGAAATGCACATGGGCTTATGGAGAGTTGGATAATATTGTCAGAGACTGTCAGAATGGATTTCCTTCATTTAAAATTGTGCTGTTTAGGTAGTACATTAAATACATTAACTCTAGGTGATCTCTATTATCCATTTTTAGGAACAGATATGCAGTTTAGTGGACGAGCATGCGGAATTCACTGCAACTCATTTCAAGATGGCTCTTTGGAAGAGAGGATGGCTGCTTTGAAATTTCTGTAGTGTCTTTTTATTAAATGAGAATTCCTAGAAGGAGATACTATTCTGTCTGCAATAATAATGCTTCTTATTAGACACAGAGAATCAAATCTCTGCATATAGTCTGTTTAGGATAATTTATTGTAAAGCACTGACATCTTTGAAACAAGTAACCAGTCTTTGCATCTGCATTACTGAAAATATATAAGGTAAGAAAGCTATTATAATTATTTCTCTACTATAGGTAAGATGATAGACATATAGAAGTATAGATGATATACATATATATGTATTTGCAGGATTAGAGCCTCAAAAAGAAAATAAATTCTATTGAAAACCTGGAAATGAAGGGAAGAGTATATTCTAGTGAAAGAAAATTTCATAGTTCAATACAAACTTTATTTTTTTGCAGAGGCAGCAGAATTGTGACTTACGCTTATACAATCAGCAACTGGAAAAAATGCCAGGTTCTAAAAGTAACTTGGTGTCTTTACATGAGGATGTTATAAACGATACTTCAGACTTGAGTGAAATGAAAATTTCAGATGAAAAAGGATCTGTTGAAAAAAGAACAATGACTCTGATTGAGAAGAATGGCTATCACGACTCTGTATACATAAATGCAGCTAAAATTTTTCAAGGCATTCATACTGAAAAGTGTAAGGATAGAATATTGGTGCGGTATGGTGATGACTCAGTATCTCCCCTGCTGACTTTTAAAGATGAGTATTCCCAGCGTGTATCTTATGAACTGGCTTTCAATGCTCTAAAATGTAAGTACAAAACTTTTCCAAGAATTGCCAACAGAAATGATGCGGCAGAGAAAATATGTAAAACCAGAGTGTTTAGTTTCTGCCTGGCAGCAGAGAGCTGGGGAATTTTTTGTTAAACTACAGGTTACTACTGGAGTACTCGTATCCCTCAAATATTTAAATATATCTAAGTGTTGTTAGCATTTTGTGAAATCAAATATTTCAACTCTATACTTTTTCCTGTAAAGGAATTGTGTAGAGTTGTTACTGTTTGTGATATTGGATTTGCCTTTAATTTTCATGATGTTAAAACTTTCAGCTTTTTCTTTAGTGATTTATAAGTTTTTCTTTCATAGAATCTTGTAGATTTCATAGTGTAACTTGTCAATATTTTCTTTTTTTGCAGATCAAGATCTTCTTGAAGAAATATTGTTAGATAGTTGTTGTTATCCATGCCAGTCAATAGTAAGTGAATGTTTTTGTGAGGAAATAACTTTTTTGTTTTCTAAGTTGATGTAATTAGAATCTTTCCTGAGGATTCTGCAACATTCTTTACAACATTTGTTGTTTTGAATGATACAGTAGCCTGAGACTGAAATATTGCTGTCTTTTTTAGTTAGTAGTCTAAAGCATCAATCTCCAAGGTACTAGATTTGTTCTTTGTGAGATTCTTGTTGCACCTGACTGCTGGGAATCAAACCCTTCAAAGAAAGAAGGTAGGAGAGTGAACCATAAAGCTTACTGCAATACTTGCTCAGTGATGTTGTCCATGAGCCAGTCCATGTCTGTGTGCTTTCCTTCCTAGCTGTGTCCCCTTGTGAGTGGGGAGAATAGTTTTATTCCTTTCCTGTCCCTGGGAGTTGTAAAGCATGAGGTGAACCCCATTGAACAAAAAAATACATTGAACCTACGTTTCATTTCCTGGGCAAACTGTATTGTATACAAATATTGTACTTGTACTGGCAAAAATTGGTCCAGTTTACTCTCTCAACATGCTTTCCTGCTTTGACGTGAAAAGAAAATTTAGAGCTGGCAGAGCAATCTGCTATTCCTTCCAGTTTAGTTTTTGTTGCCCTTGACAATGACAAGATGAATTTGAACTGATGTTATTTGTGGAGATTGATGTGAGCAGGCAAATGATCTAACATTTGATTTTTGGCTTGTTTTTCTAAGGAAGTAAGACTTATGTGGTAGCATTTTGTGTTTGGTGGTATTTCCCTAGTAACTTGAGTTTTCTAGGTAATTTTACTCGTATTTGTGAGAAGGTAAGAATTTTTGAAGGCATAAGAACTGTAGGAATTTCATGAAAAGATGTAGACAAGAGTAACTGAAGTGCTGTTAATTACTGTCCCTAAGAAGGAGGTGCTCACTGTTTTAAACGTTTAGACATGGGAAGGAGATTTTACATATGTCCTAACTGCAGAATGGTTATTATAACCGAGTTTATCAGTTGTTATATACTGAAGAATCACACAAGACACAAGTTGATAGACAAGAAGGTTTTGTTAGCTTAGCTATTCAAGGAACTACTTTATGAGGAGAAAATAATTTCAGAGTTTAAATTCTGATAACATTAAAAATTGTTAAGATATAGTATATTATCTGTGTGTATGGAGAATGTTTTTAATTTTGATGAAGTAATTAACTTATTAACTCTTGTGTATTTGAGTTTTTAAAAAATTCTTCAGTGTTTTACTAACTCTCCATGAGGAATTACTTTAATATTCCTACGAATAAGCATTTCATTGGAGCTTTTAATGCCTCTTCCATGGGAGACTGCTGTTTGATACGGATCTTTTTGCAGAACTAAGGCATGCTTTCTGTCACTTTATCCCGTTGCTTTTCTGTTGCAGCCAGATGACTTAACCAGCTTGCTTGTTGTGATGCTTTATGACCTACAAGACCGAAAGTTTCAAGCACGAGAGATTTTTGATGAAGGGGAACCTGTAGCAGAAGTTCAGAAAATAGAGCATTATTTATACAGGTATACCTGTATGGAACTTTTTTTTATTGATATTTATTAGCAGAAATACAGATTTGTATAAGCAGTGCTTTTTTTTTTAATAATTGTCAATATTATAGATGTCTTTCAGCTTCAAATTTTGTGGGCTTTGTTTTTATTTTTAATGAGAACCTAGTTTGAAGGGAAACTTTCATATTCTTGTAGTTAAAGAAAATACAGCTAACAAACCATCTATATATTGTGGATTATTTTGCTAGAAAAAGGTATCTTATTTTGGAGTTGTTGAAACTTTTTTCATACAATTTTAGAAAAGAAATTAAATACTCAGTAAACATTCATAAATATGAGCATAATAAAGTCAAGAGGTCATGGAATGGAATAATACCCATTTATTTAGCAATACTGCTATTATGAAACTTTGTTAAATTATTATTTTAAGTAATTAGAACAAAAAAAAAATGTGTAACAAGCATTTTAAGTATTGTTCAAGGATTTATTTTGTCAGTCTGCTGATGAACTCAACAGGCATTTGTTGGACAAAATTGTCTTGCTGCTGGATTTAGAACAGCCCAAAAAGTTAATGAATATCATAAGTGCAAGGTATTCCTGGAGGACAGTAAGTAATATAACTTGACATCTGAAGTAGCTCAGCAGCAATTTTTATTTGTATAAAAATTTATATTTATCACATATCAAAATTTATGCATAAAGTGAGAAGAAAAGACTGGGAATATTTCCTCTGAGATTTTAACGTAATAATAATAAAACTGACTGCTGATTGCCATCATACTTGTGTTGTTTCTCTAGACATTTAGAGGTCAGTTTTCATCAAATGCTCATTCTGCACATATGTGTAGCTATATATTCAAACATACAAAAAAATCTGATGATTGTATTCCACAGATTGCAGTTCCAAAATATTTAGTGTTTTAGCTGAGAAAATTGCTGTATTTGAGTCATCTGTTATAATTCCAGTCCTGTGTGCATTTAAGTAAAACAGTGTTAGCTATGTACTACCTTCCATCTACTGTTGTCTGGCGTAGGAAATGTCCTATAACTGTGTATTTTCTTTAGCAGCTTGCAAAATGAGGCCACACCTTTGGTTTTGGTTTTTGAGCAAGATAGTATTGTAATACAAATATTGCATGTTAATGGCTGGTGTAAACATTTATAAAACTTACTCAACTTGTGATTATGGTTTTGTAGTTCTAGGACCAAATTGGCAGCTGCACTAGCAAGATGGCGCATCAAACATGATGCTCTTTCAATTGAATATGTTCTACCAGAAACCATACGGAAGCAGCAACAAAGGGCTTCTGCTTTACCTTTGTATGTTTGGATAAACACATTTAAAATCAGGTAAGGTCTTAAAGTCTAATCTAATACTGACATTTTTACATATGAAGTGATATAGTTTACTACAGACTTGGTTTTAGAATTTCCGGGTTATATTATGACTAGTATTTTAAGTGCCTTACGGTAAATTCTGCTTAGTCCAGCAACATTGCCTTATGTTTATTTTTAGTTTTTCTGTATTCCAGTAATGGTATTCATAAACTGCAACAAAGTTGTGAAACAGTTTTTCTTGCTATTGTCTTGCTTGTGTGGGTCTTTCACCAAATAAATGAGGAAATAAAGTTAGAAAAAAACTATATAGGTAAGTAAACTCTGTGATGAAAAATAGAGAAAGAGAAAACTTCTTAAAAGTGGGTGTATTACTGTAAGCCATAACATTGGCAAGATGTATTAAGACAGATACAATACTTAAAACTGGTGTTTATTCTGTAAGGATAGTGTAAACTTGAAATAAAAATACACTTTTAAAAAACTCCTTATATTCGTGGGCTACTAGATATGTAACACTGGTGTTCCCAGTTCTGTGCTGATATGTGAACCATAGCAGGTTGTCCTGTTACCTATTTTGTTAGACAGGTAGTCCATTTTACCGTGTTTTCAATTCTTTTTTCATACTCTTCTCTTGGACCAGTGTCGTGTGCTTAGGTTATATGCTCTTCAAGATAGAGAAGGTATCTTACTCTTAACACAGCAGCTTTCAGCTCAGTCTTAGTTTGACCTTACGTTTAATGTACCATATAAGCTTATGGTATTGTCTGAAACTGCATTTCAACAAACAAGTCTTGGTACAGTCTTACCTTTAAAGACTTTAAAGTCTTACCTTTAAATCTTTATGATATTTGAATTGCAAACCTCAGCATTTATGCCTTTATTAAATTTACACAAGGGTTATTTCAGATATCAGCCATTAAATTCATTGGCAAGCTGGGCTAAATTGAAAAGAATTAACTAAACTATTCCAGTGGTAAATTTGCTACAGCATCTCCTAAGCACATGGACATTCATGTTTTGATGCTTTGAATCATCCTCTGGAGACACATACCCCTTTCTTAATTTATTTTATCAGACTTACTAACTTAATTGTTTCAAAACAGAATTTATGTGCCTAAAATAGAGTGAATTCCCCTTTTGCATTAGGCAGTATTCTATTTTTTATATATCCACACACACACACATGCACATATATACATACACTAAAAAAACAAAAGGCAAAAATCATATAATCAATGTGAACTATACTGCTTAAGTAACTTGTATATTTAATAGTCAGAATTGTATGTTAACAGCCCTCAAGATGTTTTCAGAGATTTAAAGAAGAAGGGATTCACAAAAGTTGAAACCGTGTCAGACTTTGACCATTATACGTACTGTGTGGACCAACATTGCCATGATGTACTGGTTTTTCCTTCCTCTCTTAAAGAAGAACTGCTTAATTTAGATCTTTTTGCAGATTGCAAACTCTTACTGCAGGTGAGTTGATGTCACCCTTGAGTAGAATGCTTTGCATTAGAATGAGGTCATGTGCTGTGTGACTGTCCTGTTAGTCAGGCAGCAACATATGCTCGTTTTGGATATTTTTAATAATCAGAAGGTTAGAAACTGTTTCACTTGCTAAATTTAGCATGCAAATGTTAATGCTTATAATTGATAGCTACAATTAAATTACTAGAATGTTTTAAATTTAGTCTTAAAACTGTTGAAATAAACATCAAAAGTGGTCAAAAATGGTCAAAGAGGCAGTCTCACTTCTGAAAACGTGTGGAAAAGAAGGTTGGCATTTATAGCAAGCAAATGAGTTGGTCATACTTGATTTTTGTGTCATTATTTTCTAGGATAAGTCTCGCAGCCTTGCTGTACACTCTGCACAGGCGCTGTTGAATACAGGTGATGACATTATAGTGGCTCACGTAGGTTCCCATCTGACCATTGTCCATATGTCCGTGCTGACAAATCACAGCATGTCCAGGATTTTTGTTTGTGGTGTGAAATCTTCAGCAAAAGCAGCAGAACTGAGGAACTTGTTCAGTCACATGGGATGTAACGGTAGGCATTAAAACAGTTGGTATGCATAAAGTATTGTAATATAGATGTTTGTGATATCTATAAATATGACATAATTCTGTCAGCAGAATTCAGAGATCCCTTGTTTGAGGACTCAGGGAGGGCAGTAACAACTTATTTGTCGCAAGGTGAACTGACAGCTCCTCAGCTACAATGAAGCTAACCAAAGGTTGGAGATTAACCATGTCATAGATGCAGACTCCTGAAACATCAGGGTGAATTTTTCCATATAAGTAGTTACTGTATAGCAGTTGGTGTAGCTGGGAACTTCTGGGTCTATTTATTTGGTGTCTTGGCTGTTGCTTTCAGTCTGATTTTCAGCTGTTGAGAGTGTTAATCCAAAACCCATGCACTTGTCCAGTTTACCCAGAGGACACGATCAGAACAGAATGCAAGAAAAGATGCTGGAACCCCATTAGCAGTCTTTTCAGTGGAAGATGTTAAGGTGTAGCCAGTCCTTCAATCTGTTTGAAATCAGTGGGGCATACTTTGGAGGATCTGGGTCTAGCAGGCTCTAGCTCTATAGAAGTCTGTGTAACACCACTGTCTTGTCACTTTTGTCACATTAAAATTAGGCAGGCTTGCTTGCATGTAGAACTGTTGAGTTTTTCCCATTTTTTTCCAGATATTGAGTTGTTACATGAAGACTTTACTGAGATTGGACCAACAGACCCAAGACTTCAAAAAGCAAAAGTTATTTTGCTGCTACCACAATGCTCTGGGCTGGGTGTTGGCAATCCAATAGACTTCATTTTAAATGAACACAGAGGTAACTCTTGATACAATGCTTTCTAGTAGAAAAGGTATTCAAATATTATAGTCTGGACATCATGGCTGCTTCAGTAAATTGTATCATTTTATTAAAAAAAACCCTTTCCTTATTTTAACTACTATAAAACATACATATTAAATAATTTGCATAATTTTGTGTGTCTGCTTCCGGTCGATAGTATGAAGTTTGAGGGTTATTCAGGGGAGCAGAATGTATATATCCTTTCTTTTGAAGCAAAAAGACTAGAGGCAGAAAATTTATTTCATGATACCAATATGTGTATATAATTTTCCATCAATTACATTCCCTTATTGACTGTGTAAGTCTGTTCAATTTTCATTAATTAGAAGTAAATAAGAGGCAGTAGTAATTACAAGTAAAGAGGGAAAGAAGAATCATTTAGGCACTCCTTGGTACTGTAATTTGTAAAACCTACTTTCGCACTGCACTAGTAATAACCAGGACTGTTACCAAAGCATTTTCTGCAAACAACTGAATTTTAAGACACTAATACCAGTTGCAATAATAAATTTACAACTCTTTGCATTTAGACGCAGGATTGCTTAGAGACCTTTTTCAAGGATCTGTGTCTGAGGATAAACTCTGCATTCTTGCTGAGAGGCAGCTTAATGAGTTGATGCATGCAATGACATGTAAGTGTGCTAGCTCTCCAGTTTCTGGGAGGACCTTGTACGATCAATTCCATTGTACTATCACCAGTTTTTATATAGCTGAAAATACACTGGTTACTTTATTAGTTAACAGGAAGTGTGTAACCAAAACCCCTAAATAATGATCTTCTGAAGTTTGAAGGTGTTTCTGTGTCCTAGTAATCACCAGCCACTAATACGATAATCTTCAACATTGTGCAGAGAACTGCCTTCCTGGCTTAGTTCATACTCTGCTTTGGAAAAAATTGTGAATGAGGTCTGACCCCATGCTGCCACTGCCTTCCCCCTCCTTTGGTAGCTCTGCAAAATGCAGCTCTGGATTTGTGCTGAAATCTGCAAATATTTGAAAAGGTTTTAATTATTAAAAACCACTAGAGATTGAATACTAATGTGCGCAGGAGGATGTATTTTATTGGTAAAAGTGACATCCCAGCATAATTTTTATGATGCTTTCAGTTGTTAATGAAACCACTGTGTGTATGAAGAATTTGAACAGTGGAAAAACATTTGTTTCTTTTGTAGTTGGCAAAGTACAAGCTATTGTTTACTGCACTTCTTCAGTTTACCCTGAAGAAAATGAACTAGTAGTGAAAAAAGCACTGGAAGCTGGAGTGGAAGGAAATAAACTTCAACCATATAGGTATGGGATGAGTAGTTTAGTCTGTGGAAAAATTATAACTTTAAGCAGTAGTGTAATTCTTATCCTAGACTGATCTGTGTCTTGCATTAGATTAACATTTTAAATAGGTTTTTTGCTGCCTCTCAGTACTCTCATAACATCAAAAGGAAGGGAATAAACAGCATCCTCTTGACTTTTTAATCTAATTTTCTTGTTCCCATCTGAAATTGAGATGGGAGGAAAGCATTGCTGGTTGGAAATAACATTGTGGTGAGCTCCTGATAGAGCGCTTTCATCCTATCAGTATGCAGAGAATGAAGCTAATGTAAGGTAAAATGGAGACTAGAAGTCAGGGAACTTGCTAGCAGTTCCGCTTCTGACCTAGAATGATCAGTTCCAAAGGAAAAAGAAACCAAGTCTTAAAATATGAGAATAATATAGAAGACTAAGAACCTCTGCTTTAAGACTGCTTGTCCCTGTATTCAGTTCAATGACTTTTTGAGGGGGACAGGTTACAGTAGGAGAACACTCTGTGCAATCATAACAGGTACAAATACATATGAAAAAAGGATGTGTTTGTGTATACTTTGTACAACCTGTCAGCTGGAGCAAGTGTTAAAGACTGATGGGTACTTTCTGGATTTTCCTTTTGGTCACAGTAGATAAAGGCAAACAGTTGGCACTTGCGTGCACATGAATATAATAGTTGATTACAGGTTAAAAGGGTTTGTTGCCAAGAGCACAGGAGAGTAATACTGTATTTTTAGATTTATATTATCTTATGTGATGGTAATGACTTGGCCATTGTGGGGAAAGGTACTGGGTTCGAGATATCATTCAGTGTATTTAAATTTTGCATGATTAAAATGGTAAATGTTAACTGTGGCCAGTCCAAAGTATTTTAAAAAGAGGTATGTTACACATAATGTTAAGATACAGTACAGCAAAAATGCATCTTTCCTGCAAATCACTGAGAGAAAAGAGCAGCCTGCTTAAAATTTGACGCTAAATGGGATGAAATCAGGGTATGTCTTGCCAATGATGTTCTGCTAGCCCAAAAGTGTTTATGGACTCTTGCTGCAAACTGTGTTTTCCCTTGGGATTGCAATTTTGTGAAGTCTGTCATGTGTTGACCTCCATGCGCCTGTTACTCTATGGGGAGAACTAGGGGGACCTTGGAACATAATGGTCTCTGAATTACTTGAACACAAATAATACCTAAATTCATTTTATATATATATATATAAAATATATTAAAAAAAAAACCTC
This sequence comes from Grus americana, assembly GCF_028858705.1. Classification (NCBI taxonomy): domain Eukaryota; kingdom Metazoa; phylum Chordata; class Aves; order Gruiformes; family Gruidae; genus Grus; species Grus americana. The sequence goes on from NC_072855.1 coordinate 26,144,183, forward strand.
TAGAATTTATATGTAAAAAAAATCTGAGCTTTAATTGATAAATTTGAAAAAAAAAAAAAACAAACTCTTGTCTAAAACACTCCTCCTCCCCACAAAGCCAACCCAAAATCTATTCAGTGTTCCGCAGAAACACTGTGAAACTTCTAATACTACCAAATTATACTTTTACTTTCAAATACAAGGCAATCTCAGATGGTAAGAAAGGGAGAATAAAATTACATTAGGATTTTTGCAGACCTGAGCAAATTTGTGACTGAAGACTGATTGAACTTCATAAATGACAATTCCAGAATTGGTTCCTCCTTCACTGTCATGCATTATCTGGGGTGTTTTCATGCCTCATTCTTGCTACAATAAAGCTGCTGGTAACCAGCATAAACAGAGCAATAATAGAACACCATAAATAAAATATATAGTGTGATTACGCTTGTCTTGAGGTGAAAGCTCAAGCTATTTAAGATGCATGTATTACAACAGTTCCTTATTCTTTTTCTGTAAATTAATTAGGTAACTTATTTGACTAATAGAATGCAGGAGAGTATGAAAAACGCTTGCAGAATTACTGGCCCCTGGTGTTCACAGTAGTGGCCTTGAGAGGCAAGTTATACTAATAAAACATCCTGTGTGATCAGAGATCTACTTAATTTCCTTTTCCAAGAAAATTGAGGGCTTTCAGGAAACTTAACAGAAGTTGTGCTTATGTATATTGTATCTCTTGGAATTACTCTGCAGTGCTGGAGTGGTGCTGAACAAAATAAAACTGTGCTGGAGTTTGGGGTCACACAGCTGGTCTTAGGGCTTTGACATTGTAAAGGTGCTTTCAAACATGTACCCACTAAGCTGAGCAAAAGATTTTATAGCAAAGACTTTCTTATGTAAGGGTATGCATGGCGAACAGGTGTGTATAGAGGAGACACTAAACCATTCATGCATCAAATTTGAGTTAATTTCTGCATCAGTTTTTCAGGGCCAGACTGTTAAAGGGATTCCTGATAACAGTAATATGTACGCATCCATCAAAGTAAAGGTTGTCACTTTTTTTGCATTGAATGAGGAGATCTAGAAGCAAAGGTTTCCTATGTGTCACAGTAATGCAAGGAGGATGTGAGCCTTGTAGTCTGGTTTACCAAGTTCTGAGGGACATATAAAAAAAATTCAGATTACAGTGAAAACTTGGGAACAGTTTTGCTGAGTTCCCATGAGGAATGGACTAGGCAGCCAAATTAGGATATTGCTTATAAATATAGAATGCATTTCTCTCTATCCATCTTTGAACAAAGCTCTGTCTTAAGAGGATCAGTGAGCATCGAGGAGGGGCTGTATCTTACAGTCCTCAACAATGTGAAGAGGAGGGGGTAAAAAATGCGTAAGGACATTTTGACAGCATTTTTTTTGTACTGAAATGGCTTAGTACAAGTTCAACAGCCTTATGAGCCAAGTCCTTGAGGCCTGTTTCTAACGGCTAGGGATGACTGGAACACAGGGCTAGTTCTTCCTGCCTCGCTGATGTGTTGCAAAACTATACATTTGAAAAACAGCACTCAATTATTATAAATAGGTGAATTTTTTTAACCTAAGATTTTTAGCTTAGATACATGCTCATAATAAATATCTACTTCATAACTCAAAGGCAACACCTCTACAGTTTCTGTGTACCATTCAGTGTTTTCAGAGTGGTCCACTATTGCGTGGACAACTTGATAATCCAGTAATTGCAGACCTGAGAAAGAATGTAGTTGTTAATTGTGTTCATATGTATTTATTATCTGGTGGTTAATATACTTAATTATTGGAAAAAAATAAATAGGAATTATTGGGAAAAAATGGAAAAAGCAGAATTAATTCTAAAAAGCTGAATTCTCATGCCTTGAATTGCATTTTTTAAAAACAAAGATAACACTCTATAAGACTGTCATTAAAAGACATAATTTTCAAATTATTTTTAATATATCCTTGTTTATTTCCTTTTATATCCTTAAATATTTTTTCCTGGTCTTCTGTTTTTACAGGCTTATTCCTCCTGTTTTTTCGACTTGCTCCAATTCAAAGGCTCCCACTGAAATTTTTTTCAAAATGGAGCCATCGGAAATTTCCAGTGGCTGTTTTCTAGCTATTCTAGCTAGAGAGGTAAGCTAAGAAGAGTACAATTTAAAAACACTTTACAGAAAAAGAATGTTGCCATTTTCCACAAAAAAATATATGAAATGGAACACTTCAAAAAAAAAAATCTTGGCTGTTGTTTAGTTGTTTTAAGAACAAAGAATAGGTGAGCAGTTGAAATGTGCAACTCCTAGAGTTCTGTGCTGAGCATAGTTTTCCAACATGTGCCTTTTCTTCTGGAGCTGTTGGTGATCAGAGTGGTTTCTTGATCTAAGTCAGTGCTAGGAACATCTAGAGGAAATGCACTGTTGCCGTCACACCTTGGAATGAAATACACAGCTTGGTTAGACTCAGGATAAATGGTATCTACTAAAGTTTTTATGTCTGTATGTGTCACCAAGATTTGCCAGTATCCAAGCAGAGTCACCCATAGGGATTAAGATTTCATTATAATTTGAATAAAATAGGTATGAATATGTTTCCTGCCAAAACCAAGGCATATACAAATCTGGCTTGAAAGGCTTTTGCTGAGTAAGAGGAAAAGTCTTGGCATGATTCCTTAAGGGGCTAGCTTGCATCTCAGAGCATCAACATTTTCCTCTTGTGTCTAGGAAAAGCAGGACTTTTTTCACCAAAAGAGGAAAGGGGGAGCTAATTAGAATTTCATTGAAAATTAAAGATCTGAGATCTTATTTGGTTATTTGTACCACTTTCTGACATACTGCAGTTGCAGTGCTTGCAAGAAGCTTGTGTCTTGGGGGAATTAGAAAAAAAGATTTTATTGGAGTAAGAGAATCACAAATGAAAAGCTTTTCGAGTTCTCTATTATGGACCTCTTTCTTTTCAATGTAAAATATTTTTAACCTGGCTCCCTGAGCTAGTAAGTTTTAGTTAATCATGCTGTGTACATCTGTCTATCATATTGTCTCCCTCCAGAAAAAAAACCTAAAACAACAAAAAACCAAAACCAACCCCTTTTGTTTCAGGTAGTTGATTTGAATAATTTTTAAGTCAAATTCTAATGCACAGAAGCAATTGCGCCTATGGCCAATTTTTACATCATCCTAGAAATTAACATTTTCTGCAAGGCAGAATGTGTACTTATAATTTAAACTGAAATTTTCTGGTTTACAGAAACGTTCTTCTTGGCTAGTTGTAAATAGTTTCTTCCTCATTGCTTCTCTTTACCTATTTGGATGTTGACCTGGTTCCTAGTCAATCTAGTGTGAGAGTTCCTTGCTTATGTATTATGAGCAAGGATTTTCATCATCATGAAAATTATTCATGTTATTGATAATATTTCTGTATTTTAGTAACATATATCTATACATATATAAATGTGTATCAGAATTAATCTGCATGTTATTATAGACATGTTACATAGCAAATCAGTGTGAGAGATACGTAGTACAAAGTCCAGAATTCAGTTTCCCCTCTTCAGGCCCATAGAGGGCGAAGTCTCTAAAGAGCAAATGCTCGGATACCTCTTTACACAACAGTCATGTTCTCTATTTCTTGAATAAATAGTTTGGTTATCATTTATCACGTGTGGCTTAAGTCTTTCTGCTAGATTCTGTCATAGTTTTCTCATGGAGTGAATTCTGAGGAATCTGGGATTAAAATAGTTTTCAGCTCTGTGTTGTGGCTTTGATTTATTGTTGTTTCCTTTGGAATTTTCAGGAAGATTCTTCTGAAAATGTGTCTGTTAAAGACATTTTGGCTCGTGCTGCAGCAAAAGGACTACTAGGTGGCATTGTTAGAGAAAAATCAAAGGAAGAAGAGAAAAAGCGACCAAAAGTAACACAGCGTAGAAGTAGTATTACTGGTAGAGGTATAGAGCTGAAGATTGCAGAGTTCCTTCGCCATCAAACTGTATCTAATATTAAGGCTGAAGTTTCTGTGCCTAAAGCAGTCAGTAACATACAACAAAAGAACGTGAAAAAAACACACACCTATGCTCAGCAGAAGAAATCTCTCAACCCGGTTTCAGACACAGCTCTGCCCAGTGTGCTGAAGCACACGTCTCACTTATCACCTATGGGCAAGGCGTACGACAGACAGACGCATGCTAGAAAGGCACGTGCAGAACGTAAGAGGGTTGTATTGAAGCCTGTGGAAATTGTTTTCCCTCCAGTGATTACATCATATGCAAGTCCGCAAGGAAACAAACCCAGGACATCAACTCATCATCGCTTTCACGGCTGGACTGGCGCAAAGGGTTCGAGTGGCAGGATACTTCCTCCACCACAGTCTAAAGCGCTCAAGCCAACTGTGCTTGGCTGTCCTCGACCGTGGCTGTAAGAATCTTCAAACTTTGCCCTTCCTTTATAGAAAAGGTAAAGATTCCTGTATATATTCATTCATACTGTTAGATTACAGTATATCTTTATGCAGGATAATCTTGCTGTGGGAAAGAGATATTTATGGGATATAGGCATAGAAATATCCATGTTAAATAGTAATTTTAAACTGGTAATCACACTTTAAAGTGAGTGCAGCCCAGCTGCATAAGGCTGATAGATTTCTGTGCCCCCCTCCCCATGACCTGTGTAGATCTGTAGGAATCCTCAATTTCAAACTGATTTTTTTTAAAGTGAGACTGCATTTTGTAAGTGGCTATTTTTCTTTACAAGATACCGTGTTTGTGAGTTACCATCTAGACTATGACACATGGAAAGTAAGCCTCGCGCAGTAAGCCAGTTAGTTCACCTTCATTTCTAAAACTAATTGTGAACTTTTGTACAGGCAGCTGGCCAAGTACGCTAACCCCCATGCATAGGCTTTCTAGTACCTACTCCCTTGGTTTCTACTCAGAATACTAATAATGAAAATGAGATAGAATTTTCTCAGGCTAAAAATACTGAATTGTCATCATAATGTCATGTCAGACTATGTCATGGCTCATAACTGTTTTCACCAAGTTTAATGCAAGCAGTTCTTAGTTGAAAAGAGCCAGTGCTGTCAAAGTAAGTTATTTTTATAAATGCTAGCGCTAGTCAGCTGAATAATGACTGAACACAAAGTAATTTGTCTGTCTTTGGAAATAGCTGTGGGCTTCTAACCTGCTCCCTCTTGCTAGCGAATATAAAATAATTGTTAAATATCTACAATTGTCTTACAATCTGAGCAGAGGATAAAAGGGACACATAGAGATACTTTTAACAAGAATCTGATTTAATACTAAATATGAACGGTATAAATAAGGAAAACAGCAAACAATGGAATGACTGTAAGAGGAACCTCAAGAATTGTAAATTGCATTTATTCAGGTTATACTATTGCTGAAATGAAACAAAGAGCATAGCAATAGAGAAGTTTTCCTCTAGGCAAGCATTTAAGATACTTCGCAAGAGTGTTGCCAATATCGTATGGAATCTTAACCTGTTTGAACTATAACTGAGCCTGGATTTAGACTCATCCAGAGAAAACATTAAAACAATCTCCGTTTTTTTTCCTCAGTCACACCAGTCAATGGAGCTGGATCAGCACTACCTTTAGAAGACAGGATGTGAATGATACTCACAAGCTGGTTCATCACATAAGTATCATTGCTTCACTGAATCGGTGAAAATTTCTTTTAGCATTTTAATCTGAGCCAGCTGTCCTATTCAAAGGCATCGCTCACCTGCTGCATATCCCTGTGAGTAACCCTTGCTCTGTACCTGTTCCAATAAAAGGATGACCTCTGCTCTTGTTTCTGAACAAACTTGGAAGGACAGATCTAGACCTGTACACATGCAATGTATAGAACTGAAAGGAATGAATCACTATTTTATTTCAAAACCATCTTGGAAGAGGAGAAGATTCTACATGTTACATAAAAAGAATGGAGAGTAAGGAGATTTCGGGGTTTTTTTCCAATATGGTTGTTAAATGCTTAAAATAAACTTAAGACGATTCTGCAGTTAGAGAACTAAACTATTTTTTAAAAATCAAAATCTGTACAATTCATTATTAAATATAATTAAAATTACTTGTAAAAGAACATACATGTGTCTGATGACAGAATTTCTGGACTACTTACGTAATATGCATCATGATGTCCCACAATTGGCCTCATCTTGCTTTCAGGAGTTGGCATCTTTGAAATGTTACGAAGGCTAAACTGTTAGAATCTTGATGTCTTACCAAGAAATATTAAAGAGCTGGTAGTGAAGAGTTTGATTCTGCAGGTGAGCAGCTTTACTTTGTAAGCACTGAACATCACATGGTGGCAACATCTGTGACCAACTTCAGGTGGCTTGTAGGTAGCAGCCTGTATGCTCAGTTTAATGCTCGATGACTTTTTACAGCAAAGATGTATCTTATGTAACTGATTTTCTGTAATCCAGTTATGTATTTGTGATTTCCAACTAGAAGCTGCTGATTCAGTTTTCCAGATACAAAACTGTCCATTGTACTGCTATTGCCTCTAAACCACCAATACGTTTTTCCCTCCCCTCAACCACAATTTGGAACAAAAGAAATAATTTCCCAGTTTCATGGACCAGTAACAGTTGAGACAATCATTTTACGCAGCTAAATTTATTCTCGGAACAGATTACATTTAAATGTGGAGAAGTGGTCAACAGCAGGGAAAATTGTCCTTTTCGGTGTCAATCAGTTGCTTTATGTAAGACTGAACTCTGCTAATAAAGAGGGAGTGTGTTTCCTTCTTTCTTATTGCTCTTAAAATAAACCAAACCTGCTTTCGCTGACTGTACAGCACAAGTTGTAGCAAGGTATTATTAACCTGCCCAAGAGAGGAGTAATGGGGTTAATGGCAATGCTGAAAGGCTGAGCCCATAGTAGCTGTTGAAATACGGAAGTTCTCTTTTCCATGGGTGATGTACTAACAATTTTAGCTCCCTAGTTAAATGATTTATGAAGTGCTTGATAAAATTAAAAGAAAAGGGATGCAGAACTCTTAGAGTGACACAGAACTGGCGTGAGCTATTAGATACTCCCTAGTTTGTGTTCCTCTGCCACAAAAGGTCGTGTTGTTTCAATAGGTACAGGTGACTCTGCACACCAGGTATTTGACTAACAGCTCATTGTACTGTGAATGCATTCTGTGTCCTTCCAGGCAGCTTTTGTTATTCCTGTTTAACCATGCTGTTGTGGCCCCTGTAGCCGTCCTTCTCCCCCACCCCCTTGCTCCCCTTCAAATGAAATGGTAAGTGGCTTAAATAAAACCTGCAGCCAGCCCTGGCGATTTCAAAAGAAAGGCTTTTATCTCTTGAGTCGTCGACTGTGAATATAAATCGCCTTGCTTCCGCAAGGGAGCATATTAATGACATGTGATACTCACCTCTAACTTACTACTTGCATTGAAAAAAATTAAGAAATTAGCTTTGCTTTACATGATTTTTCTACAGACTTCAATAAAAATGCAACTACAAATAATTACAAAGCCTGCCTTTTTTAGGCAACCTATTGTATACAGAGTGGAGAATGTTACAAGAGCACATCCAGTAAAGACAATACACCAACATAATAATGCAGGATATTTCAGTAAAAATAGAATAAATAAAATAAAAATATTTTAAGCTGTATTTAACAGGTTAATTTAAAATATGGCGTCAGACATACAAGGCATAGTGAACATGGCTGCCTACCTACAGAATCGCTATTATAAAAAAATGCATAGATAACTGAAGGGTCACTATAACATCAACTAAACCAGTAGCAGTTGCTCAAACACACGTATCTCATACATACTTTTTTGGCCATGGTAAAAAGAGTGTCTTATTAAGAGTGTCTTACCATTGTTTAATAAAAGATAATGGGCTTTGCATTATTAGTCTGACTCTGCAAACACCTGGGTGTATAGATAATCTTTTGGAGTGTAAGGAGCTCTACTGAAGCAGAAAGGCCACACATATAGCCAGACCATTAAGCACACTACTTAAATATTTGTAAAATCAACAACATTTTGTTAACAGACACAAAACTCTTAAAACATGTATTGGCAAGTGACCTACAGCTTTTCAAATACCTTTCTACCTTCTCCTGGGCCCTTCCTATAATTGCTAGTGAAAGGTAACAAGCTGTTCACAGCCTTGACAACACCTACATAGGAGAACCTTGACACTGCTGTTTGCCAAGTGCTGGTTTAGTTTAAAGAGAGCCTGGATCTTTCTTGGGGAGAAGCAGCACTGCGCAGATGCAACTGCAAAATTTAATTATATGGTTTAAAATTCACGCTTTGCGATCTGTCTTTGTGGGCAGTTTAAACCACTGGTACTGCTACAAGGAGGGGCTGGTTTGTGGCCCCTCGCCTCCCGGGCTCCTGCCTACTTGGCGTAAGCAGCTTCTCCTCCAGTTGTACGAGTGATGGAGCTGGTACAAAGGAGGGAGCAGGACTCTGAGCCTGTGAGGGGAACAAGTGCTTCAGTGCCTGGGGGGCAGAATGGCGGCCATAAACAGATCTGAGATGGGTGGAGAATCAGCTCTTCAGAGAGTAGTCTAGAGAGCTAAATTTAATTACAATAGTTGCATAGCTTGCCTTTGCCCGACACTCGCTCATACATCACGGTGAGTTTAGTTTAATGATTTTTCTGCATTTTTCAATGCAGAAATTCCTTGAATCATCATTCTTTTCCCCTTGTGTTCCTAAGTTGCTTTGTCCAGGTGTTGCTGTTAATTTCTTTAAAGAAGGAACTAAAAAGAAAATAGTTTGTTTATAACAGTCTCTTGCATAGTAAAATGAAAAAAGAGTTCCTGTAATAACAAACTTGCTGATGTTCTTTTAAAATTACAGTACGACCAGATTTGCAGACTTGGGAGGCAGTTACAGTTTGGAACATATCTATAAATGGAGGCAAAACATTTTAAACACTAGTTAAAAATATCTTCAATGTTCCATTTCCAAAATTTGTACCAATCTGCAGGTCTAGACAGAAGACGGGAGAGACTCAAGATGCGTAACTGCATCTGAAAATTAGCCTGAGGTACGTTTTTAAGGGGCGACGCCGGGCTGACTTTGCCAGGGTCTGCAGTAGCGTGTAAATCAAAGCAATTCCATGAAGCCTTTGGAGCAAGAGCATTGAAATCAAGTTGTACCACCTGAAGCACTATCCTGTTAGACAACAACTCTCTTCTTATTTCATCACAAGAGCATGAAAAGGAAAAGAAATTTCATGGAATCTTGTAAATAACCAGAAACATGATTGTTCTTTTTGTGGCACGTTAAGTATTCAGCAACAAACTCTGAAGGGAAGGGGGAATTGTGCAACCAGACGCTGAATTCAACATTTCATCAAACACTTGTATGGAAAAGGTATGGAATATTTTAGTCTCTATAAGAGTTGTAAGACAATAAAATTACTGACTAGTTCTTTCTTACTCCTGATTGGTTTGAGCCCCGCATGAAACAAATAGTATTTTTGATGAATTAATGACAGATTTAGGAGAATAAATTTAACAGCCAACCATTGCATTTGTATGTTTAAAGCTGAAAAGCTTCAGTGTGTCACCCTGCGACTCAATTACTGAAAAGACTTCTGGATTTTTCAGCATTGGTTTGGTATTAAACACGATTCTTCTCTAAGACCATCACGTATAACCAGGAGATGAAATAATGACACCAAGATTCAAAAGCATGTCAGGGAGGTGTTAAAGTGGTTGCTAGACCAATGCTGACAAACAATTTGAAACTAACAGGTTCTGTAAAAAACAAAACTTCGTATTTAATCTACAGTAATTCAATGGTAGCTAATACTTGGTACCTATGCCAGTGTTGAAAACAGAGCAAAGTGCTGTAGGATTTAAGATTGGTTTGTGACAAATCCAGCTCAAGACGGTGAAACTATCAACTTGGGCACCATTCACTCCAAGGACTTTAGCATGAGTTCACTGGGAGGGACGTGGCCATATTCTTTTTTTTTTTTTTTTTTTGTGTGTGAGTTTAGGCAATGTTCATGTATTTACAATCAAAGAGACCTTCCATTGCTCATGATGTAACTCACTGACAGCAAAAAAAATATTCATGCTTCTTTTCATATCACATGATGGTAGCAAGAACGAGAGAACATGCTTGTCTAACATTGTTTCAATATGGGTAAATTCTCTGAAGACAAAGCATCAGCAATTTGAAATGGAAGGCCAGATATCGTCAGTTCATTTTCCTTAGTGTAGCTACTGTTATCTTCAGTTAAATGTTAGGAGAATCTTCTCTCTTACGCAGCTACGGCATCTCAGTGACCGGGCGTTTCTGTTTCAAAGTGTCAATGAGGGACAGCACTCCTCTTTTTACATTAGTTGTAACTCTCCTAGTCACCGAGTCTGCAGGAGGTGGGGGCGGTCGAACTTTCTGTGAAGGAGGTCTGGCCACTAAGCACTTCTGATACCGTAACTGCAACAAAGCAAAAGCATTCTGCAATCCTTACTATGTTCAATACTTACACAGAACACTTCCAATGCACTTTTGATACATTCTCATGAAATATAGTCAAACCTCCATTTTGGTCCTGACAAAGAGCCCAACTGAAGTTAACGGGACACTGGTTTGTCAATCTGCAGGCAGGAACTGTTATGAGCATGCGACGGATACTGACTCATATGAACAGCCCTTTGAAAACTGGAAAATAAGTTTTCTGGGTTCGGCTATTCTTGAACAAGGATTATTTTCCCCACATTGTCACTGGGTTGTATAACACAACTCCAAGCAAAATGTTTTTCCAGCATTAGGTAACTTGTGTAGTGAAAGAAAAGATCTCTAACTTACACAGATGTTGTAGAGGTTAGGGGGAAGATGATTAAAGGGGCATTGTTCACTAAACTGATGTTTCAAACTTAAAAATGTTTGGGTTTTAATTGATGGAATACATCATATTCCTATTGCCAAATCATAATCAAATCAAATCAATCATAATCCTATTAATCCAATTCCTATTTTTATCTGTTCTTTTTCTGTCTTGAAATTAATATAATTGCAAATTTGGAAAGACAATTATTTGTGGAGGCAGTGAAAAACCTAAGTGCTGTTAGGTGCCTTTGCAGAAGGTCACTTACCATACAAGCAGCCTGAACAGCTTCTGATACATTGCCTGCGTTTGGTTCGCACCAAAAAACGTGGCACTCGAAATGCTGGTTTCCTGTGTCCATAATGAAGGCGAACGTGTGAACGTCCTTGCCTACTCCCATGAAGGACAGGAACCGCACACGACACTCCACCATGATTTCCTCTTCATTCTGGTTATGAATCAAATGATTGATTGTTACTACTGGATGCTCTGTGGAACTTTACTTTCAAGTTTAAGTTGATTAAAGGAGGAGAGACTGATGCAGTATTGTGGAATTCCTTTTGAATTGAGCATGCACCCAGCGTGCTCAGGCCTGGGCTGGATCTCCCCTTCCAGGCCATCACCAGCAGACTGAGACTTTGAGCCTTAGCACTGAGCATATTGTGCACTGCAAATACAGCTTGTTTCGTGAAGAAATGCACGGCTATTGTGACTCCGAAGGATACTGCCCTATGGTAGAGATGTTGGTTTAAGGCCTCATCAACAGACATATAGAAAAGACATTCTTTGAAAGTTTCATTGTATTAATCTCAACGGAAAATGCTCTACCAAAGGATGGTGATGTGAAACACAGATTTTACTATTATTCTTGGCTTCCATACCAAGAATAAGGTAAATACAGTTTAGAATTTAGGATTGCTACTTAGGGCTTAACCTACAACATTTTAGGCTCAAAATTCCTAGAAAGGATAACACTGAATTTGTTTTACGTATCTAATGAATACTTATTTATATTTTTGAGAACATGCTTGGAACGGTAAATAAAGCTGAAGCTGATACAAGCAGTAAGAGCCTCTGCAGATTCACAGCCCTGGAAAGAAATAAAATGCAAGATAAGCAAATGAATTCTAGTACAAATGAACTCTTTCTACTAGTATTTATGTGTTCCTGGTTTTCAACACTCATATTAAACGTGTTCTAAACAAGACAGTCTGCCTTACTCTTTCATTGATGACTGTCACAGTAGCATCAGCAACATTCATGGTAACTGGCATCCAGTCGTCTTTGCTGGAGGACGCCATTAGGCTTTCAATAGCGCTATTCAGAGTATCCATTCCTAAAAGAGAAGAAAATGTGATAATGAAAAACAAATACATAAGTAAATAATAATGAAATATTTATTTTCACATAGTAGTACAGAAAACAGATTGTTTTGGACTCCTCATTAAAATTAATTTGATGATGGAAGGAAAGGTTGTGCAGTTCCAAATGCAGAAACAAAACAGGTGCCTCAGGCTTAGAAAAAACAGGATCGCATCTTGTTTAGCTGCTGCACCATGTCACTTCTCTAGGGCCCTTCTCATTAGGAGGAGAGCTCATAGAGAAAGCAGTAGGAAGAAACTCTGCCTTCCTGGCAGCTCCCAAAATACTGTGGTTGCAAAACACATGTTCAAATGAGGCCTTGAATACTAGATGCCTTCATGCCTTCCCCTTTGAAAATCAGGCATTTACACTTGGCTAGCAGAGTCCAGCTCTTAGAGGTCATGCAAAGTGCTCTCGAAGCCAGGTAAGTGTTACATACCCACAGGTTTAGCTACAGGTAGCATGCCCAAGTACTGGACGTGGAACTTCTGTACCAGTTCTGTCTTTGGTGTTGGGAAATCTACTGCATGGGAACAAAAATCAATTCCTGTTTATCAGCATTCACAGCAGGGAAAACCACTATTATTTCATCAATCACATAAACTAGTTTACCCAGGAATTGTGCTCTGAAGATATCGTATTGATTAAAACAAATTTTCACTCCCTCTGACAAGAACAATGCTCAATAATTTCTAAAGAAATTAGGAATAACTTTGCATCACCTAATTCTTGATCTAAGCTAAGGTCACATTACATTGCTGTCATATTAAAACCCAGGAAATATAGACGAATGTGTCTCTGAGACATACAGACCTAAGTTTCACTGCATAACTATGTAAAATCTGGAATCTGTTTTTAATACCATCCCTGTTAATATGTTAAACACAGTCTACAAGTAATCAATACTACTGTCTGAGCAGACAATTACACAAGGTGATGTATGGATCGGGAGTAAGATATTGAGTATAAACTGGTGGGTCTAGAAGCATGTAATTTCCTGTAAAGCTAACACAAAGTATGTTTGTCCTCCTGAATTACTTTCAAAATAGTAACTTTTAAGCTATTACTAATAAAGATACACAAAGGCAACTTTCTTTTACCATGCATTAGTGTGTGCAAAAGACTCTTAAGCTGGGTGACAATCCATTTGCACCTCTTGCCTTGGAAGTTGCTAAAATTGATGCTGAAACCTAGGAGGAGTCCTCCTACAGCCCCCCTGTATCCAAGTGATTAACTGGAGTATATTCTGGTTTTAAGGAAGAATCGGCCAATTTGTGCGGTCTCAGGTCATGAGGTATTTTGATTGGAACAAGACAATACGTGCAAGTAGCCACTAATAAGTAAGACTGCATTTGCAAAATGTGTATTTCAAAATAAAAAGAGGAAATTGCACAAGGTGACATAACCAAGCAACTGTCAACACAACCAATAAAAAAGTTTAATGTACTATGGCAGCAACTTACAGTCAGATACAGAAAAGACAGGATTACAGCCCTGACCTCTCCACCCAACTTGCTCCATTTTGGTCAAAGGCAGCATCAGAAACAAAACGTATCTAAAATAGGACCATCCCGAGGATACCAGCTGTAACACACAGTACCTTGCAGAGGAACATCAAGGGTGACATTTGTCCTCTCTTGCAATGAGCTGCAAGCCATCGCTTTAGCATTCTTCCGTTCGGCCATAATCTGAAGAAGACAGTGATAATACAGGGGGTTTTTTTGTTTTGTTTTGTTTTTTAAACACAGTATGATAGCAACTACAAGTATAAATTTACTCCTATTACAGCCCTAGTTTCTGAAATCTGAAATAAGTCAGAAGCTACATGACTAAACAAGTTATTCTTTTTAAGTAACAACTTTAATTTTCCTCCAGTTTATTCACTATTCCTTAACTACATAAAGAACTTGAGCAGTGTCCAAGTCTAGATGAAAGATAGATGGAGGAGGAAAAAAACTTTAGCCATTTTTATCAATAGCAAAATTGCAGAGAGGAGTAATATAGCAAGAAATATAAATATTTAACACACAGAGAAGCGTGTTCATTATTCATGTTCTTCTCTGATCTATCTTCTGCTCTGTATAATTTTTTCCTCCATTTTTATGTTTCTTCTGGAATTAAAAATCTCATGCAAAATACAACCTCTTCTTCCCCCCAAATGTATAATATTAGCAAAAGAGGAAAAAACCCCACCACTTCAAAATAACCACTTTGGATGATTATTCCCTGCAAATACATGACCGAGAAAGGAACCAGGGAAGCTAATAGAGGTTTTCCAAAGCTCATATATGAAGCATTGCCATCTGCTTCTTTACACTATGACTGCTAATTGTAATTAAGCTATAAAGATAACTAGCGTTCCAGCAGGTGACACTTGGTCTGAAGATGCTTCCAGCAAATTTCTTTTTTTTTTTAGGTTTTCTATTTTGAAAGTATTTTCTATTACAGGAACACATGTAATGTGCAAATGAAAAACGATACACGCTAGCTTAGGAAAAAGCCCTGATGCAGTAAAGAGGTCCAGTGTGGCAGTCAGCACATGCCAAGTGCTTCCCTGACTCAGGATTACATCCACTGCTGAATTACGAAGGAACATGCTCTACTTAACACCACTATCCTGTTTTATTCTGTGTTACTATTAGCTATGGGTTTAAATGCTTAGTTGCTCTCTTATCCAGAATTAATGCCAGGAGTTTCATGTCATGGTTGTGTATGTGAGAGCTCTGCTGCCTTTCTGATAGCCCCGTGTATAGCTACCGTGGCATTTACTTGATGTTGACCTTACTGGATAAAAGCAGCTGTGGTAGGGCCCAAGTAGCATATTTTTCCCTTCTAGGCTTGCCAGAAACATCTGTGAGAACTGAGAGCTGGAGGAGAAAGCTGAGGGCCATAGCAGGGCTAGGCTTCTCCAGAACTTCAGTCACTGCTGCAGTTCTTGGTGTTGAACCCCACCGGGCACAGCCGGCAGCTGCCTCCCAACCTGAGCAGCTCCCCGAGCCCTGCCACCTGCATCTCCTCTGGCTCCCAAGCCAGAGCAGACCTGCCAGCCATTGCACAGTTGCCAGGCTACCTTCGGCCACTGCCTCAGGCAAAACTCTGCTGCCCAGAAGGTTACGGTAATGCACACTCACATTGAATGGTGGCAAATGCGTAAGCTATTACAACTGAAAAGAACAGTCCTCATCGTTACTACAGACTACCACAAGCAGGACTGAAGATTCTTTGTAATTTGCAACTAGAGTAGCTCAACTCCCTCCTTCTCCCTGATTTTTTTTAAGTGGGCAGCATAATGTTAGTGACTATTTTCCTGTCTATTCTGCGTGACGAATACCATTCAAACAAGGTCTGATTTATTTATGAAGTTTAACATACATTTACCGTTAATTGAAACTGCATGTTCTTTCTCCATTTCGAACCCGCAGCTTTTTTATTATTCACAAAAACCTTCAGTCTCTGTACACACTTGTCAAATCAAAAGCACATATCATCTCCCTCAAATCTAAATGCTCACCCTCCCATTACTCCCATCCATTTGTGCCCTTTCCTTTGCAAATTCTCTGTGCTGTTCCTCACTGCCAGCAATATAAATTAAACTAATGCTGCATACGATCACTGATTGTACATATTAGGCTGACAGACTGCTCCACAGACAAATGCAGCTGACTTTAAATCCACTTGCCTTTGAGCAGATTTCGTGTAAACTTGTGGCGATGGCTTTTGCGGGTGTGTCACATCGAAACACATGACATTTCAGAATTCTTGTGTCTTTGTCTCTTGCCACATAAGCAAAGTCTCTGTGGAAACAAAATGAAGTGACACATTAGAAACAAGCAAGATGAATTAAGGCATTAGAAACAGTAGCATCTCCAAAACAGCAAGTCTTACTTCAGTTGAACAAGCATATGTCTCGGCTGTCAGAAAATAAAAACACATGCCTTAGATAAAGCAGATCTACAAATGTAATAAATTGCATACCCATGAAACACACATGTAAGGTTTGGCACTTCTTCTATATAATTAAAGAGCTCATTAGTGTTTCCTAACACTGGCAGCTTATTGAACTTACAACCTGTAATTCCAACTGCAATTGTAAATACACGGGAGAATTTACTCAAATATTTTATTGCAGACAAAGCAGGGCGAGAATTACAGATTGAGACAGAAAACACATGCAGCTCTTAAATGCTAAGAAAATCTGAGAAACAGCACACAATATTCTAGTTAGAGAAAAATCTCAAAGGACTGTATAAAGTGTTTAAAATATGCAGATAGTAATTAGCGATCTGGTTGCATAAGGGAGATGTGAACCTGCTGAGCTCTGCTCACACTAATTGGCCTAAATTTCTGGCCTTATTTTTTCAAAAGTTAAATAAAGCTGCCCTACAAAGGAGATTTTTGCACCATACAGGCTAGTCACCACAGCACAGTCTAGCTTTCTAGCATGGATGATGGACATGTCAGGATTATGTTTATTTGTTCTCCGGCTGTTTAAGACTTCAAGCTCTTCTGGAAAAGTTGAAGCGGGAGCGTGGTGTAAAGAAAGCATCAGGGTTTGGATACAACCCAATTTTGGGGCTACCAAGTGGTGTGGTTTAACCCCAGCTGGTAACTAAGCATCACGGGGCTGCTCGCTCACCCCTCCCACATCAAGGGGATAGGAAGGAGAATGGAAAAAAACTCGTGGGTTGAGAAAAAGACAGTTTAATAGGATAACAAAGGAATAGCACAATAATAACAATAGTAATAATAAAAACTCAAGTGATGCACAAATGCTATTGCTCAGCACATGCAGAAGGAAAAAACCCAACCCGATGCCCAGTCTGTTTCTGAGCAGTGATCCCACCTCCCGGCTAGCTTCCCCACTTATAGATATATATATAAGGAGCATGACATGATATGGTATGGAATATCCCAGCTGTCCTGGCTGTGCTCTCCCAGCTCCTTGTGCACCTGGCAGGGTGTGGGAAGCTGAAAAGTCCCTGACTTAGTGTAAGCACTACACCTACCCAGCAACAACTAAAAACATCAGCGTGGTATCAACATTATTCTCACACTAAATTCAAAACACAGCACTATACCGGCTACTAGAAAGAAAATTAACTCTATCCCAGCCGAAACCAGGAAGCCAAGTTAAGGATTGCCCCTGCTCCAAGAGCCCATCCTGTAGAGCTAATCTGCCTTCATGACCCTCTTGGGACAAAGTCATCCATTAACCCACTCATGCTGGGGGCCCGAAGCTGGTTTGGTAGGTGTGCAGAGACGGCAACTGGGCAAAACCAGGCTTCTTCCCGACTCAGTTATCTTCTTGCTGTCCCAGACTCCATGCTCCTTGGTCTTGCACCTCTGCCTTTTTCATGTCCTCTGAGCAAGCACAGTCCACTCCTACTTTGTGGCCCTCCCACTATCTCCAGATTTCTTTGGGATTTTGCATCCCTAGCAGAGCTGTGCTGAGTAGCTAACTAGAATTAGACCAGACAGGGGAAGCTGGAGCTCCCAACAGCCTCTTACACCTGAAGTCTCTTCTCAGTGCATTTCCTCTTCACACATAAATAATTACCAGCAAGATCCTAACTGGTGAAAAGGTAGGAGGGATATTCCAGGCAGACAAAAAAAAAATATGGTCCCTCTCCTCCTTCTAAACCACAGGTTTTATATACAGGAATACTTCAGTTTATACTAAAATCTGTAACTATCCCGAGCTGGGTTTAATATAGCATGGATTGCCAATTTCTCTGTTCACTGCAGATGCCCAGTGAATGGAAGAATTTTGTACTCAACTTATCCAGGGAGGAACAGAGACTGTGGCAGATGGATAGCTGGGCTTCTAGCTTGTATGAGATATGAACATTGTCCTGTAGTTAAGTACCTTACGTGTATTTAATTCAGCAGCACTAGATTTTGTCATTAATGAGCCCGTGCAATGAAAGGGGTAGTTGCCCACAGCCTGGGCTGCTCAGTGACAAGCACAGGTTGTTCCTCCGTTTAACCACTTTGCAACCCGAAGCCTAGTGAATAATACTTTAAAACCCCTGTAAAACTACCAGGAGCTAAGATTTGGAAACAAGTCCACGTGACTCAACCGTGCAGAAACACAGTGAAGCTGGAAGGACCTCTCCACCTCACTGCATCCCAACATGCGATGGCACACACTAGGGCACAGCAGAGACAGGAGGTGGCGGGGCAGCATGTGGAGCATGTTGCACCGGAACCCTTCCTGCGCGGGGAACGCAGCCCATGGGCTGCATTGGCTGTCGTGGGCTGCAGCACCACCCTGCCAGCATGTGCGACGCAGGCACCCTGGGGAGGGACACTGTTTCACCCAATTGCTCGTGACTTGCAGGAAAAATCACAAAGCATTAATCCAGGAAGGTGCTGTCTATTACAGAAGATGCCCTGAGGTTTCCCAGCTCCAGCCTGACCCTCAAGCACCTCAGCCACAATCTGCAAGAGCCTTTTGGCATGTTGTTCCCTTTTGCTGCACTGCAAGTTCATAAAGATGCTGAGTTCCAGCTGGAATCTTGCTCCTGGAAAAAAGCTGTTGCTTTTTGGCTCATCTGTACATGTGCCAAGCCTTGCTTTAGAATGGCTTCTTCCTAGCTTAATGCTTCAAAAGCAAATTGAAGACTCCTAGCTGGACTCTAGTAATAAGAGAAGGGGATATGGCTCAGCTACAGCCTATGAAAAATTAGAAGCTATGGGGAAAAAAAAAAGAAACCAAGTGCCACATAAAAAACCTTTGAGATTTTTGCCTTTTGAAGTAAGCTTTCGATGTTACTGATGCTCCTGAAAGATTTGCAGAGCAGGTATTTGGAAATGCTCAGGCTCACAAAAGTCCCACATACAATATCCTGAGCTCTGAAGAGACCTTGCATTTGGGATTTTTGTTTTCTACGTGTTTGGCTTTATTTGCATTTAAAAATGCCCTAAGTTTCAGACTTGACATTTTTTGAGTCTAAGTACCTTCCCTTGCAAATATTATAACTGCAATATGAAAACATTGTTCACTTAACAGATATGGATTTGCTACCAAATCTTCATAAAAATTTCCCTTTTACGTGCAAGAAAAACTTGCTGGCAGTGACCATCACTGCAGGGTAGCAAAGACACTTAAACAAGCAGACTGCTGCGCACACCTCGCTATTAGATCAAGATCTATTCTTTTGAAGTGCAGATATAACAGCTGAAACCTGAGTTTGCATTAATCTAAAATAACATTGAAAGCTAGCTACGTGACCATTACATGGCTATTTATTACCATTTATAAGCATTTACCTCAAATCGATACTATTCCTTTGAGCACTATACCAGCTACTAGAAAGAAAATTAACTCCATCCCAGCCAAAACCAGGACAGACTTGTAAACAAGTGATTCATGCATTCCTTACAAGAAGATCCTAGGAAGAGCACCCTGTTGCTGAGTTGCTTGCGCTGTGCAGATGCCCATCTAAATAAACAGAAACCTGCACAGCCCCAGGAACACTGTACAATGCTGGGATTAGATAAGGCCATCACCTTCAAGGAACTGCACAAACACAGAAGATAACTTGTCCCTTCTGTTAGCCACACAGCTCTCCATTTGAACCTTCTTGTATCATTAATAAAAATCAAGATAGGACAAAGCCAACAAAGCAAGTCATCTAGGCCTGCAGGATGTAACATCCAACTTTTGCTGGCAAAACCCAACTTTGTAACAGCCCAAGAAACTGTGGCGCAACCTTTGATCAGTAGCTCTGATCAGTGCAATGCCCTGGCACACCAGGACCACTCCAATAAATTACCATACTTTGCTACAGGAGACCACATCAGGCAGGGCATCTCCACTGCGCTGCCAAGCCCCTGATGCATGTTACGGGACAACCTTTGAAGCCACATTAAATCTCACCTTGCAGAGTTTATCTGAGACTCAAGCTCAAATACAAGGATTTTCAGCCTTAAGGGAATCTGCAAGATAATATTAAATGTGTTTAGTCAGTACGTTATCTCCCAGTAGAGGTAGGACTCAAAGGACTGCAGACATAAAAATGAGCCAAACAATTAAAACTGTGTTAAACTAAAGACTGAAGTCAGTCAGGATCAAAGATTTTGGTCATAAAGAAACACAACTCATAATTATGCCCCATAAGTGGAAATGGGGCATAGGTGAGAGTATTTTCAACAGCATCTTAAAGGCAGAGAGGTGGATTGGGGACAGTCTGCTGAGCCTCATTTCTCTCACAAGCGTAAATTTACTTTTCTGATCAAAGGAGACCACTGTGGAGGGCAGCGCTGACATTTAATGAGCTCATGCGCTTTTCAGCGTGTACACTTCTCTGCTCCTGGAAGGCTAATCACAGCCAAATGAACGAGCCACCATGCAGAGCCCGGCTCAGTAACGTCCCTGAATGGTAAGACCTGTGGTGAGGGCAGGGAGAAGGAATGCGATGAGAGTTATGGATGTGGTATCTGTAGTGGGACGCTCCAGGTGACAAGGGCGCTCACCTGCCACTTTAGTCCTGCCATACAAGTGCCTGCAACCCTGTTGAGCCTGCGAGAGGAGGATGACAACAGACCTGATGAGACAGACCTGCTCGGCACTTGCCAAAGGGCAGATGCTGCCCACAAAGACGTTCTTTTTAGTCAAAAGGCAATGCACTGATTTTCTGGCAGAGCTGGTAGCGACCCCTACATATGGGCCACTTAACACTCTCCTCCATGGACTGCTGCAGGGCTTTTTCTTGAAGAAACAGTGAAACCTCTACTGTTTGCAGCAAGTCTCTGGTGTGTAGCCTGGAAAGCCCTCCCATCTCATTTTTATCCTGTGAAATTCCACTTGCGTTGAGTCAACTTGAAGAAGTGCCAGAAATGCCACTTCCCGCCCGCAGGGGTGTTAGTGGGTGCCGGGAAGGCGCTGCCAGGGGCACGTGGCCCTCTCCTCAGCTCAGCAAACACTGCCTCAATGCTGCAGCAATGCACATAATGCTTCCGTCGAGTCTCACAGGTGCTTGGTCCTGCAGCTTCTGTGAATGTTTCTGCGCGTAACGGTATGCATTCATAAAGAAGGTGGTATAGCACAATTGCACAAGAAAATGAAACACCAGCTAGTACCTCAGTTCTGACTACTGAGAGCTAATAAAACCCTCGTGGTGGTGGTTCAGACTCGCACACCAGTGCTTCACTTTAAGTACCTGAACAGCTTGAACAAAGTAAATCAGCTAATTACATCCACGGATTGTAAATATGCATAAACCTTTAGATGATCAGGGCCTGCATCTGTAAATCTGCTGAGACAGAGGAGGAAATCTGAGTTCTTCAAAACCTGTGGTACTACATCATGCGCAACCCAGCCAGCACCATCTGTTTTCAAATCATCAATCAAAATTAGCAAGTGAACCATCCTTCTCCCTTCTGACAGCATGCAAACAATACTACCGATCTCATTAATTCATGAAGTCACCTAGATGCCCATGCGCTCGCACGTGCGATCCTACATGGCAGCCCAGCAGCTGGGACTTGGAGATGGTGGTACAGGCTGGCAGCAGTTGGCTCCTCCAATGCCAGCGGGAGCCTTGCAGCCTCGCTTCAGGCATTTCTAGGCATTGGGAAAACAAAACCCAGCTCCACGCTCTTGGAGAAGGGGGGTATGGCTTTGGGAATCTGCTCCCAGCAGCTTCAGTAACAAAATAAAACTTAGAAAAGTTTTGTGTTTCCCTACACAAGACCAGAAGGCAACAGCTTCTTGTTTGTCCACAGCCTTGAATACCAAATAAGCCCCAAGACTGCTCTCTGATACTTCTTTCACTTCAGATC
Source organism: Grus americana (assembly GCF_028858705.1). Lineage (NCBI taxonomy): Eukaryota > Metazoa > Chordata > Aves > Gruiformes > Gruidae > Grus > Grus americana. Next base: position 26,166,157 of record NC_072855.1, read on the forward strand.
CCTTCTGGGTCGCTTCATCTGTAAACCTTCACTCCACTGGAGCTCACTTGAAGCTGATTAACATTTAAGTGAGATTCATGTGCAGCCAGTCCCTTTGATAATGAAGAAGTGCCGAGTAACATGTTTGCAATAGAAATTTACAGAAAAGGGCAAATGCCTCCTTCTACCATTCTCCCGACTTTACACCTTGCTGGGAAAACAAGGGAAAAAAAGAAAGTCAAAAGCCTTTACAAAGCCCATGCCTGGATAAAGAACTAGCACAGGGTTAACAGATCACATCTCATCCAGCTGGAGCCTTCTCTGTCTCAATAGGGTGTGTGTGCACATGAAATTTATGGGATTTGAACCGCACCTCCTGGTAAAATTCCCTTCCATGTCAGTGGGGAGAGCAGTGAAGTGTTTAGTAGGAGAATCATCTATTTGTTGCAGAAAAAAGCTGTATATTCTTAAAACTTTACAACACAAGCACACTAGTTCTGTTGATACAGGGTTATAGAGAAGGGGTACTGCACAGCAGATTATTTTTTTTTTAAATCATTTGTGCATGTACTACAAGATCCACTAATATCCTTCTGGTTATAGGAACTGGATATAAATCAGTACTCTGGAAAAAAGCTAGAAAATCAGAATATTATTTTGCTGCACAAATGGGCTGAACAGTTAAAAATTCAGTGGAAATTTCTTAATTTTGAAAGAGTACAGGACTTCAGAGAGACATTTTAAAAAGCAGTTTAGAGAATTACAAAGACAATGTAAGGTGCTAAGTAGAACGGAATTTCATTTTTATTTGCTCTTTTACCCTCTCTAATTGGCAAATGTGTATAGTAATTGACTGAAACTTAGATAGCCATACCTATTTAACACCTGGCTAAGCATCACTTAGCTGCCTAACCCTGGATGAATATAATCACATTAAACACAATTTATGCTAACGCTGTCCTGTTTGAGTAGCAGTCATAGCCATTTGCCACTATTAGGCTAAAGTCCTAGGAGACATCCCAATTAAGCACAGCCTGAAAGAGCAGCACATCCTCCATTTCCTTCTCACTATTAACTTATTTCTTCAAAGGAATGTGGAACTGCATTAACTCTTTTTTTTCTTTGGTTAAACAACCCCAACACCCTAGCCTTGAAGTCTGAAATAAAATTTTTTACTCTTATGAATGAAAATTAAATTGCCGCTATTTAAAACAACTATATTAAAATGATACGCATGCAGAAAAAATATAAATTGCTGTACAGATTTATGTATTACAAATTGTAACAAGGATCCTTGAACCAGAAAATTATATCCTCTGGGCTTGGCTTAAAATTGATTGAAATTCATCCAGAATAGCCTACAGAAGGTGACCGTTGATTTCGACGTACTGGTGTGACCATACAGACTCCTGCAACCGCGGGGTCGCAGAGCACACATCGCCGGACTGTGGGGAAACCGTCTCCTGGGTCTATAACCTTCAGGCTTCACTTTGTTTTCCTGCACACAGCAGACCAGCGATTTATGAAAGGAGGAAGAAAAAATGGAGAGCAGCCACCAGTACGGCAGAGCGAGGTCAGAAGGCACCTGGCAGGAGGCTGCCATTCACCAGCGAGACATGAATGTCCACGGGAGCAGAGTAAATGAGCAGAGAAGGAGAAAAGGAAGGAAAGTGAGGGGAGAAACATGAGAAGAAAAGCAGATAGATGTAACGCCAACAAGACCATGCTCTGATGGGGTTTTTCCATGACACACAAATATTCTAGTATCACAAACAGCAGAGAAGATAAGGTGCAAGAAACCCTGCAGTAATAGGTATGACAGAAATCACAGATCTTCTGGATTAACACTTTAAATTTTTTATTGAGACTGCTCTCTTACATAGGAGAAAGGGCAAGATTTATAGCTGAAATGAAGTCTGGGGCTCTGTTCAGTTCACTTGTCTTTTTATTATGGTCATATCAAGGAGTTTGCGAAGCTAGGGAGAAACATCCGAAGGTAAGAAACTAAACCAGATGAAACAAGCAGCATTCACACAAACTGCAAAATCTGTTTGTAGGAGATTTACTGAGGACCTTTCAACTTGCATTTCACCTACCAGACAGACACTGAATGAAACCACTGCTTCCCTTCCACACCCTCCAAAGAAAACCCACAGCCCCTTCTCCAGGTGACTATACCAACCACTTTGGAATAAAATCCTGCAGGAGGAGGAAGAAAATTAACTACTCCCACGAGTTTGCGCTGTCCCATTTCTCCCAGATAGTCATGGTGCATTTAACCACATGTACTCTTCTCTCCTCAGTGATAGAGTTGGAAGAGATGTGGGAGGGAATAAATTTTCCCTACGTTTCTGACAGTTGCTGGCAATCCTAAAAACATACGAAACCCTTGCAATTTTTCTTCCCTCCAAGCACTCCACCCCACAGAGCTTCTGCACTTCTTTGGCTGCTCCCCAGCTACAACCCAGAATGGCAGACTTGGCCACCACTATATTACCCTGGTCATTAATTTTTGATTCAAGTAGTTAAGATGCCCTCGCAAGAGGAGACTTTTGGGAGACTTTTCTTACTTCAGTTCTCACACAACTTGAAAATGGGTTTCCTTGCAGCAAAACATCAGTTCTGCATTTATTAAATTCTCCTCAAATGGTCTGGCATTGACACAGCGTAGCTTGTTTTTCTAATTCATGCATAAAGTTTGTAGGGCAAATTATCCCCTGCTGAAAGGCTGTTTGCTTCATTCCTTGATAACGTCACTTGCTAACTCTCAAGGAGGAGCTATGGCTACTTTGTGTGATACTCAGAGGCTTTAATCTGGCAGACCTAAAACACACAGCCTGCTGGGTTTTCTTTGATGTCTTATCATTGCCACAGTTCTGCATGCTTCCAAAATTCGTTAAAACCCTCACAGAGCTGATACGTCCGATACCCAGCTCAGCCCTTCTGAGCCCAGCGCTTCCAAGCCTGAAAGCATTTGCACGATTTTCACTCCAATTTCCTTCCTGCGGACTGATCCTCAGGAAGCCGCAGAAGCCGTTCTCCCAGATGGGCTTCCCACGTCTCAACACTGCCCACCACCTACTCTTGCAGGGGAGGGGACAGGACTCCTGTCAGCCTTGCCACCGCTGCCTCACTAGCCAGAAAGATGGCTCTGAGATGGTACAAACCATTTCCCTTTCTACTACCAAGGGCTACATTCCATCCCATCCCTGCAAAGGGCCACAGATGTACATAGGTGGACTCATGTCAAAGCGCGATTCAGTATAAGCTCTCCAGATCCATGAGCTGTGTTAACATAGTGACAACAGTACAGATTGTACAGCTAAGATTTACGTTCCATGCTGGTCCTCGTTCCCAGCCTCACCTCATGATCTGAAGTACTACAGTCAGGACAAGGAGAACAGCCTGTCACATGTGCTGTGGTCACCACCAAGACTGCCCTGGAGACTCTGTGCTCTTGTAGCACCAGCAGCACGAGGGGGGCTCAGCTAACAGCGTGCCACATCCAGCTGGTGCTTGGGGGTCAGACGGGGCTTACTGCTGCTCACCAGCTACTAAACAGACACGACCAGTTGAAAATTCAAGCAGCAGCTCAGACCTCAGCTTCTTTTATAAGTGGACTTACAGGAAGACAGAACTTCTGGGGCAGATCCTATGAAAATCACTGACCACTGACTTTATTGCCACAAATTTCTCATGGAAAGTGCATGGGCAGGAGGCTGCCTTCCTACCCTGTGCAGCAGTTTTCAAGGAAAAGGCACACGAATGAGGTAGGTTGTCAAGGCCATCGTAGTTGGTGCTTCTCCTTTGTAGCATCGCAAAGTGGTGGTTTAGCTGCTCAGGATGGCCAGTCTAGCATTTTTGATGAATGCTGAATTTCCTTGAAGTAAATGAATGTGTTATTATGCCTGTGAACCTCTGAACAGCCTCTTTGCAGCAGATCCTGTAAATTTGACTTTGACAAATTAGTATTTAGATATTTTTGACAATGCTTCTATCTTCCAGATCTAATTGGAAGACATGGGCCTTTGTTTATAAGGAATATTTAAAGATTTAATAAAGAAATACATCAAGTTGAGATGCTCAAAGCAATACTACAGATTTAACTGCAGAAGATAGAAGACTACCCTAGAACAGTTAATCTCTCCAGTGTGATTTGTTTTATAAGCAATGCTTACTAGTTCTCCTTTGTTCTTTATTATTCTGACAGAGAACACAGCAACCGTGCACAGACACTGCCCCCAAATCTGCTTGCAGCACACTTTTGCCAGTGTTAGTCTGGGAGGATCATCGCTTCCCACATGCATGAAATCTACATTAGATTGCAAAGTCATAATCAAGAAAGTTCAAACATTTCCCTAGGCCAATGCCGCCTAAAGAATTGATTAAAAACCAGTCATGCCTGGAAACTGTTCTCATTATATTCCACAAAGCAAACACGAGGAACGGTCCGCATCTCCAAACCACGTTCCTTCCGCTCAGTCCCAGTATCAAGTCCTTGCAATTTAGAAGAGCAAACAAACCCCAAATCTCATTTGAGGGATGCAATTCTATCAGTAAGAGCCTTTGGAGTGGCTGCAGCCCTTGTGCTGCAAAGCACCTGACTACAATGCCTTACTGTCCGTGCTCCCATGAAACGGGAAGCATTGTAGAGAATCCCAAATGATCCCTTTGTACACTGAAACAAATCAAACATACTGGGGACAACTTTTCTTCGAACTTGAAAGACAAGCGACCAACCCAGCTGGATCTGAAACAAATACCCAAAATACGAAATAAACATTGTTTCCAACTCTTGCTAAACTCAGCTCTTAAATTCCCTGCTCTATGCATCGTGGGGTTTATTTTTTTAAAATAAAAGGTGGGATTTTAATACCGCTTTTCTGCATTTCAGATTACAGAGAACAACATCATTAAATTTTAAACCCAAATATCAAATCACTGCATCACATGATTTTAAAACTGTTCTAGTACTTGAGGGTTTGAGACCTGGAAAAAAAATTGCCGAACAGGCAACATCAACATGACAAACACTCTTAACAGCAAGGTGAAAAGGTGACAGAGATATGAGTCTACTCACTGAAGTTTAGCTTCTGTTCACTAATACAAGCAAACCGATACAAGCATTATTTGGTGCATGCCAGAAGGATAAACACAGAGAATAATAGAAAAATGAAAATCATTTACCTCTCTCTGAATCCAGGGAAGCATGAAGAAACAGAAAGAGCAAGTTAGAAAGCACTCACGCAGACAGAGCTCCAGCATATGATGAGACAGGGTAGCTGAAAGAAGTGCTGTACATTTAATATTTGGTGTTTGCTTGTAGCACAGGGTATCTAAGCATACTGCCACTATTTCCTTTTGACACTTATTTTGGTTGAATCCTGTTGCTCTGAAGTTTGTATTTTTGGAAACATGCGATGAAGCCAACAGGCATCAGCTGAATTCAGACATATCAACACTGGGAGGTAATCAAGCTTAAAATACCACACACAAGTCCGGGAAGTAGTATGCAGAAAGCATAAATAGACATACAAAGTGCATGAACCTTCCTTCTTCCAAAATAACGCTATTTAAAGCAGACACTCACAAAACAAACAAGAATAATTCTTCCAGCAGTGAAAACCTTACATTGTTTAAACTGAAAGAGTAGAAAGATCGTCATGAGGTTTTTTTAATGCCTTTTCCAAAAGCTCACACCCCAAGGTCACTCAGGCTCCTCTGAAACTTGCACCCCAAGGAAGCGTCAGCCTGGGCAACAACCTCACACGAGCACTGAGCTGAAGCCAGGACGTGCAAAATCACTTCACACCTTCATTAGCGAAGCCCTTCAGCAGCCATTAACTCTTGGTGCGACTTAACCAAAACCCCTTTCCCAAAGGCAAAGGCAGGCAGGAGAGGCACAAGCTTCCCAGGCTGGGGCTGCCCTTCTCCCCCGCCTGAGCCCCAGGGAGGGCTCGCTGTGGGTCCCTGGCACCCATCGCAGCTGCCTACTTTCTGGGTCACGCCAGCCACCACGATACACCAGCAGTGTGAGTTCGCAGGTACGCGCGCACTTCTGGAGCTGTCATGTGAAGAAAGCACGCGGCTTCCCATGACGTTACCACAAAGGGTTAGCTGCGCTGGGGAACAAGGTTGCTGCCTGCTTCTGCCCACCCCTCCTTAAAAACACTTGATGCAACGTATAGTGTCTCTACACGGGTAATAACCGCTGTCCAGAAGAGAGCTGCTTAGTCCTGCTCTCCCACCCCTGCCTCCACCTGACAACTCCCCTCTTTTACGAAGGGCTCATCTCCAGTCAGCATCTGAGCAAGGTTCATGCACTGTGCACAAAAACATGGGATCCTACATCATCCTAATGTGTAACTGAGAAAAAAGTAGTGGAGTGGAAGAATGATCCCATCTCAAGTAATAAGGGCAGGATTAAAGACAGAGCACATTGAAGGGAAGGGATCCAGTTCCCATTAGACATCTTACTTTAGCAAGCTTGCAAAGCTTACAGGGATTGAACTGTTGCTTAGAAATGGCTTAGTGAGTAGATCTGGAACAAACACATGCTTTCTAAGCCAGGTTTTAACTAAAAGTGCATATGGTTAGCTAATGATTCCGTCCAACATGGGAGTACAAGTCACACATTGATATGTATGTACATAGCTAGAGGTTTAATTTCTTTCTTATGCTGAGATGAAACCTCTCTTGCAACTTTTACCTGTTGCCCCTTGTAATTTCCATGTGGCTCCTTGTGAAGAAAAATTATTCACTGGAACAACCTCTCCAGGGACACAGTAGAGTCTCCATCACAGGAGGTTTTCAAGATGTTACTGGACGCCATCATCTAGGCACCCTTTCCCATGAAAGGCTGGATCAGATGGTCTTTTGATGTTCCTTCCAACCTGGGCTGTTTTATGATGCTATGAAAGCAGCCAAGCTGCAAACACCCTTATTTCCAAATGTAACGGACATTTCCAGAAATTTTACAATGGAAGTGTGAGACTTAGGCTCATCGTAAAGAAGAAACTGAGAGGGGCCTGCTCCAATTCCTTCCATGCAGCGAACTGGGAGCTTCACCTTTTCAATATCCAGTGGTGACCTGTGTGGATCTCCCCAACCAAAACCCCACTCATTCCTTCACTTCAGCTACATGGGCTTTCCACTTGGCTTTGCAGAATCAGCAAGGACTTTGCCATGCCTTTTGCTAACATTTTATAAATTAAGAGGTTAAAATTAGACCTCAGTATTGCAAATATTGGAAGTTTTTCAAGCCTAAACAGCCCTTGATTCTATATTTCAGTGCCAATTTGAAAATCAGAATTGAAAAAGTAGTATCACTTTTACTTTCCCAGAAAATATAGTCAATGTTTCTAAGTAGTATGTGAAGCAAAATATATATAATTTTCTTCATGCATTAATCACTGGCTTTATATGAAGCAGACAAACAGAGATTATCTCTCAGAAAAAGCTTTATATTGGAAAAATCTTCCAGCAATTTAGACACAATGTACTAGGGGGAAAAAAAAAAGGAAAAGAAATGTCTTGGATGTAGCAGATTTTGAACCCCGTACGATTAGAGGCAAAACACGACCTGCTGGTGCAAACTCTTAAAGGGAGATCTGTTCATTCCCCTATTGTTATGCAGGATACAATTGTACAGAACAATTACCATTGCAGCTGCCAGCACAGACAAAGGAAAAAAAGCAGAGGAGGAAATTCAGGAAGGTGAGAGAAAAACACAAGCAGTTGGGCTGCTGGACTTCCCTGGGCAGCGAGGAATGAGCAGGGCTCCAGCTGAGGGACTCCCACACCATGGGATGCACGTGAATCAAGGGGGGCTGCACCCTGCTTCTAACCAGTTAATTACAGCTTTCCATTTAATCCAATATCTCCTCATAGAATGTCTTGTAATTTGTTAATTAATTTCACACAAAAGACTATTTGCCTGTATTCCCTTCACATTCTGGTAGCTCAAGTATGGTTGAATGATTTACCTTCAACCTTAAAATAAGCAAATAAATAAATGAATAAATAAATCACCCCAAGGCTACAAAGCAGACATAGAAAGTTTTCAGTTCAAACGGCAGATTTTGTTGATGGCTCCAAGTGCCAGAAATGCTACAAGAGCAGCTGCGCAAGTGCTTCGGTATGCTGCTCTATATATCCTTTTCCAAGCTGACTGAGCTAAAAGGGGTCAAGGCAGAGCCTGCCAGTGACATGGGAAGATGATACCTGGAAACTGTGTCAGGGCTGCTACGCAGGATTTGAGATTCATGTCTGAAGGGAAAAGGGCAAGACCTCCGAGGAAAACAGCCCGTGACCCTCCAAGCCTGCAGAGGCATGAGAAAGGAGCCGCCTTCCAAAGTGAGCCCCAACAGGACGCTGCCTCCCTGGGAAGGGGGATGAGTGTCGTCTTCTCCCCACCAATTCTGCCAGGCCTTTATTCCAGGTTGTTTTCCAGTCAGCACCTTTGGAGGCAGCACATTACAGTACTGCTCAGGGTGCCTGCATCCCTCGTCTCCCCCTTTCACCTGCCCTCCTCTCGCAGAAGGCCATGTCATACGCGGCCCAGGGACACAGCAGAGGCAAGACGGTTTGCAGAACGTGGTATTATTGATGGGGCACCTTCCTGTGGGAAAGGTCCGCACAATATGTTACAGTGCTTGACTAGAAGACAATTTCTCCTTCCAGCCGTGGGTTTTGTAGATCAGTGTCTGATGCAAGTTGCATCCTGGAGGCTGATTGTTGATATACATGCTGCGGTCCTTTCCAGGGTAACTTTTTTCCTGTGACTATAACAGAAACGCCTCAAGCCACAAGACAGAGACGTGCTGCGCAGATGGACGTGGTGATGCCATGCTTACACAGACGACCAGACTGTCTCAGTGGTGGACAGAGGTGAAATGACATGCCCAAAACCTGGCAGCTCAGGTTGTCTGCCTGCCCATCCATCCCTGTGACTGGGACAGCCATCCTGGACTCCAAATACTCCACAGCTGCTACTGTAGTGTCTTCTAGTCCAACAAGGGCTGCTGTAGGAGTACAATGTGATGGAGAGCAAATCACACCTACAAACCCAACAGGTTTTGTTCTTGTTGGGGTCTCCAGTAAGGTATTTAAGGATCAGGCTGATGCTCCCACACTCAGCTAATGTTTTAGCGGGGCAGCGCACTGCACATGAGCCTGGGAGAGTGTTAGGAGTCTACTCCTCTGTACCTGGCAGAGTTGTCTACAGCCCAACCATTTCCGTGACCAATGCAGTCAGCTAACAGGGTGAAGAGGTTAACACTTCACACCTCTTCATTCCTGTAGCTTTCCCTGGAGTCTGCCTGACTGCAGCTTCCCCAGTTATCTTTTTTTGAGCACATCAGAAAAAATAAGGCTACCATGTGTCACCTACAGAGGTCTGCCCTCCAACCTCCATGGTCCTTAAATATTTTCACATGGGACTACACCCATCATCACCATCAGCCCTGACCATGTCTCCTCCTAAGAGGTAATGACCAGCTGAAATGTCTTTGCTTTCAATTACCGTAGAGTTTTAGTGGGGTAAACCACATTTTACTTGATTAAAAATAATGATGCATGGCACAAGCCTTTTGTCTTTATTTACAGTTACAAGCACTTGCCCAAGCATATCCTCTGAGGCACAGAAGAGACCCTACTCTGGTTTTCTAATTTGTAATTATGAAGTCTAGTAGCACTTAATGCAGCAAAATGTTTATGTAATGTGTATTCACAACATAACACGAACAAATGAAGGAAACAATCTTCACTTCTGTGCATTTGGAAGTCTCTCTGTTGCTTAGAGAATGATTATGTCCTTCACTTATGTATGCCATTAGAGAAATAGAGTTGCTTTCACTGAAAGGAGAATAGCTGTGGTTTATTATTTTTCTAAGGATTTGGTAGCTTTTTAACCTTTTTTTGTGTGTGTGTTTTTTTTGGTTTTTTTGGTTTTTTTTGTTTTTTAAATAGTCCTTAAGCCTTTCGTCTTCCAACGAGTATCAGACTATTCCAGCAGATTGGCCTTGAATTTCTGGGTTCCTGCCACCACCAGGATGCAGACTGAGTAGAAGTAGACCTTAATGCTTTCTGCAGAAATCCCCTGTTCACTGTGGGCCAGATTGTGCCATTAATTTTTAAGCAATTCTCCACTGGTAGTAAAGAAGATTTCTGCTTAAAAATTGATGGCTTGATCTAGCCTTCTGTTGCTAATCATATATTATGAAGACTACTATAACCTAGTCAGAGTCTATTTTTAAATTAAAAAGAAAATATGAAGCAACCTGACACATTATATGAATCCACATTTTGTAAAGACCAAATTGTACTCTTAAGACCAGAGGCTCTGAATCATTAAGTCCCACTGATAGTTTAGGTGCTAGCCATCACATTGGTATCTAACAGGCAAGCTGGTTCCTTGTTATTCCTCAAGTCCTCTCCATAAATAAGCAACCTCAGGTCACTTTACTGTTTCTTCAGGGTTTCCCTCCTCTGCACACACTAAGTGACAGTAACTGAAGACCTGAGATCAAAGAGTGGCTGCACTTACAGCTCCCTGAAGCATGTGGCCACCATGGGCACCTCCTCTCCAGATGTAGGCCAGGAGCATCTTCCATAACTCACTGCAGACCATTCCCCTCTCCTTAAGAAATGTTATGTTTGGCTTGTTAGGGAAAACTAACACATTTCTGGAAGCATGAAAAGAACTTTGAATGGCAGGCCACCTTTTCCCCAAATCACTAGATCACCATTTTAGATGGATCAGTTGGAGATGAGATTTTCTGATTTAATTTTTTTAAGAATTATTAAACTCAGCCATAGATATTTCCAATTTGGATACTTCTTAAAACATACAGACAACGCTTTAATATCACATCAAAATACAACAACAACAACAACAGAGGATAGTGTTTTCTTTGCAGGTACCAACTCAAATTCAGGAACATGCCAGTTATTTTCTAATAGGAGGAAATGAAACTGAATGCTTCTTACTGACTTGATATTCCCCGATTTAGAATTGTGAAATTTCAGGTTTTGACCTGGATTAACTTCACTCAGAGAATAAGGTTACCTCAGCCTATCTCAAACTACGCTGGGGCAGAGTCTGCACTCTAACACAAATTAAAGCTATTCAGAGCAGCTGAATCAATACCAGCACTCTAATATCAATTAGATCAGAATTTTGTCCCCAGTACCAGAGTTTTACTTCACGTCACAAAACACAGGAAACTCCGAAGGGCGAACCAGAAAGCCTTGCCCAACAGGATACCCAGCAGACTGTAACAATACAAGAAACACCACAGACCTTCAATACACACCTTAATTATCTAAAATACTAATTCACACAGTTTGTTTGATCCTCATCTGTATTCCAACTGATCAGTGTTTAAAATATCTTCATAAATAGGGTTATTTATTTATATAAATCCATTGCTGTAGAAGGGAAAACTAACCTGTACTTTAAAAAAAAAATTCTAACTGGTATTACATAATAAAACCCCACTATCTTTCCCTCTTTTAACTCCTTATGAAAATAAATAATTACTGAGAAATGCTCCAGGGCTAAATAATATCCTTTTCCTCACTCACAAGTTGTTATAATTACATTAACTGCAAGGCAACAGCTACAAAAACATAATTAAAGCCATAGTTTTAAGAGATGAAACACTTCATATATTTCCCTGATAGAGATCACGACTCAGCAATGTTTGCTATCCTTTATGAAAGCAAAAATTACTGCACAGAACAGGGAGAGCAATGAGGTTCCATAACATGCAAGAAACCTAATTTAAGAGTGAAGCTGCTGAGTTTAAAAAAAAAAAGATAAATGTGCTTGTGTCTCTTCCTTTTCCTCTGCACCCACTGTAATGAGGATTCAAAGCTATATATCAATTAACAAATCAATGAAATTTCTCCTGCTGCAAATTCTTTATGAATACAGATAGGATTAAGCAAGCACAGAGACCTCAAGGCAATATATTACATTTAAATCATGAAGTTTCCTCTTCTGTCAAAAGAGCCATTAACCATTTCACTTCAAGTAAATATATTTTTACACCCATGTATCCCCACACACAGTGTAATACTTCTGTCTTCAAACATGTTCACTTCTTTTGGAGCTCTACAAAGATTTCAAATTGCACAATCTCCCTTGTCAATTATAGGCTGAAAGAAGAAAGCCCAGACAGGCTAGCTAGAAGTTAGCTGGGAATTACTACATAAATAATTATAGAGGCGCTGTATGTTTGGGGGAAAACACAGGGAGGTTTCTTCTCTTCAGTAAATGAGGTTTCTGCTGTTCTTAACTACAGCATCTTTTTAATCCATTAACACAGCATTAGCAGTAAAAACAAATTATGAACATCCTCTGCAGAAGCAGGCTGGTCAATATGCAGCCAGTAACCGCAGCCAGTTTAGGAACATGTAATTCCGAGCTGAACAGAGACCCCCAAACCTATTAATCATCACAATCCATTAGTTAGCTTACTGCTCAAATGAGCAACATCCGAAGGGATAAAGGAGAGGGAGAACAGCATCATATACTTACCGCTCAGCACACAGTCCAGCATTTCTCCTACAGTGCTCTCCTGAAGGTTGTTAAGTGTCAGCTCTTGGAGAAAAGAAATCTGACTTGCCTTTGTCGCACTAGGAGCTGTAATTTGCCTTGCAGGCATCCACACAGAGGCTTTAGACTAATGGACCATAGCTCTGAAAACACAGCTCAAGACAAAGGCTACTCCTAATGTGAGACAGTTGTCTGGGCGGGGGGGGGGGAGGCTGAGCTTTTTTTCTTGCCACTTTTTAAGTTTCTTACCTTTTTGTTGCAGCAAACAGGAATTTAATGCCAAGCACGTCATACGCAAACACCCAAGCCAATGCTCTGCCTGGTCCCCGTCTCCGTTAGCGTATATCTATGCATCGGATGATGCAAAGTTCACTTGATGTAGCCGTGTACTTGTACTTCAACGGCAGGGACCGAATACCCTCGAGAACAGCAGCTCATTCATTTTGCATCGAGTTGAAGCACATCATGTCAGCTCCTACTCTCCTCACGGACTGTGCACGCTTGTGTTTGCCGGCTCCAGCTGTGAGCGTGTGGGTGCTTCTCCCTGGAAGGCACCGCTCCATCAGGGGTGTGTCTTCTCCTCCCTTCCCATTGCTTTTACCATTTCTGACCTGCAGAAGAGGCCCCTCTCCTCCCCCTTTAACAAATCTTCACTGCTACGCGTTGTGTTTCTAGCCTGTAAACTTCCAAGATTAATCTGCTGTGACAGAAGCAATCTTTTGGGGAAAGCGGAAGAGCGCCGGGAGTCTTCCCCTCACAATTTTCCAAAACCAGTGCAAAGCTTTCACAGTGTGACTCTGAACCGAATGCAACAGAGAAAGACAGTCTCTTTGAAAAGCAGCAAAGATTTACGGCCAAATCCAAGAATTCAGACAGAAGTACAACTGCATTTACTTCAATGAAATTACACCTGCTTATGCTAGAAGTGAGATTTATCCGTGAGCTGTAAAAACAAACACACCTAATAATTTGATTTTCCAGAACTGACACATGCAATAACAGTAAATCCAATTTAGAGGTGTTGCTTGCACTAAAGGTGACAGCAAACACATCGCTTCCAGAGCTCCGTGTGTTATTCAGCAAAAGTCCCCATCAAATGTGCTCAACCAGCAATAAAGAGCCACTTCCAAGGGGACTGCACTCAAAACGTGGCAGAGCTTTTAAACCCCATCCCAGGGTGTTCAGCTTTCACAGCTACCCACAGCATTGCACATCACTCCTCCTAGATGCAGGGGAGGACTTGGGGCGAGGCAAACTCCAACCGAGGCACAACTGCAATGGTGTGAGGACATGGGTCACCACCCTGCACCTCGCTCTTCCCCATCCAAAGGAATCGCTCCTTCAAATGTGCCAGTGAAGCTGCACACCCTGCCCTCCTCAAGGAAAACATGGCAAATGCCCACCAAGCAGCCTCTTTAAACTAGCTGAGCTCAATGTGAGTGAAAGCAGGGCAGGGAACATGTATACCACAGGTATTTCTACCAGCAGATTTGAGAGGGTGAAAAGCAGTTAAGGACAGTTTTCTGGCAGTCACTTCTTCCAGCTGCACAGATGCATTGGGAGCAGGATGTTTGTTCACAGCCTAAATATACCCTGAGAGTCTAGTGAGGTTCCTTCCTTCCCTCCTGCATATCATCAACAAGGTTTGGCAGGACCAGTTATGCTCAAGTGACAACCTGTGCCATCCTGAAAGCTTTCCGCTGATTTCCACGGGAGTAACAGGTTGGAATTTAATAAACAAATCTGTTGATGCTGCCTAAGAAGAAACAGATCCAACTCTTTCTTTCTTGGATGTGCTGGATGCCCAATGCTAACAGAATTCAAGGCCATGTAATCATTTTTTGCACTGAAGCAAACAAGTAAGTTCTCAAAAGTCTTGTCACATATGTAGAATTCACTTGTGGGGAAAGAAATGAGCATTTTTATGGACAAGCAAAATGGCACCTGAAACTGGTTAAACGCAGTAAAAATACACATGCGCTACGGTTTTAATCCAGGTTCCAATATGCATTCAATATAACTTGTTTCAATTTGCAGATGAAGACAGAATTAATCCGATAACTCTGACAACTACCCTCTCCATTGCGGTTCTCCTCTTTTACTCCCAGCAAGTAGCATACAACAGAATATGGTAGTTTTCCAGCTGGCCAAATGACAGCATTCATGAGAACAATGTCACACTCCGACTTAAAAGGCTTCTAAGGAGAGAAGCCAGATTTTGCCGTTTTAATATGCTGGAACAGTTTGTGGGAGAGAACCGCTCTTCCCTGAACCTCTCTTCAGTACAAGAGATTCAGCAGAACTTTGGAAACCTGTAACAATATAATTAAAACTATCCAATAAATGAACTGGGACTGAATTCTAAACTTGTGTTGGTTGTGATATTTTGGTATGTGATAGATGCAATACGTACTGCCTGTGCACCTTTCAGTAACGGTATGGCTAGATACAAACGTGCTGGCTCTGTTGCTGAGAAATAACTTGCCCTGTATCAGTAGTTCAGCTTCCCTTTCCCTTGCCCCACACTCTCTGGTCCTCTGAGTTTGTTGTTCCTAGTTGCTGTCTATGGAAAGGGCAACAGATTTACCTCTGCCACCAGCAACAGGAAAATCTCCTAGGGCTTGGCCAGCAGGCAGCTTCTGAAAATGAAGAACAATTTGGGCCCAATGTCTTTCGGTTTGTGCACAAGCAATTTGCTTAGTAACTACAACTGTGCCTCATGTTTGTTGTCATTCTGGCAAAACTTAGCTTTAACAATCCTCAATCCCACCCAAGAATATGAATTCAAACAGGAATTTAAAATTTTACACGCTGGCTTTGGGGGGTGGTGGTGTCTGATTTCTGATTCCTTAGAGTTTACTTGGCTGAATATATGTATTCTGAAAATGAAAGGTGAAACTCAAACAAAAGTCTCTTTTCTTGAGCTGGGTTTTAAAGAATAATCATCAATAACTCAAGTTCTGAAACGAGTTGTGGAAGTTGCAGCACTCAACATGGGCTGCTGAGTTTGGCTGATGGGCTTTCCTCAGCAGCGACTGCTACCATGTGAAAACATTTCCAGCGCAAACACCGCACTGAGCCCCATTTCCCAGTGCCCGCCAGCGCTGTGAGCTTGCAGCCAAATCACTAGGCAGGAGGGATCTTTTCACTGTACTTTACCTACAGGCTGCAAAAGAAATGAGCTTGCAGCAGGTAACGGGTCAAATTTACACTGACAAAAAGATCACAAGCAGCCAACCCTGGCAAGGAGAAAACTGCCCAGGCGAGCTCTCATGATGAAGATCCAACAAATTCAACTCCTGCATTGCCAAAACTGCCAAATTCAAGGCAGCAGGGGTGTTTGGGGGCATGCCTGGTGTATAAATACAACGTGTGTTGTTCCAGCCTCTCCCAGCTATCACGTGCTGCCCTCTCATGGGTCCCCAGCTGGGTTGTATGTCCCCAAGCTGCTGTGTTCCTCACTGGAGATAAGGTTGAGCCAAGCTCATAATCAGGGAGTGGATATTCAACACCGTAAAGAATCTGGGCAGATCTCCACGCACTTGGCAGTGACGATGTGCCCAACTCTCTGGTTAAACTGCCAGTGAACAGTAGGGCATCCGAGTAAATGAAATTAGCTTATACTCTAGACGTAGGGTGGGATCATGTTCTCTACAAATTGATCAAATATTCAAATTGCATGGCCAGAAGCTGTTTACCTCAGAGCAAAATACTGAGTATGCCATCACACACAGCCCTGGTAATACCAGCAGAGCTGTGGCTGGACTAAAGAAACAAAAACACTATCAGCAGCTGAGATCCTCACACCTACCCTGAGCATGTGTAAGGACTGGATCCCAGGGTTTCACATATCGAAAATTTTGAGGAAAAAAGAAAATGAATTTCTGAGTAAGAAACTTGGATTCAGGTTGCAGTTTATTTCAGTTTGAACAAAAGGAAAATTGTATTATAGCAATGAATTCATGTTGTGATGCCAAGAGTGTATTTTTGTGGGTGGAGAGGCAGTTAGCCCTAGCAGCTGCACTCACACTACTGGCTCACGTTTGTAGACCTGTAGACTTGTAGTCCTACACTTGAGATAAAAGCAGAAGCTGGTTTGCATCCCAGCTCCTGCACCTGCAGCAAAGCTCCACTTCTGCCGTACTGGAAGAGAAACAAACGTTTCCCAAGCTTGCCCTGCCTTTTGCTCTTCTGAGGCATCCATCCTATCCCAAAGCAAAACATTTTGACATTTCCAGGAAACAAAAACCTAGTCCTTTTATCAAAACTCAGAGCACAACAACGATTTTGTTTAGTATTTAACAACCTAGAAGCTTAAAACCTCCCGCCCCATCACTGTAATCATCTACTTTCATCACAAATTACTGAGCAGCAACAGCAGTACCAAATCTTCTAATTTATCTGAATTTTCACATTATTTTCAAAAAGAGGGGGGGGGCAAGGTGAGGGATGAGTGAGGAAACATTTCATAAAGTTTAAATCCTGGATTCAGACAGGGATATGAGACTCTCTGTACAGACCACAAAAGAAGTTTCCAGCACTTGTGGATGGATGAGGAAACTTTGAAGTTATACCTTGAATCCCAAAGTTTCAAAAGTGACAGACTGAATACCATTTATGAATGCCTGGGTTGGCAATATCCCAGAAGGGCTTTGTTTGTTTTTTAAGCTAAGGCCCTTGAAGCCACATATGTACTTCATAAATGAATAGAGGGCACAAGCAATTGCTCAGTTTGCTTTGTCTAATTCATCTCATCATGTTCCTATTGGTAGCTGAGCAAAAGCAGAGAAGAAAACTAATTTTCCTAAAATACACACGAGTGCCCAAACAAAAGATAAAAAAAGAATCTTCCTTAGTGTGCCTGGTTTTTTGTGGGTTTGGGTACATTTTATTTTAAAAGTATATGTACATTTTTGGAGATACACATGTAAAGTTTAGATTCTTCAGACAACACCAAAAGGAGCAGGCAGAAAATAAACTTCTTAATCAATGAAGAAAGACTGATGATAAATGACTACAAAGCAAAAGCTATTCAATACATCCTTAGCAAACTGAACTAGACCTGCTGTCAGCTTGCCAAAAGAAGGACCTTAACTACTGTGAGATTGTGTCTGCAGTTGCAGAGGACAGGCCATAAGGACCCAGGGACCTTTCCACTCCGAGCTACTGAAAAATCATTCCTTAAGTAATTGACAGTTCCTCTTCCTGCCTCTTCCTGACAAATACAGCAACATCCCAAAGACTGCCACGTGCCAGTAACAGCATCCCAGAACACAGGCAAGCTCACTTTTATAGGTGCTTGTCTGAAGTGGAAAAATTAATGTATTTCATCGATGTCAAACATAAGATCAACAGCAGACCAGGTCACCTACTGAGGTCAGCCACCTCGCCTGACCTTGCAGACCTCAAACTCTTTCATACTCTTCTAAGATTCATAGCAGGCTCCCTACTTTTCCACTTGCTGTTTTGTTCTTCTACGTGAAGAACCCTGACCCTGCTAAGAAATAACATTTACAAAATCCTGCCACTCCCAGGGGTATCGCATTGATTTTGCTAAGCAGTATCCAGGTTTTCCAGGTCCGCATCTGTAAGTTATGGACTAACGCAATTAATGTTCAAGTTAATAAAAAAGTTCCCATCAATTATAAGGGGAATTTGGTCAAACTGAGTGGGCACACAGGCATATGCCCAAGCTTTGAAATTAATCAAGGTAGGGAGAGGGGAACTTCAAGCAGTAAAATATTGAAATTTTAGAGACAATTGAGTTCTACGTTTAATGCATCATTCAAATTATAAATTGAAATTCTTTTTATGGCATTAAGATGAATAGCATTTACGTGAGGCAGACCATCATCACAAGAGATATAATGCATACAGATTTTTCAATGTCATTAGTACAGTTCTCTTTTTGCAAAAATACGGATGTTCATGTAATGCAGTTTCTAAATACAAAAACAACTCAGTCATTAAAAAAACCCCAAATATTTCAGACACTTGAATTATCTGTTGAAAAACATTTTTTAGCTTCCTCAAATTAGTGTTTATGTTTCTGCTAATCAGTCTGCACCTATCAAAGAGACTTCAGTAGCCATCTACTTCCATCGCCAAAGGGCAAGTCGTGCTGAATACCACTGACAAAGGCCCTTTTCCCTGATGGAGCCAATGTTAGGAATCAGGCCTACACACCATCCTCAGAATTAAAAGCCTGAAGTGAAAATGCTTTCTAAATACATGTAATGGATAAGACAGTATATGCTATGATTTACATAAAGATGTACTGTATATAAATATTTGAATTGCAATCAGCTAGTAGCAAATGTGGAAAACCATCCCAAGGCAGATGCAACATTTAAATAATTGAAGTGGTAAGTTGATAGCAAGAGCATCCTCTTATATTTTAGAGACAAATTCCAAATTATTATACCAGTGCAGTTCAGTCAAGTTTGTGACTGTGCTTAGAGAGAGACACGGGACAATATGTGGACCTTATTTTACTGTAGCATATACCAAATTCCAGAAGAGCTTCAGTGGTTTACAAATATCATAGGCATGTCACTTGTCCCTTGATAGCAGGAGTGTAACACTGATGCAAACATGAAAAGTGTGTTTATGTAGGTGGATATAAATATTTACACAGTAAAGGCATATATAGAAACATCCTAGCTCTCTCTAACCCACCAGTACAGTACTGGCATAAACTGTTTGGACAGGAAGAAGAACTAGGGACAGGTAATTTTCTGGCTGTACTTTTGCTTTTTAATTTGTTATATTAGAAAGTTGTGAATGTCCCACTTTTCATTAAGTAGCATAACAGAAATAATCAAATGAAACCCTTTCCGTTGCACAGTAAGTTTTCTCCTCTGAATTACTTTTTCAGAAATTACCTGCCCGGCATATTAACAATCTTTAGGAAGTCAAATTTTTGCCTACAATAGAAAATAATAAGTGTAGTAAATATATATCTTACAAAAGGCTGACCTTTCCAAATAAGCCACCACACAACAGAAAAGTCTGTTACTGCTCATACAAACATACTATAATCAAGGTAACAAAGAGATGTATTGAACACCTCAGCCAGCATGGTGCTTTTAAGTATTCTTAGCACAATTTTTCTTAAAAGACTGCTCTTTTCTTCCGTGGTCTATGCTCTCTGTGGCTTTTCTCCTCAGAAGGTTTTTATATGCCCACCTTATTAGTAACTGATCAGCTTCAACATAAATTAGACTAGCAAAGTGAAATCACAGTGGATTAATTTGGTTTTCTCTTATCTGCTACAGAGGCCTTAGACTAGACAAGGTCTTGAGAACAAAAAATACAGTTAAGTTTTTGGGGTTTTTGGGGGGATTTTTTTTTTGGAAGAAAAGTGTTATTGACGTGATATTATTTGACAGCCTTCATAAGGCTGTCAAAGCCTAATTCTCTTGTGAAAATTTATTCCATAGGTGGCTCCCTCTATACACAGTCCCTACTGTTGACACGTCATCTGACAGATGTGTAACTAAGAGTCTAACTTCAGTGCCGCTGAAGATGTGTGAAAGGCAGGTGCCTTCAATCCACTCCAACTGGTTTGGGAAGGAGGATGCTGGTTTTTGTTAGCATAGCCCCTGTAAGAGGAAGTAACAGATTGTGTACGCGCCCAAGTGAGGTAAATTTAAACCACCTTTGATCATCACTTAAGACCAAAGCTTCTAACTGGGTGTTGAAAACAAAGAGGGCTGCGTGCAGAGAGCCTGGGAGCAGGATGTTTTCTTTTCACAGCTACCAAGCCAGAGAGCAGCTGCTTTTTGCATCACTGGCACGCTGTTTTGCCACAGAGTAAAACAAGCAGTTAAATATAGGAATTCAGCCTGGATGTAGCATCTGCTTGATTAACATACAGTGAAAAGAATAATAGAAGAAAGCATCGGATTTCCACCCCAAACTGGCAGCCAGCAGCTCTCCTGAGCCACAGACACTTTCACAGGCAGCTCAGGCTATTCTCGTGGGACCCATGCAATAGCCACCGAAGTTCACAGATTGCCCTAGTTGTATCCTAAAGCATTGGAGTTTAATAGCTGGAATCGTAGGGAACGTGTGGAGATTTTCTAGCACAAATGTGTAGAAATACTTTAAGCCAGGGACTCAGTCAATATGCCGTCTTTTTTATTAATTGAGACAACCTGACTACATCGCAGTGGTTATCTGTAGTCCAGATTTAGACATACCATTTGTCTTAACTGAAAACTTTACAGTTGAACAATTCCAAGTGCCATTTAAAAAGTCTGCCGCCCAGAAGAAACACTAGATACAATTTCCAAATATTTCCTGAAAATAAATATAGAATACTAAAGACATTCTACACTAAAATACTTAAACAGGGGTCTGTTTAAGGTGACCAAGCATTTGTTGTCATGCTCCAGCCGCTAGCACAGCAAGTCACACATTTTAAATGGTTGTCTGGTTGTTCTTTCTAATAAGAAGGGTAGCCTCCCTCCTGCCATTTTTCCCACTTCTTTATGAGCAAATCCCACAGCACAACCCTGAGCTCTCCTTCAGGGGCTTCTCTGTTCCTCTCCCCACCTCCCACAGAAATCCTTACAATTCTCCTCGTCTGTATTTGTCCCAATTCCCTTGGTCCGTGAGACTTCTCCACACTTGTGCTAATCTACCAGCCTATGCTACTGCTACTATGCTTCTCAGCTGCTCCTTCTGCATTTAAGCTTTTCAAAGGTTACCAAATATCTAGAGCTCCGTGGCCAAAATTCTCCCTAAGCATATCCTTTTTTCTCAGCTGCTATCAAAGGGTGACTTCACTCTTCGTAAGCACCTGAGCTGCTCACAAGACTCATCTGTAGAACAGAAAAATTCTTTGCTGTCACATGTCATAATGTTTCATCTCATTAGTGGTATTAGGCAGAAAGGATAGAGTGATGTTGCCCTAACACAGTTGAAGCCTCTACTTCATAGAGAAAGCCTCTACTTCTGGATAGAAACCCATCCATCGGTGCAAAACTATGGGCGCTAATTTCAAGTTAATATGGGCCTATTTCAATGCATACCATGTCTTTCATGTTATATCCCAAAACTAAAATAAATCAGTTTCATTAATCAAAGTAAGAAAGCACACACACAGCTTTTTGCACTCACTTAACTATAGTTGTCTGAAAATACATTAATTCTGTAAGCTTGACTGGATTTCCCCTTTCACAGCTGTATTGTTTCATTACCCCTTCCTAGAACACGCTGCACTTGCAAACAGTGATGTCAGGCCTCATGGATATAAATGGGAAGTATTGCATAAATAATCACCTAAACTATTTCTTAGTGAGAGGGGGAAATGCTATCAAAACATACAGAAAAGGATATTTAGATGCAGTTGGCAAAGGGAAAAGGATAAACCAAAAGATTACTCTAAAAATCCAGCTAAGAATATGGGTCACAAGAGCCAGTAAAATCCTTTTCTTCCAGTGTAATCCCTCACCTTTGCCCTATTTATGTGATTCCTCACAGTACGTTTTGCCCTTTCTCCAAGGTTACGGGGACCGAGAGGAATAGGAAATATTGATTAATGGTGTCTCTCAGTTTGAGGAGTTCAGCTGGAATTGCAAATTCTTTAAAGGGTGTTATCTTTTCAGAAGAGCAGGTGCAAACAGCACCTCGGTTTTAATTTATTTTATTTTCTGCTTTTCTTGACCACATCTCTAATGCAGAAGAGAAAGTTTTATTATTCATTATCTTGTACAGCCTTATAAGCTTCTCTCACGGAATCAGAGAAAGACTCAATCTCACAGCACATTCAGTCATTACCTTGAAGGGAAGGCAAACCCTGAAGACCCTAAACACCTCCCTGAACAATGCAACTATAAGCCGCACTGCATCACTGAAGCCTGATGTTGTGTTGCTTGTACACAAAGTATTTTCTGAAAGGGGGAACAATAAATTACAGATACCACAGGATACCCCAACCATGCTAAACTTGTATCTGTTGTCTGTTCTTCTCTTAGCTTTTAATTGTGTAATTAAGGCCAGGTATCCCTCCTAAAATCTCATGTCCATATGACAGACATGCACTGGAGCTCAAGCCAGGTAATATCTGTAAAGATGTAGTTTCAGCCAGGAAATACAGATCATAACCCCATGAGACAGGCACTCGACCGGCAGCACAGCTGCCACATTCCCCACTCACCCCTTTTCTGTCCTCTAAAAGATCAGTTCTTGCTCAGACATGTGCCTACCCCTCAAAGCTTAAGACACACTCAAACCAAAGATAAAACATTTAACCTGCTGTAGCACTGTCGCTCAAGTGAAAACTTCCAATTCTGCATGTCTAGAGAAAGGTTCCTAAATCTGTATTTAGACATTTGATTTTCAAAAGACACTGAGATCCTACTCAAGTCAGCTTACAGTGCAGGTGCTGAACACCTCTGAAGCCAGGGCATTTTTATTTAGCTGTTGAAACAGCAAGATAGGATACTATTTTTAATTTCCCATATTTTGAGGAATCTGAGCCATCACTTTATGCCATTTCCTCCTCATCTTTACACAAATTTGTCCCATTTTCTCATTCACGTCACCCCTACAGTATTCTCAGCTCTTGCCCTAACAGCTCCTGAGATAAGAGAGCTCAGGTAATTTCTGTTTTGTTGTTATGACTTTCTTATCTTACAGCCTTACAGGATTATATCCATCTGACTTGGGGCATCTATCCATTTAGCAGTCTGTTGTCCCTTTTTAAGGCTTGAGCCTCATCTTTGGTGCATGCGCCATCCTACTCTCTTCCTCTCCGCCTTTCTCCCCTTTTTGATTCCCAGCCTCATTTTATTCCCTGATATCTCAGCAGCAGAAAACCAGCAGCGGTTTAAAGCAGCAGGGCAATGGACATCCACAGAGATGAAGAGATCCCCACCACCACTTGCCAAAAGAGGCATTATTAGGGCAGAGGAGGGAGCACAATGCTTTTACACTGTCTAGTCACAGAGCCTACGATCGGAAAAACCCCAAGAATGGAGAATCTGCCTCTCTACCACTTGAGACGCAAAAGCAACCTCCCTCCCTCCTCAGCCTGCCAGGGAAACACACAAACTTTACAGAAAAAACAAAACCTGGGCTATGTGATGACAAAGCTAGTGGATGACCAAAGACACGCGCTACGTGTTTTGTCCAACATGCCAGGTGCCTGTGCCGTCCAGCAACTAGTTGCATATTTAGTCCCATCAAAGCTGTCTCCTGAACCCAGCCACAGCCCTCCTGGCCAGCTGGCAGCTGAATTTTTCAGCTGGAATATACTGCTGTTGTATGGAGACACCATGACAGAAGGAACCCTGATCTTTTAGGCAATTAGAGTCCCATAGAGGTCGAGGCAGGCTTTGGATTGGTGGAAGAGCAATGAAGATAAAGAAGGATTCAGGGAAATGTGCTAACAGAAACTCTTTTACAAAATTGATGGGCCATTACCTTTTTTCTCTCTTCCTTGTTAGTGAGCTGCTCAGAAAGCAAAGGGCATGCACCAGCAGTTGAGAAGGGGAGACAAAAGCCAACCTGAGGAATGATTAATGTACAGTCCTGCAGCTCGCAAGTGAAAAGAACAACCCTTTTATAGCTTCAGTAGGCTAATATTTTCCAACATGCTTTTAAAGACCAGGAAAAAACCATGCCATGGGCTGCTTGTTAAGAAGCAAACATAGCACTGACAATTACTCACTGTATACCTGTGATACCACAAATCCTCCATATGACAATGACCTTACTCATCTTGAAATCAAGCTATTTAAGCAAGTACGAGGATTTTTCTTATTAACAAATAATATTAAATGAATCATCAAGGCTCTGGTTTCAGTACAGCAGGAGAGGAAGACTCTGCAAACAGTACAGTGGCTTTTACTGTTAAAAAACCCACAGGACATCACCCAAGAAACAGTCTGCTGAAAAGATGGACAGATAGATTTATTTTCCTTTAATGCCCATATATACGTATCAAACACAGGTGCTCAGAGTCTACACGTATATATATATGTATATACATACATAACCACCAACTTCTCTTGTGGAAACCTGCTTTTGTTCACAATTTTATCAAAGCACTCTGGCCTTTCTTAAGGTCAAACATATTTTACTGTCTGATTAATTGAAATCAAGGGATGCTACCTTTCAAAACACATAATCGCCACACAGCCTAAGTCAACAAAATGATGAAGCCTCTGCTTCTCACAGAACTGTCTGAAATAAAGTAACTCTAGAGGTCAAGATAGTAGTGTAACGTACGAGGAGAGTGATTTCAGCCTCTTGGAAGACATTTCTGCCTGAGGTGAGTTAGCAGACACATCCTCAGATTAAACTTTCATCAGCAGATCTCTGTATTTCATCAATCTTTCATTACGGCACAGCTTAGAAAATCATCTGGTCAGGTGTCATTAGAAAACCTTTTCATCTTCCAAAGCAAAATATACCCAAATAAAATACTACAAGCAAAATACAGCTAAAAAGGAGGGCCTGCAGATCATTATGGGGTTCAAATACCTCAAAATAGAGGAAAATATACATTTCTACAATATTTTAAAATTTAAACACTGCCTTTCCCAATAAATCCAATATATTTTATTATCCAGGCTCTTGGACCAGAAGATGGAGTTAATTAACAACATTCAGGTGCAACAACTTCTGGAAGAGCTTCATGCCAGAACTGGAATTTTGTCAACTTCCTGGACAATTAATCCACCAAAGCTGCAATGCGTTCCTCTCACTTTTTCCTGATGATGGCAAACTCATAATCAGGGAAAGCTGCTTTTATAATCAGTGAATGGCTCTGGTGTTTCTCACCTCAGGACCGATATGTAATATTACCACGATAAGCCCAAGGACTGCATGCTAAGGTATACATGAAAAGAGATACAGTGCAATTTCCAGCTCAACAATATGATTTTCTCAGCTCAGGTTCCCTTTTTTCTTGTCTTTTGGTACTTCTTCAGCAAATTCTACATTATTTATGCTATCCTTTCAAAGCATGTTTTCCATACTGAACTTCTCTACGCCCAAAACACACTGTACATCCAACTACTCAGTTATAAGTGTGCTCTTTCTGCTTGTCTTTTGGATTTTCCACCTGCTATCTAACATCACATACAGTCTGACTTTACTTACAAATAACGGCTACATTGTTTTACTTACTATCTTATTTTTTTAAAGTGGGTCAATAAACAAATTAAATTTCAAAAAGAATGGGCTCCAGTCCTGAAAGCCATACTGGACATAAGATTTCTGTAGAAGCATCTATCAAAGTTCTTATGAAGGGCTAAGAATAGGAAAGCTCTGAAATCAAACTTCTTATGATTAAAAACCCCAGATTCCACTAAAAATGGCTAAGAACATTACTGTGCCAGCAAATGAAATATTAAGGCTGTTTTTGATGGTGTGTTTATATATTAAACCTTCAAGAAATTATTTCTTGCTGTTGTTTACAGCAACCAATCAAGAAAAGTCATGTTCTCTAGAAACAAGAAATGTTCAGTTTCAACACAGAAAGGCCAATTCCCTCTTCTGATAGTAGAAACATGAGAAGAAGATTAGTTTATTTGCTCTACTAGGTTCTGTATTGTCAACGTCACAAATAAAATCTCTTTTCAAGCGAAGAGTACAGGAAGCTTCTACCTTTTATGACGAAGAGGGAGATCACTGGGTTTGTTTTGTTTTTAAACTTTGACATGTACTTCACCCACATACTCCATAAGTGCAATATTTTTCTTAATAGAGACATGAGTTTCTGCAGAAGTCTCACCAGAACTGGAATTCATCTTTGGTCCCCAGATACGGCACAAAACCGGGCAAGACTGGGATCAGAGATGGTATTTTCTGTGCCTTGTATGTAGCTCTTGGTAACTGTCGTGGGATACCATGGCAGGTCAGAACAGAACGACCTGCATGTACACAACCTTTCCCACCAAATCCTGTCCTACTGATGGGGCTTTTACTTATCTAGGAGAGTTTCCTATTGCCTTGCATCCCTGGATAGGTTTCACCAAAAGCTTATGACAGTCTTGGTGCCACATGATTGCAAAAGGCACATTTCTCTGAAATGTCCCCTTTCAATGTCCACATTTCGATGACCGGTTCTGTCTTTAGGGGAAGTTATTTATCCAGTCTGGAGAAATGTGACTCATTATCTTATTTTATAAACAACATAATGGAATGATTTTATTTTCCAACGAAATGTAAATATTTGAAAAAAGAACTGTAAATGCTTCAAAAAAATTAATGAAAAGCAAAGCTAGCTTCCTTTACTCTGTAAAGCTGCATCGCATTTAGGTGCCCCTTAAGATGCTCTATTTATTTTCTGACCAAAGCAAGCTACTACAAAATCTGACTTGAAGGGAAATGTGCAATGCACTCATTTTCTGAGCCAAACAAAGCACTGTAATGGTTTATTCATAAGAAGTTAAAACCTCTCTACTTCCCACCATTTCAAACTGAATTTGCCCCTTTTAGATCTCTCAAAAATCTGCACCAATGGAAGTGAAAAACAGTAAAAACCCACAACCACCAAATCCAACCATTAGTCATTTACAGAAGTAAAAAATTTAGAAAGATGGAATTGGGTCACAGAAACACTTATCATATTTCTCTTTGGAAATTTAGCCAGAGATAATCAGAAACATTTGGGGGGATTAAAGAAGTTTCACAAAATATTTTACAGGGAAAGATTTTTCGGGTCCAAAATGACATTTCCCATCAAAAGTCAGAGACAAAAAAACCCCATCCTTATTATTCCAAGTATCTCAATAATCAAGCACGGTCACAAAAAACAGCAGTTCACCAGCATGATTCAATCCTTACTGCTCACATGTCAGGACGGATACTGCCCGAAGATCCTGGAATTAATCAATGTGAATGGAAACGTTTTTGACAGATCAAAATGCTCAACGGTACAGGGAGATAGCTCGCTGTCCCGCTCTGAATAAGTCACCTTCACAGTCCTGTTCCCACAGCAATGTTACATGACAAAGGAAGATGCTACCAAAAGAAGTCCAGTCAGGAGGGCAAGCTAAGGAAAGACTGCCTGCAGGGCAGGAGGGCCTTTAGCCTGCACTCCTGGTTGCTCCCTACCACAAGGAAGAACTTCAGCTCACAGGCAGTCAGGTTTCAGGGACAAACCTTAGTTTTCTGCAATACCCACAGGAATTTTCTTGCATCAAGATCTTTTAGTAATAGTAATTGCCCTTAATCCAACTTTTTTCTCCATCAAATCAAGTGTGTCAAGAAAGTGGAAACAAATGCATACAGTCAGAGTATAAGCAGTGCATTTAACTTGGACCAGCAGGGAGACATGCTTTCACATAGCCAGGAGAAGCATACTACGGGACATATTTGAAAACATGGTTTTATATAAAAAAGTATTATATACACCTGAAGCAAAATAATGTTGCATGTGCAGTTTTATGCACCTGGTTGAATTCATCTGAAAGGTTTGTCCAATACAGGTGCAGCAAAACAGCATATAAATGATAAACTATGAAAAGCAGAGATTTTAAAAAGTAACACCAGCAAGAAAAAGAAGAATTTACCCATCCTCTCATAGTCCCTGGGACACAATTACTCAATCAAATGAATAGGTTTGATAACTAACTTGCTCCAGGTATATGCGTAATCTGTATCAGCAAACAGAAACAGCATCAAGTCAAGTGGGATAAGGAGAGCGAAGACTCACCGGCCGTTGTCACGACCCACTCCCCAGACTCTGATGCTCACAATGGGCTGTGAATGAAGAACTGTGCGGTCCATGGGATCAATCAGGTTCAGCATGTCATTTTCCAGTATTAGGTACATGTCTTTGCCCTGCAACTCCAGACAAAGTACAGTTACACAGTATGTCCCCCTCTCAAACCGACTGGGATCAAGGTGTTATGCCTATGCTGTTTAGACTTGCATACTCTTAATTTACTCAAGGTTTCGGTTTGTTCCAAGAGCAATTGAAACCAAGTCCATTTACTTCCGGTGTGAAAAAGATCTAAGATACTATCTTGCTACTACTATATTTTTAAAGAATCCCAATCACAAAAAGTTTTGATGTCTTTTAAATGAAACTGTTTGACTCATTCAACTCCAAGCTACTGAGTTATTCAACAAATTATGTGTTTATCCAGTAAATTCTTGCAAATATATGAGAAGTCAAGAACTGTCTTAATAGTAAAAGCTTACATCAAAACTTGTACTCTTAAGGCAGAATTTCTTCCTTCAAACAATGTGCTTTGTTGCCATAAACTTTAACCAATGGATCATAGGAACATACAGCAATTTGTACATGTCAAAGGATTTATACAATGCTCTTTGAAGAAAGACTAATTAAAGGGAAAACCCTAGCATTTAAGACATGAATGTGAATTCTGCTGGTGCCTGCAGAATCCTGGAGCCAGGATTTCTCCCTAATTCTTCTGGCATGTAAGAACGAGGAGAATGCTTTCTCCCCTTAGAGGAAACAAATTTAGAGGCAATTTTCCTTTTGATGCTAATTCACAAATGCTAATCTACCTCCTATGGCTAGCATTTGCAAAAGGTCTGCTGCCGCTTCTATCACATCTAGTAGCTCTCTTCTCAGAAGCTGTACATCTACTTTGCAGATCGCGAGATTCCATGGAAATGATCATGGACATATTGCCAAGAGGTAAAACAAGCTCCTGCTGATGAGAAGAAGGTGGGAGCTATCTATAGAGTAATTTGTTTCCTCTCTATTGTGCCAGAATCTTTAAATGAACAGAAAGAATGGAAAGGGTCTGACTTCCTACTGACAAATGTTTCAAAAAATGACCTTTTTCTTCACCTCAGTGACACAGAAACCCTCTTCCCGCTTAGTTACAGTAGCTCAAGTCTTAATGACGTCTAATTTTGTGTCTGTCATGTCACCCTGGGAGGGCCTGCTTCCAGGGTTGCCAGGGTAGGTAGCAAGGGCACTGACGCTCACCTCTCCCACCCCCAGATCTCCTAACAGGGATTCAAAGGGGAGCTGTGACACAGAGCTGGCAGCGCAAGCACCGAGAGGGGTGTGGGACAAGAAGAGGACACAGGCTGGTATATGTGATGCCAACACAAGAACATTTTGACCGATGGAAAAAGTACAGCTGAGTTATATAGGCTGCTCCTAGAGAAGCAGAAACAGATGTAGCTGTGATAACCAGGCATGTAAATGGGGTGAATCAGCAGCACTGAACTGCTTGTGGCATGCAGAAAAAGAAACATGGGAAATAAAACACAGAAGCCAGGATGGCACCAGGCAGACCAAAATAATGAAGGAAACCAAAGAGAAAACAGAGTCATCGCAAAGAAAAAAGGTGAGAAATTTACTTGGAGGTCAGAAGCAGTAAACAGACCGTGTGAAGAATGTTACCGAGTGTCACAAAGATTGCTTTTTGGACCCATTTTCTACTTAAATATTTGTTCCAGAAGGACATTATTACAAAAAGGTAAAATCTGTGCATCATGCAAAATACACTAGGACTAGGGTAATAAAACTGATTCCAAATTAGCTGGAAAAGATTGGAGAATAGGCAGATAAGCAACATACGTCACAGAAAATTATTCTTAAAATGCTCAAGGGATAGCTTGGCTGCAGCCAAAAGCAATATATTTTGTTTTGTTGCCATCTTATACAAAAGCCATTTTAGAGATGAAAACACTGCAGAGAGCAAGAAGAAATAATTCAGACAGACAGCTTGAACATTGGCCTCAATGTCTCAGACTGCTGAAGAGCTGCAGAGACCTGATGGTCCAAGATGAGGAATGCTCTCGTGGGAAGAGCCACGCAGGGAGAGTGAATGAAGGAAAGAAAGATTCAGTCTTTCAGGGAAGTGTTATATACTGTGGTATACAGGTCAATGGCAACAACGTATCACGGAAGTGATTTTTGTAATGTTCAGGAATATAATGCATGGCAAAGTAGCAACACAAACAAACGAGTTGTGCTTTTCTTCTTAGATTTTACAGAACTGTGAAAATTAGATATTTACAGGGAATTTCTTTTGGAGGGAAGTGGAATGGAATCCCACATTAACGCCAGTGACAAAGCTTCTGTAGGGTCAGGATTTTATGCAGGGTGTGGGTTTTTTTTGTGTTTTGGTTTTTTTAAATCATGAAAACTTGGGGGTGGTCTCAGTCCCAGTTTCACTTTCATTACATTCTAGCTAAAATAAATCTTTAGGCAATCTTAAAACCTTTATCTGCAGTCATCAGTTCTAGCTTTATAATAGATTTCTGCTGTATGCGCTCCATCTGATGTGTCAGTGACAAGCATGCTTTTTTCAGATTCATCTCTAAACCGTGCCTCTTCCAATCACTCTTGAAGCATTACATTGCCAGCAGAAAAATGTGGTTGTAATGATTTCTTTTAAAATCAATAAGACAATTTACTTCAAGGGCCACCTATTCAAGCACTGTGTCTCTCTTGTTTTATCAGGCTGATTTTTTAAAATTTTTTTATGAATAGCATTCTTAATTAAAACTTCCATTCAAGAGGACCAAAACTTTTCACCAGTTTGGCTTGAAGACCTGCAAGGGTTTCCAACAAAGAACAATGGGACTGACAGAGAGAAATATGGAAAAATGCAAACATTTATACTTAAACCAGAATAAAGCACATGATTTCAAAGTAAACAATATATTTTGAGTTGATCAAAGTTCTGTCATCTGAAGAATGGATGGGATTACACAGATGTAAAGAGAATGGGGTTTTTTTTTTCCTCATGGGGTCAGCAGCAAGTCCAAAGTCCATGACTGACACATTTCTAATTGCTTGTCTAGCTATATTAACTAAATAAAACTGTTCCCAGAAGTAAGAAAAAGGGAGACCAATGTTATTTTGCTCATTTATACATACAAAATACATTTCTTAGATAGAAAAAGCCTTCTGAAATTACTTTAAATAGATAGGGCACTCTAAATATGTCCCTTGAAACATCACTTCAATTTTAAACAGGCTCCTTCTCCCAGTTCCCCATCTGAAGCATCTCCACATTGCTGTGGCCATAGCCAGGACACTGGACTCAAGCACTAGCCTGTAACAGTAACTTGGGAGACTAACGGATATTTTTCCTGAAACAGACAAGTGGAGGTGACAACGTTTATTCTTACATCACTTTTGCATTCAGATCTCTTGTAGTAAATCCACATTAGCGTAACCCTCCTGAAAACATGGCAGGAGAGAGGCTGAAGATTTGGCTGAAGTTTAAGTCGTTTCATGAACAATCAAACAACGAAGATGTTTTTCTACAGTTTGGTCTCCTATGTCCTCTGTACGTCCCATCACTACAACCTCACCTTTTCCTTTCTTCTTGTTTCACTTACTGATCCCTCCACACCTTCCACTCCATCTGTCCCCAGCACATCTCTTTTCCAAAGCACAATACCTCTAGCTTCCTCCGTGTTTCCCCCGAGCTCCCACAGCGTTATCCTCTCTTTGCTGCCAATGCAGAAATAAGCACAGAGCTTGCATGGTTCAGCTGATGAAGGTGTACTGACCCATCAGCAAACCAAGAAAGAAGAGAGCTGGGAGCCCTGTTTTTCCCTCAATGTGTGGGAATTTGGCATCCTTCAAAATTGGATGACATTGGTGAACAGATTCAAGAGTTATTGGAGAGGAACCAACAGACAGACTGATGACATAAAATTAATTTCCTTCTGAAACACTGACAAAATAATCATCTTAAAATAAGCCATCTGTCCATCAGTCTCCATCTTCTCATACATTGCAGAAGCACTGATCACACTAGTCTGGGTTTCCTTAAAGCCCTTTTGTCACTGGGAACCCTGTGAAAATGCTGTTCCAAAGCAGCACTCTCAAACCTCTGATCAGGAGAAAGGCTTCCACTGATTTCAACAGCATGGCCGTGTGTCCCCAACACTGTTATTGCATAGGTGTCTGTTGGCACAGATGTGAACACGAAAGTGAGATCTTTGTGGCATCTGCTGTCCTGAGCAGTTTGGAACAAAAAAGTCAACACTTTCCTTGAATTCTTTTATATTTTTTGGCAGTGCCAGCTAGGATAGGGAAATCCCAAACATGGACATATTTGCTTACAGAGTTGTTCTTTCAAGATGTTTTATGACACAAGAGGGAAGTTCCAAGAGGAGAAGTTCACCCCATTCTTACCTCTCCCCAAATGCCAACAGTGTCTCTGATGTCGTTTTTACAGTAAGACAGTTGTCTGATGCAATTGTTCACAGCAACACTGCTTTTTCCAGGAGCCAGATCTTCTTCTGCCATTTCTACCCAGCCCAGAGATCGCACAGCGAAGCACTAAAAAGAAACCAGAAAATATCTCAACATGTATCGAAGCACACAACACACTGCTGTATCCAGCTATGGAAATCTTGTCGTGCAACAGAAACCAGTCAGTTAAGGTTAAAGATCTCTGGCTAGGAGGGGAACAAAATCAAGGCCTTATAGATGAGCGTATGCTCAAAGATAAGAAGTAAATTAAAATACAATTTGAGAATGGCAAGATGAAAATATTTGAAGGAACAAAGAAGAATACATGACATGCCAGGAAAGGTAACAGCAATGCTTTACAATAATACACTTTTGTTAATATAAAGGAGGAAACAAGAGAGCAGTAAATATAGTAGGACACATGCAAACACAGAGAAATAAAGGAAAAAGTAAAAGTACAGATACAGTAGAATTGAAATTTTAGGTAGTATCTAGAGCTTTAATGAAAAAAAGAAAGAAAACACTATTCAATTATGTCTGTTGTGAGATTCACACTCACTGCCTGGCTTTTAACCAGAATATTAATTTTTTTGTGGATTACGGCAATCATTTCTACAGTAAGTTTAAGGTAGCAAACAATAACAAATCCAAAACACTAACAAAAAGATAAGCTATCATAAGAGGAAAGTAGGCTTTTTCTAGAAGAAATAAAAAATGACCTTTAAAATAAAACAATCTAATTATACAGTTTTTTAGCAGAAGGATGTTTAGCCAACCAGAGCACTCAGTTGGCAGAACAAGCCAAGGCGACATTACTTTGCACATATGGTGCTTTTTGCAAACAAAACAAAATGGGAGAAATTGAATGGCACCTATATTTACTAGGGTAGAGAATAAAAAACTTTTAATTCTGAAAAAAAACCTTGCACATTTGCTCTCAGGCTTTACGGTGGGTGAAATACAGACCTCACACTAAGTCAACGGGAGTTTGTCTACTAGACCAAGATTTCCTCCAGAAAACATTATGGGTATCTATTCAAATGGCAACGTACCACCAGTGAAGGACGCACAACAGACTTACTGGTGTACCTCCTTAATAGACACGCCAAACATTAAAGATGGTCCCTAAAGGTTCATCAATAGTTCCTGAATGACCCCATTCCAAATTCCTGCTACCTTCTAGGTATTTAATATGGCAACAGATACTGCCATTGAATGCTGCCAAATCAAATCCTGCCCGACCTCTGAGCTCTGGTTTCCTTGTGACTCTTTGCTCGAGTCAGTGATTAGATAGTACACCAGCACTGACATAAAGTTGCACTCACTTCTTACATACAAATTCTCTTTGCTAATCAGGATGCTGTCTATAGAGGTGCAGGATTTGGCAGCCATAATTTCCAAAAGTAGAAATGAGACAATTTACAATTAATAACTGAAAACTTGCCATCGTATAACATCTCTGCTCTTTCACCCCGAGCCTCCCCTTGCCAGGACGGATTAAGTATTGACGTCAATTAGTACTCAGTCCTCGGTACCCTTCTTGCTTCAGTGTTATTCATACATTTCTTCTGAAATGTTATGCTGCCCTGAAATGCTGTGTTGTTCCCGCAAACCGACTGGCAACTGTTTCAGTCAACCCAGTTCCCTGTTAGGTACTCAGTGCAATTTTGACCTTGCAAAGACCAACACTCATTGTCCAGCGCTGCCGCCTTGTGCCAGAGAGCTTTCTTTGCTGTCAGCAGCATCCTGCGGGTCCTTGGGAAAGCAGGCAACGATCCTGGGAGCTGCTCTAAGGAAGCTGGTGCTGGTGACCACTGGGAGCCCCACTGCCTCCAGCGGGACCCTGCCCACACGGGCACACAGCCCAGGAGCAGCAACAGCAAGTCCACGCTGAAGTTATCAATTAATCCCTTTTCTTGAGATGCAGTAAATAAATCAGCTTCAGAGTTCAAAAGCAGACACTATATATTTATTCATTTGCTGCCTTCTAAAAACTGCTGTGAAGTCAGTGAGTAGATCAAGCTCATGATCATCACTGGTGTGCCATTTGGGAACCACTGTCCTCAAAAAAAGACCCCAAAACACCAAGGTATTTTAAATATGCATATATGTCAACTTTGGCAAACTAAGGGAAGAATAAAATTCACTAATGGGTAGAAAGATTAATGAGTTCCTCCCTCCTTCCCTTTAAAACTCCTCTCTTCCTTCAGCCTTCTTTCAGCAGGCACAACACCCTCATCCAGCCTCCTTCGCCAAGCAGAAATCCCAGCCTAGGAGCCTGCCTCTTGCACAACTGGTACCTGCTCCGATGAGTCACTAATGATGCATCTCATCCAAGGCATCAGACAGCAAATACACTCTGCAAACTGTGTTTCATGCACCCTTTAGCAAGTGTGGGTAAAAAAAAATAAAGCCTCTCATGCCGCCAGATTTTTTGTGGATGTATTATTTTTTTATGTTTTATTTTGCTTTGCAAACAAGGAAAGCAATATGCAAATTCTCCTGTGCCGCTGCTTCCTAACCCAGCTCTGCTGGAAACCCACAAAAAAGCTGAATTTCAGATTTTAAAGGGAGATGAGGGAGAAGGTGAAAGAGGAAACAAAGGAGGGGTCACCACTCAGTAGTGCTCTTCAGGGCTACAAGAGATAGTAACATACCAATTTTTTAGCAATTATTAAGGTCGTCTAATCTCAAGATTGCAGAATTGTTTTTGGCACATCAGATGCTCATGAATCTTGCTGAAAGTGCTGCGATGCCCATTGGGGTATTAAATATTTATCTTTGCAAGCTTTTAAAATACAGATTTTTACTGTACCAGAAGAAAGTTGGGTTTTTTTTACAAGTATTTCAATATTAAATTGAATAACAGAATCCTAGCAGAGAGAAACATATTCTAAATCATCTTGAGAGGTGAAGAACTAAATATATATAGTAAGCATATTGTTTCCTCATTACTCTTCATATCTCAACCACATCTGCAACTTGTTAGCTGCTTTCTGAACACAAAGATAAATATAGTCCTTGCACTGAACAGAGTACATCTTAAGAAGGCAAAAAACTGGTGAAAGACAATCAGTTCAAGTTGACAGCAGGTAAATCTCTTATTAGTAAAGATGATGAACTATTTTGGTATTTTTTTACTGGCCATTTTTATCCTAGGTTTAAAATTCTTCAGTGGTGACGTCCACTATATTTCTTTTCCTTCCCAGCCCACTGTCAGGCCAGCACAGCGAGCTGAATGGGACACTCCTGTCCATCCCACGTATTCCTCTCTGTGTGAGGGGCTTGGCTTCCCTTCCTGCTTCCATTCCCTCCCAGTCCTTCCAAGCTAGGTAGACGTGAGAAACCCCATTGGCTTCTGGCACCTGGCAAGTTTTTGCTTGTGTGTTTTACAAGGACAACAACCCAAATAAAAACCCTTACTACAACCCAAATAAAATGCTTCAGAACAGCTTCATCAAAACCAACCCGTTTCCCAAAGACTCACTGCAAACAAAAAACCTCTCAATAAAACCCAGAAAGACTCAGCACCCCATTCACAAGGCAACATGTACATATACAAGAAACACTCCTTTGTTCAAAATGCACAAAAAGATCAAAACCCTTCAACTTCTTGGTTAAATGAATACACGTGCTGGCATGACTCAGAAGCGATGGTGGACCTTCATGCAGATTTCAGCACTAGAAAACAAGAGGATTCAGAGTAGCATGCGGTATCTACCACGGTGCATTCGTTGTCAGTATAATAGAAGTATAAATGCACACATCTGAGGGGTGGGAGAATGGTGGAAGTGTGTGCACGCGTGCCTGCGTCCCTCCTCTCTGCAGATTGCCAGCAACTGTATCATAAAAGATCCACTTCATGGATGGTTGGTGGGGTTTTCCCCCTTAATTATTTGACTCAGAGGTTCTCTTTAAAACAAAAGAGCACAAAAACCAGCAGAAACAAACCACCTAGTGTCCCCTATCAGGTATGACCTAATTCTTAAACCAGGGCTAGCTGAAGTAGCCCCAACAGCAGAATTGCTTAGTTCTCTAGCACACTAATATGGACCTGAAGAGCTTTGCTAATGCACTCTTTTTTCTCCTGGAACTAACATCTAGAGTCAAAACAAGCCAAGCTGAAAACCAGAGTGCAGCAATCCTTGACTAAGAGTCTATGAGCTCAGTAAAACAGACATTCCTGGTAATGCTGGTTGGTTAAGTACCTCTACTCAAGGCTCACAGATGGCAAATCATAATTATTGGCCCATCATAATTTCAAAGTAATCCAGATGCCAACTTTTGGCTTACAGTAGTCTACCTAATTTCTTTTCTCCCTTAGAGAATAAACAAGTAACTCTTGTATCATGTTTTACATTATTAGTATTAGCTTACAAAATAAAATCTTACAGTTTTCTGTGCCTGGTCAGATCCTCTGCTTTATCTTAAAATCAAAACTCTAAAAAGGATGATTTAAATAACCATATCTGAGTAAAGAGAATTGAAACATCATTTTCCTGTCTGCTTGTCCCCAGACTCTTTCCAAGAGCTGGCAAAGGAAAACAGGTTTAAAGAAAAACAAAGAAAATTGATACATACAGCAGGATGAAAGAGATTTAGGAATTGTATACTGTATTTGGATCACTGCTGTTTGGGACTGGGAAGATCAAAAACACTACCATAAACACTGCGTGTCTGAGAGATGTGAATAAAAAAAAATGTGATTTAAACCACGGTATGTCAATAATCTGGTATTTTCATCCTGACTGGAGATTTCACATTTCCTGCAAGGAACACAGGACATTGTGCGAAGAGAATACACAGGGGAAATAAGACCACCTTATCACGCACTGCCCCATGAAAAGACAGGTGAACAGAAATGAAAACACAGGTGTCACTGCTCAGTTTTATGGTGCTGGGGAACATATGCATGCATGGCTGCAACTCCAATTAATGTTTCAGGGTTAATGATCTGTAGTCAAAGAACCAAATTCATAAATGCTGTAATCCAAACTCTACAAAAAGCTGCAAACCTGCCGCACAGTGCAGTTCTGATCTAAAACATTGCCTAAAGTTGAGGAGCTTTAGGTTTGAAGGAATGAATGAACCGTTGATCGCTCTTCTGCTCTTTGGCATTGCAAAACCTTCACCACAGGGTAGGGTTCTGCTCTGCAACAGCTTTTCCAAGAGGAACTCTGGAAGGAGCTTTGACAAGAATGCAAAACTGTGACAAATCTCAGCACGTAAGCAAATGCCACACTCTAGTTGCTGCCTCATGCAGTGCTAAGCACATACCTTTAAAAAAAAATATTAAAAAAAAATCAAGAAAACCAAAGCAAATATAATCCCCTACTAGACAGAGGACAAGAGATCAGTTACACGTGACTGATAGCAGAGTAGTATTGGAAACTGGATAGCTCATAAGGGCGTAGGTAGAAAAGATCCCATTACAGGGAGAAAATGGATTAGAACATCAGTTTGAGAACAACAAACTAACCTACATTAGAAAACCATGAACTGACTGTTTTTCAGATCACACAGTTGTTGGTAGCCACTATGAACATCTACATTAGAGTATGTTTGCCTTGATGATTTAAATCTGTGCTACTAATTTCTTCTCTACTTCTGAGCCTACAGGACTTGGTTTTGAGCAGTTTCCCTTTGTTTCCTTTTATGTTTTTCCTTTTTAAAGGTTTTATCTGTCTGCAGACACATATAAATCATTACAGTATTCAATAAGGCCTTTTATCACAGACCACTGAGCAGGCTTGTGCCTGAGACACAGCATGTAGGTCACATAATTAACCATTTCTTATGCAGCCAACACAATCTTGGAAATTCCATTTACATTTTCTTTAACAGTTTTAAAATAAAACAAACTATCATATTATTTTATGCTTTGGAAGATTAAGTATCATAAAATATAGCCGCTCTATTCCGAGAAAGAAGTATGTTCCAGTATGTTTGCCCGCTACACATTAAGAAAGCTTGCATTGATTCCAGATGAAAATATTGGAGATGATCAAAGCTAAACTGAGTAACTGCAATTAATGAACAAGGAAACACTTTCATTTAATTGACACCAATAGACTGTAATGCATACATTTTCTCAGGGAAATACTGACAGCTGTCACATAAAAATCCTTAATTACAAAAAATCTAAAATGCAGAATCAAAAATGTACTAATAAGATTTTTCAACATGTCTAGCTTTCTGCTGCAGTTCGTGTTGTATTTTTTGAACTGCTGAAAATGTGCACGCAATACAAAAATAAGCACACAGATATTCAGGTCACAACAGAATTCAGAAATCCACTAATAATTGCTCTTTCAAGCAGATGATTATAAACTAAACTTCTGTGGAATAAAATACAAGGGCTTTACAAATACTGTACAATAACCTTTATAATAAATTACTTCTCTAGAGGAGGTCAATATTGAACTTTCTGCTCTCACAGTCCCCTACTCATTCTCCAAGACACTACAGTCTCATTTTTTCCAGACTCACAGACTCCAACGCATAGGATGACAAAAGTCCCTCTCTTGTTTTGAGTTTAATACTTCTGTCTCAGTGGTTCCTGCTGGCTCACAGCCAGAGGTCAAATCTGCTCTATCAAGGCAAGAAAATCTTGCAGGATCATTGCGTTGGTTCAAGATTTTTTGAATCCAAATTTCTTATTCATTACTGTATTTCTGAATCAAGTAAAAAAATCTAGTCAGTTAAGCAAAATAATGAAATGGAAACTATTATTCTCTGCTAATACCCTTTCACTATATGTAGTTCTGAAGAAGAAATTAAAATCCCCTTATTCTTTTCTCCAGTCTTCTCAGTAAAGAACAGGCTTTGATTTTAGATGCTTTGCAGATACCTTTACTTCACATCCTGAAGAGATGAGTTTATGGTC
Source organism: Grus americana (assembly GCF_028858705.1). Lineage (NCBI taxonomy): Eukaryota > Metazoa > Chordata > Aves > Gruiformes > Gruidae > Grus > Grus americana. The sequence goes on from NC_072855.1 coordinate 26,205,751, forward strand.
TTTGCTTTGAGCTAAGGCTGTTTTGGTTTTCATTTTAGTACAGTGAAATAAAAACCATGCTTCCTCAGTGAAGAAAAGGTATTCATATTTTTCACCAGAAACTAATAAAGGATGATAGTTGCAATGATGCTCAAATTAGGGTCTATCTTGCAGAATAACTGAACCGTTAGGATAACTCAAGCAGGTTTCATTATTCTGCGACACACAAAAATGACCCCAACAGGCACACATATGCTTTGTCTGTAAAGACAAGCCCTGCAGGAGTTTACAGGGCTTGAAAGAATGTGTGCATTCATTTCTTAAAAACTAATGCTCTGCACTTATTAACTTTAACCTTAAATGTTGTATTTTTCTGATGAGGGCTGTTCTGCAGGCTGATAGATGTAAGTGGTTCTAATGCAGCCAGCAGCACTTTTAGTACTGTGGTACATAATTTTCAAAGGTAATATGTATGCCATCCAACATAAAAAAAAAAAACCAACAACCAACCAACCAGAAACCTTTAAGTGAACCCTTGACCTTACTGAATCAATGGAGAAAAACCTCTCGTCTTCACTAGAGTCAGGACTTCATGTCTCTTTCGAAGCAATATTGTTAAGAGTAATTTGTTTTCTGCAGAAATTATGTTTACAACAGGATCCAAAGTCAATGAAGTTAAATTATTTTTGATTGATTCCCACTCTTTGAAGACAACTCAAATAAACGTGAATCCCAAGTCCGGAAATCTTGAGCCCTGGTGGGCCTCCCACATTTGAGGACCCACTTACTATCATGCTGTCTCCCTGCAGCACCACAGAGTAATCATCTTCAAGCATAAGGAATAATGCATACCCATGGCATTATGATGCACTGCATACCTCATGCTTTTAAATCTCTTAAGAGCTAAATATTACCTCCCACTCCCTTTTTGCTGATGAAATGAAGGAAATTTTGGCAAGGAAGGCTGCTGGTTTTTTTTAAAGTGAAATTTAGAGCAAGAACTAATACCAAAATAAATATACATGCTGGCTAGAGCTATCTAAATATTGCTTTGTCATTCAACACAATGTTCCATTTCAATTTATTTTTAAATTAACTTCCTCCATAAATGTACCTTTCAGGAGGTCCACAATGGACAAATAACCCACCACGCTTGTATCATGCTGTTTTCAAACTGTGTATATAAAATATATAACATAAATATATTTTTATATATACGCACATACACAAATACATACTCTGCACTTTTTTCATTAAAAAAAAAATCTATGTGATGAAATGGTAAACCTTGTGACACTGCAGACTAGAACAGGCTATTTCCCTGAGCCGTCCTAAACTGGCAAGCTAATGAAAATAATTGAAGAGAATAACAAAAATATCATCTGATCAGTTCATTTTGTAGCAGTGAGATGATGAACAGACATTCCAGAGGCAGTTCATGATCAACAGGCCATTCTAAAGCTGGAGCTGACAGAGGCTATATATTGTTTTAGAGGTGAAATGGTCGGTCTCCAGTGGGGAATATGAAGGGCTGCAAGCTGTGATTACCTCTGCAGTGTATGAGCAAAGATGCTGGCAAGCTGATGGGGAAGTCTGCCAGCAATATCAGCAGAGGCCAAGCTAAACTGGGAGCTGCCTGCGCACCTGTCCTGGTTTTCGGCTGGGATAGCCATGACATCATGCTCAGTATGTAAGGCGGAGGCTGGCCAGGGGAGAGGGATTGCTGCTCGGGGACAGGCTGGGTATTGGATTCCGGGCTGTGAGCAAATTGTATTGTGTATCATTTCCTTTATATATTCTTTTATTAGTATTGTTATTTTCCTCTTCCTTTGCTGTCCTATTAAACTGTCTGTATCCCAACCCATGAGTTTTTACCTTTTTATCTTCTGATTCTCTCCCCATCCACTGGGATGAGTTGCAAGGAAAACCAACCACAAAAGGGGATTCTCCCAGGAAAAATGCGGCTCCAGTTTCCAGCAGGCAGTTCCCCAGACCTAGTGGAAGTCCCAATCATACTTATGATCCTCTTGAAGGGACTTCTAAGCCATTGTTGCAAGAAGCGAGTAGCTAATATGATGAGCAGGATTAGAGGGGCCCTGCCTCCAACCAGGTGGAGGAGAGGGACAACCGGGTTTATCGGACTGTGTGGATCCAATGGCCTGGCATGTCAGACCCACAAGAGTACAAGGCTCTAGTGGACATGGATGCACAGTGTATGCTAATGCCATCGAGCCATGAAGGGGAGGAACCCACCTGTATTTCTGGAGCGACAGGGGGATCCCAGCAGTTAACTGTAATGAAGGCTGAAGTAAGTCTAACTGGGAATGAGTGGCAAAAGCACCCCACTGTGACTGGCCCAGAGGCTCCGTGCATCCTGGGCATAGACTACCTCTGGAGAGGGTATTTCAAGGACCCAAAAGAGTACTGGTGGGCTTTTGGCATAGCTGCCTTGGAGATGGAGGAAACAAACGACTACCTTGCCTGGTCTCTCAGAGGACCCTTCCGTTGCAGGGCTGCTGAGGGTTGAAGAACAACAGGTGCCAATTGCTACCATAACGCTGCACCAGCACAATACCGCACCAACTGAGACTCCCTGATTCCCATCCATAAGCTGGTTTGTCAACTGGAGAGTGAGGGAGTGATCAGCAGAACCTGCTCACCCTTTAATAATCCCATATGGACTGTGTGAAAGTCCAATGGAGAGTGGAGACTGACAGTAGACTATTGTGGCCTGAACTAAGTCATGCTGCCACTGAGTGCTGCTGTGCCACGCATGCTACTCACTTGTAAGTACGAATCAGAAGCTCCTTCCATAAGATGAGAAGAAAGATCAGTCCTCCTACTCTGTCTAGGGAACTGCCCACTGGAGGCTGAAGCAGCAATTTGAACATCCATTTGAAATTGTTTTTCCTTGTAATTTACGTACCCATGCCTCTAGGATTGAGGTCGGTTTTCCATCCCACTTCCTCATGTCCTCTCCATGGTCATGCAGGTAAAACCACAGCGTGCCTCGTGGCGCGTACCCTCCATATCCTGTCTCTTGAGCAGAGGAATGGTTACTCCCAATAGCTGGAGTACACTGGTCTGTACAAGTGGGGAAGCGGTAGGGAGAGCGAGCGAGTGGCTGCATGGTACTGAGATGCTGGCTGGGGCTAAACCATGACAGCACTGAATCCATCGGTCTGTAGAATGGCAACAGGAGCTTTTTGCCCATGGGACATGAATATGATGAAAACTGCTTCTTCCCCCAGTTTCTGTCCACTCCTGACGGCTCCTTCATCAATCGCACACAAAGTACTGCTGGCGCAGAGTGAGTTTATTACGCTGCACCACAAATCATATTGTGATTAAAACCAAGAAACATTAAAATATTAGGAAGTGCAGATTCTTCCAAGGAAAAAAAAAATCTCTTAGAGCAGCAGCTAGGTTTTTTTTGTGTTCTGCTCAACAACCATGGTTTGTTAAATGATAGCATACAGCGAGATGCTGTACACACACCCTAATCAAGAAAAACTGCACTGTGCATCTCCATGAGAAACAGATGACACTGGCACTTCAACCTAGTGAAGCAATAGAAAACTCTTCTTAAACATCCACCTCTGGAAAAAACCAGCATCAGTAAAAAAAAAAATCAGGTAAATTCATATTTTTTCAAATATGGCCAGCACTTCGTGGTAGAGTAGCTACAATTTTAACAGCACTGTTTTACTTTGGAAATGATTTCCTGTTACCAGCACATTCGGTGCCCCACGGTTGATTTTGGAGGCAGGGCATGCTGGCTCCAGTGCTGCCTTGCCCAGCTGGCAGCCAGAGAAGCTACCTCCCCACAGGGAGAGTGGGCACTGAGCGTGCACTTAAGCCACCCATGCAACCTGGTCATGGCACTCACAAGGTAGTAATTGCTTCAAGGGAAAAGCGTGACCCACACAGCTCCCATCTGCACCATTTACCCTCCTGTAATGTAACTGCTATCTATGTTCTTACTACTCCAATGACTCCTGGTCAACAGACCTGTGGCAAAGTTGCTGTCAATACTGGAACTTTACTGGCCAGGAAGATATTTTGATTTGAAACAAAAGCGTTCTTATATTTTATCTTCTCTTTTCCTAATCCTGTAGAAATCTGGCAATCTAATGCAATCCTTTTGTACAGTATATCTTAATAAAACAAATACTGATAATGCCCCCAAATTCAAGATATAATTATTGCATTACAAACCTGTGAATTAATGGTAAATTTTAAAGCAGTTTCCATTCTCTTTCACATGAGGAATGGCTTTGTGATATATTTTTCTAAGGAGGGCTACAAGTAAAACCTCATCTCTCCTGCTGTTCAGTGACCCATGTCTTGATCTTGCATGAAAGGTTCACATCTAATTAGATCCCAGAGATATGTGGAATTTCTAAGAGTGAAAGACATGTAAAGTTTTACAGGATCTAATTACAACTCTTGAAGGGCTCAAGAAATTAAACTACGTTATCGCAGATATTTATATTATACATATATTATAACAATTAAACATATTGTAACTCTGTATACCATTAAAAAAGTAAATCGCTTAGATTTGGGAAAACACTACATCTTCCTCTGCCCTGGACTAAACTTCATATTTGATTAAACAAGACTCCATTTAGGGACAAGGTGGAAGAAAATATCCTCTAGGTGGAAATCTGTATTATGATGTACCTCACATCATGACATTATCACTTATAACATCACCTAATGACAGAATAGTTGTCAATAGTAATAAGTATCAATCACGGAGAGATAATGAATGAGCAAACACACTCCCCAAAAGTTCTAATGTACAAAATGAAAAAGACGCTATTTTTAAAAAAGAATTGTTGAGGACATGTATTTTAGTGCTTTAGTCTGCTATTTCTAAAACAGCTTTCGAAGCAGAACATTTTCGAGCACCTGCATCATTTACCTGCTGCATCTCCACAGCTGGGAAGGTACCTTAATGCTGCTAACGGCAGACAGCCAGATTCAGAACCAACCAACCAGTTTAGAAACTGCCGTTTCCATCAGTCACCATTGCCACCCAGAAGCTGCAAGGATGGAAAGATGGATAAACTTTTGCTATACTATAGCAATTGTCAAGATTGACCTCTTTTTGATTATTCACTGGATGTTTCAAACAGAAGATCTGTGTTTTGACTCATAGTTTTCAAAGCTGCTAAAATGACCACCTGGATTGTGGGAGAGGAAAGAAACTACAGGCACCTTTTTGTTTGTGAAAGAAACAAGGAAAAAACCCTAACCTCAAACTCCACTACAATGTTTATTTTGGTTTAAGGTTGAGTTTTTGGTTGGTTGTTTTTTTAAAAGATTTTATTCCCAGGTTGTCATTCCTCCCTCTGAAAGCCTAAGATAAGCCAATACCAAAAGGCGACAATTTTTTAAAAACTACTTAACTCTTACTCTACAGTTCTTTTGATTTAAAATACTCAAGAACATCATTTAAGGAAGATCCACAAGCACTGAGCGTAATCTGCTTTCCTACATTTTGTGAAACCATTTCCACACCATCTCATCCATGCAAAAATCAGTATCTCCAAAGATGCAGTTAGTTTTGTATTGGCAGTAGCTCAGTGTTAAAAGAAATGCTGTTTAGGCTAATCCCCAAAATACAAAATTCTGCTGTTCACAAGAAACTTTCAGCTACTGGCAGCAAGATTCTTTGAAAAAACAAAACAAAACAACCAACTCCCCCCCTCCTGACCAAGGTGCTATTCAAACTGTTGAGATGAAGAGCAGAACTTTTCTTTCACTCACTTTTATAAACACTGCTTATAATGATGGCTTAAGTTACAATTAAAATGATTACCTACTCAGGAGTTGAAAAAGTAAATGAAATTATGTGTCAAGAACTTTCCAATAGCGAATATGGACATTTGAAAGCTACCTGGAAAAACTCCAGCCAAAGTAACAAAGCTTATTGCCCATGGTTAAAAATTAAAGACAGAAAACACAGAGCTGCTACAGCAGTCAGGGAAATGGGGATTCATAAGAAGATGGCAACCCTCCTAAGCCTCATTATAAATAATTAAAAGCATTTGGTTGTTTACTTTAATAAAACTAAGTTGAAGAGGAGACATAATTGCCTGCTATAAATGCACCAGAAGATGGCTAAACACAGAATAACAGGATAAAAAATGGCCTCAAAAAGTTTAGGTTAAAGGGGTTTTGACCATCAAAGGAAGGTAATACTTGAATCAGTTTGTCAGTAAAACTAGTGAAGGCAAAAAAAAACCCCCAAAAACCCAAACCAAAAATGTTTAAGAAAGAACTTGAAATTAATACATGGGATTATATATTGTGGTTCCCTATAAAGGTAAAGGACTGGACTGAAGATCTCTTCTAGTCCTCTGCCCCGTAACAGGTCCTATTTCTTAGGGAATGAAAACCACAGATTGTTTTTGAAAGAAACAAATTCCTATTCCAAAACCAAGCAGAAGTACCACTTTGGAAGAAAAACTGTTGAAGATGCCTAATTTTTCTTTTAGATGTCATCTTTCTTTTGTAAGGAGACTTAAGTAGGAATAAACTCCTCAGATTTAATTAATTGAGTCCACTAATTGAAATGAATTGAACTGAGGCTTTTTGTAGTGCTTGATGACAAGATTATATGCAGCACAAGGCGGACTGTGAAACAGCTGGAAAATGTTGAATACTCCCTGTTTGCAGCAATAATTTCAGAAGCTACTCTGACTGTGAGAGAGAATTATGGATTTAATGTGAAAAGATGATCCTTTCTTGAAATTACTACACATGGCAAAACCTCCTCCTCTCTGGTGAAGTCTTCACTTGCATCAGAAACCAGAATCGTCATCACCACCACCAAGGAGACACGCTGATTATTTACAAATAGTCCTGTGTCTAGCCAGGCTATTTGCTGCTGGAGAACACCAGAAACAAGCAAATGTAGGATGTCTGCAAAACACACATAGCTGCCTCCATGGCAAGAAAAACAGCAGAGAGATGGATACTAACTCTTTGGGGGACACATAGTATTTCATAAAATTATTTTGGTTGGTGCTATTTACAGGCCATGTTCAAGACAGCCACAAGTGGTCTGACAAGTCAGCTCGTCAGAAATATCCCTCATCACTCCAAAAAGCCCAACTGGTTAATCTCTAAAACCCAGATAATCTGTAGGAGTTCACCACCAACTCACTTCCTACATCTTTAACTGTGTTTTCATTCACCTCTAGGTAAGTTATTAAATTTAAATACCTGGTATGACCATCTCTTTCCTCTACCCTTCTTGAAAACTGTCTCATTCTCTTCCTTTGAGATCCTAAGCACTTACTGGTTTCTAAAGTAGAAAAAAAAACTTTTGGAGCAACTGCCTAGTACTTTGCAGGTATAAATACATTCTTCCCATTCTTAGACATCGCTATATAGCTGAAACTACTCTAAAATTGCAAGGCGGAAAGTTCTGCTGAACAGGGTAACGTGGACAGGGAATTTGAAAATCCATGCTTAAGACAAGACGACTACATTAAGCCTTAGCAGAAACACACGTTTAAAAGGAGCAAATAAAGGTAAGCCCAAATGTCAGGCCAAACAGGTCCATTCTGAAAAGATTTTGGAGAAATTGAGTTACAGGCACTTTCCATTTTTCATCCCATTCCTAAGGAGAGAGTGAGGTTTCCCAGAAGGTTTAGTTTCTTTGCCTGATCACAAGGAAAAAATTTAGCATTTTTATACTTTGACACATGGCCATCATATTTTACAACAATGTAAAAAGAGACAGACCAGAGGAATTTACAGTCCAGGATTAGTAAAAGCATCTTTTTTACCTCCCTTGAAACTCAGTTAGGAAGGCACAGGTTGCTCTATAAATTAACCAGGAAGGTTATGATCTGTCTCCTGGGAAGTACCAATTCAAAACTCATTTCCAATTGTGCATGTTTCACATGCAGAATTAGGATCCTTGTCAAGCACAATGAGCCATGTCTTCAAGAAATTCCTACCAAAATAAATTACTGAAATCAGGAAGCTGGATGTAATCACTCTCCCCTTTTTCCTGCTTCCCCTTAACTTTTATGGCCTTGTGCAGACAACCTGCACCAAGATGCCAAGGATATGAAGCTCTGAACTGTACCTTAAGCACATTATGTATAGAGAAACGTTTGTTGTTTATTGAGAATTTTGAATGCTTAACTGCATTGCTGCATAAATCACGTCTCTTACAAGAATTACATTAATTATGAGACACACTTTTCCCCAAACTGATATTTTTGCAGTGCTACAATCTTTGCAGAAGTTGATGCTCTGTGGGAAGATAACTACTTCAACTCTCCACCAGGTGGCATGGTTTCCTTTGCTGAAAGACAGCATTAGTTGGTGCCATTGAGGAAATTTAATTTTTTAATTTATTTTTTTTCAAATGTACTAGCCACTGTCATGAATAGGTTTAAATAGGTTTAAGATGTCTAAAATATCTCTAAAAAGGTTCATTTTAACAAATTCTTCCAATAAAGAGTTTAATGAGTTAAAAAAAAGCTTCCTTCTCTTATGCCGAAATGAAGAAAAAGTATCTGTGCTTACTACCACGCAAAAGCAAGCTTCAATCAAATATAGTTAAGGCACATCATGTAGTAAAGGAGAGCCTAAGGGGCTAAAAAAAATATCTGATTTTCCAAGTCTCATGTCATCAGTTTCAAATTCTATCAAACTTCTTTCAGTCTCATAATATTTTGGGTAGATGGGCTAGCAAGGAATCCACATACCACACCCTCTTCCCATCCATGTGACAATTAAAGATCCCAGAATATTTTCCACAGTTGAAGATTTTCCCTGCTGTTTCCAGACCACTTTCCATCTCTGTGAGGTACAGCCACCCAAGAGGTACAGCTTGTCCTGTCCTCGGGACAGAGGCAGATGCACTGAACAGCTCTGCCCACAGCCTCTCCCACTGCACAGCAACATCAGCGCCGCTGAGCTTCACCCACAGGACCACACACATGGTCACTGCTGCCCCTGCACAACGTCCCCATCGTGCAGTGACAGCCAGCAGGTAACGTGCTTTGACTCAAGAGATTAAAAAAACCCCCAACAAACCAAGCATGTATAGTTTCTCCTCTATTTCTTGTCTTGCTCCTCTCAGTCACTTCTGTGAATGTTTCAGTGCTCAGTTTTGAATACTCATTCAAGTGTCATCAGCATGGTTTTGCCTGAAGAGGAGAAACAAAACCAGCTGTGACAGACAACAGAGGACAAGCTTTTGGCATTGACCCATTTCACAGACACCGGATGGATATCAGATCCATAAATTTTGAAGTTCAAACATCAAGCCAGAGAGGGAAGAGAGGTGATGACACGAGTTATACAAATACTGCCACACTTCTCCGTGCAGGAAGGGCTCCTAATTCTACCCAGTGCAAATCACGTGTTAAAGAGTCAGACATATCAAAATACTGCCTCGCTATAATGCTTTCCATACCGTAAGGCTTATCTTGAAAGAAACAGCTTTCTGGTTCTGAGGACAGGTACCTAATGCTCATCACTCCTCCAACTCCAGTTACTGCACTCAGAATTTAGTGCTTGTCATTGCGACAAGCGCAGCTGAAACACTTGCTTTTTAACTGCCAGCCTGCCAAGCAAAACACATTTATTCACATCTCATTTAAACATCACAAGCCAAATAATCAGGATGACAAAGAAGTTTAAGTACCCTGATCAGTCTGTTTTCTCTCCTAAAATATATTATTAATGCTATTATAATTAACTCTGTTACATACTATCTTCCTGCATATAAGTAGCTTCTGATCCTGTCAGTCACTGCAGGTGTATGGCACAGCCAAAACACTTATTTAAATTACTTGCATTTCCAATTATAAAGATTCACATACATCCTTGAAAAATGGATGCAAGCACAAGGCAAAACCATCAACAAGACAAATCTGGAGATATGTAAAGGCTCTGATTTAATTATGGTGCTTGTTCACATAATGGTCTCATTTTTCTCTACAAATGTTATCCTCAAACTAGGTTGCATTCTCTGTTCTAAAATACGAAGTTCCTTGTTCTAAAAAGTAACTTCTTTGTTACTAGCTGTGAGTTCAAGCAGCCACATAAACAAGGAACAGTACCTACAAAAGGGAGAAACTCGAGAATAAAGAGCAAATTCTGTCACCGAATGCCCCAGGAAGCTATCCAGCCACAACAAACAGAGCCCCCTCTCACTCAGGACAGAAAACTCACTTAGTTGTCCACGGAGTCAGTTATTACAATCAGACAGCAGAATCTTTAGCTGTAACATTCAATTTCTCGGCTTACGTGATTTTAAAATAAGTCACACTTTCCTGACCAAATTGAATGAAGCTTTAAATCTGCAAATTCCTTTGATGGAATTAGTCTTGGAATGGTCAGTCTACATTGTGCCAAGAGGAGGAGTCCTGTTAATTTCAAAACAGGAGACATTCTGCACCTTGCAAGTTATGTTTACAATTGCAAATTTTTAATTGTTATCCCATTGTGGATCTTTTTACAGACCTTGGCTTCTGGATCACTGTTGATGCTGCAAGAATCATCATCATCAGATTGCGGACCATTTCTGTTACAGAAAATAAAAGACATCAATCAATCTTAAAGTCATATAAAAATTACAGCACAGCACAAAATGGAGCTGGTCACTCCATGGAAACTTCTGAAGTCATTGTACCTGAGCTTCAAAGAGGCATAGCGTAACGTTGCTCCTTCAAACTCTTTCAGACTTGGGTCTGGGTTCACAGTGGCTGCATGCAGATCCTAGAGATAAAGGCAGTGCTATTAGTATAGTATTAAGTGCTATTAATATAGTATTAAGTACACCATCATGTTATTTCTTATTTCAAAGGGAAATTAAATCCTCCCTGCAAAGAAGCGATAGTATTTCTGGCTGAAGTTGAAAAGAGGCATGCATATATTCTCAAGCTGCATTTCATTCAGTGCAGGCATCTTATTCGTTACGTCATGGCAGTTGCCCTGCTAGTTTAGACTGAATCCATTCCAAGTGGAAAGATCAGAAAAGGCAGCATGTTTGTGAGCTAGATATCCCTAGCAGTACCCCCATTCACTTTGGCCTAGGTTATGAATGACATTCATGGAAAAATAAAAGGGGAAAAAAACCAGCCACTGCCATGCAAAAACCAAGGGTAATAGTATTAAAGGTTCTAAAATCTGACAATATACTTGCCTTCCAAATGTCACTATTAATCTTTCCCCCATTCAGTACAGCAAAATCACTCCATGGCTGTTTCTAGACACATAATTATTCACACAGGAAGAAGCACATTGATAAAAATAAAAAAAAAAAAAAAAAGAAAAAGAAAAAAAACACAAGACACGGTTGTTAGCATTGATATTTACAGGATGGGTTAGGGAACAGATCACCTCAAACTTCAACTAATTACTCCACTATACCATGGCATTTGGAGGAAAGGGGAGAGAAGACATGCCTCTAACAGTTACTTACCAAAACAAATGATTGAAACAAGGAAAGTTAATATAAATTAGGAACAGACAATGAAATTACTCTTTAACTATGATCTTAAAAGCAAGCAAAATGAATCTGAATATGAATGTTGGCCACAGCTGCTACAGCCTTTGATAAACAGCAATTAAGGGGAAACGTTAGGATTTCCATTTGACTGGCACTTTGGTTAAAAGACTAACACTACTGGAACTAGAAATACTGAAACACAACAATTTATACAAGGATAAGATACATACAAAGTAAAAATCAAATATTTCTAGAGAGAAGGCACAAGAAAAGGACAGTGAAGGGAAGGAGGATTAGTAAGGAGTGCAGAGAGATTTCTTGCTGAAAAACTAGTTTTGTAAAGTCTAGAAGCTTTTTTTAAAAACAGAACAACCCCTCTCCCCCCAAAAAAACCCCAAACAAATCACCCATCCTCTCATTTTCCGTTCAAGTTTCTCAAAATTTTCAGAGGCATTCACTGGTACAATGAAGCAAGTAGCGGTGCATTTAGCGTGACAGTGAGAGCAACCTGAGGTTCAACCTTCTCTGTAAAACCCGGGAGGAGCAGCTGATGTTGGAGTCGTCCCTCTCCTTTCCCCACAAGGCCAAAAATCCCACAGTCCTGAACAAGAGCCAGGTGGGACAGGAGATGTGGTTGCTGAGAGACCCAGAGCCACCTCTTTGTAGCTTCACCAATCAAGTATTCCTGTTATTAGTGGGCCCTTTTTAAAGATGTGCTCTCCCAGGTTGTCCAGCTCAGCCCCAAGATGAAGTGGTACCTATTAATATGGCCCAATGCATTAATTTGCAGGGTGGACCTCTCACATCAGAAGCGTTCTCAGTACATCCCCACTAGAGGAATGATTTGTGAGAACTCCCAGGAGTAACTCTTCCCTAACATGCCTTTGAATTGAAAGAGTTGTTAGCTTTTCCTACTAAGTCCCTCCTCCTCTTTAATTATTAGCTGCTAGTAGTTACATTACCTACAGAAGAACTTCTAGAGGTGATCCAGGCCTGGGATGAATCAGGCTATGAGAAGACACAACTAACATCACCAAATTCTGCATGATGTCAAAGAAGCTCTTATTGAAAATCAAACCCTACAGCTTTTTCTCTGCACAGAAAATAGAAAAGAGGCAGCAAAATCTCTAAGATTTGGAAGAGAATGTTACAAAAGATGAGGATTCACAAAGGAAGTCATTTGGCAACACACAGGAGAAAAAAGCCATCTAAAACTAAGTCAAATTTAATCAGCTGTGCAAAACTAAAATACATTTTCATGCTTTTGAGGGGGAGGAAGGGAAAGAATGTTCCAGGTTATTCATATTTAGCATTCATTAGCATTTTTGTTAGATCTGCAGGATTTTTGCATAATACTTAACCCATAATTGCTTTGGATTGAAATTTACTGATTATCTTGTGAAAGAAAAATTGCCTTGCAGCCTTGTGGAAAACTAAGACATTCTTACATTTTTTCCTATTTGAACCCCTTTTTTCCATTTGTATGCATTACAGCATCATTCCTCCCCACCCATTTTTTTCTGATTCTCTGTTCAACAATAGTAAGTAACTGCTTTTCTTTATGCTAAATATCCAGAGTAAGCTACAACATAAAAATGGCTGACTTGATCTGTTCTTTGTTGACTGCCCTCAGCTGTGAGCCACATTCTACCAAATGAAGCAAAGCTTCTGTATATCATATCATTTAAGAGACAGGGACACAAAATAAATAAATACAAATTTTAAAAAGGAAAATAAAAGAAGGAAACAAGACAAAGGGTAAAAAGGCATTACTCTGCAAAAAAGAAAGTGTTTCTAAATGTTTATTTGATAAACTCAAAAGCTGTAAGAGCCCAAATAAACTCAAGACTAGCACATGATGCTTCACAGACAAATGTGATAAAGATAAAAGTATTTTTTATGGAACTCATGGAAGCCTATTGGGACAGATACGAAATGCTACCCATGCCGTCTTCAATCCTAGATTATACTCTTTCATCTGCCTAAAACCTATATATCCCCCAACCTTTTGAGAAGAAAGCAATACAAATTCCAGCACGGGGGAATGAGCTAAACCAGCTCTCCCAAAACAGATTATCTCGGAGCACAGGCTTCCAAACAGCAGTGAGGGAACCAGCAGTACACAACTCACAGGCAGTCCAACTTGGGGCTGGAAGCTGTCCACGACAACTATTGCTGCCAAGGGTAGCGCTAGGATAAAGGCGTTTGGGAGCCCCTATTCTAGATCAAATTCCACCTCTTTTATGAGGTGTCAGATTGACCGTATCACAGACGTCCAGGTTAATCCTTCACAGGGAGGGAGAGGGGGAGCACTTGGGGTAGGCTGCAGTACAGTGAACAGGGACTGAAACGACTATCACCTGCAAGTGACCTGGAGATGATGAGGTGCTGGCAAGTATTGATCGCAGAGAGATGAAGAACCAAAGATTCATGATAGCTGACACTGTTAAATCTAGATTACAAATTGTTTCATTACCTACCCCTACCTCTTAATCCCACACCATGGCTTATTTCCCTCTTACTGCTTTGTACCAGGGTTCTGCTCAGAACGAGCTGAATCCCAAAGGATTCTTCCTACAGTTCCCTCTTAATAAAGCTCAACATCCATGCTTTCAAGAAATGCAAGACTTTTCCTAACAGTTCTCATTATAACTCCAGCTACGCCCCTTCTTTGTAGCAGTTTCAGAATTTGGCAGTGCACAAAGTCCTGAGCCCAAATCACACTCTCGTTTTGAACACCGGTACTATAAGTCTGCTGGTATTATATTGCAATGTTATCTTAATAACCACTAACTCAAAAAATCAGTATTATTTAAATAATGGTATGTAAGATGCTTATCAATGATTGCAGAAACCTTCAAGAGACAAATGCCTTCATCTATACCTACAATTAAAATAACCATATAATATCAGACTAATACAAATCTTGGAAACTTAGTTATTTTCTGTATCATCTTTTACATCACAGTATGTGGTCTTGATGCTGTCATGGAACTTTATATGCATAAATCTTTGCTGGATCAAATTCCTTGCTGAATTAGAACTGCCATATCAAAACCTAGATGAGCCTACAACGTACTCACATGCATGGCATTTTAGAATGACTCCTCAAACGTCTTATTTAATACAACTACATTGTATTGAAATCTATGTTGTTATAATTCATACATTTCATATTCTCCATGATGCTCCTGAGAATTAATGATCATTATTTATAATCACGAACTACTCTTCATTTAAAGCAAACAAAATTTTGAAAGGTTAAAGGTACATATGCCACATTACCAGCAGGTCTGAAATTTTAAACAGAGGTAGAAAAATATTTGAAATGAATATACACATTTTCCCTCTGCAATTTACCAACCATGTGGATTTCTGGGTTTTTGTGAAAGACATCTATAACTTACTAATTAACGCCCTGTTTTCCATATTTTACAGTAAGAAAAATACTTGATGAAGTTATATCACTCGTGTACAGTACAGGAACTTATACTGAAAGTATGTCCAGCACTTTACATTCAGCATTTCTGGATTTTTTTTCTTGTTTTCTAACTGAATGATAACAATTGCTGTTCTTTCTCCACGAACCCTCTCAGAAATAATTTCCAATGTGCTTAGTGCACAGCACATTCCACGGGAGCTTGACTGATGTAAACCATAACTGAAATGTTGTGGTCAAGTTTGCAAACCTTATGAGTAGCATTTATGAACATGTGGGAGCAATCTTTCTAAAATAATGAAGAAGAATGTACATGTTTAAGCCTATACAGGATAAAAGTTTCAGAGTCAAGATGGTAACACATACTTGAGTGTCCTTAACTCCTCTTAACTTTCATTTAAGTTATTTTGGTGCATATGTCAACAAAGTCAAGAACAGAAAAAATGTCCTATCTAAATACATTTTAAATAAATAAATAAATAAACCCTAAGGATTGCCTGATCCAAAACTCAAAGCTAGTACAAAGACTTGCCTTGATTTCATAGAACTGTGGACCTTCTTCTGAAAAGTTAGTATGAAAAAGAATTAATTTCAAAACAATTTGATTTTATATTAGTATTTCATTCCATAGAAGTCTTCCCAGCATACTAAACCAAAGAGATTGCATTTTTTGAAGCATACTATTCTTTCTGATAATTTATTTTATTTTTCTACTTATATGACATCAATCAACTCCCTGGATTGTGCCTGAAAGGATTATTTTAAAAGTCAGTATCACATATTGCTCTTTCAGCACATGTGAAAGAGAGAGTGCATTTCTTTCTGTTTCTAGTTAAAGACTGACTACAACACAGTGATCCACTTGCGCAGATATTTTGTACTGGCAGAATGTTAAGACACACTTGAGAATACTTGATGTTTATTCAGTAGAAACTACGCTGTAAAGGAATTAGCATCTCAAATCTTTGTGTGATACTCCTACCAAGTGAAGCAAAAAGAAAGAAGATGCAAACAAAGAGTCCAGCCAAAAGACTGCTATAACGTGCAAAAATTTTATGTATCCTGTATCCATATAATGCAGCAACGCTTCAGCGCATGCTACAGAACCACAGCAGTTTCACATTCATCAGGCACTGGCTCTCTAATTTATCTGAGATATGTCTAATTTCATCCTACACATCCAAAGTTTAGGATGTTTCATGAGGCACAGCCACTAGAAAATGCACATAGAAAGTAGATACTTACGACGTATTATCAATAAATAGCTACACTTTGAGATATTATTAGGCCCCATATTCTAAGCTCAGTTTAGCTAGCTGTTAAACCTACAAGTTCAAAAAGTTATTTCAATTTTCTTTACAGTATGCAGCCCACAAGGAGACATAGTATGTTACCTCAGTTTCTGGAGTAGGAGATGGAGTAATGGAACCAAGCGATCCTTTTCGTGAGCCCTGGAGATCTGTTGGGATGGACACAGGACGTTGCCATTGAGTTGTTCCTGTTGGTATGTGCCAGTAGTAGATCCCAGCAATGTCATTGATTTTCTTCCAGCCAGGTGGTAAGTCTGGGTCTGTCTGAAATGAATGGTCACTCCATATATCTGCTGGGAACAGGAAAGGGGAAAAAAAAAAGAAAAAAAGAAAAAAGGGAAAAAAGAGAAAAAAGAAAAAAAAAAAAGAAAAAAAAATGAATCAATGTTACTAAGACAGAAACAGTTCTTCCATGAGTCTGCCCCTGATGCAAGTGATGCGCAGCTGGTACTGCTGTTGTGCAGTTCCTGTATAAGTGAATACCAGAAAAACATACTGAATTATTGAGGCTCAAAGTAAGGTGACAAAGCCTGGTTTGACCTGGCCTATAAAGAGAGGAAGAAAAATACACTACTTACCAAGAGCTGTTCTAATATGGCAGCTATCTAATACCATCAGATAAACTAGCTCTTCTAATAAGGTTTAGCTTCAAGTACATGAAATCACAGCATATAAAGAAATATTTGGAGTTGTGATGTACTCTATCCTCTTCATCATAGCAACTTCCCTTCTCAATGCAGGGTAGCAGAGCATATTTTTCTGCTTATCAAAGTCAGCTTATCAAAACAGAACACTCCCCCAATCAAAGAACTCACATTGGGTTTACTTACAACATCTAAAAGACTGCTAGTTCAAGACGACAAGAACAAAAGAGCTGAGTGATCATTTTGCACATACCTCGATTGTCACAAACAAACATAATGTTTTCAATTGGTTTTATAATAGGGCAGGGGAAAAAATAAATCAAAAACTCATCTGTGCCACCACAGATGGCTCTCCTGACAAACCTCCTACTAACTTCAGAATGCACCAGCAATTCATATCGTAATTAGAGACATTCCTAAATTTACCTGGGATTATAGATGCATATAAGAGCGAGTGTGCAGTGCTTTTTAGACAGGCAGGGGCATCACCTATGTGCAAACAAACTGCAGTAGCCCAGCAGAGGCAGCTATGTTCTGCTGGATACATGTTTTCCAGAGGCTGAGAAGGGAGCCAGCGCTCTTCTAAACTTCCCAGCTGAACCACTTTAGTGCTATTAACCAGCTGCTCTGGTCCACTCCAAGGACTGTCAAGCTGCAGGGAGAAACAAGTAACCTCCCAGACTGATGTTTCCACCAGCACTTCAGCAGGCACGATGAAGGCTGACACCAGCACAGTGAGCTGAGCTAGCAAGAAAAAAACCCCAAGAATAAAGGCAGCACCACATCAATGAGCCGTGGCCCATCTAGTCTGGCAATTTGTTTCCAACCTTCAAAGCCAGTCCTCAAAACGCCTTCAGTGAATGACAGATGAATAACCTGTTGTTACATTGCTGCTCTTAATCTCTTTTTTGAATTCAAAGCTTCTTGTTAGTCTATCCTCAAGTCTCTTACTAGGTGTTTTGTCACGGTTGCTTATTTCTGAATCTCTCATTACTGCTACCCACATTTATGCGCGCGCACACACACAAATAGCATGATAAGTTGAAATAACTCTTACTCCATAGCACAAACCAGACTATTTCTTCCCCTGAGCCACTTAGACTTCTTAAGTTACTGATTTACCACTTGAGGACTAATCCGAGCAAATTCTGCAGAAGAAAAACTAGACAATATCATTACACTTAAATTCAATAACAAGCCTCACCCATGGCCCAATATCTGAAATCAGCAACATTAATATAATCAGTTCCAGAAATTCCCAAATATTCTAAACATTCTCTTCTAAATGTTCCCCATCGTAGCCTCTACTGCATTCAAGTGTATGTAGTTCCTGACTCCAAGGTATCACATGTTTTAAAGCCCATTCATCTTCAACCTTGTCCATTTTTATTTGCCAACTGAACAACTCAGCTGCACTCTTCTCAAGCATAGAAAAGGAAAATAAAAGCAAAACACTTTCAATAATTTGACCACATCACGCAAAAACTGACATGCAAAGATCAAATATCTAAACATCACACTGAAGTATGCGTGGCAACATCTGCGAGTCCAGATACACATGAGTAAGTTTAAAGAACTGCTTCATAAAACTCCAAACTAACACAATAATGTCAGTGTTCATAAAACTTACATATTGGGCCCTTCAATGCATGCTGGAATAGGAAAATAATAAGTTTTTATTATGCAGAGACGCAAAGCTTCAGATCAGTTCAGGTTCATACAATTTACAGTATTAAACAACCATACTTCAACATTGCTAGGACATGAAATGGTATTCTCTTCACTTTAAGCTAGGCGCTGCTTCTGTCCTTACATACATATGTGTACACATGTATTTAAATACACAGTTAGCAAAGCGTTATGCTATGGCTGCATTAAATTACTCCTTTTAAAACCAATCAACCACAGATGCAGAGGAACCAACGTCCTGTTAGTTATTGTTGTAATGGCATGTAGTACCAGGAAGACCTAAACAGAAATGACTTTGAAGTAAAAGCAGGCAAAACTCACAGCACAAAGAAAACTGTTAACCCAGAGACTTAAAATAACAACATCTACGCAACATTTAATTAGAAGAGAAGAAATTACCTTGTATGTGAATGAATACTTGGAAGGAAATAACGTAAAACAGCTGGGAGCACGCTGGGATAAGAAAATATCACCTAGCTGATAATTTACTTTGAAAACTTACCCATTAGCAAAAATAAATACACCAAAATATGTTCGCATATGCTCGGAGATAAAATAGGAATTAATTTTCAGATTTTTTTTTTCAATTAACACAGCTCAGGACCTTCAGAGAGCTGCATTTTCCACACAGAACGACTGATTTACATCTGTGCGCGAGATGCAGGTTGCTGGTGTCTGGGTACTCCTTGCGCAGGGGTGCTGACCCCAAACCATCTGATAAGCATGGCTGAACAGGACAGTGCCAGACTACACATGTGCATACTGAAACACAATTCCTTGTGTTAGCTATACAAACCTACTCGAAAAAAAATGAAATGTGTGTGTCCCTCAGCCCACATGGGAATACACCTCAGGCTCGGACAGACTGGCAGGAATAACCTTTTCACAGACTGTGCCTTCCTACTGGCAAGAACTGGAATACCTCCCTAGTTCACTGACTGTTCTAACAGATGAACACACTCAGAGTGCAAATCAAAGGTCATGAACCATCAACAAGAGATACCAGCACAGGAAAGATTAAAAAAAAAAAAAAAAAAAAAAAAAAGAGTCAATATACAAAATCTGAAAGGACAGATGAACATGTTTGCAGCATCAGAGACCTACTACAGGACACCAATGGCTCTTCTTTATTTGAATATGGAATTACAGGCAGCAAAATACATTTCCTCTCAATTTGAAAGACCTCATTCAATGCCATGACATTGAGTCAAAGTATTACATTTTTGTTGCACACCCTAGTGTAAGAATAGTACCTTATCAGGGCCGTGTTTGAAGCCCAGAAGAAAATGAAGGCACCACACTGATATCTATCTATGTATATCTATATCTATATACATATATCTCCTGTTACATTCAATGGCCTTTTCAATCCTAATCTTCCTGTAGAACAGAAAGTGACAGCCACAAGACAGGGGAGAAAAGCAGCAGGTATCAAAGATGTGTAGACGTGGTGCTTAGGGACGTGGTTGAGTGGTGGACTTGGCAATGTTAGGTTTATGGTTCGACTCAATGATCTTAAAGGTCTTTTCCAACCTAAATGATTCTATGATCTGTAAATCAACCCAATTCTGTTGACGTGGCATCAAACAACTTGCATGAACCAAACTCAAGAGGAAATAGAACTGAACCATTGGACATCTTAATCTGAAATTGAGAAGTCCTCTTACGCTTGCAGGGTTTTAGAGGTAAAAACATTACATGGAAAGGGTTCCTTCTGGTCTGTGGAAGACTAAGCCCTTCATGCTTCCTCAGTGGCAGATGATTTATGGTGATCAGGAACTTTTCTCCAATTCCCTCCAAGTCATCCCCAGGAGGTAAAGTTCTACCTGGCATCTCCTGGCCTTTTCCATACTGCTCTTTACTGATTTGCTGATGAAAGGTCAACGAACCAGGACCACGTGGTTGCTTAAAGCTTCTGGTTTTGAAAGTATTATTTCTCTGATAATATGGAAAGCATGGCTTACTACAGAAAATTAGAGCATGACTCACAAAAAGAACGTATCCTTTTGTATTGGGGTTTACAATACTGTGTATTACAGTAAACCATGATCTCCTGAAAGGCTATACTGTAAGACATTTCTTACATAAAATGCATAAAGCAACAAGAATAAGAAAAACAATATTGGACTAGAATAAGAGAGCCACTGTAGCAAGCTGTGTGAAAAAGCAGACAGTGGGTTTCTTCAAGAAACTTGGGTTCATATTATCTGTATAATTTGTCTTTCTACAGCAAGAGAGTAAACTTCTTATCAGTGGAAAGACTATTTTAAGATGTAACTAGTTCAAAAATCTGCACAGGAATGAGGTACATCTTTACCCGGGTGTCATGAAGATTCAGGCAGCACTGCAGACCTTTGACAGCCAACTTTTTTTCTGGAGAAAGACCTCACTGAACAGGGTGGCTCCAATACCTGCATACACTCCAGAGATGAAGTCCAAAATCAGCCCTCACCACAGGAGACCAGACAGTCTGCTTGCAGCTGATCTTTCACCTTGCTTTCTATCTCTGTCCGAACACAGGGTGCATGAAAGCAATCACCAGCGAGGCTGGCTGACTCTGATCCCAGAGCCGCCCATGCCGGTCCAGACACACTGGCCAGTCCTTGTCGGCAAGCTGCTACCTGGAAATCTGCCTAAGATAAGTGTGAGCTGTCACCACCTGACTTCAGAAATGCAGTGCTGTCAGCTTAAAGGTCAACATAGTTAGAAGTTCACAGCTGGTCTTCTGCAGGCAGATTCATGTGAAAGAACGGGTCGCAAAGAGAGGACTGATATTTTTCAGTTGGAGTTTTGCCACACTCAAGACAGATGATTAAAGCCTTGTCCATATGGGGAAAGATCTCTAAACTGGCTATTCATGGGGATGTTACTATGGAAGAAGCATAGGACAAATCAGGCAAAAACCAGTGACAGTAAAAGAGATGTGGTAGAGTATTTTGAGGACTAAAATGGAATATCACATAAAACCACGGAAGATGTGATTTAAGACAAGAAGCTAATTTCATTTGAGGAAAACTGAAAAACACGAAGTGGACTTCACTGGGCTTTCCTGCTTTCACCACCTTCCTGTACCAGGACCTTGGGAAACCACATTTTTCCCCTCTACCTAAAGCTTGCTTAGAGGTGGCGGCCACAGTCCCTTCTCACAGGGTCCAACACGGTGGGGCACAGGGCTGCTCCCCGGAAACTGGGCTCTGCAGAACTCAGAGAGAGGGATCTGCTTGCTGCACCCCACCGCACAGCCTCCGCTTCATCTCTTCAGAGACTGAGCAACACAGAGATGATAGGAATGTTTTTAGAAGAATGGGAAAATGGTGAAGAAAAAAAATATCAGAAGTGAGAGCTCAAGGGGAGGGCACTGCCTGTAATGCCTTACCATTCCCTTTTAAAACCAAACAGGGAATTTATGTTAGTCATTGATCTTTAAAAGTTAAAATAAAGAAGAAAACCCAAACTCACAAAAAGCCAGTAAGGCTTTAGAAAAGTACCTTTTACAAACAAATAAATCTTTCTTTGTTATAAATAGTTATTTCCATTTTTAATAAGTGTACAAAGGAGTGAAACAGTCTGAAGAGATTCCCACTTGCTGAAATTGTCTGATCAAGTTTCACTCAGAAATAAATGCTTATGTCTGAATTTTTGTCTGAATAGCTGAAACATGGCGCCTGTAATAGGAAAAAACCCTAATACAGCCTTCATCCTGGTATCACTATAACTGAGGAGAGCTGTTAAAACCTCAAACATACTGGAAAAATGAAGCCGGTCACACAAAATGAAACTATTAACTCACTCTTATGAAACAACTAGCAACAGAGATGGACCTCCACAAAACCATAAACACAGCCATATTTAACTAGTAATTCTGGCTAGGAGAACTTTGTGAACACATTTTGTATTCTAAAGAAGAAAGGATAGAGATCATATAACGTAATATATTGCTGTTTGTAACTCCCTTCTCCATATGTCAGCCTCTGCCAATTACCTGATATAGAGCAGTGATAAATTCCATGCTGTAGCTATAGTTCAGATATCAAGTGTGGCATAATAATTAGAAATTTTAGTAATTATATTTTTATTTCAAGTTAAAATTATTTACTACTGAGGCTGATCTAGGAAAACAGTGTTCTGGTATTGAAAAGAGATGGTACTAAACAATACAAATAATTCACTGAAGAGCACATGTAATTGGTGACCAAGCTCTTTAGCAAAACTAGTATTTTTAACGCTTATTTTATTGCTCTTTCAGAAGAAAGGACAGTAATCAAATTGCTGCCATTATGAATCACTCTTTAGCCCTTGTTCAATTAAACAGAAATTAAAACGGGTTCAGCAGGATCTTTACAGTGAACAAACTCATGCAGTAGATGAAGACCATTTCTTTTTCCAGCATTTTGCAATGCCACAAACTGTTCCGTTGCCACAGGCATCCTCTGTAAGGCAAGGTCAACACCCACCAAGCGCAGGTCCCGTTGGTGGCATCACAACAGATGCAAACACTATGCCCTGTATCTAAATGCAATGCAGCTTTCCAGCTGCTGTTCCCAACTATGTTGGCACTGTTCTCTGCTGATGTAATTTGTGGATATTTCATAATTAGAGAGACTAACTACCATGAACATTGAGCAGCTTTGAACTAGTTCAGGCTTTCTTCTGCAGGCACAGCTCAAAATCCCCTTCACTGAAGACCAAAGGCAGTCATTTATAAAGAAATACAGATGGAATGAGGATGGCAGGAGCTCCAGAGGCACTTTCTGGAAGAGCAGGAATGCAAAGGTACAGCACAATATATTTTAATTTAACAGCAAGTTGTGATAAAAATTTTGAGACAATAATTACTTTTTTTTTTTTTTAAGAAAGAACTACACTGAAGTAAAATAATAAACAAACTTTCTGCTTTCCTTTAGATAAACTAAACAAAGGTGGATAAAACCAGCAACGAGGTGTTATCTCCACTTCGGAGAGAATTTGGTGGTGATGATAAGCAAGGTGCTGGCAACAGACACTGAACTGTCAGTGCCTCTGCTTAAGTCCTTGTGCATGAAGGAACTAAAGCCTCAAACCTAGGTCACTAAAGGCTAAGCAGACCTACTTCCTGAACAAAATACTCTTAAGCAAGGCAACGTGTCTAATGCAGTAAGTTTTGTATTGAACTGGGAGATCTACTTGGAAAAAATCCCATGTATTTTGGACGCACTGCTGCTCTTTAGGTAAAAAAAATACCACCAACCAGCATGGCTAGGATATCAAATCATGGCCAAGAAGAGTACTCTTGAATAGGAGGAACTGCAGTCCCAAAGGGCTCGAGGTTGGCAGCACACATGACTTCAAAATGAAGACTGTAATAATGCTGTACAGAGCCAGAGTGCTGGAAATTCTGTACCTGGGAGGTGCATAGTAGTATAACCTATGGCACAGGACAATTTTAACTGTGTTACTTCAGTTTAAAAGCAATTTTATTTTTTTTTTTAAATTGGGAAAGAGCACCAAGGTAGACTCACACTAAGACAGAAAATGTATTCATGAAAATCTAAGAGGTATTGCATTATTAAAGGAACGTATGTGCTTTGCTTTTTAAGGTATTAATTTCAACATGTGGGTCTCATTTCCCCCTGCTTGGAAGCAGAAGCAGTCTCTGGCTGATGCAAATGCAGCTCTACTGGAGCGGAGCCTGATTTCCACTCAGTCCTTCCAGCTAAGGAGGACTCCTTCCACTGCATGGTGGTAGCATGACCAAGTGAGACAAGGCTCAACAATACTTGTGAGCACTTGATCTACATTATCTAAATAGGTTAGGAAATAAAATACCCATACTCTATAGAGACAAAGATAAGAGAACTCACTTTTTTGTACTCCTAGTTTAGTTATCTCAATTCTTAGGACTGTTTTGTAACACTTTTTCTCCTGTAAAGATCCTCTGAAGAAAAGGGCTACCATCCAAACACAGGATTTGATCTAGACTTTGATTATCTATTTACCACCATCTCAAAAGTAGATTTGCACAGTGAGAAGAACTGAAAAGGAGTGTTCAGTGTTCACAGGGGTCCAAACAGGGACACATTCAGAGTTTTCCAAATCTAGAAAAGTAATCTGGCCAATAACAAATCTGTAAATCCATGTGTCAGTCTCTGTCCCTCCCATTGCTCACATTCCAGCCCTGGGTGCACAATGCAGCAGTGGGAAACCACTAGCTTCAAATCTGATGGCTTTCTTCATTGCTGGAATGAAGCCTAAGGAAAGAGCTGGCTCACAATAGCACATGCGTGTGACAGATACTATCCCTCTGGGCACACAAGGGGAAGCACAAGAAAGGAGCTGGGAAGACAGGAAGATAAAAAGGTTTTATTAAAAATAAAAGCGATGGGGGAAAGTGGGGTTTTTCCTCTTCTGAACTTCCAAAATCTTGAAATAAAAAATGTTTTCCTTCTGCCTTCTGGGCCTAAAGAAAAGCAAAACCAAAGAAGAAAAAAAAAAATCACAGAAACTTAATCTTCTTGAGAAGATCCCAATGACTTCAGCAGATCCAGGATTTGATCCTGAAGGGAGTGTATTCCCCCACTCCATATGCACACTGAAGGGGAAGACATGCTGTATTCATGAGTGAAGGCAAATAAAGAAGCACTCTCCATTGAAGAGCACAACAGAAAGAACATGGGCCCTGAATGTTTTTATCCCATTTATTTCCTGTAGTGGGCTCAATGTGCAAGTTTAAGTTGCCCAGGTTTAACAAAAAAAGACCCCAAAGACAAATTTTCTCCTCACTTTCAATGCACTACAGCATAATCAACAGTACCACCTACCCTCATAATTCACAACAACGGTCAGCAGGTAGTCTCGCCTAAGCATCATTGCAAGAAGCATGAATGCTATCTCAGAAACAAATGCAGCAAAAATGCAAGCCACTAGGACAAGTAATTATAAATCAGACAAGTCTGTCTAATTTGGGGAACATTACTCAACAAGGAGTGATAAACAGCCAGAAGCTGGTCATTTGGCATCATCTTTTCTCACAGTATGCAACTGGTTGTCATGACAACCCTGTAGTCCTCCTTGCTGAATCGTTGAACCAGCTGCCTGCGTTTTGTGAGAGGAAGATTCTCAAACAGGTTCCAGGAAAAAGTGCTGAAGTGTGGGATTTACAGGCATACACGTAACCAGACACAATCTGTGCCAAAATGAATTGTCATTTTGATCACCTCTAACATAAACCATAATCAGAAAAGACTGACTTCTTAAAAATCCTAAGGAAGTTTGGGGTAAATCACCTGTACTATTTTTTTCATATGATGTGATCTTCATCCTGCTGTACAAATCATGAGTAACTACAGGCATACAAGGCCTTCAAGCAGAGATGACTATCTTAAGGAAGAGAGAGGAAAGCAGCTTTGTCAACATTCAGAGAAAAAACCACACACCATTAAACCCACTTGTTTTGATGTCCTGGCTTCTTGTCCCTTTCAACCACCAAACCCCAAGCTGTTAGCATAAGTACTGAAGTACTAGCACAATAATCAAAGAAAACCAAGGGCAAGTGACTTCAGAAGAGAAGCCCAGAAGAACTGTTGATGACAGCCCTGGAAGAGTACTCAGGATGGTACTACCTGTCCTGCTTAAGTGGGAGAATTTCAGGGCTCTGCGAGGTGTCTGCTCAGGGGCAACGCAGCCTGAGGTCCAGAGGTGAAGTCATGGGAAACCAGCACTGCAGCTTGTGTTTACAGGAGTTGATATAAGAGAAAAGCAGCAAGGGAAAGTACCACAGGAAGACCGTGAGGAAAGGTCCCATGTGTTCCTTCCTGGAAAATGGACCAAAAATAAGTAAGAACAAGAGGACTAGCCCATTCACCAACCAAAACCATCCAGCCACAAAACAGTGTCCAGCAAAGGAAGGAAGGAAGACTTGGAGGTGACCTGAACTGCTGCCTCAAGGGAGCTGTCATGGCAGCAGCTGTGGACCAGGGAGAAGCCAAGCTCTGGGAAGACCCATCCCACCTGGAGGAGGGTGGCTTGTTAGCCAGGTGGAGCAGTGGTGGTGACATGAAATGGCAGATGTAGAGGAAGGACTACCTCAGCTGGAGCAAAGGCTGATGAATCGCTACCTGAAAGTGCTATAGTGGAGGCACATCCTACAGCTCTTGCACAAACATTACTGTGTGACGAGATCACCATCTCTTGATTAGGAGGCTGATGAACATTAGGAGGGTTGGGCAACTAACAGGGTGTACTGGGTCTGGTTGGGATGAAGTTAAGTTTTCTTCATGGCAGCCTGTCAGGTGCAGTGTTTCACACTTGTGACCAAAACAAGTGTTGAGAACACACCAGTGGTTTAACTACTGCTGGCACAGGGCCAAGACCTTCTCCATTTCTCCCTTTGCCCTCAGCCAGAGACTAGCTGGGCACTGGTCTGCTGGTGGGAGGTAGTCAGTGATTGTGTTTGCATCACTTGGGGTTGTTTTTTTTTTGTTTTGGGGTTTGTATGTGTGTGTTGGGTTTTTCCCTTTCATTTATTAAGCTGTCTTTATCTTGATTCATGAGTTTTTCTCACTTTTGCCCTTCCGATTCTCTTCCTCATCCCGCTTGGGGGGGTGGGGGGGGGTGTGAGCCACCGCAGAGGCATTTAAAACACACTGGCCAAGCCCAGGATCCAGGGAGGAGCAGGCTGGTACGCTCCAGGGTAGAACAAAAAGGAGACCCAAACAAGCGAGAGCAGCCTACAAATGAACGCCCTGTTCACCAACTTTGTGCTTAACTAAGATACAGTCTCAAATACTATGTGAACAAAATGCACTATTACCTTGGAAGATTTCTACCAACTAATTTCCATAGAAGTCAGAATAATTTGCTACTGTTCTAGCAAGTGAGTTACTCCTGCTTATAAATATACTTTGTATATGACCTGTATGAGTGGGTTTCTTGCTTATTTGAAATGCTAGTTCTCTATTCTTTCCACTAGATGGCAAAAGCTTTTACATAAAAACAGTAATAGTCTAATACACAGCAGAGTGTACCTCTAGTTTGGTCTAAATCCACTGTGATTGCGCATTGTGGGATTGTGCCCCAAGGGATCTCCTCATCATGGAGGACTCTAAGCAACAAATAATTCATCCAGAGTTGTATCTTCTTCCTCATTAGCAAATCACTAAAAATGGTCTTGTGAGTTAGCTTTCAGGGCTAAAACAGTCCAGCAGCATGATATTTTTTTTGGCATAATACCTTCTTCCCATGCTTCTCTTTCTGCACAGAGAGCAGGATTGCGGCATATGATCTTGTGTTCTGGGTTCATACCCTATTTAACTACTTTGTGTTGTTTTAAAGGAGGGGGAGTTTGGTCTAAAGAAAAAAATTAAACAGCCATCTCAGCCAAGGGACTGCTGGACTCACACAGCAAAGCCTGAACATGTGCTGTTGCACCCGCAGACACACCCCACAGCACACCCAGCAAATGCAATTTGTACCTGCGTGGAGTCCAGCCTTCCTTACCCCCCCAAAATCTATCTGTCTCAGCAAGAGCAGCCAAGCATTTGGCAGAAAAACGAGGAAAATCACTTTTGTGGCAGCTGTGAATTTATGTATTTCTCTACTACAATAAAGAGCCCGATTCCCCTGTCCCCTCAAAGCGAATCCATATATTAGTGTCAAACTATGCACAGAAGAGATCATTAAAGATTTCATTTTGGGCAATGAACAAATATAGTCTGGAATAATCACACAAAACAGAAAGATTCAGTCTATAAATACTGACATGAAAAGCAGTAGAACAGATGTCCTTCTGACTTCAAGATGCAAGACGCCTGCAGAGCGGGAGGAGATGCTGCTGTATGGCATACAGCAGCATGGTCACTTCAACAGCCTCAATTCTCCACACTAGAACTGCTGCACCATGTTGTTTTATTTCGAAGTAAAACTCTGTTTTACAAGCATCAAACATTACAGAGGTCGCTATCTCCTGACCTGTAACTCCTCATTTTGCTGGGACTGGCTGTAGACACAAGTGGGTCCCATCTCCCTTAGACCTGCTGCTAGTAGCAGCTGCTACTTCACTTGACACACACCACAAAAGACAGACACTTGCCATCAAATCCTGTACTAAAGAACAGCAACAGGCTTGGACTCCACACTTATCAGATTTGTTTCAACTGAGGAATAGAAAGACCCTCAAAAGTTTAAATGAGGTGATGTTAGTGAATGTGTCTCTAATCTGAACGACAGAAGCAGTAAGCTAGAGCATGGAAGAAGGAATCTGACTAGCAGGCACTATTTTCTTCTCCCTTTAGAACAGGAATTGCAGAAAAAAGAAATCTGCATAAAAAGTCAGGTACTGGGCAAATGATAATTTTCTTCATCTAAAATATGATGAAGCCTATTGAATTCAGGAGAGAACAACATAGAGAAAGGAAGGACTACTTCTCTGGAGAACGTACTGCATAAATATATTGGTATATTCTGAAATTTTATAGAAGTGCTCATTAGTGAGTTTTGTGCATATGATTGGCTAATTAAAAGCCAGCAAAGTTGGCCAGTGGCACATACATACAATTCAAATGGTGGCTTGACTAAAATTGCTTTTCTTTGACAGCTTCATTTACAGCACTGTGAAAATGCATTAGAAAAACCTTTTTCTGAATTTAATGATTCAATGAAAACAGAACATAAAATTGAATTACAACGGAGTTACTCTCTGAAATTAAATGTTGTGCTTAAAAAAAAAAAAGGCAAAACCTGCAAAGAACAGCTATTTCCCATCTCAGATGCAAGCTCTGCTCATCCCTCAGCCCATGCAGATGCACAGCTCCACACACAGCGTGGCAGATGCTTTAGGATGCCATGAAAACTTTATCTTCAAACCAACCTTGTGAAGCAGGAGAGTGCAAGCCCTGTTTTAAACAAAGGCGGGCAGGGTCAGGAGGAAAGGTCTGAGATGCATTAAATAACTTGCCCGGAGTCATGCCCAGACTCCGCATACTCCCCAGGACCTGTGCAGGCTCCCTGCACCCGAACACCAACCACAAGACCAAGGTGCACAGACGGAGACCAGCCACCACCATCCAGTGTGTCTGTGTGCCAGAGACCCCTTCCCTCCCACACGAAGGGCTGCTCTTCCTGATGTGGCAAAAAAGTAATTCCTACCCCATCCTACCCAATTCAGTCAGTTTGGTACTATCAGTAAAAGCCAGACGATCTGGATTAGTTTGACACTTTAAAGCTGTGGTCAAATGTGCATTAGAGAACAAACTGATGGCTCCTTTTCTTCCCAACATAGAAGCTGAAGACCTAATGTTTCCCCACCTCCAAATTCATTTCATGTTGCTACAATACTGAAGGGAAGGTAGAAATTATTATGGCAAAAATCCTCTCTTTTACTGTTAGAGGCACATAAACATGAAATATTGCACAAGCATAGGAAGGCATTGGCCCTCAGGGCCTACACAGTTTGCCTGCAAAGAGAGATGTTCAGGGAGAAGCTCGGGCACATCAGGCAGCTAAAGGTTGTACTGAGGCCTTGTAAGATGCGAACTCAGCTCCACTTCCCAGCCTTCAGGCTTTGAGACTTTTAAAAAAAACCCAAAACCAAACAACCACAAACCAACAACCCACAACACTTTAACCTTTTCAAATGTAATCTTGCTTCAGTTGAACTAAGTCTTCTCTTGCACAATGCACAGAGCCATATATGAAATGCAACATGTAGCAACTACAACAGGAAGGCTTTATGAACAGGGGCTTCTGACAGCAGATGCAAACGTCGGGGACCTGGATGTATTTCACCCCCCGTGGGAGAGGGAAGCATGCTGATAGAGCACAGGGGGCTCTCGTAGCCCAGAAGTTTTTCACATTGCTATGTTGGTATAAACTTTCTATTAAATCTTTACTCATACCGTCCAGATAGCTTTTGGTATTAAGTAAACTCAGAGATGCTAATCATCTTTGAAAGCATCCATCAGAAATATCATTATTTTCATTTTCATACCTACTTCATGGCAGTACAGCACTAAAGCGTATTTATTTTTGACAGAGATGGATTTATACACATAACTGAAGCTAGATTCAGAAATCTACATTTACGGAGCTAGAAATGGTGTCTCTG
This sequence comes from Grus americana, assembly GCF_028858705.1. Taxonomy (NCBI): domain Eukaryota; kingdom Metazoa; phylum Chordata; class Aves; order Gruiformes; family Gruidae; genus Grus; species Grus americana. Next base: position 26,236,385 of record NC_072855.1, read on the forward strand.
ACCACTAACATGAATTAGAAGAACATTCAGAAAAATAACAGTGTCACCAATCATCCTAGTAAGTAGCCAGAAACAAACCTAACACTGAACAACTGGAGTCCTATGCCAGACAGGCATTTAAAAGAGAAAGGGGGGGGGATTAATTTTACAATTCTGCAGAACCACAACAGAATTTCACTTGCAATTAGCACCGCCTTCAATGTAAAGTATATTAGCAAAATACCTACTCACTTTGAAAACTTGAGGACAAACTCTCCTTAAAGCTCCATATGTCCAGAATGTAACAACTTCAAAAGTTTCCTTTATTGCAAAACCGGAGCTAGAATCTCCCTCAAAACAAACACTTGCTTGGTAAGAATGTAAACACACCAAAGCACAGTAAAACCATACACAAAAGATCTCCAGCATGTGATGCACCACCAGCCATGCAGATCTATTAGCACTATGGAAAAGACACAGCTGGTTGTCATCACAAGTTGTCACAAACAGTAAAACAAGAGATGCACAAGCAACAGCATGGTCCTTCCCCAGCTGAACACAGCATCTAATTCTTGGTGAAAACATTACAATTCGTGGACATGCCAAAGGGCTGCAGGTGGTCTTGGTAAACAGGAAAACCAGTTACACTGGATGAGAAGATTTCCCTTTCTAGATTTATATTTACCTTTGCTGCTGCGCAAAAATAAAAGACTGCAAATAGGTCCTACAGGATTAGGACACACACATGGTTTCAAGAGCTGTTTTTCCAGTGCACAGCCTTCACTTTTTAGTTTCCTTCACCATACAGAAGTTCACCTCCTGGTTTCTATTAATTTCTTAAAGTTCCTTTACTGTTACTCTTCTGATCTGCTACTTAAAATCCTCATACACAATGGCAGGCAATTAATTACCTTTTGCCACTCTGGAAGGATCAAAGTCATGAAGGTTGTTTTTTTTTTTTTTTTTTTTTAAAGTAGCAGCTTGGTACTCACTGGCAGTTGAAAAAGTTTATGCTGGGAACATAAATCAGGAAAATCCTGATGCCTACTGTTTTAATGTAGAGTTGAACTATCACAGGACTAGCATGTGCACTTCCACGTGCCCTATTATAACGATGGATGTAGCAAAACTGGAAAAGACACAAAGATAAGGTAGAACTGCTTCTGCAAGCAGAGCCATTGAGTGTAGCAGGACTCTGGAGCTTGGAAAAGGAATGACGAGGAGGAGGGAAGGATGTCACAGAAATTTGTAAAATCATGAATGGTGGGAAGAAGGCAAGAATGGAAAGGAAGTGATCATTCTCTATTATTTACTGCTTCCTATAACAGAAAAGCAACGGGCACCTAATGAAATTATTGGAGAGCAATTTTATAACAAAGGGAAGTACTTTTTCATACAACACATAATTAAGTTATGGAGCTCATGGTCACAGGATGTTGTGGATGCCAGAAATACAAATGGGAGCAAAAATAATTAAACAAATTCATATTAGAAAAGTCTATCAAGAGCAGTTAAAGAAGATAACATGAATACATACCAAGTCTGAAAGCCCTAAAACCACCACTTGCTGAAAGTGAATAAGATATAATAGGAGGAGGACCACTTTATGCTAGCTTTGGTTTTTATTTTTATTGCTCCCATAAGTTTCTGCTACTGACCACTGTCAGAGGCAACCAATAAAGAACTGCATGAGCCTAAGGTCTGCTGGATACAGCCATTCTTACAGGCTGATGTGCTATCTGGTGGTGTACAAAATTGAACTGCAACCTCTGTAACTCTTGTAGAAGTGAGCTCTAGCTTCCAGGCAGTGTATTAGTTTGCATTGGAAACAGTGGAATTAACATTATTGAAAGACTTTTATCAAAGTAACCACAATGATTATACTGGGTCAGACTAAAAAAGCCACATCTGATATGAGAACCCTCAGACAGATATATCCAAGGTTCCTCTAAGGGATATTTATATTCCTAGAAGGAAAATCCACAATAAATTTGTTCTTATAAGTACAAAGGTACAGAGTTTCCTACCCTGAGATACACAATAACCTCATATGACAACAGCAAGGCAGGAGTTATGGGACTGAATATTATTCTCCTTACACATTTGTCACCTTCAATTTTATATTAACATGTATCTAAAAGGAAGATGTTACTACTTTTATACTAAATTGTACGGAGCCATCTAATAGGTAAAAATTTCTTTATAGGCAAATACATCTGCTGAGCTTAAATATCTTTATGAAAAAGGGGAGCATATTAGAATTAACATGAAGAACAGTAAAAGCAGATCTCATCTAGTGATTACTGCAGAGCTAACTGCTCTTGAGAAGTAATTAACACCCACTTAAACTACAGGCTTTTACATATGACAATTATTACAGTTCAAAAGAGCTCTTATGTTAGTAAATGTTTACAGTCTTGCTTCCCTTATATGATTTGCATTCCAGAAAAATTCAGAAATAGGAAGGGGAGATGAGAGCAACATACTGGATGTGAAATGCTAGTTAGAAATTCAGTGTTTCTGCACTGATAACGAATTCTCAGTAAATCCTGCCACCTTCTGAAAACAGAATTAACCCAGATAAAAGACTCTGGCCAGCACAACATACAATCCTGACACAGCATCTGTAAAGTGATAAACCAAAAGAAAACTAAGTCAAAATAACCTGATCTGGTGGCCTTTATACTGACCCTTTTTCAGTAACGTTACCAGAAGGAAAAAACAGAGTTTTCTCTCTCTTCTAAACATCAACCACCACCTTACCCATCAGCAAGTCATAAAGTAACAAACCACATCCTACCAAAAGACCTTCCACATATGACCAAATGAGGTAGTAGGTTTGTTCATCATTGCAGAATTCAAGCTGCAAGGCTCACTCCTTTCAAAAAGTTTACTTATAACACACTAGAGAGATTAAATACTACTCTTGTGAACTTATGCTTGTTTTCAGCATTTTTGACAGAATTTTTTTATAGTTTTTATCGTGTTTTGTGACATCTAGTATTTTTAAATCCCCAACTCCTAGAATCATGAGAAAATTGCAGCTTGTCCATTAAAAAAAAACCAAAACCACCAAAACCCTCTCATTACAACCCACAGAATTTCCTATATCTCCCTCTCCAAAAAAAAGTTGAAAAAATAAAATTAGAATGAAAGCTTAATCCTACATGAACTAAAACTGATTCTTGTTTTTGAAGACACATTCTTTTTAGACTCCTTGTTTGGGGGCAAGGTGTATTTGTTTCAAGACAAATTTATAACTTTGTTTTCATTTAGTTTTTAATTGTTTTCTTGGTGTAAATTGAAGCATTTATTCTTTCTTACTCATCAGTACTATAGCCTTTATAAATGCATATCTATAAGCATTCTTGTGCAATTAAAGAGAAGATGTAAAATAAATGTGTTAATAATAAAAGAGCTCCCCTCACTTCTGAAGAGCCTTTGTGCTTCCAGTGCTCAGTCTGTCCACTTGCCCTGTCTGCAGATTGGGGTGGTTTAGCAGAGGAAAACAAAAGAGATCTACTGTGCAAACGCCAGATATATTCCCTCACCTACACTGAAGTTTCTGTTGTATACTTGAATACATAAAAGAAAGGTTAAAAAAATACAACCAGTAATTACTATTACTAGAATATTTCAAGTGTGGTCTGCAGGGAGCGCAACTTTTAAATCAGTACATTTTGTCTGTCTGGTTTTTTTTAAATACTGTCAAATAGTTATTGCACTGATGTTAGCAACGTTTGGAAGTAGTGAACCTGAAGTGTTGGTCAAACATGTAAACAACATCTCTACCTACTTCTGGCAGAGAGACCTGACAGACAATCCACCCTTCTGCATTATTCCTGGAAAACCACAACTCTTCCTGAGTCACTGCTCCATTGATTTTATGTTGGGACAGCTGAAGCTTGTCACAGATGAACAACAGTGTCTCTCAAGTTAGAGACACCTGACCACCCAAAAAAGCCAGGTTTCTTCTGGGAAGTGTTAAGCACTCTGGACCATGCACCACTGTTTTCTTGAGCAGCTCCTTGAAACTAAAACCAAAGTGGATGTGGACAGAAGCCACTGGGAGGAACAGAGAATGGGGCAACTTCCATGTCACCCTACTCCCAAAGCAGCCTCTTTCAAGAAACTGCATTTTCCCTGTGAAGTAATCTTAGGATCAGATAATCTTAGGAAAGAGGAGCTTCCCATAAAGAAGTACACCTGGTATATTTAAAGTACAGAAATCTGGAATATAGTTATGAAAGTGAGAATTCAACTATAACATGAAATCAAGAGAAATATAGAAAAATCATCTTCTGTTAACAATCACACATTCATTGTGATAGTTGCATAAGGGCCTTATTTCCTATACGCATCCTGAATACACATAGGCAATACAATTTTACAAAGCCCAACACGCCCATTTTAGTGGAAAAAACCAATCCTATATGAAAAATCAAGTAAACTTCCTATTTTATGCCAGTGGAAGCTTTGCCCTGAAATCTCTGTTTTTCTGATGTCTTCTTCCTACCTTTCAGATCTCTTCGTTAAAAAAACATTGGTTATGTTTCAGCACAATTAACCATGGGAAATTAACGTAGTCAGGAGACCACCAAGTTCTTTAGTCGATCTGCTGACAGGCTCCAGTGGCAAAAAAATAGAGACTCATTATTCTGGGTTAGTTAAGCACAAAAGAAAATAAGGTAATTTAACACCAAATATTATCTTGAAAGACTGCTACAGCTACAGAGTGTGACAAATGATGTTGGCTTGCCTACAAAAGAAAAAAAAATTGAACTAAATTTCAAATAATTTTACAAAAGCCATGCCAGATCAGTATTTCTTATTACTAGTTTGTTTTTGTAAGGAGCAAATACAGTTATACTATTTAATTACAATTCCACAAATGAAGACAAAAAGTTGTGTAAAGGTTTTATGTGAACCAGTTTTCCAACAAAAGACTGTTTTTCTGACCTGGACAAATTGATTTAGGGCTGGCAAAATGGACAAAAATAATGTCCGAGATATTAGTCAATATTCTTTGACAGATCCCAATCAAATACTTGCTATAAACCGCCTCACATTTCCAACCCCCAAAACATGACTCAGTATATCAAAAGTTGCTTTACCTTGAACTTTAGGGAATGACTAGATGTACTGCTCATATTATTTAGACTTTTTTCGTCCCTTTGACTGCAAGGAAAATAAGGCAGTCCCAGGGGAGGAATTCATGACGTGTGAAGTCACAAGAAGTCCGGTTCATAATGTATTTTAAACCTATGTAAAAACCTTCAAACTCTACGGATCACAAGTCTAAAACATCACTTGTCAATTCACCACTGAAATTATAAGCATCCATAAAGATACCCTAACAGTATTAACTGCACACCATGCACTCTGCAACTTAACCTGTCAGATACCAGCTGAGCTTCCACTGAGCAGAATTTTTATTAACAGATAAAATAATTGTATTCAATATCCAGAGCTAAGTGACATTGTCAACCAGAGCTACAAAAAAGTAAAATAAAAAAGAAGTGTTACTTACAGTTACTAGATGCTCCCGTATAGTTCAACATGTACTGATCTGCTACCAGCATCCTTTAAGTTTGCTATATACATGTCCCAACAGCTTCATATTCTCCTTCTGTGTAGCATCTCCAACTCAAATATGGGAAAATACACTGCTATGTTTAAACAGACACTTACTTAATTAGTCTAACGAGGAATGGTGCTTTGGTGGGAGAAAAGAAAAGCCACCCCCATTCAACTGCTGGTAGATGTAACAGAGGAAATACTACATGTTGACCATATAAATGACAGCGTTTTCTAATAAGCCAGGAAAAAATGAGAGGGATGGCTATACAGGAATTACAGCAGCGTGTGCATACAGTGCATTCTCTACTGAATTGATTCCAGCTTGCAAGACATTGATGTATTTTCTGACTGTCTCTGCTCAAGACACAAGCTTTTGAAACAGTACTTTCAGCCCACAAGCCTTTAGATATCAATCACATCAAGATTTAATCAGCTCAACTTTGGACCAGAACAGCCCCTCACCCTGCAAATCAATCCCTGGAAATATTTCTACTCTTTTTTTTCTCCTTAGCTACCTGTATAAACATGAAAAGAAAAGGCTTAGAAAAATGAATGGCAAAGATCCACTCTTTGAAGACAAAATTCTTCTTAAGGCTGCTAACCTCCAACTCCCCAAAGGTGCACTGCAGCAATGGTAGAAATTGATTTAGTGAAAGGCTTCTATTAGTGAGAGCGCTGCTCGCATCGCAAAGTCCCTCCCCTTGTTATAATCAATAATTTAAGCAAAGCCAAGAATTGTGTCAGCCAAAATGACCAGGGTAACCTGACGGTCTCTTTCTTGCAGAGTAGAAGTAAAATTAAATTAAAGTCTAAATGGGAATGTATTCTAATTTAAAAATTAATTTGGCCAATCTCAGTTGTGCATTTTGGCTTTCATTTTGAGAAGGGGAGGAGGGATGGGCTCCTTTGTTCCTTACTGAAAACTTCTCAGGGTCAGGAAAGAGCCAAATACCCACTTTTAAAAAGAAAAAGTAGCCATAACCTTAGATTTAGAGTATTTTATCAGTTACATACAAACAAGAAACATGCCCTACAGAGTTACAACTCTCACCTGAGTATTATGATAGTGCTACTACACCTATCTCTCAATGCACTGCAGCTATCTCCAAGTTAATAACTGAAGCGTTTCATATTTAAGTTTAGCCCTGCAGAATCTCAATTCAAAAGCAATTAAAAACAAAATAATGGGAAAAATGAATTTAGTTAATATTAAATTATGTCACTGTTTGGGTAAAAATAGTTTAATTAAGAAAGTTTCATGAATAGCTAAGACTGACTACTTCAAGGCTTTTCCTTTAAAAGCATATTAGTTAATAAATTAGTCCAGTGTATCAAATAATGTACATGTAAAACAATCAACACAACAGTGGTTAAAAACAATCCTTGCAACACAACACCATGTAAAAATGGATAAAAATGCCCCAGAGACACTATGAGCAGGAAGCAAAAATATATGGGTTTGGGGTCATCCGTCCCCTTTCCCCCCGAGGATTTCTCATCACTGAAGTATCATGGATAAATCTACTGTTCAAACCAAAGGACACACTGCTAGGCTTTAGAAATCCAGATCTCAGACATTACAAGAAACCCACTTAATTTTATTATCTTGAGCTCTGTGGCATCCTGATATTGGACATTTACGATCTAATGCTGAGTACCCAGGGGCTCCATACATCTCAAAATGAAGCAATTGAGCCTTAATGGCAAATGCATGCGCTTTCATGGGATTGCTTAAGAAAGGCTTCATGTCCCTTAAGGCAGGGACAGTACATCCACTCTCAAGTGAGGACTGAGTTCAGAGCAAGGTCTCTGTGGCATGCCAAGTCCCATCATACAAAACCTCTCCTGGCCCATGGAGATGGCTCGGTACTGCCCTGGATCTACCCACCTCCTCTGGATGCAGCAGCAACAAACCCAAGGCTGCCTGCAGTACCATATAGTCCACGTCTTGGTAGTACATGCTATAGGTTTCTGTGTTTAATACCACAGCTTGCAATAGCACAGTTATGACTCAAGGGACCCACAACCCCAATTCAGCCAATCCCATGTCGTTAATTAAAGCTGAATTAAATTTCAGTCAGCTAAAGCTGACTTGTGTGAGAGTTAAGCACATGAGGAACCAGTGCACTGAAAGACTGTGGTCTAAAGGAGCCACTAACTTGGGGAGATTCAAAGAAATACCTGCACGTGCAAGTATACGAGGGCAGGAACTCGAAGGGAATCTAGGTCTGTGTCCCTCACTGCACAGACATCTTCCACCAGGCCCTGAATCCAGTCCTGAGCTAGAATTTTACTTTCTTTTAGCAGTACTTCAGTATTAAATAACTTTCACCCACAGCTCTCCTATTTTTGCCTGCTTTAAATTTTCAGAACTTCTGTGAAATATTGTCCCAGCCTCAAGCACACGCAAATTCCCCAATACTCACTTCCGCTGCTTTACTCTCAATCTTAGTCCATCCTATTTATTGTCACTGTGTTTGTGCCAGTCCCGCTTGCCTTAGCCTGCTGACTATGAACCTTCCAGCTCCTGCTTATTCCAGCTTCCCCTCAGTTTGTGCCATTTATCTCCACAGCTGCAGTGATTCTTTTTTTTGCTTCCCCCTCCAGTGGGTCACTCCTCTCAACAAGCCTTCAGGTCACACCTCCATCTTCCGACCCTTCCTTCTTTCTTACCCTACAACCCTTCTTGTTCCCCCATCAGCTCTCTCCTCTGCTGAGAGCAGTGGTGAGACAAGCCCACCACTGCTGCTGGGGCTTGATGTTGGTATCACTGCAGATGTTCAGGGGAACAACTGCAGGGGCCAAGGCTTTGGGTTTCCAGTTTGTAGCATATTTAGCTGCAAAGAGGCAGGAAACACTTCTGAACAGGAAACTCCCAAAACTACCAGCATTGTACACCTAGGTGAATCGCTGCTACCCCAGCAACTGTGAGATCCTCCAAAAGCTATGGGGCCACTGTAAAGACCGGAGACTCATTCTGCTGAGCGGCAATACCGTTTCTTTACCACACCTCCTGCAGCTGAGATACAGGAGCACAGAAAATGACAAGCAAGCACCCAAACAGGCTGCAAAGAGCTCCGGAGCACATAGAACCCACCTAGTGGAATATACCCATGTTCTCAGCTTACTTTAACGAACAGGGGCCCGCAGGTTGCGTCCTCCCAAAGGTAACACTTTTTTCCCTTCCCTTCCCCAGAGATTTCTATACCCATTTCAAAGCATCAATCAGGTGGACTGAAGTTTGGCCTGAGTTCTATGCAGCATTCAGAAGTGCTGAGGCAGAGGTTTACTGGATCGATTTTTGTTGTAATTTGTTATTACTTGCACAGCTTTATGAACTGGGAATTTTTTTTTTTTTTAAGGAGTGGTGGTTACTCTGGTATTAGTTGATGGTGGCTTTTCTTCTGTGCAACTTCCTGCCTTATCACCCCTCTGAAAGAGCTATCAGGATCCTGACTTTTCCCCACCACCTTCTCTGGTTTGTCTTCTGTGGTTTGTTTTCCCTTCCTCTTTGCTTGGTCCTGTGTCTGACTGCGGCTGAACCCTTTCATGGTCTCAGGAGAGACCTGTGAAGACGTACAATCCTAGACACAGAAGAACTTCTACAGCAAGACACATTCAACCTCAGAGAAGACATGCAGGATCCAGAATTACACCTGTCCATCCCTGAAAAACTTCCAAACATAATTTGTCAAGTTAAGTAGTAGACATGATTAAGCTATTCACCACCTCTGAAACTTGCGTTTTCCCTACAGATGCTCAGAAGAGTCTTCCACTTTACTACAACACACAAGCATGTCCTAATATCTCTTAACAGTACCCATCAATGTAAACCGCACTACGGAGTCAAGGGAAGCTTGCAGTGCTCTGAAGATCTTGTGAACTACTCCACAGCTTCCACCCAGGCAGCAGCACGATGCTGGCATTCACATTCCCGCACTGTCTCACCACAACCTCTATTCTCCCTTGTCGCCTTTCACTTTTCCCCACTGGTACTCCACATGTTCCAGCAGCCAGGCCTACAGGCATTTGTTTACCTCACAACTATACATTTTACTGAGTAGAAAATACTCATTTTTAAAACACTCAAAATCATAGCACTGCACTTACACAAAGCAGCACTCTGATTTTGTCTGGATTAGGAATTATGTGGTTTACTACACTAGCAAGGAAAGTGTCTCTGAAAAGACAAGCAACAAACAAGAAATGAGATATCAAGGCCAAAATAAGCCAGCCTGTTAAACTCCCATCCAGTGGCCAGAAGTTCAGCTGGAATAACATCAAAATTAATTAAGCTATGTCAATTAGGACAGGGGTACATTTGACACTATTTTAGCCAAAGCACTGAGCTAGGCACAGCAATGCTTTGGTAGTCAAAGCACAGCCACTGGAAAGCAACTGTCTTTGAAGCCATTTTCCCCTGGCCTCGGAGCACCCAGGGAGAGATGTCACGCTGGGAGAGCTGTGTTTGGAAAGAGTATGACAAACCATCCTAGACCCTTTAGGCACAATATAGCAGAGATTAACCAAGAAGTGACTTCTAAAACAAAGCCAGACCCAAAAAAGGAACAAATTTTGTTTCTGTACTGCAGGGTAGATGTTGCCGGATCTATCCAGCTGGTTAATTTATTTGTGAGTGTTACTTGATGTGTGTCCCGCTTAGCCTGCGGTTGCTCCTCTGGAACACAAGTCCTAGTTCTTGCCTCCTGTCTGGGACACCACCAAGCAGGTAGCTGAATCAAGCCCTCCTTAGGGAGGGAAAGGAATGGCTCTGATGAAATAAAGAATTGTTCTTTATCTTCTTGGTAAACAGTAAGTATGAAACTGCAACCGTGACCATACAACACATCCTGGAAAGCCTCTTTCTTCTATAGCCCCAAATTCTGGTAATTGCAAACAGGGTTTGGGAGAGGATGCTAATCACTTATTCTAGAAAATATCTATCCTTCCATTCCTGAATTTAAGCACATTAATTCACTTTTACATACCTATTTTTACTAACTATCCCAATTCAAAAGTGGGATAGTTCTGATCACCACTCTTTACCATGGAAACTTTGTATTTCAAGTCAGAGTACTTATCTGAGCATTCAAGATATGGATTTAGATAGCTGCACTGAGAACCACAGGGTAAAACTGACCTGACTGCCCAAACACAGCAAGTGGCCTCCCTGTGCAACTGAGAGCAGCAGCGTGTATTTGAGAGTCATCTTTCAAGTTCAATTTATTTTATGGCCTTCTACCAGTAGAGCCTGATTGCTGATCATTAGTGTGAACATTGTGTAACTGTGTGGCCTTTTAGGTTTTATTTCTTTTAAACTGAATTACTTTTTCTTCCCTGAAATCCTCTTATAGGGGTAGCTAAAAGGAAGATAAAAATGCAGTTAGTTATTCCACATACAGAATGTCACCTATATGCTGGGGATATACAGGAATAGTCACCTTTTCTATTTCATAGACAGTCAGCAAATGGTCAAGTCAAGTTTGAGAGTATAAAACACGCACTGTTATTGATACGTGGTTATCAGTAACATGCAGGATTAAAAAAACCTAGTTCAATATTGAAAAGTTCACAGGCCATTAAGACGCATAGTGGGTGTGAACTAGAGCCTCTTATTCCTGAAAATCTGAAAACTGGATATTTACCTAGAACCCTACAATTGTATAGGTAATAATATATTCTTCCTCTAGTACTATAGGACTTGTGTTTATCCACAGTGTAACTGAATGTATTTCTACTACCATAAATCTTCTTCCACACTCAGGAGCACAGAAAACATGCTCTGTAGTAAATAACATACTTGTTGTCTACATCAGATAGATACTGCAAAGGAAAAATGGGGCTTTTAAGAGGACATGCATTTTAATTTTGTCAAAGATGCTGGTTAAAATCAGAGGCAGAACTGACCATTGGTATAAATCTTTCTGAGTAATTCATGACTTGCTGTAATTTTTATTGTATTAGAAGGCTATTCTACCCAGACATGCTGTTATTTCAGAATACCAGGCTCTATTTAGAAGAGTGACACTCCTGTTCCCCAAGGACCAGTCTCATCACTGTCATTTTTGCACTGGGTTGAACTCGTTTATACGAAACCAGCTATTTAACTGCCTTCCTGGATTTGCTCAGAGACCAGCAGCAGACAGGTATTTGGTTCATGGCAGTCGCATACAGCAGTGGCATTCCCTGAAAAAGAGGACACTTGTACTTTTGATACCCCTTTGAATGACATTTTCAACCAGGAAGAAACAAGCCGTTGTGCGAGCCAAAGGCTGAGAAGCTGGGGAGCTGGAAGCGGCTGCTGGCCCTGCGCAGTCTCCCAAAGCTCTGAAGACAGCAAGGAGGGCAACCGTCCCAGAGCAAGAAAACCTGCGTGTCTCTAGCGCTGAGTGTCCCACATCTCAGGACCTTCCTAATTATGGGGCTATTGCCTGCTCTGGAAGGAGTAGGTTTTGTTCAAATTAAGATAAAACAGGAATCAAAAGCATATTCCAGCATTTTTCTTGGTTTTGAGGCAAATGGAATTCCTTTTGGTTTTTTTGTCCAGAGAATTCTCATTCCTAATTCATTAGAGATTATTACATAGCAACTTGCACCTTACTAAGGAGGGATAACTTTACACTGAAACTGTTTTTCAGGTGATAGGAAGTCGAAGAAATGTGCCTGCCTTCTACAGATGTTCTGGTGAGCTTCATTAAAAAAGTAGTCACAAACAGAAAATGGCACTGGCATCACCCTCACTCTCCCCTAGGTTTGGGCTCTAGAGTATCCACTTGACTCCTGCTGTTTACCCCACACGTTCATAAAATGTAGGTGAAACTCGTGAATACATAGACATGGAGAGAAAGAATAGGTAGAGGGTGTAATAACACAAGATGTGTTTCCTTTGAAAACTAGACTAAGGAAATTTTCTGGAGAGAGGGGGGAGGAAGCATTCGCTGTGATTTAAAACCAGCTCTGTGCCATCTGCAGTTTTAAAGACATCTGGAGCTGGTCTTTGGTAACTCACAACACGCACTCTGAATGACAGCAGTCAGCCAGATGGGTGCAGTTAGTCCTGAGGCCAGTGGAGGACAGCTAAAAGTCCTTATAAAAACATCTCTGAAAGCTGAAGTCAATGTAGTTCTTGTCCAGAAGCAGATATAGATCATTTCTTTGGAAGAGAAAGAAGAGTTTCCCCAAACCATAATTCTTATACAGTACTATGCTTGTGGTGTTCGGTGCCCCCTTTATTAACAGGCTCTATTACATTTGTTTAGCAACATTACAAGTAAACAACATGAACATTTGTTTAATATCCAGCCAGTTGTTTTGCATCTTTACATTTGGTTGCCTTATTTTTACCCCCTCATTCAGAAAAAGAGTTGAGTCTCTTGAAAACACCTTTTCATTAGACCACAAATAAAAGTATCCTGCCCTAAGGAGAGTTCAGGAGGATTTTGTCTAAACAGTGATGCATCCCTAGTGCAAACAATTAAGCTTAAGTTTTTCAGGGCCTTCTGTTTATTTTTAACTCTTTCCTAATAGAGACTAAACTCAGATATCTCGACATCTGCTGTTCTATAACTGTTTATAATACATTGACTGCTAGTATGGTGAAGGCAGAGGAGAATTTATAAAAAGCTCTTTATTCTGCTTTAGAAGAGTGACGAGCTCTGAGGACTTTATTAATTTATGTGTTTTAATTATATTTTTAAGCAAGGAAACCCCCATACGCAGCAGGGGAAAGTTTCCCTCTATTTCCATAGTGCAAACAAACCACAGCTCAGCTAACAGTTGATTACTTAAAAAAGCAAACTTCTTCACACCTCACAATAGCTCAGAAAATCCCCGTTCCCGAGTGCTGAAAGAGCTCATACACCATACAGTGGCAATACACATGTGGGAAGAAAATTTTGAAAACATTATTTAAAAAGAAACAAAACTTAAGCTAGCTGTTCGGATCTTAGGCCACCCTTACTTAATCAGACTACTTGAAATTACTCTAATTTAGTTTTCAGTGAATGTAAGTTTTCTATCCACAGTTTCTCATTGCCAAACCTGGGGCAAGTACAAAGGCAGAAGGAGTCAACAAGCTCAGCATGAAGTTATCTAAATACCTTCTATTGATAGTTTCTCCAGAAAACGTTATCAGTGACAACACATATTATACCAAGTATCCCAAGAAATAATATTAACCCAAACAGCAATTTTAGTAAACAGAAAACTTTTTCATTTTGCACATGAAGAGGTAACTTCATTAAAATTGTCTCTCAATGCAAAGGTTTGTTACACATCAAAAAGAAGATCCAAAGATCCATTATAAGTCACATAGTGGGGATTTCTGGTTGTGATTTTAAAACCCCTACACATTAAAAGAAGAATCACTATTGTCATTATCAAGCATGACAGACATGTAATGCAGCTGTGGATTTGGACTGTGGTGCCCTCCAAACAGTATATAATCTCTGTGCTGTAATAATGAAATCATTCAAAATACAAACAAGATATGATAAACTTCTTTAGCCCTACATCACCCTTGAGAACTGGATTGCCTCCCCTTATTTTGACAAATTTGTACCTTATATACTGGCTGGGATATAAAAAAGTAATGAAGTCCAGTAACTAGAGTAAATTAGAGATCTCTAGAGTTTTAAAAATAATACAGATGTGTTGTAAATCACAACAGAGCCAGTGCAGAAGTCATCATTACTGTTCAAATAATTAATGAGCCCAGGCGTCCAAAATATGCAATACCATGATTTCAACTTCTGAGTTACTGTATGAAACTGCTGCACAAAGAAAACAAAACACAAAAATTAAATGACCCAAGGCTTGGGAGGACTTTTTTGAAAATAAAAAAAAAAATCAAATGACTCAGGGCAGAGGGGGGACACTCAGAAAAATTTCAATTAGAAAACTAAAAATCTTTGCTGAACCTAAAAATCATTGCTCAGAAAAGTCTGTTGCATGTAGGCATCTATTGGTAGTTTAGCATGTCCAGATAATCATATACTTCTCACAACATGTACCCACTGATTAGCGAAGAGCAATTACTTACAAACTAGCAAAAGGTGCAGTTAGCATAGTTGTAGGACCCTCTCTATAGCATTCACTGGCGCCTTTCCTAAAGCAGCAGTAAAGCTGCTAGGATAGAGCTGGAGGGTGCCAAGCATTCCCAAGCAGATAAGGAGCTGTGTGCAAGCCCAGCGCTTGTGTTTTGATGCAATTCACTTCCCCACTGAAAGCACTGCTAAATCACCTCTCTCCTGCCAGCTGCAATGAGTTAAGCAACATATTTCTACACCAGTGGCTGCAAGCAGCCTTTACTTGCATACCTGTTTCATCGGGTGAGCTTGGCGAGGCGCTGTCCTGGGACAGCGTAGTCCAGCTGGAGTCCTCATCGCTCGGGGCCAGGTTTTGAATCCTATGGAGGGCACAATCTGTTTTGGCCCCAGTTTTTGGGTGGTCTTTCTTAGTCTCAGGGCTTGACGACACTGTGGCAACTTGGCCATCCTCTGGGCTTGACACTTGGTTTTGTTTCCGGGGCAGGACTTCCCCATTGACAATAACAGTAGAAGCCTGGCTGTTGCTTTGCGCAGATTTATCTTCCATCGCAACAAAACTCTGCTCTAGCTCTCTAGCAGACGTCTCTAAATCTGCATAGTAATTCAGGAAGCTCTTGGTCCTCCTTGGCTGCGAGGGTAATATTTCACAGCCAGAGGAATCCTGCGGGATCGGCTCTTTGCCTTCAAACTTCTCAGAAGTTACGTTTATGCCTGCAGTGGTAGTGAGGTTTTTGTTGGGATCCTGCTGTCCCTGCTCGGCGGCTTTCCTGAGCTGGTTTTCTCCATTCTTCACCAGCTTTATATTGGCAGAGCTGTTCCCCAGAAGGGGCTGCGCTGCTGGATCGGAAAGACCCATGGCTGTCTGAATGTTAGTCAGCGCGTATTTTTTCCTGCATTTCGGAGGAGTGCTGTTCTTGGTTTCTGTGTGCCTAATTTCTGCATTCAGAAGTTCGTTATGCGAAGAGCGCAGGTTAAGGGTGTTCGGTGGGGTGGCGGGGTTGTTGCGGTTCACAACGTCCGTCGTGCTGCCGCTTGCCATAAACACTGCCAACGTGTCCACGCCAGAATCGACTAGAAAAGCAAAAGAAACAGTCATGAAATACATTCATTATATACTCTATTTTGCTAGGGCTTCTGGTAAAGGGACGTGGCACTTTACATAATTGCTTTATAGTAGGAAAATTACCACAACCTAAGTGGGTAAGAGAATAGACAAAAGCTTAGCTTATTGAATAAGGAAAAACAGAGGCAGAAAAATATAGACAGATCATCAGCACCACGAAGCTGAGAAAAACCAGAAAGCTTGACCCTATAAAAGGCAGTTTTAAGGCTGGTTTTTTGATGTCTGATTCTGTTACAGGCAGGCCTGGGGACAGGAGAGGTGCCCTTTGCAAATGCCCTGGAATCCAGAAGTTGTCGTTACCATCATTTCATTTTAGCATTTCACCTCTACCTCTGACGAGGAGGAGGGGAAGAGCTCCTTGAGTGCTTATCACTAGGAAGCAGAAGAATTCAGAAATTTCTAAGCACACCACAGGCAGATACGCTGCTCCTTTTTCATCTAGGGTAGAACTAAAAGCACTGTTAATTTTAAGCCTGACTGGCCAGTCAGCTGTTGCCTCTTAACACCTGCATTTTCTCTCTCTCTCTCTTTTTTTTTTTTTTTTTTTTTTTTTAAGGGGGAAGTAGAGCAGGGAAGAGAAGGCAGGGAATACAGAAAGCAGAGTCTTTCACAATACTGTATTTGATTTGGAGGGGGATCCCTTGACAAAATATCCTGCTCTAATTCAATCAACTTTAAAAAAAGAGCTGTTCCAGAGTTGAAGATGGCTCACTCACAAAGTTCAAACTTAAAGATAAAATGTACATCCTAAGGCAGAGTACACATATTCCACAGTGAAAGAAAACCATTCTTTTGTCTACTTGTAGACAAGTTTTTCATTTTTATTAGCCAGGGGCACAGCTCACATTTTGAAAAATACTAAATTTGTTGAGGGAACAGATTTTCAGACTATGAAAAAAATGATCAGAAGTGTATTTTTTTAAAACTATCGTTTGTTCTTGTGCTGCCTATTTATGGCTCCCTGTAATCTGCACAAATACTCCACGAGCACCCCAATTTACATACTGTAGAAGTCACTGTTTGACACCTGGCAACCAAATTAGAGGCCAATTAATAAATCACTCCCATCTGCCACAGCATGAAACACCCTTTCTGTTGTTCCTAATTCTCAGACATCACTGACTGCTTATATTGCACATAAAAATGTGTCTGGGACTTATCCAGGAATAAAAAGCTATAATTTGAGCTAGCCGATGACAGATCATTCCAGCTGAGTTGTGCTGCATCCTTGTATATTTGATATATGACAGAACTGACTGCTGTACAGACTTACAAGAGATTAAATATATGGGTTTTAAAAGAACATATACATAAACACAGAGTGAAAAGGAGCACTTCACAGCATTACCTAAACACACACACAGTTGCTAGTGTTCCCTCTAATGTGCTGTCAAAGCTGCACACTTCCAACCATCACTCTGGTTCATTTAAAACCAAGCAGAGCAAGTATACACTTTGTTCCCTGAATCACTCACCTAGAACAACTTCTACAAGTTGTTCAAAACAGAATTTAAACTACATTTTACAAATTTTCATGTCTGCCATTTCCTCAAGCCCCAGTCAGTCAGTCGACCAACTGCAAATTCTTCAGAAGACAGATAACCCCACACACACTGTGCAAAACCCAGCAGCTTAGGTAACACTTAACAAACACCTTACAGGCAATTTCAGCCTTAGTCACAAAAGACTTCTAAAACACAAGCATCACATAATTTTAAGGAACTTTATAAATGTATTTCTCATATAAATACATCAATAAATGTTGCTTTCTGCATCTTGCCTAAAACCAATCAAAGTCTAATGTAAGCAAGGTCACATCTGATCCTACATAACGTTACCAAAGCACATGTTTTATTCTAAAAACACAAAATGGCCTGTGTTTATGGACTGGCCACTTTGTATTTTTTCTGAATCAGTTAAAAGTCTGACAATCTGGAAGTCACACAAAAAATAAATTAATAGGGCAGGATAATTTTGACCCACTCCCTGACCTTTAGAATTTATGGAATTGTACAGTATTTACAGATTTTACTAGATTATATTTTACTTTATGCTTCAGCAAATTAAAACAAGCATTTATTTTTTTCATCAATAAATACAACTGCCACAATCTGGAACAAGACTGAAATTTATTCTTGTTCTTTGTTATGAGCAAGCTGCTTTATGCAATGTTTGCCACTATTTTTACCACTGAGCAAATTATCTAGGAAGATTATTTTTTAAGAAAAGATTAAGTATCTGCCTGCCAGATTATCTTTAGCCAGTCTCCTGCCATTAGCATTTCACTTATTAAAAATATTGTGAGAGTAAGGACACAGAAACACTGAAAAAAAATGTATTACACTGTACTAATCTGCTTGATAAAGCTCCCCCATGGATTTATGATGAACATTGGCACATTGATTGATGACTGAGCCAAAGCTTTCAGAAGTCTTTGTGACCCAAGCAGTGTTGTGTGCTAAGTTTGGTCGGTGTATGATCATAAGCAGAAAAATGTCAAAATGAACCTTTCACTAGATACCACCTCCCCTCCTGATTCCCTTTTCAAATGATCTGTTGATGAAATCATCACAATCCAATGATCAATGGACATGCAAACGGTACCACAAGGTGTGCACAGAGAGGAGCAGGCTGTCCTCTCAAAGGACTGCAGTCCCAGCCAGGTGCTGGGATACACGCAGATGGCATCCCTCCACTCGCAGAAACAGATATAAAGGTGGGGAAAAAGGGAAGCAACCAAAGAGGCAAAAAGAGAAGAAAAAATACAGATAGGAAGGCGCAGGTCTTGCGTCTCAAGGGCAGAAGTTGCTACCAGACCAGGAGTAACTAAAGTGCTTGGAAAATGTTTCAATGCAAGGAAATGCTTAAATGCACTGAAAAAACCCCCTAGACTGCATAGTAGAACAGCGTAAGGAGGAAGAGTGATAGCCTGTCCCTCCTCTTTTATACAGGACACAGTGAGACTTGAAACACGTCACTTTTCCCAGAAGAAGCACATCCCAACTCTCTAATTAAAAACTTCAAGGAAATGCAACTTCTTCCTATGCCTGTAATTTCCAAGACTGAAATTCCAATCACTGACTTCCCATATCTTTTATTTTGTCTCTCCCACTGACCCTGCCTCCCCCGCTGCTGGGGTACCTAACGCACACTGGTGCCGTGCCCCTCGCCAGCTAACCAACACCCTGTGTCAGGCGTCCTGCACTCATGCACCCTGCCGCAGGCAGACCTTGTACCCCCCTGCTCGGGCTGCTCCCCATGCTGCCTGGCCACCAGTACAGGGCACCCTTTTTTCAACTCCTCTGCCTTCTGCTGAAAAGCAAACACAGATGAACAAGCAGACCAGGAATCACTGAACTGATACGTATACCTCAGCTAAAGGAGGTGAACAGTGATAAGTTATAAGTAAAAATAGGGTATTATAATAACAAATATTGGACTCTGGTGAAAAACTAAGAATAATTAGGATGTTACCATTACTGGGAATATTAACATATTCATAAAATGTTGGTGCTTAAGTCAGCACTTAGTAGGTAGAAGATCTGTCATAGCAATTCATTAACGGTTTTAGCTTGCTTACTTTTTAAAACAAATCACAATTCTCAACTGCATACTTCTAATGTTTAGAAACATACTTACAGATATAGATTAATATACTTTGACCACCATAATGTGTTTAACACAAAGTAGTTCCAATTTTCTAAGCATCATAATAATACAAATAACGCTATTACTTGAATGGCTTTTATTGATGTTTTTCAATCTTGTCATAAACCTTACAGAGCTAGGGGGAGAGAGAAAATGCCATTGCAAACAGAAAACAGTGTGCGACCTATTTGTCTTTACCTCTATTAAGATGTTTTTGCATTGTATTGTCTATAGGAATACTTTTTAAAAGTTGAATAGAGAGTTTATTAAAAAAGGCACTGTTAAAAAGAAAATAAAGTGCTTGCTCTTTTTCATGTATAAGTGCAAAATGAAAGTGAGATATGGGCCTGGGAAGAAGAAGAAGGAAAAGAAGAGGAAAGTTTCACATATTTGCATAGCAGAATCTTTTAAAGGGCATCTGACCTGGAAGTACTTCTGACATGGCTCACGGGGCGTCAGCAATGCATCAGGAAATAGATTATAATTTGAAATCTGAAAAGAGGGATCATTTAAGAATTAAAACCAACGGAAAACACAAAATAAAAATACCACATTTCAGAAGCTCCTGAGAGACGTTAAGCATTCTAAACAAACCCTGCAACGCAACAGTGAGGATCTTTTGAGCTTTCAATGATATTTGACAATCATTAAAGTATGGGAGAGGCTAGTCTACAGCAATGAGAACAAGCAATTAAAAATAACTATGACATTCTTCTTAATGTACACTTTACTAGGAGCACAAGTTCAACAATATTCTCCAGTTTTAATCAGCATACTGTGGCAAAAACTTCATGACATTAGAAAAATCGGTGTTTTTCTGCAATTACCTAACTACAGCTTACTCGGGAAACTACAGCAGCACTGGTGAAAATAAACAGAGCAGTAAGGCATATTCACATGAAAATTTGCAGAATCCAGCACCTGAAACTAAAAAGCATAGTCTGCAGTGTTCATCCCACAGGAGGGAATCATAAAAAGCAAGCTAGGAAGCAATCTCCTGTATGGGACCCTTTCCTGGCCATCTTCTCATAAGTAAAGTCTCTTTTTGCCTTAAAGTCTCTGGTTTGGATGTGAATGACACATACACTGGGAAACAAAGAGCACTATGCACTTAGGACTATTTCTGCTGTTGTGTCTAGGAAACATAGGAAATACAAACCTTTGTCATAAAGCAGATTGCCTTTTTGCAAGGATATCTGTTGAGTACAAAACATTTAATGACAAACTCATGCCACGGGGCTACAGCCTCAGGTCCTATACACTAAAGCCTAAACAGCTGAAGAGAAAGCCTCTGTTACGCAATGATTGCAACTCAGCACTAGCTCACTCCGCTTCAAAGGGTGAATTCCAATATTAAAACATTAATTCTTAATTAAATATCCTAATACAGTCTTCTCACATCTACATTCATTCTTCAGCTAGGATCGGCTAAATGGCTAAACACATCAGCTGAAAGCAGCCTAATAAAGTCTAGATTAATGTAGCTGAAATCAGAATTGAGATTAGAAGCTTTCTTAGTGTTAAGTGTCATCACGCTGCTCCTTGCCTACGTATCTACACAAATTCCAGGGGATGTTAAACACTTTCAGAAGGGGAAAAAGGAAGGAAAACACTTGAATGAAGTGCTGTGGTAGATCAGAGCAACCAATGATGTTCCTACACCCAGTGGTTTTCTTCTCACTGCTCCCTCTGGCAATGACATCTCTGCTGGACTGAGCTTGGAAGCTGGAGAGAGAAAGCTCAGCAAAGCCAGGAAAGAAAATTTTGATGGTAGGCAGAGCAGTTTTGGGAATGCAAGAGCAGGAAAGGAGCAGGGCTGCAAGCAGCTTGCATGTGTGCTCAAACCCATCTGCAGACTCCTCCACACAAATCTCAAGAGTTGTTGAAGATGGGAAGGGTCTCTCAAGATCATCTAGTCCAAGCCGGGAATCACTGCTGCCCTCTCCACTCCACCCTGGCTCTGTCCTCACATCAGAACAAAATCACCACTTCGACCTGCTTGCTAAACACAGTTTCTCCCATTTCCAGCTACTTCTGCTTCTCCTTGTCCTACTGAAATCACCATCCAGTAACCAGCTTTCTGTCCTGGCTCTTCCATCCCCAAGGGGCACCCTGCGAGCCCCTACTGCCACAATAATGACATTTTTCCTTTTAGAGCTAATCATGCTGCCAACCAACTGCAACAGCCTAGCAGCAGTGCTGTCTCTGTTCTAGTGATGCTTTTATTGATGGAAATCCATAGTGCTGATCTGTCTTTAAATAACGTTATTAAGGAAGAAACAACTTCAGATCCTGCAATGGGTTCTGGCACTCAAGTGGAGTATGTCTCCCCATTTGCCATTTTTCCCTCCCCCTTCCCACACAGCCAAATTCCTCATCCAGCAAAAATTCAGAGACAAGATGCCTCTCAGAATCAGATTCTAACAGCTACAAAGGAAAAACAATAAAAATAGTAATAATGACAAAAAGAAACAGGCTAAATCCATTGTTCCTTTACTTATAATTTTATTAAGATAGATACACCTAAATAATCAGTGTATATTTGACTGTCTGACTGAAACTCTATGCTGCAGTCAACCTGGGTCATCTTACGCTACTAGAGTATTCTTAAATCAAATGATCACTTGGAGAAATAAAGAGTAATTCTTTCATTTATATAAGGCATTACCATGACATGCAATCACGACTAATCCTGCATTTAGTAAGGGAAAAAACAAGATGGCATACTAAGTGTTTTCCAAATTCAATTTTCTTCCTTTAATTAGATTTCTCCCCCTGTGTAGAATGGAACAGTCTGGCATGCAAAAACAGTGTTGTCACGGCAAGAAGATGGAGTGTGTTTTATCTATTGGCTACTTGCAAGCACAGATAATAAGACCTTCTGTCATCAGTTCTATACATTCACAGCAACATTTGCTAAGTAAACCTCACTCATTTTTTCTAATCCTGTTCAGTAAATTAAACTCCTGAGCCTTAACATTTTGGGGTTTTTAATCAATGTATAAATTACTCAATCTCTACAATAAAGATCACACCTCAGACTAATTTGTTAATTACAAACAACTCTAAATGCACGTGCTAATATAGAGCACAAGCATAAGCTTAATTCTCTCTTACACAGAGAGACAAACTCAGAAATTGTCACTTTAATTTCTGCAACTGAGACGACCAACAAAGCAAGGAGGACTTGGTCTTCCATATCCTGCAACTTCAATCTCAAGCGCCATCCAAAAATAACTCTTTCCAAGTCTGAAGGTAAACAACGTGTAGTCAAACCTGATCAGAATTACCAAAACCAAAGCACAATGCCATATGAAAAAAAGAGCTAGGATAAGCTGTCTCAGGGAAATTAAAAGGTAACCAAAATGCTTTGTAAGACAGGCAGCCTACCCATATGCTTAATGAAGTAATAGAAAGGAATCAAGGGCCATGGATTTGGCACATAAAATGACTTAGACTGATTCAGATCGAGTTCAGACCAGGGATTTTTCAGCCCCACATAAATTTAAATGAGATCATTCGACAGCTCCTAAATCAGGAAACAGAACCATTCAAAAGATGATCGATTCCTTAACAGGGTTAAGGAAATGCACTGAGTCCAGCACCAGCTTTCCAGCTGTTTCTAACAGCGCTAGCCCACTACAAACCTCTATGATCAGGAGACACAGGCAGCGAAAGTAGGAAAGAGCTTAAGCATAGGTCACAGCATTATTAACAGAAGGAGCAAAAATGCTAACTGAGCCCCTGTCCGATGCAACGGATGAGTTAAGTTCCAGCACAGCATCTGTGCTGGTCAAAAAAAAAAGTTAAAAAAAATTAAATAGATGATTATCATTAACCACCTCCCACACATCTTGTCTGTGGCCCTGCTGTTTGCAGCTTGCAAACACTCGGCTGTTCCTGCAAAGCCTAGAAACAACACTGCATACTCCTCAGCACAAGCCGCTTCTCTAAGAACAACTAAGTGCATACAGAAAAATGCAGACATTTCAGCTTCTCTTTTTAAACTCATATATTTTAACTTCTGATGGCCTGGCATCATGATTTCACCTGCTACAATTTCGTCTGCCCTCTGAATGACATATAATAAATTTATGGCTAGTTACACATTAAGCTCTTATCAAGGTTATCCAGAAATGTTTTTACCCTCTAATGACCCAGACTGGTAGCAATAGTTTTGAGCCACCTATTATCACTGCCTCATAGCTGAAATCTTAAAATGCATTTGAAAGAGCATGGTACACCAAAATTGTTTACTTATTATTTACTTATTGTTTACTTACTTCTAAGGTTGTACTTAGTGTCAAATTGGGCTCTAGAGATGAAAATCTGAAAATTAAATAAATGGGAAATAATCTTTCAGTAAACTCTCTACAACTCTATATAAAAAGATGAAAATACGTGTATATCAAAAGTTTCAATATAAAGAATGAAAACCTCTACTTTCATTAATTCATAAGTGTTTGCAAATAATTTCAAAATGCTAACAGTAAATTGAGAACTATGAGCAAAAATAAAAAGTCCAAGTCTTAGTCACAGAACAGAGCATTAGCTTGATTCCCAGGTTTTGCAAAATGAGACTATCAGGCCTCTCAAGGAGAAGAAATTAAGATTTTGCACATTCACAACATTGCTTCTGCTCCACACACGTTAAAAGCATTCTGTATCTCACCTAGGTAAGGTTGTTATATGTGCACTTTGAACTACATCTGCTAAAACTGTCTTAAAGTTGGACTCACGTGTCCTACCCACAAAACCCGTGCTCCCAGTAATGGAACAAGAGGTATTTCAGAGCACAGGATGCATCAAACCAGAAAAGGTCTCCACATTTCTAGTCCATTTTTCCATTAAAAGCTGAACTAAGATAAGACTCATTACATAAAGAGCTACATCTCAGCAAGGCTGAAAGTTGCCTGCAAAGCTGCGTATTGTCTTCAAGCAAAGTTTAATGGGATAAATCAGAAATACTTCAAAACATACAGTTTATAAACCAAGCGTTGCAGTACTGCTTAAGCTGACAGAATGCCAAGAGATAACTAAAATGGCCATACCATACAGTAGCTCTCCCAATATAATTATGGGACTAGAATACAGGAATAAATTTAATCTTGGCCTGCTGTAGGAAATAGAGCTGTTTGAGAATGCTGTTGTGCTATGCTGAGAAACTTCTACCCATACTGCTCATATATACAACAAACCCACATGCTCATAAGTAAAATCAGAGTATCTTATTTGCTTTATGGTCCCCATAAACTAAACGGATCAATCCATAATAAAGTGGAAGGAGAGCATAACAAAAAAGCAACTGCACTTACTTGCATTTATATTAAATACACTGAAGCGTGGCTAAAAGTGGGCTCAGTTTCAACGAGCAGTAAACTTGGCTATGGAAGACATTGAACAAGTGGAAAAGAACAAGCTACTAGTATTACTGGCCTGAATTTCAACCAGGACTCTTGAGTTCTTGACGTGCAAGCCAAAATCCTCTACTCTTATCTACAAACTCACAGATCTTCACAAGGCACTTTAACACCAAATGAACTGGGGTTCCCATGAAAGGGGACCAACACGCAATGCAAATCTGGTACCATGGTGGTTCTCCGTGAACACGCACAACCCCAAGTGGAGTTACCAGGAAACCTTCACCTTCAGATCACTCTACTGATCACTACCTCTGATTTTACCATGAAGAAGAAACAGAACTGTCAGGATCCTGAGACAGAGGTACTATTTAATTATGCTAAGAAATAAAACCAGAAGTGACAATATGCATTCAGAGTAATACACAGTTCTTAAAGCTTTTTATCTGCAGACTCCAAGTCAGCTCCTATCTGTGGAAACCAGTATGCGTTTTGGGGCTTCACCAGGATCACCCAAGAGGCCTCAATGAAGTAGCTGTGCAAGCCTCCACATAGCTTCCTAGGAAATGTAGAAACCTAAACAAGAGAGGCTTTAACGGGGAGAACAACGTATGTGTCGTTGGGTGCTTCTGTAATTTTCACTCCATTAATCATCTGTATTCCTGGTTTTCCCCAGCTAAACAATGATTACGTGGGGCTTTTCAGCAGCTTTACAGAAAACTCTCCCCCCTGAGCACAACCTGACCAGTACTAAAGCTCGAGTCTTGTTTACACCAAGATATCTTTCTCTGGAAAGAAAAGGTCAGAAGACACAAGGCAGAATTTTGCAGATGTAGAATTTTACTGGGATGCTTCTACCAAGAGTCGAATGGTAGATACATTCCTCCTGGGGGGTCAGAGTGCCTCTGAGTGAGTTTTCTGTTATTCTGGAAGTGGCTCCAAGCCAAGCCCAAAGAGCCACTCCACAGCATGTTTTCACACCAACTCATCTTGGGCTAACGATAGCAACGCAATTACTGACACTGGCTGCAAGACTGGAAGTTTGGGGAGTTTTTTCAGAGGTTTGCTGTTATTTATAATGTCACCATTCTCACATTTGTTTCCCTATTTCACTGCAACAAAGCTAAGACTCTCCAGCAGTTCCATTAAGCAACAGCACCCTTGCAAGACCAGCAGTGGGGGATTGCCCCAGTGCAAAAGAAGGTTGCAGCTAGGCAGAGAAGGTGGCAGCTTGGGAAGCTGAAGAGACACATACAGAGCAAAAATTTGAGTGTTCCTGGAGGGAAATCAAACGCTAAGTTTGTAAAATCAACCCTGCTCTCTCTGCCCTCAAGTATATTGAATTATTTATAAGAGCAGCTCTAGCATGGGAGAGGATCAGGAAGAACCGAGACTCAAATCTCTTCCCTCTGCAGTCTATGGGAGTGCCTTCCCACAAGGGATATTTCTTTCCATATTTATCCTTGATATATGAACATTTCTTCAAAATGCTATTTCCCCAAAAAGGATTACTTGGACAAAATAAAAAAAAAAAAAAATAGAAATTCACCCTCCATCAGAAATTTCTGAAATAAAACTCCAGTTAGCTCTAATAATTATATTGGTAGAGTTATATCAATAAATCATTCTGTATGGATCCTAGTCTGAATCATTTTGAACTATTAGGCATCTCTTATTTAAAAAAGAAATAGAAGTCCACCTCTGCCTGCCACAAATCAAGAGGATGACTTAAGGGTGGGAGACGTGGCGCCGTCTTCTGAGAGCAGCGAGGGATGGTCGTGGAGCTCCAGGCACAAGCGGGTACCTTCCTCCCAGTGAACGCTGACGTGCCACTGCAGGACCGTGCCTCCACCCTGGCATGCTCCAAAGGTCAGCAAGTGCCGAGAATTGCCACCCACAAATTCCTGCATTTCCTCACTTCCAATGTCTTCTGAAAAAGAGGGCTTGGTTTTTCTGTTGGGTTGAATTATTCTTTAAGGAACTAAGTGAGGCCTCTAAATCAACTGCCCTTGTCCTTATGGGGGCCTTCAATTTGCCAGACGTCAACTGGGAACACCACACAGCTGATACGAGCAGGTCCAGGAGTTTCCTGAAACACCTCGATGACAACTTCCTGGTAGGAAGTTAAAGGAGCCGACGAGGAAAGGTGCCCTTCTAGATCTGTTACTCATGAACAGAGAAGGACTTGTGGGGGAAGTGGCGATTGGTGGCCGTCTTGGCCATAGTGACCATGAAGTGGTAGAATTTAAAATCTTTGGCGATAGGAGGAAAACTGCCACCAAAACTTCAACCCTGGATACGAGGAGAGCAGACTTGAGGCTGCTCAGGGAACTAGTCAGTCAGGTCCCCTGGGAAACTGCTCTAGAATACATTGGGGTCCATCAGTGCTGGTCACTTTTTAAGGACCACCTCCTAAGAGCTCAGGAAGAAGCGATTCCAAAATGCCACAAGTCAAGCAGGCAGGGCAGAAGGCCGGCTTGGCTGAACAGGGATCTTCTTCTAGAACCTAGGCAGAAAAAGAAAGTGTATGCCTGCTGGAAGCAGGGTCAGGCAACGTGGGAGGACTACAGGGATGCTGCTCGCCTTTGTAGGGAGAAAATTCACGTGGCCAAAGCTCAGTTAGAGTTGAAAGTGGCCAGTACTATGGGCGACAATAAAAAGGGCTTTTTTTAACTAAGTTAATAACAAAAGGAGGACCAGAGAGAATATCGGCTCGTTACTTGACGAGAATGGTCACCTTACTAACAGGGACATAGATAAAGCAGAGACGTTTAATGCGTTCTTCACCTCTGTCTTCAACACTGATGACAGGCTCTGGGACCCCAGTTGCCCCGAGTTGGAGGACCGTGACTGCGGTAATGATGAACTCTCAGCTGACCCCGAAATTGTGCGGGACTTGCTGCTCCACCTGGATGCATACAAGTCCATGGGGCCAGATGGGATTCATCCTAGGGTGCTCAGAGAGCTGGCTGATGTCATTGCGAGACCTCTCTCAATTATTTTTCAATGGTCTTGGGAATCTGGAGAGGCCTCAGTTTACTGGAAGCTGGCATACGTTGTTCCAATCTTCAAGAACGGCAAGAAAGACGACCCTGGTAACTACAGGCCTCTCAGTCTCACTTCAGTGCCTGGTAAAATTATGGAGAAAATTATGCTGGGAGTTATTGAAAAACACCTGAAGGACAACGCAGTCATTGGTCACAGCCAACATGGGTTCGTGAGAGGAAGGGCCTGTCTAACAAACTTAGTTTCCTTTTACGACAAGGTCACTCATCAAGGCAAGCCAGTTGATGTAATTTTTTTAGATTTCAGTAAAGCTTTCGATACCGTCTCTCACAGTATCCTTCTGGACAAAATGTCCAGCACACAGCTCGACAAAAACATAGTGCGATGGGTGAGCAACTGGCTCATGGGTCAGGCCCAAAGAGTTATGGTAAACGGGGTTACATCAGGCTGGCGGCCAGCCGCTAGTGGGGTTCCCCAGGGCTCAATTTTAGGGACAGTTCTCTTTAATGTTTTCATAAATGACTTGGATGTAGGACTAGAAGGTGTCATGAGCAAGTTTGCAAATGACACCAAATTGGGAGGAGCTGTTCATTCTGTCGAGGGTGGAGAGGCCTTGCAGAGAGATCTGGACAGATTGGAGAACTGAGCAATCACCAACCGCAGGAGGTTTAACAAGGGCAAGTACCGGATTCTGCACCTGGGAAGGGGCAACCCTGGCTATACATACAGACTGGGCGATGAGACGCTGGAGACCAGCCATGCTGAAAGGGACTTGGGGGTCTTGGTCGACAGCAAGTTGAATATGAGTCAACAGTGTCCCCAGGCTGCCAGAGAGGCCAACCGTATCCTGGGGTGCATCAAGAACGGCATTGCCAGCCGGTCTAGGGAAGTGATTGTCCCACCCTACACTGCGCTGGTACGACCTCACCTCAAGTACTGTGTGCAGTTTTGGGCACAACAGTACAAAAAGGACATAAAACTATTGGAGAGCGTCCAAAGGAGGGCAACAAAGATGGTGAAGGGTCTAGAGGGGAAGACGTATGAGGAGAGGCTGAAGTCCCTTGGTTTGTTCAGCCTAGAGAAGAGGAGACTGAGGGGAGACCTCATCATGGCCTACAGCTTCCTCATGAGGGGGAGTGAAGGGGCAGGCACTGATCTCCTCCCTCTGGTGACCAGTGATAGAACCCGAGGGAACGGAATGAAGCTGTGACGGGGGAGGTTTAGGTTGGATATCAGGAAAAGATTCTTCACCGAGAGGGTGGTCGGGCACTGGAACAGGCTCCCCAGGGCATTGGTCACAGCACCGAGCTTGACTGAGTTCAAGAAGCGTCTGGATAACGCTCTCAGTCATATGCTCTGATTCGTCTGGTCCTGTGTGGAGCCAGGAGTTGGACTCGATGATCCTTATGGGTCCCTTCCAACTCAGGACATTCTATGATTTTAAAGTACCATCACAAAACTGTGCATATTATTATTTAAACCCTTCCTGAGCATTTAATGCCAGCAGAATGGCACTGGAACCAATTCAATTTTCTCTGAAACACTTTGCTCAGATTTCAACATCGTATAAAACTACAACTGACTAAAGTAAATTATTATGCTGGGGACAGGATACGCATGGACAACTCGTTAAAAAGCTTTTTCCAGACATACAAAACCTTTTTACCTGTGCATAGAAAAAAAAATTTAGTATGAAAGAAAATTTGAGGCAACCTAAACAACACAAACAGCAGTGTGTTTTCAGGAGAACTGCTGCCGCCGATGCACAAAAGTGGGGTTTATGAGCAAATATTAGAAGAATATCAACAAAGCTCAGGAGAAGTTCATGAAAGAAACCTGTTTACAAAACCTAGCTTCTCAGTAACTGGAGACTGTACATCCTTAGTCCCTATTTTTCACAAGAAAAGCACAGAAAAAGAAAAAAGAAAACCCAACAAAACAGCACACGAAGGAGCATTAAGTCAGGACAAGCAGTGCTAGACAGAGCCAGGGATACACCCAAGACTGCTTTGCTTATTGTCAGTAATCAAGAGAGATCATTGCTCTTTAATTACACTGTTAAAAAGTCAAAACTAGCATGCACCTGTTAAATTCACAGCTTTCAATTTTACATTTTAAACACCTTGCTGTTTCTTATATCTCTAGCACCTGTATTTCAAATACATTTACTAGCACTGGGCTTCAAATAAGCTACTTTCTATTCAAATTGTGACATGTTTCCTTGAATATAAAACCTTTTGCTATTCTCCTAAGACCACCCACTGTTACATTCATTAAATTTATGAAATCATTCAATAAAATGGTCAATGTCATAAACGGATGAAATACTGTCTCACCACCAAAGATGCAATACCACTGCCATACTCCACACAGACCTAATTCTTCCCTTCACAGACTTTACTTAGGTATGTATGTATATACAGACAGAAGATAAAAGTCAGGGACTAAGGCTTAAGGCTGCACCACGTCCTTAACAGTACAACATAAAGATTGCAACAACTGTGAATGTGAAATGCCATAGCTGAGGTGACGCAATTACTCATTATTTATGCAAAGAAAACAAAAGCAAAATTATGTATTTTACCAGCACTTTCATCGAGATCTAATCTGCTACCAGAGATTTCATTATGATCTGCATTTCCCCAAGACTGGGCAATTTCAATGCCATTATTGTTGGATGTCCAAAGCACTTAGTATGTTAGGCACCAGGAAGTTGCACAAATCATACAGTAACAAAACTAAAAAATAAAGCAAGTTTCCTGGCTTAGAAACCCTGACAGGTTAAGGAAAGGGAAAACTTGGCTTAACAAAAGCATAGAGCAATCACGAAGTAGATATTTTGATATCTCTGTCCTCAGAGGGAGCTGTGGTACGAATTGATTCTGACCCAAGTTTTGGCCCTGGCAGATGATGGGAACCCCAGTGTTTCCCCAAGCAAACAATTCCACTTCTTCACTGTCTGCAACTGCTCAGCTAGACAACAGGAAAAAACATCCTAGGCTCTTCTGGTAAGAATTCAATGTCCATTACTTGTTCTCTCTAAGTAGGAATGGGAAAGACTTGATTACCTACCTCTACACTACATCGTTTTATAGCTCTGAGCTTCAAGCCTAGGCATGAGACATTGATATCATGCCCGGCAGTATGCTGAGAGGACACATTTGAAGGCTAGTGTCTAGATTTAACGTCAAGTGATTCAAACTCATCAGTCCAATTCTGTACTCCAGCACTTGACCACCAGAGACCTGTCAAAACTGTAACAACCGTTTATTTCCTCCATTCTAGCATAGACAATATCCCAACATTAATATCCAAGACAAACAAGACAAGTAGCATCTAAGTTGGCTCTAATGCACCATTTTAACATACATCTTCATGACTACTCTGCAGTGAAAATAAACATGCTTTACTACTTCCTAGGATTTAGCCTTGAGGTTAGGGAAAATCCCACAAAGTCAAGTTCTGAATACAGGACCTCGCCACACAGTTTGTCATGCCTGATGGCAAAGCCATCATAGTTAGTCCCTGTCCTGCCACAGCCGTAAGCTCTCACTGCAGTTTACTACTTGCATCAGCCAATGCAAGTATGTGTGGAGCTGGATGCCTGAAGTGATCTAGGCTTTTAAAGAAGTCTTTAAAGGAACAGAAAGAACAGTACAGAAGTGAGAGCTTCTTAAGCTGCTTTGATGCCAAGAAAAGCCATGTGGGATCATGTTGTTCTGATAGAGCAGAAAGAAGAGTGAACGCAAAAGTTAACCTACCACAGCTTCACCTCAGCAGCCTGAGGGATCAACAGAAAGTGCACAAGGACTGGCAGCAGCCTTCTGGAGTCGGGGCGCTACCCAACACAGCTCTCCAGGGAAGGTCACGTCAGCTAATTTCACACAGCCTGCACTGTGGAACCACTGCGGTGTGGTGGCTGCCATCTGCACTAGCATGAGAGACGTTTGCTTAGTCAATGGAAGGTGCAGGTGATAAATTTTAGGAGTTGGCTTTGCACTTTTACAGAAGACAACCTTCAGTAAGAGATAATGTAATCAACAGGATACAATTCAGAGGAAAAAACAACGTGAATAATATTGAACTCAAGCATATAAATAATCTGAACTGGAGACTTTAGTTGCAGTTGTAAGCAATTAAAGCTACAGTGCACAGTGACATTTTAGGATAAGCTCAAGTGGTTTGTTAATTTGAAGGTATCTGGTACTAAAAACTTGAGATGGGAGTGAAGAGGAACAGCAACTAAACTTTTGAACCCTATAATAAATGCAGTTGGAGACCATGAACAAAAAATACAGCTCAAAAAAACAGCACACTGCAGTAGACTTGGTCAAGTCACAACACAAGCTGCTTTTTTTAAAGTTCTAGAAACACCTGTGCAGTTTAAACATAAATCAATATACTTACCATTTGGGTACACACAGAGGAGAGCTGGCATCGATTAGAATATGTCAGCATCCTTTATAAATACTATTTTAAAATTTATAAACTTAGCAGCCTTCAAAAGTAATAAAGCAACAAATAAATTAGACCAATTGCATACATACATGAGCTGCTTGGCCGATAGTGAGCCCCCGGGTACCGCCTGCCCATAGTGCCAGTCAGCACATTACCGCACACTGTCAGCTGCTTTCAAAGTATGGATCGAAACGCTTAACTGAGGAGAAGAAAGAAAAAAAAAAGTGAAGATTTAGTACAACAGCTGTATCTTTTTCATTAAAATGCTAATGACCCCTACAAATTTCAGTATAACTACATCTATAAATTATTCATAGTCATGTTGTCAGAGGAGATGAACTGTTGTGCTATACACGCAGCCCAAATTTATTATTAGTGGTTGGCCTCCATTAATAAGCTCACATAAATTTTAAGGCACAAAGAAGTCTCAGGTCATACAGTAGCTTCTTTTGACCCATGATACAGACAGAACAACAAACACTGCAAGAAAGACTTTGCTTTTGGCTTTAAATACAGTTAGCCAGTAGGTGAGATTTAATAACAATGTCATCTTAAATTCTGTGAAGCAACCATTAAGCAACAAGTTTATGAACAGTTGGCCTTAGAAGCAAAACTTAGCCATGCTACATAACATTGATCACTTTGAATCTGTCCCTAAAACCCAAAGTATCTTTACAGACATGCAGGCTATTTACTAGTGTATCAGTTTTCTTGAAGTATCAAAACCCCATGCAAACAAGAAATGCATGGCACATCTTATTGTCAGTTTGGACTAACAAATCCCAAATCCAAAATCTTAACTGAAATGCTACTGAACCTTTCAAATAACTAGCATAGATTCTTTTAGTCTAAAACCAAGTCCCATTGTTTCTTTGGTATAAGATTTTGTACTAAAATACAGCTTTCAGCTGATTTTCAGCTTTACCTTTTTCTTAGTCTATCTGAATAGCCTTCGTGTTCCCAGATGTCTTCCAATACACATTGCATATAAACCACACAATTTATAAAGATACATTGCCTTTTATTTCATTCTCTCCCTTGCTAGAAGGGCCAAAAAAGCAACAAATTCTGGGAAGTGTTTTTCCTGATCATTAAGGATTTTTACTGTCTCAGGCTGCAGCTACAAGCACAAGCTTGTTCTATTCCGGAAACAGAGAGAAACATCAGGACACAGATGAAATAGCACTGCACCGAAACTGAGAGACTTCCACAAATCTTCAGATACATCAGTTCCCTGATTGAGTAGAAAACCAGCTCACTCCTGAATTAGATAAGCCTTTTATATATATTGGTATCCATGCAATTCTCTGGTAAGTTGGTCTGGGAGCCAACACAACTGAAAACTCCATATAAAGATCTGTTGTTAGCCAGATTAGGCTCCTGAATTGGCTCATGGTGGTTGCACTAGTATTGGTAGTTAGTGAGGGCAAGTGGAAAGAAGGAGACCACGGCAGCCTGTGCTTAAAATTACTTAAAATGCAATCTCATAACGTTGCTACAGCCTCTGTGGATTACTTCTGAAATACAGACACCTGCAAGGCTGCATATCTGACAGTGCAATAAACAGGTAAAGATCTCCATTATTTCCCAAATCAGTGCTGACAAAGCATGTCCTGTTCAACTCTCCTCAACGGAGAAAGTTCAGTGAATCAATGACACTGTACTCTTGCAACAAAACCAAGAATTCTGGCTGTTAAGATGAAAAGTAAGTGGTACACAGTACAATTAACATTCAGTACGTAAAATCCCTGCATTTCTTTTGCAGGGCAAGATGGGACAACTCCTCGCCATGGGCCAAACAGACCTTGTTAAACTTCTGTAGTGGCCTACTAATTCAACACGTTATCATGTTGTGCAAGGAAAAAAGTTGCAGATGGCTGCTTCCCCTTTCCTGATCTATAGGAATACTCCCCCCCCATACTTATTAGTAGAAAAATTAAGTCTCCCCTCACCCCAAACTCATTAACATTTTTATTCCCCTCAAATACCTATGCACCAAGTTCAAAATTCATAGCAGAATATAACAGAGCAGTCCTTAGTTGTGCAAGGATTTTAAAGAAAAATTACTAAGGGGAAACAGAAATTGGAACCAGATGACAGTATTTACAATTCTTTTCCCTAGCTTGTGAAAAAATTTGATCAGTACGTATGGAGCTGCAAGAT
Source organism: Grus americana (assembly GCF_028858705.1). Taxonomy (NCBI): domain Eukaryota; kingdom Metazoa; phylum Chordata; class Aves; order Gruiformes; family Gruidae; genus Grus; species Grus americana. The sequence goes on from NC_072855.1 coordinate 26,270,749, forward strand.
TACTCATTTTTCATAAATGCATTCTTGTCTTTCTAGAAGGTATTATACTTCTCTAAAGTGGTAACACTCACTAAATTATATCAAATGTCTACGTTTGAGACATGCTATTCCTTCCCTACCTAACAGCACAGTATTGGAGGGAGCCTTCTGCATCATATCATAATAAAAAAACAACTAACAAATATAAATTAAAATCCCAAACCCCACAATTATGCTCTCAAACAGTTGAATTAACTAGAGTATGGTTCTCCTAAAGAAGTGTGTGCCCACCGTGGGAATAAACCACTCTTTGGAGAGGCCAGGTGGGAACCTAAAGGTACGACCATTTTAAATATCACATTTTAAAACCCCAGAAATGCCAGTGGAAAAGACAACATAAAGATACATTGTCATAATAGCAAAGGTTTCATCAGTTACTGTATAAAATGGGAACTGCACAGATTTACAACCTAGATTAAAGCCAACTATCAAAAGTCAATTCAGAAGCAAGTGCCACACAGTAAGTGAAGTTGCCCTGCAAAACAACAGTGACACTGGATTGTATGTACCAGCAGGGACATACCTGGATCAAGACGAAGGAAGATGCTGCTTGGGTTTAAGTTCCCCCCCCCGCAAGAACCATCTTTGAATTATGATCAGAATAGCCAAAGTGACCTGCCTTTTACACACACCCACTCACCCAGGTGAATCTCGGAGGGACTCCTGAGCTTCAGCAAGCTCAGGAAACTCCCACAGAAATGTAAGTGACCTTGCTGGTATACAAAGGCCACAGTTAAAGCATCTGAAAACTAGCACTTATTTTCCATATAGATCCATGAGAACAGTAAACAAAATGGAAGGACGTCTCAAATATTCCTTTCGAAAGATCCAAGTACAATGTATGCACAAGTTTGGGTTTTATTTTTAAATGTACACAACAGGTATCCACAACTGCACATAAATCTGAGTTAAACCTGAATGTACCTAATGTGTCAGATCAGGTTGTCTTCGTATTAGTTTTTAACCTGCTCACTCACATTTGTTTTCTAACAAATGTATTTTGTAACAGCTTTCTGGGTTTTTTCATTATTATTCTACTGCAAAATTGCTTTTTAAATGTTTTATAGTAATTTCTATGTATTTATAGTTAAATTAAAAACTGTGTATACACAAATGTACAAATAGCCTTACAGTTTCTCTTCAAGAAATGTTTTGATTTGGCTCTGCCTGAAGATTTTTTTTTTTGTCCTTTCTTGATGATCTTCCCTGATTCATTTCAGGTGACCAGCCCCATGCTGCGAGCAATTACAGGCAACCATGGAAACAAAACCTTGGCTCTATCACTGCCTACCTACTACCCAGGGCAGCACCTAAAAGCACTATCCACTTCACCTCATGCCAAATCTTTTCTAGGAGCTGTGGTGACAGAGCTACCAGCTGCTCATCATCACACATAATAAGGGCATAAATCATCTTGCAGAGAGGCCTGCCATGACTTTCAGCTGAGGCTGTCATCTTCCTAAGCCATTTTCTTTATGAGCTGCTTTGGTTGCGGCTCTTTTACATTTCTTAGTTTTTATAACTGCTATGTAAGAGCTTCATTTTACTTGTATTAATCTTTTGATACTACTGGAGAAACAAACAACCAACAAACCCTAAATTCTGGTACCCCCACCCTTTTTTTTTTTGTTTTTTTAAATGAGTCAAACCAAGAGTTACGTCCCTACAGCAGGCACACAGCATCAAGTTTGCTTGAACTACTTCCATTATCTTTTATTTGAGGACAAACAACTCATAATCCAACCTCCATACTTCTAATGGACATTAAACCTTTTTTGCGTTTCACCCAAATTTATTTGTTCACATATGCTTGCTGCTTATGAGGGTATTAGATGGCCAGCTGGCTCCTTGACCTTCCCTGGTTCTCTACAAGCAACATTTGCTATAAATACATGCGTGTTCAAACACAAATATAAGTACATTCATACTGGCTGCTATAATCTCATGCAATAGATTGCCAGCAGACCTACTCTCACATGCTCAAGAAAAAGGATATAAAAAAAGAAAAAAGAGGTGACTGCAAATTACCTAGAGAAGTCATCCAAGTGTGACTGACTACATCATTCAACGCTTGCAAGGAACAGCTACACACAGCAGGGAAAGAAAAAAAGGTTATTGTATGACATTTCTCAAGGGATACCTACTCAAGAAATTACATTCCAGTAAGCTCTGGGTGATATTCTGGCAAACACCACAATACCACTTTTAAAGTCTTACTTTGAATACCAGGAAATAGCCTTGCAAGGGAATGGGTAAGAGGAATGCCTTGCATTGTTTTAAAAATACACAGCGGCCACAGGCCCTACACAAAATAGGTCCACTATAGCAAAGGGTTCAGACACCAAAGGAGGCTGCTATTAAAAAATAAAAATAAAAAAAAAAATCAGCCTGTAAGGCTGGTGGATGGCTCATTTTGAGATAAGAAAGCATATTTGTATATACACATAAAATTTATATACATATGTGCATATATAATGCAAATATGCTTCCCACAGTCAACTGCTTCTCACTTTGCCTGCATTCAAAGCAGCCGCTCGGAGCATCACCTGTAGAACAATATTAGCAAAACAATTTAAACAAGTAAGCAAAGTGCCCAGCCAGGCCATTAGGAATTTGTGCTGCTGATTTCTGGAGGCACAAACAGAGACAGCACATTCATTTTCTGTGCTGGAACGGCTACTGGATGCAGATCTCTCAAGCCAAACTGCCTATTGGAGAAAGCATAATGCTGTCTACTAGCCAAATATCTTCTATCATTGTGAATGTGACCTTTTTTGAGGTCATTAATGATTCATATCCATTATCTAATAACTACCACCTTTTTATAAAAAGGTATTGTCATTTCAGGTTTTTTTGGTTTTGTTGTGGGGTTTTTTGGGTTTTTTTTTTTTTTTTTCCCAAAGTCTTCTGTTACCCAAGCAACCTATCCGCCTTTCCAGTTTTGTCTGGGAGCACTCATGTCTGGGAGGTTACACTTTTCCACCACCTGCCTTTGCTGAGAGGCAGGAAGCCGCCCTGCTTACCGAAGGACTTGCTCCCTGTCATCCCCGCTCATTGGCACAGGATAAAAGCCTTCCAGGAACCAGAAAGACAACCACAATCCCATGGGCCAAGGGGACATCCTGCCTGCGCTCCAGCTCTGCTGCACTTGCCATGGGTTACCACACTTGGACCTGTCTGGGATGCTGTGTAATCCAGGTACCAGACATGCTCAGAGACCTGGAAAGTCCAGTCCTGCCCAAAAAGCCTGGCAATACCACCATTTCTCCTTCCAACACATTCATGCTATTCAAGTTCTCGTTTCTTGCAATCATTCTCACTTGCAATTATCTGTCCTGTATACATTTTGGCTGCCTTTGTGCTTCTAACTTCCCTCCTAACAAGTTCCTAATTGGATGCTTTCCCTCTTCTCCATCTTTGAGAAGTCCTTCATGAGGACTTTTCTTATTCTTGGTTGTTTTTTTCAGGCACTGCATCACCTGCCCACTTAGTTGAGGTTCCCATATGCTATGTGGGGATGGATGGATGTTATTTCACACTCTGCTCTTGGATATGATCAGTGTTAGTCACTTGGACAGAATTCCTATAGTGTCCCTCATTCATGTTTGAGGCTTTGTCATAGAGTCCCTAAATCATCAAAACAGAGTTTTTCTGAAATTTAGTGTTTCACTATTTCTGCAGCCAGATCATGTAGAGCAAACTGAATTCAAGTAATTCATGGTCCCGACCCTAGGCCCCTGTACAGACAATACATACTTTCTCAATAAAACACACTTGCTTTTTATATTTATTTATTCTATGTTATCTTAATGCAGACTTTGTTCAACCAAACAGTAAAAGAAATCATCACGACATTTTACGTGCAACTACATAGTACATATATATTTTAACACAAAGAAAAACACTATCTATAATATTGGCAGTTTGTTATAAATCAAGATAACTTCATCCACTCCAGTATAGCTATCTGAACTGATATCAGCTAACGATCCCAATTTTACTTGCTCTTTGGGGAAGGATTCATTAAGTTAGAAGTAAAGTTGCAAATGCAAAAAAAAAAAAAAAAAAAAAAAGGTTCAAAGTTAAGGCTGACAAGACCACTAGTGCCATGCTTTGAGCCTCTGGGGTTGCAGCAAGGTCAGGCTGCGTGCCAGAAGGAAGCCTGGCAAGCTGCGGAGCTGTGCTGGAGCGCAAAGGCATTACGCGATCAAAGCAATCATCACCAATCTTCCCATAAAGCTTAAAACACAAGGGCGATATTTAGGGTTGTAGTGATGCATTCTGAATCTCATTTACACCAAGATCAGTGAAAAGCACTTTTCAAAGCTGACTGTCAGGTAACAGCAGTAATTCTGAATGAGAAGGTGTTTTCTTCTGAAGTTAGAGACACCACTGTGCTTTTGTCTTCCCTGGGAAGCTTTTCAAGCACAGCTAGGTTTTCTGTTACAGCATTTTATCACTACTCTCCACTTTTTTCATCTCCTATATCTTGTAGGAATGAACACAGTGTTGCCTGCTGTCCTTCCAAGAATGGATGCAAAACTTGGAAGCTGAGACAGAACCAGAAACTCCAGGAAAATGTCATAATTTCTATGTTTTCCAGCTCTCAATTAACTAATGGGATGAGGTACAGCTTCCCTCTCCAAACTGATATATCTGCTAAACCAAAAACGTTCGTCAACTGCTCATATAGAAAAACAAAAACAAAACCACCACCTTCATCTTGCTGGTATCCTCCATTAAATACTGAAACGTAATTTAAGAGAATTACTTCATTTTATTACTCAAGACAAAAATTCCCAGTTTACCCATCTTCTCCATTTGCATCTAAATGATTTAATCTGCACTCCCTCTGTTTTACCCTTCCACAGGAGCAGTGAGCGCAGCAGAACCCACCTACTGCCAGAAGACCAGGATTTCAAGCCAAGGCTGTTTCTAACTCCCATGGTTACTAGACAGCCCTCAAAAGACAAGCTGAGCATAAGATAAAGCTGAGCTCAGCTGCTTTCCAGGGTGTGAGGACAGAAGAGAATTGCAAAGCAATAAAAAATCTGCGCTGATACTTTTTTAAACATTTCCTTCTGGAACAGTTGTTCCACCACCAGCAAATATCTTCTGTGACTTTCCTTATTGCTGTCCCAAGCAGCCTCCACTCTTTCTATCTTGAAAGCAAAATACCAAAACGTAATCACGACAATTCTGTTCCTATCTTATTTCTCATTCCTCCTGTCACTGGAGTTTCCTATTTTTATTTAACCCAAGCACATTATATCCCCAGTCTGCAATACAACAGTCACAGCATTAGCTGTTGCTGCTGCTTGGGGACCTGCAGGTAGCAGATGCAGTAACAAACAGTGTGGGTTGTGTTTTGAAACTTCAAGGTAGAGATTCTTCTAAAAAAGTTTACTCATTTTTTTATATATATATATACACACACACTTACTATATATTTATATATAAATATATAAAGCTTTGTATATATATTTATATTTGTGTGTAACTGCTTCCTGACCATTGGACAACCAGCTAAAATAGAATTTACAATTCACAGCAGAGGAACAATGCTGAAGCAAACCGTTACTTTAACAAAGCGTTATTTTACCCGTGGCAATGGAAGGTTCCAACACACTAACACACACTTCCTCCATGCTGGATTTTGATCTCAGACACAGTATACAAATGTCAGCAGCCCAGACAAGCCCAAGTATCTTCAAGTATTTTTCAGAGACTGTGAAAGCAGGAAGACTGAGGGAATGGACAGTTATCAAAGGTATTGTACAGGAGCTTTGATGCACTGAGGGAAGCAAAAATGTTTACTTCAGAAGAGTTAACAAGAGGGAACACAAAGAGATCCAAATAAATGGTTCAGTGGAAGCAAACCGGGAACTTCTCCTTTTGACACAGTAAGAGCAGAAGGGAAAAAGCAAATTAACCAAAAGAGTGGAAAATATCGGATGATAAAAGGAAATTTCAATTAATATTATCATTAAGGATCTTGTCACAAAAGGTGTTAGTGAAGTCTGCTGGGGACACAAAAATTGGACGTTTGGCTGCAAGGAGAAAGATGGAATCACTAAAAGGAAAATTGGATGCTGAGAAGGAACATAATAGAAATGTAATGAAGTGAAGTAACACAGAGCACAAGGTCATTCATTCAGGGAATCACTAAGAAATTCTACTGTCAGTGTTGGGCTGTGATGCAAATGTTTGGATGTGATGGAAGAAAGAGACCCAGCTACATCAGCAGGGTACTGACCTGCTCCGAGCTTCCAGTCTGATGCATGCACGAGGGAAGGCAAATCCGTCCTCTGGTTACAGCCTTTCCTGCAGAGCTAGGAAAACACCAACACCATCGTGCGAGGTAATGCCCAGACCTCATCTGAAACAGCCTGGTAGCATCTGGTCCCTCACACACCAGGGATTAATGGAAAACACAGGAAATTGGAAGATAATCAAGATACCAGATTTCTGTCTTGCACAAGGCAATATTAAGGCTTCGGATTACAGCAAAACGAAGGCTGAGAGAAGCAACAACAACTTTAAAGTGTAATGTTGGCACAAGAAACGAGTGCAGGTAAAGCAGTCATTACTAAATTTAGGCTGGAAATTAGAACATACCTAACATCACAGAAAGGTGGTCCAAGAATGGCCTTCCAAAAGGGTATAAAATCATCTAACAAAATCATCTTAAGAGTTAGGAAATGTGTAATATGATGGGGGTAAGCATCTGAATGGGAGATACTCTTCTCAGATGTGATTTTTTTTTTTAATTAAAAAAAGAACATCGACAATTTTTGTGTGGAATTCACTGAGAGGTTAACGAGAATTTAAACAACCACGTCGAACAAAGATCCAGCAGGGTTACAAAACTATATGGTTAGTGAATAACAAAAATAGTCAGAGTACAAAGTGTTTTGTGGTTTTTTTTTAAAAAAAAAAACCACCCAAAACCCCAACAACACATCCCCTCAAAAAACCTAAGATTTAGGGTATCAAATTTCAAAGGCTAAGATGGCTTTTATCTAACAGGATTGGAAGAAACTTTGTGAACAGATTTTTTCACTCTGCCTTCTTCCCAATTTCTTGGCCTTCTTATTTCTCTGAAGCAGTCAAAACCAGGAATGACTGAAAGCAGATGAACTATTTCTGGGGTATGATTCAGGATTTTAATTTCTACTACTTTTTTTTCCCCCTTAAAACCCACCTTTTTCTAGATGCAGTTGCCAAGCACATGCCTGAATGTCTCAATTTGCCATAAACTGGACAACAACTACAGCTCTACCAACACAAGCAGTGCATTTCTTTTGCTGCTGAACTGAAGGAAAGGCAAGTCTTATTTGTAGGAAGCAACTCATTTACATTTTTGACAAGAAAACAATTCAGCCCTCTGGGTTTTTTTTTTGTTTTGTTTTTTAACCCACAGGGGTATGAAGGAAAAATAAATTGAAAGTCATGAGGAACTCATATGGACAACAATGCTGTAGTATCCAAGTACGGCACACAAAATAAACCTCTCCTTTGTTTCCAGTCTTGGCAGGTTTTATGGCAGAGCCATTCGATATGGAGAACTCTCATGCAACACCTCTATTGACTAAACAGTTGTTCATCATCCATACAAAACCCCTCAGCATTTTAGTAAGTACAGAAACATTGGAAAGAGTAATTTCTGCACTATCATAGGAAAAAAAATAACATCAGTTAATGAAATAAGGAAATAAAAAGCCAGGGTTTTTTTATGTCTTTCTAGAAGGAAGCTACAGAAGCTATCTCTATAGCAAAACCCCATGATTAATGTATTGGTACAGTAGAGTACTGAAATACTTCTGAAAAAGTTAACAAAGTAGCAATTACATTGAAAATTATGTTGGAGTTTTTGTCAAAGTACTTGTTTAGCCTCACCTTCCCTCAAAAATAATGGCTACAAGAGACAGTCAAATCATATAACGTAGGATTTGTAGTTTTATTTAACTAAAAGAGTATTTGAAACCCATGCCTAGCATACTGAGATAAAACTTTGGTCAGCCTTTTCAGATGCTGAATAACACACAGACATGACTCACCCTGCATCTGAATCCAGTTTTATGTTAGTGTCAGTTACCAAAAACACTTGCATAAACAACAGAAGAGTAGTTGTGAGACAGGCTCTTGTTGGGGCTCTGACTCCTTCCTCAAAGCTAACGAGGACATGCATTTAGAATCATAGAGGTATATTCCTGGGTACCTCCTTCCCTCTCCATTCACAACCCATATTGTATTGACAACTGCTGCAATACAGGGTAAGTTGCTCCTAAGCTGACATGCCACGTGCCATGTTTTTCTGTGACAATGCAGTGGAAAGGATTCTTAGCATCCAAAAAGAAAAATTTATTAACTGAGTCACAAGTCAAGATATGGTTCATTATCTTGGTTATCACATAGGAGTTCTACCTTCTGTGATGGAAGAACTTATTCTTCAGAAAAAACAATTTTTTTCATAATTAAACATCTGTCAGAATAACAAGTTTCATGTTGTCGCTGATGCTTCCTCATCCTGAGCCATGAATAATCACATTAAATATTGCAATACTCCATTAAAAAAGCAATTTTATTTAACATTTTCTAAAATACTTAATTTCTACCTCATGGTACCATTTTCCATTTTTTGACAAATAAGATGAGTCTGGGGACAATAACCTACCGGCTCAAGACAAACAACCAGCTAAGATTCAATTATTTCTTTTCAGGTCTCTCCACAACACCCTCCCCCAAGCAAGAGCTGTGTCCTTGGTTTGCAAGGACAATTGCTATCAACATAGCAAGAAATTTATTTCTTTTTGGAAGTATGATATACCAAGGCAGTAAAATAGGCTGAGCCATGTCCTACACTACCCAGTACTACATCTGCTGCTGCTGTTACCAGTGGCAAAAGGCAATGATGAACGATGACAACACCGGGAGCAGAAGCACAGGCTATTCCATTCACCTGCTGCAATCTGAGAAGTTCCCCCAGGGTTTCCTTCACAACCTATTAATATTATTAACCAAAGCAGGCACCAGAGAATTAGCATCTTTCACAAACAAGCAGCTATTCTTTCCAGTCCTAAGTGATGATAACATAGCAGGAACTTTCCGATAGCCTCTGCTGAGCCACAGAGAGGACTTGCAGCACACTACTGGGGAGCTACTATGGAGCTACTGCAACCACATTTGCCAAGCAACAAGTACTATAGATGATATCATATGATTTCAAGCACCAAAACAGGCTGAATACAGGTCAATTAGAATGGGACCCCTTAAACTAATCTCCTACAGGCTCCCTACGAAGTATCACAGACTGCGTGTCTTTTGGGCCACACTTGGACCTGAAGTTCAGGTTCAACCAACCTCAGTGCTTTGTAGCCAACAGTTTTAAAAAACTCTTAATAAGAAATAGTTTAACTAAAGAGGGGTCACCAATACAAGTACATCCCGAGGTAAGAGCAACCATGGAATTTCTACTAGCCTATGAAACAAATTGTTGATTCTGGTTCAACCCCTAACAGAGGCATACACAGTACAGAAGTTACTGTCTCAGCAGAAATACTGGAACAGTCATGGAAACTCAACTCTCTTGTTAGCAGCAGCAGAGATCCCACTGGGGCACGGAGGAACATGCTGATATGGCCTGAAGGACAACCTGAGCTATCGCTACGTTCATGCAGTTTGTTCTTGGCATGGACTTCCACCTTTAAAGTGTATTCTGTAGACGTTAAACGTGTTAATCCAATGAAATCTGAAAAAGAATTAGTCTATGCTACAGCATCTGTGATCTCAGAGATGATGTGAGCACCAGCTCCACTGTGAGCATGACACCCATGCCTTGTCTGCAAGGCTTACTAAAGACTCTGAAAAGCAGCAATAGCTGCTCAGGTAGTTGAACTCCCACCAACTCCACTACCTCCAAAACCCACAGTTATCACAAAATGAGTAAGTTTTCCTTTTAATTTGAAAAGCTGGGATCTGGCAAGCTGTATCCTCCCTGAGCAGCTAGGGTGAGGAGTTTCACCTGCATTAAAAACAATGACTGAAGCACTATTCCCCTCAGCTTGGCATCAAAACAGTCTGCCAGGAGAATGCTGATTAAAGATTAGCAGGGATGGTCTCACAAAGCTGCCTGCAAGACACCTAGCTAATGCCAGGCCAATGGCTGCACCATGCACTGGCAGAGTGCTTCCTGACAGTAAAACAGAGACCAGCCAAGCACCATGCAGTGAGCAATTGACCTAAAGATGCTCTGATGGACAGGCCTTTGGGGAGCTGGACATGGCTGCAAAGACGATTAAGATGAATTAGGGTGACCGGTCCAATTAAGGTGAAGGTGCTCAACCCAACAGCTTCTTCCCCAGGGAAGACAGTGGAATCTTATTTAAGGGAAATTATGAGACTTCCTTACTGATATATAAAATGACTCAGGACAGCAAGAGGACTTACAGGCTCTTCCAGTGAAAGGGAGAGGATCAAAATGGAAGAAAAAAGAAGACGACAAAAAAAGACATGAGAATGACCTAGTATATAATGCAAATTAACAATTTGCATGGCAACTTATGTTTTAAAGGAATACTGCTCGGTTCCCATGCAAGAATTGAGGCTCTGTCAGGTAGGTACAGAGACTAAAGAAAAACAGCTTGGAAAGAAAAGCTGCATCATCAGCCCAGCCTCCTGTGTATTACAGGCCACTAAGTCTGTCTGATTAACATACACAAAAAGCATGAAGACCACAACTAACCCTGAACCCCTACATAAGTCCTTAAGAGCTGTCTTACTGCACTTTCTAAAACATTCGTATCTCACAAAACTGCATACCAACATGAGATTAGCCCTGGCTGGAGTCCCATCATTCTCTTTGTGCAAAGATTGCTTTAATAAGAAATATCTCATGTCACTGGAGTCTAGCTTTATCTAGGTGGAAATAAAAACAAACAAACCAACCAACCATAAAACCTCTAAAATTCTTCAGGATGCGAAGCTCTTTGTAAGTAAGGAATTCTCTAGAAAAAGTAACATGCAACATGAAAGATCATTTTCTAAATCAATGTCTCTGCTAGGTACTAGCATTTATCTCCTCTCTACATTTTAACTAACCAGCTAAAGAGGAAACTTACAGGATAAGAGTTTGCAGCTGTGCAAACACAAGTAAAGCAAGAACTTGAGGCATGCATAAGATTTGTTCAGTGGCTACAAGGCTGGAGTACATCTGAAAGCTCTACCAGCTCACCTCCATCAGTTAGGACTGTACAAAATAACACCCTTGTAAGGATCAGATCAGCAAAAGCCCAGAAGAGTGCTGCTGCATTTCAGGAAGGTGGAACAGCAATCCTGATGGAAAAACTTCCTGCCTCTGGCAGCAAACAGTGCAGTCTCTCCACAGGGCTCTGCCAGTACAACTGCTTGCATGGTGTAGGCAAACCTACAGACGTGCTTAGCCCAAGTCTTCCAGCTAACAGCACTTTGCGGGCAGACAGTGCCAGACCTCTCACATATCTCTTCTCTCATCTGAAGATGAGAAGCCTCGAGGCTTGCCACGTACTGGGAAGTATGTCTCCAGCCTGTAAGGTCCCATGAGAAGAAAGGGAAAGCCACAGCCCCAGAGGCTGCTGAGGAGCATGCCACCAAATAATCCCTCCACACTGATGGCCTCAGCTGGTGCCACAAAGCAGCTGCTGCTACGGGCCTCCCTCCTACTCTGAGACCCAGACAGAACTACTTGAACCTTCTGATCGCAGGAGACTGCGCTTCTGCTGCACAGAACACTGAAATCCAACAGGGGTGTCTGTGTTAAGACAGTATTACTGACACCACAGAGCACTACTGTGAAACACCTTTGTTGCATACAGCCTTTTCTCGCAGGAGGTGGCAGAGCAAGTTGTAGTGTTTTGTCCCACAAATACAGCTAATCTGCAAGAACGGATAAACCAAGAACTGCTCTTCCCGGAGTAACTAGGAGAGCTGGAGCATCTTTGTTAACAAACATCATGATAAACAATGTAAATACAACATAGATATACAGGAACCTCCCGTCTCTGTGCTGGAAGAAATCTGAGACTTCAGTGTTTGAAATGTGGGATGAGAAAAGTGCAGAAGGAGCCCCCACACACCCGAGAGGATCCCTGGACACAGCAGGTTACTTACTCTCCCCAGCTTGTTGGTGAAAAGCCTGTACCAGAGCACCAAATCCTGTGGTCCTGGGCCCCAGCACCCCCTCAGGTGGCTGCAGAAATCAGGCAAGCTGCAAAACAAAGACAAGTCACAAGTCAAGGATGGATTAATGAAAACTACTGAGCTCGCACAGGTGCAGGTTACCAGAAGAAACCCACAATGTTGCCCTCTGCAGCAGTGAGAGCCAGCAAGGCGGCAGGAGCCTGAGAATCAGGCAAGCACAACAAGTGACTGAGTAACCCAAACAGCCACCTTCGGTTTAAATCCTTAAAACCCATCTGCATTCAACAATGCACACACAGGAAAAGTAAAAGCAGAACAGAGGATCCGTATATTACGGTGCAGGGATCTTCCCAAACCAGGCAGGTGTTGCAAGCTGCTGTCAGACTATGACAGTGCAGGCATGTAGGAGACATACTGCAAAGCATGCCTTAAATTCTCTCTCTCTCTGTGCTGCATTACAGACCTGTGGTTTTCCCCATGCGCAAACACTGAATATCACTAAGAAAATTAATTTAGATGATAGAGATAAGCCTCAAGTTAGAAAAAAAAGCAACAAGAAGTCCTCACTAAACAGTACGTTGATAACCTATTTTAGAAAATAAAGTGAAAAAACATCTTTTTTATCATGCTCATGTTCAGTAGACATCAAGTATATAATTTATTTTTCCAAAGTCTGTATACTGTATCACAGTCACTCCCCAACTGTTCTACTTTCTGGTAAATGATTACATTAATGCTCTGGGGTTTAGTACTGAAAAATATATTGGGATTGCTGCCACACAGTGATTGAAGCGACTCAACCAATTCCTTATCCACCCAGTGGTCCATCTGTCAAATCCATGTCTGTCCAATTTAGAGACAAGGATGTTGTGTGAGACAGTGTCAAATTGTATAAGTCCAGGTAGATGATGTCAGTTGCTCTTCCCTTGTCCACCAATGCTGTAACCCCATCATAGAAGGCCACCAAATTTGTGAGGCATGATTTGCCCTTAGTGAAGCCATGTCATCATCACCTTCTAATTTTCCATGTGCCAGAGGTGAGACTGATCAACCTGCAGTTCCCCGGGTCTTTCTTTTTTTCCCCGTTTTAAAAATAGGGGTTATGTTTCCCCTTTTCCAGTCAGTAGGAACTTCACCAGACTGCCATGACTTCTCAAATATGATGGATAGCAACTTAGCAACTTCATCCGTCAGTTCCCTGAAGACCCGTGGATGCAACTCATCAGGTCCCATGGACTTGTGCACCTTTGGATTCCTTAGATGGTCTCAAACCTGATCTTCTCCTACAGTGGGCGGTTCTGCATTCTCCCAGTCCCTGCCTTTGCCTTCTGCAACTTCGGCAGTGTAGCTCGAGCACTGGCCGGTGAAGACTGAGGCAAAAAAAAATCATTGAGTACCTCAGCCTTCTCCATATCCCAGGTAACCACGTCTCCCATATCATTCCGGAGAGGGCCCACATTTTCCCTAGTCTTCCTTTTATCACCAACATATCTACAGAAGCTTTTCTTGTTGCCCTTGACGTCCCTGGCCAGATTTAATCCTATCAGGGCTTTAGCTTTCTTAGCCTGATCCCTGGCTGCTTGGACAATTTCTCTACCCGCCCGTGCTTCCACCCTCTGTAGGCTTGCTTTTTGCATTTGAGTTTGTCCAGGAGCTCCTTGTTCATCCATGCAAGCTTTCTGGTGTCTTTGCCAGACTTCCTCTTTGTTGGGATGCCAATTCCTCTTTGTTGATCTGTCAGTCAAACTGTTCTTGGATTCAAGGTATTTTTCAACTTTATATTTGTTCGTTCATCTGAAGAAAATAAATATACAAGACCAAAGATACAGATCTCATCTGCTCTAGAGCTTAATTTTTTTTCTCTTTGTTAAAGCTAACACCAGGCTAAATCAAGCCAAATTATATTCCATTTTAAAGAGAGATTTATTTTTTCCTGTCCTTGTTCTAACAGAAGTCCAAGAACTATAAATCCTAGAAAGTACTGAGACAAAACAGATCATTTAAGACAGCTAGAAATGTTCTCGTTAAAAATCAGGTTTCCAAATGGCAAATACAAAAATAGACCTTTTTACAAGACAGATGAAAAATAATTTTAAAATCTATGGCTTTTTGAAGAAAGCAAGAAAATATACTCATTTTCATGTCATTAATGAAATAACATTTTTTAAAAAAACTCTTTGGGAGGGCAGGAAGAAAATAGAACAAGGCTCATTCAACTAATATTCTAACCCATTTAGCAGGCACATTTGTGGACTTTTGTATCAGACAATCAGATTTCAGTATTCAAGAGAGAAAAAAGAGGGAGAGAAGGAAAATACATGTTGTGTTAACACCTTCATACCAGTAAAGCCAAGAAACTAACAATTTCCTTCTGTTTGAGATTCACAGGTTTTATATAAACAAAACTTTCTGGGTTAAGTGTTGAGACCCCAAACTTTTCCACAGACTGGGTATACAAGCTAGCTTTTTCCCAAATATTTTTAAGGGGTTTCTTCCCAAGAAACAGAAGCACCCATCTGTGCTGGCACGGCCATTTTTATAATTAACCCTCTTCATCCTATATATGAAACCTAATTTGTTCTAAATCAAGCCTAGCATAATGGCAACAGAAACAGTAGTTAATTCAATTTTTTAAAAAAAAAAAAAAAAAGCAACAGCTCAAAAGCATTTTATGCCTGAAACAAGATAATGTTTTGATCCAAACTAAGACCGGGTCAGCTGCCAGTCCACAGATCAGAGGAAGGCCTGAAATACAAAATACAGGTCTTGAAGGTAAAAATGACCGAGCTTTCCAACAAAACAGCAGATGGGCAATTGCAAAACAAAAGTTTCAATAAGAGACATCTGACCTCAGATCCAAAGGGATATTAACACTGGTGACATAAATCCCTGAAACTGCGCTATCACACACTCAACGTTTTCTATTTCCCAGTTGAGAACCTCTCTCCCAACCCTGAGCGTCCTTCCGTTTCTCAGCGTCCTGCTGAACACATCCACCTCTCCACCCGCAGTTTTACCACGTTACCTGCCATGAAAATTGGCAGACTTGAAAATGACTCGGGAATGAAGAGAGAAATTTTTTTTCTTCCTGTTTATAAATCTTAATATTTCAAAGCAAAGCTCAGCCAGCCAACAGTGCAGCAAGCTCAGTCTCCCAGACCTATGCAAGCTAGAGTAATTTATTCAGGACTTTATTAAAAGCAGTAAATTGGAAGGCAGATAGCACGCAGGCACTGATATTCTTCTTAGAAAATGAATTAGCAAATGTTTAACGCCCACAGATGACAAAGTAGGAACATACTGTTACAGTTAATGAAATAAACAACTGGCTGGTTGAGGTAATACTAGGTGCAAGTTTAAAAAACACTTAATAGTCCCTATTTCTTTCTTTTGCAAAGATGCGGCGACAGCTATGTATACTTAAAGTGTGATTAGATATTCCTGGGTACTTGGATCTCCAGGGGACACAGACCTGCAATCGAGTCCTCAACTAGCCTCAGAAACAAGTGATCTCACAGGTGCCAGCATGCCACCTGATCTTGGGCACACCACAGCATTTCAGTTAGAAATAATAAAACCAAACAGAAAACACCAGCCAGCAAGGAAAAAATTCGGGAGTTATTGCCCCTGTTGAAATGCTAGAACAAAACTATCTCTCAAAACAGAGACAGACATCTACCTGATAGAGACTCCCCATGGATTTGTAATTCTAAACTCAGATCAAAGCTACTTTCTTGAGGTTTAGCAGGAATTTACTGAGCTAAGAATCACTGCAGCTTTTTTACTCCTGCTCCACTGCAGGCTGTGCTTGTGCCTGGTGGCTTCCTGCCAAAAGCTAGGAAGGTTAGCAGGTCTGATTGTTCTCCGTTCCAACCTCCTTGCTCTTAGTAAGGAACTGTGAAGTTTAGGTTAAATATAAGAGAGGCAGGTTTCCAATCACCAAATTTCAACTGGAGTTATTCAGTACCAAGATAAGTTTTATACTTCAGTAACTCTTTTTCCTGAAGCACACACTATATAGATGGTGCATCAGCAAGGTTCTCAGATGTTTCTGTTGACTTAAACTGAGTCAGTCTGATTTAAATCCACTTAATCTAAAAACTGACATCAAAAAATAGAAGTATTCACCAAATCTTCCCCCTTCCCCACTGGGCAAGTGCTTCTCGGATGGCCCCAGCAGAGGGCGGCCAGCCAGGGCTTGGGGGTGGCACATCTCTCCAAGGAAAGCAACAGATAGTCTTCCACTGCTTCACCTCAAAAGCTTGTTCTACCTATTTGCATCAGGGAATACAAATTTTAAGGATTACATCACTCCGGAGCACCCCTCCTGTATCCTTTGTAATAATGGTTATATATCGCTAACAGCCTGCAAACTTGTCTGTGTTGGGCAGGGTAGAAGGCTGTAAAATCACTAACATGCAAGTCAGCAGGGATCCAGTTGCTCTGGGAAAAGTAACTACGGATTTCCCAATTCTTGCGCTTTTACGATGGAAGCACAGTTATGGACTTATGCATGAGGTTGAGGATATTACATATGTACAGTACTCATCATATAGAGATGAGTGAACTGGTATCAGTATGAAACTAGTGACAATTTTCATACTGCAGTTTTCTCTAGACATACATAGACATGCAGACACGCTGCTTTTATGTTATCAGACTGGGGACTCTGCCTTCAAGTGTCTTTAAACAGGAATCACAGGATCCCACCTACCCCCTCCATCAAAATTTCCACCTCTTCCTCCAATTTAAAAATAGAAGAAAAGTAGTCCAGCATAACATCAATAATTAATAAGTACAGCATGGTCATCTATTTTAGGGACAAATTTTTCTCTTTCCCTCTAGAAAGTACATTACCAGTTTCTAAATCCAGTCCATCAGACAGCCCTGAGAACCCAGGCTGCTGGAGTTTGTTTCTGAAAGGAGGAGAAAAGGAAAAGCTGACTTTGGTTCTAAGGTTTCTAGCAGCCTGAGTCTGGAAATAGGGGTTTGGGTATTTTAAACGAACAAACAAAAAACACCACCACCACCACCACAACCCCACACAACAAATTATGGTTTTCTTACCAAAAAAAAAAAAAAGCCCCACCAACAAAACAAAACACACCACCAAAAAAAAAACCCCAAACAAGCCTGCCAGGTGTATTAGCAAGTTGCACTTCAATCTGACAGATGTGAAGGACTCTCATAACATAACAATGGGTAAAAGACTCATTAAAGAGGGGGTGGAGGAAAAGGCTGCTGTCACCGCCTCAAGAATTCCCTGATGTTTTTAGCATCTACCTTTCTTTGTCTGCATCTTACCTTCTTTTACAGCAGTTTTTGCCAAATCCACAGAAGGAAGCATCTTACACATCAGTTCACTTACTGCCCTAGAGGGCCAAAAGGAAAATAGCATCACTTAGATGGTATTTTACCTTCCCAAATTTTTGAAGCACAGTTTTTTGAAGGTCAGGAAGAAGCATTTCCTTCACCATTCATGGCTAAAACACTGAATACACATGGCACTGTTTAATTTATGAATTCTGAGAAGTCCAACAAACCTGAACAGATTTGCTTATCCATTATTTGCAGATTTGGTTATCTATTATTTACAGGAGAGGTCCCGCTCCTCCCCTTCTAGGTTGAAAAGCATATTCTGGACACCTGCCTAGAAAGGGCAGGAGATGGGTTCCTGGGCCAAGAATGAACGTGGGCATGGGTCTTCTGCCTCCCCACAATGCGCACTGACCACAGTGTCACTAGAGACGAGACTGTAAGGAGGGAAACTCTTGATATTTATGAATGATACTTGAGTTTGTCCCCTTCATTTTGGTAATTCTTTTTATTAAAAATGTCTAAAGTGGATATTGGAAGGTGGTTTTTGTTTTTCCTTTTAAAGTTTTGCACAGAGGGGGGCACAGGGTGGGGCAGGAGGGGAAGAGCTAAAAAACTTTCCTTTAATGCCAGTCTGGACCACATCTGTATTTTCATTTTAGCAAATAGTCCCCACCATTGCCCTCAAATCATTTACGCAGACTTTCACGAAGCCAGTGACTGCTCCCAAACACCAGGGTGTTACTTTGATCCTCTGGCTGCATGACTTACTGCCCGCTGAGCTGTGCTGCACAGACTCCAAAGCAGAAGAAAGCAAAGCACTGGGTTGACACTGAAGCAGAATTCATCTTCAGCCTTGGAGAGGCTGACGTCTCCCACTGCACAGTGCTGGCTCCAGCTCACCTGGTCCTGTCAGATTGTGCACTCCAAAAAACACACTTTGATTCATGTTCTGCTTCTATAGTTCCCCATAAAATCATAATATACTACCAGTAAAAACTTTTATGGAAATACCCTACCCTTATAGTCTGAGGGAGTTGGTATTTCCATTTGAGAGAAATTCAGTTTCCTAAGGGTGAACTCACCCGCCAGGGCAAGGAGCTGTTTCAGAAAGACAGATGCTGTTCTGGTGCTAGGTCTCAGCACACATACATCCAACATGCAAAAGCCAATGGAAAAGGAAGAAAGCATGGAAACATCCTGAACACAGCTCCCACATCCTGGGGCAGGCTGTTTGCAGCGTGCCAAGCATCCTCCCAGCAGCACAACTAAGCCTTATATCCCCCTTTTCCATCCCTAAGCCCATCCCTTCTCTCCAGCTTTCGGTGTGACTGCTATCAACTCACAACAAGAACCAGACAAGTAGCTGCTATTACAAAACTATCTTGAGCAAATGTCTGGGCTGAGGCTGTTAGTTTCTGGGTTATTATGCCAAAAGCACAGCATCATCAACACAGTGGTACATATCGCTCAACATCAACTCTTCAAGCACAGTCCAAGTAGCACTGTGGAATTTTTCCCCCAGTGGATGGCAATCAAGCCGTATTTTCTGTTTGCTTATCCCTCCTGACCCAAGCTTTAGAGCTCACAAAAGCCCAACACATGATTTGCTGTTAGACTTCTGCAGCAATACAAGTGTGCTTTGAAAACACTCAAGCAGCTGAGTTAAAGATTTTTTTTTTTAAAAAAAGCAACTTAGGAGTGGAAAAAGAAACGATTCAATATTTTAAAACAAAACAGCCTGGAATTCCTCTGGAAAAAGAAAAATCTTATTCTTAGCACAATGGGGTGCAACTTAGCTAGCTGACCAATTTTCCAAATACATGTTAAGAATAAAACTTGCTTTCACACAGGCATCAAATTTTAAGGAAGGAATTGAAAGCCCAGGAATTCATGCTGATACATGTGACAGAGACCAACCATGAGGGTTAGAAGCAACTAAAGATGCTCATCCACAAGCTGTCTGAGAGAAAAACATCTCCAAATGATTCGACTTCTTAGCAGACATACCATACTTGAGACCAGGTTTTATCTGTCATTTAGAGAAAGACCTGTGGGTGATGAGTATTCAGGTCACACACACCTTTTCTGCAGCAACCCACAGCACAACTATTCATGTGATAAACACCCACGTCACAGCAGAAGCCAGTGGCAATGAATAATGCAGGAGATCCAGTCACTCTACCACACATCATACCCATGGGATATAGAGGCAGCGTTTTAGCTCAAGTCATCCTTCCCCCCTCTAGGGCACAAGCATTAAGTTATTCTCTCCCCACCTCCTGTTCTACACATGCATTAACAGGTCAAACCCAGCAAAACAGGATGAGTCGTTGCAGAAGAAATAGGGACACACACAGAAATGCAATACACCCTCTCACAAGATGATACTAAAATATTACATCATCTGCTCAAGACCTCCACAAACCAGAGACACAGTTTTCCCAACAAGGTAGTCCTTTGTTCACATTTCCCAAGAGATGTACTTTCCCGCCATTAAAACAATTTCACAAAGCATTAGCTAAACCAGGATAAATTAAAATGGAGCCACACTCAGGCTTACCTTGTAACCCTGCCTGAATGAAGGCAAGTTATTAAAAGTGCACTGCAAAACTAAAGTGAAATCTGAACTTGCAAGTCAGCTCCTTTTTTAAAAGAAGGCATTATCATCTGTGCTCTATGTACAAACTCTCCCAGTAACTGACTTCAGTTATTTGTTCCTATTCTGGAATATTATTACCACTGTGTAATTCTCCCCAACCTCTCTTGGTATTCTCCAGTACTTTCCGGCTTATGCTGCACACAACAGGGTGCTCCACCTTCAAGCATCTTTGAGACCCACCATGCCAGGGCTTACGGCGTAATGGGACAAGGCACTCTGCAATGCCAGCTTGGCTTCTCTGGCACTCTCTGTCTTTCAGCATCCTGCTTAGTCAACCACTCTGCCAGCACTGCTGGCCTTCACGCAGCTTTCGCATTAGCCTGGGCATCCACTCATGCTGCAGATTTATTACGCCATTAGAAGAGTGTCTTTGTCTCGCATCTGCGTTGTTTCATACTATTTATTTTATGTTATTTTCATACATACAAGAAAATCTATATGGAAAAATTTGTCCAGCAGGAGACCAAATTGCATTCATGAAAGCTCAGGCAGGCTTTCAAGACTGCACACTTAAAATGAGTGCACTAAAAAAAAAAAAAAGGCAGAATAAAAGGCTCAAGTCTCTCTCCAGTTTTAGTCATAATCAATTTTAATGATGCTGTTAGAAGCCCTCATAATTTTGGTTTCAAAGCCAGCTAAAAGACAATGAAGAACCTTTAACTTAGGCAACGTGCACTAACAGAAATCATACTGATTCTGCGCACCAGGACAACATATTCAAAACTTTTTGCACAATAGCTGCTTAGCTGTAAAAAGGGATCATCTCCTCCACCTTAAAAGCATCTCTCATTCTGGTTCAGGGAATGGGGAAAGGGGGGAATAAAGTTTAAAATACATTACAGCACTTTTTCCTCCCCCACACACTAAAAGATCTTATGCAAGCCTATGAAAGGTTTAGAATACATGATTACATATGTGCTTAATAGAATTAAGGCAGAACCACTGTTAGAAGTAATTATCAGACCTGTCTCATCTCCATCACCTCAAATATAACGACTGTTGGGTTTGTTCTTTGGGTTTTTTTGTTGTTATTTTTTGTCAGCAAGTACTTGGAATATTGCTTGCTCAGAATAGCCGGTGGTTAATAGAAGAAAAAAAAATCCTTATTTAGCATATTCCTTTATTAATCATCTTTGCTGGCTAGCTGACTCACCATCTAGGGTTGATCTCTTAAGGAAGTGGATGAAAAATACGGCAGCTGTGGTCTCACAATTCTTACTGAAAGATATTTAGATCAATTTTATTTTTACTTAAAACCGCAGTTCTGGTGCTATGCAGTATTTTCTCAATTCCCTACCTCTGATAGGGAGATCTATTAATGGTGCATGAACCCAATGAAAAGAATTAAATTAATTTGCTGATCATCTTCAAAAGACAAGCATACATCTTCCTACTGTGTCAAAATCTGCTGTGAGGTTAAAACCTCTCACCTAATGCATATACTTTTAGGGGATTATTTTGTTTGGTTGTTTTGGGGGGGATGTTGGGGGTTTTTTGTTTGTTTTTTTTAAACCAACTTGAGGCCACTGCTAGAAGAGATCCTGCAGTTTTCCCTGAGAAAATGATGATGAACTGTTCTAGCAACAACAGGAAAAAATATGCTTTCCACAGAAAAGAAACTAGGAAGACAGAAGATACAAAATCATCAGCTATAGAAAGAACCACTACCTAAAGAGCAAACTCCAAGGACGATTGTCAGATGACAAGAAATCGGGTACTTAGACACCAGAGATGTTACTCGTGTCAGACACTCGCTTCCTGCTTGGAGCACTGACTTCCCATTGTTCTCAGTACCACCTCTGACTTCAGAACAGCATTGACTACTTCTTTGCCTTAAGTTACACAAAGCTTTCCTTAACTACCCTATGGGCTTCAAAAGTTTATTCCCCTAAATTTAGCCATATTCTATCCTGAAACACAAGCATATTCTTAATTAATTTTAAAAAACCTTTTCTGACAATTTTAGACAAAAAGAACTACATGCTGTAGGACTGCACTCAGCATTTCTATTTTGTAAAAAAAAAAAAAAAGCGTTTCTCAGTAATGGCTTCTGCTCATGTATGATTACACAGCCAAGAAACACAATACGTGCTCACAAGTCTGATGTGGCAATTATTCATAAAATTAAAAAAATCTATTATTTTTATTTAATTTATTAAATAATACAAATGAAGTTGCTCGATTAGGAAGCTTTTTCAAAATACAATCACTTAAAAAGTGTTTTGTTTTTTAACAACAACAAAGCTAGAGATTAATAACTATATTGCTATGCCTCAAATATGCTCATTTTAGGGTTTTTTCCCCCTAGCACATTGAATTTTTTCCAATTCATGCAGAACCATTCACGCCAGTAAGAAACTGAGGGGCATCATACATAACAACAGTGAGACGGATCTCATTTCTAAACGCTGTGCTCCCAAACTGAATTTAACACAGAATAAGACTTTTCTTTTTTCTCCCCCCTCAAATAAAAGGTTGTCCTGGATATGCACTGCAGTGCTTTGTCCTAGTGCTCCCGAATTCCCAACACACCCACTCGTGCTGTATCAAGAATGCCAGCTATGTTTAGCAGTTTGTTTGGAGGTACTGCAGGAATTTAGGGTCAGCAAGTAGCCACAGGCGGTCAGATTTACTCAAAAAAGTTACGTTAATCAATACAGGGAGAAAAAAAAGGAATCTCTTCACTAGAGACAGAGGGGCTTGACAGCCTCTTAAATAAGGACTGATAATGACTAGAAGCACGAGAGCGATGCTGGCTTGGACAGGAAAGTTCTGGAGCTGTCCGAGTATTGATCTTCTCTGGCTAAACTGTGACAAAAGATGCAAAGTATCATGAAATTAAAAAATAAAAAGAAGGTAGTCTACAACAAGAGCCAAAACATGTAATAGGTAGAACAAACTGAGCTGAAGTACTGATGGAGAAGCCTTGAGGAAGCCTCCGTTAAGTCAATGGGAATTTAGCCACTAATTTCACAGAACCTAGATTGAGGCCTGTGTCACAAATGAAAAATAAAATTCAAAACTCTTTTGGAGCTTACAAGTATTTTTCCTCACACATGCCACCTCCAAGAGGTCTCAGAACCTCTTAGAGTATAAGCGCAGAGTTACAGCTGTAGAAACAAAATCACTGACCAGCCATGCCAAGGTTGAATATAGACGGCTGAAGTGCGACCACCATAAAGCTAAAACATTAAAACTCTCTACCAGACCCTTCAAAACCTTAACGGTGCCAGAAGTTGCTAGAGAGCACTATGAGGAGTGAGCACCTACAACCTCAGCTGAGGTCCACAGAAGCCAAGAGGAAGAATTCCCATTGCTTCCAGTTTACCCACCTAGGAAGCTGGCTGTGCTCAGAGCTCCTGGGGGAGAACCAGTGGCTCCAAGACTTCCTGTCAGAGATATAAGTGTGTGTGTGTATATACATATGTGCAAGTATGCAATGTGGATGCACACAGGCACACATTTTAGATGCCTACAAGGCTAGCCAACTCGGAGCCTTCTTTTAAAAGCAACTTATTCCCATAGTCAAAAGCAACAGTGAAATTTAGTATTGCTATTAAGCACAGTATAAACTCAAAATACGCATAAGCAAGGGCTGGAACTGTCTTTAATTTCATGCAAGCAGAACTTAAATAGAATACAGAGTCCTGGACTCAACAGGTTAAACTCCAAGTAGGAACAGGCAGTGTTCACTTCAGCTTAAGGAATAATTTCACATACATTCAGCTGCAGAAAGTCAAAGTTGCTGTTTCACAGCAGAGTGAAATGCTTTGTGTAAATGGTACAGTTTTATATCTACTCTGATTTAAGCCAACTGTCCCTTTCAGCAGCAGTTGGCCTTTGGAGTGACTCAGTTGCCTCATCACAGGGATGCATCTTTGATGGGTTAGTTTTCAAGCTGGGTCCTCAAATTGATCAGCTTGGACAAGGGGCTACAAGGGTGCCAGGGAGGAGACGGCATGTTGCAATAGCTTGAAGAAGATGGACAGACACCCTTTAACAGTTGCTGTCAGAAACAGCTTTTAAAACATTAATTTTGGAGCAGTTCAAAGTGGTGTGAAACCGTGCCCATAATCTTTCACCGTGCCTTTAAACTTCATTGAAAGATGTCACATCTGGCATGTGCGACAGTCCAGGAGCATCGCCAGCACTAATGACTCAGATAACATACGTAACCTCACCAGTGTGCTCGACTGTTATCCTCCCCACTCTGTGTCTTCAGTGTTGTTTAAAAATAGGAGAGGGGAAAAGAGAAAAAGAAAAAAATCTCATTAGGGTCATATCTTCAGCTTACAGAAATCCACTCATGGGTTCATATAAATTTCAGATGGGAGTCTGATCTGATTTTCTAATTTCAACACAGACAAAGAGGTCGTCCTCCTCCTCTGAAGGTCGAGAAGGAGGATGCAGTAGCTGACACAGGGACAGCCCAGCTCAGTCCTTGTCACCTGTGAAAGGAAAGGAATGGTGACCCCAACATCAGTGAAGCAAAAGCCCCCCAAAAGAATCTAGATGTATCTGGCATATGCTGCCCACAGTAACAAGCATTTTTAAAGAGATGCCTTTTGTCAGAAACAGGACAATACCAGAAGCCCAAGGAGCTTCAGCAGATGCAGGAGGCAGAGCACAACAAGCAGCAACAGAGTTTCACTTACAGAAACATCCCAAGAGTCCTTATACACTGCATATCTGGTCAGAGGAATATTTACCTGACAAAGACATGCCAATGCTCCTACAAGTCAAACAGTTTATGCAGTAGACAAAATACTATTAGAGTTTAAAAAAAAAGAAAAAAGATAAAGGTTGAGAAAGCACCAACACTATAGTTCAAAGGCAGCTTGAGTTTAGAAAATGTAATAAAAACCAGGGAAGTGTTCTGCATCCCTTCCTAAGGGAGGCAAACAGCGCCACAGGCAATGGTACTTTCAGTCACAGTAATTTAAGCATGGTCTTAAATCAATGGAGAATGCTTTGGTGTAAGCGAGGAGAAAACCCTGTTCATAGCAGAAATTAGCAGACAAAACCTGTTCCCAGTAAAATCAGTGGAGCTAGGATTCATCACACTGTTTCCATAATTAACACCAGCCTTTTTTTTTTTAATATATATTCCTTTTCAATTACAAATACATTTGGTCAGGTCTTTATCAAATATTTAGAGAAATCAATGCATTAAATAAATAGTTTTTTAAAAACCACCACACACCTTCCATATAATATGCCAAGATAGATATGTGTTTTAAAAACTGATTTGAGACAATGCCTTAAAATTCTCAGTGCATTTGTGCCAGCTGTCATCTGCCCCCAGTCTCCTGGGGTATTTATTACTGATCATCTTTCCAATTAATCCTGTTACTGTTTGTGCTTCTAACAAGCAGCTTGTGAACTCACCTAAAGATAGTCTGCTAAAAGAAATTTAAAAAATATCAAATCTATGCCTAGTTACCAAAAAAATATCCATAATTAGTATAGCAGAGGCATACTGCTGTATGTTTAAACCTTAACACAGTGGATTATTAAAAAAGCCAGTTGCCATTCAGCACGTATTCCTAAGAGACAGGCTTCGCTGCTTATCTTTTTGCAAGATCACCATATCAAACCAGCAGAAAATACATAATACTTTTAAAGTTCACCATACTCAATGAAATACTACTTTAGAAGACAAAGTCCCAATTAGGGATACATATATGCAAAATGTACGCTGCAGAGGATGGTGACTAGCAGCGGATCGTTAGATTACGAAATACATCCTTCTGAGTCGGTCATTGCACAGGCACATGAAGATCTATGTTTAAATTTAACACAATCCTAATGTGGCTGGTAGTAGGCAAAAACAGAGCTTTCAAACCTAATGGTGTGGGCTGAGTTATGGAGAGAGCAAGTTATTTGCCTGTGGCTCTGCATTAGCTGAGAACGGGGTAGTCCACCTCACACCTAACAAAGACTGGACACAGCAGCTTCAAGATTGGCCACACAAACCAAAGAGGCACTTGCAGAGGGCTGACAGACCAAAAAGCAGCAGCAGGTTCTCTTCCCACTTCTGTATAATAAACTGGTGATAAGTGTAGTGGGTTGACCCTGGCTAGAGGCCAGGTGCCCACCAGAGCCGCTCTCTCACTCCCCTCATTCACTAAACAGGGGAGAAAAGGCATAACGAAATGCTTGTAGGTCGAGATAAGGACAGGGAGAGATCACTCACTAATTATTGTCACGAGCAAAACAGACCAAACTTAGAGAGGGAATTCATCTAATTTATTACTAGGCAAAACAGAGTAGAGGAATGAGAAAATAAAATCAACTCTTAAAACACTTCCCCCCACCCCTCCCATCTTTCCAGGCTCAACTTCACTCCCGGCTTCAACCTTCCCCCCCTCAGCGGCACAGGGGGACGGGGAATGGGGGTTATGGTCAGTTCATCTCACGGTGTTTCTGCCGCTTCTTCATCCTCAGGGGGAGGACTCCTCTCATCATTCCCCTGCTCCAGCATGGAGTCCCTCTCACGGGGTGCAGACCTTCAGGAGCAGACTGCTCCAGCGTGGGGTTCCCCACGGGGTCACAAGTCCTGCCAGCAAACCTGCCCTGGCGTGGGCTCCCCTCTCCACGGGTCCACCGGTCCGGCCTGGAACTTGCTCCAGCGTGGGCTTCCCACGGGCCGCAGCCTCCTTCAGGTGCCTCCACCTGCTCCGGCGTGGGGTCCTCCATGGGCTGCAGGTGGAATCGTTACACCCCCTCATCCTTCCTCCATGGGCTGCAGGGGGACAGCCTGCTTCACCACGGCCTTCACCACGGGCTGCAGGGGGATCTCTGCTCCGGCGCCTGGAGCACCTCCTCCCCCTCCTTCTGCACTGACCTTGGTGTCTGCAGAGTTTCTTACATCTTCTCACTCCTCTCTCCAGCTGCAAAAGCTCTCTCTCTCTAAGTGTTTTTCTTCTTCTTAAATATGTTATCACAGAGGCGCTGATTGGCTTGGCCTTGGCCAGCAGCGGGCCCGTCTTAGAGCCAGCTGGCATCGGCTCTATCAGACACAGGGGGAGCTTCTAGCAGCTTCTCACAGAAGCCACCCCTGTAGCCCCCCCACCACCAAAACCCTGCCACGCAAACCCAACACAATAAGGAGGAGAAGAACAGTTAAAAAAACCACAAGCACTTGCCACCTTTTTCACAAGGCGGCTTTCAAAAATCCTGTAAAGCCCAAAAATCCATAACCGGGATAATTCTGTGATTCCTGATAAGCAGGAAAGGAAGTGACTGTGCTTTGTATAAGCCAAGCAAAGATTTCTATTACCATGGCTTAAATAAAACAGACCCCAAGAGAGGAAATAAATGTTACCCAAATCATCTGGCACATTTTCCCTGTCTCAGGTGTAACAGACACCAAGCCTCCCAGACCAGGTACAGTGTTTCCTTGCCAGGGTCACATCCACTTCCCTCTTGGTAAGGAATACTTTTAAGTAATTACAATTGTGCCATGTAGGTTCTGATGGCTTCATCGTAATTGCTTATGCTTCTCAAAAAAAGAGAAGCTATCAGGTAAAAAAAAATGACCCCAAACCATCTCCTCACTTCACTAGTTTTGGGACAGATCAACGCTGACTTTAAAGTGAACAAAAAGATTTCTGAAGGGATACCTTTGAAACAAGATGACAATCCCCTCTTCCTTCAAATTAGCATGCTTTTTTCCAAAGCCAGGTCACTGTGGTGGGTTGACCCTGGCTGGATACCAGGTGCCCACCAAAGCCGCTCTATCACTCTCCTCCTTAACTGGACAGGGGAGAGAAAATATGATGAAAGGCTTGTGGATCAAGATAAGGACAGAGGGAGATCACTGAGGAGTTACTGTCACAGGCAAAACAGACTCGACTTGGAGAAATCTGAATTGATTTCATAGAATCGTTTAGGTTGGAAAAGACCCTTATGAATCATTGAGTCCAACCCTTAACCTAACACTGCCAAGTCCACCACTAAACCATGTCCCTAAGCACCACGTCTACACATCTTTTAAATACCTCCAGGGATGGTGACTCAACCACTTCCCTGGGCAGCCTGTTCCAGTGATTGACAACCCTTTCAGTGAAGAATTTTTTCCTAATATCCAATCTAAACCTCCCCTGGCGCAAGTTGAGGCCATTTCCTCTTGTCCTATCCCTTGTTACTTGGGAGAAGAGACTGACCCCCACCTGGCTACAGCCTCCTTTCAGGTAGTTGTAGAGAGTGAGAAGGTCTCCCCTCAGCCTCCTCTTCTCCAGGCTGAACAACCCCAGTTCCCTCAGCCGCTCCTCATAAGACTTGTGCTCTAGACCCTTCACCAGCTTCACTGCCCTTCTCTGGACACGCTCCAGCACCTCAATGTCTTTCTTATAGTGAGGGGCCCAAAACTGAACACAGCACTCAAGGTGCAGCCTCACCAGAGCCGAGTCCAAGGGGATGATCACCTCCCTACTCCTGCTGGCCATGCTATTTCTGATACAAGTCAGGATGCTGTTGGCCACCTTGGCCACGAGGGCACACTGCTGGCTTACATTCAACTGGCTGTTGACCAACACCCCCAGGTCCTTTTCCGCCAGGCAGCTTTCAGCCACTCTTCCCCCAGCCTGTAGCGTTGCCTGGGGTTGTTGTGACCCAAGTGCAGGACCCAGCAGTGGGCCTTGCTGAACTTCAGTTGACCTTGGCCCATTGATCCAGCCTGTCCAGATCCCTTTGTAGAGCCTTCCTACCATCAAGCAGATCAACACTCCCACAAACTTGGTGTCGTCTGCAAATTGACTGAGGGTGCATTCAATCTCCTTGTCCAGATCATTGAAAGATATTAAACAGAACTGGCCCCAGTACTGAGCCCTGGGGAACACCACTCGTGACCAGCCACCAACTGGGTTTAACTCCATTCACCACAACTCTCTGGGCCTGGCCTTTCAGCCCGTTTTTTTACCCAGAGTGATTTATTATCAATCAAATCAGAGTAAGATAATGAGAAATAAATGAGAAATAAAACCAAATCTTAAGAACACCTTCCTCCCACTCCTTCCTTCTTCCCAGGCTCAACTTCATTCCCAATTTCTCTACCTCCTCCCCACCAGCAGCACAGGGGGACGGAATGGGGCTTGTGGTCAGTTCATCACGTTGTCTCTGCCGCTCCTTCCTCCTCAGGGAGGAATACTGTGTCTTCTCTCCAGCAAAGAGGAAAGGTTAGGTTTTAAATAGTGACTAGAAATTCTTTTGTTTACAATTTTCCATTAAAAAGCACAACTGCTGCTTTGAAATTAATGACAGTTTTCTGATGCACGAAACATGACATAACATGGTATAATTTAACCCAACTTACACAAAGCCTATCTTCTCCTGATGAAGATACAAGGCACCATAAAAGTATAAAATACTGTATTGCCTTTGCATATTTACAACAAATGCAATTCCTTTAAAAATAACCATTGAATAAATTTCTTCCATTTTGTCTATTACATGAGCAAAGCTTTTTCTAAATTTAACTGAAATAACAGCTAGAAACTAAATCTAAAGACATCACATACATACACCTTTTTACTGCAGACCTTCCTCATGACACAGCTTATTCACCCCTATATAGGGCCCTGTTCAGACTAAAGCTGGCAGTCAAGTTTTACGCAAAAAGAAAAAAAGTGATGGTGATTACTGGAGGTAACTGTGTTGGGTTTGTGTGGCAAGGTTTTGGTAGCGGGGGGAGCTACAGGGGTGGCTTCTGTGAGAAGCTGCTAGAAGCTTCCCCTGTGTCTGATAGAGCCAATGCCAGCCGGCTCTAAGACGGGCCCGCCACTGGCCAAGGCCAAGCCAATCAGCGCCTCTGTGATAACATATTTAAGAAGAAGAAAAACAGAGAGAGAGAGCTTTTGCAGCCGGAGAGAGGAGTGAGAAGATGTAAGAAACTCTGCAGACACCAAGGTCAGTGCAGAAGGAGGGGGAGGAGGTGCTCCAGGCGCCGGAGCAGAGATCCCCCTGCAGCCCGTGGTGAAGGCCATGGTGAAGCAGGCTGTCCCCCTGCAGCCCATGGAGGAAGGATGAGGGGGTGTAGCGATTCCACGTACAGCCCATGGAGGACCCCACGCCGGAGCAGGTGGAGGCACCTGAAGGAGGCTGCGGCCCGTGGGAAGCCCATGCTGGAGCAAGTTCCAGGCCGGACCGGTGGACCCGTGGAGAGGGGAGCCCACGCCAGGGCAGGTTTGCTGGCAGGACTTGTGACCCCGTGGGGAACCCCACGCTGGAGCAGTTTGCTCCTGAAGGTCTGCACCCCGTGAGAGGGACTCCATGCTGGAGCAGGGGAATGATGAGAGGAGTCCTCCCCCTGAGGATGAAGAAGCGGCAGAAACACCGTGAGATGAACTGACCATAACCCCCATTCCCTGTCCCCCTGTGCCGCTGAGGGGGGGAAGCCGGGAGTGAAGTTGAGCCTGGAAAGATGGGAGGGGTGGGGGGAAGTGTTTTAAGAGTTGATTTTATTTTCTCATTCCTCTACTCTGTTTTGCCTAGTAATAAATCAGATAATTCCCTCTCTCAGTTCAGTCTGTTTTGCTCGTGACAACAATTAGTGAGTGATCTCTCCCTGTCCTTATCTCGACCTACAAGCATTTCGTTATGCCTTTTCTCCCCTGTTTAGTGAATGAGGGGAGTGAGAGAGCGGCTCTGGTGGGCACCTGGCCCCCAGCCAGGGTCAACCCACCACAGTAACAAAACATAAGAACAGTGATTACAGTTGGAAAAAAGGCAGATACTATAGAGGTTTTAAACAAGTGATTTAATTTCATCTGACAGTGTTAGAAGATCAGATTCTTCTTTTGCACTTAAAACTTGTTTCTCAAGCCTCCATCTCTTCTTCAGAGATGTGGTTTAGCAAGGATAACATTTCCTTTCTTTGCACAGTAAGATAGCACACCTGGAATGCCAATAAACCTCAGACTTCCTTAGGCTGAATCATCCTCTCAAGTACTGTAAAAGGTACTGCAACCATGCAGCTGTGTGAGGTGTATTCCTATTAGTTAGCTACAACTTATCTAGTACTTACAGACACTTGTATTTTTTTTTTAATGTATCAGTTGAACCAGCATCACTTATGAGATTTCTTTAAATATTAAGCTAATGAAAAATCATAGCTGCAGCTAAACACAGAGCAACAGCTCAGAGGATGGAAGATCAAGCATTTATTTTATTAATAGTGAGAGAGGCCTTGTACAAATTGCTTAAGCTCACTGTAGGATGGTTTACAAACCTAAAAACCACGACCACCACTAGTACCCATGGCTTCTTGACAAGTGTGTTAAAACTACCTGGAAGAGATAACCTGTAACATCCTTTACAAGTGTATTAATAGCTCCTTTTGACACTGCTTAGAGACCCTCAATTTAGGTATATCCTGTGCACAAAACACAAGAGTCAGAGATGTTCTCCCCTCCATAATTTCCAAACCAAAGAACCATAGCAAGGAACTGATAAACCAGTAAATGAGATACGGTAAGAGCCATACAAAACCAAAGTCACCTATTGCTCACAAATAAGAATATCTCAACAGTCAGAGGAGACTCAGACTAACCATTCTTACATCAAAGCCCCTGCAAGACAAGATGGATCTTCAGGAATTCAGCCAAACCTGCCCACACGAGGCAGGCAAAATGAGTGAAGAGCCTATTGTCACCTACTGCTGTAATGCAGCTTGCTGCCTGGAATCACGCATCTTCTGATATTCTTAACTCCTAATTTCCAGGAGCAGAGAGGCTTGCAGTAAGCCTGCAAAACATCTCCATAGCCACTGATGAAAGATAATATGCAAGTACATGTTATCATCAGTAAACCTAAGCTATACTGTTATTTTGTGCTCTTACGGTTTCCTTCATTTCAGATTAAGTTAAGGCACTTTATAACAAAAACAAAAAAGCCATATAAAGATTGTTTGCATAATAAATAAAGCAGCAATTTAGGCTAGCTAATAACAAGACAAATCTACTGTATCCATTTAACCTTCCAAGGGGTATGAATAAACAGGTAATAAATACCCACATCTGAGTGAAGCACAAAGCCAACTGTAGTATTAATCTTAACTCATAGAAAACCCACAGGTCTATAACTGGTCCCAACCCAATAGCATTTTTTCTAAAGCAGTCCATTTAATTGCTCTGTTCGGTGGAACACAACTGTGAACAACAATAAACCTGAGACTAAACAATTTACCAGCTATGGGATAATGTGTATATCTGAGTCCATGACAGGAGCATGTAAGGAGCTATGACTTCCCTAACAGAGCCAGTCTTTCATTGAACTACTGCATCGGCTCACTTGTGATCAACACTGCAACCAACAGAAGCAATTTCAAACAGCAAGATGTTTTAATACAGGGTAGTTTTTTCTCACCCATTTTACTAGGCTATGGTTGAGTTGTGAGTAAACATGCAGCAAATTGCTTTAGATCAAGAAATAGTAAAAACAGCTCAGGACTGATCAATTGTTAAGATGTGATGAATCACAAATTTTCCTTACAATTACAGGAGATGATGCTCAGTGTCTTACAGGCTTTAACTAGGTCCTTACAGGACATCATCTACAACAACTAAGTAAGATTATCAAAATACATCTACTTATATAGGCTTTTCCAAAGCATCTAACACTGATGCAAAGTTCCAGGAAAGGATAAATCTTCCATGGTGAAAGGGAGAGACCTGAGCTCATGCACAGCATCTTAGCTCTCCCCAGAGATGCTGCTGCTGCAGCATACCCAACTGTAAGTACTGGCTGTCAGAATAGCTGTCAAACGCAATGACTGATTTAAATCTGATACCAGCTGCAGCAGTCTTCCACAGCACAAAATTTTTATACTGCTGATGTTTAATTACAGAAGTATTAGAAACATTTAGTCTCAAAGTCCATTCACATTTTGCAATGCTTTCTTTTCTTACAGATTACTGCAGTATAGTATGTATCCGATATCTGCAAAACTCAAGGCCAAACTTGGGTCAAAGGTCCTTAAGCTGGCAGTGGCATGGAATGGCTGCAATTTAAAATGAACAAGGAAATTGCACCATGTAAGCAAGACAATAATTAGTGTATATTTACTTTGTCAGAGGAAGACAAACAGGGCAAGTAAAAACAGCTCAGTAACCACTCTGCTGCTGGGGGAGAAGCCGGGTTCTGCACAGGCAAGAGGCAATTTCTCACAGTACTATTTGTTGTGAGCATGCAACAGAGGTCAGCCTCCTCCTCATCACACCTGATAGGAAACCCAAGAGACTAATACCTCTGGCAATTCGCATCTTCAACGCAGGCATAAAATAATCAACAGCCGATCGGGAACACAGATCGGAAGCAGCAGCAATATACGACAAGATACTAAGGATTCAGGAGTAGAAAGCTGTATTTTTACCTACTGTAAAGAGCCGAATGGAGATGAATCCCCATTGCATTGCAATGTCTATGTTCACTTTGGTTCTGGTTTTCAAGAGCCCTGACATATCACCTCTCCTCTATCCCAAGAAACTTGTGATATTTCTGAAAAAATAAAACCCAATAGAACCCAAAATCCGACACTGCTGTGTCCTGTGAAGTGACAACACTATGCAACAGTTTTGCTTCACTGCAATGGGTCCTTCTCCCCTTTCACAAGAAACGCTTTAATTTGGATTTCCAGAGCACTTCTGTTCAGTGGAGTTCCCACTTACCTGGTGCGCTCAGCATGCTCTGACCCTCCCTGCACACACACCCTCAATCCTCTTGTGCCCGCTCTGGCACACATTTAATAGGGCAGGGAGCTTACACAGGGAATTAACCCAGCAGAACACACAGGGGGCAGAGGGAGTAGGATGAACCCAGACAATATATTTAACTCCCAGTGGATATGAAGAAAGCCCCAGAGCTGGCTGAAACAAAGGCGCAGGGCCACATCACGCAACACGTGAAAAAAGGAATAAGGATAGCCCCTTCCAGCAGTAACTCACTGGCTTAGCTGTAATATTAATTTTCATTCTACTCAAAGCCATTTAGCTAGAAGGATGTTCTTTGTTCTGTGAGAACTCTCCCAGAAAACCTCCTGTACCTTTATACATTCATCCTCCCTCTGTTTTAATGACAACTGAAGCAATTCAGGTGAAATTCTTATTTCTGCAGTGTTCAAAACCAAATGGCTAACACACCTACACGCAGTTCTTAAAACCACGGGGCTTCAAAGTTTGGTGATTTCACTTGACACTCCAAGTTATGATCATTAAAAATAAACAAATACAGAAAAAAGCAATATTGTTTCTCTGAAAGCAGCAAAACTCCACACCCCCATTCATCACCATGTTAAAGTATTTTTCTGTACCTTGAAATGGCTTGTGAATTTTGCAGATAGATCTTAGCTAAAATTCCACCATCTACTATTCTTTCAGGCATCTAAAAACACAGCCAATAGTCAACTGACATAATAGTTGCTAGATTTGCTGAGCAGGCTTTTTAGAAAGCAGGACATGGAACAAAATACAGCAAAAATTGCAGAATCATTAAAAAAACCAAAACACTTTGAGTTCAGATCAGTTTCTCATCACAGAAGTTTGATAAAATTGCTACTGAAACAACTATTTTTCTTTTAGCGGGACATCACAAAAACAGACTTGAAATATCATCAAATACCCATTAAATAATAAGTACATCCCCCAGATCCTTTTGACCTCAAAAAGAAATGGTCTCAGCCATGGTGAACGATGCCTTTATTATTCCTCCTTGCTTTCAGAGATACGTTGAGGTATCAATCCTCCACAGGAAGGGATCTGATTTTCCTACAGAGGCACCCCAAACTAGGCAAGTTGGTCATACCAGACCAGAGGGACATGAAGGTGGAGCATCCTCCACAACCATTTCTGCAGCATGCATAGCACAGAGCCAAAGGACAGCAACAGACTAGCATCAACCGCATCAAATAACAACACAGCTACTGAGAAACAAGAGTGGACCTCCCAACATTGTCCTCATGCAACATCATCCTGCTCATTAAATAGGTACCTGCATTTTCTGGACAAATGGTGGATAACGGAAGAGTAACTGATGTCTTGTGGACTTGTGCAAAGCATTTGACACTGTCCCACAAGACATCCTTGTCTCTAAATTGGAGACACATGGATTTGACAGATGGACACTCAGTGGATAAGAAATTGGCTGGATGGTCACACTCAAAGAGTTGTGGTCAATGGCTCAATGTCCAAGTGGAGAACGGTGATGAGTGGTGTTCCTCAGGGGTCAGTATTGGGACCGGCGCTGTTTAACATCTTTGTTGGCGACATGGACAGTGGGTTCGAGTGCACCCTCAGCAAGTTTGCCAACGACACCAAGCTGTGCGGTGTGGTCAACACGCTGGAGGGAAGGGATGCCATGCAGAGGGACCTTGACAGGCTTGAGAGGTGGGCCTGTGTGAACCGCATGAAGTTCAACAAGGCCAAGTACAAGGTCCTGCACCTGGAGCGGGACAATCCCAAGCACAACTACAGGCTGGGTGGAGAATGGATTGAGAGCAGCCCTGAGGAGAAGGACTTGGGGGCACTGGTGGACGAGAAGCTCAACATGAGCTGGTACAGATTCATAACGGTTCTTTAAGCAATGTAGCTGTACTCCTAAGATGCTGTGCTCTTGGAACTTTCTAAGTTTGCTCTGCTAGTCATCTGTAATTAAACCAAATGCAGTCCCCACACCTACATGACACTGGCCCAGAAAGCCAACCATATCCTGGGCTGCATCAAAAGAAGCGTGACCAGCAAGTCAAAGGAGGTGATTCTGCCTGTCTACTCTGCTCTTGTGAGACCCCACCTAGAGTACTGCCTCCAGCTCTGGGGCCTGCAGCATAAGAAGGACATGGAACTGTTGAAGCAAGTCCAGACAAGGGCCACAAAGATGATCAGAGGGATGGAGCACCTCTCCTATGAGGACAGGCTGAGAGAGTTGGGATTGTTCAGCCTGGAGAAGAGAAGGCTCTGGGGAGACCTAATTGCAGCTTACCAGTACCTGAAGGGGCCTACAGGAAAGCTGGTGAGGGACTGTTTATCAGGGAGTGTAGTGACAGGACAAGGGGTAATGGGTTCAAGCTGAAGGAGGGTCGATTTAGATTAGATGTTAGAAATTCTTTACTGTTCGAGTGGTGAGGCACTGGAACAGGTTGCCCAGAGAAGCTGTGGATGCCCCCTCCCCAGAAGTGTTCCAGGCCAGGTTGGATGGGGCTTTGGGAAACCTGGTCTACTGGAGTGTGTCCCTGCCCATGGCAGGGGGGTTGGAACTAGATGAGCTTTAATTAGGTCCCTTCTAACCCAAAACATTCTATGATGATTCTATGATCCATGCAGCAAAACTGACAACATCTGCAAAAGCCTTGGCTCTCCCCAGACAAGAAGTGCCAACCACCTCACCCAGCCAGAGCTGCTGCCTGATTTTCTCCAAACCAGCACCAGGATGTTAAGTAGCTATTGGAGTGCCAACACCTGAAGAAGTACTGTACAGAATTATCCAGTCCAATATCTGAATGTGATGTAGGCGTGGGGACTGAATTAGGTTTAATTGCAGATGACTAGTAGAGCAAACTTAGAAAGTTCTAAGAGCACAGCATCTTAGGAGTACAGCTACCTTAAAGAACTATTGGGAATCCATACCAGCTCAGACTTGGCCACAAAAATCCCCAGTTTGCCCATCCGTCATGTGATGCACATGCTTTTTGGTTTCCCCCAGCTGCATGCTGATGTAAGGGCACAGCTCAGTGACCTGACTCTGGAAACCTGTACATTTCCATTTTCCTTTTTAGATGCAGTTTTTAAATTATCAGGAGGAAAAAAAAATCCTCTACTTTGTAAAAATGCAAAACATTTTTATTCCCATTACCAAGCCAAAAACAACACCAGATGGAAACTCATTTAAAATTCTTATATGCTTAGCTCTCTTTCTGCAAGGAGGTTACTACTACCAGCCAGACAGCCCTAGGAAAAATAAATAAATAAAAAAACAACGGAATATGAAAGTGATTTACATTATATGGATGACTGGAAACAGATGAAAACTGATTAAAACACAGTGACTGCTTTTAGAAAAAAATCTTAATATTTACTTTGAAAACAATGAAAAGTGGTGAAAATACCATCAGGTCCCACCAGGTAAGACACGCATAATACATGTTCCTAAGGACAGTAGGGGAAACCTGCAGCAGCTTTACTCTGCAACGGCTCTCAACTCCTAAAAGGATATTAGGTCACAAACCAACTTGCTGTAAGTCAGGCCATGCCACTTGTAGAGGCCAAAGCCACCCAAAATCCAGCTCGCTGCCGTGCAATGAGTTGAGTGAGAAAGCCAGACCAGGGGAGACTCTGAATGGTTCCCAGAAGAGCAACACATTTCCAGACAAGACACCTTGTTGCTTCCCGAGTTTCTAGCTGCAGCTTTCAGCTGGCTGCTCTGCATGTCACCAGGTCACATTTCCCACTGGAATTACAGGAACAGTTCTGTAAATGACTCACTCATAATCCACAAAATCTTGAGCATTCTGCAGCTCTCATGAAGCATACAAAACAGCTTTTTCTAGGGTTTTTGGGGTTTTTTGTTTGTTTGTTTTTTTACCATTGACAAATTGATGTTAAAAATCAGTAATGGGAGAGTTCTCTGATACTGAGATTACTATGCAAATAGTGCAAATACAGCACTTTTACAGCAATTTTATTCAGAATGTGTGCAGTAGCCCTTACTGATTAGTTACCACAGAAATCTGAACAAAGGCCTGTCTTTTTAAGAAAGTGTGAGCTGTGAAAGTTAAGTGCTATATTTACACTATTTGCAGAGCATTCTTTATTTAGATTTCTATGGTAACCAGTAAGTAAAAGGACCGCAGTTCATATTTTGAATGTTTTAATTCCCCATAGTCCGAAACAGCAGAATCGCTGCAACTCTTTTTTAAGTAGGAAGAAATGATAAACAAGCATATTACTGACTTAAATAGACCTGAATCTTTACTGATTAACTTGAGATGGAGCTCTTCTCGGACACAGCAACAATACATTCACTTAAGTTACCCCGTTTAATGTGACTTAGTAACAACCAGTTCAGTATGCACGACATACCAGACAAAACTTATCCAAATTGCATTTCTGCTGTTATGTCATCTTACATTTCAAAATACAGCTTGTGTAGAGGAAACAGGGACAACTTTTGTTCTCCCTCTGACCCGTAAGGAATTAGGGACTGGATACATTGTGAGAATCAGTACCTGCTGCAGGGGTACAGTATTATTACTGCAGGAGGAAGGCACTGTTCATTATTAAACCTCACCAATTAATTTGAAAAGAGCATCAGTGTACTGTATTATACAGTCACCCTACACCTCCAGAACGACCTATAGCCAGGCTGGTCCCACTGCAAGGTCTACCTGCTGTAAACACTACAGGGCCAGCAAGAGCAGCACCAGCTCCCTCATCCACATTGCCTATGTAGAACATGGATTTTCCCATCAACTCCTCCTACATGCATGCCTCTGGAGTAATTTTGGGATAACAAAACATCCTGGAGAACAATATAATTGCTTTGTTTTGCAAATAAATAATCAGAGCTCAAAGACAGTGGATTTTTTTTTTTAAGGGAGAACTGCAAAAGAGAACAAAAATCTACCTCTCTCATGGATGTACAAAATCTGTCCATTTTAACATCAGAAGTGTATGTAATCTCAGGTACTCACTTCCCTCCTTTTGCTAGTCTTTATTTCTAAAGAGGACACCAGCCCCAGACACCAGTCAGTCTTTAGCCACAAATGTCCCAGACTAATTTCCAAAACTCTCAGAGAAATTACTTCACAGCCAACACCAAATGATTTCTATGTAATATTCCTCCCCCACGTCCCATGTACGGCTACTCTCCTCTCAGCATTTTGGCTGTCAGAGACGGTACCACACACCTACCCTCGGGGAGCTCACGTGCAAGTCTGCAGCAAGCACTTCCCAGCAGGCCAATTTTTGCCCAGTCCATTGAGTTAAGTTTCTGGGAATCGTGATTCCTCCTTAACAAGGACTATTTTTATCAAGGAGAGAGGAAATCCTCCCTCGTCTGCTGCAAGTTTTATCATACATCCACAATTCCCAAGTGAAACTGCAAAAGACCGAGAA
Source organism: Grus americana (assembly GCF_028858705.1). Taxonomy (NCBI): domain Eukaryota; kingdom Metazoa; phylum Chordata; class Aves; order Gruiformes; family Gruidae; genus Grus; species Grus americana. Next base: position 26,310,046 of record NC_072855.1, read on the forward strand.
CTACCACACTCCAGCAAGACTACTGGGGGTTCAGTAGCAAGACAGCCCCAAAATATCTAAAGGAAAGCAACCGCTGAACGCAGCATAGCGAGAGCCCTCCATTGCCATGTTCCCCTTCCCACTGCCCAGAAGCTAGACACAGCAGAAGACAGCCAAGGCAATCGCACTGCACCTACCTAGAGTCACAGCTGAGGACCTCTCGGTTTCAAAAGTCATCTTTTGCTGAACCTAATTACCTCAGGACACAGGGCTCCTACCACAAAAGCTCGATCAGCAGAGGGTCAGCCTGGATTCAGCAACACTTGCGATGGGACAAGCGGGCCTTCATCAGCGGCCCCATGGCACAGGACCTCCATGCCCTCATTGCTGTCTAGAGACTGCAGGGAAGATGGCGGAGGCACTCCACCTTCAACTACCCAAAATATCCTTGAGAAACAAGAGCCAGGAGCAATTTGCAGCTTGAACAAGGAGCAGAGCCAAGTAAAACAGCAGGGAAATGCTGAGGAAGGTATACTTTACTACTAGGGCCCCGTGAATGGGCACCATTTTCCCTGGTTCCTCCAGGGGCACCAGCCACCCGGCTCCCTCCTGCCAAACCCTCTCCCTCAAAACAGTGACGCCTGAGCATGGACAAAGCTATCCTGTTTAAATGCAGCACTTCACGGCAAGAGCATGAAATGGCAACACTAGGCAATAGTCCAAAAAAAATAAAGAAAACAGAAATTCTGTGAAACAGAAAGTACTTGCAAAGCAGCGAGTTTCAGTGGGACATGGAAGCCAGTGAATGAGCACTCAGTTTCACTAAAATGCTTACCTCAGGCTAGTAAAGCATTAACATTACACAGTATAATAAATTTGAAAAATAAGAGCTTGTTAGATACAGCAAAACCAGAATACTTTTTCTACCTGTGGCTTACATTCCTCCCTTGATGTCATAAATCCAATTAATTTCTACATCACCGAAGGAAAACAGAGTACTTCAACTTCCTCCCCCCCAATCTAATGCAACTAACCTGCTTAAACAGGGAGAAATCACAAACAGCCACCATGAGACACATCAGCCAGAGGCATGCTCCTTGCAAACAAAACTGCAGCATGTTCACCTCTGCACCTCCAAACCAAGCCTCCTGGAATGCTCTTCACAGTAAATCTTTCCTTAGAAATTTCTTAGCATGAGCTTTGCTGAAATAACTACACTATCTTCTGAAAAGCGCATTGCAACACACTGAAATATCTCCTTCTGCCCTTGGACATGTTAAGTCACATCTGAAAGAACCACAACAACCCACCATTTAGGTGATATGCTTTACTGCGTTATCATAGACTCATAGAAGTTACTCTGAGGCACCCCCCTGCACTCAAATGACTTCTCTGCTTGGTTACGCTAGCTTAAAAATGCACCTCCCATGCACTCACCACGCTGCATGCTGACTAAGGTTTTGAAGCCATAGCAAACTTCAGTCCACAAGGACTTTTATTATGTTTAGATAAACATCTGTAGGGAGGGATAGTCATTATATCCAGGTAATTCCTTTTTGCACTTACTGAGTGATTCCCAGCCTGTCTCACTGACCTTGGCTACAGAATCCTCAAGAAACATGTCACAATAGGAACATCTATTCATCCCATACTTGATGACTAGACCTGGACTGTCCCTGCTGGAGCTCAGAAAAGGCAGGAGTAGCAGAGAGATGAAGAACTGAGAAAGGCATTCAGAAGCTTTAAAAAAAAAAAAAAAAAAAAGAGATATACCCAAATGCCTAACCATATTTTGATCCAAAACACACGAGCCAGCAGCCACCCCACAGTGAAGAAAGTAGTTCCTTCTAGACAGCTGACATACTACTTCAGCAACAACAGTCCCAAAGACAACAATGAAGACAGGCACTTTGGAGAGCTACTGCACAGCACCTCACACCTTTGTTATTTGTTATAAACACCAAGGCTCTGCTTTTTGAAAGCCCAGACTGACTTCCATCGCGAGAATGACAGGAATCCTCCAGAGCATTAGCACCCTTCCCAGTAACAGATACGGCAAATCACCCTCTTCCTGCACCTACCTAAAACAGCACACTGTCTAGCTATGGTACGCTGTCTGGGCAGGTCCAAAGTCAACACCGTCTTGCTTCAACCAAGTAGGACAGCCTAAACCCAGCAGTAGATGGCCGCTGGGTCTCCCAGAATGACAGCAGCATAAAGGTCATCATCAGTGATGACAACAGCCAGGACAGGATCTCTCTGCTTTGAGCCCATGCTCCAGTCTTCATGAACACAGTTTCCTTTGCTAACTGGAAGACATGCATGTCAGCAAAGTGTTACATACACACACAGGGCAGAACCCCCCCCCCCCCTTCATTTCTTCCATACACTCACAAGTCAACTTTCTGTAGCACAAAATACTGCAGTGTATGCAAGGGCACTTGATTTTGAACACCAAGAGGTGATAAGGGAGAAAAGAGAGGAAAGGGGAAAAAAAAACAAACCAAGCCACATAAATCTATCATAGTTCCTTTCCACATATTACAGCACAGAAACAGATCTCCATAAGAGGAAACACTGCTCACGCGTAACAAAAGAGCTGTCATCCTGGCTACCTTAAGAAGTTCTGCCATGCTGGCAGGTAGCACCGTAATCTTTGGGGGCTGCTACTGAAAGAAACACAGCCAGCTGCAGCTCAAAATGCTCACAACAAGGGAACAAGGAGGTAGGACTTTGGATAGTTCTTTTAGAAATATTTAGAGCAAAAGCTAAGTCCTTCAAAACAACTAATTTCCTTTTTTCTGTTCGCAGCATATTTTAGCTAGCTTTTTTGTTTGTTTTGATTGAACTGATGTTCCTGCTGTTCACCCAAGTAACTCAACAACTTGATACCTAAACTGCTCACTACTCCTTCTAACATGAAGTTAATATGTTACTGATAATCAGTTGCTTAGAGTGCACAGAAACTATACAGACATACCAAAAATCCCTGTGCAGTTCCGATGACTCCACACCATAAAAGGCCCAAAAAGTCCCTGGAAAAATACATCTAGCTTCCAGGTACAATGAAAGGAGAGCACACGTGCACACAGTTCAGCTGACCCAGCTAACAAACAACAGGCTTCTGTAAGTGAAAAAAAAGTAAAACCACATTTAATTAACCACAGAAAACCCAGGCTAGGACTAAAAAAAAAACCAAAACCCAAAACACCAACAAAAAACCCCCAAACAAAAAAAACCCCAAAACCTACACGAACACAGTTATTATAAGGAACACCATAAGAATATTTTGCTACGTTGTTCTTCTTTAAGAGTTTACATTTTGAGGTTGCATATAACCATCCATAGAGTCTCCTGATGAAAGTGGAACCAAACACCAGCAATGGCCCCTCTGTGCTTGGGCTGGCTTTACAACCAACCAACAACAATCAGTTGTAGGCAGTGTGAAGGTACCACAGTTATATATTAGCATGACAGAAGTTTAGATTCTTCTACAATCTGGCCTATCTTTAAAGCATTACTATTCTGCTCCTGTGAACTATTTGTGTCAGCATCCCAGCAGACAGAAACACACATCCATTACTAGGGAAGGACCTGTTGGGAAATGCAGCAACAAGTCCAAGATCAGTCACTCGGTCTGATCCTGTGCAGGAGATGCTTGGCAGCACCCCACAAGTCACATACCTGAGGTGCCAAACCTCTTCAAGGCACAAGGGAGAACAGGGAGCCTTCCTTGCTTCTCAGCGCCAACCTGAACAGTCAGGCACTATTTTCTATTATCAGATAAGAGCTGGCTTTTGGAAAGTTAAGAGAGTCTGACAGGTAATCAAGGAAATCCCCCAGGGAACTGAATGCTTACTTTCTCCAGAAATCATGAAACGCATCCAGTTGCTTCTAATATAAAAGTCTGATTACGCAGCAACCCATACCGCTAACACTGTAGTCCAACACTTGAAGCTTGCCTACAAAGGCATCACCTGCAAAACCGCCAGCTTGCACTGGCTTACACTGCTGTTGAACAACACCTTAAGAGTGTACTGCAGTAGTATGTTTCTTTATATTAAAAACTGCAGAGCATAGAAACGTGTCAAAGATACACTTGGAAAAGTTAGTTGGGTACTTTCTTCTTGACACAGCTTTCAAACAACAGATCACTGACAAAACAGAAGACCTAGAAACACCACAGTGGTATGTTCTCCAAATATTTTGTTCATAGGGTTACCACAAAAAATGCTAAAGGCCTCCCAAAAAACCCCTACTTGGATCTAGCCAGAAACGCATACCACACAAGCACAGTCCTTCCACTAAGAAATCAGTCTTTGGGGTGGTTTTGTTTATGCGCCAATTAGGCTGTTGAAAGCATTCAAAGGTACCCCACCTACAAGAGAGTGCATTCCTCAGGGTGAGCAAAAACAACACAAGTCCTCTTTTTCACTGAAGATCTCTAAAACTGTAACAGAGAACAGATTGTTTCCTAACATCTTTCATGCAAATCTGTTTGTGTTTCTGCAATTCAAACACACTTTTCACAGTATTTAAATTCCTCATCTTAATCCCTTGAATTTGATTAATATATCAGCATTGCTTTCCCCACAGAAACTCAAAGCCAATTTATAAACCAGTAAGGTTTGAAGACCTTGAGTTATAGTGCTATAAAATAACATTATAGCAGAGTCCAAGCGTTGTTGTTTACACATAACTTTATTCACATTGCAGAGAAAAGATGCAAAGGACAGAATGCCCAGACAGATGACTGTGGTCATAAGGATAAATTGTGGGTTTAACCTATAAAGGCTTTTCTTTTAAATATAATCTTGCAAATGTAAAAACAAGAGTAATACAAGTTATATCAACTAAGGCACAGGAGCAAGCTAGAAACATCAGCGATGCCGATTCTGAAGCACAGAGATCCACCCCTGCTGCTGCCCAAGCTCCATCACATTGCTTCGGGCCCTGAGCTGAATCACACAAGACCAGCTCAGATCTCCTCTGCAGCCACAGCACATCTATGTGCGATGCAGATAACCCTCCTATGATTACCAAGTGCAGGGGGACTATTCAATACAAGAAAAATTCCAACAACGCTTGACTGAACAAGACAGAGCAGTCAAGTAGCACGTGCCACCCTGACCTGAAATGTTCTGCTTGGGTAGGTACTGGGTACCAGTTAAGCAATAGAAAGCTGCAAATTCCTCATTCTTATTTCAGTTATCAGCTTTATGAAATAAAACATATCCTTTAGCAAGGTAAAGGATGAATGACCATACAAGCAGCATCACCTGCCCGGCATCGCTGCCCATGAATGGAAACTCCATGTTAGAGTGACTCCACTGAAGTCAGCTGGAATTCAGCAGAGCACAGACAGGTTTTCACCAGCTCAGGTGTCCTAATCTAGTTCTCTATTTACTACATTACACTGCTCTTGAAGTCTTGTATTTAAAACAATACCTGCCTGAGCACTACTTTTAAAAAAACAAAACAAAAAACCCCACAAAACTCTGCTCTGAAACCCTGATCTCAGGAGAAGATACTGGACCAGATGCTGGACAAGAGTAACTGTTCTTGTTCTGACAGGGTCAAATTCAAAATGCTATTTGGAAATGTTATACCACTCTGTAATAACCTCACTCAGGGGGTTACTGCTATGCTTGCTTGTATCCAGATTAAAAAATAGTCAGGAAAACCATTTGCTTGCATTATTGCATTTTTATCTTGCCATGAACACCTCCATCTAAAGTTAGATTGCTTCCAAGTTTTAAACAACAAATAAAAGCTACTTGAGAAATTATACTCATTTACACATCCAATACTGATGACCACTTTATTTTTTTTAACCCGCTCCTTATTCCTTCACTGCTGTTAAAACTTCGGTTTAATTTCTTCCCTTCCCATGCTTTTGCTGCATGCTAGCTACAAATATGCAGAAACATATCCTACCATAAAATTGTAGCCACGTGTTTGGGGAGACTCTAGAAGTTGAGCTACTTCCTTCCAAGAGTACAGCGCAAGCTGGACTTCAGATTTGAAAACTCAGACTAAAGATACTGCAGAGCAAAGGTTCACCTGCAGGACTCCACTTTTTTCCTCATTTAGCATGTACTACTACAACACAAAATTGAAGTGATCCTTTTTTTCCAGATGCCGCCTTCTTCACTACAACCTGGCATTAAATGCCAAACATGATGCAGCAAGTTTTTCAAGCACTATAAAGAAATAACTATGCTATCCTAAATGAACACCACTTGGGCATGTCTGTACCCAAGATGTATTGGGAGGATCACAAATACAAGCCAGGATAAATTCGATGCAACACATCAAGTTTTCAATACTTCCAAAGTAATTGAAATTTCTGAAAACAGACAAAAAAACTACTTAAGAAGAAAGCAGCTACAGTCTTGGACAACAAGAGAAATAATGAGTACCATCAGCACACTATATACAGAAACCAATTAAGAGCTGGAAAATATTTGACCCACTTGTATAGAATTATTGACTAACACTCAATCACCATTTGTTCCTGGCAGCTGGGCTTGCATTAGGAACAGCAAGGCAGCATTCACACACTGCTTGATAAATTTCCCTGAAGTAACATACAAGCCATTACCCGGTCTAATCTTCCAGTTGTTCCTCGAGTCAAGTAGTTTTTTTACAGAGAATTTGTCTTGATTTGGCTGCTTGTTTTTTTTCCTATAAACTCTTTTTTTCCTCTCTCTCTCATGTATGCGCCGAGATCTCAATATGTGGAAGTATAGGCAGGCACAGAGAACCTTTTATATAAAAATAATGAAGCTCTGACCATTGTCATTTGAAAAAAAAGTGATCATGACTAATTTTTAAATTTTTATTTATTACTCTTACAATGCTTGCTTTCACATTCTAGCTAAAATCAGAAGCGGAAATGACAGAAGAAAGGGTGGGGGTTTTAACACCATTAATTTTAAGCCAGAACAGAAGCAGGAAGTACTGGAAGTTTCACAGGAAAGCCGGTCAATTTAGTTTTATTGCCGGAAGCTACCCAAACATTTCTTTTAACATTTGAATACAGAACAGATATGAATCTCTAAAAATTAAGGTTTGTGCGCAGTAAAACCAGAGCAACACATGAACGGGTGCTGTTATTAAACTGAACTATCGTTACATCAAGTTCACCACATATATGTATTCTGCTGTGATGTTTTATTTAATAAAACAATAAAGCCTTGTTTCCTCAGGATAGGGACTACACATTTTGAGTCATAAAAGCCATTGCAGGTCATTAAAAATTAATTCAGAACTATCACCTCACTGCTTATGAAGAGTTTGACTACTACCACACAAAAATACTTGGAAAGCTGTATTTCAAAGCAGATGCTTTTCAGTTCCATACCTAGAGATACTGAAACTGTAACAATCAATTTTGTATGGGGGTGGTGGAAATCTGCTGGAAACCAGAGCTGAGCCTCCTCCTTGTGCAGTTCTGAGCACCCAACAGCATCTGCTGGCTGCCCAGCTCTGTGCCCGCATCTCGCTGCACGTGGGACTCCCTCTCCAAAAGTTTTAACTACTGTAAGATTTTACACAGTGGAATCAAACACACACTTTCATCATTACTTGCTTAGCGTTAATTCCAAACAGTGGCTTTTTAAGTTACTAGCATATGCATGCATATATAAAAGGTGGGCTAAAAAACTGAAAGGAAATAGAGTTCTCATGTCTGAGTCATGAGAGTTGGTGGGTTTCTTGGCATAAAGCAAAATAAGGAGGGGAAAGGAACAAGAAGGGCTGGAAGATGAGGCTGGAACACATCTAAGTTTTTAATGCTTCTAAAGCAACTGACATTTACTGGCCAAAGAAGAAAACACTTCAGATCTTTTCAGCCAAAATATTCCCCCAAACTTCTCTCATCAGCATGCAAAGTACCCTGGCCAACCATGACATGCACACCAGTGTCTGAGAGCCACCTTGATGTTCAGTAGTTCCTGAAGCATTCTGAACAAGGCGTGCTTTGCCTTGCCTACCCAGACAAGGGAGGAGGAAAAGAAGGACTGCCACATGCACCTCCACAGGCACACGGGCTGGCCAAGATCAGCAGGCAATGGGCAGGTGGTGGGATGCACATGTATCAAACCCTGGTTAGGAGACCAACAGCAAGGGTGAGGATAAGGGCTCAGTGTGCCTAACGGCAAAGATGAGCAGGAGCCTGTCTCCCAAATCCTTGTGTTTTAAAGTATTTTATAGTCCAACAAAGGTAGGAACACCAGCAGATAACAATTTCTGATGTAAAGCAGTATCTGACAGGACCATGAGGAGTCTGCAGAGTGAAATAAGTGACATGGGCAAGAAATACAATGTCAATGGAATTCAGTATTAACAAATGCACACCAAATGCAAGCTTTTATGCTAGTTATAAATCTCACATGATTTCTAATTAAACCATTAATTAAAGGCTCTAGAAAGGGACTTGGAACAGCTTAGCAAAAGTCTCTGCTCAAGATACAGCCATGATTTAAAAAAGCAGAAAAACAGAACCACAAATTCCATAGCCTTGCATGAACAGAGTTGAGAATGTATAACATCAGTCTAATAAATGTCTTCTAGAAGACAACAGTGCAGACCCCACTATAGTAACACCAAAAGACACTGCTAAACCAGCCAGGGTTACACCTGTTTCAGAAAGAGGCAACATGTCTGGCTCTGGGAATGGAAAAATCCTTAGAATAGACTGTCATCCTGAACAATCCTAATCTGCTGAAATACGTCCAAATATGATAAGACAGAAAATGATTTGGAAAAGGAAGTCTGGCAGTTTCTGTTTGCATAAACATGAATGTGCGTTTGTATAAATACAAACTAAAATTAAGTCCTGCAGGAAGACATGGAAGTCAAGTATGGCATGTTTTATGTGAGGATCAAGACCAGGCACAGTTGTTCCATTTAGGCAAGGTTTATTACTGAAATTCATTTGTTGACAACCCTGAAGGCGTGGGTCTACCTCTAACCATTACAGACCATGATAAAACAACAGTGGGAGAGATTACCCCATAAAAAAACCAGAGATGCTCCTACTTGTTCTGCTGGAAGCATACGGCACCAACACCTTGTAGAGGAGACATTGGAAAGAGGGAGACAGGGTCTGATCCACCCTGGCAATCCCCATGGTCTCAAACAGCATGCAGTACATCATCTATCTCGCATAGATGAAATGGGTCTCTCACTCCACAGTGGGTCTGGCTCTGGTATCAGGCAAAATGAGCCCTGCAGAGGAGCAGAAGCACTACTGAAACTGGACTGGGCTTTAAACTGAAAGATGGTAGATTTAGAATGGACATAAGGAAGAATTTTTTATGATGAGGGTGGTGAGGCACTCAAACAGGTTGCCCAGAGAAGTTGTGGATGCCCCATCATTAGAAGTGTTCAATGTCTGGTTGGATGGAGCTTTGAGCAACCTGGTCCAGTGAAAGATGTCCCTGCCCACAGCAGGGGCGTTGTTAGACTTGATCTTTAAAGGTCCCTTCCAATCCAGTCCAAACCAAACTATCCTACGATTCCATGATTCTACCTGCCCTATAATCTCATCCCTGCCTTTCCTGGCTATGACCTCACACAAAGCCAGCCTGGTTGGGAAAACAAGGAAGCACCAACCGTGTAGTGCCAAGAGCCAAAAAGATACAAGATCCAGAAAGATGACCATACAGACAACAATAAGGCCCAGCACACTGAAGCCTCTGATCCTCATGCAAGCAGGAATGACAGCCCCACATAACAGTACACAAGGGCTTCTCAGAAAAGCTTAGCTTTTGCAGAGCTGGTTACTGCTCAGGAAGGGAGAGAAGCTCTCCTCTGAATGCTCTCTGATCTCAGACCCACCTCTTATACAGCTCTAGAATATTGACTTTGATGATACTTTCGTGCATTTTCCATCTGGAGATTTGTCAGACCTTTTTGGAAGCCATCTACTCCAGCCACAGAGCTGTTCTCCTCCTCTAACCGCTCCATACATAATAGACACAACAGGACCCTCTACATAAATTGCACAAAGTTTAAATTGTTTCAGAAATTGCTCACTCAGCATCCGGGAACATACACATTCCTTAATGATTTTTCTCAGTACTGCATGTGCTGCTAAAGACTCTTCAACCCCTTCACCTCAGGAAGCATATATTTAGAGTCATGTGTGGGCAAAGATCTATTTTCTCAGAGAACTAATATCCTGCCTTGAAGCTTAGATAAATCAATAGCCCTTAGATTAAAACATCTTGCTGCCCTCAAGACAAGCCCAAAAGAATTCCTTCCCAACTGAAGAAAAATAACACTTTTATGCCTTTTTCTGCCATTTCATAAGCCAGGCAAATGTGATTAATTTCTTTGCATTCAGAGTTAATTAAGTGGTCTTTGGAGACCATCGAGATTTGTCATGCCATCTGCCTTTCTGTGCTAGGAGAGCAACCATTATTGTTGTCCAAGTCATTGCTTTTCCAGGACATCAGCTCCTCCAGTGGGTAACCTCTTCCAGCTCATCCAAATCCCATCTTGTCCACAGGGTCTCCTTAAAAGGAGAAGGCTTTTTAAAAAAAGCATCTTTGGCCTAAAGACACAGGCCCAGGAAAAGTAACACGTTCTAGTCTGCACAGGCCCATTCACTTTCTCTCCCTACTGAAGGCCCAGTCATCACCTCTACCCAAATGGAAGACAAGGACCAGGTTCTCTCACTCTCCTGATATCAGTATCATTAAGTCCTTAAATGTGATGATAGCCACTGCATATTTGGGAAAGAGGTCAATGGTTACCTTCAAATATTCACCAAACTATGTTCAGATAATCTCCAGTGAGGGACGGAATATCAGTAATTACAACAACGCATCAATAATTATTTCAATAAAGATGCTACAGGAGTGCTACACTAATGACAGAGCTGTGTACACACACTGTCTTCAGTGAAGGAGATGCAACTGAAAGTCCTCTGCTGTTTCCCCTAGAAACTCATCAACTCCAGTCATAGAAAGCACATTTCACTGCTTGTTGCTCCCCCCCGGGCTGTCTTAGATTGTACTCTCTAGTAGACCAACTCACTTCAGTTAATGGCTTGCAGAAAAAGATGGCTTGTCCAGATCTAAGAGTTTCACAAGTGTATCGGAGGCAACCACTTAAGACTTACAAAGATCAAAGCAAAATAAAGAAGGGAGCTGTGCACATATAAAGAGACCAGTTCCCCAACAACAGCTATCTATACTCAAACACACGTAGTTGCTTGTCATTTAAGCCTAAGATTAGTGGTCTCCTGACGACAATAGTAACCCTTTCAATTCAATTTCAAATCTTTCAGAACAGCCAAAAGCCTGTCATTTTCGGGATGTCATTCAGGTGTCTGGAGTTTTACACAGCCTGAAACAAAGAACAGGCACTTACAAACAAATAATAGGAAAGCATGATGTACAGTCTGAGCACGAAACCTATGCTTTAGCTGTAACAAAAGGATGTTCCTGCAAGAAGCAGGGCAACGCAAGACCAAGCAGGACACCCATGGGAGAAACACGTACCTGACTTATATGGTAAATTGTACATCACCACATTCAACACTTCACCGTGGACAGCATCCAGGGTGTGTGGGTGTGTGTGCTAAAGGGAAAAAAAAGCACTGAAAATGAGAACATTAGGACTTGCCTGAAATCCCAACCACTGCAAGGACCCAAGATGCTCACAGACCTCAGGCCAAACACGCTCCATGGAAGTGCCTGGTTAGTCCTTTCCAGGAATAGTGTGGAAGTTTACTCACCATTACAATGGGGTTAAAGTCCCCTTTATGCAGCAACTCTGCAGTAGTGGCTCTTGCACAGAAAACAGAGGGAAATGGGACCATTTGCTCCTTCCATGAAGATGTTCAGAGCCTGACCTCTCGGAGGAAAGCCTCAGCCATGAGGCAGGTGTCTTCTGCAGAGGCTAGGAGCCAATGCTCCCCTTCAGTCACGAGCCATGTTGTACAGGCAGGGCTCCATCAGTGAAAGTTAACAGGCAGAGATCACCGTTAGGTGTTTGTATACAAATGTATGCTAACTCAGTAAGTTAAAAACAGATGAATTTTCCCCAAATGTGCCTTCCGGCACACTTTACTCAATGACAGGAAAACTAAAATCTAGAGTAGTCATTTCATTTATTAACCTCTGCAGACTCACTGTAATCATAATTGGGCAGCCTAACTGCTCAGAAGATCATTCCAGTGATCCAACTGCACTGCAATACAAATAAAGATATCTGCATAAAGTGGGCTGCAAAGTACTAAAAATTAAGGCCTAATTAAGTTATACATTTGTGCATCATTGCCCTCTCTATTAGAGTTTGGAAAATTGAAGGCAACATGCTATTATACATCATGTGCTATTATTCACATAAGTGCCTAAATTACAGAGTTTGGGAGATACTAGTTATGGGCTTATTAAAAAGCCATTTAATTCATCATATAATACACAGACTTCTTTTGAGATTGAAACAGGAAACATGAAAGCAGCATCTGAATAGCAAGTCTCAATCAGAAATTATTTCTGCTGCCATAACAACAGTTTTTCCCTCAAGATTTCGGTTTCCCCTCTCACACTGAGCCACAGCAGGGGCTGGAGGAGAGTTACTGAAGTCTGACTCATGCCCTTCACATTTACCTTCTTTAAAAAAAAAAAGCGTGCTGAGTACAAACTGTGAGAGGAGTTCACAACTCCTCAGAAAGCTGTACAAAATTGCTGATATAAACCAAATAAGAACAAAGTTAAAGGACCTGAATAAATCAAGTTTAGTCTGAATGTTTAGACCAGAGGCTCTTGGGGGGCAAGGAGGAGGCAAACATCCACATTGGATAGAGCAGTGATACAGAACTGGTTATTTTTGAAGCAGAGGACATCCTCAGACGTGCAAAAAATGGTTAGACATGGGGATCAGTCTTTGCAGTGGATGCGACTGAAGCCATGGCCCAGCTTGTGCACATACAAAGAAAGATGCTGAGCAGCTGTCAATCATGCGGCCCTTAATGAAGCCTTCCTGATGTTTCACACCCAGCTATCGCTTTTTGTTTTTCTTCCTTATCCTTTTCACCTTGTGCCTAATTGATTACAAGCTTGGCTAGCACTGGAATTTGTTCAGCTTCATGGTACGCTGGCTAGGAGGGGAGCATTGAGGAGGGGTTTCGGCAGCGTCCTGCCAGCCCCATCTCTGGCAGCAGAGTGTACCCAGGGACTGATGCCGGAGCCCAAAGGGCACCCCAGGGCAGCTGACCTCTGGCCCTGCACAAGCAACCACTTTTCAGTAAAACTCTTCCCACCCTATGAACACTGACTCCCAAAACCCAAATTCAGCGGTTTAGCAACTTAGCTGTTAAGAAGCCATTTAATGTCAGAAATAGCTTTCTAAGCGCTCCCTCCCTTCTCCCTCAAAGGATTTCACAAAGTATCAGGGAGACAGAAGAAAACTTCCTCTCAGAATTCAAAGCATTTTTAAATGTAAATATATATTCAAAACAGGCTAAAATATTTAAAAGAATTCCTAAACTGTGGTTTGTTTCATGTGAAGGGATTTATGTGTCTTTACCATAGACACCACAGCTGTTAAGTTAAAACACTGTCCGATATTCCATTTTTCATCTCATCATTATTCCTTCAACAGTAATGCACATTAACCACAGTGTATCTTTTATCTTAACAGTCGATAAGAATTTCTGAAGTACTAATTTATACAACTTCTACTTGAGTTAAGAAGGCTATTACCATCTTCACATCAGAGACAGATAAACTGCAGCTGCCCCAACACTGCATGACACTGAAGTCACATAAGCGACATCTTTCCCAAATTGCTCTTTTAACCATTAAATATGTGTGTCCTCAGTTAGAAATACTAAGCAGAATGGAGTCCTTGACCACAACCAGCTCTTACAGCCAAGGATGCCACATGCTGCTTTTCTAACGGTAAGTTACAGTGTGACTGGCTCCAGTGAGATGCACGTTATCCTCCATGTGACTTCTCCACATACTCTTACCACTTGCTCTCAGTGACATGGACCTGAAGCTCTTGAAAAAGAGCACAAATCTAAAACTACATACTGTATTTAGCCTGAATGGGGTCTTTGAAGGTTTCCAAGTCATACCTCTTTTGGATTCAACAGCTAGCTCTTGGAAGAGCTAACAGCAGCATCCTTCTTGTATCCTTGCAGATGGGATGGCTGTGCCTACACTTAATCCCCAAACCTTCACTTTATAACCTCCCTCAGCTTCTCTGCCTTAGATCTTCAGAAGCAGAGGGAAAAGAAAAAAAGAAAAAAAAAAGACTAGAAAGAAATTGAACAGAAGAAAAAAATTGAAAGGAAATTTTTAGCCTTTTGTTTTGACCTGTCTTACTGTAAGTTCATTTAAAACTAAAAGTGCAGTTTTCAAGGCACAAAAAAACCCCACAGTATAAAAAAAAAAACCCTTTTACATTAAAGAAAAGAAAGAGGTTGGAACAGAATATCTCAATATTTATGCTTTTAAAGAGCTGAACAGGAAATTCAATAGGCAATCCTTAGCCATGAACATTTGGTAGCTTCCATTTAAATGTACTGATGTGTCACAACTTTCAAACTTCTAACTGGACATCTTTCAGGGCATCAAGTAAGTTTAGAAAAGAAGTCATCTCTTTTTACTCAAGAACACCCAGAAACTTACATCTTTAAGTTGAAATGAGGAGTCTTTCTTGAAGAGCCCCAACTCAGCACCATGGAACACTTCTCCAGCACAGTGTAGCCTCTCGCGTTGCAAAGGAGCTGGTGGGCTTTCCCCTCCTCACTGGCTGAAGAGATCCCTGCTGGGAGAAGAGGACGATGAAGCACATAAACACCTTCAATCAGCACCTAGTCAGCTAATTTCTATGCAACTTTTTTCTGGTTTCCATGCTGTGGTAAGGCCAGATTGATGAAAGGTGTTAAAGGCAGCTAAAGGCGCTCTGGAAAAACACGCCAGCAATGGGAGCTGGGAGCCCAACGTGACTGGATGCATTCGCAAATCCTGCCAGGAGCAGAGGGAAATGCTCCCAAGCACATGCTATTCAAAGCCTGTGTCAGCTTAGGCTGCCAGGCTGCTAATTCTTGTTGTTTATAAGTTTTTTAAACAATCTGTTGGCTAGCCTTTCTAGGACAAACAGCCTGGCACTGACGTGGGGTCACTTATGAAGTCTTTTCTTGCCTTAACCATCTATAATAAAAGAAAAACTGAGCTACAAGTAAGTAAATGAGGAGCTGGCCAGACGAATTTCCCTCATGCCAATTCCTGGATGTTGCACAATCCCTACAGACGTAGGGCCCAACGCGAGCTTGCAGCTGGCACTCCTAACACCAGTGCTAACAACCGAGGTGGAGAAATCTTCCCCAGGGGCTATGGAAAGCGATGCCTTAGGGACACCTATGTTCTCAAATCTATGACTCAGTAAGAAAAGACAGATGCTATCTATTTTACTATCAACTGCAAAACATTACTCAAGCCACCACCCTCCACCACTTTTTCCCCCAAAACACATTAGCACAGTTACCAAATATTTAATATATGCAGGAATCCTTACATAAACTAGACAGTAGAGCATGTCTTAAATTCCCCAGCACTGCCAACTGTGGTGGGTTGACCCTGGCTGGCGGCCAGGTGCCCACCAGAGCCGCTCTCTCACTCCCCTCCTTCACTAGACAGGGGACAAAAAGTATAACGAAAAGCTTGTGGGTCGAGATAAGGACAGGGAGAGATCACTCACTAATTGTCATCACGAGCAAAACAGACTGAACTTAGAGAGAAAATTCATCTAATTTATTATCAAGCAAAACAGAGTAGAGGAATGAGAAATAAAATCAAATCTTAAAACACCTCCCCCCACCCCTCCCATCTTCCCGGGCTCAACTTCACTCCCGGCTTCAACCTCCTCCCCCCTCAGCGGCACAGGGGGACGGGGAATGGGGGTTACGGTCAGTTCATCTCACGGTGTTTCTGCTGCTTCTTCATCCTCAGGGGGAGGACTCCTCTCATCGTTCCCCTGCTCCAGCATGGAGTCCCTCTCACGGGGTGCAGACCTTCAGGAGCAAACTGCTCCAGCGTGGGGTCCCCCACGGGGTCACAAGTCCTGGCAGCAAACCTGCTCTGGCGTGGGCTCCTCTCTCCACAGGTCCACCGGTCCGGCCAGGAGCTTGCTCCAGCATGGGCTTCCCATGGGCCACAGCCTCCTTCAGGTGCCTCCACCTGCTCCGGCATGGGGTCCTCCACGGGCTGCAGGTGGAATCTCTACACCCCCTCATCCTTCCTCCATGGGCTGCAGGGGGACAGCCTGCTTCACCATGGCCTTCACCACGGGCTGCAGGGGGATCTCTGCTCCGGCGCCTGGAGCACCTCCTCCCCCTCCTTCTGCACTGACCTTGGTGTCTGCAGAGTTTCTTACATCTTCTCACTCCTCTCTTCAGCTGCAAAAGCTCTAACTGTTTGGGGTTTTTTTTTCCCTTCTTAAATATGTTATCACAGAGGCGCTGATTGGCTTGGCCTTGGCCAGTGGCGGGTCCGTCTTGGAGCCAGCTGGCATTGGCTCTATCAGACACAGGGGGAGCTTCTAGCAGCTTCTCACAGAAGCCACCCCTGTAGCCCCCCCCCCGCTACCAAAACCTTGCCACGCAAACTCAACACACCAACGTAGAGATTTTTTTGTGATTAAGCACAACGTGGTTACATAGGGAACTGAAGGCAGGCACCTTTGCAGCACAAGTCTGCAACACCCATACTCCTTTGTTCTGATGTCTTGCAACACGGTTGCCTTAGCAACATAAATCATCTTATTGGTCATTAAATACTATTTTTCCATATAATGTTAAAACTGTTCCATACTAAAAAATTTTTCTAAATATAATGCTGTCCCCAAACAATGCTGAAAACACTAAAGTTAAGCAGTTTGATATGAACAGAGGGATTAAAAAGAAAATGAAGACAATTTAACAGCAACCTTTAAATATTTGTTTTGCCAAAAAAAAAAAAATCAGAACTCATGAGCTACCTTGAACTTTCCCATCCATTTGAACTTGGAGGAAAAAGTCGTACAGCAGGAAAGGTTTTTATTACTCTTTCTCTATATTTCTGGTCATATGGGGACACAAGCAATGCTACTACAGGTTACCCATGGGGGAGGGAGGTGTTGCATCCTGATCACAGTTAAAAGGTACGTCTGTACAGTAAAACTTCAAATAACACTGCAAGTTTACATTTTCCTTGGCAGGGAGCAAAACACAGAAAGGGAGATGGAGGAGAGATGTTTATGGCCCAGGCAGACCGAAATAGGGCCAAACAGCACATGTGCTCACGCCTCCTCTGCTCTGTGCCACAGCTTCCCTGCCTCTGCCCCCGTTCAATCATGTACAAAACCCACTAGTAAGCTTCCATCGCTGTGCTCCTGCCCTCAACAAAAAGCTATGCACTTACTGAACGCTGCTCTGTATCAAACTCACTGCAGTCAGTCAGTGATCACTAAACACTTTCTGAGTCCAAACACAGCTCCTCTCTTTCACAATATATTTCAGCCTGTTTTCGGGAGGGAAAAGAAAGTCAATAAATCTTTAGCTTTGGGTAATTTTTCCTTGTGTTTTGCAGCTTCTTTATAGCAAGAATTATATTCCTGCTATAAAGACACACTGCTTGTCAAGAGTGAATGTTTTCAACTAAAGAATATCTTGACCTCAGTATTTCACTAGTTTAATTCAGTCTCTAGTTTCCCCTCATCAAACAAGTAGTTTCTCTTGGTTCTTGGATATACATCAATTTTAAAGAAGTACCAGCTGAACCATTAGGACTAAAAGCTCACATCTGAAAAACAATATCCTGAAACTACAAAGGTCACACTGTCTGCCAGGAAAGAGCATCAAAAACGGGCTCCAACTTGGCTGGTCCTTAGGCACTGTCAGCCTAAAGCCAAACCAGTTGGGAGCCAGATACTTTAAGCAAAAGCGAAGCTGTCTCTGGCTTGTGCTCTTCAGGATGCAAACGACCCAATGTCAAGACATTATAGTATTCGGAGAGGGAGAAGGCATAAATTCATATGAACAAAGTGACACGCCTTTCAAACATGATTCAGGCCCCACTTGTAGCAGAGGGAAGTACTTCAGCCCATCTATCCCATTAGCACCACTGAGCCAAAAATCAAAGTTCTGCAGGTGTTAAAGTACTGCTTAAAATACAAAAGCAAAGCCAAAGAATCAGACAGTGCTAAGCAAAATGGACAAAATATTTTTCTGGCAGGTAAAAATGTTTTCCTAGAACATCAAAACCCCTGTTGTAACTCAATAGCAGCATTCCAAGCCATTCAGATCCAAAGGTCTTTGAGGACGTTGGAAACAACATCTTTTACAGAATTAAGCATGCACAATGCCATATTTAAGTCCTGACCAAAAGCAAACCAAAGTTAGCACTCCTCCTCACAGTCAGTCTTAACCCAATTCCAACAGGTTACTTAGAAGTAACATATCATACATCATTAACGAGGGTGGCAAACGCCTTCCTTTAGAGAAGAAAAACATATTTCCTACACTGTACTTTGAGTCTAACACAGGAAAGAGCTTACCACTTGAATAAAAGGTTCATCAATGACTCTATGTATAAATCTCAAATTGCTGCCATGAAGATTTTAAATACAGTAGAGTATTTAGGAAGGTCAACCCTCAGCCTTGCTCTAATATGGTCCCTGTCTACTTTACAGAGCTGCCTTCATTTGCTATGCAGGTCTGCAAAGAACAAGAACAGACACTACTTGGATCGTTGTTCCCCGTCTTTATGAGATGGAGACGGAGTAGAGAGCTAACTTACCTACCACAAACTGAGGAAGGCTGGTAGCAGGAAGCTCCTAACACTGCTCCTAGGACTGCTCACCCTTCCCCAGCACAATATTCAAAGATACAATCAATTATCCATAGTAGGGCTACTGACATTTAAAAAAACTGGGGGGTGGAAATGGTGTTTGGTATTTTTAAGTAAGGCAACTATAAAACCCAAATGAAGCCCCAAACCTGGGGGGCTTCAGGTTACACACAACCTATGAACTACATTCAGATAACAACAGCATTTAATAAATAGAAATGTATTATGCAACATTCTGTATTTAATGTACCATTGTTACAATTACATATGCAGTAAAGTCCTTGCCAAAGCCTTTGCAGCAAGCAGAGAAAAATCAAAACTCTGCTGATGCTTTTTGAATTCACCTCCCGGTAAGATCCAAGATGCCAAATAGGAAGCTGCACCCACAGCCTGAGAGACTGCGTAGCCACAAGCAGTACGAAGCCCAGGAGCTATAGAGCATTTTTGCCCCTTCCCAGGCTGAGTAAGCCAGTCCAGTCATCCTTAGGGCCACTTCCAAAGACAATCAGCAAAGTCTCATTTCAATTAGCCTTTCCAGAGCCATGAGCACAAAGAAGAGTACTGTACGACTTCAGGAAGAAAAAGTGTGATAAAAAAAGGGCAAACTAAGGCAGAGCTGGAAAGGAAAGTGGGAAAGACCAGAGAAAATGAGACACAAGAAATCCTAGAGCATCCCCTTGCAAAATGCTGGGTACTACTTGGGGCAAAGCCAATCCACGTTTTCAGAATGAGGAGCCTTCTTACACCGAGTTGCATTTAAAATTATCTTTCTCACTTCTCATTATCAAAATGATTCATTTCTTCCTAGACAAGACTTCTACAGCATGCTATATAATGGCTCGATACTTCTACACGTCTACATCATCTCATTTAATACGGCAAGATTAACGCGTCTTTTATGCATTCCTAACTTCTAGTTGCCAAAGTTTTTGTGGCAATATCCCATCACTAGTCTTCCCCAGCCTAGAGGTCTCCTGTGCCCTTCTATTATTTCCCCTTTAGCCAGACCCTTAACTGCTTTGTAACTCTAATGACCCGCTCCTCTAGTTTAGAGTTTCCCACTTCATGCCATAATAAATGTTTTGTTAAAGACCAGATAAAATCAGTATGTTTATCCCAACTCACATTTGAAGGTGGGGAGAAAAAAAAAAAAAAAAGAGGGTCATTTACTTTGGCACAGTCGACCTATAGATAAACTTATGCTGCATTTTGTCCCATTTTCCATTCATGGTTTTAATTATTCTTTCCTTTAATATCAGTTTTAAAACTTCACATATCAAAAGACTGACTGTTTCTTCTGTAAACACACAATACTGTGCTTCAAACACACCGGGGCTGTTACCATTTAGGAAAATAAATAACTTTTGCACATGTTCATATTTTTAATAGAACCAAACCTAAGAAGTATGCAAAGAATGGAAACACTTCACTGCTCAGGGTAGAAGTTTAAAATTTGTCTTTTAAAAAAAAAAAAGAGAGAAGAAAAAAAACCCCTGCCAAAAATCACCCAAAACCCCATGAAGTTCTCTTTCACTACAAACAGGGTTGACATGTATGTGGTGAATAAACAACGTGTTTAGTCACCCAAGAAAATAAAAGCTTTTCCTACAGCTTCTGGTTCACTTACTCCAAGCAGCAGCAGTCTCCTGGGAAACAGAAATGCAAAGTTTGTGTTCATCCCTCCATATAGGAAAAACAACCCCAAGAAAACCCCACATTTTTCTTAACAAAATGTACCCTTTAATTTCTCTTTCTTATGCAATACCTAATGCAGAGCAATGACATTTCTGTCTCTGTAACCAACACCAGCACCCTCCAACGCTGGGAATTAGCCAAGCAACTAATTGCAGGGAAGCGCGATGGTGCCACAAGCCTCGGGAGGAGGTGTTAAGCTGCTCCGTGCCAGGGAAGGGACATGTGAGACCTTCCAGCTCAGCTGGCAGCATGCAGCGCTCTTCCTCGGCATCCTACACAGCTGTACATTCGTACAAAGGGGTCACTGACATGAAATTAAGCCATCAAATTTAAGCCAATTTTGATATCTGAGAGCATGAGAATGAATTCAGCGGAGTAAAGCTCCACTGGTTATATATTCCCAGTTTATTTGGAGCAGCAATTGATGCTCTGTATGCTGAAGACTTCCATATACATGTCACTCTTAATAGCAGTCACTCAGAAATTCATAGAAAAAAATCCCAAGTATTATTCTGACTATGCCTGCAGGGATGCCCGAGCAGTGTGTAACATCCATTTCAGACTGTTCAGAAGAACGGCACAGATGTAATTAAAACACCAACATACTATGATCCCAAATCTGATGGCTGGCCACAACCTAATGAAACAGAAGAGCAATTAGGGATTTACACAAAACCAGGATGCAGGCTAAAAGTAAGATTTGTTTCCTCTAGAGGAAAAGGCAGAAGGACCTAAATGTTAACGATTACCAGTGAATACTCAGGCAAACAGATGTCTTCTGATAAAAGCAACCTGGAAGAGTCTGGTATACTAATCATCACTCCTAACTCCTACTTTTCTCCTACAAAAGAAAAAAAAAAAGAATTTACTAGTGGCTCTTGTACTACTCAAAAAATGAAAAAGGTAGTTATTCCTCATTAAATAAACCACTCTTGGTTTTTTGGGGGGGTGGGGGATGGTTGAGGATCAACAACTGCGAACACCCTGTTTCTCACCTTTCTTTTTAAGGCACTTTGGGATGACAATCCTTTTGATGCAGAAAGCACACCAGAGACCCATGGAAGCAAACAAGGTGCATGCTCCCATGCCACAAAGGCCAGGCATCCCAGCTGAAACACATCTAACACAAGTTTCACTGAAATACCTTTTTCTGCACTCACGACGCAGGCCAGCAGTCAATCACCATCTCACAGAAGTAAAATCCAAAGCGTGCCGCTTGCCTGAATGGTGGCAACAACAGGCTTCCTCTGGCAACACGACCGTTACTGATGTGCAACTTGCATCCAAAGTTTTCAGTCCAAAAAATTCATACAGTTAAAGAAATTCACGTCTCACAATTGGTATTTTGGGGGGACATTCCCTGTCGCGCTGCCTGTCCTTTGCACTTCTCGTGCAGAGTTTCCTCAGATGTAAAGCCAGCTTTGGTCTCACCTGAGGGAGGACACCTCCTCACCAGAGAGGACAGCATGACTTCATCCATGAGGCCAACGAGCAGGTCGAACATCACATGCCAGCTACCTCGTGATAGCACGAGGCATCTTAAGAGACAAGGGAGCTGAGGACATCAGGTAGACATCTGGGCAGCTCTGACCTCGGCTGGCCCACTCCTAAACCCATTTCTGCACTTCTCCAGTTTTGCAAGTTGCTTGGTCCCCCATAAGCTTTTATTATTGTAGGTCACACCTCTGAGCAACTTAACGGTAACTGTTACAATACGCTGCGCAAGCGATTAAGCTTTCTTCAGGGACAGCTCGAGGACAGTATAAACTGCATCACAGTAGCAGGACCTAAACACAGCATCTACCTACACAATTTCATTTAGGATGCACAAAAAAAAGAAGTCAAGACAAGACTTGCTGTTCTCCCTTCTCTTCGTCCACAACAGCCTGTGATTCATTTCTGAAGACAAAACTTCTCATTTCTAATATACATGAAATGTTTATGCTTGCCTGACTAGATGTGGAAAGGACAGCATAAAAAGAATAACCGGGAGCAATTATCAAAAGTTAGATTAACGCTGAAAATTCCATGGGACAACAGGAAAAACAGTAGATCGAAAAATTCCTGTTGGCATGCCATTTCTTAACTTTGTATTTAAAGCGTCTAATTAAAAGCTGCCAACCCCATGCTAACATTATAAATGGTTTGCTCTTTCGTTTTAAGAAAAAGGTTGTTTTAAACACAGAAATTGTTAAACTATGAAATAGCAATGAGCATACGAAGGAAATGAGCATGTAAAAGTCTCCTCACACTACTCCTGTTCAGAAGCAAGAAACCAAGTTTCCTGATCTTGATTCTTAAGATGAGCTGCCTTTATACAGTAACAGCTTAATTTCTGAAGCCATCTCTACTGCCTCTTAAGATAACAGCGTTAGAGTTAGATTTCCCAATAGAGTTGTCTTTTAAAAAAAGAAAACAAACAAACAAACAAAAACCCAACCAAAAAACCCCACCCTGCTCCCCCTCAGAGGGGGGAATCAAGCCCACACTGTGATTTCACTACAGTACTTTGCCTCTGTCCGTCTTCAGTAGCCACTCAGTAAAACCAACATGCTCCAGCTGCATTACTCTCACCTTGCAAAACTGAGAGGTTCTCTGCAATTGAAGGTCCTTTAAAGAAACTGTTTTGCTTTAAGCATTTTATTGAGCTTAAGTTATTGTGGTACTTTCTGGTTATGGCTAACAACTATGAAAACATCCATTTCATAGCACCAATAATTTTACTACCATTTTCCATATGGTGTGCAGATACTTTCTACCTCAGATTGTACCAGCCTCCAGAAGACCAAGCGTTCATGTGGGCGCTGTTCTGCTTGGAAGAGAAAGTTCTTTGACCCACAGCTTTTGAGAGAGGCAGAAACACAGCTCATCCATGAGCCCGCTACATTCAACTGACAACCCTTTGGAAAACGCTAGTTTTAATCATCCATTTTTACCAACCAGCTGTAGCCATCTGACAGGCTTTGCATGGGGTCTCTCACAGCCTTTTGAAATTTCCTGTTGTGCTGTGAAAGAATTTGAGTTAACTTACACTTCTGAATTAGAAATAATAAAAGTTACAGACACTACTGGATTAGGAATAGCCACAAAAATGCAAAGGAATATAGCTTGTGTGTGAAACTCCTAGACCCAAACTTCAGTTTCTGTGAAACAAGACACATTTATTCTCAAATTTAGGTACTTTTAGAATCTTTCAGGACAAACCCAGGCCTGTCCTTAAAACAGATCGGAGGAGGAAAGAAAGAAACCTAGAAAACATTTTAAAATGGATTTATATTGTACCTAGTACAGAGTATGCCTCCTCACTGCTCCACAGAGGGGTTCTATTTCAAGGTTAGTGCCTAATTCTGTGCAAGTGATTTAGGCTTATTTTACAGCTGCATTTTGCAGCCCATTTCATCATCTAACTCCTTTGTGTAATTAACATTCCTCTTCAACTATTTATGTACTAGCTCCTGCCTCCACCTGAGCCCTCTGGCAAGTGCCTTTCCTGAGCCAGCCTTTAGAAGCATCAGTATCTTCATTTTGGAATCACAGGGTATGTGCGTCGCTCTCCTTAGAGCATATTCTCTGTCAGTTTTTTAAATCTACACAAATTCAGCCTAATCCTCTACCATGATGGATCCAGAATCTCAACACCTCCTTTTGAGCTCACCTTCTGTGAGGAGGCTTCACATCCTGCCATAACAGCACATTGCATTTACGCACGCCAAAAACATTTGCTTGCAATCTCAGTTCAAAGAGCAACCCCGAAATGGGGAAAGCCCAGTTCCCCGCCTGAATGCTGGCTGCTTGAGGAAGTTCTCAAGCATTTGCATTCAGCAGCAGGGAAAACTCGGGACGTGCTAATACCATGTGCCAAGCAAGAAGGCCCTACGAGAGCCCAATGCCACTGTGTAACCAGTATCGCCCCCATTACTTTGGGAGAACTAATGATAGTAGTACAAACATCAGCATCCCGTGAATTTTCCATCCCTGTACAGCAGCAAAAGCAGCATAGGCAGCAGGAGCCAAAGCTCAACACTAGTTAGGTTTGAAGTTGGATCAGTCACTCGGCGTCTCCCAAATCAGCTCCGCTTTCCACTCCCGGTTTTACCACCGGTGTGTTGTGTGGGTTAGCAGTCTTATTTTAAACTTTGGCATGAGTGTAATCCACAGATTTAAAACATCCTCAGGACTTACAGAGATGAACCTGAACAGTTTTCTGGGAGTAATAGGATTTATTGGGCCAAAAATTAAGGGGTTACAAACTCAAATTTCTCATTTATAGCAGAAGCTCATATTTCTTAATGTAAGTCCTAGTGCAAGCTGGAATACTCTCAACCAGATTGAGTGTTATTTTTTCCAGCTCTATATTTACACTTCAAGGATTACGCAGAAGCACAGAGCAGAAGCAGAGAAGCCAGCCAAATGCCTTGACGGGAACCTTTTGGGGAAGGTTCAGAGAACTTTGGGTTATCTGTCTTCAAACAGGTTTTCAAAGTGGTATAGATCTAGACATCCATGAGAACTCAAGCATCCAAGCTTTAAATTTAGAAAAATAATCGGTTTACCTCGCACATGCACAAAAACTTGGATAAGCATTGTAAGGAAGGCAGGTTTCTCTTCTATTGTGGAAGGAGGCGCAGCCGAAGAATTTTGGCCTCGCCCATGTAAAATTAGCTATTTATTTTGGATAAATCCCACAAAATGTTTTCCACTCAGCTAGCACTCCTACCTGCTGGTTTAGCAGCAGTGAACCGAAGTGCTGTGCTGCAGGATGGCAAGCGGCCAGCCACTGATTCCTGTGCCTCTTCAGAGGCTGGGAGGGTAGGTCTGCTCATTAAAGCCTCCGGGTTACTGCAAGGCAAGGACAGAGGCAGCTCTCGGCTGCCGCATCTCTGGGGCTCCTGGTGTCACCAGAGCCACTGCTACCAGGAAAACGCTTTCATACAATTCTTACCAGCAAGGTCTGTCGCAAATTTAGGGATGCGCCTTGGTATACCCTGCCTGTCAGCTGTTCCCATCACTGCAACATGTGCACACACATCAAATAGAAAAAAGAGCATCACCTCCTGACTTGCTGGCTGGACTGGGGAAGCTCTGAGGGATCCCTCTTTTTCTGCCCAAAAATACATAAGTAAAACCACTTCACACAATTGCATTTGTTGCTACACACTGGCTGGCCAAAACCAGAGTGCGGAGACTGTATTTCAGAACCAGCATGCAGTAGTGCTGGCTGATTTTTAGCCCAAAGCAGGCTAGGAAACAACTGAAACAAGACTCCTGCCTCAGGTACAAGCCTTTAATGATGCTCTGAGGGTCCCATCACTCCAGGACTTCCTCAGCATCAAGCCTCACCAACATCCCTGGGAGCCTCCCAATCATCCCTCTTGATCCCCCTTCCCCGCAGATATCCCTCACTGAGAATACCTGAATTTTCTGTGGTCTTCCATTAGAGTTACACTTCAGTGCAAGGGCATCACGATATTAACATCAACATATTAGGCTGCAAAGATGCATTTCCCAGGGACCACTTATGCAGTTTCCCTGACAAACGGCACCATCTCTATCACATTAGGACATATCTATATCGGTTTTCAAAAAAGACTTACTGGTCCCTAAATACCCATATGCCTCTACCAGACAGCTTCCTATATTTTGGCATATATAGGACCATTATGTTTACCCAAGTTTAAATCCATACTTGCAAAGGGAAACATACAGGATATCTTACTGAAAAAGTTTAGACATGACAAGGATTGGCAAAAAATGCAGTTAGATAAGTGCTGATGTAACAGCATGCAAAGATTATAAAAATAAGGTTAAAACACATCTATGTAGTTAAACATGGTTTGCTAGCAGTGCTCGCACGTGCTTAAATAACAGCATGTTTAAAGCCAACATTGCTTTGTCACCAAGTTATTTCAATATCCTTGGGTAGTCATCTTACCAGCCTACACACTTATCTAACAATAAGTTCAATATCAAACATTTCTGAGAAGCAAATATCAAATAATTAAGAAAATTTTTCTTTTTTAATGCTTCTCTTTTCAAATACACAGCTATTGTCAAACATTTTTCTTATATTTGATAACTTTTTAAGCTAACAAACCTCAAACTCCCCCCCCCCCAAAAAAATCTTATTTGCCTGAATATATGCAGCTTTTCATATACAGATGTGTTAGTTAAACCATTCCCTTTACTGATGGTTCTCATGTTGTTTTCCTGAAGCATGGAGGCAAAAAAATAGGGAGAGGGGGAAGAATAGAAAATAAAGGCAAGCAGTCTCCCACAGGACTCTAAAAATATGAGTTATTTCCCAAGCAGGCAATTCTCACTATTTTTCAGATTCAAGTGAAATTATCTTTATAACCTTTCCCTTTCTCTTTACCTATCAGTATATATTCCATTTCTGTTGTATAGTTAAGCTTTCACATCTATACTTTTGGGAAAAAATAATATCAGAGTAAAACTTAATTTCTTAAAGGGCAAAGTTTTTTTAACATTTCTTCTTAAAAATCTCACACCATAATAATTTAACAGTGAGTAACAGAGAGCACGACGCCTGGATTAAGAGAAAATCTGGATGGGGTCTTGGCATTTTACACAAGCACACACCCACTGCACACTGCTATCTTGTGAAATTGATATATCATCAAGACAGGGTTTTAATCTATCAACATTTTTAATAGGCTTCAAAGCCTACAGTTAGCTGGTCCAGCCGCAGCGATGGGAAGGAGCAGACTGGTGATGCTGGATCTGCCTCACCTTCCCCTGCCCTCTGCAGCCGGCGGGCTTGTGCCTGGGCAGCGCAGCTTCCCACCCTGCTTCCTCCGCACCCAGGGCGAAGGCTCCTCTCCCAGACAGCGGCGCTCTCCTTCAGCAATAAGGCTGAAGCAATATGGGACTCTTACGGGCGGTGAACACCAGCATACACAGGTCTCTGTGGTATGGCAGAGGAGAGGGCAGAGCTGCAGCAAGAAGAGGAAGGAGATGAAGGCAGAATAAGGGCTAGTGCTATGGTACAGTCACTCTACTAGCACTACTAACTCTCTCCTAATACTTTTACCCTTCTGCCTCTTTCTGCTGACCAGCGTCACTACCATGATTTAGACAGCACACATCCAGCACCAGTCATTTCATAGGCAACAGAAGTTTCCCAATGACAAAACTGCTGGGACACTCCTGGCATGCCACTCCACCTGGGTGTCTGGCCCAGTGAGACCGCACGCTCCCAAAGAGCACCATTTTACACCCAGATGGGTATCAGGGTAACGATCACATGGAGATCCTGCCTCTCCTGCTCACGTACAAGGCACACAGGATGCTAACGAGACATGGTCATCATGGAGTGCTGGAGGTTTCCTTAACACCACATGTATCAAACACCCAGGTCTCCCTACTGTATTTACTTCCAAGATTAATCTTTCCATAAGTTCATAGATTCTGCCCTATACATAGATATCTTCAACTCATTTAAACAACTTAATTAAACTATCTTTCCATTATGCTGCATTTAAATCCCAATTTAATCTGGCAAGCGCTGAATTCTCCACGTGAGAGCAACCCTCCTCTTTATTTCTCTTCCTTGCAATTCCCTTTCATCTTTCATGCTGGTTCTGTGCACAGCTTCCTCCATAGCTACACAATTCAATACCTTGCTAAGAAACATCCCTTCCTAACAATAATCCTCTTTGCAAATAGAATTAACAAGGCAAATGTAAACGTGGGAGCAATGAATTAGTTGTCATATTTACCCAAACTGCTTCCAGTTCCTTATAATGAAATTCTGGATTAAATACATAGGATGGCTTAATGTCAAGCTCCTCATTCGCTGAATCAGGCAGCTGGCCAGTAAGCACCCTGCAGCATCTCCCTCCAACCCATCTGAGAAATTACACTTGCAAGGTTTCCGAAAAAGGCTTAACTAATTTGTGCCAATATTAGTCACACCAAATTATTGTCATTTAATAACTGTCTGGAGGGCTTTCTACCCCGAGAATGCTGCAAAGGAATGACATGTTTCTACAACAGACAACAACAAAATATGTAAAGTTTATGGTAGTTTTTTTCTGTTCAAACAAGTTAATTCATAAAGGTAGGGAACATTTAGTGCCTGCCAGCTTCCTTCCCTTTGGAATCTGTCCTTTACACACAATAATTACACCAGGAAACCTCCCTTCATAACCAGCTGCTAGATATAAGAAAAAAATCAGTTGTGACTAAGAGTCCTGAGTGAAACACATTTTAGCACCAATATCAAATCCAAGGGGTATTTTTAAACACATATTTTACACTTGAAATCTGCAGAAGTAGTTTAGAAGTGTTCCTTTTGGTGCCTTTGAAAATTAAACCGCACTTGCATGAGAGGAAAAAAAAACCACCATAACAACCAACCTTCAACAAAAGAACTAAACACACTACAAAACTGCTTAAAGGCGTATCACAGCAAGCATGTCTAGTGATTCCAGAAGGGTTTTCCCAAGGGCAGGCAGAGCTGATGCTTGTCTGATGGGATATAGTACCTGGGGTGCAATATAATCCAGCATGGAAGACAAAGGAAAGAGAGAGATTTCTGTTAGATTTCTGGGGGGGGGCGGGGGGGGGAAGACAAATAATAAGAACTAGGTGGGTAAATCGGTGGGTTACAACTCTATTTTGGCATAGCTGCAGGAGGACACCACTGAGATTTTAGTAGTGATTTTTAAATTGTGTAGTCCAAAAGATTAAACTGTCAAAGATAAATCCGCCAGGAATTTGCCTGAAGTACTTTACAGCAGCAGCACTATTCATAAGGTAAAACAAACCAGAATTACAGATACTGGCTATCCGGTATTGAGATCAGAAGTAAAAATTTACATACTTTATTTTGTAGCAAACTTTCCTCTGACAGATATTATTACTCTTAATGCACTACTACTCAAGTTAGTAGTATACATTCATGAATATCCTCAAGTAAACTGCATCTGACTTCATTCATCTGAGATCGGTGTTCAGTATCAAATGCAGCGCAGACTACTGATAAAGGCAAAAATCTGCATCTAGTTAATCATCCTAATTGTTATGCAGACCACTTTAAAAAGGCACTAATCAGTGTTATACACAGATGCAAAGTTTGTTCAGCAGTAAAAATCATCATCTAAACGCTTACCCAAACAAATATCACATTTTCAGGGGAGACAGAAGCTCAGCACATTTTAGTTAAAAAAAGAAAATGGATTTGACGGTAGGAGACAGAACTTAAGAGGTTCACCTTAGGTCTTAAGCTAAATCGAATTTGATCTTTTTAAAGCATAAATTAACTGCCACACAAGGTCTACTCATCTTCCTGCTGTCTTTGTCAGGGCAGACTCCTACGTTCATTTCCAGACGCCTAGCTGCAGGGTCTGCCCTTAGACCCTTGGCAATAGGTTTATGCAACCAGGACCTCTCAGACAAGGCACAGCTAAACCAGCATCTGTTAGCAATCCCAGGGCACTCTCTGCAATGCTTCGGCCAAATTCTTCTGCAGAGCTCTGCAACCTGCTGCTTGAAACATCCTTTGCAGAAGGTGAATGGAAAGTGAAAAAGATAACAATCTCAGTAGGGATCCAGGGAAGTACAGACTTGCAAAGCCTAACACCTCTACTGGGCTAATAATTAACTCAACTGATGCTAACGATAAAAGGCGAGAATTTGGTCACCTGGATAAATAGTCTGCTGGAGAAAAGTCAGTATAGTTGGCACGGAGAGAAACCATGCCTAATAAATACGAGTTCTTCAAAGGTGCCAAACATGAACAAAGTACACCCATTCATTCCAACCTATCTGAATTTCCAAAAGGACTTCAACCAAGTCCCTTACCAAAAACTAAGGGCTTTCTTAAGGAAAGTAGGAAGACAGAGTAAGAGGAAGGGTCATATGTGGAGAGACAAATGGTTGAAAAATAGAAACAGGGTAAGGATAAGAATAAATAGTCTCTTCCTGGAGCAATCAGAAGTCACCAATGAAGTGTGGCAGCGACCTGTGGTCAGATTTGGCTGTTTGACACATTCATGTGAGACAAGGAAAGGGGAATGAGCAGCAAGTTGGGGAAGTTTGCTGATGACAAAAAAAATGTATTCTGGTAGCAAGGTCAGGATGTGAGGAATTCCAGACAATCCTGGGAGACTGAGTCAGTAATGCTGCAGAGGAAGCTAATGCAAATAAACACAAGAAATGTAAGAAGATGCACATGGGAAAGGCACAACCATGGCTATACGTAACTGAGGGATTACAAACTGACCATACTCCTGAGCAACATCGTGACACTACAGTTTCACAGAATCATGAAATTAACTCCCTAGCAGTCCAAAAAGCAAATCAAACATTACAAATTATTAAGAAAGAAAAAAGAGGGGAAAAAAGAAAAAACCCACCAACATGGTTATGCCACTGTATAGCCCCAAAGCTCACCTACATGTTGAAAACTCTATACAGCCCTGATCCTTTCATCCTAAAAGCACATGTAGAACTGAGGTAGACTCCTGGCAAGGGATGCTCACGGTCAGGAACGGCTTCTATACAAAGAACATCTGAGTAGGCAACTCTTCAGGCAGGTCAAAAGCCAACCTGATGAAGACAACAGAGGCCTACAGAATCATGAGTGGCATAATGCAGGATCACTAACCATCTGCCACACAAGAGCTAAGAGCCACCAAATGAAGGAAGTCAGCTGAGAACAAGCAGAAGGAGGGAATTCTTTACACAGCCAGCAGCAGACCCACAGAGAAGGGGCAATCCTAGCCAAAGGCCATGGAGGCTGCAATGAGGTCCCAGGGGGCTACAGACAGACCAGACAAGCATTTGGAGCCAAAAGCCATCAAATGTTTTGAAACAGGGAAAGGTCACACCCAGCTCTGGCACCCCCAAGCTGAGAACAGCCAGAGGCTCAGAGAACATCTATAGAGGAGGTTTTGAATAAGGTCATCCTGTTCTTATCCTGCCCTGTTCCTTGGGCATCTGCTTACGGGAGGGGGGGGGGGGGGGGGGGGGGGGGGGTTGCAGAAGACAACACATCAAAAAGGGAGCAGGCTGAAGGTGAAGGGTTAAAAAAA
Source organism: Grus americana (assembly GCF_028858705.1). NCBI lineage: Eukaryota > Metazoa > Chordata > Aves > Gruiformes > Gruidae > Grus > Grus americana. The sequence continues at coordinate 26,341,634 of NC_072855.1, forward strand.
AAACCAGGAAACTAAAGCAGGACACCACACAGAGCATCCCAACAGCATCTTCCGCTCCTTAAAGCTCTGGGGACAGCAGCCATTAGTCCTCTGCCCAGACCCATAATGAGACAAGGAAAGAGAAACAGCCAGAGGTGCTGGGATCCCGCCCATCAAGTCTGGAGCCCATCAGCCCATGGAGCTGTGGCCAGCTCAGACAGGGGTGGGGGGAGACTGGCAAGAAGATCCCATTCTTTCATAGGGTGGCAGATAGGAAAGCTATAAATCTAAAACACCCATAAGCTCAGGAAGAGGCTTTGGAGGAGCCAGAAGAGGAACCACAGCCTCACGCATTAGATGTACATGTCCCAAGGTCTCCTTTTCCCTGCAAAAGGGATGTGAGTCAGAGTCAATGAAGCACATCATAAATGCACCCATTTTCACCTCCCCTCAATTTTCTCACATTTGATTTCAGCAGGTGATAGATTAGCCTAAAGTACAAGTCAGCCTGCAAGAGCTCGTCATCCCTCCTGATGGCGAGAGACCAATTCCTGTCACAGGGAAAGGAAACAATGCAGAAGTACTTAGAGGCATCTTCGAGGTGCTGCTTGGAGGTGAAACCAGCCAGCACGCGGCTTGTTCAAGTTCTGTGCGGCATACTGGGCTAGAGAGATAAACCCTTGGTTTGGTCCATCACTGCTGCTCTTTCATTTCTATACTTATTACATCTTCTGGAAGTGGTAGAGTACTGCTGACAGTCGTAGGACCCACTGAGCTCCAGAGATGGAGACCAGATGATCTCCAGAGGTCCCTTCCAACCGCTACCATTCTGTGATTCTGTATATAGCATCCACAGCTGGTTGCATTGTGTGTTGCACACACAATATTTTTAGAACTGACTACAAAATTCCATACAAGTTCAACTACTGCAACCACCATGCTAGGTGACTCTCAGCTGTTCTGCTTAACAGCAAATGAGACAAACCCCATGCACAACTAGCTCAACTAGACTTGTTTTCAAAGTTACTTTAAACTTTATATATTCCAGTCCTCCAGTCACAGCATAGCTTGGAGCACTGGTCTCATTTCACACCATCTGGGTCTGCTGTACAGCCTACCCCTACCACCCCCCAACTCCTTTTTTTGAGAGGATTTATGAATTGCTTCAGTAGAAAAAAAAAAAAGGGGGGGTTCTGCAGTTCATTTTTTAACCTGAAGGATAATAAGCTCAAAAGGCTCACATACACATACTAATATATAGTCTCCTTTTGCACAGTTTTGACTTAAAGAAAAAGGAATTTCCACACAATTAGATGCAGCTGTAAGCCAACACTTAGTATTTTGGAGGGGAAAAACAGCCTAACTTGCAGAACATTTCAGAAAGCGGCCACTAAGCACATCACAACCCTTTCCAAGTAGCAATACAAATTGTAAAGCAAGCTTTTTATTTTTATGCCAGTTTTGAATGTCAGATTTTAAAAATAAGAAACACTAGCACAGAAAATCTATATTCAGTTAACTCAGATGTACGGAAAAGCTCTTCCTGAGTCACCAAGCCTTATCTCCCACTGCCATAGCCAAGCACACAATATAAACTTCCTCAGTATATCCTCAAGAGCCAGTTAGGGGGCTTGCTCCCAGTTCTTCCATTTGAAGGTTGTTCTAGAACCTCACTCCACTTAGAGAAGAAACTGTCTAAATTCCAGCTTAAGTTTATTCATGCAAGTTTATATCCATTTGTTCTCGTGTCAACATTGTTCTTTAGCTTAAATAGCTCCTCTCCCTTTCCAGTGTTTATATCCCTGCTGTATTTGCAGATTGCAATCATATCCCCTCTCCGGCCTCATTTGCTAGGCTAAACAAGCCAGGCTTTCCTCATCTCCGCCGGAAAAATTGGTATTTCTGGCACTGCTCAGGAGTTCACACCCATCCCACAACCCCTCCTGCCAGTGTCCTGGCCTAACATGCTCCACCATCGCCTTTATTTTCTCCACAACAGCAGGACAGCAGCAGCTTGGTCGGCAACAAGCTAACGCACCCAGCACATCTCCTGCTCTGCTGTTCCCAGCAGCAGAGCTCCTTGCTCGCAGCAGGGAACAAAGGCAAGACCCCATCGTCTCCTACCAAGGGACGTACATATGGTATGGCTTGTTTTCAGTGTGAATGATTTGTTCAAGTGTGACTGCACAACCTAGGTCAGAGCTTCCAAAGTGCATAGATCTGCCATCTGACAGACTACAGAGATGTAATCAATTGATTACCTACCAACCATCGGGATTTATTTTAGTTTTTCACAGCCTCTGCTACAAAAATCCTTACAGTAGGTAATCTCAAGTACTCAAATTCCTCCCTAACAAGCTCCTGAAGTCACCACTCTTCAGCTCAAGCCCTGCAGCAGCCCTCTCTAGGCTCCTCAGGCATTTCCTAAGGAAGTCACCATCCCTCCTGACCGAGGGCACAGCAGAGTCCATCCAATGCCCCACCAAAACCAATCGTTTTTGTCACTGTTCCTGACTTAGCTGCAGAACTGAAAAACATGAGAAATAATCCAGGCTTCCAAGTCACGCATCCCCTCTCCTAGGAAATGATTCCCAAACTGTTGGGATCTACTGCTTAGATGCCTCCTTCGCTGGGAAGGACGCATTCTCTCGTGCTGCTTCAGAGCCAAGAATCTTCCTCCTCATTACAACAAGGTTATGTATTCTTCGTAACTCACGATAAAACTATTCTTCCTCCTGAAGAGTCCTCTCCAAACCTCAGTTTCCCTTAAGTGGCCAAAAAACCCCAAAATACAAGACAAGAAGTATTCCATCAAGCATTCATCGCTGTAAAGGAAGAACAAAAATACCCAGCATGGCTGTTCCAGGCAAGGAAGTTAATCAGCCAAGATTTTGTCCCAAGGTCACTGTAAGAAGATGCCTCTCCCTTTAAGTGCTAGAACATCTGCACACTTATTTTAAGCAAATGCAATTACACAGGCAGAAAATAGTTTTAAACACTAGACAGACAACTCATTCAAGCTTTCAGAATGTACCAGAGCATGAGATGTCAGGATGATGACATACTAGATCTAGAACGAACTGGAAGAACACACTGGCAAGCCAGAGGACACAACAAGCCTGCAGCAACTCAGCAGCAACCCGTACCTTGGCTTCTGGGGCAATACAGCAGATCTTAGGTGAAGCACTGTAACTTGCTGCAGATACTGTTATCCTGCACAACTTACTGCAGATGCCGTTACCCTGTACGTCTACCAACAGCATCCACAACGTACAAAGCCTACCAGTCTATCACCAGCGCAGGTTTGTTGGGGTTTTTTTGTGGGCTTACTTATTTTGTGCTTAAAGCACAGAACTGCATTTATCCTCCCTAGCAAGCAGGGGCTCAGCCAAAAATTACAAAACATTACAAACAAGTAAGCAAAGCAATGAAGTACAAATATGAACCATTACTCTTTCCATTTTATTTTACCCGTCTGAATTCATTCTCTCTCTAGCCGCAACTAGAAGTAGCTCTGTTGCTGTCATGGGACCCAAGCGAAAACTTCAAGCAGGATTAAATGGGGTCCACATTTTGTTCCGAGACCTGTATTTTTGCATACTCCCATTTGCAACCCCATGTGCAATCCTCAAGTGCAATTTAATGACAGAGCCGAACTCGCAAAGCCCACTCTAATAGACACATACACACACAAAAAAGCTACTTCTACAGGCACTTTTGCCACTTTCCATGCTTTTTTACCTTACCCCGCCCCCAGCAGAACAAGACCGGCCGCCGTTCCTATTCGCCGCCCGCGGAGGGAAGCCCGGCGCTCGCACCGACGCTCCGGCCAGCTCCCTGCAGCAGCACCGCGGCACTTCTGCACGACGGGGGAAAGCAGCGGGAGCGGGGCGGCGGGGCTGCGGGCTGGCGGTGGCACCCGGCAGCCGCAGGCCACCCCCGGCCCCGCACTCCCGAAGCCGGGATGCTCCGGAGCCGCCCCGGGCAAGGGCGGCAGGACTCTCCCCCCCGGCCTCCTGCCCGCTGGCACCGGCAGCGGGCCGGCCGGAGCGGCAGCACCGCAGGCGGCCGCGCACCGGGAGCCCCGCGACGGCAACGGGGCACGCTGCGCTGCCCGCCCTCCCGGCCCGGTCGCGGAGCGCACCTGCCCGCCGCGCCGCTCCGCGTAGCACCGCCCGCCCCGGAGGCGCCCGTAGCCCGCTGCGGGATGCGGCCAGCCTTCCGGAAACGCTTCCCAGCCCGTTGCGCTTACCCAGGAAACGATTCCGGCCGCCGGCCGCCACCGCCCCTCCTCCTCCTCCGCCCCGGCCGCCGCCCAGAGCCGCGGCCCGCAGGGGGCCGGGCGGGCGGGGCGAGGCGAAGGGGGGGCGTGCGCCGCGGCGCCATGTTGTGTGCCCGCCGCCCGGCCGCGGCGTGAGGTGCCGCCCCCGCTCCTGCCCCGCCCGACCCCTGGGCTGCGGCCGGTGTCCCCTCAGCGATGTGGCACTGGGGGCGCTTTCAGTCGGCAGCTCATCGGTAGCTTCCAGAGCAGGGGTCCTGGTGTGAAGGGGTAGGGTTTATCCGTGGGAGCAGGTGTACCCCTGAAAAAAATGAAAAATCTTTTTCTCCTTAGGGGAAAAAAAGAAGAGTCAGGCTTGTGTTGGCAAATGTAATAACATGAAGGTGAGGCAGTTGTAGTTATGGTCCTGAAATGCCACCTGCTGTATCCCAGGACTCCTCCAGCAATACCGAGAGCCAGGGAGCTCCATAGCCATGTAGGTTTGGAAGCCCACCTAGAAGAACAGGGTGGTTTCACGCTGGATATGGGCTCGAGTAGCAACACAGAGTGGGGTTAAACATGCATGTGGCTGATGAACATCAGCGAACCTCGCTAGTCATGGACTAACGGAGGGTGCTTGACCGCAGCATCGTGTTCCAGGCAGCTGTGTTCTGGTGGGTCTCAAAAGTTAACATAGCCAGCACAGATGGAAAGAAATGGGGCGTTCTCAAGTGCGGAGAACAAATGAGTAAAGAGACCAGTCCTGGAAACCTCACGCTTGCAGTACCATAGAGTAAAGCTGAGAGTGAATTTTGAGGCACTCTTGAGGAATGAGTGGAGAATCACAGCAACATCCTGGACAGTTAGTAGTGAGGCTTAAAAGAATGCACCCATGGGAAGATCCTTCAGTTTAAAGCCTTCCATATATGTGGGATCTTTTCTGTTGAGTCAAGATAGGCTTTTGAGATTACAGGGGAAGAAACTGCTCATCGCCAAAGCAAAAAATTTAACATGGCATGGCAGCTCAGTGGAAAGCACGTAACTGCTAACAGACCTTTTACTCCTACACCACCTAACGCTGACAAAGTCCGCAGGTGCAAAACAATCAGCAGTAAAATACAGTGCTGTATCGGAGTGACCAAAGACGTACAAGGAGGTCAAAGAAGACTGTTAGAATAATGAAATGACCAGTCTCACTTTCTCTTCAACAAAAGCACATTCAGGAATCCTACTGAAGTGCCCAAGCCTACTTAAAATTTATCGCATCATTTATAATGGCAAACCTATTTATCTGGAAGGGATGATTTTTTCCTATGCATTCCAGAATGTTCTTCAGTATTTTGTTTCCTGGCTTTACAACTATGCTCCTGATAACAGCAGAACGCTCATGAAGTGAGTACAATTAAAAGAATCATTAAGATGAATAGGAATAGAGCATCTTTAATTAGAAATATTTATGGTTTTAGAAGATCATATTGACATACACCAGCTTAAAGAACAGGGAAAAAAAATTGCAATTACAAGTGCTGTAATAATGAACAAGAAGAAGCAACAATTATGTAAATATATAATAATTTAGAGCAAAGCACCTAAAAATTACATTTTAATACTTAATAACTTACATTTAAATGTACAGTTCTTGTTTGTAGTGATACCCACATTTTTCCATTTGTCTTAAAATTGGACATGATTTAATCTTCTAATTTGTTTTAAAAGATCAACACTTTGATAAGCTAAAACTCACATTTTAATTGATATTTTTAGATCCAGAACTATGATGAAGCTCCAAAAAAAAGCCTCCCAATAGTTCTAATGATCATTAATAGAAACATATCATCATGATCAGTGCTGGAAGGACCAATGACCTCCCGAGACATCCAAAGGGGATTAATCAAATTCCAGCATTTGCAAATCAGGGTGCTTCCCTCTTCAACAAAGCACGTCATCCAGCAGGAGGGAAAGCTTTTATGCGTTGACGGCATACTGGAGCAGAAGTCTCCCTGGAATTTGCAATTTATTTATTCAAGAGATGCAAGACAACTATTGGGTTACCCAAGATTATTAGTGACTAGCCTATTAATATATTTCCCTGACAGAAATGGCTAGGCAAGATACTCATAATTCACATTCCTTTGATGAGAAGTGTAAAAGCACTGCATTGTGGTTTTCACTATGCGGTTAAAATTATGATTAACATTTAGTTACATAGTCTATATAATGCACTTTGGATTGCAGTGTAGTAAGCAGAGTCATAAAAATGAAGTGTTGGGGAAACTAAATAAGGAATTTCATATACATCCTAAGTGGACAGCCACTCAATACACTCAGACTTCTCAGAAAGGTTTCCAGGTGGATGTACTGCTTGCATAGGCTCAGCCAGTCTCATCAAATATAGATCTCTTGGTTTAGAGCAGTCCAATGTGTTAACTTTCCAAGCACAATGAAACAGTTCCTGCAGTTGGGACCTTCAGGAATTGATACAGAGCACTTACTGCCTTGGTACATAAGACACAAACATCTTGTGAAACAGCATTTATAAACATAACAGGAAAAAAAAAGGCCTTTCTGTATTATCAGCTTATTCCAAAATCATTTCATCATCATCTTGATTTTTCTATGTTTGAACTATGACTACAAATTTATTTTGGTCAAAGTCCACAGTACAGCACAGATCTGCAGACCCTGCTTTGGGCTGACGGTGTCCCTGAATGCTCTCTCAGGAGTTCATAGTTTCTCCCCCTGCTTTCTTCTATATACCAGCTTTTTACTTCAGGAGTAGTCCATGTAGGTGGAAAGTATGCAATAATCCCATCTCTTGAGAAACTGTTTCTTGCTGCCGAGGAAAGTAGAAAAGAGGTGAATATGAAATAAGCAAGGCTACCATCTAGTGGTGCAACTGTACTTTCGTATTTCAGAGGAACCTACACCATCAAATAACCTTTTTCTGAATATATTGATCATAAACCCAAGCTTAACATAGAAATTTAATTAGGAAAATTCAGTTATAGCAGAATGGTAATTTTCTTTGGAACTGTTTCTCTAACATGCTCACACAATTTGCTGTGACATTAAGTCTCCATCTTAAAATACTACATCAAATAATTTTCCAGAAAGAACGAAAAACACCACGCACATTACACATGCAGCTAGGAGATTTAAGAATTAAACTTGTAGCATATAATTTTTCATTAAAGGCTTGAACATGCTTAGAGGGTTCAGTCCCCCGGATGCATTGCTTCCCAGGACCTGCGTAAAAGCATGGATTGCTCCTGTTGTTTTGAGTTTCTGTCTCATTAGTGCTCCCTGGGCAAGCATATAGTGAAAGACTAATTCTGCCGTGGAGGAACTTCCCTGTGTTATTTATGGAGAAGCAAAGACCGCGAGACATCAGTCACAGATAAGATTACTCCAGTAGTTTAATCAAGCCAGGAACTAAATCAAGGCCTCCTGTTACACTCATGGAGTCCTCTCCTGTCCACTGCATTAGCTATCTCAGGCACATTACTGCTACATTAACGAAGGCTATGTGGATGTAAGTTCAATCCAGAGCAATTTGCAGGCCAGCAGTTTGCTGATTTCTTGACATGCCAAGCAAGGCAGAATAATAATTCTGACGTTTCTTTCTAGCTCTTCAGGAATGCAAAGCCTTGCATCCAGGAATAGTTGTAAAGTTAGTTATAAATGATCTCTTAGGCATCTGACCAGATGTAATTCTCTGATCTCTCCTTTCCTTGCCTGTTATACAGCAGTAAACTGGGATTTCCTATGGGTGAGGTGAAGGAAAGGTAGCCTGGCCTTGCTCCCAGGTATATAAACTCCCTGATTAAATGATGTGCTTACCCACCCCACCCACTCACCTGGAAAGGGGCAGCTCCATTTTTTTTATCATTACAGGCAAGTGCTGGGGGAGGCGAGCAGGGTGACTGTGTTAGCTTGCAAATGATTGCAATATTGGAAATAGGGGAACATACCAAGTGACAACTGCAGGAAAACAGTCCAGTTTAGACATCCTTCTAGCTGGAGGGGCCAGGTCAGGGAAAGCTGCTGTTTGTGAGAAAAAGCTGCTATTAATGCAGAGTTTCTAATGCTTAGGCACTCTGCTAGAAGGCAGTAGGTAGTTTCAGAGCTGACTTTTCAGCAGACTCCCTTTACTGTTTTATGTGGCTCTGGCAGACAAAAATACTCAAAACTTGCCACAGAGCAAGGCCTGTACTTATAGGTAGTCAAATAAAGAGAACAGCTCACACTTGCAAAGCTCAGGTGTAGCTAGATTTTCTTGCCTTGGGTGCTTAAAATGGGAAGTATAGCTCTGCTTTCTGATGGCTACTGAAACATATGATCAATATTTTTCTACATCTGAGAAATAGGAATATGAAACAGAGATTTTGGAATGCCGCTTGCCTTTGAGGTATTTTTTCCGTATTTTGAGAAGGCAGTTGTTCAAGCAGCACACAATAAAGCACAGCTTAGAAGTTTCAGGCCAACACATCTCCACTGCCAGCAGTTGCCATGTTTCAGCCACGGTTCTCTCGCACCTCAGAGGTTTCCCTGGAAGTGCCGCACTGCTGGTTCCACTTCCTGCTGTGCAGCCGAGGCGGTGCAGCAATACAGCTCCCTGCGAGGCAGGCAGGAAAGCTATGGCTCGGGCCAGAATCGCTAGCCCACTCATCTGCTGTATACGCATATATACACAATCACATCCACTAATACATATTAATGAAGAGGTGTAGAAAGCTAAGATAAAGTTGGAAACACTAGGTTTACTGACAGCAGAAGGCCAGTGCTTTGTCTCTGAAACAAGAGAGACAAAAGTCCAGTGTCTAATGTCCTAAATACAGCTAGAAAAGCCCAGGCTGCAAATGCACTCAATGGGAGTTTTGCCCTATGTGTATAAACATACACTGGAAAGAGCGGCATGTTTTGCGTTTATATGTGCAGCTGCAGAATGTGATACAGTCCCATTGTTTTTCTGATCCATAGTGTAGTTTCCCTCATCATCTAAATATTTTTCACCACTGAGAAGGATTTGTTTCAGCGTGCACACTGATAAGCTAAACACCTCCACTACAGCAAAAAAGGCTGAAGGGCTGTACGATGGTGTTCTTCATACCCATGTGTGCTTTGGGTAAACATTTTGAAACACTGCTTGTTAAACTGATCTTCAGAAAAAGTTTCTCCATCAGTGACAAACACTGCCTAAACATTTCTCTGAATGTGGTGGGCTGGAAATACTCCTCCTTGAATGGCATGGAAAAATTCCTGGAGCAGAGAGGGAGAAAAGCCTCCCTTTCTCACCCCTGCTGATGCTCTGAGACCAGCCTCTGAAGACACACAGGAGGATGTAGACTTAGGCTCTGACAGTGGCTTGGGACAAAGGCAAGTGTGGTAGGGACGATGTTTCCAGAGTGAGCTTGTTTCACTGTGTTTTCAATGTTAATTGCTTGCAGTTGAGCCAAGACTAATAACCTTCCCCCGGCGACATCCACAGTGGTGTTGGAGAGGTTGGGCCCCAACACTGCTGCATCCTCCAGCTGGTAAGAGCAGCACATACCACACAACTGCTTTGCGTTAGCAATACACTGGGTGGTCACCATGTGTAAAACACTTTGTGACAGAACTGAAACTTAACTAAGGGTTATGTTCTGCCAGATGTACTTCTGGAAAGTGGTTATTAATGTGGGGTTATGTCTCTCATTCTTACACATTTTAAAATCAAAGCCTTGTCTTACAAGTACAAGTGAATAGCTACTGTTAATTTGTAATTAACATAGGAATTGGTATAGGCAAGACTTTGGAGATCTCAGCAGCTAAAAAGCACGTTCTGAATTCCACCAGCATGACTAAGGGATCCGCTTAATGCTCCTACTCGCTGGTACAGAGTGAGGAAGCAGCACAGCTCAGATCTAGGTCTGTGAGGCTTTATCTACTGTGGTCACACTGAGAAAGTGACAGAGCTGTGCTGCTCTGAGTCACTTCTGAATCACCAGCCTGCCAGACCTGCACACCAAACGTGTGTGTATGTGTATATATATATAGTGGCTAGGAACTCTAAGATATGCTGTAGACCCTAGGAGTGATGAAGAAGAGGTAGTTTGAGACTGGCTCAGATGCAGAAAATGTCTTTCCCGTGCAGTCCTGCACAGCCAGCCCACTTCAGAACAGGGCTAGATAGGCAGGGACCTCAGGCTCTCGGCTTTGCTTACTGGGCTGCCAGCAGCTCTGTGCCAACATCGCTCCCCAGGTGAAGAGGCTCTAACAGAAGAACCATGCTGGAACTTCTCACAGACTGTCTGCGGCTGAGGCTTTACTTCAGGCCACTTCTCTAATTAAAAATAAAATCCCCACACTTCTCAAGAGTGTGCACATGTAGGTGAGGAAGTAAATCCTTTAGCACAAGTTGCTGTAAATATTGTGGTACACATGTATGTCCCCGTTGATGTACAGAAATTCAGGGTAGCTTGTACTACTTCTTAAGATGTTTTTGTTATGGAAATAAAAGCTTTCAGAGTATATGCTGAGCTTAGGACACCTTATTTCAGAATTTATATAGGTGAGGGTGAATACGTATAAAAAAATCAGACGGAAACATTTCACCAGAAGACTACTGATAAGATACAGCAAGAGTACAGGACCAAGGCAGATGTCTGGAACAAAACAAGCATATTTCAGGATTCTGTGACTGAGTTAGCTAAACAGCTTTTTTTTTTTTTTAATGACCTGGCTTTGTTGTTCACTGATTTCAAGTGTCGACTACTTTAAATTCTGCTAAATGTCTTCATTTGCTTGAAAAAGGGTGAAGGAATGCCTTTTACATCTGGGTTAATCTCCATCATTATCCATCCCCTCTTCCCTCCCTCCAAAAGAAGATAAGCTGACCTCCAGGATATAGTGTAAGATGGTTTGTGCTGCTGGACTGGAGGAGTGACAACATTTCACAATAAACCCCCTTCACATGAGAGTCCTTGTCCACAGGTGCCTCTGTTGTCATGCAAGCAGGAAGAGCTCTTTTGTACGTCCTCCTGAGAAACACTAAAGCCATGTTAGCGTGTTAGGTGATGACAGACTTACTCCTCAGCAGCTCCCTAAAGCACACATTCTGTCCTTTCCCTGAAAGGGTTTCATTCTCGAGGGTGGAGACCACTGATGTAAAGAGGTATTTGGGAGATGGCCCATGCCTTTCTCTCAGCACCCCATACACCTGAGGAAGTGCATCTCTCCAACCTTAAAAGTACTAGTGAGTCACTGTCTTGCTATCCTTTCAACCGACTGACAACATCCCTCAGCTCGCTTCTCTTTTTCCCCTACTCTCCTCCAGTTTAAAACTGGATAGTGCTCAGGAGATGATTTGGAACTGCCTTTTATTTTGTTTCACAAGAAACTCAGCCTACCTATGGTAAACTCTTCCAGCAGTCCCAGAAGAGAGGCTGTGAATGCTTTCTGGGTGCTAGGTATGGCTGATGAGTATTCAAAAGCAAGTCTAAGGACAGGGTTTGCTAATTAAGCTGTGACTGAAGCAACTGAAGACTGCAGGGGAGAAGCAGACTAGGATCACCCCAGGATGGCCTGGCACAGTGCAGCACTTGGGAAGAGGCACGGTGTTGCACAAGAGAGTGTATTGCAAGGGTCAAGTGCTGCTATTTAATTCTCTTATAACCAGTAGTTTAATTCACATGGCTCATCTTGTTTTTCTCTTGTGCCTGTTAATCAAAGGCAGGCATCAACTGGATGAAAATGTAAGTAGGGATGTAAGTCCTTATCACAGATCATCCAAGTGCTACATCCAAATTAGAATTCATTATTATTAGCTATTACATGTATTACGCTAAAACATTGCACAAAATGAGGCCCTCTTACTTGAGATGTGTATTTTACCTCTCTAGATAAAAACACTAATCCCAAGAATGTATAAATTAACAAAGACAGAGGAAGGAAGGAGGGATTGTTCTCCTCCACTAGACGAGACTAGAAAGATGGATTGTTCCTGCCTATAGAGTAAAAAGGGTGGCTTGCTAACATCACCAAAGAAAGCATTTGAAGAAAAGGAGACACATGCCGATTGCCCAGGTGCTAATATACTGTCTTCCTTATCCATTGAGACAAGCCTTGCAAACTTTCATACCAAGTAAGAGCAGATAATATATCTGAGACACCCTTGTCAACAACAATGTCCCTCCTGCCTTTGTGGAAAGGGAAAAGAGTCACTTTGTTTGTCCTACTTCTACCTTGAAACAAGCATACTATCCCTATGCCCCTGATAGACACCATCACCATATGGTGGACAAGATTTTGCAGAGGAACAAGGTGAAGAATCTTATGCATCCTGCCAGACAGATCTGAATTCAAGAAAACCATGGCCACACTCTTCAGAGTTAAGACTCTCAAGGCAGGCCTTCAAATCTACATTTTAGCACTTTGACACTTCTACGTACAGGCTTCCAGAAGAAATGTTGCATTCTGCAGAGTTCGTTTTTTACAGCCGGAGGACTTGACTGTAGTTCAGAGCAATTGCAGTCATTACTGACAGTCAATACACACAAAGACAGTCGTTGGCAGAGCAGCCCCTCTCATAAGCCTGACCCTTTTAATTGGATAGCTTCAGTGTTACCCCTCTCCAGCTGAGTTTCATCACAGGTCAGACCCAGGGTTCACATCCCTCAGCACATCTCCATCTCAGCAGTCCTTAGTCATTACATCTCCTAGCCAAAACATCCCCTCCTTGTAGAGAAGGGGACAGGAGAACAAAGCTTTTCAATCTTTTACATTAAGTAAAGAAAGATTTGGGGGTTTTCCCCCATTCCCAGCTCAACTCAGAGCTGCTTTGAATTTCTTCACTTCCCGGTCTTACTCCTGCTTGATATTTGAGACATTTTAGCCCAGAGCTCCTGGCCCATGGACCTGGGGAGCAGCTGCCAACAGCCAGGTGCTGAGCAGTACCTGGACTTACATTACGCCGCAGCACTGGGCTGCTGTCACCCAGACTCCTCACAGAAGTATTTAAATTAACCTGGCTGCAATTCACAAACAAACACATGCCTCCCTTCCTGCTCAAAGCTTTCATGGACCCAGGCCCTCTATAAAAGCAGTCATTTGTGCTTGCCCTCTTGATCCCTCTGATCTTCTAAGTAAAGGCTGGGATGCTCACATGCAGGAATTCCTGCTGTGCTCCAGACAACTTACTAGAAGAGAAGAGGGGTGTTACTGCCTTACACAGATCCCTGATGCCCACTGTCCCTGCAGTGGCCTCAGATACGCTTGTCATGTTTTATGTTTGGTGACACAGTGTACCAGTTCTGGCTGGGATGGAGTTAAGTTTCTCCGTAGCAGCTGGCATGGGGTTGTGTTTCGGATCTGTGACGAAAACATGCTGATAACACGGATGTTTAGCTATTGCTGAGCAGTGCTTGCACAGCATCAAGGCCTTCTCTGTTTCTCACGCTGTCCCTGCAGCCAGTAGGCTAGAGGTGCACAAGAAGTTGGGAGGGACACAGCCAGGACAGTGGCCACTAAGTGACCCAGGGGATATCCCATACCATATGGCGTCATGCTCAGCAATAAAAGCTGGGGGAAGGGGGGAGTTTTCCAGGGGGCAATAGCTCCAGGACTGGCTGGGCATCCATTAGCTGGTGGTGAATGACTGCTTTTTGCATCACTTGTTTTTTTGGGTTTTTTTCCCCTTTGCTTATTAAGCTGTCCTTATCTCAACCCACAGGTTTTCTCACTCTTGCCCTTCCAGTTCTCTCCCCCATCCTGCTGGGGAGGAGTGACTAAGCAGTGGCTTGGAGTTTAGCTGCCTGCTTTGGTTAACCCACAACACATAAGACTTTCCCAGCATCTAATCTGGCAGGAAGGCTTTCTTCAGCTAATACTGGCTTTTTATTTTCAAAAAGCTATATACGTTTGGTGGTATAGCCAGATAGCAGTGATAGTGGTATAGCAGTGATAGAATATTTTATATATATATGTATATATATACACCTATATGCAAATGCAGTTGGGGGCAATTCCCTTACATCTGTCCTTTATAGTGATGCAGACATAGACATGCAGATACATTACATGGAAAATATTAGTGGTGGAAAATAAGGACAGTGTTTTATTAGCTTTCCAGTTACTGATTGCACACTAGTTGCCAAATGATAGGAAATTGTCTTGTTTCACAGCCACATATCTACCAGGCTAAAAGCCTGTCATATAGAAATAAAGTCTGTCCTTGCTATATGCCACAATGCATACTCAATCATACATTATCATAACAATTATAGAATCATAGAATGGTTTGGGTTGGAAGGGACCCTAAAGATCATCTAGTTCCAATCCCCCTGCTGCAGGCAGGGACACCCTCCACTAGACCACGTTGCCCAAAGCCCCATCCAACCTGCTCTTAAACACTTCCAGGGATGGGGCATCCACAACCTCTCTGGGCAACCTGTTCCAGTGCCTCACCACTCGAACAGTAAAGAATTTCTTTCTAACATCTAATCTAAATCGACCCTCCTTCAGCTTGAACCCATTACCCCTTGTCCTGTCACTACACTCCCTGATAAACAGTCCCTCACCAGCTTTCCTGTAGGCCCCCTTCAGGTACTGGAAGGCCGCAATTAGGTCTCCCCAGAGCCTTCTCTTCTCCAGGCTGAACAATCCCAACTCCCTCAGCCTGTCCTCATAGGAGAGGTGCTCCAGCCCTCGGATCAGCTTCGTGGCCCTCCTCTGGACTTGCTCCAACAGCTCCATGTCTCTCCTGTACTGGGGCCCCCAGAGCTGGACGCAGTACTCCAGGTGGGGTCTCACAAGAGTGGAGTAGAGGGGCAGGATCACCTCCCTCAACCTGCTGGTCACACCTCTCTTGATGCAGCCCAGGACATGGTTGGCTTTCTGGGCTGCAAGCGCACACTGCCGGCTCATGTTGAGCCTTCTCATGAATCAATACCCCCAAGTCCTTCTCCTTGGGGCTGCTTTCAATCCATTCCTTGCCCAGCCTATAGTCGTGCTTGGGATTGTCCCGGTCCAGGTGCAGGACCTTGTACTTGGCCTTGTTGAACTTCATGTGGTTCGCACGGGCCCACCTCTCCAGCCTGTCAAGGTCCCTCTGGATGGCATCCCTTCCCTCCAGCGTGTTGACCCCACCACACAGCTTGGTGTCGTCGGCAAACTTGCTGAGGGTGCACTCACGAGGTAAAAATATGTATCCTTCTGTCATCAATATGTATCCTTCTGTCATCACCAGGCAGTTAAGGCTGGATTCATCCATCTGAAAGCTGGTGTCACCACTGTAGACCTCTCTCTACACCTGAACTGGGTCCCATAGGTTCCCTTTGTAGTCGAGGGAGAGAAGCTGGTGTTTCTAGAGCACAGATTGTGTCAGCCCAAAGCTAACACCTCTGTTTGGTCCACTGACTCGTGCTCTCAAATGTCTTCTTCTCACTCCTGATTATGAAGGCATCCTAAATGTCCCTATAACAGATGGATGGATGGATAACACCTTAGTGATGCTATGACTTATGTCAGAACTGGCCTTAGGCAAAAGTAGTCCTAGCAACTCTTCAAGGATGCTGCATTTCTGTTTAAGTCAACCTCTCTCAAGCACATTGCTATGGTATAAATGAGCTGTCGTAACTGCCCTCAGGCAGGATTTACCCCCAACCCAGCAGATGTACTTATAGCAATCTCAAGCTGTAGGGTAAGTGCAAAGAGGCAGAATGGAGACATGGATTCCTATGGCTCCAGCCGCTGCAGCACCATTTACCTGCATCCCGCTGCCCTGGGCACCACCAGCCAGCTAGGGACACCGGTGGTTTGTTTGGGAGGTAGGGAGTAGGGAATTAAGGAGATTTCCAGGAATGAGTTTGGGGTCCTTCTTTTAGGAAGCAAGTCATATTCTAAGAAAATGAAGCAAGGCATAGGTCTGAGGTGTTTGCTAGGCAGGTGCAAATAGTGCAGCTGAAGATTGGGACTTGCACTGCCACAGGGCTTAGATTTTGGCAGGGAAATAGGAAAATTGTTTTCTAAAGACTAGTTTACTACCTCAGGTGCCATTTCAGGAGCTCTGCATTGTCTAAGGCCACATTTGTCTCCCACACCACCCTGCTTGTCATAGCTACTTTTGTTAGGAGATCTTCTGAACTCAGAAACGGTCCTTAATTGTAGGTCTAGTTCTTCCTGATGTAAACCTTCCACTGAAACATGGGGAGAAAGTAAATACTACCACTGTGTCCTATATTTAAGAGAAAGAAATCTGCCAAAAGATTATACACATAGCAAAGATTCTTCTGTATGCGCTTTCTACATTAGACATGTGAGTGAAAGCTTTATTCACAGACAATGTTGATCACCACAAGTACTATTATTATATTTGGACAGTGCAAAAAGTTCACAAGTTATTTCCAGTCACTTTTTCAGGTGAGTTATTTTATTGCGGTCATGGGAATGTATTGGGTTAAATGTGCTAGGTACATCTACCTGCACTGAAGAAAGATGGTCCAGAGACGTCCTCTTTGCAAGGAGGTAGATGGGGACTGGACATGACACAGCACTCACTTTTTACATGACTTTCCAGAGGCAGGCATCTTTATGCAACTGTAGCATATTTTTAGCAGTTTTGTCTTGTTATACTTGCTGTTTATTTAAAATTAATGTATTGATAGATTTGGCAGATTCTCCCTTAGGAATGATCACTCCTGCTATGGTCCCTGTGTGCTGCTCGTGGCATGCAGAGACTGAAACAATAGTTGCACGGCTATTTGCATTCTCTCCCAACAGATGACAGCCTAGACACAGGAGCCATCCCGGGGCTGACTGTAACCTAGGGATCTGAGCACTGCCATTGCTCCCAGGCAGGCTGAAATTAAAACCACCATTTGCCGCTGAGCAATTCAGAAATAGGATTTTCCTTGCCATTTTTAGCCTTCTCTTTTATAGGCTGCAAGATGTGTGCTTTGCCATCCTCTCAGAGGAGCTGCGTGCAGCCTCTCCTACATATGTATCAGGCACCATTAGCATCATACTTGTTCATTCAAGTTGCTTTGCTATGCTTGCATCTTATGGTGCATGAAGAGTTGATCACAAAAGGAAAGATAGTCAAAGATACTATATATAGAATAAATATTTTGGGCCATTTTTGTCTTGTTTATAGGTATCGATGACTGTTTTCAGCTAAAACATAAGGGAAAAAAACCAAAAATAAATTATACTGTCATTTACTGTGAACCTCCTCCTCCCCGAAAATCTTTGGGTTTGAACAGTGTGTGCTGCTCTTCCCTTTACTGTGATAGACTAAATCACAGGATCATGGGGTACTTCAGGTTGAAAGGGCTCTCAGGATGTCTCTACACCAACCTCCTGCTCAAAGCACAATCAGCTACAAGAGCAGCCCAGGTTGCTCAAGGCTTTATCCTGTCTGGAAACATCCCAGCTTTGCACATGAAGTACAAACTCCTTGCTATCCTGTCTTTTCCTCAGTAAGTCTTGTTGCAGGTAGAAACAATGTGACATCGTATCTTAAACCTTTTATGACCATATTTCAAAGATTAAACTGTAAGCTTCTTTCCCTAGGAGCTCATTGTAAACTAAGGCTGATAAATAGGTCTCAATTCAAAAACGTGTGTGTGCAACCACCTGATGTGTCTGATTCCCCACTAACTCACAGTGCAGTAGATCTAAAGATAATTTAAATGTGCTTGAAATTAGGCAGGTAAAGAAATTTTGCTGCACTGGGGTCCAAATCATTCTCAAAGAGGTTGGAAAACTGAAGGAAGTAAGTCATCCAAACGAAACATACTGCAGACATTCAGCTGACTATTTTGTTCAGTATTTGCATTGTTTGAAAGATAACTGTGAAGCATCTCTCAGTTACCCACAAGACTCCCATCTGGCTGTTTACCAGTGAAATCTGAAAGGCTGTTTGGACTCCACGTGATTTCTAGTATTTCATGTAGGTTGGTTTCGTTGCCTTGTGCAGAGATGTTCTAGTCCAAAGACATTGCGTGGAAAAACTGCCAGGTCATGAATAAAAGATAAAAAGCCCAGTATTTTATAACCAACTTTACTGGACTGGTTCAGGAATTGGTTCAAACTGCAGAGATGCAGTCAGCAGACAGGTGACTTTTGTGATGGTTTTATAAACATACTGAAATTTTAAAAATCGGTATCTAATGCTTAGGTTGAATATCAAAACCATCGTATACTTTATGCAATACACACACAGCAGGGTCCAACGCTTGGGGAGCGTTCAGGTACATAAATGCAGACACAGGCTTTCAGGATAAAGAGAGCTTTGGGGCTGATGGTGGTGGAGAAGCGTGTTGCCCCCGGTGATGTCTGTCGCTTGGCCCGTCGGCCCGGTTCTGCGGGGGGCGAGAGGCCGGGCCGGGCAGGAGGCCGCTGCCGCCACCTCAGCCCCGCCGCTTCCAGCACTTTCTCCACATCGACGTAAGGCGGGCCGGGGTCCTCCCCACCACCGGCCGCGCCCCGCTCCCGCGGAAGAAGTGGGACTCGGGGTCGGGCAGTGCCCCCAGGCCCCCACAGCCACGGCCTCGCTCTCCGCCGCCCCGCGGCTCACCGACACCGACCCCCCCCCCCCCGCTGCAGGCTTTTCGCTCCGCGGCGCAACCGCCCGCCCGGACTGGCACCGGCGCGCCCCCCGGCCCCCCACGCTTTGGTCGTGCCCTGCTCCTCCCTCTCCCCCCGCCGCGGCGCGGAGTGGGCCAGCCCGCTCCTATATAACAGCCGGGTGGGCGGCTCCGCGCTGCAGCGTCGACGGCAGTGGGGGGCTGTGTTCGTGGTGTTGCGGGGGACGTTGTGGTGCCTGCGGCGCAGCTTGCCTTCTTCCCGGCTCCCCACCGCTCTGCAGCCATGGCCTGGCAGCCTATGGAGATCAACCCTGAGGTGCGCGAGGGGCAGCGAGGCTGTGGGTAGGGGAGGGAGCTGGGGCCGTCAGGGCGGACTGGGTCTGTGGGCAGGTGGTGGGGCGCTGTCTTTCCCTGGTACTCACCCCTTTCCCCCCGCATTATTTTCCAGATGCTGAACAAAGTGAGTCCCTGTCGCCGGACCGCCGCGGGCGGGCGCCGCCCCTTCTCCTTCCATCTCTCGGCATCCCGCCCTGCCGGGGCAGCGCCGTCCGCAGCGGAGCGGTATCACTGCGCGGGGCGCGGCCGCACCTGCGGAGCGGTGCTGAGGCCGCGCCCTCCCCCGGGGGCGCCCCCTCGGGCGGGTGGTGCTGGTGGCGGCGCCTGGGTGCGGCCGGCAGGTGGCGCTGTGGTGCCGTGCGTTGTGCTGTGTCACTGGGGCGGGGAGGGGGGATGTTGCGACCGGGCCCCGCCGTGAGGGGAGGGGGGATGTCGCGGCCGTGTCACCCCATCGCGGTGTCCTGTGCAGGTGCTGTCCCGCCTGGGGGTGGGTCCCGGCTGGCGCTTCGTGGACGTGTTGGGCTTTGAGGAAGAGGCGCTGGGCGCTGTGCCAGCCCCTGCCTGTGCACTGCTGTTGCTGTTCCCTCTCACCGAGCAGGTAGGTGGTGGGTGGGGGCGCTCCCTGGGGGGGTGGCTGTTGTGTTCTTCCTGGACTGTTCTCCTTCACCTCCTCTCCCAGGTCCTCTGGGCTGCAGCCCTGGAGGCAGCAGCTGGATGGGCTGAGTTCAGGTACTGAGCCTGCAGCTGCCCCAGTGCTGTATGACAGCTGGTGCTGTGTGGGGTTTCTGCTGTCACCCTGGGTAGGCCAAATAGGCTGCCTTTGGCCCAAATACCCCGGAGAAAAAAACAGGCTGTTGTCAGCAGCAGTGTCTCTACCTGCTGGCTAACAGTGGGTAGTGCTTGCTGCTGTCAGGAGTGTACCTGTGTCATCTCTCCAAGCATCAGATGGTTGGGAGTGGGTTTGGCTTGTACTGGGGCTGTAGGTGGCTGGTGGGGTGGTGAGTAGTATGTGCTGGGTGCTTGGCCTCAGCCTCCAAATAGCCTGAACTAAAATGAACTGAGCAACAAAACAAAGCTGCTTATTTCAATACTCATCTTAAGCTTTGCTTTGTGCATCAGACTGAGGGGGGAAAAAGCCATGAGCAATCTTGATTGTGAGGCATAGCAGTTCTGTTACCATGCTGAATCATGGCATTTGGAGAGGCCTAAATTACTTCTGTATGATTAATACGTTTAATTCAATTGATGCTAACGAAGTAGATGAGGAGATGGCCTTTGAAATAAAGTATACTTGACAGGTTCTTGCCTTTAAGTAGTGATGGGTTTTACACTTGTCTATACATTGTTCTGTTGGGGAGGGATTCATGAAGGGAAGTAACCTGAAGGTGCAAAGGCAAAGTATTGTAGAGACATGCTGAGTAGTCTCATTAAATGGACCAAAACAATTGAGATGATATAAAAGAGCCTATCCATTATATGATTTCCCACCCCAAGCTATTTCTAGTGTACAGAACAGATGGAGAAGCTAAGAACAGTGCCTTTGGATATGACTGAGTCATGCAGGTAGTCCATTAAGACTTGGCCTGCATCCAGTATAGACGTGCAATGTTTTTCTGGACCTCTGCCACAAAGATGACTTTCTGGGTAAATCTTTGCCCAGTCCTGGTATCGATTCTGCTGCACAACTCATTTGTCTAGTAGTTTGCACAATAAAAAGGTACCACTGTGGTGAAATGCTTAAAACTGTTACATGTTTACAGCATGAGAACTTCAGGAAACAACAGACTGAGAAAATAAAGGACCAAGAAATCAGTTCCAAGGTGTATTTCCTGAAGCAGACAGTCAGTAACTCCTGTGGCACAATTGGTCTGATACATGCAGTTGCTAATAATAAAGACAAACTGAAGCTTGGTGAGTATGAATGTTCTGAAGTGCTTGAATTTCTACTTTTTTGTGACAGAGGTTAAGATTGAGTGGGTATGGGCTATAGGAGACACCTAGGGCTTTCATGTGAGCCAAGTTAAGGCATACTGTACTGCTTCACTTGGTAAGTGGGTCGTTCAGCTCTTGGAGAGGGGTGTGTGGTCTCACCTACTGCCTGAATTCCAGAGGGAATGGACTGTCACTCCTGTCTGGTAGCTGTGGATGTATTGTCCTACTAAGCAATGCAAGAGGAAAGGCCACATAGTAGGACTGGCAAAAGTCTGTTTGTAATCAGGAAGTATCATTGGTGTGGATGTCAACTTTATCTCTTAAGTTCTTCATGCCACTTATGTCTACTGTAAACAGATGTGCTCAGGGTAGCCTGTAACTCAGTCTAAAACATGTTTTCTTTTTGCTGGGAAAGTAGTATAGGATGATAAGGGTCTGTAAGTAGACTTTTCCTGCAGAGAATGGTTCTCTTCCTATAGAGAAGCATATAAAACTGGCTTAGGCAACTGGTGGCTGGAAATTCCTAGGAAATAGGATGACAAGTTCTTGTCAGAAAAGATTGTCATTGAGTGTGGGAAATACTTTACTCAAAGCCCAGAGGTCTGCAACATATAACTGTCATTGCAAGAAAACTTGAACCCTTTGGGTGGTGTGGGCTTCCCTTCTTACACAAAGGAGAACACATATGGAAGGCTAAATGAGGGTAGCTTTGCTTTACTTGAAAGCATTCTCTGAGATAACATACTCTTGATGAGTGAAATGAATGATGCAGCATGTCTTTCATTGAAGACTGGAACTCAGTGCATCTTAGTACTGCACTAGTAATTTATGTTCTGGAAGAACCAAAGTTGAGTCTAGCATGATCAAGTGCTGTTGTCATTTGAAGGCAGTGAGACAACTTAATTTATCTACCCATATTCTGTTAGTTGATATTTAAGTGTCCTTACAGCTGGCACCTTTCTTGAATTTCTTCAAAACAGGACTGAACACCTCTACCAAATCTGCAAGGGGGAAATAGGAAAAGCTAAACCCATTTAAAAGTAAGTTCAAGGACAAGCATCCAGAGTACCCTGAAGCACTTGAACTCTGGCTGTTTGTAGATTGTTAACAGCTTCTGGATAAATAGCTCACTTCAAGTGTTAGTTAAAATATGCTTATGCTGCAGATGGTTCCAGGCTGAATGCAATGACTCCTAGTTAGCGCAACAAGCATTGATTGGGCTGCGTCTGAACTGTAACTGATGCTCTACCTACACTGAATAAAAATCTTTGATCCTCTTGTGCAGATGAGGGGTCTGCCCTGAAGAAGTTTCTTGACGAAACAGCTGATCTGTCTCCTGAAGAGAGAGCTAAGCATTTTGCAAATAATAAGGTATATGAACTACAAAAGCTGCTGACAGCTATCAGTGCTTAAGGATGTAGTAACCTGTTTCTGTTTTCTCTTAAGGCTATACAAGAAGTTCACAATTCGGTTGCACAAGAAGGACAATGTCGGGTAAGGTACAAATGTGTAAAAAAAAAAAAAAAAAAACTTGGGAGGAAAGGAGTTAATGAAGGTGGCAGGGCAATACAGGTTTTGGCAGATAGCTTACAGCTCATGAGAAAAGAGAAATGAATGACTCATGGGTGAGTACTTGTGCAGGGTTTCTTCCTCAAATATGGTTTGAAAACTTGTGTTCAGACCTAATTTGAAAATGTGACCATACATTAGGATTTCTGGCACTGATGTTGTAGAGGTCTTAGAGACCTCTTCAGCTGAACTTCCGGGTTCAGTCCTTTGCTGTTGCTTTGTTGACATCTACTCTGTCCTGTAATCACAAGTAGGGTTCACAGTACTGGGCTTGTTTAAATCTAACAAATATATCTAATGGTTTCTCCTAAGGTTGAAGACAACAGTGTGAACTTCCACTTCATCCTGTTTGTCAATGTGGATGGGCACCTGTATGAATTGGGTAAGGTCCTGAGGACTCTGGAGTTGGGCTGGGCCAACTTTACACTGTACAGTAATGTTGGGGGCTCAGGCTCAACACTTGGTGCTAGTTAAGCTGCTCACTGAGGCTCTCAAAGCCAATATGTAATCTGTATCTTCACTTGAAGATTTTAACTGAGATAGGTTGCACTGAAGGTCTAGGCCCTCTGTAAAGTATGTTATCCCCTGTAGAGCTGGGAATACTTAATCTACGTCCCACTCAAGCTATGTAATGACAACTTATCGTGACCTCCAAGTATCTTCACGTGTGTACTTGTTTCTTGGGCCCACTATGCTCAGTTCTGTGAATTCAGAAGTAATAAGTACACTGAGTGATAGGACTTTCTTTCACAGATGGGCGTATGCCATTTCCTGTGAACCATGGCACAACCTCGGATGACCTGCTGTTGAAGGTAAGACTTTGCTCCCTTGATGCTTCTTTCCCTGCAAACAAGGCTCATAAAAGGGTTAGAGGCATGCATTCCGTATAGAGTGGCTGTACCTACTTGCCATATGAGTTGGTGCTGCTTATACAATGGTGACAAGGTAGTGGTGTGCCACAGGGCTGGAGAACTGTTAATGTCTTGTAGCACCAGCTAATAAATAAACTTGTAACTTAGTTGGTAGGATCCAGAGAGGACCTACAAAGACTTGGTCTCCACAGCGAGTGTATGCTGATAGTCTAAACAGCTTTTTTTTTTTCTTCCGAGGATTCTGCTAAGATCTGCAGACAATTTACAGAACGTGAAAAAGGAGAAGTTCGTTTTTCTGCTGTGGCTTTCTGCAAATCTGCCTGAGACTCTGAAGAGATGCAAGGAAAGCAGTCTAATAGCACACCAGTAAATGCAGTCTAAACTCCAGTGCTTCAGTACTTGTTAAACACAGCTGTTCTGGTAACTTAAATTGTTTCCACCTTTTGCTATACACAGGAGCAACATCAGCAGAGCTTATGCTAAGGATGAGCTCAAGTTTTAATGTGAACAGTTTGGACACATCAGATGTCTTTAGACTCTTTTTTCACATGTTAAGTAGAAAATGCTTAACAGGGCTTGTTTAATCTGTGTCATGTTATTTGAGCTGTTGATTGATATTTCCTTGTCCTTAATGAGAATAAAATATTCTGTTGGAAGACTGAATGGACTAAAGTGATCACTAACTTTCATCAAAAGGAGTTAAGTATGGCATCCTATATAAACCTTGCTTTCAAAGAACCCTCAAAGCTCTACTCTGAGCAAAAAGCTAATGTCAGCATCAGGTTAGCAGGATGATTGCTTTTTCTAGTGTCCTGAAGGCCGGAGGATGGAGAGGTGTACCACTGTCTGCATAACACGTTCCAGTGCTACACTACCCTTCTGGTAAAGCTTTTCCTAATGTCCAGTCCGTGACTCTTAAGCTGCAATCTGCAACCCTGAGGACACTTATTTTAGAGGGGTAATGTGTGACTGATAAATACTCAAATGTCACCTTGAAGCTGTCTGCTCTTGGAGGCCACTTGTATTAATGCTACAAGCAACAGAATACCCACCCAATTGGTTGGTGTTGTTTCCTTGTAGGAGACAGTATTGGAAGGGGGTTTTTCCCTACCTGTGGTTAAAAGAAATCTGCCAGCTAATGCTGAACACAATCCTTGGCTAGCCAGTATATGCTTATTAACTTGTGATTGTGTTAGGAAGGCCTTGAAAGAGGCTAGACTATCCGACCCTTCCAAAATTACCTAAAAAGAGAAACCCACACTCCATGTATTTTTTTTTTACTAGCAGGATGACATTTTGGGTTCAAGGGGAAGGAAGATACTTAATATACTTTACATATTCCTTGGCCTCAACTCTGTGACCTTCTGTGGAAGCTATTTTTACCTGAGTCTAGTGGCTGTTAATCTGCAGCTCCTTGCTGGTACCTT
Source organism: Grus americana (assembly GCF_028858705.1). Classification (NCBI taxonomy): domain Eukaryota; kingdom Metazoa; phylum Chordata; class Aves; order Gruiformes; family Gruidae; genus Grus; species Grus americana. The sequence continues at coordinate 26,366,571 of NC_072855.1, forward strand.
GGGTAGCTGTAAGAAGGGGTAAAACACCCTTCAACTGGGGCCTTTCTTCTAATGCATTATGTCCCAGCCTGTGCCTGTCAGCTGTGTTGTATGGTGCTGTGTAACATGTTTCTAGGTGGTAGTGGGTGTTCGGTGTATGCTGCAAACTGTTCCTGGCTTCCGGGCTTTTTTGAAGAGTAATTCAAAACACAAGCTTCAATTCAAGCCATGCATGGTCTGAAGGTGTTTGGTATTGTTACTGCTTATATGATTACCTCATAGCTGAAGCTAGCAGGGGGTTGCAACACATTTTAATTCAAATTCTGAGGATTAACTAAAGTTCAGAGTACTTCAATTCTGAAAATCAGTCTCTCCCAGTTTCTGTTAGCAGGGAGGCGAAAGCTACCTGCTGAGAAAAGGTCTGTTATGCGTTGCTGTTCTCTACAGCAGCATCTTATTCTGCCTGCTAGTTGAAGTCATCGCGAGGTGGAGGGGGGCCTCCTGAGGCATCTCTGCTACAGGCTTGGAGCCATGCCTGCAGCTCAGGCTGCTTAGCAACGAAGCCTGCAGGAGAGAAAATGCATGTGGCATGAGCACAGGAGGATGGAAGGAGCAAAAATGGTCAGATAGGGTAAGAAGAGGGGGCAGGAGAGAGAGCAGAGCCCAGTCAGCTGTGTGCCATACCTGGGGGAGCGTGCTCTAATTCTGCAGGGGACCCTTCTTATGTCTTTAAGGCCGTTGCCAAGGGTACCTGCCCTAACTGTGCCTGTGCAGTCAGTCAATGCTGAAGCAACCTGAAAGTGCTGTTGAGATATCGCTGTATTTTTTATAGTGAATGCAGCAGTCAAATGTTTCTGGTTTCATTTTTTTCTTTTTTTTTTTTTAATCTAGGAATATGAATGCCTAGTGCTACTGAAGTTATTTTAGTGTTTCATAAACTTTTTTCACTCTTTTGTTCAAGCTGCTGGGTTAAGAATCTACTGAAAGGCAACGTTGGAGTAATTTTGGCCTTGTGGAAAAACAGGGAAAAGGTAGTGACAGATCTCTATTATTTTCTCACTTTCTGGTCCCCCATACAGCTTTGAAGGATGGAAATAAAGAGAACAACTAAGGAATGAGTGTTATCCATCCACTCACATGGAACATGGCTAGTGAGGCTGTTTTCCCCCCACTAGAATTACCCCAGGGGCCTGGCAAACAGCTGGGCTACACTCAAAACAGCTTGGGTAGTAAGAGGAAGATGAGTTGCTGGGGATGGCGAAGATCTTGGGAGTTGGGATAGACTTGCCTCAGATGAAGGAGGTCTCAAACAATGGGCGAGGGTCTGTAAGTTGAATAGATGGAAGCTTTTGCCATACTAACAGTGCAGCTGTTCCAGATGTGTTACTGTGTTCAGAAGAAAAGTCACAATACATGGAAGTGTGTATGTGCCAAGTCTAAACCATATAGAATAAGCCATAAATAGAAAAGATAGAAGATGTTTTAAAGTCATATCAGGTATGTAGAATCTCAAAATAAATGCTTTTGATGTGTATTTTCCAGCTAGTTTTGCCTACTTGCTATTTTTTGAATTTTAATCTTTGCCCATTGTTTCCCACTATAGCAGAAGTGTTTGGACCAAGAGATGTAAATGTCTGTAGGCTTTTTTTAGAGTGCTATGAATCAAAACACATTGTTTTCATGAGAAGATGCTCTCATAATTTACTATTTTCTGTTGGTTACATCCTATCTGAAGTGAGGTGCATTTGGTTTCTTGTCTCTGCTTGTTTTCTCCTCTTTGTGTTTTTATCTTAAATCTGTAGTTCTTTATGGAACTGTTACCTTTCCTTGATTTCCTGTGCATCCTCCTTAATTTAATTAATTAGCTCTTCTGACCCTCTCCATTTCTCATCTAAAACCCTACATGTTTTCCCTGAATTTACTTCTGAATTTTCACTGTGATAATGACTGAGAAGGGCAGGAGCTTGTGAAGCCTGTTTTGTGCTCAGAGAGAAACTGTGACTGGCTGTTGCCACTGCTGCTCTTCCAGATATGCGAGGAGTCTATTGAGCAAATTATCTCACTTGAATTAACAGGTTCCTGCCATTTTTGTGCAGCCTTCCAGAGGTGGACTTTTAACAGTTAATATACAGAACTATCCTTGGAAATATGTGAGAAATATTTAAGAATCTCAGGTAGGATTTCAGGCTTATCTGTTTAGACCTGCATATTGCTAATTTAGAATGGTATCCAGGGTTGACTGTGCACAATCTATCATTTTCTTAACAGGGTTTTCTTCTCTGTGATGTTGAAAGCTGTAGTTAACCTGTTCTGTAGGTGGCAGCATTGGGAAACTTTCAGCAACAAGTCTGATTTAGGAGCCACCAACGGCAAAAAAGATCCAGGTGCAATTTTATTCAACCACGTTTTAATGTTAAGTCCACAGGTAGTCCTACCCCTTTCAGTGGGAGCACTCACGTGCTTAAGGACACTTCTGATTTCAGAGCCAAATATCCAAGCCTTAATTTAGTCAAATGCTAACTTCGGTATAACTTACACATTTCAATAGCCTTTGGCTTAGGTCCATAGCTTATTTGCAGCTGATACAGCACCACACCACTTCTTTGTCCAGTATATACTGCTGTACAATATATGCAGTAGTATTTCCTTGCTAAATAGGATTCTTATTTTCTAGACTAAGGAAAGAAAGAGTGGGAATAACTCCAGCAGCATCCAGCTTTTGATGCACAGACCAGTTTATCAATCTACAAATAGTTAAGGTGGAGAAGTAGTTACCTGAAAAAGGGAACTAGACATATTAGTATCCTCTGCCTTTGATGCAAAGGCACCGGGGAGCTCTAGGGGCCAGTCCCCCAGCCTGTGTGCTGGGCGTAGGGAGCATATGAGACTGACGGTAAACCTCGTAGTCACAGGATCTGTTTCTTGGTGCTGCTGACAGCCGAGAAGAGGCTGATGACAGGACTGCAGCTCAGTGAGACTGTGGACCAAATGGGAGCAACCAATAACTGGGAAAAATGCAGCCAGAAGCTGAGTAACAGCATTAAAATTCCTTTGTGACCAAAGGAATTAAAATATCACTTGCGTTTTGTCATTTTTAAATTCTTGCACAGGGTGATACTAAGTTACAGGGAGTGGTTGACATTCCGAATGCTTCAAACCCGAGGGACCTCAACAGATGAGAGTCTGTGCCGCTAGAAGAAACCTCACAGAGTTCAACACGGCGAGGTGCAGAGCTTGGCACCAGGCTGGAGCCACCGCCTATCTCTGCACAGGCTGGGAGGCGACGGAACAAGTCGCAGCCCTGCTCAACAGGCTCTGGGGGTTACAGCAGGTCCCAAATTCAATATAAGTCCATGTGTTGTGTGCTCTCCTTGTGAGTAAGGAAAATTGCATGCTATGTTGGGAGCTATATTGGGAGGAGTAGGGCCAGCAGATGGAGGGAAGTTATTATCCATCTCTACTTGGCACTAATGAGGCTGTGCCTGGAATCGTGTGTACAGTTCTGGGTCCTCCCCAGTGCAAGAGGAAGATGGAGGAATCTGGAGAGGGTCCAGCAGAAACCTGCGGAGGCAGCCAGTGGCATGGAGCATATGGCCTACAAGGAGAAGTTGGTAGAGCCGGGCGTGTATAGTCTGGCACGGAGGAGACTAAGGAAGGACCTAATTGTAGCCTACACCTACTTCAAGGGCTGTTGCAAAGATGACAAAGCCAATTTCTTTTTCTTGGTAGTAGGAGATGGTATATCAAAGGGCAGTAACCACAAATTACAGCTTAGAGGGTTCAGTTTGGGACATTCGGAAACTAGAAGAGTACTTCTTCACTGGGAAGGTAGTACAGTACTGGAATGAGTGATCAGAGAAACGGGGGCATCTCCATCCTTGGGAGTTTGCAAGGGACACGGATTTAACAACCAGCTTTTGTTAAACTGCCCCCGGTTACCTGTTACAGTCTGAAAAAATTGGAACAGCCATCAGTGTTGCTCCAGCCTTGGGAATGGAGTGCTGTGCTCCTTGGCGAGGAGCTAATTGTGAGCCTCCTCTCTGTGCGATGCGTGGGGAGCCATTCCCCACAGGAAGAGCTGGAGACTGATGCTGCTGAGTGCTGCTTTTCTGCTCTGGCTGGGGTGGAAGGACAAGAATGGTTGCAGGAACAACAACCGATGCATCTTGGAGACAGCACAGGTTTTGTCACTGATGGGAGAGTTGTCTCTTTGCAAAGAGTTGGGGAAAGCAGAGAACAGAGGCAGATCTGAGTCAGCTCTTCCATGACCCATTAATCAGAAACAGAAGTATGGGGAATCCTCCCTGAGGATGTGTGTAATATCCCTATGGGTGACAGGGAACCCTACTGGGAAGAGGGTGCAGGAGAAAGAGCGGAGGAAGCTTGATAGGGAAAAGAGAAAGAGGAGAGAATTCCTGCTCATTTTTCAAAGGTCATCTTCCCAGCAGTACCATAAACAACATGAGACGGTTTAATGAAGTTTTCCAACCCCTTGAAGAATTGCTGTGCATCAGAAATGTAGTTCTAGATGAAGCCCAATGCACAAGTAATGAGCTACGTAGAACTGATTTCAAAATGTCTTATGTACTTTTTGCTTAGATGAGTTTCAGATGTGGTTAGCTGATATTGCAAAGCCTGCAGCAAGATATAAAAAGTGAGATCTGCATAACGTTGGAGGAACTAGACTGGGCAAAGGTATGTCAGTGGGTTTAGCATTTTAAGCAGAGTACCATGAAAAACAAGACAGTCAATTCCATTGCATAAGAACACTCAATACTGTACTGAGAGGTATTATTACTTACAGCACCATAGCCAGACTGAATCGCATTTTCTTTTCAAGAAAACATGTGCCTGTTAACATCTTACCAGAACAACGTCCACTCTTAATGCACAGAGAGTGGGAGAAATGCAGTTTTACTATCCCCGCTTTGCAAGTAAGGAACCAAGACACAGATTCAGTGATTTGCCTCAGGTGATACTTGAAATTGATGGCAGAGTTGGAATTAAAACTAACTTTATAACTACATGTGGGTTTGTTTTGGGGTTTTTTTGCAGGCAGAGTTTTATACTTACGCTAGTTTGGCTTTGGGCCTGAGTTAATATACCCTGCCTCTTAGCACGGCTTATTAGCTAAAGCTCAGTGTTAGGCTAACCACAACTTGATTGACTTGGAGAACAGTCAGGTGAACTCATGTCTGTCTGCAAAAGAGGGTCTGTATTGACATATAGTCCCTTGAGTCCCCTTCTAATGCCTCAATGTATTTCTCCAGTAAAATTCTATTGCATCATGATTCGAGAAATATTACTTTCACCCTCCTTTTCCCCCTCCCATTCCACAAAAATGTTTAGCAGCACTGGGAAGTTGCGGAGTATACATAAATCTAAATTGCAGATGATTACAGAAAAGAGGCTGGTTGCAGGATTCAGGCTTTCTGGCATACAGGAGAGTCAGGTAGCAAAGTTGTGGCCACATTCCTGGTGGTTTTATGGAATGGTTTGAAGAAGTATTGATGAAGGAACAAGATTATTCTGAAAATAATATCATTTGGCTACCTTGATAATTTCTCTGACTTTACCAACCATTCATTCTCCTTTTACTGAACAATGGACCTGAAGGTCAAGTCGTGTCGATAAACAACATACCTGACAGGCTCAATTTTTACTGAACAAAGAAAGAAGGGGTTAGATACTGGGTGGTTGATTTTTCCCTACTTCAGAAAGCAGCTATTAGAGGTTTCTGATGCAGCCCAATGCTATATACGGAGGCAGACGTGATTTCCCTGAAATACAAGGCACAGTTTGGGGCTTGGTTTCCAATTTTCTCCATCCCAACAAGACCCTCTGGCAACAAGTCATAAAGTAATCCCTGCTACGTTTTGAGAAATGATCAGCACAGGCAGTCATGATGACAAACTTTCCTGTAAAACATCACGCAAATCTTTTATAAAAGGTGGCAAAACACACTGAATCAGTCTGATGTGTGTTCGTGGCCCTGGATCGGGCTGTGAGGGTTGGGGCAAGCGTTTCTGCAGGCACACAGTTGCTCTTTGGGAAAGCGCAGTGTTTCAGGGCAACGAGAAACTGCTGGTTAAGCAGCCGGGGCTCTTGCACAACGTTTTACAAAAGTTGCTTCATTTCTACCGCCCCGTATGCTGCAGCTGCTGCAGGGTTACATGTCACTCGGATGACTGACTTTAATCCTTTGCTTAGCTGCAGTTTGGATGTAGATAGCTCATGGCTGCCACTCCTGAGGCTTGTAGTAGGGGAGAGTCCCAGGAGAGCCTGCGACGGCTGCCTGCGTTTCCTGCAGGGAATATGCTTGCTATGTCATGAGGAGAGAACCACACGCTCATTGACAGACTGAAAAAACATGGGAAGAAATTAGCTTAAAATCTCTTTAGTTTTCAAAGCTTCAGATGTTTCTTCCACCAGCAGCTAACAATATGCAAGTCTTAGGGTTTTTTTATCCTGTAGGCTTGGCTGGCACATTTAAAAGGAGAATCCACAAGTGCACTTGGGCCCCTGTGAGGTGCAATCAAAAGCAGACAAATAATGCTTCTCAAAAACCAGAAACATTAGCTCCATAGCAATATTATTTTTGTTACGGACATTCATTTCATATACGCACGTCAGGAAATATCATTTTATCACTCTGGCAGCAGACTCCATTACATTTGGTGGGGTAGGGAAAAGTTCTCTGCTCAAATACATTAGCTAGATTCAGCTCCTAGGCTGCAACAGGAGAACTTATTTTTAATTACTACATACCATTTGGGCTCTGATTTTGCAAAACACCTCAGCTGACGGTTAGTCCATGATTTCAGCTGAAATCAAGTTAGGCTGGAGCACATGGTTGAAGTTATGTATAGGCTGAAGTGATTTCCTTAGTCAGATACTTGATGATATTTCCACATCTGCTTAGATTCAAAGCCTGATCCCGTCATCTTAGGAGGGCAAAAATCCATTTGCTTTCAAGCGGAAGCCCCTCACTTGGTATTTTTCACTCTGGATTGGACAGGGAATTAGCAAACTGCCAGTCCTTTTTACAAAATTATACCGATTTTACTACATCAAGTGGGACAGCTTTCCTTAGAATGATTAAACTTTTCCAAGATTTCATATCCTCAGTCATCAGCCTCCATTTACCACAGGAAATTACAGTTAAGCTGTATGAAGACTTTCCCTGACTAAATCCAATGTTTATAAATTATAAGCAGGCAGAAAATGTGAATCTCAACAATGTAACTATAGTCCGAAGTGTAAGCGTTCACAAGTTCAACTGCTTTCCCAAATATTTTTTACCGCAGCAGTAACATGAGTTTGTATAAATAAAGTATACATTTTTAGCATATTTGCACACTGCAATATAATAGATAACGTTTGTGTGTATTAGAAGAGCACAGACCTGTGTGGGCTGTCTCTGCCTCCGTTCTCAGACAGGAGATTTTTGGACTTTTCACCAGCGGTGACCACCAACAGAGCAACTTCCCTCTGTTCGGGTTTTTTTTCCCTAAGAATGCTGCTGGAAAGCTTCTTAAGAAATAAGCTCTATAAAGCTTCTTAAGAAATAAAACAATAACAAGTTGGATATGGTTTATCCACTCCCACATTATTCTTCATGTTTATGGCAAGATCTCAATATTCTTCCTTCCAGTATTTCAACAGTCAGGCCAAGGTATACTTCTTGCTATATCCATACATCAACTTCATACGTACAATATGTGTCAAAAGGTGAAGAAAAGGCTCTCTCCAGAGAAAAGAGCAGAACTAGCAGCAATGAGGGACAGAACCGGTCACACAGTTTATCTTTAGGTTTTCTTGCACTGTCCTGAACAAATCACTGACTGGACCCAGCTTCATTATTTCCTTTTATGTATGTAACAGATTTAATACCTTATCCACATTGTGTAAGATACGCAGCGTAGAACATGGATCATCTTAGTATAGAGAATAATTCAAAAACTTTAGGTCTAAATAAGAAATTATAAAACCTAGACACAATCAATACATCCTGCATGGTACTTTAAAATGCTTGAGATAGGGCTACTGCTCACAAGCATATTCATGTGTAAGAGAAAAGGATTAAGAACAAAAAGAAGATAGTTTGCTGCATTGAATTTAAGGAAAGTTCTTCATACACTGACTACTGGAATAAGCTAAGTTTTAAATTCTTCATTTTAAATGTACCTAAACGTAAGTGCAGAGAGACTGGGCTCAACTATATTTTGTTGAGCTACTGTTGTTTATGGATGATTGCAAGTGACCCCTCCAGGTATCTCCCTAGAACACTGCCAAAGTCACTGAACAAAATCAGCAGTGAACGTATGGGGTGGGGAGCGTAAATTAGGGAACTTCAACACCGGGTTAATGCTTGGCCATGGCAGAGTGACCAGCCCCTGGGGGAGAGGACTTCACCCCTTGACTCCACACAAACCCAAAAACTGTTAAACCAGGCATGACACTCAGCATTCCCATTTAGCACCAGCTTTAAAAAGGAAAATAGCTCCACTGTGCGCTGACAAATTCAGCTTAATTGAAAATGTTAGCACCCAGGAGAATTCTGGCCCGTGACCTAGATAATACAGAGGCAAACCATTGTGTGACTGCATCTCTTTAGTAAATGTAGCACCGCAGTCAGCAGTCTGCAAAAATACTCATTTTCAAAGCAAGCTTTCAGTGAAGCTTTCAGAATTACTTCTGTTTCAGGAGGGAAACACAAATGCAGGTACTAGAAAGGGCTTTCAATGCCTGCTTGTTTTTTTATTTACACTCATTCTTGTCTGGGGCAAAAGAAATGCTTGTGCATATTGTATTTGCAAAGAAAGCATGAACAGTGAAATCTGTAACAAAGCAAAAGGATACGCAGTGGTACCCTTAAAAATCTGTGCTGTGTATGTAAGATAACTAGCTGGGTTATACTATACTGCAAATACTATAAAACATGCATATGCTTTGTAAGCTGTAAAAAGAAAGAAATCACCCATAATGTAGGAAAGTGCTCTGAAACTCCTGTCTTTTCTTGTAGGGAATTATAGTTGATCTTTCTGCACTGAAAAAGGAAAGGGCACCAGTAATTATTGGAATGGACTATTGGAAAAGGCTTCCTGAACTACAGCCAGTGTGTGCTTCTGATATTCAGATATACAACTGCTGCCCACGATACAGATGGACAGGTCTCTCATTTCATGGTTCATTTAAAACTATAGCTGGTCTGAAAAATGTGCATGGTCTGGAATGGTCTTTTTCTATAAAAATGTACTGTATTCTAACACACAGACTTTGTACTTGAATCAGTAGTGAGTTACACTGATGTCTTGTTGCCCAGATGTGCTCGTTTTGGTACATCCCAAGTCTGCCAGTCCAGGAAGCCTTCAGGATGAGACACAACAGATGGACAGAAGTGACCCAGGTCTGCATTCCTTCACAGCAGCCACACAGCGTGAGCTATGCTGGAGTTTAGCTGGCATGCAATGATATGGGGATGGTTTTCCAGAATGGCCTTTGTCTTGATTCCCACCATATCTCAAAGAGTGATGGCTTCCCTCAATCATGCAAAGAATACCTCTGCCCAAGAGACTCCATGGAGCTCTCATCTCGGTGAGAGCTACTGGTTCTCATTGTCATGCCCTTATTCTTGAGGCGTATCGTCTTACTCTGTGCTACTTTCTACAGGCTCGTGGGCATTTAGGAAAAAAGAAGTATTCACTTAGATGACAGGCAAAGGAAGGTGTCAGTGATGAAAGAACTACAGGTCTGTATTTCTGGAACAGCAGCATCTAGATTCTCATCTCAGCTAGTCAGACTCCTGTGATTTAACGACGATTTCGTTACCTCTCTGGAATAAAAATCATAACCATTTAATTCTCCCTGATAATTCAAAATATTTTGCCCAAATCTAAGCTCTCTAAGGCTTTTGAAAAGGTAATATAGCATTTTCTGTGTATACCAAATAAATTTAAAAAGTAGTTTTCAGTAGTGAAAAACTTTGAATTGTTTGTTTTAAAAATATCTGTTCATTTTTGTCTTTTTTTCTTTTTTTTTCATATTCTCTGAGTTGTTTTGCAAATAGGTTTTTGCCAGTGTTGAAAATGGAACCACATTGCTGTAAGTAGGCACAAGAAATGCAGCTGCACAGTGAAGCTGGTTTTTTCGATCTTACGTCCTCCAGAATCAGGGTCTGAATGAAGTAAGTTCAGGCAAGAAGACATTATAAAAGTAATTGGAGTTAATTATTCCTTTCATTTAGCTTAAGAACAGTTCATCCAGTTTCTTTGGGGTCATAAAACCAGCTCCTAAGCCAGCTGAAGTTGGTGGCAAAATGCCCGCTGATGGTAAAGCGTACTGCATTAGATCCTGGGTCTTCTTTTACTCACGTCACCAAAATCTATGGACTTATAAGAGGCAGACAGAGAGTTTCTAAACCAGAGCCATTATTGCCCAAAGCAATGGAGATGCTTAGTGATAAGCCACGGTGCTGCGGCCAACTGGTAGAAAAAAGCAGGAGGGCTGGGCGGTCAGGCTGGGTCAGTGGAGCCTTACATTAAACGTCCTGCTCTGCCACCAGCCTTCTCGAGCAAACTACACGGGGCAAAGCCCCACTCCCACATGCTCTGTCACTCAGGGAAACCTCAGCCTTTACTTAGGCAGTGTGATCCCCTACAAAACCAACAGGAGGAACGAGGGGCTTACGGCTTGGGGGGGTGGGGTGGGGCACAGAAACCAGCAAGATGAGTGGGGCATTGCTTAAACTAGCTGGTGGGAAATACTGAGTCTAGGCACAGGTTTACTCCAAAAGGAGTTAAACATGTGATGGCCAGAGGGAGGTGTTTATCCCTGCTTAATACTCTTACCTTGAATACTCTTCTAATGTTAGATGCCCTTCTGAATGAAAGAAAAAGAAGAGACACGACAGACAGCCCTGGGTTATGTTCCTCCTCTGGCTAGGCTTCTTCTCCTGCTCTGCAGCCAAATCATGTACTAAAGCCCTCTATGTTTAACTAAGTTTAACTACTAAGCTATTTGACACTTCTTGGTGAATGGTCCTCTCTGTTCCTGAAGTGGTCCTCAACTTTGTAAGCAATGAAATAGTCACTGGAATAGGGACTTGAATCTGATGCTTCCATACCAGTTTCTAACTAACTCCTCATCATGAAGTCAACATCTCAACATCTCTCCTTGGTTTAATGTATATCCAGTTTCTTTACACAAACCATAATTCGGAGAGCTGTACAACTCACTGTACACTGTAACAGCCTGCTGGTGGTCACCAGCTCCTAAAATACAGAAGCTCCTAAAACACAGAAGCACTAGCTGCAGGGAGCTGAAGGTAGACCCCTGACCTCCCAGTCAGAGCCTTTGCCTCTGGGTGATAACTAGACGTGCACACTGAGAATTTTAAGACTTTGCTCAATTCTGTCTTGTGCAAAGCCTCTCCTAAGTACCTTTACTAGCCCACCCCCTTGGCAAGGGGAAGGCCAAGTTTAAGAGTCTCCTGGCCCTTAACTGAGACCACCAAGTAGCTCAGTGTTAGAAAAAAACAAATGCAAGACTGGGACAAAAATATGGTCTGAGGGAACTAGGAGGGAAAGCTGAACAAGTTTTCTGAGGATTTCAGTAATGCCTCAAGATTCAGTGCAGCGCTCAGGGTTTTCTGTTGGATTTAATGTTTAGTTCCAGCTGATGGTTAAAACAGTGACCTGGTTGTTGAAGGTACAAAATAAGGTTTTTGAAGGCAGTGAGACCTCGGTTTGCAAGCTGGTGCTGTGTTCCTTCTATAGATGGCACTGTAACTTACCAAATGCTTTGCTTCCCTGCCCATTATTTTTTCTGATGCTATCAGCATTATGCCATCTCAAAAAAACACACTGAAGGTAAAAAAAACCCCTCAAAACCATCAGTAACATTGAGATGCACCTCAAATCACAAGTGTGATTTCTGGTCCTAAGAGCATTATAGCATTATACTGATAAAAAGGCACCCCAGTTCACTATCCAGCCTCTGTGAATGGCCAATAGCATGACCTTGGGGCAGAATAGAAGAGGAGAGTAAACATATAGTGATGTGCTCTTACATGCTGTTCCAGCTTACAAGGAGCTAGAGGGATATCATACAGGCAGATGTGGTATATTTACATGTAATATCCCTTGACAGATTTTTATTCAGTGAATTTCTTCAATTGCTTTTGCACCCATATAAACTTTAAACATCCACAGCAAAACAGATGGTCCTGGTTGAAACATAACTTCTGACTTTTTTCCAGAGTGAACATAAATCCAAATGCATTGCAAGGCACTTGAAGCGATTAATGTGCAAATTATTATCATTATGAGCAGGAGCTAACTAAAACCAACTGCTTACACATGACAAGTCATACATGGTTTCCTCCCTTATCTTTCTCTTTGCACATCACTTCTTCATGATAAGGATGCTTGTATCTTAACAGTGCCATGTATAAATGGCACTGTCAGTATCCTTAGCGCTCATCGGTAGTTTAGCAAACATCATTCTCAGTAACACCAGGGCCAATACACCAGTTACACTTAACTCTGTAACCACAAAACATTTCTAAAAATATCGTTGATTGAAAACACCTTCCATAAAAAGACTTGTTAGATCATCAAATTTACAGGAATATCAACAAATTGCCTTAATTCACAGAATCAAAACCCTTTGTGAAACCACACGGACAGCCCAACAGCCTGGCTTCTCCTCAGGACGTAGTGCTCACATTACAGCAGAAAGCTACCACACCACCACCAAACACCGCATCCCTGAAAGCAAAGTAACAAGTAGTTGCACACATCCTGGATCCTACACATCCGGCACACCGAGAAAAACACACCATTCCTTTTTAAACTGTAACCAAAGGTGTATTTCTATTTAATGTAACTGTTTCAATCACACCCCCCCAAATTTTATGTTCTTTCTTCAATAATCTCAAAATAGATGTATTGAAAAGTTCTAAAAGCAATATCAATGTTCTGTTTCCAATCCCAAATCCAACTTTAATTCATATATAATTTTAAGAGAAATGGTTGTTATACACCTTCCTGTCCAACAGTACTCCTGCTATTAACACCCAGAACTAGTAACTTGTAAATATCCACCAAAAAAATGAATCCCTTTATCTTTTGGAAATTTACAGCAGTGTTCTTCAAAAGTAAATACAGATAGTAGAATGTATACAATAACTGAGCCAGATTTATGATTACGATTATGAAGAAATAGGCCACGATTTATACCTGATAAGCACAGTGTATTTATTCTGTGGAGAGCAAAAAATTTATTATGTGTTTAGGCATTCATTTCCTTATTTTTGTGCATGTTTTCTGTAAAGGATGTGTTAACTGTATTATGATCACTTGAGAACTTAAACAGGTTTGGAAAGTCAGTCCTAAGTTTCGCAATCACTCACCAAGCTATAAACTAAGGATATCTGTTGATGTAAACATCTCCCTCCGTATTTCTGAACGGTAAGAAGAAATCAGTCAGAGGATGGCTTTTGTATTATCACATGCTTTTAAATGCAGAATGTTCCAACAAAGTCATTTCCATTCAGGCGTCGAGGGCCAGAAATTCAAGAGGGAGATAAGAAATGGATCCTGGAAGTTAGGCTGTGTTCTCCCCACTGTATAGCCTCCACTCCGGGCCGGGCTGCAGAAACCCCATCTCTCTCTCTCTCCTCTCTGGGTTTCCCAGCCTTGAGCACTGAAACATATGAACGTATCCAGAACGTACAAATGCTCTTGCTGGGTTCATGAGGGGGATACAGCAGAATTAGTAAAACACCAACAAAGGTCCACATCCGATATACGGAAAAGTGAACTCTCCTCTCTTCCCCCCCCTCGCAGCTCCTTCTCACCTGCCCAAGGGCTGAAAAGTTTCTTGACATCTTACTCTTTCCCCTGCATTGCTCCTGGAGGCCCCAGCACTTTCAAGCCCTCGGAAAACAAGAGCCTTACAGTCTTTGCAGTGAAGCAGCCTGAAGAACTGGCAGGCTTAATGGAGCATACGTACAGCTCTCACGCTTCTCCACAGCACAGCACCTCCAGCATGTGCGTACGCACACCACGACAGTTTCCAGGTGGGTTTTCCTGTGCTGTGAGGGCCTTCTGCACTGAAAGCAAGCTCTCTGTACTCAACTCTTCCACAGTGTTTCAGCAGCTCAAGACAAAGAAAGGGAAGACTGTAGCAACCCGGTGATGCTGGGGCATGCCCACAGACTGCCATAGAACGTGCCTTGAAGAACCATTGTTTCTCTAGATGTCATGCTCTCCACACATGACCCTCCATTTTCCTTGCTGAAGTGCCCCTCTCCTCTAGGTTTAGATCATGAACACTTGAGCGCTGTATTGATATCAGCTACCTCAAAGTACAAAGGAGAGAGTCTCACATTGCAAGAGCTCCCACAGCTAATAGCCCAGTCACCCTGCACTGCTGGAAGATCTTCCACTCTGTAGAACCACTTGCATGACTTTCCTTACTCATGGGGATGAAGATCCCACAGGTCTTGATTGCCAACAAGGTTTGAGAGTCTTTATTCCTGATGGGCTCATGATTTCCTAGTTTCACTGAGACGTGTAAGATGCTGACCGGTCTCACAAGATGCTCCAGAGGGTTGATCATCCCTTCCTGCACAACAATCTTTGCTACGTCCTGGTTGCCCTTCTTAAAGAGAAGGATTTGCAATGAAGTTTGATTGAAAAGTCTGGAATTAGTGCACAGACACAAATTTGGCAGATAGACTGGTGTAATTCAGCACTGAAAACTGGTTAAAAGACTCATTTTCAGAGAAACATCATTCCGCAAACTGTCTGAAGTTAACTGGAGGCCCCTTGTCCCTTAGAAAATGTTGATGCTGAACTGAAGTTTGCCAAATGATGAATTACTTTAATGTTCCCTGTGGTATCTGACCTGAACTTAGAACTATGACTTCTACAAGGTTTTCTTCATGCTAGCACTCCAATTTCTTAGAGACACACCATCGTTTTGATCTTTTCCTGACCTACTAGCGTGCTAAGCAAACATGGTGTCGCTAGTGTCTTAGGATTGGAATTTTTTAAGGCACGGATGGGACTTAGGTGCTTGATCCCATTAATTTTGATGAAATTTGAGCATCTAGCTCCTTTAAAGTCTTATGAAAATCCCTATCCAGTTTCCTGGGCATGGATCATCAACAGAGTGAGGACACATTCAATGAATACTATATTTCAAGAAGAAAAAACACTCAGTAAATATGGTCCTTTCAAAAAAACAATTATTAATGAAAAAATGTAGATATACTCCAAAGTGCTGGCTTGGATTAGCTACAGGTATGACAGTTCTGCAACTTATGAGTTGCCTGTCCTTTCCTTCAGCTAGGTCAGGAGCTCTTGTAATAGTCCCATTAGCGACCAAAACGTGCCAAAGAATAAGACAGGTATTGGCAATTATTTCAGCAACATGGATTACCAACTCCCAGAAAGTATTTTCCAGTCTCTTGAATGATAAGTTGAAGTTTTCTTGACCTTTGGGCTTCTTTTGGAGGCCCACAGAGGAGCACTGGGGCCTCTAACCTGGGAAAAACTCCAGACACTTTTGCTGGCCAGACAGAAAGACTTAATTAAAAAAGTAATAATAAGAGAAACTTATGAAAATAGCTTTAAAGGGATTTTTTTCCCCAATTTTGTTATTTTAAGGGCAGCCCTCATTAACTTTTTTGGCTGTACACTCAATAGCAGTGATTTTTTGGCAATCTCATTAGCTCCACTTTTGTACGGGTGGGCAGCTCTCGTATAATAAATCATTCAGCAGCTCAGACAGTGATTCAACCAAGTGTAATATCCTTCTCTTCCCTGACAGTTTGTCAACATGGACTAAAATAGGAGTATGTCTACACGGTCCAACAGACAGACCTACGTCACCACATCCATTCCTAAAGCAGGCTAGAAGAGAGCCAACTCTGGTCCAAAATGTTACCCATGGTACTTAGGCTTGAGCAAATAAGCCCAGCTTGGTAAACCGGGATCACTGGTACAGTAATGGTGGTACTGATTTGGAGTTGGCTCACGTCTGACCAGCTGGGAGCAGAATCAACTTATGTCTGGGTTTGGAAGAGCAGACTGTAAAGCTTAGGTGAACCCTTCCAACCCTGAGAGGTATGGAAGGCCCTGCTGGACCCACACTCTTGCAGGACAGGGACTTCTACCTTCAGAAAAGTTCCCAGGGATTTCAGTGAGGTCAGGTTTGATCTCCAAGAAGTCCAGAAAGCAGCAGCAGAAGTAATTCTCTAGGAGCACTGAAAGGTTACAGGAAGGCCCAACAAGTAGTCATAGTACCGCTTGTTTCTTTAATACCTAAATGTCTCACATATATCGAGAAGTATTCTATTTCTGCAGTCACACTTAGATTTATATTTTCTGCCATCAATAGCTCCAGCGAATGAGTTTTCAGCTGGTGGAGGTGTGCATAAGTGGTGAAATAATATTACTAAGGCATATCAACCTGTTGGTACTTGCAGTTTAGGGATGTATAAGAAAGGTTGGTATCTGGGGAGATGTCCACAGCTCCTCCTAACTCACGGTAGTAATTTAGTCTGGGTTGCAAATAATACTCCATCCTTTGAAATGATGGGTGGAGCAAAATAAAGAAAACATAATAGTCTTCATTTTGAGTTTGGACTGATGGCTGATTTGACACCCTGACTCTCATACATATGTGACCATCATGTCTGTAATCACATGACAGATGCTGTCTGTCCCAGGAATGGTATCTGTTGCACCAAAGCACCTCTGCAGGCTTTGATGAGTGTCTTGTTCTGCAAGGATTGACAGGCTGCAGGAGATCACTGAGCAAGACAGCCTGCCTTCAGGGAATAAACTCACCTCTGTCTATACTACACTGCTTTCTCTTGCTTCCAGTTGAACAGTGTCCTCTGCTAAATATTGTCCTTTAGAAATTCAATACATAGCAGAAAAAAACCCTAATATTCCTGTGTCATGGAACTAAATTATAACGTTGCTAAATAAGATATATTGCTGGCCTACTGCATGAAGTCATTGTTTTTCTTTCTCACTTTTTTCTTTTTTTTTTCTTATTTTCTGCCCCTGCTTCTCTTTTTCCTTTCCATTTTCCATTTTTAGCTGCCTATTTCCTTATCCTTATTTCCTATCACTGTGAACCAGCTAATACCACAAATAAATTTGGATAAAGCCTAGTGTTAATTCCAGATATAGGTTTTCCCTTTTGATAAAAAGAAAGTTACTATGAAAAGAAAAGGGAAGATAAAGTTCACCAGTTCTTTCTGGATGATGCAAGCAACTGCTAAAATTAAAGGCTGAATGTGATGTACCTTTTCCCAGGTTTCTCAAACTTTCACAAGCAGCTACCCAGCAAATAGCTGTTCTAACATCAGTGAGAGAGGGTTTTGCCATTCCTTTTGCACATTTGATAAAAACAAGGTAGTTTGGTGAACCACCAATGGTTATGCCACCATTACACAAAATTTGTTATAAACCAAGAAAAGGAATATCAGAACCCAGGAATTTACTTTGGAAGCTAGCTTTCCAAAGTACCTTTTTCCACATATAGTTTTATTGTAGAAGTTTGATTTTCATCCCGTTTGACACCAGTTTGGCAAAAGTTTCTAACTGCATTCATTGCAAGCCCCTGCCTTCCCCCAAATAACCACTTCTTTGAAGCTACGGCTTGCTGCAGAGATTTGCAGACTGCTGAACAGCCTGCTCCAGCAACTTCTCATTTCAGGTACCGATCCTAGACAGACTAGGCTGCACTTACTGAGTTTGCAGCTGGCACAGGCTCTCTGAGCATCTTCGCTGACTTAGAAGAGCTTCTTCCTAGGTGACAGCAATATGAAAGAGGTGTTTAGGAACATCTCCCTGAGGGTACTAAAATCCCTCTACTATAGAATTATAGAACCATAGAATGGTTTGGGTTGGAAGGGACCTTAAAGATCATCTAGTTCCAACCCCCCTGCTGTGGGCAGGGACACCCTCCACTAGACCACATTGCCCAAAGCCCCATCCAACCTGGTCTTGAACACTTCCAGGGATGGGGCATCCACAGCCTCTCTGGACAACCTGTTCCAGTACCTCACCACCCTCACAGTAAAGAATTTCTTCCTAACACCTAATCTAAATCGACCCTCTTTTAGTTTAAACCCATTACCCCTTGTCCTGTCACTCCATTCCCTTGTGAACAGTCCCTCACCATCTTTCCTGTAGGCCCCCTCCAGGTACTGGAAGGCTGCTATAAGGTGTCCCGAGAGCCTTCTCTTCTCCAGGGTGAACAGCCCCAACTCTCTCAGCCTGTCCTCACAGGAGAGGTGCTCCAGCCCTTTTGTAATGGCACTCCTCACCAAGAAAGATTTGAGTAACTCCATGTGTTTGAAAATTTATGGTGAAATGGAGTAAGGTGCATACTGGGTGGGGGCCAGTAGGGAAAGGTGCTGCATTTAAATGAGCAGAGTGCAAAATCAGATGGGAGATTATTGCAGATACATACTGGAAGTGGAGATTCCTGTTCTGGATTGGACTGTGTTTGGAAGAACACCCCTTCCAGTCTTTAATGAAGGAGATTACAAGAAAGTAGCTGAAAAGCA
Organism: Grus americana; assembly: GCF_028858705.1. NCBI lineage: Eukaryota > Metazoa > Chordata > Aves > Gruiformes > Gruidae > Grus > Grus americana. Next base: position 26,385,148 of record NC_072855.1, read on the forward strand.
GACAAACTCAGAAAAAAAATGGAAGGGAAATAATGTTTTGCCCTTCTGTACCACTTCCAGCTCAGCACAGGAGCAAAGGCTGTTTGTTGTTTTTGCATTAAAGAAACCGGGTGTCACATCAGCAGGTACACAAACTTACGAGCATCGGCTCCCCACCAATGTGCATTTGTTTTAACAGGCTAAAAAGATCCTTGATAGCAGCTGGTGAAAGGCCCATTGTCCTGCCACATCCTCTTCCCAACTTGACCTGTCAAGAGAGCAGAACTCTGCAGCCCTGGGCGTACAGAGCTGGGTGGAAAAGGCACGCTTTCCTTCAGAGTCCTCTTTCTGCAGCTGGTTTGTGCGTGTGGTCATTATCCTGTCGTAATAAGGTATGCATTTGACGGCAGGCCCTAGAAAGATCATGTACGGGCCTGGACCTTGCTGTGTTTGCTATGAACACAGAAAGAAAGGATGCTCCCTGGCCTGACGAGTTCACTGGTTTTATGCTCAGATTTACTCTTTCTTTACTTTGGTGTATCTTTATTTTGGGTTGCTTCACTTCCCTTTCACCACTCCTCCACTTCTTTTTTATGTAATTGCTCTTCAGTACAACCCAATTTATATCTTTTTAGCCTTGTGTAACTTAGTATCACTTACTTGTGATATTTCTCCTTTCCCTAGCCTTCTTTCTGTTCTTCTTTCCCAGTGGTTTTCATGAGTTTTATTTGTTGTGTTGTCCCTCCACCTACTATGTGAGAACAAGAGGAAGGGAGAAGTACGTGGAACCGGAGAGACAGAGAATGGGGTTGAATGCAGTTACAGAGCTGAGAGACAGGAGACTATGGCAGGCTGGGGTGAAGAACAGCAGGCTAGTGAAGGAAAAAACGGTGGTCGCTAAAGAGGAGGCTGGATATAGGAATTTCCTACACCAGAGGAAAGGCAGGTCTTGATGAGAACAATATAAAGAAGGAAGGAAGTGGTTGTTTGGGTGAGTGGGAGAATTTACTGTGGCTGTGGATGAAAGGAGAAGCTGCGCCAGGCTCTGTGCAATCAGCAGAGCTATCAGCCTGGGATCTGGAGGCCTCCAGGAGAGGCAGAACCGAGTGTCAAAGCCAGAAAGGAGGGCTGGGCAGGAAAAAACCCACACCTAAAAGCACAGCTGCGCTCAAAACATGGAGATACTGATCAGGGATTTGTTACACAGGGAACAGAGCGAATGGCAAAAAGACCCCAAAAATTATGCTTTGTAAATGACGTTGAATATTTACAGGCATTTTTGAACTGCCTGCACTCTGATTCATTAGGCTGATAGCTAGCTAAATAGCAACGTGTGTAGTAGTGTATCAGATCCTGGATAGTCAACAGCTTTTAAAATCTAAACATTTAATTAAATGCAAAGATAGGCAAATAGGAAAACATCAAATGGTGCTCAGCTACCAGGAGACAATTGGATGTATTAGCTTTCCAAAATCAATATAAAATTCCAAAATAAAGAAAAACTGCATCACAAAAGGGCTTCACGCTTTCCCAGGACAGGGTGAGAAGGGATAATACTGTTTTTCCCCAAGGAAAGAGCAAACTCAGATGATCCATCCACTCCTGTAATTCCCAGAATGACAGAGAACATCAGTGCCGAGCCTGACAATATGTTGCTGTGTGAGTGATAGCAGAGAGAAAGTGACTGTGATAGAAGACAGCATTGCCGGGATAAACAAACAGGTGCTGTCAGCCAAATGCTGAACATTGCAAATGCACCACAGCAGATGCCCTGATTAAATAAAATGTGAAGTCACAACATTTGTTTGAGTGATTGAAAAAAAGCAACTTGTTCTCACAATCTCAGATTCATTGATTTTCATGGGAATTAAAAATAACTAAAGTTCTGATGTTACTTTTCTTTTAGCTTGTAAGTTTTCAAAATCCCTAAATTAAAAACCATCTTGAATGGAAACGGTCTTCCTTTGAGTAATTTTTCAAAATTAGGTTTTATTCTATCTCTTGCTTCTGAGTGGATATCTTTACCAGCCTGCTCTCAAAGACAGGCTGCATGTCATGGAGAGCTGAACTGTCTTTGAATCTAGTTTTATCAAGGAAGAAAATACTAAACTTCTCATAAAGATCTCTTCCACCACCCTCCTCTGCCTTGAGAGATGCTGCTGCAAGGGCTCTTCTCTTCTGCTCACTCAGCTCACCTCTCAGTTCACCCTTTCACACATGACAAACTGTGAAAGTGCACAACCTGCCTTTGGTAATCAGTAAAAAAACCTCCAAATACTCTCCGGCAGGTTTAATACCTGTTGAGAGATATTAATACCAAGGATACTTTATGCTGGGGCTGTCCAACTCCTGTACCATCACTGGGCAGCCACATTGCTCTTTGCAACGGTGTGAGTCCCGTGACGGCTCAGGGGCTGCATCTCTGAAATCATCTGGAGGTTATACACAGCTGGATGTGCCTACCCCTGGTTTATATTCTAGAGAACGAAGGAATTCCAAGCAGAATTTTTACAATAAATACCATACGGCTTCAAGTTCTCTGTGTGACATTCAGTGGTTTGTTAAAGGGATGAAAAGGACAAGCAAACGAATGAAATGTATAAAAGCCCTTGAGCAAACAACCAAGAAGATATTTAGTCAGAGCAGCCCGCCTATGGCTCAGCTCAGATTTTTCCAAAATCTGGCCCAGGATTGTGCAACATCCCCAACTATGACCATTAGGGTCTGGGGCAAAAAGAAGCTCTGCTCAGAGAATATCAGCCAGGACTGACAGATTGCAGAGGAGATAAGGAGGCAGAAAAGCCCTGGTGCCAGCAGGATAACTTCCCTTCTTAACCAGCACAGGGGCCTTGCTAGTTTAAGGCGCATTTATAAAAGCTCACAAAGAAAAGATTAATAAGCCAGGTAAAATAGAAGGAATAGAGGATCTTTTGATGTTTCGCCCATTTGCTCTTTGTGCAAATTTTTTTGGTAAAAGTAGTTTTTCAAATGGAGTGTGCCCGTGTTACTGGAAGCATGTTGTGTCAGATCTGCTTTGAAGAAAAAGGTTTATTATCAGGTTAATACAACCAGAAAAAGGAGTGAGAGTACAAAGATGCCATCTAGGTGCAGTTTTGCACAGAGCTTGGTCTTGAACACCCGACCTATTCCTTTGGGGGGACACATTATAGTGTCCAGGGCACAACTTCCTCCATGCAAGCTGCTCATTGCTGCCATGGGATAAGACCAGGTCTGCCACGACACCAGTCAGACCTTATTAACTCCCTGCTTCTGCTATTCAAGAGGCTTAAAGATTTTAGATGTTATGTTGAAGACAAAAAAGGAGCAGGAGAGTTCCTCTTCCCAGCGGAGAAAACTAAATTGGGTAGAAGAGCAAACCAGTTAATATAAGCTGAACCCTCACCCTTCCTGAAATGGTTATCTTCCTAAAAGCCTCTACTTCTCCTCCTGTGCACAGCAGCAGAGAGAACCCTGGTAATCACAGAAGACCCTCTTCCTCTGCTTATAGCTTCTCCTATAACCGCTGTAATACACAATTTTCCACAATTACTTTACTTGCGCATAGGCACAGTCTCCTTTCAGGAAGGGTGAATGCACCTGGACAATGGTACGCAGCTCAGCACTGATGCCTGCTCCACCATGGGTTTTCTCCTGTCTAATATGCACAGATGCAAGTTTGTTGCAGGCAATAAGGACTACTGAGACGCTAGCTTGAATTTTACTGGAAAGAAAAACAGAGAAGCTAAACCGAAGCTTTTGTTTTTAAAGAAGAGAGTTTTGCAAACAGCTACAAGAAAAATTCTCCCATTTGTTGCTGTTACAAATTCCATCACTATGTTTCTGTTAATGTTTCTGGTGAGGAGCAGCAGAGTGACCTCAGGAAAAACCTTGCTGGAGTCTCTAAGGTGCTCGTTTTCATATCTTGCCTCCTGTACCAGTTGCCAGGGCAGCTGTAATAGGGAAAGGAAAAACATTGAAAAACCTGTGACTGGTATTCAAGGGGCTTAGAGCAAGCCCTGCAACTCTCCAGGCAGATGGTGGTTTAAAAAAAAAAAAAAAAAAAAAAAAAAGCAGCAAGCTGGGCTGATGCTAGAAGTGTGTTTCCATGGCAACAGGGAGGTAGGGATGCTGCCTCGTACTTGACCAAATGGGAAGCAGGTTCAGAATTAGGATTAGGAAAGAAGTGGCCAGATTCCTGCTGCCATTCAGGGTGTCTTTCACACTCCTAAATACAAGATAGGGGTCTTTACAGGACTGCACTAGCTCTATATCCACATGTCTTTGTGGGGATTTAATCAATTTTGAAAGATGTGTATGTTTGAATGTAAGTGTGCGTATAAGAGTGTGTATAAGAGTATGTATAAAAGCACATCACCTTTAGTGAGCCATGAAAACTGAGTGTATAAATGAGAAATGAATGTCCACCTCTCAGTTTAAGACAATATATGTGGCAGTGGTGGTGGTCTCTGTATCGGTTGGTTACTGTGTGGTACGATGCTTACCCCAGCCCATTCCAGATCTTCTAGTTCTCTGAGAGGTGATGCTGAGATCACCAGACAGTAAAATCATACATTTGATATCACAATGTAATAAAGAAAAAAAGGTAGGATAATTATTTTAAATTGTTAGTCTTCCACTGCCCTGGGAGAATAAATCTAATTAATGTTTGATATATATCAGTGTTATTTAAATATTACAAGAATTAGAAAATAGTTTGTGTTAGCATAAGTATTTCAAAATACACTTATTATTTCGCTTTAAATGTTTGAGATTAGATTACCATTCATCTAGTTTTCATCTAGTTGCTGTTCTCAGAAAAATCCCTATAAACTCATCTCCTGTTTTAGGCCCTTTGTTATTCCAGCAAATTTCAAACAATAAACAAAGACCAAAACAAAAGGTAGAGAACAATAAAGACAAAACCCCAGAATGGAAATAGAGCTAAATATATGCATTTACATTATATGTTTATATTTGAAGAGTTAGTGGAGTTTTTTCTTTGACAAATTATAACAATAAACAAGATTCAAAATCCCAAGCTTTGAAATGAGGCAAATTCATGCCTAAAATTAGAGCATGTTGAAAACTAGATCCTACAGTTTACTTCTTGTCAAAATTTGTTGATGACTATCACAAGCTGAAAAGGTGACCAGCTACGACGCCTCTCAAAAAACCCTTAGTGGTAGGGGTTAATATTCACATACCTATGTTTCCAGCACCAGATATCTTTCTATGCTTCAGTAAATATAAACAAGTAACTTTGGCTCATCTTTCAAAAACTTATGAGTGGAGATTTTTAGGATTTGGCTTTAAAAAGGCCTTGTGAAAATTTTTTCTTCCCTGTTTCTAGAAACTTCTATGCTTAATCTTAGGCTTAAAGAGCATCTGGTTGGGCTAGGACTACTCACACGACGCAAGTTAGGTGTGCAAGTCTTTGCAGGACGGAGTTATTGTTCTTCCCCTGCACAGAAAGAAAACCAAACAAAAAAAGGAGTATTCAAGCAGGATAATTTTTAAGCGCACCTTGATGCCTGCTTCACTTTTGAAAGAAGAAAAATGCTGTCAGGTGCTGTGCTGGCCCTCGCACATTTTCGCAAGGCCGCTCTCACCCCTTAGCAGCAAGAGGAGATGCCTGCAGAGGGTCAGAGGCACCTGCCGGTGCTCCGCTCCCGGGACAGGGAGCCCACGGCCCCCGGGCAGGTGGGTGAGGGCCCGGGTGGGGGGGCAAAGCCTTTTCCCGCCGCGGGGCGGCTGGAGGCTCTCAGGTCCTTCGTGCAATAACGTTAATTAATCAGGTGTTTAATGTAACAGCCGCAACCAGCAGCTCGCTGCGTGCACGGGTGGCTCGGTGCCCTCGAGGAGCTGTGGGGTGGGAGGATCGGCTTCCTCCCAAAGCCCGGGGTGCCTTGCCATCGTCCCCCCACCCCGAGGGGTCCCCGGCCCCGCCGCCCCCCGCCCCCGGTCACAGCGCCGCCTGCGATGCGGTGCGGTGCGATGCGATGCTCGTGGCGGGGAGGCGGCGGCGCGGGCATTTGCATGGGCTGAAGGCAAAGCGGCTTCGCCCGTCTGTTTTATTTTTAGCTGGCAGCTCAGCGCAGCTCCGCTCCGCCGGCGGGGCGGGCGGGGCGGCAGGCGAGGGAGGACCGAGCCGGCAGGGCGGGCGGGCGGACGGGGCACCGGCGGAGAGAGGTTACCGCAGGCGAGCTGCAGCCAGCCGGGCTGCAGAGCGCCGCCGCCCCCGGCCCCCGCCCCGGCGGCTGCGAGGCAGGGAGAGGCAGGCAGCGGCCTCCGGCGTTCCCCCCGCTGCGGCCGCGGCTCACCTCGGGCTGGCGGCTCGGTGCCTGGCTGCTCCCCCGCCGCAGCCGCGGCGCGCCGGGGCCCTCCAGATGGCCAGTCCCGGGCTGGAGCTGGGAGAGGTTCAGCCTCCTCCCGAGCCCCCCCAGCCTGAGCTGGCCTTCACCGAGGCTCAGAAGTGGATCGAGGTAAGACCGCGGGATGGCAGGGGTGCGGGCGCCTGGCCCGCATCGGGGACACCCCGCGGGACGACCCGGTGTCCTTCCCCTCCGCGTCGCGGGGACTGTAGGCATTTTATTCCACGCCGAGCTCCGTCTCGGCCCCCCCCGCCTCCCTTCTCCGCTTTGCTCGCTGCAGGGAAAGCAGCCGGGGCCCGCGGCTCAGCCCCCGCGCAGTGTGCGCGCCTTTAGATGGGCCCCTGTCCCCCTCCCAGCGCATCTCTTCCAAACTTAATCTCTTAATCGCATTTCCCCTCCCCGCCCCCGGGGTTGGGATGAACGAGGCGGCTGTAAACAGGACCCGCGCAGGTGCGCGGAGCCGGCGGGGTTCCCGGGGGCGGCGAGGGCCCCCCAGCCCGGCTGGGCAAACCTCCGGCCCTGCGCCCTGCCAGCTCCCCTCGCCCGCGGGTGGTGGCCGCGGCCGCGCAGGTAACGCTCCGCAGTGCGCGGAGAGGCGGGCTGGGGCGGGTCAGCAGCGCTGCGGGGTGGGGGGGGGGGGCACGGACGGACGCGCACAGGGGGCCTGGGGCAGTGGTGTCCCGCCGGAGAGCAGCCCGGTAGTCCCTTCTCCCATCGCTCGGCCGAGCCAAGGAGAGACATTCAGGATCGTTCTTCAGGCAAGGCAGAAAAATAGATGTTTGCCCGGGCCATAAAACGCAAAGACAGGCAGGTGGCGGGTGAAATTTAACAGTTAAATATTTTGGCATGTAACAATAGAGACACTTTAAATAGCTCTTCGTCTGATTGCCGATATAGAACATGCGTGAAGGTGGTATAAACCCAGATACCAGGGTAACAGCTCCCTTCAGCTGTGGGCTTTGAATTTAATCTGCAGCTTTTAGTAAGCCTCGGTGGATTCTGTTTTCCAACAGTGGTTAGGCAAATTGTCATTGAAATTGTTGTGACTTTAAGATTCCCTGAAGCCCTGGGAATTTCAGACTGTAATGGTAGCCAGAAAGGTAATGCTGTGTCAGACCTCAGGGAATTGGCACTGACACAGTAAGCTGGCTGGTGTAGGACCAGAGGCAGAAGAACAACGAGGAATGTGAAAAGAAGGGCTTTTGTGCCAAGGAAAGGTGAGTATGCAGCCTGGAAGAGGAAAAGTGAAGTCCATATAAACACCGGTTGTCTTGGGAAAATGAATACAATGGTTTCTATATAGCCTTCTTTATAGTACCAGACCAAGGGACAGGCACGTGACTCCATCATACATACGGTACATAAAATACCTTGTGACCGTGAGTACTGCTGACTGCTAATGAAGCCAAGAACTCAATGGTGAAGCAATTCTCTGTAGATACCAAAGCTGCCAGCAATCACTCCAGGAGTGATAATAATTAAGGGAGTGTAAATCTTCCTGTATAAGAGCAGAAACTTGTGGGTCAGGCGGAAACTTCCCTCTTGAGCAGTTTATTCTGCAGTTCATGGTGACAGGATGTGTTGCGCCTGTTCTTGTGCGACCCAGGGCCTGATGAGCAGAGCAAAAGGGCTCTTAACTCCTTGTGCCCTCCATGCAGGCCCGAGAAGTCCATGTGTACAAAGGAAGCTGTCTATAACTTCTTATGTGTCCTCCTTCACTTTTTTTAATCTGCTTGATGCACGGATGACAAAGCTGTAATGTGCGTCGCGACACTGTTACTATTGCCACCGTCCTCTTGCCTGAGGGAGTGTGTCAGGAACCTGGAGCATCGCCATGGCTGTGGTGCAAGGGAAGCATCTGCCTTTCCAGCGATGCCCAGAGTGGATGCTCCTACTAAGAGAAAGGAGGAAGAAGCTACCAGTGAAGCAAATGTGGCTTAATTTGCCTAACACATTAGATTTCCTTTTAATCCTAGTTTGGTTTAAGCACTGGAGCAGGAGGGTTGTTAACTCTTCCAAAAATCTGGTCAGCACTCACCGTTGTAAATCTGGATGATTTGAACTGAGCCAGTTATGCAAAACTTGACATGTTAGTCCAAAGTTATTGAAAAGCAATGTCAATCTTAAAAAGAAATAAAATAAAAAAACAAGGAGTGTAATAGGTATCCACATTCAGTGTGCCAAGCCCTGTTGATTTGGGTGAAAAACAGAAATAGGGGTCATGCTGTGTCTGGCTACCAGACCTGTCTGCTTCAGCTGGCTCTGTAATTGTCTCTCACCAATTTATTCTTTGGCCTAGAGATGTTAGCAAGTGTCCAGTGTGGTGTTGTGTCTTCCAGCTTACTCCTGACCATTTGAAATGACATGTCTCTCAAACAAAAATAAAACAAACCATTAGGATTTCAAGCAGGGCTGGTGGATCTTCCTAGTACAGAGAAGACAGGCTAATGAGGATGTTAGCGGCGTGAGGCAGCTTAAAACCTGTCTTAGGCTGTAAAATAGTGCCACGCAAAGAAATGAAAGCAGAAATGGGCAGATTGAGTTTGCTGTGCATTTTTATTTCTGATGATTAAGTTGTGTGACTCACTAGTTGGATTCTCATCTGGTTTAAATCCTCGTGTGAGTGCTGTCACCATTGTGTAGCGCGGACAGGAATCCACCCTGTGGTCTACAGCGCATTTCTCCTCTGGTGGGGCTGGAAAGGGAGGCTGTCATCTTTTTACAGATGGGGAGGCAAGACACAAAGTGATGAATGTCTAGATCTGCAAGGATCGAGGTACTTCCCTTCCTCTGGTCCAGAGGTCTTGGGGTCTTTACTCCTTGGGTCCATGACCTTTCACCAGAGCAGGTCCTCTGGGTGCCAGAAATCTTCTTTTTCCTCTGCCAGCGTTGTTTTAATCTCGACGCTGCACTGAAGTTTGGGTGGATCCTCATAATCATCCTCTTGTGTCTCCCTGGAGCTCTGAACCAGTAGCACTAAGATGTTCCCCTGAGCAGGGAAAGGCACCAAAGCTCTGGCTGTTACTGTGAAGGCTGATATATATACTTAAGAGTTTGTGTTTTCTAAGAGAGTATTTCAAGTGGTGATAGATTTGGTGTCGTCTGTATGTTGCAGAAGATGGGATTTTGGAATTCTGTGGACTTTCCACTTTGATCGCAAGTCACTTTGGATAGGAAACTGGAGTTCAGCCTTGCATGCCTATTTAATTTTGCATAAATACCAACCATGCTTCCCTCTGTGTAACAGTAAACCAATCCTATTATTTTAGTTTAGCTTTGTATGTGCTACTTAAGTGAAGAATGCCCTGTTCATGATAAAATGAACCATATTAGTAGCACTCAGAGGACTTAAAATAAAGGCAACAAATGAAAAACCTTGTGAGCGAGCTACATCAATCTGCATTATTAAAGGTGCAGTATCTCATTTCAATTAATGCATCTCAGTTTCACTGAAAGAATATATCAGCCTTGTAAAGCCTAGTGGGTTACTACAGCAAAATAACAAATCTAAGTTAATCTAATGGCCTGTAATTTTAAAAAGTCAAGGTTCCCTGTATGTGTGTTTAAACTGGAATAACTGATGGCTGAAAGAACATCTGTATAAACAGAGTTATTCTTGCTGCAAAGATTCATAAGAGAGAGAGAAATACAGTAATAAAGTCGCCTTTAATACCGGTGTAACTCCTAAGGGTATTGTTATCTCCTCATCGCACCTCCTAGCCTTGCCTCATTAATATGCTCTCTCCTCATTGTTGAGGCTTGGTTCAATTAGGAATGGCTTTTCCGTAGACTTATATTCCTTAGAAACTTTGCCAGCTGATAAGAATGCTTCCTTTATAGTTGTATGGTAATAATAAACAAGTCATGTTTTTCTGTTCCCTATGGTCAGCGCTTGACTCTGCTATTCCCTCTAGATGTGTATAGGCTAAACCCCATCAACTTCTAAGTCTGCTACTCTTCTCCTATACATATATATTCCCCTGGAGAATTCTCTTGTTAAGGAGAAATTTGCCAGCCAGAGGCGTTTGGGGGTGTGGGGGTTATTTTCTTTTTTTCCTTCTAGCAAAACACTAACCTCTGTTAGTTTTCTGTATTGAAGGTGGCAGCTTTGAGTTGGTACTTCTGCACCACTGTCTCTGCGAAAGAGTATGAGGGGTGTAAAACCAGGAAAGTGACTCAGGCAAATAAACTTCATGCGACTGTCTTGTGCTAGGAGTCTGGAAACAAGGTGTCTTTAGGGCATCCCTCCTTTGTGCGGATAAAGTGCGAGAGAGCTGAGGTTTATGGCTCCCATTGCAAAAATGTAACTTCAAAGGAGATAAAGGTAGTTAATTGACAAAAATCTTGTCTACTTGGTGAAGAGACTTGATTGGAAAATCTGCTGTGGAGGTCCGGAACTTGAGGAACACACAAGTTTGTTTATGTGAACTTCAAAATGTGGAATGACACCGAGTGGGGTGCCCTGACCTTGAGGAACATCAGAAAAGTATTAATTAAGCTAACTGATACACAGGTTATACAAGTAACCTATGTCCCACAGGAGTGTTTCTATTTTCAAATATGTGTAGACATCTACTTTTCCTTTGCTTTGAAGATGATTTTAAGATCCTTGAACTCTAGTTCCACTGGACATTGATACAGTCCCTGGAATGGAACTGTGTCCTGGGCTGCATCAAAAGAGGCGTGACCAGCAGGTCGAGGGAGGTGATCCTGCCCTTCTACTCCACTCTTGTGAGACCCCACCTGGAGTACTGCGTCCAGCTCTGGGGGCCCCAGTACAGGAGAGACATGGAGCTGTTGGAGCAAGTCCAGAGGAGGGCCACGAAGCTGATCCGAGGGCTGGAGCACCTCTCCTGTGAGGACAGGCTGAGGGAGTTGGGATTGTTCAGCCTGGAGAAAAGAAGGCTCCGGGGAGATCTAATTGCGGCCTTCCAGTACCTGAAGGGGCCTACAGGAAAGATGGTGAGGGACTGTTTATCAAGGAGTGTAGTGACAGGACAAGGGGTAATGGGTTCAAGCTGAAGGAGGGTCGATTTAGATTAGATGTTAGAAAGAAATTCTTTACTGTTCGAGTGGTGAGGCACTGGAACAGGTTGCCCAGAGAGGTTGTGGATGCCCCATCCCTGGAAGTGTTTAAGACCAGGTTGGATGGGGCTTTGGGCAATGTGGTCTAGTGGAGGGTGTCCCTGCCCACAGCAGGGGGGTTGGAACTAGATGATCTTTAAGGTCCCTTCCAACCCAAACCATTCTGTGATTCTATGATTCTATGGTGGTGCCTCTAGCCAGGCTGGGACCTTCGGGTGCCACTGCAGTCTTGCTGTTATTTGGATACAAATAGATCAAATCCAACAAACATTTTCTCCAGTGAGCAGTTCCAGAGAAGTCAGTCCAACTGCCTATGAGAGTATTTAAATACAACCATTTAAGTGTAGACTGATGCACTAAGATTTAATACTGCATGATGGTTTTATTAACCAAATATTGTAGGAAAGTTGTTGAATTAGCCACAAGCAGTGCCGACAGTTCAAATTTCTCAGCATTTAGCCTTTCCTTCTTCTTTTCTTCTGCTGGAAGAGTGTCTTACCTATATACTTGACATAATGTATTGTGAATTATCTTATTAAAATGAGCATGTGTATTCTCAAGCTAGAAGAAACCTATGTGAATAGCTTAGACATCTAAGTTGTCTGATCTGTGAACACCTAAAGTTAGGCCGGATTAATCCTTCCCACAGTGTCTATAAGGCAACCGTGAAGGGTCAAAAGGTGTGTAGCTGGCTTCTGGTCCTAGAGGGATGTGAATGCAGAATAACTTTGCTGTGGTTACAGTGACTGGACTTGGAGAGGAATTCTTGACTGCTATCTGTACATCTCCTGGGCAGTGTTTAGGGACTGCAGACAGGGCAGATGGGATGCTCTTCATTCTGGCTCGGTCAGTCATTCAGTGAAATGAAAACTAAATTGATTGAAAGGGGGTGGAAGAACCTGCCCAAACTCTCTGACCCTATCAAACTACCACCTTCTAGAAATTTTTTCCTCTCCTAGTTGCCTGGCAGCTGACCTCCTGTCCTGTATGCATAGACCCAATTCCCTTGTCATGAGATCCGTTTAAGCCATGTTACAAGTAGTGCTTGGCACGGGGGTGAGAATAATCAGAACAACAATACTATTGATAAAGGGATAATGTTAGGAAATGCAGGGCTGAGCTGTTAATTGTCTTAAAACTGAATTAATTTCTCCTTTCAGTACTACAATTTTAAAATAGGTAAAAGATCTGACCTTAACACCGTAGTCTGGAATGCCATTATGCAATTGGTGGTGAAGATCTGTTAATGCAGCTATGTAACCTCATTGCACTTGTTCTGCCAGTGTTAACTATATTTTAAAATATTTTTAAGGGAAAATATTAGTCCTCTAGAAAAGAAGGTGGAATATTTCCCAAGTATGGAGAATAAATAGAAGATTGATACAGCAGAATTGTTTTCTAGCTTCTAAAATGTGTTGGCCAATCTGGGAATTGTTATTTCAGTACAGGTTATAAAGCTTATATTTGTTTGAAAAAAATCTACCAGTCTGGAAGCTTTTCATCCATGGATGAATACTTCTGTGCGTTGGCTCTCTGCAGACACCCCAAGAAGAACAGTTGTGGAACAATGTTAAAGAAAAAGCAAGATTTATAGGGCTGCAAGTGCCATTTAAAAGGGCAGCTGCATAGGGGGAAGGTATGTACATTTTGGCATGAAGACCCTGAAGATCTAAGCTTTCCCTCCTTCTCCTTCCAATATATCATTTAAAGAGGAAAGTACTGTCTTTCCTTTCCCCACTCAGTCCCTTAGATCACAGTGACTACAACAGCTACGATGGCACCAATAACAACATCAAAATTGATAGCTGAAACTTCTCCCAGCTATGTTAATCGCTGTCTCAGGTGAAAGGGCTGCAGTGCATGTCCTCGAGACAGCCTTGCAAGAATGTGAAGAACTACAACACACCCCACCTTAAAATTTAAAAAGCCCTGCCTATTGCTACCTTTTATTTTATAAACAGAATAAATGTACTCCCTGTACCTGGGACAGGGGGAGTAATTGCCGGGGGAGCAGCTCTGCTGGAAAGAGCCTGGGGGGACCCGTGGGACAACAGGCTTGACACGTGTGCTGGCAGCAGGAGAGGTTAGCCCTTTGTGGTTATTCTGGAGCCAGTAGACTGGTGGAAGCGGTTGTTTGCTTCTGCTTGGCACTTGCTAGGTCACACCTGAAATACTGCATCCAGTTTTGGGGCCCAGAGTGTGGTAGGGACGTTGATAAGCTGGGGGCAGCTGAGCAGAGAGCCCCCAGGCTGGTTGGGGCTGGAGGACTTGCCCTGAGAGAGGCTGATGGAGCTGGGCTTCTTCAGGAGAGGTGGCTTTCTGGGGACATGGCAGCAGCCCCCCAGCACCTGTGGGCAGGTTTTTGAGAAGACAGAGCCAGGCGCTTCACAGAGGTATGTACATGGCAGGAGAGTGAGACACTTGTAAACTAAAACGGGGAAGGTTGTGACTTGGCATAAGGAAAAGTTTCTTCACCATGAGGCCAGTCGAGCACTGATGCAGGTTGCCCAGAGAGGCCAGGAGATCACCATCCCTGGAAGGCTTTGGGCCTCACTGGGTAAGTCGAAAACAGCTTGGTCAAACCTGGGAGCTGCCCTTACGTGGAGCAGGAGGTTGGACTATAGGCCCCCCCAGGTCCCTAGAAACCTGGATTATTCTGTGCATCTGTGACTTCTTGATAGGGAGTGAGTGAATATCACTTGATTTTATTTTTAATGCCTCTTTATTGGTTGCTTATATTATTGTAGTGCTTAAGAGCCTGTTTACATGAACAAGGTCCTTCTCTATACAAAAGCAAAACTCCTATGGCTTATGGCAGGCATTTACGCTGCTGACTTTCCTTTGTAGAAACTCCTCGAGGCAGTGTAAAATGTGTTTGGCTTCCAATCTAACTATTTCTGTTAAACCTGCTTTATTTTGGAAAACTCTAAATACAATTGATTTCCTTGTCTTGGTGAGATCTTTTTTTGTTATTTAATTCCTTGTGCACTGCTATAATTGACCATTAAGGAACTGAAATTATTTCCCTTGCTTCTCAGATCTTGAGGAGATGATGTGCAAGCTTAATTCTTGAGAATTCAGATGTTAAATCCTTAAGAAGTTTTTTGTTTGTACTATTAGCTGGGTATAAGAATCATCTACTTTGATAGTCACTCTGCTCAGTTCTAGTATAACTTGCTACTGTTACCTAGTTGTTTGTGGTTTTTTATTGTATGTGCATATATATAATGATTATTGCTAGTAAGCCTTACCTTAGCAGAATGACTTGCTTAAAGTTAGTAATAGAACTTGCTTCTGATGTTAAAATTGACTCGAAATAGTCTAGCAACTTCTTATTTGGTGGGGAAAGGAGAAAATCTGCTTCATTTGGCCATTTGAAGAGAAAGTCTTTTTTGTGGTTTCTGCTGTTCTGAGGTCTCAAAGCATCAAAGACAGCTTGATTTTGAAATCAACTTTGACAAGCTAAGGTTTTGAAAAATCATACTGCTGTGGCTTGTTGGCTCTGGTGTCATTGTCAGTGATTCACAGAGCACTTCACAGGCTAAGGAGCAGCGTGGTGGAGGCAGGGGAAGTAATTCTTTAATTCTGCTTTGTACGGCTGAATGAGTAAGGTAAGAGGGGAAATTCTCTTCATTAATCTCTCCTTCACAGACTTTTCTTCATGATCCTGGTTTGTGCTGGAAATAAGACAGGGATTTTTGCACTATGTGATCCCACAGTGAGTTGCATGAACAGCATGAATGGAAAAAATTCTCTGTGGTGTCTTTTCCCTCTACTGTTCTAACCTCCAAAATCTCCCCACCTCCATCAGATCTTTCCATGGGCTTCAGAAGAGTCACAGCCCTCTGGTTATCTACAAGCTATAGGGAAAGTGGCTGCACATACTCAACATAGTGGAAACAACAGGAGTCCTCATTCTGAGACAGTAAATACCTTCCCTGTTGTCTCCTTTCCTGTAGGCATTGGTAGATCTGGCACTCAGAAGCGATCAAGTCTCTAGCTGGATTACAGTATCATTTAAAAAATAAATTAGGCTGTTACCTGCCTTCTGTTCCTCAGATTGTACATTGCTGGGATTCATTTTTTTCTTCCCAACAGTGAGGAGCTGAAATCTGTAAAAAGATTAATACACAAAAGTTCCCAAAATTTATTTTGGACCTAATACATCCAGCAAAAGTGCAAGTCAATGTCTTTGGCATATGGGATTGATAATGCTTGATAGCACTGCATCATGTGAAATCCCTTACGCAGGATGGGACTCTTGGAAGGAGAAATTGTGAACCAAAGATGAAGAGAAGTCTATCTTCCAGTATTGGAACTTTCCAGAGTGGAAGAAAAAATCTGCAAATGACCTTTCCACTAGAACTAGAAGGCTAAGAAACTCAGATGAATTTGTACTTCAGCAGCAGGCCACAGACTGGTACAAGTAGTTGTAACCTTTGCTCTGACTTGAAGCACAGTCTTGCTTTTGCGTAAGCAGAGGCTGATGCCCGTAAATAACTGATTTCAAGTGGGAGCAGAATGGTTGCATGGCTACAGAGGACAAGGGGCTGAGGTTAAAAACTCTTTGTGGTGCTTTGCTTTGCAAGCATTCTTTTCCATGCAATGCACAGGCCTACGTTATGAGGTTGTATGACAGCAGAAGATTGTGGCTCTGGTGGAATTTAGAGATCTTCCTACAATGTCTTAAAACAAATGTAACCCCTAAATCCAAACCTATCACTCCAGTCTTCAACAGCATATAAATATTCTAGGAAATTGTGGAACTCATAATTATTTAATTTCTTGAATATAAGTGATGATGTTTTATACCTGACATGGGTGTATCGGGTACTCCCCCCCCATCTCCTCCCAAACAAACTCTGAAAATCTTTCATCCAAATGCCTACTTCACTAATCCAGAAAATTCTTAAATAGGAGATTTTTCTTCCGTCTACTGTCAGAGAAAGGAAGCTTCAGTGTCTGAGGAAAAGAAGAGGCTTCTCCCCCCTTTTTTTTTTAATAATTCATTGTTTTATGTATTATTAATTGCTTGCCTTTGTTAACAATTTTTCTTGTATTTTTCAATTTTTTTGTTTTTTGTGTTTTTTTTTTTTTTTTTTTCAGTTTAAAAAGGAGCCATGGTGTGTTAGCTTAAGTCTGCTATTTAGCAGCGAGCATTTTCTGACTGGATTTGTGGAAGGGCAGGGAGGAATGAGGAGATGCAGAAGTGACCACCACGTCTCTGTCAGACCGACGTGGGCAGGGATGCCCAGTGTGTCAGGGCATTCAGGGCTGAATCCCTTGGCTCTGTTTCCGTGCGATTGTTGTGATTCATTTCAGTGGGCTAACTTGCATGTGTTGTTGCAACAAAATCAACTCTGGAAACTTTCCTTCAGTCCAGAATCATAACTGTAAATATGTAATCTAAACAGAAAAAAAAAAAATGACAGCAACTATATAAGTGTTTTTTTCTGTTTATCATTTTCCTGATTCTGACGAATTGGTTTTTTCAAGTTGTGATTTGGAAAATGGAAAGCCCTGATTTGGGAGCATACATGTGCAGTGTCTGTCTTCTGCCAGTGTTTGGATCAATTAAAGATAGCCAAGAAAATAAACTGTTTTCCAGAAAAAATTTTGCTGGCAAGAAAAAGGAGGTGTCAGAATCGATGAGTCATAAAGGTGACTTTCTCCTGAGTTGAAAGAAGTGATATAAAAGCTTAGCCTAACATCCTACTCCTCCCAAAAGCAATTTTTATTTCAACAAGGGGGCCTTTAGTTTTGGAATAACATGAAAAAACTCATAAATCAACAAAGTTCAAGCAACTCAAATGATCCTTTATTAGAAACAGCTTGCCTTTTCTAAAGAGAAGCAAAAATACCCTCAAAACATTTTAATTATGAACATGCAGATCTTCAGTCTTGCTGGGACCTTATTTTCTCCTTCCCTCATATCAGTGCCGCTCCTCAGCTGAGGGTGCTGGGTGGATGGGCGCTTTTTGTCAAGGCGGGTACTTCTGCCCGCTGAAGGTGCGGGGCACAGGCAATGTTATACTTTTTCCTCTGGATGGCCTGGGCACGTGGCCACTTCTGGAAGCGGAGGTGGTTCCAGCACAGGCGGGTGTTGCGTTGCGGTTCCTGGCATCCAGAGCCTCTTAGATTGGCACAGCACAGCTGAGGGTTTAGAGATGCCCTGTGAAGAGATGAGCAGAAAGGGAGCAGGGTGATAAAAATAAAGCTGGTGAAGCTGCAAAGTAATTTTACCTCCCTCACTTATCTTTCGGTGATTATTTTCTCCCGGGAAGCAGTCCCCAGTTAGATTGGTATGGGTGCTCTTCAAAGATGAACATCGAACTGGATTTCTTCCAGCCCCGCACATGAAAGATGCACTGCAGTTGGTGCTAGAGCCTTCTCAGTATCCTAAAAAAAAAAAAAGATCCATACTTTCATTTAAAAATGCATCTCAGTAATAAATGCCTTGCTACTTCCTTCCTTTCCCTCATTTTGCTTCTTGTAAGCAGCTTCAGGGGAGAAAGTAAGCAAAGATGTTGTAGATAGCTGTGGGCTAAATTAATGAAAACTCACAAGGGTAGCTCTGAGGTGACATTCCAGTATGATAATAGAAAACTTGTCTACCAGTGCTTGTGGGATTTTATCCATTAATTTCCATTCATTGTAGTTTGCTAGTATCTCTGATGTAGCACTGCTGAATAATAGTTTTAATTCTTTACTTTTTTTTTTTTTTATTTCATCCAAGACTCTTGAGTGCATATTCTAGTTATAGGCAGATCTGGTATTTGTGGTTTTTCCACCCCCCTCAATATTTGTTAGTTTTTCAGTGCAGCGCTTAATTCTCCAGTGCCATACTGGGTTTTCTTTTTCATTTTAGAATTGTGTGGAGAAAACTTGCATTTCATCTTCCCACATTAAGGGCCTTGAAATCAATAGATCAAAGCCAGAGCAGGCTTCTTGGAAGTGGGGCAATCTCAAACTGTGTTGAAAGCTTTTGTTTTCTGCCTTTTCCCTGTCTCTTAGTATCTCCCAAGAGAAGGAGGAGCATAAGGGGGATCTCTGTGTAGGGAAAGGGGAGTATCCCATCACTGTACGCTTGGGGTACAGGGCTACGTGACTAGGAGGAGCTGACTTCCAGAAGTAGCAGTGGTGGCAGCCTTTGTACAGGATGGGGAGCTCCAATATGAAGCATCAAAGTGACAGTTTCCCATGGCTTGATCTGGGCTCCAGTACTCCCAGAAAAAGCGCTGGTGGAGAAAGGGCCGTCAGTGTCAGCTATGGGCAGTGAACATTTTCCAGTGTGTGTGCAACCTCAACCAGGTTGAGGTTTTCTTTTAGGATTGAGAGCGAGAAGGCAGTCATCTCAAACACTGAAAGACAGGGAGAGAGCGAAACATAAACTCCTATGTTTCTATTTGGTGGGGAAGGAGAGGGCTTTAAACTTAAAACTGCAACTGCACGCAAGGCATAAGTGGTTGGTGAAGCAAAGGTGGCAAGAGTCAACAAAGTTGAGATGCCTATGTGTGTCAAAAACTCTTGCTGGTACTCTGTGTTTACTTTGAGTATGAGGAAAAGCTTTCTTCAAAAAGCAAGTTAAAAAAAATGGCTCTTCTACAATGTAGAAAGCATCTGGCAAGGGGAGAAGGTCACTCCAACTATGTACACTCATGTCCTGTGTTGTCCAGAGGTGTATCGTAGCAGTTTTCCTTAGGACAATGGCATGAGACAAAAGGAGCTGCTGTCTGACAGCTTCTCCGCAGCCAGTTGCATTTATGGATTGCTGTGAAAGTCTTGTAAATGACTGAGCAGTGTGTGTTGGCCTGTGCACTTGTCCTGCTCCTCTCTTCCTGCCAGAAGTCTAATGAGGCTGTTGGAGGGAAAGAGCATGCCTGGGAATTTCTAGTGTGGTAACTATAGCTTTTTCACTCCCAGTGCAGTGATGGATTATTTGGTCTAATACAACCAGGAGAATTATGACTTCGTTTTTGCTAATAAAGCAGAAGGGCTTTTTTTTTTGCTCATCAATAGCCCATCTGACTTCAAATCTGACTTTTGACTATAGGGGTCTGGGCCATTTCACTTGCTGTTTGTGTGGGCGAGGTTGGAGGATTTTGTCGTCTGTAAATGACTGCCCAACAACCCCTCTGTTAATGCAGAGCAGTATAGGTGGCAAAAGGCACTCACTTGATGCATCTGTCACATGGATGCTGCCAGCTGTCTGCATCCCTAAGTGCTTTAGATATCTTTATGTAGGAGAATGGTTATCGCAAGCTCACTTGAATAATTTGTGTGTAGTTGGTCATCCATCCTCCTCGTATCTTCCTATCTGCCGGTGCATATAGCTTCAAGGTTTTTCTTTCAAACTTGTTTCTGGGTTTCTGAATGGGCTCTTCTTTTTAGGGCTATTTTGCAAGACCGATAAAGCTGCATTGTCACTTCAAGCACCATCACAGGAACCAGAATATATTTCTTAGGTAAGAAATGCAGTATCTCTTATTTCCTGTGCTGTATGTTGGAGCTTAACCAAGTAGGTAAAGTCTTGGCTCAGAGCAACTGCTATGCCTTGAGCTTCTGATGAATGATCTTGTCCCATCTCACCATTTGGACAAGCCAGTCCAAATATGATGCAGAAAAAAAAAGTATAAGAAATTTAGTTGAAAGAATGGAAGAGATGAGGAGGAGCAGAGTCTGGACAAAGAGCATCAAGAGAATGCAACCTGTAACAGATAGGCACTTCAGAGGATATAAGCTAGATCAGGCATTTCTAATCCACTGGAAAATTATTTTATTTTTCTAGAGAGTCCTGGTTGGAGTCAGGATCATGATGTAGGGAAGACGCAGCTCTTTCTACTGGAAGTAGAGGATAGCAATTCTGCCTTCAGTAAGCTGCTGGGGAGAGCCTAATAGAGCTTCTCTGGTACACTGTTTCTGTGAAGTTGTTTCTTTTCTTAACAGTTACTCTGTGCCAGCATTTAGTATCCCCTTTCACCTTAGTGGAAAGTGCAAAGCGCAGATACGTACTGACTTGCCTCTTCTTTTTGGAAGAGACTAGGCTAATTCTCAAATTAATTCCAGAGTTGTACTGCTGTGTTTCTAAAGAGAACACTCGCTTCTTTCCTTTGCTGCTTCTGCCTTCCTCCTTCACACTCCCATTTTTGAAGTAGAAGGTGGCGGCGGCCGATGTTGGTTAAACTGCGGTGTCAGCTCCTGCTCTTTACTATGAGGTTGGGCTGAACATGTTGCTTTCCAGCTCTAGGCAGTTGTTCCTCTAGTCAACTTGAACAGCATTTCATCCTGACAGCTGTTTTGCTGACATTATTCCCAGTTATTTATTCATTGGGATTAAGGGCTTTCTGCAGCCAGAACTCTTTGCTGGGAGTGTGCCGTCATTTGACAGACCCATTAAACCAATAATTCCGTAGTGCTTAAAACTTTTAATTTGCCCTGCATCCTTCATATTTAGAGTTCCAGCTTAATTGCCCCATGGGCAAAGAGTAAAGGCTTTCCCCCCCACACACCTTTTTTTCTCCTCTGCAATATTTTTCAAGCCAAAACCTTAAAAGCCAGACTTTGTTCAGCTTTGCTTGCTCTTGGGGCACCACGAATACCACGTGTGTGCTTGGGGCTCTCTATACAACTGTTCCCTGAAAACTTAGTGAAGTCCATAAGCCACAAGAAGGTGGCCCTCTCAGCATGAGTTCGTATTCTTCGTTCCCTGAAGATGATTATTGCAGTTTCCAAATCTAGTCACATGGGTAGCACCATCTTGGGAAGAGAGTTCTTGTTATGGTGGTGATGATGGCCAGTGCTGAAGGTGCAGGTGGTGTCTGTCCAACCTGATGTCCTCCTCTCTCATGGTTCTTGTCAGCACACTTGGGCTGGATGTAGCTAGAGAAGAGTACTTTCTATTTTGGGAACATTTGGTGCTTGAGTGGCCATTCCTCTTGCTTCTCTGCTGCTTGGCAGTCACCTGGAAGTTACTTGTCTCTTGTGGTTTGGTAGCTCCAGTTTTAAGCTAACATGTGAGTGTTCCTCCTGTAATTAAAATCAAGAATCGGTTCTGTTTTGGATCTGTAGCTTAGTCTGTCCTGGCACTGGTCCAGGCTGGATGGAGAGGATTTGTTTCCTTATGCAGGTTGTTTTGCTGCCGATAAGCAGGCAAAGGAAGAACTCTGGGTTGCGTGCTCTTGCCACATGTTTCTTTTCTAATACATTTCTCACTGGCCTTGGGTCTCATGCATGATGAAGAGAATGTCAAGTATATGTATTGGTCTCTCATGGTCTGCATCTGACTTCAGCTCTGGTGACACCTATCCACACATTGTGTCTGTAGTGTTCGGTGCAATCCTAGAAAGAACTGAGATAACTCCTTAATTTTTATCATACCCATACCCTTTCCCTAGGCCCAACAAGTTGTTGTAATTTATCCTGCTGCCAGGTTGCACTGAATGAACTTGATATGCTTCTGGTGAACAGTTCTCTTGTGGGCTAACTATGGGTGTGAGAGGAGAAAAACAAAGGTGGTTTTCATTATTAGAAAGAACAAAGCCATGAATAGAAGGGTAAAAGAACTGATGTCCCTTTCAACAGGAGATAAATTTCCAATACTTTGTTCAGCTGATGTGTTGTATTTTTAGATTTAACTGACTTAGGTTTAAGACATTACTGATTTCAGATACCAGCCCATTTTATATTTGGAAAATACTTGGAAATGCAGGTATGTGTTTGTGAATATGATCTGACACAACAGAATCCTGTCTCTAGAATGAGAGAATAATATTAAATCCTATTAAAAAAGTAAATTCTGCTACTATATCTGTAATCAAAAGGTTCATCTTCTTGAAGTTAAAGACTATAACAACTGCCTTGCTTTCTTAAATTCCATCAGCAGAAAGATTTACTAGGTAAGTACAGAGAAATTGATTATTTATTTTTTTTCTTAAATGGGAGACTCAATTTACACGTCCAGCTTTCTCTCAAAGATGGAAGAATTAAAATTCCGTGCCTTCTGTTTGTACTGGCTTGTACTTGGCTATCCCAAGGACAGGTTTAGGGCCACGTTGCAGACCAAGCAGATGATCCAGCTAAGCTTGGTAGAAGTGGGAGTGGAACATGGCTTTCTAGGGCTTTGTTTTTTGCAATTAAAGTAAAAACTGCCAGCCCTGCCCTACAAACCCAAAGCCCACCAGTGCCCGAAAGCTCACCAGCTTGCTTCCATTTTCATTTTTGTAAAGTAGCCTATAGAGATTCCTGCATAATATATCTATTACCAATATTGCCTGGAGTTTGACAGCCCTTGACAGTTGTCCAGGCTGGAGTCAAGATTCTAACTTGATGTGACCTCTTTAATTATTTAGTCCCTGATGGGGAGATTTCATGAATGTGTTTCTTGAAAGGCAACATTTTTTGCATTTCCATCATTGGTGATGGCTTCTTATTTCTTTACTGAGTCCAGACGTTCACTAGCTTTGTTCTCTAGCACTCTGATTTTAGGGTAAGTTTTGTAACTTGATAGAGTGACTACTTCTGGTTTCTTGATGGTTGTTGCTTTTACCATAAGATTATATACTTAAATTTTTACAGGAGACTTATAATTTTGCCTTAGAAATTTAGCATGCTAAGAGTATCTTGGCTCTGTCAGTTTGGTCACTTGTTGTGGCTTTAAGTTAGGGTAACAGAAGTAAATTCCATAACTCAAATGGGAAAAGACATTATTTGCATTTAACTACATTGATGATTTTTTTCAATCTATTATAATGGCTTCTAACGCCATACAGATCAGCTGGTATAATATTGCAGAGAGCTGAGGAAGGCTCAGTGTATTCCTCTGAGAATACCTGACTTACTGCACCAATAAAGCTTTCATGTATACAGCACCAGAAAATCCAGCTTCATGCCCTCATGAGCAGCAGAGAAGACAAGTGAATACTAATGCAAATGATAATTTCCTGTATACATAGAACATCTCTGCTATGCATGGGCTACTGCTGGAGTTTTAGCCTCCACTAAAGCCCAGCCAAGTTATTTGACTTCAGGACAGCACAAGAAATCTTCTTCCACTGGATTTCTTAGTTGTTTTTTTTCCTTCCTGTTTTTCATTTGAGCGTTTACTTTGTCTGACCGATCACTCTTTTGGCACTTCAGTGCTTGCAGTATTTGTTAGGCTGAATTGCATGTACAAAGTTAAGAACATTAAGTTACCAAGAGGTGTGCTGTGTTCTCTCTGGGGAAATAGATAGATTTTTACTTTACTCATCCAGTACCCAGCATCTTAGAACCTGATCTCTCTGAAGACTGCTAAATACAAGCGAAATAAGAATTATCTGAATAATTACATGTGTTAGTTTCTGTCTTCAGTCTTGGAGAACGTGATGAAATTTGCAAGGTCAGGCCTGGAAAATAATACAATAGTGTTGTCTCTGCAAGCTCAATTCTCCTTCATGGGCATGCATATTAAATACGTGGTCACTGCTGTGTTTCTTCTGAGTATCTCTTTAGTGTGCAGAATGAATAGCGTAGCTCTTAATGAACAGCTATTCAGTGTTTCACTTTCTCCTTACTGTTCAACATGCAGTCCTATGCCATATTTACTATGTGCTATTCAAACCAAATCCCAAGGACAGAATTACTTTATCAGACTTTCGTGGTGCTCATCACGACAGTATCTTTGCAAAAAAAAATTCTTTGCAAACATGAATCATATTTTATGCCATCCCTGTAAGTACCAGGACTGTGGTATGGAGAAAATAGATTCAAGACTGTATGCTAATTTGAGACTCTTAAGACCTTGTATTCTTTGCCGTGTACTTAGCATTCTGTAGCATTATAGAGGCACAGCTATGGCTCTCTTCCCTGTGCTGGGCTGCCAGGCAGTCATAGCAAATGAGCAACGTGTGACTAGTAATCAGCTATCAAAAGCTTGATATAAATGACTTGACTAGTAACACAACTGAGTACAGTGGCACAAGCCAGGAGAGTATTCAAATCTCAGAGCAAGCCATGTAGCTGGCTGGAATATAAGATCATCTTTTCAGCTCCCTGCAATTCTGCATTTGCTGCCTACATACAAATTATACAGGCAAGGAAATATCATTGTCCTTGCTTGAACTGTTTCTAAGGCTTTCAGCCTCAGTCTCCTGTGATACGAGTGACCTAATGATTTTTTCTTGTTTTAATACTAGTTCTTTGTTCTTTATAATTCTCAGGCAGTTTCCTTTTCTCCTGTCTTCTCATTTCCATCACTCTCATACCTCACTGGACTGTGTGCTTTAAAGTTGGCACCAGCGTAAATGAAAGAGCAGTGTGGGTGCTGTTGAGTCACAAGATTTGGGACCATGTGCCGCCCTTACCTATTCTAACAGGAAAGGAGCAGGGCTGAAGTGCCCTTAGCTTGGAAACTTTTTTTTATCCTACCAGGATACAGTCCTAGTGATTTATTTCCCTTGCTAATAGATAATAAACTACTGTAATTACTAGTACTCTTCTGACTAGCATTGCAGACCTTCTGTCTTCACCTCCCTGGATAAAGCCTGTCAAAGACCTTGTCCAACATGAGTTTTCTGGGTTACTATACACATTTCAACTGGAATATAATATTTTTTCATGTTTATGAAACTTTTTGGAAATAAGAAGTCATGATGAATTAGGAGTTGGTACGTTAGGAATTTTGAAATGACCTGTGGTAGGAGACAGGGCTGGGCAGGCTAGTCAGTAACATCTGTCCTGTCATGTGGAGTCGTCTGTTCCTTGGTATTCAGGTTGTCTGGATTCTTTGGCTGAAATTCAGCACGTGAAGGTTAATAGATCAAAATTTGTCTGTCATAAAGGCTGTGGAAGCTTACTCTGTCAGTTTGTCTTGGTAGTGGATCTGCTTGCTATCACTATGCTATTCTAAATCTGCTTTATCTCAATAACGTCTTCACTAACTTCTGTAATTACGATGAAAAGTCAAACTGAAATGATTCATTTAATACCCACTATGCTCATTAATTTTTTTTTATACTGTACAATAGTATTCATTTGGAACTCTCTAAAATCTAAAATGTCTTGTGGCAGATTTGAAGTAAGGATCTATTTTTTTAGTTTAAAAATCTAAAAATTTCACTTTCCTCTTTTGATCAAACCATAAGGTTAACTGCCTGAGGCTGTTAAATGTACCTAACAAGAATAGATGCGTGTTATTTTTTGTAAGGGTGGAAGGAGAAATTAATTTCTTTGTAATAAAGGATCCATAATAAATTTGACTAGGAACCATAATAAATTTGACTTCATCTTGGTAATCAATAAATCAGTGTTATGGAAGTAGTATGACTTAGAGAGTCCAAGTGGTATGTCCAGTGTGACCCACAATACGATATTTTGAACTTAGTGTGCTAAATGTTCACAGGTAGTGGGCATTCAACAAAATAAAGGATTCTTAAGGGAATATTGTGAGGGACCTAGGATCAACCTAAACCAGTATAGTTGGGGTTTTTTACTTTTTTGTCTCCTTAGCCCTTCTTTGGACATGTACAAGTCAGTGCAGTTGTAGGGATAGCGCTGTCTCAACATACAACCTTCGGTTGTAAAATATGCCAAGTATTTTTGAGGCAAACTGTTGATAAGCTCAGGTCCTACTAGCTGTTGATTCTTCATGGTACCAGGAGGTCTAAAGAGAAGGTGCGTGTCAAGTGTGCACACAGGCACGCCAACCATGCATTTAAAATGATGTCACATTTCCCTGCAGCTAATTCTTGGAAGGCTGTGGGGACAGCAAAGTGATGCTATCACATTCAGGTAGGAGGTAAATTTCTAGGTCATCTCAGAGAATCACTCTTGCCTTGGAGACTCTACAGGTTTTAAAAAATTTTGGCTATTTCCAAAGTACATGGTGACCCTTTGCATGTTATGATAGCAGCTTGGTTTTTGTATCTGCATTTGTGCTGTGACTGTAACATGAACTGGCTTATCTCAAATAAAAGCTTCAGGGAATCGGAAAACTATATATTTAAGTTAAGTTTTAGGATGCCGTTGTAAAACTTCTATTACCGTTTTTGTAAGATAAATGTTGATCAGAAAGGAAACCTTATCTGTCTGGCTTTGAAGCACAGGGTCTACATCGTATGAGTCTCTTTTGATGCGTTGGCATGAAATCATCTCTGGGAACAATAGTTGCACTATGATAGTGGGCAGAAGTGGAGGATAGACTCCCAAATGGGAACACAGGTAAGCAGGATAAAAGTTTTGGCTGGAACCCTGGGAAAATGCTTGCAGCTAGTGTCTCTTGTGGAAATGAGGAGAAACTTGAGATTTTAGCACAAGGTAGCTTTGTGCAGGTTTCTGTTGATGGCAAAGAGAACGTGGAAGGTTGCATGGCAGACACTTGATAACCAGGCACCAAGAGAAATACCTTTTGATGTTAAATCCTGTAGATCCAGGTGGTTTCTGAAAAGCTGAGAATACACCTTTTTTTCCCAAAGTAGCTGACCTTGAAGTAAGGAGAGGAGCTGGCAAAGTTAAGCTACCCGACAGAATCAAGCAAGAGATTTTTGAAGCTGGAGTGTGCCTGTTGCACTAAATTGATCAAGACATTATCTTGTGCAGGCTTTAGAAAAAGCCCCAAATACAGTAAAGAAGGTAGTTGTATCCTGCTGGCAAGAATGTAGCCATCATAACTGAGACTTGTTTATTTTTCCTGTTCCTTCATATGTGTGAGCACCATCAGTTTCCCGTCTCTGAAAATCAGACTTTTTATTCTCTGAAGGGTGGAAGAAGGCGACTGGCTAACTCCCTCTGTGCTTTCTTGGGTGCTGTTGCAGAAAGCCTTACAGAAGACAGGCACAATTTATCAGTCTTTATCTAGTTAACCTCAACCCTCAAATTTTAGGGTATGGACAGTAACATATGCTATTTTAGGGTCATTAGTAGCCTTTTTCCTGTGATTTCTCTGACCAGGTTCTCACAGCATTTACCTGAAAGTGTTACGACTCTTGTAAATGCTGTTGTGGTTTTGTTTAATGTAGTATTAAAACAACATCAAGCATTTGGAATAAAACACGGTGCTTTGTTGATATCTTCTACTGTATGACCATTCAGTTCACCCATTAGATGTTACTGAGGACCCGATTTCTAAATAAAAATATGAACTGGAAATTAAATAAACAAGCAGAAAAATATACATGAAGAAAAAGTTTGCAAAGTAACTCTTAGTCACAAATTTGAATAAACAAAGTTGATTCAAGACTTAGTCACATCTTACCACCTCTTAAACAGCTTGATGGCTTTTCTTCCAGTACTTAAATAAATGTGGTGAATACAAATTCTAAAGCTAGATTTTTTCTTAATTGGTTTTGTCAAATGTAGATAATTGACTCTCACAAACCAAATATCAAAGCTTTATGTAAACTATTTGCTTGGCATATTAATTTTTGACTGGGGAAAGATGGTGTTGAAGCTTGAATTTATTCTGTGAATTCAGTTCCTGTGGAGATTTTTGTGACTGCCAGCATGAGGAACATCACCATCTTTATTTCAGGGGAAAATGAGTTTCAAGATAACAATGTTATGACATATTCAGTTGAAGCTCCTTTTACAAATGTTCACATGCATTAATGAGTCAAAGCAGAATGACAGACAAAGACAGAAGTAGGATTTTGATTGTCAGTCTTCAACAGTGTTTTATTCTATGTCATATAAACACTATTGAATATATGTAGGTACAGGACACCTGACCTTTTCATCCCACCCTCTTAGATTAGAGGCAGCTCATGCCACCTGCTCTAGGCCGGCCCTTAGCTCCAGCCAAAAGACCACCTGTCTCTGGCTGACCTCAGAGATGGACTTTGCTATGAGGTGAGGCTGTCTGAGCATAGCATCCTTTTCCATCATACTTGCTGGTAAATAGCTTGTTTGTGGATTTTCTTTTTTGATTGTGAGGGTTTAGCTTGCTATAGCACAGATCTCATCATCATTGCTGAACCTGGGAATATGCTCAGCTTTTGATGTGGACATCTGCCAGGCTTCTGACCTAACTGGGCTTTTAAAAGATTCCCCTCTGCTGTTATTGCACAGCACTTTTAAGAGCCTTGATGCCTTGAGAAGGTTAAGGGTCTGCTGTTCACAGCTCTTCCACCCAAGCCATTGAGCCCCTGTGGCAGTATATTTTCCCCCTTATTTTTCTCCTCTTGTGGTTTTCGTGCTGTTGGTTCCTTGGCCTTGCAGCTTGTGGCCCCGATGGTATTATTGGGCAGATTTCCTTGGGAGGTAATTCTCCCTGGCTTGAGAGTTGCCCTTCTTTTGCTCCTTTTCCTTATCTCTTGCTTTGTAGATTTTAGCTTGTATTAGAGAAAACCAAGACCTAGTGCACAGCAAAGTGGGTGAGTCATTTGAACACTTGATAACTATTATCCAGTGGTATATACATGCAGAATCTTAACAGCTCATCAGTACGAAACACTTGTACCTAATTGGAGAATATCAATCAGCACTACTAACATCATATATGGGAATAACTGTCCTCCTCCAACATTCAGGTGCAAAATCTGCCCCTAGTTTGGCAGCTGTGCAGGTAAATAAATGGACATTGTCTCCAGCTGGACCTGGGAAGGAGCTTTTTGAATGTGGAGGTCAGAAACGAGACAGAGTACTGTTAGCTAGCTTTGCTGCCCAGAAAACATTCTGTAATAAATGGTGATGTGTGAGTGCTTTCACTGAAGCACCTTGCCTGTCAGTTTGGTGCACTGTAGCCTGTTGCTCGTGTAAGACACTGCACCGGTCTATTAGTGGACTCATCCAGCTGTATCACTGATGCCACTTCACAGGGAATACTCCAGAAGGGGAAGGCTGTATCAAGAGCACAGCTTGACTGACGCCTGTGGCCATCTTTAAACATGCCATTCCTTTTCTAAAGCATACACTGAAACCAAATATCCCTGATATTGCCAGCTGCTCCTGGAATTCCCTCCTCCTTCTGCTCCCCCGAGATCCTGATGCCCTCCCTCCTCCTCTGTCTCACCCAAAACGTTTGCTGGCCTCAGAAAAGACTACTCCTAACCTGGTGTCAGCCATTCTTCCCAGCCATGAGACTTGCAGTGTTTTCCCTCTGTTTTTTAAATGTTGCACAGTCCTCACTGTGCAGGGCAGAAGGGATGCCAAGGAGACGGCTTGCTGTCTTGGGTACCTTTTTAGCCCAGACAAGACCCGTTCTAGTGATGGGCTGACCCACTCAAATGCTGAGCAGGCTGTGCAATAGCCTTTAGGCAAGGCTTTACCACAGAAGAAGTGTCAACTGGAAACCTAATAGATCAAAATATACCAGAATGTGGATTTAATGTTTGATTTCATGGCAACTTATATATGAGTAGACTGTTACCGCTGCCATAACTCAATCCAACAAGGAGGCAATATGGTGGACATAATTACTGACCAAGCCTCTAGCTTTCTTGGGGGCAATGGGCTTGAAGAAAGGGTATATACTTTTTTCTCTCCCAAGTATCATTGTCTTAAGCCAGAAAAATGGCATGTCCTTGCTGTTCTCAGAGCTACAGGGGCACAGCTGTGCTGTGGCGGCTGTCTGGTTAAAAGCGGGGTGGTTGCTCTTAAACATGCCGTCAGGCGAAGCTTCGCCCCAGCCTCCCAGTGCCCCAGGTTAACCTCAGACCGCAGCTGCGGTGCTCGGCTCCGCTGCAGGACTTCCCAGCCGCTCCCAAGGCCAGAAGTGGGCTCTCGTGGTTTTTCTGTTTAGTTCAAAGATGAGAAAAAAATTAGCTGGCTGGGGGAAAGAAAAACCAAACCCAGAACTAAAAGGACTGCAGGATGGTGAATGATACGCACAGATTTTAAGAAAAGCATAGTTTGTAAACTACAGCTTTGTCTTCACAAATATGTTCTTTCAGAGAAGCTAAAGATAGCTCCACCCTTTTCTTCTGTAGATCAGTCATTTAGATATATGTTCAGGGACTCAAATTTTGCAATGAAGTGAGCTCCTGTAATGGGCTCAGCAGATGCTCTGCTGGGTCAGGGCATTTTGGAATTTTCAGGTTTGGAGGTTTTTTTCCCATTTTCTTAATTATTTCCCCCCCCCCCCCCCTTTCTAGAAGCTGTGTTTGTGTGTGGCTTTTTCAAGTTGGGTTTGCATGTGGCTTTTTCTTTTTTTCTCTTTTCTTTTTTTTTTTCTTTTTTTCTTTTCCTTCTTTCATTTTTCCCCCTTCAAGGGGCAGTTATGAAACTCTTAGAGTTTCTGGGTGTTCTTATTTGCAGTTGATGTGTGTGGTTCATTTTCATCACTGAATGGGAAAGAGGAGGGATAAGTTAAGTCTCCTATAGTACTCTGCCTAAACTTACTGCAGAAAAACCCAGTTTTGTTTGTCTTTTGATTTATATGGGTAAAAAAAAATTATCTCAGATTTCATTTGATTGCCTGTTGTTTGCTGGCATGCGTATATATGTTCATTAAACTATCTCAGCAGTCGCAGGGAGGGCAGCTGAGGTAGTCCTGCCTTGTGCCAAGTCCAGTGGCATGCTCTTGTTGTGACATTGCTTACAGTTGCTGGGCTGAACTGTCTCAATTAGTTGTGGAATTAATCTGGTAGCAAAGGGCATTGTTTGTCTTTTGCCAAGGAGGTCTTCAAAATAGTTCAGGTCTGGAGCTTCTGACTCTATAATTTTTACTTTTTTTTTTTTTTTTTTTTTCTGTCCTCTATCCTTAAGCTTTTGCAACAAGTCCAAATGGCTTCTTCCTTTTGGACAAATTTAGGAACTGCTATCATGTTGCTTGTGGCATGCAGTAGAACTGGGAACAAATGTCTGTACGATGATATATTTGATACCATTTGATCTATGGAATGCCATGCTCCACCCCCATCCCCCATTTTTTTCTTTTTTTTTTAAGCCTAGGGGTTTACAATTCTGCCAGCTCTTAATAACAACAAAATTATCCACATGTTGTACAGAAAGATTGAGATAATGAAAATTTTCTATTTGTAGAACGTGACACTAAAAGCCTTTATTAGAAAAAAGTCAACTCCTTCAAAAATTCAAAAAGTCTGGTTATAAATCAGGCTTTTGGAGGAAAGTGGCATTCCTAGTGAGCATGTGTGTTGAGTCTGTGATGTGAAAAACCACCATGGAACTGCAGTTACTTAAACCTTCCTGCACTATGCTGGCTTCCTTTCTTGTGGGATGTTGAAAGCTTTCATTGCTATGCAGTTTCTCCCTCCGTGGCTGATGCTATGATCCTTCTGCTTTCTAATTCTTGTTACTTAAGCAAGGGGAAAATAAAAGCTCTTGTTTACAGATTTACTGTTCCAAAGAATTCATTTTAGCAAGACGTGTCTCTGGTTTTTGATTTGGTTGTTCCCTGGCTATTTAGTATTAGCAGTGTATTGGAAGAGTGTTTCTGACTTATGGTTGTAGGAAATACAGGTGTTGGCTGTCTCACACAAGAGTTGTCACTGAGGAATTTAGAAATTATTAGTAGACTGATTTCAAAAGTGTGGTTTTCCCACTCAGCTTTACACAGCTTATCAATAAAGGGGTATTCCTAGCAACCAAATCGTACTGTATTGTTTTCAAACCATAATGTTAATGCATTTGCATTATTAATGAAGGTTGGATGTGCTGTGGGACAGCCCTGTTGCTGCTGAATTTTCTCCTTTTGTTAAAGCTGAGGGTCGCTGGATTTATTAAACAGATGCTACCTGGCAACCTTGCTCTTGGCATTGACTCCTGCTGTACGTGTCAGCATTGCAGCATTCGCAGCAGCGCAGAGGTGATCCAGCTCACGCGTGGCACCCGTCGGCAGTGCCGAGTCCCTGGCGTTGGCGGTTGCCTTATGCCCATCATGGTGACTTCTAGTCTGTATTATGGTGACCACAGGCGTAGCAGTAAGCCAGCAGCAGGTAAAGGGTGGCTGCATTTGAAAAGTAGGTGTGTACTAACACAAAGGAAGGTTTGACTTGGAGCAAAGACTGCTCACTAGTCTCCAAGGGAGGGAGACCCTGGGAATTCAATGGAAAGTAACCATTCTTCTTCAGAGACATCTGCTCTGTGAAGTGTGGAGAGAGGACATGGTTTGAGAATGGATGTTCTGCAAATGGTTACTGCGAATCCTTCTGGATTTTTCCTTTTTTTTGAATGCTTAGCTGCTCTTCGTGTTTCAGTTTGGTCCTACCAGCGCACTGTGCAGTCTCTTACTGGGGAAAGGGCAGCCAAACAATAAACAGTAGATTTATGTTTGGTCTCTGACTGTAAATTAAAATAATTCTTTTAAGTTGGAGTAGTGCTAAGGTTTGGCTTTCCATAAGTCATATCTCATCAGTATTTTACCAGCATTTCTGGCCAGATGTCACACAATGGTTTAAATCCTCTGGAACAGAATTTTGGAGGCCTTGTGTACTTGATCACTTATTAGTGGCTGCTATGAAATGCTATTATCAAATTTATGCTGGTGTATTAGTTTTGCTCAACTCTACAGGTCAGAGCACACATTGGCAGGAAAGGTCCCAGGTTTAGGAACAGGAAATTGCACCGGACAGGAAAAATGGCACTGCTGATAAAGACATGATTTCAGCGTAGGTTGTGGTTGTCAAGCGTCAGGACTGGAAAGGTAGCTTTTGGGTCATATTAAATGATGTTATGATAAAGGACCTGGACAAGAGCATCTCATTTAGACTAGTCAAGTGAAATGGCTTCTGTGCAGAGTTAATTTGAGTATTTTGTGTGAGACCTTTTCAAGTGGTAAGTTAAAATTCTTTTTTACTTCTCTTTCCTTACTATAAAATCACCCTTATTTACACACTTTTAAAATATCTGTAGTACAGTAAATACATACAAATGTATAGATTCTTTGCCTCTGTTCCCTGTTTGTAATATTGACTAGTGTCTTCAAACAATAAATGGATATAAAGGTCAAAGAAATTATTTGTATTGTGATAACAAAAACACTGTTATATGGAAAAAAGTAACAGCTGCTTATCAGCAAGATAACATTTCTGTCTTAGATGATCGTATCTCTGTCTGAAGATAAACTATCAACAGTATGTAAAGAGGTCACTATTAGGAATTATTATTCAGTTTTCAGCAGCTTTACAATGTTTTTCCTTCAGTATTTTAAGTGTTCTGTATGAAGTTATATCTGTGCATGATATTGCAAAATGTTTGGGAAGATTTGAAATAAAACGCAGTGGGAAATAACTAGAATAATTACTTGACTCTTAGAATTTCATACACACTGATGATTTGTGGTTGTAGTTATTGTCCTAAAAGACTTATATGAGGCATGAAAAGATCTAGAGGAGGAATGTTGTCCTGCCAGGAAAATTTTAATAATTAAAAATATTTCACAAGAGCAAATGATTGAGGAAATGTTTGTATGGAGATTATTTTGTGCCTGTAGAATTCTAGTAGCTTTGAAAATGTCTACTATTCCTTACTTGGTTTCCTTTAAATTCCCTCCCAAGTAGTTTATGGAGTTCATTAAAATTAATCTTGGGTTTGACCTGGCACAGAAGCTCTCCATGAAGAACTGCAAATGTGGAAAGATTTGGCTGTGCTAAACACACAGTTAATATAAGTAACAACTGCTTAAAATACACATAGATATCCATAAATGCAGGGTACAGTTTTTTTGTAGAATCCCATTATTTGTCTTTTAAAACTTTTTTTCCAAGAAAATTGTTTAAGAATTGTTTAAACTCTCCTTCAGACCCATGGGTGCAGCTTCAAAACCAGAACTGGGGCAGAAATGCAGAAGTCTGTTAAATGTACATAGAAGAGCTCTCTGACCCTCTACTCATTACAAAATTACATTGTTTGGAGACTGATAGTTAAGGAGGAGTCCTCCCTTTTATACGACTTATAAAGAAATGAAACTGGCTGTGTCTTTCAGTTAATCTACCCAAACTCTTTTGTAAGAATTGTAGATCGGATGCTCTCGCAACTAAAGTTCTTATGGGACTGAGGTTAAAGACAGTCTCCAACTTGCAGGTTGCTTGTGATCAAAATAGTTATTTCTTTTGCAGTCTGGTGTTAAAGGCCACATTAACAGGCATCATTTTGGCCTTATTTGATTTAACAACTCCTTGACTCAGCATGACTTAGTGCTTCTTGTGGAGCTTCATGTAGACCACAGAGTCCTGCTGGGTGGTTTGTAGCTGGGAACTACTGTCTTCATTAGGTCTTTGGGGTACCTACCACTTGAACTTGAATTGGCGCATCACATGAGGCAGGAGCCAGTGAATGGAGAATACAGAGAGTACTCTGGAGGTTTTTCTGGACCCTTACATTTCAAGGTACATAGTTGGCTTCCCTCACTCCCCACACCTTTTTATAGTCACAGCTGTATATAGAACATCAAATCTTCGTGCTTATTGCAGCTCTACATCTAGTTAATCAGAACAAAGATAGTGTCACACTTGTCTTCACAGGAAACTTGGATAATAGACCTGAGCTTCCTTTCAGTTGTTTCTCAAGAAGCTGGTATGATATTAGTCAGTAATTCCTACTAAAACCACCTGTCTCTTGTATACTTCATTCTAACTCACTGGTTTCAGTCCCTAAACCAAACTTTTACTGACACTTTAGTCGAAGTGCAAAACCATCTTGGTATGTAGCGACTCATTTTTGCAGCTTGGTCCTCCTTTTGGGAGGAAAAAATTCTCCTTTTCAAATTCTTTCTGTTTCTTTCACACTTTGGTACAGGTTGCAGCTAAAGACATTTCATGTGTCTACTGTGTAGGATTTCCTCAGTGTAACGATTGAAAGCAGATGTGTGAATACGCACACGCACACTCTCCCGTACTCACATACAAGCATACGGAGCTAATGAATTTTGACTGAGCCACAGATGATGCAATAAATCTATATGGCAGATTTGGGAGTGTTGCCACTTGTAGATATATGCATGTGGTACGTCCACTTTCCTTTCTGTTCTCTCCTTCTCCAATATTACTTGTATCTAAACAAAAGGCATATCAGAATGACCATTGGGAATGCTGGTATGAACATATTTTTTTAATTTTGTGACTTTTGAAAAAGTGTAATGCAATTCTGGCTGGACTTTTAAATATTTTTTTCCCTCCAAAATTATGAAAGATGCTGGCTGATTTTCTTCCCATTAACACTGCATTTCCATAGCATTTTGCTATGCTGTAGAATGAGACCAATGTATAAATTTTGGTGGGTGGCATTGTTTTGTTTCTGACATGGAGGATTTCAGGAGAGAAATGCTTGGAATTAATGCTCTGAAAAAGTGGAGTGATTAGAGTTCTGTACAGAAACAAAATCAACCTCCCTAGCAGTAAAGCTTAAAAATGACATAATCTTCTGTATCATTCATTTCCGTCAGGCTCATCCTTTATGTAATGCTTTTGCTATGGAGAAAATCATTGGTGGCTGTGTCGGGATAGTAAATTATGCTCTTCTGTTGAGCAAGGAGGGGAAAGTGAAGCTTCTCTCTTTACTTTTAAGGCATTTGCTTTCTAACTTGCTTCTACAGTTCTTCCTGAGCTCTCAAGTCCATGTCAGTTTTACAGTGAAGGCTTTGTTACAAGCGCACACCCACATCTCCTGAGTAACCTTTATCCTTTAGAAAGCAAGCTGGTTTTACCCTGCGTTCCCATCCCAGGTCCCTTGCCGTGTTTAAGTAGCACAGTATCTGTGCTACTCCCACGCTGCGCGGGCTGTACTCTTCTTGACCATTAGCACTGCCCCTGTGAAGCAGAGGAAGGAAACTGCAAGCCAAGAAAATACTGATTGAAAATTGACTTGGGACTTTGTTGTGGGTGATGACTGTGATGAATGGTTTGGCTCTTTGGACATCTTTTAAATTAATTAGTCATACCATGGAGGGTCCCCTCTCTGACTCCCACCCACAGGCTGACAGGAGAAACCCACTGCAATTATGTATGACAAATCGGCAATATTCATCACAAAGCTGCTGTCCATTGCCAGTCAGCGCTGACTGGGGGACATCAAGGGATAGAGGTATCAGTAAATGCATTTACTGATGCTGCTGCTGTAGCAATCCATGAACCCTGAGCTTTTGTTTTAACCCATTAGCTCTAGAGAGTTTAGCACTTGGTTTCTTTTGACTTTTAAATGTTTTGAGTACAGTTTGGTATGCAGTTCAACTTGCACTAAGTGAGACAAAGTGCAATTAAGAGCATGAAAAGCTGTCATAGGTTTTACTTGAGTTTCTGTTGATCCTTACCAAAGTTGTCTCCTTAGAGCTTACTGAAGTCCTGTAACAGGCAAAGGACAGGTGAGGAATTTAAAGTGGGTGTTTGAGCATCAGAGACCACTTTAAGTTCCACACCTACACCTTCCAAGCTGCAAAACTCAAGGAATTGCTTCTTTTACTGTGAAGATAGCCCCAATGTAATACCAGGGTTTGGTGCTACATGGAAGTTCAAGATGGTTTGCATGTATGAGTGAATGATCTGTAGCTGTTAGAATAGGAGTTAGAGTATTTTTAATGTATTTTTCTGATCAGTTGGAGTTTTTTTCCTCCTGCACCCCAAATCTGATAGACTATGTCAAGTTTTGAATACATAGTTTTTCAAAGGTTTTTTTTTTTAATGGTTAAGTTATTAAGACTCTGTTATTTACAGTTTGTTGGACTGAATCATATTGCATGAAATAGACTGTCTTTTTAGCCTCTAATAAAACACGGTTGGTGATGTTTGGTGTAATGAATGTGGTTGAGAGGCTTTAGAAATATAATAAGCCTATGTAGATCACCCCTCAATGCAAATTTGGTCTTGAGCTGACTGAACAAAAACCTGTTAAATGAATGATTTAGCCACAAAGCCAATAATTTCATAACATAAACTTTAATATCTAAAATTGTTTCACCTTTTCCACTTCCTAGATCATGACTGTGGACATACATTTTTGATGATGTCTGGAGAAGATGTTTGTGGCACAAGATTCAAATAAGTAGCTAAATACGTGGTTTCAAGTCTCCTGTTAAACAAGGAGGGTAATATGACAAATTCATATGCTTTCTGTGAAATTAATATAAATAATTTAAGAAAGATTTCCAGAACTCCATCCAGATTTGTTCTCAGTGGCAGATGGCAGGAAAAAATGTCTGGCTTGTTGAAAGGTTGACTAATAGCAAATTTTCTGCTGGAGAAGATAGAAGACAGGTATGCTGGAAAACAGTATAGGAATTGCTATGACTGTAGGTGAGAATATTTCTCTTCTTAAGCCAAGTTTTTTTAATTGAGAAAACTGAGTAGGTCTTATGAATTCTCTTAATGTTAGTCAGTGTAGTGTCTGCTTCATGTCTAGTGTTAATTGGTAAAGCTTACAAAGAACAAAAACTTCAGTAGGATTTACTCTCGGGGCTGTTACAGCCAGTGTTTGCTGATTACAGCATGTGTAAGACTGTAATCATGCTTTGAACAAATGCCTTTTCTAGTGATCTAGCAAGGTAGCCCTCTGCCCCCCGAGAACCCTGCCCACACATTGCATGGTCTAGTTTTTCTGGTTTTCCCTACTGACCCACAAGACTAAAACAAAGACTCTCTAAGCTTAATACAACAGGGCTTAGTCAGTAGTGGGAACAGTGCTAAAAGTCTTGCTAAACTGTCTCAACCTTAAATCTCATAGTGTTGGCTGCAATGTGAGCAGCAAATACCTGTCCATTGCTGAAGCTTCGTTATTGATCACTGTGCCTTCTGTGGTGGTTTTGTAGAGAAAGGAGAAAACATGAAGCCCATTGAATTTCAGGAAGACTTACATATGCATCCCTGGCTTGGAGCCTGCACCTGTGGTTTTGGAGCCTGTCTGGACATTCAGATATGGCCAAGTTTTCTCCAGAACAGCTGTTCTTATAAGATTTAGAACAAGAAGAGGAAATCTCCCAAGAACTGCTGATTGTTGTGAAACTCCTTGCCATTTTGGCAGAAAACTTGCTTTAAAAATTAAGGACAGATCCTAAAGTGCTTAAGCACATAAGTAACTTTACACACCCGAGTAGTTCTACTGCACTCGGAGGACTTCCATCTCTATGCGGAAAACTGCTGCTGCACTTGAGTGCTTCCAGGCTTAGGCTTGAGTAGTATTTTGTTGATGAGCCTCATGTTCTTGAAACTTGAATCCACATATGGAAGACATGTAGGCAGAAGTTTTGAAGTCATGGGAAAGGTAGAGGTTGAAATACAAACAACATAAAACTAGATCTCTATCATAATTATCCATATAGAAATGTGGGCATCAATAGTGTTCAGGTCTTAATCGAGGAGGGAAGAATGAAAACTAGGTAATGTTAGATGCCTGAAATTATATGGGGCATCAAGAAAAGGAAGGAATTAGTTTTTTTAGGTGCTTGTAAGTCAATGGAGTTGGGCCCTTTAAATTGAGCCCCTGGTGGAAAAACCTTTAAAGTTAGGTGTCAAAGTTGGTTGGTAGGAATCACCTTCCTTGCCAAGTGTCAAAACACAGCCAGTGTAGTCAACACTAAGAGGATGTAACTCCCAGGGATGGGAAAACCCATGTTCAGTCATTATTTTAAATGGTCGTACTGCAAAGTAACCAGTAATTGTCCATAAAAATGAGCAAAACTGAGGAAGTGACTTCTTGTGCCAGATGATCATACTCAAATAAATGTAAAAAGTAAAAGTTTTTGACAGGACCTGAAATGCAATGAGGAAGGCGAAAGGCAGTTAGGATGAGGTATCTATGGTGATGCTGAGAAAGGGGCTTTCTTCTGTTTCTTTTGAAATTGGAAAAGCTAGCTTTCCTTTGTGATGTATACAGAAGTGCGTGCAGGGAGAGCTGTCCATGCTTGTGTCGGGCTAAATACAGATCCCAAAGAAAAGCAAACCAAGTCAACAATATGCTGAAGGCATGTAATGCATGCTGTTTGTTCAGGAGATACACTGCCTATGATCAAGTTGTAATTGCGCTACTAGTTACTCTGCTTGAGACCGTCTGTTTTGCGTAAAAGCTCATAAGGGGAAGTTCTATGACAATTCTCACTGGTGCTGAGATGCTAGGATAGACCAGCTTGGGGCAATTTCTCTCTCTCTCTTTTTTTTTTTAAATGAAAGATCCTTCCTCATCCCCACACAATGTATAGGCACATTTCCAAAACACTGCGCTAATGACTGCACTAATTTAACAGCATGCAGTCTGTAGTGCCAGATTTGAGAACTTTCTATGCACAGATGGAATTTTTCCCCCCCTACAATGAACAGATGAAGTGAGAGACAAGACAGGCTTTTTGGATTTCCCAAGGGTTTTCACTGGTAAGAGGCTGAAGCCCTTCTTTTGTAGGGGTAGACTGTGCTTTCCTGTCAAACTTCCATGTTGCAGTTCAGAGTAGTCTGTGATCGAGTCAAGTCTGTGACTTGCTTTCAGAGTTTACTTTCTGAATATGTGTGGCTTCCTATTGCAGGCTCACGTTAAAAAAACCCAACACTTCTTAAAATGTGGAATGCTTGCAGCTGAAGCCAACTTGTGGAATTGCTTTGAAATGAGACAGCTTAACTGCTTGGAGCTGGGAGATGGAGTCAGTACTTTCGTGCAACTCATTGAAGTCATTGCAGGACTGCTTTAGTCCAAGACATTTAACTTTCCAAGCCAGTGAAATTTACTGCAAGAGTTACAGGTTATTGCTTCATTTGGCTGCCCCAGTCACATCTGAGTTACTAAATTTTGTAGAGGTGTCAGCAGAGAATCTCATGGGATGAGGACACTAGATTGATGGATGGAGTGGGAATGCTTAACCAGTTTTAATAGGGTGGGGGCTAACCTAATTAGATGGTAGTCAAGGCAGGAAGAGCCTTTTTCAGAGACAGTGCTGTGTTAAAACAAAGGGATAAACTTTTACATTAGTACACAGGAACTAGGAACTAGTGGGAATCACTTTATATCATTGCTGCAGTTACTCTGCAGATGTGGCTCATTGGGATTTTGAAAGCTTCTTTCCAAAAATGAATCTGGCTGCTTTGGCTTTTAAAGAATTTTTTTCTTTTGTCTGTGAAAACATGTGGTATCAACTCATTAAAAAGAAAAAAAAAAAAGAAAGAAAAACCCAACAAAAATCCCTTTACTGAATATTGCCTTTAGCAGTAAATGGTTACCAACTGTATAAACAATGAAAAACTTTATGAAAGTCTCGGTTTGCATATGTCTTGGTGTGTAGCATGTCTTCATGTACCTGAGCTTTGAGTTAGCATGAGCTGAGACTGTTACATGGAGGTCAGGAAGTCTTAGTCAAATTGAAACATTTTCATTTTGTTACCGAAGTTAATTTTGTAAAGGTTACAACATAACTGATGCAAACCTATTTTGTCTAGAGCTTGGTCAGTGCTTTTGCATTGTGATAGGGTCAAAACTTTGTCCATGCTTGAATCCTGTGTTTTGGTCTCAGATTTTTTTGCAAGGCATGGTTTGTTATTCCTAAATAAAGTTTTATGGTTGACATAGCAGATGTGCTGTATGCTGATTTTGAATTCAGTAGGACATCCCATTTTTGGGGCACTGGGGATCTTGGAAGTTCATTAGAACCCTTCTCTTGAGCTTTTTTACCTGCAATGCACGCTTACTGATTCTTGGGTATATTTTACCTGCAATGAAGTGGAAGAAAAGCAGGGACCAGCCATCTTCTCACTGAGGCACTGCTTGGGTTGCTGAGGTGCAGCTTGGGTTGCTGGGCCCGTGAGACTGATTGTAGTGTTGGATCTACTGGATGGAGCAAAAAGAGCAGGTGTTCTCTGGAGTTATGGGCCATACAAGAGTTTTTGTTGGGTAGGGAGAACTCAATAAGAAAAGGTAAGTATCACTAGCATGCCAGAAACCTTTCCTGGAAAAACTTTAGGAAGAGGTTAGTTATTTGGGTTCCGTCAGGCTGCATGCGTGTTGTTGGGAAAGATCTGTGCCTTGGCTGTGGTGGGAGCACAAAAGACACAGGAGCAAAGACCTCACTGACAGCACTCTTGGTTTTGAGGGTTTGAGTTCCCTTACATTTTCACAAGGGGCAAAAATAAGGAACTGTGTTTTACTCTAAAGTGGATATTTTTGTCTTGTCCTATTAAATCCAAATTAATATGTTGTGTTTTGACTTTGCTTTGAACTTAGGCTGTCTGAAGTTGGGCAGATGTTGGCATAGCTTGTTTCTGCCATTTTATAGAAGCCATTGTGGCTATGAGACAGATATGTTGTTGCATTGCTAGCTAGCCAGCAAAATATTTTTAACAACACTTTCTCTGAATATTGTACATAATGAGTAGAGCTCAGATGGTTCTAAAGTGCTGTATTCAGTGACTTACTGTATTTGAGCTTAGGTGTTTTATTTTTGTCCCTTAAAGTGATGACTTAGTGGCTAGGAGATTATTTAACCTTGTTTTCTTCTGAGATTGATTTAGATTTCTCACTTCTGAATGGTATAATATGAATTTGTTAACTATTAATTATTTCAGTTTTCCTGCAGTCTTAATGCATGCACATGAAGCCTTTCTTGTGCCATGTGTGCATTTTGGTAATGTAACAAACTCAAGACTTTTTCTTGGTTGGTTTTAACTAAATGAAAATAAACAGACAGCTGGCTATGTAATGACATCAGAAAGGCCACATAAGCCAGGAAAATGTTACAGTCATAGCTAAATTGAAAAGATGCTCTCAGAAAAGTCTATTCTGACGGAAGAAGCAATCCTTCCATGTAGGAAAGGAAACTGCAACATTGCTGTTTCTTTTTTTATCTCAAGTCCTGGTAGGCTTAAACAATAGTGGAAAGAGTTTTCAATGTTGTATAGCTTAAATAGCACTGGGTCTCTTTCTCTGGGTCATGAATGCTTACTTTGGTCCAAAGGTACAACTGGTTTAATACTACAGAGTGAATGCAGATGAAGTTGAGTTGATAAAATGTAATTTGTAAGATGAAATATCATGAAATACATTATTTTTCTGACTATCAGTAATTAGTGATAACAGCTGTTCATTATCTGTTGCAAAAATTCTCCTTGTGCTTGCACAAGGGGGAACTTGATTCTTGAGTTCCTTTCTTTTTTGGTAGCCTTTCTACTCCTTTTGATGCCTTTGCATCAATGCTTTCTTACCATATTCTGTGGGAGTTTTATGACTGCACATTTATGACTATTTATTGTGACTATTTGTGCTTGTAAATGGGTCTGGAATGTTTCACAAACTGTTTGCTAATACTACATGCTAGAGGTAGTTGTGTGAGATAAGGGATGAAGAACCGTCACTAGGGAAAAGTAAGTGCATGTCTTTCCATGCCTCCTTGCGCAGAGCTGCTATTGAGGAAAAATGTGTGTGAGGGGTGTTACATACCTTTTGAATAGAATCGTGTCCTCATGAATATAGATGGGCCTTCATAGATGTACAGAGCTTTATCTCTTGTAATCTATGACCTCAATGACCAACTATTCCCACATATGCAGTATTGGAAGAGGGGGTGTAAATTGCAAACTTACTCTGTCCTCAAGGAAAGTACTATTTGTTTCACAAAACAAAAAGGAAGGGCATGTAGAGCTGTTACCACATGCTGAGGGGCATGTAAGTTGTCTGTATTAAAAATATTGCCAGCTCTGCACAGTAATTATATCGATGCAGGGCTCTGCTGGAAACTAGCTGAATTATTGGGCATCTTACTAATGAGGAGCTTTCTAATCCTTCCTTCTGTACTTTCAGCATTGTTTTTTCCGTTACACTTCTTTTTCTGAGCTGCACCCAAACTGTAGCCTGATACAACTCTTACAATGCTGTAGTATGCATTGTGGGGATAGAAAACAGGGACAATCAATGCTATTCCTACAGCAATTTTGCAAAGTTCCTTATTTATTTATTTTTAAGCCTCTTTGGCAAGGATTTATAGGTCTTAGCATTAACAACTCTTTTACCAGGTGTCAGTAAAGATTATGAATTCTTGAAATTCTCTGTATTTTTCACTGCTATCTGTGCAGTCTGCTTTGAACTTCCAGTTGGATCTTAAGTGTGGAGTGACTTTTAATAGCAGTAAGACAGGTTGGGAAATAGTGAAACATTGCTTACTACTAAAGACTGTTCATGTGCATAGCCGCTCCAGAAGCCCTCTTGGAGGAGTGCACGTGTGTGTTGGGTCTACTTCTTCAAGCTGGAGGATTCAGTGTTTTCATACTGTGTTTCATAAGCATGATATGAAGTTTCATTTCTCACCTTTGACTCTCAGCTCTCTTGCTTGGAGAGTAAGCAACAGAGTACGGCTAGGCTTGCCAGTATTTAGTTGGGAAAGGTAATGATTGAAAAATAATATTTGCAAACTTCTCTCTTCATCTGAATGGACTGTACTGTAGACTCGCAGAAGAGCAGACATGAAAGTACTTTGAAAAGGATGTTGTGTGCATGTCTTCTGACATGCTCCTAGCTAAGAATAAAATGGCTTTGCAGGGAGCAGAAGTCTAAGAAGCTTGACAGTGTTGTCCAAAAGGGTCAAAACCAAAGTAAATCTACAGCTATCTAAAATGCTGCATCCTTCTGTAGGCTCTTTGAGGCATGACTGTGTGACCTGTGGCAGTATGAGTC
Source organism: Grus americana (assembly GCF_028858705.1). Taxonomy (NCBI): domain Eukaryota; kingdom Metazoa; phylum Chordata; class Aves; order Gruiformes; family Gruidae; genus Grus; species Grus americana. The sequence continues at coordinate 26,429,082 of NC_072855.1, forward strand.
TCCAAGCAGAGATGACCTACAAGGCAATTTCAGAAGTCTGCCACTTAAAAAGCCTGAGGAAAGGGTTCCTGATAAAAATCTTCTGATGGAAGATGGCCTCTACATTTTACTCTTCCTTGAGCCATGCTTGATCTTTAAAAAAAAAAAAAAAAAAAAAGAAGAAAAAAAGGTAAAAAAAAGTACTTGAACATTAGTCTAGACCTAGTGCAGTTTATTAGCAGTCTCTAGTTTTTCAGAGACCTTCTTTCTGTTGTCAACATCCAAACATTCATTCAGCTTTCTCATCAGACAATCATATTTTAATACTCAAACAGAATATAAATACACCAGACTTCTTTCACTCTGGCTCCCCAACGACTGTACACAGGCTCTGTTATTTGAGTATTGGACATCTGGACTCTGTTTCCCTTCGTGACAGTCAAATCCTTCTGAAAATTCCATGTATGCTGGAGATTGAGATCCCCAAAATGATAAACAAAGACTATGTTGTCAAATTCCATGACTGCCTCTTTCATTTCTTCGTTTTCCATTTTCTTAAGAATACTGAAAAGCTAGACTGACATCAATGCATATTCCTGATGCGCTTAAATTAAGCTCTTCAGCTTCCAAAGAATTCAGATAGTCACTAAAGGTATGTTGGACCTCTGTGGAAGTCACGCCTGAAGTTGTGCCTGGGAAATGCCCTGTGTTGGATCCTCCATATTCCAAAAAAATGGTTCTTCTGTGAATTGTGAGAAAAGAGCAAAGCCAGAGCACTGATTTTTTGCTGTGCTTTTTGACTGTTAACTGATAGAAATTTACGTAAAACAAATGTAATCATATAGTTTCCCATATGATGAAAATGTATGTTGCCTGGAAGCCGCAGCCCACACCCCTCGTAGTTGTTTCTGAGTCTTTTGACACGGGTGCTGGACAAGTGGCCTAGCAGAGCAGTTCTGTCAGACCTACTACTCGTGTACAAGGATGAATGGATTTGGGGTTGATGACAGCTTTGGCAGCAGCAACTGTGAAATGGTGGCATTTAAAATTGTTAGGGAAGAGAGAGCTGATAATAGAACCACCACTTTGGACTTCAGGAGGGCAGATATCAGCTTGCTCAGGGCGCTGGTAGGAGGGATCCTATAGGAGGCTGATCTGAAGGAGAGGGACCCAGGGGAGCTGGCTGGTCTTCAAAAAACAATCATCTCCTCAAATTCATTCCTCAGTCTCTTCCACTCTGATGTGCAGGAAGTCAGGCAGAAGCCAGTGAGAAGGGAATGCAAACAGATTGTATGGAAGGTGAAAACAAGAACAAGCAGACCGGCTGGGAGGAATACAGAAACTTTACCTGGGCATGCGGGGAGCAGATTGGGAAGACCAAAATTCAGCTGGAGTTAAAATGTATAGGCAATGTAAATAGCAACAAAAGGGTCTTCCACAGTTTTTTGGCAATGAAAGGAAGACTAAGGAAAATATGGACCTTCTGCTGAATGGGGCAGAGAATGTAGTGATCAAGGACATGGAAAACAGAGGTGTTCATTGCCTTCTTTGCTTCAGATAAGGTCTTGTCTCAGGCCTGGACTCAGTTCCCTGTGCCTAGTGACAGTGTTTGAGGGAATGCTGTTTGTCACTGAAAGGTCATGGCAATTGGGAGAGTTCCACCATGGCTGGAACTGGGCAAACATCAGGCTCGTCTTCACAAGGAGCCCTGGGGGTGGGTCAGCCTCGCCTTAGTCCATAGGAAGATTATGGCAGAAATAGATTCTCCTGGAAGCCCTTTGCAGGTATATGAAGAACAAGGAGGTGATTTGGAATAGTCAGCTTGAGTTTTCTAAGGGGAAATTATGGCTGACTAACTTGATTGCCTTCTGTGGTGAGATGACTGGCTCAGTGGCTGAAAGGAGTGCAGCAGATGTCATTTAGGGCTAATACTATTCTTGGACAATGTTTTAGTCAGGTGTGCAACACAGGTATGAGAAGTCTTATATGTGGAAAAGTGGGAAGTATTTCTGTGTTCAACATGTGTCTTAAGAGGCATAAATGCCAGAGCTCAGGCTGGATTCCATGCTTAGACTCCTTTGATGCCTGACATTTAAAACTATTATTGGTTCCATGACAGGTGAGCTGTGATGGTTTTCATTACAAATCAGAAGAAAGCTTTATGTTCGGTGCAAACCTCTGTTTATCCAGCTGCTGCATGTGTTGGATGGTGACTAGTGCACAAGAGTGAACTAGTGAGAGATGCAAGATTTTCTTAGCAGTCTTCAAACACCAGAGCAGGACATTCAGTCTATCAGCTCCAGCATCTGAGAGATGAGGCAACAGAGTTCTTCAGTGACCTGGATTGTTGGTCTTTGCAACACAGACTTTGGATCATCCAACTACAATGGCATTTTTGGTCAGGAGCTTTTGGTCTATCTAGTCATCTTCATGTAAAAATTTCCTGGAGGCTGTGATACTCCACTCTCCTCATCTCTCTCCTGTGAATAAGGACCCGAAGTATTTAAAAGCAGAGGAACTGTGGTGCCTACTGTAATCTGATTCTATAAAGCATAAAAGTGATTTCATATGCTAAGCGATCCACAAATTGGTTTATTTGTGACAAAATGGGACATAAAATGCGTTAAAGGTATGACTTCCTCAGCTGTTCTTTCTACTGCCACTTGCCTGAAGCACAGCTATGGTTTTTCCGACTTGTAAAACTATGTCTTAAAGTTCTTTCTTCATGCACGCCATTTCTGGTCCTCTTACATAAAGCCTAAAATCAACTCTTCAGAATTACCTGGAGTATGATTTTTCCAAACAATCTATTCTATAAAACTTAGATATCTAAGATTTGGCAATCTAGACGATGTTTTCACATCCCCTTCCAAACAACACTTTTGTCCTTCATGAAGCAAAACAAATGTAGAATTGATGACTTCTCTGGAAGCTCGTACATGTCTAAATATCTGAACGATCTGTTCTAGGCAAGGGCTGTTCACTTAGCTTGCACTTTTTAGGGTTTATCAAATTTCTTGCAGTTATTAGGGCTTATTGAATACTTTTAGATTTCTGTGTGCAAATTCTGCCATGGTTCAAACGAGATCTAGCACTATTCACTTATGGACATTCTAATAAGATGTCATAGCCATTACATTCCTCAGAGAGTTTTAAATTTATATTCAATATTTGTACATGAATTGCATAATAGTAGTAAAAAAATAGAGTGAATTTGAAGGTAAACACTCAAAAGATGGTGTTAGTATTTAGGTTGCCTCCCTAGTCTTACTTCTAAGATGCAGTATAGGTTGTGATCTTTACTTACATGATCATAGGCTATCTTTGTACAGCAGTCTTTGTTTCTTTCAATGTACAAGATGCACAGAGCTAGGGCAGCTGTTCAGTATTGATCTTCTTTCCTTGGTGTGTGGCATCACTCCAGACTTACTGCACCTTATCTAAACACAGTACTGAAAATAGCTTTCTTATTTTGTTTTTTTGAATTTTCATCCTTGTCTTTGTAATTACATTTCAATGCCCCTGGTCAGTTATGTGAGTTCACAAATAGGAGAAGAAAAAGAACTACTTGCCTGTCCTATTAGTCTTATTCTTAGCTTACCTAACCTGTTAGGTCTTCCTCTACAGTTGACTGTGCTTCATAACCTAATTCTAGCACAAGTGTATCTTCATTCACTTATGGAGAACCTAATCGTAGCACAAGTATTTCAGCCTTGAAACACCACCAACAAAAGACAGCATATTGCTGTTCAGAGATTGCACAGGTGTTTGTAGCAGAAGATATTAAAAAACCCCCAAACAACCGAATTCAGCTGAAATAGGTGCACAGAGGAGCGCTGTTATGGCTCTACAATAGTTGTGAAAGGAAACTTGGCTCTTGGCTGCTGTGAGCACTAGGATAGTTTTGGAAAGAGACCTCAGAATGAAGGCCTAGAGAGGATGGCACTGGGTGGCAATCCTCGCTACTGAAGGCAACTCGGGGTATAGAATTCCATAAAGCCATAAGATGGTCAACTTGATCTTAAAAGTACTAAGAAATAGCAAAGCAATGCACCTGTATAATTCTGGTTGAATAGCCCTTGAATCTGTCCATGGCTAGAAACACTCTAAATTTCAACGTAGATGCAGTTGTGACTGAGGTATACCCGCTTATTTCTGTGCCAATGTTGTCCCTTGACTTAAAATAACTCTCCTGGTTCCAGATGTACCTCACTCACTCTTTAACATTATCATATAGCTCAGCAGTCTCAACAACAGGAGGCTGAATGAATTGAGAGTAGAAATATTTGCTCTAGGTGAGGTGGTAGTTTGAAAGCTAGCACTGCCTTGGGAATCTTTTGATAAGGAATGAAAAAAAAACCCTTGAGTGCAAAACAGAACTCAGGAGTATATGTATAGGTTATTACCATGCAATATGTTCCACATAGGAAGAGGTGATGTCTCAGCCCCAGGCTCATTGGAGCATTATTAACACAGGTTGTAATGAGAAACCAGAAATAGGCTATCTCTGAAATATAATTGAAAATAGACTGCTGTTAAAGATTTTGTGTATATGTAAAAAATTGATTACATACCATTCCAACTCAGAATGTAATTTATTTTCTTGTGAAACTATATTTCAAGGGGGGGAAGGAGTGCTTTTCAGTTTCTTTTGCTTGCAGATAACAGCATCACAAGCCCTTCATTTCCTGACTCTTCATACAGCAAGACTTTTCAACGGCCAGTGAATTGACTTAGGAATTGTTAAGGGGTGAACTTATCTTTGCCTTTATGTTTTATGTGCACTTGTAACCAATGTAAATTGTAAAAAAAAAAAAAGAGTATTTATTGCTTTGCAACTGTGCTTTTGTCTATTAAGAGTGTGATGCTCGTGTGTGGTAGGCACTTTCTTCCCTTTTGTTTCCCTAGTAGGCAGGCTTCTTCGTTAGATGATGAGCCAATTTGCTCTCAGTGTGGATCAGAAAAACCCGTCTGAAGCTACTTCTGGGAGAGCTGTGTGGAAGAGTTGCTTCTTAAGGGGTTAATGATCTGGAATTTCACACATAATACAAAATGATTATGCTGTATGCATTCTCTGCGAATTTTCTCACTGATTACAAAAGACTTTTGTTTGGTGTGCTAGAATGGTCCATAGACTAAACATACCCTGTTCTTTTAATTGGATGGAAAATAACTCTGCTAATTGGAGAAAACTGAATAAAGCAGTTGGTGCTACATGCCAAATGACAAATCTTTTACCAGAAATACACCTTGACCTTTCTATGCGTCAACAGAGTTCTAGTATAAATGGGTGATACAAAATCAAGCTGACTTACTCAGAATCAATATTATCATTTTAGAGAGACTTACAAGTTTTAGAAGGCATCCTTTGAGACGTGTTAGTGTTTATTTTGCAGGCTAAGGCGGGTGTAGAAAATTGACTTTGCCTGAGAGAAGGATGTGACTGAGCACTTGATAAGAATGATGGTGTTTCTTTAGCATTCCTCCAGCAGAACAGCCTTTAATGCAGAAGAAAAGAGCAACACATTCCCCTCCGCCCCCAGTCTGTGTGGCAAAGGGAAGAGTTGGATACCCTTTTAATCCTGGGGTACATCAAGCACGGCATTGCTAGCCGGTCTAGGGAAGTGATTGTCCCACCCTACACTGCGCTGGTACAGCCTCACCTTGAGTGCTGCATGCAGTTTTGGGCGCCACAGTACAAAAAGGACATAAAACTATTGGAGAGTGTCCAAAGGAGGGCAACAAAGATGGTGGAGGGTCTAGAGGGGAAGATGTATGAGGAGAGGCTGAAGTCCCTTGGTTTGTTCAGCCTAGAGAAGAGGAGATTGAGGGGAGACCTCATCGTGGCCTACAGCTTCCTCATGAGGGGGAGAGAAGGGGCAGGCACTGATCTCCTCCCTCTGGTGACCAGTGATAGAACCCGAGGGAACGGAATGAAGCTGTGACGGGGGAGGTTTAGGTTGGATATCAGGAAAAGGTTCTTCACCGAGAGGGTGGTCGGGCACTGGAACAGGCTCCCCAGGGCATTGGTCACAGCACCGAGCTTGACTGAGTTCAAGAAGCGTCTGGTTAACACTCTCAGTCATATGCTCTGATTCGTCTGGTCCTGTGTGGAGCCAGGAGTTGGACTCGATGATCCTTATAGGTCCCTTCCAACTCAGGACATTCTATGATTCTATGATTAGTAATGACTGAGTACTTGGTGTGGAGGATCACAGATTTTTAAGATCACAACCCTAGCTTGTCCCATGTTGACAAGAGTGGCTTGCATTCGCTAGTAACTTATTATTAGGGATGATTAATTTCCATAATAAAGGAGGCTCAGAAGGATGAAAATCTCCCTCTAGCATAGCTTTATTCCTTTTATACTTTTGGTGAAGAAATAAATATCACTGGTGATGGTTACTAGGTAAACACCTCAGCATCCTGTTAAAAATCCTCTAATCCTTTTAGCATTGCTCCATAGCATGAAAAGCAGGTTGATGGTGACAGTACGTTTTGCAATGTTGCCTTCTAAATAAAACATTTTGGAGAAGACAGAGTGTGCCTAGCCAGAGTGATGGCTTGCAGGAGATTTGAAGTTCCACCAAGTGTCCATCAAGTAACAGAACAAAAGGATGCTGGTGGTACAAATCACGTGAAATAGTAGATTGCACATTTTGCAAACAAACGTGATAATTTGAGAAGGGAGTGCAAAGATATTTCTTTTTTGCTTGGCATTGTAAATTGTCCTATGGCTTCTGTGGTCTGCAGCTGAATGCTTTGTGTGTCAGTGTTAAGGGGCACTGTTTGTTTTATCAGCTAACCACCTTCATGAATTTGGGAGACCTACTGTTAAATGGATGTGAATTGAGTAAGTGCTTGGTTTGTCTTCAGGTAATATTTATGGTATCATAACTAAGTGAAATTATATTGGTGAGAAGAAATTTTAAAAACCCTGCACATTTTAAGATAAGACTGAGGGGATAGGACTGAGGGGATAGGACTGAGGACATTTGAATGGGTATAAATTACTCTGTCTTTAAGGTGGTGGAATTAGTTGTGTCTTCAGGATGAACAAAATAACAGGATTTCATGAATGTAGGCAATAAAATTGTGGATATTTGTCTTTATATTGTTGGATTTTGTCTAATATAGATTAAACAGAATGCATTGGTGGACATTTTCTGAAGGGTAAGTAAAAACAAAAATTATGTAGGCTTGTTTGTTGTTTTTTTATAAACTGCTTTGGACAAGGTTGTCATGAAAAACATGGATCTCTGATGCATTTGACTTTTAAACAGATATGCTTTCATTCTTGTTTGTACTGCATGGAGCAATTCCTGGTATATTACCATTCTTTCCCTCGGACAAATAGTGAGTCATTCAAATATACCTGGTAAACACTTCATGTCCCCCAACGTTAATTATAATTGCTTTAGTAAATTGAAAGCTGTGGCCTTGAATAGAGTGTTGAAGTAGCCACCAGAGCTTTTTGTAGAGTTCATTGGTTATTGGAGGAATTGAGGGAAAAACAAGAATTGCATGAGATAATAGAGCACCTTAACTTTTTTTTACCTTTTATTGTATGTCTTTTACAAGTAAGCTGGCAGAGTACATCCAGCTGTAAGGACTGTTCTTTCTTCTCACGGAGTTTGCAGCTGTAAGGTTTTTATGACCCCCGTTGGAAGCACAGACTAGCTGAAATCAACTTCTGAAGGCCTATCAAGGGACAGGCAGAAAGGGACAGAAGCTTACATATACCTCAATTTTTAAAATCTGCTTTCAGAAAGACCCTTTTAGGTGCTACGCCTGAACAAGTAAGTCTCAAAGTTAAATGGCTCCAGTCCAGACTTTTTTGAGGAAAACACGCACGCTCACTCCTGTATGTGCTCCTGGATGGTTGGTGAGCTGGTCGTGGGTCCTTGGTGAGTCAGGGCTGGTGGAGGAGAGGGGACAGTTGAGCTTCTCTGAGCGTGCAGGTGCAGAGGCAGGTCCTTGGAGCTGGTGGGGAGAGCGGGGGCCGGTGTATAGCTCCAGCAGTCCCATGGTGACTCCTTCGTGGCAGTCCCCCACTTGTGCTGGAGATCCTGTCCAAGATAAGATGTGAGACCCTGTAGGTGGGTCTCATCCTTTGGCTTACACACCCTGGGCTGTGCACTGTGTGATGCGGATGGCGTTTCTTTCCCAGGCTTGATCAAGTGCCTTTTCCTGTTGCTTTTCTTTCTGTCAAGTTTAAAGCAGTCTTTTCCAGGCTCTCAAGGTTGCTTTTCTTCATTGACCAACAACTGACCGTCAGTGAGTTTTGTACAGTCCTGGGGTCTCTGTTGTCACATTTAGGGGCCTTTGCTATTATCCCATGCATATAATCCACGCTGTAGCCACTGGGCAATTCAACGGTGTGCTAATCATCTGGACACTTAAAACACTATTTGTGTGTGCTTGTTTCCCTGCTAAATTTTCATGCCACGTGTGGTTTTTGTTTTGTTTTGTGTTTTTTTTTCTTTGAAACCTGTGAAGTCCTGTGTTATGCAAGTGGACTGCCATAGATGATGTTTTCTGTTATATCATCCATGAATTTGTAGAGTTTCAAAGCTCAAGGAATTTATTTTTTCTTAATGCTATAGATGAAATGCATGGATTTTGATCCTACGGCTTACTGGCCTTAGCATTTTGCTGATAGCTGTCTTTGCATGTAACGTTTGTTTTAGCTTGCTGCTAGTTTTTCATTCACACGTATAGCAGACCAAATTCTTTATTGCATACTGGTATTCGTATAAAAAAAGCCCAGTTAATTTGGTGTGAGATTTTTCAAAAGGAATAGAAGCCAATTCTCAGCAGAGTCATTAATAAACTTGTATCTGATGTTGTTTCAGGAGGCTGTCTATTGACTTCCATGTCATTGAACACACAGGAAATCGTGGTCTTCAATGGTCTATGCTTGCTATGTGTCCTCCTTGTGATCTCCTTCAAAGACAGTATAAAAAGCAATTTCAGGCTACTCTGCATCAGTATAACTGCTTACGTGGGTTTTTAGATTGATAAAGCATCAATATATGTCAGAGCTAGTTCCCTGAGAGTACTGGAGCTTAGAGCAGAATTACAGAAAAATTTGCATAACTAAATATAATAATTTTAAACATTAAAAATAAGAGTGCTTTCCTTTGGATTTACTAAGGGAAGAATAACTGCTGCTGTGGAGGGGTTTTCTTGGTAATGGTTAATGTAAAAATATTTTTTATTGAATTTGATTTACACTAGGCTTCAAATATTTTGAGTTTGAAATATTTGATTCAACATTGAGACAGTGATAATTTGGCCTGTAAGGGCCTTTCCAAACATGAGGGGGTTTTTTTTCAGCAGAGCCTCTAAATGAAGCAAGTGGCCACCTGGGGATAATGCAAAATACAGCAATATTGCCATCATAATTGAGGAAGAAATGCTTTTATTTATGTTCTTTCTTACTTTTTGGGAGGGCATTTACTTCAAAAAGTAATGTGCAGACTGCCATTATATCTCTTGGTTCCAGCTTACTGCATTTTGACTGACAGGTTAACCAGAATACTCTCTGTATTCATATGCACTAGGATAAGTAAAATGCTGTAGTCAACTCTGACTTGGCCTAAGTATCTGCTGAATTGAATTCTATGTATTCATAGTCCCTCAGGACTGAAAAGTGCTATTGCAGAAAGTGAGAATTGATCTGAGAAGGCAGAGGAAGAAAAATGTGAGAACACGAAGCTGGTCATTGGCATCTCTTTGATTTGAGAAGTGGAGAAAAGCTCATCTTCAAAGAGAGTAACTGAGATACCAAATGCAAATTGGGACATGAATTGTATTTCGTGTTGTTTACACGTCTGGTTGTTTTTTGTTTTTTTTTTTTTTTTTAGCCACATGACTAATGGGAGCCTCAGGAACTGACAGTAGTTTGTTTTGAATCGTAGATGATTTTCTTACAACAAAATGATCATTGTATTCTGTATAGGGAAAGAAATTTTAGCTCTTAACTGTGGAGAAAGCTTTCTGTTTGTTTCTATAGTTGTAGGGAACTTACAGATAAATGGTCAATTTTCAGAAGTTACTTATTTTTAATGCAGAGCACATTTGAGGAGGTTTAGCATCTGTTTTTACAGAATTATTAGTCCAAGATTCTTGCATTCCTTTCTCTGTGTGTCCTACTTAATCTGACAGCTATGAACAGGTTTTTTTATTGTAGAGTGCCTCCATCTCTAATATACAAGTGCTTATACCTGCAAATTGGGTGGCCTGATTTGTGCAAAGTAACTGTATTATGTGAGAGACTGGTCCAGAAAAATAATAAGACTTTAAAAGCTGGTGAGAGGTGCATTGTTTCGTAAAACAATGTACTGATAAAATAGTTAACCTCAAAGATAACTTTTTTTAAAAAAAAAAAAAAGTCCCCATGCAAAGAGAGTTTGAAAATCCTGGCCAAGTGGCTAGGTTTGTATAATGCAATTTATATGTTGAGATTTTTGTCTAAGCCAAGCAGCTCATGGCTGAGCTGCAAACTGGACACTGATACCTGTGTCTTAGGCGTCTTAACTCCAGGAGAACTTGTTTTGGCAGTAATATTTGTCCTTCTCCTCCTGCTGAGTTCCAGATTTCTCTGGGATTCCCTGATGACCCTCACAGTCAGCCTGGGAGTGGCTGTGAAGTTTTTTCCAGCGTCTGGTGGTGTCGTTGGGAAGGGGAGCATCAGCAGGAGCTGATGGTGGGAGGTGGCATGACAGGGGCCCCTGGAGGTCTCCGGCAGGGCTCGGGGCGATGCTGGGCTGGGCTGGGCTGGCGGTGGCTGAGGGAGCTGCTGGGATGCAGGTGCTGGCATCTGGTTTGGGCTTAGAGTGGAACAGGGAATTCCCTGTTTCCTGACTTTTGGATCAGATAGCTGCTTTTATCTCATGCCTTGGTCATATGAGTAACTGGGGTATGGGAGGGGGGATAACCTCTCCAAAGCATGCATATATTTGGTGTGGCTCTACTGAGAGCCACAGCTGGATGTTTCTAAACTTTTAGCTTTATAAGAGAGTTCATTTTTGCCTTCTGTCCCAATAACAAAAAGACTGAATTTTGAGCCCAGTGGGAAATGTAGAAAATGTTTTAATTGCAGGAAGCACTCGTTTAATCTGAATTTCATAGATATATGTGTTGAACAAGTCTGACTTTGGCTGGGTATTGTTTCTGGGCTTTTTCCTGAAGAAGAGTTAGATATTTAAAACCTATTAGCTCCTTTTCAAAAATAAATTAAACTCCTAAACAGAATTTTGAGATGAAGCTTTGGCATCTGTTCATTGACTGAAATGAATATTAAAAAATTCCTAGCTAAACCACAACTAGTTACATGAGAAATATTAAAAGAAAAGCAGCTGAAATGCTTCCAAACACATTTTTAAAATTTAAATTTGTTTTTATTTTGCAGCTTCCTTCAAAAGTCTTCAAGATAGGTTATGGTCAATGTTCAAATCCAATGAAGTTATTCTGATTTTTTGTTTAGTTTTATTTGCTACTTGTTTTTTAAAGATTCAATGAATATAAAAATTGTATTGAATATTTGTGATAATATTATTTAACACAGCTTAGATTTGGCAGCCACTGATACCGGTGCGACTGAAGTTTCTGATTCGAGTCAGCTGCCTGCCGTTGTACATCAGGACCTGTTTAGTCACGCACACATCGCAGACACGGACACAAGCTGCAAACAGTTTGCTAGCAGTGTAACCTCATGGTTTCAGTAATGCGTACAGATACTCTGCAGACGATACTCTTGGAAGGAGCTAGGGAACCCTCGCCCTTTCGCTTTCCATTTTCTCTCCTCTCACACCCTCAGCCTTTGCACTGGGAGGTTCCGCCGGTATTTCTCAGCTCCCTCCTACTCTCTGGGGTTGCAGTCAGCCTAAGAGCTGGCAGGTTTATTGCTGATGTTTCTTTTTTTGGAGCTAATTACAAACAGCATCATTAGTATCTTGTTCTGTGACTATGTCAAATTGTTGTTTTGGTTTTTTGTTTTATTTGAAAAGATACTGTCTCTTAGGTGCTGCTCTCCCAGCATTAAGGTGACTTTGAGCAGAGATTCAGGTTGTGCTGTATTTGTTAGAATTTGGAGATAGTTCTGACTTTTAAAGTATGGGAAAAAATATTTGCTTATGCTAATACTGCAGTCAGCACACACCTTGTTTTGTTTACTAAATATCTTCTGCAGACTGCAGATTTTGTTTGTTTTGATTGTGAGACATGTAAGTGTTGGTCTCTGGGAGGCTGCTCTGTGAATTTGCAAACTGATAAAACCTGTAAAATGTGTTAGCTGGAGCAATTATCTTGTCTGTTAAATTGTTGATTGTATTTAGCTGTTGAATGAATGCAAATCAACAATATGAAGATTTAAAAGCCTTTTATGTACATAGATATAAAAATGACAGAGTATAGATATATTAAAAAATGTTTTTTGTGCATAAGGCCATCAAGAAGTTGTGTAAGATCTGGCAAATACTTGGACAAAACCAGCTGTTTATAATAAAAAGGATATAATCAGGAAAACCTTTGTTTGATTTTTCCCATCTGGTCACTCCTGTTACTACAAGGGGAAGGAACAAAGGGGTTTGTTTATTTTAGGGCACTTGAAAGCAGCAGCAAATCTCAACTTTCTTGCCCTGGGTGGGAGTTACTAGCTGCAGATGGTACTACCTTCTTTAATTCTCATACAGAAATGGGCTGCAAATAGCTGAACTGGTTAAGACACAGTTAGTTCCCCATTGAGAACTGAACGGCATAGTTTTCACTAATCTTAATAGAAGTTGGAATGGTTGTTATTACCTTGGGATCAAATACCACGTGCCTAACTGAAAATGAATGAGAAACCAAACTGGAAGCTCAAGGGATGTTTAACTAGACATTAGTTTCCACTCCTGAGTGGAAATACTTATTTTCTATTCTTAGCATAGAAAACTGGGTAAACCAGAGGAAATGTGCTACTGTGGCTATGATAGCAAGAGACAATCAAAAATGAGAAGATGGGTGGTACAAGGGTGGCAATAGCAAACCAGAGGGGTTTGAAGAGGGTCACAGCAATGTCAGTGAAGATAAAGGGATCATGAGCTAGCATTAGGAATAGACTGAAATAAGCTTTGCATTTTCACTTTTAGTTTTATCTCCTACACACACTATTGGGACAGCTCATCTAAATGCATCTGCTGGGATTTCTGTTGTTTCTATTTGCTGGGTTTTTCCTCATTATCCCCACGTGGTTTATTTCACAATAGTTATGGGTGCTGTGTGATCATGTGGGTCACTGACTTTCCGGGGACAAGTCTTTAAAAAGACCTTGCCTTTCACCTTAGTAAGGACCTCTGCTCAGCTTTGCAAGGGTTATCTTGCAAACTGTTATAGAAGAAACGAATGGCAGGTTTGGGCATCTAGGTGTAGTGGCCTGCTTCTGCTTACGAGGTCTGCAAAAGACATCACCATCTGTTGGTGATGGAGCAAGGGGCAGCATATTTGTTATTTAATTTACCTGTTCAATACTGTTTTATAATTTTGGCTTTAGACAGGGCCATTCCATCTTCCCTTGCTATCCAACGCCAAAAAGAATGCCACTAAAATACAAAAATGCGAGGTCATTTAATTTGAAGCTTGTCTCTACAGACTCCTGCTTCAGTTCCTCTAACAAGTGGCCAAAATCATTCCTATCGTACGGAGTTAAGCCGGAGAGGAGTGGGGAGAAAATGGCACGACTGAATCATGAAGAGGATGTGGTTTAGTGGAGCAGCTCAAGAGGCGGCTCAGACCTAGATGGAGGGGTGCTAAACAGTATTCAAAACCCAGCTGCAATTGTCTAAATGTTCATTTGCATTTGCTGTCTGGTTTAAATTGTAAACCCTGCTATGTAAAAACAAAGTTTTAAAGCAATGTATCTGGTTTTAACCAAGTAACCAAAGACCGCAAAGTAACTTAACTTTTATTAGTCTTGGAGAAAATTCTAGTGCTTGCTGGCCTGTGGTTTGGATGCGAAACATACAAAAATAGTATTATTTTTTCTGATGTTGAATCTGGTTTTTTCATATTAATAGCCATCCAATTTTGTTCCATTATATAATGATTCTTCAGACAGGCAGTAAGAAGACACAATTAACTCTTGAGACACAGTTTATTTAACTTGATAATTTTGTACTAATGCAAATGCCTTTGCATTACACGGTGTCAGCTCATCAAGATAAAACTGAAATAACTAGAATGAGTGCTGTGAGGCCTCCTCTTGTGTTTCTGGAGTCTGAACGAACATGGGTTTTGAAATTTTTGGAGACAGCAGCTGTGCTTTTCTGTAGGAGTTAACCTGCATCAAAAGGACTTACATGTAGCTCCTAATGGCTAAAGTACTTTCTGTCTGCAACTTCATTTTTATCCTCATGTGTCTTCTCTCATTTTTACCCAAGTCAAACTTTGAGAAAGCAGAAAAAATTCAGGCACAGGCTTCATCTGAAAGTGATATGCACAAAATTTATGGGATGCAATCCTGTGCAATCAGGCATCTAGCACTGCTTGTCCTCTTCCTCCTGCCCCCTTGCCTCTACCACTCACCATGAGTTGCAGCAGCAGGAAGATTAACTTTCGCTCTTTTAACATCCCTTTATTCAATTTCTTTGTTCCTACATAAGTGTTTGTCATAGTAAACATTTGTACCTGCTGGTGTTGTGTGATTGAGGAAAAAGATCTCCTTTTATTGCTGAAGGGTAAAAATTCACTGCTGTTTTGAAAGGTAGAGAGTACTCAGTATAAGCAAGTATCACTTCAAGCTAATTGGGAAAAAATTTCTAGCAGTTCTTTAAAGTATGGAGTCAGAGTGCAAAGTATGCAAAATGCTACAGAAGCACTGAACTTAAAGTTATTTGGCCAACCTTTGCAGTGTATGGTAAAAACAGATGGTTGGAGAGCGTGCTGGTATTCCTGTTTTGGCTAAAAAGAGCCAGCTCATATTCGGATACCTGGTGCCTCTCGTCATGTACAAAACCAGCAATGGTAGGATTGATAGCAGAAGAAAAAGTAGCTTTAAGACAGATTAACTGGCACAGCTAAATCAGGTGGTGGTTGCAAATGTATCAGCAGATCAGTCTTGGCAAAATAACATTGGTTTTCCAGTGGCCTCTCCAACTCCGTATAAACCTTTTCTTATTCTGCTGAGCAGTCTGCCCCTAGCCATGGAGTCAAAAGTGAGGACACGTATTCAGAAACTGGATTGACTGTTATGATGAAACCGTCCAAATTTCAGCAAGGTGTCAACTGCTGCTTTTGTAGCAAATAAACCTGTGTCTCTTGCTCTTTTGTGGTTTTTTTCCCTGTCTCGTGGAAGTCTTAAACACTTGCCCTTAATTCCAGATGACAGGTTGTTATCAGAGAGCTGCTCCTGGTAGCTTGCCGTAGGTGACTGCTTCTTCCAGCCTAAGCTGGGCAATATTTAGCACAAGGGGTTTAGAATTTGCACCTATTAGAGTTAGCTGATTGCAAGAGACACTTTTAATTTTAGCTAGAGAGAAAGAAGCTTTGGGTTGTTCCTGAGCTTTCACTTTTAAAACATCACAGGGGTTATAATCCTAGGTTTTAATATGGCTTTGGTGCACTTGGAGACTGTCAGGATTGAAAAACTACATGAGCATGTGAACTTAGCAACAAAGCTCCTGCTGTCACGCCAATACCTTTTCACATTAAAAAACAAGGGAAGAGAAATATGATTTCCTATAAGTGAATTCTGAAAAGAATGTTGTGCGGTGTTGTCAAAAAAATGTTGGCTGATACACAGAGTATCTATGATTTAAATATGTTGTTGTGTTTTTTTGTTGGGGGGGTGGTATGTTGCAGTGGGATTTTTTTGTGGTGTGGTGTTTTTGGTGTTTGTTTGGGTTTAGTTTTTTTTTTTTCCATGTTGTCTATAATTTTGCTTGTAGATTAGGCAGGTATTCCTGTTCTGACAGTTCTGGTTCATTTTCCTGCTTGTAAAACAGTAATGCTCTTCCGTGGTTGGAGGTACGGTATTACTGTTGAGTGCCACATAAAATTGTCAATACCCATGTCCTTTTTAATACAAACGGTGAAAGTTGTTGATGATATTTATTTGCCTTTCATTTAATCTACTGTTTGAATAATATGTGAAATTTGAAAACAACTTATTTAGGAAAGTAATTAAACTTTATATTTCCCTTTTTATATAGTTGTATGATTAATTAATGCATAGCTTCAAGATCTCTGGATTATTTATTATTTATTTCAGATGCTCAGTGTACCTGGGCATCAGGAGGCACATCATGGAAAACTCATGTGCTGATAAAGAACTTCAATCAATCATGCTTTTTGCTGTCATTTTGACAGCTGAAAGTTGTGAATTAATCAACTAATTCTGAATAGTGCTTTGCAATCCAACGCTGATAGTATTTAAATATACTTTTTGATGTTAAGTCCTGTGTTTGAGTTTCCCTGTTGGCATGAGTGAGCTACTCCGCATTGGTAACGTGAGGGAAGCATGAAAATGTTCATGGGACAGGTCTGATTCTGCCAGGGAAGTGGCCAACTCCAAAGATTTCTTGGAATTGTAGAAATGTAGCAAATGTTTTGAAACTTGCAGTTCTTATTGTTTAGATTGGAAATGTTAAGCATGTTTTTAATAGGCTCCTTTTCCACTAGTAAAGCATTACAGTGAAATAATTACATTCCTTTCAATCCATTTTAGACCTTACATGGTTTCCACTAACAGTAAAAATAAAAGTAACAGCAATTAAAATAGTTGTCAGGTTTTCTTCTCTCTTCAGGAATTTATTTACTACAAGGCTAAACTGACAAATTGTGTTGAAGGCGAATTTCTTTTATCCCTCTGTCTGTATCTGAACCAAATGCTTAATCTAATTGTTCCTAGTATTTGTTTCACCCAGCAATAAACAGGAAGAGAATGAGTGCTAGTGCAGCTCATCGATTTGATAACGAGAGGTTGCTTGTTCTGTGCCTTGCTCCTTGGTCAGGTCTGCCGTGGCTTCAGAGCTGGTGGTGCTTCTGGACCCATCGCTGCTGGCGTGCTGCATAATGGATGAGCCTGAACTGATGGAGGCAGCAGGTGCTCTAGCAATAGAAAAGAGCAGTGTTTGTTATTGTTGTAAGCATCATCAATCCTCCTCCCTTTCTCGCTCTGTTCTCAATGTCCTTCAAACAAAGACTCCCTGTATCTGCAGCAGCAGGGGAGAAAATAGCAACAACCGACCCTGCGTAACATTGCTGGTTTTTTGTCTCAGGGACAACTTTGTAAACAGGGCTTGATTTGATGCTCTGGATCTGTAAGTGGCATGTTTATCATTTCAAGGGACGACAATACTGATTTATGAATTCCATTTAGTAGAAACCTCTATCTGTACCTATATGTAATTGCCCTATTCCAGCTAAACAGGATGAATGAAAAACGGCATTCAACTCTAGTACTCATTATGCACCGCAAGATCGCTAGCTCTTGTGGGAGCAATCTGCTGAAAGATAGGTCTAAACATTCTTCAGTTGAGGCAAAATGTCATTTTGGGAGGTTGGGAGGAGGAGGGGAGAGAAGTAAATATTGCAGAAGGGGGAAAAAAAAATAGGAGATTCTTTTTCTTAGTTATACCTAAGGTGATGGCTGCTCTTAGAAGTGCCTTTTCAAGAGTATGCTGTGATTTGAAATCTTACAGAAGGTTTTCTTCTTTTCAATGTACAGGCATTCAAATCTACCACTATATCATGTCCAATTGCTCTAAAACATCAGTTAGTTCTAGCTATTCTTAAGTGTTTCTCTGGTCTGGAGCAGTGATGGCAACCATCATTTCCTTCTGCAGGGCTATTGCCTCTCCTTCAGAGCTTGGGACACTCGAAGTATGGAGCAGAGTGGAGGAGAACAGAAAACCAGTTTATTCTAGTAGAGGCTGCAGTAGGCTTTCTATTCTGCTTGTAATGTCATCATAATTTGGAGATAAATGGTTGCTCTATTTCACCATACCTTCCTATTTCTTTTTATTTCTTCCATTATGGCAGCATTCTCTTTGTGGATGTGTCATCTTCTCCAGTTCTCATGCAAGATGTGAGGGGAGAACAAAGGGTTTTTTCCATTGCCATAAGATGAATAAAGTAAATCAGAGTGTCTCTGAGAACCAGTAATTGCTGTGGATTGCAGGGGTATTATCATTTCTGTTGGTATCTGAAGGTCTGCAGTATCTGGCGGCAGAGATGGCATTTGCAGTACAAGCCTTCTGGTTGCTTGTTCTGTTTCTTGCTCCTCGGTCAGGTTTGTCATGGCTTCGGAGCTGGTGCTGCCGGAGTCGTCACTGCTGGTGTGCTGCATAATGTTGTAGGTGCCTTGTCTCCTGGATGGACCCCTTGTACATATGCTGTAGGTTGTGTCCATTCCTTGTCTTTGGTCCAGGCTCCTGGATGAACTTTGGACCCAAATTGTAGCCTTGCTTCCAGTCCCGTCTCTGGCCCCATCTCCTTTTGTTCCTAACGAGATTACCTGGACAGACCCTGGGCCCAGTTCATCGCTTTCCATGTCTGATGCCCTGGACGGACCCGGTTACCAACACCTGGCTTTACCTGTGAGTTCACGCTGTGTGCGACTGTCCCCCATCAGTGAGAACACAGCCTGTGCTGGGGCCACCCTTGGCTCCTGGCTCGCCTGCCCTTAGGGAGCAGATGGCCCTTGCTGCTCCCTGACAGCACTATGAATATAACTCCACCCTTGCTTGGTGGCCAAATGGTGTTTAAAAACTGGCTTAGCTGGAAAAGCATTCAGAGTGTGAATGTTTTTCCTTAACTCTGTCTCTATAGAGGCAGGAACAAAATAGATCTACTTCCAAACAGTTATTAATGAAGACCTCGAAGTGTATGACCAAATTAAGGTTAGCCTTCTTTCTGTAGGAAAGTGGATCATTTTTCTTCATTCCATGATTTTTGAAATGCACTATTTTTTTTCCTGTTCAGAAGCTGGTAGTTCTGCGGTTTGTTTGCAAGTGACTGCAAAGCTGTGGCATGCAGCTCTGTTCCTGCTAGAGAATGTGCCAAGTGACAATCCAGAGTTTGGAGGGAACATCCAAGGAGCTCAGATATTGCTGTCAGAAGTGTTGGGTTTTTTTCCTCTTTCCCTTTTATTTGAAAGGAGTAAAGTTTTGCAGAGTTATATTGAAAGTAGATAGAACTATGCTTTTCAGCAGTATCTGTATGAAGTGACTTATTCCCCATAGACAGTTTCCTGCTTGCTTTACTCTGGGCTTCCAGGCTTATTGTCTGGAGAACCAGGGCTTAAAATGCCTTGCTGAGCTATACTTTATATATATACACACACATATATATATTTAAATTGTACAGACTGTAAATGGGACACTTTACATATGGACTTGTCTTGAAATGACTTGATGACATTAAATTTAAAAGCTTCAAGGTAGAATGGTGCCTAGCGATGCTCATCATCGGCACTTCAGAGGCGCCACTGAGACCTAAAGACATTAAGTGTCATCTTTAAATGGTTGGTTAAATTCAGTAATGGTTTGCTCAAGTGAACACCTAATTTCTCCAAAAAGAGAAGCTGGTGCCTCCTAGCAGACATTTATTGTTGCAAAAACTCAGTAATTACTGAGCTCTGGTAGTCTCTCTGATAGTGGTTAATGACAAGTTGAAGTGCTTCTAGTGTTGGGCCTCTCTAACTTGGAGCTTCTTGTATGTCTGTATTCCTGTCTCAGTCCAGCTTTAAATGTGTGCAGTTTTAAAGCCATCTGCCACGATGCACATTCCTGGCAAAAAGTAATGTGATGGTGTCAAAAATTTGCTCGTCCAAGAAGTAGCGCAGTGGTCTTGTAAAACACAGATGTGGCGATAATGTAAAATAGGTTAGAGCAGTGTGAAGTGGGGATTAACAAATCTAGATACTGCAGCGATCCCATCATCTCCTACAGAGCTGTTGATCTCTTCATTGCTTTTAGGGTGAGACAAGACGTTGGGCTCAATGAGGAGTCTGCTGCCTGTGTTTTGCTCTGCCTCTGCAGCTGTAATTAGTTGACAGAGCTTTAAACACTTCTGATTCAGGACTGTCTAAGCTTTCTAAAGCTGGAGGAGAGAAAATAGAGGGGTTTATTAGCAGATGCTTCAGTTTCAACATGTAGATGATGCAATGTAGCATATACTTTGGAGGAGCAGTTTTTCAAGACCGTGGGATACTGCAGCTAGAAAGAGGAGTTAAAGGATAAAACAATGTCTATTCTAATTCTTCACTCTTTTAGTGATGGCCAGAAACCCAGTTTCCTGTTTTGCTGGATAGTTGCTAGTGTAATCAACCTGAGGCAAAGGAAAAAATTTCTCCTGGCCTTTGCTAAAAAAACTTTGGCTTGGTAATAAAATGTGAGGCTGACATGTATTGGTCTGACAGCTACTCTGAGTTCAGTAGCCAGAGCTTGAGTTATCTCTTTCTTCATCAGCACTGATTCCAGCTTCAAGAAGGATCACATCAGGGAAATAATAAGGGCTAAATCAAGAGTTACTGCTTTTGAGAGTAGTTCCCTATTGTACACACTTTTTTTCCTGAATGCAACTAAGAGGGACAATACAAGGTAGTGCAGATGCCTGTCTATCCACGGCAAGCCCCAGGGAATCACACTACAGAAGTTGGAAAACTCATAATAACTTTAATCAGCCTTTCATTTTTCAATGAGCAGACTGCTTGTTTAGCCTGGGTGGGTAAGAAAATAAGACCTTGGGAAAAGTTGTTCATGATAGCTAGTAATTATTAGTCATCTGCTCCTCTTCCCTTCAAAGGTGCAGGAACTACCATTAAGTACTGGTTCACCCTGAACTGGGTAGGATATGTTGTGCAGTAGTAGAAGGGGTAGCTGAACAGGGAGCTTTCCTGAGACGGTGTAGAGGAGTGGGGCCAGGCTCTCCAGACAGCCAGGACTAGATTAAACGAGGGCCTCGGATCAAGGAGGTGTGTTCTGCCCTCTTGTCTTCTGGTGTGTTGTACTTGTTGGCTCCACATCGTACATGCTAACCCTGATCTCTGCTCCTCTGACTGCCTGCATGGGGTCTTGTTTTTACGGAAAAGAGTACAGAACTAAAGAATGTATCATTATGGTAAGATGTAGCTCCCATCAAATCCAAGTTATTCTCCTGAAATAACGCTTCATTCCTCCTTCTCCGCAGTCAAGAAGGATGAATACTTGATTGGTAAATCTATGGCAGGAGCCTATAACTCGCCCTTCTTTAAGTCGCATTACAACTAACAAAGACATGATGGATCCCACAGTACAGGAAATGAGTTTTCCTCATAGAGACCTTATTTTTTCTTTTCTTCTTTTTTTCTCTGTTTTAGCAATAAAAAGAACCCTAAATTGAACCACTGATCAAGACCAGGTATCTTAGGGTGTTCTGTCATGTCTGTCATCTGGTATCTAATTTTGATAATACTGCTTGAAGTACAGATAAGTAGTTGGTTACCCATAAAACAACGATGCAATAGCAATTTACTGACTGTCAAATACAAATGTGATGTAACAGATGACCTGCTGCTAGGTGAGGCTTTCAGGACTTGAGCTGCAGCCAGGAGAAAAGGCTGATGGAAGTTGCTTTTAAGTCTCTCTTGCTGCTCTTTGCTCTTTTCTCCAAAATACTCAACCTTGAATGAAATGTTTTCTGCCCCACCCCACCCCAAAGGGAAGGCTGCAACATTTGGCAATGCACCTGGGAATGTATACAAACAGCATTAGGGAGGGGAGATGAAAAAGAAGGCTGATCTTACTCTATCATGAAACTTTAACACTCCTTAGCAGCTTGCCAGCCAAGTGGGATTATACTACCAGATGTCCTGGCAGAAATGTGCACGGCTCCGCGAGATCATAAATCCAAACAACGTATGGCAACCCTGCGTGTATAATACTACTGTTAGCAATGCAGAATTTCAGTGTGGAAAGCTCTGGTGACGAGCAGGATTAGTAAGGACAAAACCTTCCCAGACTTAGTTTTAAAGCCTTAGATAGGTAATAGCTGCTGATGGCGGTGGTATGTTGATGGGAAAAGGAGGAATATAGCAATGCCAGTGCTTTATCAGCAGCAATAAGCCTCGTTTGCTTGTAGTTGTCTTCTCTCATCGTGTCTTGCCCTTTCAGCAGGCAGAAATGTAGTGCAGATGCTCAGAGGCTGAGCTCTTCTCTCTGTTGGTGTATACGAAAGTGCTGAGGGGGCGTTGTCAAAGACTTGCTAAACTCAAGGCCTGAGTCAACAGAGCAGTGCTGCTCTGTAGCAGTTCAGAGTTGGCTTGTGGTTTGTCTTGTAAATGGAGCTCTGTTGTCTTCCTCTTGGCAAATTCTTGTTTAATAGGAAGAACAGGGATGACGGAGGCCTGGGGTGGAAGTCTGTATCTAGTGCATTTGGTTTGCTCTTCTGTGTTTCTTTTTTCATGTTTCCTAAATGGAGTACTGACTGAACTTGTTCTTTTAGTCTACACATTAAATATAAATGCATGTGTCCATTCATAGTCTCATTTCCTGACTAAACTATGCAAGGAGTTGGAAAGAATCAGCTGTTGTGGTTTTTTTAGTTGTCGCTCCCTTCATGGAAAAGAAAAGGCACTCACCGGCATCCTACAGCAAAGAAATAATTCATTTGGTGAGGACTTAAAATTGGGTCCACCAAAGGCGTTGGGAGTATGTTTGTGTCAGTGGGTATGGTTCTCCCATGCTATGTGTTGACACCAAACTGTCAGCTAACCAACTGAGAGTGTGACAGATGGAAAATTAAAGCAAATGGAGGAGAATATGCTATCCTCTATTTTATTCTGTTGTTGCTAGAAAAAAGATGAGTTCCTATCAAGTGTGAAAAAGAGCAAGTCATCTCCCTGGCTCTTTAAAGAATAGTACGAGGGTGAATAGTCAGAGGAAAAGGACAAAGGGGACTTCGACATAGCTAGTTAACTTTGCAAATTGCAGTTAAACTTAAGTGACTAGAAAGCGGAAGATCTAAAAATAAATAATGTTAAGTGCTTTCTTTGCAGATTAATCTTGCTACCCAAGTGTGAAATCTCCCTGCTTCCTCCCGTGCATTCTTTAAATTTTCAAGTGCCATACTACATAATTTCAGGTGGTTCGTCGCTGGCTATATTAGTCATTCTGAGCTCATGCTGGTTTTGTCCTTGAGAGTAGAAATATACACTAAAGATATTTAAGTTATTCACCCTTTTATTGATTTTAGTAGTAAATTACCTCACTACTGTAATGCCTTGGAAAGCTTTGTGCAGAGTGCTTGTCATCATTCAGCTTTCCTGGAAGATAGGTACACCTAGACCAGTGCTTGTTTCTCTTGGGAAGCTCCGTTCATGCAGTCTTCAAGTTTGTACTAAATCAACCAGCTTCCTAATATTTGTAATTCAAGACTGGTTTATATTGCTATGATTTTAACAATTTAAATCCCTCTGCTGTGGAGTAAGAGAGAGGGAACTCATGCCTAGATGATACACCGGGTCCACTTTTGCAGACAGAGCAGAGCATTGCATGTGGAGGACATGGCAGGACCAGGAGTCGGTGAAAGGTCTCCAAGTCCCATGGTTCTGCCATAGCAATGTGGTACACTTCTGGTCTGCAAATGTGAAGCTGGCTTTAAATTTGTCAGTGCTGTTTAGTTCAGAAATCTCTTGTCCATGCTACATGAAAAAGGAATTTAACTTGCATATTCATGTTACTAGCTCAAATGATATGTCAGATATGGGGAATTAGGAATTCATTACTCTGGAGGCACCAAATCCTGATGCCCTGAAAACTGTCATGCGTCTTTTGGTGGTTTGTGTTCCCTGCCAATGATCTAATACTTTCTGTTTACATACCTGTGATTATTACAGTTTAGGCCTTACTTTCACATCTCTCTGAAGTAAAAGCGGTGTGTTTTTCTGCTTAAGTAGCAGGGTGGGCTTTTTTCACTTAAGTAAAAAATTATATAGGGGAAAACAGTGGTTGTACAAGACTGAAATGCAGTGTACCCATATAGAAAGAAATGAACAGCCTACCAAACTTTTTGAAAATCTTTCTTTCCTTGCTGTCATGCTTCACAAGCTCTCCAAAAGGCATAATGAATACAAAGACCTCTCCTGTCTGTATTTTTGTTCACTGCTTTACGTGCTATTTTCAGATGTGTACACAGAAAATGAAGCTAACTATTTTCAAAGTGTCGTCCCTGATGACTTAGTGTTTATTCAACTACTTATATCTTGTTGGCCGAGATAAATTTCACCTGAGGCCAGCATCTGCTCACTAATTTGTCACCTTTTCTTTTTCATGCCCTTAAGCTGTTTTGACACCAGAGGCTTTGCAAGCTCCATCTCAGGAAGCACCAGCAGCAATACAAAACGCAAGGAAAACAATGTGAACTGAAGCTTAGTGAAAATAGAATTGTGTAATATGGCACTGGTTAGTGGCTGGATGACAGCCATCGTTGATGACATAAATTTAGTGGCATGCGTAACTGCAAAGAACAAAGGAGTTAATCAGCAACAATACTGTATATAAGAAGTGTTACTATGTGTAAATGCATATTAAAGTTGTTGCCATAAGCTTGTGATAGAGAGTCAGTGTGCTGTGGTTTAGTCTCCTAATATTCCTTTTGGAAAAATTTTATTATTCATTTTAGGTTCCTTTTCTGGGTTGTTAAGTGGCAGTGAAACTGATAAATGCGTCCGGCAGTCAAATAATTGCCCCGGTTGAAGACGCTTGCAGCTTTTTACAGAGAAGAAAATATCATCCAGATGATGAATAAAAACAACGCCTCCTCACATAAATGAGGCACAAAAATAAATTATATTGTGTTTCGCTTCTGTTCTCTATTTTTAATTTACAGTATGATATGGAAAGGCAGCTCTTTTCCTCTCAGCTTTATAGAACTTATTAAAGAAGTGGTAGACTTTTTTAGTAATTTTTTTTTTTCCTTTAAGGTGCTTCGTTCTAACTTTTGTACCCCTGCACTGCAGAAAATTACAGTGTGCTGGCATTGCAGAAGTGAATGGGGAACTCCCATGTATCCTGCTCCCTCCTGTGCTGCCCAAGTGTGCCGGTCTCTACTGGTGACGTGGGGGCGATGCTAGGTAGCAGGTGGAGTTGTGTCTTGAAAGCGTGTAAGATGTGGTGGTCTAGAGAGGGCCTTGCGAAGAAAGGCTAATTCTCGATGTTCTGTCATCTTGTTGGTTCTTTTTCTTTCTTAAAGGCAGCAGTCCAGGATACAGACTACCTTGCATTTGTCTGTGACTGTTTTTCTACAGGTTCAGTTCTGAACACTGGTTCTCTGTAGATTAAAGCTAAAGATGGGCTAAAGATCTTTTCCCTCATTTTCCAGTTTTCTGCACCTGGCTGCAGATGTACAATTTAATTTTCTCCAGTAAAGCTCCATAGAAGCGTTGTAAATGCTACCCTCTAGTCCTTGTACGTCAGTGTTTTCAGCGTTTCATCAAGCAGTCAAACTGGAGGCTTTTTTCCAGAGATGGAAGAAGAAAAGCTAGTAGGAACAGACTAGTACTTAGATTAATAACATGACCTGTGATGCATGCAACCGTTTTGTGATACTGTGGCTAATGCATGTGCTTTCCTTTTTACACAGGTTTGGGAAAACTTTAGTATGCACTTCGCTATGTGTGACTGTTAGCAAATATGAAAGTGCCAATCCTTTTGCTCGAAGTCACTTTAAATCCTCGCTCGTCCCGCTCTGTGTGCTAAGCAGAGGTTATCTTGGCAACGTGCACGAGGCTGGCCTGCTGTAGTTGTTCTTGAGGGTATGGCCTGAAGTGGCCTCCCGCAGAGAACGGCATGTATGTATGTGCACACACACGCGTACGTGTCTGCACAGGCCAAGAAACTGAGCTCTTGCTTCCTCTGGAAAAGGTGGACCCAGGTTCTTGCTCCTCTCAGTCCCCTGTTGGGTTTATCTTTGTCATTTATAATGTCATCTTCACGCTCATTTTTAGTTTCTAGCCTTTCTCTGTTGAACTGTTCTTATATTTTAATTAGCTAAATCAGGAGCCTTGTAGCTGATTAATGTTTTCACTCTGCAGCTGGATCATCTAGAATAAGCATAAACCTTTCCATGCCTCATTTACTTCCAGTTCCTTTTCAAACAGACATGCACTGTTCCTGGACCTTCCTGTCTTTCCTCACCTGCTGTCAGTTCTTCTTGTACCTCTCGCTGGATGAATTGTTGTTCCAGCTGTGCATTTGCATTTCATGATTTTATTCGGGCAGCCAGAAATTATGTATGAAACCTTCCTACATCATCAGTAATGACAGCGATACGCAGGTGATGGCTTTTGGCAGGTGGATTCTTACCTGGATTGTGTTAACAATTTCAGTACTGCTCCCTGATGAATGATGGTGTTCAACAAACACATAAAAAGATTGACTTTCATAGCTGGAACATTTGATGTTGAGGAGTGAAATAAGATGACTATCTTTTTTTTTTTTCCCCCCCGCATAGACGAAAAAACCACTACGAGTCAGGCTGTTATGAAATAGCTCTTCCTACTCCTTTCTATACTGCACTTTATTCTGTGGATGAAATAAAAGTCAGTTTTGATATGCTCCATCTATCATTCATCCCAAATGCTAATGGTTTTATTGTCATGATTTCCCTCTGTCCTAGCAGATCAAGATTAGAGATGATTTACTATGATTAAAGATAGTTTAAATTATTTTATTTAAATTATTTACTGCTGGCAAATTGCATCTGGTTTCTTCTGAGGTATGAGGGCAACATCGTGCCTTGTTCTACTTTATGCATTTGAATAAAACATGATTGTCAACTGATGTCTTTTCAGAGTGTGGGGGGTTAAAGTTTGCACACTGTCATACCAGTTTGCTGGGAGAAGTTCCTTCACATTGAAAAAAACAATATGTTTATAATTGAGGGATTAGGTTTTAGGCTTCACATTTGCACTTCAATTCCAAAAAAGTGTTGTTCTCTGTCTAAGACTGTGCATTTGTGAAGCTGGTACATTCACTAATCCCGTGGGAAAGTGCCAAACTTGTCAGTTTTTATAAATTGCTGTCTTTATGACAGGAAACTGGGAGGGGAAGGGTCTTGTATCTGAATGGAACAGTAAGGAGAAAATGGGGACGTAAGGACAGATGTGTCCCCAAGTCACTGTTCTCTGTGGTGGAAGCAACGCCCAGAGCAAGGGTCTTGCTGAAAGATTGGATGCGAGCCATGAGAACTCTATAAGCATCCGGTAAATGTTTTGGCTGGGTGAGGAGAAGACCTCCTGGAGGACAATTAAAAACTAGGCAGGCTTTTTTTACTTTGTTTTGTTTCTGTTCAGTGCTTTCTAAACATAGCAACTATTTTTATATATTTGCTGTTGGTAATAAAAAGTATTCTTTTAACTGAACACGTCATCTGTTGAGAATGATTTGAGGATGAATGGCAAGCCATTGTCAACATGGTAGTGAGTCATAAAGAGGGGTTCAGTCGTGCTTGTAGCATCTGGCACCCTCAGGCGAGATTGGGATTCCTAGACGGTTCCTAGATGGTCCATACCTAAGCAGCACCGTCTGGCTTAAGAGCTCATAATGCAGAATGTACCTCCTGGTCCAAGCATCCCTGACAGGCTGCAGGCTGTGAGGAGGTGCTTAAACCTCAGCTTCCACTGAGTTTTTATTCATGCTCACAGCTGACTTCATGATGTGAAATATCATTGAATATGACCAGGAGTATTGTGGTGTGTGTCTGAAGGGCTGTAACTCGTGCGAGTGCTTCCAATTCCCATTGCTTATTCTATAAAGGTGATATGTTAAAGGCCATAAGTTCAAACCCGGTACAAGATTTTTAACATGGTGTGAAAAAAGAAGTAAAAATACATAATTTGTCTAAATAAAATAGTTCTAAAATTCAAAATACTATAAAATAAAATTTTTAAAATATCTGAAGATTACATTGTAGGTTTGGAGTTGTAGATTTTTTTTTTTACTTCTAGAAAACAGCTCTGTTATAATCTGTGATTGCACTGGCCAGAGCAAATACTTTGTTCTATGTGTTAAATAGATTGATAAAATGGGAAGGAGGAAGCTGGTTGATGGACACGACTTAGTCCTTTGGCAAGGCCTGTAAAGCTCAGATGTTTCCTATGCAGCAGATGCTTTAACTGAATGTTATGCATTGCTCTTATAAACTACGCCTTCTAATACATGTCACTCTTCTGTTTCCTCCTCCTCTTTTGCAGCAAGTGACGGGCAGAAGTTTTGGTGAGAAAGATTTTCGTTCTGGATTAGAAAACGGCATTCTTCTGTGTGAGTAAGTAACACTTATAGTTTTAAGCCTTGGATACAACCTTGACTAAAGCTGAAATGAACCTTAGCTAGTATGCCCAATTGTTGGTTTCCTTTTGCAAGTTTTGACATTGTGCACGCTGGTGTTTCACTGCAACTTCATTTCAGTGCCAAAGCTATTGTTATGGTGAGGATTGAAATGTGGCTTAAAGAAAACAGGTTTTGCAAAGTGCTTCCCTCACTCCACCCCAGCTCCTTAGCTGAGTTATGTAAAGTAAAAAATGATGTTTGCTTTTTGCTTTGCTTTTATTTAAAGATGTTAACCACAGATTGGCAAACGGTGTTCCACACCTGCCTGCGGACATCTCTGCAGCGAGGTGTTTTGGACCAACTCCAGGTCCAAGCACTGTCAAGAGTTAGCCATCTGAATACCATCAATGCTCAGCTGCTTTTATAGTTTCTGGAAAGGTTAAGCATCCTCTAACTTTTACCTAAAGGTGTATTTGAAAGATGTGTTTTGTAATTTTTGGACAAGAGATACAAGTTAACTTTTGGACGTTTCTCTCTGGTTTTATTAGCTAGTTTTTAGGCAGAGTCTTCCAAAAGCTTGTTGTGGGCTTAAATGCCAAAGCTGGTACCTTTTAAGAGCAATTTGGAAGAGTGCCCTAATGCTCGTAGTTCTTAGAAAATCCTATGCAGAATGTCAGGAGTTTGGGATCTGAATCACCTGTATGGACCGATTTCTTTCCCTGGGCATGCAGGCTGTCACTGAAGTTGGTAAAAGCTGTCTTTGCACACCAGAAGGATGAAGCTTGTGCAGAACTGAATGCGTATTGAAATTTATAAATGGATCTCCTGAGATGTTTAGCTGGACCATTGCGGCTATTGGTTGGGTTTTATACTATGAAAGACACTGGAACTTGGAAACTGTTTTCAGCAGTAGATTTGAGCTAATATCCTGTAACTCAGCTCTAGGTAGCTTACGATAGCTTTGAAACCTACCCATGTAAATACTGTTATATATCTCACTGCTGTCATTAATCAGACAGCTTGAACTTTAGCTGTGAAAGGGGAAAAAAAAACATAAAGGAAATGATATGATCTGGTTTGATTGTAGTTGCATGTCTTTGCCGAGGAGTGGCTTTGGGAGGAGGGAAGTAGTTGTTATTGTTGATCAAAAGTTGTGTAACTCGGAAGGAGCATGTAGTTTACCTCTTTGTATTTAAGGGTTGCCTCTTGCACAAGATCTCTCTCCTCTGTGTGTTCAAGGGAAGTACTGTGTGCTGAATCATTTCACAGTGCTCTTTAAATGTTAAGGTTGAATTGTGTTGCATGAAAAATAAGGGATGTGTGTTTTGAGATTAGATTGTAATCTTATCTGCAAGTAAGCAGAGGTAGTCTGGTTTAAATGCTGTAAATCTTTAAGGTGTACAGCTTAGCTAACTAATGTTTGGCTAGTGAAATGCATAAATATGTATTTCTTAAGAGGCTGTCAGCTCCAGTAATAAGCAGGTCAAGGGACACCACATGGTTATACTACTAAATCGCTCTGTGATGTTGGGCAAATGGCTTGTCTTTGGTTTGCACTGATCCACAGGTGATAAACAATCTGAAAAGATCTGTTTCCTCAACCTCAAATCTGAGAGGTCGTGATGTTTGAATTGCATCCTGCTCCTGGCAGCTGTGGCTAGTGCATAAAACTCTATAGTCTACAGAGCATTAACCAGAGAGCTACAAATTTGGCCTTCAAGTTTGTCTTTCTGATGATGAACAAATTATGAGGCCAACAATAAAAGCGTGCTCCTCGCTGGTTCCTAGTCCACTCTAAGCTAACGAGCTCAACAGAAATTTGGGGTGTAACACTGTGAGCTCTTAAGTATCTTCAAAAAGTACAGGCTTTGGCAGGTGAAGCACTGGTAGTTAATTTTTTTGTCTCTTGCTCAGTGAATAAGTGCTAGTGAAGCTGCCACAGGCAATATTGTCTCTGTAGACAGAAGTTTTCTGGTTTATCAGAGACCTATCTGGGTACCTCGTGATCAAAAATTAGCAGTATTTAAGCTTGCTCTCAAGCTCTTTCCAGTCTGTTGTGCTTTCATCATGGCTGACCTCAACAAGTAGATGACAAACTGATCTCAAAGTCTCTGATAAGCTACCAAAAGCAAGAAAGAAATTATAGCTGTCTTAGGTTTCTGAAGATGGAAGGATTCATAGACTTTGATCTGGTTTATCTGATTTGTAGACATTTTAGGGAGAAGCTGAACTTGCCTCAGTTTATCTCCACAGTGTCATTAACTGGCAACTCATAGACAGACACTTGTGTGGGTGATGTCCATGTGAGTGGTAGTTACTTCCACATGGCTGTTTCAGTCTTTTTCCTGCCTGTTCCATTGTGCGATGAGGACTGAAAGTGAACTCGGGTCCTGAGGGATCCCAGCAGCTAGAGGACTGGAAACTGATGTCAGGAATGGGGACACAGCCAGTATGCCCCGAGTCTCCCAATCATGTCTCAAGCTACCCTCTGACTTTGCAGGCATTTCGCAGAAGAGAGAGGATGGGGTTAGCCACCATGACAGAGTCCATTCCCCAAACATGTGCAAAATGGCCCAGAGGAAATCTTTGTCTACGTCTAGAGCAGGATTGTTGGAACTTTAGGCACAGTAGTGCCAAGCCTCCCTCCAGTCGATCCTGATGCCTGTGGCCTACACAGCCTGCAAACTGAGGCAGATATCACTACACTGGTTATAAATGATTCATTCACGTCTAGCAACTATCCACATATTTTAATAAATGAAAACTGATACAACTGTGCGATGCCAAAAGCTTGGACTGTTGGGAGGGAAGTGCCACGGACCAGCAGCTTGACTCGCAGAGCAGCCCTGCGCTTGCGTGCTAGCCACAGGCACCCACAAGCCTTGTGCCTGCCCCGGGAGTGCTTGCGCTGCGGCTGGTGACTCGATCTGGCCTCGTTATGACACTTTTATAGCTTGCCGCCCTCAACTTGGGGGCATGAGGAGCAGATTTAAACAATGCAGGATGCCATGAAGCGGCAAGCTGACAGATGAGACTAACACAAGCCCTTCCTTCTTTCTGGATATTTGAAAGCCCACTTGTGCAGTTGCCCTGACAGTGCCGGCTCCAATAGTTCAGCCAGCTGCACTGAGAAGCCAGTGACTGACTTCTGTTTGTCAGAAATGAGTTCATGGCTTTTTAGCATAGCTGTCTGACGTCAGTGCAGATGGTGATTTCAGCAAGGGACATCATAGCTAGGTGGAGGCAATTCTTGCTCTGTTCTTGCTTTGTGTATTAAATTCTCATATGCAAAGACTGAGGAGTTTCCTGGCTACACCGCTGCATGGGTGGACAAATGTGCCGTCCTGGGGACATGGTGGAATGCTATGTGAGGCAAGAATACAACACCAGTAGCAGGAAATATCACTAGAAATTCCCAATTTTCACTCCAGTGCATGTTCTTTTTTTTTTTTTCTTTTTTTTTTTCTTGTTACATAGCTTTAACATTTTGGTTTGACCCAGATATCATAAGAAGCTAGAGGATTAATCAGGAATAAATTACATCTGGTTGTTGCAATCTTTGGTGTTCCTATTCTACAGATTCAGATATTTGAATGAAGGTTGATTGCAAAAGAAAAAGTGTATTTTGTATCTGGGTAGTTTTGTTGCTTTTCTGAAACAGCAGATAAGGAAGTTGCTTTTATTTCTAACCATGCAACAAGTGCTATTAATAAATTTAATAATTACTACATGAAAACAAAGATGCGTACATCTTCTTGCAACCTTGCCCAATTATTACTGCATTAATATTCTTGCAAGTGTGTTTTTAAGGTGAGCAGTTCCCTTCCATTCTTTTTGCCATCCCCTTGCTCAGCTCTACTACTGCAGGATTCCTTCTTTCACATTGGGCATTCAGCAGTCAGAAGGGTCTCTGTAGGGATGTGAAACTTGGAAAACCCAAGTTAATTACTTGCTTTGATGTGACTGTCTAAGGGTGATAAATATCCAATATATCTGTAAGCATTTCTGACATGCAATTTGGATCATATTTTCTCTCAAGCTTTCTCAGGAATCAAGCAGTACTAGGAGTCCAGTCACCCTGAAAGTCTGTATTAGTGGTAATGAGAGTCTAATGTCAGGAACAGGACCAAGCCATAAAGGAGAGTAACAACAACAGCTGGGACATGGATCCTGGGCAAAGGAGCTTAAACAACGAACTCAAACTGAATCCAGATTTAGGTATCAGCAGAAGTTATTTGACTTTGCAGTGGAGTCCAACAACATCATGATTGTGTATAATACCTTGGGTTCTGTATGTACAACAGCTTAGTCGCTTGTCTATTTTATGTGTGTAAATCAATTTATAGAGTAAATGCAGGCATGATAAAGCTTTGATTTTTCTCAAGCATGAAAGTTCTAACGTATATTTAACTGCATACCTTGAGAAGCCATGGCATAAACATACAAAAGAGGAAAACTGTATGTGGTTAAAGATGGATGTCACTTGCATATACAATTCTGGATATCAACTTATGAGCATTTTCCCAAACTTTTCTTTGTTACTTAGAGATGTCTATTTTGTATATTAGCACATGGTGTTATGTAGCTTAGTAAGATGTGCAGAAACTATGCTTATTGTTTCAAACCAGGATTCTTTGACTCTGTAACTTTTTACTTATTTTTTGAAGGAGCAAATAGAAAGGTTTTAATTGTTGTTAAGTAATCCTGGTAAAACTGGGTATGTACAGTTAATTAAGGAAAAAGTTTTACACTTTTGCTCATGTAGGACTATTTAGGAAAGGCAGTTCACTTCAGATGTGCGTTCTAGGAATCCTAAAAAGTACAAGAAAGTTTTTTAGGTTTTCCTTCTAAATAAAAAAAAAAAAGTAAGTAGTCATGCACATAGATTATTTTAATAGTATTTAAAGAAAAACTGAAGTGTGGCTATAAAGCTGAGTGAGCTGAAAGTGATTGTGATCAAGAATTACTTAATGGAATTTATCATTTTCTCTGTCATGAGAATAATTATCATCTAAAAATAAGAAATCTCCTTGGCTTGTGTTTTTCATGTCATTGGTAATGAATGAGCTGCCTTTTCTCAGAGAGCAGAGTTTCTTTGGGCTTGCATCATGGTTATAGTGCATCTGACCAAGCTTTGGGCTGACGTGAATGCTGTTTTCAGCAAGGGCTGGATATGTGCCAGATCAGTGCCAGTGTAATGCTATGGAATAGTAAAACTCTGTCTTCTGAGTCAGCGGTACCGTTAGGTATGGAGAACAGCCGTCATTGTATAGATGGCATTTCAGTTGTTTGGCTGTTTAAAAATCAAGTTCTTCTTGCAAGTTAATGTCACTTACGTGAAATTGCTGTGCCAGTTACGGAGACCTAGTAGGCAAAAACAAATACTCGGTTGTCTTTATAGATTGTAGGATTTTGCAGATATATTATTTGACTTGTCTGTCAGTGGTATAGGCCTGGCATCAGTTCAGCACTTGGCTGCGTAGTGTACAGTGCAGAGACTCTTGTCTTGACAGATGCCTCACTGGAGAAGTTAGTGGATGCCCAGCCTCTTAGGCTTAATTAGGCTTTTGCTTGAATTTCTTATTCCTGGAAACTAAGAAGGTATTTGAGTTTCATAGGCTAACTTGAAGTTTTGAATGTGACCCATGCCTTGAAGTGAGACGGGATTGGTGTTCTCCTGCGGTTTTCAGGCTCTGCGTTGTAAAGCCAAAACACTATCAGCATCATGGAGTTGGCATGTCTCCAGTTTAGAGAGACGGGCCCCAAGGCTCATTAAGCATTAAGATTTAGGTTCATGTGAGGACATTTGAAACAGTTTTATATGAACCCAGAGTTTTTAATCTTTAAGTTTTATTGCCGTCTTATAATGAAGAGCTATTTATTAGTACAGTTTAGGTGAGGGGTCAAAGGTAATGTAAGCCATAATACTCAACTGTGTGCATGAGAAGAGAATAGCCATTGAGGGGCATGCTTGAGTACACTCAGAATGGCCTGTCTTTGTATTTATGTTTAAAAAAAAAAATGCATCTCAGCAGGCTAAATAGTAGAGTGTTTTCAGTGGAGCTCGGTAATTGACAGAGCAAGAGACTGTGGAACACTGACCCATTCAAATGGAGTGTTGCTGAAGTGCAAAGCAAGGTAATCCTGTGAGAGGTTTCAGCTTTACAAGAGGGTACATTTAAGAAATTATATTGGATACATACTTTGGGCAATTATCCATGGCCATTGCTACTCAATGTAAAACTACATGTGAATTTTAAATCTATAGGTGCATGGGACAGTCTTCGTGACATTCATTGTGGTGGTAGGTTCAGTGTAAATAGCTTGTGAAGGTATTTACACAATCTCCTCTGTTGCCTCTATTGAGCTGTTTTGCAAGGCCCCTATCTTGTTCATATTTTTAGTCTTTGGCAGAGCAAGACTCATGCTATCCTGAGTTTGGCATACTTGTTTTCTCAATCCTACGCAGTTGCATAGTTCTTTATTCACCTTTTACTTATCAGACTGGACTGTGAGCCCTTTATAGGACAAACGCAGTTCTGTCTTTCTTGTTAAAAAAGCACCTTGTTCATCTGATCCTAAATAAATAATGTCAGGGGCATCATTAGCAATCACTCAAGAATGTTTTCCCAAAAATATTTTTGTGACCTCAAGAACATCTCTATATTTTGAAACTTCTTTACCACTTCCTTTGCAACAAAATATTTTGACTTTTCATTGTCTGCTGTTTTAATGTGATTTGTTCATCTTTAAGACTAATAGTGGTTTTCATCTCCTTTTCAACTGTTTGGGGGCATTTTGGAGCTGCCACTAGAGCATGAGTTTAAAATATGTGGATACCAAAGCTGTCTGGGCTAATAATTATCAAGTGCTGAAAGGCTGCTTGTTAGAATGTAAATCTGTAAAACTTAATTTAAAAAGAGCAATGTCTTGGTGAAGGTTTACCCTGGATAGAATTTCCTGAACTCTCAAATATGAAATGCCCTTTTACTTTAAGATCAGGTCATTAGTCAGCTTTTCTTTTTTGCAATATGATCTGTTATTTGAGCAAAGAACTCTGTTGGATACCTATCCCTCCAGCCTGGACTGATCTGTGAACACACATCACTTCAACCTTTCTTTTTTTCCATTTCTGACGTTTATTCTTTGAAAGTGCTTCTCTTCCATTTCCTCTTAAAAACAAGGTCTTCTTGGAGATTGGATTTTGGCAGCCATCCTCTGAATATTTTCTTAACTGACGCCTTCTTGCAAGAATTTCATGGGCAGTTGTCTTGGTGCTTTTCATTAGATCTTTTATCAGCTGTTGCCTGAAACGCCTTCTCTTCCTGGCAGAAGTTTTTTCAAATTCTTAACTGGTGATAAACAAGCCCAGGAAGGTCTCATAGGTTAGTCACACAGTGGCTAGTACTGATTTCAGCTTGTCTGTCTTGCTGGGGAGATACCTTATCTTCTGGAATGCCAGGCCTTGGGGACAGCACCGAATAGAGCAATTGATTCTCCCCATACCTATCAGAGCTGTTTTTTTGTCGGGGGAAGGAAATGACCTAGCTTCTCCCTATAAGAGTGGGAATGGAGCAGCTTTCCACTTCCATCGTTCCCTGTCGTTTCCATAAGGTAAGGCAGCTCTAAGGTTTTAGCTTCTATGCAATGTCTTACTGTGCTCCATCTAACAACTAACTACAGAAGAATCCAAGTCAGCACCTGGCACAGGGGAAAGCGAGAAGGGGTGTGTGGATGTTGGACTGAAAGTGGCAGGAGGACTTTGAGAAGTGAAGAACAGAGGATTGTCCTGACTCAGGACAGGTGCATAAATGTCAGGGGTGGTGGGCAGAAATCCCACCTGACACCATGAAGGGTGTGGAGAATATGTCAGGTGTGTGTATAGAAACTTGGGTTTTGTGGATGGACCCTGAAAAGACTTGGGTTTACCCTGTTTTGGGTTATTGTTTTTTGGGTGTTTGGTGGGACCATTGGAGTTTTTTCCTTCATCATATTTTCTTTGAATTCTTTTAAGAAATATTTTATCTGTATTTG
The DNA here is from genome assembly GCF_028858705.1 of Grus americana. Lineage (NCBI taxonomy): Eukaryota > Metazoa > Chordata > Aves > Gruiformes > Gruidae > Grus > Grus americana. The sequence continues at coordinate 26,465,387 of NC_072855.1, forward strand.
GCTTTGTCATGTCTTTGCTCCTTTTACTGTTAAAAAGTTCTTTGAGATTTCATTATCATGTCTTCCTTCTGGTCATGTTAGAGAAACAGTGGTCACATCAGGTACCAGAAAGCCTCAGTAGGAGAAGTATTACAGTCTTTATATTACTGTTGTTTCTTTTTTTCCTCCCCATATCATTTAACTTCTTGCATAAGTAGCTGTTAATACTCCAGAATGATTTCTGTGAGAAACAAGTTGGACTGAAAGCTAAAGTTTTAAAAAGTCCTCCCTAAACTTGTTTTGCCACTTATCTCTAAAATGTCTTGTGGTCACCAAACCGCAGCTACCAAAAAGGTCAAGCTTGGGGAATGTACCTACATTCTCCTTTTGAAAACAGTACTGAAGGACATTGTTTTATGGTTTGTTTCAACCACTATTCCCTCACTGTGTGGTGTCGGACCTTAGATTAACAGTATCTTACAGGAGGGGAAGGAAAAAGGAGAAAATAATGGCAGATTTTAAATCGTCCTGTTTTGTTATCTCTCAGGACTGCTTAGTTGGACTTGTCCCATTGACATCTGTTTTCCTAGATGCAGGAGTACAAAAAATAGTACCAATACCTTAAAAACAAAACCCACAAAAATACCAAACAAACAAAAAGACCCCAACAAAAACAACACTTCTATGCCAACTTTGACACTTCTACTCTCTGACCATTCATACAGTAGCTCACCAACCTTGGCATAGTAGAATGTGGTACGCAGTGGTACAAAGCAAAGGTTTTGCTTTGTTCTTTAGAAGATGCATATCCACTCAAGGATTTTCTGTGTTTGTAAAACACAGCTGTACAAAAACCTGAACTAAATTTGTGCTTATGAAAACCTAGGCTTGTAGCTGGTGGTAGTTTGGGGCAAAACTGGGGCCTGGCATTTACATTAGGAGCAAGCAGTGTGTCTGCCCTCAATGCCCTCACAAGGATGAATATACTTGAACCCTGATGATTTTTACTGCACAAGAAAAAAGACTGCATCCTTGGAGGAAAGAGGTAGCATCAGACAGGGGCAGCAGAAGCTGGGAGGTACTCAGAGAAGCGAGTGATCATTCCAAGTCTCGGTACAACTCAGAACCCAGTAGGGACCCCAGTGCCTTCCGTGGGCTGATCAGTATTGCTAAACTGGCCAGACAGATCGGATGTCTGAGGCAGAGGATCTTAATATGCCATCGACTCGGCATGTTTTTTTGAGCAAGTGCCCTCAAGTGCCTTCCTGCTGCAAGAATGGGTGATGGATGTAACTTGTCTAACATGATCTGGGGATGTGTGTTGTAGCAAGGCTTACATTGATTGCCTGTCCTCTGTGACTTGGTACAAAGGTGATACGGTTTTCTTCTGTAATGGAAGCAAATGTGAAAATAAAGCACTGAACAATGTGTGTTTCAGCCGATGTAGAAGCTGATAGGTTCTACGTTGCTCCTGCAACTCTTGTCCTGCCACTGTGTTTTCCATACCTTTCTTGGGGATTGCTGCAATACAAATATATTTTTTAAGATTTAATTTAATATTCTAGAACGATCCATTCAGCAGGATTTCTGATGCTTTTTTAAGTTATCAAATTTGCAATTCCAGAAGAATGTGAAGTTGATTTTTGTTTGTTTGTTTTGTTTGGATTTTTTTGTTTGCTTTTTGTAATGTGATGCCATACAAAATTTTCAGACATAACTGTGAGGTTGGACAACAGATGCTGGAATAGTTCCCCTGTCCATAGATTCCTACAGTGCAGATATCTAGACTTGCTGTGCAGCTAAGTGCAGGGAAAAAAAGCTGCTTCTGGTTATGGTCATGTTGATGACTGCCTGATGTCTGACTTTTCTGCTGTCTGCAGTGCCGTAGGCAGGACGGTACTCTGACATGTACTGGTTTGCCAAGGTTTCGGAATGGTAACCAGTGGGGGTTTTTTACAAAAAAAGTTTTTTTTTTTTTTGAGTGGTACAGACAAATACCAGCAAATGTTTATTAATAGGTCAACGTACACTAGCAGGGCTGAGAGAGTGACAAAGCCCAGAGCTATAACTATACTGGGGTTGGAAATGGGGCCAGTGTAGTGGGGCCGGAGGAAGGTTTAGGCCGCAAATGTTTTCTCCTCTGTGAACTTGGTCACTGGGGTCATGTCTGAGTGTCTTCACCTCAGAATGAGCCAAGGGTTAGGATTTGGGTTAGGACTAGGATTGGGAGAGACAAAGGCTAGAGCTACAGATGCAATGGGGCTGCCAGGGGAAGGCGTGCGTTAGGCAGTGTTTTCTCCCCTGCAGGCACTTCTCCCTGGGCTGTGGCCAAGGGCCTTGCACCAGGTCCCCGGTGCAAAATGGTTAGGGTTTTTGTTTGCCCCGTGTTTCAACAGAAACCTGCTGGAGCTGATGAAACTACATATCAAGACAGATGCTCCATATGAGTCTAAATTAGCACAGAAAATTTCGTTTGTGTGTATTGACCTATGTAGGAAGAGGTGTATTCAGCGGCTTTTTTCCAGAAGCAGGAACAGATAGTAACTGTGTGAGTGAAGGCAGCCATTGAGACACTGCATAAACAGTACAGCTTTTCAGCCAGGTTGGTGGCCAAGCAAGCTTAAGCCACTCGATATTTTGGCATCTGGACTGCTGCTCTAGATGAGGCAATAATTTAGAAGCAGCCAGTCTGCTCTGAAAGAAATCTTCCTTTGGCACGTTCTGCAGTGAGCAAATCCTGAGGGTTTTGGTGCCAGACTGTTTAGAGATGTTTCCAACAGGAGGTAAACTTTTTAATAATAGAGACTTTTCTTCCTCAGGCTTTTCCATCTTGCCCCATCCCATTTCCTCCCTCTTCAGACTCCAAATGGCGATCTAAAATGTTGTTTATTCTCTGCTCCTTTCCTTCCTCTCATTTTATCCTTCTCCCATATTTCACAGGGAAGCCTGTACAAGCCTTTTTGAAGATTTATTTAGGAAGATCTTTGGCATTTGAAGTTTCCATTAAGACGCCTTTATTCCTCTTTATTTTACTTTCTATTACTGTCTATGGCTTTTGAACTGCACCTGCAATATTGATTACGGTGTCTAATGTATTCATGTTTGAGTAATAAATAAAATAGGGTGCTTTAGCTAATATATCCTTTTTGTTTCTGAGACAGAATAGGCAGATTGAAGATGGAAATCACAACAGAGCTAGAGTATTTGGAAAGAAGTTCTCTGATGAACACCCCCCCCCCCAAAAAAAAAACAACCCCAAACCTTAAGTTGCCTGTTGCAGCAGCTAAATGGAAAATAATAGTTTATAGGGTTGCTGCTGTGCAAGTCTGAAAGGCTTGTGACTTTGGGGGGAAAAAGAAGTAATGTTTGTTTGTCATCTGTGAAGTAAAATGATGATTATAGGAAGTGAGATGTGTGGTTCTTTTCTTGCCATTCTGTGCATCTGAGGGGGGAAGTGAATTGTTTGTATATAAAAGTATATTCTTTCATAATTTGTTTTTAGGACATAAGGATTCTACCTTAAGCAGAAGGCAGAAAAAGCACAGCAATCTATATGAGCTTGGGTTAGAGTTTTTAACTGCAAGAAGATCAAGAAAATACTCCCAGCTCCCCAAAATGTCATTCATATTGGGTTTGCTGCCACTCCTGATTAAGGTGGTGTTGGAGATGTGGGGACTTGTAATAATACAAGTACAGTTTAGGACAGGTTGGACAGGAGTTTTATTATCTATGATCATAAAAATATTTAGAATAGCATCTTCCTCTCTGCTCCCCCCACACTGCCCCCTACCCCCCACCCCCCACCCCATTCTCTGCAAGTGATTGCAGAGACCCAACCTATATACTGTTTCAGGGGGGAAAAAAAGAAAGAGGTGAGGAAAAACAGTCATTTCAATATTAACAAAGTCAGGTATCCACCCCTGGGAGGGATGGACTCCTTAATGAGCTTGCTAACTGCCACACTCCTAAGAAGGAATCAAACATTAAATGATGTGACAATATGGAGAGATGGCTCTTGGAGGAGCCTATAGGCATGGCACACCCTGTGTTATCTCAGCTCAGAAGTGGGAAGTTGGAAACAATCACAGACTCTGAGTTTTTAGTTGAAAGGAGTGTTCTTTTAGTTAGGATAAACTTAGCCAGACCCCTCAAATCATAAATATTAATATTTTTACCACCACAATAGGCTGCTAGAAGAGTCAGCTCTTGAGTGGAGACAATGTCAGCACAAAGTGAGATTCTTCTCTTCCATAGTAGGTATTCTAATTTTTAGAGAGTTTTACATTATCATAGACATCTTTGTTTCTCTCCAAAGATCTTGAACTTGAAGTGAGTGTCTTGACCCCATCCCTGGTTGAATTTTTTTTTTTTTCCTCTGGGGGGGAAGGGTGGTAAAGAAACAGTATTTGTTGCAACAGGATTTTATAATTAAAATTACCCACTTTTAGAGGCTTGATTGATTTTTGGAATATTCTAACAATAAGCCATAGCAACAGTTCTCATAGTGTGTTCATGGGTGGTGGGGAACTTTGTTTGGGGGGGGTTGCTAATCTTTGGACACTGAACAGTGTTCAGCTGTGGTATCACTGGCCTAATGATGTTCTCAAGATGAGGTGGGTTTTTTTGGAGTCCCTTTCTATTTGCCTTCTCACATTTATGTTTTCTGGGGACCTCTGTTCTCCACAACATATGCAAGGATGGCATTTAATTTCAAGTACAGGTGCAGAAAAATAGACAGACCACCCATAAAGTGTATGTCCTTTCTCACTTTCCTGCAGTGGAGAAACTGCTGGACTGTTCTTCCCAAGCTAGGGAGATACCCAGATGCCTTCTGAGTTTCTGCTCTCAGGCCCTTCTAGGCATGACCTGCCTCTAGGCAATGGAGGCAGACTCATGTGACAAAATTCATCCACAGCCTGTGAAGACTGATGTGATCTAGATACATTTAGGGTATAAAAGAAATATTGCTGTGGTACTGTGCTATGGATATTTTTCCTCCTAGTTTCTCTTCATTTCAATGATGGATCTTTGGGTGCACACATGTGTTTTCAGGAGGGGAGAAAGGGGAACATCCTCCGTTCCAGCCATACTGAAATCCTTATGTGCTGGGGACAAGTGTTTGATAATTTGGATTTTGTGACTTACCACTCATAAATACTCTTTTCTCGTAACAGGTTGCTGAATGCAATAAAGCCGGGATTGGTAAAAAAGATCAATAGACTACCGACCCCCATTGCAGGTTTGGTGAGTATGTCAAATGGAGAAAAAAAATCTTTCTGTGCTGCTTTTTGCACCTTGATTTTATGACTATGTGATTTAGATAGCAATTATTTTTGTAATTTGAACTCTTCTAACCTATTAAACTTAGACAGACCCTCTGAAATCTGAACTCTCAGTGTGGTGACCTTAAGACCTTCCAGCCTTTTTTTCGAAAGTAGGCAGTATTCAAGAGGCAGAGTATATTTTTAGAGGAAGAATATCTTCTTGGTTACATGTCATCTTCCAGTTGTGGTGCTAGCTTTAGAAAGACTGGAACATATGCGTTAGAAGCCATCACCACAAAAAGATAGCTTTTTGGAAAGAAAGAAAAAATGTACTTGTATATTTAGTCTCATTTTCTCTTTTTCCAAAATACCACAGTCTGCAGATAACACTCATTGTGGGACTATCTAGGGAACTGTTTCATGTTGACTTTAAGGGCAGAGTAAAAGTTGGCCATAATCTGTTATAAGCGAGGAAGACCACAGAGGACGTGCTGACAGCCTGTGGCTCTCAGTAGCTCCGGGTGCTCAGGAGGTCACCTCAAGGGGTGGCACAGTCCTGTGCCTGCTGTGGGGGAAGAAAGGAGGGGGCTATGAATTGAATGGGTGTTGGGTCTAACAGCATTAGCCCCATAGAAATATGACTGTATTGATTTTACCTTGCGATGTGGTTGGGAATTAAAAGGGCCCCTGAGCATGTGGAAGGTGACCATCCTCAATTTAGTCTAATGACATTCTTACATATGTGGTTCATTTCTGTTCTGGCACTACTCACATTGTAGTTTAGTTGTGCAAGATTTGGAATGTATTACTTGTTGATAGCTGAGGTTAATGTTCCTTCATATAAACCACATTAAAAAGTTTCAGTGTATTAGGAACCACATTGCATTCATTATTAAATTGGTTCTATAATATAATTACGTAGCCTTTGAGGCTGGGTCCTTGAACCTGTAGAATGACAGGCATATTTCTGCATGAAGACTGCCTAGTTTTAGCATTTAATTTGTGATCCCCACCACCCTTTCTCTAAAGTTTCCTTGTGTGCCTTTCTTTAGCCTCTAAAACCCATCTAGTTTTATTCCTACACAGTCCTATTTGAAAGGAATATTTTATATAAACAGCTGCAAAAGATACCAGTAGTGCAGTTTTCTTTTCCTTGGCTCCCTTTCAGGAAAGACTCAATTTTTGTTATGACTGTTTTAAGAGGATGATATTGAATTACATTGGGTTTTTTCTTATTCATATGTAAAATCCCAAAGGTAAGGTGGTTGTAGTAGGAGGGACATAGAAAAAGTCATTATGTGTGTGTATTTTTCTCATTCCTTGAGATAACTCTTTCTTGCAAGATGTATATCTTCAAAGCAGTACCAAAAAAGCAGTTTTCAGGCTATTAATGATACAGCTGAAAGTGACTTTTTTCCCCTCTATACCTGTGTCCTCTACTTACCTTTAGTAATATCTTTTCTAAATATTTTTCCTAATAAATAATTAGTCTATTTTAAAAGTTCACCGGTGCTTCTGGTTTCTTGAACATTACCAATGGGTGTTTTTATCTACTGTTCTGTGAATAAATTGCTCCAAACAAAGCAAGCCATCCAAATGTCCCCTTGCTTTTGAAGGTGTCTAGTTCCATACCTGCTGACTTTTGTTGCCATTTTTACTTACAGTGGTAAGTGGCTGTTTTAAGGATTGCATGTGAATTTACGTGATGTAGTATTCTAGTCTGTTATGTGTATTTATGGTGTATTACTTTAAAGTACAGACATTAGGTGTACGTTTGAGCGCAGAATGTATATTTTTCTTTTCTCTTACCTGTACCATGTCCACATGTCTGAAAAACATTTAAGATATTGACACTATAGTCCAGAAGCAGTTACACTTCTGAGTTAGTTGACCACATATGAGGGACATTCCTTTATTTATTGCTGATTTTTCTTTATTATCTTAGCTTTGGTTGGCTTGACATAGTATATAGTTGACTTCTTTCCAGTTATTTCACCCCAGTGAGTGTGATTTCCTCCAGTACATGTAGAAATACTGTGAAAGCTTCAGTACCTTTTCTGCCTTGTGTGAGATACGTGCTTTTGAACTCCTAGATACTGCTTCTGCCTAAAAAAGTGTAACTTAGTCATTCTAACAGTTAATTAATTAATTTCTTCCCGATAGCTGATAGAGTAAGTATTTAGTTCGCTAGTAGAGACAATAGGTAGGTTTTCTTTTTTACAGAGTTGGAGCTAAAACTTATAAATAATTGTGAAGTACTCAAAGTGCCTTTTGTTTCATCTTTAACCTCCAGAGGCACAAACAGTCATATATTATGTAGCTCTACAAAATGTCTACTGAGTCTAATTCTCCAGATGATACCCTATTTTTCTCCTTTGTTATTGTAAGGACAAATCAAGAAGTGTGCTTTATTGAAGGAAAGTAACAGTAAACTTGAAGCCTGTATCGGAGACATGCTGAGATGTTAATCTGGGAGTATTATCAGGTGTAAAAATTTTGCCTATATTTCGTGTTTGAGTGATTTCACATAACACTGCTCTGAAATATTATATATAACTGGTCTAGTGTTGACAGATTGAATTCTTCAAACTTTTCCTGGTGTTTAAAGCTAGATGAATCTGCAGTTACTCTGAAATTTTTACCAGTGACTTCCTCACGTGGTTTAAGAGGCAATGGATTATTTGCAGACCTTTTGTACACCAGAACACCAATCATGTAATCAAAATTTATTGGTTATAGTGTTGTAGTGTTAAAGTAAGGACTCGAGGATCTGCACACCACCGTACTAAGCAGGACCATATACTTACACAAAGATGATCTTTGTCTAGTTGCAAGTCTAAGTCAGGATGTGGATTGTATGCAGCATTACATATAGAATTACATATGTTCAGCTTGGCAGGCTTGTTTGTAATTTGCTTTGATCTCCAGAAGTGCCGACTGCTTCTGTTATCACAGCAGAAATGATACATTACTTTAATGAAATAAAACACAGGACTAACAGTTTGGTATTCAGACTTACAGTGAGTACTAAATTTGTAAAATGCTTTCTTGTTCCTGTTCACTATTCATTAATCCAGAAAGCTAATGCTCTCACCAAAAAGCAAGTTCATAAAACATCCAAAGAACATATTAAACCTAGGTAGGAATAACAGGCTTTGCTGAAAGAGCCATGTTGCCAGAAGAAATTTTCTCGTGTGAGAAACTGATACTGAACATCTTTGTTTTAAGACTGTCAGCTTTCCAGAAGCATCATTTAATGTATTTAATTGTGCGAGGCTGGAAAAGTATTTTGGCAGAGTTATTAATTAAAAGACCATCTGAAGCTGTACAAGTCTTACAAAGATGGATTATTTGAGTACAATGACTATAATTAATGTGTAAGTGATTTTTACAAAACTAGCAATTTTTTCAGTGAGCTGCTGTTGCTTTCTTTCATTTTGTATGACATTCATAATGGACACAACTAATTTTTAAGGTTTCTACTAATTGCAATTTTGTATAACTATGCCTTATTATATATTTAATTCTATAGAAACAAAACATTTCCAGCATCACCGTAGATAAGCTTTGCTCTATAATGCTAACCACTGTATGCTGACTATCTTTTGCCCTTAAAAAAATTTCTAGTTTGTGTTTCCTGTCCCTGAATAATGTCACTCTGTGAGAAAAGAAAAGGTTTCTGCCTTATCTTTTGTTTGACAGAGTTTAGGAGAGTTTGTAGCATTACTTCAGTTCCTTGAACAATCCCCACAGGAGCTCAGACACTTACTTCAGAGGCTGTGTGAAAGAGTCTCACATATAATAGTAGGAAGTAGTCAAGGCAAAGTTGGAGGGCCGAACTTCAGTTTGTATCTTGGCTCATGTTTCGACACTACTGAATAAAAATCTGTTTACTGTGGCATCCAGTTTTCAGCTTGTGTACGGTTCTTAACTTTGTGATATTTGTATGATTTAGCAATGGAAAAAATAGCTCTGCAAAAGTCACCTGTTTGCATGGTTATTGCGCCAGGATGAACAGAACTGTAACGTGCTGTTTAAAAAAGCCTGTTCCTTTGAAAACAAGGTATTTTTTTTCTATGATTATTTTCCTAGGAAGTTTCTCTTGGCAAAGTGTTCTCTGGGAACTCACTGTGAACCTTATTAAGAATAGGTACCTGTCTTCTGATGCTGGTAATTTGCTCTTATGTTGCACTGTTGCATAAATTCCAGTGGTATTTTTTTAGTCATATGATATCCCAAGGAAATGTCAGCATTGCATTAGCTTTCGGGAGTTTGTGTTTCTAATTAAGTTCAGCAAATGAGATCTTGTTTCTTCATGCAGATAGGAACCTGAAAATAAAAATACAAGACCCAAATATAGTGTAGTGTGTTTCACAGAATTAAAAAAAATAGAGAAGACAGAGAAATACATGGAACTGTAACTGAGGTGCATTATTTTTATCACTCTTTCCACTAATACTAATACAGTGTTACTATTTTTTTTTCTTAAAAAAAAGTCTTCTCATTCTTTCTTTTAATTTCTCACTCTTCCTTTAATTCTTTGTGGTACTTTCTGGAAAGAGCCTACTCCTATTGTAATATCTAGATTCATAATACATGATAATTTCTATTTCCTTATTTTGTACTTCTTGCTGCTAGACAAATTCATTTGCCAGCACAACTGCATCCCTTAAAAAGTCTTGCTGTGTGAGTTGTGGTATATGTGAAGTAAACAGAAGCAAAATTTCCTGTCTAAAAACAGTAAGTTCTTGGCACCCGCATCCCAAAAGCATTTTTGTGAATGTTGATGTAAAGCAAAGTGTCAACATCATAGCAAAATGTTGTGCAAACCATTCTGCTGTAGTTTCTGTGGAGCTTCCTTGCTAATCTGAGCCGGACAGAGCTACCTGATAAAATTCCTGTTTGATGAATTTAGCCATATGCTGTACACACAACATTTCTAGGTTTCATGAAGAGTAGAAAAGTAAACTAACAGGTGTTTCTTAACTGGGCTGTTTGTAAACAGAGTCTATGTGGAACAATCTACAGTGATGCTGTCGTTAATTCGTCGCAGGAGAGGAAAACAGGCATCAGTTCAAATTTGGCAGGAAGCACAGAGGAAGCAGCACTGATGGGGAAAAAATGAGATGCAAACTAATAAAAACTAAAACATTACATTAAAATTCAACTGCATTTTTTTTTTTAGACTGGATTAAAGGGTTTTATTGCTTGCAATTAACCATGCAAATGCTGTCCAGAAAGCATTGCTCTCCTCCCATATAGAGAAAAACCAGTGAGTTGCATGCAAAACACAATGCTGGCATCTCATTTAGTATTTTATTGGTTGAAATGGATGTGCTTGCTCTGGTGTTGAGTTTGGCTCCAAAATTCTCATACTTTTGATGCTGGAAACTAATCATCGATCTCACAGTAGCATATGTGCTGCAGACATATTCCACTGCTGCGCTGGGGTTCAGCCTGTGTTGCCCAGGCTTCCAAATTGGAACTTCAACCTGATGTATGGATGTAAGAGAGGCTGACATAATAGGGAATTAATAAAAGACCCGAACTATCAAAAAAACCCCAACAAACCAAATGAAGGGAGGTAAATGACCCCACCTTGTTTACTTGCTTTTGATGGTCTGAGCTGCATTTAGCTATAAAGCACACGCTCCCAGGAGTGAGTTCAGCCACCTCCTAGTAGCCTTCATGTTCATCATCCCACTCTGGCTCAAGAGCTGTACTTTACATCCATGAGCGGTCCCTTCTCTCTTTAGCTACCGGCTGGAGTGTTGTGCTCATGGCTGGAGGTGAAACTTGAAGTGACTGATACCTTGTTTGCATCTGAATTGCCCGTTATTGATCCCTCCCAGGTTTCTGTGTGCTTCCTGCAGACCAGCCTCACTGCTGGCGTTCAAGTCTCTTCTTCTGGATGGCTCTTTGGCTGCAGTGCTTACAGTGCACTCAACAAGCTATGCTGTTTGTTGGCTGGGACCACTACTTGTCATGCTAAGGATACGTCCCTTTCTGCCAGTGTCCAGGAATTGGTCCCTTGTGTCGTGGTTTAGCCCCAGCCAGTAGCTAAGCACAACGTGGCCTCTCACTCGCTCTCCTCCTCCCCCCCCCAGTAGGAAGGGAAGGAGAATCAGAAGAAAAAGGTAAAACTCATGGATTGGGATAAGGACAGTTTACTGGGACAGTTTACAACAACAGTACTTATAAAACACTATACAAAGTGGGTGACACACAATGCAATTTGCTCACCCCTGGAGCTGATGCCCAGCCCATCCCCAGGCAGTGATCCCTCCTCCTCAGCCAGCCCCCTTTATATACTGAGCATGACGTCATATGGTATGGAATATCCCTTTGGCTAGGTTGGGTCATCTGTTGTGGCAGTGTCCCTTCCCAGCTTTTTGTGAAAATTAACTCCATCCCAGCTGAAACCAGGACACCTTGTTATAAGCTGAAGTCTCCCATTTAGCCCTCAGAGCTCCCTGAACAGTTTCTCTGTTGGGTCAGGATGGCACCAGCCGAGACGGGTAAAGGTTTGTAGGACACACGTGAAGGACAGCTGTGAACCATAGCTGCTGTGGACAGATGCAAACTCCGTTATGTTGTTGAGGTCTGTTCCCAAACTAGACGGGTTAGGATTCAAAGGTGCAGCAGTTTCACAGTCAGGTTAAGCCATGCCCTGAGCCTGCTGAGCTCTGCCGCTGAGAATGTCATGACTCGATTTGGCCAAATGCTAATAATATGTGTAAGCTCTTTGTGGCAAGGATCATCTGCTAGTCTGTTTTTGTCTAACACCTCACCCCATGAGTCCTGCTCCATGGCCAGGACTCCTAGACAGTATGTTAATACAAATAATAAATAACACTTACAAAAATATCACAGGCATTCCTGTGTCATTCACAGTCTGTTTTTAGACGGCTCTCCCAACTCGAGTCTTTAACCATGGCTTTAATCAATAGGTTTATAATTAGCTTTATTCACATTGAATAATTTAAAATGTTAATATGCAAATTCAGAGGAGAACCTTTTCTGTGTTAAAACCCAGAGAGGATGGTCACTGCAGACAATCTTCTTTTTGAATTTTTTGTTTGTTTTACACAGAGACAGTTTTATTGCCCAGCCTTGAGAAGGGAAAGCCAACTACCATACTTTAGAAAAAAGTGCTTGATTAAAAGCAAAGAATCTACCTGTTTTGGGGCTGTCAAGTGACTTCACAAAGATATTATTTATAAAACTGTATAAATAAAGGCTTGGTGTAATGATTGTTTACTTTTTTTTTTTTGGACATAGGAAGTTTAATAAAGTGAAGGATTCCAGGGATAACATTTGAAAATGGCAAAAAGAAAAATATTGCTGCTGCTGAAGCCCTAATGCTAGGCAGCTGAAATGTGAACTTGCCCTTATCATGGCATTAACCTTTACTATAAATGACAGAGTCTTTCCTCGGGTTGGGGAGGGCAGCTGGCTTCCAGGAGGAGCTCATTTTGTACCTGTGAAAAATGCAGGTTGCCCACTGGATTAATTTTTAGAGTTGCTTTCAGGTCTTAAAGTGTCCTTCTGCAAATTCAGCCATGACTTGCATGATGTCGGTTTACTGGCTCTGGTCAAGTGAGTATTTCAGAAATGGCAAGCTTTTGAAGAACAATCTCTAAGTATCTGTAAGTATTAGAAAAAAATGATAGTTTAACAAACAAAATGCCGTTCACTGTGTAGCTTAGGGCTGCACTGAATGAAGTGAAGAATCCAGTGCCTTCCTCGAGCTGTTGTCTTAGCAACGAAAGGCCTCCTGAGCAGAATGGCTTAAACTCTTCAGGACAAATCCCACTGTTGAAGCTTATGGCTTCTCTTAAGAGTTGGGCAAATGCCATGTACTCCAGAGGTATGTACCATTTTCAGGAGTTTTCAGTGGAAAAGTTGGGTGCCCTGAGTCTGCAAATGTGTCGTCCATGCCCTGTGATTAATGTGGCACTGTTGGAGTTCTATCCAGGCACTTGCAATCTTTGGGTGAATTCTGTTGCAGAATTGATTAGTTTTCCAAGGAGGATGTAAAAAAAAGCACTGAGCTGGTATGCTGCATGTGAGCATGCATGGAGAGCCACAAATATCCATGTCTTGAGGCTGAAAGAAGTATTCACTGTATTTTCTGCTTTTGTCCTTAACAAGAAAAACTAGACCTGAGGCTATGGTTGCTTTCTGCTGTTCTAAATTTGACTTTCCTATACCTGCCACACCAGCACTAGCCCACCAGCTGGAGTGGGCAACTGATCCAGCTGAAAAACACCCTTCGCCTTCATCTTACAGCATGTAACTGTACGAGCAGGGGTGCGGGCAGGAGGGAAGGAAGAGGCTCACCATGTTGGGGAAGGAGGTGTCAGTCGATCGGTTTAAAGTAGTTGTGAAGCTGCAGCTAGGGAGTTTAAACTTAGATGCAATCCTGAAGTTATTGGCCAAAATTGAAGGACACAGGGACCTGGGAAAGTCTCATCATGAAATCCCCGGTTTAAAGGTTGTCTGTTTTTAAAACTAAACTTAGTAGTACTCTCACGCCCTAATTCTGGAAAGCCTCTCACAGGTTGGAGTCTGTAGGTCTGCGCTATAAATACCATCTCTGATCCTCAACTGTCTTTTTCAGTGACATGTAGCTTCTGCCACAGGGAACAGCAAGATGCCAGTATTTATTTGACAGTGAGAGCTAACGTGAGTGTAAATGGAGTTGACCAGAGTAAGAATATTTGCTGTATTTGCTGCTACCCTGCATTCTCACAGCATCTGAGAGGCGGGTGCTGCTGCCCGTGAAATCCACGTGATACGGTCTGGGGAATGTTGATAACCAGATAGCAGTAGCACTGGAGATGCGAAAGAGGAGGGTACCTTCCAAAGAGCTCTTAACCTGACCAGTCCCTGGGAGGCAAGTGGGAGCTAAGTTTTCCACAGTGTGGTCAGACTGACAGATCTGCCACCTCAAATGGGCCAGGGAGGCTCAAGCTTCCTATTACCTCCTCCTCTTGTGAAAAGGGGGCAAGCCTGAGTTAGCAACGGTCTGTTGTGACCCCGGCCCTTAGGCTGAAGATGGTGGCAGAAGAATGCTGTCTCTAATCCCCTTCCTGGCTGCGAATCAACTCAGTGAAGTCTGTTGCAGTTTACGTCTGCTAGCAACTGTTCGTACTGTTTCTATGCTGAAAACCTTTCCGGGCACTGTGAGTGGATTTCTGTCAGATGATGTGCATGTCGCTAGCAGGAGCGTACGTGCTGAATGCAGATGATGGAACGTGTCTTGCTCCAAAGATCACATTGCAGTTGTTTCCCTGGCTTAAAGCAAACAAGTAAAAAGGCAAACTAGTGGAAAACTAGTGCCTTAAAGATCCATGCGCTGTGATTTCTTTGGTTTAAGAGCCTAGCAAAACTCTGCAGTTTGATGCTGTGGTCAAGAGTTCATAGCGGCTGAAATACCTGACACTGAAGTCTCCTTGCCTTCTGCATTCCTCAGTGCTCCTGGATTAAAGCCACTTGCTTCCTGCTTGGCACAGTACTTTCCAATTGTAATGCGCTTCCTCTTAAATGTCCAGAGGTCTAATGATACTATTGTAAACCTGTTAAAATTAATGCTGCAGAGGAAGCAGCTTAGTTAATTGCTTGTGCAAAAATGCGGTTGTAGGCTGAACTATCTGACTGAGGGACATCAAAGCCATTAACTGTTAACCTTTTGAAAGCTGAATAGCCTCGTGATACTATGTGGAAATCTGTCCCACAGCTTCGTAGGAGAATTACACGTTCATTTCTGGACAAGCAATATAACTAACAGTCTAGAAAATGAATATTGCAGTACAGAGGCAATCCTCAGCTATTTGGAGTGGTGTCCTTCAGTTAAAGTCCTCGCTATTGCCACGTCTTTGTTTGCTTCTGCGTCCTCATCTTCATGCGGGAAGCACTGTTACTTAGATGGTGAATGTTTGTTTCTGTTTGGGGCAATAGCGTGCACTGATTTATTGCTGTGCCATGTGTGAAAGGGAGTTCTCTTTTCAGGCTTTTCAATAAGGAGAGAGTATTGAACCTGCTAAATGTGTGCATGCATCCAAGTGTATACTGAGTTCAACTCAGCTTTTTTCAGTCCATTCTGTAACGCTTCTTCATCACGTCGGCTTTTCTCTTTGAATTGTACTAGTTCTCATGCACAATTTAGAATCAAGCTTGTGTTTCCCCATAAGGCCGATGGAAAACATTCTGCTTTCCCCCCTTCCCCTTTCTTTTCCTTTTCAGTGGTAACGTTGGTATTATTTGCTTTCCTTTTACTGCAAGAGCTAAAGAGATGTTACTCGACTTGGTGTGTTGGGAGGCACGTTGGACTGAGTGCCAGGTGTGAATCTCACCCTTGCACCTGTTGTGGGGCAACAAACTACAGGCTTTAAACTGATAGCCTGGGCTGCCGGTGCTCTTGCTTCTTGCCTTTTATAACTGTTGGGTTGGTTGGGTGCTGTGTAGCCTGTCTGCACAGCCAACAAATCCCATGGGTGTTTCCAAGCATTCCTGGATGTTTCTAATACCTTCTCTTAATGAAAGCTGCCTTGTTGCTGTTGTCCTTTGAATACCAATTCTAGTTTGGTTGGAAGGAGGCTTGGTGTTTTTTCCAAAACCAATTCTAACTTTACCGCTCCTGCCTAGCAACAGCATAAGGGATCTTAGAGCTAATGCCTGGCGTTGGCTGAATGCGTGAGTTGCCAGTAGGTCTTTGCAACCTCATCTTCACATTCAAGCTCCAGTCACACAGTTGTGGAGGTTCCTGAGAAGCTGCTTGGTGGGCGCCTTCGGGGACAAGCTGCAGGCCTGTTTGCCCAGTGATGGGCACGAGGAGATGGAGCCCAGTAGCCACAATGGTAAAAGCTCAAGTGTCAGTGGGATGTATACTTTAACATGCAGGCAGCAACGAGTCTTTGGCTGACTATGGGGAGGATCCAAGGTCATTTTGTCAACTAGCGAGGGCTGAACTGTGAAGTGGCTCTGTTTCCTTGACCAGCAGTGCGTGGATCAGGAATGCTGGTCAGTGGTTTTTGGTTTTAACCTTCCTGTTCTTCCTACCTCCTATCTCCTCCTGCCCCGCAGCCCACGGCAGTGGGCAGGACCATGCTATAAATGCTCTCTGCCTCTTGAGCCTGGTTTTCAGTCCAAAGCTGACAGGCCTGCTAGATAAGAAGTGTGACGTTTATGTATTAATATCTGGAGTTACAGGGATCAGCCACTAAGTATTAGCACCACTATACAGTATGTCCCCTGTTATTTAAAAGGGAGGACAGTGAATAGGTTCAGTTATTTGAGGTTTCAAGTAATCCAGGGCAATTTTCAGTGTAATTAATACATGTCAGGAATTTGACCCATGTGGGGATAACAAGAATTTCTGGATAACTGAGGTGATACTATAAACAAGTCATGAAAATCGTGCCAGAAAACTGTCTGCACAGGTCAGTAGCACAAGCTAATAAAACCTCTCAACCTCTGATCTAGAAAAATAATTTATACAGCTTTTACTTGACATATGCATAAGTAGAAAAAAACCTTTCTTTTTTGGACAATTCTCGGATGTTTTCTTTCATTAAGTTTCTCCTGTTACACCTAAAGAGGTCAGACAGTTGTTGCTTCTTAAACCATAACAACTGCTGGAACAGTGTAACTTGAAATGTCCTGAGAGTGCCACAGGCATCAGACACAGACACAATGTTTTGCTGTGCTGTTTATTTTCAAAGAAAATACAAGAAAAGTTAAAAAAACCCCAAACAACAAACAAACAAACAATAAACTACTACTACAGGCTTGATAATATGTATTGGAAGCAATGTATATTCTGACATTTCATAAACCAAATTATGAACAAATGCAGGAATTGCATCAATCATTGGCAAAACTAGTTGCAAACTGGCAAATCAAATGGAATGGTCCCCAGACAACACTGCCAGAGCTTTTATAAAAGTCTATAAAGAGGCAAAGAGAGGTAGGTAAGTAAATAAATAAATGTGCATCAAAAGAACACATAAAATTTGTTACTAAAGTCAGTGTTTAGTAACAGACACGTAAAAAAGAAACACGACATAAAGTTTGTCATAGGAGGATGGGGTTTGTTTTGTTTTGTAAGGTATTAGCAGAATTGTATTAGAATGGGCAATACTTTACCTTCAGCAATATCACACCCGTTGTTACTTGTTCTTTCATTCTATCTGAAACAACCAAAAGAGCAGAAGTCAATCTAATATGATTAGTTTGAATGGAATTTAAGAGCTGTATCTTCAGATATGCCTGGCCTCAATTTCTGAGCGCCTTGGATCTTTGAATGATAGAGTCAGGAACGATCAAAATCTCTTTTCCTGCAAAGAAAGTATCAAGCTTACTGCTATGAGTGTCTGCCTTCAGAAGTTTGTAATGAAGAAACACCGCATAGATACAGTTAGAAAGGAAACAGGAAAAAGAGTTATTTGTCAGCACAGTGTTATCAGCAAACCTGGGATCTAACTGCCGTTGGCTCTTCGTATTCATAACTGTAACGCAGAATTTTGGGGAGGAGAATGGAGTAGTTCTAGTGAAATTTAGAGGAGGCTATTCATAAGCATGAGGACTGTGTGTGAGAAAATCCAAAATCCAAAATCTGCCTAGAGTCAGCACCCACAGTATTAGACTAAGTTGGCTAGTTCCCAGGGGTGTTTGAGACCTTAAATGCTCTTTAGTCCTTACCCTCTGGTTGATCAGAGATTAATCACTTGCTTTTTTAAATACTATTACCCAATCTCTTGAGCCACCCAATCCTGATTAAAATTTACTTTCTAAAATATGATCTTAGAGAACTGAAACTCCTTGGATTCCAGACTTTTACATATTTTTTGAAGAACTGTGAGTTCTTGATGTTCTTGTAGTACTTGCATCAAACATTCTTGCAGATAGTTTATCTTCCCAGGAGTAGTTCACCTTGCTTATTCTTTTTTTTTTTTTCCCCCTGAAATTTGATGAGCGATATTAGAAATCCAGCACTTAACCCTGCGTACAAACTATTACATAAGCAAATTGCAAACCAAGAACTTCAAAGATTGTGGTCGGTATTCTCCATCACAGATTCCAGTATGATTTATTCTCTATGTATAACAGTGTACAAATGTTCTTGTCCTTTATAACTTTACAATACAAGTTGGAGGAATAAAAGTGCCAGATTGAGGTTAGGAAGCAGATGGGAAGTAAATAAGAGGAAAACCAGTCAACTGCTCTATTCAGGATAATGGAAGGTGGAGTTCGGGACGTGCCCGTGAATGGAAAACCTTGGAATAACCTCTGTGTTGTGGGTGTGGGCAACTCACTGAAGAGGCCGCTTGGGTTTGGCAGCGGCGGCTGTCACCCTGGCTCAGGATGGCTCCTGCAGGAGAGCTGCTCGACGCCAGCGCCTTTCCCCTTCGGGGGCAAGTGGCCCGAAGGCATGAGATCAGCTTAGCAGTGCAAAGTAGCACATTTAGGGACTTCCGGGTAGCCAGAAAGCCCTGGAAAGTGGGTGCTGCTCGTGTGCTAGCTGACTCTCCAGGGTCTCTGCAGTCATATGCCGAGCATGGGGCATGCTGAAGCCCGGGTGCAGCCCCGGGCTGGCTGGCGTGTACACGCACAGGTACAAAGTGCACGCGTGCCCAGGGTCTGGTACCTCTGGGGTGGTTGGGCTCCCTGTGCTGCAGTTCGGGCAGTATTCCCACATCGCCTAAGGTGGTTGCATAGCTCTGTAGCCCCTGTATTTGAATGAGACTACATCTGCTGACCTTGTAAACCCCAGGTAGCTCTTAGTAGGGTCTCCAGATTTAAGGCTGATTAGCTTCAGCACAGTGCTGAGCCTCAGATGGGCTCATGCATTCCAGCAAAGCAGTGCTGTGTCTGATGAATATTCCCCAGTCGCTAGGAAGGGCAGTGTAGAGGTGCTTGCCAAAGCCCATAAGTCCTGCTGGCCTTGAGCTGATTTTGGGTAGCCATGTGTAACATTTGCGTTCTCCAGAAATCTGCGTCTGCGAGAGTGGTTTGGAGACATGTGAGCTGGCTAGGGACTGGGGCTCTGCAGTGCTTTAAATCAGCTAAATTGCTGGCGGCTTCTTGTTGGCTCTGGAGCTAGTACAGCTGCTTTCATGGCCTGTGAAGCCTGGGCTAATAATCTTGCTGGACTGTACTGGTTCTGCTGTCTAGATAGACGTCTCCCTGATCAACCAGTTGAACTGAGTCCCACTGTTGAGGAAGGGAAAAAAATCCCATTTGCTTTAAGTTTAGCCTTTTCCTTTACACACTCTCATTAGCTAAGTTTTACCTTGATTTATATAATGTGGCTTCAAAGGTTTTCAGAAGTAGCAGGTGAGGATTTGGAAGTTTGTAGTCTGCGGCGCATGAACATCTCCGTTAGCTTTGCTTGTGACTGTTCTGAGGAGGAGCCACTGGTTATACCCAGGTAAGCTGAATTATAAGCACGATTGGCTGCTTTCCTCTACAAACAAAAGTTGATCTCACATCTGGTTAGGACAGAGGGTAGGGTATAAACAGAAGTTTTAGAAATAAATTATCAGTGATAGCTGATTTGTTTCCCCTTTCTTTTCCCTCCACCAACAAATGTGACAAGCTATTTCTACCATCTCCACTCCTTAGTTCCTAAAGACCTGGTGTGATGCATGTATTCCTCTTCCTACCCTTGTTGCTTTTTGCATTCCTAGGGGAGAGAGGGTGTTGCAGAAGTATGCCTCAAGTACACCTCTAGTGTGTTGACAGAAAAATGAGCAACAGGAGCATCTCTCCTGTAGGAGGAGAGATCCTTTTCTGTTCCCTGTTCTGCTGCCCAGAGGAAGCAGAACCAAGTCATTTTGAAAGAGCTGGGAGAAAGCTTTGCAATAAGCATACACTGCATTAAAGAAGAGTTCCTTTCTTTCCCTCTTGTTTTAATCATTGATTTTCATGCCCATTAATTTGAGGAAATTCTGCATCTTAAATACAGTATATTATTGTACTACTTTTTATTCCTCCCCAAAGCTTAGTCTTCACAACTGCAAGTGACTCTGGCATCCAGACATAATCCATGAATCCTGCTTTCCAAATGGCCCTTCGAAGGCATATTTACATGATCTCTATAGACTTAATGAACAGCAGTAATTTAAGTTGGCTATTCTGCATAGTCCATCTAGGTTTGCAGCTACCATAGCTTCATGAATAATTGTGCCAGTTCCTGAATTATGTCTAGGAAATGCTTTACTGATGGTTAAAAAGGGATGGAAAAGAAATCACTGCCAGACTATTGGGTAGCTCATCTTGCCTTGAATATATACCATTAAAATAAACCCCAAACAACAAACTGGAGATATTCAAGGTGACTGACAGTTACGGCCATGCTACCTAGACACCAAATGTATGTTTTCAAATCTGAGAAGCAAACAAGAGATACATGGATTGAGTGTTGTCATATTTAGTAATTTAGGCCATTATACTATGTATGGTCAAAGTTAAGAATGGGCATTAATTTACTTAGCATCTTTTTGCACAGATATTTTGGTTGTCTGTGAAATGCACTTGCAGCAAATTGAAAATTAGTGATTTTCTTCCCCTTCCTTTTCCTCACTGTAATCATTCTAGACATCTAAATGTGAAAGCTTTCTATTTATTTTTTTACTGGAAGTAAACCCAATAATGTAGGTTTTCCAAGTGGAACATACTGGAACTTCATTCAGTACAAAAAGCCAATTAAAAAAAAAATAGTGGTTTTTGGACTTGAACAGCTTCTTTTAGAAGTATGTGCAAGGAAACCCCAACCTGTACATTAAAGGAGTCCAGTATGTTTTATGTAATGTTGGCATGAAAATGCAAAGCTATGAGTGGGGGGAAAATGTATGTCAGGTATCATGTAACAGCAGCAAAGAGATTTCTGATGTTTATCAAACCTTGAACACCACAGATTATTAAAACATATTCCTTGGCAATAAAGAGTAGATGTTTAATTTGAAAGGAGAAATGGAATTTGTTGCTTTTTTCGCAGAGGTCATGAACTGAGCAGGAATGAGTCCTCCTTGGCCGTTTCACTATTTTGCTGTTTGCCTTGGGGAATACAGATTTGGTCTGATTTTAACAGCTACTGCCAGGCCCCCAGCCCCCACAGGCAGCTTTCTCGCATCTTTTGAGGCCCACCTACAGCAGTTGTGCTTGGACATTGGGATGCAGAGGCCCTCCAACGGCTCCGGCTGCATGGTATCCTGCTCATTGCGTAGCTGATTGCTGTCTTTGCCGAGAGAAGTCTGAGTATTGGCCAACTGTTACTATTTTTTGACTTTAAACGGAGGATAGCTTTGCTTAATATACCAAGCAAAAGAGAATATACCACGTAAAAGAAAGGGGCAAGAAAGTAAAGTCATGTTAGTAGTGAGTAGTTGCTGCAATTAGAAGCAGCGTTATGAGACTGCCAGGTGGTGGTCATACATTTGCTTTCAGAGGTTTTGCGTCAAATTAATTTTCATTTTAGGTACCAATTTCTTTTGTCCCTTTACTGTTTCAAATCTTAAAAATAAACTCTACAAAATTTCAGCTGTTCTCTAGCCCTGGATGTTCAGAGTTTTGTGCTCAGCTAGTTCAATACAGCTGGATGCAGCAAAACTTCAAATGAGATTCATCATGGACATATTTTCATAAAAATCCTGTACTTTCTGGGATTATGCAACTTTAATGAAATCTGCTTCTGTGCCCGAGTAGGAAGACAGCTGATAAATCACCAGGGAAAGATAAGCATTGAGGTTGTAACTCCAATACAGCTTTGTGTCTCTGATGAATTAGGTTCTTGTGTATCAGAAAAGCATCATATGTAAATCTCACTACTGCTCATTTCCAGTTACTTTTTTTTTGTCCTTGACATCTGCTTTGGATGTAGTGAGAGAGGAAAACTAGAAACAGTCTGTAGTGATCACAGGCTGAGAAGTATTTTTTCAGATAGTCATCTCTGAATGTGCATGCAGGTGCACTGACCGTGCTTTAAGGTATCTATACTGGTTTATAATAGATTACGCTGGTCAGGTAATTAATGACCCTCAGACACAACTTTTCAGGTGCAGAGGCTCATGATGCACAGAATTTTTCCTCATTTTCTTCTCTGCTAGCCCCACTCCATCCCAAAGGTCCTGTGGCAAGTTGCATCTGACAGTTTCCTGGAGCTGGTTCTCTTGAATAGTCAACACTGCTCTTCCTGGAAAACAAGGTTATTTTCTCTACAGTCAAGTGAAACTATAGAAAGCAGGCATTGCATAACAGTGCCCTGAGATATCAAATACGATCAAAGGGCTCCCATGAAGCTTGGAATATGTAGGCAGGGATATGAAGGCAGGATATGTGAAAAAAAGGTAGTATCTTTTAGTAGACCTGCTAATATAATTAAAGAAAACATGGAATAAATTTTAGCATATAGATTTGCTTTGCATAGGTAATCTTCTTGACTATCATAGTACAATATCATCATAGCAACACATAAATAGCTTTTTAAAAGCATCTGTTGTGCCATGGCTTAACACATGATTGCCCTGACAGCACTTGGGAAAGGCAAAGGTTTGTTTGGCAGTGTTAGGTTGTAGTGATGGCTGAACATAACATGTAAAGGGCTTATTTGTGTCAGAGCTTAAGCTATTTAAAGTATTCCTTTGGTTTACCCCAGGGCTGTACCTTTTGGGTATATCACTCAGGAGGTAATTCAACTTTATTCATCTGTGAATTGCCTTTTTTTGTGGTTTTTTTTTTTTTTTTTTTTTAATGTATGCAGGGTAATAAACTTTTTAACACTCCATCTAGGGAAAACCCATAGTCTCCCGTATTTAATGCTCAGGTTAGTTTCTTCGGTGGTCTCATTGCTTGGACCCCCCCAGACTTATAGACGGTTTTTGTTTTCACAATATCTGGTGTAGTAGTTCTTATGACTTAGAACTCTAGATTTCATGTTTATGTATTTTTGTTTACTTGATGCAGTTTGTTTGGGATGGCTGCCTTTGAGATCTTCTAAATCTGTAGTCAGACTGTATAATTTCCTTAAGGCTTTATCGGTCCTGATAATTACATACAAATAAACCAAACATAGAAAACAGCATGCTCTCCTTAGTTGTGAATTTCTTGCCCGTTGTTATATTTTGCTGTAGAGCTCAGCTGTGGGGGCAGCAGCTCTGGGGATGTGCTGAGAATGGAGAGTGTCCAGTTTCCCCAAGAGGATGTCCTAAGGGAAGCGTTGTGGCACTGGCCGTGGTTTCAGGGTTCCCTGAAATCTGTGTTTAGGTTAGTCGTATTCCCAGCACTCATAATGTGACTGTAAATAAAGGTCAAATTTGTCTTCATGACCTTTTTTCCCCCTCCTTCAGATAGACAGCACAACTATTGCCAGGAGGATGGGTAGGAAGAGGTAGACGTGACAGATGCTGAGCTCCGGTAGCATTGAGAACATTGCTGTTGTGATGTTTCTTTTCTTCTCCTCTTTTCTGCAGCTCTCTCCCCAACCTGCTCTGTGCGTAAGTTTTGTACTGACCCACTTCATAGCCCAACCAACAAGGCAGAGCGAGGTACATAACAGTCCTTTCCATCACAGCAGAAGGGACCATGCTTTGCTTTTTTGGTTGTGTCTCTCCTGTCTTTGTGTTTTTACCCATCTGACTCTGGATATGCAAGGTGAATTCCCAGCAGGAGTGCCTGGCTGCACTTCACTGCATGTGAGCTTGTTTTTAACCCTGCTCTCGGTGAGCTTTATTCATCAAAAATGTGAAAAGCGGGTAACAGAAGTAGTCATGAAACTGAGGCCCAAACCCTCACAAGCCAAGCGCTATCATCTGGTACTAAAAAGCTGTGGAGAGGGGATGAAAAGGAAATGTTGTCGTCTTCCTTGGCCATAGCATGGCTGTTACCACAGAATATGGAATCAGATAGGCACCCCCTTTCCAAGACTGGGTGAAATCTGACATCTGGCTGACATCTGGCTGCGATTTCATCAGCATTGGAGCCAGTGAATAGCCTGGAAATGCTTTCGGCTTTTTTCCCTGCCTGCCTATGTTCTGTCTTCATTGCTGTAAACAAAGCCATCTTACTCTGCGTGTATCTTGGGTTTGGCAAATTTGAGGGAATGTACATCATCTGATTGCTCTCTCCCCCAAAGACAAGGATATTGACTGAGCCCCCATTTGTTTAAATGTTTTATTTGTGCCTTCAGGGATAATGACCTGATGCAGCAAGGAGAATTATCAGGACCTACTTTACTAGTGAAGTCATAGGGTCAGCCTTGTGCTCATGCTGTGTGCACCCCTCCCACCCTCCCGTGGCTTGCTTTCGCCTGTTGAGTTGAAGGCTGCTCTTGCTCGTGTTCTTTCGTACGGTCCTCTCCACATATTTTCTCTCTTTCTTTGTTATCCTTCTCCTTTCCTGTCCACAGTGTCTCTTCCCTCCTTTTACATCGTACCATGCTGCAGGGATTTTAAGCTCATTTTAAAAATTTACAAAAATAAGGTACATTATCCATTCTGTACCAAGCATGAAATTTTCACTACCTGCTCAGGACCTGCAGTGCCATTTTGTATTCTGAGCTCCTTGCATTTGCCTTTCATTATAAACAATATGGCCATTCCTGTTTCATTATAACCATCATACACTAGTAATACACTGCGTTGCATAAGAAGCTTATAAATGCAGTTGAAAGTTGTTACAGGGCAAAGGACAGATTTAGAAAAATGTCAAAGACCATTTTTTGAGTAGTGCTGCTGTATTTCTGATTTTCTCAGAGAATTGCAAGCTTTTAATTTTAAACATTGTGCTTTTTGATATCTGGCGGACAAGTGCACTCACAATTTGATTTAACACATTTAATTTATTTTGGGCTTGTTTTTTTAGAGCCCCCCGTCAATTCTCGTGGCATGATTTTGAGGGCTTTTTTGTTGTTGCTTATTTTCAGTTTATTAATGTAGATTGAATGTGCTCCTGTTTTATATGAGAGTAATGATTGGAACAAAAAAATTTGTTGGATACCAAAAACGCTAAGAGCAGCTTTCTGTAGAGATAAATGGAGTATGTTCTTTCCTTTGCACAGCTTTCCCTTCATGCTATCAAAGGAGGATGAGTTTTATACTCCCAAAGTAGTGTAAAGTAGTGGTATCAAAGTTGTGCCCTATCTTCTTGCTCCAGGCACGTGCAATTTCCCGACCGAGTAAGCCTGGTTGGGAGCAGCAGGATCTAAGCACCTGGGTAGGAATTTGGCACTTCCAGCTAGATCTTTGGGGTCTGGTACTGAATATCTTCCGGCAGTCTTAGATATTATCTGAAGATCACGTAGAGTCATGTTTGGGGTTTCTGTTTTGGGGTTTCTGATATGTTTTGTGTAGTTGCAGTATGCTCCCAACAGACCCATTTTCTTCACGGAGGTTTTAAAGTGTTTTTTGCCTTTTTGTTAAGGGAGTAGGGCGACTGTTTGAGGAGACACATCTTTTTCTTGTTGATTGCCCCAAAAGAAGCAGAAAAAGGCTTGGCTTTCTTTGCAAAGTCAGTCTTCACCATCTTCTCTGCTGAGCTCTTAAAGGCAGCACTTGCCAGGCTTTCCCACCTCCTGGTGCTCCCGGCAAGCCTGGCCCTTCTCCCTGCTATTCCTGCAGCCCTGCTTCGGCACGGTACCGTTTCATCTCCTGCCAGTGTGTGTTATT
Organism: Grus americana; assembly: GCF_028858705.1. Taxonomy (NCBI): domain Eukaryota; kingdom Metazoa; phylum Chordata; class Aves; order Gruiformes; family Gruidae; genus Grus; species Grus americana. Next base: position 26,491,296 of record NC_072855.1, read on the forward strand.
CCTGCCGTTTCAATCTAATCATCGCTTTATGTATTCTCAGGACCTATTTTTTGCCTTCAGGGCTTACACAATTCCACACACGGTGATCGTTTTCCTCCAGCCTTTCTGTTGCTTTCTCCCCATGTGGGTGCCGGGAAGTGCTGCTCCGAGAAGGGAGCCGAGCCAGCGGCCGCACGGCAGCCCTGGCATGTCTCACGGTTTCGGGGTGGTTTCAGGGTGGTGTCCGGGGCCGTGCTGCTGGCTCTGCAGCTCCAGGGATGGCGGTGGGTGGCGTTTGGGGTTTGCAGCCCCCGCCAACAGCAGCTGCGTGGCTCCCGGCCGGCTGGTTGTCATTCCTGCCGCTCCACAGGTTTATTGCGCTTTGGGAGGCAAGGATCGGGTCAGGCGGACGGGCTGGTAAGTCCTGCTTTCCCTCCCTGGTCCTGGGGTCACTCTCTTTCTGTTTTTCCCCATGTAGTGTTTAATTTTGACTAGGTGAGGCTGTTGTGTGCCAGAATCCTTTTGGGTGCAGGTAACTTGTCCCCCCCTTACTGCTCTGATGGGGCTTCCCTTCAGTTCTGGTGTGCTGTCATCCTTCGTCTTCTGGAGATTAAGCATCCTAAGTTTCTAACTGAATGTGTCCTGAATAGAATCAAGTTGCTTCCAAATCTATTGATTTGGAATCTGTCACAGAAAACAATGTTTTGTGAAAGCTTAGTTTATACAGTATGCTTTACTGTACATACAGTACAATAGTAAAACATATATATATATTAAAATATATACAGCAAAGCATATTGGATAAATAGTACAACATAGATATGTGTGTGTATATATATATATATATATGAAAATATGAAAAGTTCCCAGCCTCTCTCATAAAAGTTCTTTCCTGGCAGACTTGAACTGAATATTGCAGTGTTTCCTTTCCGTCTGCTTGTGAATCAGTCAAGATCCATTGCTTTTATATAAATAAATTATCAGCACTAATTATTTATATTAAATGGAAAAATGAGGGAATTAGGAAGAAACGTTGAGAGTAAACAAAAGGCTTTTAAGAGTCTGTATTGCAAATTGCTCTGAAAAGCAGTTTGGAAATATATATATATATTTAGAAATCTTCCAATTTATTCTGGAACAGGGAAAATTTCAGCATTCCAGAAATGAAAAAGGCCACCTGTTTGTCTGCAGCTGTCCTGCAAAACAGCGCGGTGCTACTGGCAACTAATAATATCTCCAACTTGCAGAAGTGGCATGCACTTGGCATTTTATTCAGCGTTCTGTGCAGACGTACAGCTTGGCTTTGCTTTTGTTTTCCCTGACTTTATCTGTATATCTCATCCAGGCCATGCACTAGCACATCTGACAAATGATGGTTCCGCAGTGCTAAGCTGCAAGTCCGATTTGGAGCATGGATACAGTGGGAATATTTTCTATACTATTGTGGCAGATGAAAGGAATGGAAGTGGGCCAAATTCAAGCTGTTTGCCATTGCATCTGATCAGCAGATCCTATGGAGGGAATTTGCCTGCTGTGAATATTTGATTCTCGCTAGCTTGAACTATCTTGTGTGTTGGCAGTGCTAGTGTGTGAATTTGCAGTGGCTTTCCAGGGTGTCTGTCCCGCAGAACTGCCAATTTCTGGAGTTTTTTTACAGGGTTCAGGATTTTGTGCTCCACTTCATGTATGAGGAAAATGACCTAATGCTATACAGTGAACATTTTTTCATATTTATAGCACATGGGTTAGCAGTCTTTTAAAAACAGTGAGCAAAATTATTACAAGTGAGCAGTGTATTATTTCTTCTCCCTCCCCCCACCCTCATGGAGGTGTAACCCCTCTGCCTCCCATCCTTTCTGCATTACCTGCAGGTGGTTGTCCTGGCAAAGTGATTTTGTAGAGGTGAGTCGTGCGGGTTGCACAGCAGAAAGGATGAAAAGGTGATGGTGTTGAAATGCAGTTGTGAGAGCAGGAGCAGCTTTTCAGTCCCGTCCTTCCCGTGCATCCTTCTGACTCAGGGCTCAGGGAGTCGGTGCCCCATGCTCCTGTTCATCCTACGCTGCTCTTCCCTGGCCCTTCTTGCTGGATTGTGGCTGGTTTTGCCCGAGAGTTTGTAATGTTTTGTGTGTTGGTTAATTTTTCTGTGCTGAACTTCAGCATAGCAAAACATTTACATTAATAACTTTTGCATTTCCAATGCTTACAAGTAAATGACATTGCTTATAGTGCTGATCTAATAGTAACTGCCAGGACTCTGCTTAGGCAAGCAGAAAAGGGTTGGGGTTGTAACCTGTCAGTGTATCCTGTGCTTGTGTCCTCTGTCTGTCACCACACTGAAGCATTTGTCTTCTGTAAGCAGCCTGTTTAGAGTTTATGTCATTTTATAGAGAAAACATAGATAAAATTTTATAGATATCTATAGATTATAGATTTATAGATATAAAATTGTATAGACAAAAAATAGATAAATTTTGCAAAAGAAATTTAGACTGTAATCTTGAAACTCGTTATTCCTCTGGGTGTACAAGGACAAAAACCACAAGATTTTTTGGTTGAATAGTGGTGTGGACTGAAACCAAGAGGAGCCAGCAGGAGCCAGCTGCAGGTCCTCTGGGGCCATAGGAAATGCTGACCAAGGGACCCATCCTCCATCTGCTCCAATTCTGCAACTGCAGCAAGTAACTGCTCAGAGAAAGGCAGTATCATCTCTGTTTAATGTATTGAGGAAATTGTGTGTTAGTGCCTTGCAGAGGCTGCGAGAGGGACTGAATTCTGGCCGTGTGTCTCCTGAGACCACTGTAAAAGATACGGCCCTGTTGACTGCGGCACGGCAGCTGGCCACACTGCAATCCTTGCCGTTGCAGTGTGACCCATTTGCGTGACCTATTTAACTCTGCCAAGTTGTAAGGAGCTGGACATGCACATTAGGTGGGTGTTTTCAGTCCCTTATTTAAGGTAAGGATGTTTTATATATGTTGCTGCTAGTGAATGTTTTTTGCGTTTGATTTTGGTTTTTGGTTTCTTCAACAGCAACAAAGAAGTGGCACTTTAGATGACTAAAAAAATTGTGTAGTTACACGTAACAGGTATGGAACTATAATTTCCCTCAAAAAGTTTAAGTAAAATTTTCTGAGAACTGAAGAAACCAGGACTTGGCCAATGCAAGGTGTAGTAATCCAGAGAGAAAGCTTTCCTGGGAGCTGGGTTTTGGTGATAAGATTCCTTTTTCCCTTTCGTGGCTTAGGAGTGTTGTTCTCCAATGTCTCAATAGAATTAACAAATACAAATTTCAACTGTACTGAAGCAAGCCAGGAAAAGTTTAGCTTTGCAGTGGTATGAGATACATTTTGGCTTGGGGATGTACAGCTGAGGCAGGTTTACCTGAACATCTGTCACGTGAAAACTATGTCTTTGGTGGCTTTTTTTCTTTAAAATCCATTTAATCAAATTGCCATTTTTAGGACCATTGGGAAATAAAACGATGAGATTGTTAATAGAAACAAAAAGTTTCAGTGCTAACTGATTGCGTCTTGTTGGCAAGCGTGGTTATTTATGCCCATATCAGATACCAGCTTTCTGAGGAATTGTTTGGGTGATGGTGTTAGTGACTATTGGCAAACCTTACTCTTACGATGACTGTAAAAGCATGTAGGAAAACGGGCCTAGGGTGGTGACACTGTGTTTTTTTAAGAAGTGGGCATTTGTTCATCAACAGAAGAATCAAGGTTCCAAACTACATGGCCACCAAATGGCTTATATTTTTGTCACTGCTTATCATAACTTGGATGTGAACTTCTGGCGTAAAAACGGGTGCAATTAGTTATCCCTGGAGTTTCCCCTGCTTTGATTGTTTTCTAAACTTATTAGATTACTGTGTCCTGTATGTCCTGTATATTTTTGTCAGGAAATACTGTTAGGAACTTTTTTTTAATGCTTTTGCATTTTTATTAGATTTACACATTGCTCCACTCGCCATTTGGAAGTGACCAGAACTGTCCTCCATCAAAGGCTAAACACGAGAGTTATTCACATTGCATTTGGAAAAATTATAATGCAAACAGTAAGCCAGATGGGGAATTTTACAAGCATCTTTTCATGTCATGAATGATGCTGTCTCTCAGGGTTATGGGCTCTCTGCTCTCTCAACTGCTGTTCCTTTCCCCCTGGCTCCCCTCCAGAGCTGTTAAGTTTCAGCCAGGGAAGAAAGGGAGATTTGGACTCCTCTAAATTTCCAAGTCCGTATTTTTTTGCGGTGTGGCTGGTGACAGCGATCTTTGTGTGTGAGAGCGTTGGCATGCAGAGAGCCGCAGTGATTAGCATGCTGATGGCTGCACCCCGACAGAATAAACAGGGCTGCTCTCGCCGAGCCATGGCTGTGCCACCCAAACAAAAGCCTGGGAGCAGATGTGGGGAGAGCCCTGCTCGTGAATCCTGCTCTGTCACGCAGGGTGGGTAAGAACTGGACGCTGCCCAGGCTCCTCTGCTTCCCAGTTTTTACAAAAATGGAGGTCTCTACTCCTCTCTAACTCTTCATATGGCAGCTTACCTCCAGGTGGAGGTTTGACATGAGAGGCCTCAGAGAATATCAAGCTGTACGTTATATCCTTACTTGTCCACACATCTGCCACTGCAGTAGCTGATCTAGCAACGTAGATATCTAAAAGCTTGTTCCCTACTGACCTTCCAGATTTATCTGCATGAGAAAGATTCACTGGTTCTATAAAAGGGGGGCGTTATACATGCATATGTGTAAATAAGTATAAACATATATTAAATGTATATAACCACATACAGATTGAGTCCCCTCAGTGCAATCCCATGTGTCATCACTAGTATTTGGTTTGAAAGGGGCTTATATCAGTTTGTGCTTAATCTCTCTTAGTTTTGGGGGTTTTTATTTTTTACACTCTGAAAAGTATAAATCCTCCATAAAAAGTGTTACAAAATTAGTGGTGTTTCTTCTTTACAGACAGTGGCCACATAAAGTGTAGCTTCAGCCATTTTATTTGGGGAGAAGGCACCTACCTCTTTTCCCAGTGGCTTCTGGCTGGTTAAGGTCGGAGAGGCAAGAGACTGGTTCTGTTAACTAGGAGTAACTGGCTTGTTCATATCGACATGCAAAATGTTTTCTGAACAAACTGCTTGCTTAAATGGTGGCGGGCTCTTTCATATCTACCCTTCCTGCTCCCTTCAGAAATCCAGCCTTTTCTTTTCTGCCCTGTAACATGCTGAAACTGTGTTGGCAGCCGATAGCAGCAGGTGGGGAAATTAGCAGGGTTTTTTCAGTTGAAGAAGTTGCCAACATCTGGGTTTGGAAAGAGAAAAGTCAATAAGCTTGTTGCAGTTACATATTTAAAAGAAAAAAAGAAAAAGAAGTTTTGTTTCATATTTATCTGGTTTTCGAACAAAACATGTACTGACTTCTTAAATTATGTGACAGGAAATATCTTTGGTTCTTCATTTAACTAATGATACAACTGTTTGTGAGCTGTTACTAAATCAGGGAGAGGTTGGTTCAGTAGGATTATTGTTTTCAATGAGGAAGAGTTAAAAGCTTTTTTGGTTTTCTTTTTTTTTCCTTCATTTCAGGACAATATCATCTTATTCTTAAGAGGCTGCAAAGAGCTGGGACTTAAAGAATCTCAGCTTTTTGATCCTGGTGATCTGCAGGACACATCAAACAGAGTCACCATCAAGTAAGTACAACAGCAGTTTGTGATTAGCATGTTACAACCTCAGATGCATGTGATGCAATAGTAAATATTTAAGGATGAGCAAAAAGGCTATAGAATTGTCATTTGCATAAAGGAAATAGGAAGCTGAGATTTGGGAAACCTTCAGCTCTGGGAAGAATACATTGTTCCCTTCAACAGGCTTTCTCTAAGGGCTGTTATTTTTCCCAGAGAGATCAACCACAGCCCTTTTAAAATACTGGTTTAGTTAAGCAATGAGATTCTGTGGGACTTAGGGGTTTTCCTGAGTCTAAATTCATGGCATTCTTTTTTGTCTGTCCAACTAATGAACTATATAGGCTGGGGGGGAAAAAATCACAGCTCTGTTATTTCAGATTAAACTGTTTTGAAGATGCATTGTAGGACATTTATAGGCCTCTCAGGCTCTACAAGGTGCAGACACGAGCACGGTCTGTTTATTTTCTAACAAGAACTATGGGTTGGGACACGATATTTGGGCTGAGGATGTCTGTGTGAACTGTTTAGACTGGACATGCCACAGTTTAGATGCTTTTTCACCAAAGCCACACACCTACTACCACACAAATTACCACACGCATATTAAAAGATTCTCCTTCCTAATAACTAATTCATGGTTTTTTTGGGTGGGTGAAGCGATTTTTTAAAAATCTCCTTTTAATCAACAGCTTTTTAGCCATGATATGTGCGCATCCTTCACTGCAAAGAGCACTAAGTGCTTAGAGTCCCATGCTTGTATTTTCAGCATTTCACCCCACGAAGTGATTTAAAATAAAGATGTGAAAGTGGCATAGAAAGAATTACTGACTTGCCTACGGTCACACAGAGCAGGCTGGAATCAAAGTCCATATAGTCATAGACTGAGATCTTAAATAGGAACAGGGGAAGACTTTGTCATCGTGGACTAGAGGAATAGAAGCAGTCAAACCGTATTTTTCTCTCGTTTATATTAATGGCAATCAAGCTCCCTACCCCCCAAAAGCAAGACCAACCCACACTTTCATTAAATTAACAAAATTTGTAATTGATGTTATTTAGACATTTTCCTGAAATTTTTGGGTCTGTCGCGTAATTTTTAAAAGTTATTGTTCTACAGACAAGCAAATACTGCTGAGTTGATTGAATGGCCTTGTTTCATTTGACCAAAAAGATTTGGCCAAAAAGATCACTAATGAAATCCTGGTCGGACATATCCATTTTAGAAGAGTATATGGAAACAATTTACTACATTTCAGTGACATTCTTTCCCCGCCCCCTGCTTCTGGCAGTGGAAGCTGGGCAAGTTTTCATGGTGTTCAAGCACTGTCTGGGAAATTGCAAAGGTTCTGAAAATTGAATTGGCCACTTTCCTTCTTTTAAGGAATAGTCTCCCACTTTTTGCTCCTTTCCAAGTTTCTGGCTCTAATATTAGGTTCTTCTCCCCTGTACATACCAGTGAGAGGGGGCTATGTAACGTATTTCTTCTAAATCTGGTAGTATTGCCATAGAAGAGGTTCCTCACAACATCCTGTAAAACCATGACAATTAGTGGCTGGAGAGAGTCACAAAACAATCCCTAATGTCAATATAAAACCCTAATCTCCATATAAAACCAGAGAGAAAGGGTTCTTCTGATAAGAAGCTTGATCTTTTGGGGTTGAGGATGGTGGTGTACCTTGGAGGAGGCAGGTGGAGAGGCTGGGACTAGCATGGAGCTCCAGGGAGAGCTGTCCAGCATGTAAGCAAGTTAAACCAGGAGCAGTAAACTCTGTGGAGCTGGCTTGGCCCTCTGCTCAATATGATGCTAGATAGAGGTGAAGTGTCTCACTGGCATGGATTTTTTTTCCCTCCCCTCGTCAACTCTTCAGAGAAAGCAGCTGTGGAAATGAGCCAAATGTTTTCTTAGCACTGTCCAAGTTCACGCTGAGTAACTGAGTTGAGGTGTACAAGCCAAGTCCATGACTGTTGTAGAGAAATATGTTCAAGACTGTCTTCTGCTAGCTAGTTCCCAAAGCATGAAGGTGATTTTTTTTTCCCCCTCTTTGAAGACTTTTGAGTTAATTTTTAAACATGCTAAAAATGGTAGTTGTTCTATGGTAAAGGATGAATACGATATTATTGCACATGATTAAGATAATGACATTTTTAACCAGTTTTTTTCATATAGATGTTAATTGAAGTATGCATTAGATCTATTTTTTTTGGAACATTCAGCTTGTAAAAGTTATGAGCTAATGCTGTAAAGAATTTCTTCCTGACTTGTTAAACAAGACTCTTTTCCACTGCTATTTTATTAAGAAAAAAATAGGGCTGTTTTATTTTTCTTAGTATGTGGATATTGGTGGATTAAAATTTTGGCTTAAAAATATGTTATCAGAAATACTTTGGTTTCATGTTGCCTATATTTAGACTTCTGTTGTTCTCACAGATTTAAGTACATTTATTTTTGTTTTTATCAGGTAACCTTTAATGCTGGAATGGACTTTCTGTTATAGTAGAAGGCAATTCCATTATAAATAATCAGGAGACAATCTGTACTAAATCTGAAGTGCTCTTATTTATTTTTCAGCACCTAAATGTGATACACATTTCCTCCATTCTTTTTTTAATGGTTTCTTTGCTGAATTTTAAAATGTTGTTTATGTTTGTGCAAACTTTGTACTTTGTTGTTTCTAACATAAAACTTCCACCCTTTGAACGTTGGTGAAAAACTAAATCGAGAAGGATGCCAATGTTCAGTCTGAGTGCTTGACTATACGTTCAAAAAATAAGTATGTTTCCCACAGCAGGTTCTGTTGCAAGTGGCAGGATCTTTGTTGCTTCACCCATCTACTTTGTTTTCTGTGATGCTTGTTTCCACAGAAGCACCTGCTCCATTTCCTTAATGTTTGGTGATGATTTCCTCAGTCTCCAATGCATGTTCAGTTGCTTCCAGAATCTGTATGGATTGCATGTTTTATTGTACAGCAGAATCTGACTGTTGGATTATTGCAGAATGAATTTTAGCAGTGAGGCCTTTGGTCTTCTTTTTTGAAGAAATCAGCAACACTGTTTAAAGGAAATATTTTTGGCACTGTCCTACTTTACTGTGGGACCATTATAAACACATTATCTTTTTGTACTTCCAGAATTCTAATTTAATGATTGAAACAATGGTGACAAAATACTCCCACATTATGAATAAACGAATGTGTGAACTACATCTTCTTAGCTTTTATGTGTTTCCAGCAAGCAGAAGCATTCTGCAAGCTTTTGTTAGGGAAAATGTGATCTGCTGCATACATGCTCTTGGAAAGTATGTCTGCTTTCTGATTATTTCTTTTCCTCTTTTTTTTTTTTTTTTTTTGTCTCTGTGTGTGTGTGCAACCAGGAACATTGACTATAGTAGGAAGCTGAAAAATGTAAGTACATGACTTGGAATATTTCTTTTTTTGTTCTGGTTAATCCTGTATTTGGCCTGAGCAAGAATTCTGTCAGTAAAAACTTAGCACAGATGTGTATCACTGAACACAAACCTAACCAGGTTCTACCGCAAACTTCGGTAGAGCTGCTGGGGCAAAGCAGCCTTACGATAGAAATACAATGGAGAATGTTTGTCTCTGCTTAATCAAGGGATAAAGAATGTGATCTCTGTGCTGTTCATCATGGTTTTCACTGGGAATGGTCTGATTCACCCATGAAGCTGTGCTTTTGTAGCCTTTCATGAATATATAGGCATAAAGTAAATTCGCACAAAGTATTTAAAATGAAGCAAAACTATTACTAGATCTGGATGCAAGTCTCTACTGTCAGATTTGCTAGCTTTCTCATTGTTCTTCCAAATAAATGAGTGTTCTCCCAGAAAGGCTAATTCCATTTAACTTCAATTTCTCGTTGATTTAAATTAATAGAAATTATAATGGATCCTGTAATTGTTAAGTAGAAGAGAACATGGCTAAACTTTGCTGATCTGAGAGTTAGTTATTGTCCTAAAGCCTAGCAAGCTGTCTGTCCTCAGTCAGCTGTAAACTGCTATAAATTAATATTTGGCTCACATCACTGTAAACTGCTGGGAAATGCCAAGACCTTTTCCTAAGAACTTTGCAATCCAGTAATCATGATTGCAGGTGAAAAAGGTAAATAAAAAAACCCCAAACCATAAAAACCCCCAAATTATTTCATCCTGTCTTTCCCGTCATCATTAGAGTAATATCTTCTGCATCCAGCACACAAAGTTGCAGAGGAGGAGTTCAGCATTGGCATTTTAGCACTCTTGTGGGCACTGACTAAATATCTTTGTATAGATATATTGTTTTAAAGTTAAACTTTCAAAAGTATCCTCCACAATGTGCTTGTAGGCAATATATGCTTTCCAGGTGCATGATTCTGCAACCTCGGCTGGCAGCCAGTCGGAATTGCTTGCAAATGTGACATTATTTGGAAAAAAAGAAGTGGATAAAGAAAGGAAGAGGAGAGAAAGTGATCAAATGCTAGCAGAAATAAATAAAAATACCACAACCTTCATCAGAGAACTGAGTGGCAAAATGAATTGGACAGTTTCCTGGTTGCTAGGAATACTATATTTGCAAGTGTTTTCACTTAACTTGAGAACATGTACTGTAAGAATTTTTTGCATAAATTTGTTGAGTGGTGCTGGTTGAAGGAAAACAGCTCAGATAAAGATTGTTTCAAGACAAAAAAAAAGTCCGTATTGGCGAAACCACCTCCTTTCCCTTAGCATAGTAATATCAATTTGGATGTAATTTTAAAAACAAGGGGAAAATTTCTGAACTTTATTAAAATGTTATTCAGTTATTTCATGGCATGTGTATTATTTATAAACTAAAGGGAAATATAAACTATATTTATCTATGAAATACATTATATTTTACATTCTGTACCACAGTTGTTTTTAAACAGGAGGTCTATATGACACATGCTGCATCCTTTTCTGGTGGGGCCTCAGCTGGAGTGCTGTGTGTGATTTTGGACATTGCACTTAAATGAAAAATGGGGATGTTAGCAAAAGTTGATGAGAAAAGGCTAATCAGAAGTCTAGTGTATGTGACTGAGGAGGAAGGACTGAAGGAATGTGGGTGTATGTTCTAGGGAAGAAGAGTCTGACAGAGATGTCTGTCCCCAACACCCCCTTGGGATTTCTCCTAGTCCTATTCTCTTTAGTTCACCATATAATATGAATTATATGTCCCTGTTCCATCAAAACATAAAATACTATATTTCAGTTAATTTAACTTTTTAGAGGCAGTTAATGTCAACTATTATTTATTATTGGTTGCACATCTTTTCCACTTCAAAATATTTCCTGTTTGTTCTGCAGTTAAATACTTTGCAATGTCACGGAATATACAGAAATAACGAGCATTAAATGAGAAAAGGCCCTAAGTTCTGAGGTGGTGGTTTGGCATTTTTAACCAGTGCAAAACACTGAACAGAATTGCCTTTGACAATCAGTTTCCAGTCCAAATTGCTGCTGCACAGGTACCATTAAAGACATTGCTTTAAGTGGAGACATATGTGGGTGCAGAGAAGGACTGTTTGCTTTCCCTGCATGATATAAATATCAGTGGTTTTGGAGGTGTTGGATTTGACCATCCTGAGCATCTTAATTTCTCCTTTCCTAAAACAAGTGCAGCACCAGCAGTGCCAGATCAGATTTCTTTGCTACCTAAAGGAGAGAGAGGGGATATATAAACATTTGCAAGAGCAATTCGTGGCTTTTTTTCCTGCTCTAGTTTTGAAGTGACTTTTGAGTTATGGAGAGACATCAAGTCAGAACTTGAATGAAACCACTAACTCCTTCTGCTTTAGTCTGATAGAAACAGCCAGATGCTCGTGGCTTTTGATTAATCTCGGTCTAAGTATTTCTTAAGCAAGCAGAAGCCTGGAAGTAAATGTTCCTGTGTCATCTGGTTAATTACATTAAGATGATTAAAAATGGAACTACCTTTTCTGTCCTTGAAATAGGCAGGCACACATTTCAGATGTTTGTTTTATTCTGTTAGTCTTAATGGTTTTAATTAATGACCACTAGTATTAGTAATCTTTAGGGATTTTTTTTCCTATTGGATTTACAAACAGATGTAAGTGTGTCTTCCAGACGGTTTCAAATATCTTGCCTAGTTTTGCTATTCAGATTTATTTTCCAGGCAGACATGGCAGTTTCATTTTGTAATAAAAATACTGGGGAGATAATGTGTTAAGTTACATATTCTGTAACTGGGACTGTTTAAATTTTCATACTTGCCCGATGTATTTATGTTTAACCACTGACAGACACTTCCCTTTCAATTCTGATTTATAACAAAATTTTGTGCTGCTGTGCACTTTAGAATAAATGAGAGATGCTGAAGGGAAGTAAACTTAGCAAAGTGACTGTGTTAGATGGCTTCAATTAATTCTTATTAACTTCTGCAGGTATTAGTCACCATTTATTGGCTAGGGAAAGCGGCAAACAGCTGCACGTCATATAGTGGATCAACCCTGAACCTGAAGGAGTTTGAAGGTTTGCTGGCACAAATGAGAAAGGTATCTTTTTGTTATGTTTTGGGAATGGAAATTTCATTTGAATTATTACTCCCATAAATAACCTGCTTGTTGCTAAATATGAAAGAAGTGGGGGGCTGGAGTACAAATTACTTAGTAAACCCCTACCTCTTACGAAAATGTTTCTGACTCTACCAAGCCATGAACACAACTTTTCTTTGGCAGCCGGCTTTGTGGTGATATCAGTGAAGCAGCACGTGATGTCAAACAGGACTTTAGAATTGTCACATGGCTCTGTCATCTTCATTTCCACAGGTTTTGGTTTGAATTATTTTCATTTATGACACAGAGTTTCAGCTAGAAGAGCTGAGACTCAAAAATAAAGTAGCAGGACTCACAGGAGCAGAGATTTTTCTTCTTTAAAACATTCGGTCTCATGGGCAGCTCTTCTGTTTTTAAGTTGCGACATAAAGCATCAAACCAAAGTATCTAAATAAAGCTGAAGGGTAGGAGGAGGAGATTATGTTTCATGAAGGGCATAGTTATGATGAATCTGTGTTTTGCCAAGGTCTACATTCTGGCTGAAATAATATTTGGTGGTTTATGACGAGCAGAGCTCTGTTGGAAAGGAAAAGTTGTGATTGCTGTAGGGTGGTTTGGGAACTTTTGGTTGAGCGCTCCAGCTTGCCCTGAACCTCGACATGAGACACTTAACCTCAGTAATGGTTAGCATTGATATCCCAAGCATGCATTTGCTGGGGATGAAAGGGGCAAGGAGCAGGCATGTAAGAAGATGGCAGCACCCGGTGCTAGCATTGCATGTGTTGGACATACTGCTCATGAAAGGCCATGCAGATATGTTCTCCAGCCCACAGAGAGCTTCATGCCTGCTGCTCCCTTGCTTTCTCATCTAACAGCCAAGTCACACAGCCAGTAAGGTTTGGGGACCATGGAGAGTTTGCTTTTTATTCTCCTCGAGCTCTGTGCTACTGCATCTCCACCAGCTGCAGCTCTTCATTCTGGGATGTCAAGATGACCAGCACTGGTTTGTCGCTGGAGAGGATGAAATACTTGGCTGACTGATAGCAGTTCCTACACCTTAGTGTGACTGGAGAGCCTTAGCTAGACAGGTAAAATCCCGGTTTGTGAGCCTAGTTCCTGTGAACAAGCAAGTGGAAATTGAGAGGGAAAGAGAACATTCTGCTTCTTTGTAGAGGTTTATTTTGGTCTTCATTTGAAATGACCTGCAGTAATCACTCGGGACTTTGCAACTCATGAGTGATACGACTGAGACCGAGCAATAAAGATGTTAAGTTAATACTTGAGTTGTTTCCAAATAGAAGATGCAGGGAAGGACCAGTCCCCACTCCAAAGAGGTTGAAAGGTGAAACAAAGATGGACAAGGGAGCTAACACAGAAAAATTACTGAAGTGCGGGTTGTTATGTTAGTTATCAGGGTTTATTTTTTAATGTCTAATCTTGCAGCATGAGGCTCCTCTTTTTCCAGGTGATGTTTACCCACCAAACTAATCATCAGAACATTTTGGAGGTCCCATCTTCAGCCCTTTTGTGGGATGAAATAGACTGGGGCTGAAAGGCAGCGTTCTCCAGGGAGGTGGTTGTGGAGAGCCAGGCTGGGCAGCGCAGAGCGTTGCAGGTCAAGGACAAGAGCAAGAGGCTGGGATTTGATTCATTGCAGATGTTGGAGCTGGGAGCAGAGCAGAGATCTCATAAAAGCTAAAAGCTATATATTCCTTTAATGTAAAAAGAGAGCACTTCACAGTCCTGAAAAGTCTTGTTTAGGTGGTACTGTAATGAGGGCTGCTGGCATCTTATGTTAAGGTCACCTCCCTACTCCTGCAGTATTTCCCACTGGCAATTGTGGGCTTGTCTGTTACTGAATTTGAAGAGGATTTGGTTGTAAAATAGAACATGTTAATCACGCTGCGTAACACTCTGATGTTCTTTCTAGCTGAGCTCAAGTGATGAAAAGACACTTTATCACATTCTCTACTGGCATTTATTTCCACAGAATTTAATAATTAAATTGACCATAAATTCAGTCTGGTTTAGCTTTTCTGTTATAAATCCTCTCTGCCCTCCTTTTTTAATGAGCAAATCAAAGGACAGCTCGGATGTAAGTTGTCTCAGATTCATCTTTTTCTACTTCTCGTACTGAAAGGGCTATTCATTTCTAATTTTATTCATCCTACTCTGTTTTTAATTTTATTAACTATTTGGATACGCATTCTTCTTTACTTTTGAACTGGAAATTCCCAATGACAAAACAACCATGGCTTTTTGATTATATTTAGTGGGTGGAACTTCCTGGAGAAACACATCTTATATTTGGCAATCACACTTTTACTACTGCTCAGTGACATACTGTTTTTAATTAGATAATACGAAAGACTAATGTGCTGTTGTGTGGCGTATTACGGTGTTATCAGTCCTACAGATAACCACTTTCTTTTTCCCATTGATAACATTTGGGAGATGACGTTTGCTCAGAGCAGGACAAGTACCCATCTGTGAGCCAGCGGTGGGCTGGGAGAGTAGCTTTGCCAAGGGGAAGGCTGTAAAGAACATGTTTTCAGAAGTCTAGGATCCCATCCTGGTGCCTGCCTCTTAATTCCTGGTGAGCGGCATGCAAAATTAACATCAACAGGCCTTTGAAAGTAGGGTCTGCAGAACTCATTAGTTCACAATTGGACTGTTTTCAAACTCTGGGATATAGTGAATGCAGGATGGAGCTTTTTGCCTGAGTTTTAAGTCCCTGTAGCTGCTGAGCAGTTCTGTGTCATTCAAATACAGTAATTTAGGAAAATGGAAGTGTGCCTGAGGATTGAGAATAGCTGATTGGTATGAAGGGATGAGGGGATTTAGGGAATTTGGATTTTTAAAAAGATTTTTGGATCATGTCACAAAAGGGATTTTGATAGGATTTTTAGATTTGTTCTTGGATGTGTGTAACTCATGCGGATTTCAGGGAGACAGATCTGTGTTGTCTAGTGTTTCTATCAGTATTTTAGTTCACTAAGCAGGACCGGGGAAGGAAATTACATAGGATTCAATTACTACTTTGTTAGATGTATTTTATTTGGTTTTAGAAAATACTTTCACTTCCATTTGCAGTGAGGTTACTTACTGACATTACCACAGTTTAGCTTGGCCTTAGGGGACCTTTGCCGCTGCCCTTAATGTGGTATTTTGGCAACGTAACAGTGAGTGGCACTAATTAAGCCTTCTTCCTGAAAAGTCTGCAGGACGTTGGGTCTGATCTCTCCGTCTCGCTTCGAGCCTCCGTCTTTTCCAGCATGGAAGCTTTGGTGTGTTCCTGCAGGGCTCTCCTCCCTCCATCACTTCTCCAGCAGACCCGCTTTCTTGTGCAGGTGGCCCACCATAGCATACTGTGATGTTCTTGACTGATCTCATTGGCGATAGTACTAACGGGTAAAACCTTAGCAGTCAAGGACAGTGGGAGCTGTGCTCAATGTAGCCATTGTGCTCCAGCTAGTGGTAAGCAGGGGTGCTTCTTAATTAGGAATTAATATTCAAATGTTTCTGGGGAAAAAAGAAAGAAAGAATGAAAAAAAAAAAAAACCACCACATTCCAGCCTCCTTGGGTCGCAAAATGTCAGTCTGATAATGGCACCCACATCTCTGACTTTACTTACTGTTGGGGGAGAAAAAAACAGATTTATCTTTGAATAAAAGTAGTTATTTTTGTTTTTTCTCAGCCTGTGCGATTGTAATTAATGTTAAGACACTCTCTAAAACAAGGGATTTATTATAATGCAAGGGTGAGGATGGCTTCTATTGACCTTTTCCTCTGCTGGAGTTTCAGTGTTTTAGTATGTGCTGCTTGCACTGGAAAGAATTTATAATCACAGGGCTGTCAAAGACAACCATTGTTCTCCCTGCTCTGAACATGTGGGTCAGCTACAAGTGCTTTCATATCCCCCAGAGCCAGGAGCTGGCAAAGAGTAAAGAGCACAACTGAATTCTTCTGAGGCATCAGGAAAAGCATTTTGCATATTTTTCATTGCTGATTGCTTCAGAAAGACATCCCTCTTTCATAACAGGAATTTCTCTTCAAGGTAGAGGGAGGCTGGGGCACACTGCTTCATTATTTTGCCGAGCTGAAGCAGCAACAACGAATGCTGTCTGCTGGTGTCCCAGCCAGATACAATAGATGGGCAAGGGGAGGGGGGGAATCCTTTGGAAAGCAGCAGACTTAAACCTGATGCAGGCACGATGGTAAAATTGTAATGCCTTTGCCTGTGCTATGGACTATGGACGACAAGTCAAGTTTCAGGTTACTTTCAGTTTTGATCCGTTTATTAACTTGCCTATCGTAACTTTTTTCTCACTTCGTCGTACTAATCTAATGAGCGGGGTTTCCTCTTAATCAGCATAAAATCGGGGTTTATTGCAAGCTTGCACTTTTGTTTTGAAGGGGAAAAGGGGCAGAAACCAAATAAATCTTTTTTTGAGGGAGGAGATTTTTAGTATTTGGGAAGATGCTTTGTTGTCTGCTGTGTAAGGGATCTCACGGGCTTGTCAGTGGCTTCTTTATGAAGAGGTACCTGCTGTACTTCCTTGTAGGAAACGGAGGATATTGAGAGCCCAAAGCGCAGCATTCGTGACAGCGGCTATATAGACTGCTGGGATTCTGAACGCAGCGATTCCCTCTCCCCTCCTCGCCACGGCAGAGATGATTCCTTTGACAGTCTGGACTCCTTTGGCTCTCGCTCGCAGCAGACACCGTCTCCAGATGTAGTGCTCAGAGGGAGCAGCGATGGTAAGTACCAGTCACGGTGCGGCGCATGGATAACGTTGTGACACATAAGTAACGTTTCTGGAGCAAATGTGCCATTCGGGAGCTGGACACAGCCTCTGAATTGTGCTAATCCTGCAGGAGAACTTTTCTGTGAATGCCGATTTGTGCTCCCTGAGGTTTAGATGACTTTGCCAACAACTTACTTGAAGTCTGTCTCAGTTAGGATAGCTTAGCATTGGAAAATGAGTTACATCATTGCAGTGTAATTTTATGAGGAGGAGAGTGTTTTTCTGGGTTACGGTGTAAAAGTATGTTATACAGATTCATTTTAACTTATAAACTAGGCTGGAGAAAGGAATAAAAGCACAGGAACAGGGGAAATATTGAAGTGAGTAAAATGCTGCCTAAATATACCCTGGGCAGATAAATATCTTGGATATGTCTGATACTTGACAGAGTTTTGAAGTCTGATGTACAACATCTTACCAAATGTCATATTTGGTTTCATGTTATTTAGAAAATTGGGTATTTTGATAGCTCCTGGCATCACAGCTGTGGTCATCTTTGTACACCTTTGAATGAGGACATGCAGCTCTTGGCTTACAGAAGGGGTGCTGCTTCTCTGCCTTTCTTGTCTGATTCCCAGAGGCTTCCAGGGGCTTGTAAACACAGTGTCCTGGATGAGGAAGCATTAGCTAGGGGTTAGGTGTGGAGCATGCACTTAGGTTACCTGTCGTGAGCCGGATTCTGGTTCAGAATAAAAGGATGCTTGATTGAAGCTCTCTCTGCATGGTTACATTCCCAATGAACAGATGAATCGGTCAAACTTCATTATCAGATGAAGTTACGTTCCACGCATGAATCACTTCTCCTTAGTAATGTTATTTATTTGATGAAAAAACGAAGGGCAGAAACTTTTTGGTAGGAACCAGGTGTTCATACTGCTTTTGGCGGTGTGAAAGTAACTGGTGCTAATCATAACCGGACACATGAGAGATTTCCTGAGGTTATGGGGAACTCCTTAAAACTGAAAAGCTGGCAGGGAGAGCTGGTATCACAACTGAATTATAAAAGAGCTGTGGGTAAAGCAGGGCTAAGATCTGCTCTGCTGTTTTGAGTGGCCTGTGGTATTGGGGCTCTTGCCATCCAGAACCAGGTACTGGGACTTATCCCCTGAAACAGCCTCATGCCCCTTCAGACACTGAACAGAGCACAGTCTCCACATTACAAAACATTTTTCTGCCTTCCCAAATGAGACAAAAGTGTGGTGTTGGCAGATAGGAACACCTCACATCTCCTAATCAAGAAGTGGTGCTCTGTCCTGGGTGCTCAAGCAGTGTCCAGTGTCGCTGCCTACTTGGAGCTGCTGGGCAGCCAGGTACACATGTCCTGCGGCTGCTTCCTATCAACTTCTGCTGTATTAGCAGAATTCAATAAGATTTTGTGGGTGGGTGGGTGGTTTGTTGGTTAGTTGCCACAGCTGACACATACTATCTTGTCACAATCTTGAGTCCATAACAAACACAAAATAAGATGCAAGCATGCAAAGCTTGTTCTTAAAAATTAGTCTTTAACCATATCCAGACCCAGGGTGCCTGCAGATGCTGTGTGCACACATAGGACTTGTCCAGCTGGCCCTTTCTAATATGTCTCATTTTCCTGGCTTGCTGTTGCCATAACTTCACAGCTGTCTCCTCCAAGAGTTGCAGGTGAGGTGTAGCTTGCCTGACCTCTTTTCTGTTGAACCTCTTCCTGTGGCCCCAGCAGGCCAGTGTTTCACTCAGCTGCACATAGTTTTTGATAGAAATACTGTATATGCAAAACTGGAAGGAAGAAAAGGTTCTGCTTGCATTACTTCTCTCTCTGTTCAGATAGGAGCTTTATAAACCAAATAATATGATAGTGAAATAAAAATATGATTCTTTGCACTCCTAGAAAAAAAATAATGCATGGAGATAATTTAAGTGATCCATACGTGATGATCAGTTTAGGTGGAAGCAATAAGTAATATCACCTTCACAAATGCCATCTGTGATCAGCCCAACTGTTTAGGAATTGCTCTGGTATCCTGTGCAGACCCTGTCCCTTGGCAAAAAGCAAACAAAACCAGTGGCAGAGCAGAATAGTTTGTTTAAAACACAGCAGAACAGCAGGCTGACCTGCCTGTAGAGTCACTAATGTACTTGGGAATGAATAAAAATCCTCTGCTTGGCCAGCAGTTGTGCGCGGATCCTTATACGAAGGATCTGTGCATGTCTGTGGTGTGTAACTGCTTGTTACAGGTTGTGGAAACTGACTGCTGCTGCTTCTACTTGGAAATGCAGAACAACAAAGTTAGGGTTCTAATGTAGAGCATGGCTGCATCTTCCATTCAGTGTTTTGGCTTCAAGTGCTTTTTTTCGAATTTGAGCTGAAAATAATTTCACAAGTAAAATATGAATAATTAAGGAAGCTGTTTGCCTTTGAAGTACTCAACTTGGGGATGCTGGTAGGCACATCAGTAATGAGGGAGAGGAATCTGTTCTAATTCCTCTGCTACTGTGGTTATTTATTCCAGCAGTTCTGTCTGCCGGTTCAAGACTGGTTTTCATGTGATACAAAAATAAACACCAGAACAAAGCTGAGAGCAGACAGACTAGCAAATAACAGTAAGGGATCTTTTCATTTTCTTTTAGCTCCTCTGTGGCCCTGCTCAGTCTAATGATATTATAGCTCTTCAAACCTCAGCCGTCCTCAGACACCCATGATTCTGCGGTTCTGTCTCCACTTCTTGTTTAGACACAGACTGAAGTTACCAATCATGGTGCTAGTTATCATATGCTCTTAACCAAAAATCTCCAAGCAAAAAGATTACTGGCAAAAAATGCATTATGATTTTTGTCTAACTAGCTCATTTCCATTGTGTCTTGTCTTTTCTTACTGTTCCCTTTCACTCTTCTTCGTGTCTCTCCAAGCAAACATTGAATAACTCAATCTGCTGCAAAAGCTCTTTGCAAATAACATTCCTAGCATATTTAGACCTCTTTTCCTTCCCCCACTTTGAATTATACACAAGCTACTTGTGATTTTTTATGACTTCATTGTTTTCAGTTGTTCATTAGGTAGCTCAGTGAATTAGCTAGAAATTTACTAGCATGGTGAATTAGCAAGAGGACACAACGTGGGTGGCTTCCCTTTGCTGCAAAGAGAGGAACAGCTATTGCATATGCAAGTGTTGCAAAGGAGCCAGGGGCCAGAGACATCCTACACTCCAAAGCTAGGAGAAGGTTTGAATGCTGGTGGGAGAAATGGCTGAATATGCTCCAGTTCACTCTTCAAACCAGGGCCTGGCTGATGTTACACTGCTAGGAGAGAACTGTTTACATAGCTTCTCTATGTATTACTTTAAAAGGCTCATGATGGTGCAGGGAATCTAGTGAATGTCTATGAAGTGGCTTCCAAAATGGCTATGAGGGCAGTTCCACTGCAAATGCTCTTTAAAGTTTTTGTCCTACCATTTGGGAGCTTTGTTTTCAAGTTGGAGAAGTCTTGCCTAAGTTTCTCTGAATATTTTTTTTTAAATGGGTTGTAAATATCAGGAAGTGTAGTTCATTTGAACAAAATAAAGTAGCCACTCAGCTCTGTTGATCTATCTTATTCTCTGTAAGTCTTGTTTTTTCTCTCTCACTGTATTTCCTTTCTTTGCCATAAGGTATTCTTCAATCTTTGCTGTACTGATCTAACCTCTACATCCTGAGATCCCTCCTCTCTCTCCTCACCCCTTTCCATCTGAGGATCAAGTCTCTCTATTTTGCAGTGTGCTAAACTGATTGACCAGGCAACTGCTGAGACTGGGGAGAGACCATCTGAGTATTCTGGTTTATAGCAGCTGATGCTTGTTCTCAGATTTTGATCAAAGCTGATGCGGTGCGCGTTCAAAGTGCTGTTAATATCCATGCACAGATTCCTGCCATTCTGTAAATACACAGCGTGCAGCCCTTTTTTGCTTGAGCTTGTGCTGTGCACATGCAAGTCTAGGTTCAAGAGTGTGAATCAGGTCAAACATGCTCATATTTACAACTAGGAGTCAGTTGGAAATAAGTCAGGTAAGCTTCTGTAGCCGTCTGGTGTGATGGAAGAGTCTGGCTTAATCTGGCCCCAAGTTTTCTAATGTGACCTGTGGGTGAAGATGAGTTTTTTCAGGGGTAGAAAAGAAGAGTTGATGGA
Source organism: Grus americana (assembly GCF_028858705.1). Taxonomy (NCBI): domain Eukaryota; kingdom Metazoa; phylum Chordata; class Aves; order Gruiformes; family Gruidae; genus Grus; species Grus americana. The sequence continues at coordinate 26,512,437 of NC_072855.1, forward strand.
AAAAAACCTGTTCACTGTTTGTGTAGATATTATGGCTACTACCTTCAGTGACTGATTTTAAAATATAAATACAAGTTAAAATGTTTTCGTTTTTTTGTGTTCACGTGCTAAATGTCACTTTCTGGTGGTGTCTTCTCTAATTTATAATTTAAAAAAAATAAAATGGGCGGAAGTGAAAAGAAAAAGGAATTTTTTTCTCCTTCCTCACTAGGGAGAGGAAGTGACTCGGAAACTGACCTGCCACACAGAAAGATGCCAGATGTGAAAAAAGATGATATGTTGGCGAGGCGGACCTCACATGGTGAACCTAAATCAGCTGTGCCTTTTAACCAGTACCTCCCAAACAAGAGTAATCAGACTTTTTATGTACCTGCTCCACTTCGGAAAAAGAAAGCTGAACGAGAAGAGTACCGAAAGAGCTGGAGCACGGCGACTTCACCACTAGGAGACAGACCTTTCAGGTAAGACTGGCCTGTCCAAATTCTCCCTGCCTCAGTGATGATGCTTTAACATGTGCCTAATTTTCGTTCTTTTCATAAGATGTGTGAAGTGCCTTTTGCTGTAGTAAATCTCTTGCTGAGGTGGTACTGATAAATTGTTTGTAGTAATTGGCGAAGGTGGTAGAAAAGCAATTAGGGGAAAATCATTGTCTTGATGTAGTTATTTACCATACAATGCAATGCATAACTTGTGTTTGACAAGGTGTTCGTTAATATAAGTACCATGGATGTTGACTCAAACCCAAGGCTGGACAAAAATGTTCTGGATGATCTGTTTCAGTTCTCAAGACACTCACTGACAAATGATACTTCTAAGTAATGTGTGATGTATTCAATCAAAATAGGTAATATTTTTGCTGTGTTTTTTACACTGGTACAGTTTATATAGCTGTGACTATGTGTTTCTGCATGCTGGTTTTGTCAACTGATATTTCACTTTTGATTTGGCCTAAGAGGCAACATCTGTTAAAGAGCATAATTATCTTCCTGGATCATTCATCAGAATATCCTTTGGCGTCTTGATATCAACAAAATATGCTTGTAATAAATAAGTGTATATGTTTCAGGCACAGCATACATTAAGCTACCTTGTATAATTCAATAGCAAACCCCACCCTGAAACCATAGAAGAAGAACAGAATGAAACATCAGGACTGTGTGAAAAGGAGAAAGTGGGCTCCATGGCTCCTGAGGAAAGCCCCCTTAAAAATCAAGTAGGTTTGAATGAAAACGAAGGAAACTCCATAGACCAGTCTCCTTCAGGTAGTGCAAAAGAAACACCAGCACCCAAGGGGAAAGACGCAGAAGAGATCAGAAAGTTAAGAAGACTCGAAGAAGCTGGCATTAAGGTCATGTCAGCAGCCCAGCGCTATGGCAGGTTAGCCCAACAGTGTGGGAAATTGTGCACGCTTCACATTTTTAGGATTGGCTGAAGTGTGGGTTTCCTCGATCCGCTGTGATTTCACTTCTCCTAACAAAAATCCAGTCTGCTAAGCACTCACAATTGCTAGTGAAGGTCTTGGTCTGAAAAGGCTTGTGATGTGGCAGCTGTGGATTGCAGAGTTGTATGATGCTAACTGCATTTGTGTTGAGAAACTGTATCATCTTACAGCTTAATGTAAACAAACTCCAAGAAAACTACTGCACAGACTACTTGTCACCTTCCACCTCATGCTTTCTTGCATTTAATAGAAAATACATGTAAGTGTACATTAAAAATGCCTTGTTTAGGCAAAAGTTTCAGAAACTTACTTTACTTGCTGCCAATGGGATGGTTTCGTTTACTGAACCATACTTTTTATGTGGTTAATATTTTTAGCTGTGTTAATAAATGATGTATTTATTTTTAATGGCAGGAACTATAAAAGTACAGTGCTTGTTAACACATGTACCAGTTAAAGCATGGAGGCATAGTTCAGTAATCATGATTTGACTGACTTTGGCATGGAGTATCAGTAGTTATTCACTTATTACCTGTGTTATTTATTTTTGGATGTTGTTCAATTTGGTTATTTCCTGTTCTTTAACTCGAGAGCTGAATGACGGCTAGGCTCACTGCCCACGCCTTTCCATCATCTGATCTCGAATCCCCATGAAAAATATCTCTTTCTCATGGGGATGGCCCACAAAGCAGAGTTTTAACCAACATGTCAGAAGACTAGGCTCTTATAAATGATCAAAATGGTTTGGCTAAAGGGTAGGTGTCCAAATGTCCACCTGTCTAAAAAATTTTATTTAGGATTGTGGGGTGAAATCCTGACAGTGAGTGGTTTAGCAGATGCTGATCTACAGTTGGGCTTTGAAATGTAGTAGTAAAAAGTACAGCTCTTATGTGATACAGCTTGGTTATAGATATAGTGAAGCCTGTCTGTGATCCTATACAGATGTACCATATGCTGATAAAACAGAGTATATACGCTGTCATATGTCCTCTTAGGTTGGCTTCACTGTTGTCAAGCTGTAATGAAGCAGTGTTTGTGTGCGGTCATGGGGTACTACTTTAACAAAGCCAAATACTAGCAAGGAGGAACTCTCAGTCATAAATTAGTCCTTCAGGCTGAGTTAGTGTTCTAGTTGATCAGGAGTCCATAAACCAGTAGGATACTACTAGTATAATCCTGTTCTGAGCCAAGGCTGTAGTATTAATGGTAGTAATGTAGTAATATGTAGTAAAACGTAGTAATAGCTCGTGTTTAGCAGTGCTATGCACAACAGATCGCACTGTTTGCATGTGCATTTGGAGGATGCTCACCACGTTATCTACTGGCTTGATCTCCACGAAAGAAGCATATATGATGAAAAAAGCCATGTTCCCTCCTTGCTCTCAGCAGAAGCAACTCCTGGAATTTGGCAGCTGGAAGAAGGAGGTGTTGCTGGTTTTCTGCCCCAGCAGAGGGTCAAAGAGCAGAGGTTTGTAGCCCAAGCTTCACCACAGTGAAGTAGGAGCCTGCTCCTGGGGATTGTAGGAAGACACAGCAGAAAAGGCACCGGGGTCAGAGGTCTGTAAAGAAAAGTATTTGTGTGTGTAAGTCGAAGAATAGTGGGTGAGAAGGGAAGAGTTCAGTAGTGACACTTTAGGATACAGGGGAGCATTTGATCATCTCTCTTAATGTCTCATTCTTTTTCCCTGTTCTTTGAATCTCTCAACTTTCTGTCTTTTCTTGGCATCAAATTCAAATTTCTATGTACTAATGACACTGAACAATTCTCAGTCCCTCTTGTTTGTTGGTTTGGGGGTTTTTTTTGCCCCTCTTACTCTCTCATCTTCCTATGATGCCAGCCTCTCTATTTTTCACCTGAGGTTACCAGTTGTCTTCCACTTGCTCCGAGTTGTTTACAGGCTGTTTCCTCTCACCATTTTGACCTCTGGAGGACACCCACTGTGACTTTGAGTTCTACAAGGCATCTAATTGTTCTTAAAGCTGAAACTCAGCTGGGGACCTTTCTGGGTCCAGCACAGGAAGGATTTGAACTTCTATGCAAATACATTTTTTGCCTGGAATCTAAGTACTTATCTCTATTGCTGTAGCATGTTCTAGGGAAGGATTCCATTGAACTAGATGCTATACAAATGCATGCCAAAAAGCATTCCCCCTTCCCAAAGGAATATATTGTCTCTTTGTACAGCGTTATGATGATATGTGATCCTCCTTGCTTGCTTGTTGTCTGTGTCTGTCTCTTATTTACACTATTGTATCTGAAAGGTAAGGATCAGATTCATGGAGGCTCCCTAAAAAGAGGAGAAGTAAGTGTGTTGTAATAGATGATGGAGAGGAGGATGTAAAAGTGAAATGTAAGCAAATGTTTTTGGCATGTTCGTTGCAAAAGGGACGTGGACTCTTATCTTGACAGTGCATAAGCATGCAAACCCTCTTCGTTGTTCTGAAATGCAATATAAGGATCCACAAGCCTGTACGAGACCCCGCTTCAGGGAGTGCAAACGCCCACAGTCTGACACTTTAGAAGCACCTGCTGTACCAGCATAGACCCAGGTGTTGTTGCTGCAAGGGCTGGGGCTGGCTGTGCAAGTGTGGTTTGCAAATCTGCAGGGAATTCTGGTCCATTGCAAGCTTCAAATCTGCAGTCTTTGCTGTCTCTGTGGTAAACTGGCCTTAAAAGGCACTTTTGAGACTGTCACAAACTGGTTCAGGGGACCTCAAAATGTCACAGCTCATCCCTGATTCCATTAAAAACAACATGTAAATGAATGGAAAGTATTCTTAACCTAGAAACTGATTGCTGAAGTCTCGTTACATTCTAAAAGTGCTAAGTTCTTCAGTTATTCATTACAGTGACTCATAGTTGCTCTTTTGAATATTATAACTCTATATTTCTTTGTTGCCAAAACCGACCTTGTCAGAAATGCTATGTTTGCTCTCAAACTTCAATAGCATTGGCAGACATAAGACTGAAACATCCAGCAGTTTTTACTGAATAATCACCTGGTTATACATAGCTCTTAAAAACTGAAAGCATAAAACAGTACCCCCAACCTAACCAGCTGAATAAATTCTTATCTTATTGCTTTTCATTTGAGAGGTAAATACAGACAATATTTAGTGGAGTATTACGTGATTTTATACATGCCCTTTATGTCCAGGGTTCTGAAAACTATTTCCAAATTGTTAGATTTCAGAAAAGGGTAATGGTACCAGTAGTAAAGTCTGATTAAAAAAAATGAAGTTAATCATACGTACTTTGGCTTATTTGGGAGAACAAGTCCCAGCGTACATGACTTTTAGATAACTGTTTGCCTTTGTGCCTAAACCATTAGGCACAGTGTATCTACTTCAGATTTTCTCTAAAGTTTTCACATTCTTGTACTGGGGAGAAAAAAAAAAAAGATGTCTTAGGCAAACCATAAATGAAAAATCAGACTTTTTCACCTGTGGACATCTAATACTTACTGTATTGCAGGTTTAAAAAGCAAATTGGATTTGGGCAAATTATGCTTGTGTATTGACAACCTTGTCAATCAAGGCCCTTGTAGGGCTGTTGATTTTGGTATATACAAGAGTACCTACTTAATAAACTTCTTACCATATTCTTTTACGGAAGAAAAAGCGGTGGAAGACCCTTGTAGAGTATCGTTCCAAGTGGAAGCTGAGGCATTGGACCACCGTTGCTGATGGACGGTGTATGCAAAGCATACAGCAGCTCAGAGCCATCTGTTCCAGATGTTTCTGAAGCTGTTGTGAACAGGGATGCTGATGAAAGAGAAGGACAGCAGTTACCTTTGGAGCGCTGTCGGCCAGTGTTGTCTGTTGCCTTAAATGAAATCTTGATCCTTCAGACGGATCTAAGGAAAAAGTGGCCTTTGGCTCATTTGAGATCATGCTCTACACATCGCTATGGGGGGTCCTGTGCGTTGCAGCATAACAAGGCGAAGGCAGACAGTTTCGTATTGCTCCTCTGTCCTCCGAGGCCTGAGCCAGGCCTGACCTGTCAGGGATGGTTTATGGCTTCCCATAACTTCCTCCGGCAACTTTATTGAGCAGTACTTTGAAAGGGCAGCTGAGGCCGTAAAATAAGTAGCATGTATAGTGGCTTTAAAATGTTTAAAAAACCAGCTAATTATAGCTACTGGTTTTTAAAATAATAGAGAAACTTGAAGCAGCCCCTGAGCTGTTTAGATTTGCTTCTTAATGTCAGTCTGTTTAGTCTTTTGTGATACCCTCTTTTTCCCTTTGCATAGCAAGGTGTGCTACATGAAAGAGGAAATGCAAGATATTTGCAGCCTGCACAAGTACTATATGGAACAGTTTACTACTTGATATCCAACTTCCTAAAATATCAATAAATACAATTTGACTTTTAAACAGGAGAGTTGCCTACCTCTTACCATCTGTCTTTTCAGTTTACTTAAGAGTATTGACTGTTACAAGTTAAAATAAGCTTAATCTTTCTGGATACCAGCTGTCAAGGGTCTTTATTGTCGTAATCTTCAGTAACAACAAGGCTGTGTTGGTATCAGTCTCGTTCCTGGCCAAGGCAGATGGCCGTGTGTTCCAGCATCATTGTCATGCCAGTATCCTTGGCGTACTGGTGCTATCATTGTAGCTACTGTATGTCAGCATTGGCATAGAGGCTTGTTCTGGGGGAAAGGGGAGGTTGGTTAGGAAAAGAACCAAGCGTGGATGTGTGTGAGATGAAAAGCAGTTAAGAATATTAGGGTAAGCAGCCTCAGTATTTACTCAGGTCTTTTAAAAAAATAGAGCCATTTAGAAGAAAAAGTGCCAAATATCAGGTATTTCAGGATTCAGCAATGTTGCCCAGGGATCAGGTATTTCCATCAAATCTCTTTCTTTGTTTGAAGTGTTGAAGAAGTTTAATAATGCCATTTACAATACTACATCCACTGCATCTAGTACATTAAACTGCTTCTGACTGGTTCTTCTAGCTATAGCTAAAATAAGTAAAGATCCAACATGCTGATTTTCTGTGTGAAGTCCTTGCGGATTTGTGACTTGTATATGATAAGTTATATTTATAACAAGGCTTTGCCCAATCTAACAGCAGCCTGGAGCATATTTGATTAACTGTGCTTGTTTTATGACCTGGAGATGAGTGCTGCCACTGCCCTCTCCTCCCCTGGTACATCAAGAGCTTTACTTAATTTTGCTCTGTGTCAGTAAAAAGCCAACATGTGAAGACAACAGAAGCATCCCAGACATCATCCTTCGCAAGGACAACCCCTTCATGAGACATTATCAAGGGAAGGATTCTGGTTCAGAAGATGAAGCAGCCAGCAGAGTTCCTGATTTAGAAAAGGATGACTTTGCCACCCGGAGAGCCAGAATGAATCAACCCAAACACATAGTTCCGTTTAACTCTTTTTTAATTGGACCTTATACAAGTAAAGAGAAAGGTAAACTGGAAGACATTAAAAAGCCATTGCAGATGGAAAAGCAGGAACATGCAAGGTGTGCATTCATGGTCTTTTTCTTTCTATTATAATGCTTGATTTCACGTGGCTTATTGCTGTGTAGGACTAAAGCTGCCTTGGCTACAAAAAACTTACATGGTAAAATAAAAGCAAATGCTTTATCATAAAGTTAATTAAAAAAAAAAAAAAAAGGAGAGGTGTAGATTACCAGCTCTAATTTTTTGTTAGACTATCAGGACCAGGAGCTTAAATTTGCTGTGAGTGTAAGTACCATAAAGACTAGACACTTTTGTTACCTAAGCTCATGAAGACAGCTCATGAGTGTGAGTAATTGAGAATAAACTTAGAAGATACATTTTGCATCTCAGGTCTTTTGCCAAGCATTTTCAATGCACATTTTTGGATGCATTGGTTTCATCTAATGCCCTTTTAATACCCTACATAAAACATGGACTCAGCTAAGTCTTTAGTTAAGGCAGTGAATACATATGCCAGCTACACTGCACCGAATTGTGTTGCACATAGTCCTAATGTTTCTATACAGCATTGTTTTTGGGAATAGAGCATGGGTTACAAGGTTTCAGCCTAGAAAGTCTCTTCCTTCTTCAGTTCAGTGATACAGACCTGTAAGAAGTTGCTGAACACAAGTATCTGTTAGGCACAGATCTTCAGGAAACAAGTATATATGTTTTATTTGTGGAAAGAGAAGTGACCCTAGATAATACCACTACATACACATCACAGTGGACCTTGACTGTAATATCTGATACATTCAGAAAACATCTCTTAATATCTGGTAGCTCTTTTCAGTAATGCAAAATGTGCCTTTCAGCTGCTGGTAATTTGATTATATTAACATTTTCTAATGACTAGTTTGGCAGGGCATCTGAAGAGCACATAACCAAATTTTAATATTCTAATGCTATTGACATGACTCTTAAGATCAAAGAAATTCTGTAGTATGTTTGCAAGCAAAACTTGAATTCACTTTGCTAATATGAAAATGAGGTATATGTAACTACTTAAGAGAAAGCTTATTGCAGAAATGCTTAATACGGTAATAACTTAAAGATTTTTCTTGCTTGAGCTAGGAATAGAAGTCATGCGATGAAGTGGTCTCAATAGTGCATAAGCAGGGTAGCATAGCTGAGAGGTTTCAACTTCAAATGATTCCTTCCATGTTTACTTCCTAAAATTACTGTAAAACTAATCTTATAAATTCAGTTTTATCTTCTTGTGCTCTGAACCTCTTCTATTGACATTGAATTATCATTACTCCCTCAAAATATCTTTTCTTGCTGAACTGGAATGTGGATAAATTAGAAGACGACGGGTGCACATGGCATCAGCAAAGCAAATAGTGACGAGCAAAGAGAACCCACTTCCGCAAACTGAGAAGACTGAGTCAGAGGAGGAACAGCAGCTGAAAGAGCCTGATACTGAGAGAGATGATTTGGCTAAACGGAAATCTCAAAGTACCCTTCCTCAGCTCCGAGAAGATGTGATTTTTGTGAATGCCTCTATAACAAAAGCAGATCTGGAGACCTGGAAAAGATTGAAACTGTCAGGGGATCCCAGGTACGGTTTCTGCCTGTGGACAGGATTGGCACCCTATGAAGCATGTTTCGTTTGTCACTATCTGCTGTGTGTGCTTGTGCTTTTAAACTTGAAGAATGCCTTGATGACAACCAGTCCTTACCGATTTCAGTTTTCAGGAGGAGTCCAAAATCTGCACAGGGATGCTATCTATCATGAAATGAAAATGTGCCCATCATTTAGAGCACTACAGTATTTTCACAGTCGCTTCCTTGGTGGACACTCTTAATATCATATCAGAAAGGTCCCTCTTGTCTTGTGGCTCAATCTGCTTTGAAGCTGCTCAAAGTTGAACAGCTCAAAGGTCCAAGTGGCACAACTAACTCAGTAGCACTGTGCTGCTGCTAACCAAGCGATCTTCAACATCTCTCTGCGTTAATGTGGCTATACTGCTTTTGAGACCTGAGCTAATAGATCTGCATGGCGTTGTACTCCAGTGCTGAGTGAACACACCAGCACTGTTTGTCACTACAGCAGGGGTTTCAGGAGCCTCGTTTTATGGTGTAGATGTGCTCTTATTGTAAACTAAACCTCTGCAAAGGGAGCCGGTATAAAGGAGTTATTCTAGGCTGTTTCCCTATGGAGATGGGCTATAATGTATGCAGGTGATTTGTGACTCCTGTAGGAAAGGATAACAACCCCTAGCCTTCCTGTTTAGGCACGGGCCATTTTCCAATTAAAGGTCACCATCTATTCAGGCATTTTTCTAACAATGTGGTTACTGTATGTAATTTTAGCTCTAATACAAACTATCAAAACTCAATCATTCTCTCGTCTCCCAGATATTAGTAGTCTCCATTACTTTGGAGGTGACTTATTAAAATCAAGATTCAGTCCCCTTGATTTAGGATAAGTGCATTGCCCTTGCTAGTGCTCTCATGCCACTGGAACTCCCCCATGACAAGGTGGGTGCACGGGTGCCATGTGGTCCCACACAGCATGTGGCCTGGGTCTACATGAGCAGATAAGGGAACTGTGGCTTCGTTAGGGTGAAGACCTGAGTCTGGAATGGGCCGTCTGCTACATTCCTTCCCCTAAGGAAGAGCTTCCATGGATGTGCTCCCAGAGTTTCCCCAACAGGTCTGCAGTATCTTTGGATTTTATCTGTCATTTGGGCCTCGGTATGCCACAGCTGTGTCCTTGGATTTTAAAATAAAAACCCTTCAAAACCTTAGGAGTATTTAATTTCCTTTATTCTGGGGTCTCATGTTGGGGGGATTCTTTTATTCTTCATTCTGACTAGTGAAGAAGATTTCAAATGTCCCAGTGACACAGTGCCACCAGCTGAAATCACGGTGAAAGCAGCAGTCCACGATGATTTTGCTGTCCGCAAAGCCAGAGCAAACAAAAAGGCTGGTAGCCCCAAGCAGAAGTTTGTGCATTTTGGGCCAGTAACTGAGATTGATCAACAGAAATGGGACAGGCTCGTTATTGGCAGAGCTTCATCCAAGGGTGTAACAGAAGAGGAAAGCAAGAAAGATGGTGTGGAGAGTCACTCCGGTGTTGAAAGCTCTCCTTCAACCACTGCTGGCAGTCTCGGGTTTGCTGAACACAGCGATGAAGTATCCAAGCCACAGAATGAGTCCAGGTATTTGGTGTGGCTTAGGAAGTGCCGCTGAGCTGGAAATGAGACCTGTTCTTGCCAGATGCTGATCTGCATGGGGGTGGACTGCAGCATAGGCCTAAGAGCTGTTTACACGCACGGCCTTGCTCAGAAGTCATCTGATGCCTTCACAGTATCTTAACAAGTTTAGGGTTATGCAAAACAATGCTGTGCAAAGGTCTTCTGAGAGCTTGCCTCAGGATTTCTGATGAGCAGTGAAATCGCTGGTATCTCAGAGTCCGAGCTGTTGTTCAAGCTTTTTGTGCTTCTTGAATTCCAGCGGCTTTGCTCTGCCCGCTTTCAGCACTTTAGGAATTTGTCCTTCAGCTTGCTGGCCTTACTGATGTTCAAAAAATGCTTTCTTCAAACTTAATGGATTTACTTTCTTTTTGAAGATGTAATGCTGAAACCAAGGTGTATTGGTGCTCTGTGTTTCTGGCATTTATCTGGAAGAGAATTACAGCTCTGGGAAGTTAACATATTAACAGAGCTTACATTTATTTGGCTTTTCTTTAATCGCTTAGTCTGTGGCTGTACCAAGAATTTTTAATGAATGCTTTTAGCAAGCAAATCATTCAGTTAAGTTTGTGTGTTTATAAATCATTCGCAAACTGAGTTGGAGGACTCTTCTTTTTTACTTGTTTTATCTACCTCACCCCTCCTCTCAATCTCATTGCTAGTGAGGTAGCCAAGTCAGGTACAGATGAATCTTGCAGGAGAATGCTGTCACCTGTCCCGGCTTTTGGCATCGTCTCTGAGAAACAAACCCTGTGCGGTTTGAACAAACGGCAAGAAAGCACCGAGGAAGAATGCGACGGGATTTTACCAGACATTGAGAGAGATGATATGTTGGTCAGAAGGATGGGAACTTTTCAGAGGCGTGCCACTAGCCCCGTTCCCCTACATTATCCTCCCCTGTCAGTAGCTCCTCGTCTGCTGCAGCAGCAGCAAGGGGAGGCAGTAGCTCGTGAGAAGGATTTGAAGACTCCACGGGAAGCAGAAAGGTCAGAGAACAGAAGCAGATCCCTCTGAGCCTCATGCCTGGTTTGTGTGTGGTGTTAGCTTGGATCAGTCAGCTGTGTTGTTCCATTCTTCACACAGCCTTTAAAGATGTGTATTACTCATTCATCATGGCATGTGTTCTGTTTTATGAAATTACTTACAAGAATGTATCACATTAACATAAAACAGTCTGTTTTCTTTCATAATATTTAAGTACTTCAGTTGTTAGTTGCTCTTCAGCATGAAAACAGTCTTTCATCTTTTGGGGGGATTTCTTTTGCAATCCATAGTGCTTTGTCCATACTTTTATGCCAGCTTCCAAGTGAATAACTCCTCGCATACCTTTTTATGCAATCCCCAACTTCTAATGTATCGCCTACACAAGTGTGCTGTTCAACATAGTTTCCTCTTGCTCTCACTCCCTGCTCTGTAGCCAAAGATACCTAGTTGTCCATCACTCCGCAACTGTGTTTTGAGTAACAGTACCCCACGTTGCCTGAGCAGCCGCCTGCCCTGGGCTGTACAAGTGAGCGTTATAATGGAACAGTGTCACTTGTCTCTCTGAGCAGTACTGTCACACGAGAAGAGAGCCAAGAACAGCTTGAAATCCCTCAGCAGCAGAGCGATGGAACAGAAAACAAAGTGAAATTTCCAGACCCGCAAAGAGATGACATGTTGGCCAGAAGAACTGGAGCTTTTCTAAAACAGCCTGGGCCCAGTGTTAAGCAGTTCCTTCCCATGCCATTTTCAAAGCAGCAGAATAAGCAGGGCACAGCTAGAGAACTTGAGAAGAAAGCTACGAGGTAAGAAAGTTGTGCTTCTCTCTTTCCCTTGTAGCTGGCCCTGTGGGCTGCTTGTCAAGGTCTCTTCATCTGGGAGACTTGCTGTTGGCCCAGCAGCAGTTTCTTCCATACTTGTCCTCGATTCTGTGCTGACTCTTTCTGCTCAAAAGAAGGCAATGCAGGGTTTCTGGCCCTTTTGATAAAGCCCCGTAAAGACTTAGAGCAGAGCTCTACCAGATGCAAAATTCTAACAACATGTAGAAATGGATATGCATAGCAAGATTGCGTTACATTTGCAGGTCAAATACAACCTAATCATTCTAAATGTTTCCAGCTAGAAATAGGGGTGCTGGGTACGGTAGATGCTTGTCTATGGCTTAGCTGGTGCCAGTGACTTCCAAACAGCAGATCTAGAGATCCTGAGATCCTTCCTGATAATGCTTGGTGTCTTTCTAAGCACCTTTGTTCAGATGCATGAGGCTGTGTGGAGAAGTTGGCAGTTTAAGCCTTTGAACAGAGTTATCCTTGGCTAGTTGAGCCACACGCAAGTGAGAGTGGAAGGATTCTTACTCATCAACCTCTTAAACAGACATGAGGAGAAGGATATGCATGTCCCAGTGCATACACAGATGAAAAAATAGTGTACAGCTCAGCCAGGAGAAATGAAAATGTCATCTACCGTAGAATTCAACAGTGGTTTGGTGTTGGGAAGACCTTAAGTTGAATAGCTTAGTTAAAATACTTTAATGTTTGGCAGTGTCCAGGACAGTTTGTGTTTCTGACTTAGAGGAATGGAAGTACAAACATTTGATATTAAAGTTCTGTTTTGCACACTTGCCTCACTTAGCTTGTCACCTACCAGCCATTTGGGTTTGTGGGGGCTTTTTTTGTTAACTTACAGTCACGCTTTTCATTATGTATATGTGATTTTTCAAATGTTGCTTAATACATCTCTTTGCACTGCTGCCTTTGGCTCACTCAGGCCTGAAAAATGTCCACAAGTCGGCATTAATAGCTCTGGAAAACCTGTCATACAACCACCGCAAGAACAGCAGCGAGGGCAGGAAAAATGCAATCTCCCTCCTGCAGAACAAGATGAGACTGTTTGTACTGCCCAAGTGGGTGAAGGTGGCCTTAAGGAAGTCCATCTTGGTCAAACGTCTAAGCTTCAGGAGGTTCCTGAGGAAAATGAAACGGAAACATTGTCATCCAAGGATGAGCATCTGCAAACGTGAGCTCTGTATGGTGTGAATCACGCAGCTTGTATGCCCCTGTGTGCACACTTCAGAATTCAGATTGTGCATTGCCTGGTGTGTTTTCAGTCCAGACTAAATACTGTATTTCAGTAACACACTTCTTAGAAACAAATGGAATAGTTGTGTAATGTATTTTCATTTGAAATATTGAAATGAAAGCTAACTGAAAGGAAATATTTGATTACAGTGTATATGTTGAATTGCAAAAAAGGTTTATGAATAGCAGAGGTTCAACTGGACTCTGCTTTTTTAAGGACATGTATCTTGCTGCTCCATTATTAGAAAATGTTGCAGTGTCCACTTTTGTACTTGATGTTCTTTTATGATAAATCCCAGATACAAATATATGGTTTGCATGGCTCTAAACAAGACTGTCACCTTAGTGAATGACACTGACTTGTGTATTATCAGTACCTTTTTTCAGCTATACTCCCCCAAAAAACCCCCAACAACAACAACAACAAAAGGAAATCCTGTGGCTCACTTTCTGCCTCTAATGTTTGTCTCTTCCATGCTTCGGTAATGGTGATTCTGAGCACTGCTGTGGAATGTAACTGTTAAGTTTTGTCTCTATTCATCACGTGTGGCACTTAATGTAAATGTTAGTATATTGTCTATTTTCAATAACCATTTTCTACACCCATTTTAGGTATACTTCAGCAGATTTTTATAATGGGGGCATTAGTTTGGGGTCAAGGAGGGATAGGTGGTATTCTTATGTAGTTTGACCTCCAGGTGATTAGGTAAGTCTTGTTTGCGGACTACATAATCCCTGAACAGTATGATCCTTTTCTGGTCAGCTTTACTAGTACAGGTTGGATGTTCAAGTGACAGTTACCCAAATTTTATGGGTCCATTTGCAATTACTACTTAATGTATTTATCAACGCTCTAATTTTATATTTGGTCTTGTAGATTCGGCCCCAGAACTGCTGTGTCTGATGACGCAGAGTAAGTTGTCTTGTGTTCCCAAGATTCTATTTTAAACAACTTACACTGCATGCTTTCCCATCTTTCTACTAATTTAAAATGCAGTTGATGCCTGATTATTATTTTGCAGTGTTCCAGCAAATAAATTTTTCAGGAAAGCACTGAAAAATGGAATGCAATACGGCTTACATTGCAGCTAAAAAAAATTTTATATAAAAGCCCATAAAAACCGAGCATAACACTAATGTCCAGCTGTTGCTTAAAGTATCGTTTCCTCTTTTTTTTACTTTTCTTTTGTTTTACTTCTGAATTTCCATTGCCTCTAATCAGCTACAGGTAAAGAGAGTTGGGTTGAATCTGGGCTGGGTGTTGAGGAAAAAAATGAAGTATGACCTGTACAGGAAGAAAAAAGAAATCCCAAAGTAAAATAAAATCCATTGTGATCTTCAGAATAATTACCAAGAAAATACATTTTCAGCTGTTCCTTTATTGTCTTTTAAAAACTTTCTCTTGGATCCATTCCAGGTTGCCTTTAATTTAATAATGTGCTAAACTTCTTTTTTTTCTTTTTTTTTAAGCTCTTCACCTCAATGCTTTGCATTTGACAGAAGGAGTAGGACTGTGACATTTATTGCACTCAAACATATTTTAATTGTGTGTGTACGTACGTAAACCATAGTTCAGAATAGTACGCAACGTCATTTAGAAAGCTCTGTGAAAGTATTAGCTATTTTTACAAAGTGCAGGCATTTAGAAGCAAAGAAATATTTGGGAGCTACCCACATAATAATGTCCTTAATATCATTCTTCAGTTCAAAGAAATGCACATGACCTTCTGTCTCCCAGATTAAATCACAGAATAGAAACATCATGGAGGGGTTTTTATAACAAATATGTACAGAGACTCATGTATAATTTTTCACCCTTTCCTCTAATGATAAAGGCTAGAATCATGGACTGAATATTCATTACAAGATCTGTAATACTTTTATGCTGAGCAAAGCCTATGTCCTCTGACCACAGAGTAAATGTGATCATTTTCAAGCAGTAGAAATCTGCTCAATCCAATGAAAAGATGAGATAAAAAGAGCTTAACACCACAGAAGTGTTATATTTAACAAGGGAGACTTTCCTGCCATTTCAGAAAGCCTACCTATCTGATTGATTTTTTCATTTGTTCTCCCACATTTTTGCATGTCTGTATTAAGTGCAAACATGAGAGAAGGTACATGGAGATGCCTTCAAAGAGGCATTGCAATGCGTTTGGTTGTATAATGTGAGAGTAGCAAAGATGAATAAATCATATTGTTTATTCCACATTGATTCTTATTTTGTTTTAAAGGGCAAAACAATAAATGTTCAAGCCTCATTGTCATCCTTTCCAGATGTGCCAAAGTTTATAGAGCAACTATTTTCCTAAGCTGTCTTTTAAGCTCTTATAAATGTAAGATGGTGTTTTTCCTTCAGAAGATGAAGTACCTACGAAGAATCTAATAAAATTTGGCTCTCAACTAGGAAAAATAAATTGAACTGACATTTAAAATGCTTCCAAAACGTTTGTCAAGTCTCCTTTGAAAATTCTGTAACTTGAATTCAGTCTTAGACTAGGTACTGCTTATTCTAGCAGCAAAGCTATAAACTCCTTTATTAGACTGAGAAAGTTCCCTTCGCTGGTTAGTGAATGCTAGATATTGTCACCAGCCCTGGTCTGTCAAGGGCCAGAAAAGGCAATACTTAGTGTGTTGCTGCTGATCAGCCCTATTCCCATCTCCCAAAGAGATGGGGCTGAATTCTGGTGGTAGTGTGACAGTCCAGTCTGAGTTTAGGCTTATGCCTTACACTTTAAGCCTGACAAGCAAATAATAGTGAGCTGAGATTTTTGAGTATTTGTTTGCTAGAGTCTGATTCTTTAGCCAGCCTGTCACTTTTTATGTTTTGTTGGGATTTCTGAAGTCTTAGTATGCCTGTAAAATGGTAATGCAGATACCTAATAAATGCCTTGCATAAGGATTTTTAACATATTCTCATAAAAAGTTTTTTTTACCTTATTTCTTACTTTTAAATTAAATAGTCTGAACACTCAAGTCCTTGAGGACTTTTTTTATCCAATACCTGTTCAGACTTGTTTAAAAGAAAAGAATTGCTGCATGATATCACTGACAAGAACAACTTTAATTTGCAAGAATAAAGTAGTATAACTTAAAAATCACATCATCCCAAAGACCTAGCCCTCCAAAATACACTGTGTTTTTTTCCCAGATGTTTGTTAGAACAGCAGATCTGGTCAGCAGAAGGGCCTCTTGCTTCCAGACAGCTTTGCTAATGGCAGAAAATTCATAAACATGATTTTGGTACTGTTACATCTCCCTCACCTGCTTGGATGCTGTGTGCCTGCTGGCCCAGCTCATGGTTGAAGGACGGAGTAAATCCAGCTCTGCTCACGCAGGTGTTAATGATGGACTGGAGTCATTTGTAGTTTACCTAAGAAAGAAATAGGAAGAAATGATGTGGGACTCATTGAAAGTGTCTTTTGGCAAAAGATCGGAGGTTTGGCCTCTGACTCTTTTCTGAGGATGAACTTGTCAGGCAGAGAAGTCAGTGTAGACCTTTCAGTTGGCCTTTTTCATGTATTCAGGAAAGTAGGCAGCTCTCGTTAATGGCTATTACATGCTGGTCAGAGCAAAACACAGTGCTTTGAGATGTGACTCCTCCTGATTGAGCAAATGTATCTTCCCAGGAGAGCAATAACACGTTGCTGCAGAGTTAATGTTTATTTGAACCAATCTGGTTGCTCATCCACAGCAATGAAGGCCCAGCAGCTGGAGGTGACAACTAGAGCAGAAGGTGCACGTGGGTTGTAGGGTATAGTTTGATTGCTGGCCTGGGCTGAAGCCTTTTCCAGTGTGCCTTTTTTATTGCACTGTTAATAATCATAAAACCTTTGGGTTTGCTGTCTCTGTGCACCCTGAGAGACCCCGAGTGAACGCAGGGAATAAACACTAGCCTTTTATTGGGACATCAGAGGACTCTTGGTAGAAAGTGTTTTTATTTTCCCAACCCAAATGGCAGAGGGCAAGTACTTGTGCACTCTGCTAGAACCAGTTACCAGCATTTCAGGCGTTCTGTTTTCTTCTACTGTATGTGAATTATAAATTCTCTGACATGAGAAGAAGGGAGCTACACAACCAGTTTCACCCAGTAAGCATATATAGTGGCAAATACTTAACACTAAAGTCTTTTCTTAGGGCGAGTTTCAAAAGCTCTTAAACTGCAATAAGCCCTTTGAGGGTGATTTTATTGTAAGTTATGCATCTCCCAGCTAATCTCACCAGTCTGCAAAACATGGCTGATATTTTAATGTTCCTTAGCAGGGGATACGCTTTTAGTTTTAAATACAACAAAACTTGCCATCTCTTTAAGTTCTGTTATTTAGAGTGCTCCAATCCAACCCTGAGCAATGCAACCCTTAAACTACCCACAGATAAACCCAAACTAGTGTAGCCCTCCTCAGCACTCTGTTTATAGGATGAAGCACGGTAATATGCTAACCTTTCTGTTCGTGCTTAAAGGCAATAGGATGTGTATTCTGTCCTTCATTACTGAATAAACACCTACTAACGGGATGGGATCTGTGCATGTCCTTTCCCATCCGCTGTCCAGACCTTCCAATTTTCCCCTGAGAGTGGTTCACTCCCATCTTTGCTTGCCTGAATACAAATATCGGCTAAATATATATACACGCATAGCCTTCCCTGTCTATTCACTTTGATTACTGTGTACACAGTCGCCTACAATTTTATCTTCCTTTGGTGCTTCTCCTGCTAGTTGGCTCAGCTAAAGCTACAGATGATCATTTGAAGACTGCTGTGAAATCACTTCATGTGGAACTGCATGGCTTTTTTTTTTCTTTTTGCTTTTTGCTTTTAATGGCACAACTGAGGTCATGTTTTACTAATAATAGGTAGTTGGGGGGGGAGTAGTAAGTATGTTATCTTTGTGTGAAGATCTTTATATAATTTGAATGGATGTATAATATCAAACCACGACCTTTTTTCCTTTAACTCTCCAAAGGTCAGGGACAGAAATAGAATGTGTAGAAAGAAACTGTTTTGTCCTGAACGTCAGCTTTTCCTTGTTAGGTTAGCTGTATTAATAAGTTGGTGCTGATAGCATTGAGTTACTTCAAGGCAGGGAGGGGAGAGGAGGAAGTACCATGCTGTTTGCGCTGCGTGTACTTCTCTGGGCAGGCTCTCCCCGGTTTTGTAGCAATAGCATTTAGCCAGCCATGCTGCCCCTAATATACTTCTCAAGCCTCTCTTGTTTTACATTGAAATGGAAACTTCTGTCTGCGGTGTTAATTGGAGGGGTCTTGAAAACTCACTGGGAAACAAATCATCAGAAAGGAAAAAGTTCTGAACTCAGCTCTGAATAGCATGATTTTAGTAAGAGCTATTGATAGAGGTATAATGTTAGTAGCGCTTCTTAGCGTGAGAAAAACTTGCTGTCAACTAACAAAAACAAGAGAAAGTTGAGGAGTATAATGCCTGAAGGTACTGTATGGGAGGCATAGGGATGCTGACCGGTCCTTCTAAAGGACTGCTGCTTTTGGGAGCTTCATAACGGTGCAGGTGTCTGATTCTGCTGTAGCACCCTCATGCGGCTTTAGCTCTAACAAGCTGAAGGAATATAAGCTTCTAAATAACGCTGCACTTCTTATTCCCCCCTTGTTTAGGAGTATGAGCATGTTTGACATGAGATGTGAAGAAGAAGCCGTGACTCAGCCTCATAGCAAAGCTCGCCATGAGAAACTGCAGAACGTACACAACCAGCTGAAAGAGGACGAGACCAGATGGCAAGATGTGAGTATGTAACATCGTCTGCAATGCTGGCATTGAGGCCAACTAGCTAGGCAAAACAGTGCAACATGCTAAATCTACAGTTGTTCTCTAGCACTAAAATAATCAGGAGCTTTTTTCTCCCCCCCCCCCCCCAATGGGTTGTTGCTAAAAGCATGGAAGTTCATAATTTGGTGTAAATTACAGAATACAAGACCTTCTGGTGCCTCTGCATGGGCACCAGGTATTTTGCTTTTTTAAAGAATGTAATTAAACTATGATTAGGTAAAAATGGAAGCAGAAGAGCTTTTAACTTCTGATTTTTCTAACTTTTATAATTAATAAATGCCCAAAGTGACAAAACACAAGACTAAGCAAAACAGTGAATAAATAGGTTGGACTAGGCTTTAATAAATTTGCATAGATACAGGAAATGCTAACATTTTCCCTCTTGTCTGAGCAAACAAATTACCCTCCAAGTTAGCTACACCCTGCTTGGGTTACAAGGCCTTTCCAAACCCTCTTTCCTCAATGTTTTTTTTTAAGCTGTCCTGGCATTTGGCATTATCTTCAGCAAATTAGTAAGGATGGAGAAGCATGATTTGCAGGTAAGTTAGTATCAGGAGTTTTAGTATCAATCCTATTCATTCCTAAAGACTTATTTTAAATGAGGAATTTGGGGCATATTTTTTAATTAAAAAAACCCAAACCACCAAACAAAACAACAAACCAAAACCAGATCTCTTCAAGCAGCTAGTACAGTAATTTCCTATTATAAGGACAGCTACTGTGAAATATCTGATAGAGGTTTTTGGTAAAAAATTCAAGAAAAAGTCCAAAAAAGAACACTATGTACAACTAAGAAATAACTTTTCATAGTAGAACAATGAAGGATTTCAGCTGAGAGGTCTGTATGTGTGGGAAGCCATAATTTCCCAGCAGAGATAAGAATGAGTCCAAAGGCATTCAAGAGGTTTAAGAACTCTTTGCTGTTGAATGGAAAATCCTCTGAGCTAAAGTGCGTAAGTTTTCCAGGCCCTCAGCACCTTCTACACTGAACTAAAAGTTCTGGAGAGGTACTAAAAATGCCCTTACTGGAATGTCCTTGGCATTCAAAGGGCTCTATGGAGATGACACCACATTCATGGTCAGCTATTTTTTATATGCCCATGCTGTAAATTTGCCAACGATTAACAGTTTCATGGCTTTTTTTTACTATTGTTATTCTAAAGCATCAGAGCTGGAAAAGATAAACATGTCTGGTTTTTAATTACAAAAAGAGGATGAGGGCTTATGTTATGAAATTTGCTAATGAAAAACTAATTTCCAAACAATAGGCAATAGTGGGAGTAGCTGAATAAAGAAATGCTTTGGTACTTCAATGAGAATAATTAGTAACTGAGGAAAATGAAAGCCCTATGTTTCAAGAAGGGGATTATAGACTGATATATGTAGGTCATGTGAAGAAATACTTTAATGAGCATTCCCTTGAGGGTAACGTCAATAATTTGCGGTTTAAGCTAAATTAAAAGTGACAAGGTTTGTTCCTGGTTTTAATAAAATAAGTTATGCTTGCAGTACCTTCTGCTGTTTACCAATAAAAATGCAATTAAAATATTTGGAAAACCATGTAATTAATGAAATTGCCTTTGAATTGAGTATGTGTACAGAATCTCTGGTTTTTATTAAAACCAGAAATTGTTAGAGTGCATGAAGTATAATCTGTATACTAATCTCTTGATGTTGTAAAGTTAATGACAAATGTGCCCCTACAGTTTCCTAGGAGGTTATCTGTCTTTGCAGAAGTTCTGCAAAGATTATTTTTACATGTAAAATTTTGTTCCTTTGCTAGTTGGCTGCAAGGAAAATTTATAGCTTAGGAAACTTCTTTACTGTAATACTTTAACTGTGAAAAAGATCTTGTCTCTGTAGCCTCCAGGACTTGTGAATTCATAACCCAAGCAGGATGCAAGACATAGGTACCCATAACAGGTATCTCCTGTGACTCTCTGGTTTAGTGTCAGGCAGGCTTTGCAGGAAAGGTAAAGAACCATAGTCAGTGGTTCTGGACAATTTTGGACAGGTAGCTTCCAAAAAGAATAAGATCATTGCTTCAAGAAGGGCATATCTACATAACTGGATACAAACCGTAGGTTTTTTGCTCTGTCATGTCTCACTCCAACAAGGTGTGAGACACTTTAGTCCCTAACCCGTGTTGCTAAGATCTGGGCCCAAAATATTGCAGGGTGCCCATGAGGAAGAGTTTAAGTTTGGATGCTGCACTGTTTTTTTCTGTCAAAAGAAAAAAAAAAAAAGCATGAGTCAACGATGCTTGCATGTAGTTGGCTGATAGCATGGGCAAAGTGTGGGACTATCAGCTCTCCAAGGCAGACTATCAGTGCAGCTGTAGTTCATGGTGAAACGATGTCCCTTCCTCCAAGGAACTCCTGCCTCCCATACATCTCATGATTAAAATTCTTCACCAAACATAATTTTTCTACTTCGTCTTCTTGGGGAACCAGGCTTTGTCCCTAGAGTTGGCCCAAGTGAAAACGAGTGCCCTGGCTGGTCCCTTTAGGCCAAATTTCCTGGTGTTATTGCCTAGTGAGCTTCTGCAACACTGCAAAGCCAAAAAGAAAATACACCAGTGGAGCTATGAAATCCTTACTGGATCCTGCTGTTAGGAGAAAAATCAGTCAAGCAACATCTTCATTTTATGGTATAATCTCCTTTTCTCTTTAAAATAAACATCGCTGCCTGCAGATGATGGGAGCCTGGTCCACAGGCCAGGAGCAAGTGTTGCAAACCTTGGTTTCTGTGGCTGGTTTTTAGCCATTTGCAACTCTGCATTCAAGTGCCTTCCTTCTCTTGCAGGACCTGGCTCGATGGAAGAGTCGCCGAAGGAGCGCTTCACAAGATTTAATAAAAAAAGAAGCTGAGAGAAAGAAAATGGAAAGGTTATTGTCTGGAGATGGAGCAAATGAGCGCAGAAAAAGCATCAAAACCTACCGAGAAATTGTGGAAGAGAAGTATGTTGTTTTACTGAAGTGCAGTGGCATGTCTGAAAATGCTGTGTGCTCCATAGGTGATCATAGAATCATGGAATAGTTTGGATTGGAAGGGACCTTTAAAGGTCATCTAGTCCAACCCGCCCTGCAATGAGCAGGAACATCTTCAACTCGATCAGGTTGCTCAGAGCCCCGTCCAACCTGACCTTGAATGCTTCCAGGGATGGGGTATCTACCGCCTCTTTGGGTGACCTGTTCCATAGATGGGTAACTGTGGGCAGCTGTCCCTGTAGACCTGGGGTGAGGGAGAAGGAAGGATGTTGATGGAGCAGAGGAAATAGGAGTGATTTCCAACGTTAATTTTAATATGATGACCTCTCTTGTGTTGTCTCCCATGCAGAGAGAGACGAGAGCGGGAACTTCATGAGGCGTACAAGAATGCAAAGTCACAGGAGGAGGCTGAGAGCATCCTCCAGCAGTACATCGAAAGATTCACTATCAGTGAAGCTGTCCTTGAGCGTTTGCAGATGCCAAAAATTCTGGAAAGAAGCCATTCAGTGGAGCCAAATTCCCCACTGAAAGACCCAAATCCTCTGAGATACTTAAGGCAGCAGTCGCTGCCTGCTCCAAAATTCACTGCCACCATTGAAGCAACCATTGTTCCCACTGCTGAACTAGAGCCCAGTGGTTCGACGGGCCGTACATCTCCCAGCAAAAGTGTTGTCTCCAAGGCTGTGCCTATGCTGACACCCAAGCCTTACTCCCAGCCCAAAAATACACAGGAAGTTTTAAAGAACTTTAAGGTAGGATACGTTGCACTCCGCCAAAGTCAATCAGGAGGCAAAGAGATCCTGACTAAATCATCTGAACATACAAATGTTTAATGCAATTAAATAGAAAATGGTTGCAGCATTCTGATGTTATAAAGCTCAGCTTCATGCTCTGTGCTGCCCAGTCTAGTGATCTCTTCTTGGTTACCAACCTTTTTAGAAACTTGACCTGTTCATCTTGAAGTATTTGTGCTGGTCGTTTTCCCTCAGGCTAAGTTTGTTTGGGGAAAGACAGGGAAAGGGGAGCCTCTGAGAAAAAAGCAAGGCATTTTGTGAGAAAGAGGTTAGGAAAGACTATGTTGTTGCGGTTTTTGTTTTTAAATAAAAGAGAAGGAGCAGGGAGCGTAGAGGCCCTGACATTTGGAGCAAGACCTGAACTGGCTTTTGTGTCAGGGGCCTGATTCTTGCCATACTCAAACAAGTCTGTCCCATTCAGCCAAGTCATAAGCCCTTGAAGCATTGCAGTGTGCATGTATTTGATGGAGAGTCCCTACTCCTTCAGAGTCAAGAGCCAGCTTGCCCGAAGATACTTTCTGTCCTAAAAATGGTTCTCACCAGGGATGAATGGGAGAGCTGCTTCACTGGCGTAAAGAGGGGATATAGGCTGTCCATGCATGTTTAAGGAAAACAGGTTGATATTGTGGCAGCAGTGCAACTGGGGATTGCTGGTGAGAGAGGGGGAGTGGCTGCTTTAGGTTGCAAGAACTGAGCAAAGATTATGGGAATAAAAGTAGTAAGTGAGCTTGGATGAAAGCAGAGCTGCCTGGAATAAGGAGCCAGCTGTGAGATTTCAGGAGGAGGGGGATAGGAGAAGAGACTGAAACTGGGTTATGAAACCTGAGGAATATATCTTTGGACCGAGTGGATGTGGAGAATTGGGGTAAGATACTGAACCTGTGATGGAGAAAGCAAAGAACTGAGATGTGTTAGAGAGAATAGGCCAGAATACATCAAGTTCGAAGAAATCTGCTTTTCACAGTGCCTGTATTAAAACTGGAGCTTCCCCAAGTCTCATTATTACCTTGTAGGCAGCATGAAGCCTTATGGCATGGGTGCCCCAGCCTGTAGAGTTCGGGTCCCCTTGTGTCTGCCATTGCTATCTGATTCTCTGCTAGAGGCGTTCAAGGGCCTCTGCAGCCCTGCTGATGTCCCAGTAGCATTGCTACCGTGTATATTCAGGTTGTTTACTTTTTAAAAAATAAGTCAGTTTTGTATAGATAGTGAAAAAGCGTGTTGTGATGTCTGTAGTTTCTTGAAGTCTGTCCCAGCCCTTGTGGAAATCCCCCCCGCCATGTTTCCTAGTTGAAATGTGAAACTGGTAATTCCTATTTCTCCTATACTTCAGTTGGTATTCCCCTGGAGTTTACATTTTAGACATCAGTGAATCATGGATCTTTGGTTGGTTTGGGTTTTTTTTGATCCATGCCACTTTTTTTCCTCAGAGGACCAAGATATATATGTATCACCTTCACATTCATGCATATGTAGTTCACTTGTGTGGGGAGAAACTAACCCATGGTTGCTTCTCCCCCGACCAGCTACCAATAAAAGTCTGTCTAGATCTTGTTCACTTGATGTGAAAGGCTGCGATTTGTCTCAGTAGAAATCATTCCCTAACACATGTAGCTGTAGCATTATTTTCCCCTGAAACACCAGTCTGTCAATGATTCTTGGCTCTGGTGACAATGTGTTGACTTGCTCCAGATCAGAAGGAAAGGAGTATGTTTGTTTAACTCTGCAGCCAGGGCATCTGTCCTGATCATTCCAACATTTGGTTTTTCTCCCTAATATAAATAGAGAAATGTCTTAGTCTAAACAGAGACACTAAAATGGATGGTGCGGCCTGCCAGTGTTTTCCTGGATTTTTTATTTCTGAGATCTTTCATGACCTGCTTCTTTAGTCGATAATCCAGCACACAGTCCCAGAAGACTTGGGGCTCAGTGTCTGCCCACACTTGCATTTGGAAATAAACCCTAAGAGCACTACTGTGTTGAGTGGATGATGGCAATGAGGAAAAGGAAGGAACCTTTTCATCTCAAAAGCAGTCAGAAGGGGTGAAACCACTTTCAGAGCTGGGCTGTTTCTCCTCTGCCTGGGAGCTGGTCGCATGAGGTGCTAGCTGCCTTCACCCCCCCGCACTCCTGTCAGAGCTGAGGAAGCCCAGCGCCTCAGACATGGCCCCTTAGTTAATCACCCTCAGACAGAGAACAGACCTCTGGATGCACGTATACAAGAAGTCAACAGGAGGAGTATGTCCTCAGCTTAGCGCTGATGGCACATAAGTTGGAGTGCTGCTCTTGAGGTATCCAAGCTGTACAAGAAGTACTGAAGATAAGT